>NC_064931.1:469085590-471988090 GCF_023897955.1 Schistocerca gregaria
GTGTTGGCGGGGCCACCTCGGAGATGTTGTGTCCCATTGCTGGTCCGTTGACTATGGCATCACATTAAAACGCACTTAAATCTTGATAAACTGCCATTGTAGCAGCAGACACTTGTTGTCTTATATAGGCGTTGCTGACCGCAGCGCCGTATTCTGCCTGGTTACATATCTCTGTATTTGAATACGCATGCCTATACCAGTTTCTTTGGCGTTTCAGAGTAGTTTCATTTTATTAATTAGAATACTGTTTGCATCCTGGAAAATATCTATGCTAGATGAAATACACTTCGCTTTTTTAATGCAACGTTACCGCCCTTTGTCTATACGTTTTTATGCTCTTTCGTATCTGCAATGGAGTGATGAATACGGGTGTCATCCACAATGACAAATAGGCTTACAGAAACAGTTTGGTTCTTTTTTAAATATCCCAAATATTCTCAAGAAATTCTTTTATGCATTGGCTTCTGATTAACTTTCAGCAAATGCAGCATCCGTGCTACACCAAACCATTTCCCAGATAACTCTCCGTGTAAATCGGACAGTATTCTTTCTTCTGATAAACCAGTAGTGTCAGCTATTTCATAAACTTAAAATCACCAATTGTAAAATTACTAAGTGAGCACTTTCTCCGTTTTCACATATGTGGCTGGAGTTTTAGAACATTTGCCGCTTAGATTATCAAGAGAAGTACATCAATCTTTGAATACAGCGGCCTTTTCTTAACCATTAAAAATTAAGGAAGAGGTTCTTTACAGATCTTCATCAGTTATGGATGACCATCCATTGGACAGAAATCGTCCTAAACAAAAGAACTTCAGGATGGCAGTGTATACCAATTTATACAGGATGATTCAAAAGTAAAGGTACACACTTCGTGGGTGTAATATATGTATCAAAATAAGAGTAAAATTATAAATGATGTTCTGTCTGAAATTTTTTAATTTCAGGGCAATGCATCAGAGTATGGATCACAAATGCAACATAAACAACCCAAAATTAGTTCTTCTCAGTAGGCAACGACACGAAGGGACACGAAATTCAATACATCTACGTACTGTACATTGACTCCAGAACATGTTCAAAATGAAGTCCATGTAGCCAAAGACGGTGACGTGCTCGACGTCTTTCCACTGTAGGAATGTTGCAGGCTCTGTTCATCTCATTCTGTATAGTTGCACAGCCGTTTCCAGTTTGCTGCTCTATTTGTGAAACGTTATCAGCTGCAACACCATACATGAACTCCTTGAGACACCCCAAAGCTAGAAGTCCAGGGGCTTACGACCCAAAGATCTGGCAAGCCAAGAAACTGGTCCTGCACGACCTATCTACTGGGATAAGCAACACTGAGATACTCTCTTTGCCCCACGACTAAAATGTGCAGGGCGCCGTCGTGCATAAACCTAGTGGGACATCATGAAACAGACCTCCCAATTCATGTTCCATAAACTGTCTATACACTCTGCCAGTCCGAACCTGTGAATCTGCACGCAGTCCAAGTAACTGACTGTCCACTATACCAAACCAACTATTCACTGTTACGCAAGGATTCTCATACGCCCACACGTCATGTTATGAACGATCATGATTCACGATACCCGTAGGGGTAAAGAGACTCTCACCCGCAAACAGTATCCGGCGACCAAACAGTGTCTTAGCAGCATGGCATTCGAGTAACCACAGACAGAAATTCTGCTGTTAGGTTAGTCTACAGATGTCAGCTCCTGCACCATCTGCAGGTGAAACGGGTGAAACTGCTGTTTTTGAAACAGGCACTATAGAGTTAATTGAGCTTCCCCTACAATCGCACTTACATGGCAGATACTTGTGGTCGGATCTTCGCCTACCATTTCCAGAGTGTTTTCAACACCCACTCCATCCAGTTCAGGCCGACCTAATCGTGGCGCACCACGAATGCCATATTTCCTTAAACTTCTCTCCACAGCTGTCAAAGTCTGGTGCTTTGGTACTCTTCTGTTTTGAAACATGCGCCTTAAAGGAGGCACATATCCGCGTATTCACCGTTTGATTACGCCATCGTACAGTATACAATGACTGCAGTCTATGAACTAACGACAGTCGCTGCACTACGACAGCACCATAGAGTACAATGGGCTACACCGAAGTCAAGTAGACATGAACATTTTGTGCCAGACTCCACCCAGCTGTGTAGAAGGGTGTACAAAGCAACATCAGCCAATATACGAGACAAACGAACACGACACGCAAAAGGTCTGTACTGTTCCATGATATGCCTACCATAAATGGCATGGTGCACCTTAACTCTGAAGTAAATCAGTTTCAGACAAAACTTAATTTCACATTTTGCTCTTATTTCGATGCATGTATTACACCCAAGAAATTTCTACAGTTACTTCTGAATCAGCCTGTATATTCGTACGGAACACACACAAGAGGATTGCTTCAAAACGTTGTACAAACGTAACTTCTCAACTGTTAAAGTTGACACTTGATTTACGTTATTGCGCAATATAAAAAGTCGTTATTATGTATCCCAACCTCGTTCCACACCAAAAAATGTTCCACTTGTTCTGATATGTATCTTACTCGGAGAAAGCATTACCTTTCACTAAATGACTCTCTTGAGATTCGCAAAACTAACTGGCAAGGCGTTATTTACTATAAACCAGTGATAACTGAGTGTGTTGCATGCTGCAGGTTACAACGCCGGAGATACAGGTGCGTCGGCGGGAGGTGGTGCGGTTAGGCCACGGCTTGGGCCGCCCCTGTCCTCGTCTCATCGAGCGGCGCATCAACGCTGACCCAGAACACCTGCCCGTCTGCGCCGAGACGTAAGTCCTGCAATGGCACACTTCCTACCTTGTTGCATTATGGCACCTCTCTCGTGGTTTAAAGCTACTAGCAATACATGCTGAATCACCTGAAACCGGCACCACAAATACTAAGGAAAAGAAAAGAGCTCTCGATGAGCGGTTTATGTAGAACGAACTGGTAGTCAAGAGCTCACATTTTTAGCCAACAGACAGATTCCAATAATACTCAGAAACTTTATTTATTGTACAAGCATACACTTTTTTAAATGTAACAACGCCTATTGACATTAACAAACTACGAGTAGGGTAAATTAGAATTTCAGTGGTGTTCGTTACAGGATTCTAGTGCGACTCGTTTACAAGATGTCGTATTTTGAAAAGTTTCTACCCAACATTTGTTTGTGCCATTCAACTTGCGTAGTTGATAGGTAGAATGTTATCATCTTTGATTACAGTGTGCTTGTGTGTTTCTTGAGCGCATTGTGACTTGCTAGCCAGTTAGTGTGAGACAGTCCTAGCAGTAGATCGTGAGTGAGAAAAAGCCAACATGCTCCTGATATATGGAGAGTGTAGCAAGAATGCATTTCGTTCTTGCAAGCTATCCTGACAGATGTCAACCATGTCGGCAATTATTTATCAACCTCTTCAAGCAGTTACGTGAAAGTGGTAGAATATCATCTATACAACGCAACAGAATGAAACAAGTGTCGACAGAAGAGGGGGAAATTAATGTACTTGCTGCTGTTGCAGTTGATCCGCCCATTATCTCCCGCGCAATTGCGCGAGGAAGTGGCATATGTCAGGAAAGTATCCTACGCATTCTCCATCGATGTAGGTTCCATACGTATCGTGTCTCTCTCCATCAAGAGGTTCATGGAAACGATTATGAGAATCGTGGTACCTTCTGTTCAGGGTAGCAAGACAGGATACTTCTGATGTATCATGTATCTTGTTTAGTGATGAAGCAACATTTACCGATTATGGCTAGGTAAATCGCCGAAACGTGCACTATTTGTCTGTTCACAATCCCCGTAGGCTTTTTCAGGTGGAACGTCGGCGTCCATGGAGTGTAAACGTGTGGTGTGGGGTAGTGAACCATCAACTCATAGGTCCGTGTTTCGAGGACAGGATACTGAACGCGCATAAGTATCGCAACCTCCTAACAGACCATCTTCCACGGATGCCAAAGACGTTCCTCTACAGACTAAGAGGAACCTGTGCAACATGATAGCTGTCCACCCCACAGTACACGAATAACTACAGAATGTGTTCATGAATTGTTTCCAAATCGGTGGGTTGGATACAGTGTACCTGTACCAGGCCAACCCTTACCCCGGATTTGACGAGTGTAGACTTTTTGTTTTGGGAAAGTTGGAATACGCTATCTATAAGGACATTCCAACTACACCCTATGATACTCAACGACGTATTACTGCAGAGTGCTTGTCCATCTCCGCAGTAGCGGAGCTCCATACCAAACTGGAAGCGTGTATTGCCGGTGAAGTGGTCATTTTGAACACAACCTGTGATTGTCAACCGTCTCGTTACTGGTCAGAATCCAAATAACTACTGTACGCACATGTGTTGCCTTTAGTGTGTTCTACCACAGGTATTGTACAAGAGTCAGTGTGGGAACTTTCCAAAATATAATACCTCGTAAACGACTCGCACTAGAACCCTGCAACAAACACCACTGACATTCTGATTTACCCTACTTGTGATTAGTTAAGGTCAACAGCCATCGTTTCGTTTATAAAAGTGTATGTTTTCACAAAAAGTGCACTTCCTAATTATTATTACAATCCGTTGGTTGGCTAAAAATATGTGTCCCAGACTACCAATCCACTCTGTGAAAACCTCACATCACCTGCACTTCCCCTTTGCGCTACACTTGTGGTATAAGTTTTAGGTGAATCACATTGTTGTAGCAATAAATTCCTGATAAGGTCTTTTTATATGACAATACATTCTGCATAACGCCGAGAACATGAGCATTCTGCACTTTGCATGTGCACGAAAATATTGTATGTGCAGAAGCAGATAAACGCGATACGCACCTGCTACAATCACAGACAACAATAAAAATAGCTCATGTGTGCGAGTGCAAGTGAGTGGTTGACAACATCCTTTTTGCCATGTTATCATCTACTTAAGGCTTTTAAGAGTTCTTCAACCCGAATGTAATGCAGCAGTATTAACTAGTGATGATTTTTTCTCATACAGGACAACTCGCAATCGTGAAATTAAAACCACATACTTAATACTAAGTACGAGGGAGTGCTGAAAAGTAATGCCTCCCAAAATTTTTGTACGAAAACTCTTAAAGCTTTTTAAATAAAACAAACTGCGTTAACGCCCTACAACTTTATTCTTCGTGTCGACATACTTATTTCTCATTATAGTCACCCAGCCGACGAACACATTTCTCCCAACGAGAGACCAATTCGTTGATACGGTCATCGTAAAATGTTTTTTTTTTTTTTTTTTTTTTTTTTTTTTTTTTTTTTTTTTTTTTTTTTTTTTTTTTTTACGGAGCCACGACCTCACTTCAGCTTTCACTGCTTCATCACTACCAATTTGAAGTCCTCTGAGGTGTTCTTTGAATTTTGGAAACAGATAAAAATCGGATGGGGCCAAGTCGGAAGTCAGTGGAGGATGATCGGTGTTGTTGCGGATGTCACAGCACTCGTGTGGTCTGACATTGTCATGCTGCAATAGAGGGTTCTCCATGTGTAGACGAACACTTCGAATTCGAAACTCCATTACAACACGTTGTTTCACACACACCAACATAGTTACGTCATATTACAGTCATATTACACGCTGCAATTCTGAGCCCTCTAACGGCAGAGGGCTGAAAATATGTAGACACGAAGAATAAAATATAGAAGATTGGTAGCGTTTGTTTTACCTAAAAAGCATAAAAGTTTTCACACAAAAAACTCGGAGGCATTACTTTTCAGCATTTCCTCGTCTCTCTTACTTCGCCTTACTTAAAAAAGTAACACGGTATAGTATTCTTCCAAAAGAAATGTAGACTGTGTGACAAAAAAAGTGTAGCTCCCAGACAACATGGTCGGATGCCAATGCAACTTCCTACGTATAAGGTCGGCGAGTACATAAATAATTAGAGTTTCAAGAACAGGTAGAATATCCACTAGATGGCATTACTGTTGTTTGTGTTTGGTGTCATTACCAGGCTTGGTAATGTATGTATGGGGCATGAAATGCGTCACATGTTGAGTGATCACTGTGAAGGACATGCAGATGGCACGTATTCGTATGAGATAGCGTTATCAGCACCTGAGACAGTTTGAAAGGGAGCTCATCGGGGGTTCTCATTTGACTGGCTTGTCGAATCGTGCAATATCCAGATTTCTGGGGATCTGGATGTGACAGTACACCAATGTTGGACTGCATAGGAACATGAGGGCAGGAATAATGGTCGACAAGGCTCTGGTCGACCATGCCTAACCACCATAATGGAAGGCCGCCGTAGTGTGCATCAAGTGCGTCGTAAGCTTTTCACATCTGCACCTGCCTTCCGAGAAGAAGTAATGGACACACTGTGTTGTGTGCATAGTTCCGCGTAGTCAGCGTGTACACAACTTTCCCACTAAAGCGCCCCCCACTAAGCACATCAGCGCAGGCGCAGCACTCGTCCGTCTCCGCACTACGAGATGGCGCTGCCATAGAGATGGACCAAACTCTGCTTCCGCCAATCCGCGTATTAATATGTAACGCAGCCAGTGGGAATGCTGCTAACATAGAACCTTTTCTCCTCGCGGATCACACTCGCGCAGTGATACATGAACGCACTTGGTATTATAACGAGTGTACAGACCTCCGATTAGTCAGTCTGTACCAGCCTCCATTAGTATGCACCAGTCTATACTATTTCTACATTTGTCTGTACCACTCTGTACGAGTTCTACATTTGTCTGTACCAGTCTATAGTAAAGTTTCAGTCTGCGCCTAATAAGATTACCATATTCCCATACATAGCCATGAAGATAAATGTATAGACACTTTTGTCAAGTATCAGAGATATATGTGAAAATCAGATTAACGTACGAATACAAAAGGAACTTCACATTGTCAATTTTGGTCACAGTCAATCTGTTGCTCTAAGTGTGCAAGTGGCATTTCTATCGTCCTATTCGTAGGATCTAGAGTGACAGTAGTAGAGTTATCCTACAAAACGTTTCGCTTCGTAGTTGTCTACTCAGTCGTTTCGATACTAGCGTTCATTATCTCACACTGACACATTTTCACTTCTCCACCACTCGTGGACATATTGCTGACACTCGCCTACTTCGTTAGAGCGACAAGTCAAATAATCTGATGGTGTGTGTACTGAATGTCTTACAGTACGCACACCACACTCTGCACCATGGTGTGCCATCCCGCACCATTCTTCGGACAGTAGCAGCAGACGCATTAGAGAATTACCGTTCCATGCGAAAGCTGCCGTTAACACAACAACAAAAACTACTGCGTCTGTAGTGATGCCGTGACCGGGATGTATGGACTGCAGATAAATGGTGTCGCACTATATTCAGCGATCAGTGGCGGTTCTGCATTACGCCGAACGACAATCGTCAGCGCGTATGGTGGCTTCCTGGGAAAGGTGTCATTCTTCCAGTGATTTGGAAAGGTACAGAAGTGTACTACTGGCGTCATGGAGTGGAAAGCCATCGTGTATGACTTCAGTTCGCGGCTGGTAGAGGCTGACGAAAATCTGACGCCAGAAAAGGTACATCATAGACATCCTGTGTCCGCATGTGTTACTTCTCATGTGACAGTATCGTGATACCATTTTCGAAACGACAAAGCTCTTCCACAAAAGAAATGTGTCTCTATGTACTTACTGCTTGATATTGAGATATTCCCGTGGCCAGCATGATCCCTAGATCTAACGCATCGCCACTTCGTGCACTAAGTCTGCATGGAGGAGACTGAAGGATTTTCCCATGTTAACGTTTCAAGCTTTCGGCAATAGCGTAGAAGAAAACTGTGGCGATGTGAACAGTGGTCTTGCGACGGTATCTAACATTTACTGCGTGAGTAGTGCCTCATTTTCCGTAGATCGCAGATGTATTCATATTTGCGCGAATATATGACTGTCAGTTACTGTTCAATCTCAGAGAGATTTCACTTATTCATCTTTAAGATTTTCTGATACCCCGCCCTTTGTTGGAGCATCTCTTACACAAAGGACATACCAGTAACAGCCCTCCAAATTTCCAGCTTAAGGATTTTCCCCTCATGCGGCCCTTTGCTAACGAACATGGCTCACCTGGAGTGGCCGTGGCAAGCCGCCTGGCAGCGTTCTATCGGCTCCGGAGCCGCACAGATTCGCAAACAAATTCACCTTACCTCTTACTAGTTGCAGATGGCCGATTAGGTCACCTACATACGCCTAATGTTACAGTCTGGAAACAAGTGAGTCGAATGTTTTTTCAAAATTCTTCAAACAACCCAGTTTTATTCGTAGGATGTCTCAGGCACAAAGCAGAAATAATTCTCGTCAGAAGGTCCTCTTCATGTGTTACGTGTGCAAGAAAATCCAAATCATCCCTTAAGAAATCGAATGGGCTCTGATCAAGCGAACGATATAGTCCCGAATTACGACCTCCTCTTGCACGGTGATTCCGTGTGATATCTCCTGTAAACATCGGCAGTATGTCTCTTAGATAGGATTTTCGTGAATTTTAACTATGTTTATACCTCTTCACAGTTAAAGATTGGAGATTCTTAGGGGCCAATAGGTGACTATTGAGACTATTGAGCATTCCGTTATGGAGAAACAGGCTTCACCCGGAAAAATTAAATACACAGCTCTGAAGCACCCAAAGGCTCTACATGACCGAAGAGCATGGTGGCGCAGTGGTTAGCACACTGGACTCGCATTAGGGAGGACGGCGGCTCAAACCCGCGTCCGGCCATCCTGAATTAGATTTTCCGTGTTTTCCCTGAATCGCTTCAGACAAATGCCCGTATGGTTCCTTTGAAAGGGCACGACCAATTTCCTTCACCATCCTTCACTAATCCGATGGGACCAATGACATCGCTGTCTGGTCTCCTACCTCAGATCAACCAACCATGACGCAAAGTATGAGGTCAGCATGAGATACATATTCCCAAAATGGTAGCGGTATAGCTACGTTTCCCGTACTCTTATCCTTAAAATACCGATACACTAACCTGTTTCAAACTTAGCTTATTGAATGGTTATTTAACGCCATTTTTCTGTTTCTCAGTATTTTAGGAACATTAACCCTCTTCCGTAGTCGAGGCCGCTAACGCGTGACTGTGCAGTGGCGCCCTTCTCGGAAGTTAGCTGATTGAAATCCTGGTGATGGATGAAATTTTCACTGCCAGCATTAGGCCAGGAATGACAGGAGATGTTATGGGGTAAAGTTCCTGATCACTAGTATTTTCGCCAATGTTCTGGATTAAATGCCAAACCCCTACGAAGTGTCTGATGGTGAAATGAGGACATGTGACACTGTTAATGGTGATCCGTTCATTGGATGGGGATGTGAAACTAGGCGGCCACCTTGGTTCTATTTTAGATGAGTAGGTTATGTGCTGGCACCATGTTCTACCCTGTCCCTTCTATAATCGTCGTCATATATCTCATACATAACACTACACTATATACGCATCCGTGGGGCCAATGTGCGAGAAAGAAGAACATCGTTTCCTCTAGACGGGTGAACCCATCTCGTGGGAGATCCCAGCTAACAAAGCCATACGACATTTAATTTGGAACAGTCTTGGAAATATGGTTCATACATCTCCTAATTCGGTTCTGGCGCAATACAATCTCTCAACTTCCCTGCAGTATCCATTTGCTTATCAGCACACTGAAATGATGCATGTTAATTCCGTGATCATGTACAGCGCCATTTCACTATGGTTGTGTACATCAAATTGTAACCACTGATTGCAGTTTTACAGAAACTTACATTATGATTGTACTTGTCCGTGAATACATCTCACCATTTTCACAGCATAAGTGGAGTTTCGGGTCCGTATCCCTCATGATGTGCGCCTAAATGTTAGCCGGGAGTGCGTAATCTGCAACATTAGCAGATACAGGTATATACACAGTAAATTAG
Source organism: Schistocerca gregaria (assembly GCF_023897955.1). NCBI lineage: Eukaryota > Metazoa > Arthropoda > Insecta > Orthoptera > Acrididae > Schistocerca > Schistocerca gregaria. The sequence continues at coordinate 469,095,510 of NC_064931.1, forward strand.
TGTAGTCTTTCACACGAACAACTTTTCGTAGGATCTAGAGTGACAGTAGTAGAGTTATCCTACAAAACGTTTCGCTTCGTAGCTGTCTACTCAGTCGTTTCGATACCAGCGTTCATAATCTCACACTGACACAGTTTCACTTCTCCACCACTCGTGGAAGTTTTTACCCTCCTCACTGAAACTCCCCGTATCCCTCAAATAAGATGTGCATTCATACGGGATCTTCGAATGTCTGCGTTCTAAGTTCTCAACACGTCCCGCTCCTTTAACCACAGCGAGAGTCCGTCACTGTGAACACAATGCACAAAGTTAGTTAGTTAGTAACATGTTCCGTAGAGCATTTGAACGATTCGTTTATCGAAACACTGTGAACCGAGTCAGTGTATAAGATATGTATAAACATTCGTTCGTGTAAAAGAGGGAGTTGTCCACAAGAAATGACTTTAGCTTAGATTTGAAATTTGCTTCGCGACCAGGTATTGCGAAAATGTTGCTGTATATTGACCCCCCTCCTGAGTCCCAAATATTTAATAACATGAAGTAAAGGTCATTTTTCCTCTATTGTTGTAGGAATGGACATCACCGTCCTTCTGAAATTGGGATGGACTATTCATGACGAATTTCGTTAGCGAATATATGTAATATGACGGTGCGGTTAAAATGCCTAACTCCTTGAAGAGTGAATACACATTATTTTTACTGCTCGTTTTTGTGCAATCTATACTTTCTTTCTAAGCGTTCAATTACCGCATAATTACAAATCCGCCGTCAGAACCTCGTAAGAACTACGAGTCGGCAGACAAAAAACAATCCCACGTGATGAGTTGTCTAACTGAAATATTCATTCCACCAGACGGGTTATTATCATCGTGTTCCGAACTACGGCCTGAGGCATTAACCCACGCAAACGAAAATTCGGTTTATAGCAGCATTGCGTCCGACGTAGCTTATTCACTGCTTGATTGTTAGAGACTCCACAGTGGTGGACGCTGTTATAGGGTGGTGTGAGGGGTAGCGTGAGGTCAGTGTGCGATGCATTCTCGTGTGAGCGTGAGGTGCATCTCCTTTCAGTGCGAGTGGCAGCAATAGCCCAGCGCGACGTTCCACCTCAGGATTGATTAAGACTGTCCCTCGTCCCTACACCTCACAACCGCATGTGGATAACATGGTTAATTCTACTCTCGACAATTCTTTTCCAAGGCCACTTACATAATGTCCAGTTACACAAAGGCTTTATACCCTACGATCATAACCAATTCATGTCAAAAAAGTATTACTTTCCTTCTTCTTATACAGTTTAATAACTCATATTCATAATACATAAATTAGGACATTGACCGAAACTGGATTCCTCCCCTAAAGTGGATTCCCCTGGTCTCTTGCTCTGAATTTTCCTGAACTCTAGTGGAACTAACTGTAAATAATAGTTCTGGCCTTTATCATTCTGTAGCGGAGCGAAAAAGTCACCCGCTTCAATTGTAGATATTCAGTTTGTCATTAAATGTTTTGACAATGGGAAAAGTTTTTACATTATGTCACATTTTTGCTATTTCTCGTAGGCTTTGGCAGATAAACCGTTCAGCTTTCATGTGTTCTTGAATAGTAAGGTTTAAGGTCAATGTTTATGATTAAATCGTTTCATGAAAATGTTAAGTTCATAATTTATTGTCTTCAAAATATGTATGCTCCACTCGCGTAAACTGAGCCCCTTTAGTTGGTTCAACCAGACCCCTTACTTTTTCATGTCTAAAGACTGTCTGATTCCAAAAGGACAATCGATAAAAAGATGGGTTGGGAGAAGGACGGTAAACAGTTTAACATTTCAGAAACAACACTTACGAGAATTTACAGCATGGAGTACATACCTGGGGAAGTAGCGAAAACAAAACGAGACAAACCTTCGATTTTGGGAAAAGATCTTGAAGAAGAGCTGGTTTATTATTGATTTGCTATGGAAGCTTCTTTCTTTGGAGTTACTCTTAGTGTCTTGTGAAGAATGGTCATACAATTAGCAGAGGTAAATAACACTGAACAGCCTAACAAAGACGAAGTTGAGGGGAAAAATGGATTAGTATTCTTCTTAATAACCACCAAATTATCAGAAACAAAACCTTCAGGAACATCCTATAGCACAGCTCTTGGTTTTCCCAAAGGAAACACTGGGACGTTCTGTAACCTTATAGAAGGTGCTATACAGTATTATACACTGGTGTCCAAAATTACAGCGACAAACTGCTATTTCCCCGTCGTGTGTCTAATTCACTATATAATCATACAAACTCTCAACTAGATGTCCTTACAATGGTGTTCTGCACGGAAGATGCCATTCCGGTCAACGGGCAACCATGCCAACGACGACGTCAGGGCACCTGTGAAACGAGGCAGTGTTTGTCGGGTAGCTCCACATTCACAATCGTTGTGTACACAGTCACAGACGGTGCAGTATGGCGCAGAGAAGATGTGTACCAGATTATCTGCGGTGGAGGATCATGGAAAGAAAGGAAGCAGGACAGTCGCAAAGTTATGTGGCCCGATGGCTTAATGTAGATCTTGCTGTTGTTTCTCGGTTCAAATGGCTCTAAACACCATGGGACTTAACATTTTAGATCATCAGTCCCCTAGACTTAGAACTACTTAAACCGAACCAACCTAAGGACATCACACACATGCATGCCCGAGACAGGATTCGAACCTGCGACCGTAGCAGCAACGCGTTTCCGGACTTAAGCGCCTAGAACCGCAATACCACAGCGGCTGGCTTGTTTCTCGGATGTGGCGATAGTTTATAGAGACCGAAAGTATATCCTGAAGACCAGGGCTGGGCCGACCACTGTGATTTCAGAAGATTTTGCTGTAACGGCACGACATTACCGCCTTAGTACTGCACGGCAATTGAGCTCGCAACGTCCACTGGTCGTGTTGTATCAAGGCAAACGGTGTGCAGAAGGCTTCGGCAGAGTGGCCTTTATTGTCAGACACCTGCTGTATGTCTGTCTCTGAAGCGTCTTCACGGAAGGGAATGTCTGGAGTGGAGTCATCAACATGCCGTCTGGACGGTCGAACTGTGAGCCAATGTTGTTTTCACAGGTGACTCCCAATTTAGTCTGGAGAGCCATTCTCGATGTACCTTTATTTGGAGGGAACGTGTAACACGATTTCGGGACCCTAACATTATGGAAACAGACCGATATCTAGGAGAATCCCTAATGGTGACAGGGGTTATGTTTACTACTCGAACCCTTCTTCATGAAATTGTACTTGTGAATCGGCAAGGCACAATAGCTGTTATGTGTCGTGACGAAATATTGGGATCTCATCTGCATTTGCTGCGAGGTGCTGTGACCCCAGATGGACGATAATGTTCGACCTCATAGAGCACGGATGGTTGATGTTTTCTTGGAAACGAAAGATACTACACGCTTGGCGATGCCTGCTCGCTCTCCCAACTTGAATCCCATAGAGATGCACTAGGGAGACGGCTTGAATCACATCAGCATCCAACAACTACTCTCCAAGACTGGGAGCAGCTCTGCAGGAAAAATGGCCGTTGTTGCCTCAACATAAGATTGATCACATTCACAGCATGTCCCGTCGTTGTCAGGTCTATATTGCTACCGGAGGTTGTCACACCCCATACTGAACTCATTAACCAGTTGTCGAAATGTGTGTGCAAGTTCCTTAAGTTGGAAAAAAACGGAGAACATATTTGTTTACAGTTTTGCATGTTACGGTTGTTTACGTTTTTTATTCTTTACATTGTTTCTACTTTACTATCACCTGTTTATAGTGTTTTGTGGCAAAATAAAAACAACCTTGTGAAATTTCCGTTTGTTCCTTTAATTTTGGATATCAGTGTACTTACACTTTGCGAGAGGATTGTGTTTACTCTGATGTAATACCGTTTTATAATTTTGTGTAATCTCATTTTGTAGATTTTATCGAACTTACTAAGTAGAAATTTTGAAAAATATTTTTTATATTTATTTTAATTATATTTTCTAAGAATAAACTGTAAATGGAGCATAGAATTATGAAGTGAATATTATAGCCTTTAGAAACATAGTATTTTACTATTTTCTATTTTTTATAATCCAGAAAAATTGGTTGCCAATCTTGGGTACTTTTCTCTGTATTTCGGATTATTACTTCTTTCACAGCTTGTTCTGAAACTTCAGTTCTTCCTCAGTTCTCTCTTTATTCTTGCTTTCACTGCATTTCGATTTCTTTTCGCACTAATTTATTCCTTATCGTTTCACATACCATTAAATTATTTTTCCTAATTTCATTATATACTATCCAAAATAAATTTTCCCAATGCAGTGGAGTGTATGCTAATTTGAAGCTTCTTGTCAGACTAAAATGGTGTGATGAACCAAGAAGAAGCTTTGCTTTTCACGAGAACTCCCTGTACCGACTGTGCAATCCAGGCACGATTAATGTGCCGTCCTCACAGCGGAAAGAGGGACTGCCAGAAATGAAATCGTGTTAGCTCAGATGGTAGAGTAAATTTCCCGCAAAGGCAGAGGTTCTGCTTCCAATCCAGGTTCAGCACACAGATTTAATCTGCCAGAAACTATCATATACAACGTCTATTTAAATGTCTGCTTGTAGGACGATTTGAAAGAAAATTGCCATATCACTGCATCTGTAATATGATGTTTCTTCGTGTTCGTTAGCGAACTTCACTCCATAACTTTTCTCAGTTGAAGTAAACATTAATAACAGCTGTTTCATTGGATATAATTTCCTATGACTGCGAAAATTACTGCATTTAAACGCAAATTCCAGAATAAAACCACCATAGCAAGCTTCGTTGCTTCCAAAGGTCGTCGAAATAATACCACGTGCAATGCATATGACATGTTAACGACTTGTAAGTTATGACGAATACATTAAATTACATTCTCGAAGGAAACTGACTGGATTTTCGGCGTGGCCACGAGAGTGTGCGTTTGGACGTCTGTGTGGGTGTGTGTGTGAATACGTGTATTATTTCTTGAAAAAGAGCTAGGGCTCGGAAGCTAGTGGGAATGCTGCTTTACGTTATGTGTTTCTGTGGCCCACCAATCGATCCGCTATAGGTGGTGGTTGCCTTTCTGTTAATAATTATAGGTTACTTGAAGTTTCTAGCTTGTTGACGTCTTTCACGTTCTACTGCAGCGTTGTCACAATAGCCGTCAAGCAGCCATCATTTAATGTTCGGACGAAGAGGAAACAAGTGCACAATGGACTGTTTACCTCTGCGGTCCGCGACAGTCAAATAAACCGCGACTGGGCTCACCGTTCCAGTTGTTACACGACGCTCGTTCAGACTGCGTCACCTGCTTTGCGCTATTTGAATACTGCAAGCGAAATGACACTTCGTTGTGGCACATTGGCAACGGCGAACAAAATGGACCTGACCACAAAAGCCACAATAACATGAGGTGAAGTGCCAATTACCATGTAATTTTAAGTGGACTACACTATCGGTAAATAGTACATTCAAATCTCTTATTAGAAAACAGAACAGCAACCGTAGGTAGGACCTGAGTAATCACCTTCGAAAAACCTACTGGAACGGAGTAGGAGACAAAGCATCAATACGAACTCTGACACTTCATCGACTCATTCTGTAATATACTACAACTCAGTGTGACGAAAGCGTAACCACTAGATGAAAATCGTCACACAGCTAAACGACACTTGTAGTAAGATATTTTGCAACCACACAGCACCTCTTAAAACTTGCAACTTGTCTGCAACAAGAGAGATAAGTATTTTATTTCGACACTGTTTCAACATTTAAATCAAACCGTTTGGTTTAATGACTTCCTTACGGCTTTTGGAATAAAGTGTCTCGTAATACACATAAATTTATCTTTTTTAGAGCCAGCAGCATAATATATCTCTGATAATGACTTGATTATTAGAAAGATGCTCCGAAATAGCAGCATATAGTAACTAATGTTTGCTCATGACAGACTGTTTCAGATTTTGTCGCCATTGTCAAGTGCGTCCAGATCGATGTGACGTCCACATTACGTCGTTAGTGAACTGTCATATATCTGTCACTGTTTTATAACATCGTAAATGACGTAAATATATTGAAAATAAGAAGTTAATTAGGTCTGGCCGTAGTTTGACAGTTCCACGCTTATGACACTATATGTAAACATATAGCGATTTAATACGGACGTCACATCAGTCTGGACGTACTTGACAATGGCGATAAATGCCCAAGCAGTTTGTCGCGAATAAAGACCAGTTATTATAAGCAGGTATTTTGGTGCATCCTACTAAGAATAATATTAATCTAGCTTCGCATTTGATGCTAGTTCCATCCAAACTCTTTGTTCTATTAACTGTTTGATACACACTTTGCTATTTATGACTGTCACTTATATCTTCTTTAACCATGGACCAGTAAATGTTACGAGTCTGATTTCACTGGCCTTCAATACTCTTGCCGAACATATGTTTCGTTAATGTGACGTCTCCCATTCGTTCATTAGAAAACAAACAAATAATTGCATCTGCCGATAAGTTGACTGATTCATCGCGTAATACTTCAATAAACAATGCAATAATTGAAACTCCCGGAAAAAATTGTCCAGAATGAATCCACACTCCTTGAAGTGTAGAAAAATTTACAGTGAATAAGAGCGTAGGCTTCCACGGACAGTGTCAGACGGCTCTTTAGTCGCTCTCAAGAAGATGGTCGATACACTGACTTTGTAGTTGTAGTGTTACACGAAGTTCGCAGGATATAAAACCAACTAATATCACAGAACAGAGGAAAAGCGACAGGACTTCATGGGATACATACACGATTCAACACAGAGTATGGGAAAGAACTTGGTCCTCTCCTAGCAAGAGTGAACCGTTGGTCGCTGCAGGAACGAAGCGTTCCTAGTGACAAAAAATGCGAAGCTCATTGCAGTTTCTGTGTCTCACTGCTAGTTGAAACCCTAATCTATCATTATTGTTGACAACGAATGAAGAGATAAAAATAAAATGTTAGAGCTCGATACGACATGGGAAAAATTGTTCTGCCGGTCCAGGATTGAAACCCAGGGACGTGCGTTACGCGGAGATCAAGAGAAGTTTGTAATCTTGACCAAACAACTATTTTTTGGAACCGTGTCCTCAAGAAGGGCTCTATTTCCACGAAAATCAAGATCGTAATTCGAATTCCAGTCCAGGTCCAATATATTCAACTTATCACGTTCAAATAAAAGCTGTAACAAATGCCCTGTAGACTCACATGGCATTTGGTTCATTATTCCTGATTCCACCGTAAAAGCTGTAGAATCGTGCAACGGAAACCCATGCTCAGTAGCACGGAAATAGGCAGATCGTATGGTATTAGTTGAGGGGGACTTTAATATACCGAGTATAGGTTGAGAGGTGTATGGATTCATTACAGATGGTACGGACAGAAACGGCTGTGAATTACTTTTGAACACATTCTCCAAGAACTGCCTTGAAGAAATAGTTAGATAACTCACACAAAGTGGAAATACACTGGCGGAAAAAATGGCAACACTAAAGTTTATTAATGCAGGGTAATGCAGTTTTGTTCATACATTTGTTAGGTAGCGTAGGTAAGTGATTAACACTGCAAGGTCTCAGGTTAATGCATGAGTGAGATAATCCACTGAAAATATGAATTGCTGATACAGTAATAACCGGTGTAACCTCAGCATGCTGAATGCAAGCATGCAAACGTGCATGCGTTGTGTTGTACAGCTGGCGGATGTCAGTTTGTGGGATAGAGTTTTATGCACTTGGTCGGTCAATACAGGAACGGTTAATGCTGTTTGACTAACATCAACTCTCCACGTCCAATCTCAAAGCAAACTAACGCTCACGACCGTTACAGCGTGTATTTAAAGCAAACCTGACTTGCATCATCATTGTGGTGCTACTAGCTCCACTCTTACGTAGCTGGTGCAAATTTGAATAGATATCATCTTTCTGGTGTAGAAATACGCCTACCAACTCTCATTTTGTAGCACATCTTCTTCTTGGTGATGCGATTTCTTTCTGTCAGTGATTTTAGACCTTGTAGCTAAAAACAGGCCTGAATTTACTGACAGTCTCAGCATACAGACAGGAATTAGTCATTATGATATCAATATAGCGATGTTGATTACTAAAATTAAAAAATCCATCAAGAAGGCTAGGAGAGAACTTGTGCTAGAAAAAACAGTTAAGCAGTTATTAACATCCCATTTAGTTCCAATATGATGGACCTACAGCATTTATGAGCAAAGTTTAAAACGGTTGCATATCGCGCTTAGGAAACGTATGTGCCCAGCGAGTGGAATGTGTTGTTGTTGTGGTCTTCAGTCTGAAGACTAGTTCGATGCAACTCTCCGTGCTACTCTATACTGTGCAAGCCTCTTCATCTCCGAGTAACTACTGCAGCCTACATCCCTCTGAATCTGTTTACTGTGTTCATCTCTTGGTCTTCATCTACGATTTTTAACTCACACCCTTCCTTCCAGTACTAAATTGGTGATCCTTTGATGTCTTAGAATGTGTCCTACCAACTGATCGCTTCTTTTGGTCAGGTTATACCACAAATTTCTCTTCTCACCAATTCTATTCGATTTCTCCTCATTAGTTACGTGATCCACCAATCCAATCTTAATTATTCTTCTGTAGCACCGCATTTCAAAAGCGTTCATGTGTCACTTCTATACGTGGCTACACTCCTTACAAATACTTTCAGGAAGGACTTCCTGACACTTAAATCTATACTTGACGTTCCCAAATTTCTCTTCTTCAGGAACGCTTTTCTTGCCATTGACAGGCTGCATTTTATATCCTCCCTGCTTCGACCATCATCAGTTACTTTGCTTCCCAAATAGTAAAACTTATTTAATACTTTAAGTGTCTCATTTCCTAATTTAATTCCCTTACTGTCACCTGATTTAATTTGACTAAATTCCATTATCCTCGTTTTGCTTTTGTTCATGTTCATATTATATCCTCCTTTCAAGATACTGGCCATTCCTTTCCACTGCTCTTCCAAGTCCTTTGCTGTCTCTGCCAAAATTGAAATGCCATCGGCAAACCTCAAAGTTATTATTTCTTCTGCCTGGGCTTTAATTCCTACACCAAATTTTTCTTTTGTTTCCTTTACTGCTTGCTCAATATACAGATTGAATTACATCGGGGAAAGGCTACAACCCTGTTTCACTCCCTTCTCAACCACTGCGTATGGAGTAACGATGGCAAGAAAAAAAATTTCGTGATTTAATAATCAAATTCTTAAAAATGCTGAGGAAGTATAGGTTGTTACACTCCGTGTTCAAAAAAGAAAAAAAGAACGATCAAATATCGACAGGAAAATGTCAATAGAAATTCGTAAGTCCGTATCAATGGTCTAAGTATACAGCAACTTACACATTCATACCTTAGTTGGAGATTTTGCCTAGAACCCGAGAAAATTCTGGTCGGGTAAAATCACTAAGTGGATCGAAGGCTTCTATCCAGACATTCATCAATCAGTCTGGGGTGGAAACTGAAGATTTAAATTTCGCTTTTAAGAAATCAGTCACACAGGAGGATCGTACACGTATAATGTCGTTTCACTGTCGCACAGACTGCGCATGGAGGACATACAAATATGCACCTGAGGCGTAAAGAAGGATATGGAAGGATTGAAAACAAATAAGTCACCAGGTTCAGAAGGAATCCCAATTCACTTATACAGGGAGTGCTCTGCAGCATTGGCCCCTTACTTAGCTTGCATTCATCGGGAAGCACTCGCCCACAGCAAAATCCTAAGGGACTGAATAAAAGCGAAGGTGACTCCTGTGAGTAAGACAATGGAGCGAACCCCTCAGATTAAAGACCAATATCTTTAACATCGGTTTGCTATTGAATTGTTCAACACATTCTTAATTCGAATATAAAATATATCCTTGAGACAGAAAAGCTTCTGTCTATTAATCAGCACTGATTTATAAAGCAATGCTTGTGTGAAACTCTGCTTGCACTTTTCTTACGTGACATCATGTGAAACTTGGATGAAGGTCAACATGGCAGATTTCATATTTCAAGATTTCCGAAAAGTGTTTAATACACTGCTCCACTGCAGACTGCTGACGAAGATCTGAGCATACGGATTAGGTTACCAAATACGTGAGTGGCTCGGAGACCTTTAAGTAATAGAACGAGGTACATTTTCGATGACGTCGAGAATTCATCAGAGACAGGAGTATAGCTAAGATTACCCCACGGAAGTGTGATAGACCCACCCTTATTATCTATACACATAAATGAAATCGTGAACAGCGTGAGCATCAATTTATGACTGTTTTTGACGACACTTTGTTGTACGGTAAAATGTAGTCGTTGAGTAACTGTAGTTGGATGTTCAAATACAGCATTGCCAAACATAAAATTATTTAACCCTGAATTCCAATCAAGAACAACTGCCAAGATGTAGATATTCTCGGTGTATCAAAGTATCTTAAATCACTTAATAAAGCCAAGGCCTCCGGTCCAGACTACATACCAGTCAGGTTCCTCTCAGAGTATGCTGATATAATAGCTCCATAGTTAGCACTTATGTACAATCGTTCGCTCTCAGGAAGATCCGTACCTAAAGACTGGAAAACTGCTCAAGTCACACCAATACCCAAAAAGGGAAGCAGGAGTAATCCGCTGAATTACAGGCCCATATCACAAACGTCGATTTGCAGTAGGGATCTGGAACAAACACTGTATTCCAACATTATGAAGTACCTAGAAGAAAACGATTTATTGACACATAGTCAGCACGGATTCAGAAAATATCGTTCTTGCGAAACACAACTAGCTCTCTATACTCATGAAGTAATAAGTGCTATCGACAGGGGATGTCAAATTGAATCCATAGTTTTAGATTTCCATATGGCTTTCGACACCGTTCCTCGCAAGCGTCTACTAACCAAAGTGCGTGCCTATGGAATATCGTCTCAGTTGTGCAACTGGATTCGTTATTTCCCGTCAGAAATGTCACATTTCGTAGTAATAGACGGAAAGTCATCGAGTAAAACAGAAGTAATACCCGGCGTTCCCCAAGGAAGTGTAATAGGCCCTCTATTGTTCCTTATCTATATTAACGACATAGGAGACAATCTGAGTAGCCGTCTTAGATTGTTTGCAGATGATGCTGTCATTTACCGTCTTGTAAAGTCATCAGATGACCAAATCGAATTGCAAAATGATTTAGATAAAATATCTGTATGGTGCGAAAAGTGGCAATTGGCCTTGAAAAAAGAAAAGTGTGAAGTTATTCACCTGAGTACTAAAAGAAATCCGCTAAATTCCGATTACGTGATAACTCACACAAATCTGAAGCCTGTAATTTAAACTAAATACTTAGGGACTACAATTATAAATAACTTGAATTGGAACGATCACATAGATTGTGGGTAGAGCAAACCAAAGACTGCGATTCACTGGCAGAACACTTGGACGGTGCAGTAAGTCTACTGAAGAGACTGTTTACACCACGATTGTCCGCCCTATTAATTGCTGTGCGGTGTGAGATCCGCATCAGGTGGGACTGACGGATGACATCGAAAGAGTACAAAGAAGGGTACTTCGTTTTGTATTATCACGAAATAGGGGAGATAATGCCACAAACATGATACGTAAATTGGAGTGTCAATCATTAAAACAAAGGCGCTTTTCGTTGCAATCAGTTTTTCCTCCGATTGTGAAAACATTGTGTTGACACTCACGTACATAGGGAGAAATGTACATCACGATAAAATAAGAGAATTCAGAGCTCTCACAGAAAAATTGAAGTGCTTGTTTTTCCCGCGTGCCGTTCGAGAGTAGAACGGTAGAAAGACAGCTTGAAGGTGGTTCATTGACCCCTCTACCAGGCACTTTAATGTGAATAGCAGACTAATCACGTAGATGTAGATGAGAACATCAAGATATTTCACACACCGCTTAGTGCCAGCGGGGGGGGGGGGGGGCGGGGGGGGGGGATACTCTTCTCCCACTCTAAAACAAGTTCAAAGAGATTCGTTAATTGTTTTTGAATTACGTTAACAACGCACTTTTTAAAGAGGTACTTATGTGTAAGTTAGGTCGAGAACCTAAACCTATCTTGTAGCACACTCTTAGCGATATCAACGCGATTTCAATAACATTTAGTAACGAGCTGGGAGTTCCATTATGCCCACCACAAAAAATTACAAAATACAAATTTCCTTAACTGCTGTTGAATTTTACTCCAGACATACTAGTTAAAGAGGTATTTATGTGTAAGTAAGGCCCTGAAACTGAAAAAATTTAAAATGGTCACTGTAAAAAGTGACCTCTACAACTAAGCTTAAATTTTGTTTTAAGTTTAACTGAAAAATGTAAAACATTTGTGGAATATACGCGAGGAATTCATTAAAAATAATAAATATTTTTTTCAAAATTTAAAAATATAAAGTAACTGACTTGTTTACAATATTTTCACACGATGGGAATAAAATACCCCCACCCCTTCTTGGTACTGCGAGAGTTAATATTATATTTTACTTTTCACGTGAAATATTTTTCATTAACCGACTTTACACCATGCAGTAACAACAGCGTTGTAACCAGTGCTCACACAGCATTAGATATTAGGAATACTAAGTATGTAATCTACCACTCCGGGCAAAATTTATCTGAAAGATATACGTTGGTGCGTAAGTCTGTGGCGATTTTATTTGGCCTGCTGCCACGCAGGTTGCTGTAAGTGCATTTATCAACTGTCATTTCTTATTTACTGTTCTAATATTGTCCTTGCAATGACTTTTTGAACGTTCCATATTTGAAAGTTGTGAGGAGCGTTGTTCATGGGTTAGTAAACGGAGGGTTCAACAGAAAAAAGCTCCCAGATTCACATTTGAGATGATGTTCTTATGCTACCGACTACAGGTTAGCTTGAGCCACGACATTGGCGCAAGTCAGGTTAGCTTGAGCCTTACGGCCGTGACATTTTCGAACAAGATAATACGCCATGTCACGAGGTTAGGAATGTGATGGAGTGGTTCGAGGAAAACAGTGGCAAATCCAGTTGATGTGCTGACCCCTCAACTCGCTAGATCTGAAAGCGATCGAATACATTAGGGATCTGACTGAACGTGGCGTCAGAGCTCATCGCCCCCCTCCCATGGAATTTACAGGAAATAGGTGACTTGCGTGTGCAGCTGTGATGCCAACTGGCTGATGACTGTATAGCTATTGTCATACAGAGCTGTGTTGTCTATTGGTCATTTGTGGTACCATTTAGTATAGTCGAACAACTGTACCGAAAGATGATACGAGAACCCTGCAATAAAGTTACGTTATGTGGGTTGCGTTCAAATCAGGGGGAATGCGCTCTACACTATACATCTTCAGATATTACTAAATAAAAAGACGGAAACACTTCCTTGAGTCATAAAAGACTCAAACCTGCTGTACGCTGTAATGCGATTATCTTGCAGTCATTTAACATAGTGCAAATTCTTCAGTGATTCTCATGGAGTGCTGATTAACCTCAGATATAAATCTGACAACTACTTCGGACAGCCTCCGCGACATGGAAGGTCGACCGTATCGTCGGTAGTTTGGTGAGGGACACAGGAGAAGCCTCAGACGGGAGTCCGTTGAAGTACAAGTGTCAGAGCGGTACGACGACGAATCTGAGTGGCCATCAGGCGAGAAGAAACTCAACCCGGCGTCAGCACCCTCTGTCGCCACACTCAGAGGCTAAGCAAATATAGACCGCGTCCAGACACCGCCACTGCTCTGCTTTGTCTCACTGGTTCCAGCGTTCGGGCCGAAGTTAAACTGGAGCGAAGATCACAAAACACAGTCGACCTGGTGGAAATTAACGCTTGTAATACTTGCTCCGTTTCCAGTAGCGCCGTTGCATACCTGTTTCCCCAGGCGTGTTTAAATCAACCCACCTAAATGCTAGTTTTTCGCTTGACTTCGGCGATAATTGGCTACTTACCCCTAGTTTTAATATACCCCGAGATGCTACAGTTGATCAAGCAACCATGGGCAATGGAATTGAGTAGGTATGGAAATGGAAAAATTCGAATGCTATCTCTCAGTATGAGTTTATGGTCTGGCTGCAATTTTAATAAAATATTTTCAGGGTTGCATCCACACCAAGTGTTTAAATTTCCGCGAGCTTGTCACTGGTCCAAGAGTACTCGAAACAAAGGTCTTGGAATTTTAATTTGGCTGTATTGGAAGCTGGAGAGAACTAAATTAATTCGGAAATTTTCGTTGTGTTAGAGACGAAATACAAACCATGGTGCACGTCTTTTCCAATCCGAAATAGTAAAAAATGTTTACCGCACTACGTGTAATTTATGAAATTATAACACTGAAAGGTATTAGCAGTTACAATTATAGACAACCATCAGCTGTGTAATGGAATGAAGACAATAAAATTTGTGCCGGACCGGGACTCGAACGTGGATTTCTCTCTTATGGTGAGCGGTCGCCTTACCATTAGGCTACCCGAACACGATTCTCGGCTACACCCAAACTTCCATATGTCATCAACCATGTGTCTACAACTCAAACGCTGCAAAACCGTATTTATTCGCCGCCACCAGGCGAGCTACTTTCAATTAAAATGTCTCCCTGTACGGGAACGTACATGATGGATGTAAGAGCGCACACTGTAGACACATGCTTGGCCGCATATGGAAGTTTGGTCTAGCTGTGAGTCGTGCTCGGATAACCAAAAGATAAGGCAGCCATTCGCGATAACCGAGAAATTCGGGTTCGAGTCCCTAGTCTGCACTAATTTTCATTTTCGTCTGTCCATTATAGAAATGATTGTTGTCCATATTCGCAACTACCAATACATTCACGTACATGTGTGTGAATGAGAATGAATGTTACATGATTTCATTCGTCATTATCATAAGGGCCCTGCACCTGGCGTGCTTGTATGGGGTTCTATTGGGAACACATCACAATCATCTCTGCCTCGCATAGCCGCTAATCTGGACAGCAGCCGCTACATTTCATATGTGTTAAGGCCGAGGGTTCAGTCCTATTTTTGATGTCTTCGAGACATTTTCTTTGAACAAGCTAACGCAAGACCGTATGTTTCCTGTGTTGTCCTTACCTAACTCGATATGGAATGTGTGCGACTGCTGTCCTGGCCAGCATGCTCACCTGATTTCCAGAGTCGTTGGAAACCTCCCTTCATTGGTTCCCAATAGACTGGCACGCCACCAGACGCCAGCCACTGCGACTGACGAACTCTGGCTACAGTTGAAGCGCCCTGGAGCAACGTACCCGTGTTTGTCATCCAAACTCAGTTCAAATGGTTCAAATGGCTCTAAGCACTATGAAGCTTAAAATCTGAGGTCATCAGTCATCTAGACTTAGAACTACTTAAACCGAACTAACCTAAGGACATCACACACATCCATGACCTAGGCAGGATTCGAACCTGCGACTGTAGCAGCAGCGTGGCTCCGGACTGAAGCGCCTAGAACAGCTCGGCCACAGCGGCCGGCGTCCAAACTCAGTATCACTCGATAATAGTTTACTTGTATTACTATTACAGGGTGTTGCGTATTTGGTTTTCCCTCGCAAGTCGTTCATGATACTGTAGTTTACGTAAAGAGGGATTTATAATCTCACGGTCCCACATTACCAACAGAGTATTCCGAATGACTGTTTCTACATGCATCACATACTCTCAATTATTTAAAACATGAAAACAACAACAAATTTCGGTCTTTTTTATCATAATTATAATGAAAGAAGGATACTTATTATAATATGTCATTTAGATATTTATTTTCAAATTAAGGTACGTATCTCTGCACTGCAAAGTGCAAACTGTAAGGTCGGACGTAAGAAATGAAATGAGGAAACACAGTGTATTAATAATTGAATTCAGTTGTGAACTAATGTTATCGGCAGCGATTTCCAGATCGTGTAAAAGTTGGTGCTCCTTTTTTCTGTTTATTTCACTTTCACGAAAAGATAATTTGTGTTAACACACTCCATGTTTTGTATCTCCTTAAAATCTATATTCCTGTTACTGATTAGCATTGTTAATACAGTAATCCAACTAACATCGACTCTGAGTTCATAAATTAAATTATCAGCAATTATTTTATACACTTTGAGGGAATTTTACCTTTTTATACAGCTGTTTATTAAGCTCTGAAAATAAGTTGGACGTGCTGTTGACACCAATGGGTAACTCAATGTTTCTCGAGTTTTCCATTTCTGTTTTTCTCAGTCAAGTTATGTATACTTAATGATAGTAAACAATTATTGTACTATACCTCCAAATATGACGTGACATCTGTCACATGAACTACTCATTTAAAATATATTTAATGTCACAAAGGGGCACAGGTAATAGTTTAAGATAACTACACAAACTCTTAAAAAATGCGGTATCAATACCGTCAAATGTGAATGAAATGAACTTTATACCACATATTAGGTACATGTTAACGGAGATAAACACCAGCAGTTAGCTAAATAATTAGCAACTCAGTTTTTTACTCATGCCTCGTAACCTGCCGACGAACCAACCGTTAAAAAACACGCAACTACTTGGAACAATGACGAGGAGGGAGAGGGGGGGGGGGGGGAGAAGAGGAGCGAGAAAAAGGAGAATTCCGTGTTTATGGACACAATGGAAAGTCTAAATCATGACTCTTGAACAGGAAACTGACCCTGCTCCTACTGTATTTACAAGTATCTTGGCCACTTTAAGATAAATGTAAAGAAAAAGGCCATCTATGAAACACATTTTTACTATTGGTATGGAAAATACCAACTTAGGGACCCTGAGACTTAAAAATACACTCCTGGAAATTGATATAAGAACACCGTGAATTCATTGTCCCAGGAAGGGGAAACTTTATTAGCACATTCCTGGGGTCAGATACATCACATAATCACACTGACAGAACCACAGGCACATAGACACAGGCAACAGAGCATGCACAATGTCGGCACTAGTACAGTGTATATCCACCTTTCGCAGCAATGCAGGCTGCTATTCTCCCATGGAGACGATCGTAGAGATGCTGGATGTAGTCCTGTGGAACGGCGTGCCATGTCATTTCCACCTGGCGCCTCAGTTGGACCAGCGTTCGTGCTGGACGTGCAGACCGCGTGAGACGACGCTTCATCCAGTCCCAAACATGCTCAATGGGGGACAGATCCGGAGATCTTGCTGGCCAGGGTAGTTGACTTACACCTTCTAGAGCACGTTGGGTGGCACAGGATACATGCGGACGTGCATTGTCCTGTTGGAACAGCAACTTCCCTTGCCGGTCTAGGAATGGTAGAACGACTGGTTCGATGACGGTTTGGATGTACCGTGCACTATTCAGTGTCCCCTCGACGATCACCAGAGGTGTACGGCCAGTGTAGGAGATCGCTCCCCACACCATGATGCCGGGTGTTGACCCTGTGTGCCTCGGTCGTATACAGTCCTGATTGTGGCGCTCACCTGCACGGCGCCAAACACGCATACGACCATCATTGGCACCAATGCAGAAGCGACTCTCATCGCTGAAGACGACACGTCTCCATTCGTCGTCCCTCCATTCACGCCTGTCGCGACACCACTGGAGGCGGGATGCACGATGTTGGGGCGTGAGCGGAAGACGGCCTAACAGTGTGCGGGACCGTAGCCCAGCTTCATGGAGACGGTTGCGAATGGTCCTCGCCGATACCCCAGGAGCAACAGTGTCCATAATTTGCTGGGAAGTGGCGGTGCGGTCCCCTACGGCACTGCGTAGGATCCTACGGTCTTGGCGTGCATCCGTGCGTCGCTACGGTCCGGTCCCAGGTCGACGGGCACGTGCACCTTCCGCCGACCACTGGCGACAACATCGATGTACTGCGGAGACCTCACGCCTCACGTGTTGAGCAATTCGGTGGTACGTCCAGCCGGCCTCCCGCATGCCCACTATACGCCCTCGCTCAAAGTCCGTAAACTGCACATACGGTTCACGTCCACGCTGTCGCGGCATGCTACCAGTGTTAAAGACTGCGATGGAGCTCCGTATGCCACGGCAAACTGGCTGACACTGACGGCGGCGGTGCACAAATGCTGCGCAGCTAGCGCCATTCGACGGCCAACACCGCGGTTCCTGGTGTGTCCGCTGTGCCGTGCGTGTGATCATTGCTTGTACAGCCTTCTCGCAGTGTCCGGAGCAAGTATGGTGGGTCTGACACACCGGTGTCAATGTGTTCTTTTTTCCATTTCCAGGAGTGTATTTACGTTACGGCAGTATAGTCCGTATTAATATAGATTCCTCACTAATTTTTAGCTATTCTACTTGAGCAATGACAATAACACATCAACGGCAGGCTTTATATGACCTCAAAATATTTCCAATAGATCAATAACAGCGGCATTTTACACTGCTCTGAAGAATGAAAGCTGTTGATTCTGAATAGTCTTTCTTACGGATGGTGATAACATCGCATGAAGAACTATCTGATCTTACTCACTGCGTTACTTCAGATTACCTTTATGAAATTAGTAATAACACCCGATCGTACTCAGCTGTTCTCGGGCTACTGCCACAACAGCAATAAACACTGAACTCTTATACGGGATAAGTTGAGAGACAAAGAGGCATCATAAGATGAATGTGTCACATTTGTAATCCAGATCTCTTTGAATCTGTAACCTTCTTCATAACACAGTTGTTTCCAAGCGCAGTGGATTAAAACTGCGTCAGGCCATCCTGATTTAGGTCGTCCATATTTCACGACACACTCGTCTACAAATATATAGTTTCTGTATTTTTAGCCATTTTAAGTGAGCCTACGCTCAAAAATGCAAAGGTTTCCTTTTATCACATGAGGCCTCTTTTACAAAATAAGGACAAATATTCAGAAAATTCATAGAAAACTCATTCACTGAAAACATTTGTTAAAAAAACTTTATGACATAAGCTATTCCTGACATCATAATGAAATTTTATGTTCTTCATTAGTAATACGAAGGTAAAAATCTTAAATTCTCTCCTTTCTCTCCCTTACAGCTCCATTACTAACTTTTATTTTGTGCTATCCCCGAGTAAACAGCCTTTGCAATATCGAGAAATAATCAACTATCATGCTAGCAGCCCTTCAGACCTGATAACCCCTTTCCATTTCTTTAATGTCTTCGTGAAACCATTCTCCCATTTATTCGCACATGACACATAGCTACTGGAAAATCTCTGACATGAATATCGAGGTAGTGCAATTTCAAGCTTATTGCGACTGTTAATATTTTGTATTTATCCAGTGTGTTTGCTGCTGTATTCATGTAATCAGTGGCTCTGTAGCAACCAAGAACCTTTGTGACAACGCCTTTAAAGGATATCAAGCTGGTAAATCAATGTCTTTCATTCTGTGTTCAAATATTTCACCTTAATGAGTTACCGCATCTACATCTATATCTACACCCATACTCCGCAAGCCACCTGACAGTGTGTGGCGGAGGGTACACTGAGTACCTCTATCGGTTCTCCCTTCTATTCCAGTCTCGTATTGTTCGTGGAAAGAAGGACTGTCGGTATGCTTCTGTGTGGGCTCTAATCTCTCTGATTTTATCCTCATGGTCTCTTCGCGAGATATACGTAGGATGGAGCAATATACTGCTTGACTCTTCGGTGAAGGTATGTTCTCGAAACTTTAACAAAAGCCCATACCGAGCTACTGAGCGTCTCTCCTGCAGAGTCTTCCACTGGAGTTTATCTATCATCTCCGTAACGCTTTCGCAATTACTAAATGATCCTGTAACGAATCTCAATGTAGACAAGTGTAATGTGTTGCGAATACATAGAAAGAAAGATCATTTATCATTTAGCTACAGTATAGCATGTCAACAACTGGAAGCAGTTAAGTCCATAAAGTATCTGTGAGTAGGCATCAGGAGTGATTTAAAATGGAATGACCATATAAAATTAATCGTCGGTAAAGCAGATGTCAGACTGAGATTCGTTGGAAGAATCCTAAGGAAATGCAGTCCGAAAACAAAGGAAGTCGGTTGCAGTACACTTGTTCGCCCACTGCTTGAATACTGCTCATCGCTGTGTGATCCGTACCAGAGAGGATTGAGAAGATCCAACGGAGAGCAGCGCGCTTCGTTACAGGATCATTTAGTAGTCGGGGAAGCGTTACGGAGATGACAGATAAACTCCAGTGGAAGTCTGTGCAAGAGAGACGCTCAGTAGATCGGTACGGGCTTTTGTTGAAGTTTCGAGAACATACTTTCACCAAGGAGTCAAGCAGTATATTGCTTCCTCCCACGTATACCTCGCGAAGAGCCCATGAGGATAAAACCAGAGAGATTAGAGACCACACAGAGGCATACCGAAAATCTTTCGTTCCACGAACAATACGAGACTGGAATAGAAGGAAGAACCGATAGCGGTACTCACGGTACCCTCCGCCACATACCGTCCTGTGGCTTGCGGAGTATGGATGTAGATGTATATGTAGATGTAGATCAGAGGTATCTGATATGGCCACATTGTTGACCAAGAATCGTGGAGTTTACTTTCAAATCTCCGCAGATGTGCCACTCACATGGTTTGTAATCAAGCTTGTCCAAAACAAAGGCTAAGTAATCATACTCCTCTTTCAAATAAACTGAATTTCCAACAGGTATCGAAGGATATTTGTTCCCGTTCTGTAAGACAGATTTGATACTTTGTTTTGAAGAATCAATTTAGAATCTCCAATCTTTTGTTTCATACTGAATTAAAAACAGTTGCATCAAACTCCGGAACGTGGAGCAACACACAAGGTCATCGTCATTTTTTCCTCATGAACTGAGAGAGAGAAGTTCCAGTGACCAACAAGTTATTTTCCTGTAGTCCATGAGCTAACAACTGTGGAACATCTCCTGAGGGCTCTGGGCAAATCGTTCTGTTCGAATTGTGAAAACAATTGAGACTAACGGCAGTCCTAGACTTCATAATCACCACCAGGATAAACGTGCGTCTCATTCCCTGGAATCTCAAGTACATAATCGAGACAGTTAGGCTGCTCAGGTACAGGAATATCAGAACCAAGAGGCAGAGGTCGTAACCTGGATTCAATGTTATGGATGACACATTCGCTCCTCGGTTTTGAAGTTGTATCCTCATATGTTATAGTACCGAAAGTAACAGCCATCAGTGTGATTTCGAGGCTCCTTTAATAAAACTGGCATCTCAAAACGGAACGATTTCACTTTACGCTTAGACTATATCAGGACTCTTTGTACAAAACTTGAATAAACTCGATATGTAGCCCATTGCGTGTCCTGATTGCGAAGCTTTACCGAAAAGGACCCAAAATACTCTTTTATGACAAAGCCTGAGATTGTTCGTTGTTGCTTCTTCTCTACAAATTCTTCACATATGTAGCAGAAGCGGTCTGGAAAATTAGTACAAACTCTTGACGCCAAAAAAAAAGAAAAAAAAATATCGCAAACGCAGGGACCTATCAATTTAGCACTCTTTCCAGCTGACTTTTGCCTGAAAAACGACATGTAACACAAACATATGAGTCCCAACAATACAATACCACAGAAATGTAGAGGTGTCTGTATTATCTATACATATGATAAATTAATGTCCTCCACCGCGTATTTCTGTCTGTATGTGAAGTCTAATCTAAGGAACGACTTTAGGGATTTTGATACGGTTTTCAGTAATAAATAAACTGATTCACGGGGGAAGGTTTATGTATATAATTTATTATCTCCACACCAGACAAGTCGTCCGGCCGTAGATATGTAGTGTTACCTGTGTGAAGCTACGGCGGGTCGTTAGTATGCTGTGAAATGAAGCAACTTTTTGTAGCAGGTTACATTGCAAAACTCCACAAAACAATACTGGAATTATTACAACCATCAAATAGAGTATTAGTCTACATATCTCTACTGGTGTCTGAGGACGATGTACTGAACAACATAACATCAGTATTAGTTGAACTCAAATGTTGTTAAAAGAAAATATTAAAGCTTTCTCTCCATTGCCGAATACAATTATTAACACATTTGTGAGACTTTTTTAAACGTGGTGCACCGCGAAAGAAACTAGACTATTATTCGAGAGGGTCAGGTTGCAAAATCTAGCCAGCCTTCCTGATTCAAGTTTACCATTGTTTCGCTAAATCACTCTACGCAATAGTCTGAATCGTGCGTTCACTTTTTTTCCCTTATCTGTATCCAATTTGATTGTTCTTCGTCTCTAAGAATCAC
Organism: Schistocerca gregaria; assembly: GCF_023897955.1. Lineage (NCBI taxonomy): Eukaryota > Metazoa > Arthropoda > Insecta > Orthoptera > Acrididae > Schistocerca > Schistocerca gregaria. Next base: position 469,117,729 of record NC_064931.1, read on the forward strand.
GACGTCCACGAGCTGTGAAGATCAACTTCCTTTCTTTTCTCCTCCTACCTATGTCCCCAAGAATCACGAAGTCGACGAGCTATGAAGATCAACTTTCCTTCTTCTCTCCTTCCAAACCTGCGAATTGTTAGGAAGGCTGTAGTATGAATCCCAAATGTTGTTGAAAACTGTCAAATGACATCGTGGAACATTCTCTTTGAAAACTCCAAGTACGTTCATATACTGTCTTATTCTCACAAAATATGGGCAATAGTTTTGAATTTTGTGACAGATTAAAATAGCGCGCCAGACCAGGAACGTTTCCTTACTTCAAAGAGTCAATGTCGGACACACAGTTTTGGTCAGTCACAAAGATTGATTTCGGTATACACTTCCCTCGAGAGTAAGAGTCATTCTCATATGTGTAATATTTTATTTAGGAAAGCATTCGTTTGCAGTAAACTATGAGCTACTGAATTTGGCTCATGTAACTGTACAGATCTGATACAGAAATGTGCCGAACTTCTAATTAACTGATGAAGTGTTTTTTTCATTACATCATATAGATGAATGCTCTTGTGGAATATGAACTTCTTAAGTTGTATGAAGACAAGGGGCTCTAGACACATTCCATAACCAAACAAGGGTTTCTAACAGGAAATGAAAGACAAATTGGCGGATAATATTAGTTTCCTGCTACAGTTTTGACGTTTTCTTGTTACTTCATTTATGTCTTGTGGAATTCATCAAGTCACATAGGACTGTAAGTATCCATAAACCTGTTGTTGTTGTTGTGGTCTTCAGTCCTGAGACTGGTTTGATGCAGCTCTCCATGCTACTCTATCCTGTGCGAGCTTCTTCATCTCCCAGTACCTACTGCAGCTTACATCCTTCCGAATCTGCTTAGTGTATGCATCTCTTGGTCTCCCTCTACGATTTTTACCCTCCCCGCTGCCTAACGTGTTCCAACATTTCCACGGAATCCAAATTGATCTTCCCCGAGGTCGGCTTCTACCAGTTTTCCCATTCGTCTGTAAAGAATTCGCGTTAGTATTTTGCAGCTGTGACTTACTATACTGATAGTTCGATAATTTTCACATCTGTCAACACCTGATATCTTTGGGATTGGAATTATTATATTCTTCTTGAAGTCTGAGGGTATTTCGCCTGTCTCATACATGTTGCTCACCAGATGGTAGAGTTTTGTCAGGACTGGCTCTCCCAAGGCTATCAGTAGTTCTAATGGAATGTAGTCTACTCCCGGGACCTTGTTTCGGCTTAGGTATTTCAGTGCTCTGTCAAACTCTTCAAGCAGTATCATATCTGCGATTTCATCTTCATCTACCTCCTCTTCCATTTCCATAATATAGTCCTCAAGAACATCGCCCCTATATAGACCCTCTACATACTCCTTCCACCTTTCTGATTTCCCTTCTTTGCTTAGAACTGGGTTTCCACCTGAGCTCTTGATATTCATGCAAGTGGTTCTCTTTTCTCCAAAGGTCTCTTTAATTTTCCTGTAGGCAGTATCTATCTTACCCCTCGTGAGATAAGCCTCTACATACTTACATTTGACCTCTAGCCATCCCTGCTTAGCCATTTTGCACTTCCTGTCGATCGCATTTTTGAGACGTTTGTATTCCTTTTTCCCTGCTTCACTTACTGCATTTTTGTATTTTCACCTTTCATCAATTAAATTCAGTATCTCTTCTGTTACCCAAGGATTTCTACTAGCCCTCGTCTTTTTACTTACTTGATCCTCTGCTGCCTTCACTATTTCATTCCTCAAAGCTACCCATTCTTCGTCTACTGTATTTCTTTCCCCCATTCCTGTCAATTGTTCCCTTTGTTCTCTCTACAACCTCCGATTCTTTCAGTTTATCCAGGTCCCAACCCCGCAAATTCTCACCTTTTTGCAATGCCTTCGGTTTTAATCTACAGTTCACAACCAATAGATTGTGGTCAGAGTCCACATCTGCCCCTTGCAATGTCTTACAATTTAAAATCTGGTTCCTAAATCTCTGTCCTATCATTATATAACCTATCTGAAACCGTTTAGTATCTCCAGGGTTCCTCCATGTATATAACCTTCTTTCATGATTCTTGAACCAAGTGTTAGCTATGGTTAAGCTATGCTCTGTGCAAAATTCTACCAGGCGACTTTCTCTTTCATTTCTTAGCCCCAATCCATATTCACCTACTACGTTTCGTTCTCTCCCTTTTCCTACCGTCGAATTCCTGTCACCCATGACTATTAAATTTTCGCGTCCCTTGGCTATCTGAATAATTTCTTTTATCTCATCATACACTTCATCAATTTCTTCATCATCTGAAGAGCTAGTTGGCATATAAACTTGTACTACTATAGTAGGCGTGGGCTTCGTGTCTATCTTGGCCACAATAATGCGTTCACTGTGCTGTTTGTAGTAGCTTACCCGCACTCCTATGTTTTATTCATTATTAAACCAACCCCTGACCAAAAGTCTTGTTCCTTCTGCCACCGAACTTCACTAATTCCCACTATATCTAACATTAACCTATCCATTTCCCTTTTTAAATTTTCTAACCTACCTGCCCGATTAAGGGATCTGACATTCCACTCTCCGATCCGTAGAACGCCAGTTTTCTTTCTCCTGATAACGACATCCTCTTGAGTAGTCCCCGCCCGGAGATCCGAATGGGGGACTATTTTACCTCTGGAATATTTTACCCAAGACGACGCCATCATCATTTAAGCATACAGTAAAGCTGCATGCCCTAGGGAAAAATTATGGCTGTAGTATCCCTGCTTTCAGCCGTTCGCAGTACCACAACAGCAAAGGCCGCTTTGGTTTGTGTAACAGGGCCAGATCAGTCAATCATCCAGACTGTTTCCCCTGCAACTACTGAAAAGGCTGCTGCCCCTTTTCAGGAGCCACTCGTTTGTCTCAACAGATAGCCCTCCGTTGTGGTTGCACCTACGGTACGGCTATGTGTAGCGCTGAGGCACGCAAGCCTCCCCACCAACGGCAACCTGTAAATACTAATTGAGAGCTGAAGCGCACGAGAATAAGGCAAATCATTATGCTCTCCAAACAAACTACATACAAGGAACGTATTTTGTGAAACATAAGACATATTTTAGAATCTTGCGTCACATAAATGTGTCCAGTTTTTATGCAATGATTTAGAGTATTGCGCTGCGAATTTGTGGATCGTACATGGTGATGAAACGGGTTTATCACTTTCCTATGTGGCGATGTTGTTGTTGTTGTTGTCTTCAGTCCTGAGACTGGTTTGATGCAGCTCTCCATGCTACTCTATCCTGTGCAAGCTGCTTCATCTCCCAGTACCTACTGCAACCTACATCCTTCTGAATCTGCTTAGTGTACTCATCTCTCGGTCTCCCTCTACGATTTTTACCCTCCACGCTGCCCTCCAATGCTAAATTTGTGATCCCTTGATGCCTCAAAACATGTCCTACCCACCGATCCCTTCTTCTAGTCAAGTTGTGCCACAAACTTCTCTTCTCCCCAATCCTATTCAATACCTCCTCATTAGTTACGTGCTTTATCCACCTTATCTTCAGTATTCTTCTGTAGCACCACATTTCGAAAGCTTCTATTCTCTTCTTGTCCAGACTAGTTATCGTCCATGTTTCACTTCCATACATGGCTACACTCCAAACAAATACTTTCAGAAACGACTTCCTGATACATAAATCTATATTCGATGTTAACAAATTTCTCTTCTTCAGAAACGCCTTCCTTTCCATTGCCAGTCTACATTTTATATCCTCTCTACTTCGACCATCATCAGTTATTTTACTTCCTAAATAGCAAAACTCCTTTAGTACTTTAAGTGTCTCATTTCCTAGTCTAATTCCCTCAGCATCACCCGATTTAATTTGACTACATTCCATTATCCTCGTTTTGCTTTTGTTAATGTTCATCTTATATCCTCCTTTCAAGACACTGTCCATTCCGTTCAACTGCTCTTCCAAGTCCTTTGCCGTCTCTGACAGAATTACAATGTCATCGGCGAACCTCAAAGTTTTTACATCGTCTCCATGAATTTTAATACCTACTCCAAATTTTTCTTTTGTTTCCTTTACTGCTTGCTCAATATACAGATTGAATGACATCGGGGAGAGGCTACAACCCTGTCTCACTCCTTTCCCAACCACTGCTTCCCTTTCATGCCCCTCGACTCTTATGACTGCCATCTGGTTTCTGTACAAATTAAAATAGCCTTTCGCTCCCTGTATTTTACCCCTGCCACCTTTAGAATTTGAAAAAGAGTATTCCAGTCAACATTGGCGATAAGATTACATTATGTAAAAACAACTTCGCCATAACGTAATTATTAGTTTAAAAAGTTGAATGCAATTGTACACAGATTACTAAATTAAAAAGTTGAATGCAATTGTACACAGATTACTAAATTTCGCACTTTTCAATATGTGGACCTTTTAGAGTTAATTTTTCTGTTTGTGTCCACTTCAATTGATCGGATCATATTGACCCATTCGCCAACACTTACTATATCTATTCGACATCTGCATCTACATGACTACTCTGCAATTCACAATTAAGTGGCTGGCAGAGGATTCATCGAACCACTTTCGAGTTATTGTTTTTAATTTTCCGCTCTCGAACAACGCCCTGGAAAAACGAACTCATAAATCTTTCCGTGCGAGATCTGGTTTCTCTTACTTTGTACGGTGATGATTTCTCCCTATGTAGGTTGGCGCCCACAAAATGTTTTCACATTCGTAGGACAAATCTGTTGATTTAAATTTCGTGAACGAAACTCGACGTAACGAAAACACCTTTGCTTTGACGATTACCACCCCCAACTCGCATATCATAGCTATGACACACTCTTCCTTATTTGGCGATAATACGAGTAAGAACCGAGCTTCTTTGAACTTTTTCGATGTTATCCATTATTCCTATGTGATGTGGATCCCATACCTCGCAGCAATACTCCAGAAGGAGATACACAAGCATGGTGTTGGCAGTCTCTTCATTGTACCTGTTGCAACTTCTAAGTGTTCTGGCAATAAAACGCAGTCTTTGGTCGCTTTCCAGAGAACATTATATACGTGATCGTTCCAGTTTATGTTATTCGTAATTGTAATACCTTAGTATTTAGTTGAAGTGACAGGCTTCAGATTTGTGTGATTTACTGTGTAACCGAAATTTAGTGGATTCCTTTTAGTACCCATGTGTTTATATTTATTATTATTATATTTATCATATAGGTAAAAGCAAATCCGTATTTTGTAACTGAATGTTTATTCTGTCTTTAACCAAACATGTTTCATATATTCAGTTTGGGAATCATCAGTATTCTATAATATAAAGAAAATTAATTATACGTATGTAGTTGGAAGATTTGCCGTGTTTCCTGTCAACGCACTTAAATCATCTCCTATGGTTGTGATTTACAACTTAGTTTCATTTTTCAGTTCTTTTTGTGTATCGGCTGGTTCGTCTGTAGGTCCTGTGTTACGCAGTACAGGTTTACAATTCATAATGTGTAACATTTATGTAAGTCTGTGTGTAGTGGAAGGTGTAAGTATGACGAAGTATCACCTGGAAATATATATGTGTGTATCTGGTACGTACAGAAGAACCAACGGACATATGAAAACAACAGAAAAATGGAAATAAGTGGTAAAGCCAAAGTAAGTGGTAAAGGCCATAATCGTAAATAGATAGATAATTTAAATATGATGCCAGGAAACACTACAAATCTCCTAGCAAGATATGTATAATTTAATAATTTTGTTTATATTATTGACAATGTTTGATGCCTAGTATGAATAGGTGGAACATGTTTGATTAAAAAAATAAACATTCTGTTGCAAAAGGCGTAAGTACTCCTGTGTGATAAACATAACATTTTATTCGTTTTAGTGATAATTATTGCAGTAGTTTAAAATGTTAAGTTCCACTAATATTTAAAAAAAATTATTTTATTGGCAGCAATACGTGTGTATAGGGAAATAAGATTAATAATAATCGTAACTGGAGTACTGTCTCTTCATTCTTGTTAAATCCTTCAAAGTCCCATTCTACAAGCTCTTTTTTTTTATTGTATACTTCATCCACTGTCGTCATTGGATAGACATTTGTCTTCTGCTGAAGATACGGTAAGCTGTAAATGTTGAAGTCCAATGGGAAACACTGGCCTCTGTCGGAGGCTAAGAAGCCATTCACCTGTTCCTTCGATCGAGACATGTATGCGACGAAATTACCAAATCAGTATATCCAAAAAGATTGTAGATTGCGGAACTGGATGCGAATGCAGTACCGAGCGAAAGGGAACAATGGTTCTTACACCGGATTCGCATCGGCTGAATGGGGCTCAAATCACCAATCTGAAATCCAGATTTAGTTGTTCTGTGGTCTTCCTAAAGCGAATGTTGGAATGGTTTCCTTCAAATGGCCACACACGATTTCATCCCTATCCCTGTCCATTTCTGGTGTGCGCACCGTCTCTAACGTCCGTTTCGTTGACAAGAGGTTAAAACCGAATCATCCTTCATTTCTAAATGGGATACCTTACTGATGCCTCATTCCCCCCCCCCCCCCCCCCCCTCCCCATCTATTTCATATGTATACAATGTATACCATACGATTCAGAGCCCAGCAGTTTTCGAATGGTGGACCATGGAACGTCCAGCTGTCGTGACACGGTTCGTCTACTGCTTGAAGATCGCACACTGTTTTCAGCATTCTCAGCCAAGGCAACAGTAACTTCTTCAGCAATCTGTGGTGCAATTGGCCTTCGATCCCTAATCGCCAGTTAATTCGAACTTCTGAGCCATGTTTCTGAACCGCATTGCGGGAAGAGGATCTCTCCATATTCCTTTAATGTGTTGATACTCACGAAGAGAAGCACCACTGTTGCTGTTGTTTCGATAAAATAGTCGTACTGCCTGGTCACGATATTACTGGACTTGGCCTCTCTTGGGCGTTATTGTAAACACGCGTTGACGATACAGTAAACAAATACAGTGATTACTAAGGAACACGCATCGCACTGTGAATTCTTTCAGAACAGATTTGCATATACTATCACGTGGTTCAACGAGTACTAGTAAAATATCACCATAAAAATTCACTATAAGTCGACCGAAGCGCCCTCAGTCCGAGGTGCAGTAGTATTGTGATCCACTAATTCGATTAATGCTCTGTTCGTATTGCCTGGACCCATGTTGTCTGTCTGCAACTGTAATGCTCACCGATGCTTGTTTTAACAATATGTCGCCGTGCCGGTACACACACCTTACAGTAAATCATGACACTAACACTAACACGAGCGCTCAGTCTGAACATTATTCCCATTAAGTTGGGTACCCATACGGTAAATAGCTTTCCGTCTTCACTGCCTCAAGTAGAGAAAGATGAATTGTAACCACACTGTACTTTGCTATGTCGTATTTCAGCGGAGTACTATCAGTATACGTTTATTTGTTACTGTTAAGTGTAATTTCATTACTCGCGTTAGTGGTGTGTACAATAGCTATAACTTTCTGGAACCTATTTCGCAGGATAAAAACAGAATTATTCGTAGTGTTTCTCCAGTTGCTAATTAATCGGAGTTTCACGCAACTTTCCCTTCAAGGCAGGTTGCAGCTCAAAACCTATGCAGATATCGCAGGATATGAACTGCTCTACAGAAGGGACGTTCTGACTGTCGAAGCGAATATCCTGTCTGCAGCAGCGGTGGCTCCATTGTAATACGGTCAGTAATTAGTCCCATCTCACAGTTCCTCAACTGTGGAATGCGACTATGTAGAGGAGGAGCGAATGCGAATGATAGAGTTTCACACAGTTCAACGAGTTTCCATTCATTACTGACTGTGCGGCAGCTCTAGGTTCTCAGAACGTGAACCAATGCAGATATTGCAGGATATGAATCCACAAACACGAGAAAAGCAATTTCTTTAGCATATGTGTATATCATTTTTGTTGGAGCATTATAACATGGCATATCGAGGAATTTACGAATCTGTGTTTAAAATAATTATAGCCGATATCTATATTTCTAGATATACCATGGCATTATGATTCTATGAAGAAGATACTGACACATCGTAAACCAACACTAAGCTTCTGAAGATTAGAAATTTATTTGTTGAATCCAGTAAAGCACAATGAAATTTATTTGCAACTGAGAACTGAATTTTTTTTCCTGGAAAAATAATACTACAGTTGCTGACAATTACAGCCATGAATAAAATAAGAAAAGTTGTAGTTGTACGACCTGACGTCAGCATTAACGGAAAGCTATCTCCTTTGGTCAAGAAAGCGCAAAGGTATGGCGTGGAAAGATTGGGACATTAGGTAGTACTTAACTTCGAACGCTCGGAGGAAGATTAGAAATTATCTCCTAAGAGACTGCAGTCCTCATTCTTAACCAGCGTGTCGTCATTTTGAAACGATGCGGAGCTGATCTGTTATCTAAAAGCTACATCTATATCTAGACACGGAAGAAATGTTCCAAAAGTACCACTGGTTTTTAATATAAATTATCATTAACTGCTGTCGAACCAGTTGGGGCACAAACCTACTCCACGTCGGTCTCCATTTAATTACTTACTGAATGTAAAAAGTGTAAATGTCATGAATAGTTGTATTACTGGTTATCATTGAATTAAGCGTAACGTCTTAGTACTCATCCTGTAACCATTACAAATTTTGTCCCCTGGCATCATTAAACCTTTTGATATCGGAGATGTTTTTAATACATGTTACTTAAATGCTACCAATAACTACAGATCCCTTTCATTAACCTTAAACAACAATAAAAACTATATGCGTGACTGAAATTTCAATCCATGTTTTTTGGATGATTCAAGAACCTAAGGCCAGTTTAGTACCGTTATTTACAGTGTCTGCCATAATTCAGGACAACTCAGCGGAGTGAAGCACAATTGGGCATTTTTTTAAAATTCCTTGACATGTTCCACATCCACGAAGATCTCCTTAGCACGGATCTATGGAACGAAAAACTAATCTAATCTAATCTGTTCTGCGTACTTGCTTTAAGCGCTAAGGAGCGCAATGGCATATTAGTGATTTTCTTGATATAGCAGACAGCCGCAAGTTACGGATGAGCATCCCAGTGACATCAAAATAATTAGATGCCTCGAGCCCTACGTGAACTGGACAGGGTTGAAGATGGAAATTAGCATTGGTCTTATTGAAGAAACCGATCTGTCCCTCTCTTCATCATATTCTAAGAAACCCTGAAAACTGAAAACAGCATCACAAAGTATTTCCTTCTTCAATCGATTAACTAAAGTACATCCTCTTATACCCAAGGTTTCTTCGCAATGACCTTCCTTGTAACTATATTTGTCCGTCCAACTTCGGTGATTTCCCTTTTTACAGGTGTCCATTAATCTTTAACAGAACTGCCTAAACTTTAGCCAACTCTTCATCAACCCTAAAATGTGATCTCTATCTCTCTGTGCTCCAGGGTTCTTCTTATTTCGGAATCTGTATCTCACAGTTATGTAATTAATCTGGTACCTTCCCAGGTCTCCAAGGCTCTTCCAATTAAATCTCCTTCTTTTGTAACTGTTAACAAGTGTATTTGCTGATATTACCTGAATTACTGCAGAACGCAATGAGTCTTTCTCCTCCTTCATTCCTACTACTGAGTCCGTATTCTCCCGTAACTCGGTCTTCTACTTCTTCCCCCTCCCCTGTTCCAATCTTTGTTATTATCAAATTTTTATCTCTGTTTCCATATCCATCCAAAATGACTCCAGTAGAAGCGCACATAGGGAGATCAACGATACAATGATCCATCTAGAAACGATCAGACTCATTTCTCGGTAGTTGTGGTACTGCTTGGAAACCGTACAAGTGACACCGGCCACAGACACAAATGCGGGAGGTGTGGTGTGAACAACGCTGTGGTTTCTCCGCGGAGTAGTGTTTTGTGGATTGATGAGACACTCGATACGATGCGACTCAGACGAGCCCTTGGAAATGAGGTATACCAGAATTTATTGCGAATAAAGTGAAATTTGGTGTATCTGGTGCCATGGCGTAGGGTTCATACGGATTTCGACAGTTAAGTTATTTTTATTAACAGCAAAACAAACTTAGTTGTTTATAAAACATTTTCAATAATAAAAAACCTCATACAACGTGGCAACAACTTAGAATCAGAGTTTTTCTGGTAGTAGTATGGCAATTTTCTTGTTCATAAAGCGAAGACCATTGCATCAAGGTAAAAAAAAGTATTTTTTTCTCCAACGGTCCTTTCAAAGCTATAACCGGAACACCATGTTTTTTACTTAGCTAGGACGCACAAGATGAGTTATTCCTAAGACTAGTAACAACTGTTCACTGTGCTTCAGAAAGAACTAAACGAACTTCTCAGTTCGTTGTGTCAGTATTCAGTGAAAAGCCTTCCCCAAAGATTAAACGCTCTAATAGCAGGAAAAACACGTCCTATACGCTATTACCTACATGTCTTTCGAGCGAACAATAGCCTGTTTTCGAATACTTTTTGCCCGAACGATGTGTGAAGATAGAAATTTGCACCAGGTATAAAGAACCGCGGAGACAATATATTTGGGGGGAGCTGAGACATTCCGTCTGCCGTTACGTGTGACTTTAAGAACGAGATAACGATATCAGTCAGTTAATAAGGGGACCTGTTCATGAATGCTAAATTTTAAGCACAAAATACTTGGACGAATAACGATAAATCCAGAAAATAAAATTCTGTTCTCACAAAAAAAGAGCGATTATTCGATGATGATTGCGAAACCATTTTGCTGTCTTTCTCATTATGTCTAAACAATGTGCAGAGGGAAAATTCAGCGCGATTTAGGCCAGTATTAGGTTCAAAGGAATCTGGTGACATTTATTTTGGGTTAGCGTTTGCAGAGCCCTTTCTTTTTTGGAAGTGAACGGTCAGTGTGCCTGATTACCACTTGAAAAACAGAAATGTTTACACGTTCCTTTTATTCATGTGCCATCACTTGTTTCTAGATGAAAAAAAGGGTTTGATAAGCCATAGGAGCCTTACTGCGTTGGTGACGATCTATATTTACAATTTATAAAGTCTTGGTTTCAAATCCCGATTCCATACCTCATTGTGTTCGACACACAGTCTACATGCTTTTCGTTGTGCTTTACTATTTGTAGTCGTGCTTCTTTACCAGAGATACTCGAATTTCGATGACATTCTAATGCAAGATCCCGATTAGAGTCCCATCACTAATCAAATGTTCAGATACAAAACTTGACTGCTACTAAGAAAAGAAGTACACAACTATGGTTACTGAATTAATTTTGATGGATGTTTATGTGTTGGATGCTTGGGTTGAGTCCGCATATGTATAATTCATTTTGTAGGGGGAAGAAGATCCACCGAAAAGCTCCTGAACTTTAACGGGGTACCAATCTCGAAAATCTATATTTCCATTACCACCTGTCATCGGAAGCGGGTCTTTTTTTTTACGGCAGTCTCTCTGTGTCATATTTAAAGAGCTGCGGATATGCTTTTTAACGTTTTGAATATTTTAGTTGCCCGGATTCAGAATCTGAAATATATCATGATGTGTGCCACTGGTTGTGAGATAACGGGCGAGTTTTGGCGCCCTGAAAATATTCTAAGTTCGATGTTGGCGTGCCGCACGGGTCGATCGGCAAGCCGGGGCTCGACAGCAACCGTGTGATGCCGGACATTAGCCAGAGCAAGAGGGGTAGCCCCAGAGAGTGGTCCAGGCCGACCGCGTGGCTGGGATTTACATGGTGACGCAGTGCCGAGGACTGTAATTTTTGTCGATGAAAGAGATTTGTATGCCATGAGTGTCAAAGATGGCGGACATTGTGAAACCATAATGGCAGACATGTCACAGTTCATGTATAAATTACTAATAGCCAGAGGAATCACGATACCTTGAAAATAAACATGTACATTACCATTATTTGCACGACGATTTTGACGGTGTAATCAGATTTTCAATATCTTTATTATTTTAAAGTTTAGTATCTGGCTGTAAATTATACAAGTAATACCCACCAACGAATTTCCAGAATCTAAACGGTTCATCCAATTTTGTCGATCGACTTGTCTTTAGAAAGCTATAAGTGTAAACCTAAATTGGTATAAATTACAGGCATGTAACTTGAATAGTACACGAGTTACTGGAGGCTATGCGTTTAGAAATGAATATCTCACGAGCTATGTTGTTGTTCATACCTAATTACGTGAAGCAGGAATCTATTGATTCCCTGTCATTCAACTTATATTTTATTTTATTGCTGGATCATCGACACCAATAAGTGTTTTGCAGAAATAAACGGCATTCTTAAAAGTACTTCTGCTGTCGTACTCATCATTTAAAGTCGTTAAAATAGGACCTGCGATTTTATTTAATTGCAGTCTTTCATTTATAAATTTCTATGTTACATTCAAAATTCGCAATTGCCTAGTGATAGTAACATCCGACAATTCGACTTATGTGTGTGTTCATATTGTATACTGTAGACTTAGCAGTATTTGGCATGTAATGCGGCAACTACGTATCCCACCCCCTAGACAACAAAATCAGCCAAAAGTTTTAATTTTCAACTCTGAGTCTGAGGGTACGTAGTTGGGGCCACATCTTTTTTTGAAAGCCGGCATGGGGAAACGTATTTTAGAACTTGACATAGTAGGACAATCATATCCTTATTCTACAATATAAAGAGAGTGTTCTAGCAAAAAAGAAAAATGAAATGATCATATTTTTTAACTTTTATTATTGACGTAATATCTTTTTCTTTCATTGTGCGACATTCATATTGGAAATATACGTTCCCAAAACAAGTCTGGGAATAAAATGCAAAGAAAAATTGTAGCTCCTTGGTGGTATAGTTCCCTTACAAAAGTCCTGAATTAATTTTTAGACTACTTCTCAGTAAGAGAGCTCTGTCATTGTTGTTACTGATCGATCAGTCAAAAGATTTTCTCAAGCTAAGAGTGACTATCGATACTTTTCATAGTGCGTAGGATGTGTGCTTGTACCATATCTTATTCTTTCCCTTTAACTGCCTCCACCATCGTTATCAACATAAACACAACACTCCATCTTACAAACACTTGAAACAGACATATTGTTGGTCAGTTGATTTGAAAGATAGCATACGTACTTCATGAATGTTCAACATGGTGGCTGAATAAAATTTAGAATATTCCACTAAACAATGCCATATGACTGTGCTTTAATTATTGTTATCAGGATTGCTAGTTTTGGTGACGAACTGATAAAAACGTGATAGCGCCTCTTACGCTACACGAGTATGAATGGTAGGACCACGCATGTGCAGTGAAATTGAAGGTAAAATCCTTTGGGAGACTATGTATCGTTTTATTCCTATTCAGACTTCAAAACTCGACGTGGAAGTTTAACGAGGAATATAATGGGACCTAGTACTTCGGAAAACCTTACTTTCGATGACAACGACACAAAGTTTGTTGACGTACACTGTGTGATAAAAAGTATTCGGACACCCCCAGAAACAAACGTTTTTCAAAATGTTCAAATGTGTGTGAAATCTTATGGAACTTAACTACTAAGGTCATCAGTCCCCAAGCTTACTCACTACTGCACCTAATTTATCCTAAGGACAAACACACACACCCATACCCGAGGGAGGACCCGAACCTCCGCCGGGATCAGTTGCACAGTCCATGATTGCAGCGCCTGAGACTGCTCGGCTAATCCCGCGCGGCAAACGTTTTTCATATTAGGTGTATTGTGCTGCCACCTACTGCCAGGTACTCCATATCAGAGATCTAAGTAGTCATTAGACATCATGAGAGAGCAGAATGGGTCTCCGCAGTACTCACGGACTTCGAACGTGGTCAAGTGATTGGGTGTCACTTGTGTCATACGCCTGTACGCGAGATTTCCACACTCCTAAACATCCCTAGGTCTACTGTTTCCGATGTGACAGTCAAATGAAAACGTGAAGGGACATGTACAGCACAAAAGCATACAGGCCGACCTCGTTTGTTGACTGGCTGAGAATGCCGACAATTGAAGAGCTTCGTAATGTGTAGTAGGCAGACATCTGTCCAGACCATCACACAGGAATTCCAAACTGCATCAGAATCCACTGTAAATACTATGACAGTTAGGCGGGAGGTACGAAAACTTGGATTTCACGGTCGAACGGTTGCTCATAAGCCACACATCACACCGGTACATGCAAAATGACGCCTCGCTTGGTTTTAGCAGCTTAAACATTGGACGATTGAACAGTGGAAAAACGTTGTGTGGAGTAACGAATCACGGTACACAATGTGGCGATCCGAAGGCAGGGTATGGGTATGGCGAATGCCCGGTTAATGTCATCTGCCAGCGTGTGTACTGCCACCAGTAAAATTCGGAGGCGGTGGTGTTATGGTTTGGTCGTGTTTTTTTTATGGAGGGGGCTTGCACCCCTTGTTGTTTTGTGTGGCACTATCACAGCACAGGTGTACCTGCATTGATGTTTTAAGCACCTTCTTGCTTCCCACTGCTGAAGAGCAATTTGGGGATGGCGGTTGCTTCTTTCAGCACGATCGAACACCTGTTCATGATGCATGGCCTGTGACGGATTGGTTACACGACAATAACATCCCTGTAATGGATTGGCCTGCACAGAGTCCTGACCCGAATCCTACAGAACTCCTTTGGGATGTTTTGCAACCCCAACTTCGTGAAGAGTGGGATGCCATTCCCCAATAAACCTTCCAGCACCTGACTGAACGTATGCCTGCGAGAGTGGAAGCTGTCAACAAGGCTAAGGGCGGGCCAACACCATATTGAATTCCAGCATTACTAATAGAGCGCGCCACGAACTTGTCAGTCATTCTCAGCCAGGTGCCCGAATACTTTTGATCACATTTAATTGTACGGAACAGGGGACCTAGAAACGACGGAGGGGCTTCGTCCCCGTCACAGCCGTCAGTGGTTCATAACCCACAGCAGGCTACAGCAGTCCACTCACCCCACACCGAACCCACGGTTATTGTGCGGTTCGTCCTCCAGTGGACCCCCCTCCCCTCACCCCTGCCCCCCCCCCCCCCCCACCCCACCCCACACACACACCTCGGGAGCGTCTCACACCAGACACGAGTGTAACCCCAATGTTCCAATGTTTGCGTGGTAGAGTAATTATGGTGTACGCTTACGTGGAGGAAGTGTTTGCAAACAATCGCCGACATAGTGTAACTGAAGCGGAATAAGGGGAACCAGCCCGCATTCTCCGAGGCAGAGGGGAAAGAGCCTTAAAAATCATCCACAGACTGGCCGGCACACCGGACTTCGACGCTAATCCGTCGGGCGAATTCATGCCGGGGACCAGCACGCATTCCCGCAAGGGAATTTCATCACATAGTGTTTATACAGTAGGTCACGTAGCAGATGTGACACTCCCTTTACCAGTTATTGACCACATTACGCACTTCATTTCGAGATTAGAGTGCTAAGAACTTCATGGGGAGTAGATATAAGAACATCGTATCTCCCGTATTTGATTTTATCAATAATTACGATTCCCCAATTGTTTGCTAATAGACTACACAGGATCCACAGCAGATGATCCAAGGAACATTACACAGAATGAAAAATACTGTTTAATTTTACTTTTATCTGTTGCGTGTTTTCTGTCTTTTGCCTCAGCAGATTCCACAACTCAAACTTACTAAATTTACTGTATGTTATTTCCCCGTTTTCCTGTGCTCGATTCGGCTATCTTTAAATAGTTATTTCTACTTTCACAAAAGCTTATCTATTTCATCACATGAATATCATCATTCCTCACTGTCTTTCCTTCCCGCATCTTGTATGTCATATTTCGAGTTCTGAGTCTGCTATCGCCATTATAATTGCAACTGACGTCGAAGCTGTCAACTTAATAACTGTGAAAAGGGGCGGAGGTTATTTCGTGGCTTATGACATACAAATAGGAGTCAGGCAAGGAGATGGAATATTATCATTCTTGTTCAATACAATAATACAGGAAGCACTGGACGCAACAAGCGAAGCAGAAGAGGGTTTTAGCATAAGAATAAAAATTTACAGGTGATGTAGCAGTAAAGGCTGAAAATTTAGATGAGCTGAAATTACTGGAAAGAAAGCTCTTCGAAAGAGTAAAGGCAGCTGGATTAGAGGTAAATTATGAGAACTTGAGACTCAGAGGGTAGAAAGTAATTATAAGACAAAAGGGTGGGAAAAGCTGGAGACTGGCAACCACGTGTTTGAAGAAGCAGATGATTTTAAATACCTGGGGATGGTAGTAAACAACATAAATGATGAAAAACAAAAATAGAAACGAGGATCAAAGCGGAACACAGAATGCCATATTCACTCAAAAAATACTGTCATTCAGAATTTTTTCAAGAGGAACTGAAGTTTGGATAAATAAAACTATAATCATACCAGGAGCACTATATGTGGCAGTCATATGGAGAATTGATAAGAATACTGAAAAATACAGGTCTATGAAAATAAAAGCTTGAGGAAGATATTTGGACCAAATGGTGAGGAGAAAGGCAAAGAAGAAACAGAGGAAGCTACTTCAATCAATAATATTCCGGGCCGATGACGTGACTAAGACGTCACTGTCGCCCACCTCCGGCCCAACAACCATCAGTGATGATCGAGGATGCCACTTCTTTCCATAGTAAGAACCCTCTGGTTGTCATCTACGGCACCCTTACAGCACAGAGGTAAGTCGACGATATTATACGCACCGTTTTGTTGCCCCGGGTTTACATTTCAGAAAGATAATGCTCAACCGCACACAGTGAGAATTTCTACCACATATCTTCGTGCTTGTCAAACCCTAGATTGGCCAACAAGGTAGTCGGATCTCTCCACGGCTGAGAACGTTTGGAGCAATAGGGACAGTGTTCTCCAAACAGCTCGGGACGTTAATGATCTAACGCTCCGACTGGACAGAGTTTGCCTTGATATCCGTCAGGAGGACATCCAATCAGTGCCAAGCCGCATAACTACTTGCATCAGGGTAAAGAGGTGGTGGAACGCATTATTGACTTGCTCAATTTGTGTAGCTCCCTAATTCATTATCAAATTTTTCTGAAATTTTCATAATTTGTTTTTTTTTTTTCTACGTGTACATCACGTATCCCGATTTCTTTCTCATTCTGCTACTTGCTTCGTGGTGTGCAGGTGTTTATTTTTTGTCTTAGAGTGTGTTTCACCCAGTATAAAAAATGGGCCGTACGGCTGTTAAGCCAATAAACGTAAGAGTAAAATTTTGGAGCAGCCACAAGTCGCATGTATGTTTCCTTTATTAGATTTTGTCGCTAGTCAGACGCAAGAATCTTCAGAAATTTCCTAGTCACGGCCACACGTTACAAGTACTTGCTTGTGTACAGAGCCTACGTCAGACGTAACATAAAGAATTATATATCTGACGCTGGCTCTGTACACAGCCGGATACATTTAAACTGTAGCCGTTAGTTACTGAGTTGTTGAAGATGCTTGTGCCTGACGAGTGGAACCAGTAATAAAGTGAACTTTTATGCGACTTGTGGCTGCTCCACACTTTTATTTCCTACAGTCGCTGTTACCACCGCAGGCGATGCCTACGTTCGTCCGCTCGTCACACGTAAATATATTCACCCTGAAGCGGTAAAGGCTCATTAGACGTGTTAATTTAAATAATGTAGGTTAGGACGCATTGCAGAAGATATTACTGTAAAACTGGGTGAATTTGTGACAATTTTAGCACTTTTCGTTACATAACCTGGTACATTTAATTTCCACATGTATGGAATGTTATAAATTTCATCAGTTAATTTCATTAGCAATACAGTTCTTATGTGCAATAATATAGATTCAGTAAATATCGTTCTTGTCCAACACAACTACCTCTTTATTCACACTAAGTAATTAGTGCTATCGACAGCAGACTTCAAATTGATTCCATATTTCTAGTTCTCCAGAAGCCATTTGACACCGTTCTTCACAAGTGCCTTCTAATCAAATTGTGTGCCTATGACATATTATCTTAGCTGTGCGAATAGATTCGAGATTCCTGGTAGAGAGGTCACAGTTCGTAGAAATAGACATGGTAACAGCATAAAACACAAGTGATACCTGAAGTTGCCCTAGGAAGTGCTATCGGCCATCGTCTGATCATACTTTATAAATCTAAATGAATTAGGAGACAATCTGAGCACACATTTTAGATTGTTTGCAGATGATACTGTCATTTAACTCCTAGTGAAATCATTAGGAGATCAAAACCAAGTGCAAAATCATTAGGCAAGATGTCTGTGCGTTGCGAAACGTGATAAGTGACCTTGAATGGTGGAAAATGTTATGTCATCCACATGAGTAGTAAACGAAATCCGTTAAATTTTGGTTACACGATAAATAGCACAAATCTGAAAGCTGTCAACTCAACTAAATACGTAGGAATAATAATTACCAACAACTTAAAATGGAACTATCACATAGATAATGTTGTGGGGCAGTGAAACCAAATACTGCGTTTTATCGCTAATACGCAATAAATAATAATAAAGAGACTGCCTACACTATGCTTATCCATCCTTTGCTAGAGTATTTCTGTGCAGTATGGAATCCTTACAAGATAGGATCGGCGGCAGATATCGAAAAAGTTCAAAGAAGAGTATTTCGTTCCGTATTATCGTGAAATAGAGGAGAGAGTGCCACGGATATGATGCGAGAGTTGGAGTAGCAATCATTAATACAAAGGCATTTCTTGTTACTGTGAGATCTTTTCAATAATTTTCAATCGCCAAATTTCCCCTCCAAATGAGACAATATTTCATAGATGCCCACCAGCACTGTGAGAAAGTACCATCATAACAAAATAAGAGAATTCAGAGCTCACTCGGAAAAAATTACGTGCCCGTTTCTCCCTCACGCACTCCGAGAGTGGAACAGTAAAGAAATAGTATGAAATTTCTTCGACGAACCCTCTGCCTGGCTCTTGAGTGTGAACTACAGATGTGTCACGTTGATGTGGATATAGAAAATACATTTTGTATAAGGAATAGCAATTGTCACATAGTTACCCCCCGCCCCCCAGCTCAGGACTACATTATGACATAAAGTCTGAGAGAGGGAAAATAGAGTTAAATTCATGTGTCACAAAACCTTTGTGGTTCTTTATGAGACATCGTTATAACTTTGAAACAAATATGTCCAGTTTACTGAGTTTTGTTTTATCCATAAACAGAACAACATTTCTATCAAAGTTTGCCAATTTGGCGGTACTTGTTTTTCTAACTTTTTATTTTAAATAATTATACGACTATCGTCATTTAAACAAAATAAGAAGGAAAAGAAACTAAACTTTACTAATCAATGTAACTAAATATAACTTCTAGAGAGTGATTTAGGCCTCTGTTCAGAAGAACCGAATGAAAACAATCCATATCAAACATTTCCAATTGAATCTCAATGTAGACAAGTGTAATGTGATGCAAATACATAGAAAGATAGGTCCCTTATCATTTAGCTACAAAATAGCAGGTCAAGAACTGGAAGCAGTTAATTCCATAAATTATCTGGGAGTACGCATTAGGAGCGATTTAAAATGGAATGATCATATAAAGTTGATCGTCGGTAAAGCAGATGCCAGACTGAGATTCATTGGAAGAATCCTAAGGAAATGCAATCCGACAACAAAGGAAGTAGGTTACAGTA
The DNA here is from genome assembly GCF_023897955.1 of Schistocerca gregaria. NCBI lineage: Eukaryota > Metazoa > Arthropoda > Insecta > Orthoptera > Acrididae > Schistocerca > Schistocerca gregaria. The sequence continues at coordinate 469,137,410 of NC_064931.1, forward strand.
CGCTTGTTCGCCCACTGCTTGAATACTGCTCAACAGTGTGGGATCCGCACCAGATAGGGTTGATAGAAGAGATAGAGGAGATCCAATGCAGAGCAGCGCGCTTCGTTACAGGATCATTTAGTAATCTTGAAAGCGTTACGGAGATGATAGATAAACTCCAGTGGAAGACTCTGCAGGAGAGACTCTCAGTAGCCCGGTACGGGCTTTTGTTAAAGTTTCGAGAACATACCTTCACCGAAGAGTCAAGCAGTATATTGCTCCCTTCTACGTATATCTCACGAAGAAACCATGAGGATAAAATCAGAGATATTAGAGCCCCCACAGAAGCATACCGACAATCCTTCTTTCCACGTACAATACGAGACTGGAATAGAAGGGAGAACCGATAGAGGTACTCAGGGTACCCTCCGCCACACACCGTCAGGTGGCTTGCGGAGTATGGATGTAGATGTAGATGTAGATGTAGATGTAGATGTAGACACAATATCCTCTAAGCAAGCGTATTACTTCAAACTATTAGACACTTGCTTACATGTGCAGTAGTACGAGAAAAAACAAAGTCATGACACATTTAATACAATACTCTAACTGTATGTTATATTTAGAAACAATGTTATAATGGAAAATAAAACTTTGAGATTATTTACTAAACTATACACGAACGTCACTAATTTCATTAGTGAAACCTCTTTTCTACAGTTTTAATCTGCAGGTATGTATACTGATACAAAGTTGCCTCTCTGATCTACGGAAATAACATTTTTCGCTCTCCAGTGGCTGAAGAAAAGTTTTGTAAATATTGACTCTTTTACAGAATGGTCAGCACATGTAACTTATTTATACCAACTTACCATGAGTCAGTCAGCTCTTCAAAGTTATCGACATAAGCAGATATTTTCCGTGAAACGTCTTCCTACCTGCAAAAACAAAATGTCTTTGTGACCAGCTCAAGAGTTATGTACGTACTTGTAGCTTCCTTCACTAACGACAGCACTATGCAAGAACACACTGCAGAAGAGCTCTGTGTTGAACATTGACCTGATTTACAATATTTAAAAATAAAAAGCTAGAGCACGTTGTCGTCACGAGTTATACCTCACTCACAAAGTTGCGCAGTTGTACGGTTCTGACCACTCATTCGTTCGAAGAATAAAATTTTTGTCGTTGTACAGTAGCACGAATTTTCTTTTTGTTTTTATAAATGCAGTATTGGACGTTCAGCGCCTTTTTTCACCTATTCACAGATTATCTGAGTATTTACGTAATGATTTAGAATTTTTATTGGCAGTCGTTCACGAAACTTTGTGTTTTACATACATGTACTCGTTATCGTAACACCATCAACTGAAAACGGTTTTTTCCCGTCTCTAATAAATAGCACTTACAAATTACTTCCCATAGCCCAGGTTTCCGTATCTCTGATAATAATTTACTTGCTGCCTCTGGAAACTAGTCATCAAGTTTGACTCTACTACATACCTTTACTGCCGTTGCAAAGTAGCGAATTTTTTGCTTAGTAATTCACAGAGCTCAGAGACTGCAAGACTTAATGTTGGTTGCTTGATTAATCTTAGCTATTGGTAACTCTGTTACTGCTATTTCTCTTTTGTGTAATTTTATATCATAGTTATTTCGGAATAGGTTAAATCGTTTCAATATCAACCTGTAGATGATGGAGATGACAAATAACAATCAGTGGCCGTCTGTATTCGTGAATTATTGCAAGGGAAGTAGTATCGCACCGCTCTACAGTTCGCAGCATTCCACGCGCATTTACGACGGAAGCAGCCTAATTATCCTTGACTACATCGAAATACTCAGACTAATCACGTACTTACGTGGTATTACGTACGTGATTTACGTATTAGCGTTCCGCGAGGGCTCTACCAACTGTAGCAACAAAGTCCTCTTCACGTGAACAAGTGCGCCACTGTGATACACTGAAAACTGGCTAACAAGGCTTATCCTACATAGCTCTCATCATTACGAAAATAACATTCTAAACGGTAGTCACTGGTCTTAGATACGCATGGCATATGGAGATATAAAGAGCAGTTCCAGAAAAGTAAGAGCTCTCGCAGACATGCCACCAACGCAAGTAACAAACGTGTTCTTCCGTGTCACACAAATTGGTTTATACGAATTTCCCTTTGCTCTTTTGCAGACGTTTCACAAGTGGTATCAGAAACTGAACTGTCGAAAGGGTCTTATATAACAGCTCGGCTTCCAACTTACTGAGAGTCGGCACAACAAGTAAGCAGTGGGATCGTACTTCATATGCGGGAGGAACGTGACACATCCTTATTTAAAGTATTCTTGTGCTCCGTCTCTAACGTCAAACTGACGAGATGTTAAGCCTTATCGTCAAAGCATTCAACAATTACCATATTAGCTTTCTCGTCCAAACGATACAAACTGTACATGTCCGTCAAATAACAACAAATTAAACAAACGAAACTTCTTATTCAAATCAGTGCCTAGGTAAAGAAAAAGTTAAACATTTGCTATTCCACTTATTTGCTTCTCAGGGGATATGCAAAGACTTTCTAACATTACAGACTGTGATCTCTGATTATGTATTTGTACATGTAAACGTGCTCTGAGGGTACTTCTTGAAATGCTGTTGAAAATGCAGTGTAATTCCCGTCGGAATACCACGAGTCGTTACGTACTCGTATTGTACCTTACAACGAGGGTAATAAACAGCCATGTCCACGCGTACAGTATTTCAATTGGAACCTAATACAACTCTGAAATGTGTAGACAAGACGATAAGAAAATCGACCCTAATATGACTCCTTCATGGACAAAACCAGATGTATAAAAGTTATGCCACGACCGCTCACTGGATTACGAAGTGAGGAACTGGATATCCCAGAGGACGTTACTTCTCAGACGAGCAGCTACTAACTCGCTACAAGTTCCAGTTCTTCCCCGCTCCAGGGCACCGCTGCTGTTGCTTCCTAGCAAACCATATTCTGAAACTCCGATCCAATCAGCCACTAAAGGAAAAGCAGCTGCACGAAACATTGACAGTTGTCGTTTTGTAGTCACCCATAACAATTAAAGATATTATTATGCCCGCTAAAATTAATTGATTGCCTAATTAATTGCAATTTTACCAAAGGCGAATTGATTCATAAACTGTTTTGCTAAACGTATGGACGAGATAGATAAAATTACGTAACATATTAAATTCTCATGGGCAAGAATCATCTGGAATGTGGAAGAGGGACCAAATGTGGCTACTGCAACCCAGGAGTGTGATATTGCTCACAGCATTGTTTCATGTGCACGAGAAACTTTCTGTACTACAGATACTGTTGCTCGAAGAAGAGGTGGTCGACGATGTTCAACTACAGCAGACTACCGCTGCATTGTGCAGCGAGCAAGCAGAGACCAACGTCAAACTGGGAGGTGCATTTACTACCACGTTTATCAGGACTGCAAGGCATGCAATCTCACGCTCCACAGTGGCACGGCGACTGCACACTGGACTCGCATTCGGGAGGACGACGGTTCAATCCCGTCTCCGGCCATCCTGATTTAGGTTTTCCGTGATTTCCCTAAATCGCTTCAGGCAAATGCCGGAATGGTTCCTTTGCAAGGGCACGGCCGATTTCCTTCCCCATCCTTCCCTCACCCGAGCCTGCGCTCCGTCTCTAATGACCTCGTTGTCGACGGGACGTTAAACTCTAATTTCCTCCTCCTCCTCCTCCACTGCGACTGCATGGGTGTGGTCTCTTTGCTTGACGACTAGTACGTAGTATTCCGTTGACGCCTGCACCATGGGCGGCAACGTTTATCACACTGCGGCGAGTTAACGAGCGCTGCACTCTCATTTAAATATATGGCCGAAAGAGCCAGCCTACAGGAATTGTGAAACGAACCCTGACGTTCAGGACCGTGTGTCACAAAGGGCGCAGATTCACCACGAGGTGGGGAACCTCACAGGCTTCTATTGTCTATTGAGGCCTAAGCGCTATAGTGTGCGAGAGAGACAGACCAGAACCTACGTCATAGGGAAACCCAGTAGAAGGCGTTTGTGGCCAGAGCGCAGCATAGCAGTGTTAAATATGGCGGACCTAAGATCGGACATAAAGGGAAACATTTATGAAATCACGCTTCTTCCCAATAAAACTTGTCTGCAGCTCGTGGTCGTGCGGTAGCGTTCTCCCTTCCCGCGCCCGGGTCCCCGGGTTCGGTTCCCGGCGGTGTCAGGGATTTTCTCTGCCTCGTGATGACTGTGTGATGTCCTTATTTTAGTTACCTTTAAGTAGTTCTAAGTTCTAGGGAACTGATGACCGTAAATGTTAAGTCCCATAGTGCTCAGAGCCATTTGAACCCAATAAAACTTGAATATTGATCATATCTATAATAGTTAACGATCTACTGCTAAAGTGAAATTAACAAGTTTTGTGACAAAGACCTGAATACTAAAATCTGAACGCTTTGGTCGATCGACATTTCATATAGAAGAGCATCATCAAAATGACAAACGTTATATATATCAAATCTGTAACTTTATTTGTTTAAAAAAATATAGTAAATTTAAATTATCAGTATTTTCAATTAAGCATCGGATCATCATTTCCTCCACACAAAACACATTGAACGATGACAGCATGACACCTTATTCAATCATTAGGTAATAGAATATGTATTGTAAAGTTTATTGCATAATAGTTACTTTCGTTCTTTATTTATATATCAGAAAGCACATTGGTGCAAGGCTATTGGCCGTGCCATTCAAAGTTAGGAAGGAAATTGTATTGGTTTTATGTAAGAGAATTTAACGTTTATTATGTAATGGATATTATTGTTACTTATTTAGAACGTGTAAGTAGTCAAGCTTTGATTATTTAAAGATCTTAAAATGTAAAATAATGTAGAATAAGCTGTAGCCAATCATATGGGGGCTTCAGGAAAGGGATCTACCCTAGTCAGTTGAGCGAGGGTATTCGGCGCGCGGGAAACGCGGCCGGAGACGGGCAGAGGGACAGTTCGGAGTGAGACGCGAAAGCGGACAGTCTGTCTTTAGGCAGCTACGAAGCGAAACGAGTTAGAAAATTTCGCATTGTGTGGCATCTCGGGACTCAAGTCTCTGAGCGGTGAGCAGCCGCACGCCTGGCGTGAACTCTACCGTCTCGCTTAGATAACTTGTATTTCGCCATGAGATTGTGAATGATCGAACTGTGTCAAATGGATATCCGCTCCAGTGTAACAGTAACTGTAAATACGACCGTTTCCGCTATTAGTTTGCTTTCTGAATAAACATTATTCTAACCAAATCGCAACTGTGTGGCCTGTATCATTTATGGGTCGTTGATTTAGTTCCCCATTTTATCATTACTGCTATTATATGTTAAGCTAACTTTATATTTCGCGAACTTGCCATCTGACAGACAATTTAACCAAAGGATCTAATTTATCGCGTGTAATGCGACACGTGTGGTTCAACCCCTAGACGAGTTTGAGCCAAAACATTTCGACGAAGAGGAAGCGCATGTGAGCCCAAAAATCTCTGGGATGTTAGCTCGCACTGCAAAGAACATAGGACTGCACCAAAGAGAAGTGGCGTCGCGTGTTCTTCTCGGATGAGAGCTGGTTCAGCCTGAGTAGTGATTTTTGGGGTACCCTCATACTGCGAGAGGTGGGAACACGTGATGGGATGTTAGCTCGCACTGCAAAGAACATAGGACTGCACCAAAGAGAAGTGGCGTCGCGTGTTCTTCTCCGATGAGAGCTGGTTCAGCCTGAGTAGTGATTTTTGGGGTACCCTCATACTGCGAGAGGTGGGAACACGTGATGCACCCCGGAGCATTGTTGAACATGATCGTTAAGGTGGTGCTGGTGTTATGGTGTGGAGAGGCATAATGTTTCATAGGCATATTGACGGTCGAAGCTTCGAACACGGTACGCTTACCGGTCAACGTTATTGTAACACTGTACTCCTTCACCATGTGCACCTTTCCAGGGTGCATTCAGCCCTGACTTCATTTCTGTGGATGACAATGGATGATTACATTGAACTACGAACGTGGAGGATGTCTTGGTACGAGAGGATATTCGATGAATGGGATGCCCTGCCAGTTACCCGACTTAAATCCCGTCGAGCAAGTGTGGTATGATTTGGGGAGAAGTATTGCAGCAACTCCACGTGCATCAACGACCATCCAGCAGTTGTCAACCGCGGTGGTGGAGCAGTGGAACGCACTCGCAAAACAACTCCTTACCAACGCTGTGGCCAGCAAGGTAGCACGCTTCACTGGTGCCGTGATGATCACACAACGCGTTAAGGACTACGTCCCATCATTTGTAATCTCCGGGGGACTGTCGTGAATGGAGGTGGCTTCAGTGTAATCTTTGTCTTTGAATAAAAATGTCGGCCGCTGTGGCCGAGCGGCTCTAGGCGCTTCAGCCCGGAACCACGGGCCTGCTACGGTCGCAAGTTCAAACCCTGCCTCGGGCATAGTTGTGTGTGACGTCCTTAGGTTAGTTGGTTTTAAGTAGTTTCTAAGTCTAGGGGACTGATGACCTCAGATGTTAAGTCCCATAATCCTTACAGCCAATAAAAATGTCATTCCTCTTCGTCTTACTGCGTAATTTTGTCTTTGAATAAAAGTGTCATTTCTCTTTATCTCGTTGCTCTCTTCCTTCAGTTATCTTCTGCACTACACTTTAGCCTTCTGTGCTATACCGTAGCCATTCTTTCTACGTATGATCCAAGTTTCAAGGAGCTGTTTTACTTAGCAGTGACACATCATGCTAATGTTGCAGTGTTTCTTAAATTTTGCACACGGGTGTAGTATGGCAGGCCTGTATATCATTTAAATAAGAGAAGATTGAGATTTGTGCTCCGTTATAGGAAAATTACATATAGTTGCAACACGAAGTAATGTCAGCCAGGTTATTAGCTGAAGCTTCATCTGTGTGGTGCTTTATAAAAAGTACTGGCTCGATATCGCAGTCAAAAAATTATTCGTTCCACATTCCTGCCCTCTGGGAGAGTCGTGAGAGAAAGCAGCGTAGCAGTAATGAGTAGCGCTAGTATGAGTTACACGAGTGTCTTTTACTTTACAATAACACGCGAGACTAAAGCATTTATAAGCAACAGCCATAGCCAAAACTACAAATAAACGTCTCTCGAATCATGTAACACTTTTCATGAAAATACTACAAACCATTTTCGTTTTTGCACTGCGAAGACCGCTTGATGAATTATGACTGAACACAAAAAAATTAATATTCGTGCAGCGTTTCGTTGCCCTCAATCTTATGATGATATTTCTTTTTCCACCTTAATAGCACTTCTTGTTTCATTGTGGAAAGTTCTGTTTATGTCGTATGAATTTGCTTGATACTAACGAAACTCGGCACAGTTTATTCTTTTTCTTAAGGCACTTACGATAGACCGATGTCTCCTCATAAATAAATATGCACACATACTTATCCTTGAATTTGTACAGTTTACTTCTCATTCTTATTCCTTACCTAACTGACGAGTTGCTACATCAACCAGTTGCTTGATGTGCCATTCATTCGTGCCACTACTACACTCCTGGAAATTGAAATAAGAACACCGTGAATTCATTGTCCCAGGAAGGGGAAACTTTATTGACACATTCCTGGGGTCAGATACATCACATGATCACACTGACAGAACCACAGGCACATAGACACAGGCAACTGAGCATGCACAATGTCGGCACTAGTACAGTGTATATCCACCTTTCGCAGCAATGCAGACTGCTATTCTCCCATGGAGACGATCGTAGAGATGCTGGATGTAGTCCTGTGGAACGGCTTGCCATGCCATTTTCACCTGGCGCCTCAGTTGGACCAGGGTTCGTGCTGGACGTGCAGACCGCGTGAGACGACTCTTCATCCAGTCCAAACATGCTCAATGGGGGACAGATCCGGAGATCTTGCTGGCCAGGGTAGTTGACTTACACCTTCTAGAGCACGTTGGGTGGCACGGGATACATGCGGACGTGCATTGTCCTGTTGGAACAGCAAGTTCCCTTGCCAGTCTAGGAATGGTAGAACGATGGGTTCGATGACGGTTTGGATGTACCGTGCACTATTCAGTGTCCCCTCGACGATCACCAGAGGTGTACGGCCAGTGTAGGAGGTCGCTCCCCACACCATGATGCCGGGTGTTGGCCCTGTGTGCCTCGGTCGTATGCAGTCCTGATTGTGGCGCTCACCTGCACGGCGCCAAACACGCATACGACCATCATTGGCACCAAGGCAGAAGCGACTCTCATCGCTGAAGACGACACGTCTCCATTCGTCCCTCCATTCACGCCTGTCGCGACACCACTGGAGGCGGGCTGCACGATGTTAGGGCGTGAGCGGAAGACGGCCTAACGGTGTGCGGGACCGTAGCCCAGCTTCATGGAGACGGTTGCGAATGGTCCTCGCCGATACCCCAGGAGCAACAGTGTCCCTAATTTGCTGGGAAGTGGCGGTGCGGTCCCCTACGGCACTGCGTAGGATCCTACGGTCTTGGCGTGCATCCGTGCGTCGCTGCGGTCCGGTCCCAGGTCGACGGGCACGTGCACCTTCCGCCGACCACTGGCGACAACATCGATGTACTGTGGAGACCTCACGCCCCACGTGTTGAGCAATTCGGCGGTACGTCCACCCGGCCTCCCGCATGCCCACTATACGCCCTCGCTCAAAGTCCGTCAACTGCACATACGGTTCACGTCCATGCTGTCGCGGCATGCTACCAGTGTTAAAGACTGCGATGGAGCTCCGTATGCCACGGCAAACTGGCTGACACAACGGTGGCGGTGCACAAATGCTGCGCAGCTAGCGCCATTCGACGGCCAACACCGCGGTTCCTGGTGTGTCCGCTGTGCCGTGCGTGTGATCATTGCATGTACAGCCCTCTCGCAATGTCCGGAGCAAGTATGGTGGGTCTGACACACCGGTGTCAATGTGTTCTTTTTTCCGTTTCCAGGAGTGTAGTTGCGTCAACAAAGCTCACAATACTGTGGCGAACAGTGTTCATCATGCAACTGAATTTAATATAAAGCTGCAACAATTTTTTCGTAATATGTTCAAACACTTTACGGTAAAAGGGATGCACAACACATTAATGTAGCCGCGCGGAGTGGCTTAATGGTTTGAGGCGCCATGTCACGGACTGCGCTTCCCCTCCCACTAGAGGTTCGAGTCTTCCCTGGGGAATGGGTGTGTGTGTTGTTCTTACCATAAGTTAGTTTAAATTAGTTTAAGTAGTGTGTAAGTCTAGGGACCGATGACCTCTGCAGTTTGGTCCCTTTGGAACTCACACACATTTGAACATTTGAACATTAATGAATCTCGTAATCCACGGAAATTATCACATATTATGATTGGCTTGTGCTTGATCTGTGATAAAAATGTAGATGTGTGGCATTTTTTTCGTGTATTATACAACACAAAATTAGCATTCACATTACTCGCTTCACAGGTTAATGTTAAACTTTCTTGGTGCCAGACAATTCACTGGTACCAAACAGCAAGTGTAACATTTCCTTCACCCGAAAATTCATGTCACAAAGCGTACCATAGTTTTAAATATATTCTTTTTAATCAGTTATGTAGAATTCACGCGCATTTTCACAATACACATTTTTTGACAAGAATATATCATAAAACAAAATTTCATAAAATACTCGTATACACATTTATGTTGGCATCCTGTTTATTTCAGTTAATTTTAACTCTTTTGGGAGGAATGAACTTGGCAGAAAACTGACAATTTAACTTGAAGCAGGAAGACAAACTTCTCCATCTTAAAATGGTACTGATACGAAGTAAACGAAAGTGCGGCCTGATGTTTCCTGCAGTCGTCGCCCTATGTAACTCCACGTCAACTTGAAAAGCGAAAGTAACTTAAGTACGACAATATTGGAAATCGCGATTGTAGAATGTTTATTTGTTTATTCACATGCACAGTATGCAGTCAAAAGTTTCCGTCCACTGCACGCTCACTGTGTGCCATTAGGTTGTGCATTCGACCGTATATAAACACAGACAATACGTGGCCTAAGTGTATTTCCTGTCAAAATCAGTCTACGAAGAGAAAGGGGAATGATTGTGATAGGCCATGACCTTGAGTCCAGGAAGCACTCACACTATTAGTCTAACTGTGAAATGGTAACTTCATGGAAGCAATGAACTCAATCATCACTTAGCTAGTCTTCAAAAACTGAGGTAGACTAGCAAATCCTAAAGCGTGTTGTAGAAACCAACAGTCAAATAACCTTTCAGCTACTGCTGAACGCTTCGATTACAGCTCAGATACAACATCAGTGACAGGCTGCTTTCCAGTGAGTTGATTAGGGTCTGGTCTCATAGTGGTACAGCCTCCCAAGAGTTACGGGTCACAACAACGAATGAGCAGTGTCTCATAGAATGATGTAAAGATGGTTTATGGAACAAGAGAGAAGGTTTTATGAAGCGACCAGTCATAGCGTATGAAGCTACACTTCGACTGCAGTGGGAGAACATGGAGAATGTCTAGTGAGTGGAATTTACCTGAAAATATTAGGACGAAAATTAAATTCTGTTGATATGGCGTGATGGCCCGCGAATCGTGCTATAGGGGTTTGTTTGATGACAAAATAAACTTAGGTGTATGTAAAAATATAATCGATAACAGCGTACTTTCTGCATCATGTGAACTGTTTGGTATCGGTGCCCCTTCGTTATTGTTTTGGTCTTCAGTCCAAAGTCTGATCTGATGCAGCTCTCTATGCTACTCTATCATGTGCAAGCCTCTTCATCTCCGAGTAACTACAGCAATCTGCATCCTACTGAATTCCTTAGTGTATTCATCTCTTGGCCTCTCTCTATGAATTTATCCTCCACGCTTCACTCCATTGCTAAATTGGTGACCCCTTGATGCCTCAGAGCATGTCCTACCAATCGATCCCTTGCTAAGGTCAAGTTGTGCCACAAATTCCTCTTCTCCCCAATTCTATTCAGTACCTCCTAATTAGTTACGTGATCTACCCATCTAATCTTCAGCATTTCTTTGTATAAGCGCGATAATATTACTTTCCATTTGCTGTATTTCGGAAAAAACTTACCAGTGTTTCCTGAAGTGTCTGTCCAAAAAACTACCTGTTCCATTTGAACATCTTTGACACTTGGAACACAGAATGAATCATTCATTCTGAAGAGAAGCGTGTGCCACTTTAAAACCTACCGATACATTAGATTTATATGCTGAAGTAAGACTCGAACCTGGGCTTTTGTGTTTCGGTTGGCATTGTCCGTAAAAGGCAAGATTCGTGCCATATACGGAAGCTTGCTGAAAAGTAATGCCCCCGAGTTTTTTACGTGAAAACTCTTAAAGTTTTTTTAAATAAAAGAAGTGTTATTAACTTATTTACATATTTATTCTCCAATTCTACATATTTACAGCCCACTGCCCCGAGATGGCGCTAAATTGTAGTGTGTAAGACGGCTGTGTGTAACGTAACTATGTCGGTGAGTTAGGAACAGCATGCTGTAATCTAGTTTCGAATACAAAGAATTCGTCCGAACGTGGAGCACCTCGTGCTTCAGAATGGCAACGCCAGACCACACACGAATGCTGAGACATCTGCAAAAATCTGACAAAATGGTTCAAATGGCTCAGCAATATTGGAGTTAAATTCTGAGGTCATCAGTCCCCTAGAACTTGGAACTACTTAAACCTAACTAACCCAAGGACATCACACACATCGATGCCCGAGGCAGAATTCGAACCTGCGACCGTAGAGGTCGCGCGGTTCCAGATTGTAGCGCCTAGAACCGCTCGGCCACTCTGGCCGTCACAATCTGACACTTTGCGTTCAGTGTCATCGATCATCCTCCATGTAGTCCCCACTTGGCCTCATTCGATTTTCATCTGTCTCCAAAATTTAAAGCACACCCTCGAGGACTTCACTTTCATAATGTTGAAACGGTGCAACCAGAGTTGAGGTAGTGGCTCCGTCAGACATTCTGCAGTGACAGTACCAACAAACTGATCTCTCGTTGGGAGAAATATTTTCATCACCAGGGTGACTACGTTGAGAAATAAATATGTATATAAGAAGAACATAGACTTAGAATGTTAATAACGTTCATCTTATTTGAAAAAGCTTCAAGTTCAAATGGCTCTGAGCACTATGGGACTTAACATCTATGGTCATCGGTCCCCTAGAACTTAGAACTACTTAAACCTAACTAAACTAAGGACATCACACAACACCCAGCCATCACGAGGCAGGTAAAATCCCTGCCCCCGCCGGGAATCGAACCCGGGAACCCGGGCGTGGGAAGCGAGAACGCTACCGCACGACCACCAGATGCGGGCAAGCTTCAAGTGTTTTCACATAAAAGTTGAGAGGCATCACTTTCCAGTAGCCTTCAATGTCAACTAGGATATCACTTCATTGCCAAATTAATACCCATAAATAAATGACAACACATATTCACCATCCTTCACGAAGAATGGAAACAAATTCATTGTTCCGGAAGAGTCTACAACGCCTCCAACGTGGATGAAACGCTGTAACTTCCTTGTTATTAGCGCTGTCTATTTTAGATCATCAATCTTCTACAAACTCGCGACGATCACTATTTAAATGGAACGATATTTAACCACTTACCAAAGTTAATTAAAATGCATCTCTCAGCAACTCCTCCATCTGTGTACCCCATTTCACACTGCTTGCGTACCTCTCAAACATTTGCCAACTGTAACTCTTTTGGATGCGATGCAAACGCTTTTAATGTCAGTTCTTCAGTTATGTTCTCCCTGATGAGACCAACAGTGATTTGTGATGGGAGGGGAGGGGGGGGGGAGTTAATGTGCGACGCCTCAGTGGACCCAAAGGTCGTTAAGAATGAAGCAATTTACTCCGACTTCGAAAAAGAGTTAAGGGTAGCTGCTGAACTTCACTAAAGCATCACTTGGATATTCTACAGAAGTTATTTCAGACATCGAAAGAAAATATAAATGACTGCATCTGCAGCAGGAGTGATTGCATGAGCTCCTAACGCATCGCTACCTTCTGGAGACGGGACTGGTACTCATTAATTCCGTACTCGTTATTCAGTGACACCTAGATTGAAGCTTCTTTCTCTCATTCAATGCATTTCGAAGTCTTGGGAAGACTTGTATTTAAAATGTATTCCTTTTCTTCGTAATCCATACCGGCTACAGTTGATCTGACCTGACTCCTGACTGTATAATTTAAAATCTGCGTATTTTGTTTCTCCTTCTTCTTTCATTAGAATCTGTTCTGAACCGAATTTCGAAGTCTTGGGAAGACTTGTATTTAAAATGTATTCCTTTTCTTCGTAATCCATACCGGCTACAGTTGATCTGACCTGACTCCTGACTGTATAATTTAAAATCTGCGTATTTTGTTTCTCCTTCTTCTTTCATTAGAATCTGTTCTGAACCGAAGTCGTATAAATCTGCTCAAAGTAATTCGAAGTTAAAGTAACAAAGTAGAATAATTATATTGTATACCCAAATTAAGAGTTTTCTCGCGTTTATTTAGTTCGTAGGACGTGCACTTGCAGGTGAATGAGAAAATATTATAAATAATAGAAAATTAAGATAAAATAAAAAAATTGCGTGAAATAGCATTCATATTGGAATCATTCTGTTTGCTCCCGATTACAATAGTGCCACTGCTAGCAGCGTGAAGTCTTATAAAACACACAGATTTTTAAGTTGTACCACTGATATATCTAAAAACTATCTGCTTGTTGGTGTCGCACAGTGCACAGAATGTGTATTATGTTGTATCTAGCTGTTGCACTTGACCATTTCGACAGGCTGTCGATCATTTTGGCGTTGAGTTGTTCAAATGTATTTAATGTTCTGAAGAAGTAAACATTCCTTTGTGAAGTTAAGCATCTGTAATCTTACAGGTATTTAAAGGCTTTTTTATAATTTATATAGTATGTAACCATAAGTATTCAGTGATAATGTACCGTAGAAACATTTTAAATCACCCTAGAATCTCCGCAGTACAATGTAAACATAAGTAGTGTGGAGTCGTCTCACATATCGTACCACCACCTTTTTTTTTTTTTTTTTGAAAGTTCTTAAAAAAAGTGTCGAATATTTTGAAAGGTGATAGTAACCATCAAAACAAAAAATATTCCAATAAACGTGGGCTTAAAGTTGCATACCTTAAGAGCTACGTGCACCTGTTCATCTTCGATACTGCGAAACAAATGCCTTCTACTGCAAGCTCACTGTTTTCCAAATTTTGGGAGAAGGAAGTAGGGACAAACACAAGAAAACATTCGAGTAAACATTGGCTCTAAAATGCACATCTTAACAGCTATGAGCGCCTGTTTATCATCGATATTGTGAAACAAATCTCTTCTATTGCAGGCTCTTTGCTTTGTGTATTTTGGGAGGGGGAGTATAGACCAAAACAACAAAATAATTCAAGTAAACATGGGATCTAAAATGTATACCTTCAGACCTATGAGCAGTTGTTCAAACAAGAGATGTGTTTCACAGAAGCGGAAATGAAAAAGTACTCTTACGGTATGCATGTTAGAGCCTGTATTTTAGACATATTTTCCTTCCATCTCTCAAAATATTCGGCGCCTTTCTCTAACACCCTGTATATTGCACCAGTAAATTTTGAAATAATGTTCGATGAATGAGTTTTAAAAACTGTTTTGATACAACAATTGATCTAACAATTATATTGATGTATGAGTTGCCTGCTATAACTTTAGCTAGAGATAATAGTGGAATCATGCTTAGCCTGCATCCACACATCACTCAATGCATTTTTAAGCCACATGCAGCATATTATAACCAAGCACTTGACAAATGGGTTCGCACAAAACGTGACACTAATATTAACCAAAAACTCATGTCTCAGCTGTTATAAGAGCCATGTGTCAGGGCTCTGAAAGTAATAAATGCTAACAGAAGAATTTTCAAAAGCTGGGATGTGCCCACTAGATCCACATATCTTCGATCGATAGAGAGTTCGTGGAGACTAAATCCGATCCTAACCAGAAGCGAGACATGAGGAAGAAGAAATAACCAGGCAAGTCAAGAACTAGTAGGAAAATCAAGACAAACTAATGGAAATTGTGCACTCCTGAATCCTTCAACTCCCATAAAACAAACCTGTAGAAGAAGAATGTCAGTAGGCTCACAAGACCTCTCCTCTTTTCCAAACTCTACAACGAAGAATAAGAAGCACGACACCATCATCTGCTATTTATATTACCAGTAGTTCTTTCAAGAGGCTCCTCCTTGATAAATAATCTAAGAAAAACAATATCAGGCCTAACAAAACTAAAACTGGCAAAACCAAAAGTGGCAATGCTTCCTCAAGCTGGTTCTGCAGGATCTGCTAAGTTGACCATAAGTAAGAAATGATTAACTCCCTCAAATGTTGAGTATGGCTCCACTTCCCGTGTGCGAAGGTAACTGCAAAGAAAAAAGTGTTTTGTTTTTATAACTGCAAATCTGAATGAGGAGATAATGTTGAAACTGTTCGGTTAAGTCCTCAACCCCTCTAATACTTTAGATAGTAAATATGTTTGAAGGTTCAACTCTGTCTGCTAATGCCTTCAAAATTTATATGAATATTGGTCATACTCATCAAATTTCTGTATTTCTTGCTATAAATGTTAAGTGGCACAATTTAGAAAATCTGTTTATCAACTGTACCAGTTTGTACCTCTTCACCTAATGTGTTACATCTCTTAAATTGTAGAAAGTTTATTTTCAAATCTTTTGGCATACGTATCAGACAGTATTACAATTAGATATCGTATTTTAGTCTTCAGCAAAATGCTGAAAATGATCTAATGTACGACACTTTACCCTTCTCTCATAGGTAATAGTAACTTTACAGCATATTCAAAGAAGAATCAACTTAGTGGAAGAAAAGCCTTTGCTAATCATGCGAGATTGCACAGCGGCAAAGGCACTGGACTCACTTTCCACAGAGTAAGGACTGGAATTCCCATATGGGCATTAAAATTTAAAATATGCCTTGATTACTCTAAAGTCACTCCTGGCGAATGCTGGAGTGGTTTCTTACTGAATACGTCTGCAACTGAAGTTGTACAATTATTGATGCGTATAGTAAAATATTTATTGTTAATGATACTGTTTCCATGTGTGATTCTCTAGTATTGAACAAATGTCGCTTCAAGAAACATTTTAAAAAAATAACTAGACTGTCCAAAATATTCGTTTCTCACTATTAATAATTATGTTATCGTTAGTTTTAGTTTCCGTACAGCTGAACACAAGTTCTACTTTAACGATCTGTCTCGTAGCCGCTCTCTTTTTGCCAATAGCTGCAATTGAGTCTAGCTAAATAATTATTTCATCTGGTGTGGTGGCAATACATGTTTCATTTCAGCCGTCATTCAGCAAAACATGTAAAACGATGCTCAGTCGAGTTAAGATAAATTAGCGGCCTGCAGTTATTAAACGTAAGATGAAGTTGAACAATGTTAATGCTGCTCCGTCTTTAGTAAACCTATAAACATTTGAAAACGACAGAAAGATACTGCTAAGGCGAAGTAGATCAATGATCTCTACAAAGGAGCATATGATAAAAACTCACATGGCGCTATAGATCAAAACGCAATGTTTCAATTTTGGTTTCCTTCTTCTTAGGTATTACTTTCCACACAGCGATTTTTAAAAATCTCTGAATGTCCTAGCGCAATCGGAAAAGGTAACATGCTGCTTTCTTTGCTCTCAGTTTAAACATGTGCAGAGACAGAGATAGAAACATATCTGCTAAGCTTTCTCAGTCTATGAAACGGAAATTTCAGGAGCACATCCGTATATTAAATGGAAGCAATGTAGCTGTTAGCTTTTTGTGAGAGAGGGTTATTGGAACAGACGGTGCTCACGCGCTTGAGTAGAGGGCTGCAGTTTATTTTCGTCTGAGTAGCTTAGATGGACGTGGTAGTATTACAGTGTGTCCTGCTGGCTATGAGCCAGACCTTACTACTTGCATGGATGCAGGATACGAGGATAAACAGCAGACCACTCGTCACCTTACTTTACGTTAGCAAAAGCTGCATTTAAATTAATTCGCTGTAAATACTGTGTAAAACACCTGGATATATGGTCCTTTGAAGTAAATTAGTTTAGCGAATTGCGGATAAGGTATATTTAACTATAAAATGAGGTGACACTGGAGCCCGAGAAATCTTAATTTCATGTTTCACACTAGTGAAATCGAGTCTGGCAATTTAATGCTTCAAAAAGCACTCAAATGTACTCATTTCTATGGAATAATTTTCATATTCTTACGGCTTTGGAGTCTGCTAGCTGATCGAAGATTCAAACACAGATTGCTCTAGCTACTGACTCCCTCGTAACGACCACTCAAACAATGCGAGTAGAAACAGATAAAGCTTCTCTGACGTCGCAATGGAAACTGAAAACTGCTTCGATAATTGAAACTGCCTGGCAGATTAAAACTGTGTGCCATACCGACACTCGCTCGTGAGACCACTGCCCACCCACACAGCTTTACTTCCACCAATACCTGTTCTGCTGGCGGGTAGTGAATTGTGCTTGGATAGCTCAGTTGGTAGAACACTTGGCCGCGAAAACAAACGTCCGAGGTTAGAGACGCGATGCGGTACGAAGTTTCAAATATGCGTACACTTCGTTGCACAATGAAAATTCTAGATGCTTCGATAATACTCTGTATTTACTAGAAATAACCCTATGAAGAATAAAACATAAGAATTTTCAAATTACTATAAAACTGAATACAGGGCCATACGCAGCTGCTGTCTTGACCAGCACCTTCGCCTCCTCCCACGGAGATATCTTGGACACCACCTCCCCTTAAGTCAGTCCACTAGTACCATCCCCTCACAGACAAAGGTAAGAGAAACTTTGTCCTTATAGGACCTTCTGAAGTTGGTGCCTGGACTTACGTCACAATCTTCTCAAAGAGAGATATATGGACGGAATGCACGTGTTGCGAGGTTATGTTTCCCAGTGGAAATCAATGATGGATAACTGTAATCCTGAAAACCGTGACTGCACTATTATAGGTCTGTTTCCCTATTTCTTCCCTCGGCGTTTTCTGAGTCCGTTTATCCTGAGAAGTGGCAGTATTGCACCCGTCCATTGTTCTATGTCTCAGGGGTAGGATGGGTTAGTTTACTCCATTCACTCTGAGACCTTTTAATTCCCTCTATTTATGTTGAGGAAGCCATTCTTTAACCTAATTTTCTGCATGTTATTTGCGACGTTTCCTCTTTTCAATCCTAGATAGGGGTTTAGTCTTGATCTGATTCAACGTCTCAGTGACAATTCCTATTTCTTGGAGTGGTCAGTCACCCACTCCACTTGCAGAAATAGCTTCCATTGGTTCCAGCCACAATGTGCGGTTGTTCGAGGTTTCATAATGTCCCTCGGTTTTTGTTTTATTTTGTTCTGTATTCTCTCATTTGGTCCTACGAGTGTTGGGGATTTATTCGGTCGACACCACGGAGCCCCACCGTGAAAGGCTAATTACTCATGGCGGTCGCCTTGTATCCCTGAGGCTCTGTTAATGACATCTTCCCATGTACCACGCACCCCTCGGCGTGGATTTCATCGCACATTGGGGTGGGTGTCTGGGAAACTGGAGAAGTGGATATAGAAGATAATACGTTTGTTTGTGTGGCCATCTTCCGCAGCAGCTGTTAATATCTGTTATTATTGGTTATCTACATCTACATCCATACTCCGCAAGCCACCTGACGGTGTGTGGCAGAGGGTACCTTGAGTACCTCTATCGGTTCTCCCTTGTATTCCAGTCTCGTATTGTTCGTGGAAAGAAAGATTGTCGGTGTGCTTCTGTGTGGGCTCTAATCTCTCTGATTTTATCCTCGTGGTCTCTTCGTGAGATATACGTAGGAGGGAGCAATATACTGCTTGACTCTTCGGTGAAGGGATGTTCTCGAAACTTTAACAAAACCCCGTACCGGGCTACTGAGCGTCTCTCCTGCAGAGTCTTCCACTGGAGTTTATCTATCATCTCCGTAACGCTTTCGCGATTACTAAATGATCCTGAAACGAAGCGCGCTGCTCTCCGTTGGATCTTCTCTATCTCTTCTATCAACTCTATCTGGCACGGATGCCACACTGCTGAGCAGTATTCAAGCAGTGGGCGAACAAGCGTACTGTAACCTACTTCCTTTGTTTTCGGACTGCATTTCCTTAGGATTCTTCCAATGAATCTCAGTCTGGCATCTGCTTTACCGACGATTAATTTTATATGGTCATTCCAATTTAAATCACTCCTGATGCGTACTCCCAGATAATTTATGGAATTAACTGCTTCCAGTTGCTGACCTGCTTTATTGGAGCTTTCTATGTATTCGCAGCACATTACACCTGTCTACATTGAGATTCAATTGCCATTCCCTGCACCATGCGTCAATTCGCCGCAGATCCTCCTGCATTTCAGTACAATTTTCCATTGTTACAACCTCTCCATATACCACAGCATCATCCGCAAAAAGCCTCAGTGAACTTCCGATGTCATCCACCAGGTCATTTATGTATACTGTGAATAGCAACGGTCCTACGACACTCCCATGCGGCACACCTGAAATCACTCTTACTTCGGAAGACTTGTCTCCATTGAGAAAGACATGCAGCGTTCTGTTATCTAGGAACTCATCAATTCAATTACACAATTGGTCTGATAGTACATATGCTCTTACTTTGTTCATTAAACGACTGTGGGGAACTGTATCGAACGCTTTGCGGAAGAAGCACGGCATCTACCTGGGAACCCGTGTCTATGGCCCTCTTCGTCTCGTGGATGAATAGCGCGAGCTGGGTTTCACACGATCGTCTTTTTCGAAACCCATACTGATTTCAACATAGTAGATTTCTAGTCTCCAGAAAAGATAGACGTTAGAGATATGGATGTATAGTTCTGCACATCTGTTCGACGTCCCTTCTTGAAAACGGGGATGACCTGTGCCCTTTTCCAATCCTTTGGAACGCTACGCTCTTCTAGAGACCTACGGTACACCGCTGCAAGAAGGGGGGCAAGTTCCTTCCGTACTCTGTGTAAAATCGAACTGGTATCCCATCAGGTCCAGCGGCTTTTCCCCCTTTGAGTGATTTTAATTGTTTCTCTATCTCTCTGTCGTCTATTTCGATATCTACCATTTTCTCATCTGTGCGATAACCTAGAGTAGGAACTACTGTCTTAATCTGTGAAACAGCTTTGGAAAAATACATTTAGTATTTCGGCCTTTAGTCTGTCATCCTCTGTTTCAGTACCATTTTGGTCACAGAGTGTCTGGACATTTTGTTTTGATCCACCTACCGTTTTGACATAAGACCAAAATTTCTTAGGCTTTTCTGCCAAGTCAGTACATAAAGCTTTACTTTCGAATTCATTTAATGCCTCTCGCATAGCCCTTCTCACACTACATTTCGCTTTGCGTGATTTTTGTTTGTCTGGAAGGCTTTGGCTATGTTTATGTTTGCTGTGAAGTACCCTTTGCTTCCGCAGCAGTTTTCTAACTCGGTTGTTGTACCACGGTGGCTCTTTTCCATCTCTTACGATCTTGCTTGGCACATACTCATCTAACGCATATTGTACGATGGTTTTGAACTTTGTCCACTGATCCTCAACACTATCTGTACTTGAGACAAATTTTATGTGTTGAGCCATCAGGTACTCTGAAATCTGCTTTTTGTCACTTTTGCTAAACAGGAAGTAACCGCTTTACGATGGCTGAATCCCTGTTCTGCGTTAACTGTTTCAAATAGTTCAGGTCTGTTTGTCACCAGAAAGACTAATATGTTATCGCCACGCGTCGGTTCTCTGTTTAACTGCTCAAGGTAGTTTTCAGATAAAGCACTTAAAAAAATTTCACTGGATTCTTTGTCCCTGCCACCCGTTATGAACGTTATCTGTCTTGAGCTGACTGCAATGTAATTAAAAAGAATTACACCAGTCGCGTTTCGCTTTTATTTACAAAGCATGTTCTGTGGTATTCTGTAAATTGGATACACACGTTTGTACATTTATTTTTTGATTCTTTTAGATTAAAAACAGTATTTTCTTTATGAAGTTGGTCTGTAAGCTACTTACGGACTATATAAAGAAACACCGTAAGTAGCTGGTGTAATTCTTTTTAAATACACTCCTAGAAATTGAAATAAGAACACCGTGAATTCCTTGTCCCAGGAAGGGGAAACTTTATTGACACATTCTTGGGGTCAGATACATCACATGATCACACTGACAGAACCACCGGCACATAGACACAGGCAACAGAGCATGCACAATGTCGCCACTAGTACAGTGTATATCCACCTTTCGCAGCAATGCAGGCTGCTATTCTCCCATGGAGACGATCATAGAGATGCTGGATGTAGTCCTGTGGAACGGCTTGCCATGCCATTTCCACCTGGCGCCTCAGTTGGACCAGCGTTCGTGCTGGACGTGGAGACCGCGTGAGACGACGCTTCATCCAGTCCCAAACATGCTCAATGGGGGACAGATCCGGAGATCTTGCTGACCAGGGTAGTTGACTTACACCTTCTAGAGCACGTTGGGTGGCACGGGATACATGCGGACGTGCATTGTCCTGTTAGAACAGCAAGTTCCCTTGCCGGTCTAGGAATGGTAGAACGATGGGTTCGATGACGGTTTGGATGTACCGTGCACTATTCAGTGTCCCCTCGACGATCACCAGAGGTGTACAGCCAGTGTAGGAGATCGCTCTCCACGCCATGATGCCGGGTGTTGGCCCTGTGTGCCTCGGTCGTATGCGGTCCTTATTGTGGCGCTCACCTGCACGGCGCCAAACACGCATACGACCATCATTGGCACCAAGGCAGAAGCGACCTCATCGCTGAAGACGACACGTCTCCATTCGTCCCTCCATTCACGCCTGTCGCGACACCACTGGAGGCGGGCTGCACCATGTTGGGGCGTGAGCGGAAGACGGCCTAACGGTGTGCGGGACCGTAGCCCAGCTTCATGGAGACAGTTGCGAATGGTCCTCGCCGATACCCCAGGAGCAACAGTGTCCCTAATTTGCTGGGAAGTGGCGGTGCGGTCTCCTACGGCACTGCGTAGGATCCTACGGTCTTGGCGTGCATCCGTGCGTCGCTGCGGTCCGGTCGCAGGTCGACGGGCACGTGCACCTTCCGCCCACCACTGGCGACAACATCGATGTACTGTGGAGACCTCACGCCCCACGTGTTGAGCAATTCGGCGGTACGTCCACCCGGCCTCCCGCATGCCCACTATACGCCCTCGCTCAAAGTCCGTCAAGTGCACATACGGTTCACGTCCACGCTGTCGCGGCATGCTACCAGTGTTAAAGACTGCGATGGAGCTCCGTATGCCACGGCAAACTGGCTGACACTGACGGCGGCGGTGCACAAATGCTGCGCAGCTAGCGCCATTCGACGGCCAACACCGCGGTTCCTGGTGTGTTCGCTGTGCCGTGCGTGTGATCATTGCTTGTACAGCCCTCTCGCAGTGTCCGGAGCAAGTATGGTGGGTCTGACACACCGGTGTCAATGTGTTCTTTTTTCCATTTCCAGGAGTGTATACTGCAGTTAGCTCAAGACGTAACACCTATAATAACGGATATGGAAGAGATGGGGCGTTGCGGGATGTTCTTCGTCTTTGTCTGAGGCTTGTCTAGTGTGGGAGACACTGCCAGTAGCTGCACTAAGCCATCGTAGCCCTCAGCTCCATGTGAAAACACAAGCCTCTCTGCGCCCACGCTCAATGCTTCGATATGGCGGTGTCCCCTGGAGTGGCAAAAGAACATAAAGATAATTAATACGTAAAATGATCACATTACAAAGATTTCATCGATATGCTTCATCTAATCAAAGAACGTTGGTTCAAAAATGTACAAAAAATTTCATTCATAACCAAGAGAAAAAGTGTAGTAACTTTGGGAACATCGTACTTCCTTTGCACTCGGCCGGCAACGTTACACTTTTCGTTTTACATGAACTTCAAACGTGTCCCTTCCGGTACCTGACAATCATTGGCCAAACAAACAAAAAATTCTTTCTTATCTGCAAATTATCTGTATTTTCTTCTATTGACTCTTGCAAACGCTTCTAAATGTCATTCTGTAGATAATACAGTATAAAGGATAGTCAAATGAAAATGAGATAGATTGAAAAGAAGTACGAAAACTCTTATTTTTTTCAAAAGTAATCGCCATAACTGCTAAGTCTTGCTGCAGTTATGGCAGAATTTGAACGCAACCCAAATAAACATTGTAGAACTGTTTTATACACGTACACTTCGTTGCACTGTGAAAATTAATTCTAGATGCTTCGATAATACTCCGTTGGAGAAAAGCTAATAATGAGAATAATTGCTGAAAGTTTATGATTGGCATTGAATTTACACCATTCCGAACTTAGGCTCAACGACATAATGATGAAACAGGCAAAGCTAATATTCGCTCGGAAGTTGAATAAAATAAAATAGTGGAGGTCGATGGTCGATACCAGGTTCCTGGTTTTCTCCGATGCAGACGACAAGACCTATGATGGAGAAGGCAAACAATTGTGCCTCTCTCGGTCGGCGGTGGCTGATGTGATATAGCGTCGTATGTATAGAAGGTCACGTCCGAGGTTCTGATTGAAAAAATGCAGTTGCGGTGCGCTAATGGCCCAGAGCTCGATGAGACTCCGAGTGGCTTTGCGTGACCCTAAATACTCAGGCGAATTGAAGATACTAGAAGAATTATTTGCGATCACTTGACCCACGGAGAAATAAAGGTCCATGTGGCCAGTGATCTCGTTCTGCCGCCTGCTGGCCTACGCAGCATGCATCATTGAACCTTTGTTGCCTACTAATGCAAACCCTTCTAGTTTGCGCGCTGGCACACCACTGCTGTAAGAAGCATTGCTGGTCTGTAGAGCTTAGAGGAAGTGGGGAGTGTCTGTTGGAATGAGAATGACATGAGCCTCAAAACAGGTGACACCAGTGGTAGGATTAGAAAAAACTGACTTATATTTGGCGCAGAGGTCACTTAAATTAGAGCTAGACTTGACAGCTGAATGTTCCTGACAGAGTCACGCACTTCCAAGCCCAGAGCATTAAAATGGTCCAAACCAAGGTTGTTTACGGCTACATCATTGCTTACCACTGAGATGTGCACCATTAAGACAGTCGAATAATAGTGAATGCGAGCCGTAAACGGTCCTTGCGCTTTGATACTGACGTTACCGTAGCTACACAGGTGTCTGGAGAATCCATGTAGCAGAGGTGCGCCGGAACGGCGATATGTCTCCCAAATCACGATAATCGTGGATGAAACAGTATCAACATGGGACTCCACTGGGACTGTGGTGAATTCCACCACAACGTTGAGAGGCTATCAGATATGCTGAGCACTGTGTGGGCATGTGAAGCGGCCAGAGCATAGGCATCGGACACCTCTTCAACTCCAGGAGAACGGGGGTCCGTGAAGGTGTAACCATACATTCATCTTGAGAGAAGGTTGGCAGACTTCCGCCATTTATCCTGCCTTGCCACAGGAAGATAATTTACCCAAGTAACAGTACACACTGTTGCCGTGCGTGAGTGATAAAATGGTTTCTCCATTAGGTTTACCGTAGCAAGCGACGCACATTGGTGGATAGCTTACCAGCTGCAGGTGAATCAGAATGCTGTCAAAACCGTGGCTGGGGCTGTGGTCGGAAAGTCGGACGGCTCACAAACTCTTGCGAAGGGTCGTGGAACGTTGCTGATGACAATAGAGACTGTTCAAAAACCCTACTAATGGGAAAGCAAGTCTCTGACTTGAGATCCTTGAGTCTGAGGAAGTCATTACGGAGCTCTTCAGCTGGTGATTCTACAAAAGCTATGTATCTGCCAGGGAAGCTGCGTAGGTCTGTTTACATTGAGAGTCAGTACACTGGAATCGACAATCACAGGATAAACTCTGCAATTTTTCTATCTATTCGCTGTAAGATTTTCCACTAAACTGGTGGCAACTAACAAGTTTATGGCAGGCTGCAGCAACGTGCTCTTGAGAGTCGAAATATTCTAGTAAACAAGCACTTAAGCGATCGTAAGGAAGGACGTAGCGCTCCACTTCAAGGTTGAATTTCTGCAGTAAATGATACATTTCTCGGCCTGAATAAGCCAATAATAATGCATGCATATGGGTGTCACCTGTGATACCATGGGCCCAAGGAAACGATGCTCCATTCTGACCATATCGTTTGCTCAGGGCTGGATTTTACGGTCAAACACTTGTGAATTCTTTCACCAGTGAATCAATGTGGAACAGCCAATTGGACAACTACAGGTGGGATGTGATGATGGCCGGCATCTTGACCACCAAGGAGCTCTGAAGCAGAAACATCTGGCTGTATAACAGAAGGGTTGGACAGGTTGAAGCAAAGATTCACTATGAAGATCTTTGCGATGTAGGAATCACACACTCTGATACTGACTACATAGGGCGTAAAAGACACGTGAAAGTGTCGGCTCACGGAAATATTCCTCATCGTCATTTGCTAAGCCCTGAGCTGGTCGAGGCGCAATGAGAACACACCCCAGATGAACACTGTTAAATGTTTTATTGAAATGTACACACATCAAAAAAAGTTTTGCAGCACCCCAGTTCCCAGAACTCCTGAAGTCAGACGTAGACTGTGGATACTGTATCACAGACACAGTCCCTTTGACTGTTCAGAGATGTCACTAAATCCGCCTACAGATATAAACAACCATGCATCAGCAGTGCCTATTAGACGGAGGAGGTCCGACAGTCAATCAGTTCCAGTCATTCCACCAGGAAGGAGGTACACGGTTCGTGTTGCCTATAGTTCAACCATGCTTAGACGGTCAATACCGTGGTTCGATCGCGTCCGCATTATTACTTTGTGCCAGGAAGGGCTCTCAACAAGGGAAGTGCCCAGGCGTCTCGGAGTGAACCAAAGCGATGTTATTTGGACATGGAGGAGACAGAGAGAGACAGGAACTGTCGATGACATGCCTCACTCAGGCTGCCCAGGAGCTACTACTGCAGCGTATGTTCGTTACCTAAGGATTATGGCTCGGAGGAACCCTGACAGCAACGCTTTTCGTGCAGCCACAGGACGTCGTGTTAGGACTCAAATTGTGCGCAAAGGGTTGCACGATGCGCAACTTCACTCCCGACGTTTATGGAGACCACGACACCATGCATCGTGGTACAGATGGGTCCAACAACGTGCTGAATAGACCGCTTAGGATTGGCATCACGTCCTCTTCACTGATGAGTGTCGCATATGCCTTCAAATAGACAATCGTCGGAGACGTGTTTGGAGGCAACCCGGTCAGGCTGAACGCCTTAGACAATCTGTCCAGCGATTGGAACAAGGTGCAGGTTCCCTGCTGTTTTGGAGTGGCATTATGTGGAGCCGGCGTACGCCGCTGGTGGTTATGGAAGGCGCCGTAACGGCCGTACGATACCTGAATGCCGTCCTCCGACCAACAGTGGAAGCATATCGGCAGCATATTGGCGAAGCATTCGTCTTCAATGACGACAGTTCACGTCCCCATCGCGCACATCTTGTGAATGACTTCCTTCAGGATAACGACATCGCTCGACTACAGTGGCCAGCATGTTCTCCAGACATGAACCCTATCGAACAAGCCTGGGATAGCCTGAAAAGAGGTGTTTATGGACGACGTGACCCACCAACCAATCTGAGGGATCTACGCTGAATCGCCGTTGGGTAGTGGGACAGTCTGGACCAACAGTGCCTTGATGCCACGACGAATAGAGGCATGCTTCAATGCAAGAGGACGTGCTACTGGATATTAGAGGTACCGGTGTGACAGAAATCTGGACCACCACCTCTGAAAGTCTCACTGTATGGTGGTACAACATTCAATGTGTTGGGTTCATTAGCAATAAAAAGAGCGGAAATGATGGTTATGTTGATCTCCATTCTAATTTTCTCTATAAATTCCGGAGCTCTCGGAATCGAGGTGATGCCAAACTCTTTTGATGTGTGCATATAAACCCAAATACACCTCCATTGGATAAAAGTTCAAGATGAGAATAGTTTGTTAAAGTTCGTAATTAACACTTAATTTATACCAATCTGAAGTTTGGCTGAAGGCTATAATGATCATACAGTCAACTTTAATATTCAGTAGAATTAGAAAACCATACATAGCGAAGGTCGACAGCCGAGCAGGGCTAAATAGCTCGATGATTTTGAGCGTGAGCACTCGCTCCTGCTCACACTCTTGCTCGTGAACAGGGCAGTTACTGCCTGGTGAGGAGTCAGTGAAATACGCACGCATCATGTGGTCGCGACAGCTCGGGAGAAGTGCCAACTCTAAAATAAGGTAAGGCCAGTTTTGACAGCGGTGTTATCTAATGGCAACAATAGCGATTCGGCATTATGTAAAACAGACGATGTCTTCGCGCTTCAATCAACAGCGCGAGGTATCTTATTTTATACAAAAAGATGGCTTTGGAAAATGTTTACTGTTCGATTTACAAAGGCATTACATGTCTTACCATGTCAGAGAAAACAGAAATGACGGAATTTGAAGGACTTGAGTGTGTACAAGATGTTTTACAGCTTAATAGGTAGCTTTCTCAAGAGAAGAAGAAGTCGAATAAAAGTCAAGTGGAGATGCCATTTGAATGCGCTACGAAACTACAGTACCTTCAGCCAAGATTTTGCGCCCTTTCACAGATGATGATTTACTAAAGGAATACTTCGCAGCTGCTGCAAAAAAATTATGTCAGTGTCAAGTATAATAAATTCGCATGGTTCTGTTATATAATATGACAGTAATGTGCCCGACACAGGTTATGACACACGATATTCGGAGCCAGCTTGCAAAACGTTTGTAAAGAGTTTGTTGCATATTTTAGCTCTCTATGAAACTGTAGATATCGCAGACAAATCTGACATTCTTAGCAGCACTGAAGAAGATATGGGAAATATAAATTTGACGTGAAATTGATCAGTTTGTTGTACAAACGGAGCGCCAGTCATGTTCGGGAAAAATCAGATCCGTAGTGCAGCTGAATGTGAAAATGAAAAAGCTTCCAGTCCCAAGTTTCACGGATCTTCATCTTGAAGTAAACCCTCGGTAATATCACAGGGAAACTATATACCACTGGTTTCCAACTACTGGTCTGCGGATCACCAGTTGTCTGCAAGATCTAAAATGGGGTCACCTGGAAGATTTAAAAGTTCAGACTTTTGTTCGGTTGAAATTATTAAACCCTTGTTACGTGGGCGGTGCAGAGGTGTGCTCGCGGCGGATGGTAGCCTGTGTGGGTGGTGGGTGTCCGTGAGTGAGAGCAAGTGACCGACGTCACAGCGTGGCAGGGGCCGGTCAATCAATCCCACGCTTTCTTTTGTCTTGCTCGACAGTGTCAGTGAGTCTATTTGACTGTTCAGTGGTTCGAGGTCATCGGTAGTTTGACTGACAGCTAGTCTTAAATATTTTCATCAGTTTATGACTAACAGGGTGACAGTTATTGAACTATATGAAATAAAATCGTCATAACTTATGAAAGGTTTGCATTAGGACGTTGAAATTGCACGGTTGCCCTCGGGGCATGTTGGGGATTAGTACGGTTTGGTTTAGCGACGAAGTCCACTTTCATTTGAAAGGGTTCGTCAATAAAGAAAATTGGCCCATTTGGAGGACTGAGAGTCCGCATTTCGCGACTGAGAAGTCTCTTCACACTCGACGGGTGACTGTGTGGCGTGAAATGTAGTCACGGAATAATCGGTGTGATATTCTTTGATGGCACATTGATAACCAAACGGTACGTGAATGTTTTCGAAGATGATTTCATCCTCACTGTCAGAAGTGATCCTGATTTCGTCAAGATGTAGTTCATGCAAGACCGAGCTCGACTCCAACGAAGCATGAGAGTGCTATATGTCCTAGATGAGCACTTTCTGGTTCTGGGGTACCCAGAGACCACTGGCATAGACATCGATTGGCTGAAATATTCTCCGGGTCTGAACACATGCGACTCCTTTTGTGGGGTTATATTAAAGACAACGTGTACACCAATAACCCAAAACAATTATTGGTCTGAAAACAGCCATTCAGGAGGTCATCTACAGCATCGATGTTCGGACACTTCAGCGGGTCATGCAGAATTTCGCTATTCGTCTTCGCCACATCATCATCAATGATCTACGTATTGAATAAACAGTATGCATGTCGTAGTTTGTAACTAATTTACGTCTGTTTCATATTGCTCAATAATTGTCAGCCTGTATGTAAAAGGGGTAAGAACGTGTTTTTCTAACACTCTTCTTATCAAAACTAGGTATTAAGACCACGCTCCAATCTAGAGACGTCAATAAAGCAGAAGAAGCATTCGGCATTAATAACTCATTGCATCATTCATCAGCAGGTATTAGCTTCCAAGTTTCTTCCTGAATGCCTTAATAATACAATGTAATTGGCCATAATGAGGTAAATCTTATCAAAAACAGCAGTTTCAAGACACACCTTTTTTAAAAAAACAATGTACTGATATGGACTCCGACCGTGAGACCCTTCTCTCTCACACAGAAGTTCGTTCGCTGTCGAAAGGTAACAAGTATGCGAACTTGGAGTAGAGGTTGAGTTGTTCCTAGGTCAAAAAATTGAAAGATTTACTTGAGCAATTTTCTGATATGATATCTCAGATGCTATTAGCTGGTCTTGTGGATATTTTCCCGTACCCGAATAAGTCGAACTTGAGTGTGTTCCCTGCCGCCGTTGGATAAGCAGCTGCAGCAGCAAGTCGTATAGCCCTAGCTTACTTATTTGTTACATGGTTTAATTCTTAATTTCTTTGCGTGTTTTTGGGTACTTGCATTGTTTAATTCATATATTTCGGCCGTATTATAGTATTCGAGAGTTGTAGCATCTCGCCTTAGTACCTGAATAGTGTGAATTCGCGTAGTCGTCTGTCTTCTGTTTTTGTTTTGAACGGCCAGTGTCGGTTGGTCACAGCCAGTGTGTTCCCTGCCGCCGTTGGATAATCAGCTGCAGCAGCAAGTCGTATAAACCTAGCTTACGTATTTGTTACATAGTTTAATTCTTAATTTCTTTGCGTGTTTTTGGGTACTTGCATTGTTTAATTCATATATTTCGGGCGTATTATAGTATTCGAGAGTTGTAGCATCGCGCTTTAGTGTTTACTTGGTAGATTCTTACTTAAATTGCGTGTGAGTTTCGTATAGGAGGTGCAATTTCGAGTTTTAGTTACTGTAATCGTAAATTCAGGCAGAATGTAGCGCAGTCGTTAGACATTTGTACAGGTTAGTTGATACATTCTTTGTATGTTTCGCTTGCGTTATCTAGGCACGGACTCGTGTTTCAGTAACTGTTGTTCAACATAGATTAGAATGGACAGGGACTGCGATTGTTGTGTTCGGATGAGGGCTGAGTTGGCATCCCTTCACTCACAGCTGCATGCGGCGCTGACTTCGGTCGCGCAGCTTGAGGCTGTTGCCAATGGGCACCACTGTGGGGAGCCGGACTTGGGTATCACGGGGATGTCAACCTCGTTCCGTCTGTCCCCAGACCGGTCTGCCGCTGTGGTTGCCCCGGTTGCTGCCCGCAGTGGGGCTGAGCCCTCGTCTGTGGTTGATTGGGAGGTCCAAGGCGTGGCAGGCAGCGAAAGACGTCCCCGGAGGCTGATCAGAAAGCCTCCCCGGTGCGTCTGACAAACAGGTTCCAGGCACTGTCTCTGGCTGAGCCAGATGCAGCTGCCTGCCCTGTTTCAGAGGATCATTCTCAGCCTTCAAGGTCCGGGCAATCGCAGAGGGTGGGCTTATTGGTAGTTGGGAGCTCCAGTGTTAGGCGCGCAATGGGGCCCCTTAGGGATATGGCGGCTAAGGAGGGGAAGAAATCCAGTGTGCACTCCGTGTGCATTCCGGGAGGAGTCATTCCTGATGTGGAAAGGGTCCTTCCGGATGCCATGAAGAGCACAGGGTGCAGCCAGCTGCAGGTGGTGGCACATGTCGGCACTAATGACGTGTGTCGCTTTGGATCTGAGGAAATTCTCTCTGGATTCCAACGGCTATCTGATTTGGTGAATGCTGCCGGTCTTGCTTACAAGATGAAGGAAGAGCTCACCATCTGCAGCATCGTCGACAGAACCGACTGCGGACCTTTGGTGCAGAGCCGGGTGGAGGGTCTGAATCAGAGGCTCAGACGGTTTTGCGACCGTATTGGCTGCAGATTCCTTGACTTGCGCCATATTGTGGTGGGGTTTCGGGTTCCGCTGAATAGGTCAGGAGTTCACTACACTCATCTGGCGGCTACACGGGTAGCGGAGGTTGTGTGGCGTGGACTGGGCGGTTTTTTAGGTTAGAAGGCCTCAGGAAAGTACGGGCTGGGCTGCAATCTCAAAGGGTGCATGGCAAATACAGGACGTTCTTGGATCAAGGAACAGTCGGAATTATAGTTGTAAATTGTTGTAGTTGTGCTGCAAAAGTCCCTGAGCTTCAAGCGCTAATAGAAAGCACAGAAGCTGATAACGTTATAGATACAGAAAGCTGGCTAAAGCCTGAAATAAGTTCTGCAGAAATTTTTACGAAGTCTCAGACAGTGTTCAGGAAAGACAGATTAGGCAGAATTGGTGGTGGAGTGTTTCTGTCTCTCAGTAGTGGTTTATCTTGTAGTGAAGTCGAAGTAGATACTTCGTGCGAATTGGTATGGGTGGAGGTTATACTTAACAGCCGAACTAAATTAATAATTGGCTCCTTCTACCGACCCCCAGACTCCGCTGATACC
The DNA here is from genome assembly GCF_023897955.1 of Schistocerca gregaria. Lineage (NCBI taxonomy): Eukaryota > Metazoa > Arthropoda > Insecta > Orthoptera > Acrididae > Schistocerca > Schistocerca gregaria. The sequence goes on from NC_064931.1 coordinate 469,169,203, forward strand.
GTTGCGGAACAGTTCAGAGAAAGTTTGAGTCTCGTAGCAAATAAATACCTCACTCATACGGTTATAGTTGGTAGGGACTTCAACCTTCCCTCGATATGTTGGCAAAAATACTTGTTCAAAACCGGTGGTAGGCAGAAAACATCTTCCGAGATTGTCCTAAATGCTTTCTCCGAAAATTATTTCGAGCAGTTTGTCCACGAACCCACGCGAATTGTAAATGGTTGCGAAAACACACTTGACCTCTTAGCCACAAACTATCCAGAGCTGATAGAGAGCATCATGACTGATACAGGGATTACTGGTCACAAGGTCGTTGTAGCTAGGTTCTATACCGTTTCTTCCAAATCCATCGGAAACAAACGCAAAATAATTTTATTTAAAAAAGCGGATTAAGTGCCACTAGAAGCCTTCCTTAAAGACAATCTCCATTCCTTCCGAACTGACTATGCAAATGTAGACGAGATGTGGCTCAAATTCAAAGATATAGTAACAACAGCAATTGAGAGATTCATACCGCATAAATTGGTAGGAGATGGAACGGATCCCCCGTGGTACACAAAACAGGTCCGAACGCTGTTGCAGAGGCAACGGAAAAAGCATGCGAAGTTCAGAAGAACGTGAAATCCCGAAGATTGGCTAAAATTTAGAGACGCGCGAAATTCAGCACGGACTTCGATGCGAGGTGCCTTTAATAGGATCAAAAACGAAACATTGTCTCGAAATTTGGTAGACAATCCGAAGAAATTCTGGTCGTATGAAATGTAGACAAGCGGCAAGACGCAGTCAATACCTTCGCTGCGCAGTGCCGATGGTACTGTTACCGACGACTGTGCCGCTAAAGCGGAGTTATTGAACGCAGTTTTCCGAAATTCCTTCACCAGGGAAGACGAATGGAATAATCCAGAATTTGAAACACGAACATCTGCTAGCATGAGTTTCTTAGAAGTAGATACCTTAGGGGTTGCGAAGCAACTCAAATCGCTTAATACGGGCAAGTCTTCAGGTTCAGATTGTATACCGATCAGGTTCCCTTCAGATTACGCTGATACAATAGCTCCGTATTTAGCAGTCATATACAACCGCTCGCTCACCGATAGATCTGTACCTACAGATTGGAAAATTGCGCAGGTCGCATCAGTGTTTAAGAAGGGTAGTAGGAGTAATCCATCTAACTACAGACCTATATCATTGACGTCGGTTTGCAGTAGGGTTTTGGAGCATATACTGTATTCAAACATTATGAATCACCTCGAAGGGAACGATCTATTGATACGTAATCAGCATGGATTCAGAAAACATAGCTCTTGTGCAACGCAGCTAGCTCTTTATTCGCACGAAGAAATGGCCGCTATCGACAGGGGATCTCAAGTTGATTCCGTATTTCGAGATTTCCGGAAAGCTTTTGACACCGTTCCTCACAAGCGACTTCCTGTGATTTCCTGTCAAGAAGGTCGCAGTACGTAGTAATAGACGGCAAATCATCGAGTAAAACTGAAGTGATATCAGGTGTTCCCCGGGAAAGCGTCCTGGGACCTCTGCTGTTCCTGATCTATATAAATGACCTGGGTGACAATCTGAGCAGTTCTCTTAGGTTGTTCGCAGATGATGCTGTAATTTACCGTCTAGTAAGGTCATCCGAAGACCAGTATCAGTTGGAAAGCGGAGAAAAGATTGCTGTATGGTGTGGCAGGTGGCAGTTGACGCTAAATAACGAAAAGTGTGAGGTGGTCCATATGAGTTCCAAAAGAAATCAGTTGGAATTTGATTACTCGATAAATAGTACAATTCTCAAGGCTGTCAATTCAACTAAGTACATGGGTGTTAAAATTACGAACAACTTCACTTGGAAAGACCACATTGATAATATTGTGGGGAAGGCGAGCCAAATGTGGCGTTTCATTGGCAGGACACTTAGAAGATGCAACAAGTCCACTAAAAAGACAGCCTACACTACGCTCGTTCGTCCTCTGTTAGAATATTGCTGCGCGGTGTGGGATCCTTACCAGGTGGGATTGACGGAGGACATCGAAAGGGTGCAAAAAAGGGGAGCTCGTTTTGTATTATCACGTAATACGGGAGAGAGTGTGGCAGATATGATACGCGAATTGGGATGGAAGTCATTACAGCAAAGACGTTTTTCGTCGCCGCGAGATCTTTTTACGAAATTTCAGTCACCAACTTTCTCTTCCGAATGCGAAAATATTTTGTTGAGCCCAACCTACATAGGTAGGATTGATCATCAAAATAAAATAAGAGAAATCAGAGCTCGAACAGAAAGGTTTAGGTGTTCGTTTTTTCCGCGCGCTGTTAGGGAGTGGAATAGTAGAGAGATAGTATGATTGTGGTTCGATGAACCCTCTGCCAAGCACTTAAATGTGAATTGCAGAGTAGTCATGTAGATGTACATGTAGATGCAACTGCAATGCACCGGAAACAAATGTTTAAATCGGTTGCGGGATATTTATCTCTAAAGATTAAGTTCATGCCTTTATTAGCAAATTTCAGTTATGGATAAGTAAAATTGGTAACTACAATTATTCTGCGTTCGCTACGTGAAAAGCCCTCGTTGTGATAACGGATGACACGGTTAGGGCAAACGTATAAAAAAAATCAAGTCATCTGCAAATGTTGGCTGATGTATTCGATCAGTACTGCCTGGAATACGACAAAACCGAAACTAAAGTTGACCTACGACTGATTCGTAATCATTTTAGCACCAGTGAATTTGAACCACATTCTGTTGAGCAGTTTTGGTGCAAAAAAGCAATTTCATTCACTAAAATTCGAGAAATCGCCTTAGCTTATCTTGTGCCTGTAACATTACCTGTGAGGATATACCACTTTGTAACATCACGTCTGTGAAATGACAAACCCTAGCTTATAACGTACTGGACCCCTTGGACTGTCTGCCGGCGGAAGTGGCCGAACGGTTCAAGGAGCTACAGTCTGGAACCGAGCGACCGCTACGGTCGCAGGTTCGAATCCTGCCTCGGCCATGGATGTGTGTGATGTCCTTAGTTCAGTTAGGTTTAAGTAGTTCTAAGTTCTAGGGAACTGATGACCTGAGAAGTTAAGCTCCATAGTGCCCAGAGTCATTTGATTCTAGTACTTTCTGCTACGGTTAGCGGTAGATTGACAGAGGAGCGTGGCAGGGCGCCTGTGTGACTTACCTGCGTGGTGGCAGCGTAGTCATCCTCCGTACTTTCTCGACCTGTAATCTTATCAGCCCTTACCTGCAGTTCAACTGCTCGTGCGTTATTCGGCAGCCAGTGGATTCTGGACTTAGTAAATACGTAGAACTAAGGTTTTGGAGAGGAATTCCGGTGCTAATAGATAATGCAACGCAGCTCTGATAAAGGCCATTATATTCTAGAAACTCGTTGGCCTCAAAATCCTTTGATACAATTTATTACAAACAAGTTGCAAAATCGTATTTTGCACGCCAGAATCCAGCCAGACAGCGGTGAGACGGATATGCCCCTCTAAGTGGGTTTAAGACCACTGTCGGATACGGATTGCTTTGGGTTGTTATCTCAATCAGGCTAATCCCTACTGTGATCGTTTTAATATCATTCACTCAGCTGCTACACGGGTCTTTTAGCGTTTAAGGCCAGGATCTTGTATTACTGTATGCCACGGAACTCAGTCTTTACTTACACTGGATACCCCACATAAAATTAAGCATGATCATAACCAGTTGGTCATAATGATCATTGGCAGAAAACAAAAACAGCATTGCAACAGCAGGAGCGAGCGCAGTAGCTGATCAACCGTGTTCAATGACTGTCGTGTTGTTGCATACACTAAGCTTTGCTCAATTAACTATTTTGATCTATACATCAGTAATTGTCACATATTAAGATAAACACTAATTTACAATCAAAATAACTTCACCACATACGCTAACGTTACTTTGTCACTGTCGTATGCAGATTTAGCCAAAAAGAAAAGCTTAGTTGATGACATTGTGGGAGCGTAACTGCCGGCCATCCGTACTGCTCCCCAGTGTAACCGCTAATCCCCTCACCAATGGTGAGCTGTGTGCTCCTCCTCCCCCACTAAACCGCTTGAGACGTCAGCCACCATCTCTGCCCTTAAAACAGACACATTTTATCTCATACTTTCCCTGTTGCTTTCTGAGGGAATACACTTTATATTTACACTCTTCTGCAAATTTTACTCTGGGCCGCTGCTCTAATTTAAAGTTTTTTCAAACGAACTACTTTTTTACCCTTCGGCAGCCTCTGGTCGGACCAGTCCACCTTCTCCATCCCACAGGGGTGTCCGTCTGTGGAGGCTGAGTCGTATTTCTGAGCTACCCCTGGCCTTTCTGTGCTCTTTCGCCTTCACGTTCTTGCAACTCACCGTGCTGGCGTACCGCGCCCGACTCGGCTCTTATCGTAGCCCTTCGTCACGCTAACTTCGATGTGGCCGTCCGTCTGTCAGCCATCCCGCAGCATTCTTATCGGCGCTCGCTTAATTAAAAAGGCTAGAACTTTATTTTATTGCCCGTACAACAACCGGGTTCCTTTCTGTAGCCATCTCGTATTCTTGCGTATCACATGAATTTCTTAAAACTATTGCTTATATGAAGCGCGGTCATTCGCGCACAGCACATTGCCACGTTTCACGCCTTTCTCCAAAACTTATTTGTGCGAACAAGGGTTTCCTGCTTTGCTGGTAAATGAAAAACAAATCTAGGAATCGATTGGAAGTAAGTGATACGCGTGTAGCTTTGAGAAATAATATTAGCCTTTGGATTACCGAACTTGTAGAGAAGATGCAAACTCAAAAATCATATTGATGCAAACAGAATTTCATTTTCTACTTAAAACGTTGCGTTTTGTGTTATAATGGTGTTGTTAACATATGCTATTTTTTAGTTTAACGAATATGTTAAAATTTTGTTAAAAATTTATTTTTAGATTGACACTGTTTATTTTTGTTGAACCTTGTGGTCCATCCTACAAAAAAGGAATCGGAATCAAAGTGGTCTCTGGACAAATAAGGTTGAGAACCACTGCTATAGACCGCATAGATATCTCCAATCATTTCACTCAGGATTGAATTCCTCGTTTACATAAGTCTCCACACGGTTCCACACACTGTTCCTTGTGATGATGGGGCATGGAGGGGGTATGTTACTCGCTGCTCACACATATGCGCTCACCGACTGCTCGTGGAGCATATTTGCTATGAAGCACTCCACTAGAGTAAGCAAACTATGTTAAAGCCATCCATACGATACCATTCGCAAAGGTGGAAGAAGGCATTTTAAATAATTTTCTTCACAATAGTTAGCATGTCAGCTGTTTAATTTTTCAAGAATCATGGTAGAATTAAAGGAATTCGTCACAGTTTTGTAATGTTCTGGTTAGCGTGTTCAACCAGCTTGCAGTCTCCACTCCGAACTGCAATTGCCCAGTTGGGAAAGAGTTCAGTGCCGTCGTTAATGCGCAAGTTTCTACTTTACAGACAGTCCTCTCACATTAATGTGACCGGCACCTATATTCGACGTCAACGTGCAATAACCACCTACAGACTGCAGGCGGCAGCACTAGCAGTAGAAGTGGTGGGTATATAAAGCGTGTCGGGTGGAAGGGGGGGGGGGGGGAGACGGCAGAGGCTAGGGAGGAGAGGGGACATGGCACAGACAGTGCAGTGGTTGTCGTAATGCAGAAACGGAGTAATTTATCTGATATCCAACAGGGCAAGATCATTGGATTTCGGGCCAAGGGTGGAAGCATTTCCGTAACGGCTAAGTTTGTAAATTGTTTGCATGCCATCATGGTTACAGCATACCATGCATGGCAAAATTGTGTTATCCAAAAACTATGCACTCTGCTGCGCCACGGACCAGTGATGGCAGGGGTAGCCGACAGCTGCGGAGTTGTGTAGGGCGAATACCCGCGCGACTGTTGAGCAACTGACCGCCCAATTAAACCATGGCTCTCAACGACCGTTCAGCGAATACTGCTGCGTATGGGCGTCCGCAGCAGGCGCAGGCGTCTGGTATATGCACCCATGCTGACTGCTGTTCATGGACTAAACTGAAAGTCCAATGAGTGGTGAGAGGTGGCCTTTCCAAATGAAAGATGTCTGTCGGTGTGTACGGTTTGAAACGTCTGGAAGCAAACACCCAGCAACAATCGTCTGAAGAGTCCATGCCGGAGGAGGGAGTGTCATGGTCTGGCAAGGTTTTCGTGCCATGTCCTGGGGGAGCTCGTCATTGTAGAAGGCACACTGGATCGACTATCTTTAGGTGTCATACAGTTTGTGTTTTCTCAGCACGATGACATCTACTAGCAGGACAATGCGACGTGTCACACAGCTAGTAGTGTACGAGCGTGGTTCGAAGAGCAGCAGAACGAGTTCACCGTACCCCGGTGGCCACCAAACTCCCCCAGAAATAAAACCAATAGAGAATCTATGAAAGCGCATTGATCGGGCTGTTTGCGTCGTGCATCACCAACCTAGACACCTAGTGCAGCTGGCCACGACACTGGAGTCAGCATGGGTCCGCATCCCTGTCGGTACCTTCCGGGACCACAATGACCCTCTTCCTGCAAGTCTGGCAGCAGTCCGCGCGGCAAAAGGATGTTTCAGGCTTCTGATAGGTGGTCACATTTATGTGAATGGGCAGTGTATGTCGCATAGTCGTCAGTAGTAACGCAGTTGCAACGTCACTTTTTTTTTGTATTTCAAGGAACGTTATATAATTAAAGAAACAACGAAAGTTACAAAATCTATGTTCCGATACGCAAGAGATCACAATTTTTAATAAATCGGCGACTTTCGCCAATGCTGTTGGTTTTATACAGTATGATCACATTTTTTCCTGAAACACATGAACTAACGACTTAAAATGTATAAAGTGAAAAAGAACCAACTTGAGAAAGATGAGATATATTTTAGTGCATAGAATGATAATCCACTAGTAGTTTGTCAGGAACCACTTTGATGATACACTGAAGTTGCGTTTGGGAGATTATATTTTGCCAAATCTTAATCTTTCTATCCTCATTTACATTTTCTGTAGTTTCTCAAGACTTCTACAATAGAATGTCACGATCTTTCTTCTGTGAAGAACACTAACGGTTACTTCCTTTGCGCATTTACAAATTGACGTAGTTAATTAATAGCGTTACTTTCGAAAGGGTGTTAATCTCTGAAAATGATACAGAACATAATAGCTTCACAGTTCACATCGGTCACGTTTTGAGTGGTGTGCGCAGAGGTTGTCTCACTGTAAGACACGAAAAGGTATAAATAAAAATTTTAATACAATCAGTGCTGTGGCTGACTGTTTCCAAAAACTTTTTGGCTTGTGATAAAACAAGCACTGTGCAATAGACCCTTGAGGATGGGGAAATATTTCTGGTTCACTCATTATACACTGGTGTGTAAAGGCCGGCCGGTGTGGCCGAGCGGTTCTAGCCGCTACAGTATGGAACCGCGCGACCGCTACTGTCGCAGGTTCCAGTCCTGCCTCGGGCATGGATGTGTGTGATGTCCGTAGGTTAGTTAGGTTTAAGTAGTTCTAAGTTCTAGGGGACTGATGACCTCAGCAGTTAAGTCCCATAGTGCTCAGAGCCATTTGAACTAACCATTTTTAAACTGGTGTACAAAACTTTAAGATCAAAGTAGTTTTGCACCCTTGAAAAGGCGCAGATGGAGAAGGCCTACACTGTCACAATAACGTTGACTGGTGTGTTTACTGCGTTCAAAGTTTTGTAGGTCAGTACGCCGATGCAACGTTATGCCTTCCCACATGTCACCTGGACCACCTTTATGTTCGAAAATGCTGGATGTGCCGTCATGTGGTGAAGGGTGAAACACGTAATGCACCCAGGAATATTGTCGAACATGATCGTTTTGGTAGTCCAGTTGTTATGATGTTGGCAAGCATAACGCTGCGTACGTTTACTCACCTCCAAATCTTTGAAGTCCGTACACACACCGGTGAACGCTATTATAGCCCTGTACTCCTTTGTCATATGCGTCTTTTCAGGGCTGTATTCACCCTCCCTTAATTTTTATGGATGACAGTGTGGGACCACATCCAACTGCGCATATGGAGGAGCGCTCTGAACGAGATAATATTCACTGAATGGACTGGCCTGCCCGTTCACCCGAATTAAACCCATCAATCACGTGTAGGGTGCGCTCGGGAGACGTATTGCAGCACGCCCACGTGCACCAACAACCATCCACCAGTTGTCATCTGCGCCAGTGGAGGAATAGAATTCCTTACCAACCCAGTGCCCAGCATGGGGGCACTTTACCGTGAATGCATTTTCGTTCGCGGTGGTCACACACCCTATTAAGAACGACGTTCTGCCTTTTCTAATGTCTGAGGGACAATCGTAACTTCAGTACATTTATTATCTATGAATAAAAGTGTCATTTGTGTTCGTTTGATTGCGTTTTCCTTTCAGTTAGCTTCTACTGTATACTACAGAAAGCATCATTGAGCTGTATTACTTGACAGTAACACATCATACGAAAGTTACTTTCGTCTTAAGTTGTGCACACAAGAGTATAAAACATACACAGAGTCCACTTAACATCAGACGTCAAAAACTTCAATCTAGAAGATTAATCTTTCAAGTGGCGCCTAAATGTTATGCTACGAAAATTCTGGGGATTCTAGTTACGGGACTTTCTAAGATAGAAATTTTTGTTCTGAGTATTATAGCGTTTCTTCGAATCCTCTGTTCCCGTTTCTGTGCAGAAATTATAAGTGGAAGGTAGGTTACGCGGTAGGCGTCGTCAGAGACACAAGGAGGTTCATAATACGAGACTCCAGTGTTGACATTGATATATGGTACTGCCCTTTCTCTGCTGACACGTATTGCTGAATTTCGTGGCTAACATCGGTACATTACCTCAAGATAATTAAAAAAAGGTATTTACAAAATGTACCTACCGGTACTATATATTCATAGTGCAAATGGAACAATAAATGACCCTGATCAAACCCAGAATATACATTACTTTCACCCCAAACCTCGCGTTTTATTCGCTAACAGAGCTTCTAAATACATTTGCATCGACATCACTTTCGCAGTACTGGAGTTAGTTAATTCTTTTTGAGCAGACTCTGTTTGTCACTAATAGTTCAAGAGAAATGCACCATACCAATTACTGTAATCATGAAATCTAAAGCAAGTGGCCAGAAAATACATTCAAAGAAATTCGTCCTAATGTTATTTTACATATGGTAAATTTCATTTGTACAGTCTGTTGACGGAAGAATTGATCTAAATTTGTCATCGGCCATATAACCACTGTACATCTCAAACATAAAAATCTGTAACTAACGTCTTTGGGATATTCGAAGGAGCAAACCAAGAGAAAATATTAGTATAAACATAGGTCCTACATATCATTGGTAGTAATATTGTACAAAGTGTAACGCAACGATGTATGGCGAGACATTGGGAGGCAACTGCACCACCCCAGATGCAGTAAGACACATACGTTTCTCAGCATGGAATACACATTACACATTACACAGATGGCTTGATGAAATTTTGGAGACTTTATCTTCAAGATAAGAGAAAGATCACCGTCTATATAAGATTTCGTAATGTGACTTGAAACATAGTGTATATGTATGTAATATATTAAGGGGAAGGTTGTTACGAAAAATCTCTAAAATTTCTTGGCCAATTTACTTCAAATTTCTACACGATACACTAATGAACATTTGGCGGACATAGGCTACATATTTTTAATACGCTCAAAATATAAATATATATGTATATAAAATATATAAAGGGGAAAAGTTGTTTCCAAATATCTCGAAAAGTACTTGACAATTTATTGCAAAGTTCTTGGCCGATTTACTTCAAATTTCAACACACAGATGAAACAGTAATGAATATTAATGAAAAATTAAATATCTAACAAACGGAATGTATCGTGGTAAACTGTCTGTAATTCCTATCGCGAAAATAGATTAAGCGGCTATACTCTTGGAGATAGTATCATCTGACGCCGCCGGCCGCTGTGACCGAGCCGTTCTAGGCGCTTCAGTCAGAAACCGCGCTGCTGCTACGGTCGCAGGTTCGAATCCTGCCTCTGGCATGGATTTGTGTGATGTCCTTAGGTTAGTTAGGTTTAAGTAGTTCTAAGTCTAAGGGACTGATGACCTCAAATGTTAAGTCCCATAGTGCTTAGAGCAATTTTAAACATCTGACGCCATTAGATCATGGAACGAGCGAAAGCTCGAGAATTTGACAGAAACATGATTTCAAACTATTAGTTATTGATTAGCTACCGTTATTACATCTACAAGGGAACGAGGCTGGCCTTGAGGAACGTAATAGAGGCCAGGGTATGCCGTAGGTGAAGACGTACTCATTTATCGCATTCCGTTACTACACAGTGATCTAAATAAACCTTTCCATTTTTAGCGATTGTAGTTCCCCGTGCGGCTTGCATTCGCTATGAGTATGAACAAGACACAGAGCCAATCACTTTGTGTATCAAATATTAAATATCACGGGGAACACAAGGTACTGCAGCTAGTTCACAATAACAGAGGCTGATGTACAGGAAGGATGAAACAGTTGAGCTAAGGAAAAGAGTAGTGTGTGGTGCAATAGGGCAAGTAATTGGTGGCGTCTTAAACAGTAGGCGTTATGTAAATAAAGCATCAGCTGGTATGCTGTTCATGGAACGTCGTGCGTACGTCAGGAGCGTGAAGCCGATCGCCTTCAATAGTAGTTTACTGTACACACTGTCATTGTGCTGCTCTTCCATTCCATTCCGAGCGGGGCAGCGCAGTGGTAGCACACTGGACTCGCATTCGGGAGGACGACGGTTCAGAACCTCGTCCGGCAATCCTGATTTAGATTTTCCATGATTTCCCTAAAACTCTTAAGGCAAATGGCGGGATAGTTCCTTCGAAAGGGCACGGCCGCTTTCCTTCACCATACTTCCCTAATCCGAGGTTGTGCTCCGTCTCTAATGACCTCGTTGTGGACAGGACGTTAAATAAATATCTCCTCCTCCCCCATTCCATTTCATTCAGTGATTCCACACACGAGGTGCATATTGGCCCATTTTTCGTTAGTAAACGTATCAATAACATACAACTAACGCCGAAGGAAAATAAAACCCGAGACACAGGCGAACGGTACCGAATTCAAGATTGATGGTTAAGTGTAAAGTGGGCACAGCTGTGGTCAACAAGAAGTACCATGAAAAAATGGATTAACTTTGCTTACAAATAGGACCCACATAGCAATGCCATCGATATTTGCACTGTCATATAGATATTTTCTGTACAGTACAGATTCAAAGATACTCTAAATGGGGATATGAAACCAGACTAAATGTAAGGACGAGGGTGTGCTGAGAAGTAACACCTCAGAATTTTTTATGTGAAAACTCTTGAAGCTTTTAAATAAATCAAACCTTATTAATACTATACATCTTTATTCTTCACGTATACATATTTATTTCTCACCATAGTTATCCTTGCGTCGAACACAGTTCTCCCAACGAGAGACAAATCACTGTAGACTGTCTGACATTGTTGAAGGAGCCACAACTTTATCTATGCTTTCACTACTTCGTCACTATCAAACTGAAACCCTCGAAGGTTTTCTTTAGGTTGTGGAAACAGATGAAAATTGGATGGGGCCCACTCGGGACTGTATGGAGGATGACGGATGACCGTAAACCTAAGGCATCAGTCAGATTGTTGCAGATGTAGCAGCGGTCGTGTGTAGTCTCATGTTATCATCCTGAAGGAATGAGTGTGCTCCGTGTATGGACGAACTCTTCTAATTCGTAACTGGATTACAGCTCACTACTACCCACGCTCCGGAATAGTTAACCACCATGTCACACGCTACGATAGGGAGGCCTGTAGTGGCAGAGGGTTGCAAATACGTAGACATCAGGAATGAAAGTGAAGAACGTTTGATAAAGTTTATTGAATTTAAAAAGCTTTAAGTGATGTCTCACTTTAAAAAATCGGAGGCATTACTTTTAAGTATGTCGAACTTTTTAAGTAGCCACCGGAAACCACGTATCCCCGATCCCAAGATATGACCTAACAACCACATTGTCGGTTTATACCTGTGGAATTCACGGAAATTTACTTTGTTTCGTTAACTATAGAAATCTTGTGCTCCATATGCTAAACTTAGTTGTGCAAAGACGTCTCAGTGTACAAATTTATTTCAAATGTGTTCAGATGAAATGTCATTACCCTCATGATGAAATGAAAAGAAAAGTCTGCAGCTGCACTCATTTATTAGATAAAAACATTTATTTACCCAAATTGGTTTCAGTCCTAAGAGCACAAAAAAGTAACACTCTTCCATTATTGCTGCACGCAAATGCATTTTTCACTTAACAACAAGTACGGCTTTTAAATTGCGAAAAAATAAGATATAGTCTTTCAGTTAAAAGCATATTTGTAGTAGCACTTACGCCATTACTGAGTAAGGGCTGCTCCACTAAATCAATGTTAACGACAGTGCCTGGTGAGAATCACAGATTGACCATCTTCTGCCGTAACCTGCTGAGACTAACGTGGTGGCTCAAGTTGGGTTGGATAGTTTCTGGTAATTGTTTTGTTAAGTAATACTTTCAAAAGTGTAATGTGATGAAGAAATTGCAAGGTGTGTTCCAAATCTCACTGAGACTGTAACAGAACCCACTGTACAATCACATTACTTTCCATATATTGATACTTATAAATGTCATCAATAAAAAAATCACACAATACAACGACGAGTATTTAAGAAATGTAAGCTAATATTGTTATTAAATTCTCGAAACAAATTGTAGCTTCATTTTATAACACATTTGTTAGGTCATTCGCGGCTGTAAACTGTGCTCCTGAAGTAAGCAGATGCTTTACAGATAAACGGTAAACAGTTTAGCATCTCTGAGTGACTTCTAAGCTAACAGTAAACTTCTTGAATTATTGATTCAAATCTGTACTCGGAGCTTTCCATAATTTTACCCCATTGCAAAAGCATAATGTCTGGAGAGCGTGTAGCTTTCCGTAGTCGCTGAAGTCATTGCCGACGAAGCAGTACATTAATTGAAGCGGTTTTTTTCGAAGAAGCCATCCTGGAAACTATCTGGCATGATTTAGGAAAATCACGAAAAACTTAAATTACGTTGGCCGGTAGAGAATTTCAACCCTATTCCTTGCTAAATGAAACCAGTGTCTAAACTAATGTGCTACGATTTTCTTCGCTATGAATGGTCCTCACAACATAAAACTGTGTGCAGGCCGGGATACTAACCCGGAAACTTCCTTTTCGCAGGCAATTCTCTTACCGACTGAGCTATCACATTTCTTTTGACAACTACAATATTCTTCGAACTAAAATTGGTTTTGAAATCCAGAAATGCCCTTGAATGCAATGATTCCCATCTAAAAGTAAAATCTTGAGGGTGTTGGTTTTTGAGAACAGTAATATTTTCGCCACCAAAAAAAAGTCTTCTGGAAAATTAATGTATTGGAAACCAAAAGTCTCCTTGTACACTTAAAATCATTTCATAAACTTAATACATTTCATCTAATTTTATTAAAATAAATTCCCACTTCCTGGCAACTTAAATTTGGTAAAATAATGATTCTCACTTGCTTCCAAACTTGGGAAATCAAAAATACTTCCCGGAAGATCTGCTGATTGTCGACAATTCGTTAATATATTCTACTGTTAATGTGAAAGATTCACTGTGTATCACCTAGTTCTTGAGAAACGTTATTGTTTTTCCTTTTCTCCTCTGCCCGTAGGTTAGCTTGTTTTCTCTGAAGCTGAATTACCTGATCTAGAAGACTGCTAGGTTCGGAGTATGGCACTGAGGCAGACCTCTTCCCCCTCTCTATACTTCATTTTGTTTCAGCTTGGAATATTCAGCGGTTAAACGTTGTTTGTAGGTATAAGTGTTATCTGTTTACTATAGTACCAGTACTGGTTTTTTCAGTCTGGGCTGTCAGCGGCTCATCCGTTTGGTGATAGGGACTGTTGTGTATTAATGAATTTTTCGTGCCAACACTGTGGAAAACATTCTAACATTTGAACATTGATTTGCCGATAGAGGTACTCAGGGTACCCTCCGCCACACACCGTCAGGTGGCTTGCGGAGTATGGATGTAGATGTAGATGTAGATTTACTCTAGAAGACGACAGAGTACACTGATGCGGTCTCTGAGGGAGCGGTGGTTACAGGAAGGCCATACGGCCACCAACCACCAATAACTTTCTCTGAACCCCATAGCAGGAATAGGAAAAGACAAAAGAAAAAGAAGAAAAGAATTTGTAATGGCACCATTAACCGACTTGCACCATACTGCTACTACAGTAGATTCTATGATTGGATTGTATGTTTCACCATAGCCTTGTCCAATGTGTGCTCGGACGTTTTTGTTCTGTAGGGTTGTGTGAGTTGCCTTCCACTAATACTCTGCAGTCGTATACTTATGAGTTGCAAAACTGATGTTTGTGTAAATTTTACCCAAAAATTGTGAGAGTTTTAAGAGCATAATATTAAGAATTTAATCGGTTAGTTTGCCTGGCTATGTGACTACGAATCTACAGTGCTTGTAAGGGTTAGTTTGGATCGAATTGTCAACGTCATTTGTTTTTGCGTGACGTTTGCGTAAGTCGGTTTTCTTTAATTACTCACATGTGGACATTGAAATTAATAATATTCGTTTTAAGGTCACTTTTGTATGTTTTACCTGTGTAACTCGAAAAATGCGGCCTCTTGCGAAAACGTATTAGTACAAAAGTAAAGTACATTACATTTGCTGCAAAAAAACCTTACTCGTTCTTTCTCTATCATTAATACACTCCTGGAAATTGAAATAAGAACACCGTGAATTCATTGTCCCAGGAAGGGGAAACTTTATTGACACATTCCTGGGGTCAGATACATCACATGATCACACTGACAGAACCACAGGCACATAGACACAGGCAACAGAGCATGCACAATGTCGGCACTAGTACAGTGTATAACCACCTTTCGCAGCAATGCAGGCTGCTGTTCTCCCATGGAGACGATCGTAGAGATGCTGGATGTAGTCCTGTGGAACGGCTTGCCATGCCATTTCCACCTGGCGCCTCAGTTGGACCAGCGTTCGTGCTGGACGTGCAGACCGCGTGAGACGACGCTTCACCCAGTCCCAAACATGCTCAATGGGGGACAGATCCGGAGATCTTGCTGGCCAGGGTAGTTGACTTACACCTTCTAGAGCACGTTGGGTGGCACGGGATACATGCGGACGTGCATTGTCCTGTTGGAACAGCAAGTTCCCTTGCCGGTCTAGGAATGGTAGAACGATGGGTTCGATGACGGTTTGGATGTACCGTGCACTATTCAGTGTCCCCTCGACGATCACCAGAGGTGTACAGCCAGTGTAGGAGATCGCTCCCCACACCATGATGCCGGGTGTTGGGCCTGTGTGCCTCGGTCGTATGCAGTCCTGATTGTGGCGCTCACCTGCACGGCGCCAAACACGCATACGACCATCATTGGCACCAAGGCAGAAGCGACTCTCATCGCTGAAGACGACACGTCTCCATTCGTCCCTCCATTCACGCCTGTCGCGACACCAGTGGAGGCGGGCTGCACGATGTTGGGGCGTGAGCGGAAGACGGCCTAACGGCGTGCCCAGCTTCATGGAGACGGTTGCGAATGGTCCTCGCCGATACCCCAGGAGCAACAGTGTCCCTAATTTGCTGGTAAGTGGCGGTGCGGTCCCCTACGGCACTGCGTAGGATCCTACGGTCATGGCGTGCATCCGTGCGTCGCTGCGGTCCGGTCCCAGGTCGACGGGCACGTGCACCTTCCGCCGATCACTGGCGACAACATCGATGTACTGTGGAGACCTCACGCCCCACGTGTTGAGCAATTCGGCGGTACGTCCACCCGGCCTCCCGCATGCCCACTATACGCCCTCGCTCAAAGTCCGTCAACTGCACATACGGTTCACGCCCACGCTGTCGCGGCATGCTACCAGTGTTAAAGACTGCGATGGAGCTCCGTATGCCACGGTAAACTGGCTGACACTGACGGCGGCGGTGCACAAATGCTGCGCAGCTAGCGCCATTTGACGGCCAACACCGCGGTTCCTGGTGTGTCCGCTGTGCCGTGCGTGTGATCATTGCTTGTACAGCCCTCTCGCAGTGTCCGGAGGAAGTATGGTGGGTCTGACACACCGGTGTCAATGTGTTCTTTTTTCCATTTCCAGGAGTGTAGTTCGCACGCAAAGAACGAGATGATATGAAATGTATCATAGCGTATTTCAATTTCGTAGGCCAATTTGAGCTACTTTCCCGAATTGACAGACCACGAGCGTCTTGTATAAACCTATTCGGCTCATCTTCCTCTACATCACTGTGGTACGTTGTAAGCAATTATCGTTTACATTCTGGAAATGTAATAGTCAAGGTATGAAGCTTTAAGTTCTCTAGGTAAATGCATTCCAAATAGTATTATCTTCCATGGAACAAGTCAGTATGTGTTGGTTCTACATTGACTAGTGTCAACTTCTTCTAGGCTTGAGTTCTCTGAAGAGACATTTTCTTATGGTGTTATTTTGTATTATTTTGCGCCTTGAGAGAGAAACATGGCCGCTCTTGTGCTTTCACACTTTTGGTGCCTGTAGTCCGATTTTGAACATTTGGCATTTGAAGCTATCGGGCGGACTGCTCTCGGCAGCAATACATCAATAAGAGCCTGGCGTTGTAGGTTCCCACTGTGTTGCACAACCGCTGCGCAAAGCATTGTGCCTGACGTCCTCAGTGAGACGGTACAGTAGGAAATTCGTGTGACGATCAGGTTCATGTGGCTTCCGATTTTCGATGAAAATAGTCAAAAGAGAGCCATAGACGAGAAGCACTATTGAGATTTATACCACACGTGAATTTTAGAATTTTGGCGTGGGTTTTGTAGATTTCAGATACTTCATACTTGCCAGTAGTACATTGTTGACCAAATAGCAAAATAAAACCTATAATTTCAGCCTTTTTATGTGGATTTTGTGGGTACAGAAACATAAAATTTCATACTTGTCCTGAGTTCATTATTATGAAAATGGAAGGGCAGTTTTCCGAAGATCATACATATCAAACTCAATGCGATACGCAACTTTGAAAAGACCCGTTGCAAGGCGAATTATTTTGTTAATAAAATTGGTGCGCGCTTGCTACC
Source organism: Schistocerca gregaria (assembly GCF_023897955.1). NCBI lineage: Eukaryota > Metazoa > Arthropoda > Insecta > Orthoptera > Acrididae > Schistocerca > Schistocerca gregaria. The sequence goes on from NC_064931.1 coordinate 469,186,405, forward strand.
GGCAATTGCTCCGACTGCAGGTGGAATGCAGCCCTTCTTCGTCCCAGTTATAGAAGATGGAGAGTGCCGATCCCATCGCTCCAGCCACTTTTCTACTTTTACCCTCCGGAAAGAACGCCGGTACTCATTTGATAGCAGGCTGGGTGGATCTGGAGTCGGTCTGGAGGGACTGGAACAAGGAAAAATTCCCCCGCCGACCCAGGATTGCACCCGAGAGGTCAAGGACCGGACTCCACCACTCTACCCGATAGACCGCCACGACCGAGAGGTATTTTGGTAAAGAACGAAAAACATTACACAGAATTCGATAGTTTTCGAGATATGACCCGATACGTTAGAGCCAGTTTACCCGTCGGAAAAATTCCACCCATTTCAAAAAACTGACAGAACTCTGGCCCTAATTGAAATTAACAAATGGTTTCTGCCATGCTTAGAGGTATTATAGAGACCTATACACATGTCTATTTTTCGTGTTTTTTTTTAACTTTTTGTAAGAACGAGAGACTTCGAAACGATTTTGTAGTGCCCCATAGAGCGGAGTGCTGTCACAGCTGCCTGCAGACACTACTTCTCAAATGTTAAAAACCAATTACAAGAGGCAATCAAGTGAAAACCGAACTCCCACCGCTGAAGCGTAGCCTTCGTCCGATTGGCAGTATGGGGGCGGGCGTTAGCGTGCAACTTCGTCTGCAGCTACCCTCTGCTCGTCGAGTTCCCCGAGCGTGGACTCACAGTCAGTGCGCAGCGCTGTGAAGACACTGCAGAAACTGCGACGTGCCATAAAGTTAAAACACTCAACAATGCTGTCGAAAGGAATCATCGTGTTGCACGATAACTCCCGGCTCCACAGTGCCAATCGGACGAATACTTGGAAAACACTGCAAAATCCTCCATACAGCATGGATCTCTGACGGTGTGGTGACCTGAACAAGGAAATGCGTGGACGTCGGTTTCAGTAAGACGAGGAAGTGCAAGAGTTTGTGGATCCGTCAACAGCCGACAACGTTCTACGGAACGTGAATTGATCGTCTCGTCTCGCTGTAGTGGTGGTAAGTTCCTGTGGGACCAAACTGCTGAGGTCGTCAGTCCTTAGGTTTACACGCTACTTAATCTAACTTAAAATAACTTATGGTAAGGACAACACACGCTACCATGCCCGAGGGAGGACTCGAACCTCCGACAGGGGGAGCCGAGCTAACCGTGGCAAGGCGCCCTAGACCACGCTGCTACCTAACGCGGTATCTCACTGTGGGATAAATGTCTTATGGAGTCTAGTCATTGCATTTGAATGAAACCATTCCATGACCCCATTGTTTTCATTTGGCTGCCTCTCGTAATTAACTCAGACTATAGTCCGTCTTGCATTTTGTGTAGCGATATTTTTAAAATTTTACTTTTTAAATAATATCGCGCCACATCTACCAACCGGCTACATTCTTATCCCTCTCTCGGTAACTGATGTTAATAAAGTTGCCGATCGCGCTGATTTTGACATCAGCTTTGGAAAATTGCGTTTATATTTTGCTATTTCGTCACTTATTTTCTCGGCCGAGAACATTGTTGCAGCCAGAGAATTTATTTTTATAAAGACGAATGTGTTCAACATTTTCGCTCTTTGTAATCTAGTTCACAATCTTTAGTTATATTCTTGAAGTATCCCTCGCAAATGTTAAGTCTGTGAGTCCAATTATCGATGCACATCTCTCTTGGGTATCCCGCAATTTTAAACCCTCTCTTCTGTTTACATATCCCTGTTTTGTTAGAATTCACTGGTTACATGTTCGACTTTTATCAAGTGAGAATTCTGGTAATTTATTTTAGCTCCAATTGTCTTAGCCAACTGATAATTATTTACCCGGTTATTCGCATTACATTTGCATTGTTCATGCTGAAACTGATTTCATACGCCTAACAGAAGGTTTTGGTATGAAACGCTTGTAAATTGGGGAATTACATGTGTAGTATTCTAAGTAGCTGTTATAACTTACAACCTACAACGCTGTCGATAACGGGGATCTTTGTTGAACGAAGTGTCCGATCGGCCCTGATAACGTTGCTTTAATTTCGGAAGTGGCCTTTGATAAGGGTCTGTTAATTACTTGGCTAAATAATCCGAAGAATGTTATCTTTTCCACTGTTCTCGAAATTTTTTATGGTTATTTACAGTAAACTTCGTCGTAGTCCAGAGAAATGACGACATGGCGGGTTTGGTAGACGCTCTGAACCTATGTTGGCATGATACGGACTCAGTAATTTAGTTGAATAATGTTTCAACTTGATCTTTAGTAGAAATTTACAGTAGGCGCTTAATGAAAGAGTACGTCGACGGTCTTTCAGAGGTATGGTTCTCTGTTTTCCCTTATTGAAAGTACAATTCTCTAGCTAAATCACTCGGAAATTCAGTGTATATGATTGTGAGTGTGTTTCCTATTCTATACCATATGGAAGCCGTCTATTCACTGAACTCTGTTTCTCATGTTTATTTTCTGTTTTGTGAAGGGAGCCAAGAAGGTTTCTCCATCGTCTGCATGAAGACTATTGTTTATACATCTGAATGTTTAGCTGCCCTTTTCTATATTGATTGGTATCTCTGCATGTAATAATGAAAAACATATCAGCATCGTTTGTATTACGTTTTCGTGTCTCACGTAGACAGCCCATCGTACACAAAAATTTTGAAAGATCAACTATTGTTTTCAGGTTTGTGTTAAAATACAATATGAAGAAGTGATATTCTGTTTTCCGTTATTTCGTGACCGCTACACTCTTTTACTCTAAGTCCTATAGTGTTTGTAAGGTCATGGAGATGAGTTTGGCTTCAACACTTTTAATCTGTGAAAACTTTCTTCTAGTCGTGGTGGGCGTATAGTTTGCAAAGATACAGAAAATACTATTCATTGGTGCACTTTTTCCGCGTCGCCTTTGATTTGGTGCACTGTATAATATTTTTTTGTTTTTTGTTTTTTCATTTAGGTTTAACGTGCTGTAGCCACCAACATAATCGGTTCCAATAACGCTCCTGTTTTGACATAGCTGCGCTCCATTAGTATATTAAGGGTTGTTTTAATCCCGTTTCGAATACAAGCGAACTGTTTATTTCCCACGCATCTCTACAGCGGTAAAATTTTCGTTCGGGCTTTTAAACGATAGCGGCAAAAGCGACGTGCCCACAGTTACAGATTTGGCACCTGGGATGTAGGCGTTTTGGGTATATAAATCCTGTCCAATATGCTTCGTGATGTGTGCATTACGAAGATGAAGTATGCTTTGTGGGTCGCAATATCGGAAATGTATAATCTCTGTACATTTCCTGGATTAAAATATTTATATCTTCACTTTAATAGTGTTGAACTGTTTATGGAACATGCAACTAAAATTAGTGTTGCTAAAAGCAGAGCTATCTCTTACGGAAAAGTTGCCTTCGGCTTATGTTTGACTGTGTGTTCGTGTTACTGAAAAACACCTCTGCTACTACCTTTGTATTTGTTAGCTTGGCTAACGTTTGGAAAAGGAGAACTTCTGTGACCTGTGGAGGTGATACTTTGTACACGTTTTCCGGAACGTGTCCTGAGCAGCTAGTTCGATAGCACGCCCGCAATGGAAATATTTAAGACCTTATAGCTGCAAAAAGGCCTGACCTTATCGACAGTATCAGTACAGAGACAGGGGTTAGTGATCATAATGTCATCATTGTGATGACAGTTACTAAACTTAACAAATCCGTCAAGGAGGTTAGGAGAATATTTTTGCTGGAAAGAGCACATAAGCAGTTGTTAGTATGCTACATAGACAACGAATGAACTTCATTTAGCACCAACATGATGGACGCAGAGGAATTATGGACAAATGTTTAAATTGATTGTAAATCGCGCTGTGGAGAAGTATGTGCCGAGTAAGTGGATTAAGAATGAAAAACACCACCATTGTTTTATTACAGAATTCGTAAAATGCTGAGGAAACAACGACTGTTGCACTGTCGGTTCAAAAAAGAACGAGCCAATAACAACGGCAAAAGTTAGTAGGAATTCGTAAGTCTATAAAAAGACCTATGCACGATGCGTATGACTTCCACCGTCACACCTTATCAAAAGATCTTACAGAGAACCCGAGAAAATCCTGGTGCTACGTAAAATCGCTAAGCGGGTCGAAGGCTTCTATCTAACACTCACTGAGCAGTCTGATGTGACAGTAACAAAGAGCAAAAGCAAAGGTGGAATTTTAAATCTCGCGTTATGAAATCAGTGACGCAGGAGGACCGTACAAACATACCGTCATCAGGCCGTCACACACTCCTGCTTTGAGGACATAGTAATAGGCATCACTGGTGCGAAAAAGCAACTCAAAGAGTTGAAAACAATTAAGTCGCCAGTTCCGGATTGATTCCCAATTCGGCTTTACGGGGTGTACTCTACGGCCTTTTCCCCTTACTTAGCTTTAATGTAGCGCAAATATCTTGGCTATAACAAAGTTCTAAGTGGCAGAAAAAAAAGCGTAGTTGACTCCCTCTATATAAGAAGGGTGGAAAACCCAACCCGAAGAATTACAGATCAATATCTTTACCACTGCTTGATGCCGAATTATTCAACATATTATAAGTACGAATATAATAAACTTCCTTCAAAGAGAAAAAGCTTTCGTCCACAGATCAGCAAGGTTTTAGAATGTATCGCCCGTGCGAAACTCAGTTTTCTACTTTCTCACATGACATCCTGCGAACTATGGATGAAGGGCAACTGGCCGTTTACTAATACCTAGATTTTCAGAAAGCGTTTGACACAGTGCCCTGTAGAAGACTTTTACCGAAAGTCCAAGAATACGGATGAGGTGCCCAGATATGTGATCGGTTCGAAGACTTCTTATGTAACAAAACCCAGTACGTTATCCTTGGGGCGAAGTGCTGTCAGAGACAAGAGTATTGCCAGGTGTGTCCCATGGAAGTGTGATAGAACCGTTATTGCTTTCTATATTCATATATATTGTGATGATCAGGGTGAACAGCAGTCTATTGCTCTTTGCCAAAGACGCTGTGGTGAGCGGGATAGTGTCGTCATGAGTGTATGGCAACTAGCTCCAAATGTAGAGAAACGTATTTAGTGCAGGTGAGTAGGAAAAGCAATCCCGCAATGTTGAAATACAGCATTGGTAGTGTTCTGCTTGACACCGTCGTGTCGTTTAAATTTCTAGGCGTGACGTTGCAAAGCGATTTGAAGCGGAACGAACACGTGTGGACTGTAGTAAGGAAGGCGAATGGTCGACTTCTCTTTATCGGGAGAATTTCAGGAAAGTGTAGCTCAAATGGTTCAGACGGCTCTGAGCACTATAGGACTTAACTTCTGTGGTCATCAGTCCCCTAGAACTTAGAACCACTTAAACCTAACTTTACAGTCTCCAGTGAATATCGTTGTCTTGAGAATATTCCCATGTATTAACCCATTCAAATGTTTTCTTTAAAGTATTCCTAGAACGAAGTACCACTCGTCTTACCTTCATTACCCACAAGAAGAACGACGAATCTTTGCAAACAAACTACTATGAAGATATATCCAATTTTTATCGGTCTGTTTATTTTCGACACCATGTAATATCATTTAACTTACACACTTGTTCTGTAATATGGCACTTGAAACTGTTCTAATGTTACATGAAGTTATTTCGAAATATTGTGACGTTTATATACACATGCTTATCAGTCTAGTTCATTGAAATTCCTACCAAATAAAAAAAAGAATGAGAAGTCCTTAATCGATGCCAGAAACATTCTATAACACAAGCTTTCATCCTCCTAAACGTACAGGGTGTTTCAAAAATGACCGGTATATTTGAAACGGCAATAAAAACAAAACGAGCAGCGATAGAAATACACCGTTTGGTGCAATATGCTTGGGACAACAGTACATTTTCAGGCGGACAAACTTTCGAAATTACAGTAGTTACAATTTTCAACAACAGATGGCGCTGCAAGTGATGTGAAAGATACAGAAGACAACGCAGTCTGTGGGTGCGCCATTCTGTACATCGTCCTTCTGCTGTAAGCGTGTGCTGTTCACAACATGCAAGTGTGCTGTGGACAACATGGTTTATTCCTTAGAACAGAGGATTTTTCTGGTGTTGGAATTCCACCGCCTAGAACACAGTGTTGTTGCAACAAGACGAAGTTTTCAACGGAGGTTTAATGTAAACAAAGGACCGAAAAGCGATACAATAAAGGATCTGTTTGAAAAATTTCAACGGACTGGGAACGTGACGGATGAACGTGCTGGAAAGGTAGGGCGACCGCGTACAGCAGCCACAGAGGGCAACGCGCAGCTAGTGCAGCAGGTGATCCAGCAGCGGCCTCGGGTTTCCGTTCGCCGTGTTGCAGCTGCGGTCCAAATGACTCCAACGTCCACGTATCGTCTCATGCGCCAGAGTTTACACCTCTATCCATACAAAATTCAAACGTGGCAACCCCTCAGCGCCGCTACCACTGCTGCACGAGAGACATTCGCTAACGATATAGTGCACAGGATTGATGGCGGCGATATGCATGTGGGCAGCATTTGGTTTACTGACGAAGCTTATTTTTACCTGGACAGCTTCGTCAATAAACAGAACTGGCGCATATGGGGAACCGAAAAGCACCATGTTGCAGTCCCATCGTCCCTGCATCGTCAAAAAGTACTGGTCTGGGCCGCCATTTCTTCCAAAGGAATCATTGGCCCATTTTTCAGATCCGAAACGATTACTGCATCACGCTATCTGAACATTCTTTGTGAATTTGTGGCGTTACAAACTGCCTTAGACGACACTGCGAACACCTCGTGGTTTATGCAAGATGGTGCCCGGCCACATCGCACGGCCGACGTCTTTAATTTCCTGAATGAATATTTCGATGATCGTGTGATTGCTTTGGGCTATCCGAAACATACAGGAGGCGGCGTGGATTGGCCACTCTATTCGCCAGACATGAACCCCTTTGACTTCTTTCTGTGGGGACACTTGAAAGACCAGGTGTACCGCCAGAATCCAGAAACAATTGAACAGCTGAAGCAGTACATCTCATCTGCATGTGAAGCCATTCCGCCAGACACGTTGTCAAAGGTTTCGGGCAATTTCATTCACAGACTACGCCATATTATTGCTACGCATGGTGGATATGTGGAAAATATCGTACTATAGAGTTTCCCAGACCGCAGCGCCATCTGTTGTTGACAATTGTAACTACTGTAATTTCGAAAGTTTGTCCGCCTGAAAATGTACTGTTGTCCCAAGCATATTGCAACAAACGGTGTATTTCTATCGCTGCTCGTTTAGTTTTTATTGCCGTTTCAAATATACCGGTCATTTTTGAAACACCCTGTACTTTGAGAACGAGAGCTCAACGTCGTGCTGTGTCTTACCGGCCACGTAGGATTCCTTGCAATGGTACCAGCGTCTGACTCGTTGTAGTGTTATGTCTGTATTCTCTTCTGATAGTCTTTCCTTTTGTACACAAAAGAAGAGCTTACCTCTCAAAACTGCAAGTTTTTTACTTTGTTTCTTGAATATCATTGTGAAGCGTTTCATGTTTCACCGTCGCTCTTTAACGAGGTGCCCTAATGAGGCTTAAAAGTAACCACCATTCAAAATATCTAATACAAAGAGCATTAATGAAAACATAATATTGCCAGTCTTTCACTAGTATGAGGCACCAGAGGAAGTTCTAAGGATCTAAATCTTATAAGAAGTGTTACTGTAATTATTGTTAAAATTTTGGGAGCGATATGTACTATTAACGACCCGAAAATAGAGGGTCGTATACTCTCACAAAGGAATGTGAAACGCAAAACTGGATGTCTATGTTACCGTTTATAGTGCAAGAACACACAAAAATATTAAGAAGAGGAAATTATATATATCCTGACTAGAAACACGTAACAAAAAGTATTTCTTCCATTACCGATAATCCACACACATGAAAACGGATATGGCACATATCAAAGAGAAACTGAATTATTTAAGAAAGAGGAACAAACGGTCTGTTAAAATGAATAAATAAAAAAATGAGAAAGATGCCCCGTAAATTCTAATCAAGAGTTGTAAATCTGACTAACGTACAATTTAGTCAGAAGGAAATGCACTGTTAAACTAGGGAAAGAAGTATAAACTGAGCCCAAATAACAATAAAATATGGGACACCATATGCTCACTAGAGACAGCTGCAAGCTTTTCAAAACTCAAGTTCACTAAATGAACGGTACTAGGTTACAAGGTTAGTAAAATTAAACAGAAACGAATAGCCACTAAGGCAACAAAGAAATGAATATCGAAATAAGTGTGTTTTACCCTATCAAAAGCAAACCAATAAATTATGATTCCTTCAAAGTCAATGAAGACAAAAGTTCCACAATACTTATTATGCGTAAAGATTACTGTATAAGAACAGTACTCATATTCTTTGCAAACAACCACATATCTGAAACTTATGTTGACCCCATGCCGAAGTTGCAAACTAAAATAAGAAAAAACCTCAGTAACAGTAACTTTCTCCTGGCTATGAATGAAATACAGAGACTTATTGTAATGAATCCCACAGCCCCTAGACTCATAGCACAGCCAGAGATTCGTAAGATTAGCATGCTAAGCTCGCCTAGTGTCAACTCAATCAACAGCACACCCTACAATTTAATGAGAGAACTACATGACATACTAGTTGTTAAATACAGCTCATTACACAATGAATAACTATGACCTTACTAACAGTATGAACAACCCAAATGCACCACTCCAAAGCAATTTTCTGTTCTAAAATATAGTAAATTTGTTTATATATATATATATATATATATGAACCAATAGAGGTAATTAGAAGACATGCTTAGCTTAGTACGCACACAATATTATTTCTCATTGAGCAACGCTCGTGATGGGAAGCTCACTTTGCGGCCTAATAGCTCAAATTCATCAACCATACAGAGAACAAAATATTGACTCTGAAAGACGACATCATAAATAAAGCTAAATTCTGCTGATGACAGACAGATGATGATGATGCAATAACAAACCTTTCAAAAAAAAAAACCATTCAATAGTCTACATAAAAATATACAGTTTAACCTTGCGTTTGAAGAGAACACCGCCATGCCCTTTCCTGACATGAATATATCAAAACAGAACCATCACGTTTCTTTCAATGTACACAGGCATCCTACTGATACAGACACTACTATCCCAAACTGTTCCACTAACGAAACAGATCTCCAGCAAGAAATAGAAATCATACTGTGTGCTTCAATGAACAGTTGATATGACCTTCACTAATTAATGCCATATCACAACAGGCAAGAAATAAACTGGACAAACAGAAGCAAATTACTCTCTCAACTGACAGTAATTTACCAGTTAAATATGTGAAAATACCATTTCTTGGCGCAATGTCTGATAAATTAGCCAGTTTCTTCAAAAATACACATGTAAAAATTAGTTTAAGTACCACTAACAACATACGTAGGAGACTTAGTAACAATATCAAACGGACAGGTACAGATATTGACACTTCTGACGATTACAAAATTACATGCGGCCAATGTAAGAAATATTACATTGACGAAACTTGCAGAAATTTTAGAACTTGTTTTAGAGAACATATAGACTGCTGCAGGTTGGAGAAATGTAATAAAACAGCAGTAGTAACACATATTAAAGCCCTCCTTTGAATATTAAAGACACCTTGGATATTTTGCACGTAATCTGAAGAAGAAGAAGAAGAAGAATGAATAACATGGAAGAAATGGAAACATTCATTTTTGATACGGAGATGCCAATAATATTCTTAATGAGATGACTGCGTTTAAAAACTAAAAATTCTTTAGTAGTCTTAAGTTGATAAGTCACACCAGCATGAAACAAATAACTACGTACACTCCTGGAAATGGAAAAAAGAACACATTGACACCGGTGTGTCAGACCCACCATACTTGCTCCGGACACTGCGAGAGGGCTGTACAAGCAATGATCACACGCACGGCACAGCGGACACACCAGGAACCGCGGTGTTGGCCGTCGAATGGCGCTAGCTGCGCAGCATTTGTGCACCGCCGCCGTCAGTGTCAGCCAGTTTGCCGTGGCATACGGAGCTCCATCGCAGTCTTTAACACTGGTAGCATGCCGCGACGGCGTGGACGTGAACCATATGTGCAGTTGACGGACTTTGAGCGAATAGTGGCGTATAGTGGGCATGCAGGAGGCCGGGTGGACGTACCGCCGAATTGCTCAACACGTGGGGCGTGAGGTCTCCACAGTACATCGATTTTGTCGGACCGCAGCGACGCACGGATGCACACCAAGACCGTAGGATCCTACGCAGTGCCGTAGGGGACCGCACCGCCACTTCCCAGCAAATTAGGGACACTGTTGCTCCTGATGTATCGGCGAGGACCATTCGCAACCGTCTCCATGAAGCTGGGCTACGGTCCCGCACACCGTTAGGCCGTCTTCCGCTCACGCCCTAACATCGTGCAGCCCGCCTCAGGTGGTGTCGCGACAGGCGTGAATGGAGGGACGAATGGAGACGTGTCGTCTTCAGCGATGAGAGTCGCTTCTGCCTCGGTGCCAATGATGGTCGTATGCGTGTTTGGCGCCGTGCAGGTGAGCGCCACAATCAGGACTGCATACGACCGAGGCACACAGGGCCAACACCCGGCATCATGGTGTGGGGAGCGATCTCCTACACTGGCCGTACACCTCTGGTGTTCCAACAGGACAATGCACGTCCGCATGTATCCCGTGCCACCCAACGTGCTCTAGAAGGTGTAAGTCAACTACCCTGGCCAGCAAGATCTCCGGATCTGTCCCCCATTGAGCACGTTTGGGACTGGATGAAGCGTCGTCTCACGCGGTCTCCACGTCCAGCACGAACGCTGGTCCAACTGAGGCGCCAGGTGGAAATGGCATGGCAAGCCGTTCCACAGGACTACATCCAGCATCTCTACGATCGTCTCCATGGGAGAACAGCAGCCTGCATTGCTGCGAAAGGTGGATATACACTGTACTAGTGCCGACATTGTGCATGCTCTGTTGCCTGTGTCTATGTGCCTGTGGTTCTGTCAGTGTGATCATGTGATGTATCTGACCCCAGGAATGTGTCAATAAAGTTTCCCCTTCCTGGGACAATGAATTCACGGTGTTCTTATTTCAATTTCCAGGAGTGTATTAATATCGCCAATAGCGTTCTGTAAGAAGCGATAGTTGAAACCCAGATCACCAAATTGTTACAAGTGCGAGTTGTTTACTTCCATCTAGTAACGTTCACCTTCGGCCACATATAAAACAACTCGTCCCTTCCCAGGCTGTATATATTTGATTTATGTACTTAATATTGGAAACTTGGTGGTTTAAAATTCACTTCGTTAAACAGAACTTAAACATCGTCTCAGAAGAGAGAATTAAGCATCCGCTCTTGTTGTTTGATTGGTGGCCGAGCGGTTCTAGGCGTTACAGTCTGGAACCGCGAGACCTCTACGGTCGCAGGTTCGAATCGTGCCTCGGGCATGGATGTGTGTGATGTCTTTAGGTTAGTTAGGTTTAAGCGGTTCTACGTTCTAGGGGACTGATGACCTTAGCAGTTAAGTTCCATAGTGCTCAGAGCCATTTGAACCATTTGGTGTTTGATTATAAATACTGAAACGCTATACACTGTCAGTTTGGCAATATTCAATTGTACTCACTATTACTCTATCATCTAAGGCTGCGTCAATGTAAATTTTTCTCGTTTATTTACCCAAAATAAACCACTTGAATTCGGAGCTATAAAATCCACCATTCATCTGCGTCCGTATCAGCGCTTAGATAAGTCCGTAGGTAAAGTAGTTCCTAGCGAAATATGACCTGTTTCTTTATTTGACAGTTCGACTACGCCGCCAGCACAACAGTACTGAAATCAGCCAACATTTAGAACTATTCATAGGATATTCTATTTACTTTTTATAAATGATTACCCTGTGTTTCATTTGTCTTCTATGTGTCGCTGCAACTTCAAAACCAATTTATATTGTTAATGATAAGCTAGCGCTCACATGCAGTTCATATACAGTAACGACGCATTTATCCATCCGACTCATAACATAGGCGCATATCGGACACTGCGAGACAGCAACGCTCATCCGAGATCACGCTAGCTGCCGCATAATTACATGTAGACTTAGATGCTGACAACGGCACTATATACATACTGATTCAGGTATTAAAGCTATAAAGTACCTCTCTTTACTTGTTGTTTACATTGATCTTCTACGTCCACACACACTATCTGAAGAAAACTATCCGGACACGTATTAGTGGACATTAATATGAGTTGTGTCCACCCTTCGCCCTTATGACAGCTTGAACTCTGTATGGAACACTACCAGTGAAGTGTCTGAAGGGCTGTGGAGGAATGTCAGTCCACCCTTCCTCAAGAGCAGAAAGTGGAGAAGGTATATACGATGAACGCTGGAACGATGTCAGTTTTATGACTCATCCCAAAGGTGTCCCATTGGACTCAGGTCGTGGTTCTGGGCAGGATAGTCTATTTATGCAGTATTATTGTCTGTGAACTGTTTCCTCAAACATGCTGCTTTACGACAGGGAGAACTGTCATCTTCATACAAACATTCATTGCCTCCGATTTGTTTCTCTTAGGTACGCAGAACACAATGCTGTAAACTGTGGTCATATCCTACTGCACTTAACGTTTTCTGAAGTGCAATAAGTGGACCACATATTAACAACGAAGAACACTGCAATTCCCTTATCACCACTTCCTCCATACTTCACTTTTGGCGCCACATATGATGGCAGGTAATGTTCTCCAGGCACTCGCCAAACCCAAACCCTACCAACGGACTGAAACAGGATAAAAGTGATTCACCACCCCATATCACTCGTTTCCAGTCATCCACTGCACAGTGGCGTCGCTGTTTACACCACCTGAAGCGTAACTACAAAAACGTGTGGCTTATAAGGAGCTGATGGACTATTGTGTCCCATTCTTTTTAACTATCTATGCACTGTCAATACGCCAGCTAGACAGCTGATAGCCCTTCGTCACGAGTGATTCCTTTCACTGATATCACGTCATTATTACAACCATCCACCGGGATGCTCGATGGTCCCAGACAGTTAATAAATGAGGGCTGTCTGGTTTTGGTTTAGCTGTGCTGGCTCCATCCCCCTCCCACTTCGCAATCACTTTAGCAACAATCCACTCGGGGAGCTTTAGAAAGGTTGAAATGTTCATGATGGATTTGTCACTACGGTAAAATCCAATGGCTAGAACATGTTCGAAGACAGTGAACTTTCCTGACCGACCGATTTCGCTGTTAGTGGTTCTCGACTGACAACACAGTACTTCGCACCTCCTTTTACGCTATCGGCTCCTCCTGTCGTGATACTTGCAGGTTAAATCCGCGTTATACATGGGTGTCCGGATACTCTCGGTTAGATAGAGTAGGCTATATATCGTGCAAGGCACAGTGGAGGCTACTTCATACCAATATTAGGGTATTTCGTTCACTAATGTGTGGCACATGAAGAGCTGACCGTATGCACTGAATCTCTCATTATATTTTCGTTTTACCTATGTGATATATACAATGCTGACAGTTGTGACTCTGCACAGTTTTCCTCGAATACCAATTCTCTAAATTTTCTTAACAGTCTTTCGTTCGTACTACATCACTTCTCTTCCACGGTTTCCCGTTTCAGTTTCATGAGCATCTCTACTACAGTTTCGTTGGGGCAGTACTGATTCGTTGTGCTTTTCTGTCAGAATTCTTTGGATGAGTGCTGTCCTGCGTACCTGAGAAGGACTCTTGAGCACTACCCTAAAATTGGTGGCACTGGCGTTTGTAATGTGTCCTTCACAAATCAGTTCACTTTTCCATTGGTCACAAATATATATAATGCATTTGTCATGCCTGCTACTGGTTTCGTGTGTTCATCCCATTCCGTAAACTTTATAGTGTTACCCTTGGATATTTGAAAGATGTCACGGACTCCAGAAGTTTACAACTAGTCTTATAACCTGATACCAGCACGGTCTCTCTATTTGTTGTAAGAATTATCTTCATTTATCCTAAGTTAAAAAAGCTTCCATTCATTGCGTCATATTACTAGACGTACTTCGACTTACTTTAGAGCTAATTCTCCTTCGAGCGTGACCTAGCGTTTGCACTAACAATTTCACCAAGGTGCATTATTATTTTTAGAAAACTAAATAAATACGACGGCTTGATGAAAAATAGTTTCTCCGAAATTTTCATGTAAAATTCTTAAAGAATTTTAAATAAAACAAACGTTGTTAACATAGTACAACTTTATTCTTCATGCCGACATTTTTGCAGCCCTCTACCTCTAGAGGGCTCCCAATTGTAGCGTATGACATGGCGGTGCGTAACGTATCTTTATCGGTGCGTGAGAAACGGCTTACTGTAACCGAGGACGAATTCGAGTTCGTTCACACATGCAGCAACTTCTCATTCAGTATGACATTGCCAGACCACACACGAGCGCTGAGACATTTGCAAAAATCCGACGTCTTTGGTTCACTGACATCGATCATCCTCCAAACAGTCCTGACTTGGCCTATTTTTATGTTTCCAAAACTTAACGACACCTTCTCTCGTTGGGAGAAATGTTTTCGTCGCCACAGTGAGTGTGTTGAGAAATAAAAAGTAGACATAAAAAATAAATATGTAGAATGTAAATAACAAGTGTTTTACTTAAAAAGGCTTTAAGAGTTTTCACATAAAAAATCCGGAGGCATTACTTTTCAGCACGCAATCGCAAATAAAATTAAAGAAAACTTTACGCATAGGACTGATTACATGACCCTTTATAAAACCTCAAGTAAGAACGGAAGCATAAATCATGGAAAATGTTCGGACAGTAAGACTAGAATTCTTAAGGGGACCCGGAACGTCCTATACCTCCAATGTTAAATGTAAGGAACATTTTCTTATGAACTATTAACACCAGAATGATGAAACTTTTACAGTCTAATATTACATATATTTAATACCATGTACCATATGGATTTTAATTTATTGGTGTTTCTTGGGAAGATATTAATTATTTTGTTACTGAAAATAATTGACACACTTTTTGTCATAGTATCTTTGAAATAAAATCTGTTATCAATTATGTACCACAAAGAGGCTATTATACAAGGTGTATATTGGCACTGTTTACATTCCTTGAAAATTTTAAGTCTTTATCTCTAATAGTTTAGCAGAAAATGTTCCTTATATGGCAAAAAAGTGAACTTGTGGAAAACGAGTTTCAAAGTTTCACTAACATTTTAGTGTAGTCCACCACCATAAGACGGGTTTTCACTGTCACTAGACACCTCCCCATCTAGCCTTCTTTTCACACCTTTTATTCTTTGTCTGGCTTGCCTCTCACACTGCTTTTCTTTCTTTTCAGCATCCCGTTTCCTCTCATTGTCTATTGACATCGTATCACTCACCATGTACTTTCCGGGCATCACATCCAACTTCTGCAGCACATTGCACTTTATAATGTTACCTTTGTTGTTACTGTGAGTATTTTGTCTTATTGCGATTCCATAGTCTCTCTGCAATCTGTTGATTACCTCTCTGTCAATCTTTTAGCTCCAGCCAAAGGTTTTCCATCACTGAGTACTTGGCCTTCCATTGTGGTCTTCAGTCGACGCAGCCTTATTCCCATACGTTTCTGAACGTGACCTATGCACTCCTGTTTAGTAATGGTAACATCATTTCCATAAGGTTTCAGCTCAGATACAGCAGCAAAAGACTTCGAATCACCATCACCCGGGAACTGTAGGTATCTGACCTTTTACCACAGAAGAGAGCGACTGAAAATGTCTTTTACACCGGACACTTCCATGGCCCCACTAGACCCACTGTAATCCCTTCGACAGTTTTCTGCATGCTCATCCTTCACTCTTTTAGGATACCTACAGTGCTTGGATTTAATTATAACATCTACAACTTTTGTAGTATCAGCACTTGTTGCCGTTATTACCCCATTATGTGAAGTGTGCCCGCGCTTCTGCCACATACCATCTAGTGCGACAGTCAGGTCCCGAGGACTCTGAACATCTGGAATTTCTTCATTCACTGCCACAGCCTCCCCCACTGCTTCTTTCATGGATTCTTGGGCAGTGTCTTCAACACAGGATGCAACAACCGAGTTATATTTTGAGAATTTCGTTGGTAGTGGTGGTAGATTCATTACACCACAAAACATTTGACCAGCAGAGTATCCCTTACCGATTGACCTTAGGTCATAAACACATCTAATATTTACACCATAGTACTTGCTTTTCTCACTATCAGTTTCACCTTGGGATATTTCGACATATTCTGAGTTCCAAAATGAAACACTGTAATGATAACTAGTACAATGGAGACAGATTTCTACTGCAAGTCCTATATGTCGCTTGACATTTAATGACATACTCAATTTGCAACATTCCTTACACAGTACTGAACTCTCAATCATCTTTGAGAGCAATTAAATGTTAATTATTACGTTCACATTATCCTCACTACACTTCTCTAATAAACTGCAGTATTTTTCAGTTGATCAATGCAACTTCTTGCTTGCGCTAGAGACAGGAGTAGATTTCACTTCCTGAATAACCTCACTATTTTCAGAATCATTTCCCAAGGTCGGAGAAATTGTCACAGTTCCACTAGTGTACCTCGGAGGAGGCTTCTTCCTCTTGTAAACTCTGTTACTAAATCGAGGCATATTTGATAAGTTCCAGTTATGCAATAGAAATACACCACAAATCGTGCAATGACCACCAAATGCTCAATGTAAACAACAGTATCCAAAGTACGCAGACAAAACAATTGCCTATCAAATCGTGTTGCCAACATAATATAAAGTCTTTGGAAAGACCGGATGTTTTGAAAAACGATGTTTTCAGTGAACATGTATCCATGGAAATTCAATGTCACGACATGCCCTCTACAACACATTATTGAAAATAATATTTTCAATACTTGGAGTTGAGCTACAGGTAAGATTAATATATTTTAAAGAGGAAGATCAGTAGTATTTTATTTCACAATAAATTGAAAACCCAAAATTTCATCATTTTTAGGTTCAGGGTTCCCTTAAATGATTTTTTTATAAAATTCGTAAATGAAAACAATCGAATTACTTCCTTTCAAGGAGTTTCCATCTTAAGAGGTTAATTATCTCATGTGCTTTAATTGTAAACGTTTCACATTCCATTTCTAGAATGAACATTTTCAACTTAACACGCTCTTGAATGACGGGGCTTAATAGACCTATCCACATTCTAAAGTCATAAATCAGCAAGGGATTGAATACATACATTGGAATCCTGTCGGGACGCCTGTGTACTTTTTCTGTAGCACAAAAAACTCCTTAGTTCAATATCTCTGCCCACAGAGGACACCAAAAGTACCAACATACTATCGTACCCCTTTATTGTTCATTTCGCTATAAGAGTTTTCCGCTGATGTGAAAGGACATTATTGTGTTTTAATGTTTATTATCTGGTTTCGTTTTGCTTTAGTTAATGTAAACTGATTTTATAATTAAATAAGTTAACAACCCGATCACATAAGATTCATGTATTCTGACGCGACTCAGAAGTCGCACTTGTGTTTGTGCGTATATTGAAATTAATGTGTGTATTACAATGACCTACTCTGCTTTTAGTTGCTTTGATAATATACTCCTGTAATATTAAAACCTTTGGTAGAGTTTTTCATAATTTAGGTAGGAAAAGATTACCTAACTATGAGCTTAATTTCAGAAAAATTGGCCTGCAGCATGGCAAATATTGCTTTTCGGAAGGGTTTGGAATATTTCGGAGTTAATAGCATCTGCAACTTTCAATCGGTACTAAGTGATGAAGTTGTTACAAGACGTCAACTGTTTTTTTGCATCATCGACTATGTGTTTGAAAAAGTACATTTTGAATGAGGAGATGTTCCATTCAGTCCTCTGATTTTTTTAGACACATCAGACATCCATGTGTCCGTCATACAATCGCACCGCACGTCACACAACTACCATCACAGACCTACACTGTGTATATTTATCACGATGGAGTTATAGCCTCATGTAATTAACAGTAAACTCACACTAGACCATCCACGGGCATGTCAGAAATAGTACTAGAAACATGTTTTCTGTTTTTTCTATTTTTCTGTTTTTTTTTCTGAATTTAAGAGCGCAGTGGGCTCAAACACTTGAAGTAATTCTTCATTGCGAGTCTGCAGAGCGTCCTTATTTCGCCACTCTATTAGTGGATGGTGGCAGCCCTATCCGGGGTAATTTTAGAAAGAGAATAAAGACTACAAGCCCTTGCTCACCTTTCTTTAAGATACTCATGGGTTTCAGCAGCGTAAATTCGCCAGTTACTGTCCACTGCTTGCAAAATGATCAAATACATGAATCTCATTTGCGTCGTAGAAAATTTTGGTCACCGACTTTGAGGAGGATGACATCGATTTCGCTGTCTTTGGTGTAGGTCCACTGGCTTCCAAGATATCCATTGACTACTGCTTTATTTTTAGCATGAGAAGACGTACCTGTGTCACATCCATAGCAAAAGAATTGTTTGCGGTTCTTTCAAAACAGTCAGCGCTACGCTGAGAAATTCATCTTCGCATTTTCTTTTGGCCAGCATTTAACAAATACAGCATTGGTTTATTGTATAAACCAGACTGTAAAACAAAGAATTATGTGAAGACATGGCATTCCAGCTTAACCATTTAAGCTAACCCCATACAACACGAGTAATTCCAAAAGAAATATAAGTTCCATGACACTGTTCACGAATGATGCTCTTACACATGGTACCACTTCTCTGTATAATCGCCTTCTATACAGCAGCGGTTAGCCCGCGTACTTCCCCATTGTCTTTTAGCTGCTTCACAGAGAGGACTTACCGACTCCGAATCCGTTCACTGCAGTGTCACCTACCGGTATTCCAACTTCCTTTGGATACGCTCATGTTTTTTACCTAACTAAGTAACGGACTGTTTGCTAAGACTATTTCACGTTAATTTCTTTCAGTTTAATGTTATCAACATCATTACTGCTATTTTAGGTTGGCTCATTAGCGTTTAAACCTTACTTTTTGCTACGCTAAACCTGATGTAATAAAGGATATGTCAAAATCTTACTTGGTTCCTCATGCTATTCTAAAGTCGTGTCTCCTCCTCCCTCAACTACAATTCACTCTCCGCAAAGAACAGTTGTGCGTGTACATGTTACTTTGATTTACTACATAGTCATCTAGCTCGATTTTAAATGGATAGGCACTTTGTTCGCAGGCGAAGTACAATATTTGATTCTACACGGGGAGCCAAGGGTATCGCCGGCCGGGGTGGCCGAGCGGTTCTAGGCGCTACAGTCGCAGGTTAGAATCCTGCTTCGGGCATGGATGTGTGTGATGTCCTTAGGCTAGTTAGGTTTAAGTAGTTCTATGTTCTAGGGGACTGATGACATCAGAAGTTAAGTCTCATAGTGCTCAGAGCCATTTGAACCATTTTTTTTTTTTTTGAGCCAAGGGTATCATCAGGGTCTGATTGTACTTAGTAAGTGCCGTAGGATCAACGTCGATCACACTGTATTAAGAAATTAGGTGGAAATGGTAGATAATTCACGAACGTTAGGTATAGCTTTGTTGAGATGATGTTGTTGCTGTCGTTATTGTTGGAGATGATGATATGCCGAAGATCGACAGGCATTGCGACTTGTTTAGCAATAGGATGCACATCTCATAAAATAATGTTCAGTTTGTGAGATTTATCTCAATTTTAAAAACTCTAAGATTAGTACAGACTTAATAATTCACATATGAAGCTCGTCATTTCACACACAAATACCTATAAGTAAGGATCACATCTACATAATTGTAAATGAAATGAAAGACATTTATCCTGCCATTAGCACAAGACTGCAGTTTGTCGACGAAGGGGTTACTAATAAAACCCCTACGAGAACTATACTGGAATGTCGCTAAATTGTGTGGGATCCAAATCATAAGGAAACAAAAGCGGCTACTAAGAGCGCACAAAGGTGGTTAACGTGAATAATCACAGATTAGTAGACTGGATAACGTTACAAAAGTGCTGAAACTCCGTGTGTGGTAGGATAGTACGAAAAGGATGATTACCATTTTACGAAAACCTGTAATTGTAAAATTTCAAGAAACGGTTTTTGATGTTATAGTCTTCTACAGTCTGCTCCTCTATAGAGTGTAAGTTTGAGGTCAATTACTCCTTGCAGAATAGTGAATAAACTCTACATCTAAAAATGGAGGCGGAAGATATATTAATATATTGTATAATAAAAAGTTATGTCGGCCACGTATTTTACAGTGATTTCAAGACTATAGCTGTAAGAGTGGTTTACATGAACATTCATCAATCATCTGTCTGCTACGCAAGCACATAGGTACAGTCCGAGATAGAACTGTGCCCACACGACCCATCCACATCGAGCAGCGTCCGATTACAGCGTAGGTAATTCGTCACGGGAATACCAGCATACTATCGTACCCCTTTATTGTTCATTTCGTTATAAGAGTTTTCCGCTGATGTGAAAGGACATTATTGTGTTTTATGTTAATTATCTGGTTTCGCATTGCTTTAGTTAATGTAAACTGATTTTATAACTAAATAAGTAAACAACCCGATCACATACGATTTATGTATTCTGACGCGCCTCAGAAGTCGCACTTGTGTTTTGTGCGTATATTGAAATTAATGTGTGTATTACAATGACCTACTCTGTTTTTAGTTGCTTTGAGAAATTTATATATATATATATATGGTATCTTAATATGAACACTTATTAGAGTGTTAGTTGTTTTTCTCTGTGTCGAACAGTCTTAACACAAACATGTCTCAAACTCTATGACCTGGTGTTTTCTGCAGGATCGTAACTGCACCTCTAAGTGGACAATGCCTGTCATTAGAGACTAACTATTTAGCGTCCACATGTCCCAACCATCAACCCCCGTCCAGTTGCCCAGGGGAATATAAGCATTAATGGCTTGCTCTTGTGTCATGTACTTTGAGGAACAACTTAGTATAAAAACATATCCCTTCTAATAGCTATAATCAATAAGTATTTCACATGACATAGTGTTGTTCATTACACAGTTGCCAGTCACTAGTAGAAATATCTGCACTTATACCAGCTACACCCTGTACATAGAGACTCTGCAACGTTAGAAATTTGTAGCGGAATGCAGGAACAACTGCGGAGGATCAACGGTTATTGGTGGATGAACCACACCAAAAGAAATTTCACGTATTGAGCGTTAAAAGGTGGAAATGTCGGTTATTGTATTGCTACACGATTGTCAATAAGCGCTGGAAACAGTTAATTCCATTAAATATCTGCGAGTATGCATACGTAATAATGAACGATCATATAAGAATTGATAGTAGGAAACGCCTACGCTAAACTGCTATTCATTGGAATAATCCTCAATAAGTATAGTCCACCCACGAAGGAAACAGCTTACAAACCACTATTTTGGTCGTTACCTGGGTACTGTTTATTAATCTAGGATCCTTAAGAGATAGGAATGATAGAGGAAATAGAGAAGATTCAAAGAAGAGCAACGCGTTTCTTCACAGATTCCTTTAAAAGCGCGGAGATGTTTTTCCAACTCCAGTGGCAGATTTTACAAGGGAGGCGTTGTGCATCATGGGTGTGGATCATTGTTAAAATTGCGATCGGTACTCTCCTAGAAGATTCAACCAGTATACTGTCTCCCTCTACGTGTATCTCGCCAAAAGACCATGAAAATAAAGAAATCTCAGGGAGGCCTGCTAGTAATCGTTCTTACGGTGTACCATTCACGATAGGAACACGAAATCTGGAACGTGGCAGTGATACACGAAGTACCCTCCAGGATATACCACAAGATGGCTTGTGCAGTAGAGAAGTAGATGTACATAAAGAAAACAATTTCGTTGATAAAGTTAATGCTTCAATACTTCATATACGATAGAGTGTAACATGTAGCAACATAACAAAAATATTATTTCATTTACATCAACGCGTTACCTGTGGCAGGTAGAAAAAACTCCCCTTGCCCTCGTACTCAACTGTAGCTTTAAGAAGTAACAGTTGAGGCACGGTGAATGGTTCCACGTCCGACGTAACAGGTTTGGCCTTCTATGCGCGGATGCTTGGTACGTGGAGAGCTTTTGAGCTCTCTCAATGGAGCCTGTACGTGCTTCAGATCGATGCTCCGGCACTAGCTGTACGGTGATCCCCCTGGTCAGCCGGATGGTCTCTGCTCGGCTTTGGAGCCACTTCTCTGTGTAATCGCCTTCTATACAGCAGCGGTTAGCCCGCGTACTTCCCCATTGTCTTTTAGCTGCTTCTCAGAGAGATCTTACCGACTCCGAATTCGTTCACTGCAGTGTCACCTAACGGTATTGCAACTTCCTTTGGATACGCTCATGATTATAACCTAACTAAATAACGGACTGTTTGCTAAGGCTATTTCACGTTAATTTCTTTTAGTTTGATGTTGTCAACATCATTACTGCTATTTTACATTGGCTCATTAGCGTTTAAACCTTACTTTTTGCTACGATAAACCTGATGTAATAAAGGATGTGTCAAAATCTTACTTGGTTCCTTATGCTATTCTAAAGTTGGTGTTTCAACTAGCCGTGTCTCCCCCTCCCTCAACTACAATTCACTCTCCTCAATAAACAGTTGTGCGTATACATGTTACTTTGATTTCCTACATAATCATCTAGCTAGATTTTAAATGTATAGACACTTTGTTCGCAGGTGAAGTACAATATTTAATTCTACACGGAGAGCCAAAGGTATTGCCGGCCGGGGTGGCAGAGCGGTTCTAGGCGATACAATCTGGAACCGCGTGACCGCTACGGTCGCAGGTTCGAATCCTGCTTCGGGCATGGATGTGTGTAATGTCCTTAGGCTAGTTAGGTTTAAGTAGTTCTACGTTCTAGGGGACTGATGACCTCGGAAATTAAGTCCCATAGTTCTCAGAGCCATTTGTACCATTTGTTTGAGCCAAGGGTATCATCAGGTTCTGATTGTACTCAGTAAGTGCCGTAGGATCACTGTTGATCACACTGTATAAAGAAATTAGGCGGAAATGGTAGGTAATTCACGAACGTTAGGTATAGCTTTGTTGAGATGATGTTGTTGCTATCGTTATTGTTGAAGATGATGATATGCCGAAGATCGACAGGCATTGCGACTTGTTTAACAATAAGACGCACATCTCATAAAATAATGTTCAGTTTGTGAGATTTATCTCCATTTTAAAAACTGTAAGATGAGTACAGACTTAATAATTCACATATGAAGCTCGTCATTTCACACACAAATACCTATAAGTAAGGATCACATCTACTTAATTGTGAATGACTGCAGTTTGTCGACGAAGGGGTTACTAATAAAACCCCTACGGGAACTAAACTGGAATGTTGCTAAAGTGTGTGGGATCCAAATCATAAGGAAACAAAAGCGGCTACTAAGAGCGCACAAAAGAGGTTAACGTGAATAATCACAGATTAGTATACTGGATAGCCTTACAAAAGTGCTGAAACTCCGTGTGTGCTAGGATAGTACGAAAAGGATGATTACCATTTTACGAAAACCTGTAATTGTAAAATTTCAAGAAACGGTTTTTGATGTTATAGTCTTCTACAGTCTGCTCCTCTATAGAGTGTAAGTTTGAGGTAAATTACTCCTTGCAGAATAGTGAATAAACTCTACATCTAAAAATGGAAGCGGAAGATATATTAATATATTGTATAATAAAAAGTTATGTCGGCCACGTATTTTACAGTGATTTCAAGACTATAGCTGTAAGAGTGGTTTACATGAACATTCATCAATCATCTGTCTGCTACGCAAGCACAGAGGCAGTCCGAGATAGAACTGTGCCCACACGACCCATTCACATCGAGCAGCGTCCGATTACAGCGTAGGTGATTCGTCACAGGAATCGTTCGCATCGATCAGGTATCTAGGGCTACTAGGCGAAGAGATAAGAAACAATCTGGTCACATTTATCTAAGCCCCACTCTTTACGGAATGACATGGAGAAAGAATAGTGGAGCATCGAACGGAGGTTACCTAGCGTACAATAACGAGTTCCGTGAAACTAAACGGTCGAAAAGAGCTTAGAGATTAAGTAGACGCCTGTAGCGTAGTAATCAAAGGAAAGAAAGGAAGGCTAACCTTTAGCTTTCCATTAATCTTATTAGAGGTTTGGTACTAACTCAGAAACACAGGGATGGAGGGATAATAACTCGTATGCCAATTCAAGGAATCTTGCTGGAATTTGAAACTTCCTAGTAGATCTCAGCTGTGTGTTGGTCCAAGACTTGAACCCGGAACCTTTTCCTTACCAGGAAAAATCCTCCTTCGTTGTTCTTCACAATAATCCATCGACTGACCCTCGTCGAAATAACGCCGTGATGGCAGCTTGAGAGTCGTGCCCGGATAGCTCAGTCGGTTCAGCATTTGGCCACAAAAAGTAGTTGTTGCAGGTTCAAATCTCGGTCCAACACACTGTTTTAATCTGCCAGAAAGTTTCAAATCGGCTCACACACTACTGGAGAGCGAAAATTCATTCTTGATGTTGGCATACGCTTGAAATAATTTGGAGAAACCATGAAAAATTTCGTGTGACATTACCGAACTAATGTTTGAACCGTAAGCCAACGTAATGCGAGAGGAGTATCTGAAATACTACACCACCTCGCCTAGTAGTTACTGAGCGAGGCGGAGTAGTGACCTAGTCTGCCATATTGCATAATCAAAACTAGTTACTATGGAAATGACTGTAAATCTTTACTTTGTCGACTAATATATTTTCTGTAAGACGATACAAATTTAAAATTACATTAGGCGTCATTTTTGAACTGAACTAGTTCGAGACTAAGCATGTTAAAAATGTGATGAACATAACACAAATGTTATATTACGTATTAAATAGATATGTAGGTGTGGCAAATCATAAATTTGTTATATCTTTACCGGTATGAATTTCACAACTTACACTTACATCGCACATCCACTTCTTAGAACAAAGGCGCACCTTAATTACAGTCTATTTAAAAATATTGTGGTACTCCATTGTTCATTACAAGATTCCACCGACACACCCGTTAAATGCCGCCTCGCAATAGAAGAATGAACATACAGAATTAAATGCCTTGACGAAAACTGCGTCTTTAGAATCAAGGCATTTGAAAGGTGGGAGATGACGTCAACAGTGGCTTAAGAGAAAGAACTATCCATACAGTCTTACGAAGTTAGTAGGCTAGACGTGGTAATTATTAATCATAGAGGCTGAATGGAGACAGAAACTCGATTGTTCAGTCACTATTGCGCAAATACTTGCTTCGCATACCTTCTGTTTGTGGGATACTACGACGACGACGAAAAAACCGATTTGGCAGGTAGTTATCCGGTGAACATAAGATGTCCTAAATCTTTAGGGTACAAATAATGCAGTTGGTAGAGAATCCTTAACTAAGTACTTTGATACCGGGTATTAATGGTCAGAGACTAGTATGCAGTTTTTATTGACGTAAAAGAATCTAGTTGTAATACTAACAATTTCAGATCATAGCAACTGTCTAATCTGGCGACGACCAGTCTCAGAGCATGCATTATAAAGACGCATAACAGTTTTTTCGTATACGCTCAGCTACCGCTTTTGTCTGTTCTGCAATAAGACAGAAAATTAGGACTCTTCCGATCAGATTCTTTTCAGTTTCTGCTGGATTCTCATGCACACACGACATCATGTAACCCCATAGGAAAAAAGGACACGAGACTTACATGAGGCGACTGAGGTGACCGTCGTCAGGTCTTGGTCACGCTCTACAGCTGCCACCTCGCTCCCCGCACGTACTTCCATTACCAAACTGCTTGTTCCTTGATACTTCAGGAAAAATCATATTAATCGATCCCTTCTTTTAGTCAAGTTATGTCGTATATTTTTTCGTTGCCAATTCAACTCATTATCGAATATTCAGCATTTTTCTTTAGCATCACATTTCAGAGGCTTCCATTCTCTCTTATAACACCGAATTATTGTCCACGTTTCACTTTCACACAAGGCTGTAATCCACACAAATACACTCAGAAAAGGCTTCCTAATATTTAAATTTATATTTCTCTTTTTCATAAACGCTTTTATTTTTGGTGCCCTTCTGTGTATTATATCCCCTCTACTTAGGCCATCGTCAGATATTTTACTGCCCAAATAAGATTACTCATCTGCTACTTTCAGTGTCTCATACCCTTACCTAATTCCTTCAGCATCACTTGATATTCCATTAGATAGTACCCCTGACAATTACTATGACTAATCGCGTAATTTCATAATGAAAACATTTCCCGGATTTAAAACACTGTAATATTAAATTAATTCACTCCAAAGGCTACATTTTGAATGGAAACATTACAAGTAAGCACCATTAAATGACATATAATAAATTAATTTTACGAAACATGAGTCTCGAGATGCAGCGATTATTGAGCACTTTTCAAGCTAAGAACAACTGAAGCTGCCAGAAATATCGGAATTTAGAATTTTAGAGCAACAGTAAACTTTATTGACGCAGCCAAAGATACTTCACAATAACGTCTCATCTAAGAACTATGCTA
Source organism: Schistocerca gregaria (assembly GCF_023897955.1). NCBI lineage: Eukaryota > Metazoa > Arthropoda > Insecta > Orthoptera > Acrididae > Schistocerca > Schistocerca gregaria. The sequence goes on from NC_064931.1 coordinate 469,213,072, forward strand.
TGAACGAAATGCTACTGTATTGACCATTTTATGGTATGCCGTCACATGCATCAAAATTTGGGCATTTGTGTACACTGTAAATTTATGTCAAGTACATCAGGAAACGAAAAGAAAATTATTTGAACGACTATTGAAAATTTATTCGTATGTGACTTCACTAACGTGTAATGTATGAACAATTATTATCATTAATGCAGATTAACTGTCAGAATTTTACAGGCGTCTCACCCTCGTAATTCATAACTTCCGACTAAAAACAATATTTTTCTTAATAAACAAGTGTAAGCGATCTATCGTTGCTCAACGGTTGCACTGATTTCCTGTCGTCGAATTTTATATTATATAAATCCTATCCATTGGCATGATTCTGTTTGCTCTAAGGATGTTGTCATTTTCTCCCAGGTTGGATATTTAATTCATAAGTACATAAATGACTTGTTGCTGAATTTTAGTGCTTTTGGGTTTGTTAGGATCCTTGGATGACTCTTATCAATTACTTATGGATCTGGCAACGCCAAAACCCCGCAAAACTGTGGTAGCAATGGCTAAATAGATATAACATGACACTACATGTCTCTTTCGTTTTGTGTCTGAGGTTCCATAGGGAATGGAAGCGAGGGTTCGAAGAAAGAACGCTACAAAACTGTTTGCCAAGGACAACTCCAAAACGATAAGATTGTGTTCATTCTTTCGGAACATTTACAACCAGTAACTTCTTGCTGTACCAACCGAAGCCTCACTGTAACGCTGAGAATTCAGACGGTCGCTGTAATTCTGCTAGAGCCACACAGCACCATGTCCGCAAGTAGGTCAATATTTACAAATGAATAAACTGCATCGCCATATGGAATTTGAGTAGCGTATTAGTAGTTTACACTATAATTCCCTTTGCTGAAATATTTTATGGGAGGGAAGAGTAAAACATTTTCACAAAGAGAAGAGTTAAGCGGAAATCTGTCACTAAGAGAAATGCGGGTCTGTGTATGACAGTGATAATCCGATTAGGAAAATACTACACAGCAACAAAGGTGAAAGCGTGCAGGAATCCGAATCGAGCAGTTCTCTGTTTTGCGGCGTGTCGGATTCGCATCAGATAGGCGTAATATATGACCCATAAGTACAGCAGGAAGCGAGGCTATGTGGTCAGCGACGCCAATACCTGTCCCCGCTGCACTAATACAACCAGAGACAGTTTACAACAGCCGCGTCATTCATTATGTAATACAGCTTCCATGTTACAGGGACACGAAAAAGGCTTCGTGTTGGCCTTAAAATTTCGGATAATCTCAGACAGGGTGCTAAAGTCCATAAAGTGCCTCAGACGTAAATGTGTGTTATTACAATAAATATTACTCGACGGTACTAACTATGATCAGAACAAAGATGTTTCAGTTCTTAGAAGTGCGTATTGTTGTCCCACCGGGTGAGCGTCGAAGTTCATCTCGCAAAATTTATTTTTCCGGACAGTTGCTACAATCTTCTACGAGGGGTGTCAAAAAATAACTTGAATTATTTATTTTATGGTAAATACTGTTCACCTTGTCTCCAGGGCTCTCGGGTGTTCAGCCGGATGCGATCTTTGAAGTCCCACGATATTTCGGCGAATAACCTTTCCGTCATCAGAACCAGCTGATGATGGCGGAAAGGTTATTCGCCGAAATATCGTGGGACTTCAACGATCACACCCGGCTGGACACCAGAGAGCCCTGGAAACAACACGTACGCTGGGAAAGCCTCCGATCACTGTTCACCTTCATTCAAATTCCATTACAGGCCTTCAAGGTAGTCTCCCTCTGACAGAATACAATGATTTCAGCGTTCAGTGCAATGTTCAAAACACTCCCTGATGCCCATTTTTGATAGTCTGTTCAGTACACCCAAAATTTGATTATTTAGCTCTCGATCACTCTGGAAATAACGACTCTGAAGCCCTTCTTTCACTGCAGGAAATAGGTGGAAGTATATGGCGCTAGGTCCGGTGGATAAGATTGATGTGGCATCACCTCAGTGCCTACTTCAGTGACTATTTCCCTACTCTTGATGGCACGATGAGCCGCTGCATTATGCTGATGAAGAATCCATCCCATTTGAGCAATATGTGATCTTTTTGATCAGTTTTCCTCCTTATAGCCCCTTCAAGATGTCATAATAGTAATTCTCAGTAACAGTACGTTTCTCATCCACTACGTGAGCGTACACAATGCCTTGCTTATCCGAGAAGACACTTGGTGCACTTGGTTGAACTTTGGCCCTTTTGGGTCTTGGACTTGAAGGCCAAAAAATCTAGTTCTCGCTGAAGCCTTCCGTTCCGTTGTTGGCACGCCATCACGCTGTGAGCCTTCTGGTCGTCACTGATCACACGATGCACCTACTTTGCTGCAACGTTTCTATACGCTATAACATCTTGTACTATGCCTTCGGCCGATCCGTAGGATATGTTCATTATCTCTGCAATCTTTATTAACGATAAACGACGGTCTCCCAGCAACATATCATGAGTTGAGTAGACATTGGTTTCAGTCGTCGACGTTACGGACCTTCCGGGGCGTGGAGCATCCGCAAGGTCGTTTTCACCATCCAGAAATCGTTTGAGACACTCAAAACCTTGTGTTTTCCACATGGCTTGCTCTTTGTAGGCTTGCTGCAACATTTCCAATATTTCTGATGGAGCTTCGTGAAAATCAAAGCAAAATCTAATTGACGAGCGCTGTTGCAACTTGAGATCCATGTCGATTGCAGAAACACACCAGGAAACTTTTCCTGCTCCCCTCCGACTGCGTACGGCCAGGCAACTGACGCGTATGTATTACGTCATTCGAGGTCAGACCTCACCGGCACTGCCAGCATCAATCTGAAGCACAAGCGTATTGAAATGCAAAAAATTAATTGTGGTTGTTTCTTGACGCCCGTCGTATCATCATCATTAATTTTATTGAGGATTAGCAGAAGAAAGAAGCAGCAGCTCCTAAGAAATGTGACATGGCATTACTGAAGGAGGCACTTGATGAAAGGAAGCAACGAGGAAAGAAACCAAAGAGAATTAGTGTTTGATTTCCCTTCGACTATGAGATCACAATTTCGCGGTGGACAAGGATGCGGCAAGAAGCCGGCCGCGGCATATTCAATGCAAGCATTACGGTATTAGCTCTACGAGGAAGCCAAGGGAAATCTAGATATGGACGGCGGTATAGGAATGAGAACGCTGTTCCACATGAACGTGAGTCCATTATGCTAACGAATGTAAAATTTCATAGGTGAGGAACTCGATGCTGGAGAGAGCAGAACTCTCGTATCTTCCCCATAGAAGAATAATACAAGGGCGCTAACAATAAGTTTTCCATTGACAATTCTGATAAATGTGCTGTTATTCATCAAGTCCGTACTGTAAACAATATATGAAAATATCAGCCGGCCGGGGTGGCCGAGCGGTTCTAGGCGCTTCAGACTGGAACCGCGCGACTGCTACGGTCGCAGGTTCGAATCCTACCTCGGGCATGGATGTGTGTGATGTCCTTAGGTTAGTTAGGTTTAAGTAGTTCTAAGTTCTAGGGGACTGATGACCTCAGATGTTAAGTCCCATAGTGCTCAGAGCCATTTGAACCATATCAACCCCTCAAAAAGTTGACATCTTATGTCACACAGAAACAGAGTAGCAGAGACTAATAGAGTGGGTTAACGTATCTATGATATTCACTTTCAAAAGGATCAGTAAAAAACTAGTGATAATAGATGACAAAGAAATCATAGTTCCGAAGAGTACAGGCCAAATTAGAATTGTATGATAAAATGAAGCCTCGGGTTTCAAATTACCAGTGTCTCAGTTCTTCTAGGCTTGGAGCGATATATATTTCATTTTACAGAGCAGTGAAAGATCTAAGTCGAAACAAGGCTCCAGAAATAGATAACACTCCGTCAGAACTACTGATAGCCTTGGGCGAACCAGCCATGTTAAAACTCTTCCATCTGGGGTGCAAGATGTATGAGACAGGCTAAATGCACTCAGACTTCTACAAGAGTATACTAATTCCAGTTTCAAAGAAAACAGATGTTGACAGATGTGAATATTACCGAATTATCAATTTAATAAGTCATGGTCGCAATATACTAACACGAATTCTCTACAGAAGAATGGAAAAGTTGGTAGAAACCAAACTCGGGGATGATCAATTTGGATTCCGGAGAAATGTAGTAATACGCGAGGCAATACTGACCCGGCCACGTATCTTAGGAGATAGGTTAAGGAAAGGCAGACCTAGTTTCATAGCGTTTGTAGACTGAGCTTTTGACAATGTTGATTGGAACACTCTCTTTAAAATTCTGAAACTAGCAGAGATAAAATACAGAGAGCGAAAGGTTATTTAAAACTTGTACAGAAACCAGACGGCAACTACAGAAGTTGAGGGGCATGAAAATGAAGCAGTGGTTGGGAAGGAAATGAGACAGTTCTGTAGCATATCCCCGATGTTATTCAGTCATTACATTGAGCAAGCACTGAAAAAACCCAGAGAAAAATTCACAGTAAGAATTAAAGTCCAACGAGGAACTTTGAGGTTTGCCGATGACATTGTAATTCTGTTAGAGACAGCAAAGTACTTGGAAGAGCAATTGAATGGAATAGACAGCGCCTTCAAAGGAGGATATATGAATAAGATGAGCATCAACAAAAGCAAACCTAGGATAATAGAATGAAGTGGAATTAAATCAGGTGATGCTGAGGCAATTACATTAGTGGACGAGACACTTAAAGTAGTAGACGATTTTTGTTATTTGGGCAGCAAAGTAACTAATGATGGTCGATGTAGAGTAGATACAAAATGTATACTGCCAATGGCAAGAAAAGCGTTTTTGAAGTAGAGAAAGTCTTTCATGAAAGTATTTGTGTGGAGTGTAGCCATGTATGGAAGTGAAAAATGGATCGTAAACAAGTGGTTCAAATGGCTCTGAGCACTATGGGACTCAACAGCTGTGGTCATAAGTCCCCTAGAACTTAGAACAACTTAAACTTAACTAACCTAATGACAACACACACATCCCTGCCCGAGGCAGCATTCGAACCTGCGATCGCAGCAGTCGCGCGGTTCCTGACTGAGCGCCTAGAACCGCGAGACCACCGCGGCCGGCGATCGTAAACAGTTTAGACAAGAAGAGGCGAGAAGCTTTAGAAATGTGGTGCTACAGAATACTGCTGAAAATTAGATGGGTAGATCACGTAACTAATGAAAAGGTACTGAACAGAACTGCTGAGAAAACAAGTTGGTTGCACAATCTGACAAGAAGAAGCGATAGGTTAATGGGACACATTCTGAGACATCAAGGGATCACCAATTTAGTTCAAATGGCTTTAAGCACTGTGGGATTTAACATCTGAGGTCATAAGTCCCCTAGACTTAGAACTACTTAAACCTAACTGACCTAAGGACATCACACACATCCATGCACGAGGCAGGATTCTAACCAATTTAGTACTGGAGGGAAGTGTGAGGGGTATAAAATGTTGGAGACCAAGAGATGAACAGTCAAAATGATGTAGATTGCATCAGTTATTCGTTGCTGATGAGGCTTGCATAAGATGAGCAGCATGGATAGCTTCATCAAATGAGTCTTCAGGCTGAAGACCACAGCAACAACAAATAGTGATCGGTCTGCCAGAATTGTTTGGGAAGAAAACTACCGCACAGTATTTAGTCGTTGATAGTAGTGGCTGCATTCTATATGTAAGAACACTAGAGAGTTTGCTGTTGATATATTCTTATCTTTCTTTCTCGGTCGATGACCTCAGATGTTAAGTCCCATAGTGCTCAGAGCCATTTGAACCATTTCTTTCTCGGAAGTAAATACGATGGTTCTGCCAACTTTTCTCGACAATAGTTCGCATTGTCGGGTTACATTTCTAAATGATAATCAATGCAACTCATAACAACAAACGTATGCATACAGATTTTTGTACACACGTGTAGGGATCAGCTTCCTATATTTTTTACATGAATTCCAGACTACAGTGTTCCGCACTAAACGTCACAATTTGTTTTTGTGTTAGGCTTTAACTTTCTACTTGATCGACACAAAATTCAAACCAAAATAATATATAGAGCATAGAAATACTCCCTAATGGATAACGTACCTCGTATGGTCTTTGTTTTGCAATACAAGTTCTTTAAGTGGCCCTGATACACTGGTGATGACAATACAACAAAATTTTAGAGATGATCACTGTCACTTCACAGTAATTTTCGGGTATCGTATGGTATGTGTTCCCTTTGAGGAGACCCTCTGAGAAATAAATCACATTTGCTAATATCTGAGCTGTGAAGCAGCCACATTCGGCCACCATTATGTCATTCTAGAAATCTTTTGACCATCACAAAAATCCCAAGTACGTTGTGTAAGAAACTGAGCACTGCTCTGGCATGGCGTGGAACTGCTACCCTAACCATTGTGGCTACAACGGTAGAAACGAGGACATGAATGATGAACTTTCTTTAGTATTAAAACTGCCATAAATTTCCAATAATACTGAACCTAAAAACTTCAGATAATCCACATATACACGGTCCAGTCACATTAATATGAGCATGGCCCAACCGCCTATGTTCTTTGTCAACGTCAATAACCACTCACAGGCGGCAGATGGCAGCACTGGCAGTAGAGGATAGGTAAGGCATTTCGGAGGGTCGGCGACTGTGGCCCAGCGGTTCTAGGCGCTTCAGTCTGGAACCGTGTGACCCCTAAGGTCGCAGGTTCGAATCCTGCCTCTGGCACGGATGTTTGTGATGTCCTTACGTTAGTTAGGTTTAAGTAGCTCTAAGTCTTGAGAACTGATGACCTCAGATGTTAAGTCACATGTTTTGAACCATTTCTAGGGACGCGGGAAACAGTGCATCAGTTGGTGAAAGGGTCTCATGTTTCCAGCCCGGTTACAGTGTTAAAATACCACAACATTTCAAAGAGTGTCATACTCATGATCATCTGGCTCCTAAAAGTGATGAGTATGACACTCGACGAAGCGGCGGCAATAGTATACGCCGGGAGAGTCTACATTCACATATATTGTAGTCGGAAGGCTCAAGGTCATTCTGGAATGCACAGTGGATCAACAAAAGTATGCCGGCCGGTGTGTCCGTGCGGTTCTAGGAGCCTCAGTCTGGAACCGCGTGACCGCTACGGTCGCAGGTTCGAATCCTGCCTCGGACATGGATGTGTGTGATGTCCGTAGGTTAGTTAGGTTCTAAGTCTATGGGACTAATGACCTCAGCTGTTAAGTCCCATAGTGCTCAGAGCCATTTGTTTAACAAAAGTATGCATCTATCCTCGGAGACCATGTATACCCACATATGTGTTTCTGCTCAAAAGAATGGGATATACCAGCAGGACAACGCAACTTATCACACAGCTCGCAATATTCGCGCGTGATTAGCAGAGCACAAGGATGAGTTTACCGTACTTCTCTGGCCACCAGTCCTCCCGAATTTAAACCCAATCGAGAATGTATCGCACCACCTCAATGGGGCTGCTTGTGCCATGGATCCTCGAGAGATAAACCTAGCGCAGCTGGCCACGGTACTGGAGTCGGTATGGCTCCAGATGCCTTTAGGTATCTTCGAGGACCTTAATGACTATATTTCTGCACGTTTCGCAGTAGTTCGCGCTACAAAAGGTTGTTATACAGGCTATTTGTGGGTGGTCTCATTAATGTGAGTGGACAATGTAGAACCGAAAGTTGAACCGCGAACCTTTTCGTGAAATGGTTTTCCCGATACCCTTTTACAGTAGCCTGCTTCTTCAACTCAAGCTGTTAAGGATGTATACACAACCATTGATAGAGCGCGTTATTTTGACAGAACCGTTTGTTACAGTAGGCAGTATCTACTGTATTAATTGCTGACAATGTCGCTAAGCAACATATTCAACGTGTTGTCAGTCTACTGTGGATTCCAGTTGGCGGCAACATGTGATGAACGGTGCATTCGTAAACATTCCACCTTTCTTCAGATCTTCATCGCAATGTGGCATGAGCCAGATTTTGTCCACCATTTTGTTTAATAGACCGTTCTCGGCACCGAGATCATCGTTCTTACACGACTTAGAACATCTTGCCGTTCAGGAGCGGGGCCATAATCATTCCCAGCTTATCGATTGATACCGATGACGAGAGCCTGTGAAATTCATAAAAGCTTCGCTGTTTCTGTGATTCTTATTTCGTGTAAACAGACCAACATAATGTGTCTTTCTCATATGTCTGCATAAGGAATAACAAAAAAGTCATACATTTATAATCATAGCACCATAGAGGTATTTCCCTCAGTGTACATTACTGTGTACAACTTTAGAACGAAAGTAACAATCGTATGATGTGTCACTGTCAAATAACATTACTATGAAAATTGGACCATACATAGAAAGAAGTGTTACAGTACAGCGCAGAAGGTAACTGAAACAAATACGTAATAGGACGGACAGAAATTACACTTTCCTTCAAAGACAATAATTACGCTGAAGTCACCACAATTCATGATGATCCTCTGGTGACTGCAAAAGGCGGAACGTGGTTCTTAATAGGGTATCTTATCACCACAGACGGCATCGCATGCTCCAGAACTGCTTCCAGGCTTTCCGAACGGTTGATAAGGAGTTCTTGTGGTAGGGCGTTCCATGCCTCCACCTTGATGGTCGTTGGCGTATGTGGACGTGCTGCGATATGTCTCCCTAACCATCCCCCATCTACGCAATGGGATTTTAGTCAGAGCAACGGGCTGGTCAGTCCACTGGCCGAATATTCTCTCATTCCAAGAGTTTTTCTGCCTGCGCTGTTCGATGCAATCGCGCAGTGTCGTCCATAAAACTGAGGTCCGAATCAAGTGCATCCTTGAAAAGACGCATATGGGGAATGAGTACAGTGTTGTAATAACGTTGGCTTGTGAGTGTACCGTGTTCAAAGACTTGAAGATCAGTACACCCGCCCTATGTTATACGTGAAGTCGCCATAATATCTGGATTACCAAAACGACTGTGCTTTACAATGTTCCTGGATGAATTACGTGTTCCCATCTCTCTCCATATCAGGGTTCCTCCAGCATTCTCGAACAAGATTGTTTTGGTGGCCCAGATCTTATGATTTCCGAAGACATAACCCTGCATGGACGTACTGCGCTCCAGATCTTAAAACACAGTGCACTTACCAGTCAATGTTATTACGACAGTGTAATCCTTTCCCATGTGATGCTTCATGGGTGCATTCCGCCCTGACTTCTTTTTAATGGACGACACGCACCAACAACTATCCACCAGTTGTCAGCCACGCTAGTGGAGAAATGGAACGCCCTACGGCAAGAACTTCTTACCAACATTTTGGCAAGCATGGAAGCAGTTCCAGGGCATACCATGCTGTCACTGGTGATCACACGTCCTTTTAAGAACCACGTCCCGCCCTTTTCAATGTCCAGGTAACAATCATAAATCGTGGTATCTTTAGTATAAGTATTGTGTTTTTTTTTTCTTTTTTTTTTTAAAAAAAAATCTTTATTTCTTACAAAATATTTTATACAATAAAACCCACCACCTTATTAATTAGTGGGTCATGATATAATACATTACTTAGGTACAGCTTATACATTTCTAATTCTAATCTACAGACAGTGTGTTAGTTGAATGGGCAGACCTACTAATTAACAAATCTGCTACTCCTAATATTACTACTTACACTAGTCTCTACTGCCTGCAGCGTTACAAACATGCCAATAAGTATTGTGTTTGTATAAAAATGTCATTTCTGTTCGTCTCATTGCTTATTTCTTTCAGTTCCTTTCTGTACTACACTGTAGCAGTTATTTCTATGTGCGGTCCACGTTTCATCGACCTATCTTACTTTGCAGTGACACATTATGCGAAAGTTACTTCGGTCCTTAAGTTTTACAAACCAGTGTACGTTTTGTCATGATCTTCTCCTAGTAATTTTACATAATGTTGTGGTAAATCATGTCTGCAGTTTTAGATTAATAGAAGTTCATTATGTCATAAATAGTTATATTGTGAAAATATCACAAGCTGCAATAAATTCATCTATGCTACCAGGTATCGATAAGAGTGACACAGGATTTAGTCTATGTTTATCGTCTCGCAGTCTGCTTTCATCCGAGTTCATAGTATAGACACTAAGGCTAAATTTGGTAAAATCAGTGTCACCACATCAAAAGAGCTGACTGGCTAATATCATTGGCTGAAAGTTTTCTACTACATATCCTACTGAGCAATGTTTGATAGTTAATTCGTGATATAACACCATAAAAAACCTTCTTTTCGAAAATATCTGGAGAAAGATTCTTCCATAGGCTCGCTTCTAAGTCTGTTTAATGAAATAACGGGCCACCTAATTCCGTATGATAGTATCCAGATTGAATCACGGTTTCACCCGGATTCCCAAGGAGTGTGTTACCCCTACCCACATCAATGACGTAGGACTAAAAAGCTGCTCGGCTGTTACCGCTGTTCCATAGCCCGTCATTCTGTGTGCGTTTGCAGGACTGCAACTTTTAGTGGGAATAATGTAAAAACTAAACATAAATCGAACTTATTACATATTTTCCTGTAGGAACTGCACATTTCGAAAGAAATGTTCACCCAATAGCGCCTAACTATACACATAGTGTTCCAAGATTCTTACGTTAGTCGAATAGTGGTGGTGGACCGCATCATGGGGAACAACTTTCGTTAGAGACAATGTTTGGTTACGCTTTCCTTTGACAATATACGAAGCGATTTCATAAAGCTAGCAGGGTCTATTAACATGGTTTGATACGTACTACATACTCCAATAAATTGGGAGTGATTTTCAACAAGAAAACTAGAAGAATCAGTGTTAATCGAATCAGGAACTTCAATAATGCTGGGCCAAGCGCCCTTCACGCGGAGCAGATGACTGGATGTTAGGCAACACACATCGCATGCGAACGGCACGGACTTGCGCCTTGCCACCTCCCAGAGGCCTAGGGTCACCGGGAAGTGTCAGCGGACATTTTACCTGTAACAAAGGTTGTTCCCCATGACGTGACCTCTCACCCTTAGACGTTTGTCGTGAAGACTCTAAACACACGCTACTATTACCATTAGTTAAGTCCTGCAGCAGTCTTCATGCTTTCCATGAGATATTTAAGTATCGCATCACAATGATACTAGCGGATATCAGTACAGTCATTACAAGATAGCTTCTAGAAACGAACTATCGTCTACGTCGTAATGAATGCCGAAAGCATAAAGGCAGTTCGATGGCGGCTCCCGATATCTTGGCAAATAATCGTAGCATTTGGTCGGCAGTTTCATTAATAAGTAATGACAAGATTACTAACACATACTCCTCAAGAGCAGTAAACAAGATACGATGCACGATACACTGTAACACAATACTGCTTCTTAAATGCGTGTATATTGGGAGCTACTTGCAGGTGGCGACTATTCGGAGGAGTGGCAGTTGGAAGGTGGGTCAAAAGGCACTCTCCCAGTTCGCCACTTGCCAGTTTCTCAGGGAAGGAAGTGGTTGTACCTATGTACACCGGAGGGCGCAGTAAAAGAAGAGTGATTTTAACCATTTGTTTCTGCAAATACACCCATCCTTTAGCGATGCTACGCCGGTCCTCTCCCGCCGCTTATCCGGGTGCGCCGCGAGCGCCCGGCGGTTATCCAGGAAGCGGCTAGTGCGTCCCCACTCTCCGCACACAAAGAAGGTTGCGCGTACGTATTTGGCTTACACACGCCGACCTAGGAGGTCTTCGATCCCCTATCGTAACTGTTACTCATCTCTGCGCTCTCTGAACGGCGATGAGGTTACCGTGTGGTCGAGAAGTGAGCCGACCCTGGCCTGCCGTGCAGGTAGACCCCGTGGCTCCGCTGAAGTGTCAGGAACGCTGCTGTCTCGGCCCAAGTTGACACGGAAGACTCCCCAGGCTTTCCCACCTGCGTTTGAAGCCGTCAGCAGTGCCGGACTCGTGACTGATGCTTAGTGAGTGGAAGACATCTCTCCGGCGGCTGTTGGCGGTGTGGGGTACGAGCAGGAAATCTACAACAGACTTATACCCAGCGTTAAGGTGTGTCAGAGAATCGAGTAGGATCGTCCTGTACGTCATCGAACCTTCTGACCAACTCTCTTCAGAACTCAAATGCTGGAGTATCTCTAGTGTGAAATGGTTCAAATGGCTCTGAGCACTATGGGACTTAACATCTGAGGTCATCAGTCCCCTAGAACTTAGAACTACTTCAACCTAACTAACCTAAGTACATCTCACACATCCATGCCCGAGGCAGGATTCGAACCTGCGACCGTAGCCGTCACGTGGTTCCAGACTGAAGTGCCTAGAACCGCTCGGCCACATCGGCCGGCTATAGTGTGCTATGTTGGCTGCTGTTGACTCAGCGTCACTTGTAATGACAGCATAGGCTTTCCTAATATGAATGTATCAGCGATTCATATCGCGTCTTATTTGCTTTACACATTTGTTATACCAACAGACTGGTACGTGACTATATTCAGTACGCTTCTTGCGTTAGCGCTGCCGCTTCTTACTTCACGTAACAAGGTGACGAGATACTTCTCAGTCGTATTGCTTTACTAAGCTCCTGCCGATGCTAGCTACCGAGTTCGCACAAAACGCCGATGTCCTGCTTTCCGCCTAACCTGCTAACGTGATGTAACTCTGTCGTTTCGTTTCGCACTTGTTGACACTCCCGCAAGGAACACAAACTGAACGAGGTCACGCAATTATGAAAGTCTGCTGCCAGCTGCCTGATACAGAGTTGGTACGCAACATACTTCACGTTCCCTCTAGTTTCACTTAACTAATAGGGAATATGTCTGTAAAAAAGAAGAGGTCTTATTAACTCGTCCAATTTTAATAAGTAAATTAAAAACTACTCCTTCTACTACGGAAGTAAACACACCAGTGCAGTGGTTGAAACATTGCATCGGGACTAAGGTTCAAATCCCCTTAGTCCTTTGTGATTCAAGGCTTCTGTAGTTTCCTAATGCCACATCATTGTCTTGGTTCCTCGAACCAGTACACAACTAATTCTGTCAGAAATTAACTTAAATGAATACCATGTATGAATTCAAACTCATAGGATAATTAGAACAGCGTAGCAGCAGAAATTGACACGTAGGACTAGCGGCTCCGTCTGTCCTCATACCAGGCAGGTGAGGTGGCCACGGCAAAGCCTTCGGATGTTGGCGCGACAGGTACATACATCGTCCATTTATATTAATGTGACCACCTGCCAAAACTCTAAATAATACTTTTTGCAGCGTGGACCGCTGTGAGACGCTCAGGAAGAGTGTCAGTGAGATTCTGTAAAGTACTGACAGGGATTTGAATCCAGTGACGTGGCCAGCTCTGTTAGGTTTCTCGGCTGAGGATCCATGGTGTCAACAGTCGAATCGACGTGGTCTCACAGATAGTCGATTGGGTTTTAATCCGGAGAGATTAGTGTCCAGGGGAAACAGTAAACACGTCCTGGTGCTCGTACTCTGCGAACTCTGTGGCACGTTGCATTGTCCTGCTGGTAGATTTCACTGTGCCTAGGAAAAACAAACTAAATAAAGGGATGACCGTCGTCCTAAGGATAGTTGCATACTTGTGTTGATCCTTTGTGTCTTCCAGAATATCGTGATCACCACGAAAACACTCCAGGCCGGAACCCTTCCGACGATCCAACTACCATCTGTCTGATGGAGCATAAAGCGTTACTCATCTAAAAAGCCACCGTCGCACTCAGTGGACGTCCAATTGCGGCACTGGCGTGATAATTCCAGCCTTCGTCGCCGATGAACCGTAGTCAGCCTAGGTGCATGAAACAGGCGCCTGCTGTGAAGGCCCACACGCAGAGACGTTCGCTAAACGGTCTATGAGGACAAACTGTTGGTAGCCCATTTATTCATCTGCACGTTTGTTATCCCGTACACATCTCCTGCGTCCCAGCCGCAGCCGTCGTCCATCCCTGACATCTATGGTGCGTGATGTACCACAGTTGCCTCGTCGTCGGTTTAAGATAGCGCCATTTTCCCACCCAAGGTATGCTTTAACCAAACCGAGACGAGAGTAGTTTACAAACTTAGCCGTTTCGGAAATGCTTCCACGCTTGTCCCGAAAGCCAATGATTAAGCCCTTTTTGACGTCGGATGAATCGCTCCTTTTCCGCATTGCGTTAACGACTGTACTGTTTTCCGCTCCCCCGACACTCTTTACATACCGTACAGTGCTAGTGCTATGACCTGTCATCTGTAAGTGGTTACTGTAAGTTGACGTCAAACATAAGCTGCTAGGGAGTGTTCACGTTAAGGTCACTGGACCGTGTCTGATCTGCAGCCGCGAGCTCGACTCCAGTCCACCACCAGCAATGTAGGTAGAAACTTAAACAATGCCAGCCACTCGTGCTGGCGGAACGTCAGAAAAATCATCAAACAAACGTCAGCCAAAAGATCCGAGACAGAAGCCAACAGGCAATTCGTCACATAGGGGTGTGGAGAAACGTCAAACGAACAGGAAACATGAAAGTAACTGAAGGTACGCTTCGGCGTCGAAGGATACTTAGTCAGGATATGAGCCAGTTCGAATGAGGTCGCACAATGGGTCTCCATTGTTGCTATACCGTGACTTTTCGTCAAGTAGAGAGTTTGCTTCTTTGGCAGTGATGTGAGCGAAACCACTGAATGGAAGATTATCGTAATCTGCCACAGACGGGTGATGACTGCCATATTTTCGGTTCACATAATTGACCGTACAGTGGATGTGGAACTGTTCGCGCTGGTATCCGACGACGTCTGCTGCGAGCTTTTCTGCTGACTTAACATGCCATAGAGTCACTTTTCATGTACAGAAACCGTATTCCAGACTGGAATTAACATGATCATGACGTAACTGGCGTGCTGCACAACAAAAGTTATGTTCTCATATGAGTCCTGTTTCAAACTGTCCCACTGTGATATCCACATATGTCTTAGACGTGATGACATTAGTATGTCAGCCTGCACTGAAAGGCGACATATTCCAAGCGTGACGTTCTGAGTCACCATTACTAATAACGTATCACTGTGATTCTACGTATTAAAAGTAATCTGGACAGCTACCGCTATGCAACGTTTTAGAGCCTGAGGCACAGCCCCGTCCTTCAGATAATCCCATATGCCAAATGACAGGCAGGCAACTTTCTACTCATTGTCACCTAGTAACCAATGTTGTTGCTTCATGGATCCACACACGAGCAGTATGGAGGATGAATCCTCAGAAATATCTCAAGGTTCCCTCTGGTTTAATACGGCGTTCCTTCGAATCTCTGACGGCAAGGTATGCAGGTTCACACTGTAATGAATTCTGAAAATCAAAGTTCATGTCCTCTATTGTAAACGCAAACATTTATATTATATCTGATAAAAAAAAACGACTCCTTATGTAAAGCGAAATCGACCATTAGAGGTCACGAGTGGCCGATATGTCAGTACAAAAAGAGGTTGAGACTACTGCATTGTCAGTAGAAAAGCAGTATGCGTCGTTCACGATAGTACAGTGACTTCCAATGTGCATCACTCATTGTTCATCTGAGTAAAAAATATACCAGGGATATTTCAACCCTCCTGAAGTTCACAGGTCTACTGTTGGTGATATGATTATCAAACTGAAACGTGAAGGAACCAGTACTGTTGAACCAAGACCAAGCAGACTTGATGTGCTAGGGACAGGGATCGTCGACCATTGCGTAAAGTGGTTGTAAAAAATCACATGGAATCAGCGGAAAGATTGGCCGGGGTTCCAAAGTGCTACCAGTAGTCCAGCTAGCACGATGACTGTGCTTAGCGCGCTAAAAAGAATGGGGTACAGTGGTGGAGCAGCAACTCATAAGCCACACATTTCTGCTGCCAATATTAAGTGATGCTGGAGGTCATGTAAAGAGAGAGACTACTGGACTGTAAATGATCGGAAATGAGTAATATGGAGCACTGAATCACGCTGCACCCTGTGGCAACACGATGGAAAGTTTTAAGTTTAACGAATGCCGGGAGAAGGGGTTATTTGCCATCATGCATATTGCTAACAGTGAAGTACAGTAGAGGTGTTATTACGGTATGGAGGTGTCTGTCTTGTTTAGGGTGTGATCCCTTTACTTCGCTAAATGCGCAAGAAGGTGAACTGATTTTATTGCATTATGTACTGAGGACAGTAGAGGAACAGTTCGTAAATCATGACTGATTGTATCAGCATGACAGTGCACCCTGTCATAAAGCAGTATCTGTGAGGCAATGGTTTGGGACCATAATCTGCCTGAAATGGTATGACCTGCCCGTAGTCCTGATGTGACCTGAATCCGATAGAACACTTTTGGGATTAATTAGTACGTCGACGTCGCTCCAACCCCAAGCGTCCAACATCACTACCTTCTCTAGTTTCGGCTCTTGAAGAAGAATGGACTGCCATTCCTCCACAGACAGGACACCTCACTGAGAGTGTCTCCAGTAGAGTGCTAGCTATCATAAAGGCGAAGGATGAATACACCCCATATTAATGTCCACTAGCAGTTGTCCGGAGACTTTTTATTAGATATTTTACATTGTTATGTAACTAATATGTCATATAAATATCATTTCAGTTCAGCTACATTCCCACTTCTTGGTGTTGCAAATTTCACAATTTCTTGTATGTTCGTGTATAGAACAGTACACACATCGTGCCGAAGAAACTAGAAAAACTCACCCGGAAAAAGCAGTTACGTAAGTAAAGCATTCTGCAAATAATGAGGTGTAACCCCTGGAAGCTAAAGCTTCGTATGTTTATTAACTGAAGAAATATAGCAGGCTGGTCCCGGCGGAGGTTCTAGTCCTCCCTCGCGCATGCGTGTTTCTGTTTGTCCTTAGGATAATTTACGTTAACTAGTGTGTAAGCTTAGGGACTGATGACCTTAGCAGTTAAGTCCCATAAGATTTCACACACATTTGAACATTTATAAATACAGCAACAAGTCACGTTTTTGCGCAGAAACACTGAAAGTGTACTCTATTTTTTTAACTGGTTGTTTGCTCTATTTCTTCAAGTAATTTAATTCACAGATTTGATTCTGAAACACTATTAAAATAGATAAAATAATGTAGTGTAGACTTATCTAATATTGATAACACATCTGGCTTAAAATATAGTGATCAATTCTTAGGTATGGTATTCCTTATGTAAAAACAGTAGGAACACCTCATATCACTATGGTACCGGAAATGCTTAGCTTCTGAGCTATGGGGCATTCAGTTTTAGCTACAGTCTTTTAAGCTCGTGTGTTTATTTGCCTGTTTGTAGTTCATTGGCCGTTGTGACAAGTACGATGTTGTTAGCTGTCTGTCGAGGGATGTACGTTACGCAGAAGGTGGTCCTTACCATTACCCTTACCCTCACCCTTGTCAGCGGCTGAATAGAGTCGAACTAACCATGCTCACCTAATTAGATCTCACTGAACTCCTTTCTGTCGGATTTGTGACGGCTCTGTCAATTACAAGGGTTCATATTCTGCGGTTTGTATATGCAGCGTCTCAGGTGAGTTCGAGAACGTTCGCGGGGTCGAATGTTCAGGGGTAAGTGGTCACTTTGAATAGTTGTAGTTCCAGTGGACCATTCGTAAACTGGAACAAAAAACGTAATGAACATATGCTTAAAGAAATATATTATAGGTCAACAAATTTGAAAACTACGCGTCTGTGGGCACATGTTGATTTAAGATTTTATTCTCACTTTTCATGGGAAATGGGATCTCTGCTGTTTTCATAACACGCCGGATAGCTTTTTAAGTCACACTTGGCTCTTTAAAATGTGATTCTTGCTAGTGAAGGTCAGATGACGGGATTTAACCAATGTGAGTGTTGAGCACAGCTCAGTAAGCAGAGAAGTAACTGAAGTAACTGGAAGTACGCTTCTTCGGTGTCGAACGATGCCGTGTCAGATCCAGCAACGAATTTCATTTTGAGCGCACTAGCCAAAATTCTACAGCAAGTATTGTCCTTTATTGCCTTCCATTTTTTAAAATAAATCTTATTCTGAAAACACTTGAATTATTCGGATATAGTTAAATTCGGACAGTACGACAACCATCATCCTATGTGGATGACAACCACAGATAAGTTTACCGTATTTTTTCGACTGTCTACGACATGTTCTAAATGCCACAAACTGCTTCAAAGTTGAGAACTGATTTCTTGGTCATGTTTCCCTCGGGCCTCGCAAACAAATGATTTCGGATACAGCCATACGAAATAATCGACCGAGCTGAGAGCGGATAACCTCGAAAGCCGTGGCTGCGCATATATTTTACGGATTAAACCTCTAATTAGTTAGCTTTGCTATTACGAAATTAACGCAAACGAGGGACGCTGATATCGATTTGCTTGACGTTAATGGTTTCACAAAAATTATTAACGAGCGTTTATTTTTTGTTACTCGCGGTTAGTGCTACAAAACAATTTCATAGAACACTGGTGATTATCGTCCACGCTAGCGTGACAGCAAAAATAATTCATGCAGAGGGTTTGAATCATTTACGCAACGCAACACTGATCTAGTACAATTTATAGTCAGACGCTGCTATCTCTCAAAATTGTTATACAAATCCCGTTGTGACTGTTGTCCATGCTTACGAATACATATGCGGTAATAGCGTAGTCGTAGTGCCCCCTCATCCGAACAACTAATTACTCAGGATTTGACTGCAAACATAGGACATTCCATTGCATCATGTGCGATGAAACTTTCCTGAGCATAAGTACAAACATTACACTGAGTGAGATATTTACATAGACTAGAAGCGTAACACATTCACATAGCAAGTATTTAGATTCATTTGAGTAAGCAACAATGTCCAAACATTCGATTACACGAGACACAAAAAATTAATAAAAATAGTAACTTTTTACAAATAACCGTCTTTAAACCAGTCTATATTTTACTTGCAAGAATCCTATGGTGCTTTACTTCAAATAAGCCATTTTTCAGATGTAAAATTCTCATTTTTTTCTTCTTCAAAATAAGGATATGTATATGTATCATTATTCTTCAAGTATTTTGCCTAATATCATTAACAAAGCAATGCTTGAATAATACAGAATATGGGATTAGCCAAAAATGTAATTCGCGTAAATAATAATCATAATCATAATAATGAAACAACTTGTCATGCACACCATATTTTCGTGCTATAAAGTTTTTTTTACCATACTCCAAGGCTCAGCAGTTTGCTACGAGTGACATCTTATGCTCTTTCTGAGCTCGACTTCTCACCCATTATGGAGGGATGCTGACTGTATTTTTCCGGAAAGCAAATGGGAAGTTGTAGCTTACGAAATGATAGCCAAATATAATCGCCATGATCGTGATGTCTGCTGATGGCGTGTGAAATGTTACATTAAGTGTACAGTGTCTACAATTATTAATAGAGAAATAAATGAATAGTGAAGCACGAGCTGTTTACATTATCAAATAACTTCTTTGTGAAATGGTATTGTACACTACGGATAAGCCGAATGAGGATACTCTGTTTTGAATAGACTGACCTAGCACTGGGGAGTATAAAGGCTCCATCTTCCATCCGGCTATCCTGATTTAGTTTTTCCGTGGTTTCCCTAAACTATCTCAGTCAAATTACGGAATGGTTTCTACTGTATGACTCATTCTTGATCAACTACATAAATACTGTACATATCAGTTATGCTCTTTTTTCTCAAAACGTAATATCATGATATTTCAAATTTCTCGTAACAGTGATCCAGGGATGATTAATAGTACTACTACTACTACTGCTACTAGTAACAGAATATAGTATTTGATAGTCTACACTGTGATGAGGTAACACCAAGTTTCTCCAGTAAATCATGAGACGAATGAAAAATAATAACTAAATATAAAATGGCTGCCCCGCGTTGCTCGTATCATATTGCGCGCAAAGCCTCCCGCGAGAGCAGCCTCTTTGCCAAGCGGGAGAGATTTACTCGTTGGGCAGAGGGGAGCGGGGCTAAACAAGACCGTCCTACCAATGAGCTTCAAGTGGGGCTTATCGATTTCGTCAATACTCTCCACGGAACACCCATACGAGATGCGAGTCGCTCTACGCGGAAACCACTTTCGGGAACGACATGGCTCCAAAGTCATTATGGCGTATTTACTCTCCTTCTGTAAACATGTATTGTACTATGTTTCGTAACGTAAATACATAATTTAACAAATACACTTAGGTAAAGCAACAATCTGGTGACATCAAGCTCGTTTAGAATGTTACTCGACATCAATCAATTGCAGTGAAACCATTTTCCGGGATTCTGTCTGTCTAAATTTAAGGTGAGAATGTTTCCAAGTTTCACAACAGTTTTTTTCCAACACTTCTGAGAATGGCGAGATCTTTATTTGACGCTGTAGTTATCATATTTCTTATTTTAAAAAATTGTATGTTTTACAACAATTTTTGTTCCAACACTTCTTAGAATGGCGAGATCTTCATTTCCCGCTGTAGCTATCATATTTCTTATTTTAAAAAATTGTATGTCAGTGGCTGAGAAGAAAGAAAAACACAAAGTAAATTAATGGAAGGATTTTTATGTTATCATTATGTGACTTGCACTACTATGGCACATGATGTTATTAGAGTCTTCAGTTTGTATCCCATCATGCAGTACGGCTCTTCCCCCTCTGTGATTTCCACGATATGGTCCTTCCTACATTCCTTTCAGTAATACGTATAAGATTCTCGTAGTATTCTTCAGTCGCTGAAACTTCATTATCAAGCTTCAGAATTCCTTAATTTTATTTATTGTAACTCCTATCATCCTTTCTGACATCCCATCTAGAGCTTGAGCAGACTGATTCCGTGTCCACGTATAGACATGGAAACATAAAATTTCTATAACATGATCGTACCGAACTGGCAATCTACATGTAAATCCTAACTTCCGGGATTGGCAGGCCAACTGTTCAGTTTGATTAATGAGAAACAGCAGTTCATGTATCGGAAACGTTATTTGATAACTGGCTACAGTGAATTCTATAATCATCCATATAATTTCACCCATATGAAGTTGTGTGCATTTACATCAACAAAACATCAGTAAAGAATTCTAAATCTAAGCAAACTAGATAGTCCATATTTTGAAAAAATGTGTGTGAAACCTTATGCGACTTAACTGCTAAGGTCATCAGTCCCTAAGCTTACAAACTACGAGGTGCATTCAAGTTCTAATGCCTCCGATTTTTTTTTCTAATTAATTACTCACCCGAAATCGATGAAACTGGCGTTACTTCTCGACGTAATCGCCCTGCAGACGTACACATTTTTCACAACGCTGACGCCATGATTCCATGGCAGAGGCGAAGGCTTCTTTAGAAGTCTGTTTTGACCACTAGAAAATCGCTGAGGCAATAGCACCACGGCTGGTGAATGTCCGGCCACGGAGAGTGTCTTTCATTGCTGGAAAAAGCCAAAAGTCACTAGGAGCCAGGTCAGGTGAGTAGGGAGCATGAGAAAACACTTCAAAGTTGTTATCACGAAGAAACTGTTACGTAACGTTAGGTCGGTGTGAGGGTGCGTTGTCTTGGTGAAACAGAACACGCGCAGCCCTTCTCGGACCCTTTTGTTGCAGTGCAGGAAGGAATATGTTCTTCAAAACATTTTCGTACGATGCACCTGTTACCGTAGTGCCCTTTGGAACGCAATGGGTAAGGATTACACCCTCGCTGTCCCATAACATGGACACCATAATTTTTTCAGCACTGGCGGTTACCCGAAATTTTTTTGGTGGCGGTGAATCTGTGTGCTTCCATTGAGCTGACTGGCGCTTTGTTTCTGGATTGAAAAATGGCATCCACGTCTCATCCATTGTCACAACCGACGAAAAGAAAGTCCCATTCATGCTGTCGTTGCGCGTCAACATTGCTTGGCAACATGCCACGCGGGCAGCCATGTGGTCGTCCGTCAGCATTCGTGGCACCCACCTGGATGACACTTTTGGCATTTTCAGGTCGTCATGCAGAATTGTGTGCACAGAATCCATAGAAATGCCAACTCTGGACGTGATCTGTTCAACAGTCATTCGGCGATCCCCCAAAACAGTTCTCTCCACTTTCTCGATCATGTCGTCAGACCGGCTTGTGCGAGCCCGAGGTTGTTTCGGTTTGTTGTCACACGATGTTCTGCCTTCATTAAACTGTCGCACCCACGAACGCACTTTCGACACATCCATAACTCCATCACCACATGTCTTCTTCAACTGTCGATGATTTTCAATTGGCTTCATACCACGCAAATTCAGAAAACGAATGATTGCACTCTGTTCAAGTAAGGAAAACGTCACCATTTTAAGTATTTAAAACAGTTCTCATTCTCGCGATAAAATTCCATTTGCCGTACGGTGCTGCCATCTCTAGGACGTATTGACAATGAACGCGGCCTCATTTTAAAACAATGCGCATGTTTCTATCTCTTTCCAGTCCGGAGAAAAAAAATCGGAGGCCTAGAACTTGAATGCACCTCGTACTTAACCCAAATTATCCTAAGGACAAACACACACACCCATGCCCGAGGGAGGACTCGAACTTCCGCCGGGACCAGCCGCACAGTCCATGACTGCTGTCCCTAGACCGCTCGGCTAATCCCGCGCGGCCTATATTTTGACATTTCATTTCTTGCCTTGTCCGCCCCCGGTAGCTGAGTGGTCAGCGCGACACAATGTCAATCCTAAGGGCCCTGGTTCGATTGCCGGCTGTGTCGGAGATTTTCTCCGCTCAGGGACTTGGTGTTGTGTTGTCCTAATCATCATTTCATCCCCATCGACGCGCAAGTCGCCGAAGTGGCGTCAAATCGAAAGACGTGCACCAGGCGAACGGTCTACGCGACGGGAGGCCCTAGTCACACGACATCTTTTCTTTAATTCTTGCTTTCAGTTTTATATTAAGAATCCTATTACGTAATGCTGACATCTCTTGTTGCAGTATTTCACCGATAGACATAGATTGTAATACTTTCCCATGTTAGCCTTTAATAAAAATCACCATGCGTGTTTACATTCGGCGTTAAGTGTATTCTCGGCTGCTCCATAGTGCATTTGATGAGCGTTTTAGATAAAGATTCGGAGTAAACTGGCCTATTTAAGATTCATTCATATATCATATAACTGTCTAATTTTATACGTGAACTTATTCCTCTGATTATTACACTCTCTCCACTTTTCAGCTTACACTATGTGACGTACAAGTTCGTGACACCTCCCATCCGTAATGCTGGTATTCAATATGGTGTTGGCCCACATTTAGCTTTGATGATAGCTTCCACTCTCGCAGGCATACGTTCAATCAGGCTCTCGAAGGTATCTTGGGGAATTGCAGCCCATTCTTCGCGGAGTGCTGCAGTGAGGAGAGGTTCGATGTCGGTCGGTGAGACCTCGCACGAAGTCGCAGTTCCAAAACATCCCAATGGTGTTCTATAGGATTCAGGTCAGGACTCTGTGCAGGCCAGTCCGTCACAGGGATGTTACTGTTGTGTAACTTCTCCGCCACAGGCCGTGCATTATGAAAAGGTGCTCGATCGTGTTGAAAGATGCAATCGCCATCCCCGAATTGCTCTTCAATAGTGGGTAGTAAGAAGATGATTAAAACATCAATGTAGGCCAGTGCTGTGATAGTGCCACGCAAAAGAACAAGGGTTGCGAGCCCCCTCCATGAGAAACACGACCACACCATAAACCACCGCCTCCGAATTTTACTGCTGGCAATACACAAACTGGCAAATGACGTTCACCGGGCATTCACGATACCCACACCCTGCCATAGGATCGCCACATTGTGTACCGTGATTCGTCGCTCAACGTTTTTCCACTGTTTAGTCCTCCAATGTTCACGCTCCTTACACCAAGCGATGCGTCGTTTGGCATTTACCGGCGAGGTGTGTGGCTCATGAGCAGCCGCTCGACCATGATATCCAAGGTGTCTCACCTCCCGCCTAACTGTCATAGTACTTGCAGTGGATTCTGATGCAGTTTGGAATTCCTGTGTGATGGTCTGGATAGATGTATGCCAGTTACAAAATGGTTCAAATGGCGCTGAGCACTATGCGACTTAACATCTGAGGTCATCAGTCGCCTAGAACTTAGAACTAATTAAACCTAACTAACCTAAGGACATCACACACATCCATGCCCGAGGCAGGATTCGAACCTGCGACCGCAGCGGTCGCTCGGTTCCAGACTGCAACGCCTAGAACCGCACGGCCACTCCCGCAGGCTCTGCCAGTTACACATGACGACCTTCTTCAACTGTCGACGGCCTCTATCAGTCAAATGGCTCTGAGCACTATGGGATTTAACATCTATGGTCATCAGTCCCCTAGAACTTAGAACTACTTAAACCTAACTAACCTAAGGACATCACACAACACCCAGTCATGACGAGGCAGAGAAAATCTGTCAGTCAACAGAGGAGGTCGGCCTGTACGCTTTTGTGCTGCACGTGTTCCTTCACGTTTCCACTTCACTATCACATCGGAAACAGCGGATCTAGTGATGTTTAGGAGTGTGGAAATCTTGCGTACAGACGTATGACACAAGTGACACGTTCGAAGTCAGTGAGTTCCGCGGAGCGCTCCATTCTGCTCTCTCACGATTTGTAATGACTACAAGATCGCAGGTATGGAGTATCTGGCAGTAGGTGGCAGCACAATGCACCTAATACGAGAAACGCATGTTTTTGGGTGTTTCCGGATACTTTTGATCACGTAGTGTATCTCCGTCTATGTAGTGTCTAATTCAATCTCTCTTTTCCTGTTTGTTTCACTTATATTACTCCTCGATCCAAATTCCATACACAAATCCTTTCTGCCCTTTATTAACTCATTATTCAATTTACATATAGCTTCTCTTACGGTCTCTCCGACTACTGATGCTGTATTTGGGCTCTTGTGAAGTTTCTGGTCAGGCGGCTCTATCCATAAACACCACAAACAACGGTGGTAATTTTTTCCAGGTGCCTGTAGGTTGAGCTGTTGTAATAAACCCACACAATGAAAAATGGTTCACACCTTTAGAAGAGCACACTGGTCGCCTTGGAGAGATGTTCATGGTATAAAACTCATATCAGATTGTGATCAGGTCCTCCACTACTGATGTAGGACATGACAGTGAAATGTTAGTTGTACGGAATCGGTCCATATAAGATGAGCCGTCTAGGAGACGTGATATAATGGTACAAAGGATCTTTAATTTTTGAACGTGCCAATGAGAAATCTGTAAATGAAACTGCACGATTTCTTGGTGTATCTATTTTGATTCTGCAACGTGTTTACAAGGAATGACATAATACTCTCAGCCATATGACACCGCATATGCACAGTGGTCGCAAAACGATCCTACCCAGCAGCAACCGAAGAAGAGTGTCGCGCCTTTTTAGCAATAATCGGTTTTAAATCCGCCGAGAATTGCTGCTGTCAGTGAATGTTGCTCCATCTGGACCAGTTTCCCAACGAACATTGCTAAGGGAACTGAGGAACTTCATGCAATGGGTATTTAAAGCTATGTGCCTCACTAAGAGGCATCGCTCACAGTAACGCATGAAGCTACAAGTCTCCATTGGACCAGAAAAGCAAGAAGTCGGAAGTATCTGAGTGGACGCATGTAGCATGATCCGAAATTTAACGATTAGGCGTCTTTTCACATGATGTAAGGTGTTGATTGCACCGACAGGTCACGATTTGGCGTCTTTTCAAATGATGCAATGCGTCGACAGCATCGGTAGATAACGATTTGAGCTCCTTTCAAAATGATGCATGGCGTCGAGTGTACAGATAGGTGACGATGTTTTCTATTTTCAAAGGATGCAGAGCCTCTAGTGACCGTTCAAGTGCACCAACGGATCACGTTTTGGCCTCTCTATATATGATGCAAGGCGTCGAGTGCACAGACAGGTCACGATTTGGCCTCTCTACAAATGATGCAAGGTGTCGTGTGCACCGACAGGTCACGTTTTGGCCTTTCTTCAGATGATGCAAGGCGTCGAGTGCACAGACAGGTCACGATTTGGCCTCTCTAAAAATGATGCAAGAACTTTAGATTGTAATTTGTTCTGTGATATTTGGGGGATGTTTTTGGTACCATGACTTGGGTTTATTCATGAAGAAAGTTTATTTGTACAACTTCAGCAGCAAAATGTTGTCCTCTGTATTAAATCTTCATGGTGAGTGGGCTGTGTTCATCCCCATCTTCCAAGATATCAATAATGGGGCAACTTCATTTATAGTTTGGTCATAGAGGTGTCCAAACACGACAGCTCCTTTATGCCATTCTGCCACATCTCAAAGTTGATCCATCTCACGGTACTGATTCAAGCAACCGAGTGGCATATACACTCCACTTAACTTACATGATTTACATTAACTGTATAGGGTCACATGACATGCTATTATCAATTATACGATATCTACTGAACTCCAGAGCCACAATCATTGCTCCTCAAAGGATTGAATAACATTTTATCTGGTGAGCTTGTACAAATGTATCGAGAGTTACAGTTAGCGGCAAATAAATAACATTTCCTAGCTACATTAACGTTATTTAATTCTTTTTTCTATAATTTTATTTCAGACTGCACCAGTTTTACCAGCAAAATAACTTTTCCTTATTCTTCATCTCGAAGTTTTCTACCTCTACGTCTATCGGCACAGACAGATACCAGGATAAGTGAGACATTCTTTCATATGGCACCTTCAGGATTCGACACGCGATATGCGGAACGACGTATCAGCACACAATCGACGTTAAACCGAATATCACATGGCGAAAGCCTTATGCTCTGATGTCCCACCACTGATGACAAACAACAAAAGGGCGCAGCAATTTGGTTGTTAGAATTTTCTTTATTAAATTACATACTTAGATACACAGTTTTTAGCTATGTTACACAAAGAATAACCAGTACTCTAAATCCTTCATAGCGACTTAATAGCACAGTAGCATAACTCAGACTCGTGTTAGGATGCGCTCCACGCTGTCTACTTGCTTCTACGATATGATGCAGCGTTATTGAGTCACCACCGAGGTACTGGTTGTTCTTTAGTTTTTGGTGTCCCTGTAACACATATCACTAACCTGAATATAGCGGTAGACAAATTTGTGATTTTTCTGTGGAATGGGCAAAGAAAATTCGGCTTTAAAAATTATTTTGCTTGTAACGGGAAACAAACTGTCATTTCACGTACATGATGGGTGCCGTATGAAACACGTGAGATGCTTTATTTGTATGAATTTACACACTACTAAACAAAAATATCAATCATAGTATCACCCTTGAGACGTAAGAATTAGTGTCATCGAGTACATATTTACTGGTTACTGCGCAATGGGAATCCTGATGGCCGCCAGTCAGATAGATATGATCAGTCTTGTTCACGATCAGGCAGTAACTGAAGTAATTTGTTTTCTGCTTACATCCTCCACCATCTATGTGATGACACAACTCATCGGCACTGTGACCATCTATTAGTTGCGTAAGGATAAGTATGGCCGTTTTGAAGATTAGTGACAACACTGTTGACAAAATGCAAAAATCTCTTTCGGTTCCATGATGTAATAGGTTGCTTCAATACTTTTCAACTGGAATGGAATACAATATGATCATTAAATATACAGAGAACGTAAACTGGCTTCACCACACATTTGAACATATACATCGTTTGGACGGAAAATGAGAGGCCCGTGACATATGCCTGAGTACACGGCAATTTTTTTTCATCGTATGTGACTATATTATTTTACATTTTCTATCCGAACTACGCATTTTGAGTGTACGTCTACGTCACTAGTGGCCTATATGTCGAAGCAGATTCTCATAGTAACCATTACTGTGGTCATTACCCAAATTCAATTCTGAAGATGAAACTGCACGTTGAGAGAAACAAACCACGAACTATTTAAACGCACAGCTTACGGGAGCGTGTCTGCTCCGAAGCGATTTAAATGAAGGGCGTCCACAGGGAACAGAAACTTCCCGTTAATTAAGAATTTTCAGAAGGCTCTTCGAACCGATCCTGCTAGAGAATTTTCCATTTCTACTGGGGTTCACTCTGGCATCTCTGGGCCTTACACGGATGAAGTCGTATTGGAATTCAGATTAGGGCGTAAAATTCTGGCGCAAGTACCTCACGAAGACTTTAAAGTTTCCAGCACTGTCACCGGAACGTCTGGCAGTACTTAAAGCAGAGAACACATTTTTAACTCCGCCATTTCAGGCTACACCACGAGAACAGAGTCGCTAAGTGGAATGTAACGTTTGTGTCATTCAAATGACAATCCTGCATCTAGCGGAGCATAAAACATGGTGACAAATAAAATGACACCGGCTTAGCACTTTCCTTTCTCTTCAATAGTGCATGAATATGCCATTTGAAATTGCAGGCGCCATTTTTGATAGTTTACTAACATCTCAACATTTTTGCAGTTGTTCATAAATCGAAACAACAGCTACTTACCCCTATTTTACTGTTATTTCGAACTGTAAACCCACTCCGTTGCTGGAATTAACAGAGACATTATATAATGTGTAACATATTAGTTATATGACCCCTCAAACGGAAATTAAGTGCTTGAAGGAAAACAAATGTAACATTTATTTGCGACTGGGACGTACTAAGCTGGTAATAACTATATTTATTTTCTTCCATGCAGACTTCCTTGATTTCTGAGAATTTCAAGTGCACACCTTTATTCCATAAACGACCAGTGTCTCTTATTTTAGGTTGCACCTGCCAGTTGTATTCTTTTTTTCCTGTGGAAACTTTGTGCTATGGAAAAATCTGTCTAGAAAATTGAGACAGATGTAGCCCAACTGCTACGAAACTTTTCACAAAATTTCTACAGTTATTCCTCTCTTTTGCCTCGAATGAGTGTTTCCACACATTCCAGCACTGCAGGAGTCACAGCTGCGTGCCGGTTTGTTGCGATGGTGAAAGGCGCCTGGTCCAACAACTCACCATGCTTTTGTTCACTGCCAGGTCACCGTAGACAGTCTGCAGGCGCCTATGAATAGCTGCAATGTTCTGGTTTTCAGCCAAAAGAAACTAAATGACAGCTCTCTGCTTGAAATGCACCACTGTTACAGGCGCTATTTTGAAGGCTACTTATAGCGCCGCCAGCTATCGAAACTTCATGAAACTGTAGGGGCTGGAGCGGAAATATTCCATGATGTTCCACAAGAAATTCCGCATTTTTCCAACCGAAATTGGCTGAGACAAAAATTGTGTTGCGTTACTTACTGAACGCCCCTCGCTATTCTCGACTTCCTTGATTCTTCTAAATTATGTCGACGTTCCAGTAGTAGTGGGAGTTCCTACCAAATATCGCGTAGTACCTCCTACAATTTCTCAAACTGGAGCAACACTAAGTGACATGAACTTCATGACTTGACCTAAGTATTTGAAAGATATGTTCATCCATACCGTCCTGCGAGCCTTAATAAATTG
The DNA here is from genome assembly GCF_023897955.1 of Schistocerca gregaria. Classification (NCBI taxonomy): domain Eukaryota; kingdom Metazoa; phylum Arthropoda; class Insecta; order Orthoptera; family Acrididae; genus Schistocerca; species Schistocerca gregaria. The sequence continues at coordinate 469,242,562 of NC_064931.1, forward strand.
TTTGAAGAATAATTCGATGCTGTTTTGCATCGAAGATGTGAGTCAAAAACTTCTGTATGAGGTGGCTGGCCTTTATACTTTGATGAATAGAGTTTGAATATGAACATAATGATTAAAGTTTTGAGGCAGCACAGTGCTCTACATGAGACCGACTCGCATGGCTAAACGCTTAGAATGCTATCTTGCTAGAAAGGGAGATATGCACGCAACACTTTGCTCGTATCCTAGCGGAGAATTAACATCGTTGGTTTTGTATACCGGTCAAGCTGAGTATAGTTTACAGGCATTTTCCACACTCGTTTAGGGAAATATTGCAGTTATCCACAATATCAGCACCTGAAAATTCTATATACAGACAGTTACGGTACGATAATACGAAGAACGAAGTTCATTCGATTCGCAGACAGATACCGTACACGATTTCCCTCCCTTACGCTAACTGGCGCTGGTGGCGACAGTAATGGCACCCGTCTATAAAGGTAAAACAAAATAAACTTGCCAAATCTTGGAAACAGCGGATCCCAAACGACAAGATAAATGCTAGGTAAGAGAGACTACTGTTCGAGAAGAGATGGATTTTCAATGGTTGTCCTAAACCAATTCGAGCGAAAGCCGCGAGTGTTCCTCTGGAACTTCATGACGGATGCCCTGCTCCATCCACGACCAGCAAAGTTTCTACACACTCTCTTGTGTTGCAACGATCATCAACAGTTCTTTATTGCTGTCGATTATCAGTTATCCTCTTCATTTCAGTACTGCGCATCCCACGTTAACATCTGCCTATATTTTCTGCGGGCACTTCTTTCCACATCACTGCACTCATAACTTCTACAACGACTCAAATCCAATGCCCATCCATTTGAGCTCTTAACTATATTACGATCTTTACTAAGCATTTTTTCTCGTTTTCTGGTTCCACGACGTTTTCGTGCCACAACTAGTCATTTTCTTCCCTGTTCGTCTAGCAATCAGAGCCGGGGAAAAGTGACTGTCTGTAAGCCACCGTATGAGCCCTAATTTGTCTCATCTTACCTTCGGGGACCTCACACTAAACGTACATTGGTGACAGTAGAAGCGTTCTGCAGTGGCCTCAAATGCCTGTTCTATAAATTTCCTCAATAGTGCCTCGTAAAAAGAGAGTCCTCTTCTCTCCAGGGATTCCCATTTGAGTTCACGAAGCATCTCCGTAGTATGGTAATACTGGCGGCAACAAATATAGCAGCATGCTTCTGCACTTCTTCTATGTCTTCCTTCAATACTACTTGGTAGGGACCCCAATCACTCGAGCAGTACTCAAGAATGTGTTCTATACGCGGACTCATTTATAGGTGAGCTATATTTTCCTAAAATTATCCCAATAAATAAAGATGAACAGTCGCCTTCCCCACTACCAACCTGACGTGCGCGTTCCATTTCATGTTGTTTCGCAATATTACGCCTAGATATTTGATCGATGTGACTGTGTCAGGCAGCACACAACTGATGCTGTATTCAAATGTTACATGATTGTTTTTTCTGTTAATCCTTATTAACTTACATTATTCTACATTATTCAACCTGCCATTCATCACACTATCTAGAAATTCTGTCTAAGTCATCCTGTATCCACCTACAGTTATTCAATCTTCTCGTACACCACAATGTCATCAGCAAAAAGCCGTAAGTTGCTTCTCACCCTGTCCGTCAGATCATTTATGTATATAGAGAATAAAAGTAGTCCTGTCACACTTCCCTGGGGCACTCCCACCGACACCCTTGTTTCTGATGAACACTCGCCGTCGAGTTCTATTAGTTCAGAAGTCTTCGACCCATTCACATATCGGGGAACCTAATCCGTAAGCTCGGACTTTCTTCAATAGTCTGCAGTGCCGCGCCCTGTCAAACCACACCGGAAATGTAGGAATACAGAATCTGCCTGTTGTCCTTCATCGATTCTCCGTAAGGTATCATATGAGAAAAGGGAAAGCGGTGCTTTCTAAAACCGTGCTGACTTGTGAGCAACTTTTCACGAACTTTTTTTCTCAGCTTCAAGTTCATATACACTCCTGGAAATGGAAAAAGAACACATTGACACCGGTGTGTCAGACCCACCATACTTACTCCGGACACTGCGAGAGGGCTGTACAACCAATGATCACACGCACGGCACAGCGGACACACCAGGAACCGCGGTGTTGGCCGTCGAATGGCGCTAGCTGCGCAGCATTTGTGCACCGCCGCCGTCAGTGTCAGCCAGTTTGCCGTGGCATACGGAGCTCCATCGCAGTCTTTAACACTGGTAGCATGCCGCGACAGCGTGGACGTGAACCGTATGTGCAGTTGACGGACTTTGAGCGAGGGCGTATAGTGGGCATGCGGGAGGCCGGGTGGACGTACCGCCGAATTGCTCAACACGTGGGGCGTGAGGTCTCCACAGTACATCGATGTTGTCGCCAGTGGTCGGCGGAAGGTGCACGTGCCCGTCGACCTGGGACCGGACCGCAGCGACGCACGGATGCACGCCAAGACCGTAGGATCCTACGCACTGCCGTAGGGGACGGCACCGCCACTTCCCAGCAAATTAGGGACACTGTTGCTCCTGGGGTATCGGCGAGGACCATTCGCAACCGTCTCCATGAAGCTGGGCTACGGTCCCGCACACCGTCAGGCCGTCTTCCGCTCACGCCCCAACATCGTGCAGCCCGCCACCAGTGGTGTCGCGACAGGCGTGAATGGAGGGAGGCATGGAGACGTGTCGTCTTCAGCGATGAGAGTCGCTTCTGCCTTGGTACCAATGATGGTCGTATGCGTGTTTGGCGCCGTGCAGGTGAGCGCCACAATCAGGACTGCATACGACCGAGGCACACAGGGCCAACACCCGGCATCATTGTGTGGGGAGCGATCTCCTACACTGGCCGTACACCTCTGGTGATCGTCGAGGGGACACTGAATAGTGCACGGTACATCCAAACCGTCATCGAACCCATCGTTCTACCATTCCTAGACCGGCAAGGGAACTTGCTGTTCCAACAGGACAATGCACGTCCGCATGTATCCCGTGCCACCCAATGTGCTCTAGAAGGTGTAAGTCAACTACCCTGGCCAGCAAGATCTCCGGATCTGTCCCCCATTGAGCATGTTTGGGACTGGATGAAGCGTCGTCTCACGCGGTCTGCACGTCCAGCACGAACGCTGGTCCAACTGAGGCGCCAGGTGGAAATGGCATGGCAAGCCGTTCCACAGGACTACATCCAGCATCTCTACGATCGTCTCCATGGGAGAATAGCAGCCTGCATTGCTGCGAAAGGTGGATATACACTGTACTAGTGGCGACATTGTGCATGCTCTGTTGCCTGTGTCTATGTGCCTGTGGTTCTGTCAGTGTGATCATGTGATGTATCTGACCCCAGGAATGTGTCAATAAAGTTTCCCCTTCCTGGGACAATGAATTCACGGTGTTCTTATTTCAATTTCCAGGAGTGTATTTGTTATATTAGCGGCTGTTTCTTTTCATAGAAGTTATTTTGTTGCATATTGTATTCAATCCGCTATTTTTTCTGGTGAATTTCTCATCAATTCTTTGTTTGCGAACCACAGTTCTGAAGTTTTGACTGGAATGGATAATCTCTCAATGAATGCCCGTTTTCTTTACGTCTTCATTAACTTCTGTTTGTCGATTCTTGCGATCGCTACTCGTAAATCTTTCGGGGTGTAAGTTCGTGGCCAAGAAAAATCTTCTGTTCCTAACGATTCGTCCGGGATTGTGCTGGACATCTTCATAGGTGTTGCTCCTCCGTTGAGCAACGCCTATGGAGATGTATAGCGCAGTTCTGGACGATACGTTAGGAACAGAAGAGTTTCGTTGATCACGCGTTTTACCAGCAGCAATGTCATCCGGTCGTGAAAGACTTGAGTCTTGCGATGTTTTGCTGGTAAATAAAAGCTTACATTTTCTTTGGAATCCTATTCTTATTTATTCTATATACGTCGTAAAGAATTTATAATCAATATTTCTGCACCTACACCGACATCTATACTCCACAAGCCGCGATGTGATGTGAGGCAAAGGGTATTTTGTGTACCAGTGTCACGTCCATCTTTCCCTGCTTCAGTCGCGTGTTGTTCCCGGGAAGAACGATTGCTGTTTAGCTTCCGTGCGGTCTCGAAACTCTCTAGTTTTATCTTAATGGTATTTTCGGTAGATGTACATAACTAGCAACAATATATTGGTTGACTGTTCTAGGTATGTATGCTCTCGGAACTTACTGTAGAAAGTAACGTGATGCAGAACCCCTCTCATATTTGTTAAATCATGATTACAATAAAGTCGCTCAACAGTTTTAAAGTACACTACAGCGTAATTGTGAACTGGTGGTGCAGTCATAACAAGGATTCCTCTATCTGAATGAAACACACATGTCTTTCTCCATTACTTTCAGCATTGCAGCTACTGTCTTTTCTGTAATGTATGAAGAAGTCGGAAGAACCTTCAGTCCATTCGAAAGTCACTGAGAAATACGAATGTGGTGGAACTGTGCAACCACCATTCTTGAAACAAGGTAGCTGCTCCACTGCATTACTCAGTATCAACTTTCGGGAAGTTTGTACCTAAAAATAACCCGCCTGTCTTCGTTCTTATAGTGAATATCTCTTCATGTTAATCGATCAACAACAGTGGAAAACTAGTAGAATAGTATGCTCTTCTTGTTACAGTGTATAAAAGGATGCGTTTCATCGTGCCAGGACCAACGTCCTGAATTGTCCATATGGAGTCGCAGGTAGAATAACTTTCGTTGTACTCTTTATAATGGCAGTACAATACGTAATAAGTTGTTAGATGTAATCATTATTTCTATCTACTGGTAAACAACGAATGATGTGAAAATTTGATGACAGCTGAAGTTTGACGTCATCTGTGCCTTGAACACGTCATGCCCGTTTATCCACAGTTCTATAAATTTCATGCAAGTTACCGGTCTTTGCGTAGAAACTTCTGAATTATATCTGAATTCATTAAATTACTTATGTGTCCTGCTTACAAATAGTAAGACGCCACATACACACACGATTAACACGTCGAGGTTGCATCTTGACGACTGGGTGACTGAAGGACCGTTTGGCTACTTAACAAGCAACGTACAAACAAGAAGGCGCAGTAGCTCATAATCGGCCTCAGCCAGGTGCTGCTACCCTGAACGCGCATGTAGCGAACCCTACAATTGCGCGCGAGCGTCCTGCGACGGAAGGATGCAACAACACACTGTTATATACTCTATAGAGAATGGTTCTTGACTGTACGACACTGATCAGTAACTGGGATGGTTTGGGCTGCATCACTACCCGTGAAGCAATTAAAGAATTTTTTGGCTATACTCATCTTTATTTTCAAAATGAAGTTTACACAGTACTACCGCCCACTCTTGTAAATTTATCAGCAGTTCCATGTCCTTTAATTTAAAGTTTATTTGCAACTATGTGTACACCGTAAAACCACCCACTAACGTGAATTAAGCAAATTTCAACAGGATCACGAAACTAACGCTTATGAGCAATTTAGGAAGCAGCATCTGCTGCAACAGTTCACGAGGCGGAAATTATTCTAAGACCATTGTCAGTGCACGTTTCCATGTAAGTATCCACACAGTCGCTCGGATACTTCATACTGAAGTCAGTGACGGCTCGTAATCACACATTCACATTTCTATCGCAAACTTCACTCTTGGCGATCCAAGTTTCCTCAAACGTTTTTGCTTCTACAATTGAATAATTCACCAGTGTCAGGTTTCACTCTTAGTTATGATACATGCTGTATAAATCACTGAGGATGAATTCCTGAATGTTTCCTTAAACACGTTGCTGTTGCTTCCTTTCATCATTCTCCGCCAACTGTTAGTATGTGTGCGTACTGAAAAGTGAGCCTCGCAATTTTTTATGTGTTTGTTAAATAAAACGAACTTTATTAAACTTCTACATCTTTATTATTCATACCTATATATTTACAGCCCTTCGCTGCTAGAGGTCTCTAATTTTAGAGTGTAACATAGCGGTGTGTAGCGTAATTATGCTAGCTCCTGAGAAACAGCGTGCTGTAATCGAGTTTCTAACCGCAGAAAAAATCCGCCCAGGACCCTCTCCTCCAGCATGACAACGCCAGACGTCACCTGAGAGCTGGGACATCTGCAACAACCCGACGCCGGGGGTTCACTTTCGTCTATCGTCCTCCGTACGGACCCGACTTGGACCCATCGATTTTCATCTGGTTCCAAAAGCGAAAGGACATCTTCGAGAACTTCACTTTGATAGTGATGTAGCGATGCAAACAAAGGCGAGGTTGTAGGTCTGTCATAAAAAAACAATCAATCTACAGTGACGGTATCAACAAACTGGTCTCTCGTTGGAAGAAATGGGTTCGTCGCAGCGGCGACTATGTTGCGAAATAAATATGATGAATAAAGATGTGTAGATATTAATAACGTTTTTTTTGTTTAACAAGCTTTAAATGTTTTCCCGTAAACAATTTGGAGGCCCTTGTACGAGGGCCGTTCAATAAATAATGCACCACTTTCTTCCTCGGCCAATTTCGGCTGAAAAAATGCGGAATCTCTTGTGCGACATCGTGGAATATTCCCGCTTCAGCCCATATAGTTTCATGAAGTTGCGATAGCTAACGGCGCTATACGGAGCCTTCGAAATAGCGTCTATAACGGAGGAGTATTCCAAGCAGAGAGGCTACACTGAGTTTCTTTTATCTGAAAACCAGAACATTACAGATATTCATAGGCGCTTGTAGAATCTCTTCGCAGTCCTGGCAGTGAACAAAAGCATGGAAAGTCGTTGGTCAAGGCGTCTGTCATCATCGCAACAAGGTCCGATCTTCCGCGTGCCGGTCAGCCGCTTCCTGCATAGCTGGAACATGTGGACAATTTTATTCGAGGTGATCGACGGATCGCAATTAAACATCTTGCTGCACTATTGGATGACTCTGTTGATAGTACTGATACACTCGTCCACCAGTTGGGGTACTCAAACGTGCGTGCCCGCTGAGTTCGTCGCCTCATAACAGAAGACCATAAGGAGCAATGAAGAACATTTGTGCTTGCGCGTTGCTAGCTGATCGTGCCAATTTTTTGCGAACATAGTCACAGGAGATGGAGTATGGGTTCATCTCTTCGAACCGAAAATAGCAATCCATTGTTTGGTATCATACCACCTCTCTCCCGAAGAAAAAGTTCAAAGCCGCACCGTCAGCCGGTAAAGTCATGTTGACTGTCTTCTGGGGCTCTTAAGGGGCTATCCTGTTTGATGTACTCAGTCATGGTGCAACGATCAACTCTGAAGTGCATTGTCCTGTTCTCAGGAAAGTGAAAAAACCAATTCAGCATGTTCGTTGCCACAAAAATGCTAACGAAATTCTCTATGAAAGGCCTCATACAAAACTGCGCACCCGAGAGTAGCCTACAAAACTATTGGACTGTTCCACCTCGTCCACCCTACAGCTCGTATCTCGCACCTTCTGACTTCCATCTGTTTGGCTCAATGAAGGATGCACTCTGCGGTGGAGCAGTAAGTAAATGATAGGGACGTTACTGATGCAGCAAAACGTTGACTCCGAAGTTGACTAGTAGTGGTGCTACAGGCCCTCCCAGTAACATGGCGTGTGGCCTTCGCATTGAACAGATATAATATTGAAAAATATAGTTTTTTAGCCAATAGAGTGGGTAATAATTGGTTTATTGGAATAATGAATAGAAAAAAATGATTTGCATTACTTATTGAACGCCCCTCGTAGTATTCCATCTATAACAATCTCCATGGCGACGACAGTTAAGCTGTACGTTTCCTGCCTTTGTCTTCGTGAAACACTGAATTACGTAGCTAAACATAGTTCTTAAACGTACACTGAGCCGTATATGTCATCTGATGCATTCACACCGCGACCATTAACACCTATATTGTCGCACATCAAACAGGCTCGTAGATACTCAAAGAAAGAATGTTTACTGCGTGAACGATTGTAAAATGAAGTGTATTAGATGTCGTGAGTGGTTGATGTAGAACACACCCATGTAAGTGACCTTACTTTTAATATCGTAAAAAGATTGCATCTGACATTCTCTTGGAATATGTCTAAACCAGTCTCGTGGAAGGATAAATTCAAAAAATCGAGTTTACTGAACGATAAATTGTTCTGGGTCACACTAGGGCAAGACTTATACACTCCTGGAAATGGAAAAAAGAAGACATTGACAACGGTGTGTCAGACCCACCATACTTGCTCCGGACACTGCGAGAGGGCTGTACAAGCAATGATCACACGCACGGCACAGCGGACACACCAGGAACCGCGGTGTTGGCCGTCGAATGGCGCTAGCTGCGCAGCATTTGTGCACCGACGCCGTCAGTGTCAGCCAGTTTGCCGTGGCATACGGAGCTCCATCGCAGTCTTTAACACAGGTAGCATGCCGCGACAGCGTGGACGTGAACCGTATGTGCAGTTGACGGACTTTGAGCGAGGGCCTATAGTGGGCATGCGGGAGGCCGGGTGGATGTACCACCGAATTGCTCAACACGTGGGGCGTGAGGTCTCCACAGTACATCGATGTTGTCGCCAGTGGTCGGCGGAAGGTGCACGTGCCCGTCGACCTGGGACCGGACCGCAGCGACGCACGGATGCACGCCAAGACCGTAGGATCCTACGCAGTGCCGTAGGGGACCGCACCGCCACTTCCCAGCAAATTAGGGACACTGTTGCTCCTGGGGTATCGGCGAGGACCATTCGCAACCGTCTCCATGAAGCTGGGCTACGGTCCCGCACACCGTTAGGCCGTCTTCCGCTCACGCCCCAACATCGTGCAGCCCGCCTCCAGTGGTGTCGCGACAGGCGTGAATGGAGGGACGAATGGAGACGTGTCGTCTTCAGCGATGAGAGTCGCTTCTGCCTTGGTGCCAATGATGGTCGTATGCGTGTTTGGCGCCGTGTAAGTGAGCGCCACAATCAGGACTGCATACGACCGAGGCACACAGGGCCAACATCTCTCATCATGGTGTGGGGAGCGATCTCCTACACTGGCCGTACACCTCTGGTGATCGTCGAGGGGACACTGAATAGTGCACGGTACTTCCAAACCGTCATCGAACCCATCGTTCTACCATTCCTAGACCGGCAAGGGAACTTGCTGTTCCAACAGGACAATGCACGTCCGCATGTATACCGTGCCACCCAATGTGCTCTAGAAGGTGTAAGTCAACTAACCTGGCCAGCAAGATCTTCGGATCTGTCCCCCATTGAGCATGTTTGGGACTGTATGAAGCGTCGTCTAATGCGGTCTGCACGTCCAGCACGAACGCTGGTCCAACTGAGGCGCCAGGTGGAAATGGCGTGGCAAGCCGTTTCACAGGACTACATCCAGCATCTCTACGATCGTCTCCATGGGAGAATAGCAGCCTGCATTGCTGCAAAAGGTGGGTATACACTGTACTAGTGCCGACATTGTGCATGCTCTGTTGCCTCTGTCTATGTGCCTGTGGTTCTGTCAGTGTGATCGTGTGATGTATCTGACCCCAGAAATGTGTCAATAAAGTTTCCCCTTCCTGGGACAATGAATTCACGGTGTTCTTATTTCAATTTCCAGGAGTGTAATTACAAATGTGAAGAATATTGTTTTGAAAGACCGAGTGAGGTGGCACGGTGGTAAGACACTGGATTCGCATTCGGGAGGACAGTAGTTCAAATCTCCGTCCTGCCATCTAAATGTAGGATTTCCGTGGTTATCCAAACTCGCGTAAGGAAAACGCCGGTGTGGTTCCTACCGAAAGGCGACGGTCGAGTTCCTTCTCCAGCCTTCCTCACCAACAGCTTTTCCGCCGTCTCTAATGACTTCGTTGTCAACCGAATAATAAACCCTAAACCTCCATATCGTTTTTGAACCAGTCAACGAGTTTGCATTTTCTGTTTTTCTATTTGCATGAAAATTTCTTATGATGTCTTACAGCGTATAAATTTTCTTCTAGCGGGAATATTACACTCCTGGAAATTGAAATAAGAACACCGTGAATTCGTTGTCCCAGGAAGGGGAAACTTTATTGACACATTCCTGGGGTCAGATACATCACATGATCACACTGACAGAACCACAGGCACATAGACACAGGCAACAGAGCATGCACAATGTCGGCACTAGTACAGTGTATATCCTCCTTTCGCAGCAATGCAGGCTGCTATTCTCCCATGGAGACGATCGTAGAGATTCTGGATGTAGCCCTGTGGAACGGCTTGCCATGCCATTTCCACCTGGCGCCTCAGTTGGACCAGCGTTCGTGCTGGACGTGCAGACCGCGTGAGACGACGCTTCATCCAGTCCCAAACATGCTTAATGGGGGACAGATCCGGAGATCTTGCTGGCCAGGGTAGTTGACTTACACCTTCTAGAGCACGTTGGGTGGCACGGGATACATGCGGACGTGCATTGTCCTGTTCGAACAGCAAGTTCCCTTGCCGGTCTTGGAATGGTAGAACGATGGGTTCGATGACGGTTTGGATGTACCGTGCACTATTCAGTCTCCCCTCGACGATCACCAGAGGTGTACGGCCAGTGTAGGAGATCGCTACCCACACCATGATGCCGGGTGTTGGCCCTGTGTGCCTCGGTCGTATGCAGTCCTGATTGTGGCGCTCACCTGCACGGCGCCAAACACGCATACGACCATCATTGGTACCAAGGCAGAAGCGACTCTCATCGCTGAAGACGACACGTCTCCATTCGTCCCTCCATTCACGCCTGTCGCGACACCACTGGAGGCGGGCTGCACGATGTTGGGGCGTGAGCGGAAGACGGCCTAACGGTGTGCGGGACCGTAGCCCAGCTTCATGGAGACGGTTGCGAATGGTCCTCGCCGATACCCCAGGAGCAACAGTGTCCCTAATTTGCTGGGAAGTGGCGGTGCGGTCCCCTACGGTACTGTGTAGGATCCTACGGTCTTGGCGTGCATCTGTGCGTCGCTGTGGTCCGGTCCCAGGTCGACGGGCACGTGCACCTTCCGCCGACCACTGGCGACAACATCGATGTACTGTGGAGACCTCACGCTCCACGTGTTGAGCAATTCGGCGGTACGTCCACCCGGCCTCCCGCATGCCCACTATACGCCCTCGCCGCGGTTCCTGGTGTGTCCGCTGTGCCGTGCGTGTGATCATTGCTTGTACAGCCCTCTCGCAGTGTCCGGAGCAAGTATGGTGGGTCTGACACACCGGTGTCAATGTGTTCTTTTTTCCATTTCCAGGAGTGTAGAACTACTGCACTGATTCGCTGGAAAATAATAATTTTGAACCCATAAAATAGTTCAAAGCGAATTTAAAAATTATTTCCGCCTACAGTGAAAAATGCATCCATTCTCGACTTCTATAGTCGCAGATAATTTTGAAATATGCAGTGGAAATTTCGCCTGGAAGAGGTAGAGAAAGAACATATTTAATTCACCACTGAATAAATAATATGTTTCAATTCCCATTTAGTGCTCTTTAGAAGTTGAACATATTTCCGAATACATTACTACTGAAACTTATTAATCTATAGTACCAAAAGCATGCACGTGCGTGCGTGCTCACTGAAGTGTGCGTGTATATACGTGTGTGCGTCTCTCTCTCTCTCTCTCTCTCTCTCTCTCTCTGTGTGTGTGTGTGTGTGTGTGTGTGTGTGTGTGTGTGTGTGTGTGTGTGTGTGTATATGTGTGTGTGCTATGTCTTTGGCGCATACAGTGTATTAATATAGGGGGTTAACATGTTCCCCGTCAGAACGTGGCACTGATTAGGCGGTGCTCTTTATGAGTCGATATGCCTTTGATGGTGAGTGTATGGCCCGGCTTTGTTGCAGATACCGCTGGCTGGCTTCCCACTGGAGTGCTTGTATGGTCGTAGATGACGAAGAGCGCAAGATGGAAGTCGAGTGTGGCGGCGGTGTGCAGTTACGGGATGTAGCTTGCGTCACGATCGCGGGTTCAAAACCCGTGCGCTCAGAGCTGTGCTCGTCGTTCGTACCGCTGCCCACTGTGCAAAGGTAATGCTCTTCAACTTCTCTCTGGATTATTGACATTGCCTGTAAAGCATAACAACATCATTGTAAGTGTGATTGTAATTTACTTAGACTGTTATGTTACTGAATATTAACGCTATTATTCCCCTTATAACGTCACGGTTATTTTAGTTTCGATACATATAGTATGTGTCAGCTTCAACTAAACGCAACTGGTAATCGTTAACTGTTTCACGCACTTGTAACATGTTTGACCTACAACCTTCGCAGTCACTAACGTTTCTGTTCCATGAAAATCTGCAGTGCAGACACATTGAAAGAGTAATACAGTTGTACCACTCCACTCAACTCGTAGCCAGCAAGCAAATCGCAACAGTTCAATACTTCTCCTCTGATCTTCCTTTGTTTGTAACTAGCTAAGTACAAGGCTTTGCCCAGGCATGTATTTATTCTAACCTTCTATTAGTCCATCTCCTCCTTCCCCCTCTGTTCATCACCTCCTTCACCCCATCTATGTTCATCTCCTACACCACCTCTCCCTATCCATCACTTCTAAGCCCCCCCCCCCCCAATCCCGCCGTCCCACCATTTCCTCTTTCTCCTCTCTCTGCCCATATCCTTTTCCGCCTATCGCTGTCCATTTGCTCCTCCTTCTCTGTCTATCTGTTCCTTCTCCCTCTATCCATCTGCTCCTCCTCCTCATCGCCACGCTGGGTAGCTAAGCTGCCTGAGGCGCATTGCCACGGTTTGCGCGGCTCCCTCACCCCCTCCCCCCCACCCCCGTCGGAGGTTCGAGTCCTCCCTCGGACATGTATGTATGTGTCGCCTACCACGGTGACAGGTATGCTGCTCCTCCTTTCTCCACGTTGACATGATCACCCCATGAGGAGGCTGGTGGTTCTTCCCACCACAGTATTTCTTTCCAGATCGTAACTAATGTGTGAAACAAATTTGGATGAAATCAATTTACTACCCGTTGCTTTGACTGCGTACGCAAATGTCAAATATGTTTCACGTATCTGACACGTATTTGTGCACGTATTTCACGTGTATCTCTCGTGAATTTCGACCTGCAGTTTCATTTTCACGCATCTCAGCATTTGACATCATACGTCGAGAATTATGTGTCGTATGACATATTTCTGTAGGTACATTCCGCGCCATATGTGGATGTTGTTGTTGTGGTCTTCAGTCCTGAGACTGGTTTAATGCAGCTCTCCATACTACTCTATCCTGTGCAAGGTTCTTCATCTCCCAGTACCTACTGCAACCTACATCCTTCTGAATCTGCTTAGTGTATTCATCTCTTGGTCTCCCTCTACGACTTTTACTCTCCACGCTGCCCTCCAACACTAAATTGGTGATTCCTTGATGCCTCATAACATGTCCTAGCAACCGATCCCTTCTTCTGGTCAAGTTGTTCCACAAACGTCTCTTCTCCCCAATCCTATTCAATACTTCCTCATTAGTTATGTGATCTACCCATCTAATCTTCAGCATTCTTCTGTAGCACCACATTTCGAAAGCTTCTATTCTCTTCTGGTCCAAACTATTTATCGTCCATGTTTCACTTCCATACATGGCTACACTCCATACAAATACTTTCAGAAATGACTTCCTGACACTTAAATCTATACTCTATGTTAACAAATTTCTCTTCTTCAGAAACGCTTTCCTTGCCATTGCCAGTCTTCATTTTATATCCTCTCTACTTCGACCATCATCAGTTATTTTGCTCCCCAAATAGCAAAACTCCTTTACTACTTTAAGTGTCTCATTTCCTAATCTAATTACCTCAGCATCACCCGACTTAATTCGACTACATTCCATTATCCTCGTTTTGCTTTTGTTGATTTTCATCTTATATACTCCTGTCAAGCCACTGTCCATTCCATTCAACTGCTCTGCCAAGTCCTTTGCTGTCTCTGACAGAATTACAATGTCATCGGCGAACCTCAAAGTTTTTATTTCTTCTCCGTGGATTTTAATACCTACTCCGAATTTTTCTTTTGTTTCCTTTACTGCTTGCTCAATATACAGATGGAATAACATCGGGGAGAGGCTACAACCCTGTCTTACTCCCTTCCCAACCACTGCTTCCCTTTCATGTCCCTCGAATCTTATAACTGCCATCTGGTTTCTGTACAAATTGTAAATAGCCTTTCGCTCCCTGTATTTTACCCCTGCCACCTTTAGAATTTGAAAGAGAGTATTCCAGTCAACATTGTCAAAAGCTTTCTCTAAGTCTACAAATGCTAGAAACGTAGGTTTGCCTTACCTTAATCTTTCTTCTAAGATAAGTCGTAAGGTCAGTTTTGCCTCACATGTCCCTGTATTTCTACGAAATCCAAACTGGTCTTCCCCGAGGTCGGCTTCTACTAGTTTCTCCTTTCGTCTGTAAAGAATTCGAGTTAGTATTTTGCAGCTGTGGCTTATAAAACTGATTTTTCGGTAATTTTCACATCTGTCAACACCTGCTTTCTTTGGGATTGGAATTATTATATTTTTCTTGAAGTCTGAGGGTATTTCGCCTGTTTTATACATCTTGCTCACCAGATGGTAGAATTTTGTCAGGACTGGCTCTCGCAAGGCCGTCAGTAGTTCCAATCGAATGTTGTCTACTCCGGGGGCCTTGTTTCGACTCAGGTCTTTCAGTGCTCTGTAAAACTCTTCACGCAGTATCGTATCTCCCATTTCATCTTCATCTACATCCTCTTCCATTTCCATAATATTGTCCTCAAGTACATCGCCCTTATATAGACCCTCTATATACTCCTTCCACCTTTCTGCTTTCCCTTCTTTGCTTAGAGCTGGGTTTCCATCTGAGCTCTTGATGTTCATACAAGTGGTTCTCTTATCTCCAAAGGCCTCCTTAATTTTCCTGCAGGCAGTATCTATCTTACGCCTAGTGAGATAAGCCTCTACATCCTTACATTTGTCAATTAAATTCAGTATTTCTTCTGTGACCTAAGGATTTCTGCTAGCCCTCGTCTTTTTACCTACTTGATCCTCTGCTGCCTTCACTACTTCATCCCTCAAAGCTACCCATTCTTCTTCTACTTTATTTCTTTCCCACATTCCTGTCAATTGTTCCCTTATGGTCTCCCTGAAACTCTGTACAACCTCTGGTTCTTTCAGTTTATCCAGGTCCCATCTCCTTAAATTCCCACCTTTTTGCAGTTTCTTCAGTTTTAATATACAGGTCATAACCAATAGATTGTGGTCAGAGACCACATCTGCCCCTGGAAATGTCTTACAATTTAAAACCTGGTTCCTAAATCTCTGTCTTACCTTTATATAATCTATCTGATACCTTTTAGTATCTCCAGGGTTCTTCCATGTATACAACCTTCTTTCATGATTCTTAAACCAAGTGTTAGCAATGATTAAGTTGTGCTCTGTGCAAAATTCTACCAGGCGGCTTCCTCTTTCATTTCTTAGCCCCAATCCATATCCACCTTCTACTTTTCCTTCTCTACCTTTTCCTACACTCGAATTTCAGTCACCCATGATTATTAAATTTTCATCTCCCTTCACTACCTGAATAATTTCTTTTATTTCATCATACATTCCTTCAATTTCTTCGTCATCAGCAGAGCTAGTTGGCATATAAACTTGTACTACTGTAGTAGGTATGGGCTTCGTATCTATATTGGCCACAATAATGGGTTCACTATACTGTTTGTAGTAGCTTACCCGCATCCCTATTTTCCTATTCATTATTAAACCTACTCCTGCATTACCCCTATTTGATTTTGCGTTTATAACCCTGTAGTCACCTGACCAGAAGTCTTGTTCTTCCTGAAACCGAACTTCACTAATTCCCACTATATCTAACTTTAACCTATACATTTCCCTTTTTAAATTTTCTAACCTACCTGCCCGATTAAGGGATCTGACATTCCACGCTCCGATCCGTAGAACGCCAGTTTTTTTCCTCCTGATAACGACATCCTCTTGAGTAGTCCCCGCCCGGAGATCCGAATGGGGGACTATTTTACCTCCGGAATATTTTACCCAAGAGGACGCCATCATCATTTAATCATACAGTAAAGCTGCATGCCCTCGGGAAAATTTACGGCCGTAGTTTCCCCTTGCTTTCAGCCGTTCGCAGTACCAGCACAGCAAGGCCGTTTTGGTTATTGTTACAAGGCCAGATCAGTCAATCATCTAGACTGTTGCCCTTGCAACTACTGAAAAGGCTGCTGCCCCTCTTCAGGAACCGCACGTTTGTCTGGCCTCTCAACAGATACCCCTCCGTTGTGGTTGTACCTACGGTATGGCTATCTGTATTGCTGAGGCACGCAAGCCTCCCCACCAACGGCAAGGTCCATGGTTCAAGGCGGGTATATGTGGATACCGTCTGTGAAATTTGTTGAGAGCAGTGTTTCAGTAAAGAAGTAATAAATTAAAACGTCACGCATGATGCCGTAGTTTTGTACTCATCTCAATATTTGATGCCATATCTTCTGAACAGCCGGCCGGAGTGGCCGTGCGGTTCTAGGCGCTACAGTCAGGAGCCGGGCTGCAGCTACGGTAGCAGGTTCGAATCCTGCCTCGGGCATGGATGTGTGTGACGTTCTTAGGTTTGTTAGTTTTAATTAGGTCTAAGTTCTAGGCGACTGATGACCTCAGAAGTTAAGTCACATAGCGCTCCGAGCCATTTGAACCGTTTGAATCTTCTGAACTACGTGTCGTACAATGATACAATTTTGCTGGTGTATTCAGTGGTATAAATGAATACTGTGTGCAAAATGTGTCACGAATAGAGTTAGTAGTAAGGAAGTAATCAATTATGTTGCAGTTCTACTGAAAGAACAGGGAAAATGTCGGCATCATCACCGGTGTTAAGCGAGCAGTGGTAGTTTCATCTGGTGACTTCAGTTTTATATTTTATGGAAAGAACGACCATGAGAGCGGTTTTTTATTATTTTTTTATTGGTTGTGACAATGACTTTATCAGATGGTCTGCCTTATGTGCCATGATGTCCATATGGTTTTATAAATGTTAATCCACGTTTCAGGTATGTGGTTCTGTAATAATTGTAATGTATATAGTTAACTCATGTAAGCCCTCCCTCAAACCTGTTATGTTATACCTTCACAGATCTGATGATGACATCTTCAGAGTGCTGAAACCGGTCATCTAATAAACTATTGAAGTGATCGTAGCTTTTCAATTATTTTAAAAACAGAGTGATTGCCCCACGACACACCATGTGTTCACTGCACAATTTGCTCGAGTTAAACATCATGTACAAATTCCTGTTGAACTCCTATTCCTCTACAATATTAGACGACCGAACAATAAATGGATTTCCGCTGGCTTTCTCTCCCATCAGAGAACATTTTTATACTCCTGGACAACTGCTGCTAAGCTCTCGGTTTCCCGCGACGTCAAGTAAACATTCCAGACTTGGTGACAGCCAGGTTCGCCGGGAAACATCAGACACCTAAGTGGCAACTGTAAGGTGATATTCTCACGAACTGGATAAAACGTTTAACGGCAGTTCGAACAGCTTAACCATGTCTGCCTCTGGGTACTTTTCACACTGCGCCCACGGTGGTTGGCGAAAATGCAGAGTGCGCTCCTAAGTCATATTCTCAACACTCATACTGTGATATTCACTGACGTTCTCCAGCAGCAAGAATACAGTTTCATCCCACTGCCTCATCGACACAATCCCAATCGTGAACAGACAGCCCTGGGATACTTTAACAAAGCGAAGCAGGAACCGGATAGTTACGTCAAACAGTCCGCTAAATCTGGTTCTTATAATGCCTCCGCCAGCGCCGCCGAACGGGGCCACAGTCGATCTCGTCCTGCGAAAATGCCAGTGGCTTCTGTCCAGACCAGGAAAGTATACCAGGATTAAATGCGCAGTAAAAATCCAATACTGAATTAAAATTTATAGTATGCCAATCAAAATGTTAGTATTGTAGCAAGCATCTCTTTCATAAGAATTAATAAAATTTAAAAGACACGAGCATTACTCAAGGAGGGCTTCATTACACCCTGAATTAAGTCAAATCACATATTAAAAGATGAAACTTCGATCAGAGACTCTCGTGTCACGTTTCAAAACTCTGGAAAAAGGTGAATATTGAACAACTTTATTGGTCGGATTTTTCGTAGTCATTGCCCATTTGACATCCAGTTCTGCATAAACGATTTGCAGAGGCTTTTCCATGCATTACTAGCTTCAGAAATGTGCTTCCGTGTTGCTACTGCATGTCATCTAACGACCTCCCGTTAAGTTTTCAGCTCGGTGTATCTTATCTGTTTAGCAAAGAACTTCGTTGGCCCATCTGCCATGTATGAGTGGTTGACAGTCAGAGCCATCTCCACTTCATTCTCATTAAATGTTCCTCTCTGATCTGTTCCCTGCTTAATTCGACTTTTTCCCTGTCTATTTTAATCACACACTGCATGATTAGTAACGTTTTTGAATGTTTTTAACTCTTAAAGTACATGCATTATGCCGTAGTTGGTACCACGTAACATACCTGATCGTAAACTTAATTTTTCGGAGATCTCGGTAGGTTATATTTGAAAATTGTGGCCGGTTTATCACAATCATATCACATATTTTCTTCGGTCTGTTTGTTTTACTGTTCATCCAGTCATTGTCTTCAGCTACTAACACGTCAATTAGTTTTGTAACTTCATTGTTAATTCATACAAATTTCCTTTGAAGTAATATTTACTCTTTTTCTTTAGTCCTGTAGTTATGTACTGCAGGCTTTTCTGTTGTATTAAGTTTTTGCACTGGTAGCTGAAGTTTCTTTTCAATTGAGGCAAACAGTACCATGTCATCATCATAATGAAAATCGTTCAGGCATCTTCCACTATCTCGTATTCCTTCTTCTTTTTCTCCATTTAAGGATTTGAAAACTTTCTCTGAGCTACTGAGAATACGTTTAACGAACGGAATCTTGCGGGTTTGCACTTTTCTGAATTCAGAGTTTTCATTATTCTCATGTCTAATTGGATATGTAGCATCGATGCATGTATACTCAACTACTAATCTAGGCTGAATCAGAGAATTGTTACTCAACGTCTGCTAGTAAATATTTCGTTCACATTGAGTCTGAGCTCTAATCAACACATTTTAATCCCAAACAAATTTGTAATTCATATTCTACATCTACATCTACATGACTACTCTGCAATTCACATTTAAGTGCTTGGCAGAGGGTTCATCGAACCACAATCATACTATCTCTCTACTATTCCACTCCCGAACAGCGAGCGGGAAAAACGAACACCTAAACCTTTCTGTTCGAGCTCTGATTTCTCTTAATTTATTATGATGATCATTACTACCTATGTAGGTTGGGCTCAACAAAATATTTTCGCATTCGGAAGAGAAAGTTGGTGACTGAAATTTCGTAAAAAGGTCTCGCAGCGACGAAAAACATTTATGCTGTAATGACTTCCATCCCAACTCGTGTATCATATCTGCCACACACTCTCCCCTATAACGCGATAATACAAAACGAGCTGCCCTTTTTTGCACCCTTTCGATGTCCTCCGTCAATCCCACCTGGTAAGGATCCCACACCGCGCAGCAATATTCTAACAGAGGACGAACGAGTGTAGTGTAAGCTGTCTCTTTTGTGGACTTGTTGCATCTTCTAAGTGTCCTGCCAATGAAACGCAACCTTTGGCTCGCCTTCCCGACAATATTATCTATGTGGTCCTTCCAACTGAAGTTGTTCGTAATTTTAACACCCAGGTACTTAGTTGAATTGACAGCCTTGAGAATTGTACTATTTATCGAGTAATCGAATTCCAACGGATTTCTTTTGGAACTCATGTGGATCATCTCACACTTTTCGTTATTTAGCGTCAACTGCCACCTGACCCACCATACAGCAATCTTTTCTAAATCGCTTTGCAGCTGATACTGGTCTTCGGATGACCTTACTAGACGGTAAATTACAGCATCATCTGCGAACAGTCTAAGAGAACTGCTCAGATTGTCACCCAGGTCATTTATATAGATCAGGAACAGTAGAGGTCCCAGGACGCTTCCCTGGGGAACACCTGATATCACTTCAGTTTTACTCGATGATTTGCCGTCTATTACTACGAACTGCGACCTTCCTGGCAGGAAATCACGAATCCAGACGCACAACTGAGACGATACCCCATAGCTCCGCAGCTTGATTAGAAGTCGCTTGTGAGGAACGGTGTCAAAAGCTTTCCGGAAATCTAGAAATACGGAATCAACTTGAGATCCCCTGTCGATAGCGGCTATTACTTCGTGCGAATAAAGAGCTAGCTGCGTTGCACAAGAGCGATGTTTTCTGAAGCCATGATGATTACGTGTCAATAGATCGTTCCCTTCGAGGTGATTCATAATGTTTGAATACAGTATATGCTCCAAAACCCTACTGCAAACCGACGTCAATGATATAGGTCTGTAGTTAAATGGATTACTCCTACTACCCTTCTTGAACACTGGTGCGACCTGCGCAATTTTCCAATCTGAAGGTACAGATCTATCGGTGAGCGAGCGGTTGTATATGAGTGCTAAGTAGGGAGCTATAGTATCAGCGTAATCTGAAAGGAACCTAATCGGTATACAATCTGGACCTGAAGACTTGCCCGTATCAAGCGATTTGAGTTGCATCGCAACCCCTAAGGTATCTACTTCTAAGAAACTCATGCTAGCAGATGTTCGTGTTTCAAATTCTGGAATATTCCATTCGTCTTCCCTGGTGAAGGAATTTCGGAAAACTGCGTTCAATAACTCCGCTTTAGCGGCACAGTCGTCGATAACAGTACCATCGGCACTGCGCAGGGAATGTATTGACTGCGTCTTGCCGCTTGTGTACTTTACATACGACAAGAATTTCTTCGGATTTTCTACTAAATTTCGAGACAATGTTTCGTTGTGGAACCTATTAAAGGCATCTCGCATCGAAGTACGTGCCAAATTTCGCGCGTCTGTAAATTTTAGCCCATCTTCGGGATTTCGCGTTCTTCTGAACTTCGCATGCTTTTTCCGTTGCCTCTGCAACAGCGTTCGGACCTTTTTTGTGTATCACGGGGGATCCGTTCCATCTCTTACCAATTTATGAGGTATTAATCTCTCAATTGCTGTTGCTACTATATCTTTGAATTTGAGCCACATCTCGTCTACATTCGCATAGTCA
Organism: Schistocerca gregaria; assembly: GCF_023897955.1. NCBI lineage: Eukaryota > Metazoa > Arthropoda > Insecta > Orthoptera > Acrididae > Schistocerca > Schistocerca gregaria. The sequence goes on from NC_064931.1 coordinate 469,263,732, forward strand.
GTTCGGAAGGAATGGAAATTGTCTTTTAGGAAGGCTTCTAGTGGCACTTTATCCGCTTTTTTAAATAAAATTATTTTGCGTTTGTTTCTGATGGGTTTGGAAGAAATGGTATTGAGCCTAGCTACAATGACCTTGTGATCACTAATCCCTGTATCAGTCATGATGCTCTCTATCAGCTCTGGATTGTTTGTGGCCAAGAGGTCAAGTGTGTTTTCGCAACCATTTACAATTCGCGTGGGTTCGTGGACTAACTTCTCTAAATAATTTTCGGAGAATGCATTTAGGACAATCTCGGAAGACGTTTTCTGCCTACCACCGGTTTTGAACAAGTATTTTTGCCAACATACCGAGGGTAGGTTGAAGTCCCCACCAACTATAACCGTATGAGTGGGGTATTTATTTGTTACGAGACTCAAACTTTCTCTGAACTGTTCCGCAACTGTATCATCGGAGTCTGGGGGTCGGTAGAAGGAGCCAATTATTAACTTAATTCGGCTGTTAAGTATAACCTCCACCCACACCAATTCGCACAGAGTATCTACTTCGACTTCACTACAAGATAAACCACTACTGACAGACACAAACACTCCACCACCAATTCTGCCTAATCTATCTTTCCTGAACACCGTCTGAGACTTCGTAAAAATTTCTGTAGAACTTATTTCAGGCTTTAGCCAGTTTTCTGTACCTATAACCATATCAGCTTCTGTGCTTTCTATTAGCGCTTGAAGCTCAGGGACTTTTCCAGCGTAACTACAACAATTTACAACTATAATTCCGACTGTTCCTTGATCCAAGCACGTCCTGTAATTGCCAAGCACCCTTTGACATTGCAGCCCATCCCGCACTTTCCCGAGGCCTTCTAACCTAAAAAACCGCCCAGTCCACGCCACACAGCCTCCGCTACCCGTGTAGCCGCCAGCTGAGTGTAGTGAACTCCTGACCTATTCAGCGGAACCCGAAACCCCACCACCCTATGGCGCAAGTCAAGGAATCTGCAGCCAATACGGTCGCAAAACCGTCTGAGCCTCTGATTCAGACCCTCCACCCGGCTCTGCACCAAAGGTCCGCAGTCGGTTCTGTCAACGATGCTGCAGATGGTGAGCTCTGCCTTCATCTCGTAAGCAAGACCGGCAGCCTTCACCAAATCAGATAGCCGCTGGAATCCAGAGAGAATTTCCTCAGATCCAAAGCGACACACGTCATTAGTGCCGACATGTGCCACCACCTGCAGCTGGCTGCACCCTGTGCTCTTCATGGCATCCGGAAGGACCCTTTCCACATCAGGAATGACTCCTCCCGGAATGCACACGGAGTGCACACTGGATTTCTTTCCCTCCTTAGCCGCCGTATCCCTAAGGGGCCCCATTACGCGCCTAACATTGGAGCTCCCAACTACCAGTAAGCCCACCCTCTGCGATTGCCCGGACCTTGAAGGCTGAGAATGATCCTCTGAAACAGGACAGGCAGCTGCATCTGGCTCAGCCAGAGACAGTGCCTGAAACCGGTTTGTCAGACGCACCGGGGAGGCTTTCTGATCAGCCTCCGGGGACGCCTTTCGCTGCCTGCCACGCCTTGGAACGACCTCCCAATCAACCACAGGAACTATTCTAACATTTCAGTTATGACTTGCTAGTAGCCTCCGTACTGTATTTACTTCTGAAGGCAACTGACTGTTCCGCTTTATCAAAATATAATTGTCATGGTATAAAGCTAAAAAAATACTGAAAATAGTTTTCTCATCAGCGTATATAACGAAACTTATAGTACTATGTAACCTTTATGTGGAATTTGAACATGATTGTCTACAGAAACACAGTCCAGTCACATTAACGTCACCACCGCCAATGTTCAACGTCAAATTGAAATAACCACTCACAGGCAGCAGGTGCTAGCACTAGCAGTGGAGGGTAAATAAAGCGTGTTGGGGGCCGCGGACAACAGTGCAGGTATTGTCGTAACGCGGAAACGATGCGATTTATCGTGTAGCTATTGAGAAACTGCCCCCCCCCCCCCCCAGGTGAACTGCGAAGCTACCAACAGTGTTCTCTCAACGACCGTTCAGCGAACGTTGCTGTATATGTGCCTCCTGTGGAGATGCCTGGTTAATGTACCAATGCTGACCGCTGTTCAAGGGCGACGAAGGCCAGAATCTGCACGCCAATACAGAAACTGGGCATCTACTGAATGGCGACTGGTGGCCTTTTCAGATGAAATAACGTTTTATTCCATCGCACAGATGGCCGTTGGCGAGTACGGCGTGAAACGTATGAGACCAAACAAGAAGGGAGCGTTCTGATCTGGAGAATGTTTTCGTTGCATCGCCTAGGTGATCTCATCATTCTGGAAAGCACATTGCATCAACACAAGTATGCATCTATCCTTGGGGACCATATCCACTCCTACATGCAGTTGTCTTTTTCTCGGCAAGATCGCATCTACCAGCACGACAACGCAACGTCTCACGCAGATCTCAGTTTACGTGAGTTCTTTCAAGAGCACCAGGATGATTTTACGGGACTCCCCTGACCACAAAACTCACAGGTTTTAAACACAATCCGGAAACTGTGGGACTACCTCGATGTTATTGTTTGTACCATAGATATTCAACCGTGAAACCTAGCACTCCTGACAACAGCACCGGAGTCAGGAAGTCTCCGCATTATTATCGTTATCTTCCAGAACAGCACTGAACGCCTCACAGCGGTCCATTCTGCAAAAGGTGGTTATTAACGCTTTTGACTGGCAGTCACGTTAATGTGATTGGGCAGTGTATAACGAGTGTATAAGAGTCTGTTGAGACGCATCTTCTGACAGAAGCAAATTGAGGCAAAGTGGTACGAAGAAGGTATAGGGTCCGTAATAATTGTGGATAATTAATAAGTAACATGTCTGAATGCAAGGATGGATATCCCCCGGACTTAAAATCGGACTATCAAGAACACGGAACAAAGGTATTCAATAACGTGTTGTTCTGGGGAAACACAGGGAAAAATACGATGCAGTGGTAGAGTCAAGTCATGGAGGTGCTTAGAAGAATGTGAACAAGATTGATGTAGTTCTTTTATGGTTAAATGGTCGGGTTATGATACGATTGCTATAGAAGGGTGTCGCCAATATGGTGTAGCCGCCCTCTCACTTGGGTGTTGTCGGTGCGATCGCGGAGGTGGAGGTCTGGAACCAGTCATCAAGAAGCCAACAGTTGAAGAATATTATTTATTAACGCAACCCTAAGATACAAGATACACTTTCCGGGGACGGGTAGGCGTCCACGTTGCGTGAGCGAGGTGAGGCGTAGATTTCTGATTCACATGAAGCGAGGATGCTCTGCTGAGAATGATATGGGCAGCAGTGCGGTTGCCTGACGCACCGAGTGCTCAGAGAGCGGCGGGCGGTCATACCCCCCCCCCCCCCTTTTCCGACGACGCTAGGAGTAGCGTGGAGGCGGGGCGGCAAGGAGCCCTCAACTCCGCGTACCATTGTCCAGCGGAAACTGGGGGCTCAACCGTGCTGCAACGGCCGCCGGCTCAACCACCCTGGTGGCTTGATTGGGTGCATATAACAAACGCCCCGGTGACTGTTTGTTAGACTGCTTCTGGGGGTCTGCAACATTGTGCACGTCGCATTGCTCCAAGACCGCCTTATCACGGACGAGCAGCTACTCTGGCGAGGGTAGCATACCGATTGACGCAATGCTGCGTCGAGGAGTCATCAGTGGAGTGTTGCCACACGTTGAAGTTAGGGATGGCCGTTAATGCTGAAACAATCGGCTTTCGATCATATCGTGATTTTTTTTCCAACGTCAATTTACCCGGGCTGCTAAAAGTGCTCAAAAACAAGGGTTTATGAATCAAGCGATTTTCAGTTTCTTAGTGCTGTTGCTTCCTATAATAAACGTATAAATCGATTAAATGGCTCTGAGCACTATGGGACTTAACATCTATGGTCATCAGTCCCCTAGAACTTAGAACTACTTAAACCTAACTAACCTAAGGACATCACACAACGTCCAACCATCAGGAGGCAGAGAAAATCCCTGACCCCGCCGGGAATCGAACCCGGGAACCCGGGCGTGGGAAGCGAGAACGCTACCACACGACCACGAGATGTGGGCTAAATCGATCAAAGATTGAAATATTTTGAGTTCAGCACTTTCAAAATATATAGAATCAAAATATTACATTAAATAATCAAAGAAAAGAAAACATAGTCTTTCCATCGTTTGCTGCTATTGTGGTTGAATACTACAAAAAATCACACGTATTCTCCTACTGATTTCAATTGTTTTGAAACTCTGTTCAAAAGTCATATAGCAGTCAGGGATCATACCTCTATTTAAACATTACGAATAGTCAGTACTAAAGGGTGAAAACTGATGTTGACGAACTATTTTTTTCGTATCAAGTTGTCCGTTTTCCAGTGCTACAAACAGAGTCATGTTACGCAGACACAGGCAGCAGATCAACGGCTTTCTATTTTTATTGTAACTGTGAATGAACTGTTAAGTTTTAAGTTTTCTCCTTACATTATATCACATGTTTGTTGTAGCTTCTCCCGCGTTTAATCTGTTAAAGCACAGTGAGAGACTACCACATAGATCATATGGGGCAATTCTTGCACATTGTATGTACACGTCAACCATCTAATAGGCCACGCCACATGCTACCAGGTACATTTTTGTCTCAGCAATGCTGTACCAGTTCTTATGCCATGTGTTTGATGCTCGTTCCTGTCAGCATTGTTATTAAAGCAGGACTGATCACTTTTTACATTTTTTACAATATTGCAATATTTCAAACGATTGCAAATTTTACAAATAAAAATTTCTAGTTCTCTAAAAGGGGTTTATTTACAAACGAAAAATTTTAGCACTGCTGTTATGGCTAATTGAAATTTTAGTTTTTTACCCGGTTATTAATAAATAAAAAGACTCATCTTATAACCGAGACCAAAAAAATAGCTAAAGATATCTGTTATTCAGAACTAAAATACCGCTATGGGCCTTAACTGGACGATTTTCCTCATCCCTAGTTGACGTAACGTGCGGGGTGGTTCGAAGGTCGGCTGTGTCATCAGCCACGTGCCTCAGGGACGTAAGCGGATCACTGTATCCTGAAATTCCGTAACGTTCGCCTATTTCATCCGCGCTGCAAAAATGCTAACAACGATCTGAAATGTCAATAAAAATATCAGTGATGCTCAGTAACTACAAGCTACTTTCCTTTGTCCACTTTCTTCATCGACATTCATTGGTACTCTAGATTATAAGCAAAATTGTGCCCCTGGACTGAACATTATTTTAGAAAGTATTTGACACCGTGTGCAAACTACACAGACAGAAAAAAATCTCAGCGCCAAAAAATAATTAATCTAGAATAATGAAACTCCGGAAATACATCTGTCTAGGTAACAATTTTAAGTGATTAACACTGTAAGATCACGGGTTAATGTAAGCGCGAGGAAAGCAGTCGGGTATGTTAAATGCTGGTACATTAATAAGCGGTGTAGCCGTCAGAATGCTGAATGCAAGCATGCAAAGCATACAAACGTGCATGCATTGTGTTGTACAGGTGCCGGATGTCGGATGTCAGTTTGTGGGATGGATGGTCAATACGAAGACATTTAATTCTGTTTGTGGATGACGCTGGAGTTGTCGTCCGATGATGTCTCACATGTGTTCGAGTGGAGACAGATTTGGTGTTCGAGCAGGCCAAGGCAACATGTCGACACTCCCTAGAGTATGTTGTGTTACAAAAGTGCTATGCAGGAGAGCATATCATGTTGGAAGTCACCCCCTGGAGTACTGTTCATGAATGGCAGCACAACAGGTTGAATCATCAGACTGACGTCCAAGTTTGCAGTCAGGGTGCGTGTACTAACCACGGGAGTGCTCCTGCTGTCATACGAAGCTATACCCCAGATAATTACACCAGATCTTGGTTCAGCGTGTGTAGCACGTAGACAAGTTGGTTGTAGGCTCCCAAATGGCCACCTAACCAACACAGGTCCATCACTGACACCGAGGCACCGTCAGCTTTCTTTAGAAAATGTAGTAAACCTGCGCCGCGACCTCCAATTAGCTCTCGCTTGACACCACTGAAGTCGCAAATGGCAGTGATCTGGGGTCAGTGGAATACACTCTACAGGGCGTCTGGCTGTATGCTATCCTTTAATTAACCGATTTTTAACAGTTTGTTGTGTCACTGTGATGCTAGCTGCTGCTCAGCCTGCTGCTGGAGACGCTGAACGATGCTTCAGAGCCACACGCCAAATACGATGGTCTTCCTGCTCGGTAGTACATTTTTGTAACACTGCTGCCGGCAATCATGTACAGTGGCTACATTCCTGCCAAAGCTTTTTGCATTATCGCAGAACGAACACCCAGCTTCTCGTAGCCCTATTACACGACCTCGTAAAACTCAGTGAGGTGTCGATAATGGCGTATTTGTCGCCTTCAAGGTATTTTTGACTACCATCAACTCACCACGTCCCTATCTCAGAGGTAACTAACGCTCACGATCATTAGAGCGTGTAATTAAAACAAATAAAATTTGCATTCTCTTATGCGACTGGCGCAAAATTTGAATAGACACCATCTTTCGGATGTAGAAACACACCCACCAAATTTCGTTTATGTAGCACAACTCCTTCTTTGTGTTGCGATTTTTACTTCCGTCATTGTATTTAGGTATTTCTAATCTAGTTTTCCGCAGTACTTCCTTTTCTTTCAATTCTGTTAATTTGTAAATTAACAGCATATGTCCGGTAATTTATTGCCCGTTCTTTCCGTCATGGTGGTAATTACGACGATCTATGTGTGGGTAGAAAAGTGCTGTAGAAGTGTATGTGCCCCCAACTAATTTGACTACGCTGAAGACACAGCACTAATCAACAACTGTAAACACATAATCGCTAAAATTAGGTATGCTGCTTATTTACACTCAGGACTAAGTGTGAAACCTATTATTTACTCCTGTTCAGTAGTTAATAACTGTCAAAATATATTTTCTACATATAGCTACCCGTTCCATGAAAAACACACCCCAACTTTTTATAGAAATGTTAAAAACTAGCACACAGTCGCAACAGCTATTGTATGTTGGCCGTTAAATTTTAATAGCTTCTCTATATCTTTATATAACGGGGTAGAATTAGAACTGCCTTACATCAGTTCTCTCAAACAGTAGGGATAGTAATGTAGTCTAAGAAAACTCATAAACAAGTAACACTTATAACATAAAATAGCTAAACACGAGATACGTTGACGTATTAACACTAAATGACAACACGAAAGCAAATACTCTACAATCCAGGGCATAGCTCACTATACCAGAAATTCGTTGCAGATGAAACTTAGAACAAATGAGACACCCAAAAGTTCGGTGCATACGGCCAATTTGATATCAATCAGTCTGTAGTTCCTATCATTTTTTGCAGTTTAAACAGTCCTGCGAGACGCTCAGAAAATCTACTCTGTGCACCTACGAGCACTCAAGAACAATAACTGCATTTCATCTCCACCCGACAAATTCAGAAATAAATTTCAGAATCATTAATGGTAGTAACAGCCTCTATCAAACTCAAATACAGAAGTTGACTTTGACATACAAACGTTAACAGCTCATAGGAAACACATATTTTACAAATACATGTCTGTTTGAACTAAAACTACCGTAAAGGAACTACGTGAAATAAACAGCAACGCATACTGACGAAAACTCAGTAACACAGTGAACTCCATCCAGGCCGTTATGCTGTGGAGTAGCCACACGCACCCGTGGATCCTCCTAAGCTGTCGTATATCTTACCTGATGGACTCGTATTACGGGCTGCCGCGCGTGGGACGCGTGTGTCTGCGTGACGCCATTGACCTGACGCTAAGCGGACGTACGCGACCTCCATGCTTATCTCCTTTCGTTTTCACTGCACATGGATGGCGTAACTGAAGTTTCACACGCAAGTAGGAGGTTCTCTACTAAGAAGCTGGCACCACTAGCTAATAAATTAAGTCGAAATGCCGTAATATAGTGTTTACGCAGATTAGTGAATTACTCTGAAATTTTCGAAAAGGAGCTCGACGAATGTAAAAAAGAAATGGTTCTCGACTCGACAAAAACGTATATTTTTAATACAGAATTCACATTTCTAGGAGCAATACATTACCTGGTCAAAAGTATCGGTCACTCCTGTGCAGTGGAGGGTTGAGAACTATATGTCATGAGAGTGGAAAGTACACTCCTGGAAATGGAAAAAAGAACACATTGACACCGGTGTGTCAGACCCACCATACTTGCTCCGGACACTGCGAGAGGGCTGTAAAAGCAATGATCACACGCACGGCACAGCGGACACACCAGGAACCGCGGTGTTGGCCGTCGAATGGCGCTAGCTGCGCAGCATTTGTGCACCGCCGCCGTCAGTGTCAGCCAGTTTGCCGTGGCATACGGAGCTCCATCGCAGTCTTTAACACTGGAAGCACGCCGCGACAGCGTGGACGTGAACCGAATGTGCAGTTGACGGATTTTGAGCTAGGGCATATAGTGGGCATGCGGGAGGCCGGGTGGACGTACCGCCGAATTGCTCAACACGTGGGGCGTGAGGTCTCCACAGTACATCGATGTTGTCGCCAGTGGTCGGCGGAAGGTGCACGTGCCCGTCGACCTGGGACTGGACCGCAGCGACGCACGGATGCACGCCAAGACCGTAGGATCCTACGCAGTGCCGTAGGGGACCGCACCGCCACTTCCCAGCAAATTAGGGACACTGTTGCTCCTGGGGTATCGGCGAGGACCATTCGCAACCGTCTCCATGAAGCTGGGCTACGGTCCCGCACACCGTCAGGCCGTCTTCCGCTCACGCCCCAACATCGTGCAGCCCGCCTCCACTGGTGTCGCGACAGGCGTGAATGGAGGGAGGCATGAAGACGTGAAGTCTTCAGCGATGAGAGTCGCTTCTGCCTTGGTGCCAATGATGGTCGTATGCGTGTTTGGCGCCGTGCAGGTGAGCGCCACAATCAGGACTGCATACGACCGAGGCACACAGGGCCAACACCCGGCATCATTGTGTGGGGAGCGATCTCCTACACTGGCCGTACACCTCTGGTGATCGTCGAGGGGACACTGAATAGTGCACGGTACATCCAAACCGTCATCGAACCCATCGTTCTACCATTCCTAGACCGGCAAGGAACTTGCTGTTCCAACAGGACAATGCACGTCCGCATGTATCCCGTGCCACCCAACGTGCTGTAGAAGGTGTAAGTCAACTACCCTGGCCAGCAAGATCTCCGGATCTGTCCCCCGTTGAGCATGTTTGGGACTGGATGAAGCGTCGTCTCACGCGGTCTGAACGTCCAGCACGAACGCTGGTCCAACTGAGGCGCCAGGTGGAAATGGCATGGCAAGCCGTTCCACAGGACTACATCCAGCATCTCTACGATCGTCTCCATGGGAGAATAGCAGCCTGCATTGCTGCGAAAGGAGGATATACACTGTACTAGTGCCGACATTGTGCATGCTCTGTTGCCTGTGTCTATGTGCCTGTGGTTCTGTCAGTGTGATCATGCGATGTATCTGACCCCAGGAATGTGTCAATAAAGTTTCCCCTTCCTGGGACAATGAATTCACGGTGTTCTTATTTCAATTTCCAGGAGTGTAGTAACGGCAGAATGGATCTGTCAGGAGAGCTCAGTGACTGCGGACGTCGACTTTTCATCGGATGTCACCTTGGTAAAAAATCGGGCAGGGACATTTGAACTGTTCTAAAGCTGTCCAAGTCGTCTCTTGGAGATGTGATTGTCAAGTGGAAACGCGAAGCAACAACCGTAGCTAAACCAAGACAGCGTAGACCTCACGTAATGACGGAGAGGGACTGCCGTGCATTGCGGAGTGTGGTTGTAAAATATCGCATGAAATCAGCTAAAGGTAACAGCCTTGCGTTCGAAAGTGTACAAGCAGTCCAGCTAGAACAATGAGTGTGCGTAGGAAGTTAAAAGGACGGGGTACAAAGGTCGAGAACCTCTCATAAACCACACATTTCTGTACTCATTGCTAACCGACGCTTCAGGTGATGTAAAGAGCAACGCTACTAGTCAGTAGATGACTGAAAATGAGTGATATGAAGTGATGAACCACACTATACCCTGTGTCAATCGGGTGGAACGGTTTGGGTTTAACGAATGCATGGAGTACTTTACCCGCGAGAAGGTGATATTACGGTATGGGGGCGTTTTTTTGTGGTTAGGGTGTGTTCCCCCTATTGCTCTTAAGGAAACGCTAAATGCGGACATAAACACTTTTTACAGCATTGTGTACTGCGAACATCAGATGAACAGTTCGGTGACGATGATTACTTGTAACAGCATGCAGTGCATAGTGTCATAAAGAATCGCCTGTTAGACAATGGTTTGTAGACATTAACATTCCTTAAATAGTCTGGTCTGCACAAAGTCTCGAACTGAACCCAATGTAACGCTTTGGGGATGAGTTAGAACGTCGACTTCACTCCAGACGCATGCATCCCACATCACAACCTTTTCTGGTTTTGGCTCTTCATGAAGACTCGGCTGTCATTCCTCCACAGACCTTCAGACACCTCTTTCAAAGTGTCCAGAGCAGACATCAAGCCGTCATGAAGGCGAAGAGTTCGACACTGTCCATATTAATGTCGATTAATAAGTGTCCACATACTTTTGATTATATACTGTACAAGCAAATGAGCATAAGAGCAGTCATCCCCCACATACTTTTGATTATATACTGTACAAGCAAATGAACGTCGACTGTTGAACACCGAGATGCAACTTCGACACTAACTTGACGCCAACTTCCTCTTTAAAACGATGAAGAATGATAGGATGGACAGGATGAACATCTTACTTCCGGAAGCCTTTTGCAATCTTTTGCTTCTATGATTTTTTCGTGTTCCATTCGCGGATGGCGCATTGGGGGGGGGGGGGGGGGATGACTGCTCTTATGCCTCTGCATGAGCTGTTATCAGCCCAGTTTTATCTCCACAATTTCTACACCATCAGTTCCTGCTCCGTAAGCCGGTTGTTTGACCTTTCAAGCAGGTTCCGCGAGGTTTACAACGGCCATCTTCCTAGTGTATTACAGGTAAAACTTTTTAGCGTTCTTTTACGCTCTCTCTCTCTCTCTCTCTCTCTCTCTCTCTCTCTCTCTCTCTCTCTCTCCAGTGAAATAACCCTGTGACCATTCGCATTTCGCTTCATTATAAATGCTTGATATCCTGCGTCTGACCTGTTAAAGAGTCCAATACAGTATTCAATTAAGGGCCATAAAAGCGTTTTAACACATTATCTTTTGTAGACAAGCGGCATCTTTCCAGTATTCTACCGATGAATTAAAACCCGCTATTTTCATGACCAGCAGCTGTGCTAATCTATTTCATACATCTGGACGTTTTACTGTTGATATATTAAGGTTTGTTCCCATCCTATTTACAGATGAAGTGTAGAAAGTATTACGGTGAGTATACTCCCGTCCAAGCTGCTTTTAACCTCATTTTACAGTTACTGGAAAATGAAAAAAGGAACACCTTGATGCAAGTGACTGAGGCAGGACACCATACTTGCACGGGACACAATGAGAGGGCAGTTCATAGTATCAACAAGCAGCGCTGCGGTCAAACTAGGAACTGCATTATCAACTGTGGAATGTTGCAAGCTTCTCAGGAGTTGTTCACCTTCAGAGCCAGAAGCTGCCACTTCGCTGTGGCTTACGGATCTCCCTCTGTGTCTGCGACTTTGGTAGCATGCAATGACAGTGTGGACGTGAATCGTTTGTGGAAGTGACGGCGTTTTAGCGAGGGCGTATTGCAGGTCTGCCGGAGGCTGGGTGATCATACCGCAGTGATGTGCTAGACGTGGTTGAAATGGCTCTGAGCACTATGGGACTTAACAGCTGTGGTCATCAGGCCCCTAGAACTTAGAACTACTTAAACCTAACTAACCTAAGGACATCACACACATCCATGCCCGAGGCAGGATTCAAACCTGCGACCGTAGCAGTCGCGCGGTTCCGGACTAAACGCCTAGAACCGCGAGACCACCGCGGCCGGCCTGCTAGACGTGGATCGAGAGGTTTCCACAATGTATCGATGTTGTGGCCAGTGCCCAGCATAAAATGTACATGCCCGTCAGCCTGGGTCCGGCCGTCAGTGTGGGTCCGGATAGCGGCGAGCTCAGATGCACGCCAAGATCGTGGCGTCTTACGAAGTGCCGTATCTGACCGCACCGCGACTTCAAAACAAATAAGGGACACTGTTACTCTGGGGGTATCATCAAGCACCATTTGCAACCGTCTCTGTGAAGCAGGCTACGTTCCTGCATGCCGTTTTGGCGTCTACCGCTCACGCCCCAAAGTTGTGCAGTCCCTCCAGTGGTCTCGAGATAGTCGCTAATGGAAGAACGATTGGAGACGTTTTGCCTTCGGTGATGAGAGTCGCTTCTGCTTTGGGCCATTGATGGCCGTACGTATATGTGGAATCCTGCAGTTGAAATGTATATGACAGGACCACACAAGGCCAACACCCGGCATAGTGGTGGGGGAAATATGTCTTACAATGGCCATTCTCCTTTGGTGATCGTTGAGGTATCATTGGGCAGTGCGCGGTACATCCAAAACATCATTCAGTTTGTTGTGCTACCTACAAAGCGGTACGCTCTTCCAACATGACAATGCACGTCTCTATGTGATAACTTCAGCCTACATTAATGGGAAAGGAGGGCATAGAGGGTACTACCGCTGACATTTCGCACGTCCTTTCGACTGTACTCGATGTGTACGGCTATGTCTGTGTGATTGATTGCTGTATATGTCCTCAACCGTGTATCAAAAAAATATTCCTCTACTGGGTCGACGAATTTGTTGTGTTCTATTTTCATTTTCCTGTGGTGTATCTTCATGATATCTGTCTGATCAATACAATGGCGCCAGAACAATATTCATGGTCTCCACACTTTACCAGTATAGAAGTGTAGAATGTACAGGCAATCATTTTGGCGACTGACTTCAATTTCAGAGTACCCTGCCAATAAATTAAAGTCTACCATTTGCTTAACCCATAACTTAGACTAACTGACCACACCACTTGATATCTCTACACCTTATTGTTCCTAAACACTTGCACAACATGACTTACTCTAGTTGCGACTCATTAATCCCGTATTTAAATACACCACACTTTTATGTTTGGTGAAGTGCACAACATTGCAGTTCTCTACATTAAAACCTAGTTGCCAGGCTTTTGCCCCAAACTATTATATTGTCAAAATCTAAAAGCAGTTGCCAGGAATTTCCTTAGAGAACAGCATAATCTGTAAGAGGTCGGGGACATCTGAAAACAGTCTCCTCTAATTCATAAATCTATAACATGAAAAACACTCAGTTCAATGAGGCAGAGCAAGTGTCCCTTCAGTATCTGTAGCTGACTCACCATCCAGGGTTACGTGCTGTGTCCTGACCCTGTGAGGAAATTTTCTATCTAGTCACAAATATGGTTAAATATCCCACAGGACCTATTTCATTCAGGAGGCATTGATGTAGCACTGAACTAAACACTTTTCGCAAATCTACACATCCCGAAAATCTAATTTCTTCTACACGGTACTGAGGACATGATCTTTAAAGAGTGCGAGTTGGGTTTCGTATTATGGATGTTTTTGGAACCCGTGCTTAGATCCATAAGGAAATTTACTTTCTTCCAGGTAGGTCTTTATGTTTGAACAGAGAATATGTTGTGAGATTCTGCTACATATAGATATGAGTAATGCAGGACGATAGGTAAACTTCCTTATCATTAGATGAATGTGACCTGTGCTACTTCACTCACAGGGAACCTATCTCTGCTCAAGGGATCCGTTGTTAACTATCGTTATGAGTGGAGCTAATTCACTCATAAATTCTGTATAGAATATGACAGGAAGTCTAGGATGTAAGCTGCTTTTCAACCCCGCTGATACTGATTACCGTGTCTCTCACCTTCGCAACAACACGGCTATTCAGTGATGGCAAATATCTTGATTTTCTCTGTGAAAGGCAGAAGTCAACATAACGGCTTTTCTTTTCCTATTCTGGCTTTCGGTTCTTATCCAAAACACAAGTGTCCGTAAACTGATTTTTGTACCACGGAGAGCCTTTACATGTCATTAAAATTTCTTCGGGTTACGGGACAGGCCCACTGATAATATTTTGCGACGGTAGTAGTTCGGTAGTTATTTAGGTTATCAAGCATTGCCATTCAAGCAGCTGAGTGTGTTTAACGTAACACCTACTTCGTGGGGATTTAAGCTTGGTTTTGTATCTATTCTGCAGCAGATACATTTTCTTTTGAATCTTCCTGAAATAGTCTGTACTCGTGAGGACAACATTTGCGTCATTTATTCAAATGAGCGACTTTATTCCTTTTGGGAATGACTGTAATTTTTATTCACTTTTCATGACAATACTCAAACGGCTTTGCAACTAAATTTTCCACTGTCCTGGAGCCACAGCCACATCATCTCAACGAACGCCATATTTCTCACTTGCTGCTCCGCTCCTACGGCTTTTGTGGTGTGACAAATTTTTTGTCTGAAAAACAATCTGTTCGCCTTAGTGATAGGTTAGCTAATCAATCAGCGTAGTATCTCTTGCAGAAAAAATAGCAGCGAATGTCGGGGCCGTGTTATATATAGCTAAATCTTAAGTATAGAATGAATTTGCGGCTGCAGCTCTTTTCACGATATCTTAAGAAAACTTTCTAGCATGTGATTTCGCACACAACGGCAAAATAATGTACGGACAATGTGGCCAGAAGCGTCTCGTCATTTCTGCCCAACACTGTCTTCCCCAACTCTCTCTCTCTCTCTCTCTCTCTCTCTCTCTCTCTCTCTCTAACACACACACACACAGACACACACACACACACACACACACACACACGCAGTAGTTCCCTTTCTCATGAAACATAAACTACCCATCGCAGGATTGAGTCTTCTGCTACTACTTGCCACCTGTAATATTACTGTTCGTGACTTCTGTTTTACCCCTACAGATGGAACCTGTGTGCTCATTGAGAATACGAACAGTTACCTCAAGTTCTGCTAGAGAACGCTGACTGCAAATGAATACTGATTCCTCACAGCCTGAAATTCTATGAAATATTTCATTATATACTTAATATTTTCTATAGATAACACGGCCCCATCATTCGCTGCTATTCTTTCTGCAAGAGATACTACGCTGATTGATTAGCTAACCTATCACTAAAGCGAACAGATTGTTTTGCATGTAGTGTAACGCTAATGTTTTAGTTATTCTGTACCATAATCTCCGTTTCAGAAACTACAGTACAGTAAATATTGAAACAGTTTTTCTGGTACTTTAGAAGAGTCTCTTTGATTAGATTTTTTCTTCCATAACATCAACTTCTATCATTCGCAAGCATGGCCGAGAAGCAACGTGCAGTGGTTTTCGCTCTTATTTTACGGTAGTCCATGTTGGTTCACCTTGGGAATGCTGTATAGCATCTCCTCTTTATGGCATAAATTCGACAAATCCTCCCTTTGCCGCCGTACTTGAAGATGTGGTTGGGTCAACAAGGGAACACGTAGGGGTCTCTGCTGCTGAGCTCTAGGTTCATCAATGTGCACTGAACGGTGTGTCGCCTATCCTGCTTTACACGGTGGGCTATATTCCGACTTTCACACTATGTGATGAGGTGTGGACGTCATACACCGTGTCACCTACTCGTGGTTTCACCACCTCCCAACCACTTTCCATACATGCTTCTCTGAAGTTATACTGGGTCTGTTGCAATTGATGTGGTCGCTACACAAGACGTGTGCCACAAATCACGATCATTCTACTAGATATCTAATGGGTACCCATCGCGCAATCCACGGAATCACATGAAGTGGAGACGGGTTAACGTGTGATATATATATATATATATATATATATATATATATATATATATATATATATAATAAGTGCACTGTTTTTGCTTGCTTATTTTCATTTATTTCAAACTAGATTTTAGCTTATTGGGACACCTTCAGGAGGGTCTTGAAGATGGTCCAGTCCCAATAATCCGAAAACTGGTTTGAAATAAACAGAAATCAGTAGAACAAAAACAGTGTACTTGTTATTCAACCTTAAATATGAAAATGTTCTACCAATAAGTAACGGAAGAATCCATAGATGAGTGTGTAATAAAGGTTTGCGGCTATGCCACGGACTGAAATTCCGCGTGCAGTTAACAAATCCAAGTTCTCATTCTAAAAAGGAGAGGACACCTACTCGTCATCACTGAATTCGTCCAAATTCATGGTACATGTAGGGTGTGGTGGGACATGAAAGTACCCCAAGTGGGAACTTCAGATGGCCAAGCGTTTAGGAAATAAAAGAAATTTTGAGACGGATCTATCACCATGTTCACTTTATCAGTTGTCATTGTGAGTGAGTGTTCAGGAAGCGGTCTTTGGCACAGCGGGAAGAGAAAAGATTAGTATTAAAAGGGTCGCGGGTTCAACTCGGACCACAGCAAATATTTTTATGCTTCTTGCCAATACTTACACTACTAACGTCACAATTAACCCGCCTTTCATCCTACGTTTATAATTTTTGTGCTTACATAAATTAATAAAATAACATATATGATGTTGCGGTTAATTGTGACTCAGTAGTGTACGCATTGCCAAGGAGCACAAAAGTATTTTCCACCGGATGGAGTCGAACCTGCGACCCTATTAATGCGAATCCGATCTCTTACTACTTTTTTTTCTTTTTATCTCATTTTTCTTGATATTCTTCGTTGCATTTGGTGGGGGCGGACTTCCCATAACACCCTTTCAAGTTCATCGGTGGTCCATTCACTCAGTATTTTTATTGCAGAGGGCAGCTAGGCTTCTTACCGAACACACCGAGCTACCGTGCCGGCCTACTGCGCCAAACACCGCTTCCTAAACACTCTTTCGCAGGGACAATTGATAAGGTGCACAGGCTAATAGTTCCGTAGCAAAATTCCTTTTATTTCTAAACGCTTGGTCACCTGGAGTTTCCACTTGGGTACTTTCTTGTCTCACCACGCCCTACATGTACTATAAATTTGAACGAATTCGGCTAGGACGAGTAGGCGTTCTCTCCTTGTAAAAAAGGTTTCGTAAGACGGTTGATTGTTTTGTTAGTTGGCTGGCTGATTGGTTAGTTGGGGTACAAGGAGCACGCAAGCTATGACACATCTGATTTTTTTTTTTTAATACGAGTGCACTCATTATAAACGCATGAGAGAAATGACAGCATTGTACGGCACACAGAACTTTAGTCGCAGCGGCGAGAGTGAGGGCTGTTTTTGACACATAAAATGGTCACGTCTTCGTTACAAGAACAGCGTGTAATCATTCGTGTTCTGCATTTGCGTTGCGTAAAACCGACTGAAATTCATCTCAAGTTGGGTGAGACATGTGGTGATGGTGTCATGGAAGTGTCTAATGTGTATTCGTGGGTGCGACAGAACGTCTCGCGATAAGAAACCAAGACAATTTGGCAGCACACCACCTGGTCAGACGACATGATCGGGTGACTGAAAAGTTATTTTGCTGGATCGCCGAATGAATGCGGAACACAAGGCCCCCTTAGAGCTGGGGTTTCCGTGGGATATATGCACAAAGTCTTGCATGAAGACCTGAAAATGCAAAAAGTGTCCTGCAGGTGGATGCCACGATTGCTCACGGACGGCTACAGGACTGTGCGCGTGGCATGTTGCCAGACAATGCTGGCGCATGATCACGGCTTGCATGAGATTTTCCTCTCATCAGTTGTGGCTACAGATGAGACTTGGATTTCGTTTTTCAATCTTGAAAAGAAGAGCCAGTCAGCTCACGCAAACAAACAAAGTCACCGCTACCAAAAAATTTCGGGTAAGTGCCAGTGCTCAAAAAAAGACGGTGGCCATGATCTGAGACAGCGCTAGTGTAACCCTTACTCACTGCGCTCCGGAGGGTACTACGGTGACAGGTGCAACCTACCATGATATTCTGAAGAATAAGCTCCTCCCACCATTGCGTGACAAACGGCCGTAAAGGGCAGCACCTGTGCTCTTTCACCGAGATAATGCGCCAGCGCATTGGGTGAACGCGACGCACCGGTTTCTTTGTGAAAACAAGTTTGAAATGATTTCTCATGCTCCCCACTTACCTGATCTGTCTCCTAGCGCCTTTTGACTGTTCCCGACGATGAAAGACCCTTTCCGTGGTCGCATATTCACTAGCCGTGTCGTTATTTCATCAGTGATTTCCCAATTGTGGAAACCGACACATAAAGGAGTGTTCGCAGCGGCCATGTAATCATGGCGTCGACATTGTGAAAAATTGTTACGGCGGCAGGGAAATTACGCAGAGAAGTTACACAAGTATCACAGTTTTAGAGTGCTAGCTTGTGAGGGAAAAGAATCGGAGATATTATAACTTTAATGCACCTCCTACTAAATAACGATGCCATCATTCCCTCGTTCAGCCAGGGATATGATCAAATTGTGAATTATTTAGGAGACACTGAAAGTACTTTTGATGCCAGAGAGCCGGCCGTTGTGGCCGAGCGGTTCTAGGCGCTTCAGTGTGGAACCGCGCGACCGCTACGGTCGCAGGTTCAAATCCTGCCTCGGGTATGGATGTGTGTGATGTCTTAGGTTAGTTAGGTTTAAATAGGTCTAAGTTCTAGGGGACTGATGACCTCAGATGTTAAGTCCCATAGTGCTCAGAGCCATTTGAAACATTTTGATGCCAGAGATAAGAAGTAATTGCATGAGCGATAAAAGTATATGGGACGGGCCAGTCTGCAGGCCAAGGCTCATCTACGGCGAGAGGCATCTACACCACGTCTGACTGCTGCCGACCCGGCGCAAGGTTAAAGCGGTAACGGAATAAACAATTCCATCTATCCCGGAGGATAGGAGGTCCGTAATAGTAAAAGTAGGAACGCTAAAGATATGGCGTATTCTAGTTTGAATGACAATAATAAAATAAGATGAGAGGAATAACCATGTCGGTACGTTGATAGGCATAGTTTAGTGTCTCTCAAGGCACAGCATACAGCGGGAAGTAAACCTCCCACCCGGGGTCAGATGTGGGAGTAGGACCTACTCTCTCGCAGAAAGCATTATAAGCTATTCAACTAGAGCTTCCTCATCGGGGTGGGGGGGTATCATTGTCATACCTCCATCAGTGTGCTATGCGAAGGGGCACTCCTAAAAAATCAAGTAGGATGAGGCAGAAAAGGGCTAACCGTATTGAAAAGTAATTAAAAATAGACTAAAAGAAGAATGACCAGAATTATTGGCGGGGGGACATAGGGTCTAGGGACCCCAGGTCCAGCAGGCAGAAGGAGCCACCCCAACCCCAATCACCATGACTCCAACCCAAAAGCATTATAAAACCTTTGATCTTAGAAAAAAACTAGCTCGGTTGTTAATATGTCTTCCACCAACGTTAGAGACAAAGATTCCGGAAGATCATGCTTCACGTGGAGAGCCAGAAGGAAGGGGCAGTCTAGCATACTGCGATCTACTTTTTGTAAGGCTCCACAACCACAGCTTTGAGGTGGCTCATTACTTAAGATTAAAATATGGATTAATACAGCATGGCCGAAGATGAGGCGACGTAGGATGCTGGGTTCTTTTCAGGTGGAACAGATATAGGAACACCACGCACCCATACTCTCCTTCATAGCACACAGTTATCACCAGGTAGTTTTCCATCTCCGAGTGAGTATAAGCCTTATCTGCACCCTCACATCAGCGTCCCAGGTCGTCAAAGCGTATGATGGGCGAGTAAGCGCTTCTCAAGCCAAAATCATCGCAACTGGAGAGGTAAGATCCCCACTTCGGAGAGAATAGAATTTATGGGACAAGTCCGGAACGATCCACACTCCACAATGATGTACTGTGTCCATTAATTAGAGAATCGAATATGACACTATACCCACATGACGTGCCATCCAGGGAAAGACAACTGACCAGTAAGTGTGACTGATGTCAGAGAAAAGAAAGTGTCATGGGGTGACAAGAGAAACATCGGTCGATAGCACAGAGACTACTCACTGGAGCAATATAAATTGAAATGCGACAGAGATACATCTGTTTAATAAAACAAAGGGTTCTATAAACGACCATCAGCTCCCTGTAACGAATATTGTTCCTGACCAGGGAGAAGAGGGATGTAAAAGTATATCTGGTCTTATGTTCTATGTATCGTCCATGGTTTTAGAACTGTCCTTGTAAATGACAGTAGCACCCTGATACTCCTAAAGAACAGAGTGAAGCAGACGCCGAAAGTTCATAGGGGTGAGCGAAACTTCAGATCTTTGACATAAATTAGTTATGATTTGTGACCTGAGTACTAACCAAGGAGTGCACGAGGATACGCAGGGACCACTCGCTATGCGGAGTCGGCAGAATGTTCGAGGCACATTCCAACTGGGAAACCCACCTGAGGGTGAACATCAGTGCAAACCGGTACCCGTTGTATGAAAAAAAAACATTAATTCGGATGGTTAGGAAATTTTTGTATGGTGATTACGTAAGTGAGCAAGGGTAAGCATCATCGAAACTGAAGAGGTAAGAACCCCACTTCACTGAGGAAAGTATGTATGGGACGGATCCTGAAGGTACCAGAGGCCACTTTACTCCACAATGATGTATTGTGCTCAATGATTACAAAAGAAAATGTGCCACTGAGCTATAATCCTGGCAACCATAGTCGTCGAGACGACCAGTGCCCAGTAAATGTGAAGTAAAAAGAATGGCATCCCAAGAGGTGTCGGTGAGAAAGCAGAAAGTATTAAGCTTCCACATGCAGTTAGTCTAACTGATGAACGTGAAACAGCTGTGTCAACTTTTTATCGAAGTGGGGAACCGAAAATCGCGACTTTGCAACAACATTCAAGCGCTGAGTACCCAAATAGAGTTCCTGGTGGGAGTGATATCCGTGGTACAGTGACAGAAATCCGTCACCAGCGCCTTCGGAGGAGAAAACTGGAAGCTATGGGAAAGCGTCCAAGTGGAGGTTCTTGTGATGATTCCTTGGAGTTGGCATTCAGCCATGTGTATAGATGGGATCTAAACCAATTGTAGAAGTCTCGAAATACAGAGTGGGGTAAGAAGGTCACCAGCCCACTGATAGTAGTAAGGAACGGTGTCACATTTAGCATGGCTTCCTGAGGGACACTGAACTCTTGGGCCATTTAGTAGTTGAGCGACATACAAGTTCTAACCTGAATTAATCGAAGGGGTAAAAACTGACGAACAAAAGTTAGTTGGGTTCTCGAATGCCCCGGTCATAGAGAGTAAGTAAAATTTGATGGTGCCAAGCAGTGTCCTAGTTCTTAAGTAGGTCACAAAAGACTTATATGAGATGTTGATGTTTGGAAAACGCTTATTGGACAACATTTTCGAATCTAATTTGATGGTCGACAGTGAATCGTTTTTCCCAGAAGCCACACAGGTACGGAGACAAAAAGCCCATGATTTGAGAACGCAGCATAATTGTTGTACTACCGTCTTTCAGGCAGTTTGCAGGAACACATTATTGAGGCTAATCGTCCGGTAGCTGTCTATGCACGTTGAGTTGTTCCCTACTTTAAGTGTCGGATTATGTCGCCACCACTCCATTCCAAAGGAAAAATAACTTCCAGTAAATTAAATTTGGGGACCTTGAGCAGAAATTCACAGGACGACTTTAGAAACAAAATCATGAGCCAATAAATTCGCAGGAGTATGTAATAACAAGAACAAACAGCAAGGAACAATTACAGTAAGTTAATATTTTTTTGATAAACAACTATAAAAACACGAGCAACATAACTATTTACAAACGTATTTGTACTGTCCTCCAACTTAAGTCTATTCACAGTGAGATAAATAAAAGAGGTAATAGTACATACTACCACACTACTGAGATCATGTCGTGTGGCACCACTGGCGCCTATGCCCCTCCGCCCATTGTCCACTGTGCTGTACCTACTCAAATTTTATTTACGCAACGTCCCTCAATCATGCCACACATTAATTAAAGCATTTTAAAACTGTGAACATAAAACATAAAGTATCCAATATTACACATGAAAAAAAAAAACGCCAAATCGCGGATATTCGAAACACGACAACCTCAGCGCAGTATACGTATATAGACAGAGTAGTACATTTGCAATACGCATATTTTCATCCATTCAGTCCAGAAAATTTGCACAGTATTTGTCACTCTTTGCGTGAAAATGATAACCTCCACTGTATCCCAGAAATCATTGGCCATAAACGTTGCGGTAAGTGTTAGAGGGTAGTCAAATGAAAACAAGGAAGATGAAAGAAAGTAAACAAACTCTTTATTGTTTCGAAAGTAATCGCCATAACTGTTAATACATTTATCTCAATGTGAGACAAGATGGTCAGAGGCCTCATGGAAAAATGTTTGCCGTTGCTTAAGGCTAAAAATGGTTCAAATGGCTCTGAGCACTATTGGAATCAACTGCTGTGGTCATCAGTCCCCTAGAACTTAGAACTACTTAAACCTAACTAACCTAAGGACATCACACACATCCATGCCCGAGGCAGGATTCGAACCTGCGACCGTAGCAGTCGCACGGTGCCGGACTGCGCGCCTAGAACCGCGAGACCACCGCGCGTTGCTTAAGGAACCATGATTGTACCCATCCGTGCATCTCTTCGTCCGCAGCACATCGACGGCCACAAATGTCTTTCTTCAGGGCTCCAAAAGTATGGAAATGGCATGGAGCGAGAGCAGGAGTAGATGGAGGATTTCTAAGTACTTCCCATTGAAATTCCCGAAGCGCACTCCAAACGACCTTGGCAATATGTGGGCCCACATGTTGCCAAGAATTTTTCGAGTACGCTGTGGAACTTTCGATGAAAAGCCCTTCCCATCCTCAATACAGTCCCGATCTCTACCCACACGATTTCCATATTTTGGGAGTCCTGAAGACATTCGTGGCCGTGGATTTACTACGGACGAAGAGGTGCGGGCCTGGGTACAATTACTGTTCACTAGGCAGGCGCAAATATTTTTCCGTAAAGGCACTGACCGTCTTGTGTAACGGTTGGATAAATTTATTGACAGTTGTAGCGGTTACTTTTGAAATAATAAACAGTTTACTTCATTTTTTCCGTCTGTCACGTTTCCTTTTGACTGTCAAATATAATATTAACTTCGTCTTTATTTAGTGGACAGCCATCAGCTTCCACATACTGATATGGTTACTGTTTCGTATCTGACATGGACCTAAACCTTACCCACAATAACAAATTTCTGCACAAAATAGGCTGAAATTTTTTAAGACGACTGACGATAAATTCATTCTTGTGGTACGATTTGGTCAACATTCAACAAATGGGGCATCCATCTTGCACCAAATATCCTTATATTTAATTACTTGTGTAAGATACACTGTTCTACTTCTTTTAATATACATAAAGTATTTCATATACCTTATCCAATTCCACCTATCCGGGGTATTCATTTGTGGTTCTAATTTTTGGCACCTTCTTCAGGAAGAACCATCTTCACGAGAGATACAAGTTTAAAATCAGTAAACAGTTTCTTAATTCTCGAAAGAGATACACGTTTATCCCCGTTACCCATAAGTTGGGTGTGGTGCATACCTACCAGGCGTTGCCTCCTAACGATCGCTTTCGTTACGTATTAGATTCCCTTAAAAACCGTTATCCATTAATCGTCTCGAAACTGAGTGAGGATATCTACAAACTGTGTGCGAAAAGAGCATTTTAAGTGTCGAACAATCTGGACGCTAAAGTAACGACATTAAAAGGTCAAAAACTTTTAACAAACAAAAGACAAATCCACGAACTGTGTATGTAGAAAAAAGGCGGTGACACAATCACAGTAAGGGGTAACTGTGATACACAGAAAAGACCGTGTATCTGTAAATAATATGCAAATTTATGGCCAAAGTCCGTAGCGAGTGCACAAAACTGTTGAAATATCACTAGAGTAAAAGTGTTAGATGTATTGTCAAACTGAGGAATCCGCATAGAGCAGTGAGTAATGTGAAAACACGGAACATCTAAATGCTTAAAGTGACAGATGGACCAACATACAACAGAAAATCATAACGGAACACTACGACTGTATGAACGATGTAGGAAATGGAAATTAAGTGCGTGTGTGACGGGTAACCTAGGAAACATTTTTGTTCTCCACAGTAAGCGTCCTGTCTGTCACTTAAGAATAAACAACATTTATAGCAAAACTGAAATTGTCAATGTTTAATTCACGTTTTGTTCCAATATTGTTGATCTGTGACGTCTAACAGAGAGATGTAGTAGTAAAAGTAAAGTAAACAATACACATTTATCGTACAGCACTAGAAAGAGCAATTTTCTCAACAAAAAGATAAAATATAAAAAATACGGCATAATAAAAAGATATCAAACATAGTTTCAATACTTCGTCGAACTTATAAAAAACGTGTTTATGCTAAGAACTTTCGGATTTATAAGAAATAACAAGAAACTGTTGTCTTTGATCACTGTTAAGTTCCATAGCGCTCAGATCCATTTGAACCATCTTTAATCACTATGAAGAAAGTTCAACTGCATACAAAATAACAGCAATGATTTTATATCCTTTTTATGTTTTTGCATGTAAACTGTGCCTGCATCAATAGTAATTGAAGTTACGCGATGAATTAATTTTTATTACTTATAAAATGCTACTTATATTGTGCAAGGACGCAAAATACACAATCGATCAACACTGAATGATGTACGGTTCTAATTATGTGCAAGATAAACAACCAAAGAAACAAAGAGAATTCGTCGGCCCCCATTTTCCCTCTTACACATTCATTCTACCAATACTACCGGTAATCCTACCATTTACTAAGTGATTTATGTACTGCACCAAAACTATCCAACGCAGTTTTAGTATAGCGCAACTCTTCCTAGCTATCAACGGGGCGTTAAATCCCTGTCTGTATTTTTTCCTTTACAACACATACGTCGTCCGACTATCCGGATTTAGATTTTCCGAGATATCCCTAAATCGTTCCAAGTAAATCCCAGAATGGTTTCTTTGAAAAAGCATGGCAGATTTCCTTCCCCATCTGTGAAATATACTGAGCTTGTGCTCCGTCTCTAATGACCTCAGTGTCAACGGGACGTTAAACAGTAATCATCCTCCTTCCTTTCCATCCTTTTTCTTTTCCGACGAAAACAACATTTTATTAATACCAACGCCGTACGTGTGCTATGAATCATTCCTCCTGTCCTTGTAGCCCCATTCACCCTCTGGCCAGTCCATTCCCCTACCTTCCTTCAACCTTGAACCGAGCGCATTACTATGCACTCCTCTACACTTCGCCATTCTTCATCGCTCTCTGCATGAATATAGAAGACTGCTGGCAGCTGCCCTGTTTATTTGCGTGACTGAGTGATGTGTGTTGCAGGTGCGAGGTGGCGTGTCCGAGAGACTGCGAGGTCGCTGCTTGGGCCGCCTGGGGTCCGTGTCGTCCGACGGAGTGCAATCCTGATAACTTATGGTTTCCGCAAGGTGGGTACCTCCAAGCTCGTTCTCAGCCTATACCTGAGAATCTAGCCCTATTGTTGACTCTAAAGATCTATAGCCGATTGCATTCTTCATGATTACAGAAAATGCAAAATGTTGATTTACACACACACACACACACACACACACACACACATACACAGACACACACACATTAGTGCCCTTACTCACGACAAGGTCTAGGCATCTTCATTTGCGTGGTTTGCCCAACAAGGAGAGAAGAGGTGGAATGCTATAGCTTGTTATCACCATACTGTGTTTGTCAGGGGTAGATCTCTTATTAATGGTCCATAGAGTGAAGAGATGTTTCACTGCTGATAGTTATCCGTTCGTCAGCTGAGCATATTAAGCTCTCAGTCCCTTTGCTGCTACCAGTGAAGTTGTCGCGGAGCCTTTGACTTCGTCCTCCACAATGCAAACAACAGCAAACGCATTCACCACGTCATATTTAGCTCCACAGCGCTGCCGAGAGAATTGTGTGTCTGGCGAGAGAAAGAAAAATTTTGGAAATACAACAAGTCAAAGAGTCAGCTATGCTGGACAGATGCAGAATTATTATTATTATTATTGCTTATATGGTGTGTCTGAAGGTTTACCACATTTAGCGGTCTATGTTTCTAGAGAATTAAGTAACAGTAAGTTTTCTCGTAATATGACACTTTCAGATAAGAGTTGGCACACAAATGAGTCTTTTCCATTTCTGGGAACACAAACTGAAAATAGGTGGGCAGAATTCAGCTAAAAATTCTGGCTGAAATAGGGTAGGCTAGTTCTCTTGCTAGTTGGCCACTAGTTGCTGGGGAACTTTGTAGCGATGCCATGATCGTGGACGTGCTGTGCCTGCATCGTTCGGTTCTCGAATGACGTGTCGTAGAAATTCTATCCAGTTAAAGATATTGCTGGCGTGGTCACGTATCCACTCAATCAGATATTTATCTAGTAGTCACCTGTGTACTGCTCTCGTACTCATCCACCACAGGAGTTCTAAACTTTACTTGTGGCATTTCTGTTTCAGGATTTGGTGTTCTTTTATACTTGGGACACAAGTTGTCTCAACAGTGCGCTACCGTATAGTAGGGTGGGTTGTACAGTTACTTTGTAAAGTCGATGCTTCTTTAAATGATTGCGGTCTCTTCTGAACAACATCAGCGTCAGGGGTTGGATCATCTTAAGCGTCGTCTTCTTCTCCATTATATGAGTGGTAATTCTAAGTTCCTAATTTAACCAAACTGCAAGATATTTTGTTTGAGCCTTCTACAGTATTCTGTCATCGTTTACCGTTAATCTCGTGTCCAGTATTAGCCGTAATCTTTGTAGCTCTGATGGTAGGCCCAAATTTCGAGCCTGTCCAGTTACCGCTGCATCCGTGGTATGTTACGTTCCATAGTTTAAAATCCCGTATCATCGCTGTAGGGGCTTGTTGACACTTGATTTTCCAATAGTACATCATTTATGTAAATATTAAAAAGTAAAGGCGACAGGAAAGAGACCTGAGGGATACCTGCAACGGAATATTCATTGCCAGATGTCTTGCCCTTTAGTGCGACGAAGGGCTTTTCATCGTGCATGAAGGTACCCAATAACTTCACATAGCAATCTTGGATACGACTGCTTGTTAAAAGTCTGTCCAGGACCTTCTGGCGCCACACTTTCTCATACGCCTTTTTTCAATGTCTAGTGTTGCGATGGATCTAGTGGAGGTATGAATGCTGTTATCTGGATGAGTTGGACTTCCACAGCAAACCTCGCTTGGAAGCCGAGCATAACGCTGTGTTTCTCCAGTTGGGCAGTAATTCTATTGCGGAGAAAACTTTCAAGTATTTTTTCCACCATTGGTAACAAACATATCGGGCGATAGTTTTCAGATTTTGTATTATATTTCCCTGGCTGCGGAAACGGGATGACTTGAGCTGATTTCCAGGTTTCGGGAAAGTACGCTAATAAATACAGCCTTTAACTATATTTGTGAGCAGCATTATAGGCTTTCGTGACAAATGCTTAAGTTCTGAACTGCCGATGTAATCTTTCCGTCTAAATTGTTTTTGGTTTTCTGGATAATTTTCTTACCTGTTAAGGCGTCATCAGCGTAGGTCGATACTGTGACAATTTCCGTGGAAATTTAGTGATGAGTAGCGTCACCCATTCCTCTTCCTGTCGGAGCTAATGTCGTGCCTTGGTCAAAGGTTGAGAAATCACAGTCTGCCAATCATGGACGTTTTTGCAAAGTTCCGCCTTCGCTAGTGAGTCAAAAACAAGATCTTTTATTGCACTTTTGGCAGGTGTGGGTTGTCTGGGGCCTCTGACAACTTCCCATTTTTCTGTTGTGTTGAGGAGGAATTAGGCCATCTTGTTTGCTCATCATCTCTGCCTCCATTCTACTGTTCGTTGGCGAAGTTACCTTGATAGGCAGTTAGTTGATTTCGTGCCAGTGAGCCGGATTTCTGTATCGCTTCCATCTTCTTCTGCTCCAGGTCCCTTGGATTTTTAATTCTTGTAACCACGGTGGAAATGGTTCAGCGTTCAGATCTGAAATCACAAAGGTGGTGGACACTCTTTTGCTAGCTGTCGAGATTTTGATGCTGAACAGTTGGATTCTCTCGTCTGCACGTTCCTTGGTGTACATGTTCCGGGTCGGCCTGACATTGTTAGTGAAGTAGGAGCTGAAATTGTCCCAGTTGATTCGCTCGTTAGGCGAGGTTTATGTGAAAACCATCCTCGTTCAACCACTCCAACGACCGGAAAATTATCGGAGGCTACGTCATTAATGGTCTTCTGATGCAGAATAATATAGAGATTTTTGACGATAAGAATATCTAAAACATCCGAAGTTTGATGACAGAAGTAATGAGTCCTGGTCGGTTGCGGTGGTCCATGCACAGTCACCTCTAAATGCTGCTCCAGGTCATACAGGATACACCCCTTGGGGTTGATTGTAAACGAATCCCAGGCCGTGTTCATCGCATTCAAATCGTCTCCAAGTAGTGTCTTGTCATACGTGTGGAGTAGTTGGCGGAGGTCATCAGGAATGAGGCCGGTATGCGACGAGTAGAGCTACTCACCAACCGGCATGTGGACTGTGACAACTACTACTCCCAAAGACTTCATTGGCGTTAAGTCCTTAATAGAGTGGATGAAGATGTTCTTGATAAATACCGCGGTGTCTTCTCCCCTGCAGGTAAGTTTACCAGTCCTATAGTCCTGCTTGTTCCGGAGTTTGAACGGCGTAGTTTTCACTGAATGCGGCTGGAGAATAAGTAGGATGTCTAATCCCTAGGTGTAATGGATGCTCAAAGTTACACTTCCGTGTTTTGAATCCGTTAGCATTCGATGTACGGAAACAGAACTGAGTGGTGCGTTCTCTTTAAGCCATTTTATGGTGAGACGAACGCTTTTATAATACCCTCAACGTGGGTGAATATGCTTGTACGTTTTTGTTGGTGCATGATCAACAACTTCCGAATATCCGTGAGAGCGGGCGTGATAGCCCCTTTGATGATGATGAAATAGTTTTCAGTTCAGTGTCTGCTAGTCGCAAATATGTCGGTCGTCTACTCTAGGAGGAAGCTCGCACTTACTGTCAGTTCTGCTGATTATGAGGTGGTTGTGGTTGCTGAGGCTGCTGCGTTTCGTGTGTTGGCTTTGGGCGTTCCTCAGAAAGTTGCTAAGGTCCTTGAACGTCGGCATGATAATTTTTGTGCGTCTGGGCGGTTGTGATCGGGCAGAAGCTCGTCGTTTGTAGATGTGGAGCGGTTCTTTGAATGTGGATAGCCTCTATACGAGAAACGATCCTCCGGCTCACAATTGCGGCATTTAGCTATAGCCACATTCGGCATTGTGGTCATGAGATTGCTGATAGCCAGCGCAACGCACACAATTGGCGGAAGATGTTAGTAATTCCCCCTATGCTTGAAGAGCTGGCAGCACTTGCATTGGGATGGTCCCTCCTTCCGTATAACGTCTTCAACGAACATCCTAGTGTATATTTTGTGCTGGAGGCCACAAATGTAGCAGCTGTTTTTGTCCTTCTGCAGGATGATAAGTAATTGGGAAGTGGACACAAATGTTTGGTAGTTTCTTCTCGCTGCTTCTACTGGTAGACTATGGCTACAGGAAATCGTTTCTCACGTACTGCTGTGGTCAGTTCGTCAAATGCAACTATTTCGGAAAAACTTTTCAGCAGCTTCTTTTCTGGAAGTTGATATGTGAAAATGTCGAGCTTGTGTTATTGGAAGAAAGCTGTAACTGAACCGTGTACGAATCAAAGTGATACTCGATTCTGTTGAATTAATAAATATCTTCTACTTCGCTCATTATGTATATTTTCAGCACAACACTAAGTTCATGGTACATTTCTGTATAATAGATGGTGACTGAGGTATTTTCTTCAGTGGTCGTGGGCATCATCCAACGATAGTTCCTGTTCTCGTGGTGGAATGTGCTATCGATCCTCCTGTTCGTCATCTTCTTTAGCCCTTGCTTGCGTGAGGTGTTTATTTGAGATTGCTAGTGTCTTTGCACGTCGTTTGAGTCCGGTGTTCATGCGCCAGGTTTGTGTCGGCGCTTTTATTGCACCGTTGTGAAGCCATCGTCGTGGATGTTTTTCTGTGCAACCTCTTCATCTTTTAAGTCTCCGTCTTCATGTTCCATACTTTGGATCAGTCTCTGTTCATCGCCTTCGTTTTTGATGTCGCCGACATATCTATGGTGTTCCATTTCTGTTTGTTGAGCAGTTCCTCGAGTTGTTGAAGAGCGGTTGGTGGGTGGCTGTCTGGTTCGTTTTCTGTATGTTTTTTCGCTTTTTCAGGTCGTAAGTAGTGCACCAGTTAGCTGGCGGCATCTCTTCGGTCAATTTTTCGTGGTCTGCTTTTTGCAGGAGTCTGTGAAGCAATCAGTCGTAATTTCTGCTTCCGCCGTGGGACCGCAAATTTCGTCTTCTCGAATGGTGAGTGGTCTGCTACCCTGAGTGGTTTTGATACCAGTTTCTTGGACGCACTTCCTGGCCTCGCATTGGCAGTCGTTGCCAGCCTTGAGGAACGCTGTCTGACCACCCGCCCGGGTAGAACCTTGGCTCCCCTTCATGCCGTAAGCTAGCCATCCCCAACAGTCTGGCTAGACCAGACTACCTCACATGTGCCTATGTTGAGACGGAAACATGATAAGTGTGTGAAGGGAAGCTCCCTGGTTTTCAGGTTGGAAGACGCGATGAGGAAGCAGCTCACTGCGGAAAGAAATTTTAACTTAAACACGCTCGCGCGACCAGCTCGTACCTCTCCGGATTCCAAACGAAATGTTGCACAGAAGGTGCCAAGCAACGTTCGTTGTCATGACTTAATTGAGATGCGAGGCGAGGCCCCCTGGAGGAAGGGCAAAGAAATTTCTTCAAAAAATGGCTCTGAGCACTATGGGACTCAACTGCTGAGGTCGTCAGTCCCCTAGAACTTAGAACTACTTAAACCTAACTAACCTAAGGACATCACACACATCCATGCCCGAGGCAGGATTCGAACCTGCGACCGTAGAAGTCGCACGGTTCCGTACTGCGCGCCTAGAACCGCGAGACCACCGCGGCCGGCGAAATTTCTTCACATTCTGATAAGGCTGACAATGTCAAAAAGGGTAACGGTCGTCAGATATCCTTGCATAGCCCTGTAACATGCACTACACAATAATATGGTCTGCTAGACCAAACGCAAGGCCCTGAGACCTCACTGATGGCAACCACCAATTATATTTCTCACAAAAAGAAAGATAACTTGGTAAATTAAACAACTATGCATGTGACAAGCATGTTCGTTACTTTTGGTAAGTTACAGGGAAATCGATAAACAAAATATTCTGTCAACTAAATCGTTGAAAATCCAGAGAGCTGGACAAAGTTCTCCCTCAAATTTTATTCGCATAGTTAAATGGTGTTCGGTCTTGCTAGAGGAGTTTCATTAAGAGGCCCAAGGAAACTTCCTCGTGAAAAGCGCGCTTCTAACAATGCAGTGTGGAGAGTACTGGTGGAGCAGCAGTTACACACTTATGATAAACAATGCAAACAAGCAATGAGACCAAATATCTTCAATCCAGAATTCAGCTCATTGAATGAATTACTGTAACCCGTGGACAGATAACGGTGATAGTCACTTCGAACAGTAGCAGTAACGTCATGTTGTTGCTTTAAGGTGCAAGTTCTTTACGTCAACAAAAAAACTAAATATTTATACTGACCGTTAGTTTCTGAGCTCAAATTAATCATTTCAGGAGTTCAGGATTTTATACCATCTCAATAATTTTGACAATTAAGGTACGAAATACGTTTTATTCTGCAAATATATCGATAGACATCTGAAACTACGATGATAAGTCCGCATGTCACTGATGAACAAATGCTTGTTGGCTTTGTTCAGTACGCGCCACAATCTTGTCCACTGCTCTGTGAATATTGGCAAGTTCCTTTCTTACATGTCTCGGAGTCTCCGTGGCGTCGCAGAAGTCAAACTCACGGCGTTGGCCAGAAACTACGTGCTCTTCGCGACGTTCAGCGCAAGAGACAGATTACGCGAACGTTAAGTTGGTTGATTTTGGGGAGGAGGTGGGGGGAAGGGGGGAGGAAGGGACCAAAGAACATCATCAGTCCCATTACGCGAAGTACTATTTAACGGATTTAGTTGGAAACGTTTATTAGAGGAACCACGTTAATTGTCTGCACCGCTACATTACGAAATCAATGTAAATAAGAGTCGCCAGTGTCTCTTTAAACCAAGAGACAGGGTGAAACTTCACAAAGGAAAGATTCCGAGGTCCAACCACTGGACTGGAATATGATCACCGCTAACAGTTCAGTACACCTCCGTCAACAGGCTGTTAGTAATTTCCGACGATAATTACCACAATAACAAACAGGAAAGCAGTTCAGAGTCAATAGGAAACGAGTCACAGCAAATCGCCACTCTTCACAAAGACACAAATATTACCATCGCGACCACGTTTACAAGACCTACGAGTTCTAACACACAATGGTTTATCAGTAAAAAAAATTGCTTGATGTTTCTCCAACACCACGAACTTGAGACAAAGTGATCATAAATGTCTGATAGCCAAGAACATCACAAGGAGGTATCTTCTCCAATGACGTAACAAGACTTCAATTTTGTATCAATACGTATTAGAGCAACAATGACAAACAGGAGTATTAGTAACAGAAAAAGTAAAAGCAAAACGACCTCCTCGAAACACAGTTTGACCTTTCAAAACATCAATTAAAACAGACGAAAAGACGTTCATATTACACTACTGGCCATTAAAATTGCTACACCATGAAGATGACGTGCCACAGACGTGAAATTTAACCGACAGGAAGAAGATGCTATGATATGCAAATGATTAACTTTTCAGAGCATTCACACAAGGCTGGCGCCGGTGGCGACACCTACAACGTGCTGACATGAGGAAAGTTTCCAACCGATTTCTGATACGCAAACAGCAGTTGACTGGCGTTGCCTAGTGAAACGTTGTTGTGATGCCTCATGAATGGAGGAGAAATGCGTGCCATCACGTTTCCGCCCTTGATAAAGGTCGGATTGTAGCCTATCACGATTGCTGTTTACCGTACCGCGACATTGCTGCTCGCGTTGGTCAAGATCCAATGACTGTTAGCAGAATATGGAATCGGTGGGTTCAGGGGGGTAATACGGAACGCCGTGCTGGATCCCAACGGCCTCGTATCACTGGCAGTCGAGATGACAGGCATCTTATCCGCATGGCTGTAACGGATCGTGCAGCCACGTGTCGATCCCTGAGTCAACAGATGGGGACGTTTGCAACACAACAACCATCTCCACGAACAGTTCCACGTCGTTTGCAGCAGCATGGACTATCAGCTCGGAGACCATGCCTGTTACCCTTAACGCTGCATCACAGACAGGAGCGCCTGCGATGGCGTACTCAACGACGAACCTGGGTGCACAAATGGCAAAACGTCACTTTTCGGATGAATCCAGGTTCTATTTACAGCATCATGATGGTCGCATCCGTGTTTGGCGACATTGCGGTGAACGCACGTTGGAAGCGTGTATTCGTCATCACCATACTAACGACCGGCGTGATGGTATGGGGTGCCACTGGTTACACATTTCGATCACCTCTTGTTTGCATTGACGGCACTTTGAACAGTGGACGCTACATTTCAGATGTGTTACGACCCGTGGCTCTACTCTTCATTCGATCCCTGCGAAACCCTACATTTCAGCAGGATAATGCACGACCGTATGTTGAAGGTTCTGCACGGGCCCTTCTGGGTACAGAAAATGTTCGACTGCTGCCCTGGCCAGCACATTCTCCAGATCTCTCACCAATTGAAAACTTCTGGTCAATGGTGGCCGAGCAACTGGCTCGTCACAATACGCCAGTCACTACTCTTGATGAACTGTGGTATCGTGTTGTAGCTGCCTGGGCAACTGTACCTGTACACGCCATCCAAGCTCTGTTTGACTCAATGTCCAGGCGTATCAAGGACGTTATTGAGGCCAGACGTGGTTGTTCTGGGTACTGATTTCTCAGGATCTATGCACCCAAAATGTAATCACATGTCAGTTCTAGTATAATATATTTGTCCAATGAATACCCGTTTATCATCTGCACTTCTTCTTGGTGTAGCAATTTTAATGGCCAGTAGTGTATATTCAGGCCCCACATCCAAAATATCACATTGCAGGTACAAGTACACTACCATTTTAATAAGCGTTCAAGAGCCATTCTCGGAGTCTTACTGTATCATTATACGGCGTCATCATTTCAATTATATCTGTGTATATGTGTCAGGAGCCAAGGCTTGTAACATTGGTTGCTAAGGTTACCGCGAGCGACGGCGCAGCGTCCGGGTGACGTCGAGCGAGACAGGCCTGCAGTGTCCGAGCGTGCGCGAGGTGCAGCCGTGTATGGATGCGGTGTGCCACGAGTGGGTGGTGGGCCAGTGGAGTCCCTGCCAACTGATCGCGGGCGTGCGCCACTGCGGAGAGGGCCGCCGCGCGCGACTCGTCACCTGCCGCACCATGTCCGGGGTGAGTATTCTACTGCACCATCCTCTTGTTGTTGTTGTTGTTGATGATGATGATGATGATGATGATATGATGATGATGATGATGATGATGGTGTGGTCGTCGTCTTCGTCGTGGTCGTGGTCCTGAGTCTGAAGGTTGGTTTGTCTCCAATGTTGCTGATTTCCCGGAGTACTTCGACATAAACAACGACGATGCCCAAACCGTAGTTAATGGCGGAATAGGCTGCACGTTCCAGTGTCCAAGCCCAGATACTAAGAAATGATTTCGCTTACCAGCGAACCTTCTAGTTTTTTTTCTGCAGAAGGTACAGTTACACTTATATCTTTACATTATATACAGATCCTCACAGTAGGATATACGGGGTGAGTCACCTAACATTATCGCTGGATATATTTCGTAAACCACATCAAATACTGACGAATCGATTCCAAAGACAGGACGTGGGAAGAGGGGCTAGTGTAATAGGTTAATACAAACCATAAAAAATGCATAGAAGTATGTTTTTTAACACAGACCTACGTTTTTTTTAAATGGAACCCCGTTAGTTTTGTTAGCACATCTGAACATATAAACAAATACGTAATCAGTGCCGTTTGTTGCATTGTAAAATGTTAATTACATCCGGAGATATTGTAACCTAAAGTTGACGCTTGAGTACCACTCCTCCCTGTTCGATCGTGTGTATCGGAGAGCACCGAATTACTTAGGGATCCAAACGGAACGGTGATAGAGCTTAGGTACAGAAGAGACTGGAACAGCACATTACATACACATGCTAACACCTTTTTATTGGTCTTTTTCACTGACGCACGTGTAAATTACCATGAAGGTTGAGGTACAAGTACACACGTGGTTTCCGTTTTCAATTACGGAGTGGAATAGTGTGTGTCCCGACATGTCAGGCCAATAGATGTTCAATATGGTGGCCATCATTTGCTGCACATAATTGCAATCTCTGGCGTAATGAATGTCGTACACGCCGCAGTACATCTGGTGTAATGTCGCCGCAGGCTGCCACAATACGTTGTTTCATATCCTCTGGGGTTGTAGGCACATCACGGCACACATTCTCCTTTTACGTACCCCACAGAAAGAAGTCCAGAGGTGTAAGATCAGGAGAATGGGCTGGACAGTTTATGCGTCCTCCACGTCCTATGAAACGCCCGTCGAACATCCTGTCAAGGGTCAGCCTAGTATTAATTGCGGAATGTGCAGGTGCACCATCATGCTAATACCACATACGTCGACGCGTTTCCAGTGGGACATTTTCGAGCAACGTTGGCAGATAATTCTGTAGAAACGCGATGTATGTTGCAACTGTTTGGACCCCTGCAATGAAGTGAGGACCAGTGAGGTGGTCGCCAATGATTCCGCACCATACATTTACAGTCCACGGTCGCTGTCGCTCTACCTGTCTGAGCCAGCGACGATTGTCCACGGACCAGTAATGCATGTTCCGTTCACTGCCACGTGGTTTGTGAAACCCGCTTCATCGGTAAACAGGTAGAACTGCAACGCATTCTCTGTTAATTCCCATTGACAGAATTGCACTCGGCGATTAAAGTCATCACGATGTAATTGCTGATGTAGCGACACATGAAACGGGTGAAAGCGGTGACGAAGCAGTATGCGCATGACACTACTTTGACTCAGTCCACCGGCCCTCGCAATGTCCCGTGTACTCATGTGTGGGTTCATGGCAACAGCAGCCAACGCACCAACTACACCCGCTTCTCCTGTGACGGGCCTGTTACAGACCCGTTTGCGTGCTACTGCCATACCTGTTGCACACAGTTGGCGGTAGATGTTTTGCAATGTGCGGCACGTTGGATGCTCTCTGTCCGGGTACCATTCTGCATACACCTAGCAAGCTTCAGCTGCATTTCGTCGACACTCGCCATGGATGAGTATCATATCCGACTTTTCAGAGTTCGAAGGGCGCTGATGACCTCGATGTTGAGCGCCCATAAGCCCCAACACACACACACACACAAACACACACACACACACACACACACACACACACACACACACACACACACACACACAGAGTTCGAATACACCATGGTCACAGTTCCTACAACACTACACTATCACAGACGTCTGGTAACTCGGTGTACTACAGTTGGTCTGCGGGCGGAGACGAATGCAGAATAACAATAGCAGCAAGCGCTACATGCGGACACTGCGACAGCTAGACAAACCACAACAGTGCACTACAACCACACTCGTAAACACGGTCGTCATCGTAAACATGTCCCTGCAGATGCTGCTCGCCGACCGTGTCCCATGACTGTTACAACATGCAACTGAAAATCGGAGGTTTCAAGCGTCAACTTTAGGTTACTATATCTCCGGATGTAATTAACATTTTACAATTCAACAAACGGCACTGATTACGTATTTGTTTATATGTTCAGATGTGCTAACAAAACTAACGGGGTTCCATTAAAAAAACGTAGGTTTGTGTCAAAAAACACACGTCCGTGCATTTTTTTATGGTTTGTATTACCCAGTTACACTAACCCCTCTCCTCACGTTCGGTCTGTGGAATCGATTCGTCAGTATTTGATGTGATTTACGAAATATATCCAGCGGTAATGTTAGGTGACTCACCCTGTATTTTGATTTTAACGTATTCTGTGAACTAGGTCCAAGATATTGCAGACACCAGTCAGTCACAATAAAACTAATCCACTGGTAAGAGCATTATGAAATCCACAAAGGAAAACGAAAATCTCTGGAAATACGTAATATTTACGTGGGTAAAAGGACACGCGGACATTAAATGTAATGAAATAATTGATTACCTAGCGTAGACCACCACGCAAAAGTCACAGGTAAAAAAAAATGTTATTACTCTATCAGATCTCAAGATTGCAGAACTTGAACAGTAAGACGCCAATGAGTAGACGAATATCAAACAGCGGTCAGCAATAAAGGAAAACATTTTGGATAAATGCAGCCAAACATATCTTGGAAACCCTGTTTCTACATAATTACAGCAAATAAAAGTTTATATGCTCTATATTTCGTGTTGGGCTATATCACGGCTCATTTCCAAGCCATCTTGACCGAACACACGTTCTGAATGAATTATAGTGAGAGAATCTGTTGGAGTAACAGTCGGAGGGACCAGTTACATCTTTTCGAATGTAAACTGTATGCAAACCAGTAAATTAATATCATGCAACTGTTCATCGGACCTCATCAACCATTAGCAACTAATCTATCAGACCTATTTTATCAGAATAAGGTATTACCTTCAGACTAATTAGGAAATTTTCAAATAAATGTAAGAATACCAAGTACAACGCTAGAACATTACTAAGTCACTTCGGGATGGTTAAAAATAGCGGAGAGCGGGAGCCTAATTTTTTCCAATTCTTCATGTTAGTCTATCTTCTGCAAGCATCTTCATCTTATCGTAACTGCCACAGCCTGCCCACATTTGAACCTACATACTGTATTCAGAGGCTTGGTTTCCCTCTATAGTGTTCCCACCTCCCCCCCCCCCCCCCCTCACATTTTCCAATCCAAGGGCGTCATGAAAAATAATGCCAATTTTTTATGGCCGCGCGGGATTAGCCGAGCGGTCTTAGGCGCTGCAGTCATGGACTCTGCGGCTGGTCCCGGCGGAGGTTCGAGTCCTCCCTCGGGCATGGGTGTGTGTGTTTGTCCTTAGGATAATTTAGGTTAAGTAGTGTGTAAGCTTAGGGACTGATGATTTTAGCAGTTAAGTGCCATAAGATTTCACACGCATTAAAAATTTTTGTATGTGAAAACTCTTAAAGCTTGTTAAATAAAACAAACGTTATTTACATTCTACATCTTTATTCTTCATGCCTACATATTAGCAACCTTCAGCTGCTAGAGGGCTGGAATTGTGCAGTGTAACATGGCGGTGTGTAACGTTACTATGTCGATGCGTGAGAAACAGCGGGTTGTAATCGAGTTTCTAACCTCATAAAACGTTCATCCACGCA
Source organism: Schistocerca gregaria (assembly GCF_023897955.1). Classification (NCBI taxonomy): domain Eukaryota; kingdom Metazoa; phylum Arthropoda; class Insecta; order Orthoptera; family Acrididae; genus Schistocerca; species Schistocerca gregaria. The sequence continues at coordinate 469,302,356 of NC_064931.1, forward strand.
TGGAGCGCCCTCTCCTTCAGCATGATGATGCCAGACCACGCACGGGTGCTGCGACATCTGCAGCAGTGCGGCACCTTGGGTTCTCTGTCATCGATCATCTTCCACAGAGCCCAGACTTGGCCCCATCTGATTTTCAGCTGTTTTAAAAATTTAAAGAACACGTTCGAGGACTTTATTTTGATAGCGATGAAGAGGTGCAGGCAGAGATGAGGTTGTGGCTCCGTCAACAAAGTCTAACATTCTACAGTGACAGTATCAGCAAACTGGAATTTCGTTCGGTGAAATGTGTTCATCGCCAGGGTGACTATGTTGAGAAATAAATAATTATATGGACATGGAGAACAAAGATGTGGTATGTTAATAACGTTTGTTTTATTTAGAAAGCTTTATAATTTTTCACCTAGAAAACTCGGAAGCAGTACATTTCAGCACGCCATCGTAAACTCATTATTCCTTGATGAGTCAGAATGCCACTAACAAAGCCCTTCTTTTCGTCTAGGTCTGCCATAAATTTCTTTCTCTCCGATTCGATTCGGTATATTTTCATCAGTTATCCGGTCTATTCGTGTAATCTTTAGCACTGTGCTGTAGTACCACATTATATTTTTGTCCTTATGGAACTCTTTATCGTCCACGTTTCACTCCGTACAGGGCTACATTCGTGCAGAATACCTTTGGATAAGACACGGTAACATTTAAAAATTGATATTAAAAAATTTCTCATTTTCAGAACCACTTTTATTATTATTACCAGTCTGAATTTTATGAGTGGCGTTCAATAAATAATGAAACACATTTTTTCTCGGCCAATTAAGGTTGAAAAAATGCTAAACGTATGTGGAATACTATGGAATATTTCCGCTTCAGCCCCCATAGTTTCATGAAGTTCCGATAGGTGGCGGCGCTATAGGAAGCCTTCAAAGTAGCGTCTATAACGTGTTCCAAGAAGAGAAATGGCATAGAGTTTCTTTTGGCAGAAAACCAGAGCATCACAGATATTCATGAACCCTAGCAGAATGTCCTCGGGGTCCTGGCAGTGAATAAAAGCACGGTGAGTCGTTGGGCGGGTCGTCTGTCATCATCGCATTGAGGTCGCGCAAACCTGTCCCATCTCTCGTCTCTTGCCGGCCCTTGTGGCCAAGTGGTTCTAGGCGCTAGAGTCTGGAACCGCGCGACCGAACCCTGCCTCGGGCATGGATGTGTGTCATGTCCTTAGGTTAGTTACGTTTAAGTAGTTCTACGTTCTAGGGGACCGATGACCTCAGATGTTAACTCCCATAGTGCTCAGAGCCATTTAAACCATATTTCGTCTCTTATCCGAAGAATAAGTTCAAAGCCGCACCCTCAGCCGGTATAGTCATAACAACAGGGGGTTGGTTATTCTGTGGTTATTCTGTTTCATGTCATCGCTCATGAGGCAACGATCAACTCTTAAGTGTATTGTGCTACCCTCAGGAAATTGAATAAACGACTTCAGCGTGTCCGTCGTCACAAAATGCAAACGAACTTCTCCTTCTCCGTGACAGCACAAGACCTTACACAGGTCTGCCCACCCGAGAGGAGGTCACAAAACTTAACTGTACTGTTCCCCTCATCCACCTTGAAGTAGTACATGGATGATATGGAGGATGTTGATGCAGCAAGACGTTGGTTCCGACGTCGACCGATAGTGTGATACCATGCGGGCATACAGGTCCTTCCAGCAGGTGGCGTAAGCGCGTCGCAGTGAACATAGGTTATGTTGAAAAATGCGTTTTTGTAGACAAAAGAGTGGGAAATAATATGGTGTGTTAGAACCCTGAATAATACCAATCTCTTTTCAGAAAAAAAGTGTTGCATTACTTATTGAATGCCCCTCATATATCTTCTCTACGTTGAAAATCGCAAGTTGTTATGCTGCCTAAATATGAAAACTCTTTTCTTATTAATACTGTCTCATTTCCTGCTCTCATTCCTTCATCATCTCTTGACGTTATTCGAATACATTCCATTACACTTATTTTACCTTTGCTTGTATTCGTCTAATAATATCTTTTCAACACGATACCCATTTCGATCAACTGCTCTTCCAAGTCCTTTTCCAGCTCTGGCAGAATTAAAATCTCATCGTCAAGCCTCATAGTTTTCATTTCATTTCTCTGAACTTCAATTTCCTTTTCATATTAGACCTTGGTTTCATTTAATACTGCCTGAATACACAGTTTGAATAATATCTGGGATCTGTCTCACTTCTTTTCAACAATTACTTGTCTGTCATTGCCTTAGACTCTCATAAATGCAGTGTGTTTTCTGTACAATTAATAGATAACCAAGCATTTCCTATGATTAATCCCTGCTACCTTCAGAATTTCACAGCGTATTCAAGTCAATATTGTCAAAAGTTTCCTCCAAATGAACATGTGCTATAAACGTAGGTTTGCTTTTCTCCAACGTATGTTCAAAAGTAAGTCGTAGAGTCAGTATTCCCTCGTGTGTTCCTACATTTCATTGGAACCGACACTAATCTTCCGTGCATATTAAAGGTAAATTCCTCAGTGCCGCTGCTACGTCTTCTGATTAAATTTGTGTTTACTGTTTCTCATTACATTTACCACAGGAAGGACGAGCACTTGTAACATGCAGGGTTCGCAGAAAATGGAAATAATTAACTCAGTCGGATATTATCTTTTTCATCTACAAACGTACAGCTTTTTTTTTTTTTCGAGAAACGTTATGGAATTTACGTACTGTGAATGGAGATTGGCTATCAATGACGTATGTACAAGTAAAACACTAGTGTTTCTTATGGTTAACTGAATTAAAAGGAATTTTTGCACTTTACTTCGAATTTAAACAAACATACTGTAGAATGTTGCCAGTGTACGAGGTGATAAATGAAAGTTTTCGGCAAAAATAATTGCTAATTGCATTAATGTATTGTAGTACTTTGGTTTCACGCACACTGGGGAAGAATATGGACAAGCTGTTTTTTAATAGGGTGGCGCACCACCATGTATCAGCTTCAAAATTCTACACGTCCAAAATCCCCCAACAAACTACTGTTAGAGGAGGGTCTATTGCGTTCCCACTTCACGGTCTATATTATTTTCTACGGGCCACGTAATGAAGACAGTTTAGTCTGTGGAATATCATGATTTAAATCATTTGTGTAAATCTGTACGGTAATTGACATAACAATAGCATTAGTATCATCTACTGCTTGATCACAAGTGGGGTCAGTGATGCCATAGAAATATCCAGCTGCGCACCAAATTATGAAGAACACAATAGTAATATCTGGGAGTAACAACATCTGACGATATGAAGATGCACAATCCTAATCAATTGCTATTGAAAAATCTCTAGAGCTCATGAAAACTATTGCTTAATTTTGTTGGATCCAAATTACAGTAAACCAATATTGGATATCCGACAAGGAAAAGCATGAATGCTCACAGAACTGTTTGAATTGGACGCGAGTGTAACAAAAACGTTGAAAAGATTCAACTTGTAGGCAGTTAACAAGAGACTTCTCATACTTTCTGATCACTTTCTTAGAAAATTTCTAATTCCGATTTTCAGAATGATATCTCTCAGCTGCTTACTCATTGCTTAGTAAGGAGCGTAAAATAAAAGTGATACGTCAGAAACATATAAACAGTCATTCTTCGCATGCTACATTCGTGTTTAGAATGAGAGGAAACCTTAACCCTGTCCTGCCAAAACTATGAAATACTGTACCAAAGGGTTAAAAATTAGGGGTGAATGTTACCAAAGCAACTAACAACTGTATACTGCATTGTCACACACAAATTTCTTTAATTTATGGACAAAATACGAGTGGTACTTTTGAGTCCTATCAGGGTATGATCATTGTATCCGATCAGGTGAATTACTTACTATCACTTTTGGGAATAGGTAAGAAAAACTAGTAGAGAGCAGATTATATACATAAAAACCCTCACAGTAATTCCCTTTCACCTCACCAGGGATCAAAAACTCTTATGGCGTAATGAACAACACAGTGGTAGGCACGACAGCCTGTCTTTTGCTGCCATCTTGAACTATGACAGCCAAATAATTTATTGCGTTACAACGGTGGGGGACAGACGTCCCGACAGGATGCACATGAATCAATTCTGCTCCATACTGTTTTAAAACACTAGAAAGTATAAGAGACTTTCAAATCCCTTCGGGCAAGAAAGGATTAATACACAATATAATATAATTAAGGGAAGCAAATTATTTTGCCTTGATTTTAGTGGTACAGATGAAAATTAAATTATCAGGAAGGAAGCTAGTAATGTTTCTTGATTTTTCCCGTCTTTCAAGCTTTATATCTTTCTCTATCGCAATAAAAGAGAAAAGTGTGCAAAACTGTATGATTTCAATAACTTAACAACGAGTAAAAAATGGGCCCATGCCAACCCAAAATACGTGACCGTTTTCTACTGTCATCAGCAGCTTAGCCTAATTGTTTCCACTCGTAGATATTATACGTATGATTTACAAAACTTGTGTCAGTGGCCACGTAAAAGTAATGAATATAAACTTAACATATGAAAGGAACAATGATTTCACTTGGAAGACTCACTATACAGTGAAACAAATAGTACTCTTGGTTCCATTCTTGTAAATTTGGTTACGTGTACGGCTAAGAAGTTTATTTTTTCGAAAATATATATTTTACAATGCCGAAGAAAATAGAAAGACTCATATACTGTGACGTTTACCAACTTCCTCGGTATGATGACCAAATTAACAACGTATGTGAGTCTAAAGGGAGCCTAAATGGAACAAAAGTCGGCAGTGGTCTTGATATTCATTTATGTGTGGCTAAGCTTTGCATATACTGTACGTACGTCACATTTCACCTTTGGACCTAAGTTACAGCCCATAAGCAGTACATGCTCATTAGCAAGTTGGCCAGTTTCTGTTAAATAAACAACGTTCTACTATAAGAGGCATACTTTCTTTCTATGATGTAAATACAGAACAAGACATCAGTCCATTGAACCGATGAGGCTTGTGTGACGGCACGCGCAAACAATACAGTTAAACAATAATCGGTGCCTCCTGTGTATCTAGATTTAAAGGAATTAATATTTTTGAGCTCAAATACAAAGTTTTATCGACATTCGCCCTAATTAAATCAATTTTTACAAGCAAAGTAGCCCTACATTCACAATGTATTCTTAAAAGCTTAAATATTAGGTTCAGGAAATCACGGAATGCTGCGTCATCTGCTATAGCAGTGGAAAATACTTTGACACCGTACTTCTGTGCTTCTACCCTCTCGCAGGTAATCCAGTGCTATTGATAAAATGTGGTTGACGTTCCGTTCTGTGACTACGCAAATAATTTGTTTCTGGTGACATAGTTTGAAGTCCTTTGATAATGAACAATCATATTTGAAGTGGTAGCCCCTAACTTTATCAGGAATGAAGGAAAACTATTTTAACTTTTTTTTACATTTTAACGTATTTGAATTTCACGTGTACTCAACACTTCTATTTGTAGATATAAAGCTAAGCGATAATTTAAAAAAAGAAATGCTTTGCTTTCAAAACATGTAAATTTTTGTTAAATTTAATCGAATTTAGCTACAAACAGTGTGACTCCGTACCTAAAATAGTTAAGAACTTCAGCTATATATTCCGATGCCTTCGACACAACTTATTAAATGATTCGATACAACTGAAATGGTTTTACTTCAAAATAAAAGTATGCTCGCTCAGAGAAGCACTTTCCACGGTTATAATAAAACCTGTTATACTGAACCAACGCAATAAATCAAAACTGGAGCTCTGGAATGTTGGTAATAGTACCGAAACAACGGGGTGCTTCCTTTTTCGTTATACGTTGCTCCACACTCCACTCTACATCTACGTCTACATATACATCCATACTACACAAGCCATCATTTGGTGCCTGGCGGGGGGTACTCTGTACCACTACTAATCATTTCATTTCCTGTTCTACTCGCAAACAGAGCGAGGTAAAAGCGACTGACTGTAGCCTCCATACGAGCTCTAATCTCTCTAAACTCATCTTCATGGTTATTACGCGAAATGTACGTTGGCGGCAGTTGAATCGTCCTATAGTTAGTTCAGACACAAGTTCTCTAAATTTTCTCAATAGTGCTTCTCAAAAACAATGTCGCCTTTCCTCCAGTGAATCCCATTTCAGTTCCCGAAGCATCTCCGTAGTACTTGCGCGTTGTTAGAACCTACCGGTAACAAATCCAGCAGCCGGCCACTGAATTGCTTTGCTGTCTTTCTTTAATCCAAACTGGTGCGGTTCCAAAACATTCGAACAGCACCCAACAATGGGTCGCACTAGTGCCCTATATGCGGTCTTCTTTACAGACGAACCACTGTTTCCCAAATCACTCCCAATCAACCAAAGTTGACCAATTCTCTTACCTAGTACAATACTTATATGCTCTTTCCATTTCGTACTGCTTAGAAACGATTCGCCTACATACTTAATCGACGTGACTATGTCAAGCAGCTCACGACTAGTGCTCTATTCGAACATAGTAAGTTTGTTTTTTCCTACTCACACGCAAACCCAAGGTTTTCCGCAGTTAGTCACTTTCAGCTGAGTATCAAGATACTTCTGGGAAGATTGAAAATAGTTTTTGAGTAGGCGTCTTACAATAAATAGACAAATTTGAGTGCTGATACTTGAAAAAATTTATAAAATTCATAAATTCGAATCTCATACCATCAATTCATTTTTTGTATCAAAATAACTTGCTAAATCATTTATTACACTTATTTTACTATCTTACTTCAAAGTATCTCTTCATTATTTAGAAACTCACTAAAACCAGAACTTTTTACAGTATTTTGCTGGAAAATTTATTCTTTCAACGAATTACCATACGCTGTAGGCAATATGCCTTTAATATTTGTTTCTTCGCCTGCTATGCATTCCTATATCATTCATCCGATTATGATGAAGCTTTGGTGACTTCTTGTGCTCACACCTCTGAAGGTGTTTATGGGAGTAAAAACTACCCACAAACATAGGCGTGGGGCTGTAAAGTTGACGACAAAAAAGCTTAACTCAGGAACATATAAGCAATATCAATCAGAGTTTGTATGTACATGACTCATTATTTGTACAAAAAAATGGAGGAGCTGATATACCCCAACCACACCTAGGGATAGGGGAAGGGGTGAGAAGACGTGACATATAAAGAAATTCGACAACTACCAAATTTCAGTATCAAATCCATAAGTTTGGCGTCACTAGACTTATTAGTGAGACACACAATAATATTTCACCAGCAGAGTTTGGGTGGGGTGGTGCAAAAGAAATTACATATTAGCATTTCTTTCTAACAGAGTCTCTACCAAAACTGACACGTGTAAAACTTGCTTCCTGTAAAAATTTAATGTACAGTAGATACCCCTAGCACTCTTATGGATGAGGCTTTAGGATGAAAAGGCACAACATAAAAGCGTATCTCAAGGAACGCCTGGAGTATTTTCTACCAAACTTGTTATACATATGACTCACTATTTGCATAAATATAGTCTGGTTGTTGTGTATTACTTCGTACACGATGGTAGAGAGAGGTGTGGCAACTTTGATTGTAGGAAAAGCTGGACGATATCAGAAATGATTAGCGAACAAGTTAACACAGTAAACAGAAGATTAACTTAACTTGACTTTCTCCTAGCGTTCGAAGACTCATTACTAATAATGCAGCAAGAAACAGATTCCAGCTGATACAGACGCAACAGGAAACTGAACTAAGGCACAAACAATGGTTTTGGAGCCGTGACTAGATGGCACCTACGTACTGTCACATAATGAAGAGGCTCCAAGTGCGAGTGGGTTGCCTGGCTGCCGCCAGCCGTCTTAAATTACGGCGGCAGAAGGCTCTCGTGGTACGGAACCAGTGGAGGTGTCACCAAGTGAGCGTGCAACATTGGGTCCACCAGATCCCGCACAACCGCTGTCGGCGTCTGACGGAAACTTGACATTGCATTGCCAACTTCCCATGGGGAAGTATTGACACGTGATACCGAAATGGGAGAACGATACCCCAACTACCGCCGGAGTTGGGGGTTATAATGAGATTGAGTTACACCTCAAAAAGTCTGACAATGACCTCTTGGTATTTGTTTCCTGTAATTAGTTTGCTTGGAATACTTTTGAAGTATGAAGCACAACCTGTCTCTCATTTGCGTTGTTCAGTGCATCAGGCATGACATTTTTAGATGAAAAATGTCACACTACATGGCTCAATACCACAAATGTATGGCGTGAAGAAAAAATGCCGGTCGGCATGGTATTCCTCATGCAGATTCAAGGCAGACGTTTATCTAGCAAAATAAGATCGGGTGCATTTTGAAAAACACTTGTATAAAAACAGGAGGTGGCAAGACTGTCACATCGAACAGCACGTCGGAATGAACAGAGGAAGGTGTATAACACTGCTCTAGCACACCAGCTGTCGTATCTCACTGAGTAGACTGCTGGGCCATAAAACCAATATCCACCATCTACTTCTAGTTCGAATCCTCATCATGTTCATTTTTGGTGTTGGAAACGCCCGTTCCCTAATACCGGTCGTTTATAAGCAAGATATCATTTTGTCACATAACAATAGCCTATCACATGACAGTGGGACCCATTAACTTGCATATATGTGTCTTCTAACAGCGCAGTGCACAACCATAACTGGTTCTGTGAAGTTTATATAGGGTAGCTTCCAGATGGAGTAAACAAACTACGAACGAATATGTCGATCCGCGTTTGGTGCTGGGTGCACCGGATAACCAAGCTGCTGCTGCCCCTCGTGCGTGTTGTGCACTGTACCCACAAAGGTACTTTCCCAATAAAAATGTTTTTCGTCGCCTGGAGCAACGCCTCCGAGAAACTGATTATCTTCGTTCACAAGTAATGGAAAGAGGTCGGTCAAGGACTAGACATAGTCCACAGAGGACGCTATTCCTAAAACCGTACATAATCACCTCAGCGAAGTACCCGTGATATCGTAAGGCAGGTTAAGATATCTCAAAGACTAGTTCTTGCAGTGTTGCACAATGACAAACTGCATCCATATTATTAGATGTTAACTCAACACCAGCGGCCAGAAGATTGCATTTGAAGAGAAAAGTTTTGTGATTGGTTTTTATACCAAGTGGAAGATGATTTTCTAAATAATGTGATATAGACTGCCAATTCTCCATCTTCTCAACAGCCATTATTGGTCGGAACACGATCCACATGTCACCAGTGAACGTGACTTTCAGGCACGCTTTGGCATAAACCTGTGGACTCGAGTCGTAAGAGTGATTCTGGGCCCTTACCTGTTGCCTACTGCTGGTGACCCCTGGAAAAAAGCTAGTGCCGAGAATGCAAACTCGAGTGTGTAGCAGTGATGGCCCGAATGATAAGTGGGAGGGGAGAGATGTGGGATGGATAATACACAGTTGTGAGAGATATAGCACACCAGGGAGTTTCTCAGAAGGGCTAGATCCATCTGTGGAGATGAGCAGTGAAAGGCTACAAATAAACTGAGCACCCTGAGTGCAACTTCGCCAGTTTGGTTTTGAAAGTGTGGACAAACCTCCCGCCAATCCATTGGAAGCAGGGTGGAATGACGCTGTGTGTACCAAAGCTATGTCGTTCTCTGTACAAAATTTGCAAAATTCTCCTGATGTAAACTGAGGACAGTTATCCTCTGTAATGCTTTCGGGAAGCCCCACTGTCCACAATATGTGAGATAAAGTCTGGATGGTTTTTGCTTATAATGTTGAGTTCAGTCTTGACACGTAAGGAAAATACTTGCCAGCCAGAAAGGGCCCTACAAAAGTTAGATATATGTGTGGCCATAGAGACGTCACATCAGGCCAGGAAAGTACCGATGGACTGAAGCTGCCTGCTTGCTTTGAGACATCATGTAGGCTGTAGGCCGCGACCTTGCATTCCACGTTTTTCTCAGTGACCCTCCAGAAGACGTCTTGGTGAGACAGCCATTTGATGAGAACCGCACGCCAATGACATCTGTGAAGTAATGTTAAGATGCGGCACATTGCAGTGCTTGTAAATGGCCACTCTGGTGTGGTCATTACCTCCCTGGAGCAAGAGCCACTGACAATGGACAGCTCATGTCACCGATACAAACAGGCCTGCCAGTCCGTATGTTCAAGAGTCCTGTTGTCTGCTGGCTAACAAATTTTCATGAGTTGCGTGACCATACATAGGACTGTGTCCTTCAACAACTTTAGGGGGGGGGGGGCTGATGACTGCCGCATCAGTGGGAAAGCTGAAATGCAGGAGGATCTGCAGCGAATTGACGCATGGTGCAGGGAATGGCAATTGAATCTCAATGTAGATAAGTGTAACGTGCTGCGAATACATAGAAAGATAGATCCCTTATCATTTAGCTACAAAATAGCAGGTCAGCAACTGGAAGCAGTTAATTCGATAAATTATCTGGTAGTAGGCATTAGGAGTGATTTAAAATGGAATGATCATACACTCCTGGAAATTGAAATAAGAACACCGTGAATTCATTGTCCCAGGAAGGGGAAACTTTATTGACACATTCCTGGGGTCAGATACATCACATGATCACACTGACAGAACCACAAGCACATAGACACAGGAAACAGAGCATGCACAATGTCGGCACTAGTACAGTGTATATCATCCTTTCGCAGCAATGCAGGCTGCTATTCTCCCATGGAGACGATCGTAGAGATGCTGGATGTAGTCCTGTGGAACGGCTTGCCATGCCATTTCCACCTGGCGCCTCAGTTGGACCAGCGTTCGTGCTGGACGTGCAGACCGCGTGAGACGACGCTTCATCCAGTCCCAAACATGCTCAATGGGGGACAGAACCGGAGATCTTGCTGCCCAGGGTAGTTGACTTACACCTTCTAGAGCACGTTGGGTGGCACGGGATACATGCGGACGTGCATTGTCCTGTTGGAACAGCAAGTTCCCTTTCCGGTCTAGGAATGGTAGAACGATGGGTTCGATGACGGTTTGGATGTACCGTGCACTATTCAGTGTCCCCTCAACGATCACCAGAGGTGTACGGCCAGTGTAGGAGATCGCTCCCCACACCATGATGCCGGGTGTTGGCCCTGTGTGCCTCGGTCGTATGCGGTCCTGATTGTGGCGCTCACCTGCACGGCGCCAAACACGCATACGACCATCATTGGCACCAAGGCAGAAACGACTCTCATCGCTGAAGACGACACGTCTCCATTCGTCCCTCCATTCATGCCTGTCGAGACACCACTGGAGGCGGGCTGCACGATGTTGGGGCGTGAGCGGAAGACGGCCTAACGGTGTGCGGGACCGTAGCCCAGCTGCATGGAGACGGTTGCGAATGGTCCTCGCCGATACCCCAGGAGCAACAGTGTCCCTAATTTGCTGGGAAGTGGCGGTGCGGTCCCCTACGGCACTGCGTAGGATCCTACGGTCTTGGCGTGCATCCGTGCGTCGCTGCGGTCCGGTCCCAAGTCGACGGGCACGTGCACCTTCCGCCGACCACTGGCGACAACATCGATGTACTGTGGAGACCTCACGCCCCACGTGTTGAGCAATTCGGCGGTACTTCCACCCGGCCTCCCGCATGCCCACTATACGCCCTCGCTCAAAGTCCGTCAACTGCACATATTGTTCACGTCCACGCTGTCGCGGCATGCTACCTGCGTTAAAGACTGCGATGGAGCTCCGTATGCCACGGCAAACTGGCTGACACTGACGGCGGCGGTGCACAAATGCTGCGCAGCTAGCGCCATTCGACGGCCAACACCGCGGTTCCTGGTGTGTCCGCTGTGCCGTGCGTGTGATCATTGCTTGTACAGCCCTCTCGCAGTGTCCGGAGCAAGTATGGTGGGTCTGACACGTCGGTGTCAATGTGTTCTTTTTTCCATTTCCAGGAGTGTATAAAGTTGATCGTCGGTAAAGCAGACGCCAGACTGAGAGTCATTGGAAGAATCCTAAGGAAATGCAATCCGAAAACAAAGGAAGTACGTTACACTACGCTTGTTTTCCCACTGCTTGAATACTGCTCAGCAGTGTGGGATTCGTACCAGATAGGGTTGATAGAAGAGATAGAGAAGATCCAACGGAGAGCAGCGCGCTTCGTTTCAGGATCATTACTAATCGCGAAAGCGTTACGGAGATGATAGATAAACTCCAGTGGAAGACTCTGCAGGAGAGACGCTCAGTAGCTCGGTACGGGCTTTTGTTAAAGTTTCGAGAACATACCTTCACCGAAGAGTCAAGCAGTATATTGCTCCCTCCTACGTATATCTCGCGAAGAGACCATGACGATAAAATCAGAAAGATGAGAGCCCACACAGAAGCATACCGACAATCCTTCTTTCCACGAACAATACGAGACTGGAATAGAAGGGAGAACCGATAGAGGTACTCAGGGTACCCTCCGCCACACACCGTCAGGTGGCTTGCGGAGTATGAATGTAGATGTAGATATAGGACGCTGCCTCTGCTTTGACGTCAGTATGAAAACAGACTTTAATACTGCATCAAACTCGAAGTGGGAGACATGATAGAATGTCCGTTTTGGCGGCGACACCTAGATGGTAGATATGTCACGGGCGGCTATTCACCAAGCTAAGAACCTCTTCTTCGTCAGCGTTTGAGAATTGCTGCATTCTTCGTTTAGAACGAAGTCACTCTGTAACACTGTAGAGGTATTCTTCTGCAAGCTAGTGATAAATAAAGAGAAATATAATAAATTATGACAACATTCAAAAAGTGTGTAAGTAATAGCGTTGAAGAAGAGCTTTCAGTCAGTAGAATAGATTTTAATGATTTAGCTTACAACTTTGTAATCAGACTGTTTCAGTTGATGACTGGTATCACACAGCTGCTGTTACATGAAAGCACTAATCAGTTCTCATTCGATGAGCGTTAAACATTAATGTAAAGATCGCACTTAAGTGTCCTACGCAGGGTTCTAATGGAAGAGGGTGGCGCTCACTTTCTTCCAACATCTGGATGTTGTGGTTCATCGCAACTTTGTAGTGTAACTTTTTCTATTTGTTTACTTCTTTATTTATTTGTTTTCCTTTGTGAACATTATTACAGCCAGACCAAATTTAAAGTGCTGCCTATCCTATGAAGTCATCAACCAATCTTTGCTACAACTTCTGAGAAATGTAAAACAAATTTCAGTGACGTGATGAGAACTCATAAATCAGTTCCGTGGCCTCTCAAGTCAATCAACAGATTTCTAATAAATCGTAACAAAATTACACGCGCGCGCACACACATGCACACACACGCACACACACATACACACACACACACACACACACACACATACATACACACACACACACACACACACACACACACACACACACACATTCAAGTAAATGTGGTTGACGTCCTGGATCTCCCTATAGTCGCAACATAACGATTACATGACATGGAGTCTATAGCTGTGTTGACGGAAGCAGCCGTGGTTGAATCTCACCGATCTCCAGTTGACTTATGCTTCATAGTCCACTTTTCAGCGTACTACTGGGTTTTCGTTAAATACGGGTGCATTTGTTTGTACCAGGTGCACTTGTGCAAATCTATGATCTCCCAAGCCTTCTATCATTCACTTTTGGCCATGTCTCTAACTACAACAATGAGATTATCCGCTGGAATGCATCGCTCTCGTATTCCTTTCACTGCTGCGTCCTTAGCCAGCTGGTTAGTTTTCTCGTTCCCCACGTTGCCCTTGATCCACACAAAAACGCAAATTTCTGTGCAGCTCTGATACAGCAGCAGCTATTCGGTAAGGTATATAACAACTCCCTCTGCCCATACTAACTGATGTCAGTGTTTGCTCCGCGCAGAGCAAGTCCATGATTATGATGAAATGGTTAGCTGCGATGATCATGCTGTATCTTAGTGTCCTTTACATGACAAGGAGTTCAGCATTGTACATTGACGCGTATTCCTGACGTCGAAATAGTTCACCCTTCCTATTTTCAATATCTACATACAGAGCCCTCGTATTCAGACCCGTCGGTATACACACATGCAGTTCCTGGACATTGTTCGATGAGGCTTCCTAAAGTGCTGTTATTGACTACTGGTTTCTCAGAGTAGTCAATACGAATACTTGCTTCCAGTATCTAGTTGATATGTTCGTACTCTTGCTCAAAATAGGGTAACAGCAGCGTTCTTCAAATGAGGATTTGGTACTCGCTTAGTATTTAAAATGACTCCGTAAATGGTGATGTTGAGTTATAAGTCTTGTAACGGTTTGAGTGGCATCTCACTGTAGGAACGCTAATTTTATTCGTCAGCTCATCCTGAGGCGTTATTGATGTTACAAAATAAATTTTCTACTTAGATGTTTTCTACGTAGTGATAAGGGTGCTTCCACTGCTTCGACTACCAGAGCGTTCTTCAGAGTGGCTCCTAGAGCTCCTATGCCTAATCGCTGCGCTTTATATTGATACCTGTTGAGAGTCTGCAGCAGCTGCCTGGAGGTTGTGCCATACAACGTGAAGGCGTAATCTAGGTGGGGTAGCAGCAGACCGCGATACATATGTAAATCTATTACGGGATCCATGCCCCACGTGTTTCCGACGTTCACAACGCTTTGACACTTAGATTTGATGTGATCAATATGGCCGGACCATGGAAGCTTAGTGTCTCTGTGAAGGCTCAGACATTTAACATATCGTTTAAAAGAAATATGGTAAGTACCTTGTCGTATGGCTTCAATGGTTTGGAATCAGTGTCGTGGGTAGTTATTAATTGCCGACTTACTAGGTATAACGGTAAATCCGTTCACCCGTTGACAGAGTCCAAAATCGTGGAGTGTTTTGTTCAGGTTTCTTTTAACGACCTCCAGTTAATCATCAGTAGCACAAATACACACATCTTCAGCATATTGGTATATACTGATTATTTCTGAAAGGATACAGCTCAGGTCACTGGCATCAACGTTAAACCACAAGATGGAGAGAACTAATCCCTTTGCCAACCTCGGACTTTTCGTCTTCAAACCGCTTTTCGTCATTATTAACCTTATTTCCTGTAACAGGGGCAGAAAACTGCATCGAGGTATTTGCAGGTGTCTCAGTTTTTGAGCAAGGATGGGTAACAGGACATTGTTAAATGCGTGACTTAAATCTTTATGAAATGCCGTCAAATATTTAATCGTGAAGTAAAACACCCTGTAGGTCCACTATCAGGTACGATACCGAATTTTTTGTGACCTGTCTATGCTGGTAACCTAAATGAAAAGTGGATACTACTTCAAAATGGTGAACATACCATTCCAAAGTCATTGGAACTATATGCTCAGAAATTATATTTACTCACGATAACAAAGCTGTCGGTCAACATGAATCGGCTCGCGTTGCACCTTCGCCGTTTCTTACAATAGGCAAGATGGGTACCGTTTTCATATCTGCGGGTTTAATTCTATCCTTCCACTCTTTGTATAAAATGTATATTATCTGTTTGCCCCATAAGAGCATGAAACTGGTTGTGGGATAACAGATGATATCCGGTCTGGAGGTCGCACTTTTGGATGATTTGACGGCTGTTTCTAGCTCAGTTAAGTGAAAGTTTGCATAATTTAGCGGTCTTAGTTTTCGACTTGCCTGGTTTTATCCTCGCTATCTACGGTTGGCATGGTTAGTCCGGAAAATATTTTCTTCATCACTTGGTGTTTGCCATTGTGGAGGGCCGTGCATCCATAACACTACGGAACCTTAGAATTTGTTTCCCCAGTATAGCTTTTGAGATTTGATGATTCAACTTATTACAGTATTATGCCCACTTACATCTTTCCTTAAGTTTTTTTCTCGCTCTTGTTTGACACGCTCTAAGCTGATTGAAGGTTTCCTCTGTACTAACTTTTTTGTATGTTGTTAGTGTTTATTTCCTTTCTGAAATCACTGTTTGGAATTCCTGGTACCATCATGGGACTACATTCCCTATCCCACACCAGGAATGCGTGGTATTGATGCATCTGCGGCCTTTTCAGTAATCCGTACCAATCCTTTGTAGCCTTCCTCTATGTCTTCGGATTGAAAGTGGCGATAATTCGTACTCTGTCGCCAGTTGCTATTTTTCATATTCCAAACCTTTGGATTATGAATTCAACAGTCATTCCTACCATTGTCACACTGTACAAATATCTGGTCCGAACCGCCAGTGTCTTGTATAATCTCCTATGCGTCTGATGGTTTCAGCTCAGGGGACACTGGAACCGCACCAACTACAGTAAGACTTCGCCTGATCTAAATATTCCAGTGGCGAAACAGCCATTCAAGATTGCTAAGCTATTTTCGTGCACCGCACCAAGCTCAAGGGCGCCCACCTGGTCCGTTCTGTTGCTTCCCCATGCTGTAACATGGCCACTGAAGTCTCCCATGATAATTGCCGGAAAGATGATCTTCTCCAGCAAACCATTGAAGATATTTCTGCTTCTACCAGTTCGTGGACCTCGGTACATTACCACAAAGGACGCGTCAATGTTTTTTATTCGTGTTCAGTAGCGCATATCTCGACGGAATCATTTTGAATATCCATACATAGTTGGTCAAATTTCACACGATTTTTATTAGAATAGAAACTGCCCCAAACCCATCGTTCCTGTCTCTATGATCCAAATTGTAGCCTACTAGAGACGTAAAATCGCCTTAGGCTACGGGAGACTACCATAAAGAAGCGTAGACTACTGTAGTCTTACTAGTAGCTTTGATCAGTTGCGGTCGTACCCACGTTACCTCTTCGGTGAGTGTGCTGCATACCTATAGAGCATTATCTCATTACGATCTTTTTCTGTACAGGCGTGATCAGTGTCTTACTCGATTTCCCTAAAAAGCGGAATGGGTCAACCGTCTAGATACTGAATGAGGATGTAAAAGGGCCGGGTAACCTAAATAACATTTTTGTTTGCATACTCATACTACTGTCTGTTACCTAAGAATAAACAGTTTTTGTAGCAACAGCAAAACTGTCAATGTTTAATTTAAGTTTTGTTCTAAAATTGTTGATTTGTAACGTGAAACGGATGTTGTAGAAAAAATGAAGAAAACAATACGTATTTATCATATAGCACTAGATAAGGCAGTTTCCTCAACAGCATGCTAAAATAAAGAAGACCGTGAAACAAAATTATCTCAAACATCGTTTTAGTACTTCGTCACCTTATATAAAACATGTTTCTCTCGTTTATAAACGCCTTTCGCATTTATCAATAATAACAGGAAACTCCTGATTTTGATCGTGGTGAAGAACGTTCTGCTGAGTAGAAAAAATAACAATAATTACATATATATTTTCATCTTTGGGCACGTAAACTGTACTTGTATCGAAAGTAATTACTTTTGATACATAAAATCTCAGAGGTGACGCTTTCAACTAACTTTTATTACTTATAAAGCTCAATGTATATTCTGTAAGAATATTAAATACACAATGAACTAACACTGAATGTTGTGCGGTTCTAATTATGTGCAAAACAAACAACGAAAAAAATTAAAAAATAAAAGAAATGAAGTCTTCGGTTCCCATTGTCTCTCTTACACATTCATTTGTGCTTCTTTTCCTACCAATTCTGCCAATAAGACAGGCAATCCTAACATTTTCTGGGACATTTATGTATTGTACCAAAACTACCGAACCATAGTTTTGATAGACCGCAACTCTAATCCTGGCCTACAGAATTTCTCTTCCCCCCGTAGCGTTTCTGCCAGTCCCATTTTATAAATTTTGTATTCCTCCAAGAAATAGAACAAATTTTCCCTTTTAGAAAGGGGTGACTGGAGTTTTCAAAACGTAACTGTGTCCGAATGTTTACTATTCATTACTTTATATGAGGTTAACGGAATGTGCCTCAATCACTCTCGCAGTAAGATTTTTTAAATCCCTTAGGACTGTACCTGACTGTACTACACTAATTACGGACATAAGCGTTTTACATAGCCTGTCAGTAAGATTTGTACTAATAAATGACGACAGAGTTCGGAGTGGATTCTATACTGTCGTAGAACAAGTCTCTGGGCGCTCGATCCAATGATTGTGTCCGCTGGATTCTGACTTACTTCTAAGTCCTCCTATGTCCGGCCCTGGCTGCTATTGGGCTGGACGAACCTTGGGATAGGACGTGTCCGTGGCAACTGCGGCGCGGGTGCAGATGCACGGTCCGGCAGCGCCGGGGTCAGCTGAGGCTGGGGATGTGGAACTGGGCTGGAATAACACGCTGGCGGGGGCAGTGAGGCCAGCCAGGAAGCAGCAGGCGGGGTGCTCGGCTCTGATAAACCGCACTACAGTGGCGGAAAGTCGAGAGCACTGAGGGCTGGAGCAGGTGGTCGCAAGCATGTACTGCGTACGGGTTGCCGTTTTCCAACTGTAATGTCCGCCCCAAGTTTATATTATAATAAGCTATATTGTACTTTGTACGCTTCTGCTTTAGAAATTCGGAGTAGGTTTTGTCCGTGGCCACGTGGCAGCCCCAACAGTAGATTTATGTAGTGCAGTTCGGCACATTTTGCAAATCTTACAGCACTGTGACACTCTTTCCGAACGTGGCCATATCTAAGGCAGTTTGTAGCACTGCATGACATTCTGAACATAATGATGTACAATTCACCTCGTATTCATAATGCTGGCCGTTTAGGAAGTCTCTGACCCACGAAAGTAAATTTAACTGACTGAGGTGGGACCCGTGTAACATCTCCGTGTCTCGAATCTTTTTTCAAGATATGGTGAGAATCAAGAATTTCCATTTCTGAGTCCGATTCCTTCGAATTTCTTCGTCTGTTCACCCATTGAGCTGATCTGAACCACCCTGCATGCGGTTTTTACCTCATATTGATGATGGCATCCTTTACGCCGGGCATAACCTTACGGATTAATTTGCTTAGTGACAAGGGGTGCTGTCGACCAACGCTATGAGTGGAATTGCTCAGACGTTGAGACTTAAAAAATGTTCAAATGTGTGTGAAATCTTATGGGACTTAACTGCTAAGATCATCGGTCCCTAAGCTTACACACTACTTAACCCAAATTATCCTAAGGACAAACACATACACCCATGCACGAGGGAGGACTGAAACCACCGCCGGGACCAGCTGCACGGTTGAGACTTACTTTCGGCGTGTATGAGAAACCGACCACAGTCATCTAATCCGTATCGGTGGGAGCCGTATACTGTAGGTTCCCTGTCTCATTAATCCGGCTGCTCTTTCAGTACGGTGCTCTGTCGTGTCGTGAGTATTCCCATGGTAGGAGACACTATCGTCTACACCAATTTTCATCTCGTAATTACCACCCGAGTTGCCTCGATCCTCTCTACCATCAATGTTGGCAGCTGTTTTTAGACTATTTGTTGGATTCCCGTTCACATGCTACAGTAGCCTTCATACGCTCCATTTTGCGGACACTGAGTTCCGACTTATTGTTGGTCACGACACGTTCACGTTTATCGCAGTCTTTAAAGTTTCTTTCAACATATCATGGGTACGTACCGTTTCCGTATTCAGTTTCACACCTACTCGTTTCTCTGGAAAGCCACTTGAATGGTTCTCCGTAACTTCGCTGTCTTCTTCCTCACCTGATCCTACACTGACGCCTTCTAGCATTGTATTGCCCTGATTTCATTAACACTCATTCAAATTATTCAACAAAATGCTATCCGTCGTTGACGTCACATTGTCATGTGCAAGTCCACTTGCCACCTGTCCTTCACTGTCAGCTTCCATTATGCGGGAAGCCCTAGAGGCTAAGATCCAGTCAAAATTCCACACGATTTCCTTGGCGTATTTCAATGCTATTATATTTTCGCTGACAATGTTTCTTATGTTCCCTTAGTGACGCCTCACTTAATACCATAAGCACACACACTTTTAGTCAGTAAGAGGGCTGCCTCGGGCACTACTCGATGCAACGGACTTCGGCACAGACTATTCAGAATAGGTGATTGTGACGAGTTCATACCAAATGCAGCGAGAAGATAGCATTATGTTCTACTCTTACACTGCATTGCAAAACTTAAGCATTAAAGTAACTTCCGCGTGACGTGCCACTGCCACGTAACATGCCTTGATGAAACTCGGAATATGCTTACATACATCCGCTGCACCAGAGTACAGAAGGTAACTGAAAGAAATGCGCAAGGAGATGAACAAAAATGACACTTCTGTTCAAAGACAATAATAACACTTAAGTAACTGTTATTTATGATGGTCTCTTTGATATTAAAGAAGGCGGTACATGGTTCTCAAGAAGGTGTGCGATCACCATGGACTGCAATGCATGCTCTGCAAAGTCCTACTCAGTTGGTCACAACGTTGATAAGCATTTCTTATGTAGGGCGTTCCACAGTTGCTCAGTGGTCGTTGGTGCATGTGGACGAGCAACAGTACGTCTCCCCAACGTTCCCACTCGTGCTCGATGTGATTTAAGTCGGAATTACTGGTAGGCTAATCCTTTCGCCAAATGTCCTCTCGTTCGAAGAGCTCTTCCGCCTGCTCTGTGCTATGCGGTCGCACATTCTCATCCATAAAAATGAAGTCAGTGCCGATGGGCCCCTGAGAAGACGCACATGGGGAAAGAATACGTCCATGCAACATGATGCCTCCCCACACCATAACACCTGGCCTACCAAACCGATCATGTTCGGCGATTTTCCTGGTGCATGATGTGTTTCTAGCTCTCGCCATATGAGGGTACTATCGGCATTGTCGAACATGATCGTTAATGGTGACGCTGGTTTTACGGTGTGAGTAAGTATGATGTTGCATGGGCATACTAACGTCCAAATCTCTAAACACAGTAACACTGTACTCCTTCCTCATACCCGGTTTTTCAGCGGTCGCACTCAGCCCTGACTTCATTTCTGTGGATGACAATGCGCGTCCGCGACGAATAGCGCAGGTGGCGGAATTCTTGGAATGAGAGAATATTTGGCAAACTGAATGGTATGCCCACTCTCCCGACATAAATCCCATCGAGTACGTGTGAGATGCGTTGGCAGGACGTATTGCAGAACGTCAGCCTGCACCAACAACGATTCAGCAGTTCTCAACCCCGCTGGCAGACGAATGGAACGCGTTACAAGAACTCCTACAAGACCTTGTAGCCAGCATCGGAGCACGTTGTAGAGCATGATTTGCCGTCCGTGATCATCACACACCCTATTAAGAACCAAGTCACGCCTTTCGTTTACTTCTTGGTATAAAATGTGTTCTCACCTGTCTACTTGTTTGTAATTTAAATACTGGGTGATAAAAAAGTCAGTATAAATCTGAAAACTGAATAAATCATGGAATAATGTAAATAGAGAGGTACAAATTGACACACATGCTTGGAGTGACATGGGGTTTTATTAGAACCAAAAAAAATACAAACGATCAAAAAAATGTCTGACAGATGGCGCTTCATCTGATCAGAATAGCAATAATTAGCATAACAAAGTAAGACAAAGCAAAGATGATGTTCTTTACAGGAAATGCTCATTATGTCCACCATCATTCTTCAACAATAGTTGTATTCGAGGAATAATGTTGTGAACAGCACTGTAAAGCATGTTATGGTGAGGCATTGGGGTCGGATGTTGTCTTTCAGCATCCCTAGAGATGTCGGTCGATCACGATACACTTGCGACTTCAGGTAACCCCACAGCCAATAATCGCACGGAATGAGGTCTGGTGACCTGGGAGGCCAAGCATGTCGAAAGTGGCCGCTGAACCCACGATCATCACCAAACGACGCGCGCAAGAGATCTTTCACGCGTCTACCAATTTGGGGTGCTTTTTTTTGTTCTAATAAAACCCTATGTCATTTCAAGCATGTGTGGCAATTGTTACCTCTCTATCTACATTATTCCGTGGTTTATTAAGTTTTCAAATTTATACTGACTTTTTGATCCCCCTATATTTTCACAACATACGCTACCGTACTAGGAGTACCAAGATAGCTTTGCTTCGTATTCCATGTATTAGGAAAGTCGACCGCACATACCTTTCCGAATAACCTTGTATTTAAAATGGGATTTTCTCTCTGCAGTGGAGTGTGCGCTGATATGAAACTTCCTGGCAGATTAACACTGTGTGCCGGATGTGCATAGATGAAAGGGGAATCGTAGCGGCATTACGGGTCACAAATGGGAAAATACACTGATATAAGTTACTTATAGAAAGGGCTGATTGTTATAGTCTGACGCCTGCGAACGAACGTCTGGAAAATGAAGAAGCTTGTGGGCTGTTCTCGTGCTTGTGTCGTGAGCATCTATGGCAAGTTGTTGAAGGACGGTGAAACCAAGGGTCAGCGACAAGATGTTGGACATCAGCGTCTTATCACAGAGCACTGATGTCGGCGGCTAGCCCTCCCTGTAAAGCAGGATAGGCGGTTATCTGTGGTAGATCTGACACCACTGGAGAATGGACCGTGGATCAACGGAAACGTGTCGACTGGCCGGAAGAATCGCATTTCGTGTTACACCAGGTCGACAGTCGTGTCTGGAGGGACATTCACCTGGAATTCTATGTGAGCTATGGTAGTTTTCTAAGGTACCATAACAACTATGGACTGTGTAAACATTATTGCGAACCACCAGTATCCCTTCATGCTTGATGTCTACACTGCAGCGATGCCATCTACAGCAGGATAACAGTCCGTGTCGCAGGAGCAGAATCGTCCTGCAGTGGTTCGAAAAACATGATGGTGAATTCACGTTGACACCTTGGTTAACATAGTTGCATGATCCGAACTCGGTGGAACAC
The DNA here is from genome assembly GCF_023897955.1 of Schistocerca gregaria. Taxonomy (NCBI): domain Eukaryota; kingdom Metazoa; phylum Arthropoda; class Insecta; order Orthoptera; family Acrididae; genus Schistocerca; species Schistocerca gregaria. Next base: position 469,325,092 of record NC_064931.1, read on the forward strand.
ATCTGAGACGCTATAGGGTGTCAGCTCGGCACCCACATAGCACCGGCACGTAGTTTATGAGAACTGCGTTACCTGTGTGGTGTCACAGACATCTGCAGTCCTACTAAAGACTTCTCGAGTCCATGCCAGGCGGAATAAATGCTGCTCCAAAGGTGAACCAACGCCCTATTAAGCAAGTGGGAAATAATTTTTAGCACTTCACTATGTACGCAGATAAACTGGTCATCCGCTTCCCAGTTAATTCACCAGAACGTTATTAGCGCTCATTTTTTGATTAAAACGGATTATTAGGCAAAATACGTCAGCTACCAGACGCTTTACAGATGCAGACATCGTCTGTGTATTGCAGCACCTAAATTGCGATACTAAATACACTTAGGAAAACAAACCGCAACACCAAGAAACATTTGTGTGACATAAACTAAACTTGGTGGGCGTGTTTCTACATGTGGAAGTTCATGATTGAATGTTTGAAATTTCGCACCAGTCACGTAACACTGGCCCTAGAAGCGCCCTTATGTGGATGCAAATTAGGTTTTCTTTAAATACATGCGGTAACGGTCATGAGCGTTAGATTGCTTAGAGACTGGATGTGGCGAGTTGATGTTAGTCAAGAACGCCATTACGTTGACATGGATGCCATTATCAACACCTCACTGAGCTTGGTCGTGTAATAGAGCTACGAGAAGCAGGATGTTCATTCTGCTACACTGCTGAAAGACTTGATAGCAATATTCCACTATACGTGATTGCTGATTGCGGTGGACTCGAGAATGTACGGTCGCAAAAAGACCGAGCTCCGGACGGTCACGTTGCACTACCGATAGAGAGCTAAACAAATAACACTGCCTGACAAAAAAAAAATAAACCTCCACGAAGCCTTGGTCATATATCAATGCAACTTCGTACATGTACACATCATCAGGGGACATATAAATGATCAGAGTCGTAATTCCTTGTGACAGCTAGACCGGCCCCATGAGTACATTAGTATTGTTCATTTTTTGTGTTGTTGCCAGACCTGGTGCGGTATACAAGTTGCATGAGCAGCACCAAATGCTGAGTGATGAATGTCAAGGACACAGAGATGTTGTGTACTTATGTGAGACAATGTTATCAGCAACTGACATGGTATCAAAGTGGTCTCATTATTGATATCCATTAGGCTGGCAATCGTGCAATATCCCGATCTTCAGGGCACTCCGATGTGACTGTGGCCCGATGTTGGACTGCATGGGAACTTGAGGGCAGGCATACTCGTTGTCAAGATTACAATCGGCCACGTCTGATCTCCACAAAAGAGAATCGCGGTAGTGTACACCAAGCACGTCGTAGCTGCTTCACATTTGCGCCGCCTTCGTAAGTCCATCAAGAGCAAACGTCCTGCGCTACCCACGGAGGGATTCATTCTGCTAACGATAACGTGCTTCTGCACGTCTTCAAGGTCACACGAAGTGTTATGGCCAAGCTCAAGTGAGAGCAGCTTGGGTAGGTCGTCCTGCAACTTAAATGTATTTGATCCGAAAAAAAAGAAAAAAAAAAGGGGAAGCGCTTCAACTCGGAGGACGAACTGAAGGACACAGTGAAGAACTGACTGTCGTCACAGGCACAGCAATTCTGCGAAACAGTGAGATAGTTGTGCTCAGACCTTCAATTATAACTACAGTGTCCTTTCGTATCTTTTCTTTTGAACACCCCTCATGCTTACGATTAGTATTATGTGAGCCAATAATAAGAGACAGTGTGGCAAGCAATAGGTGTCGTTCCATAGACGTAATATGTAAGGGGGAACAATCGCTTGCACATTAGGCACAGTAGCAAATCACTTAGACTGCAAACTGGAACTGTGACATATATCCAATTTTGATTGCACCATTGTGCAGATCGACGTTCACGGCGTTCTTCCTCTGACAATCATTCCGATGCAAAAAAAAGCAAGGAAACACATCTCTTTTCTTCTTCTTCTACTTCTTCTTTTTTGCTGCATCTTTCATTTCCTTTTCTTGAACATCCATCTAATCTGGGCTTCAATGTACTCACTTTTACGGAACACACCCTCCGGGTGTTGTATAAGGGGAAGTCAAATGAAAACAAGGAATATGGAAAAAACTGAGAAAACTGTGTTTAATCGTCGTAAGTGTTAATCCATTTACCCCTCAATGATACAAGACGGACAATGCCTTCATGAAAAAATTGTTTGTGGATGCCTACGAGGCCATGATTGTTCCCCGGCGTGCAACGCTTTTGTCCGAAGCAAGTCGACGGCCGAGATTTTCCTCCTTGAGGCCTCCAAAAATATGGAAATCACATGAGACTTGGACTGTATGGAAGATGTGTTAGGGCTTCCCGGCGAAACTTGTGCAGCTTTTTCGAAGAAAATTTAGCAACACGTGTGCGACCATTGTCCTGAAACACAATGGTGCCGTCTGACAACATTCCGGGGCGTTTGGATTTGATGGCACGCTTCGCTTTTACCGAAGTGTCCACGTAGCACTGTGCTTTAATTGTGTCGTCGTGTTCCAGAAAGTCAACGGGCAACGGATCCTTGCAGTCAAAGTCCAAGGTCATCATGACTTTCCCGAAGCTTGCGTGCCTGTCGTTTCTACTACGACGCAGAACTTTCGCTGGAAAGTCCTTACACATCCTTCATACAGTCTCGATCTCTCCCCATGCGATTTTCATATTTTTGGAGCCCTGAAGAAAGTCATTCGTGGACGTCGATTTGCTTCGAACAAAGAGGTGCACGCCTGGGTACAATCACGGTTCGATAAGCAACCGCAAACATTTTTCATGATGGCACTGACCAACTTTTCTTACAGTGGGATAAATGTATTTACAGTTATGGCGATTTCCTTAGAAATAATGAGCAGTTTACTTACTTTTTCCCATCTGTCTCGTTTTCATTTGACTGCCCCTTATCTCTCGACTGATTGGATTTTCTTGTAACAGATTACATTAATGGTAGGCTAGACCATGCAGTTTATAGGAAGAAAGCCATACACACCTGCACCTGCATGCAACCAACTGCCACTACCCAGGGCTGCGACATACAGTGCCACACACACTGGCACATAGGGCACTCGTCCGTGACACAGAAAGCCTTCTAGCCGAGCTACAACGCCTGAAGGGTTCTTCCATCAAAATGGGTACAGTGAAACCAAAATTAGGCGGGAGGTCAAGAAAAGAAAATGGGCACCAAACCACGAAGGAGAGGAGCTTTTCTGCTTTATGTGAGGACCACACTCAGCCAAGATCACAAAGTTGCTTGGAAAGAGAGACGTAAATCTCGTCTTCCAACCGCCTCGGCAGACGAAAGATATTCTTGGTTCAGCGAACGAACCACTGAAACTCAACCCATGTACGTGTGGTGGCTGATACCAAGGGGAAACGCCTCTCTATACCTCGAAAAGCTGTCAGAAACACACCGGGTTTGTACGTCTAAGACACACAGAGAAATCAGCAAGGGCAGAGTACAATCTACCTCACCCCATTTCTGCTCCCCCCCCCTTTCCATCCGACCATCCTGCCCCCCTCCCCCAACCGCACGAGAACCTAGCGCCCAGGCCAGGTGAATGGGACTTTCGCCTCACTTGTGTAAATATAGGGACGTCCGCAATATCTCAAAAATTCGTCAGAAGATGACACGATCCTCTTTCCAGACGTGGCAGTATCACTATGTTGTCACCCGAGTAGAGCTTTTTGACAAGTAAAAATTATTTCATCAAAACTAACTTCGGAAACCGATGTAGTTTTTCTTCATTCACACACAACGATTTTTAGAGGCTCAGTTGAGGACATGAAATCCCACTTCATGGACGCTGGTACACTACATACACATCCGAGAACTTTTCGAGTACGGCTGGTAGCGTGTCTGAAGGATAGCAAGGCTGTATTCGAAAAGTTGCTTCTCAGATGTGTATTCGATTCTTTTGGTTCTGGAGTACCACAGAGAGATTTAGATTCCATGAAGATATCGATTCTGTCAATCAATAGTCAGACTACACGTCAGACACATTAATTTGTCACAGTATTCTATTCGCCGTGGAGACACGGACGTGAGAGTTTTTCTTTAACTTCTTTAAAGCCTTGTGAATACGAGAATATCCTCTCTTCATTTGGCTCGATCTCAGCCATTTCGCTCAGTAAGGGCTGCAAAGTGAAGACTCTGTTGTGCTGACTGCAACTGATGATGATTTATCTATTATTCCACGCTTTTGGTGATTCAGTCGACCATCTTCAGGTGGAAAATTATATAAATTGGATTATTTTACTAGTTACTCATTAGCACACATGAATTTTTTTAGCAAAAAGTTCAATGACGAACTGTGTATTATGTGACAATTCCTTTCACTTCTTGTAAAACGTAAATAAAAGTGTAACATCTTACGTACGTTGTAAAAAATGCTTCCCTCTAGATACAATACTCATTTTATTTACTCATCATGGCATAGTACAAGAGTATTTAGTTATTATCGTAGTTGAGTGGTAATATTCAGCACACTAGTGTGGTTGCATGTTAATGTATCTGCACAATACACATCGAAATACTGAGTAACTGTTACTACAACACACGAACCGTGTGGAATCTATTGCATTTTCTCCTTTAAAGTCCGAATAATGTTTCCATAAACTCTATAAATAGAGATACACCACATGTTTTTTACATCTAGTGCATGTTGGATGGCGTAACTTGAGGACAACACGTTCTTAAACTTCACATCCTAGAACGTCAACATTGTATAGTGTCCGATGTGTCAGATATATGCACAGTTACCTGATTACCTTTAGAGAACAAATTATGGTGACATCTGGCACCTGATCTACGCTAGTATTGTAACAATATATGCCGAATAATCAACACTGTATAGTCTCCGATGTATCAGATATATGCACAGTTACCTGATTACCTTTAGAGAACAAATTATGGTGACATCTGGCACCTGATCTACGCTAGTATTGTAACAATATATGCCGAATAATCACATAGTTGTGTTAACGTTTCCGGTTATAAACTTGTTACTGACAGAGAGAGACAAAAATTCGAAAGAAATGCAGAATTTTCGAGTTAACATTTTAACTTCATTCGTTAACTTTACGATTCTATTGTATTGTATGAAACTGGTCACCTAGAAACGATGGAGAGGCTTTGTCACTGCCGTAGCCCTCAGTGGTTCACAACCCCACAACTGGCTACAGCAGTCCACTCACCACACCGCCGCCCCATTCCGAACCCAGCGTTATTGTGCAGTTCGGCTCCCAGTGGACCCCCTGGTAACGTCTCACAACAGACGAGTGTAACCCCAAATGTTTGCTTGGTTGAGTAATATACTGTACACGTATGTGGATACAGTGTTTGCGCAGCAATCGCCGACATAGTGTAACTGAGGCGGAATCTACATCTACATCTACATCTACATCCATACTCCTCAAGCCACCTGACGGTGTGTGGCGGAGGGCACCCTGAGTACCTCTATCGGTTCTCCCTTCTATTCCAGTCTCGTATTGTTCGTGGAAAGAAGGATTGTCGGTATGCTTCTGTGTGGGCTCTAATCTCTCTGATTTTATCCTCATGGTCTCTTCGAGAGATATACGTAGGAGGGAGCAATATACTGTTTGACTCTTCGGTGAAGGTATGTTTTCGAAACTTTAACAAAAGCCCGTACCGAGCTACTGAGCGTCTCTCCTGCAGAGTCTTCCACAGGAGTTTATCTATCATCTCCGTAACGCTTTCGCGATTACTAAATGATCCTGTAACGAAGCGCGCTGCTCTCCGTTGGATCTTCTCTATCTCTTCTATCCACCCTATCTGGTACGGATCACATACTGTTGAGCAGTATTCAAGCAGTGGGCGAACAAGCGTACTGTAACCTACTTCCTTTGTTTTCGGATTGCATTTCCTTACGATTCTTCCAATGAATCTCAGTCTGGTATCTGCTTCACCGACGATCAACTTAATATGATCATTCCATTTTAAATCACTCCGAATGCGTACTCCCAGGTAATTTATGGAATTAACTGCTTCCAGTTGCTGACCTGCTATTTTGTAGCTAAATGATAAGGGATCTATCTTTCTATGTATTCGCAGCACATTACACTTGTCTACATTGAGATTCAATTGCCATTCCCTGCACCATGCGTCAATTCGCTGCAGATCCTCCAGCATTTCAGTACAATTTTTCATTGTTGCAACCTCACGATACACCACAGCATCATGTGCAAAAAGCCTCAGTGAACTTCCGATGTCATCCACGAGGTCTTTTATGTATATTGTGAATAGCAACGGTCCTATGACACTCCCCTGCGGCACACCTGAAATCACTCTTACTTCGGAAGACTTCTCTCCATTGAGAATGACATGCTGCGTTCTGTTATCTAGGAACTCCTCAATCCAATCACACAATTGGTCTGATAGCCCATATGCTCTTACTTTGTTCATTAAACGACTGTGGGGAACTGTGTCAAACGCCTTGCGGAAGTCAAGAAACACGGCATCTACCTGTGAACCCGTGTCTATGGCCCTCTGAGTCTCGTGGACGAATAGCGCGAGCTTGGTTCCACACGACCGTCTCTTTCGAAACCCATACTGATTCCTACAGAGTAGATTTCCAGTCTCCAGAAAAGTCATTATACTCGAACACAATACGTGTTCCAAAATTCTACAACTGATCGACGTTAGAGATATAGGTCTATAGTTCTGCACATCTGTTCGACGTCCCTTCTTGAAAACGGGGATGACCTGTGCCCTTTTCCAATCCTTTGGAACGCTACGCTCTTCTAGAGACCTACGGTACACCGCTGCAAGAAGGGGGGCAAGTTTCTTCGCGTACTCTGTGTAAAATCGAACTGGTATCCCATCAGGTCCAGCGGCCCTTCCTCTTTTGAGCGATTTTAATTGTTTCTCTATCCCTCTGTCGTCTATTTCGATATCTACCATTTTGTCATCCGTTCGACAATCTAGAGAAGGAACTACAGTGCAGTCTTCCTCTGTGAAACAGCTTTGGAAGAAGACATTTAGTATTTCGGCCTTTAGTCTGTCATCCTCTGTTTCAGTACCATTTTGGTCACAGAGTGTCTGGACATTTTGTTTTGATCCACCTACCGCTTTGACATAGGACCAAAATTTCTTAGGATTTTCTGCCAATTCAGTACATAGAACTTTACTTTCGAATTCATTGAATGCCTCTCGCATAGCCCTCCTCACACTACATTTCGCTTCGCGTAATTTCTGTTTGTCTGCAAGGCTTTGGCTATGTTTATGTTTGCTGTGAAGTACCCTTTACTTCCGCAGCAGTTTTCTAACTCGGTTGTTGTACCACGGTGGCTCTTTTCCATCTCTTACGATCTTGCTTGGCACATACTCATCTAACGCATATTGTACGATGGTTTTGAACTTTGTCCACTGATCCTCAACACTATCTGTACTTCAGACAAAACTTTTGTGTTGAGCCATCAAGTACTCTGAAATCTGCTTTTTGTCACTTTTGCTAAAAAGAAAAATCTTCCTACCTTTTTTAATATTTCTATTTACGGCTGAAATCATCGATGCAGTAACCGCTTTATGATCGCTGATTCCCTGTTCTGCATTAACTGATTCAAATAGTTCGGGTCTGTTGGTCACCAGAAGGTCCAATATGTTATCGCAAAGGGTCGGTTCTCTGTTTAAATGCTCAAGGTAGTTTTCAGATAAAGCACTTAAAAAAATTTCACTGGATTCTTTTTCCCTGCCGCCTGTTATGAACGTTTGAGTCTCCCAGTCTATATTCGGCAAATTAAAATCTCCACCCAGAACTATAACATGGTGGGGAAATCTACTCGAAATATTTTCCAAATTATTCTTCAGGTGCTCAGTCACAACAACTGCTGAGCCCGGGGGCCTATAGAGACGTCCAATTACCATGTCTGAGCCTGCTTTAACCGTGACCTTCACCCAAATCATTTCACAATTCGGATCTCCGTCAATTTCCTTCGATACTATTGCACTTCTTATCGCTATAAACACGCCTCCCCCTTCACTGTCTAGCCTATCTCTGTGGTATACATTCCAATCTGAGTTTAGGATTTCATTACTACTCCTGCCTTGCCGCGTCTCAGGAGGCGTCTTGTCGGGCCTAGGGAGCGAATTCTCTAACCTAAAAAACCCCCATGTGCACTCCACACGTACTCCGCTACCCTTGTAGCCGCTTCCGGCGTGTAGTTCACGCCTGACCTATTCAGGGGGACCCCACATTTCTCCACCCGATAGCGGAGGTCGAGAAATTTGCACCCCAGCTCTCCGCAGAATCGCCTGAGCCTCTGGTTTAAGCCTTCCACTTGGCTCCAAACCAGAGGACCGCGATCGGTTCTGGGAACGATACTATAAATAGTTAGCTCTGATTCCACCCCGCGAGCGAGGCTTTCCGCCTTCACCAATGCCGCCAACCGCCTGTACGAACTGAGGATGACCTCTGAACCCAGACGGCAGGAGTCATTGGTGCCGACATGAGCAACAATTTGCAGTCGGGTGCACCCAGTGCTTTCTATCGCCGCCGGTAGGGCCTCCTCCACATCTCGGATGAGACCCCCCGGCAAGCAGACAGAGTGAACACTGGCCTTCTTCCCCGACATTTCCGCTATTTCCCTAAGGGGCCCCATCACCCGCCTAACGTTGGAGCTCCCAATAACTAATAAACCCCTCCCCCCATGTGCCTGCTCGGACCTTGCTGAAGGAGCAGCCCCATGTCCACTCACAGGCAGAGCGGGCGATGTCACACGGCCAGCCTCCACATTTACCTTCCGCCACGTTCGCCGCGAACGCCGCTGAACCCGCCACTCCCCTTGGGGAGAGGGTGGCCCAACCGCGCCCGGTACCCGCGAAGATGTCTCGACAGCAGGGACAGTGGGTGAAGCATGTAACACCTGGGGTGTACCTTGCGACGCACCAGACTCCCCACTGCCGCTACACTCCGAGGCAGCAGCCTGAAGACGGCTGACCGCGGCCATCAACACGCTCAGCTGTTCGCGAAGAGTGGCCAGCTCCTCCTGCGTCCGTACACAGCAGTCACACATCCTATCCATCCTAAGGAATCAATTTACTGAAGAGACTTAATCAACTTTTAACTAGACTGCTAACTCACTAAAGGCGGCTGATTATTGACTAAACTGTGATTGCTAACCACTTCTTGTAGAAAACAATGAAAATAGCACTACCTGTCTCTGGACTGTATTGAAAACAAACTCTAGCACTACTGGCACTAACACTATGATTGACTAAAGGGACTCTCTCTGACTGTATTCAAAACAAACACGAAATCTACGGAACACTATTAATAGCACTCGACAATTAAAGCTTCCTAAAAGCAAAAACACTCGGAAGAAGAAGTGTCAAGTAAAAATACAGTTAATACTTAAATTAAGGTAGCTCGCTGCACAGCAGACGTGAAGCAGACGGCGGTTAGGGGAACCAGCCCGCATTCACTGAGGCAGATGGAAAACCGCCTAAAAACCATCCACAGACTGGTCGGCACGCCGGACCTCGACGTCAGTGCGCCGGGCGGATTCGTGCCGGGGACCGGCATGCCTTCCTGCCCGGGAAGTAGTGCGTTAGACAGCACAGGTAACCGGGAGGGCTAACTTAACGATTACTTATCTCGTCTTAGGTCACGGCTACATATCGATCCATGACCTGCTTTCCTATTTGGTTAATTATAGATGACGTCATCACTGCGATTACAGTACCTCTGGAAGTGACAATGTCGAAGGTGGAAATAGAAGCTATAGTTCTCGTAGACTAAGAGTGTAATAACTAAGGAACAGATTGCTGTGAGAAATTACTTAAAATGAGCTCTGTAAATGCAATATTTAAACCCACACGCAAAATTATGAAATACTTTAAGGTGTATGAAAGAAGCATATTATCCGTTATAGAGAGCTGGAGAGTATAGAATCCTGTTCTTTCTAACAATTATTCGCTGACAGTGTTGTTTTTCACAGAACGTTTCGTCGCTGGATAATTGTAAGAAATTGAAGAAAGTGTAAAATTATGTTTTTACCTTATTTATTGAGAAGCAGGTCTTTTTAAAACTCGACAACTGCAAGGTAGCGCTTGTAATCAAGAGAAATAACCGCCGATAGTAGCTGAATACGTCAGTGGACTTCTGGAGCATGCCACAACGCTTAAATATTTGAGGTTTATAATACGAAACAATATCAAACTGAAAAATTATTTAAATGAAAATAGAATCTTAATGTGCACCTTTTTAAAACGGACTAAATAGTATAAACTAATTTTGTGGGATCCTGACCACTCTTTTAATATAGCGTGCCTAGGAAACTGTTTTTTTCGGATGGCTAGACCACAGTTCAATCAAATCATATTAATGGAGTGAATTACAGTAAATTGAATTGACAATAATTAACTTTGCCTTTCCACAAAGAGGTGTCGCAAGCAATTGGCGACATGCAAGTAATGAATGTCCATCGATATATAGAATTCCCCTGCAAGCAGTTAATATACACGTAGATCACAAGCCATGGCTCGTGTTCTAGTGCTCTTCTAGTGCGGCCGAGACTAGCGGGAGCTGCGCTTATATTCTCTTCGTATAGGGGCCGCTTCTGTCGTGGTGTCGTCCTGTCAGCGATCTATTGGCTGACGTCGTCTCACAGCCTTCTCTGCTGTATCTTTGAGCCCGACATGCCCGCGCTTGATGTTAAGCCGGAACAAATTTATCCTAGCCCCATACGGATTCCAAACCCTTTACAGATAGTCATGAAAATTTGTGCTTCTGAATTTATAATAGTTATGACAAAACTTGTAAGTCTTATTACGAAAAACGTGGGACACATGCAATACATAATTGATGCATGAATAGTTCACCTCCGATTATTTACTGAACACGCACCATTTCTTTTGTTATGACTATTACAGGTATTGTCTTAAGTCATTAAAAATTCACAAGCACAATTTTTCAGGGGCATCCCTTCGGAGTTACGAGTATCTTTGGGGCTATATATTATATTAAAGATATATTTGCATTTAAATAATTATTTTCTGCTTTTAGCCACATTTTTTAACAAAAAGCTACACCCTTGTATACAACTGTTGCATATATTGCACACATCTCCTCCTCCCCCTTTCTCTGTCCATCTCCTCTTCACCCTTGTCTCCGATCAGCTGTGACAGTCCGCTTGCATACCGCCTGCAATACATCGTGATGCTACCTAGACATCATATCAGTCATGCAGGGAAGCCAAGATGTCAGGCGTGTTCGGACTTTTTCACTTCTACTGCCACCATTGTCAAACAGACCAACAAGAAAGCGAGTTGATATTGCATTGTCATTCCGTTCCGATCTATGTTTAAAATTGCATGTCTCTACCACTTCAGGAAGTTAGTTTAAAATAAAGTGCAAAATTTGTACTGAACAGACAAGAAAGTGAACCAATGAAAAGGTGTTAAAATATGTAGAATCGGTAAGAGTAAAGGAGATAGAACACTTTGATTACCTTAGTAAATTATAATAATGTACAAAGAATTTATGAAGGATGTGAAATTCTTAGGTACATACTATCCAATACTGTTCCAGTCTGTAGGGGTCTTGCATACACTTGAGAGAAGACTTCATACACAGGCAATTAGGATCATAACAAGTTAAAATATTTCAGAGCTCTCAGGGCATTTAAATGGCCCTTTCTGAAAAAAGACAACGTTGTTCTTTCGAAACTCAGTTGGATAAATTGAGACAAGCAGGAAACCTGAGTATCACATTAGATAAATTAAGGAATGTATAAAGACACCACTTACTATTTTTCCTATAGGTTTGGAATTCCTACAGCGAGTGGCAAATATTGGTACAGATCACCCTTTACCATGCACAATTCTGAAGGTAATATACTTTACACAGATTGAACCAGGCATCTTAGACACCCCAAATACTTCCTAAAATGTTCTACGTATGCTTAAAGGAGCAAGTAATTATCCTGCAAATGGTCGACTTTTGTCTATTTTATCTTGAAAGATAATGAATTAACTATGGTTTCCTGTTTAATGGAACTCTGTATATCTTTAACTCTGTTAGAAACCCAGATGGGAAGAGGATTTCAGTCGTATGGTATTCCTTAAGGTATGCAGTGAAACTTCGACAAAAATAACTAGGTAATTTTATAAATACAAAATTCAAGGCAGGCAGCACGTCATTGTTACCAAACTCAAAAATCCGTAGAAACCAATGCTGTAATCTAACACCAGTTGTTAGCTAAACTGAAAGTGCGAAGAAGGCGTATATCTTTACAGAACCACCTTTCTTTGTTAATAACGTTTTACTGTCTGCCTCTAGTGCACATATATTTCAATAAATAATGGAAAAAATTAATAAAGTAGTTTAACGTCCTGTCCTCGTCTAGACCATTAGAGAAAAATCTCGAAGTCATACCGACCAATGATGGGGAGAGGAAATAATTTTTAACTTTTACAGTATAAATAGACGCCCATATAAACCATGTTCCTCACAATGTGCGTGCAGTCCGTTAACCGCTCTGACACCTTTCTCTGTAACTGCTGCTAAGGTATTCAGTACGCCACGACTGGCGTTGAAGAAAGTAACGCTGTATGCTGGCGGTGAAGGAAGAAGGAGAGACGATAAACCTAATCGCCAAACAAGAGCAAACAATAGCCTTTTCATTTGGTGACTTCCCGTACAGAAATAATTGGTAAAGAAATAACTGGATGCTAGCAAACAAGGGAACAGCATCACAAGGTAGATCATTATTACTTACCGCCGAACCGCCGGAAGGGCTCTTAATGAGAATATCAAAAGTTACATAAATAAACTATCATCTCAAGGAAAGCAAACAATGGAAATACAGAAAGAAGAATAACAGAAATAAACTGAGAAACGAGAAGTACCGATTTCTCCTTCAAGTGTAGGCTATGGCTGTCTTTCTGCACAGAACCATCTTGTTATAACAGTCGACACTGTCACGCAACACTCGGTAATCAAGTGAAAAAATAATAACGATTTCCTTCATCCGTAAGCGAACACTGCCCATAGTCTTGAGAGCTCCAGCAGTTTGCGGGAAATACTGTCATTAAAATTCACGGAACATGTTTTTACAAGTAGGACATCCATACAAAATGTACAAATTACTGAACCGGGGGGTGTTGCAGTGGTAAGTAACTCTATTGTTATTTGGGAGGAATATAAATCAGATCCCGATCCTATCACCCTCATTGAAGTTGTCTGTGGTTTCTCAAATTCAGTTCATGCGAATTCTCGGCTGGCATATTAAATATCGCTACCGATTATCCATTGAGCTAGTTCCACGCTACTAGGTCTCTAGTTGAGAAAAACGAAATTTAAACCTGAAATGAAAGTAAGGGAGAAGAGGGAAATTGTTTGCACAGAACTGTATCTGCGTCATTCTGCGACACGTGTTGCTGTAATTTCTGATCCATCCAAGTTTCCATCTACTGCGTCCTAACGTCAAAGCTAATTCCACCCGTATTTTAGCGGGGACCGATCTGAGAATCTTGCTGGCCACGGGAGTACCTCAGCGTCAGACAGACAGTTCCTAGAAACAAGTGCTACGTGTGCAGAGAATCGTCCTGTTGAAAAATGGCACCATGGTTTTACTACATGAGCTGCAGCTCACAGGAAAAAAGACAATGTAAATATTACTTGGGTTTTATCCTCTGGTGAACTGCTTTCATTCTTTCATTCCATAGCTTGTCATTTTATGCTGGTTATCTTAAATCAACAAAAATATGCTGAGGATAATTCAGAAGTTCTTGTCTGCGTCTGAGAGGAGCATTAAAAAAACTATCGTGTGAGAAGAGACATAAGCACAAACAGGCAGTAAATCAGCTGAAAGCTGCAGATAAACTGTGGTGGCAAAAGACATGGGATAGCGATATGCACACATACAGATGGCGTAAGTGTGGTGTACAAATCACTGATCCGCGTACGCTCTCAGCAAATCACTGATCATTGTAGCCTACCACGTCGATACGACCACACTCTCCCAACACATCTCCAAACCCTCCACAGCTCCCAACGAAATTAAATCGCCTTCCTTTACCCGACCATGAAATCTGATCCACCGTGATATATACCCATCCAATAAGATCTAGGAGAACTCTACCACGCACCCGTTATCAGGGCTCCCTTACCCTCCAATCCTCTCTACCCTCTTCCTAAGTCTTGGTTCGGAGCCATATCCCTATCCACTCTTCCCTCATTCCTCCTCCTAACATTCACCATCAAAACTCCCTTCTATGCACTACCTTTAAATGGTACATTCTCATGATACCCTTATTCCTAGCAGTCTATATCCACTCATCTCTTCACTCAAATATGTCTCTATTTTAATCAGTCAACACATCCTCCTTTCCGTTTTCATTTATGCAACCATCGATCTGTTTTTATATATTCGTGTGCAACAGTCATTTTCGATTCATCTGTGCCTATACTTCAGTTAATCATCAAATCAACCTTTCACATTTTAAATACGTAACTGACGATTTGTCTTTTTATTGCACAAAACGTTCAATTTTGTCAACCGCCAAGTCCAGCTTTTATATACATATTAATTTCAATCGCATGTAGCTTTAGAGTGGCAAATTGTATCCGCTGGGAGCCCGAACCCTGCCAACATGGGTGGGAGCAGGGCGTGAAGCGCGCGTGGTGGGGGGGAGGGGGGGGGGCGTTGGAGGTGGGCAGTGGGGGGGGGGCGGTGTAAAACAATAAAGAAAAAACCTCTCAGCAATGCATCTGCCTTAAATTATAAGACTGAGTGTTCCATTTACACATGTGTCTGTAGCTCCAAACTGAGCTGTGGTCTGTTCCCACAGAAAATGAATGAGATTTACTTTATTTATAGTTGAGTGTTGGCACGAGCGAATGTGTTTGGCAGATGATCGTGGAAGAAGCGCTGTGCGCACGCTCTGTGAAGAAGCCGCCAACTGAGGAGGCTTGTCTGCTGCCTTGCCCATTTGACTGCGTGCTGTCGCCCTGGTCCAGTTGGTCGCCTTGCTCCCACAGTTGCACGTCGCCCGAAAAACTCGCTCTGCGCCAGCGCAACCGCACCGTCATCGCGCCACCAGGAGTCGGTAAGTGCGAGCAGCGTCTAAACCCCCTACTACTGTTGACCAATAACTATAAGGAATTGCGTAGAATAATTATCAACGTTGCCTATTATGTGTAACCACATTTGTTGCAATGACGTGAATATTACGACAGCAGCTGTCGTAGAAAACCAAAACAAAAATCATTTCAATGTATCTTGTTAATGAGTCAGTGTCCAGGGACAACTAAGTTCCATTCAGATACTCCGAAAATGATAGCTGTGCTTGCTATGAAATGATTGAAATACTTTTCTCATAACTTCAATTTTTTTATTACAAACTTTTCTACCATGACCGTAAAATCCCCTACACCTTGCCCGCATCTCGTGGTCGTGCGGTAGCATTCTCGCTTTCCACGCCCGGGTTTCCCGAGTTCGATTCCCGGCGGGGTCAGGGATTTTCTCTGCCTCGTGATGGCTGGGTGTTGTGTGATGTCCTTAGGTTAGTTAGGTTTAAGTATTTCTAAGTTCTAGGGGACTGATGACCATAGATGTTAAGTCCCATAGTGCTCAGAGCCATTTGAACCCTACACTTTCATATAAACTTGCCAAAATCCTGAGATAGTTACATTAACAGCAAATACTGCTGGTAACGGGTCCATTAAATTGCCACCAGTCTGAAACTTAACCACTGCTCGGAAAAATTCTCTCCGCTACGCCTGACGCCTACGGACTACCAAAGACAATAATGTATCAAAGACAACTTTCAAAGATGTTATATAGATATTAGAATGCAAACTACATGGGTTGGAAAGAAATCAGTGGCAACACTTCTGTAACATAAAGGAAGTGCGTCACATAGCTTGCCAGCTGTCTGTAGCTGATAGCAGGCGGTCGGCTGAAGTACTAATGTGAGCAGCGACAGCAGCGTTTGATATATATCTGAAATTGCGGGACGCCAGTTCAACCGCCATAAGGCGTGCTTAGGAAACACGAAGGATGTGCTCGGATCAAGACTGAATTAGCACGAAGTCGGAGCTTTTAGCAATGCTTCTTTCTGGCACTGCATTCCACCAACCTTCATGACAATGCACGATGCCACACGTCGAACCCCGTGCAGGAGCTCCTGCATGCGTGGGGATGGGAGATACCGGAACATCCACCGTATTCACCCGATTCTAGTGCGTGCGATTACGAGCTGTTCGCCAAATGAAGGAACGCCTTCCTAGCACGTCCTACAACACAGGAGAAGACATAATCCTTGTGAGACATCGATTGAGATGGATGCGCTGACGGAGTAGGACGCCTTCCATCTGTGTGGGGGAAGGACATAGAGATGTGGGGCAATTGTGTTCAGGTCATGTAGTACGGTGAATGTCTGCCAATTAAATACGGTATGAATTATAACCGTGTTGCCACTACTTTTTATCCAACCCATTTTTTATTATAATTTTTTTGGTACCGCTACACTAAAAAGAAGAAATTCATGTGTCACTGCAGAATATCATTTGTATTAATATTTATAATTATCATTTTAACTTATTCTGTTTTCATTGAATGTAAGAATCCCTGGATGACTAACATTTCTGGAGTTACCGTAATTATGCGTACAATTCTCAGATAAATTTGAAATCGGCAAAGGACGTCAAACAAGGCTCGTTACAAACGCCTGTTTTATCAACGACAATCCCGGTTAGAGTTACAACTTTCATTTACGTGCAAGAGGGACCATTTGTTAGAGACAGGTCAAACTACAGAGTTGCGCTTTATTTTCAAAACAAAATTGAAGCCACTTGTGATACTCAGTACTTCAGAAAAATAATAAATAGAACAAAAATGTTATAAGCCAAAGCTACGTTTCGTGTCTTTTTCTCATATTTCCTGGAATAAAACGCTGTCCCAAGTTACTGGAAATTTAATTTTTCAGTTGGCTTAAGTCTATCCGGGAATTGCAAGTTTTGCTGAAGTTTCCTAAATTTAGAATATCCGAAAGGATGAACGTTTCCCTCCGATATCATCTAGAACATAATTTCCACTTACCCACGCTTTCATTTGAGCTCGATTGCTTTTTATATTGGTGTAACGTGTTCTTCTTCTGTCTTCTGTTTAACATCACCACATTCTAGTTGCTTCATTATGAACACATAACGTCCAGTTACTCCACCGCCCCCCCCCCCCCCCCCCCCCATTCACCGGGCCATTAATTTAAGTTTCGTACTTCCTTCTTTGAGCGCCACATTTGTTCCATTACTTAATATTTTGTACTCCTAGGTTTAAACGTGTTCTCTTTTACTAATAAATTTATTTCTTGGTCCTTTTCACTCATACAGTAATGAACCTGCCAGAGCTCTTTCGATTATTTCAGTTCCATGACCACCGAGAACGTTACAGGCTCACCATATCTACTCAATCTGTCGACATCCCTTTTCTTTGCACTACGTACTAAAATTCAGCCTCTAATTAATGTTTACTGAACAGTGATCTGCTTCAGTATCCGGAACAGGGCACACTTCTCCTTACACAACTATAGCTATGTTACCATGCAAGCATAAAACGAATATCTCCTATGGAAAACTATATTTTCATTACCTTTTGTGTTCTTTGTCAGTTCCTGTATTTTTTTCCTCTACTTGTTTTTCTTTGTCCTCGTTCTCAGACAAATAAGGTGACGCAGTATCGAACACTGACTTCAATTTGTGAAGGGCATGAAGGTTCAGATTCCTTGTGATTCCCCAAAACACTTCATGCAAAGGCAGTTGTGGTTGCTGTGAAGGGGACGCGGCCGATTTTCTCTGGTCTTTGCCCATTCCGAACTTGAAATCCACATTTAGTGATATCGTCGTCGATGGGGAGCCAACTATTACTTTTCTTTTAGTTTTCTTTTTCTTTCACTAGACTCAACTTTGAGGCCGATTGTTAGAACACATCTTTGTTTTTTGTTTTTTTTTTACCTCTGTTCCACTCGAAACCATTGTCCTAGAGTCGTTTCGTAGTCAGTAAAAGTACTATCTAACTGTCCGTAGCAGTCGCAGTTCTCTTTTCCGCTGAGGTCGCAGGCTCGAATCCTGCCTCGGGCATGGATGTGTGTGATGTCTGTAGGTTAGTTAGGTTTAATTAGTTCTAAGTTCTACGCGACTGATGACCTCAGAAGTTAAGTCGCATAGTGCTCAGAGCCATTTGAACCATTTGAATCTCTTTTCCTCAGACCTACCTTGAAAGTATATTACAGCTTAGCAGTCGGCAACCAAATAATATTTTCTTCGCTTCACCATTGGCTTTAACTTATCCCAGTCGACCTCTGATCTTCAAGCAAATTGAGACAATTTGTAGTCCTGCGTAGAATGGTAACTATGTATTTTATGATCCTGTGATTTTTTTGTTTCCAGTCCTGGTGTGGATATTTTCCAGGAAGGTCCATCAATATTTCGCCATCATCAAAGGCAGACTTTACCACTTCTTGAAAAACATATCTCTTTGCGTCTCCGTAACTTTAAATGAGTATGGCTGTAAACGTTGATCAAGAATTCGACGAACGTTCCTATGTAAGTTTGACACTAAACGGCTATAAAGGCTACTACGTTTCACTCTAGACTTTTTATTCATAAGCGTTGTGTATCTGGAGCTCCGATTAGTAAATTGGTATACTTCTGTATGGCATTTCTCATCTCCTTCAGGACAATTTTACAAATAATTTGAGGGAACTGAAGCATTTGGAAAGAATTCCAAGTGCTTTTAAATGAGGAGTAAATATGAATTTTTAATTTTTTTGTTTAATTTTCAAAGACGGATCGTGATTAGTTATTTTTCTCCATTGTAATTGAAATTTGGTGAAGTTTTGTCTAATTTTTTAGTCAGAGGACCTACATTCCACTTCGTCCCATAAAGATCGATCGGTTTTCAGGCTCCGGCTTTGAGCAAGCCGATCGAGCAAATCCTTTTTTTTTTTCTTCGAATCGTCATCAGGATGTTTTTCTTTGTGTGTAGGAACATGATAATGATAGCTCGGAAACATCAAATTTCAAACTATTATGACCGTTTTCATAGCGGGAAAAGTAGATTGTTGTCTAAAACATTTTATGCACAACTATGTTTATTTTCCTATCAATCAAAATTAATTATGTGAAACCAAAGCAGGCAAAACAATCCTTTTTATCACAAAAACTTCAGTGAAATTTACCGTAACTGCAGCACCATCGAACAAGTACCATTTGTGGGACATGCTTCAAGTGCAACGCACGCTAATGTCAGAGTCATATCATGTACCACGAGTGGCTGCTCCATTACCCTCCTCCCATTACTACTCAAACCAAGGGCAGCAGCGTTTACATTATTTAGGAGTACTGTTAAAAGTACCTCGTGCCATTAGAAAAACAATAGTTGCTTCAGTGTTTCTGTAGATAGATAGTTACTTTTACCTGTACAAATGAACGCGCACCAAATTGGCTTGTAACAAAGGCACGTGAGCCAGAACTGGATCGAGACTGCTCGCCTTTTTAAGTATGGTTGGTGTGATTTTGGACGGTTCTCCACTTTATCTTGAGCAAATTTTGAGCTGGTTCTCACTCCCCCACCCCCACTTCTTTTGGAAACATAACAGAAACAGACCAATGGTTACACAATTCACAGACTGGTGGCGTACACGATTTTCTTCTCTTAGTATAACAGACGACTGCAAAAACAGGATGCTAAACCGATCGGGAAGATTAAAATTATTGATAAGATAGCCCACCAGTATAGAACTCTGATACATGGCGGGACCAAAGCTGGAAAAAACGAATAAAGATGATTAGGCTGAGACTGTTTCAAGAAGGAATTTTTCTCTATACAGCGGATTGTGCGGTATTTAGAAACCACATAGCAGATGTAAACTGCATGGAGGAACAAGACTCGAACCCGGTGCAGGTCCAGCAAATAGAGTTTCTGCAAAGTTTTCAGAGTAGAAGAGAGCTACTGGCAGAATAGAAACTACGGGGGCGGGTCATTAATCGTGGTTGGACAGCTAAATTGGTAACAGCATCACTCGCAAAAAATAATTTTCGAGTCTGGCCTGGCACACAACTGAGACTGTTAACCACACATCATAGTATTTGCCCCTCGTTTCAGTATCCTCGAACGAGTATGAAATGTTAGGAGTCATAGATGCATAGGAGACTTTTTATGTAACTTATGATCTTCAGCGCAGAAAGTTATTTATAGTTGAGACGCGTCGTCCACAAACGTGACGACAAGTCTTGTTACTTAAGATGCATTAAACTCCTCAACACGCTAAAAGGTGACGAAAATCAATATATTTGCAGACATGAAGAATATTTAGTAGAATTGAAGGCATGTCCCCATTCCTTTCGTAATATGATTCTGGTTATAGCAGTTCAGTTCTTGTATTAGCGACTTACAGAAGTCCCGCCCACCTTCAAAGTTGACTGTGCTTGTTATCTTTGATTTTGCGGCTGCATACACATGTCTTTGAACAAAGAAGTTTGTCAACCTTTAAAAGCCTCCTTCTTTGTAAGCTGCCAATAGGTAACGGTAAAATCACGCGTTTGCGGAGCCGCTAGAGGACAGCGCGGGTCTTCGCTACTTCTACATTAGGGGCAGCTGGTGACAGACGTATTTGCAGGTCCAGTTTGGTCCTAGTTGACATGTACTCGAAATGCTGCAGGAATATACTAGAATTTGTTGATTAATCGTCGTATTATATGCGACTTCGTTTCGAGGTGCACTTCACTTTTCAGGAATCATTCCAACAAATTTAAGTCTTACGTTCGTGTTGCCTAATACTCATTTAGGTGATCCTCCTGTTTCATGTGGCTTAGTATTACCCCTGAATACCTATCCGATGTGACGCACTCAAGACATCATCACTAATCTTTCTCCTTCGAATGCGAAAATATTTTGTTGACACCGACCTACATAGGGAGAAACGATCACCACGATAAAATAAGGGAAATCAGAGCTCGTACGGCAAGATATAAGTGTTCGTTCTTTCCGCGTGCACACGAGACTGGAATAATAGATAATTGTGAAGGTGGTTCGATGAACCCTCTGCCAGACACATAAATGAGATTTGCAGAGTATCCATGTAGATGTAGATGAGAATCTTGAAGTCGGCTACTATTGGTTCCTCTCTCTTCGTTATCTTACATTTATCTACATTTCATTTATTAGATTTGGTGAAAATTTTGTTCGTGGACAATCTTGGAGTGGTACTCATCCTATATTATAAACCATTTATCTGTACTGAGAACGTTAGAGGTCCTACTACACTTCCATGGGGTACACCCAACGCTTCTTTCGTTTCTGAGAAAATGCATTGTCCAATGTAAGATACTGGGTACTATACGTAAAACATTCATCGAGCTTAACCACATATAGGTGAAGATGCCTCGTATGATAGTATGTTGATTGGAAGTTGACTATGTTAGGCCATGAAAACCGCCAGCGACCGCAAGAGAATGTGCTGACCCCACGCCTCTCCGTACCGCATCCGAAAACACCATCGGCAGAGGATGACACGGTGGTCGGTCGGCGCCGTTGGGCACGCCAGGGTCTGTGGGTCGTCGTTTAGCAGAGTCGTTGACGTGTTACATGGTCGGGAATAAACCTATTGACCTGACCCTGTTCCTAGGAAGATGTCGTGAATGGATAAAGCAACCTGTGTCAACAATCCATCCTGATTATTTGAGAAAACGTTGTTTTCCTGCGGGAACTACATAATTTTTGAGATTAGAATAAGCTCTGGGATCCTGGAACAGACCGACGTCAGCGATATTGGTCTGGAATTTTGTACATCGGATCGTTTGCCCTTTTTGTAAATACGGCTGACCCGCATTCTCTTCCAATAACGAGTAACCATTATGAGATTTTCACTCTGCAGCGGAGTGTGCGCTGATATGAAACTTCCTGGCAGATTAAAACTGCGTGCCCGACCGAGACTCGAATTCGGGACCTTTGCCTTTCGCGGGAAAGTGCTCTACCAACTGAGCTACCGAAGCACGACTCACGCCCAGTACTCACAGCAGTCCCGAGTTCGAGTCTCGGTCGGGCACACAGTTTTAATCTGCCAGGAAGTTTCAACGAGTAACCATTCGTTGCGCAAGAAATTTTCGAAAAATATGAACTGAGAAAGAAGCTAACTTCGAAGTGTATTCAGTGTAAAATCTATCTGGAATTCCGTCAGTGTCTGATGCCTTGTTTGCTTTGAGTAGTCACAATTGTTTTCCAGAGCCGGTGGTGTTGATGTCTACATCTCTCACTAGCAAACCCAGCAATGCCACACAATTGCTGTCTACATCTCTCACTAGCAAACCCAGCAATGCCACACAATTGCTCAATATATAGTGGAATTTTAGATATGTCCTAATATCCTACTTCTCCTCTCCCTGCCTATCTCCTCCTCACTCCTCTCTTTCTCTCTGTCTATCTCGTCCTCCTCCCCCCCTCTGTCCATCTTCTCCTTCCCTCCTCTCTGTGTCCGCTTCCTGCCCTCCCCTCTATCCATCTCGCCGCCTCTCTCATCTTGAGCCCTATTTACTGTTATTGCTAACAAAACGTTGATTGCGAACTGAAGTCGTTAAAATGATTGGGTAAATCGGTTGGGATCATTGGTTTACGGTAAATGAGAAAGATCTCTCCGGCTTCTGGATCTGTGATGGTAGTAACTTCAATAACAGTATTTTGCATATTTTTAATCTGTGAATGCATAGGATTACAAAGTTTTGGACGATTCAGATTTCGTAGTACTATTCTAGATATAATGCGATAACCCATAAATACAACTTCCCTGTTTCCTATTAAAACAGGCTGAGAGGAAAAATCAAAAAGGCATATTGTTGTGTATAAAATTTTTGTTTGAAGTTATATACAAGCAGAAAGAATATATATGGGAGAAGCTGTTCGTATAATGGTTTCAATTTCCTGCTATCGTAATTATAACTCACTATGAGGAAGAAACTGAACCACACATTTTCGCAGCACAACACGGTATTTTTTATCTCTGTGTCGCCTTTAACAGAAAATTTGTACCTTGTTGTTTACAAAAAATCCGCCAGGATGTTCATTAGAGTATAACGTAAAAATTTGAAATAAACCTATCAATAAATTTTATAGGTTTTTGCAAACAAGATAGGGGCAAACTTCCTCCAACATGGGTCGGAATTCGACAGCGGTTATATCCTGTCCTGTTGAGACTGTACTTTACCGTACCGCAATGGTTATTATAACGTCAGTTGGGAATCTACAACTGTCATACGAATATTGTATCGAAGGGTTAAGGCCCAACGCAGCTAGCGCCCGAGAAGACAGGATATATTGTTTACTTGGCAATGGAGGATAGTGCAGCCTAGTCACGTACCATAAGTAAAGAAATGGGCTTCTTTGCAGCATGAAAGTTTTGTAGTGGCACCATAGTATCTTTCCAGACGAGTTCCGAATCTGTGTACAACATTACATTGGACTTACCCCACGTGGGGTCTCTCAGGATAGCGAACTTCGCCAGTTTCCTGTCATCATCGTCATATGTGCCCAACACTTCGCGTGACTTTATGGGGTGCCTCTAGACACGCAACACGACACTTCTGCTTCGTATAGCCGGTTATGTAGACAGCACCCATTACGTTTCTAACGTATTAAGGCCAATATCTGTGCCCTTCCTTCGAATAAGATGATGCAAGGCCATCTGTGTTTCGTTTTGTCCCGACGTATTTCGATACGGGGGGTATGAAGTATCTCGTCATGGGTTACCTAGAGGCTGGCACGCTAACATTTGCCATAATGCATATGCCAATTCTCTCACGGAATTGAGCAATTTGTTATGACGCACCCTGTATCTGCCGCCAAAGTTCAGTTCTGCCCAACGTCCAGCTGGAGTACACTCAACGTTGCTTGCCAGGAGATGCAGCTCTGTGCATTAAATTTCACGCCCTGAATATTCCCAGACCGCCTACATATTTAATAATTTATGCTTCCGTTTTATATTACATGCACAATAAATAACGTGTCATTATTTGTTATAGAGCTTTATTATGTTAAGTGTCAGTGGTTTATATTGTAAAATACGTAACTTAATAGTTCTGCCTGCTGTATTCATGTTGAACACCTGACCTATCAAGAAGAGATTGAATGGAACATTTGACATGCTCGTTGATTTTACGTATGATTGGAACTTCCTTGTATTTTCTGATAGCTCTTTCGGCAGGGACTAACTGCGAAAATTATTGTACGCCCTACGCATGTCACATGGGGACTGTACGGATATTCCTAATTTGGCAGTAGTGGAACATCAGATTTGGGCGCAACCAAATGTATACAGCGATAAACATGTCCTCATCATCAATTTAAGTATATATGAATCTTAACACACCAAAAGTTAACAAACGTCAGGTACCTAAACGTCAAACAAGACATCTTACATTAAAAAAAGTCTTTTTTTGCATCAGACTCCACAGCACTCTGCTGGCTACGGTCATGTTACGTGTTTACTACTAGTCCATGGAAATTTCTCCCAACATTCCCATGGTGTGAATGAGCAATCCACTGAGATAGTTTAGTCCAACGTTTTATAATCTAATATTTGTTACACTGTCTAAGACTAAAAAACTAGGCACCACGAAAGAATTATCTGAATGGGACAGAAACCGTTGATGTGATGTGCATGTAAAGGCGAACAAAAGATTACAATTTCAGAAAAATTGGATGATTTATTCCAGAGAAAGAGCTTCACAAATCAAGCAAGTCAATAACGAAATGGTCCACCTGTAGCCCTTATGCAAGCAGTTCTCCGGCTTGGAATTGATTGACAGAGTTGTTGGATGTCTTCCTGAGGGATATCATGGCAAATTCTGTCAACTGGTGCGTTAGATAGTCAAAGTCCCGAGCTTGTTGGAGAGCCCTGCTCATAATGCACCAAACGTTCTTAACTGGGGAAGAATCTGGGACCCTTGCTGTGCAACGTAGGGTTTGGCGAGCATTAAGACAAGCAGTAGAAACTCTCGCCGTGTTTGGGCGGGCGTTATCTTGCTGAAATGTAAGCCCAGGATGGCTTGCCATGAAGGGCAACAAACTGGGGCGTAGAGTATCGTCGATGTACGACTGTGCTGTAAGGGTGCTGCGAATGACAATCAAAGGGATACTGCTATGAAAAGAAATGGCATCCCGGACCATTAATTCTGGTTGTTGGGCTGTATGGCGGACGACAGTCAGGTTGGAATCCCGCCGTTGTCCAGGGCGACACCAAACACATCTTAGAGGCTCATTTCAAAGCGGATCTCTTCACCAACGACAGTTCTACTCCAGTCTATGAGATTCCAGGCCGAACATCTGTGATAAGCACCGACATGTATGCAAGTGGTTGGTGTGATCTTTGACTGGAGCGAAGCAGCACATGGCGGGATTTGAATCATATCACTAGAATGTTAACTTGCAAGGGAGACAATAGTAAAAATGAATGCTCATATCACAAAGGTAAAAGTTCTTACGAACTCTTCAAGACCGCCCACAGTTAACAACAAGCACTCTGAACACATTAGTAAATAAATTTACAGGCACTAGGCAGAACTATTAAATACAGCATTTTAAATTACACACCACTGGCACCTAACATGACAAAACCCGACAGCAAATAATATCACTTTATTTCTTGTGCATATACTATATAATGGAAGAATAAATTATTAAATCTGCAGACATTATGGAGGTAATCAGGATGCGAAATCTGGTACTCACAGCTGCATCTCCAGGCAAGCAAGAATGGATCTAATCCCGATAGACATCAAGTCGAGGAGGAGGAGAATAGTACTGAACATCTCGTCGCCGGCCGGAGTGGCCGAGCGGTTCTAGGCCATTCAGTCTGGAACCGCGCGACAGCTACGGTCGCAGGTTCAAATCCTGCCTCGGGCATGGATGTGTGTGTTGTTCTTAGGTTGGTTAGGTTTAAGTATTCTAAGTTCTAGGGGACTGATAACTTCAGATGTTAAGTCCCACAATGCTCACAGCCATTTGAACCATTTTGAACATCGCGTCGACAACGAGGGCGTTAGAGATGGCGCACAGTCTCGGATTAGGAAAGGATGCGGAAGGAAATCGGCCGTGTCCTTTCAAAGGGACCATCCCGGGATTTATCTCAAGTGATTTAGGTAAATCACTTCAGGATGGCCAGACATGGGCTTGATCCGTCATCCTCCCGAATGCGTGTGCAGTATGCTAACTACTGCGCCACCTCGTTCGGTTACACGAAGTCGATCTGAGCTTTGATGACAATTATCGTGTACGTCGTTCCAAACTGCTTTAACTCCGTGCCAAAACTAGCATATGTAGCTCGTCGGACCAACATAAGACTGTAACAGGAAGCTGGAAGTCAAGGCGAGGAACGAGTGATTGAGCGTTAGGGGACCAGTAGGTTTCATATACATTTATTAAAGAAAAAACAAAGATACTTCAAAAATTAATAATATTCATCACGAAATAGTGTCTGAAATCACTCATTAATAAAAGTTGCACATAATCCTAGAAATTCACATATCGTCATTGAACAATAGCCTTGCAGCCCTCAGGCTCCTCAACATACGCAAATGGTAAATAAGAAAATATTCCATATATTAAGTTTAAACCTGTATTTCACGAAAGATCGCCTATTGGCAATAACAAAATTTACACAAAGTCATCCCTAAACTGATTAGGCGATTTCAGTATAATCATTGGCAATAACAAAATTTACACAAAATCCTCCCTAAACTGATTTGGCGATTTCAGTATAATCAGGTGTAATAATAGCACAAAACGTGACGTAGGAACAGCTTCCCTATGCTAGAGTGACCCACTCTGTATGGTCGTTCAATTGTATCATCAACAGCACTACATAAAAGACAGAATAGCATTTAATTATGGTGCAATAAAATCAGTTCTTGAAGAGTAAGAGCATCATTAGAATTGAACAGAAAGAAATCTTACAAATAGGTATATGTGCAAAAACAGTAGATTACAAATATTAATGATATAAAACAGCGTGTCTTCCCTTCTGTCAGTGTATTGCTGCGGAGTCAAATACTTCCATACGAAGTCAATCCTTCCTCTTGGCTCTTGCTTCTCCCACCAGTAATAATACACTCATACACATCCGCTTTAGTGCTTGCGGAACAACACAGTGGAACAAAATCCCACCTGTAACAAACCTGAGTTAATAATTTGCAGGGACAATGATGAAAGGTAGTTGCTTCCACAGTAATCCACAAGGCCATTTCGTTGGAAGCACGATAAGCGCTGTAGGTGGTTTACTATGACATCGCGACCAATGCCTATCTCCAATATCAGAAACACTTAGCATCCTCGACGGCATTGCCTATCCCCTTGGACATAATCACAGTTTGGGCACATAATCCACAATGCATGTTCCAACCCAGTTGCTGTCAAACATCAACAGTCCGCGTTTGTCCAAAGCGCCACAGTAACTGAGGCGCACCGTCTCACCGCGCTCCTCGCCTCGTTTCACGCTTTGAGCGACACCTCACATACGCCAACAAATCCTCGCGTCCTCTGTAGGCATTGGACACGAACCCGATGCTCGCCGGAGGTGAAGTAGCGAGCCGCAAGCCGCACAAGTGCCGACGCGGCACAAAACACAAATGGCCTTGCGACATCACTGGGAAATGACGTCGCAAAGAGTTAAGGATATGGCACAAGTGCCGGCCTTAATATGAGATAAATGTAATAGGTGCATCGATATTATTGGTTATGCGAATCAGAGGTGATCGTGATGTAGTCACGCGAAGTGTTGGGCACATATCACGATGATGAATATACTCTGGCAAAGTTCGCTGTCCCGGGAACGCCCACGTTGAGTCCATCGTCATGCTGTACGCAGAATTGGAATTCGTCTCAAAAGATAACGTGATACCAGTCATTTACCCAGCGATGTAGCTGGGCCTCACCAACGTCAGTGCCGTTTTCTCGGCATCCACGGTGAGGGAACCAGCATCAATTGTGGCCGTGCTGACAATCAGTGGAGCTACAGACGTCGTCGCATTGTCATTTAGGGTAACTTTCTTGCTGCAAACAAGCCCATTTCTTTAGTTATGTTACGTGACTTGGCTGCACTATTCTCCACAGCCAAGCAAACAGTATACCCTATCTTCTCCTGCGCTAGTCGCGTTAGATCTTAATCCTTCGATACAACATTCGTATGACAGTTATAGATTCCCATCCGACGTGATGATAACCATTGTGGTACGGTAAAGTACAGTCTCAATAGGACACGATGTAAGCGCTGTCGAATTTCGACCCATACTGGTAGAAGTTTGCCCTTCTTGTTTCCAAAAACCTCGAAAATTTCTTGATAGATTTACTTCAAAATTTTACACGGTTCTCTAATTAACGTTCGGACGGGTGTAAAAAACTACAC
The DNA here is from genome assembly GCF_023897955.1 of Schistocerca gregaria. Taxonomy (NCBI): domain Eukaryota; kingdom Metazoa; phylum Arthropoda; class Insecta; order Orthoptera; family Acrididae; genus Schistocerca; species Schistocerca gregaria. Next base: position 469,353,518 of record NC_064931.1, read on the forward strand.
TCCACCCGATCAGCCATTAAGGCCTAACGGTACAGACCGGCCGCCGCATCATACCAGCACACAAGCGTCAGGGAGGGGTATGTGGTCAGCACACCGCTCTGCTGGCCCTATGTCAGTTTACCAGACCGGAGCCGCTACTTCTCCATCAAGTAGCTCCTCAGTTTGCCTCACAAGGGCTGAGTTCGCCCTCGGAAAGATATAGGCTACATAACTTTTGTAAACAACAATGTACAGGTTCTCCGTTAAAGCCGACTTTGAGAATGAAAATACAGTGCTGTGTAGTGAAAATTAGCGGTTTAATTTTCTTTCTCGCAGTGAGTTTTATCTACGATAGCAGGGAATTTAGATCCTTAGACTAGTTGCTTCTCCTTGTATATAATTTCAAACAAAATTTTTATACACAGCAATATTCTGTTTTGTCTTCTTCCTCTCAGACGGTTTTAACAGAAAACAGGGAAATTGTATTTAAGGGTTATAATCTTATAATTGGAATACTCCTACAGAATCTGAATAGTCCGAAACTTTGTAATCTTACCCATTCAGAGATGAAAACTATGCGAAATACTGTCGTTGAAGCTGGTATCCTCACAGATGCAGCAGCTGGAAAGCTCTCTCTCATATACCAATGATCGAAACCGATTTACCCACTCGTTTTAAGCGACTTCAGTTCCCTAGCATTGTTTTGTTACTGATAACAATAAACAAGGCTCAAGATGAGAAAGTGGGGCGAAATGGACAGAGAGGAGAGTAGGAATTGTAAACAGAAAGGGTAAAGAAGGTGATGAACAGAGTGAGGGGGGGGGGGGGGGAGGAGATGGACAGAGAGAGGGCGAGGAGGAGGAATTGGGAAGAGAGGGGCAGGAAAACGAGATTAAGACATCTATCAGATTCCACCACATATTAAGCAATTATGGGGTATTGCCGGGTTCACTAATGAGAAATATACACATTAGTACCACTGGCACTGAAAAACAATTATGTCTCTTTAAAGCAAACAAGATATCAGACCCTGATGGAATTCCAATTAAAGTTTACATTAAATATGTTTCGGAGTTAGTTCCTTTCTTAGCTCATACTTATCGAGTATCTCTTGCGCAGCGAAAGGTTACACATTATTGAAAGAGTGCAGTTCACGCCCGTTTACAAAAAGGGCAAACAATCTGATACACGGGAAAGACCAATATCGCTGACGTCATCTGTTCTAGGATCCCAGAGCATATTCTGAACTCAAACATTATCTCGTTATAGCAGGAAATATTTTTTTTTCTCCAATGATCAGGATGGATTTGGGATAAACCACTCATGTTAAGCACAACTTGCTGCAGCAATATGTTGTTCTCAACGGGGGCAGGTGAACAGGTTTTTTACCTCTTTATAGGTTTCCGACAGGAGTTCGACATTGTACGAAGTCACCCACTGTTCTACACTAAACTCTTCCCAAAGGCACTGGCGGGCCCAACGGCACCGACCGACCGTCGTGTCATCCGCTGCCAATGGCGTCAGCGTCTGCGGTATGGAGGGGCGTGGATTCAGCACACCTCTCCCGGCTGTTGTCGGTTTTGGTGACCTGACATCGTCGACTACTAACCAAGATACTATCATACCAAGTATCTTCGCAGATATGTGATTTAGCTCGATCAATATTTGAGTTATGAAACCCATTACATCGTTGGTCGTTACAATGCTTATATTTATACGGTGTCTGTATCTTCGCAGTACAATGTCCTTCAGACGCACATGCATATCTGAAGGATGTCGTTCTGCGAAAATACAGACACTGTATGAACACAGATACTGTAACCATCAATGATGTAATGGGTTCCATAACTCAAATATTCATCGAGCTGCGTGCATGTCTAAAGGAAATTGCATTGCGGGAATACAGACACCGATAAATACAGATATTGTAACCATCAATTATATATCCAAGCCTCGACGGGCTAAAATGACGATATAATATTTGTCTCCCTGCACGAATCACGGAAATGCTACAAATTTCAATTCATTGCTTCAGCGTACATCATATCGTAGATAAAGATGAGACATAGTATGTCTCAAGATCATAAACAATATATTAATATATCACCTAGGCCTGAGGTGCAGGCAGGATTACCCTATTTAGCCCATTGCTTAGGTGCTATTCCAGTAGTAAAGGAACTCGGCAATACTGAAGCAAGTTTAGAAGGAGAATAGCAGTGGACTGATGCGTGAATCGGAATCTGTATCAGGGAGAGAGACCTACTAAGTATATGTGATTCAGGCAAAGTTTACTACATCATCAGTTACGTAAAAACAACGACTACACTTCTAGTTGAGCCTAAATTAGCAAGAACTTTATCTCTACCTGCATATCTAGGTCTTTACTCTGTGCTTAACTGTGAAAAACTTGACGATGGTGCTTATCCACATTCGTGCCACTGTTTATGCCGCAAATTGTAAATGTCAAGTCACTTCGTCGTTTATATATCACAAGTACCGAGTGGCTGTAATTAAAATATCCCTGTGTAACACGTTATAACACGAAAACTAATTACCTTACGAGTACCAAACTTGATCGCATCAATGTCCCGAGTATGGGGTACATTACTTCCATGCGTCACAGCCCTTCCGTCTAGTTCAAACCATGGCCACCAGATACCGTAATCAGTCCACGTGATTCATAGTCTCACACACCTGACCAGTTGCAGTGCACTTGTTGACGTGTCAACATGGACTTGGACAAAAGGACAGGGCATTGTTGGTGACGCTCTCTTATCAAAACAACAGTAATGCTGCAGCTGCACTTCGAGAATAGCGCCGGCACAAAGGGTTACGGAAGGGTTCTCTTTCTCCACCTGCTGTGCGGAGCGTGGTGAAGAATCAAATGGAGAGGTGGACGTCGCTCCACGAAGAGGCCGACGACCGGTTGCACCACAGGTGGTTGATGAAATCGCTGTTGCTATGGCAGACAACGCTCAGCACAATTCCCGATCATCAGGCAGTGCGCGGTCTACTGAACGGAAAGTACTTCGAAACATTCTCAAATTGTATCCGTACAAGATCCAGATCGTACCGCAGTTAGCCGGCCTCGGTAGTCTCGCGGTTAAGGCGCTCAGTCCGGAACCGTGTGACTGCTACGGTCGCAGGTTCGAATCCTGCCTCGGGAATGGATGTGTGTGATGTCCTTAGGTTAGTTAGGTTTAAGTAGTTCTAAGTTCTAGGGGACTGATGACCACAGATGTTAAGTCCCATAGTGCTCAGAGCCATTTGAACCATTTTTGTACAGCAGTTTTCACCACAGGACGCACGACGACGTGTTGACTCTGCTCTCCACTTTCTCGCAAGGATTGAAGTTGACTATGGCTGGCCCTGGACTATCCTATGGACAGACGAAGCTCATTTTTCTCTGATGGGTGAGGTGAACACACACAATTGCCGAGTGTATAGATCTTCACCTCCAGTCTCTGATACATGAAGTTCCTCTGTATGGTGGACGTCTCACCGTATGGTGTCGCTTCAAGGCTAAATTCATCATTAGACCACTCTTTTCGACCAGGCTGTGCGATCAAGGACCAAAGACGTGGAGTGTGACTGGCCAGCGTTATTGCGATATGTTTCGCCAGCATGTCACACCCGCCCTTCATTAGAGATACGCATTGAACTCAACAGTTTTCATGCAAGATGGGGGCCCACCGCTGATCGCTCGTGAAGTTCACCTGCTTCTCCGAAACACATTTGGAAACGATCGAATAATCAGCCGATCGTTTCCAGATGCTTGGCCGGCACGATCACCTGGTCTCACTCCCTATGACTTCTGGTTGTGGGGCTACCTGAAGGGCAGAATTTACCAGGGTAACATTCACACATGTGCTGATCCGAACCGCAGCATATCAAGAGAGGTAGCCAGCACACCTACGGACATTCTTCGTTCTGCTGTGCACAATGCAGTCCTCTGCTTTCAGTCTCTTCTGGACACTGATGGGCGCCATATTGAGCCCGTTTGTAGCAGTTATGGTACCGGTATGTAATGGTATGATGTACCGTAGCAGTACATTAAAAGTGTTTCAGTTGAATTGATTCTATATTATTTTTCTTCCCCATGCCCTTGACATTAGTGCTACCAAGTTTGGTACTCGTACGGTAATTAGTTTCCGTGTTATAACGTGTTAAATAGGAAAAGTTTAATTATAACCACCCGGTATAGTATATATCAACATTTACTTGATATATTTTGTATAGTTACTCAGGGAGTGCTAGATGTTCATTATAAAAGTAACTGAATCTACCGTTCAAGGGAAAAATTAAACACCTTCTCAGCCTCGGTAAAGGTTTAAAGTACTTGAAAAGATTATAACAGTATCTGCAAGAGACTGCTTGAGAAACTTTAGGGATAGTCGACTTGAGAAGCTGTTGTGGTAAACGAGCGAATTTAGAGATCAGTTTAGTTAACTCGCAACTGGACGATGCCACAGATACTGTTTATTGATTAGAAAGGTGCTGATATTATGGAGATTTGTTGTAAAGTGAGAGGGAGTTATTTAGTTTAAAGTTGCGATACAGTATATCATAAACATAAATTCAATAACAGAATTTTGATTACGGAAAAATAAAGCGCATTGTTAGCAATAAAATACATGTGGAGAAACGCAGGCCACAATAACAGGAAACAAATTTCGCGGTCGATAGCAAAGGATATATATTCGTTATGGTTCACATGGCTCTGAGCACTATGGGACTTAACATTTGAGGTCATCAGTCCCCTAGAACTTAGAACTACGTAAACCTAACTAACCTAAGGACATCACACACATCCATGCCCGAGGCAGGATTCGAACCTGTGGCCGTAGCGGGCGCGTGGTTCCAGACTGAAGCGCCTAGAACCGCTCGGCCACACCGGCCGGCTATAATCGTTAGTTGCATCTCATAATTACTGGGATAGATTCGAGAAACGACCATTTGTTTGTTACTGAATAACAAGGAAGCATGCGAAACAAAACTTATTACTTACACAGAACTGCGGCAGCATGATTCAATACACAAAGAAAAGTGGTATAAATTCACTTATTTATATCGTATTCTATCTGAAATCACTGAAGAAAATACTCCCGTGATGTTTTAAATAGTGAATTAAAGCAATTTCGAAACATTTGGCGGCCGCTGTGGCCGAGCGGCTCTAGGCACTTCTGTGCGGAACAGCGCTGCTGCTACGGTCGCAGGTTGGAATCATGCCTCAGGCATGGATGTGTGTGATGTCCTTAGGTTAGTTAGGTTTAAGTAGTTCAAACTCTAGGGGACTGAGGATCTCATATGTTAAGTCCCATAGTGCTCAGAGCCATTTATACCATTCGAAATATTTACAAACGTGAAATAGAGAGCAAATTGATCTACGGAAACATAATTCAAAGTAGAGAGAATACTACAACAATTTATGTTATTAAATCGGAATCAGTAAGAAGATCACTGATCAGGCACTTCCTCGGCACTTCGAACGGTTAAACTACAGTCACAACACTGTGTAGATGAGACCTAATAGCTCCTTACAATGAACCAAAATTTATCTGTGCAGACCAACTGCACCTTCGTCCGTCTACAACTGCCGCTATCTTAGAAGTGAAGACGGCCCACGCTGGTCTCTAGATGTTCCCGCCTCGCGTGATTTTACTGTTACCTTATACCAACGTACGCTGGGAGAGGCTTTTACATATTCAAAAACTTCTCTGGTCTAAGACTTTGTATGCAACCATAGAATGAAATACACTCTGCATAATTTCGTTTGAAAGTTGTCGAGATTATTACAAGGTGCTAAGAGAAAAACTGAACTACTATAACCAGACTGATATTACGAAATTAATGAAGTCATACTTCCATTTTTATTAAATGCTCGCCATTTCTACAAATACACCCTAAATTGATTTCATTAACCCTTTAGCGTCTTGGGGAATTTAATGGGTCTCAAGCGATAAGACCTGTCGTCACGCCTGTGGGCGATGCGTCTGAGTTCTCTATAGTTTTCTCTGCTGCAGGCCCTAAGCTACATAAAAAATCTCCTATTCAGAGTTGACACTACTAACGTTTCGAACTCGTTCAAATATGTTGAAACGAGTAGTCAAACACTATGGGTTATAGTTAATAGCATCAGCCATATGCTACACCAGACTCGGACGTTACTTCTAGCGAAAGAAGCCCTTACCAACTGAGTTGTCCAAGCTCGATTAACGGCCCGTCCTCTTAGATTCTATTCTGCTAGTACCTCTCTCCTACTTTGCAAACTTCGCAGAAACGGCATACCTTTCTGGGCCAGCACTCATGGAAGAAATGAAGTTGTGAGAGCGGGTCACGAGTCGTGCCTGGCTAGCTAAGTCGGTAGGAACATTGCCCGTCTTGTTCCATCGTCCATCTGCCTCCAAGACAAACACGACCACACCATAACACCACCGCCTCTGAATTTTACTGTTGGCACTACACACGCTGCTAGATGACGTTCACCGAACATTCGCCATACTCACACCCTGCCATCGGGTCGCCACATTGTGTACCGTGATTCGTCACTACACACAACGTTTACCCCCCATACTCCTTATATCAAGCGAGGGGTCGTTTGGCATTTACCGGCGTGATGAGTGGCTTATGAGCAGTCGCTCGACATGAAGTCTACGTTTTCTCACCTCCCGCCTAACTGTCATAGTACTTGCAGCGGATCCTGATGCAGTATTTAATTCCTGTGTGATGGTCTGGGTAGAAGCCTGTCGATTACGCATTACGACCCTCTTCAACTGTCGGCGGTCTCTGCCAGCCAACAGTCGAGGTTTGCCTGTACGCTTTTGTGCTGTGCGTGTCTCTTCACTACGACATCGGAAACATTGGACCTAGGAATGTTTAGGAGTGTGGAAATCCCGCATACAGATGTATGACACAAGTGACACCCAATCACCTGCCCACGTTCCAAACCCGTGAATTCCGCGGAGCGCCCCATTTTGCTCTCTCACGATGTCTAATGACATCTGAGGTCACTAATACGGAGTACCTGACAGTAGGTGGCAGCACTATGCACCTAATATGAAAACCGTATCTTTTTGGAGGTGTCCGGATACTTTTGACCACATAGTGAAATTCTCTATAGAGGCACTGATGCAACTAATAGCACGAGGGACTCCTAACACTATTTTATTGGTCTGGAGCAGAGGAGCACCCTCATGTAATGTTTAGATGAATGCATGGTGTTCGTTCTTTTGGACGTGTCCGAAAGAACAAGACACCAAGCATTTATATGATAATTGATTCGCCTCGATGAAAAATGAATCCACAACCTTAAGTGTGGATTCACATTTACGGTCGACCCTCAGCCTAATCTAAAATTAGCAAGCATGGAGGACATGGACGGGGACTGCGTATAGGTGGCGCTAGGTGGGTATTTGCGCTGGTCGGGTAGCGTGGCGATATAGTCAGCGCATGTGCGATAAAACCTGTGTTCGGGTGGCGCAGTGGTTAACTCAACTGCCTAGCAAGCAGGCGATCCTGGTCTAGAATCCCACTCCGTCACTCGTTTTCGCTCGTCGGCGCTGATTCTGCACAAATTCCCGCTGCAGCTGATGTCATTAGTTCTTTCTCTTTCCGCTTGTTTCTCCCACCTCCCCTTTCAATTTATATAACACTGATACAGTGCTTTGTAATGTATTAAGCGGAACGTTTTGCAAGAATAATGGGGAAATGTGCTTAACATGAGACTGAATTCTGTATGCGCGTAAAAATTTCAGTCCCATTATGTTGTTTTAGTGGCTGTGAACATATTTCTGCACTGTCCCAACACTCTTGGCCTCTACATGCAGTACTGATCCCACATTTATCATCAGAAAAGCTTCCCTGCAAAATCATCGAAACGTCATACCACTGTACTGTTTGGTAGCTCGTTAATACTATTAACCATCTTAATAGCCATTTGCGTTACTGGTAAAAAAAATTTTTTCGACGTCTTTAACCATTTTTAAATATGACGAGTGTCCACGTTACCAAGGACATCCTTATAACGTGGATTAAAAGACAACTGCTTACAGTTGCCAGAGATGTCGCCGTATCTTTCTTGACTGTGTACAAATGAGTGAATAAACACTGGCTTTTTTGGTGTCTCTGCTTTGGCAAGGGTCTTCCCTCGTAAGGCAACCATGTTTGATTGTTAGAAACGTGATTTCGTTTCAGGAAATGTTAGAGACCGGTTGTACTGTAAATATAAGTAACTGTGATAGGTAACGTGTGTTACTGTCGCTCAGTCAATTATCAAATGCCGTATCTCGCTCAAGATTGTTATTTTCTTATGAACATGCGACACTGGAGGATCGTTGTTTTCTGGACTACAGAGAATCTCCATCATGTGCAAAATAAGAAAGGAACTCATTTCGAATTATGGTACCTCTTCAGATTATACGAGGGTCCATGAATGGAAATTCTTATTCGGACACGTTGTATGCGAATTTAATATCTCAACACGAAGGCAAGGGAGCCATGGATTCGTTATAATTACAATTGAACGGAGCTCCAGCATACTTTGCTGTTTATGTGTGACATTTAGTTGATGAACAACCTCGAGGCCACTGAATTCAGCGTGGTTCAGCAACATCTCAGTTCCCATTGAATACCGTGCAACTAAAATGAGGCCTTACACACCGAACAAGACATAATGGGTAATAATGAAGTCTCCTGTGCCTCAGCGGTACAAGACCAACGAAGAATTCCACAATAGTGTTGGGAAAGATTTTCGAAGCATAGCTCTTGAGATGCTCCGGAGGACGGCATGTATGTCGTGGAAAGGCATAGATGTCTGTGTAAGGCACGGTGGTGCATATAAATGTGTGCTTGATACATATTTTATGTAAGTACACCAAAATACGTTTTGACCTAGGGGATATCCGCTCTCAGATGAGTTACTTCGTAGGTTCAGAGTTTAAAGAAGGTCTTCCCACATCATATCTTCTGTGTGATACCATGTGCGCCGTATGTATACCTTTTGTGTTACAGGAGGTCACCCGTGCCCGAACCCGGACGAGATGCTACAGATCGAGCCGTGCAACACGCACAGCTGCCACGGTTTCAGCTGGCGGACGCTCCCTTGGCAGCCTTGCACCCCAGTCAACAATACTGCACTATCTACCGGCAGACTTGCTTATACCAGAGGTAATAAAACATCTATATTTTGGTCACTGCAAATTTTGACTCTGCAACAGAAGGCGGTTTGGCCGACACCAGTTTTCATTAATAAGAAGTTGATTCAGACCTTTTCCTCAAATGAAGAGTGGAGTGTAACTTCCCTAATCATAATTAACTATAAAATTTCACTTTTTGACATATATTATAATGAAACGAGTTTTTATGCACTTGACTTCAGCCTGGGTTAGAAATCTGGAATTACGAAGTACCGAGTGATCGAAGAGTCAGTATAAATTTGAAAACTGAATAAATCACGGAATAATGTAGATAGAGAGGTACAAATTGACGCACATGCTTGGAGTGACATGGGGTTTTATTAGAACCAAAAAAATAGAAAAGTTCAAAAAATGTCCGACAGATGGCGCTTCATCTGATCAGAATAGCAGTAATTAGCATAAATAAGTAAGACAAAGCAAAGATGATTTTCTTTACAGGAAATGCTCAATATGACCACCATCATTCTTCAGCAATAGCTGTATTCGAGGAATAATGTTGTGAACAGCACTGTAAAGCATGTTATGGTGAGGCATTTGGGTCGGATATTGTCTTTCAGCATCCCTAGAGATGTCGGTCGATTACGAAACACTTGCGACTTCAGGTAACCCCAAAGCCAATAATCGCACGGACTGAGGTCTGGGGACCTGGGACGCCAAGCATGACAAAAGTGGCGGCTGAGCACACGATCATCACCAAACGACGCGCGCAAGAGATATTTCACGCGCCATCTGTCGGACATTTTGTGAACTTTGTTTTTTCTTGGTTATAATAAAACCCCATGTCATTCCAAGCATGTGTGTCAATTTTTACATCTCTGTCTACATTATTCTGTGGTTTATTAAGTTTTCAAATTTATACTCATATTTTGATCACCCTGTATTGAAAAGTTTTCTGTGTTTTTGGCTGACGTTGAATCGATGTTGTTGTAGTCGCTCCAGGTCCAGGGGCCCGACATTTTGCGTTAAATACCAATTGGCAATGGTATTTTATGTTAATTAAAATATCATCTAGTTCATTTTCTTCAATTTAAATTTCATTTACAAATTTCAGTGTACAGCTATGAATATAGATCATCCTACTCTTTTAGTATACTGACGGAATGACTACAAACGACTTTGTAATCTAAGCCCCTCGACAATGATGGGTCCATAAAAAAAATTATGCAGACAAGTGTCTAAGGAAATTTTTTATAATCGAAGTGTTTTGCTTCATAAAATATTCTTCAGTATATTATATTTTTGAAAATTATTTTAGAACTGTCTCATTTCTTTTTATACAATATTTATTTGACTTTTTCAGTACATGGACTGAGATGGCCATACAGTTCGATATCTGTATATAAAACAGCATGAAAATTATCAGTCTTAAGAATCATACATTCAAAATAGCAGTACTTTTCACAAACCTACACAAATTATAAATAATTCTTCTTCTTCTTCTTCACTTCATGGAGCAGGCTTACTATCTGTTCCGTCGTTACCGAAGCTATCCGTTTCACGGCCGCTTTACATCTATCTTTATTGCTGATTTATAATTGATTACTTGTTTAACTGATCTCTGCTTCCTCATTCTGTTGGTATTTTGTTTGCACTTTATGCATCTTTGCTCTATTTCATTCTTGTGTACATTGTAGTTTATGTTCTTCTCTCATGATATTTTTTTGTGTTTGATCTCTGAGGTAACATCTTTAGATTCACAGTAGTCATCAAGGAGATATTAGTCTTAAAAGAAACCATAACGTTGTTTGATACTAAACACGAGGGCTCAAAAGTATTGCCTCCGATTTTTTGTATGAAAACTCTTAAAACTTTTTTAATAAAACGAACGTCATTAACATCCTACATCTTTATTCTTCATGTCAATGTATTTATTTCTCAACATAGTCATCCCGGGGACGAACACATTTCTTCCAACGAGAGACTAGTTTGTTGATACTGTCACTCTAGAGTGTTTGACTTTGTTGACAGGGCCACAAGCTCATCTCTGCTTGCACTGCTTCATCACTAACAAAGTGGAGTCCTTGAAGGAATTTTTTAGGTTTTGGAAACAAATGAAAATCGGATGGGACCAAGTCGGAACTGTGTCGAGGATGATCGATGACACTGGACCCAAGACGTCGGACTGTTGCAGATGTCGCAACCCGTCCATGTGTGGACGTACATTACGAATTCGAAAGTCAATTACAGCGCGCTGTTTTTCACGCACGTAAATTGTTACTTTGCACAACGCCATGTTACACGCTGCAATTCGTAGCCTTCTAATGACAGAGGTCTGCAAATGTGTACACATGGAGACTAAACGTGTTGGATGTTAATAACGTTTCTTTAATTTAAAAAAATGTTTAAGAGTTTTCATCTAAAAAATTCGGAAGCATTACTTTTCAGTTCGCCCTCGTAAATATAAGTCTCACAGCACAGCCATTAAAATCTAAGTTAAAATAAAATAAATATTATTCGCTTGCTGAAAACAGAGCAGTAACTAACATTAACAAAAAAAACAAAAAAAGGAAAACTACGTTATTTTACTAGGGCTCGTGTCAGCCTTCGTCCCTTACACCCTGTGTATAAGGTATAAAATAGGTAATCACGTTACGAGAACACATAAAACACACAGATAAAAGCAGCTGTTTCAATGAATTTTACTGTTATGTGGTGGATAGGATAAAAACTCACGAAACTAAATTCGTGATCACTGCACATATCAGAAACGAACATAGTACTGGCCATAACAGATGGAAATCAGCTCCAACGAGTACACCATTTCCCAGGACTACACATAAGACGCAGGCAAGCGTCCTGATACAAAACCTTTGCCAGTAGAGGTAAGTACACTTTTAGATGCTAATCTTAAGGTAACAGGAAATCGAAGACAATCGGACTTTATTAAAAGTGATATATATATATGGTGAGTCACCTAACATTACCGCTGGATATATTTCGTAAACCACATCAAATACTGACGAATCGATTCCACAGACCGAACGTGAGGAGAGAGGCTAGTGTAACTGGTTAATAAAAACCATAAAAAATGCACGGAAGTGTGTTTTTTAACACAAACCTACGTTTTTTAAAATGGAACCCCGTTAGTTTTGTTAGCACATCTGAACATATAAACAAATACGTAATCAGTGCCGTTTGTTGCATTGTAAAATGTTAATTACATCTGGAGATATTGTAACCTAAAGTTGACGCTTGAGTACCATTCCTCCGCTGTTCGATCGTGTGTATCGGAGAGCACCGAATTACGTAGGGATCCAAAGGGAACGGTGATGGACCTTAGGTACAGAAGAGACTGGAACAGCACATTACGTCCACATGCTAACACCTTTTTATTGGTCTTTTTCACCGACGCACGTGTACAAAACCATGAAGGGTGAGGTACACGTACACACGTTGTTTCCGTTTTCAATTACGGAGTGGAATAGAGTGTGTCCCGACATGTCAGGCCAATAGATGTTCAATGTGGTGGCCATCATTTGCTGCACACAAGTGCACCTCTGGCGTAATGAATGTCGTACACGCCGCAGTACATCTGGTGTAATGTCGCCGCAGGCTGCCACAATACGTTGTTTCATACCCTCTGGGGTTATAGGCACATCACGGTACACATTCTCCTTTAACGTACCCCACAGAAAGAAGTCGAGAGGTGTAAGATCAGGAGAACGGTCGTCATCGTAAACATGTCCCTGCAGATGCTGCTCGCCGACCGTGGCCCGTGTTAGTTACAACACGCAACTCAACGTCGGAGGTTTCAAGCGTCAACTTTGGGTTACAATATCTCAGGATGTAATTAACATTTTACAATGCAACAAACGGCACTGATTACGTATTTGTTTATATGTTCAGATGTGCTAACAAAACTAACGTGGTTCCATTTTTAAAAAACGTAGGTTTGTGTTAAAAAACATACTTCGGTGCATTTTTGTATGGTTTGTATTAAACATACAATAATATGGCGTAGTTCTAGTTCCAAAAGTTCTCGTATTACATAGTTGTCTGGGCTGTATGTAACATTCCAATTATTGTGTTACTAGAGAAATGGAACGCAAATTTTGAGTCTCATGTAGGTGTCATTCCACAAAGATATCAAACGCTGCCAAAACATTCCTGTGTGTCAGGCATAAAAGAACACCGCTAAATATTGTATTAAAAATGTTGTAACCTGTTGTGGCCGAGATAGCGCGGCGGGACCAAACGGAGAGCGGCTTACGAACAAACTAACGAACGGAAAGGACGAACACGAAACGACGACGGACGATGTCGAGAGACCTTACGACGACAACACGCAAGAAGCAACGGAGTGACAGAGAACCAAACGAATCCAAGACGTCTACTAGTAATGCAAACAAAGAACGGTAAACACGCTGTCTGTTGTCTTAGCGATGTGTCAAGACTCAGGCAACGATTAGACTCGCTGGCTGAGCGAGAGGCAGGGCTTAAATACTGTGTCGGGGGCGCCGCTATTGGCCGCTGGAACCACGTGTTCCACTGTGGCGCCCACACACTAAATGCGGGCAAGGACGCGCGCACCGCCACAACTTACGGTGCGATGGTGCAGAGACCTCTAGGGGTCTTCGACGTCCATGACGTCTGGCGGGGATTGAAATCCCGCTCCGCGCGGTACTAGATCCCTCCCCCCCTGAAACTTGCGCGTCGGGGCGGAAACGCCCCTGACAGTGCCGAGGTGGACGGCAGTGGGGAGAGGAGCCGGGCTCATCAACCGCTATTGGCGGGGTAAGGAAGGGACGCCCGAGGTATCCATGACAGCCGATCCAGAGTCCAGTGCGGGGGAGGGAGCCGCCGATCCACTCGGGGGCGGAAAGGGCCGGCGGCAGGCCCGCGGGGAGACGGCAACCGGGGAAAGGACGTTGACTTAAGGACCACATCCGCAGCCGAAGGAGGTAGGGGAAGAGGCGGCGGAGCGAGTCCCGCGGGGGCACGCTGTAGAAGTTGATTATGACAACCCTTTCGACGTCTGCACCAGCGTCACACACCGGCCATGGGCCGCGACGACCGTGGCGGGTGTCCAACTCGCCTGGCGTCCATACTCGCAGGCCCACACGGCCGTGCCAAGGACATACCGCTGCGAGGGCCAGGAGTGGGGGCGGGAGAGGGATGGTGTCAGCAAATGGAGCAGAGTCCGCGGCTGTCGCCCATGAAGGAGCTCTGCTGGACTGTGTCCGTCAATTGGCGTAGTGCGATAGATGCTCAAAAACAGGGTGAGGGCCGACGTGTTTGGAGACGTGTGGACCGCCTTTGTCAACTGGTGTTTAAAAGTGCGGACAAGCCTCTCCCCCGCGCCATTGGACGAAGGGTGCAAAGGGTTGCTACAGATATTTTTGATACTGTTGGCCTGAGAGAAGTCGTGGAACGAGGAGGCCGTGAATTGGGGACCATTATCGCCCTCAATGGCGAGAACCTGGGCCAGAACCGTGAGTGTAGCCTCCGTGGTGGTGGATACCACATGAACAACATATGAGTATCTGGAGTAGGCATCAACAATGAGTAACCACACGGACCCCAAAGATGGGCCGGTAAAATCGATATGGATGCGATCCCAGGGCCAGCGAGGCACAGGCCAGGGTGCAAACGACTGAGGGGTGCTTGCATGGTGACACACACAGACAGTGCACCCACGGACCAAGTGCTAAATATCGCCATCTATGCCGGGCCAAGACACGTGCCGGCGGCCAAAACTTTCATACGGGACATACCCCAGTGCCCGTGGTGTAACAAACTGAGCACCCGAAGCTGCAATTCCGGAGGGATGACCACCCAATGGGCATCCAACTCGGTGGCCAACAGAAGGACATCATCAACCACGGAGAGCCTGTGGGACAGGTGGCGCCAGGGGCTGAAATCGGACTGCATCTGACGTAGTGGAGAACCTGCCACAAGACAGGGTCGCGGTGGTAGCCGCAGCAATGTGAGCAGCCATAAGAGGCAGACCGTCCAGCACATCCCGGCGGGCGGAATCAATGTGAGAGCAGAGGATCTCCCGTTGGTCAAAGGCAGGATCGGGGCCGGCTGGGAGACGTGACAAAGCGTCCACGTTAGCATGGTGGGCCGTGGGCTTATAGCGGATGGTGTAAGCGTAATTACGGTAAAACAAGGACACGTTGACGTCGCAAGGGCGGAACCCGCCGTGACGCCGCGATCGCCGCCACCTGCGGTCGCGCCTTAAGACGCTCGTTAGCCGCTGGAGCAATTTCAAAGGAGTGGGTAATGCGGAGAATCTCTTCCAAGGAGGGGTTGTCGAGTTTCAACGCTGCAGTATGGACGTCAGGTCGAGAGCCAGCTGAACAACCACATCCTGGAACAGGGAGTCCGCATACGAAGCCTTACACTGCTGATTGGTTCACGTAAAATCGCATTGATGGCTGAGACCTTGCAAGTCCGTGACCCAGGAACGATACAATTGAGCAGGCTGTTTATGTTAGTGGTGAAACTCCAACCGAGAGGCGACCACATGGTAGCGTTGGGAATATTAGTTTGTCAGCAAAAGGCATATCTCCTGGAAAGAGAGAGCCACAGGATCGGACAACGGTGCCAACTTGCGGAGAAGAACGAACATGTCTGGGGAGGCCCAAGACAAAAACAACGACCGCTGCTGCAACGAGTCGTCCATGACTTTAAAAGCTGTGAAATGTTGTTTCAGCCGATGTAAGTAGGTTTCCAGTCCTCTTTAGTGTCATTAAAGGGTTGAAACGACGGCGGACGTGGGATAGCATCGAACACCCGAGGACTCGGAAGCTGTTGTGGCATCGACTTTGTCCGTTAGCAACTGCAGTGACTGTTCGAATTGTTCTAAGACAGCAAGAATACGGCCATAATATTACCCATAACAAACCACCAACAGCAAAAACACGTGAGTAATTTACAAATATAAAAGTGAGAATTTCAAAAATCCCACCACTGGCTTCAATGCACTCCTGACACCTCTTCTCAACATTTCGTGTAACTGGTCTGATGATGACTCAGTGGAGTCTCATTATGGAAGCATTTCATGTCGTCAGTGAACGATTCGTATTTTTGGTGTCCTTTTCCTCTGTGAGCTTCGCTTTTCGTCTATGCCCACAGAAAACTTGTTCCATCGACTTCAAAGAGCAATGAACTAGACTAATATGGCCTATCCATCAGTACTGGACCATCATACATGATAGACGTGTAAATGGGCAGGCAGCAGGAGTTCTGTCATGTTGAAAGTGTTTCCACTCATTTAGCGAAAGGAATGCATTCCAGTGCCAGTTGCAAGTCTGCATCCAAGGAATTTGCAGGCGTCAGTAAAGCAAAACGATTGGGACTCAGTTAACGGATTACGGATCACACGGAATTACACATTTACTGAGACTATGCGTCTCGAAAATGGTATACGGATATTCGTTGTGCCACCGTCACATGTATCAACTTCAGCAATGAATATTACTAATGGAATTAACTGGCAATTAGCAGCTACCCGTCGACAAAATCTCAATCTTCATGTCTCTTGTACGGATGCTCTGTTGATGAAAAGGATACGAGCTATGACGACTCAATGTACGCCACACTCTCATGTGTGGAATATAGACAAGTGTTGTAAATATTCATATGCCTGCCGTAGAACTCCTTCAACGCCCAGAAGTCTAGGTTATGATTCATTTACATTTAGTGCAGTTACATGTTCTGAAGAATTTGTATAATAGGAAATAACGGGTGACATAGTGCTAACAGGTGAGTATGTAACATCAGCGGGGCCCTACTACTAGATTTTCGTGTGTCGATAAGGAGAAAATCTGGGACGCAATATTTGGGATTGCATATCAATTTCACGAGCATATCGTAAGGATGGGTGACGAGGCTTCTTAAGCTGTATGTAATGACTCCAGGACTACGATCATGTATCACAATCTTCCTCTGAACATCCGGAACTTCTACCATAATATAATACTGGCGTCTGTCGCGTCATTTGAAGCGAGTGTGTGGACCCTTCCTTGTGGTGTGTACAGCTAGGTTCGGAAAAAATGTAGAGAAGGGCGCTTCTGAGTATTAATGGGTGTATCTATGTCAACGATGAGCATCTCATTAAATCTAAGCACGGTTCGGAAGACAACAAAACATGTATTGTGCAATGGTACAATCTATCAGTATTTTAGAGATGTTCTGGTGTGTCGCGATTAATAAACGACCTCTGTATGCTACTAACGGACAGTTAGTATCCGTAGACACGAGAAAAACACTTTAAATCACAATTACAGTTAATTATACATGTACTAACAATACCACATCACCTGAAAAGAATAAGATAAGAGCGCGTCCACATTCGTCCTGCTCGCGAGACAGGGTCGCAATGTCCTGACGGAGATGCGAACGGCGCGCCCGCTACCCCCACCACCGCGACCTCACCCACCACCCCTCCCGCGGCCTCGCTGTACCCACCCTCCCGCAGCGATGTGGACGGGGGTGCACCGGACGGCATCCACAACATCTCGACATTTCATCAACTGCATACGCCGGGAAAGTCTATATTCACAATTAAGATAAGAACTCGGCAGGCGCAGCTTCGTCGTTCGGAAGCATGTTCTACCTTACTTTTATAAAACTGACCCTAATATAAAACTGTGACTCATCACAGAAATCGAACTGAGGCAGCAAAAGTTTATAATCCACACTAACATTAATCACGAAATATTTGTCAAGTATTAGTTTAGAAAAAGCATGGGATGGTTTCAATAGTCTGACCGAAATAAAGTAATTGGAAAATTCAACTGAACTCCTGGTAAATTAGACTAATTACTACAACAAACCCTCGCATAAATTAATAAAACACGTACCACCTGCTACACTAAATACAGCTACATCTGGCTCGATTCCTGAATCGGCAATATTAAGAAAGAACATAAACATTTCCCATCTGTTTAGTGAATGAAAACAATTGCGGGTTAATTATAGGCAGTGAACGTAACCAGTGCTGGATGAGGAGCTCAGCTTAGTCGTTAGGTGGTTCCTCAGAAAACGTAATTGGTCATAGTGCCACTATATACGCGCCAAGCCGTAAGAAAAGAAGCTGTAACACATTTCCTCGGATCTCGGAGCCGAATCCATAGAGAGGAGCCACATGTGATTGCCAAAATCAATCTAAAAAACATAACTTACTCTCCCAAAACTAATATTGCAGCCTCTCTCAATACCAATACCAGTATCAAGCAGTCCTCCTCTTCAACTGAGTGGCAACAGAATTATCAGACAAAACTTTATCTGACACCGACCTCTTCCAGTTCGGCACTTCCTGCTCGCACCACAATAACATGCGGTTCACAGTCAGAACTGCTCAGCACCGACAAACTCATAACATCAGGCACTGTGCTAAAAGGCAAAACCACTTAAGACTGCGCACATCTGACAACAACTGGCTGACTGCCTCAGTATAACTGCTTCCATAAACTGACCGTTTACAACTACCATCTTTCCTTCCTTGAAATACTAAGCGCTTACGCGGTAACACCATGCCCTTGGCGTTCATTTTCTGAGACACTCACTCCAAAAATCGCCAGAGAAACACAGATACGTCCCATGACGGACATTGAAATCGATTAGCGAGCCGTCGGTAAACATACGAAAGGCCTCTCCCGTAATCGACATGCAAAAATACTTAATCACCTTTAGGGAGCATACAAGACAATTCCGATGGAAGCGATCCCAGTGATCCTGGGTCTTACCCTTTGGATTTAGATATACAGATGCGAGGATTGTTGGAGACGGAGTACACTGCATTCGAAGGGAAGATGTTGGCAGACTGCAAATGATTACAAGAAATGTGCTCGATATTAATTTAGAAGTAAAAAAGTGTCTTCATAGAGAGTAGCAAATGAATGGGAGAACACTTCGATAGGCAGTTGGGCTTATGAATCTCTTTCCGAATGTTAGTAAGCGATACGAAATGAAGCACGTGCAGACTTCACTAGGGTTTATACATTTTTGGCTCGTTACGGGCGACATCCAAGATCATTATTGAGAACAATAATAAGAACGGGCGGAAGATGTATTTGTGCTGCAGAAGGGAAATCAGAGCAAGTTGTTTTCGAGTGCAGTGATTTGACCTTCGAGGCGATGATAGACATCTTCTGAGAACTAACAATCTTTATAATGTTATACGTAGTATGGAATTGTGTTCGGTACTGGGGAAGCTATCAGATCAGTTCTCCCAAAAGAAATTTGCTGTGTACTTATAAAATAGTCCTACAGGTACGTCACGGGCAGCATTGCGGTAGGTTATGGGACTGCAGGCGGAGTAGCAGCGTGGACTACAGCTCGGATTCTAGAAGGGCTAACGACTCCGTCTAGGACTTCTGAGGTGTTTTCAGATGAATTGGCGTTATCGGTGATATTAATATTCTTGTGTGATCTACGCTATTTTATGTGACAGTCATACTCTTATGTGGTTTATTGTTACCATGGATATGGGGTTAATATGAATACAGTTGCATGCATCTTTGGAACATAACCCTGTTCTGTCCATATATATAGTTTGAACTTAGTGATAAGTTCTATTCTGAGAAATTTACTAAGTCCGTATAATGACATCTCATGTAATAGACATGGACAGAGATATCAGGTGCGGTCATTTCGAGGTGAAATGTGACATTGATTGCCCGGAATCCTTCATCGTTACCATCGAAAATAGACAGAACCACTATTGACCTAGGTTTATTTCACTACAGATTAGATTGGTGCTGGAATAATGTTAGGGTTAGATTTTAGTTTAGAGTTACTTTTGCTGTGTGACTCAGCACGTTCGTATTGTTTATGTAAGAGGTTGGTTTGCAGTTACAAATGCTACGTCTCGTCTGGTTTAGCCTCTGGATGGTGGGTAAGTCCTTATTGAAATAAATTTAAAGAAAACTCACTGTGAACTGTATTAATGTTGAGATGAAAACACGAGTCTCACTCTTGAATGCGCTATGTGATGTTAGCATACAGTCTAAATCGTGGACACTATACGATATTCTTAGGGAGAAGCACAAGTATTTCTGCTACAAAACCCGCAAGGAATTACTGCATTAATATATTTAGCATACGCAGTCACTTTTAATACTGATTTAAATATCTGCCTTGTTATGGCCAACTAGGAATTGCATTACTTGATTCAGATATGAATCGCGAGTACTGGTCGTCTGTTTCAGACTTGCGCCCGCAGATCGAAAGTGACACGTGACAACTACAGTCAGCTGTATCCTTCACACCGATTGAAATTTGACGTATGTTGATACGTAGATTCTAACTTTCTGTTCATACAGCTGCCTCCTAATAACATTTACCACATTTTCTCTAGCACAGTGCCCGAGTTTTTTTTTTTTTGTTTGCTTTCGTCAACAATTTGTTTGTACGAAGGCAGAGCACTGTGGCTGACGTTTTTGCAGGAAATGGCACAGACGGGGACTGCGGATTGGGAGTGCAGACGCGAGACGTGTGGTGCGTGGAGGCGAACGAACGGAGGGACGACCACCACTGCTTCCCGCTGATCAAGCCCGAGTCGACGCGTCCCTGCAGGCTTGGCTGCCACGTCAACTGCTCCGTCTCGCCCTGGTCAGATTGGAACCCCTGCAACACGGACTGCGAACCAGGTACACCGCTGCACGTACGACTCGTACTTGGAACACACAAACATATTCGCATTCTGCGTGCACCTCACTACGTCAGTGAAGGCCCACAAACGACAGACAACGAATGTGGCCGAACGCTTGTCGCCAATGCATTGGCGTTCGTCATCTCATCCTCACCAAGCGAAGTGCTTGAAGCCAAGGAATTCTGTCGTGTGGAATCGCAGTTGGCCCTGATAACTCGTCGAAGTTGCTTCTGTTTTGTTGTTGTTAAAAAGTAGAGTTTTAATTACAATTTCAAACGGCCAATATTATGAGGAAGAAGAGGATTTAGCAGTAGTCACATGTGCAGCATTTATTTTACTGCAAGAAGCTGATCACCAGAAAAAGAAGGAGAAGAAACGGCGCTGCTGGTCGATCTCTCTTTTAAAAATAAGAAGGCAGGGTGGTGGGACAAAATTAATGTTTACTTTAGAGCTCAATTGGAACATGGGTTATTTCATATTTTTCTTCCGGATGAAACCTACGGATTTCTATTTGTTATTGAAGTGGGTATGTGCTAAAATTTTCAGAATGCTTCTATAGGAGAGACGTACCTGAAGCAAAAAAGACATTCCCAGGGGTATCGTAGCATTGTGAAATGTCCGATTCACACCCTGGCTCGCTACTGACTACAAATGAATTCCGTTCCCGCGAGCTTCCGCACAGCAGCGTGACCTCACATGTTTTGAACACGCGACCGCAGTGTTACACGTCTTCGTCAGCATCGTAATCCAAATTTCCTTCAATTTCACGCCCTCCTGCTTCCTACTGAAATTCCTGGGATGTTTCACAATGTCTATAGCCTCTCTGTATAGCCTTTCGTGGTATCCTCTTGTGGCTGCCAGTACTTGAGTCCTATCAAAATGAATGTGGTGGTGTCCTGGCTGTAAAGCATGCTCCGCAGCAGCTGATCTGCCTGTCTCCTCTCTTCTGCAATTGCCCTTTTGCTCTTCGAGTCGTTTTTTAACAATTCTTTTTGTGGTACCCACGCCCACCTCCCCACAGCTACACGGAATCCTATAAATTTCAGCTTTTTCCAGTGGTTTCCGAGCATCCTTGACGGATTTTGGGTGATCTTGTATCTTCCGTGTGTATGTGTAAATTACCGCAACGTTCCGCGGAAGACGTGTACCACTCTCCCATTATGAAGCGATAGTAACAGCGGGCGACGGCAGTCCATAGCCAATTGCGGCCGCGAATTCAAAACATGTGACGTCGTGCCACTGCTCGGAAGCTCGCGGAAACGGAATTTTGCTGTAGTCAGTAGCGAGCCAGGGTATGAATCGGATTTTAGGTGATCTTGTATCTTCTGTTCTTGTGTAAATTACCACGACGTTCCGCGGAACATTGCGGTAATTTACACATCCACACGGAAGATACTAGATCACCTAAAATCCGCCAAGGACGCTGGCTAACCGCTGGAAAAAGCTGGAATATATACCATGAAGGGCTTTACAGAGGAGCCATAGACATTGTGAAGCACCCCAGGAATTTCAATAGGAAGGAGGAGGGCGTGAAATTGAATGAAATTTGGATTCCAGTGCTGAAGAAGATGTGTACCAGTCTCCCACAGTCTCCCACAGCGGACGACGGGAGTCAAGAGCCAATTGCGCTCGCGTATTCAAAACATGTGACGTCACGCCACTGCTCGGAAGCTCGCGGAAACGGAATTTTGCTGTAGTCAGTAGCGAGCCAGGCTGTGAATCGAACGTTCCACAAAGCTACGATCCCCCTTGAAAATGTCATCCGCAGATGGGGACGAAACGTCGGGTTTTAAAGTGAAATCCCTTCGACCACGGCATAATACCTCGAAATATTTTATTAATTTTGACAGTTACAGCCGTGAAAGTTCACATTTTACAATTACATTACATTTTAAACAGCGTGATTATTTACACACTCTACACATTATGTTAGCTTTTTAGATTAGAATCAGTTCATATGGACTATTGGCTTGTGAGGAAGTTTTTAATTTATTGAACTTATAATTTTTCTGAATTTAAAATATCTACACTGACTATTTCTTTGTGCTTGTGGTAGTCTGTAAGAGCCGGCTACTATATGCTCAGGGAATGCTTCTAACCACTGGTACGTATTTAATGCACAACAGTATGAAATTGCACAGACATTCGTTTCAATGGTTGGCAACCTCTGTGTATCTTAGATTTGAGTGTGATGTGTTGTCTGTATTGTGGTCGTAAATGGTTGGCATATGGGTGAGGAAACTGGAAGTTGAGATCGGCGGTATAGCAAAGACGACAGAAAGGGGCGAGTAAATGGTGCGGGCAGTATGACGAAAGGAAGGAGGTTGATGAGTAATTTCGTTTAATGTGACAGAACTCTACAATTACTTCGACTGTAGCACTGGTTTGTATCTCCTAAAAATTTAACAACTATTGACGTACGTGACCAAACGGAGTAGTGGGAAGAGAAAGAAGAGTAATGGAAGTAGAAAAAAAAGTTATGCAGAAAGTGAATGGCGAGCTACAAACTGATACAGCGTTCCTACTGACCTTCCGTTTCTCGTCATGGCCAGAACATATAACATCCACCTTTATTCGCCATAATGTGAGCTCTTTCATCCCCAATCTGGGGTGATTTTTCCATTGTGAGCCCTATGAGCACACCACCGCCATAACAAACTAGAAATATGATCAGTCAGCAAGTGATGATGTGATCATTCCTTCAGCGCCACCAATCTGAGTGAAGTGTTTGAACAAACGAGAAGTTTGATGTCGAAGATGTACAATTTTCATAGAGAAGTAGAAAATTCAGGAAATTAAGGTTATGAGACGAATATCACATTTTGGAGGGAAGACGATATGTCACGCTTAGAAACTACACCCTTCAGTCTCATCATTACAACAGTTGCAGCCAGCACCGAATTAATACCGACAGTTCACTGCAGTGATAGTCTTGTTGGTCGATCACACAATCCAGCATGTCCTATAGGAGACCCACTCATTTCGAAATGAGCACACTATCTTCGTATTTTTACTCTGTTAGAGCACATCAAGTTGCCTTGAAGCTTAAAATACCTCCACGATAAGTAATAATGTCTTATTTTCATTGAGATGACAAGTCTCTAGATTTCTGTTAATTGTACGAACAAAATGTTATAATAAGCGCTGTCCCACACACTTATTCAGGCAGATTGTGTTACAATAATCCGCAATAAAGGTGAACATTATCACTGCAACTTGGTAGTGATGGATTCCTTGGATATGTGTGAAAGATTCTCGGAATGAAAAGAACAACGCAGTATCTGTTGGTGGTTAAAAATTACGAGCAGCTAGCAGCGTCTGTTCGCTTGTGTTGTTTGGACAGTACACCGGTCGAATATTCCAAAAGGTTTCGTTAAAACTGTAGGAACTCAGGTAAAGGAAGTACATGTTTTATTCAGCTACGGTTGAACTCTTTCAGTTTTATTCGACTTTCCATACGAAAACTGTAGTAAGTGTTCAGGCAGTAAATAAAGTCAATTAACTAAGTGTTTCAGCAACAATCGTAAAAGAATTTCACGCGCCTAAGTAGCCAAGAAACGTCAAATTTCCCAATTTCCATATTTGGACTGTTACATTGTAGTAACAAGATTGGCTTCACAACACTGTACAATGCAATAGCCATAGAATCTGAGTATGGTATATTTGAGATCTCGTTCTTGACAACATGACAAAAATTTAAATTAATGTGGACTAAAATGAGATTATTACAGATTAAACTGTTAGACGTTATTGTTAGTAATTATAATTTCTTCATGTGTACAAATTGAGTTTTTGGTTAACAGTGCACGTTATAAGCTATCAAATGAAATTATGATAACTTTTGCAGCTAGTGATTTGGTGTTTCTGCAAACAGAGTGCAACTGAAGCTCGACGGAGTAGCTGATTTTGTTTCAGGCTGTGGCGCTAATTTATAATTGCGTCCCAGTGTGTAGTAACTATAATTTATCTGCGGAAATTTGCATCTCTAATTTTCAATTCGTTTTCGAATGATGGTAACTCATTTGCATGGAACTGTCCAAACCTCACAGAATACAGTGTTGAACATATGCAAAGAAGAAACTTGCTTCTTGTTAAACTATTGAACGAATATGATAAAGTGAAGCGAAAACTGTGGTAATACGCCCATAAGACAAACAGAAACCACTTCTTTTCTTGCGTAACACCTTTACCTCATTTCCTCATTTGGCATTTAATCAAGCTATGCTGTACTTAATTTCTTCCTGTCACAGATATTTTGGTGTAACTTCCATAAATCACTTCAGGTGATTATTAGCGGGGCTTTCCTATCCTACATAGTGAGTTTTCCACATCTCTAGGGAGTTTGACGCCAGCAGAAAGTTAAGTTCTAATCTTCCTTCTTCTGCAGTTTATCCTTACACACATTCCTTAATACAGTTTACGTGAACTTATACGTACTTCCCTTCATCACAAAAATCAGTCTTTGATCCAAATTTAGTGGTCTTGTCATAGGAACAAAAAACATAAAATATTTCGGGACATGTGAAGTTTTGTTGTTTTGTATATTGTTTCACCACATAAAGGAATTATGGATGAACGTAAAATTTTCAAAGTTTTCCCCAACAAGCGCAGAACCGAGCCAAGATAGGTTCAAGCGCAGTGTCACCATCAGAATGAAACTAGGAAGGATAGAAAGTGTAGCAAATGGCAAAGCACACAACTGGGACATTGCTACATCACATTCGAACAGAGAGCGCAGAGTGCGACCGCAGCAGAATGACTGCAACATAACGTCATTCTCACAACACTGCAAGGTGGTGTAACAGCATGTAAATCATACGCAAGGACATCTTTCAGCCCGCTCAGTTGGCAGAAAGCGCAAAGCTGAAGGACCGAAAGCCACAGCTGGGACACTGCAGTACGGTGTAAAGTACTGCCAATCTTAGAAAATGGGGCCAAATTCGCTCATCGCTACAGCTCGAAAATATCATCGGTACGAGCTGGTCAGCATAAATACTGGGACTTCCGAAGTACACATTCTGTTCGTTTGCTGAAAATCAGTCATTATTCAGCTTACCAGTCTTGTGAGTTACAGTGAATCCCAGTACAGGCTGTTCCAGGATGTGAGGTCTGGTGACTTCAGGTATGAGAAACCAACCAGCCTCATGCAATCCACTGCCTTGGAATGCTGCTGCCTACGTTGCTGCCACTAACGTGAAGACCTGCACATCTTCGACCAACGTCCTGCTGGGGGTAAAGCGAGGGCGGCCGGCTACACACACTGTCCAGGAGAGGCGGATCCGTATTGCCCCCCCCCCCCCCCCCCCCCCCCGGCTTTACCTGTGAGCAGCTACTGGAGTCTTTACCGTCTCTAGGTGGGAGGCCAGGGCATAAATCTGCACGGCTACTGTCATCCCGTGCGGAGCTGTTAACCGCTGACCTGAGCATGAACTCCACTGTCTTGGAGACAAACTCGATAAAGCAGCAAGTCAAACTACCGGCATCCCAGCAGGGCGGACAACGCCTGAAAACCACTGGGTTGAGATTCTGCACGTCGACGCCCCTGCTGAAGGTGCCATTTCTGAATTCCGACATGTAACATAGACGCCGCTGAGCTAGACGAGTCAGAAACTTCCGACTCTACGTGCCACTCAGCCGCCTACGCTCTATGTCATAGAGAAGCTATTTGCATTGTATGAATACTGAAAATAACCGTATTTACAGCCAACATTTTATCACCGATGCCTTCGGAAATTTCACCGGACCACACTCTCGCAATCCGATCTCGGCATCCTGCATACGTAGAGACCACAGCTACCTGGGCCTCTGAAATATCTTGTCGTACTTCCAAACAAGCTATCAATTGAGCACCGTTGCATTAGCAATGTCTGTAAGTTCTAAAATAAAGTGAAGGCAGTCGACCAAAGGTGACAGACGAACAAGAGGATTTAAGAGGAACAGCTGCCTTTGCCATGCGTACAGAGATTTTTGAATAACAGCATAAGGTGCGGAACATAAACGAACAAAAGTAAGCTACCGTTGGACATGCTACAATGTTATTTGGGAACCCAGCTGTTCTACGGTTCTTTGCTATCCACTTTGTTATCCAAAAACTGTCATACACAAAATAATTACATATCGTTTTGGGTTACCGAAGGAAGAACTAAGGTATAGGGAATTTCGAGCTTTCATTTCTTTCATTTTAGTTCGCTAAATTTTCTATGCCATTCATTTACAGGCTCCGTAAATGATTAGCTTGATCGAGCAAGCTAACTAATTATTAATTATGTGACACTATTCTCGTTCAGATTCAGTGCAATAATAATAACAATAATAATAATAATATCAAGAAATAGAGAACTAAAATAATATATCACAGTGGTAAAACCAGAATTTTTATATGTATGTGACTGCTTTACAGTGACCTCTAAATTGGACAGAATAAAGACACCTGAAAGACATATCATTAAAAAAACAATACAAATTACAGATGGTTGGAAAATGAGAAGATCTATCAAAATATGCAGTAAATATCAGAAGTAATGGCAAATCGAAGGTTAATCTTATTTCGACACATGCTAAAGAAACAAATCTTCCTATATATCCGGAAAAAGAAGTCAAAAATAGTACGCATTTCAGAAATAAGAAAAGAGCTGTAATGAAACAAGATCAAAGTATGGGATGTAACAGAAAGAAACTTTTTGAAGAATGCAATGCTAAATTTAGAAATATTTGAATGCAGAATAAATAAGAAGTCAGTAACAATACAGGCAGAAGAAAGGAATAGCAACACGAGAAAAAGACGGAGTACCGGGAAAAACAACGAAAGAGGGTTTGAAGATATTACGTATTCCCAGTTGGACAATATGAAAATCTAAAAGAAAATCTGATCAGAGAGTGCAATGTTCACAACACATCGTGACAGTGTTACCATCCTCGCCCACTGAACAACCTTCCTTTTGCCGTTGTATTTAACTGACCTATCAGCTGTCCTCTTTTTATGAGAATTACTGTCACACTGAGTTTCGTTATCCAGGCCGAGTCTTCCAATAAATGTGTCAAGAATACAAGGTAACTCAAAAATTAAATTATACCAAGTGTATTCTATATATGTCGTACAAAGAATATTTTTATTTTTTCCACATTGGGTGAGTGCCGTAATATTTCAGAGACAAGGCCATATCATCATATCGAATATTCCATCACAGTGCACATCCTGTGCCTATGATCTGCACATCGCATAATGCATGTGCTGTGGTCTGAGACATTTTCCCTGAGTGGAAATACAATTTTTTTTATACTAGCTAATAAATTTCCATTATCTTACATGGTTCAAATGGCTCTGAGCACTATGGGAGTTAACATCTGAGGTCATCAGTCCTCTAGAACTTAGAATTACTTAAACCTAACTAACCTAAGGACATCACACACATCCATGCCCGAGGCAGGATTCGAACTTGCGACCGTAGCAGTCGCGCGGTTCCGGACTGAAGCTCCCATAACCGCTCGGCCACCGTGGCAGGCCATTATCTTAGAGGCGCCATAGAATTTCAGATGAGACAGCCATTTGATACTTTTTATATTTCTCGAAAACAATTTTAAGAACTCATAAAACACAATTTTTGTGGTAGCCCAAGCGATTTCATTAACTGTTCTCGTTTTCATGTGCGTCTTGTTGATTTTTGAAACCATAATCAACACTCTAATTTTGACCGGTATTTTATCCGAGGTCTATACAGGAACTAAGGTCCGATTGGTTGCGAAATAGAAACTACAGTGAAAATTCAAATGTTTTGTTTTCAACACTTTGCTACACCTTCCAGCTACTTCTCTGCATAGTGGCCACTTCCACTTAGACATCTGTCGTAGTGTTGTATCGACTTTCCAATACCCTCGTCATAGCGACGGTTCAATCCCGTGTCCGGCCATCCTGATTTAGGTTTTCCGTGACGTCCCTAAATCGCTCCAGGCAAATGCCGGGATGGTTCCTTCGAAAGGGCACAGCCGACCTCCTTTCGTAATCCGATGAGACCGATGACCTCTCTGTCTGGTCTCCTCCCCCAAAACAAGCCAACCCAACCTCGTCACAGAGGGCAGCCTCCTGTGCTTTCCGGTATTTCTCTGCACTAGTATGCAGTTCGTTGTCTGCGCCAAAATGTTGTCGTCATAGTCAGCGGGTCATATGAGCAGAGATGAACACGAGAGGGAGCCAGGTTCGGGTCCTCATTGCCCTGCAATGTGAGGCTGAGAATTCTCTCTTGTTATCGGCATCTGCACATGCTCACTGTGTGCTTAGAACTGAAAAAAGCGAAGTGACACGATCGACATCCATGTTAGAGACACTGCCCAACACATCTTTGGAAAGCTTCATCGGATTTTCACTGACGTTTCTATTTCACTACCTATCGGTCCTTGCTTTCCGAATAGCCCTCGTATACTGGTTTTCTTTCTTTTGTTTCTGCTTCTTTCTCAATAATCATGAATTTCGCATGGGCTACGTTTAATTTCCTCAACATTCTCACTCCCAAACGGTGTGTTGACCTTAGAATTTTGTTGTGATGGCTTTGTAATCTGCAGACGCATTCCATCCCTGTCGTAAATTTCACGCACATATTATAGCTTTCTTTCATGCCGTGCTATGATTTAGGAATAGCGCCAATACCGTATTAGAAATACTGCATAGATACGAACAGCAATATATGTGCGAATATTATCTCTCATTTACACAAACGCTATACATCCCGTACTTCAAACTAACAGGTTTACCTCATTTCCAGGCGGATATTATTCATCTCAATTTGACTTATTAGTTTAGTTTCTTTTCCTATTAATAAGCCAAAGCTGTTTAATTATGACGCTTTTTAAACAGTGGGTAACTTTCCTCTACATTCACCGATGTTGACCCCCACCATCTACACGAGAAAACCTCCACAGTTAAGTTTAATTAACGTTTCCACGTAGGATGCGTACCAGACATGGTGGAAACCGGATCGTACTTCCTGAAGTAATTTCCTTGCCATTCGGTGCAAGAGATTCATCTACTGGCTAACTTCGCAAGTCCAGTAAAAATAAACTCCGGTGGACCTTGTGCATTTACCCTACCGCTCTTCTCTCATTCTCTTCGTCTCAATGAAATTTCCGCCCCCGGAGATGCTCTTGCAGGTTGGATTTAATGAACACAGTTTTCATTACGGGCTCGTATTCGACGCGAGCGCCTCACAAAACCTTCGGACCTCACCGCGCGTATCAAGCGGTCTTCATCTCATTTCGTCCGCTGTAAATTCCGGAAACCAAGGGGCACGTAAATTCTTTCGTTTAACAGTGCCGCATGACAAGGGCCTGATGTCTTCCGGCTATTACTTCCCGAATGGAAAATACTTTCTCTCATTTGTCAGAACGTCAGCACGTCAACGCCATTTAATATCCTTCGCAGATTTTCATGCATTCGTGTTCGTTAAAATAGGAGCTCTAGGTAATAAACTGCAGAAATGGGTGAATTTATAAAGTTGCCTTAGCAATGATTGCGAGAAATCTTCGAACACTTAGATGTTTTAAACCTGAAAACTTTTCGGAGGTGGATCATTACACGTATAAACAAACGCAACCAACCAGTTATGTCACACACGGTAGTCTTAATTTCTTATCAGGATTACAAAGAGATGAAAAGTAACATAAGTCACATTTTCACACATAAAAATACATGACTTACAAAAAATTTAAGGCAACACATGTTGTCACAGATAAAAATATTTTTTTAATTATTCTCCATTTTTAGTATGCAAGGAGCAATCAGGCTCTAAGGAAAAAATTCTCAGACACTTCTAACAATTTTTCAACATATTAGTGTCTACGTTTTGAAAGTTGCCTGTGGTCTAATTATCGGACCGTCTTGAAGGATACACTGCTGTCTGGAAAAAGTGAAACACCAAGTCCGAGATATGTGATCACAATGAAGTTTATTCCGCTGATTAAGGGCAGGGCACTACACAAGTGATCAGCACTACAGACCGGTACATGCACTGCGATTGTGGATATGCAGTACGGAATAGCATCATCACGTGGTGCAATGAGAGCTGCCAGGCGTCGTGGCATGGTATCAAAGAGCACCTATATATGCTGCTGGGGAATACTCTGCTACGCAGTTTGTAGGCGCATCCACAAAGCATCAACTGTGGCTGCAACAGGACCTTAACTAACAAGCTGCCGACGCACAATACCCAATACATGTTGTGTGAGCGACGCGTCACGCGAACAGGTAGTCCAGGGAAGCAGTGGTGCTCGTCGGTCTTCGAAGAAGGCTTGCACATTCCTCGCTACATGCGGCCAGGCTTGAACAGCCTCCAAGGGGTGGGGGGGGGGGGGGGGGGGGACAGTGCTTCAGGCTGTAAATCCTCCCTGATATAGTGGTAGCTCTTCAGATTACCTTCAAGACGTTGGAGGCGAGATCGCGTGTTACAGGTGATGGTTCCTCAAACAACTGTGTTTACCACGACGGCGTCAAACTCGTAGGCGGCCACTACTGGTTGTAGGACAAGTTGAAGCGGGACATCCGCAAACACTGCATTTTGGCACTCACCATGCCAGTGTCCACGTTCATGTACCCATTGTAATCCTGGGTGTTAGTGGGTTGTGGCCAGTGGAAGCCGACGCAATGGCACGTATGTCACCAGTCCAGCCCGCAAGAGATTGCATCGAACCATCGACGCAGGCATGCCCACAGCCGCAGCAGTGCTCCAACGTCGCACAAACACTGTAGATATGCTGTTCTGCCGTTACGGCCAAGTGAACAAGATGGCGGTCATCTCGCACTGTAGCCGGACTGTGTCGTGCAGTATCTTGTCAGAGCTGTGTACGGCCCTCTTCTCTCCACTGGTTCCACATACGCTTCACTGTTGAAGCAGCGTGCCCTGCACGAGCCGCAATGTCATGGAACGACAGACCCGCCTCCTGGAGACCATTCATTCAGCCCCGTTCGAACGCACTCATATGTCGATATTCCACACTGTAATGTCGGCGAGGCATAGCGGGATTTGGTTACAAGTTTCCACCTCGTACGACGGCTCTGCATTAACTGAGCGTTGCGTAACACTCATCTGTTCGGTCAAACAAAAAGGGCGCTTTTGGGCTACTTGCAACTCTGCCATTTAAATCAGTTCCGCTTTCTACACGTCCTCTTATCGTGGCGTGTTGCAAACAACTGCTTCTGACAAGATAAACTTCCCATGGCACCCCCCCCCCCCCCTCATATTTAGTGGTAAGAGAGCCCAGTGGTCAGCCCGTCAAAAATTGGACACAGATCAAGGATGAAAACAGGAAGAAGGTGCACAGAACTGTGAAGAAAAAGAAAAATATTAACAGCGAACGGTTCAAGAACAAGAAGTGCAATATAGAGCAGACTCAAAAGAGCAACGGCGTCGTTCGTAAGTGGTCACTTTGTTGGACTGCCAAGCAAGTGAGCCGTGTTCAAACATCCCTAGTGTCAATTTCATTTTTCACTGTTCACCTTATTCAAATTTGTCTCTGTGTCGTGGTGTAACATCCGTTTGCAACAGGGTGGTGTAAGGTAGGGACCTATAATGACAGTTGATTCTGCACAACTGCTCTATTAGCAGCCGAAAGGAAGTGGCTTTCGAATGGGAATCGCAAACGTTTGATGAAAAGGTGACAAGTCAACCGAATCCTCCACCGGAAAACACGTCTGGTGTGTCATACATGGCATTAGTGACAGTACGTGTGGAATATGATAGGAATCTTTTATCGACGCCCCTAGTTTGTACGCCTGGTGAGTAAGTGAGTGAGATACGCCTCCTTGCCCGATTTAGATGCTCATATGAATGTGAAAGTGATCACTCCTAAGGAAATTATGAAAAATAATACTTTGTCACATAAGCTGCAACAAATGAACAGTTTCATAATAGCACAATTTCTTTGTGCTCTGTCAAAACACAAGCTTTTAACGTTTTCGAAGCTGCGTTGTTGCCTTTTTGAGGTTTTGACTCTTGAATTCCTTTGTTGTAACGTAGTTCAGACGTGTTTATTTGTTGCTTTAATTTCTGTGGGACGTCTATGTGGTATCCCGCCTGCTGTCACTGTTCATCACATTTACTTGCGACGGTAACGTATTGTTACGACATGACTCATACTCTATAACCAATGAATAGTATGACAACTGCCAAGACTAAAAAAAGAGAACAAACATATCAGTACCCCGATGGACAGGTCATAATGTTGTGGATTTTTTTTTTCCAGAGGGCAACTTTTTTTTTTGCAGAGGGCAGCTAACCCTGTAACCGAACACGCTGAGCTACCGTGCTAGCTAACGACGACACCGCGGCTATTCAAGCCTTCTCGATATTGCACTTGTTAAGTTTGGACCGTTCAGTATTTTTATTTTGCTTTTTTTCGCAGTTCAGTACATTTTTGTCCTGTTTTCGTGCTTGATCTGTGTGCAGTTTTCGATAGATTAGCCACTGGGCCATCTTACCACTAGATCTGAGGGAAGTGCGATGGGAAGTTTCTCTTTTAGTGTTTCACTGTTTACAAACAGTAGAGTCTGTGTCACAAACGTACTGCGAGTATCCGCTGACACATATTTTTTGGCTTTGAATTTGTTGACAGGAAGAAACATTGTGATACTGGTAATGTATTGGAAGTACTAGTATTTTCACGAGCTGTGATGGCTTTCCGTTAAATACAAACTTTATAAACTAAATATTTAACGTATCAAATAAATCTAAGTGGAAAGAAGCCTTCTGTTTCAAATGCACCTTACTTCGAACACAAGAAGCCAATCGATACTCGAGTGAACGGCACAACAAGAGCTTTGACCTAATCATTATACACATATGGATAAGATTTACAAATACGCAATTTGTAGATAAGAACTCAGTTTTGCATAGACTAAAACAAATCACACAAAAATACTATAGCCGTACATATAAGAGGCAGTGAAATCAAAAGAGACAGATGGGAAGAAAGGAAGTAATCTGTTCTTTATTCCATAAGTAATCGCCATAACTGTTAATACATTTACCCCACTCTCAGACAAGATGGTCAATGCCTCCATGGAAAAATGTTTAAGACTGCCTGCTAAACCACGATTGTACGCAGCTGTCCCCCTATTCGTTCGAATCAAATCTTCATAGCTCCACAGATATGGAAATCGCATGGGGAGAGATCCTGATCTTGTATGGACGATGTGAAAGGATTTCCCAAGGAAACTTCTGCAGTGGGCGGCACCCATGTTGTAGAGGTTGTTTCCACTACGCTCCAGAAGTTGGCTGGGAGCCCCTTAGACATCCTTCATTCAGTCCTGCTCTCTCCCCACACTATTTCCATATGTTTGAAGGCATTCGTGGCCGTAGATTTGCTTCGGACGAAGACGTGCATCCCTGGGTACAATTATGGCTCCTTAGGCAACCGTAAACATTTTTCAGTGGAGGCATTGACTGTCGTGTCTCACAGTGGGATAAATTTATTAACAGTTGTGGCGAATATTTTCGAAATAATAAACAGTTTACTTTCG
Organism: Schistocerca gregaria; assembly: GCF_023897955.1. NCBI lineage: Eukaryota > Metazoa > Arthropoda > Insecta > Orthoptera > Acrididae > Schistocerca > Schistocerca gregaria. The sequence continues at coordinate 469,387,797 of NC_064931.1, forward strand.
TTCTTTATTTTATTTGTCACGTTTTCATCTCATTTCTTCTTATTTAATGTCCAATTATCAGGTCTAACAGTGTTCGGTAAATGATAAGTATCGAGTCACACGATACATTTGCAAACGTATTATTGGTACCGACACATTTGCAACTTAGGAATCATCTAGCATGCACTCACGCACCCACCCACCCACCCACCCATCCACACACACACACATACACACACACATACCCACACACACACACACACACATACACACACACACATATACTGGCGCGCAACACACGCCGTTGCCCTCTGCCGGAGGCATGGTATTTTTTAATGGAGTGGTTTAGCACTGCTTTCTTATAACTTCTGATTGATGTGTGGCTTCAAAGTATGAAATGCTATGATAAGCTCTTGTTCAATGCTGTGCTGCGTTTTTAATTGTTGCAAATTAATATGGAGTTTCAGAACGAGAAGCTGTGAAACCGGGTAGTGACACACACACATACTCTATTTCTGTCAGAAATAATCAAGTCATACAATAATACATTGCGGAGAGGATTGGAGCATTTTGTTACGGGGCTTGAATCATTTTGTTGCGCAACACAGTGACAAGAAACGAGGTTATCAATCCTCGTCAAATATGTTTTGCTAATGAAAATTGTTTTCACCTTCAAGATCTAAACTGGTTATCTCTCAGTCGAGAGAGAGAATGTTACCAAGATTTATACATCATTCTTACATCTAATTATTAGCTCCGTCTATCATGTGTAGCAAAATTTGACCTCAGTGGCTTCGCCATTGCCAGAATATAGTCAGCAGCCAACCTGACCGTCTTCAGCAGCGTCTACCGTTGGGTGACTTACCGATTATTTCAGTCAGCTTATGTTTAATATCGGTAGATGTCCTGACGGTGGATCGTTATTTAGGCCTTTGCTTTATGTGGAAACTATGCGGCCATCTAGCTCCTTTTTCGTAAGCTTAAAACAATTCTGGAATGGAACCGCTAGCTGTGACTGCCTACCGACAAACTAGTCGTTATATTTTACATGTATGATTCACTATTAATTTGAATCTGTTCATGAATCATTGTATTAATGTCTATAAATTTCCACCCAAATGGCGAGAAGATATAGAACAGAAACACGAAAAATGTGATACCCAACTAGTATTGATTTCATGCCTGATTCGCGGTATCCTCTCTCTCTCTCTCTCTCTCTCTCTCTCTCTCTCTCTCTCTCTCTCTCTCTCTCTCTGTGTGTGTGTGTGTGTGTGTGTGTGTGTGTGTGTGTTTGCATGTAGTTGACAGTTTTGGTAGTACAACATGCAACGTATATTCCTCAGGAGAACAGTTTTTAGAATTGTTTCGATTCTCTAACAGTAATTAGCTTTTTACACTGTATTAGGTTTTCTGTGGAAATGACTTCGATTGTTGAGTCCCAACTCTAGTGTGACCATGTAAAGAATCCATTAAGATCCAGTTTCTAAGCTGGTGAACTGGTACACAGCTGACGTGTGCAGATGATCTTAGAAGTTTAAGAGGATTTCATTGTTGAGACCCGTTGCATGAAATCCTAATGCTAAAGTCTACTTTGTTGTAACTCGCCTGACAGATTGATACCAATGGCAGTGGTGGGATCTAAACAAGCGAGCAGTGGCGAAGGGATTAGGAGTGGTTATTTTCACGTGCGGATAGCAGTAAGTATTGTTTTATTGTTTTTGTATACTGCGGGGCCCCAGGCAGCATATTAGAATCATTACTTGCTATGTAATTGGTATTTAATACAGAACTTAAGACTGTGTAAACTGTTCAATTAAGAAATAGGTTAGTAGCTTATACAGGATGGTCAGAAGCAGTGTAAGAAGCTTGAAAGGGCATTGCAGGCTCGGTTGTGCTGAGAAAGAATTCTTCAGAAAAAATCGATACGTCGTGTCTATTCCGAGTTAATTAGTGTTGAAACTAACCAATCACCCCGCTGTGCGCTCAAATTCAAGCACCCGCCAGATAAAGTTTGTGTCAGTTGTGCCTAAAGCGTAGATGATAGCGCAAGAGACTGCTCGGTTCGGGTTCGTTCCCTATTATCGCCCCATGTCCAGGGTTTGTATCCCTGTCTTGTTCTGGTTTAGGAAACAAAACGAAGAACAATTTGGCGATAATGCATGTACCGGGCGCTTGAATTTGAGAACAGAACGGCCTGATTGCCTAATTTCAACGCTAATTAACTCGAAAACGGCGCAATGTATCGATTTTTTTTTCTTAAGAACTATTTCCCACAGTTAACAAAATGTTTCGGCCTATTACACCATGGTCGAATAGATTTCACATTTAAACCAAACGTTTTGTCCCCATCTGGGGAGGACATTTTCAAGGATGATCGTAGCTCCTTGGAGTGCCCGTTTCATAACCTGGATCGCTACTGACTGAATTGAAATTCTGTTCAAGCGCGCTCCAACGCAGCGGCGTGACGTCACGCTTTGAGTACATGAGCGCAACTGGCCGTTGTCGATTGCCGTCGTCCGCTTTTGCTCTCACTTCATGGTGCAATGGTCCACATCCTTATCAGCACCTGGATCCAAGTGTCATTCAATTTCAGGCTCTCCTCCTTTCTATTCAAATTCCTAGGGTGTTTCACAGTCCCTATGTCCTCTCTTTATAACATTTCATGATAATCGCCTGTGGTCGCCAGTACTCGAGTCATATTAAAATGAATTTGGTGGTCTGTTGCCTCCAAAGCATGTTCCGCAGTACCTGATCTGTCAGTCTTCCCATTCTACAATAGCATTTGTGCTCCTCTAGTCGTGCTTTCACCGTACTTTTTGCGTTACCCGCGTAAACCTCCCCACAGCTACATGGAATCCTACAAACTCTTCAATTTTCCAGCGGTTTCCGAGCATCTTTGGCCAATTCTAGGTGATCCTGTACCTTCCGGGACGGAGGGGGGATTGTAAGTTACCTCCATCTTTCGTTTTTCTCAAAAAAATTCCTAGGCGGTCAATAACGTCCTTAATGAAGAGCAGGAAAACTTTCCATTTCACAGACACTTGTGCATCGCTGCGATTTTGGCAAGGGTCTCTGAAGGCTCTTTTTAGCTCAGCGGATGAATAACCATTCTTGACCAGTGCACTTGTGAGATGTTTTAATTCTCCATCACGTATCTCTGGTTCACGGATGTTCCTTGCTCTATCCTCCAATGCCTTTATGATGCCTCGTATTTGCTGATTTCTTGTCGTTGGTGATTCGAATCCCTGTGTAGGTAACAGCATGTGTACGTTGCTTTTCGGTAAATTGTATGGCCGAAGATACCATCTTCTTTATTAAAAGACATCTACTATTCACCATTAGCTACACTAAAAATGCATTATTAGCCAAAACCGGTTTTCAGGTTCATAACCCATCATCAGTGGCACAGTATGCGCTTCTGTAGCAATGACATGCTTGTCACTTAATACGATAGGATCTGAAATATGTCCTATAACATAGTAGACGGTTTTTCATTTATGTTACTGCTGTCAAATTTCAGGCAGTGGCAATTCTTGATAATGTTGGACATAACGGTCATATAGAGTAAACACGTAATTTTTATGTTTACTCTATATGATGATTATGTCAAACATTATCAAAAATTGTAACTGCCTAAAATTTGACAGCAGAAACATACATGACAAACTGTGTATTATATTTCAGAACCTATGGTATTAACTGACAAACATGTTGTTGCTATAGAAATGCATAATATGCTACTGATGATGGATTGTGAGCCTGAAAACCGATTTTGGCAAATAAAACATTTCTAGTGTAGATCATGATGTATAACAGATGTCTTTTAATAAATATCTGAAAGCTGCGAAGCACCAAGCATTCTAAATTTTTACCATTTTGTTTCTTGAAAAGTAGCACATTAAGAAAATTTAATCTTCCGCCTGGCTCCTCCTCCACGGCAAACTGAATCTTCGGATGCTTGTGAAAACGACATAGTTCCGTTCTGCCATGTCTCCAATTATTCACTATGATATTTCCAGTAGTGAAAGTTTACATTTTATAACTATTTCTGAGAGCAACACACCCTGCAACTCTCTTACGAGCTTTTCAGACTGTTCCTGACCGCCCTGTGTGTTGGTGTTAACAATTTACAAGCTGATATTTTAGATAGTGTCAGCAGTGTCTTGTGCTGGCAGATCGCACCACCTTCAGAGTTCCGCCGTGTTGCAGCCCCGCCGGACTCGTCGCAGCAGGAGTTGGCGCCGGCGCAGCTGCGACGACGCTTGGTGATCCAGCCGCCCGAGAACGGCGGCAAGCAGTGCGGCAAGCTGATGGACTGGCGGCCCTGCCCGCTGTCGGGCGCGCGCTGCCGCCGCTTCAACTGGGGCGTCGGCAACTGGTCTGATTGCCAGCTGCCCAACAACGTCGAGTGCGGAGTCGGATACCGCGTCAGGGGTGTGACTTGGAAACAATTTTTATTCTCCTTCTGTCATTCGTATATACCATTCTCGGGATTGCTGTCGATTATAATTTGATAAATTACAGGAACTTCTGACAGTCTCTGTTATCACCATCGTAAGGAGTAACTGAACGTGATAACTGTTTCTGTGGTCTCTCTTTGGGAATATACAACACATAAAATGATCATCCAGAACAATGTGACCATTTACCTAATACCCGATATGTCCATTTTTGGCACGGATAATGGCGACGACGCAGCGTATCACTGAAGCACTGAGGTCCTCGCAGGTCGCTGAAGGAACTGTCACCACATGTGCACAGTCAAGTCACCTCTTTCCCGCATATTCCAGGATGGGGGGCGGTGAGCTCTGACGCCACGTTCAGTCACATCCCAGATTTGTTCGATAGGGTTCTTCGGGCCACTCCATCAAACTTATGGACTTGTGACATGGTGCATTGTCTTACTGAAAAATGCCACTGCCGCCGGGAACTGATCGCCATGAATGGGTGTACGTGGTTTGCAACCAGTTTACGATACTCCGTGGCCATCAGGGTGCCTTGCACGAGCTCCATTGGACCCATGGATGCCCACATGAATCTTCCTCAGAGCATAGTGAAGCCGCCGACAGCTCTTCTCCGTCCCGTAGTACAGGTAACAAGGAGCTGTTTCCCTGGAAGACGACAAATACGCGACCTTCGATTAGCACGATGAAGGAAGTCTCGGGATTCATCATACCACGCAACGCTTTGCTACTGCCCCAACGCCCAGTGTCGAAGGTCACGTGCCCATTTCAGAGGTAACTGTCGAAATCATGGTTTGACAGTGGCAGTGCATGGGTCGTCGGCTGCGGAAGCACATCGTTAGGAGTGTTCGTAGCATTGTGCGTTCAGGCACACTTGTACTCTGCCCAGCATTAAAGTCTCACTGGTACTACATGCACCGTGCGTGTGTCTGACTATCAGACATTCCTCACCAGGTGAAGGTGCTATTGCCTGGTCAGGTTTATATCGACAGTAAGTCAGTGGTCATAATGCTCTGGCTGCTCAGTGTAAATGATTTGGCGGGCAGGATGGGCAGCAATCCGCGGTTGTTTGCTGATGCTGATGCGGTCAGTTGTCGCAATTGAGTGACTGAAGGAGAATACCAGATGACTTAGCCAAAATTTCTAGTTGGTGTGATGAATGGCAGCTGCCTCTAAATATGTAAAAATGTAAGTCGATATGGATAAGTAGGAACAATAAACCATTAATGTTTGGATAAAGCATTATTAGTGTCCTGCTTGACATAGTCACGTCGTTTAAACATCTGGGCGTAACGTTACAAAGCGACATGAAATGGAATGAGCATGTGAGAACTGTGCTAGGGAAGAGGAATGGTCGACTTCCGTTCGTCTGGAGTATGTTAGTAAAGAATGGTTCATCTGTAAAGGAAATCGCATATAGGGCGCTCGTGAGACCAATTCTTGAGTACTTCTCGAGTGTCTGGGATCTGTACCTGGTCAGTTTAAAGGAAGACATTCAAAGGGGGCTGCAGTTTTTTAGAACTTGTAAGTGTCACGGAGATGAATCAGGAACCGGAACGGGAATCCCAGGAGAGAAGGCGACATTCTTTTCGAGGTACACTAAAGAGAAAATTTAGAGAACTGGCAACTGAAGTTGACTGCCGAACGGTTCTACTGCCGCCAACATACATTTCACGTAAGGGCCATGAAGATAAAATACGAGAAATTAGGGCTCATACGGAGGCATATAGACAGTCGTTTTCCCCTCACTCTGTTTGCCAGTGAGTCAGGAAAGGAAATGGCTAGTAGTGGTACAGGGTACCCCTCGTCACGTGCCGTACGGTGGCTTGCGGAGTATCTATGTAGATGTAGATGTAGGTGTAGAATACTTTTCCGCGACTGTCATCAATGAGAGAGAGATTAGCGGAAATGATGCTAAGCTCGTCGGCAAAATACACTGCCTGACAAAAAAAGTGAAGCACCCAGAGCACATGGTCCGATGTCAATGTAACTTGGTACACGTACGCACCATCGGCGAGTATACATACTAATTTTCAGAAAAAAAAACTGAACACGTTGAACTACTAGAGATAGGACGTTCATATTCACAGGACATGCACATTAGTATGTTCTGCAGAAATGATTAGAATTTCAATCACCTTAGTATAGCATGTGTTCTGTTGCTTAGTAGGCACAAAGTCTGCCATGGACCATGACAACCTCTCCCTGAGTGATGGCATAGACGCGTATAAGGCACAAAAGGCGTCCTGTGATATAGGTGTCACACTGCACTTCACCTGGTTCCAAAGTTCCATCTGTGGCTGCTGGCATTGTGTCACAGCTTCGCACCCGTCGTTTCAGTGTATTCCACACGTTTTCGATTGGCAACAAGTCTGGTGATCCGGCGGGCCAGGGCAAAAGACTGACATTCTGTGATACCAAGAAGGTACGTGTTCGTTCAGCAGCATGTGGCTATGCTCTGTCTTGCTGAAAAATGGCGTCTGGAGCGTTGTGCAGAAAGACTGTGGCTCCGGGTCGCAGGATGTCATTCACGTATCTCGCACCGGTCAAATTGCCCTGGACACGCACCAGCTGTGATTTGTGGTTGTACCCAATAGCAGCTCACACCATAAGGCCTTGAGATGGCGCTTTATGTGTTGTGCGAATACAGTCACTGTGATGCCGCTGCCCCTGTCTGCAGAAAACCAAAATGCGGCCATCATTTTCAAAGAAACAGAATCTGGATTCGTGCGAAAACACTATCCGATGCCATTCGTTCCATACATCATTGTCGCCAAGCGTGTTTATGCACATTCGTCATAGGTAGGAGGAGAAGTGGATGTGCGCGCATAACACTTGCCGTAATAAAAGTCGACGGACCGTCACCCCTGATAGAGTACAACGATCTGAGCTGCCGTCTTAGATTGTTTGCAGATGATGCTACCGTTTATCGTCTACTAAAGTCTTCAAAAGTTCAAAACAAATTGCAAAACTATTTAGAAAAGATATCTGTAAGGTGCAAAAATTGGCAATTCACCATAAATAACGAGAAGTGTGAGGTTATCCACAAGAGCGCTAAAAGGAATCCTTTAAACTTCGGTTAAACGATGAATCAGTCAAATCTAAAGCCGTAAATTCGGCTAAATACCTAGAAATTAAGAATTTTTAGCATACTGCAGCCCTGCCAGCAACTGTGATAAACTAATATTTTTAAGAATCAGCCTCAGCTGCGCAAATCTTCTGGTCTTTACCAGGTTTCGGCTAAATTAATCTAGGCTGCTGCCAACCGACCGTGTGGTGAAGAGATGCCGGGGCTGGACTTCAGTTAAGTAGTTTTAATTCGACATGATACCACGGTACTATAGGTTTTAATTTTAATGTTGACTGTGCCTTACTATGGTATGTTATAGTAATTTTATATTTCTGAAGAAGGTTAGATTAATTTAGCAGAAACCTGGTAAAGACCAGAAAATTTGCGCAACTGAGACTGATTCTTCAAATATATATATTACCTAGAAATTACAATTACGAAAAGCTTAAATTTGAAAATACACATAGAAAATGCTGGGGGAAAGCGAATCAAAGTCTGCGTGTTATTGGCAGAACACTTAGAAGATGCAACAGATCTACTAAAGAGACTGCGTACAGTACGCTTGTACTATCCCCTTTGGAGTACTGCTGAGCGGTGTGGAATCCTTCCAAGATAGGATTAACGGAGTACATGGAGAAAGTTCAAAGAAGAGTAGCGTCTTTTGTATTATCGAGAAACAGGCGAGTGAATGTGACGGACATGGTACAGGATTTGGAGTGGACATCATTAAAACACAGGCGTTTTTCGTTGAGGCGAACTCTTCTCACGAAATTTCAATCTCCAACTTGTCCTCCGAATGCGAAAATATTTTGTTGACGCCGACCTACATAGGGAGAAACAGTCACCATAATAAAATAAGGGAAGTCAGAGCTAGCATTGAAAGCTGTGTGTTCCTTTTTCCCGCTCGCTGTTCGAGATTGGAATAATAGAGAATTATTATGAAGGTGGTTCGATGAACCCTCTGTCAGGCACTTAAGTGAGATTTGCAGAGTATCCATGTATGTGTAGATGTAGATGTGTTACACTGTCCCACTACTGCTCCAGAGCCGAGGAGGACGCAGATCTGTCCAGCAATGCAATTCTAATGAGGTGTCGATCATCTCGGGGATGGTCTCGGTGGTGCGACCTGACCCATCTCGTCGTGTTCTACGGCCTTCCGTGAACCATTGTGCACAAATCCATTGCACTGCCGAAACGCTTCGTCCCACACGATCAGCAATTTCCCGCATGAATGCATCACTTTTTCGCATGCCAATAACGGTCCCTCTTTCAAACTCTGATTTGACGGTACGGTTCGCGCGTACGTCTGCGAGGCATCCGGCACGTGTGCTTAAGTCACATTGATCCATTACTTTCGATTTATAGCGGAAACAAGAGCCGCAGCACATTTTACTGGCAGGTGATGCTGCGCCGCGATATAGATGTTGACCGCGAACCTGCTGGCCGACATGGTTCAAATACTAATCAGTTCTGCAGAACATACTAATGTACATGTTATATCAATATCGTTCAAGGTGTTCCTTTTTTTTAACATGAGTGTAGATATTTAGAGTAGCAGTTCTCTGGCATGGTTAGAACGGCCATAAAACTGCTTTAGCGTTTTTCGTGACTAGTGTTGTTACCAGGACTGGTTGGATGTGAACAGAGTCAAATGTTTCGTGATCACTCTGAATGACACGGAAGTGCTACGTTGAGATCACAAACGGGGCGAGTACGAGACTATTGTTCGGGCTGCATACTTCACAAATCAAGGCGCCGCTGAGAAATCAATGCTAGCGGACTTCCTTCCCTCCCGCTGGAGATCCGTGTGGCGAGTCTGAGAACTGTAGCAATGCAGTCGCTTCATATTTGACGACTCTTTGTCTCGTGAAGCATGCTGGAGCGTAAGGCTAGTCTCGACTTATTCCTAGTACTGTTAGTACCTAAGATGAGTACGTGATCTTTCTGCTGTAAAGTACTAGTGACGAGGTGAATTGACCGGGTTTCGGGATCAGATGGTCTTACACACTACTTAATCTAACTTAAACCATCTTACGCTAAGGACAACTTACACACCCATGCCCGAGGGAGGACTCGAAGTTCCGACGGGGGGGGGGGGGGGGGGGGAGGGGAGCCGCGCGAACCACGGCAAGGGGCCTTAGATTTCGCGGCTACCCCGCACGGCCTTTTAATAATTAATCACCATTTAGAAACTGCACAGCATCCTTAGTGTCATGTTTCAAGGTTCTGTCGTAACACACACGGCAACGCCTCGAAAGTGTGTATTTGTCAACGTAATTGTCAGATACTCTCTGAATATTTAAACAAGTTTTATCTACATAAATCTATGTATAAAAATAACAATGTTGATTGTAACCGGTCAGCCTTTGTGTTGATGTATTAGTTGCATCTGCCATTTAGGAAAGTCGGAAATTTTGTGACTTGAGAATGGGTATAAAGCCCCAGTCACGACTGTGTGAAATAAATTAACAGTAATTACATTTGAATGGCGGAAATTTTCTTTAAAACGGTTGCGTACGTAGCGGTTAGGCTATACTTGCGAACTAATGTACTCGCTCTCCTCTCTGAGCGAGACGAGTCGACATGTACCTGACAACAAACTCATGTGACTAGTGGACTGCGGCAGCGGTTCACGGGTCGCGTCTACGGGCACACGGAGATAGCGATTTCGGAGACGACGTCACAGGACGCGCTGGCGAGTTTACAGCGGGAATATGGAGCTCATTTCTGTTCTCTAGAGCCACGTATTCGTCTGATACAGGGCTATTAGCAGCTGCCAAAGTCTGAAAGAGCCTCATTGTGGATCCATATTTCGCCTGCTGGTCGAATCGTGCAATATCCAGATCGGAGGAGCTTTCAGATATGACAGTGGCTTGATGTTTGATTGCTTGACTCGTCGCCAAGGTTCCGGTCTACCGCGTGTGTCCAGCACAAAGGGATGGATGCTATATTGTGCACCAGGCACATCGTAACCCCTTCACGTCTTCGCCTGCCATCGGATAATATGCAATGGAATGGAACTTCGTGGCAGATTAAAACTGTGTGCCGGACCGAGACTCGAACTCGGGACCTTTGCCTTTCGAGGGCAAGTGCCCTACCGACTGAGCCACCCAAGCACGACTCACGACCCGTTCTCACAGCTTTAATTCCACCAGTACCTCGTCTCCTACCTTCCAAACTTCACAGAAGCTCTCCTGCGAAACTTGCAGAACTAACATTCCACTGTTCCAGCTTCTGTGAAATTTGGAAGGTAGGAGACGAGGTACTGCGGAATTAAAGCTGTGAGGACGGGTCGTGGGTCGTACTTGCGTAGCTCAGTCGGTAGAGCACTTACCCGCGAAAGGCAAAGGTCTCGAGTTGGAGTCTCGGTTCGGTACACGGTTTTTATCTGCCAGGAAGTTTCAGATCAGCGCACACTCCGGTGCAGAGTGGAAATTTCATTATTTGATGGACTCCATGCAACATTCTGAGTCATCTCACTCCTTTACCCAGACACCGCTAGCATCCGAATTAGGAAATTACAGGCTCGTGCGAAGGCTGTTGTTAACGCCACAACACAAACACTGCGTTTGGAGAAGTGCAATGACTGGAAAGCATGAACTGTTGTTAAGTGGCGTCGCATTGTGTTCAGCTACGACTGGCGGTTCTGCACTACCACAGATGACCATCGTCGGCGAGTATAGCGGCGGCTTTGGGGGAGGTATCTACTCCCAATGTTTTGGAGAGGTACAGCGGGTGAATGTGACTTCAGGTCAAGGCTGGCTGTGACTGAAGGAATTCTGACGGCACAACGACACGACCCGGGCATCCTACGTCCGCACGTGTTACCTCCATGCGGTAGTATCATGATTTTATTTTTCAATAGGAAAATGCTAGTTCAAACATGGAAATGCCTCTGTGAACTGTTTTCGTAACGTTGAGGTACTCCTGTGACCATGAAAATCCCCAGATCTGTTTCCGATAAAATATGTATCAACCACTTCCCAGTGCCAGTATTAAAGATATCCATGACCAGCTACAACAGTTGTGGGCCGACTTGCTACAGTAGAGGATACAACGGCTTGTGACACCTATCCCACCTGAATCAGTTCATGCATCCAGTCCAGAGTGGTTGCAACATCATACTGATATGTGGGATCATATTGCCAAGTTCTTCATAATTTTTATTCAATTTTTAATCTCTGAAATAACGTCACATATCCTCTGAACTCGTAAAGTTTCATTTCACTTCCTCCTACGCTTCTGGATTGTTCACATTTTTGTCAGGAATTGTATAAGTCACTTATTTATAAGAACCCACTAATCGCTTTGCACCGCTGTAGATGATATATGGTTGGTAACAGGCGGCTGTGTGATCCTCCACCCCTGATGAAACTCGTGGCAGTGGAGCGATGTGTATGTGTCAGTCGGCTGCGTAGATTCAGCGGGGCAAGTTAGGTCGACGTGACAGAATGGCAGAAAGGCTCTGTCGCGACTGGACGTGCCCAAGATCACACCCTGAAATAAATTGTTCGATTTGTCCGTGTATCAACGTGGACGGTCTTACATGTCTAAAGGTGCAGTGTACCACTCGCAGCCAAGTAACAGTGTGTAGAAACAACGGTCGCGAAATTTTCAGACGGACAGGGATCGGAAAAAGAAAATCTATTTCAAACCCGACAGGAATAGCTACTGTCACTTAAAACAGGTCCATCTCAACCTGTATCAGAGCGAACATTGTGAAGAAAACTGCATGCAAAGGAAATACTGTATTGGATACCTCTCAATGTGCCATTTCTCACGGCGGAGCATCAAGTTGCACGTCTTCAGTAGACCAGATGACACAGAAACGAGACGGTAGCTGACGCAGGGCGTGTAGTGCGGTACGAATAGTCGCGATATTGATTCCTTTCAAAGGTTGCAACAAGTCCAGTGCACAAACTGCCGAGTGAGCTATTTAAACCCCAGTGTGGGTAGAATGTAATACCAGCCGAAAGTGATTTTGTGATTGTTTGGTGATGCTTCACGAAACATGAATTGAGTCCACCCATTTATGTAGTCGTGAACATGAACGACGACGTTTATTTCAACATTCTCGGTGACCAAGTATTGCACTTGAAGAAAATGCTGTGGAAACTCCCATCTTCCAAAATGACGCAACCCGTGTGATGAACATTCAGGCACCATATCGCACCTCAACTGGCTTGCTAAACCCCCTCTTAATCTCAAAGAATATGTGTGTAACTATTGGGGACAGCCGATGAAACGTATCAGTTCCAGTAATTTGGTACACAAACAGCTGCTAGCATGAGTTTCTTAGAAGTAGATACCTTAGGGGTTGCGAAGCAACTTAAATCGCTTGATACGGGCAGGTCTTCAGGTTCAGATTGTATACCGATCAGGTTCCCTTCAGATTACGCTGATACAATAGCTCCCTACTTAGCAATCATATACAACCGCTCGCTCACCGATAGATCTGTACCTACAGAATGGAAAATTGCGCAGGTCGCACCAGTGTTTAAGAAGGGGAGTAGGAGTAATCCATTGAACTACAGACCTATATCGTTGACGTCGGTTTGCAGTAGGGTTTTGGAGCATATACTGTATTCAAACATTATGAATCACCCCGAAGGGAAAGATCTATTGGTACGTAATCAGCATGGTTTCAGAAAACATCGTTCTTGTGCAACACAGCTAGCTCTTTATTCGCACGAAGTAATGGCCGCTATCGACAGGGGATCTCAAGTTGATTCCGTATTTCGAGATTTCCGGAAAGCTTTTGACACCGTTCCTCACAAGCGATTTCTAATGAAGCTGCGGGCCTACGGGGTATCGTCTCAGTTGTGCGACTGGATTCGTGATTTCATGTCAGGAAGGTCGCAGTTCGTAGTAATAGACGGCAAATCATGGAGTAAAACTGAAGTGATATTAGGTGTTCCCCAGGGAAGCGTCCTGGGACCTCTGCTGTTCCTGATCTATATAAATGACCTAAATGGCAATCTGAGCAGTTCTCTTAGGTTGTTCGCAGATGATGCTGTAATTTACCATCTAGTAAGGTCATCCGAAGACCAGTATCAGTTGCAAAGCGATTTAGAAAAGATTGCATGTATGGTGTGGCAGGTGGCAATTGACGCTAAATAACGAAAAGTGTGAGGTGGTCCACATGAGTTCCAATAAATAGTACAATTCTCAGGGCTGTCAATTCAACTAAGTACCTGGGTGTTAAATTTACGAACAACTTCAGTTGGAAAGACCACATAGATAAAATTGTGGGGAAGGCGAGCCAAAGGTTGCGTTTCATTGGCAGGACACTTAGAAGCTTCAACAAATCCACTAAAGAGACAGCTTACACTACACTCGTTCGTCCTCTGTTAGAATATTGCTGCGCGGTGTGGGATCCTTACCATGTGAGATTGACGGAGGACATCGAAAGGGTGCAAAAAAGGGCAGCTCGTTTTGTATTATCACGTAATAGGGGAGAGAGTGTGGCAGATATGATACGCGAGTTGGGATGGAAGTCATTAAAGCAAAGACGTTTTTCGTCGCGGCGAGATCTATTTACGAAATTTCAGTTGCCAACTTTCACTTCCGAATGCGAAAATATTTTGTTGAGCCCAACCTACATAGGTAGGAATGATCATCAAAATAAAATAAGAGAAATCAGAGCTCGAACAGAAAGGTTTAGGTGTTCGTTTTTCCCGCGCGCTGTTTGGGAGTGGAATGGTAGAGAGATAGTATGATTGTGGTTCGATGAACCCTCTGCCAAGCACTTAAATGTGAATTGCAGAGTAATCATGTAGATGTACAGGGTCTGATCATCAGTAAGTTGTTTCAGCTTGATTTGGTATACCTGAGGAAACTTGGGGCTCTCGTCCACACCGAACCGAGGTCTTTACACTGAGGTGACAAAAGACATGCGATAGCGATATGCACGTATACAGACGGCCTCCACTTAAGAGCAGCGGCGTTTGCGTAGAGTTATCAGTGCTAACAAACAAGCGACACTGCATGAAATAACCGTGTAAATCAATGTGGAACGTACGACGAACTTATCCGTTAGGGCAGTGCGACGAAATGTGGCGGTAACAGGCTATGGCAGCAGACGACCGACGCTAGTGCCTTTGCTAACACCACGACATCACCTACAGCGCCACTTCTGGGCTCGTGACCATATAGATTGGACCATGGGCGACTGGAAAACCGTTGTCTCGTCAGATGAGTCCCGATTTCAGTTAGTAAGAGATGATGGTAGGTTTCGAGTGTTACCGAGACCCCACGAAGCCATGGGCCCAAGTTGTCAAAAAGGCACTGTGCAAGCTGATGGTGGCTCCATAATGGTGTGGGCTGTGTTTACATGAAACGGAATGGGTCCTCTTGTCCAACTAAACCGATTGCTGACTGTAAATGGTTATGTTCGACTACTTGGAGATCATTTGCAGCCATTCACTGACTTAATGTTCCCAAACAACGATGAAATTTTTATGGATGACAATGCGCCATATCACCGGCCCACACCTTTGGTTTGAAGAACATTCTGAACAATTCGAGCAAATGATTTGGCCACATAGATGGCCCGAAATGAATCCCATCGAACATTTATGGCTCATAATCGAGGGGTCAGTTCGTGCACAGCATCCTGCACCGGAAACATTTTTGCAATTATGTACGGCTACAGAGGGAGAATGGCTCAGTATTTCTGCATGGGACTTCCAGTGACGTGTTGAGCCCATGCCACGTGGAGCTGCTGCACTACGTCGGGAAAAAGGAGATCTGACACGGTATTAGGAAGTAGTCCACGAATTTTGTTACCTTCGTGTATAGCGCCGTACCAACATTAACTCAATATAACGCGAGGTCCGATTTCATGATAAATTAAATCTTGCACCCTCTGCGAACAGCATGGCAGTAACTGCTGTGTCCATACCAATATTCTCACAATACTGTACACGACGCTCATTTCTCGTGCAACTAATCGACTGCTTATCGAATGAGACTTACCCACATGAGCAGGAACCTCTTATTCCAAGGCAGGGAGTCTATACAGTTCATTGTGCTTTATGGACATTTTGTGATATCACTTGTACTGCTTTTTTCAGATGCTGGAATGATTATCGAAAGATAATGCGCGTCGATGTCTCCTCTAAGAGAGATGATACGATAGATGAAAATCGTGTCTCCTAATTCCCTATTCGTGTAAACCTGAATTTCACCAGGGATAAGCGACTGTACATTTCGACTTTTGCATCGGTACTGAACATGACAGCGTACGTCAGTGGTGTTTCCTGTCCAGCCTCTAAGTACGCTTATTTGTTGTCGATTTGGCCTAACCCACAATTTTAACAGTTACGTACCCAATTAATCAGTTTATTACTTTCTAATAGCTGCCGTTTGGCTGCGGCGTAGACTCTTGGTGCGTATTTCAGTTAAAATTACTCGAGGTGAAAACGGGCCTAGATTGTAACTGAATTCCTATGAGAGTTTTTCATTAAAAATATGCAGTGGAATTAGCTCTTTTTCTATCTCAAATTTATCAAAAGACCTTCTTGCAAGCAGGTCACGAGTGGCTTATGTACAGAATTGCAAACCAACGTCCATATTGTGCAGGGCCCTGGAATATGTTCTCTGTTCGAAAGTTGTGTACTTCCTCGTGAAAAAGAATATACTCTCAGTGTATCAGCTTGTGTTACACCACCATCACCAGTGTGAAACACAGCTCACGTTTCTCGCGCACAATATGTTTTTAATTAATAGACAAAACCGAGTATGTAGTACGTCAGGCATGTTTCCGAAAAGCAACACCGTACCGCACTCTCATTTGATAACCAAGATACGATCCTACGAAGTATAATTTCAAATATACGTTGACTCGAAGAATCTTTGACAGAACCCAATACGTAACATTTAAATTTCAATAGAACCGACAGTAACTTGTGAGATGCCGAAAGGGAGCGTAAAAGAACAGATAATGATCGCAATATACATAAAAGATTTATCAGATAGTTTCAGTAGCACTCTCGGGTTGTTCACTGATAGTATCGATATCCCTTGAAACGTTTCGTCGCTGTTAGTTGTAATGAAATATAGACAGTATTTCAAACCCTACATTCGAGTAATACAATGAAGAAAATCTGGAACCGCAGAGCATTGCCTCTCACAGTTACAGATAATGAATTACAACAGTATAAATGTCCTGGCGCAAACTGCAGGCTATTGGAACTGTGTCAATAAAAGAATCGATTGAAATACGAATATACGACAAATTCATCAACCGCGACTGCGGCTACAACCTTAGCACGGACTGGGAACCCGCACTTCGGTTAATTAAAAATCGAAGAGAGATGCCTTGCAACAACAACGAACTGGCTTCTGATGCGGGTACAACACTAACGGATACGATGACCAGTGAACACGTCCCCGGGCGAGATCCGGGAGATAAAAAGCCACGCGCATCTCATGATGTAACGTGGTTGTTTGCTGAAATGTAGTCATGTTAAACAGAGATTCGGCGGTACGACCGATAAACAGAAAGTCAGACAATATATTTGCAGGATTTTGCAGGTAGACATTAAAAGTTCTTTGTAATTTCATTTTAGTGAACATAACTCATTCGGGCACAACAGATAAACTCTTAATTGCGAGGGTGGAGCGCTTATTTATTAAATATTGTCCCACTATAGTATCTCTAGTGCAGAGTTGTCTACAAAAAGATGACTAATGGTTAGGGGAGAGACATTCACTTCTAGCAAACACGCTACTGTCAATCACAGTGACGTACTTATAAAATTTATTTATAATGCACGCGATGTACTTGGCGCTTTTCTACCTTCGACTGGTACTTACTTACAATATACTGTAGATAACTGCTGGCCATTAAAGTTGCAGTACCACCAAGACAAACGTCAAATTAGAGTGAAGACCATTGAATGCTTGGATGGGGAAGAGGGTAGTATTTCAACGCAACCTCACAAAGTAGGCAGAAGTAACGTTATCTACACGTTGTATACCAGATGTCTATCCTATGGGTCGTCAGGTGCATTTTTCCTGGTGTTTCAACAGATATTTGCAATTTATTTTCTGTGGGATGTAGCCAGAGCTAGCTCCAAGAAATCCTTCTTATCATGTCTTTCACACGACGTACAGAATCGATGAAAAGTGTGGGATTGTTTCCTATTACAACCTAAATTATTTTTGAAAGTGAAATTTTACGCTCGCATTCGATAGAACGGTTCCAAATTACTCAAGTGCGTTAATCGTTTTATCGATATGTATTAATATGAGTAGTAAAACCCGTAGAAGGAACAGTACTCCAACAACGCCTGAGCAGCGCTTCTGTGTGGCGGTAGCAGGCAGCTTGGGCCAGGGCTCTGGTGTCGCTGATGGAGCAGTTGTTATTCTTCATGTTTTACTGTCCCTGTTAAAACACACTGATAAAATGAATATCGCACTAGACTATTTTGGAACCACTCTGTAGAATGGGCACATAAAAATCCACTTTAAAAACCATTTTGTTTGTAATATGAAACAAACCGACGCTTTCCGATGACGCTGGACGCCGTATGAAAGATACGATGAGCAAGATTTCTCTGGGCTGACGCCAGCTAAACTCTTCATAGAATAAATTGCAAATAACTGCCGAAACACCAGAGAAAATGCGCCTGACGGCTCTTCGGAAGAAAACCGTGTGTAAGAAAAGATTACGCATAGGAATATTAGTTGTTTCTAAGAAAGCGAAAATTCTAGGAGCACGTGTCGGAATTCGTTAGCGGCAGGATCGAGGCCTATCGAGACAGCGTTTTATTGTTCCACAGCATTGCTGCTCACGTCGGTCGGGATCGCACAACTGTCATTCCAGTACGAATTGACAGGTTCATGAGGACGCGTTCTCAGTGCCATGCATGATCTTTGTATAACCACGCGACTAGTGCTTGAGAGGACAGAAATATTGACTGCTCGATAGTGCTGGACCGTACTGCAACGTTACGTACCTTGAGGCAGAAAATGGGTTTATTTGCAGCAAGACAAGTGTTCTCGCGGACTGTGCTGCTCCGTCCGGAGCACCGCGTACTATCAGCAGGGCGACCACTTTTGAGGCTTCCTCTGACGTGGTCAGTGATAACACTGGACACAGGAGTGTCTCCACGTCGTCTTTACAAACGATTCTCGGTTCCGCGTAGAGAATCACAATGGACGTACCGTACGTGGTTGTTCTGAGTGCATTAGATGTTGCCAGATTACATTTGTCATAGTCGAATGGACTCAACACGATCATACCTGGTTTTCATAGACGGTAATTCGGACGGCGGTCATTACATTTATAACGTGTTAAAGCCTGTGACTGTGCCTTGGTTTCGAGGCGTCTGTAACATCATCTTTCAACAAGTTAACGCAAGTTCGCATTTTTTCCGTGCTATCATAACCTACCTCGACACAGAGTCTTCGACTGCTGTCCTGGCAAGAACGGTCCCCAGATCTTTTACCTACTGAAAACATCACGCCATGTGCTGCCGAGAGATTACCACTCCACCAGTTGCCAACCACTACGTTTGATGAACACTGGTACAAAGTTGAAAAACCATGGATTGACGTACCCCTACTGTCATCCAAGCTCAGTTCGACTCAGTGCCCAGCCGGGTTAGAGCCATTGCTGCTGCCAGAGGTGGTAAATCTGCGTACTGACTTCATCGCCCTATAAATTCCCAAATCACCGACTAATTAATTCTTATATTCCTCCTGTCCTCCTTCTTGGTGTTACATCGCTATTTAAATGAGCAACAGTATATATGCAAGTTTATACATACTAACCTTAAATTATTTGCTTTCGGCCTGAGGAATGTATGCGCCTAAGAGGGTGTAAAGAGAGTTGAAATGGTAAGGGGGAAGTTGGGTTGGTCTTGGAAGATACTATTGTACCGGTTCATACTAGATAACTGGCAGAAAGCATGAAGGACCTCACATTACTTATAATTCATCTGTTACACAGTGTATACCTGGCAATAGTGCATAAAAAAACAAGATATTCACTTTAAATTTCATACAATTATGGACAGCCAATATTAGCGTAATCAACACATTTCTTTTACGTATGTTCTATCTTTGCTGTTCTATCGTGTATGGACTTCGTTTTATTTAGAAATAAAAGTACGGAAGTAACTATAACCATAATAAACCAAATCTCAGTCTCTTGTCTGAAATATATTTTCGCTGCGGAAATCTTATAATCCATTTCACATTTTATGGTACTATTTGTTGTCCTGCATTCCGTGTTTTGTAGAGCCCAAGTCCGTTGCGTTACAGTGTTTCTACCTGTGTTCATGTTTGCGTGACTGCCCGTCGTCTAGCATGAAGCAGTACAACAGTATCTTCCAACACCAAACCCCTTCCCCCTACCGTTACAACGTATAGAATTTCTTAGAAGTTCAGAAGGAGTGTTATCTGACATTAGTTTGATTGCCTTGCTGTGTCAATATCATCAACTCAGATATTTCAGTCGGACCAGGGGAAAAGCTCTTTCAAGTCAAGCGTGTACCTGTGCTGAGAAGAAACTGTGGCCTGTTGTGCTTCGTTAGCGAGCAATTTGAGTTATTCGTGTACTTTAAACGAATGTAAATTGGAAAGCCATGTTTAACAATTTACAAACCACATTAGTCTCATTCAGGAAACAGGATGCAAAATAGTAAGTAAGAAGAAAAAAATAGTAAGAAAGAAATGTGTCTGCAGCACACCACACCACACTTCAATTCATACCAAGAAAACATCATTGTTCTTCCAAGCCTGCGCTCGGTAGAGACATAAAATACGACATCTCTTGGTTTTTAGAATGGCATACTTCGTTTAAGGACAATTTCCACATTCCAGAAATTTCTTGTAATCTATCCCTCCCCTACAGAAGACATATTCATCCAACATAATCAAATAATTTTCTTTTTCAGTGTCATGGCCTGTTTTTATTTTTTTTTTTTTTCAGTAACATGTGCTTGTGTGTTTCCAGCTGTTTGGTGTAACCCCAAACATCGCATGAACAAAGTGGAACCGAGCAACTGCATCGAGCAACACCCAAAAATTCCGGCAACCTCAGAGCCTTGCTACGCTGACTGTACGTATAACTGCGTGGTCTCCGAGTGGTCAGAATGGACTCCGTGCACTCACAGCTGCCTGAAAAGCAAGAGGACACGCGAACTGATTGGTAACAATGCGAAACTTAAAACATATTTTTATGCAAAAATAACGAAAACTATGGTGTAATGTAATGTCTGTAGAAACATTTTAAGTGCATTGTAGTTTTTCACATATTACGCTGGAAATCACTTAAGTAATTATTACACGCATATATTACATTCTTTGCGATACTGATAATCAGCATATATAAATATTTCATAGTCATAAAGGTCATCTATTCTGTATTTCAATCTCCACGTCCCGATATTAATTCCTTAAACAGGACACCTCGGTTCTGACGCCTCCTAGTCTCCGCTGAAATTAGTACGGCCCCCGGGGAAAAGGGAAGCCTTCTTGGTTCGGCATAAACTCACACTTGGTATGGCCTAACTGGTCAGTCGGGACGTACTTACACACACATCTTGAGAAATACTGCTTTGGTTGACAGATACAGGGGCTGGACAAAATATAGAGCCAGCACGGTAAACGCCTACTTGGACATAAATGAAGATGCTAACCAATCCTGCAGGATGCGCTGCTGTACCTGACCACGAACGGCATCTGTGCAATGTCGTCAATACGTTGCAAGTATCAGTGGTGGTCAAAAGAGTGTTCTATGTAATACCAAGTGTGTTATGTCGGAACTCAGTGAATTTCAACATGGACAAACTGTTGGTGCATGTTTGGTGGACGCTTCCGTAACCAAGGTAGCCAAAGTGTTTGATGTTTGAGGAGGCACCGTGTAGAAGATTTATACAGCATACAGGGAAAGCGGAAAAACAACATCCGCTAAGTAACAACGCGGAGGAAAGTTTCTGTTGAGTGATCGTGATGGATGGTCGTTGAAGAGGATTGTGATGAAAAATAAAGAGGCCGACAGCGGCACAAGTCACTGCAGAACTGAATGTCCCATTCGTAAACCCTGTCAACACCAAAACAACATGAGTGGAGCTCCATAAGCAGGGAACTGTAGGGTGAGCCGTAATTCCAAAACCACGCATTAGCAATGAAATTCCCAGAACAGGAAAACATTGCGCCGACGCTATAAAACCTAGAATTTGGAGCAATGGAAGAATGTCCTTTAGTCGGATGACTCTCTTTTCACACTGTTTCCCAATTCTGTTCCAGTTTCTGGTCCCACGAGTGAAACATGACGGAGGGTCTATGGTGATTTGAGCATATCGCTGTATTCCATGGGCCCCAGAGTTACTTTGCCAGGTCTCACTACTACCAAGGATTATATGAAAATTTTGGTTGATGAGGTACATCCCACAGTGCAATGTTTGTACTCCAGTGGTGATGCTGTATTCCAAGATGACACGGTCCTGTTCACACAGCTCGAATCGCCCCGGACTGGTTTTGTGACCACAAGGGTGAATTATCACATCTCCCGTGGTCACCAAAGTCACCACATCTCAATATTATTGAGACTTTGTGGTCTACTTCGGAGAGAAAGGTGCGCGATCGCTATCCACGCCCATCATGGGTACCTGAACGTGCCACTGTTTTTCAGGAAGAATGGTATCATATTCGCTTAGAAACCATACAGCACCTGTGTTTATCCATTCCGAGACAAGTGAAAACCGTTTTGAATGCTAGCCTTTCCTACGCTGTATTACACATGATAATGTATTGCGTTTTTGATATTTCCATATTTTTGTCCACCCCTGTACCTGCCTACCACACGATAGAGAACACAAATCCAGTAGAAACCATGCCTCTACTGTATTCAGCTTTAGATCGTGACACTAATGCACTCAAATAAAATGGTTTAGATTAATTCATGTCTAACGACGTTGCTGACGGAAAGACGTCTCCCGTGATAGTGTACAGTCCCAGCCACCTAGAGTGACTATCTAAACAAGATATAAGAAGAGCCACCTGTCACTTGCCTACTTCACTTTATTTTCTGTAACTTTCATTCGAGACAATGCAGTTGAATTTACAACACGTATAGACAAATGTACATTTCTCTCCGTGGTTCACTGAAAAAATAAATATTCGTCATTCTGAAGCTTTGGGCTGCATTTTTCTTTCTTACACAATCTCCAAGACAAAACCGATTTTCTGAGTCGTCGTTAATGACGAACCAGTTTACCAACGACTGTAGAGTACGTAATCTCCCAGCCGTTTTCCTAGAATCCGTATGATGAGACCTTGAATCGATACTATAAGAAAACTCCCCCATATGGAAGTTTGATTGGATCAGACAACAAATCTTCTCAGGCTTAGAGAGCAGTCTGAATCGCGTCCCAGTTTTCATTCGAAGAGAGCAACTTTCGCTAGAAGTGAATATTGTTTCTGCTTTCTCTTAAGGGTACAGTATGTGCAAATCGACATAGGACTTTCAACTCATCCCTTTATCAAAGGCTCGCACACAAATCCCAGACGTCATACAAGTTCATATCTGTCGACATCTTCAGTGTAGGAAGCCTGGTCATCAGAAGCCTCTGTGACTACGTAGGTTTGCCTTGTGTAATAAAAACTTTTTCTGTTCTTGTCAGGCTTACTACCGATTCTTCCTTTCAACAAAACACCGTATTCCAGCGGTTCACGTGACACCATTACGAGATTTGACGCTGTGCGGAATATCGCGGAATTGGTTTGACGTGACAGACGGTTCCATAAATCAGGCCAAAGATACGTCCACTACATCAAAATCAAAATCCAGCCTTTCCCTGTAGCGATGTCTTATAAACATGTAGCACTAGCATGCCGTAAATGCCGTAAAGAGCGATGCATTGCTCTCGAAAACTGCTGTTGAAACGATGTAATAACGAAGGTAAAAACCTTTGTGGTTCAGTTCATTCCTTCCATTGAGGGTACACTTCCATAATCTGAGACGACACCTTGTGTCACCATTCTCCGTTTCATAGCCATTGGATAAGCAACGCTGGGTCACCACGGATTATTCAGTTTGTTGAAACCTTGTGTGACGACAATTTTTCAAACATTTGTCCTGCACAATGCGAATAATCTGACAGAAGTAAGCTTTTGCACAGTTCTGACCCTAGTTTAGAAAACGCACGATGCAATTTCAAACACAAAGTTTAGACCAAACCTACACATATCAACTTTTATCTAAATGCAACCCGTCGCACCAACGAACGGAGTTCCTCATGATGTTGGCGTGAGGAGCGTACAAGATTTCTGATGCAGACAGCTCAACAAGGAAGATTGTTTGCGGTATTAGATGTTTAAATAGTACGGATATTCTGCGAAGCAACCTATACCATGGACGGTGACACTGGAATTGGTGTCACATGACAGACGGCGCCATAAATCGGGTTAAAGAAACAGCACACCACCCACATTAAAATCCGGATCCTATCTTGCACTCCATTAGTTCCTTCCTCACCCCAGCAACCTGTCTTCAAAAGAGGTAGAACTTAAAAAAGGTTCCGTATTAAGAGTAAGATTTGTCCGCCAGTTGGAAATAGAACTTTTCTTCGCTCCGTTGCACATTGATCAACCAGAATATTGTGATCGTCTACCTAATAGCTGGTACGTCCATCTTTGACACAGGAAACAACGGCGACGCTTCGTGGCATGCAAGGAACGAGGCCTTGGTAGGTCACTGGAGGGAGTTGGCACCACATCTGCACACACAAATCACCTGAATCCCGTAAATTCCGGGGAGGGGTTCTATGAGCCCTGACGCAATGTTCAGACATCGCAGACGCTTTCAATCGGTTTCAGATGTGGTGACTTTCTGGGCCAGCACATAAATTAGAACTGTTCACTATGTTCCTCTGAACACCGCATAACACTCCTGGCGTTCTGTCATGGCACATTATCTTGCTGAAAAATGCCACTTTCGTCGGGAAACATGATTGTTATGAAAGGGTGTCCGTGGTCCGCAGCCCGTGTACGATACTCCTTGACTGTCATGGTGCCTTGCAAGAGCTCCCCTCGATCCATGGATGCCCACGAGAATGTTCCCCCGAGCATAATTGAGCCGCCACCAGTTTGCCTCCATCCCGCAGTACAGATGTCAAGGAGCTGTAGCCCAGAAAGACGACAGGTTCGCACCCTCCCATCGACATGATGGAGAAGGTATCGGGATCTATCAGACTATGCAACGCTGTGTCCACGCGCCAAAGTTCAGTGTCGATGGTCACGTACCCATTTCAGTCGTAGTTGCTGATGTCGTGGTGTTAACATTGGCACTTGCATGGGTCATTGGCTGCACAGGCCCATCGTTAGGAGTGTTGGTTGCACTGTGTGTTCAGACACACTTGTACTCTGCCAAGCATTAAAGTCTGATGTTACTTCCGTCACAGTTGTCGCCCTTCGTGTTTTACCAGTCTGCCCAGCCAACGACTTCTGACATCTGTAACGAGGGGAGGCTACCCGACCCCACAACATCTGGACGTGGTTTCAGCTTGGTTTCGCCACGTGTTGAAGACACTCACCTAGCACTCTTCGAACCCCGACAAGTCGTGCAGTTTCCGAAATGCCCATACCGAGCCTACAGGCCATCACAATCTTCCCTCGGTCAAACTCAGATAGATTGGGCGCCACCCCCATTCTGCACACGGACAGGAACCTCACTGATACGACATGCGCCGTGCGTGCTTCTGACTATCAGTTTTTCCTCGCCAGGTGACGCTTCTATCGCCTGGACAGGTTTATATCGAAAGTGGGTCGTTGGTCATAATGTTCTGGCTGACCGCGACGTCTCAGGCAACAACGGGCCAAGAGGAACGTGAAGGGTGCACTTTACAGCATACGAATGTACGGTCGGCTCCTGGCCACTCTTGCCTGTCTCGTCTGCTGAGCCCAAGGAGATCGACCAAACGCCTTCTTATCGGAAGACGCGTCAACAGACTGTACGCATGTTCTGCAGAAAGACGACCCATTCTTAACCCTTTACGTATTCGCACAATCTCGATACGCGTGCAGCTCCGTTAACAACACCCGATGGTTACACCTGCTGTCGAAAAATCTAATATGTTCCAGCAGTAATAAAGGACAATTAGAAGCAAGACCAAATGACTAATCATAACGAGTTTGGAGGCAGAGATACAAGAATTTTCGGCCTTATGAGGAAACGACAGCGATTATACTTACTACAATTACAGTATAATGCACTAGTATAACTCCAGTTTATTTTAATTTTACTGGTGGTTGCCTGTTTCACTTATGTAAGAACCTTCATCAGACCAGTTCCTGAAATATGTAACACAAATTAGTACATAACAACAACAGCAGATGACACAAACATCAAGGATTCATAATGAAGTAACCATCGTAAATGCACAAATCAGTTTTTCAAGTCCACATGAGGAATCAGTGCGCTGTGTTATAAGATCGGCAATCAGTGATTGATACCACTTGGTAATAACACATAGACTCCGCGTACAGGTTCGTTGTGTGGACTTGTAAACTTATCTTACGCTTTTACTGGGGGTGAGGGAGGGGGGGGGGGGTAGTCTTATTACGGTTCCTTACTAGAAATAGCACGTCATTTTCTGTCTTGTGTTACATGTTACAGAAATTGTTCTTCTGCGGAACCGAAACTGGTAATCACCAGGAAAATTAAAATTAATTCGATTTGGACTGATACTTCTTATTTACAGCTACAAGAGTTTGATCTCCTTAGTCAGCTGAGAAGACAAGACCATGCTGTCATTTACTACAGCCTCGATGTTACCATCCGCTGATTACTTCTAGCCGAACTTATGTCATCGAATACTAGCCACGCGGATGTTCTATACGGTAACCCCTCGCGTTTCTGGGTTGTTAGTTCAACACCCAGACTGATTGTCTGCTGGCTGAATACCTACATTGCCTTGGCTTCTGACCCGACTCAGACTTCTATTCCGTTTGCTTTTAACGTGCAGACTACTATTGGTTACTCACGGTTCCTAATACCACTTGTGTAACGCACTGTATCTTCCAAAAATTAAGAAAAATTGCTACACTCTGGACAGGAATCAGTGTATATAACACTCTGCGATCCTTTGTAAAACCTTGCATGATCCAAATTAATTGCTCTGGCAACAATAGGTGTTTGGAACGTAATTTTCATACAAGAATACAACCTGGGAAATCCACGATG
The DNA here is from genome assembly GCF_023897955.1 of Schistocerca gregaria. Taxonomy (NCBI): domain Eukaryota; kingdom Metazoa; phylum Arthropoda; class Insecta; order Orthoptera; family Acrididae; genus Schistocerca; species Schistocerca gregaria. The sequence continues at coordinate 469,414,507 of NC_064931.1, forward strand.
GCAGAGCACTATCTTAAATGACGAACATGCAATAAAATATCATTGCAAAAGTGGCCGTTGCATCAATTAGTAACCGGGACTGTGTCCTAACGGACTCTATTGAAAGTTTACCGAGTATCTTACTGGTGGTGACAAAGAGTTTGCGTTAAATATCACTTTTTACCTGCATTTCGGCGCATTTTGGTGCTGTATGATGACACAGTACGGAATTCAGTGCATGTACTTTTTTCGACCACTCTGTCTCTGATGTGGCAACTCCAAACCTAAGTACTTCCAAAAATGACGTTCGCCTTATATTTTCCTTTCTGTCGCATTGTCTTCATATGGCACTGCCAATCATTCCTTTGTAGAAGTGAGTCAATATCCACTTTAATACGATTTATTCTGCCGTTCGAACACAACTGACATGTCCGTGTCACTTCTCCTCGGTCTGCTACTATAGTACGTCTATGTCGCTACTTTCCTTGCTCTCCAACCCTTTAGCCTCGCAATGATCTCTCCAGATTTACAGTGACAGTTTCAAGTTGCGATGTAACCTAACTTGTCTAGCAGTCAGTCCCACCTAAATACAGGTGACAACCGTAACCTAGGGTTACGCATTAGCATCTACATACATACTCTGCAAACCACCACACGGTGCATAGCGGAGGCTGATTTCGCCTCCCTCACTTCCACTTCAAGATACTCAAACCTCCTACCCAAATTATTAAAAATCTATAATATCTGGCCTAAGTACTGACCGCAAACTAACTTGGAAATTCTATTAACTTCCCAGCAAAAAGCGTACAATAGACTAAAAGGTACTCATAGGCCTGTCTTGAGGATTTCGTCCTTTTACCAACATTCCCCGAATGGGGGACTCTCGGCCCACAATGCCGTAAGCTCATTTCCATTTTTTCCGATCAGCAAAAGTCTTATCCGACCCATCTTCATTTCTTCAACTTACATTTTAATTGCACTCCCTCAGACTTTCATCACTCATCGGATGTTCTTGAGCATCGGGCACTCTGTACCGCAGTCCGCGTCCGCCCACCCTTATCCAAACGCATTCTACACCAGTTAATTAATTTCCAACCCTTCCTCAAATTTATAGAACACCAAGTCCTATACGTCTTGCAAACAAAGAACAGCCATAAGTCACATATGAGAGAATTAAGTAAACAATACACAAATAATTTCTATAGCATAATTTCAGCTGGATACAACACAGTGTTTAATCTGAGAATGGTGTGGAAAATTGACGTTAGTTCAATTTCCATTCCGGCGGCAAACCTGGATAGAATACAATGTTTGCCTCGCTACCTGACATGTAAGAGGCGATCAAAATGTTTCCGTTTAAGGGCGTTGCTTCAGCGTATATGCGGCCTGGCGCGACTCCGATGCAGATACATAAGCACTGACATGTAGGCAAGTGGTTAATGTGGCCTTCGAAAGCAAACTTTTTGATCGCCCCTTATACAGGGTGCCAATGGGCACTGATTTATGACAGTGAGGAAAATTAAAAATTTGTACCGAACTGAGATCCGAACCTGAGTCTCCAGCGTACTTTTTTTATTTTTTTTGTTTTACCATCTTTTTTCTTTTATTTTTTTAGTTTTTTATATATAAATAAAGAAAGAAAATTACCTCTACCACTTCAGGCGTTGGCCCCTATCACCCATACTACCCCCAAAAACCTATCTAGCCTAAAAACAAAAACAAAGCTAGTGCCACCGCCACTTTCATCCTAAAGCTAACTAGGACGGCCGTTCGCCACCACTTCAGGTTCCACCATCGAAACAAAACTTAAATATGAGTCTGAACGTTTTATTAAAACATAATAATAAAAGGAGAAAGGAAAGGGTATAATACTTATTATATTTTATTTGTTGTTCATTTTGTTCTTAGTTTGTTCTTGTGTATTTATCTGGATTCGAACGCAGGTCTCCTGCCCACTTTTTTTATCTTTTTTTTTTATTTATATAGATATCAATGTGTGAACAGTCATAGTTAATCAAGCCTGGAAAACTAAAACAGAATGAAGACACCATCGAAGATATTAAACGTAAACAACACGAAAAGAAAGCTACCACGTCGTAGTTAGGCTTCCCAGCGACTGCGCCCACTGATAAAGATTGTTCAATATATGCTCGTTTGCAGTTCGTTCTGACCTCATCTGACACTGCCTGAAACGTTCCATCTGCACGGCGGGCTGTGAAAGGCACTCCATAGGTAGTTTGCGAAGCATTGTCGATATCTGGTATGCCCGGAAATAGCATGATGTCTTTCTTGCAAATAGAGCCAAAAGTCAAGGAAATTCTTGTGTCCACCACGACAGAAGTAATGGACTGCTTGTCCACGTATCCAGGTGACGGAGTTGGTTCGAGTCTTGGGGTAAAATGTCTCATCCGGAAACAATAACGTGAGTGCAGATATATGCTCCGACCTAACTCGCAAGAGATAAGCCAGCATCTGCCGCACTAGGTGCCAAAGGGTTCCGCCTCTCCACAGCTGAGGCGGTGCTCGTCAGAATCTACTGTGTTACAACCCACACAATTGGGAGATTCTGCCATGCGGATATTGTAGAGACGTTCTTGCGTCACCAGCTTCCCATTAACGACTACGTACCATTGGGAAACAACGTCGGAATCAAGCATGGCATCGTGTACAGTCTTCCACACCACGCGACACCGTACGTCAGGATATTTTAGTTCGACCACATTTAGGGGGCGGCGTTGCAGCATGTCGTGATATAGGCGTCGAGTCGTGACCATTTGTGGTGTCGTGAGCGCTACACTGCAATAACTTTGTTCTAAATAGAAACGTCCTATATAAAAGAGGGGCGCTGGGATGTCCTGTAGTGGCACCGGCGCTCTTAGTGAAGCAGGTCGTAGCGCCGTCAGAAGCAGACTCGTGAGGCTCGTAGGACAACGGCGCAGCAGACATAAATGTGAGCTAACATAGAGGGCAATGGCCCTATCATGGACGTTGACTAGGCCGAGACCACCTTTTTCCTTGGGAAGGGTAAGAGATACGTATCTGATCTTCAGTAACATACCAGCGGTGACGAAGTATCCCAGCGCTGCCATGATGCTACGAGCCAAGGGTTTCGGAATGGGTAGCGTTTGGGCGACATGCGGTATGCGGGACGCAAGGTATACATTGGCATAATACGCCCGCTGAACGATGTTGAGGGATCGCTAGCGCTGATTTGCAATTCCGGCCCTAATTTGGTGAAGAAGGCGTCGATAATTGAACGTCGTCGCGCGTCGCATGTCGTTCCTGAAATCTAAGCCTAAGCAGCGGACAGTATCACTGAAGCGTAAGGGGGCAATGTGTTCCTGCGGTAGCCCAATCCCGATGCTCAAGGCGACAGACTTGTCAACGTTGATTTGGCTACCAGAAGCTGTACCGTAGGTTGCAATCCAGTCCAACGCCGCAGCCATATCGTCAGCTCCTCGTATGACGATCATCAAATCGTCCGCATATGCGGTGCAGCGTTAGATGGAGCCGCCGAACTGTATCCCAGTCAGCCTGTCTCGGAGACCATACAACAAAGGTTCTAAGGCCAATGCAAATAACAATGTTGATAATGGACATCCCTGTCGTACTGATCGGCGGATAGGCATGGGTGCCGTCAGTCTTCAATTAACACGAACTCGAGAAGTAGCCCCATGCAGAAGGCGTGTCAACACTGTGATAAAGGGGTCGGGATATTCCATGCGCCGTAGAACGGCCGTGAGGAAAGTGTGGCCCACACGGTCAAAAGCCTGGCTAAAGTCGATAGACGCCAGGGCTGCCGGCAAACGTCTCACCCGTGCAAGGGAGATGAGATCTCTGCAACGACATAACGCAGTTCTGATGTTGTTGGGTGCCCCCAAGGACATCTGATCGCTGGACAGGACGTGCAATAGTGTGCCGCGAAGACGGTCTGATAGCAGCCTCGAAAAGATCTTGAAGTCGCTGTTCAATAACGTTAAGGGGCGATAATCGCGGACATGATTCCGACCCTTCGGCTTATGGATGCGGACAATCAGTCCTTCCAAGAACGGTGCAGGCAACGGTATACCCAGGGACATCAATTCCTGACAAATTTCAACCCAACACGGTACCAACAGTTGTTTAAATGCTCGATAGAACTCTAATGGTAATCCATCGATTCCTGGTGATTTATGGGGAGCACCTTTACCAATGGTGTCGAGCACTTCCTCTTCTGTCACTTCTCCCAGTAAAGTCGGTACCATGTCTGGTGGAACTGTACCGTGGACATGGGCTGAAACGGTGTCTACCGTCACCATATCAGGGAGCACTGCTGAATAAAGTTGAGCGTAATGCCAATAGAAGGCTTCTGCTATATCTGCTTGTTCTGCCACGTGTCGTCCGTCGTCCGTTATCATGTCGGTTACCAGTGCCCTACGGTGCCTCCTGCGTTCTAGGAGCACGTGGTGCATAGATGGCATTTCTGATTGCATCATGTCTGGAACACGCGACCGTATAACAGCGCCTTCTGAATGATGGCGTGCTAAGGAGACGAGCTGCGCTTTCGCTCGATTGACTATGATCTGCCGGTCTTGTGAGAGCTCCATAGCAAGACACTCCCGTAGGATGATGCAATAAAAGTTTTCCGTGCTCCTCCTCCATGCCGCCGCTTGCCGGCCGTAAGCCATGAAGATGCGCCTAAGAGCAGGCTTCGCACATTCAATCCACCAACAGAGGGTCCATCGGTAACGACCACGACGCTGTAAGGACGCGTTCCACGACTCTTCGATAGCACCTTTACATGCCGGTTCGTCCAGATGGGCGACGTTCAGTTTCCAGGGCGGCCTACTGCGTCACACACGTGCAGTTTGGAGGGCAATGGTGTAAATACAGGCTGTGTGGTCGGTGAATGCAGTGGGCCAGAGCTCTGCTCCTCTCGTCGCCGTCGAAAGGGTGCTTGTGACGCAAATCCTGTCTAACCGACTTGATGAATGACTTGTATAATGGGTGTATCCAGGAGCTGGGCCATGGATGTGGCGCCACGTGTCGATCAGATGAAGATCACGCACTAGCATTTCCAATTCCGCACACGGGACGTGATGTGGCTGCTGATCAGACGGAGATAATGTACAGTTAAAATCTCCTCCGATCACCATATCGTCTATGCGGCCCATAAATAGAGGCGTAATATCTTCCGAAAAAAAGCGGGCCCGATCTCTCTTCTCCCTAATCCTGAAGAGGCATATACATTGATGAGTTGTACACCGTTGACAGTTACTTCCATGGCTCTTGCACTCGGTAAGTACAGTACGTCCGTAGCCGCCAAACCGTCCCGTAGCAGAACAGTCACACCACAATCGGTAGAAGAGGCGTGGGAGATGTGAGCGGTATATCCGTAGAAGTCAGGGAAACTAGCGACATATACTTCCTGTAAGAGGGCCACGTCGACGTCCGCCGCATCAAGCATGCGTTGTAGCATGGTCAGTTGGTGTGGTGCCCTTATCGCGTTGATATTGATTGTGGCAAGGCGAACGGTGTGCTGCCTAGCCTCTTCACCTAGGGCAGACGCCAAGGCAATCAAAGCTAACCACAAGAGATGCCGGACCCACCAAACCCATTACAAATTATGAGTCCTTCACGCTAGGGGTGGCATCTCCAATGCCACCCCCTCCCCTGTCACCCGTGCCCTCCTCAGGAAGTTCCTCAACATCTTCGGACCACAGTGGCTGCAACACGATGCTGTGTAGCTTATCGGCACCTAAATCTCTCGCACGTACGTCGTCTTTGGTAGAGGTAGACGGAGCACCATCCATCAACGCGACCTGCTGCAGCTGTGGTGAAAGAAGTAACTGGGCACTCGTAGTATGGGCAAGTGAACCGTCTACACCACTTAGATCCTCAGCAGGCGCAGCATCCATGCCGTCTGATGAGATGTCACCTTCTTGACCGGCCGTGTGTAGGAGGCAATCGTCAGAAGGGGTCCGCCGACGTCGCTTGCGTCGTCGAGGTGAACGTTGCTTTCGAACGTGGACATCCGTATCCGAATGTGGGAGACAATCCAGCGTCGTATCACCTTCCGCTAGGAAAACCGCCGTCGGGACAATGTTCGCATCCACGTCCATCGCGTTCTGAATGTTACGTTGCGTTTGGAGTCCGTGGGACTGGTGCTGCTGTTGTTGCTGTGGAGGGGACGACATATGGGTTGGCATCGGGGGTCCTTCCTCTTCCTCCCTTGGTACTTCTGGCGTCGATGGGTGTGTCTGATCGCCCGTTTCGTCCTCAACTATGGTGCGCATCGTCGTCTGAGCGTACGTGAGGGGCAGAATTGTCGTCCCCGTCGGGGAAACGGAATCTCCCACTGGTATCTGCGTAATTCGACGTTGTAAGCAGCTCGATCGAACCTGGCCTTTCTGCCCACATCCGGAACAGGTACGCGGTTGACCGTCGTACATGATGATTGCACGACAGCCACCAATATTCAAATAGGACGGCACATGTTTCTTGAGCTCAAGTTTAATTTGGCGCACACCATTGTAGACCTTATACGTCGAGAAAGTTTGCCACTTCTCTTTAACGTGGCTGATAACATTGCCATATGGTCGGAAGGCGTCCTTGACAACTTCCTCTGGGACCTCGAAGGGGAGCTCAAAAACCCTCACAGTCCTTAGGCCCATGCCTGCATGATCCACCGTCCCTGCACCGATATGCCCATCAGAATGTTTGAATCTGAGAGAGTTCGAGTATTTGGACTCCACTGTTGCGCAGACCTCTGCACTGGTCATTTTAACATAAACCACGCTCGCCGTTATAGAAAAATGTATTCCGACGACAGTCGCCGGATCTAAACGTAGATCGTCGCGTATGAACTTTTCTATTTCATATGCTCGAGGACGCGCGTGATCTGGTTGGAAAGTAATGTTGATCGTATCGTGGCGCCATGTGTGTGCCATAGTCGCACTGAACTTGGAACTAATACAACTCGCTCCGCGGAAAGGTAAACACAAGCAAGCGCTTACGGTCGCGCACGGCGCGGCGCAGCGGACGTCCTCGCCCCACCGCAGCCGAAAGCAGACTGCAGTGGGCCATCACCACACAGTAGGCAACACAAGGCGACAGACTACCCTAGCACACCACTGCTAGCTAATATCTTTAATTCCTTTGTGTCTCAGTTTATTTGATTTTTAGTGCTTTACTTGTGCCCTCAGTCATGTATGGATAAAAATGTTGAGACTATTGTATCTAGAGGGTGTTTCAGTGCCTTTGGAAAACGGTGGAGGAGACATATTGTATCAGTTTGATACTGAAGAAATCCTTGTCTCGAAACGAATGACTCGAGAGTTAAGAATAGAAACGTGCTGTGGGATAGTAATGTCAATGGATGGAAAACCCTCAGTCCACACTCTATAATTTACAGAAGAAAGAGTGTCACTCACAGCGCTGTATGGGCAGTAATATGAGCATAGTACCTAACTCCCACCATTCACACAAAGTGCAAGCTTCAATTCCTGCTGCTTCGGAATTCGGGTCGTTTTGAGTCAGTGGGTAAGGTAGTTTTCTATGGACGATGCTCAGTTTTCTCCGTCTGTTCTTTCCTCAGTTGCAGCCTGTTTCATCAGAGATGTAATACTCGGTATGTCCCTACGCTATAGCTGTGAAGAGCTGACGATATATATTTGTAGTGAACGTGTAGGTGAGCATACTTAATTGTTGGTTAATAAGTTCGGGTCTGCTTCCTTCCTGCTTAACGTCACCAACTTCCACGATGTTGTAAACTATCCTACTTTACTTACGCGTATGTACGTGATTCCAACCTGATACGGGTCCATCTCATTTTGCTCTGCGTCAGATATGCCCTGACGGGTGGATGGAAAAAGGAGGTCCAGTTTCGTACTCAGCTTGCTCACTTGCTCTGACCACTCATGACTTCTTCTCGTTTGGTTATGAGAAACGTCGTATGTACGAGACAACTAACTAACTGGAAAGTACCTCCTGGCGAAAATTCTCGCTGCCTATGAAAGTGTTCGAACAACATTTGAATTGAAGACAGAACTTTCAGCGACTATGACATGCTTCATACAACCCAGGTGACATTTCTTTGAAAAACTTTAGTTAATTAATCATGTTGGCCAAGATGTACAGATGAATAAAATTATTACATAAATGAGACTACTTGGATTTTCATCGTAGTGAGCAGACCAACTGTAAATTTGAAATTTTCTTATTTTTGGTTATAAACTTCGACTCGGTCGTTTCCAGACCTGGGCTCCCTATCCTTATTCCAGTTCGGTACATTTGCCTTTCTCCATCATCCCAAAACACCCTATAGAGTTGTAAGCGTTAGTATAAAAGGCAATCTCCAGAAAAATTTTCATGAACTGGTCTAATTATTTGCAAGTAGGGAGTCATTTCCAGTACGAACTGCGCAGTCAGTTTTAATATCATAGTTACATATGGTTTGTTGTAATTATTCTCGACTTATGCTTACAGGTCAAATATATCATCTTTAAATTTTTAATAATAATGTGACGAGCAAACACCATAAAGATGACATTTCAATATTTCTGGACTATTCGTATTTTTTTCAATATTTAAGTTTTTATTAAACATATACTTAATATTATTTGTGGTAGTTAACTTGCGAGTTTTGTTTGTGCCAACACATGTAATTTTATTGTACAAAAATACCAGTCTAATGTGGTTTACTTGAAACTTATTTCTTGCAGGTCACTCCAAGAACAGGGATATATGTACGAATTCTGAACTCTTCCCGTTAGTTGAAACCAGGACCTGTCCTTGCAGAAAGCAAGAGTTGCGGGTACTTGGAAACTGGTCGGAATGTATAATAGATACTGAAATAACATCAGTGAGGGCAAATGGAAGGCGTGTTAGTGGAGTCTGCGGATCGGGAACAAAATATCGTCGTGTGGGGTGTTTCAATACCACTGGACATCTTATAGAACCAATGTGAGTTTTTAAAAGTTTCATGATGTTTACTTATTTCCAAGATGTAAACTATAACTTGGGTCTTTGTTTCGAATCTACATTAATAAACTATATCATAAATATAAGCATTTATTTTTCAAAATTCGAGAAAATTGTTAGGTCATAACTGAAGTGCACAGAACCGTTATTTTTCATTAATTAATTTCTTAGAAATGTGAAACTACGAGATAAAGTAGTGGAGAAAACGTCGTCAGTCTTATACGCATATCCATAAATATCAGCCAGAGGATTACTTTCGTATTAAGACTTATTTAGAATTTCTGATCTGCATCAGTTATCGCTAGCAAAACTGCAACTATACAAGTGGTTGTGCAGCTGCATGTAAGACGAACCCTGTAAGAATACCATAGGTATGTCCAATATGCTGCGTCCTCAAAACTTTCTGTCCAAAAGAAGAACGAATTTTGAAATGACGTTTTCTCTCACAGGAGTGAGACAACCACCTTATTCACCGACTGCAGAAATGCGATATGCACACATACGTCATATAGTTTTTTTTCAAACAGTAGTATTGTGTGTTTTGCGAAATGATCGAACAGCATTGTGCTTCCTTGTAAAAAGGAACTTGAATAGCTGCTACATAAACTCCAGAAAAATACTGGAAAATAAGCTTGAGAGTTCAGTTTTATTTTCGATTGATCATGCGTAACGAACTTCAAGTGAATCTCAAGAACAGTTACGACCAGATGATATGCGAGGAAAGTTACATGCCCTTCGCTGATGGAGACCTCAACTATAACAATGTCATATATCCTTATGTGAGCGGTCTCGCGCTTAACATCCCGATGTCGAGCGCCTGATGTCCTGTTCATAATTATCATCGTCACACAAGAGCAGTAATACGTAAATACTGGACTCAAATCCATGGTATTATTATACAAACGTTACGACTAATTTCTCATGGTGTATTGCTACATTATGTCTCTCGGTTTGTGCCAAACCACTTTAATCACCACAAATAAGCGCAACATCACGAAGAAGAAAACTGAATGTGCGTCGCAGGGAATAAATAAGACCCTCTCTGTCAGCGTGGTTCAGCTGCATAGTGGGAAACATTCGAGGAGGGCGTGTACAGCAATCTAGAACTGTCCACGAACACTGAAAGGTGTCGCTAAATACTGTGTATAGCAGCATTCAACACTCTGTCTGTTCTTATATTTTGTCTGACACTTCTAACATCAAAGCTAGCTCCTGAAATCAAATGCAATAATAAGATCGTGTGTTCGTGAGTTTAAAATATGTAAACCATAAAGAGAAGAAAGACTCGGATTTAAAAGATGAAGTGTATGCGGTCGTTAATTAAGAATGGCAAGGATAGTAAACAGTCAACGTGTACATAACTAAATGGAACAGCTGATGTAGATGCACTTGGAAAACAATATGGATGAAACACCATAGAAAATCTTACGAAAACATCAGAAAATATCGACCACATGAAGCACTGACAACAGCTTGTTGGGAGAGTACCTGGTATTAGCATGGGCTCATCAAATGGCATCTCACGTAAAACAAGTGGATCAAGGCCCACACGCTCGCCTAGGAAACTGTAACGTGTTTCCAGGTGATGCAAATTGATTTCTCTCACATAAACTGCGTATGTGTTTACTGCATTGTTGTACATATATAAGCAGAATTCCGAACCAAAGCATCATTCTCACTCATGTGTCCTAGAAGGTGGCTCTGACAAATTTCTTGAAAACCTTTGTAACACCGTCCCTTCCAGTTTCCACCACCACCATAATCAAAACCAAGGTGATGCTCTGTCTGTGATCGCCTCACCTCTTACTATCTATCGAACGCAGAATAGCCCAATTTTGATTCATGTCATTATGTGTAACCTAGTCACCCTCACACGAGATACTGGAACTGTTGCGGTTCTATTCTGATACATGACCATTCAACAGCTACTCATATTCACAGAGGTTGGCCGGAGTTATATCCAAAGCGCGCGCATCTCACGTGATGGCACCGCAGATGTGATCCACAGACTTCGCATCAGCTAGCCTACGAGTCAACACAAGCACCCTCTATCCATCCTTGCAGTCACTGTAACATAATTCGGCAACGATAGTTGGTGCATTGTATTGGCGAAAATATTAGTCGTCATCGAGGCACTGTAGGCGAACAAATGGATGCACATGAATCGACCATCGATCCCTGTATCGCTCGTTGCCAAAACTGAGTCACACTATCAGGAGCTGCATATCATTCCATACAGACACCCCCCATAAGCGAATAACACCATCACCTGCCGAAACATCTCTGTTGACAAGCGATATGCATAACCTGCGACGTTTTCGTAGTACTCGTACGCGTACGAACATGTGTCACGACATATAAGTCTAAGTGAGCTTTATTTGTGTTTTTAGCGTACAGTGGAGGTATCCCAGTGCTGATACTCATCACAGAGCGCAGTGACGTGCGGTGATCAGAGGTACACGTGCGGGCGGCTGACTTCTGTACCTCACAAATCCATGGTTTTATTACGCGAACGTTAGACTAATTTCTCTGCAAGAGAGACGCTCAGTAGCTCGGCACGGGCTTTTGTTGAAGTTTCGAGAACATACCTTCACCGAGGAGTCAAGCAGTATATTGCTCCCTCCTACGTATATCTCACGAAGAGACCATGAGGAGAAAATCAGAGATTAGAGCCCATACAGAGGCATACCGACAGCCTTTCTTCCCACGAACAATACGAGACTGGAATAGAAGGGAGAACCGATAGAGGGACTCAAGGTAACCTCTGCCACACACCGTCAGGTGGCTTGCGGAGTATGGATGTAGACGTAGATGTAGATTATGATCAGATGGATCTCGACGGTGCTGCTGCTGTTCACCGGTTTTTATTGTCCAGCGCTGAAGTGGCAAGTAATCTGCTACACTGGAAGCCCGCCCATACACGCTGTACAATCTTCATAGTCGACGACGATCTCTGATATCAACACGTTAATACCCACAGCGAATGATTCTCGTGGTGATGATTTTATCCGCCAATGGAATAGCACACACATTGGACACTCATGATCAACTGCATTGATACTGTGCCTCTTCCCCATCCTTAGCACAAATTTCTTGCTGACGGACGGTACAACGTCTGACGACTGTGAACCACGTCACTCGCTGAACTAGATCATTCGCTCTGGCGACAGCAATACTCTTTCTCCAACACAACAGCTATCTATGATAGTTTTCCTCGAGAATGTATTACGTTAAAATCAATGTTTTCGTGTGCCGATTCGTTGTTACAACTTTGTAAACGTCGAGTATCATCAAAACTTGACATATATATCTGTGGACATTAATATGATGGATTTTCACCCTTCGCTTTCATGATGGCTTGAAGCTTGCTGGGGGCACGTTCAGTGAGATGTATGAATGTCTGTGGAGGAATAGCAGCTTATTCTTTCTCAAAAGCTGAAACCAGAGAAAGTAATGATTTATTTATTTATCTATTTATTCTTCATAATTACAGCCTATTATACGAGAAGCTAGAATAGGCCATACAAATCACATTTCCTTAGATAGTAATAAATTATCTATTAACTATTTTTAGGAAACTTAATTTGTAAAATACTACAAGTACTTCTACTACTACAAAACTACAATAAAACGCTTAACCCGTTACCCAACTAGTAATACTACTATAAGCACTACAGAATATGTTTTGTGCTTGTTCATTTATTTTGGTGCATTTAACTTGTAGATGCATGTTTCTGCTACTGGATTCGCCCTCACACTACCCAGATCAAGAGCTATTGTCTGCTGGATTACTTGACGAACAGGAAGCACGTCAGCGGTGTATCGTTCGTAGAAGGTAATTCCACCCATCACTGTTACGTCTTGATGTCCACAATTCCATGATCACCTGCACCAACGCAATGTAGCTTCTTGGGACACTATTTCATTCAGTGGTTGACGACCTCAGTTATCTTCTCTCCATTTGCAGAGTGTGTTGTCCAGCCTGGATGACAGCATGCTGACTTAGGGTTGAATGATGCCTCGTGAAGCCTTCCACGGCCTTCGTGTATACTGAGGCTGCAGTATCGTCCTAGATGCGCCAGGTCGACTCGCTCCTTAGTGCTGCTTTGGGATCCATCATCCTTGATACCTGACTTACGTTACCTGCCGAATCTTCATACACCACGCAGTCCCAAAATGTGTGTTCTGTTATGTCCACACTGCCGCAGGTGCAACTATCATCCATCTGCTTCCTTATTTTGTATAGATACGTAGCGTACGAGACATACGTAATGTATCAGTCCACTTGACGGCTTAATAAATCTACTTTTCAATCTGTCCCCGTTGTTAAGGAGAAATTTGTATGCACTCCTGCCTGTGCCTGAAGTGTCCCATTCATTTTGCCACAGTTGCAATACGCAATCTTTTATTCCTTTTTTATAACTGGCCTCAGTTCCAGGCACACTTCGTACCTCCATTTGACGGCCCTTCTTTAACTAGTAAAAGGCTCCCCTTTTACTAATTTCCAAGTCCAGTGGGCATATTCCTAGAATTACTAACAATGCATCATTTGTGGTAGAGCAATAGGGCCCCTTAATCTTAGTAGCACTCCTCGTTGAACTCTTCTCACTAATGAGGCTGGCTTCACTAGCTGCAATCTATGAACCCAAACGCTCGCACCATATCTTACGACTGATGTTGATATAGATTGGTAGAATACTCTGATTGTTTTCAAGGGGAAACGAAATTGCCTGCTTGCAATGGTTATAATTTTATTCATCACATTTGTACCTTTTCTGCCTGCTTTCTCTATATGATGTTACTACATTCGTCCAGAAATACCCCTAGATATCTCGTTACTGCGCTCCTCCTAATAGTTCCACCAATTAATTTTATTTTAGGGTTTCTTACTAGGTTCCCATTCAGTATAAGATACGTTGTTTTCTGAGGCGTTAATGACAGTTTGATACTTCGACACCAGCCGTCAAGTTCGTGGATCGCCGCATTACATTTATGTTCTATAATTATTCTGGAGGCACTACTCACGGCGAATAGTACGTCATCTGCAAATGCTACCATCCACTTATGCCACAGTTGCATGTAACTTCTGTAGTGCCTGTAATACTAAATCCTAAAACTCTGGGACGCACATTGATCTCTGCGGACAGACTTTTGTCTTCGTTACTTTCTTTCCTGGGTATGTTAAAGAAGCATGTTTCCCGTGGCAATAATCTCTCAGGCAACTGTACACCGCTTTTGGACACTCAAAATCCCTAAGGTGACCACAGAAATACGGCCGCTATAGGTTATCGAAAGCTCCAGCAATAACAATCATCATCGCTGGAGAGTTCGTAGAATGAGTATCTGTTGGTAGCAAAATCGCCTTATTAATTGCGTCTGCAGTTGACTTGCCTGTTCTAACCTCTACTGGTGAACGTTCATCCCGTGTTGCCGTCTATGGTCTTCTTATCTTCTGCATAATAATTTTTTCAAATATCTTGCCGAGAAAATTCAAAAGATAAATTGGTCTGTAGGATTTGGGTATTATTGGATACTTATCTTGCCCTTTACTAATTATTCCCACTTCAGCTTTTTTCCACGGTGCAGGGACCTTTCCTTTCGTAATACATTCGTTGTACAGTTCGTGCAAGTAACTATCTGATTGGTCACGTAGTGCTTGTATTACTTCGGCAGGGATTCCATCTGTCATGGAGTTTTTTTTTTTAGTCTTAAAATTATTTGTTTAATTTCTTCTTGTGCGAGCCGCGTGGGGTAGCCGAGCGGTCTTAGGCGCCTTGCCACAGTTCGCACGGCTTCCCCCGTCGGAGGTTCGAGTCCTCCCTCGGGCATGGGTGTGTGTGTTGTCCTTAGCGTAAGTTAGTTTAAGTTAGCTTAAGTAGTGTGTAAGCATAGTGACCGATGACCTCAGCAGTTTGGTCCCATAGGAACACCAACCAACCACTCTTGTTGTGAGAAGGAATACACAAGGTTATTGTTTCTATAGTCTTCTCATAATATTCTTCGTAGTTTAACGTACCTGTGTCTACGCAATCTTTGGACTCTTTCTTCTTGGGTCACGCTGCTCTGGTATAGATAGCTTTCTAGCTCTTCTTGTTTCGCATGTTAATTTATGCATCACCTCGCTCCAGATGCAAGATACTCCTGTAGAACGACCTCTTCTGGCAGGTATCGATTACTCCATTGCTCTATGAATAGCCACTGTCTGTTGTTGCGCTTTAACAACTATGTATCACCCACTGATGGACACCCCGGACGCTGAAACACCCTTCTTAGTTGTTTCCGGTTAACGTTCTCATGTTGTGATTGGGTCTTATGTGCAAGTTTTCTCTGGTGTCTTGGATTTCCCCTCCAGCTATGGTATAGTGTATGATATGGTCACTTGATGTCATTCCACTCTCAATCTTCCAGCCTTTCGTACGGTGCGCCGCTACCGTATTTCCTAAAGTGACGCCAATATTTGACATTGTTCTGACCGTCCCTTCGTAGGTTGGCGCATTGCGATGTGCATTCAGTACCTATAGGTTGAGTTCTTCTAGTTGTCTTTCAAGGTCATCAGTAAGGCGGCTATGCCACAATACTAACTTCGCATTTGCATCAATGGGGTACAACAAGAACTTAGTTCGTCCTAAGTGAGTAACATCCTTTAGTGTTAGCAGATACTCGTCGATATCAACACTAAACTGGAAGTACATGGAAATCAGGATGCAACTCTTCCATCCGGTTAAATTTTCCACATAGATTACGTGTTCTGAACAGTACTGTGATATTTTTTTTACCTGTAATGGCCTTTTTACGTATTACTATTTCTGCTATAGGATTTTGCCCTTGTGTGACTCTCAGGGCAGTTATTGGCAAACTGGGCATCTTTAATAACTTCGTATACGGTTCTTGGAGGCACAATGGATCTAACTGCAACTCATCTGCGACTCTTGTAGCATCATGCAATACGTTGACACTTCTCATGACATTAAGCTGCCCTATCTTTATCTCCATTAGGTATATATTCGACAGTCTTGTCCTACTCGTCTGTAATCCCATGGTACAAGACCATGCGTGATTACGAAGTGCTTGTACAGTGTATCTAAGGGGAATGATTCATTTCCTTTAGCAGAAACCTGCTTCAAAAACCTCTCTAGTTTTCCCACTTTTGTTGGCACGTTGTTCACTCTGAGATGTATTCTATCTCCAAAAACAGGTACAGGAAAAGTAATATACTTCCCTTCTGGATGTTTATACCTTACTTGACGTCTTAGAGATGTAGTAAGCTTCATCGGCTCTTCCAGTCTAGTGAGTTGCATAACGTCCTCTTTGCTTTCATAAATCTGTAGCGGATCTGTTCTGGTGTTTTGTTGTTTCCTTCTTTGTAGTAAGCGTTCGTTTCCTGTACGAACTGGCTCTGAGTGTATTATGTGTTTGTTATAGATTCACGTTCTGCATTGGCGAATCTTCTTTTACTTCTGTAACAGCACATTGTAATCCTCAGGATGTGTGCTGTCGCATTCTACGTACAACTGCCCAGTTTGTGTCACAAAATTCTGGTCGCTATTATCATATATCATCCCTACATCCGCCTCCCATCTTTCTTCTCTGTTATACCACATAGTTCTGAAATTTCGCCAGAAACTTCTTTTCCTGCCTTTTCGTAGGTGCACGACGTTCTACTTCGGTCTTTGTTTCTTGCTCTTTTTTATGGTACTTACTGCTCACTTTTTGTCAGAAATTCCTCGCTCTTATCCTCCTCGATGGTGAGCTATGTTTCTTACATAGGCGGCAATTGATGACGTCATTGGAGTCCTCCTTGCTTTTTTGTGTTATGAGATGCTATCCACAAACCGTAATAGTGTTGTCGTATGTTTGGGGTCTGGAGCGAAATCGACGTTCTACCTCATCCCAGAGATGTTCCAATGGGTTGACCTCAGGACTCTGAGGAGGTCAATCCATTTCAGGACTGCACGACTGTTATTGTCCACAGATCATTGCCTTACAGATGCTGCTTTATGGCAAGTTGCACTCTCGTGCTGAAACATCTCCAAACTGTTCCTCTACTGTTCACAGTACACAATGCTGTAAAATATCTTCATATCCTTCCACATTTAGCGTTTTCTTAAGAGCAGTAAGGGGACCACGTCCTAATCACCGATACCCCAACTTTTCTGGAGGAAAAATCTGTCCACAGTCCATAGGCTGGTTTGAACAAGACAGTGCTTCACTGAGTATGGTCCTAGTGCAGTTGGTATGCGATTGCCCCCCTCCGACAGCGAACTGTCTTACCCGCCAATCATAGGTGATACTGTAGTTTAACGTGGACGCCGAATCGCGGTGCGACACTCCTATACCAACGCTACCTCCTCCGCACTACGCATGATAGCAGGTATTTGCCAAGCCCAAGCCCTTCGATCAGGTTTCCACAGGGTACAGAGTGATTCACCACTCAAAATCACTCGTTTGCAGTCGTCCACTGTCCAGCGGCGTCGATTAAGACGGGGCGAATGCAGAAAAGTGTGGCTTATGAGGAGCTGCTGGACCGTTGTATCCCATTCTTTTTAACTCCCTAGACACAGTTATCGTGCCAGCTAGAATCCATATTGTGTGAAGATGGAAGGGATAGGGATTAAGCACGACCCTCCATCATCTGTCGTGTTACTAACATACCCGTGACGTTAGGTGCCCAAGGACATACTTCACGCCGATTTTCTAAGATTTCTGTGCCCAGTGCCCCTGTCCAGCATGATAATGAACTTAAGGTAATAGTTCGTGGTATCTAAAATACTCAACGAAGTGTCGATATATTTCTCGATCTGCGGCTTATTGTCAGCTGAAAACGTCTGGGAAGCGTTATGTCGTCTGTTCCATATTCAGCCACAGACCTATATTCTGACTGGCACGCAAATATACAAGGTGATGCTCGTCACAATTTTGGATCTCTAAGATCAGATGCTTCGGCCAATGGCTGCCTTTCCTACTCTCAAGTTTTCCGCCCTCTGTCCGACTTGGCTGTGGCGTCATTCAGACATCCTCTGATTATTATGATGTCCTCATATGATCCCAGACTGTATATGTTATTCGTAGATCTACAGCCTGTACGAATCTCAAAAGTACAAGTCATAGCAACATGCAACAATCAAACTGAAAATCCCAGTTCGAGTAATAAATTTTGCTGAACTGTTTGATGGTTATCTCCCCTTGTGAATGTAGAAATTTACATGTCCATGACTGTAGGTGTTCTCTAAGTGGTTGGTTGTTCACATTTACATATTCGTGCCTTTGCACTTGGTCCTCAAGACCGTCGTGCAACTGTTACGCTAGCATAAATCCTGTGTAAAGTCCTGAACAAACAAACAATGTTATTCAAAAATTACACACAGCATGAAGCGAGTGTGTTGTCGGCAGCCTTTCCTCTGGGATTAAAAAATGAGACATGCACTGCCTGACAAAACAGGGAAGCATCCAGCAGACGTGGTTGGATGTCGATTTTATGTCGTACAGGTACTCACAGTTGGCGGGAATGTAAATCATTAGGGCAGCAATTCTCTGTGACAGGTAGAACAGTCGCCATACTGCATTGATATTGTTAGCGTTTAATGCTGTTACTATGCCTGGTGGGGTATATGAAGGTTCTGACCAGCGTTATATATCGTCTGATCACTGCGAACGACATAGAGATGCCACGTACTCGTATGAGACAGCGTTATCAGCACTTGACAGAGTTTGAAAGGAGCCTCATTGTGGGTCTGCATTGCGCTGACAGGTACAATCGTGCAATATCCAGATTTGTGTCCCAGTCAGATGTGACAGATGTCCGACGTTTGACTCCTTGGGAATGTGAGGGCAAGCGTACTTGAAAAAGTCCTCAGTCGGAATACTTGCACAAGATCACAAACAGATGTAATAAAACTTTATGTTCGAAGTTTACTTGTTCAAATAAACAAACAGTCTACTGTTTCTGATGCAGTACAACACAAGAAAATAAACGTTCTTCAGTAATTGTTTTTAGTTATGTGAAGGAAAAGTTCGTCCCAAACAATCCTTCTTCAATGAAACGAAACGAAATGAAAAGTCTGTCTTCAAAACAAAGTACGTATTTAAGCTCTATCTCACTAGCAGCACTACTTGTTCTTGGCGCAGAACATCAAGGCTCGGAACGCAGGCCGCGGGAGCGCAGCCGTCCGGGTGGCGAAGGCGACATCCGACCCAAGGCGGTGTCCAAACGGTGATGGTACATCAGTCGCTGGCTGGCGAAGACGGAACTGGCTCTTGACGGCTCCACGTCGGCAGAAGTAATCATTTGGCGGAAGATTACAATTTTCCTATTGACTATCGAATTACGGAGTATGCAGCAATAGTTACGTGTTTAGAGCGACCTCTGTTGCTATCTTTCTGCACCCTCTGGCTGGTTACCTGGAGGCCTTCTGGAGACTGAGCCAGATACTGAGTAAACCAGCATCAACGCAGAATTTGAGCTAAGGATAACCCTTAAGTACAGAGTCGTCGATGACGTCGCTATCTGTGTGGTCGTCGTTGGGTCGAGATGTAGACGTCCGAGGCTCGCATACGTGGGAATGACTGGAGGTGATGCTGGCAATGTGAGGTCCTTAGGTCCTTGGTGTCAGCAGGAGACCCCACCATGTCCAGTGTACCTGGAACAGAGAATGGTATAAGAGGCTCTGGTCGAAGAAAGGAACCATGGCGGGGGCATACCTTTTGAGTTTCTTGTGGCATCGTGTGCCGTCTGGGAGAGTAACCAGGAGCATGACACTGCCAAGTAGACAGGAGATTGTTGTGGGAAGCCTTCAGGGCTCTCTACAGACAAGATTCATCACCCAGGCAGGGTCTTGGAGTGTGAACCTGTATCGACAAGGTGGGGTTTGTCCTGAGGGTGAAGGATGGTCATAAGATTGAAAATGTCAGCCATGCAGCGTCTCCACAGGTCAAGACCCACCTTGTGGGCGACTGAGCACAACATCCAAGGAATGCTGACGTCAGAGTTTGGACACTTCAGTTTTAAAAGTCTGATCAAAATGTTTGGGCACACGATTTGAATTGAGGTCAAAAGAGACAGTATCGTTCAAAGAAATACCATTGGAGGCACAAAAGGACGAAAAATCAGAGGATGTAAATTTTGGGCCATTGTCGGTTACAATGGTTTCTGGGAGTCCTTCCAGGGCAAAAATCTGTGTCAGAGCCATAACGGTCTGAGTAGCATAGGTAGAAGTCAGATGGGAGACAAATGGAAACCCTGTGCCAGCATCAATTGTAATGATCCATGAAGTCCGGCACAGGGTCTGACAAAGTCAGTGTGGAGGGAGGAGTAGGGGTGAGTGTTTTTGGCGAACCGAAGTATCGGTGCATTGAAGGGGCTTGCTTGCTATGACTTGTAGGTCAGGCTGTAACCAGGTTTGTGATGACGGCATCCATGCCCCACCAGTAGACATGTTGTGTGGCCTGTCACTTCATGAGGATGATCCCCCCAGTGGCCCTCATGTAGCAAGTGGAGAATGCAGTTGTGAAGGGCCCCAAGAATGACCATCCGAGTGCAACCATTGCCACCCGGTACCAGAACAATGCTGTCCCATGAGTAAAGCTCCTGTCGACGTGCCTAGAATGCCTGTATATCAAAGTATGTGAAGGTCATGTGTTTGGTCTTCCAGCCTGACTGGACATGCCGCAACACACCATGTAGGATGGGGTCGCTAGCCATGTGCCATTAGAGGATGTCCACATAGAGTCAAGCTGTGGGATGGCAGCTTCCGTGTCAGAGTCCAGGTGAAAGTGCACTTCAGGCTTTGCACCAAACATCGGATCTTACCCCACTAGTAACCTGGAAAGAAGATGCAGTTTAGCATGGTGCATGGTTGCTGAAACGTGATCTCGTAAGTGTAACTGGAAAGAAAGAGAGCCCATTGTTGCAGGTTGCAAACTGTGTTGGTAGGGATTAGAGCTGAAGACTTGAGGAGACACAGCGAGGGCTTAACATCCATGAGGTGAGTGAATGCCCAACCATAGACATAGCCACAAAGTTTCTTGATGCTGAAAATGATAGCTAAATCTTCCTTTTGGATTTGACTATAATTATGTTGGGCTGTATTTAGAGTCTCTGACACGAATACAATCGGGTGTTCCACACCATTGGCCACATGAGAATCTGTCGGCTCTACCCCATAGCTGGGTGCATTTGTGGCCAGGATGAAGGGTTGGGAGCAAACACGCGTCATCAAGCACATGGCCTGGAGGAGAGCCTGTTTCAGAGCCCAGAACGCCCTGCCACATTGCAGGGGCCACTGTCACTGAACATTCTTGCGAAGGAGGTGATGACAGCCAAATGTGGGATAAAATGCTGGTAGTTCGTCAGATGCCCCGACACCGACTTCAGTTGGGATATATCCTGAGGAACTAAGAATTTTTGAATAGCTTCCATGTCTTCAAGAATGGGACGAATACCTGAAGCACTGAGCACATGTCCAAGATATTCCACTTGTGGCACAAGAAAGTCAGACTTGTCTTTGTTACATTGGAGCCCTCCACGATCAGATACTGGGAACAAGATGTCAAGATTATGTGCTAGGACGACAGCAGATGTACCAGTCACTAATACGTCGTCCAGGTAGTTAGCAGTTCCTGGAACCTCACACAGAACGTTTTCAAGGTATCGCTGAAATATTGCCACTGCAATTGCAACACCATAAGGAAGCTGACTATATTAGAACAGGCAAAACGGCTTCTATGCCATCAACACTTCTCAGGAGGCTGCATCTAAAAGAGCCTGAGGTTATGTGTCACAAAGGTCAACTTTGGCGAACATTTTGCCCCTGCCTATTTTGCTCAAGATCTCTTCCATTTTTGGAATGGGTAGGAGTCAATGACAAAATGAGCATTCACTCTTGCTCACTTGGGCCTTGTTGGGTTTTTCAGTTATAACGGTGGGGTAACCCAACAGGTGTAAGGATGCCGTCGTCTTGCAAACATTGAAGTTCCTACTTCAGCTTGTCCCTGAGGGCGAATAGGATCATGCAAGCATTACAGAACTTAGGAATGGCAGTAGGGAGGAAGGTTATATGAGCCTCGAAACCTCAGACACCAGACAAGAGAACGGAGAATACAGCAGGATACTTAGCAAACAAGTCCGAAGTGTAGGAGCTGGCTGCCACCTGGCTCACTAGGAGGTTGTAATTGTGAATTTCTAATCCAACGACCTTGAAGAAGTCAAGACTAAGAAGACTGGAAACTCCAGAAGTGTTTACGAACAGAACACGGCCTGTGATTATGTGGTGCCGTACTGAATGTGGCCAGAGAAGGTGCCTGTGGCAGAAATGAGATTGTTACTGAAACTATAGAGCAGAATTGGGGCCCCAATTGCTTGATACGTCTGACAGTCAGTGACAGTGGCAGACAAGCCCACGTCAATTTGTAGTTAAACTGGGACACCATCCATCAACACCAGAAGAGACATGGACTTGTTCGAGTGGAGCATTAAGGATTGGACAAAACAAATGTTTGGCGATGCGACCTACCCACAGGGAACATCGCATTCGGGGGAATCTGGGGCTGTCCAGCCAACTGACGTGGCGTGGGAGGAGCCAGCTCGCTTGCACCTTGTGACCCAGTTTTCCGCATGCTGTACACTTCGCACGCCAGAAGCGACACTGTAGCCGTTGGTGGCTAATGAAACATTAAACACACAAGGGCAGTTAGTACAGGTGTACCCTCCATGTGACCTCCCCAGAGGGCATGTTAGGAAAGGAGTGTTCTCCTCAAGAGGGGTAGGAGGTGAACACCAACGCTGGATCCTGCAAAGTCGCGGACGAGTTCAGGGATTGCTCAAATGCCCAAATGATGGGTGGCAAGACTCTAGGGAAGGATCTTCTAGTTTTTGATGATTTTGGCGGAGACCCTCGTCAGGGAAATGTACTAGCACCATGCTCCGCACCAGTGAAGAGACACAGGAATGTCTGCTCTGAGAGTTTGTACACTGGAAGCTACAATTACGTGATAGTGCCTGCAGATGAGTGATTCGCTTTCGATAACACTCATTGGGCAGTTTGAAAGAACGAATATGCTTGTGGTACGCCGCTGACACATGAAACGAGAGCCAAAAGAATCCAAAACACTGGATTTCATCACTGTATTGGAAAGAAAGTCCACGTCAGACTCTGGATCAACTGATAGAGTGGCCGGCATTTGCCAGGAGATAGGCACACTGCTGTGTATCATCTGTTATTAAGTGAACGAGGAAATGTTGCTCTATCCTCACTATGTAACAGGACCAGGGTTCCACGTTGCGGTCGAACTCAGGGAACGGCGGTGGCGGCGACCAGAAGTTGAGGACTGAAGAGTGAATCTGGTCCAGGCGTCCCGCAAATGCCGCTGCTGACTGCGGGAGCGACGCGAGCCTTTACAGAAGCAGTTTGCTGGTGCGCTGCATGTGCTGCAGCAGATGGATGATGGGGTGAGTAATGTCTACCGGCTCGTCTCCAGATGCAATGACGAAAAAATTACACTAAAGCAGTACCTAGAAGAGTCGCGTGAAAGTTTTTGAAATATCTCGTCACCAACTGAAGTATCCCTCACTCGGAATATCCCATAAGTTCGTGTGAAGATGTAATTAAACTCTGTTTATTTGAACAAGTTAACTTCAAACAGAAAGAGTCTACTTTTTCTGGTGCATTACAACAAACGAAAATAAACGTTCTCCAACAATTCTTCTTAGTTATGTGAAGGAAAAGTTCGTCACAAACAATCCTCCTTCAACGAAACGAGAATAGATTATTGAGAGAGTAGGTTATGTTCCCTCGACCAATGAAATGCCTATCTTCAAAACAAAGTACGTACGCAGAGTTCTGTCTCATGAGCAGCACAACTTGTCCGCGCCGCGGAACACCATGGCTCGAAACGCAGGTCGTGGGAGCGCTGCCGTCAAGGTGGCGAAGGCGATATCCGATCCGAGGCGGTGTCCAGACGGTGATGGTACATCAGTCGCTGTATGATGAAAACGGAACTGGCTCTACCCGGCTCTGCGCGGACAGAAATACTCGTGCACCGGTAGGTTACAGTTTTCCTGCTGGCTATCGAAGCTACAGCGGATGCAGCAAGAGGTCTCACGTCTGGAGCGACCCCTGTTGCTATCTTCTGAGCCCTATGGCTGGTTACCGGGAGTTACTCTGGAGGCTGCCGGATATCGTGGGAACCAGCTTGAACGCAGGGGTTGAGCTGACCTGCTAAGTACAGATGCATAGCGGGTTGGCACCGTCGAAGGCAAAAATGACAGACACGCCTACAAACGCTGTCAAGGTTCCAGTCTACCACGTCTGACCACCACAAGACAGACACTCTGTATTGTGCACGAGCACATTATAAACGCCTTACATCGGCGCCTGCCATCCGACAAGTTATAAAGCCCCTCCAACATTCTGTGACAAGCTGCAGCCAGATTAGGAAATTACCGTCCCGTACCTAGGTTGCCGCTAATACCACAAAAAGGACGGTTACATTTGTAATGGTGCCGTGGCTGGGAAGCACGGTTGGTAGTGACTGCGGGAGATCTGGCAGCACATCGTACGTCACAGACATCCCGTGTCCTCACGTGTTACCTTTCATGTGACAGTATCGTGATGCCATTTTTCGACAGGACAATGGTTGTCCACACATGGCACGTGCCTCTATGAACTGTGTGCGTGATGTTGAGGTACTCCCTTGGTCAGCAAGATCCTCAGATATGCCCTCCATATTAGAGCATGTGTGGGACCAAGTTTGACGTCAACTCCATTTCAGAGATAGTATTCAGGAAATTAAGGACCATTTACAACATGTATGGACCAGGTTGATTCAGGAGATGATACGACGGCTTTATGACACCCTTTCCAACTGAATCAGTGCATGTATGCAGACCAGAGAGGGTGGAACGTTAAAATGATAATTTTGGTCATACTGCAAAGTTCTTTGTAAATTTGACTCAACTTTGTTATCACTGAAATAACACCGCATACCATCTCAGCCCTCGGAGTTTCATTTCATTTCCTTATCCTCTTCTGGGCGCTTCACTTTTTTTGTCAGGCAGTGCACAATAAATCACCAACATACTCTTACAATTCCATGTATTTTATTGTTCATTACATGAAGAAAATATGGCACATTGCCTGTTGCAGTAACATCAAATGACTGATAGAAGCACTGTCACTTCGAAACATATATACAGGGTTTTTCCAAAAGTTAATCAAATTTCACCTGGTTGTATCATCTACATGAATGAAGATAGAAATTTAAACTGAATTTCAACTCATGCATCGAAACTGAAAGTTTACATTGGCGCCAGTTTAACGTTTCTAGTTAATGATGTTGCTAGGAGGGATCTTTATGAGCTATCTAGCTCGCTCGCTCGTCCATTACCCAACGTGAATCAAATTGTAAGCAGCAACCAAAGGTGTTGTATGTTCTCCGTTTCAAGAGGTGCAGTTCAGTTATATTTGCACGATGTGATTTACGATACCTCATACCGCTTAAGAGCATAACCGGATCTCATATGGCACCACTGGCCTACAAGGTTGATGTAACTCACAGTACGAGACATTTTTGTGCTCGTGGTGGATTGTGAAGATTCTGTCTACATGCGTCATCGACCTAATAACTTTGTGCGAACTTAGACGCCCCATATCAACAGCAGTGAATGCAGTAACTCCAGGATTGCTGGAAAAAATATAGGATGAGCTTGACTATCGACTGGCTGCTTGTAGTGCATCCCTTGGAGGATACACTACACATTTGTGAAGGGTAAATAAAAGTTTTGATATAAAACATAATCGTAAAGAATACCCCAAAGTTGTATAAGGGATGATAAAAAAGTTTCCGTTTGAGGGCGTTGCTGCAGCTTATATGCAACGTAGCCCGACTGCGATGGGTGTACATAAGCAATGACATGTAGAACAGAGGATTAGTGTGGCATTCGTGTCTTTCCGACGTGCGTGCTGTAAATAGGAAAACGTAAACTATGGCGACGTTATTACCAAATACGTCCAAAAAGGACCAACGTGTTGTTATTCTTTCTTTGGCTGTCGAAGTACAAACACCGATAGACATCCATCTAAATAATAAGAATGTCTATTGGCCAGCATGTCTGTTGAAAACCACCGTTGTAGAATAGTGAGCCAAGGAACTCTGCTGCTTCATGACAACGAACATCCCCATATCGCAAATACCGTAACGCAGAAGTTACGACGACTCAGGTGGGAAACAATCGAGCACACGCCTTCCACTGGGGTATCAAATGTCATGGGAACGCTCCTAATATCGCGTCGGACCTCCTTTGGCCCAGGGTAGTGCAGCATCTTCACGTGGCACGGTCTCAACAAGTCCCTTGCAGAAATATTAAACCATTCTGCCTCTATACTAGTCCATAACTACGAAAGTGTTGCCCGTACAGAATTTTGTGCACGGACTGACCTCTCGAGTATGTCCCATAAATGTTCGATGGGATTCTTATCGGGCGATATGGGTCACCAAATCATTCGTTCGAATTGTCCAGAACGTTCTTCAACCCAGTCGCAAAGAGTTTTTCCCCGGTAACATGTCGAATTGTCATCCACAAATATCTAATCGTTGCTTTAGAACATAAAGTCCATGAATGGCTAAAAATGGCCTCGAAGTGGCCGAACATAGCCATTCCCAGTCAGTGATCCGTCCAGCTGGATCAGAAGACTCAGTACGTTCCATTTAAACACAGTCCACACGATTATGGTGCCACCACCAGTTTGCGCAGTACCTTGTTGACAACTTGGGTCAATGACTTCGTGGGGTCTGCGCCACACTTGAAACCTACTATCAGCTCTCACCAACTGAAATTAGGACACAACTGATTGGGCCACGGTTTTACAGTCGCCTGTGGTCCAACCGATATGTTCATGAGCCAAAGAGAGGAGCCGCAGGCGATGTCGTGATGTTAACAAAGGTACTCGCGTCGGTCGTCTACTGCCATTGTCCATTAACGCCAAATTTCCCCGCACTGTTCTAACCGATCAGTTCGTCGTACGTCCGACATTGATTTATCAGGTAATCCACGCAGTGTTGCTTGTCTGTTAGCACTGACAACTCTACGCAAACACTGCTTCTTTCGGTCGTTAAGTGAAGGTCGCCGGCCACTGCATTGTCCGTGTTGAGAGGTAACGCCTGAAATCTAGTATTCTATGCACACTCTTGACGCTTGGGATCTCGAAATACTGAATTCCCTGACGATTTAGAAACGGAATATTTCATGAGTCTAGCTCCAACTACCATTTCGCGCTCAAAGTCTGTTGATTTCCGTAGCGCGGTCATAATCACGTCTGAATCCTTTTCACGTGAATCACCTGAGTAAAAATGACAACTCCTCCAATGCACTGCCCTTTAATACCTGGTGCATGATATACTATCGCCAACTGTATAAGAGCATATCACTACCCCATCACATTTGTCAACTCAATGCATAGTCTTGATCTCTCCACATGTGGTTATCACGCCTTTGGTCCCTTAAAAAACGCTTTGAATGGATGATGATTCCTGTCCGACTAGGACGCGCAGCAGGGACTTACGAACCTCTTCACGGAGCAGGACACGATGTTTCACCAAACGCGTGTCTTCAACCTGGTGCGTCGGTGCGATGATAGCCGCAATGCTCACGGAAAATTTGCCTGAACGGCATACCGATTCTGGAATATGTGAACTTCGAACGGAAACTTTTTGATCACCCAATAAATGTTCTTGCTAATACATGTGAGAAAAATATAACTGGTCCGGAAAATACATATAAGACTGGCATGGAAGTGATCTCTGTTAATGAACAAGAGGAGAGCCTATTTAAGAGAATGCTGGAAACTATGATTTCGATGCACCAGTCGGTTGCTGTCACATATTTGCGCATGCGTATCTGCCACACGTTCCGTACCGAATTCTTCGCAATGTCATTACGTTTCAGTGAGTGAGTGGAGCAGCCGTGTTTAGTGACCAGTTGAATGCAACACAAAATCGTGCTCGCGACAAAACAGCCCGTGTTCACTGTCTAGTGCTAGACAAAGCACAGATCATGGGAAACGTGTGTGGAAGTGTTTGCGCTAGACTTTAAGACTGGAAGTGCTTTTGGCAAATCTCTAGTATACTCTGAAATCCAAAAATTAGTGACAAGATGGTGCGAAACGGGCTTTAAAGAAAATAACAAGCGTAAGAATCCGAAAAGAGATCGAAAATCAGAAAACGTTGCTCGAGTGAAGGAAAGCCTGGAGCAAAATCCGTCGATTACTCAACGATATTTGTCTCTGCAAGTTATAATTAAAGAGGTTGACGTGCCGAAGCATGAGACATCAGTACCCCTCACAGATTTACTCTTGCGCAAAAAAGCGTCCAGACGAACCTTCGCGTGTTGAGTTCTGCCAGTGTTTTCCTACTGAAGTGAAATCAAAAATTTTAGGTGCTCAGTTTTTCATTTCTTCAGATTCAGCATGGTTCTGTGTGTCAGGGTATATGAACTCACAGAATATGCCCCATTATCCATCAAAAAATCTCTATCAGTACTTTGAAAAGCCACTGTATAATCTCAAGATTGATGTATGGTGCGCAATGTCTGGTGTCCGCATCGTAACGCGAGTCTTTCACAAGATTTTTAATACTAGCCGGTATTTCCAGAAACTGTTTAATCTATATGTGGTTCAGCTCACAGAAGATGAGCGACTGCCGGCCGCTGTGACCGAGCGGTTCTACGCGCTTCAGTACGGAACCGCGCTGCTGCTGCGGTCGCAGGCTCGAATCCTGCCCCGGGCATGGATGTGTGTGATGTCCTTAGGTTAGTTAGGTTTATACAGGGTGTTACAAAAGGTACGGCCAAACTTTCAGGAAACATTCCTCACACACAAATAAAGAAAACATGTTATGTTGACATGTGGCCGGAAACGCTTAATTTCCATGTTAGAGCTCACTTTAGTTTCCTCAGCATGTACTGTACTTCCTCGATTCACCGCCAGTTGACCCAATTGAAGGAAGGTAATGTTGACTTCGGTGCTTGTGTTGACATGCGACACATTGCTCTACAGTACTAGCATGAAAAACATCAGTACGTAGCATCAACAGGTTAGTCTTCATCACGAACGTGGTTTTGCAGTCAGTGCAATGTTTACAAATGCGGAGTTGGCAGATGCCCATTTGATGTATGGATTAGCACGGGGCAATAGCCGTGGCGCGGTACGTTTGTATCGAGACAGATTTCCAGAACGAAGGTGTACCGACAGGAAGACGTTCGAAGCAATTGATCGGCGTCTTAAGGAGCACGGAACATTCCAGCCTATGACTCGCGACTGGGGAAGACCTAGAACGACGAGGACACCTGCAATGGACGAGGAAATTCTTCTTGCAGTTGACGATAACCCTAATGTCAGCGTCAGAGAAGTTGCTACTGAACAAGGTAACGTTGACCACGTCACTGTATGGACAGTGCTACGGGAAAACCAGTTGCTTCCGTACCATGTACAGTGTGTGCAGGCACTATCAGCAGCTGACTGGCCTCCACGAGTACACTTCTGCGAATGGTTCATCCAACAATGTGTCAATCCTCATTTCAGTGCAAATTTTAT
Organism: Schistocerca gregaria; assembly: GCF_023897955.1. NCBI lineage: Eukaryota > Metazoa > Arthropoda > Insecta > Orthoptera > Acrididae > Schistocerca > Schistocerca gregaria. Next base: position 469,444,029 of record NC_064931.1, read on the forward strand.
CTTCCAACGCGATCAAATTGTACATTTTCACAATCATCATGTGTGGGCTGACGAGAATCCGCACGCAATTGTGCAATCACGTCATCAACACAGATTTTCTGTGAACGTTTGGGCAGGCATTGTTGGTGATGTCTTGATTGGGCCCCATGTTCTTCCACCTACGCTCAATGGAGCACGTTATCATGATTTCATACGGGATACTCTACCTGTGCTGCTAGGACATGTGCCTTTACAAGTACGACACAACATGTGGTTCATGCATGATGGAGCTCCTGCACATTTCAGTCGAAGTGCTCGTACGCTTCTCAGCAACAGATTCGGCGACCGATGGATTGGTAGAGGCGACCATTCCATGGTCTCCACGCTCTCCTGACGTCAACCGTCTTGACTTTCATTTATGGGGGCATTTGAAAGCTCTTGTCTACGCAACCCATGTACCAAATGTAGAAACTCTTCGTGCTTGTATTGTGGACGGCTGTGATTTAATACGCCATTCTCCAGGGCTGCATCAGCGCATCAGGGATTCCATGCGGCGGAGGGTGGATGCATGTTTCCTCGCTAACGGAAGACATTTTGAACATATCCTGTAACAAAGTGTTTGAAGTCACGCTGGTATGTTCTGTTGCTGTGTGTTTCCATTCCATGATTAATGTGATTTGAAGAGAAGTAATAAAATGAGCTCTAACATGTCCACATAACATATTTTCTTTCTTTGTGGTTGAGGCATGTTTCCTGAAAGTTATGCCGTACCTTTTTGTAACACCCTGTATAGCTCTAAGTCTAGGGAACTGATGACCTTAGATGTTAAGTCCCATAGTGCTTAGAGCCATCTGAACTATTTTTTTGATGAACGACTGTATGGGTTTCTTCAGTAAGATGGCACAACTGCACACGCCGCATTAACAACCATGTCAAGTGTGCATGACGTGTTCGGTGAGAAGAGGGCAATCAGCAGAGGTAATGGAGTCTCTTGGCCTACTTGATCTCCTGACCGCTCTCCCTGTGGCTTTTACTTGTAGGGAAAATTGAAAGGTCAAGTGTACTCAAATAAACTTTACACTTAGGAAGAACTACAGCAGACCAAGGAATACGCTATTGCTACTATCCTTCAAGCAGTGCTGCTACGCGTTTCTTACAGTCTAATACGCTGACGAGCCAAAGAAACTGGTACACCTACCTAATGTCGTATAGGACCCCCGCGAGCATGCAAAAGTGCCGCAACACCGCGTGGTATGGAATCGACTAATGTCTGAAGTAGTGCTGGAGGGAACTGGCACAGTGAATCCTACAGGGCTGTCCGTAAATCCGTAAGACTACGAGCGAGTCGAAATCTCTTCTGAGCAGCACGTTGCAAGGCATGCCAGATATGCTCCATAACGTTCACGTCTGGGGAGTTTGATGGCCAGCGGAACTGTTTAAACTCAGAAGAGCGTTCCTGGGATCACTCTGAAGCAATTGTGGGCGTATGGAGTGTCGCGCTGTCCTGCTGGAAATGCCCATGTCCGTCAGAATGGATAATGGACATGAACGGATGCAGGTGATCAGACAGGATGCTTACGTACGTGTCATCTGTCAGATTCGTTCCTAGACGTATCAGGGGTCCCATATCACACCAACTGCACACGCCAAAGACCATTACAGAGCCTCCACCATCTTGAACAGTCCCTGCTCGCATGCAAGGTCCATGAATTCATGAGGTTGTGTCCAAACCCACACGTCCATCCGCTCGATACAATTTGAAACGAGACTCGTCCGACCAGGTAACATATTTCCAGTCATCAACAGTCCAATGTCAGTGTTGACGGACCCAGGCGAGGCGTAAAGCGTTGTGTCATGCAGTCATCAAATATACAGGAGTAGGCCTTCGGCTCCGAAAGCCCATATCGATAATGTTTCGTTGAATGGTTCGAACGCTGACACTAGTTGAAGGCCCAACACTGAAATCCGGAGCAATTTGCGGAAGGGTTGCACTTCTATTACATTGAACGATTCTCTTTAGTCGTCATTGGTCACGCCTTCTTGCAGAATCTTTTTCCGGCCGCAGCGATGTCGGAAATTTGATATTTTACCGGATTCCTGATATTCATGGTACACTCGTGAAATGGTCTTACGGAAAAATCCACACTTCATCGCTACATCGGAAATTATGTGTCCCATCGTTCGTGCGCCGACTATAAGACCACATTCAGATTCACTTAAATCTTGAAAACTTGCCATTGTAGCAGCAGTAACCGATCTAATAACTGCGCCAGACACATGTCTTATATAGGTGTTGCCGACCGCAGCGCCGTATTTTGCCTGTTTACGTATCTCTGTATTTGAATAGGCATTCCTATACCAGATTCTTTGGCGCTTCAGTGTATTTCCAGCGTCTTCTGTGATGTTCATTGACAAGAGTCAGTCCAGCGTCAGTCTTACTGCAAATATTTTCCGGGCCAGTTTTATTTTGCGCGCCCTGAGGAAGACACGTCCTCGTAAAATTGGATGTTTCTTGATAAATAAGAACTTTGTAATCCCTTGCAAAGGGGACCCGAAGTTTGTATCTTCATTGGTGTAGGCTGCAGAAGCTAATATAGTCTTGTTAAGTAAACTGAATATTTTTGAAACACCTTGAATTGTTCGAAGCATTCCAGGCGTGAGACTAGACAGATATCTGGAATAATGTTGAAAACAACAATTTGCGGTATGAAAATTACTTCCAAAATGGTTAGTGAACAACATAGAGCAATACTGCGCCTTGAAGCCCAAAGTTTCATAAGAGTCGAATCGAACTTCCTTCTCCAAAACGAGAGGATTTGCTTGAGAGTCCTCCATACCAGAGATGTGTTGTACAGAGATCGGAAAGAAAAATATATCATGCAGTGAAAATTAAATGTTTGCGTGTTATGTATTTTGCGAAGTACAAAGTCAAGTGAACGAAGAGGAAAACTTTGCCAGAGGCTTGAATACAAAGGGGATAGCAAGTAAATGAATGTAGATGACAAGCGCGTAAATGAGTATAATCATTTGAACATCGAATTATAGTATGTCAGATAAGGGTGTGACGCCATAGATGCTAAGAAGTGCTAACAACTTACGCAAGGTCTCAAAGTGCTACGAACCTACAGCTAAGAACGAATAAAAAATAAGCCATATATGTTATTACCAATAGAAAATTTAGGAAACAACAGCTAATTTTGCGAAAAATATTTATGGGTGAGTCAAATGTGTGACCACCGGCTCTGCATTCATGATTTCCGTAGATGGAACCATGCGTCTTTATGGACGTTATTAATGTGAGCCTAAGTGATGGTTTAGACAGAATGAAAATAAAAACAATGATCGCTAACCCAATGTTATGTGAGCACCAATATGATACCAATGCAAAGGATGGAAACATATAAAAAATTAAGATTAGACAAACTTCGTTACAGGTATAACGGCAATATTAAAAGCTATTTGTGTAAATAAAACAACAATAGATCCATCGGATGAGTTAAGTAAAAGACAGCAAGAAACGAAATTTAAACAGCGTAGCAATAAACAAAAAACTGAAAGTAACACTACATTTCAAATAATTTTACAACAATGATACTTCACTATTCTTACGGAGACTGAAACTGACATTCAGAGTAACGAACGGATTGAACCACGTAACCTTTCAGGAAGATAGTGAACAGCTGAACAAAAAAAATGCTTTTTCACTTTTAGTCGTTACAGTGACTGTATGGATATTAAACTACAGTGCAAAGCGAAAAAGCAATGGCACAAGCCGTACAAAGGAATTTTTCGCCTGCAATTCAGAGTGAAAGTCGCATTTTCGCAACTCAGATTTGTAAATGACAATAATGTCCTGTAATGTAGAATGAAAATTGATGTACAAAAACATACCTTGGTTTCGGTTTCATTATGTACTAATTTTTAATATGTATTAATAATGGCAATAAAATGGGACAGAATACACGTTGAAGGAAGATGAATAAATTGCATAAGGATGTCATACCTTCCAGGAGAATCTAAGATTTGCTCCGTGATGTTAAAGATTTAACGCCAGCTTCCCGCTGGACAAAAGTCATTAAAAATCCAAATGCTTTATCTCGACTTCATCAATGTCACATCCCAATATTCGACTTCCTTTAATACTGAAATAAATTAAAGGTTATAGTATGAGAAATGAATTGCACTGATCGCTAGAATATCGATCTCAGTCTTACTACTGATGATTATGAGCACAAATACTTGCAGAAAAACAAAATACATGGAATTGACGTTACTTAGATAGTGTCAGAGAGGAATATGCGTCAGTTGACGGAATCAGATTCAGCATTACCATCATGATTTATGGAAGGCTGTCAGACAGCAAAAACTTACAGGAGATTTTGACATAAAAATTTAAATTTGAGCTTGTTATAAATCCGATTAACTACATTTTTTAAAAATTTCTAAAAAATACTGTTTTTCCATTTAAAAATGTGTTTTTGTTAGCCTCTGCGGAGCCAGTAGTGGATTAGAAGAGGAACCGTGCCTCATACCATGCCCTGTAGACTGTGCGCTGACGGAGTGGAGTGCCTGGGAAGAATGTACGACCCTCTGCGGACCAGGTCTTCACAATAGGACCAGGAAAGTAAGTTGCGCTTTTAACAGCAACTAGTAACACAATTTGACATTGGTGTATGCGTGCTGTTTACCAGCTGGCAAATGCATGCACATACAGGTGCTATATATTCCCTAGTAAAATAATAATATGGAATCTGAGGCACCTCACCTCTCTTGAGCGCCTAGTATTAATAACGAGTTTGTTTGTAGGTCGTTTACTGTGTGCGAGTGCCAAGAAAAATACAAAGGCCAAAATAACTTCACTCACTAAAGTTGCTTACAGCTAGTTTCTGAGACAAATTTATAGAAAGGGACCTAGGGGCGTCTTAATGGTTGTAAGTGTTTTAATCCGTAAGTAGGAATTGTTTCCCTGAGACTAAGATGTTAACGATATTCAACTATTGTTACTGAAACTATAGCGTCGGATGGTGTCACTGAAACTTTTCGATATTTCGACAAAGGTTTTATAAAGTTATTTGGCACTAACACTTATTTTATTTAAACGTGGTAGCAAACTACATGCACCATGACTTGAAATACTGGACCAAAGGAATTTCAATTTATATCTCCGAGTTCTGTTTGATTATCTGTATATTGTGCCAAAGTACGGGTTTCACGTGTAATTTTCGTGAACAGAAAAGTCGAAGTTGTTTCATTTCAGTTCAGAACAACTAATACAGGGCACAATGAAAGTTGCTCAAGTGAAGCTGATTTGTTACATCAACGAACGTCGAACTTTTAGTAAAGTTGTACACCATATTTCACACGTCCACAGTCATGGTACCGAAAGGAAGAGGAAAATTTTAAGCGTTTTTGCTATAGTTATTCAGCAGATAGCTACAGCCAAATCAACGTGTTTACTAATATGAATGTTATTTATTTGTCTCATAGCAAACAATGTTCAAGGCCACAAGGAATAAATTTGTTCCACTATACCAATTTGACACGCAATTTCGCAATCAGCATGAAGTAAGATTTGAAATAAGAGGATATGTAATGAATCACGATAACTATGATCCATACCAATCAATATACTGTACCTTAGCAGTTATCACTGGATTAAAGGTACCGTATGGTATCACACAGTTTCAAAATAATTGATCAGATGTCGCCTGGTTACAAGGAGAGGGGCCTGTCCTCTGACTGTGCGATCCATATTAACAACATTTTGTGAAGACATACTGTTTACACTTTCTGCATCATCGTCACAAAGCTGGACCACTGCAGAATGTGTGTTTAAAGTTTTGAAAATGTCATAATGTAGATCTGTACCAGTAGGCTCAAGTTAAGGATATGTTTTCCTATAAATTGCGACTGATGAGACTCCCAAAACGCAAAAAAGACAAAACTGAACAAACACCACATCTGTACAATTAAAAAACAACGTAGTCTCTCCGAAGGGATAATTAACGTATTAAGCAAGCAAAGACCCCAAAATTATTGAAGGGGACTCGATTAAAGAAGCGAAAGAAAAAAAAAGCGTGAGTAGCAGACGACTGCAACGTAAGACATGCGCTTTGATCTCTGTTTCACACAGCACCATGATGGCGTAGCAGTAAATATTTTACACTCGCCATTGGAAGTTGTGCAGCTTGCGTGGCTCTCCGTTCCGGTAATAGCTATTTCGTTGTCCTGGCAGCGTCTCGTAGCACATACGCCCCATGCTGTCATGCAGCATACATGCCCTCTCAGTTAATTCAATGACAGAAACACGATATTACTGCAGTGCCCGGAACGGACGAGAAGTGTGTCAGAATTGAAACACTGATCAGAAATGGCCAAATGAATCGGAATTCAGATGACGTATTGGAAAGTGTAATAGCAATAAATGGTGGAAATGGTGGAGAAATGATGTACACGTAGGTCCAGCGCCGTCTTCTCTTGTGTGACCGTGAAGGTCAGTACTGCACTGAGCTGACACAATGAAGAGTCATCAAACGAAGTAGGAACGTGAGAGGAAGATCCAATAGGCTTCGTTGACGTGGAAGGAAGCAATATTAGTGAGCGACAGAGGACAGTAATTGATCTGCAGTCGACGGTTTTGCGATACCGAAACATTCTGACTCAATCGGGACATCCTTCTGCGACAGTGATGCGTTGTGGAACCAATGGATAGAAGAGGATTCACCTAAGAAACAGTGGAGCACTGCACCACGGAATATAAACCTCGGGACGGCCTTTCGATCCGCATGGTTGTCGTAGGTAGTACGTCTTTGTCCACAATGTTGGCTCGACACCCAGTGAGTGTAGTCCTGTTAGCGTCGTCAGTCCTCTGCCACCTGCTGCAGGTCATACTGTTCCATTGCCTTGTCTTTCATTGTCAAGAAACCACAGTGAGTTCAGTCTGCAATGACAATGCGAATGGCATTGTTGGCAGGTTAAGTGGTAAACTGTAGTGACTTGACACCAGTTCTGCTTCAACCCGACCTGGCGTTAAGCTGTATATAAGGAAGATTTATAAACGCAGGAAGAATTCATCAACGTCGTAAAAGTATTTTCTTTCAGAATTAACCAACAGTGAGAATTTGGTGGTTTCAAACAGGGCGTGACTGTAGTGGTTGACATTCCGCTAGAGAGGTTTGATTAGAGGTCCACTATTAGTGCCAGCATCGCCAAATGAAGCCAGGAAAATACTATACCCACTCATTGGTATTATTGATGTAAAGAAAAGTCTGGCAGAGATCGTAGAACTTTTAACCAAGTGAACGGTTCAGTCGTGAGACATCCTTATAACGACTCCCGTTGCATGTCGGACACCGAAGTCAGTGGCAGACTTGCATAATGAAAGTGGCAGACTTGGTTTCTACGGGGCTCCTGCTGTAGAGAAGCTACTGGTCTCATCAGCAGATGCGCAACGTCACTCAGATTGATGCAAACAACGCCGTCTTTCTTCTGTAGAGCAGTGGAACAAAGTATGGTGGAGAAACGAGTCACGGAAAGGATTTGATACTCAAAAGCAGGTGGACGCCTCTGGACCTGCTGGATGACTGACACTCTGTATTTTCCTGAGTTTACTCTTATTTGCCGGAGTGTGTTGCAGCTAAGAGGAATGCAGTGACTCAAGGACATTACTGAAAATCTGTGTCAGAATATCTCAGCTTGTATACCGCAGACTACAAGCTCGTCGAGCAGGTGCTAAATTACCTCACTGTGTACCTGCCTCCCGCCGTTGAAGTAATACTCATTATCCGGCAACATTAGCGAAGTTCGACCATCATCTACCAACCTAAAAGTCATTAATTACATGTTTCACAAATTCAAGGTAACCGCGTTAAACCACGTGTTTAATGCCAACCCGTGTTTCAAAGTATAGAACCCTTTTCCTTCTCATTCACAACTCCCGCTCACAGTTATTACTGAAACAACGTACTACTAACACAAATCCTGACAAATCTTCACAACGTTGTTTCCATATTTTATGCTGATTTTCTGCTTATAAATATTCCAATTTGCCATTTTCGTACTTCACTCGTATTAGTCACGTATTTAACGAACCACAGATTCCTCTGACTTTCAGAACCCATATCGGTAACGTGTGTCATGTAAGCCACTAATGAAATTGTCTGATACCAGTTTAGTTGCGTCTCGTTTCCTAGTTCACACTCCGGAAATACTTTTACAAACACGTATTTTAAATAAAGGGATCTAATTGATTTTACAGTTATTTGCGTAAGCAAATCATGACTAGATATTTCACTTGCCATTTATCATCCACTAATATCTTATGCGCAATATTCAGTAGTTAACCATTCTATTAACCCAAATGTAGCGCTAAGTTAAATGGCGGCAATGCTCATATTGATCCATCCCTAAATATATGAAGATAACATTCGATATCATATATATTTTGCTCTTGCATTCATAATTTTACATTCCTACATCCTCTAAGATGTTCACTGATTCTAGAAGTATCACGTCCTCTTGTATTACCGTAATTGATCTTTAATCTTTCAGGTTGTCTGTGCAATTATTGTTTCCCCGTGTTTGTTCCACCTCTCTTCTTCCACAACACTGGATGCCGAAGAGTCTGACCATAACTTTCCTTTCATAAGAAGTTCACTACATGCTTTCATTTTTTTGTGTTTCATGTGTGCTTAACAGCAACTCTTCATCTAAACTGCTGATAGATCTTCCTGGGTCTAAAAAATCGTTTAAAACTTGTTAAGACTAAACACTCCGAATATACTCCTTCACTTTTAATCAGTTTCTTCCGAATATGCATCTTTTTTTTTTCTCTTGTTAGTTGGCTGATTTTCTGCATACAGAACAAAAACTATTTTTTATTTGATAAAGATTTTTAACATAACACCTTCACATGTTTAGTACATGTTAAGTAATTTATCATCACACACACACACACACGTCTTCCACGCAGACTATTCTTCACTAAGTGTATATTATTTTACGGCTCTCATTCTGACTTTATAGCTTACGCTATAATATAAGCAGTTTCGTGGTGTATGTTGTATGTTTCATCAGCCTCTCTTTGTTGAGTTATTATTAACTGCTCAATTTAGTCTGTATACTTATTTGCCATTCATTTCAACAACAAATTTAGTTCCAAAATTCTTGTTGCTTGTTTTATGTTGCAGTTGCCTGTCAAATATCTCTTTCGTCCTTCCACCTCAGTCATGGATACGCACATCACATCGAAGCTTATAATATTAGCACTTCAAATGAATAATAACTTTATTTTCCTCCCTTTTCGACGCATTTATTTGTACACTGTCCATCTGGCTAAAGGATTAGATTAACACAGTACCATTTAATGTGGAATACAGTGATCAAGAGACTGAATGACCAAATTTCCTTCATGTAAATTTTCCCTGTTGGCCTCTGGGGCCTTGCGCCACTTATTATTGAAAATTCCTCTACCATCACAAGAGTAACAACAGCGCTCCAGTAATGTCCAATCACATTGCCGTTTTCTTATCATGAGGCCTTTCGGGTATTGGAGAGCGAGTCAATCACCAAAGGCTTAGGAATAGAAAGTTTGGTCCAACTGTTGCTCATAAGCAGTACATCGTAGTGACAAAAAGTGGATGCCATCTCAGTTTCTGTATTCGATTAACACCAGTGGATGCAGCTAAAGAGCTTTCAAGGAGTACTGAACCTCGTTATAACATGTGATATTCTGAACGCAGGAGAACGTTCGTGGAACTGAAGGTAGTACTGCCTACGGACAAATTTCTACAGGGAGGCGTCAGAAGTTAGTCCGTTTGTCAGCGAGATATATGAACTATTCTGTTGTTCCGCACATCAGTCACATGCCAGAGATTTTAAAGACATTCTTGTGGCTTATACGATATCGTCCAACGAGTGGCAGACGGGTGGTATGCGCAGTAGGCGACTGCTCATCTCCCGTACCACACGTTCTGGCACTGCTGAGTTCAAGACGTCAGTCTGCGCTGAGCTGCAGGCACATAAACGTGACCACCTCAACTGATTCTCCCGTCAACTGCCGATTGCGAAGCGTTATTCGTTTCATACCAACAAAAGGGAATACTGCAGACGAAAATTCATCGAAGAATAAGCTGAGTATACAGAGAGAACTTCGTGAGTAATAGTGTTGTGCTTGAATGGTGTCGAATATTTAAAGATGGCCGAACTGAAGTGCATGATTGAAGACGTCAAGGACGCAAGCCCGTCGCAAAAGACGACCTTGTTCAACGAGTCGACGAAGTGTTCGAACCGATGAAGTGGGTACAGAAAACAGTAGGTTCACCGTATGTGCGTTGTCTATGGAATTTCCGGACATTTCAGGATCTTCTCTGTACTCTGTCGTCACGGAATACTTAGGCTAGAAAACACTTTGCGCTCACTAGGTCTCAAAAATGTTGTCGAATACCCATGAAACTCGCCGAATGGCTTCAGCTTTTAATATCCCTAGCCATTATGTCGATGAAGGAAACGATTTTTTGAAATCAATTTGACACCTGAGGTGAGAACTTGGCATGGTACAACATGCCAAAACAAAATGACAGCCATAACAATGGAAGTACGTAGTTTCACCAAACAAACAAACAAAAATTCAAACAAACTTTTACAACCGAAAAATTATGGCTACCATACTTTGGGACCAAAAAAGTGTGAAGTTTGTGGAATTAATGAGTCTGGGGACCACGATTAATGTAAACTTAATTACATTCGAAATAGAAGAAGAGGTATGCTGAGAAGAGGTATGCTGACTTCTAGAATTGCACTGACCCATGACAACACCCATCTTCATGTGTTGTTGTAGCCGAACGGTTCCTTGAGCAGTTTCAATGGAACATCTTCGATTAACCTGCCATAGACTCATGACCTAGTGTCGAGTGACTTCTGTCTTCCACCTAAAATGAAGAAGGGACTTGGAGGATAGCTCTTCCAAACTCACCAGGAGCTTGAAGACAACTTCAAGACTTTAAACTCATGGGCAGCAACATTTTTATGAAATGAGTATCGGAAAGCTTGTCCACAGGTACGAAGAACGCCTCAATCATTTCAATGATTATACCAAACTCTAAGCATACGTGAACGTAACTTTCAGGAATTGAATAACTGTGTTATACACTTGTGATTTCTTTATGGCCTACCAGAGGTTGTTCATCAGACCCTGTGCTCAGTTCAGTACTACACAGAGAATGAGCTGCCAGAACGCCTTTGATGGTAGAGACAGCCATAAATGTAAAAGGTTGGCCTCTTCTGTGATGGTACATTTCATGTAATGGGTTCATGGATAAATGTATACTGCAACTACAAGTGGTTGTCTGGATACTTCTAATCATCAACTGTATGTAAGTGCTTCAAAATATAAGGAGAATGCAGTTCATCAAGCATGTCACTAAGGAAGAAAAGCTATAAAACATAAATATTAAAACTGTTCAAGTGAAGAAAGAGTCACCAAGCAACGGGATTGCTAATACGTGCGAATTAAAGCTTACCATTCGACGAAAACATCAAAATGTGTGGAGCATAATTCTAAAGTACGAAGAATCTCAAATAATCATAACTTAGCTTATGGCTGCATAAAGAAATAACAGTGCCAGCTACCAGAATAGGTTTGGTATGATCACAACAAATGGTTTAAAACACGGACTGAAGAGAATACAAAAGTCATATCCTCACCAGCTGACAAAGTTCAATGTAAGTCTTATTCCTCTAGACTTCAATTACATTAAATTAATGACAGTTATAGTTCATTAACCAGCTTTAATGACTAACTTGTCTTCTTTCAGAGCTAAACAGGAAACGGTGACAAGAAGTGCATTTCCCTGAAGAACAGTGCTAAACAGTGACGGAGTATATTTACCTGAAGAACGTAAATGAATCTGCTGTAGTGTCAGGGACTCTGTAAGAAGTACGCCAGAAGAGGAGAGAATATAGTTTGCGAAAAAATACAATAATACAGTAGCTTAAAAAAAATTCAGAAACATTTTTATATAATTACTCTCATTATGTTGCCAGTCTTAAGAATTGCCATGTCAAATGTAGCAGTCAGACTTAAGATAACCTAACAACGAAAGTGGACTTGATGGTATTTCAGACAGCTACTCTGTGCCATCCAAATACTACCATCATTGACTTAGAACACTGCAGTAGTGATTAAATTATTTGATAGCAAGTACTGTCCTGCATACTTTTCAAAATATATCACGATTAAGTATATATACTTCATAAATGCTGTAACTAATTTTTCCATTTTCTTGTACTGTTTTATATAACCATCTTAAAATGTTATAACTGGATGTTAGATACAATCATCAATCAAAGGACGAATTTTTGTCTCTCTGGGGTATTTCTGCCTTTTGTACGAAATTAACACATTACCTTCACAAATTTTGAAAATCAGTATACAGCCAGTTTTCATTTAATTCCTAGCTGTTACATTTCGTGTTTATAAGTAACTTTATATATAGGTATCTGCTTTTCTAGTGATCTTTTACAATTTCAGCAACGTGACGTTTTTTCAAGGAATTCATAGTAAAGAGACAAATGCTAATTTTGAAAATAATAGCACACACATTCAAGTGTGTATGTGTAACTCTTTTGAAGCTTTATGGACCTTCCAATAAACCTATCGTTGAAAACAATATCCAGTAGTAATTCAGCTTCACACTTACTTTGCTATTTATTGATGTATTTGCATAAAGTTTTCGTTTGTTCCTTATTCTTATAAATTATTGTTACCAACAGTCAAAAATTTTGGAAATTTTTAGGTGCAATATATCCTCTATCAACATTAAATTTAACATATTACTTCCAACTGATATACAATTTTTGCAACTCTAAGTTATGACTTCCAGTCTCCTTTATCCTCTAGTTGAGATATTGGTGCAAAGTGTGATGATGGGTAATAAATTTATTTTATTCTGTGATTTCCATGACATCGTGCCTTGAACAACATAATACTTTCATCCAAGCAACACATCATACTTATTTACTATGTGTGTAACCAACACAAGCAAAGCTGTTTTCGGAAATTATTCTCCTTTCAAATCAAGGATTAGCCTTTAAAAATGTTGCAAGATCTCGGTATTGATGAAATCTTCTCGGGTTATCAGCCGAGTGGTGGCATCGTCTTGTCGCAACGTTTCGATGAGTTTCGTACCCATCATCTTCGCCAGATGATGGGTACGAAACTCATCGAAACGTTGCGACAAGACGACGCCACCACTCGGCTGATAACCCGAGAAGATTTCATCAATGGAATACGCCGAGAAAGACTGCAATCGCATATAAGATCTCGGTATATTTACTTAGATTTCATATGGTGATACGCAGCAGTCTACAGATATTAATGAATCTGAAAAATAGGGAAAATTGAAGCTTAAAAAAGCAGCCCTAACGAACAGATACCAAGTACAGCCAACTCTGCAAGGTATCACATATTAGGTTTTACATTACCATACCTGAATCTATTTATTTGTTATAAAACATTATTTAGTTTTAAATGTATATTAAAAAAGTTCAACATGTAATTTATGGTCAGTTGGTTGTGAGTAAGGTCAGACTTTTCACATAGGACAAGTGCCCATAAGATTTGAAAGCTTAGAAATTTTTGTTGTAACAGCATAGATTTCTTTTACTGTGCATATCAGTAACTGATGAATTGTAACTGCACATTCTCCGTTGTCTTAAACATTGACCTGATTCTGTACCCAAAACAGAGCATAGTTGATGTTCTGCAGCTAATTTATGTAGGCTGTTATTGCCTTTTGCATACTGTCAGTTTCTTAATTTTCTTCTTTGCTGCATCGTCGCACACAAAACGAGCGGAATGATACTGCGTGTAGCCCACAGAGTCCACTTTCAGAGGGAGTGAGACTGAAATCCCCATTCGACGAACATCGTTTAGTTTTTCCTTTGTTTCTTGAAATCTACACGGCGCATGCAACGATGAATCCTTTGAAAATAACACGATTGACTATACTCCCCATAATTCCGCATCCGAGCTCATGCCCAGCTCTAATTACTTCTTCGTCTATAGAAATTTAAAACTCAGTCTTCCATCATTTTACCGCTGTCTCCAAGGACAGTAAAACATGCTATTTCTTTTCTTCCTTAACAAAAGAGTCTTAAAAACACTAGTAAGAATTTTTATGTTGCTTTCAGTGACTAATACTGTGTTCTTTATGTATTTTGTCGTACAATTTTATCGACGAAGGAGGAGTACACTGTTTTGGTCGGAAGTGTGATTATAAAAATTGCACTTGTTTACTTTTGTTTTGTTTTTATACTCTGTATTTCAACGTATGTTGTCAGTTTCAGGTCACTGGAGCTGTTTGCTGCTCAAACATTGTTCTTGAGTATTCTTTTTCTCTAATCACCAAATTAACAGAGGAGCGATGGTGGAAACCTACCTGTCACAACCGAGGGCTACAAGATCAGCAGAATTGCATATCCATAAATAGTAACTAGTTTCGACCACTCAGTAACAGTGGTATGAGAAACAGAAGAATCATCACACAAGCGTGTTCATGAATGAGTAAATGTGTCATGATCTTCACTGAACTTTGTTGAAACACAACTTTTTTAGCCCAACATTTGCTAACGCTGTCCAGTATTGTTTTATATTTGCTACATGTAGGCAAAATTGCATGATTATTTATGTGACGAAAAGGACAAAAGTAAGATTAATCAGTACCTTTTTGCGTTTCACTGTTTATTCATGAATAACTATTTTTTTTCGTCGTCGGGTGCCAGCATAATTCAGTTATTTAAAATTACATCTATATTCTGATATACCATAATGAGAAAAAACTACGGAACACTTACATGGAAAGAAAAGATCAGTCTGTGGACAAATCGTGGATTGTACTTGCAGATGAAGCATTATTTCGCAACACATCAATTTTCCATTTTACAGCTCTAAATTATGTTTAAAGATATAAAATACTCCGACGGAAAAAATCCGAACACCAAGAAATAATTCATATACGATAATGAAATTCCGAGAATACATTTGTCTAGGTAACATATTTAAGTGGTTAACGCAGAAATATCACAGGTTAATATATCGCGAGAAAAGCCACTGCAAATGTTAACTGCTGGTACGATAATAACCGGTGCAATCGTCATAAAGTTTAATGCAAGCATGCAAACGTGCATGCATTGTGTCTTACAGGTGCCAGATGTCAGTTTGCGGGATAGAGTTCCATGTCTGTGTCATTTAGTCGGTCAATACAAAGGCATTTAATAATGCTTGTGGATGACGCTGGAGTTGTCATCCGATGATGTCCTACAGGTGCTCCATTGTAGACAGATCTGATGATTGAGCAAACCAGGGCAACATGTCGACATTATGTAGAGCATGATGAGTTACAACAGTGTTATATGGGAGAGCGTTATCCTGTTGAAAAACACCCCGTAATGCTGTACCAGACTTACGTACAAATTTGCAGTCAGCGTGCGCGCAGTGACCATAAACGTGCTCCTGCTGTCACGCAAAATTGCATCACAGATTATAACTACAGGTGTAGGTCCAGTGTGTCTAGCATATACACTCCTGGAAATAGAAAAAAGAACACATTGACACCGGTGTGTCAGACCCACCATACTTGCTCCGAACACTGCGAGAGGGCTGTACAAGCAATGATCACACGCACGGCACAGCGGACACACCAGGAACCGCGGTGATGGCCGTTGAATGGCGCTAGCTGCGCAGCATTTGTGCACCGCCGCCGTCAGTGTCAGCCAGTTTGCCGTGGCATACGGAGCTCCATCGCAGTCTTTAACACTGGTAGCATGCCGCGACAGCGTGGACGTGAACCGTATGTGCAGTTGACGGACTTTGAGCGAGGGCGTATAGTGGGCATGCGGGAGGCCGGGTGGACGTACCGCCGAATTGCTCAACACGTGTGGCGTGAGGTCTCCACAGTACATCGATGTTGTCGCCAGTGGTCGGCGGAAGGTGCACGTGCCCGTCGACCTGGGACCGGACCGCAGCAACGCACGGATGCACGCCAAGACCGTAGGATCCTACGCAGTGCCGTAGGAGACCGCACCGCCACTTCCCAGCAAATTAGGGACACTGTTGCTCCTGGGGTATCGGTGAGGACCATTCGCAACCGTCTCCATGAAGCTGGGCTACGGTCCCGCACACCGTTAGGCCGTCTTGCGCTCACGCCCCAACATCGTGCAGCCCGCCTCCAGTGGTGTCGCGACAGGTGTGAATGGAGGGACGAATGGAGACGTGTCGTCTTCAGCGATGAGAGTCGCTTCTGCCTTGGTGCCAATGATGGTCGTATGCGTGTTTGGCGCCGTGCAGGTGAGCGCCACAATCAGGACTGCGTACGACCGAGGCACACAGGGCCAACACCCGGCATGGTGGTGTGGGGAGCGATCTCCTACATTGGCCGTACACCTCTGGTGATCGTCGAGGGGACACTGAATAGTGCACGGTACATCCAAACCGTCATCGAACCCATCGTTCTACCATGCCTAGACCGGCAAGGGAACTTGCTGTTCCAACAGGACAATGCACGTCCGCATGTATCCCGTGCCACCCAATGTGCTCTAGAAGGTGTAAGTCAACTACCCTGGCCAGCAAGATCTCCGGATCTGTCCCCCGTTGAGCATGTTTCGGACTGGATGAAGCGTCGTCTCACGCGGTCTGCACGTCCAGCACGAACGCTGGTCCAACTGAGGCGCCAGGTGGAAATGGCATGGCAAGCCGTTCCACAGGACTACATCCAGCATCTCTACGATCGTCTCCATGGGAGAATAGCAGCCTGCATTGCTGCGAAAGGTGGATATACACTGTACTAGTGCCGACATTGTGCATGCTCTGTTGGGTGCGTCAAAAAAGTTTCCCATTCCTGGGACAATGAATTCACGGTGTTCTTATTTCAATTTCCAGGAGTGTAGACAGGTTGGTTATAGGTTCTCAACTGGCCTCCTCCTAGCCAACACATGACCATCATTGGCACAGAGACAGACCCCGCTTTCATCAGAAAACACAACAGACCTCAACCCACCACTCCAAAGAGCTGTCGGTTGACGTCATTGGAGTCGCTGATGGTGGTGGTTTGGGGTCAACGGAATGCACGTTACAGGGCGTCTGGTTCAGAGCTGTCCTTGAAGTAACCGATTTGTAGCAGTTCGTTGTGTCACTGTGGTGGCAACTGCCGCTGAAATCGCTGCTGCAGATGCTGTACGATGCGCCACGGCCTTATACCGAATGCGATGGCCTTCCCTCTCCATGTGGCCGTCCATAGCCTGGTCTTCTTGTGACCGTACCTTCCTGTGATCACTGATGCCACCTATCATGTGTAGTGGCTGCATTTCTGTCAAATATTTCTGCAGTATCACAGAAGGAACATTTGGCTTCTCGTAGCACTGTTACACGACCTCGTTAAAATTCAGTGAGCTGTTGGTAATGGCGTCTTCGTCGTCTTTAAGGCATTCCTGACTAACATCAACTCACCAAATCCAATTTCAAAGGTAACTAACGCTCACGACCGCTACAGCGTGTATTTAAAGTAAACCTGATCTGAATCTCATAATGGCGCCACTAGCACCACTCTAATGTGACTGAAGAGAAGTTTGAATGGATGTCATTGTTCAGATGTCGATACATGCAGACCAACTTTCGTTTATGTTGCACAGCTCCTTCTTAGTGTTGGGATTTTTTCCCGTCAGTGTATATTCCAATAAACAGTAATTTTTCATTCCATTCCATTCTGAGTGAATATACTTGTTCCTGTACTCTTCATTATCTCATCTCATGCTTGACCATCGTATACACAGAAACAACGATCAGAAATTAAGATACGAGTACACCAAAGTAAGAACGTAATTTTTGAGTATGAAAACAAACACCAATACCAGGCATAACGAAACGTGACTTTTAATTCAGATTTAAATTCTGCGCTTTTCATCTCAAATAATCAGTTTTAATGTTTAAAATAGATCGTTTCCTTTCTCAATGTCTCCAATAATATTCTCTTTGTTTAGCTGCTACGTGAACCACAGTTTGGTGGCCGTCCTTGTGGAGAGATAGTTCAAACAAAAGTGTGCAACTCACCGTGCAACGTCTTCCGTTGGGTCGCAGGCGGTTGGAGTGAGTGCCAGTTAATAGGAGCTGACCAAGAAAGAGGTTGTGGAACGGGAGATCAGTACCGCCAAGTGAGGTACTTATGCAAACAGTTCACTGAAAGATATTACCTTAGAAGTTCAGTCAAATCTAAGCTGTTTATTTGCTGTGCTTTAGAAAGAAAACACAACCGTCAAAAATCAAACTAACAATCATACCACATTTATGAATGTCACAAAATCAATAACTACGCATGTGTTCCACGTGAGAGTAATTTAGTCCGCATGTTTGTCAGGCTATCTTATCACGTAATATTGCAGTTCATAGTACTATAACAATTATTTGTATGGATCGTTAGCATATGTACTTTTAATAGCATTAAGAAATAATGACATGAATGAGTGGATCTTTCCAAAATTATTTTGACCACGCAAAGTACAATGTGAAGAGTAACACTGTCGTGTTCACCTTGAAAACCAAACTACTTGTAAACCAGTTAAAACACGATATTTCTGCAGCATGTAAATTACCCATCATTCGGTGCAACGTAAAATTGTGCTATTTCTCTTATTGTAATACTATAATGTTAAACTATTTGCCTAATACCATAAGACTTCTCATTCAATTTTATTTCTTTTTTACATTTTAATTTTTTTGTCGAAACTCGTTTTTGTTCGTGTTTGTTCTCTATTGTGGAAGTAGGTTTCTGCGTTGAGCAAAGCCTTGAGGAAATGCAATTTGCTCAATGCAGAACCACGCGACCTTCTCTCCAAAGCAGAGCACAAGGCTCAATAATACTGACATCTGATGATTGGTGCCGAGTGGAGATGCGACATTTCACCCTCGTTCTCACAAAATGCGTCCTGAACGATGCAAATTGTGTGAACAGAGGCCCCGTTGTCTTGGAGCACAGTATCACCGTTACGAAATAAACATTGTACTATGGGATGGGCCTGAAGGGCCTGGACTCACGGTCCAACATCCTCCGCTGTGTGGCACGCGGTTGGACTGCACCCTTGGCAGCAATGCGACCTTGCCAAGTAACCATGGGGCTCATGGAATACCACGATGCGGCGGCCCAAGTCATCACCCAACCCACACCATATTTTACTATTGGGACTTAAACTCGTCCAGAAGCGGGAAACCGTTTTGAACAAAACTCAGTCAACTAAATGGCATTCCTCTTGCTCCATAGTCCAGATTTTATGTCCACCTTTGTAGTTGAGTGGTCAGCGCGGCTTACTGCCATGCAGGGAACCCCGGACCGATTCTAAGTAATGTAAAGGATATTTCCTTGGTGGGCGGACTGGAGCGCAGTTCACCAAGCCTCGTGAGCTCAAATAAGGAGATACCTGACCAACGTCAAGAAACCCGATAACAATCAGGAGAGCGGTGAGCTGAACACACACCCTTCCATACCGCATATAATGATGCCATTGGCCGAGGATGGCACAGCTATCGATCGAGCCTGATTGGCCCGTCAGTGCCAAAACACAGAACTTTAACCACAATTTTTGGCTTCGGCACTATTTTTCCCTGTTACGGGCATTTGCATCACTGATAGGTGACTTTGGAGCTTATGGAGCTCCCTTCGTGATATTTTGGTGCTGAGAAGGTTCACCAGGGCGACATTCAGTTCTGTAATGACTTATCCTGCTGTCCTCCTCTTATTTGTCGTCACAATTCCCTTCAATGACCATCCGTCACGATCACTCGACACACACTTTCCTCCGCACTGTAGCTTAACAGATGATGTTCTACCGATTTCTCTGGATGCAGCATAAATCTTCGATACGGTGCATCTGGAAACACCAAAGACTTTGGCTACCTTGGTTACGGAGGCAACCACCATACAAGCCCCAACAATTTGCCCACATTCAGATGCACTGAGCTCCAACACAACGCATTCACAATGACCACGACTGACACTTGCAATGTACTGAGGACATTATACAGGTACCGTTCGTGGCCAAATACAACAGTGCAAATTGCAGGCTTGGCTAATATTTGCATTCACGTTCCAGCATGCATTTCTCTCGGTTCTTCCATATTTTTGTCCACTCCATACACGTCTTAAATATAGCTCTGTTGTGTCATTAATCTAATCATAGGTTGTACAACCACAGTTTTTAAAAGTTATGGCTGAAGCTACACTAGCGAAAGTAGAACCTTGTACAGATATGAAAGACAATTGTATGAAAGTATTACGTTGGTGCCTAAGTTCATTGTGTTTTCAATAAGTTTAATAAAGACAACAGATAAACATAACACAGACTTTAGTCAACAACAATACGCTGAAGCGCCAAAGAAACAGGTATAGGCGAGCATATTCAAATACACAGATATGTAAACAGGTAGACTACGGCACTGAGGTCGGCAACGCCTATATAAGACAACAAATGTCTGACGCAGTTGTCAGATAGGAAATAAAAATTAGTTGATCGCGGAACGCCTGCACTTTTTTGTAACCAAAGCAATTACTTTTTTATGTAAGTGCAGTTTAGATGCACCACCATTAAATTGTTGTTATTCTCTACTCAACAGAGAGATTTTCGTCATAATCAAAGGCAAGAGTTTCCTGTTATTACTGATAAATGCGAAAGTTGTTTATCAATAATAGAAACATATTTCATACAAGTTCGACAAAGTATTGAAGCCATCTTTGATATATTTTCGTTTTCCGGCTTTTTTTATTTTACCTTTTTGTTTAAGAATTTGTATTTTCTAGAGCTATATGATAAATCTCTATTGTTTTCTTTATTTTTACTACAGTATCCCTCTATTTCAAGTTACAAAATAACAATTTTTTAATAAAACCTGCATTTAACATGGACATTTTACGTTTTGCTATAACCGCTGTCTGTTCCTAAGTAACAGATAGGAAGCTAACTATGTAGAACAAAATTGTTCCATACGATACCCAACCCTTTATATATCCTCTCTCAATTTCTAGACGGTTCACCGCTTCCGATTTTTAGAGGAATATAATAAGACATTGGCAGCATACATAAAGAAAGCGATCGGTATAGGTTACTGGCCGATAGGTAGACAACACACCCAACGTGCAGGTAACGTTGGTACGACCTTAACTGACCAAAGCTACATGTAAAACTACCGTAGTCTTCGCTCACTTATGGTGGTCTACAGTAGTTTCATAACTCTTAGGAGGAGCATTTTACTTGTGGCTTCGCCTGCGTACGCGCGTGTCACATATACACTGAAGCGCCAAAGAAACTAGTATTCAAATACAGAGATATGTAAACAGGCAGAATATGGCGCTGCGGTCAGCAACGCCAATATAAGGAAATAAGTGCCTGGCGCAGTTGTTAGATTGATTACTGCTGCTACAATGGCAGGTTATCAAGATTTAAGTGAGTTTGGAAGTGGCGTCATAGCCAGCGCACGAGCGATGGGACATAGCATCTCCGAAATAGCGATGAAGTGGAGATTTTACCGTACGACCATTTCACGACTGTACTGTTAATATCAGGAATCCGATAAAACATAACATCTGCGAGATCTCTGCGGCCGGAAAAAGATTCTGCAAGAACAGGACAAACGACGACTGAAGAGAATCGTTCAATGTGACAGAAGTGCAACCCTCCCCCAAATTGCTCCAGATTTCAATGCTGGGCCATCAAAAAGTTTCAGCGTGCGAACCACTCAAGGAGACGTCATCGATATGGGCTTTCGGAGCCGGAGGCCCGCTCGAGTATCTTTGATGACTGCACGACACAAAGCTTTAAGCCTCACCTGGGCCCGTCAGCATCGACATTGGACTGTTGATGACTGGAAACGTGTTGCCTGTTCGGACGAGTCTCGTTTCAAATTGTATCTAACGGATGAACGTGTACGGGTTTGGACACAACCTCATGAATTCATGGACCCTGCATGTCAACAGGGGACTGTCCAAGCTGGTGTAGGTTCTGTAACGGCATGGGGGGTATGCAGTTGGACTGATATGAGACCCCTGTAACGTCTAGGAACGACTCTGACAGGTGACACGTGCGTAAGCATCCTGTCTGACCAGATGCAGCCATTCATGTCCGTTTTGCAATCCGACAGACTTGGGCAATCTCAGCAGGACAATGCGACACTCCACACGCCCGTAATTGCTACAGAGTGGCTCCAGGAACACTCTTCTGAGTTTAAACAATTCCGAGGGCCACCAAACTCCCCATACATGAACATTATTGAACATATTTGGGATGCCTTGCAACGTGCTGTTCAAAAGAGATCTCCACTTCTCGTACTCTTATGGATTTATGGACAGCTCTGCAGGATTCAGAGTGTCAGTTCCCTCCAGCACTACTTCACACATTAGTCGAGTCCAAGCCATGTCGTCTTGCGGCACTTTCGTATGCTCGCGGGCCCCTTCACAATATTAGGCAGATGTTCTAGTTTCTTTATCTCTTCGGAGTATTTCACAATATTTGACATATTTCGCACATATCTGTGCACATAGTTCATCAATATCTCCAGCGATTTTCACCCTAAAGTATCGTTTTTAAGCAGCTCAATGTTGATGACGCCATATCTCCTGAACTATGTGTTGCACAATGATATAATTTCGTAAGAACATTCGGTGGCGTATGTCGGCACTATTCGAGAAATGTATTGTGAATAGAGTTAGTAGCAAAGAAGTATTAAATTTAAACGCCGTGCATTATATGGCAGTTTTTTCACGCATCGCGGTGTTTATGACAACATATTTCCTGAACTATGTCCTGCGCAATAATATAACATTGCAGGTACATTGAGTGATATAAGTGCATACTGTCTACAAAATATGTCGCGAATAGAATGAGCAGTAACGAAGTAATAAGTAAACCGTCATGCATGATGCGGTATGTTTACTGCATGAAGAGCGAAAATATAGTAAGCGATATACTATTTTCCTGACATTATTTTGTGGGGGTTGTCAGTGAGACAAAGTTTCGTAAAGATTTGAAATTGTGTGTAAAGTTTGTTACAAATTACTAAGAGCTCTGATTCTCAAATGAATGAGATCTGGATATTCACACGTCGTAGGCTGAATTGGTTTTTCACTCCTCTGATAGATATGTGGTTCGTACCCCCACAATAATTCTTTCGATACAGTAGGTGGTATGTCTATCAAGTTTGGTTGATATCGGCCTAGTGGTTTAGGAGATGTGGAACATACATACATACATTTTTACAATATTTATTGTTGTCAAACGTACATAATGGTACTACCAAATGACCTTTTCTTGTTCCCACCACTGACAGTGCACGAAGAAAGCGGCTGTTTGTATGTTCCTGCATGGACCGACACTTCTCTAGCTTCATCGTTGTGATTATAAAGCTACACGTGTTCCATCTCCAGCGTACTCTATCTCGTTTTGTGCTACCCACAGTTTATGAACATACTACAAGCATCACGGGCTATGTTAATAGTAATTGAATGGATTTGACGCAATAACCGTTAGCTATCACTAAATGATCAATAACGTGAAGAATACGCGTATTCCACGAAGACCAGGAAAACGTAATACAATATCTGAACAAAAGTATCTGGACACTCTGTGTAGTGAGTAATTGACCACTGGATGTCACAAGAGTATATAAGGAGGTGGAGAGTATTGCGGTAGCTCGCCAGCGCGGCGTGCTGTTCAGGAAGAAAATCGACCGCTCCGTTTGCTGTTCGCGCCCAGGCACACGGGCAGTGTAGACGCCGACCAGCACCGACCAAAGGCAGGCCAGCTATGCTGCCACCGCCACCTACGTTCCAAGAAACGACAGAAAAAGGCGCCTGCGTGCCAGAGAGCGTACTAGGGGCGTCACACGTGATAAGAGGGAGTCGATCCTCAGAAGAGGCCAGCACAACGGAAGACAGCAGTAGCTGAATCTCTCCGACCGCCATACACGTCGATGATGTACCCAGTCGCCCCACAGGAGCTGCTGCGGCCAACGACGACCTGACTGCTCTTGTCGCCTCGCTGTCTGCAGTCCTTGACAAGGTGTCACATCTTGCCGGGACGCTGCGAAAAGTCTCAGAGTTAGTGATGCCAGCTGCACCATAGCGTGCACAATGAACCCACCACCAACGCCGTCTGCCCCTGGAGGGGCGATGCCAATCCAACCAGTGCCCACCAGCGACTTATAACCACTAATTCCAGCGTGAAATCACAACTGTCTGTGAAGGGAAATGTATGACACAACAACAAGTAAAGTTTTAGAGAACAACAATTAGTTGATTATGGAGGAATAGTACAACTGTGCGGACACTCCATTGTCACCACTACGTGAATTGGGCAGCAGCAGAATTGGTCTCCGTCTGCAATGTACCTGTTTTGTCAGTAGAGAAGCAGTAACAGCAGAATGGGTTGGTCAGGAGACTTTGAATGTGGACTGATCATTGGATGTCACCTGCGGAACGAATCCATCAGGGACATTTTAACCATTCTAAATCTGCTGAAGTCGTGTTGGTGATGTGACTCTGAAGTGGAAACGTCAAAGAAAAATCGCAGTTAAACCAATACCAAACAGACCTCATGAGCTGATGAACAGGGACCACCGAGCATTGCGGAAGGTGACTGTAAAAAATCGTATGAGATCAGCCGAAGGAATCGCTCGTGAGTTCCAGAGTGCTATCAGTAGACCAGCCAGCAATGTAATTAGCGAGTTAAGAAGAATGGGGTACAACGGGCGAGCAAGTTCTCATCAGCCAAACATTCCTATAGTAAATGCTAAGCGACACTTGAGGAGATGTAAAGAGCAACGTCACTGGACAGTGGATGACTGGAAATCTACATCTACATATATACCCCGCTAGCCATGAAGTGGTGTTTGGCGGAGGGCACAATTCGCGCCAAACTCATATTTCCCCCAAATGAGTGATTTTGTGTGATGAAGGCCCCTTTATCTTGGAAAATCATAAATTCGGTAGGATATGAACACATTTTACAGCATTGTGTATTGCGTACAATAGAGGAACAGTTCAAAGATGATGATTATATCAGCATGGCAATGCACTCTGTCATAAAGAAGCATCTGTGAGGAACTTGTTTGAGGACAATGACAATCTCGAAATTAAATGGCGTGCCCAGAGTTTCGACCTGATTCGAATGGCACGCCTTTGGTGTAAGTTATAATGTTAATTTCGCTCTGGACCCCAGCGTCTAACATCATTATCTTCTCTGGTTTCACCTCTTAGTGAAGAACGGGCTACCATTCCTCCATAGACGTTCAGATTCCACATTGAAAGTGCCCCCAGAAAAGTTCAGGCCGTCTTGAAAGGGAATGGTTCACACACCTCATATTAATGTCCACTGATAGGTGTCCGGATACTTTTGATCAGCTTCCATAGGTACTGAAAAAAGCTCAATGTCCAACACTATAAGAGGTTATTACAATAGCAGTTCCATCCTACAATACTACCCCTTTACCAGGATTTAAGGTTTGACTATGATCGTGTATTCATGAAAAGTAAACTGACTGTAATTCGTCTCCTGAAGGGTTAAATAGAAAGTAAAGCTGTAGGCATGAAATTAAATATGGGTGCCAGCCTAATCAGTAAAAAGTAATTTCAAGGAAATGTGCTGAAAACAAAGTAAACTAACAACTGTACAGAACTTTAGTTTCGTTATAAATCTGTTTATCCAATCGGACACGAAAACAAGAATACACCATAGTATGTATTAGCAAAGTAACTACCCATTAGCAACAGAGATAAATGATTGAGTGTATTGCCAATAAACTACTTCACACTAAAGTACACTGTCAACTACAGTACGTAAAGGTTAAAGCTAGTTACAGTGCACCACTTAATAGCAAAAAAGTACAGATAATATGGACATGTGATGGCTCTAAAACTTCACTATTGATGAAATAGTAACCAAGCTATTATACTAACTAATGTGAAAACTAATCGTTTTCTTGGGATGCATATCAGCCTTTGCATTATAACGAACAAGAGCGACGTGAATATGTTATGTTTTACTCATTTACTACCATTTATATTTTCAAGAGCACAAATGTTTCTGGAGTAATTGGGAAGCAGGAACTGTTCTATCTACTGACTAGGTTTTGGACTAAAACTTCTAATATGACACAGCTACAATAGATACATAAACACAAATATACGAATGGAAAAACTATTAGTAAAGAACATTGGCCTGTAAACTGTTATGGCCTACACTTGTTTTTTGTAATTACTGTTCTAATTTGCAAAATTTAAGTACTATGCAATGATTTTAACAATAATTTAAATAAGCCACTTCGATTAAATACTTTTTTCTTACTGTACTTCTACGTAGGCACTTTGACAAGCACGTGGAGCACTTCATACAACCAACCAATTAAGAAAATTATTATTCCACGAAATTTAGCAACAATTTTTAACAACGTTGATTATAGAGTTCATCAGTTGCGAAAAAAATCTTGCAATATCTTAGTAGTAGGAAAAAGACCGTATCAAGATAAATGAACAACGATAAATCAGTGTTCACGACACGAAGTTAAACCTGGAACGCTTATTATTTGAAATTTTGATAAACTTACGGTCATACACTTAAATACAAAAATAATATCTACTTTGCCTGAAGGTAGTTGCAGTGGCGCTCTTCTGTGGCATGAGAACAAAGCCGCATTAAGCAATAATGACTCTTGATGTAATATGCTCTGTAAAATATCTTCTTGGCGTCGGAGTCTCATATTTCAGAGTAAACCAATAAATGCCATGATATAACGGCAAATAACTATTTACATTCGAGTCATTTTTCTTCCGCATTTACTACAATAATATGCGCTCTAGATAAACTGCCTGTTTTTACGTGATCGGCCGTTGCGAGTTGAAACCGCTTTAGTGGGACACGCTTCGCCCCTCTGTTCTAATAAAAGGAAAGGTCAACAACAGGCACTCACCCAGGACTCTAACTTGACTATGAATTTACCGCCGACGCTTTCCACATCGTCTGTACTCAGACCTAAATTTTCGTACTCCTAATTTGTCTTTCATCGGCTAGCTTTCTTTGCAATTTTATTAATTAAAATATTCAGATTTCTCTTGTATTACTTAATTTGGAACATTAAAATAGCTTTCGTAGTCTTGACATCGAATGTCAAAGAAGGGAGAATATGATTTAACGTCATGTCGACAGCTAGATCGTTAGAGACGGATGGGTTCGTACGTCTTTGCAAAATCTATATTACTGAGCGAGTATCCCGGAACCCGGTATTAGTTCCGGGTTGCGTATTTAATGCTTTCTATCGGCAAAAAATTGATTTTCAGTATTTCGTGTAGTATTGACAGAATTTAAAAATTTAAGATTTTGTCATCATCTACTCATAAACAGGTATAATCTGATCTTAAAAGTTCAACACTACAATACAAAGATTACATTTAGAAGCTGTGCGTTTTTCTTAAAGCAGCGTAACCGAGGGCGCGCAAATACCCGTACTTTATTCAGCCGGTATATAAGAATGAGAGCACTTTTCTGACACTCTCCACAAAATGATTTGAGGAAACAAGTTGGTCGCTTGCTACATTTTCGATGTTCATGTGGTAAAACTTCAGCATGAGACATGAGTGGAGTTGCGCTTTACCAAAACTACGGGTCGAAAGCTTTCGTGAGACTACGTAAATAACGTAGTAAATCGTAGGATTACTGGTAGTATTGGTAGAACTGGTAGAGAAAGAAACGTAAGTGAATGAGTAAGAGAGAAATTGGGAGGCGAAGGTTTCTGTTCTTTTTTGGTTTTTTTTGTTTGTTTGCTTGTTTGTTTTATACATAACTAGCGGGGGTACCCATCTTCGCTCAAGGAGTTGGTATGACATTGTGTGGTAGTTGGAATAAAAGGACAAACTTTAAAGTATAAGAGGTAAAATATTTTTGTTGAAAACACTAACTGTTTACAATACTTGTTAAAATGTAAGAGGTAAAAAATGTTCTTGAAAACATATTCTACTATTTACAATACCAGTTTATAAACAATATTTTTCATTTTATTATCCAGGGTGTATATGTACAAATTTTTCGAATTCCTTTCTCGAGAGCAAGCCACGTATAGTTGACCGTGGGAGAAGCAGAAGTCGTTGAGGTTGATGCTGCAACATTTTAAAGTTTGTCCTTGCGCCTTGTTAACTGAAAAAGGGTGACTAATTTGATTGGAAACTGCAGTCTTTTAAATTGGAATGGCAGTTCAGAAGAGATCAGCGGTATTCTGGGGATACGTAATGTATGTAATA
This sequence comes from Schistocerca gregaria, assembly GCF_023897955.1. Lineage (NCBI taxonomy): Eukaryota > Metazoa > Arthropoda > Insecta > Orthoptera > Acrididae > Schistocerca > Schistocerca gregaria. The sequence continues at coordinate 469,472,330 of NC_064931.1, forward strand.
AACGGCGAGTGTCGCCGCGATGACCACTGAGATTCCGAGGCGGGAGAATGTGATTGTATGTTTCATTGTCTCTGATCGCTAAGCGGTAAGCGTGGAAATCCTTGGAAGCGAGTTTCTTGTTTGTTTCTACGCTAGTTTCAGGTTGTATTAGTTTCACATTAAAATAATATCCGTCCTCGCCGTGAACAATTATAAACGAGTATTGGAGAGCATTATCTGAACGGTAGGCCTCAGCAATGCGTTGTAGTCCTTCTCTTCTTCGCTGTACAGTTGTGTCATGACTTGTGTTTTCACTGTCCACAATTACGATGGCGACTTCGTCTATATGAGGTGCATCAAATTGACGTTGGTGTTCTCCAGGTGGTCTTTTGTTCGCTCGAATTATAACTTTATAGTCATCAGAAATCATTGTGTACACCCGTTGCCAGCGATGTGGAAGTCGTAGGATACTCTTAGCACTGCTAGTTGTGTTGACAGTTCGAGCAGCGCAGTCTATTGCCCGACGAATTTGTAGAATTTCTTAAGCGAATGCCGTGAAGTCTTTCCTTCAGTTTAGATTCAAATGACTCTGAGCACTATGGGACTTAACATCTGTTGTCATCAGTCCCCTAGAACTTAGAACTAATTAAACCTAACTAACCTAAGGACATCACACATATCCATGCCCGAGGCAGGATTCGAACCTGCGACCGTAGCAGTCGCGCGGTTCCGGACGGAGCGCCTGAACCGCTAGACCTTCAGTTTAGAAATCGAGTTGAACTTACGAGGGCTTAAGTTAGGGGAGTGCAGTAGGTGGTATATCACTTAGCAGCTCCATCAGTCAAACAAATCAGTAACAGCTTGCACTGTACGTGCTTGAGCATTGTCCTGAAAAATGATGGTCAGGTCCTACAGAAAGTGTCATCACTTCTGTCTCTAAGCTGATCGTAGGTTGTGTTCCAAAAATGAACAGCATAGAGACAGAAGTGATGACACTTTCTGCAGGACCTGACCATCATTTTTCAGGACAATGCTCAAGCACGTACAGTGCAAGCCGTTACTAATTTGTTTGACTGATGGGGCTGCTAAGTGCTATACCCCCTACTGCACTCCCCTGACCTAAGCCCTCTTAAGTTCAACTTGATTTCTAAACTGAAGGAAACAGTTCACGGCATTCGATTCAGAACTGCTACAAATTCGTCGGGCAATAGACCACGCCGCTCTAACTGTCAACACAACTGGCACTGCTAAGCGTATCCGACGACCTCCACGTCGCTAGCAACACAATGCTGGTGACTACTTTGAAGGTCAGTAAAACTTTGAAACAAGTATCTATTTTGTATAAGCTGTAAACAAATAGTTACCGCCGGCCAGGGTGGCCGAGCGGTTCCAGGCGCTACAGTCTGGAACCGCGCGACCGCTACGGTCACAGGTTCGAATCCTGCCTCGGGCATGGATGTGTGTCATGTCCTTAGGTTAGTTAGGTTTAAGTAGTTCTACGTTCTACGTTCTACAGAGCGAGGAAAAAACGACTATCTATATATCTCCGTAAGAGCCTTAATTTCTCTTATCTTGTCTTATTTTTTGTGGTCCTTACGCGAAATGAATGTTGGCGGCGGTAGAATCATTCTGTAGCCAGCTTCAAATGCCAGTTCTCTAAATTTCATCAGTAGCGTTCGTCGAAAAGGACATCGCCTTTTCTAACCAAATTTGAGCTCAGGAAGTATCTCCGTAATACTTGCATGTTTTTCGAACCTACCAGCAACAAATCTCGCAGCTCACCTCTAACGTGCTTCGATGTCCTTTAATCTGACCTGGTGGGGATCCAAAACACTCTAGTAGTACTCAAGAATGGGTCGCACTGGTATTCTATACGCAGTGTCCTTTACAAATCAACCACACTTACCTAAGTTCTCCCAATAAATCGGATTCGACCACTCGCCTTCCCTGTTACCGTCCTTAGATGCTCGTTCCATTTTATATTGCTGTGCCTACATATTTAATCGACGTGACTGTCAGGCAGTGCACTACTGATACTGTGTTCAAACATTACGGTGGTTCTTTTCCTACTCATTTGCGTTAACTTAGATTTGAGTTCGAGAGGAAGGTGATTCAAATGCTCATCCGGCCATTCACATTTCTATTTTCCATGATTTCCATAAATAGTATAAGCTAAATGTCTGTGTGACTGTTCTTTTGAAAAGGTCACAGCCGACTTCCTTCACAGTCTTTCCATAATACGATTCTGTGTTCCTCTCTAATGACCTCGTTGTCGGCGGGACGTTAATCTCTTATCGTCCTTCCTTCAACATGCTGAAGAGGTAGTTCTGACAGCCATTGAGAAACCAGAGTGCAACCAACTGCAGATTGTGGCGGACGTTGGAAGGATAGATGCTTTCTTCTGTGCTCCGATGTCATTCTTAGATCATTCCAGCGACTGGCACGGAAGGTTGAAAAGACAAGCCTTTCTCGTGGAATTCCAACGAAGCTGACAATGTGCAACATTGTCCCACAATAGATCGTGGCATTGGTTCTAAGTCGAGTGAAAAACTTGGACCAGACACTTAGAATGTTTGTGACAACAAAGGCTACTACCTGCTAGACTTGTGTCATAATAATGGGAACATTACGGTCCCCTTAAATCAGTGTCTGCTGCCCAAGTAGCTGATTGCGTGTAAGGCGCACAAACGGTTTTTTTCTTATATTCGGCGACTTAATATCCAGTTTATATAATGATAGAAGTGTGAGACCTCGAAGAATTAGTGTGGGATGCAAAAATTCCCACTCTCAAATAAGGCTATTAAAATCTAGTGAACAGCTTTCTAAAGATTTGCAATAAAGTCCCAGAGTTTGAGGCGCTGTTAAAAAGTAGTGGAACCTATATCTACATCTACATCCACATACTTTCTCCGCAAGCCACGCAAGCCACCGTACAGTGCATGGCTGCGGGTACCACTTACCATTACTACAGTCGGCGATTGCGTTAATGGGCTGTGGCTGCGCAGCTCACACAGAATACCACAGAAATCAGTCAATCGTAGTTTCGCGCACGTAAAACACAACAGAACGTTCAAATATGACCTAAGTTTACACAATACGAAATGCGGAAACAGACTGAGTGCTGATTGGCTAGCTGTGCCGCTGTCTACTGTGCATTCCCGATCCACAAGTCGTAACCGTTGTCAAGGACTATAATTATCTTCTTCCTGTTCCACTCGCAAACAGAGTGAAGGAAAAACGACTATCTGTAGGCCTATGTACGAGCCCTAATTTCTTACATCTTATCTTGGTGTTACTTACGAGAAATATATGTTGGCGGTAGTAGAATCAATCTACAGTCGGCCTCAAACACAGATTCTCTAAATTTCCGCAGTAGTGCATCGCGAAAAGACCGTCGCATTCACGGATTCCCATTTCAGTTCACCAAGCATCTTCGTAATACTTGCGAGTTGATCTAATATAGCAGTAACAAATCCAGCAGCATGCCTCTGAATTGTTTCGGTGTCTTCCTTTAATCCGACATGGATGGGATCCCAAAAATTCGACCAATACTCAAGAACGGGTAACGCTAGCGTTCTATACGCCATCTCCTTCATAAATGAGCTACACTTTCCTAAAATTCTCCCAATAACACGAAGTGGATCATTCGTCTTCCCGACTACCATCTAGACGTGTTCATTCCATTTCATATCGCATTGCAGTGTTACTCCTAAATATTTAATCGAAGTGACTTCTTCAAGCAGCACACCACTAATACTGTATTTGAACATTACATTATTGTTTTCCCTACTCATCCGTGTTAACTCACAATTTTCTACATTTAGACGAAGCTACCATTCATCACACGAACTAGAAATTCTGTCTAATTCACGCTGTATCCTCCTGCAGTCACTCAACAATGACACCTTCCCCTGCACCACAGTGTCATCTGCTTACTGTACGTCACAGCCGGCCATGTGGCCGAGCGGTTCTAGGCGCTTCAGTCTGGAACCGCGTTGCTGCTTCGGTCGCAGGTTCGAATCCTGCCTGGGACATAGATGTGTGTGATGCCCTTAGGTTAATTAGGTTTAAGTAGTTCTACGTCTGGTGGACTGATGACCTCAGATGCTAAGTCCCATAGTTCATAGAGCCATTTGAACCATTTGTCCGTCACATCATTTATGTATGCAGAGAATAACAGCTGTCCAATTACACCTCCTTGGGGCACCTCTGACGATGCCCTTGTCTCTGCTGAACACTTGCCGTCGAGGACAACATACTGGGTCTTATTTCTTAAAAAGCCTTCGATCCACTCACATACCTGGGAACCTCATCCGTATGCTCGGACCTTCGTTAACAGTCTGCAGTGGGTCACCATGCCAAACGCTTTCCTGTAATCTAGGAATACGGAAAATACCTTTTGCCCTCCATCCATGGTTTCCTAGATGTCATGTGAGAAAAGGGTTAGATCAGTTTCACATATGTGATGCTTTCTAAATCCGTGCTGATTTGTAGAGATAAGATTTTCCATCTCAAGAAAATTTATTATACAACACTAGGTAGGATACAGGAAGCGGTCTCATACCTGAAATAGACAGCAGTGAAATTTTTGGGGTAAACCTAAGCGTACATCGGAAAAATAGACTAAAAAAATTGGAAATGGAGGTGGCGTATTCACCATAGTTGCCAATAAACTCAGATTGACTGAGATAGAGCTTGCGGCTTCTTGCGTGACTGTTTGGGGTAAACTCAGTTTGAAGGGTGGGCACAAACTTATAATTGGGACCTCTTATCGAGCATTATACCTTTCACACGTGAAAATTTTAGAGTAAGTCTTAGCTCGCTTGTATGTAGTTTTCCCAATCATACTGTCATCACTGGAGGGCATTTTAATCATCCAATATCCGACTGCAATGATTGCAGTTACCTAATGGTGGACGAAAGTATACTGAACGTGTTCTTTGAAAATTATTTGTAACAGTTAGATCTGAAGTCGATTCATGACGTACATATACTAGTAAAAAGGGTAACAAATAGAGAAGAGAGGAGTTAATGACATTTAGCTGCTAGTGCGCATTGATTTACATCAAATGGGGATGTTGAAATTTTGTGGCGGACTAGGATTCTAACACCGGTCTCCTGCTCACTAGGCAGATGCTCTGACCACTAAGCCATCTTTTTTTATTGTTATTCTTTGTTGCTCTCGTTATGTTCTGTATTGTTCTTTGTATTTGTTCGGAGCGGACGTCTCATGACACCCGGTCAGGGTCTTCGTTGATCGGTTCACCCAGACAAGCTGACCTACCGTACCGGCGTCATCCGGACACAGTGGTCACCGTAACTGCACTGACTATTCTAGCACACCTTCGATCAGACCAAAATTCGCAACTGATCTCCACAAACTATGACGTAGTTCCCCTGCCCATTATCCTCATTACTCGTGGCACTTTACCTATTCCGGTAAGAATTCATGAATGGTGTGCATCTCCACTGGCTAGTCTCGCGTTAATTATATATGTAGTGTCTGTTCTTTCGGACATGTCTAAAAGAACAGACACTATTTTGATTCTGCAGCCACTATGAATCAAGACACAAGGGAATTACGGACATTTACCTACTAGTAAATGTTGATTTACTCAATGGGGAAAACTGAAGATTTGTACTCGACCCAAATTCAAAACTTGGTCCCCTGGTCACTAGGCAAATGCGCTGACCACTATGTTATCCGGACGCAATGGTCATCGCAATTGCATGGACTACACTGGCACACCTTCCGTCAGATCCAAATTCTCAGCTTATCAACACACTACTGACACTTTGTGTCGTGGTTCATAGTGGCTGCAGGATCAAAATACTCTCTGTTTCTTTGGACATGCCCGAAAAAACGGAGAGCACATATATAACTAAGGCGGGGCTGGCCAACAATCCCTTCAGTCAAGATGCATACCACGCTCGAACTCTCACGTAAGGGAATAGGCGAAACGCCGTAAGTAATTAGGATAATGGGAAGGGGCTCTCTACGTCATAGTGTGTGGATAAGATGAGAATTTGAGTCTGATTGGGGGAGGGGGGTGGGGGCGTGCTAGGGTAGTCCATACAGGTGCGACTTCCACTATGTCCGGATGGCTTAGTGGTCAGAGCATCTGCCTACTGACCAGGAGACCTCAGTCAAGCACAAATTTACAACTTTCCCCATAGCTATAAATCAATACCCATTAGCAGCTAAATGTCAGTAATTCCTTTGTATCTTGATTCATAGTGCCTGCAGGATCCAAATGGTGTCTGCTCTTCCGCACATGACCGAAAGAACAGATACCACATGGATAGCAAATAGACCTGAGCTCATTATTACTGTTGAAACTGGTAGCAGTGAACATGAGACAGTTGTAGCAACGACGATTATCAATGTACAAAGGACAGCTAAAGAAAGTAGAAAAATTTACACGCGTAGTATAGTAGATAACAGATTGTTGTCTCAAATCTCAAGGGGAAATTTGAAAAATTTATCTCTGGGTGGGAGTATGTGGAGGAGCTATGGCTTTAACTTAGGAAAAGTTGTTGACCGATCACTGAAGAGATATCTACAGACGTTGGAAAAAAATAGCGGAACATCTCGAGAAATTCAAACTTGAACATAAATGAAGATGCTTGGTTGTAAACGGTTTTTTTCATTGTCTACTAATGACCAGGTAGAAAACTAGCATATCAGTTTGCCAAAGCAGTGCTGCTAAAATCTTTGATTCCTAATTAAAATTTATTTAAAAACGAGTAATATTCACTCGCAAAATTTCAATTGCTTTGAAATATTGGATTATCTTAGACACTGGGAAAATTGATTAGCACTATTTGAATAACAACGTCTACAGTTAGAAACTAGCAATAAACACATGACATAAAAATCGATACACCATTGCAGAGACAAACTGTACCTGTTCCCGTGTGGCTGGGCCTATTAGACAGTACGCGTGTTCGTGCAGTGTGTCAGACTTGCCCACACTAGGTCCATAAAGTAGTTACTGGCTGTTGTCCTCGAACATCAGTAGTATTGCAGAATGGTACCACCCCTAGATCGGAATTACACTACTGGCCATTAAAATTGCTACACCAAGAAGAAATGCAGATGATAAACGGGTATTCATTGGACAAATATACTATACTAGAACTGACAAGTGATTACATTTTCACGCAATTTGGGTGCGTAGATCCTGAGAAATCAGTACCCAGAACAACTACGTCTGGCCGTAATAAAGGCTTTGATACGCCTGGGCATTGAGTCAAACAATGGCGTGTACAGGTACAGCTGCCCATGCAGCTTCAACACGATACCACAGTTAATCAAGAGTAGTGACTGGCGTATTATGAAGAGCCAGTTGCTCGGCCACCATTGACCAGACGTTTTCAATTGGTGAGAGATCCAGAGAATGTGCTGGCCAGGGCAGCAGTCGAACATTTTCTGTATCCAGAAAGGCCCGTTCAGGACTTGCAACATGCGGTCGTGCATTATCCTGCTGAAATTTACGGTTTCTCAGGGATCGAATAAAGGGTAGAGCCACGGGTCGTAACATATCTGAAATGTAACGTCCACTGTTCAAAGTGCTTTCAATGCGAACAAGAGGTGACCGAGACGTGTAACCAATGACACCCCATATCATCACGCCGGGTGATACGCCAGAATGGCGATGACGAATACACGCTTCCAGTGTGCGTTCACCGCGATGTCAGCAAACACGGATGCGACCATCATGATGCTGTAAACAGAACCTGGATTCATCCGAAAAAATGACGTTTTGCCATTCGTGGACCCAGGTTCGTCGTTGAGCACACCATCACAGGCCCTCCTGTCTGTGATGCAGCGTCAAGGATAACCGCAGCCATGGTCTCCGAGCTGATAGTCCATGCTGCTGCAAACGTCGTCGAACTGTTCGTGCAGATGGTTGTTGTCTTGCAAACGTCCCCATATGTTGACTCACGGATCGAGACGAGGCTGTACGATCCGTTACAGCAATGCGGATAAGATTCCTGTCATCTCGACTGCTAGTGATACGAGGCCGTTGGGTTCCAGCGTTCCATATTGCCCTCCTGAATCCATCGATTCCATATTCTGCTAACAGTCATTTGATCTCGACCATCGCGAGCAGCAATGTCGCGATACGATAAACTGCAATCGCGATAGGCTACAATCCGACCTTTATCAAAATCGGAAACCTTATGGTACGCATTTCTCCTCCTTATACGAGGCATCACAACAACGTTACACCAGGCAACGCCGGTCAACTGCTGTTTGTGTATGAAAAATCAGTTGGAAACTTTCCTCATGTCAGCACGTTGTAGGTGTCGCCACAGGCGCCAACCTTGTGTGAATGCTCTGAAAAGCTAATCAATTGCATATCACAGCATCTTCTTCCTGACGGTTAAATTTCGCATCTGTAGCACGTCATCTTAGTGGTGTAGCAACTTTAATGGCAGTAGCGTATATTACGAAGTGCGACAGCAATGAAGTACAATACTGCTTTAAAATATTAGAAACGGGAGGAGGCACAAGAAACTTGCGACATATAAGGAGCAAAAACATCCATGATGTTCCTTGGTAGATAAGGTCAATTTGATAGATATAATTTTGTTAACGAACCTTTAATTTTGTTGTTGTTCTAGGATGAAAAATTGACAACATCCAAAACTGACGTTGCGGGGAAGTCATCAACTTGTAAACCTTAGGTCTTGCTGTATCTGTGCACATCTCCTTCACCTTTGCAATTTTTTGCTGGAGTCAATGAGTGTGTTGGGACCCTTGATGCTCGCACGTTAATGACTTGGTGGACAATGTTAATAATAGGTCTAATATCGGCCATTTTGCCGACAATGTAATTATCTACCGGTTTTCCAGCAGAAATGGTCAATATTCAGGGATATGACGAGAACGATCATTCGAAGCAAAGAAGTTCGAGTAAACATGGGCTCTACAGTGCATGTCTGAAAGGCTGTATGTCTTTGCAACTGTGAAACGCATCTCTTCTACTGAATAAGAGCTCACAGTTTTTACAATGAGCATTTTAGAGCCCATGTTCACGAGTCTTTTTTGATCTGAATGACCATTTTTGTCATATTCCTGACCATTCCTTCTCGGACACCCTGCATCAAGGGCGCCCATACAAATTTTTTTAGGGGAGGGGGCGACTAGACCTGAGGGTATGAAGGAATTTTTAATATTGTGGAAGAAGAGATATGACGTGTAAGTAGCCATAAAAAAGGTCCAGTTCCGACACTGTTATAACCTACGTAATTCCGAATTTTAAAGCATTTCTTGAAAGAAAAACACCTGACTACTCTACTTTTACCCATTTCCTGAGAGAAAGGGGAGAAGGGGATGACGGACTCCTCTTCTCCCTATGTATGTGCGCCCTTCATGTACAATGAATTACTGTCCGACAAAAGATAAATAAACGTTCAGCCTGGACTGGATAAGATTACGTAAAGATGCAAAGATTGTAAAATTGCTTCAGATGTTCGGAAATGTAAATTTGTGTACTTCACAAAACGTAAAAACGTAGCATCCAATCAACACAGTATCGGTTAATCACAACCCTAATGCTGTTCTTGTGGATCAAACAAACCTGTAACCATTTTTGTTGCCATTCTTTGTATATGTTTAATATCCCCTGTTTGTACTATTTAGCATAGGTTCCACAAGCTTGAGCTATATTCTAGAATATGTAGCATGAGTGTTAAATAAGTACCAATAAATGTCTTTGTAAATTAATTTCATTTTCACAGTATCATACCAATAAACTGAAGTCTGCCACCTGCTTTACCTGTGAATGAGTCTATGTGATTATTCCACTTCATATCACTACAACTGGAATAAATTATGGTCAGAGTCCACATCTATCTCTGGAAATATTGTAGGGTTTAAAATTATCTAATCAATATAAGGCCCTCCACTGTCTCCAGGCCTCTTCTGCATATACGCTTTCGTACATGATTCTTACCCCAAGTGTTCGCAATGATTAAATTGTACATTGTGCACAATTCTATCAGGTTGGTTCCTCTTTGATCCCCCCCATCTCTGCACGTATTCTCTTACTATTTTTTCTTCTCTTCCTTCTTCAACTGTTAATTTCCAGTCCCCATCACAACTAAATTTTCCTCTCCCTTGAATATCTGAGTAATTTTTGTTATCTCATAATAAATTCTTTTAGTCTTTCATCATCTGCAGAGCAAGCTGGTATATATACTTGTACTACTGTGGTGGGAACTGGCTTCATCTCTATCCTGGCTATGATAATGCATTCACTATGCTGTTCATGGTAGCTTACCTGCAGTCCTATTTCCCTATTAATTATTAGATCTACTCTTGCATTACCTATATTTGATTTTGTGTTTATAATCCTGTACTTATCTGACACAGATCCTGTTCTTCCTGTCATCTCACTTAACTAAGTCTCGCTGTACCCAACTTCATCCTATTCACTTCACTTTTTAAATTCTTTAACCTAGCGACCATATTAAGGGATCTAATGTCTTGTGCTCCTACATGCAGAATGCCAGTCTTGTTTTACTGATGGTGATATCCTCCTAAGTAGTTCCTGCCCCAAGATTTAAATGGGGGAATATTTTACCTCCAGATAATGCCATCATTATTCAGCCACACAGTAGAGCTGCATGCCGTAGGGGAAAAGAAATCACAGCTGTAGTTCCCTCTTGCTTTCGGCTGTTCCCTCTTCTTGTACAAACTATGCCATGTTAGCTAATGTTATAAGGCTAGATTCATCAATCTTCCAGATCGTTGCCTTTGAAACTATTTAAAAGGCTGCTGCCCCTCTTCAGGAACCCAGGTTAATCTAGCTTCTCTACAGACACTCCTCCCTTGTGGTTGCACCTACTATACAGCTATCTGTATCAGGAGGCAGGCAAACCACTATACCTAAGCAAGGTCTATGGTCCATAGAGGGGAGATTCTTCACAGATGACCCTATTGTTGATGCAGCATTGACACAGCAGAAATTTATTGCTATATCAAGGACTATCTGCAGATAGTTAGTGCACTATACACAAACTGACAACTTTCAACTGAAGTAATTTGATATAACCTGCACATATTGGAAGAGAAGCTCTGAACTATTTGATAAACCATTTTTCACAAGTCATTATAATCATAATTTCTCTGCCATATTTAGTGAATTTGAGATGGAATGACAAGATAAATATAGTTGAAGAACTTTTTACAGGATGGCTTTCATTGGGAGCACTTGCATAAAGTATTTCATTTACAAGTAATCTTAATGAACTTGTTGTCATCTACCTTGTTCCTGAAAACTGTTCAGTTATCTTTAATTTTTACAGAACAAAATTAACAGTTAAGAGATAGACCTTCACACGAGAACTTTTAAATTCCACAGAGCTTTGCTCAGTGACACAAAAGATGCCAATACAGAGGTGTTGTGCATCACCAAAAGAATTGCCAAGGGTTACTAAGACACCAGCTTCTGCATGGAATCAAAGAATGTATTAGTACCTCGCATACACACATTTGATAATGTCCATAGTGATAAAGCTAGAGAAATTCTATTCTATACTAAGGTATAGAGGCTACTGCCATTCATTTGATCAATCAACTATGTCATTTTTCTTGTTTTACTGAAAAAAGTGACCTGACATTAATATATTCTGCCTGTACTAAATACAAATTTATCATACATTAATTAGATTAGATTAGATTAATACTTGTTCCATAGATCATGAATACGACACTCCGTAATGATGTGGAACATGTCAAGTTAATGAAAGATGCCTGTACAAGATATTACATTACACAAAATATTGCTTGACACTAATGTTTAAGTTAGTTTTTTTCCCCTCCCTTAATTTATATCTAAAAATTTAATACATTGAAATAATATCCTCTCATTACGCAAAGCTGAAGGAGATTTTTGCATGCACTCTTCTGAGGATTTCCTCTGAATATATAGGTACAGCAGCTACAACCTCTGTATAATGTAAATGTTGTCTATGTTTCATGATGATGAGTAACACTACTGCAAATTGTTTCCAGGTGTATGAAGGTGACCGTCAATGAAGTTGCAGTGGAAGTGCCTGACATCTACTGTGACCCTGTCAAGCAGCCTGCTGATGTAAATGCCTGCCATGTGGCCTGCCCAGGAGACTGTGTAGTCAGTCCTTGGTCAGACTGGTCAGAATGTGCAAAGGTCAGCATGAACAGCATTACTATGCATGTTACATAATTTCTAAAATATACAAGCATTTTATAAGATGTTTGAATTAAGATGACATCCATTACTTTAAAATTCCCTGTGTCAGAAGCAGCTCTTCTATCAAAAAGGGCATTTTCTAACCTCCTGTATCCAGCTTCTACAAGACTAGAATTTAAAATTTCATTGTTTTACTAACTACTCCATTTAGTTTTTATCACTGAGCATATTCAGTTGTTATCAGTGAAAGTCAGGTCATGATTTTGAAGGATTTATTTTCTCAGCAGAAAGGTGAGTAATATCCCTGATTTTAGCAGTTCACTGCTAGTTTTTAATTCTACAGTGCATAGTGCAAAAAAAAAAAGTGTAATATTAGAAGTAAATTTTCTACACCATGTGAAATTCATGTTACTGTTTACTCCTGTTTCTTACATAATTTATTTCATAACACTGATTCATTATGTCAGTTATGGTAAATTGCACTTCAGTATGTAAATCCTTCTGCACATAATATTTGTCTGCAAAAGGTGAATAATTTTTAGCAGCAGAACTGCTATCTTTGTCATTCAGAAGTGTGATGTCAGCACAGTAACATTGTTAAACTAGAGCTAGTAAAGAAGTGACAACTCAGTGCCCATTGCAGAAAGAAAGAAGGCTAGAGCTTGTCAAAGTATATCAGAATGTAGAAATCATTCCAGTCTGCAATGAGATGAGGTAATCTGTGAAAAACCTGTATTGTCATATTGTTTGTAGATTAATTACTAACACTGATGGCTCTGAGCACTATGGGACTTAACATCTATGGTCATCAGGCCCCTAGAACTTAGAACTACTTAAACCTAACTAACCGAACGACATCACACAACACACAACACCACTAGACGTGTATCCCTGTCTTTAAGTGGCATCTACATCCACACTCTATAAAACACTGTGCAGTCAATTGCAGCAGATATTTCCGATTGTAAAACATATTAGAGTTTCATCCCATTCCATTTGCAAATGGACCTAAGGGAAAATGCATAACTGCTTCTTTGTGCTCAAAATGGTTCAAATGGCTCTGAGCACTATGGGACTTAACATCTGAGGTCATCAGTCCCCTAGAAATTAGAACTACTTAAACCTAACTAACCTAAGGACGACACACACATCCATACCCGAGGCAGGATTTGAACCTGCAACCATAGCGGTCGCTACGCTTAGAACCACTCGTCCACTCTGGCCGGCTTCTTTGTGATCAATAATCAGCCTAATCATGTCTTTACAGACCCCATGAAAGTGATTTGTAGGTGGCTGTAATATTCCATTTCTTGAAAGTTTGTAGTAGACTTTTACAAGATAGTTAACATTTATCTTCAAGTGTCTGCTAGTTCAGTTTTTCAGCATTTCAATGATGCTCTCTCATGGATCAAACACACATGTAACCATTCATGTTGCCCTTATTTGTAGACACACAATGTCCCTTGGCATGCCTGTTTGGTAAGGGTCCAACACCTTTGAGCAGTACTCCATGATGGGACACAAGCTCCTTTGTACACTGATTACATTTTCTCAGTGTTGTGTCAAAGAACCAAAATATGTCACCTGCTCTACCTATGACTGAACCTATGTGATCAACCCATTTCATATCACTACAAATTGTTGCAATCAGGTATTAATATGACTTGCCTGATTTCAAGTGTGATTCACTAATATTGTAGTAATAGGATACTATTACTGTATAAATTTAAATACTTGAATGTTTTAAGTATTTTGTCAATCTTGGCATAATTATGAAATCTTGACAAGAGCTGACTGAATGTTTCTGCATTTTTCTTCAGAAAGTACTTCTCTATAGATAACTGGATCATCTGCAAAGTTCTGAGGTTACTGTTAATGTTGTTTGCCAGGTCATTAATATAGAACATGAACAGTGTCTTGCTTCCCTGAAGCATACTTGAAGTTACTTCTACGTCTGTTGATGACTCTCATCCAAGATAGCACATTATTCATGTAATATAACTGACACTTGGTGTGGTGGCCAATGGGAATGGCTGTAAATGCCTATACACTCATTACCATCATCAGGCCCGGATCTAGGAGGGAGGGGATAGACGCAACTGGATATCTGTCCGAGGCAGCAATTTCAGGGAGCACCATCCATATTCTTTAAGAAACAAAACATTGTTTCACAAAGTGCCTGCCATCCATTGCACATTGTCTACAAATTATTCGTATGATTTTGAAACAGATCTCTGTTGCTTTTTGAACATATCGAAAGTTGATTTCTGAATGAATATGGCTGAATATAAAAAAAAAAACTACCAATTGCTGTTTGTTTATGTGGTTGACTGGGTGTTCAAATGATAAGCATTGCTATAATTACTCATGAAATAGAATCAGACTACCAGAGTGGAAATAATTGACTAACAGGAATAAAAGGTAAGAAAGATTACATATTATCTCCTCAGTGCTTCCATGAAGATGAAATTTTGAGAGAAAATATTGCCAGATTGCTACTCTACCAAGGGCCTGTTGTATGGCCCTAGTTAGCAGCCACTTAAGTTCTATTTTCCGAATAGTGCCGAAAACAGAATTCTATAAACATGTAATAACACCTAGAAGAATAATAAATGAAGGATAAATAAACTGGTGATTCTGGCAGGGTTAGTGAAGTTCACTCGAGCATAAGTTTTGACAGTGGCAGGAATAGTTATATAGAATTACTGATGACAAGATTATTTGTTAGAATGGGGGCATCACACAAATTATATGGAATGATATGACAATTCCAAATTTGTATAAAAATTTCATACTAGTACTACTTTTCAATCTCATGCTTGAGAAACTGGAGCATATGAATGTTATGTGAAACTATTTCCCAACATAAAACTTTTTGCTTGTACTCAAATACTTCACAGTCATTTGATATTGGTACTTCTTGAACTATATTCTGTCATGTTATTTCTCTGAATGAAGTAGATAAAAATGACCATTTGAACCAAAACAGTCTCGCTCATTTGGCATGTGTTACAACTGCTGCAATATTAGAAAGGCCCATTTCATTTTATATTGGAGACAGTGCCAAAACAGATTAAATCAAATTGAGAAACCACACCAGTCTTGGGTGCTATTCATTTCAACAGCTTTTTCAGTCTTGGACAATGACATTTTGATTTTCCATGTAGTAAAATATTTGGCAAATTTTGATGAAGTAACAGATTCTTTTGCATAAAGGAAAGCATGTCCTGTAAAGCTGTAGTAAGGCTAGGGGAAAAAATGCTGGAGCCTAAATATTAAAGAAATGTGTACTGTCTTGCTTGTCTCTTGTCTTTACTGGTTTTATGTTTCCTATAGTTAATTTTGTCACACAAAAGAGAAAGTTATTAACTAATAGTGCAGCAGAGCAAGTTTTTGTTCTCTGTGCAGTTGCACATTAAAATTCACCTACCTCAGAACAGCATCTGCTATATGTCCCTTAACTCCGCAGCTTAGATACTTACAAGATGATGTAAAAGCAGTGTTGATAAAAAGCATCATCTAATATCTACAATTACTGAGGTGGCACAACTCTAGTAATGAAAGAAAGATCTGTAGAAAAACTGTCATTCAATTTTCCGGGCAGTAAAAAAATGGATTAGCTTATGCAAATAATGTCCGAAATTTCCACACAAAAATGTTTATTTAGTCCTTATAGCCAAAGAAATGGTACTATTCAGTCCACATTTAAACTATTGGCTATTTTCTTCCAGGTCACAATTCATACACACATTTCATATGCACAGCAGCTAGAAATCTGTCCAGACTCGACCCGAATTAAACAGCGTTTTCACAGTCATTAATTTCACCCCCAAATTTGAGTTATTACAGTTGGTCCTTATTGCGGATTTCTAAAAAAGAAATTGCTCGTCAAAAATGCTCAGTGGTTGAATACTGAAACATTCCATGGGGATACTAGGAAGGCCAAATTTTCATACGTGAACATATTTCCTACAATACAATTCCAAAACTTCCAAACTACACAAAACTGTCCACAAATGCAACTGCTATTACGGCCACACAATCTGGATGTGAGAAACCAAATATTTCTTCATTTTACACATTATTTTGACTCGCACTAGTAACATGACTGTCCTGTACTCCTCTTCTTGCAGCCTCACTCCCAGTGTAACTATCAGGTAACGAGCAGGAACCGTCTCAGTTCTGATTGGCTGACTATACTCGCTGCCAATCAGAATGCTCTCTCATGATCATACTCTAATCAAAACTGGCCTGCTCCAATCCTTATACACTGACACATTTATGTCGTTCTGACATACAAATATTAAAGTAACGTTTAATAAACGAAAACGAAAAGGCAATAATTCTGGAAATAATCTTTAGATACTGATTTTACTCCAGGTGACTTTCTGGCTGCTCTGTTACAATAGCAATCACACCTAGACATATGTCATCAGCAAAGTGGGTAAATCCCTAGGATCATTTTTCCCACGACATGCTTATGTAACTCTTGCAGGTTACTTAAGATGGTATATCATGCAACATTTAAGTCTGGCGAATGTCCCATCGACACACTTACATTTGCTCACATTTATTCCCACAACAATATTAGACACAAATAATATTTTTTTCTAATTTTTATATTGTGAAAACAAAAAATATTTAAAGTTGTAACATGGAAATCTCAATTAATTAATTCTGCACACTGAGAGTTCTGTTTATGTTTTCCAGTTATACCAAAAGATGAACTATTATATTTCCTAACTGAATTTAGTTCCCTAAGTGTCAGTTTTTTTAGTTTTAGCAAATTTTTTATCTCCTAAACTATGATAGTTACAATATTGAAATTTTTATAAAATCTTATCCTGAATAACAAAATGTAGTGTATGAATTTTGAAAATGATTGAATAGCATCTAATATCATTTATTTAGGTTCATAGGTGGCATGAATATACAGTCACTCAAAGTGACACAGGAGCTGTTCTCTTGCTGCGGTAGCAGCAGGTGTATCTGCAGTGTAGCTTAGTTTTTTTTTTATTTTTATTATAGTGTTATACCTAAATATTTCTATTATCTAACACATTCCCTTAAATGGCACAAAATGCATATATTATATCTCCAGATTTATTTACTCATATTCAACAATTCATCCATGTTGTAGAAGGAGTTGTCAAGGAGCAAGGAGGTATGATCTCAATTTGTTTTTGAAACTATTACTACTGTCTGTCAGACATTTTATTTCTACATCTACATCCATACTCCGCAAGCCACCTGACGGTGTGTGGCGGAGGGTACCCTGAGTACCTCTATCGGTTCTCTCTTCTATTCCAGTCTCGTATTGTACGTGGAAAGAAGGATTGTCGGTATGCTTCTGTGTGGGCTCTAATCTCTCTGATTTTATCCTCATGGTCTCTTCGCGAGATATACATAGGAGGGAGCAATATACTGCTTGACTCTTCGGTGAAGGTATGTTCTCGAAACTTTAACAAAAGCCCGTACCGAGCTACTGAGCGTCTCTCCTGCAGAGTCTTTCACTGGAGTTTATCTATCATCTCCGTAACGCTTTCGCAATTACTAAATGATCCTGTAACGAAGCGTGCTGCTCTCCATTGGATCTTCTCTATCTCTT
This sequence comes from Schistocerca gregaria, assembly GCF_023897955.1. Lineage (NCBI taxonomy): Eukaryota > Metazoa > Arthropoda > Insecta > Orthoptera > Acrididae > Schistocerca > Schistocerca gregaria. The sequence goes on from NC_064931.1 coordinate 469,490,102, forward strand.
CTATCAACCCTACCTGGTGCGGATCCCACACTGCTGAGCAGTATTCAAGCATTGGGCGAACAAGCATACTGTAACCTACTTCCTTTGTTGTCGGATTGCATTTCCTTAGGATTCTTCCAATGAATCTCAGTCTGGCATCTGCTTTACCGACGATCAACTTTATGTGATCATTCCATTTTAAATCACTCCTAATGCGTACTCCCAGATAATTTATGGAATTAACTGCTTCCAGTTGCTGACCTGCTATTTTATAGCTAAATGATAATGGACCTATCTTTCTATGTATTCGCATCACATTACACTTGTCTACATTGAGATTCAATTGCCATTCCGTGCACCATGCATCAATTCACTGCAGATCCTCCTGCATTTCAGTACAATTTTCCATTGTTGCAACCTCTCGATACACCACAGCATCATCTGCAAAAAGCCTCAGTGAACTTCGGATGTCATCCACCAGGTCATTTATGTATATTGTGAATAGCAACGGTCCTATGAGACTCCCCTGTGGCACACCTGAAATCACTCTTACTTCGGAAGACATCTCTCCATTGAGAATGACATGCTGCGTAATTTATAAAAAAAATTTATAGCAGCATATTTAGCATTTTTGGACGAAAGGTAGCTTAAGTAAAGGATAATGTAGGTCTTTCTTTTTTCTGGTATTGTAATCATGAATGTCACTGTTGATTTTAAACTTGTCCATGTTGCTGAGAAAAAATTTCATTACTGTGAACCTGTTGTAAGAATTCCTAACCTTTTAAACAGATGCCTACAAGATGTGTGACTATGAACTCCACACATTATTCAAACTAATTTCTTTTGAGCAGTGAATACCTTTTGCCTAAGTGTTGAGTTACCCCAGAATATTATTCCATATGACATCAGAGAGTGGAAGTATGCAAAGTGTGTTAGCTTACTAATTTCTACAACATCAAAATTGGCATTTATTCTGATTGCTAAAGTTGCTGAACCTAGTTGCTTTAGGAGATCCAAAATATGACTTTTCCAATTAAGATTCTCATCAAAAACTTAGTATACTCTTCCCTTATACTTCATTTGAGGTGTTACGTTTATTGAAGGAATTATACTTTTTGCAGCAGAAAATTGGATGTACTGTGTTTTTTCAAAGTTCAGAGCAAGCACATCTGCAGAAAACCAATTAATAACTTTTCCAAAAACCTTATTTGTATCATTTTGTATCAGACTTTCTTTTATTGGATTAATAATTATACATCTACATCTATACTCCGCAAGCCACCTGACGGTGTGTGGCGGAGGGTACCCTGAGTACCTCTATCAGTTCTCCCTTCTATTCCAGTCTCGTATTGATCGTGGAAAGAAGGGTTGTCAGTATGATTCTGTGTGGGCTCTAATCTCTCTGATTTTATCCTCATGGTCTCTTCGCGAGATATACATAGGAGGGAGCAATATACTGCTTGACTCTTCGGTGAAGGTATGTTCTCGAAACTAACAAAAGCCCGTACCGAGCTACTGAGTGCCTCTCCTGCAGAGTCTTCCACTGGAGTTTATCTATCATCTCCGTAACGCTTTCGCGATTACTAAATGATCCTGTATATGAGGTGCGCTGCTCTCCGTTCGATCTTCTCTATCTTTTCTATCAACCCTATCTGGTACGGATCGCACACTGCTGAGCAGTATTCAAGCAGTGGGTGAATAAGTGTACTGTAACCTACTTCCTTTTTTTTCGGATTGCATTTCCTTAGGATTCTTCCAATGCATCTTAGTCTGGTATCTGCTTTACCGACGATCAACTTTATATGATCATTCCATTTTAAATCACTCCTAATGCCTACTCCCAGATAATTTATGGAATTAACTGATTCCAGTTGCTGACCTGCTATTTTGTGGCTAAATGTTAAGGGATCTATCTTTCTATGTATTTACAGCACATTACACTTGTCTACATTGAGATTCAATTGCCATTCCCTGCACCATGCGTCAGTTTGCTGCAGATTCTCCTGCATTTCAGTACAATTTTCCATTGTTACAACCTCTCAATACACCACAGCATCATCTGCAAAAAGCCTCAGTGAACTTTGGATGTCATCCACCAGGTAATTTATGTATATTATGAATAGCAACAGTCCTATGACACTCCCCTGCGGCACACCTGAAATCACTCCTACTTCGGAAGACTTCTCTCCATTGAGAATGACATGCTGCGTTCTGTTATCTAGGAACTCCTCAATCCAATTACACAATTGGTCTGATAGTCCATATGCTCTTACTTTGTTCATTAAAAGATTGTGGGGAACTGTATTGAATGCCTTGCGGAAGTCAAGAAACATGGCATCTACCTGTGAACTTGTGTCTATGGGCCTCTGAGTCTCGTGGATGAATAGTGTGAGCTGAGTTTCACACGACCGTCTTTTTTGAAAACCATGCTGATTCCTACAGACTAGATTTCTAATCTCCAGAAAAGTCATTATACTCAAACATAATACGTGTTCCAAAATTCTACAAATGATTGACATTAGAGATATAGGTCTATTGTTCTGCACATCTGTTCGACGTCCCTTCTTGAAAATGGGGATGACCTGCGACCTTTTCCAATCCTTTGGAACGCTACGGTCTTCTACAGACCTACGGTACACTGCTGCAAGAAGGGGGGCAAGTTCTTTCTCGTACTCTGTGTAAAATCAAACTGGTATCCCATCAGGTCCAGTGGTCTTTCCTCTTTTAAGCGATTTTAATTGTTTCTCTATCCCTCTGTCATCTATTTCAATATCTATCATTTTGTCATCTGTGCGACAATCTAGAGAAGGAACCACAGTGCAGTCTTCCTCTGTGAAACAGCTTTGGAAAAAGACATTTAGTATTTCGGCCTTTAGTCTGTCATCCTCTGTTTCAGTACCATTTTGGTTACAGAGTGTCTGGACATTTTGTTTTGATCCACCTACCGCTTTGACATAAGACCACAATTTCTTAGGATTTTCTGCCAAGTCAGTACATAGAACTTTACTTTCGAATTCATTAACCGCCTCTCGCATAGCCCTCCTCACACTACATTTCGCTTCGCGTAATTTTTGTTCGTCTGCAAGGCTTTGGCTATGTTTATGTTTGCTGTGAAGTTCCCTTTGCTTCTGCAGCAGTTTTCTAACTTGGTTATTGTACCACGGTGGCTCTTTTCCATCTCTTACGATCTTGCTTGGCACAAACTCATCTAACGCATATTGTACGATGGTTTTGAACTTTTTCCACTGATCCTCAAAACTATCTGCACTTAAGATAAAATTTTTGTGTGGAGCCATCAGGTACTCTGTAATCTGCTTTTTGTCACTTTTGCTAAACAGAAAAATCTTCCTAATTTTTTTAATATTTCTATTTACGGCTGAAATCATCGATGCAGTAACCGCTTGATGATCGCTGATTCCCTGTTCTGCATTAACTGTTCCAAATAGTTCGGGTCTGTTTGTCACCAGAAGGTCTTATATGTTATCACTGTGAGTCAGTTCTCTGTTTAACTGCCCAAGGTAGTTTTCAGATCAAGCACTTCAAAAAATTTCACTGTATTCTTTGTCCCTGCCACCCGTTATGAATGTTTGTCTCCCAGTCTATATCCAGCAAATTAAAATCTCCACCCAGAACTATAACATGGTGGGGAAATCTACTCGAAATATTTTCCAAATTATTCTTCAGGTGCGTAGCCACAACAGCTGCTGAGCACGGGGGCCTATAGAGACATCCAATTACCATGTCTGAGGCTGCTTTAACCATGACCTTCACCCAAATCATTTCACATTTCGGATCTCTGTCAATTTCCTTTGATGCTATTGCACTTCTTATCACTATAAACACGCCTCCCCCTTCACTGCCCAGCCTGTCTCTGCGGTATACATTCCAATCTGAGTTTAGGATTTCATTACTGTTTACGTCTGGTTTCAGACAACTTTCTGTCCCTAGTACTATATGGGCGTTGTGACCATTTATTAATGAGAGCAGTTCTGGGACCTTTCTATAGACACTCCTGCAGTTTACTATTAGCACATTAATATTGTGATTCCCTGTTGCATTTTGCCTACTCCTACCTTGCCGCGTCTCAGGAGGCGTCTTGTCGGGCCTAGGGAGCGAATTCTCTAACCTAAAAAACCCCCATGTGCACTCCACACGTACTCCGCTACCCTTGTAGCCGCTTCCGGCGTGTAGTGCACGCCTGACCTATTCAGGGGGACCATACATTGCTTTACCCTATAGCGGAGGTCGAGAAATTTGCACCCCAGCTCTCCGCAGAATCGTCTGAGCCTCTGGTTTAAGCCTTCCACTCGGCTCCAAACCAGAGGACCGCGATCGGTTCTGGGAATGATACTACAAATAGTTAGCTCTGATTCCACCCCGCAAGTGAGGCTTTCCGCCTTCACCAATTCTGCCAACTGCCTGTACAAACTGAGGATGACCTCTGAACCCAGACAGCAGGAGTCATTGGTGCCGACATGAGCAACAATTTGCAGTCGGGTGCACCTAGTGCTCTCTATTGCTGCTGGTAGGGCCTCCTCCACATCTCGGATGAGACCCCCCGGCAAGCAGACAGAGTGAACACTGGCCTTCTTCCCCGACCTTTCCGCTATTTCCCTAAGGGGCTCCATCACCCACCTAACGTTGGAGCTCCAAATAACTAATAAACCCCTTCCCCCGTGTGCCTGCTCAGACCTTGCTGAAGGAGCAGCCACATGTCCACTCACAGGCAGAGCAGGCGATGCCACACAACCAGCCTCCGCATTTACCCTCTGCCTCATGCACCACGAACACCGCTGAACCCGCCACTCCCCTTGGGGAGAGGGTGGCCCAACCGCGTCCGGTACCCGCAAAGATGTCTCGACAGCAGGGATAGTGGGTGAAGCATGTAACACCTGGGGTGTACCTTGCAATGCACCAGACTCCCCACTGCCGCTACACTCCAAGGCAGCAGTCTGAAGACGGCTGACCACAGCTTTCAAGACGCTCAGCTTTTCACGAAGAGTGGCCAGCTCCTCCTGCGTCCATACACAGCAGACACACATCCTATCCATCCTAAGGAATCAATTTACTGAAGAGACTTAATGAACTTTAAACTAGACTGCTAATTCACTAAAGGTGGCTGATTATTGACTAAACTGTGATTGCTAGCCACTTCTTGTAGAAAACAATGAAAATAGCACTACCTGTCTCTGACCTGTATTGAAAACAAACACTAGCACTACTGGCACTATGGTTGACTAAAGGGACTCTCTCTCTGACTAAAGGGACTCAAAACAAACACGAAACCTATGGAACACTATTAGTAGCACTCGAGAATTAAAGCTTCCTAAAAGCAAAAACACATGGAAGAATAAGTGACAAGTAAGAAAAATACAGTTAATACTTAAATTAAGGTAGCTCGCTGCACAGCAGACTGGAAGCAGACGGCAGTTAGGACGATACTTGTATCATCAGCAAACAGCGTCAGTTCAGCATCTTGTTTCACACAAGAAGGGAGGTCATTCATATATATCAAAAAGAGGAGGGGACCCATGATCGAACCTTGTGGAACACCTAATGTAATTTCATCCCAGTTAGATGAAGTGGCAAACTCCTTTGAATCACTTGAAGCATATAAAGAGACTTTTTGCTTCCTGTTCTGTAGATATGACTTAAACCACTCATATGCTGTTCCATTTATACCATAGAACTGTAATTTATCTAACATAATGTCATGGTTCACACAATCAAATGCTTCGGATAAGTCATCGAATATTCCTACTGGTGACATTTTACTATTTAAAGACTCTATTATGTGGACAGTGAAATTGTATGTTTCTGTCTCAGTGGAACAGCATTTCTGAAATCCAAACTGTGATTCACTAAGTATCCCATTACTGTTGAGATGGCTAACCACTCTTGAGTACAGTACTTTCTCAAAGATTTTTGAAAATGCTGTAAGCAAGAGACCTGACAGTGGAATATTTTAACCTGTCTGGAAAAATACACTGAGTCAGTGATGCATTACATATGTGATTCAAAACATCAGCTGTAATTGCTCCACATTGTTTTAATAACTTGTTAGAGATGTCATCTGCTCCAGCAGAACATTTATTTTTCAAAGATTTAATAATTTTCCTTATTTCACAAGAGGTTGTTAGATGAACTTAATCTGACTAAAAATTTTCAAATCTGACTCTTCCATGTTCTGCCTGGCTTTTTCTTTTGAACTATTCTCACCAATTTTTTCTCCTACACTTAATAAGTGATTGTTAAATACATTGGCTACCTGTGTACTGTTGGTTAAGATGTTCTCATTCTCTTTAACAGTAATACGACCTACCCAAGTGGTTACTTTTCCTGTCTCCCTTCTAACAACATTCCATATTGATTTGATTTTATTGCTGGAGTTGTTAATTTCTTCTCTAACATACATATTTTTTGATTTCCTTACAACTTTTCTCAGTATGTTACAATAAATTTTATAGTGTAAAACTACTCCTGGATCTTTTCTAGTTCTTGCTGTCTCATACAGTTTTCTTTTTCTTTCTGAAGACACTTTAATACCTATAGTAATCCAAGGTTTCTTTGAAAAGTTTGTGGTGTTAGATTTAGAAATTTCTTTGGAAAACAATGTTCAAAAAGGGATACAAATTTATCAAGAAATATGCTGCATTTATCATTAGTACTTGGCTCATTATATACATCTTTCCAGTTTACATTTCCTAATTGTTCTCTGAAGTGCTCTATAGATACTGGGTTGAGCACCCTCACACTTTTACTTAATGGTTTCTGAAGTGTATGCCCCATTAGGTTTTATAAGTTAATCGATTGTGCATCATGGCCGAATAATCCATTTACCACAGTTCTAACAGGTACATATAATTTGACTGTTTCTTTGACTACTTTTATTGACTTGAGTGGCAACTCTTCTACAAGTTCCTGCCCAAGGGATAAATCTACCCTATGGTACTTCCACCTTTTTATTTACTGCACTGAATATGTAATCTTTCTTCGATTTTTAGTTATCCTTTGCGCTTTTATCATAGTTGGTGCATCTGCGCTTTGGTCACTGTTACTAGTTTTAATTTTGACATCCTGAGAGAGGTCATATGTATTTGAAATAAGTCATATTTCAGAAATTGCAAGAGCTGCTTATGTAATAAATATTTATTAACTGCCAGTTTCAGTCATCTGTTCATCAAGTACCATAAAATTATTTATAACAGCCTCTATGACAGCATACTTACTGTAGCATCAAATAAAATAAAATAAGAAAAGCATCCTTAGTCACTGCTGTAAAATACATTATACAGACAGTAAAATGCACTGAGACAGTTAATTAATCCCCCTGTAAATTGTAATTGGCTTCCACCCTTCTATATTAATATATTCATACAACTAACACATTTCCATGCCTTTTTAGATGTTAAGTATCATATTAATGAGTGATCAACCTTTCCACATTGAAAGTGAAATTTTGTGCCATACTTTAAATATAATGTAGCCTCTTTTTGTAAAGGTTATCACTTTTGTTTTTACAAGTCATATCTCATTTGTTGTTTTATTATCACACTCTGTTTTGGTGCCTGAATTTCTCACATTTATATTTTAAAGCATGTAGCAGTATGGTATCTCTACAACGAGAATGCCAATAATTCTGACTTTGCATTCCTTTCTGTTTAGTTTTTGCCTTCAGTACATGCTTTGCAACACAATATCTTTTTCATTCTGGATTACCATTTACGCACTAGAGGTGATATACAGTGTCTTGAGCATGCATCTAACAATAACATGGATTTTAGGTCGGTTTTCAGAATTTGTTGAATGACGTACTTGTTTTCATTTCCATGTTTTTATGTCATCCCATCAGTTGTTTTGTAACTTGTTTGACAATAAAAAAACCATATACACATTGAAATACACTTTCTAATTTCAGTTGCATTTATTCCAAAAGGTTAAAATCTTGCAAGTAACACTAGGGAAAATCTTATCCTCTTAGGACAATGTTCACAATATTCAACTGATATTAAATAAGCTTTCCAGAGCATAAGATAATGTACAAGACAAGCTTTGCTTACATTGCAACAGATACCAAGTTTATCATGCTTTAATCTATTCAGTCTACTTTCATGTGAGACATATCTCCATGTCAAATTGTTCAAGTAAGTTGTTGTGAGATCATGTCCATGAATATTACTGTTATCTTCATTATGATTTGTAGCAACTGTTTATGACAGCAGACATTACATACTGGGATATTTCAGGCTCCTAATCTAGGGAATGTACTTACCACAGCGAACTGTTGGTCAGGGAAAGATGAATTACTGGACTGCCAAAAGTGTTTCTTGAAACTTATCCAGAATATTCTTCAAGTCATAAATTTATGCTCACAAGTGTATAAAATTCATTAAAAATATCTAGTCTGTGTAAAAAAAATACTTTCGATTATCTATGACAAACACTGCAACACAGCAAAATGCAGTTCCTTGATAGGGAACCTGAAATGCAGAGGAAAATCTAACTGCACTGCCAGTCAAAAAATGTGAAGCCCCAGCAGGGGAAGAGGAATTGCAATGAATCTTCACTGGTTGAGAGGGCATGTGATATTATTTCAGTGATTAAAAAATATGAGTCAAATTTACAACAGATTTGGCAGTATAAGCCCCCTTATCAGTATGATGACACATCCAATGTGGCATGGATGTATGCACTGATTCAGTTAGGAAGCATGTCATTATAACTGGACCATCAATCATTAATACTGTCACTCAGAAAGAGGTGTTGTCTGAGCTAGTCCTGCACATTTTCTGTGTGGTACAGATCTAGAGATCTTGCTGGCTATTGGAGGATTTCATCATCATGCAGATGGTTCATAGAGACACATGTCATATGTGGTCAAGCATAGTTCTGTTGAAAAATGGTCCCAAGATTCTTGCCCATGAGCAGTAACATATGAGGACCATGGATGTCTGATGCACCACTGTGCCATCAGATTTCCCTCACTCACTACCAGCTATGATCTAAAGTCATACTCCATGGCTTCCCACACCATGATGCCAGGAGTAACACTGCCATGCCTCACCAAAACTTTTGATTAATGGGGCCTCTCCCCAGGACACTACCATACTCACTGGCAATGGTTATCCAGGGTATTGCAGAGGCATGATTTTTTTCTATACATTATGCAATGTCCTTCATCAGAAGTCTGTGCTTCCTGGTTATGGCATCATTCCAAACACAGCTATTTGTGCTGTGGTGTTAGCGGCAGCCTAGGCATGGGACAGTAATTCCCTTGTCCAGCTGCTACTAGTCTCTAAACAATTGTATAGGATGACACAGAATGTTGCATTGAGTCCATTCTTGTTCTCAGATGGCAGGTGCAGATGTCAAGGGATTATGATGTGCCTGATACACATTACAGTGATCATCCCTTGTGGCAGTCAGATGTGGTCATATGAAAACTAGTTGAGAAGTATGCTTGTGATCACATTCCCATGCATTCCAACATCAAGTCAATGTCACATTCAAATGCCTCGAAAGTGTGGATACTGCATGATTTGGTCAGCCAGCCAATTGGGGACTGACAATGGGGGCCCTATCAAACTGTATCAGGTGCTGATGCTCTCCTTGAGTATGTAGCTGTATAATTAGTCATTTTGACATAACATTTCAGCAAACCAACTGGCTGTCATCTTCAGGTGAGTATGCTGATGCACAATCTCACCACATTTGTGTTTCCAACAGAATTGCAGCTCGTTTATACTGAGTGGCTATAGTTAAACTTTCCCTATTTAACACATTGTAACATGGAAACTTATTACCATATGAGTTCCAAACTTTGTAGCATCAATGTCCAGAGTATGGGGTGCATGATTTCCATACATCAAACTGCCACTGTCCATTATTCCTAAAGCTCTATTATCAAAACAACAGTAATGCTGCAGCTGCGATTCAAGAATATCACTGGCTGAAAGGATTATGGAAGTGTCCTCTTTCTCCACGTGCTGTGTGTAGCATGATGAAGAAGTTCGAATCAATTGGAGAACTGGGTGTCGCTCCAGGAAGAGGCCGATGACTGATTGCACCACAGGTAGTTGATGAATGACAGACAATGCTGCGTGCAATTCCCAATCATCAGGCAGTGTGCATGCTGTGTCATAACAGTTGAAAATCCCATACGCCACTGTATGAAAGGTGCTTCAAACCATTCTCAAATGGTATCAGTAGAAGATCCATATTGTACAGCAGCTTGCATAACAGGATGTACAGTGACATGTGGATTTCACTCTCCACCTTCTTGCAAGGATTTAAGTTGATGAGGGCTGGCCCTGGACCATCCTAAGGACAGACAAAGCTCAGTTTTCTCTGATGAGTGAGGTGAGCACACAGAATTGCCAAGAGTGGGTATCTTCACCTCCAGTCACCATGCATGAAGTTCCTCTGAATGGTGAATGTGTCACTGTATTGTGTGGCTTCATGGGTATGTTCATCAGTGGCCCATTCTTTTTGAACAGGTTGGTGCTCAAAGACCAAAGACGTGCAGTGTGACTGGCCAGCATTACTGTGATATACTTCTCCAGTATGTCATACCCATCCTACAGGAGAGAGACACATTGAACTCAACAGTTTTCATGCAAGATGGGGCCCCACCACACATCGCTCATGAGGTTCACCTTTGTCTCCAAAACACATTTGGAAATGGTTAAATTATCTGCTGATCATTTCCAAATGCTTGGCCGGCATGAACACCTGATATCACTCCCTGTGATTTCTGGTTGTAGGGCTACCTGAAGGACAGGGTTTACCAGGGCAACATTCACACATGTGCTGATCTGAAGCCCATCAATCAAGAGAGGTAACCAGCATTCTTATGGACATGCTTCATTCTGCTGTGTAGAATGCAATCGTGCACTTACTGACTCTTCTGGACACTGATGGGTGCCATATTGAGCCCCTTTTGTAACAGTACTGGTACCGGTATGTAATGATATGATGTACCATAGCAGCACATTAAAAGTGTTTCGATTGAACTGATTCTGCATTACTCTCTTCCCCATGTCATTGACATTAATGCTATCAAGTTTGGTACTCATACAGTAATTACCTTCCATGTTATAATGTGCTAAATAGGGAAAGTTTAATTATAACCAGACAGTATATTGCAGTGAGCCCACCACAAAGGTGCAAGCAGAAGCACTGTAAACTTGTAGTGAACCAATGGATGAAACAGACGGAATCACATATCACTAGCAGAACACTAATTAAAAGAATCCACTGGCCAAAATGAAGACTGTTGTTTAATATCAGATAAAATCAGGTTCCACATCTTACTTCAAGGCTAGCCCTTATACCTATTAATAATATTATCAGATAATCAAACTGAATAGATTACTTTAAAACATATTTCCTGTAGAGGAAAGCAGGAGCAATTATTTGCACGTCATTATACGCAGTTGGAGCTAATGAGTGTGACGATGGTGTTCTAAACATTGGTTCTGAATAGTATGGATATATAAGCCATCCCTCAATCACAAGTAATTGTGTATACTCCAAGTTTCCTCAGTCTCAGATCATCCTTTACCGATCCAAGGAGAGCTGTAAACTTAGCCAGTGGCATGAATATCTTTTTCAAATTCTTGAAATTTTATTATGTACTCCCAGCAAAGGAGAAAAAGCAACAGATTTACAAGGATCTTCTGGTGGTTTCAAGTAACACTGTTATAGGCGATAGTTAAAACACCCACACTACTATGCTCTATTACTTGAGACTGTTATCTATTACCTTGAATGTACACTAGAGCCATTATTTTTTCCCTTAACTCACATTATAAAAGGAAATCTGTAATGTCAAAATTCATTCTAAGATTCTATAAATTAATCAGCATCTTCCACTCAACCTTAGAAACTTAATTATGTAGATGGCAACATTTTATCACTCCAATACTTGTATGTTACTTTCTAATAACTCTTCATTATCTAACTGTTTTCATTTTATCTTCACAACAAAATAATAAGCAAAGAGCTGCATAAAAGAAATTTAATTTCTGTACAAATTTTGGGCATGTAGTGACTTCTTCATAGCTATCACATTGGCTACAGTAGGTATAACCTTCTGAAGAAGGGCATTAAGTGCCCAAAAGCAGTAAAGGAATTAAATTTCTTTTAAGCAACTGATTGCTTAGTTTTTAATTATATTCATCTACAAGGGTATAAGTACAAAACTGTAGAAGTAAGCAGATTTTGCGTTGAGCAGAACTTTAAAATTTGTGCATGTGAACTGCAGCTAGATAATGTAGAAATGATATTAGGAACAGTGTACAGGCCCCCTTAGGGGATTGGGAGCTATTCATAAAAAAGTTGGACTCCCTGTTATGCTGTCTGTCAGACAAAAAGAAGAAGTTACTAATCTGTGGTGATTTCCATGTAAACTTTGTAAGCAATTTTATAAGGAATAGTGAAGTAGAAGTGTTATTAATGACATATAACTTAGAACCAGTTATCTATTTCCCTACATGTACAGCTCAAGACAGTAGCACTCTGATAGGTTATGTATTTGTACAACAAGAGGATGTAAAACTAATGCGTGCTTCCCCTGTGATAAATGGATTATCAGACCATGATGCACAACTGATTAACTTACAAAACTTAGGAGAGTGTACAGTTCAGAGACCATTAAGTAAAAGTGTAAGGCTGGTCAACCTAGTATCCATAGAGCACTTCAGAGAAAGTTTTAGAAATGTTAATTGGGGAACTGTATATAATGCACCAAATGCCAATGTTAAATGAAACATATTTCTTAATAAATTTATATCCCTTTTTGAACACTGTTGCCCAAAAAAATGTTACTAAATGAAACAATAAACAGTTTTCCAAGAAACCTTGGATCACTACAGGTATTAAAGTGTCTTCAGAAAGCTAAAGAAAATTGTATGAGGCAGCAAGAATTAGTAAAGACCCACAATAATTTTACACTATAAAAATTATTGTAACATACTGAGAAAATTTATCAGAAAATCAAAAAATATGTGTATTCAAGATGAAATTAACAACTCGGGCAATAAAATCAAATCAGTATGGAATGTTGTTAGAAGAGAGACAAGAAAAGTAACCACTTGGGTAGATGATATTACTATTAAAGAGAATGAGACCATCTTAACCAATAGTACACAAGTAGCTAATGCATTTAACAACCATTTCTTAAGTGTAGGTGAGAATAGTTTAAAAAGCCAAGAAGTACATTGAAGAGTCAGTTTTGAGAAATCCTACTCAGATTAATTTTCATCCAACAGCCTCTTGTTAAATAAGGAATATCATTAAATTTTTGAAAAATAAATGTTCTGTGGGAGTAGCTGACATATCTAACAAGATATTAAAACAATGTGGAGCTGTTACAGCTGATGTTCTGAGTCACATCTGTAATGCATCACTAACACAAGGTATTTTCCCAGACAGGTTAAAATATGCCATGTTCAAACCTCTTTACAAAAAGGAAGACACCACAGATGTCAATAATTACCAGCCACATATCCTTGCTTCAGCATTTTCAAAAATAGTCAAGAAAGCAATGTGCTCAAGAGTACATTGCTGCAGAGTGAAAATCTCATTCTGGATACTCAAGAGTAGTTAGCCATCTCTAAAGTAATGGGATGATTAGTAAATCAAAGTTTGGATTTTAAAAATGCTGTTCCACTGAGGCAGCAGTATACAATTTCACTGCCAATATAATAGTCTTTAAATAGTAAAATGTCGCCAATTGGAATTTTCTGTGTACCATGGCATTATGTTACAGAGATTACAATTCTGTGGTATAAATGGAACAGAATGTGATTGGTTTAAGCCATTTCTACAGAACAGGAAGCAAAAAGTTTCTTTATATGGCTTAAGTGAAAGAAAGATCCCTTATCATTTAGCTACAATATAGCAGGTCAGCAACTGGAAGCAGTTAATTCCATAAATCAGATGCCAGACAGATTAATTGGAAGAATCCTAAGGAAATGCAATCCGAAAACAAAGCAAGTAGGTTACAGTACACTTGTTTGCTCACTGCTTGAATACTGCTCACCAGTGTGGGATCCATACCACATAGGGTTGATAGAAGAGATAGAGAAGATCCAATGGAGAGCAGCACCCTTCATTACAAAATCATTTAGTAATCGCAAAAGTGTTATGGAGACGATAGATAAACTCCAGTGGAAGACTCTGCAGGAGAGACACTCAGTAGCTCGGTACGGGCTTTTGTTGAAATTTCAAGAACATACCTTCACCAAGGAGTCAAGCAGTATATTGCTCCCTCCTACGTATATCTCTCGAAGAGACCGTGAGGATAAAATCAGAGAGATTAGAGCCCACACAGAAGCATACCAACAGTCTTTCTTTCCACAAACAATACAAGACTGGAATAGAAGAGAGAACCAATAGAGGTACTCAAGGTACCCTCCACCACATGCCGTCAGGTGGCTTGTGGAGTATGGATGTAGATGTAGATGTAGAAGGAATTTTCCCACTTCATCTACCTGGGGTGAAATTACATTAGGTGTTTCACAGGGTTCGATCATGGGTCCCCTTCTGTTCTTGATATATGTGAATGACCTCCCTTCTTATCTTAAACAAGCAGCTAAACTGACACTCTTTGCTTATGATACAAGCATTGCTATTAATCCACTAAAAGAAACGTGAATAGAAAGTGATACACATAATGTCTTTGGAAAAGTTATTATTTGGTGTTCTGCCAATGGGCTTGCACTTAATTTTCAAAAAACACAGTACATCCAATTTTCTACTGCAAAGAGTACAGTTCCTCCAATAAATATAATGCATCAACAGAAGTCAGTAGTCAGGATAGAACATATTAAGTTTTTGGGTATACATATAGATGAGAATCTTATTTGGAAAATTCATATTTTGGATCTCCTATGGCGACTGGGTTCAGCAACTTTTGCAGTGAGAATAATTGCTAATTTTGAGCATACAGAAATTAGCAAGCTAACATAATTTGCATACTTTCACTCTCTAATGCCATATGGAATAATATTTTGAGGTAATTCTACACTTAGGTAAAAAGCATTCACTGTTCAGAAGAAAGTGGTTAGAATAATGTGTGGGGATCATAGTCGCACATGTTGTAGGCATATTTTTGAAAGGTTAGGAATTCTTACAACAGCCTCACAGTACATTTACTTAGTAATGAAATTTGTTCTCACCAACATGGACCAGTTTAAAAACAATGGTGACTTTCATGATTATAATAACAAAAGAAAGAAAGTGTTGTGACAGTGCCACGACATTTAACAGTGCCGCCACGACAGTATGCGCAAATGGCGAAAGAGGAGCTCCGCAACTTGGCTGAGCACGGGAGCGCCACCTAGCTACGAACGGCGCCAGCTGCATGTCACAGCACAGCAGTCAAATAAGAGATACTGAGTTGTTATCATGTAAGCAGCTATTGTTTCTAAGTGAGTGTGTTTGAATATCCACACAATTATTGGTGATTAAAGGTCATAACAGAAAGACTTACACTATCCTCTACTTAACATATCTTTGGCACAAAAAGGGGTAAAATACACTGTTGTAAAACTTTTTTTAAATTTTCAGATGAAACTAAATGTGTGACAGACAGCAGTAAAAGTTTTAAAAATAAATTGAAATCATATCTCCTTGACAACTCCATCTATACCATAGATGAAGTCTTGAATAGGGATACATAAATCTATAGGTATAATATAAGGAATTTGTTGCATTTAAAGGAATGGGGTAGGTAATAAAAATTTTAAGCTTAAATAAAAACTCTTGATTCATGTGTGCATTTCTTATGCACTCGACATATTCTACATCATATGGGTCACCGTGAGACTGGTCAATGGAACACGTAACAACTAACTAACAGTTTTTGGGAATGGATGAAATACTATTTTATCTTTAAATTTTGTTGTTGTCTCTATTTATTCCTTCATTTATGTTTGCCTTCTTTATTTTTTGGCTTCATACTTCTTTATTTCATTAATATTTCTGTATTAGATAACTTTATGTTCGTATCCTGTCTTCTATAATTTCTCTTTCTCATATCCTGTTTCTTTTGTGTGCTGTTGTCTCTCAATTTGTGGCTTACCTCTCAGCATATGTCAGCACTTATATAATGGGTCTCTCTTCTAACAGGCACAAATTCTCTGGTGTTTCAGCAGACATTTTCAATTTCGTTTCTGCGATGTGTAGGTTGAGTCAGTGCAAAGAAATACTGATAATAATCTCTTTAATGTGATGCCCACTACTGTGAGCCTGCCATACTGAATTGCTTTGCAGGCTGGCAGCCTACAAGTCAGGGACAAAAACTGAGACATTAGTCTGAGTGGCGGGGGGGGGGGGGGGGGGGGGGGGGGAGAAGAAGATGGCCAGAGCCACAGAGAGAGGAGTGATTGGGGGGAGGGCTTGAGGCAGAAGGAGATCGGCAAAGAGATGGGGAAGAGGAGGTGGTCAGAGCAAAGGAGGGTAGGGGATGAGAGAGAAAGGGAAGCATTGGTTGGACCAAGGGAGGTATGGGGACAGACTAAGGGAGGGGGAGGAGATGGTCAGAGAAACGGGGGGGGGGGGGGGGAGGGAGATAATGGACGGATATGTAGCTGTGCTGTAGCTAAGTGGCTGTAGCTTGTGCTGAATTGGTGCTGCTGTCAGATGGATGGGGCAGCACAGTTGCTGGCAGCTCCCATCACTGGCATGACATATTGCCCCAGATACCAGTTAAATATGGAACAGATGACATTCATGCCTCCTGAGAACTTTCCTGGCACACACTGCTGAAATAATTTAAGTTATATGAAAGTGATGATATTCATTTACCTGACATTGTTTTCGGAATTTTTATCATAGTTCTATGCAGCAGCCTGTGTACAACATGACTGAAATGTCAGACAAGATGTTTGATCGTAGATACTTACAAGTAAACCTACACAAGTGATATATTTCAGTTTTGATTGACTTTGAACATGTTGTAGTGTACAGCAAAATAAGAGACACCTATTTTTTTATGTGCCCATTTGGCCATTAGGCGTGTGTAAAGCCACCATGAAAAAAATTGAGTTCCATATTTCTGAATGAATACCACTGAAATGGTACCAGATATAAAAAATAGATATAAATAAAAGGTCTATTATCTGCAATGTATTTTACAATGTTGCAACTAGATTTGTCAATAACATCATTTTTAAACCCCCAACCACACATTATTTAGCTTTTTATTTTGATGTTTAACTAATAGCAAAATGCATAATGTTATTAACAACAAATTCAATCATATATGAGGAAGTGGTATTCCAAATATACATTTGTCAGAAATGAGCTAGAAATATCTCTATATTGCTGTATGCAGTGAAACTGTGCTGCAGCATCACACATTCATCCATTGGCCATCAAAGTTTACAAATTTACTTTTTCTGTCATAAATTCTATGAATATCAATTTATGCCCAATTTTCATAACTTCTTTAACTCCTTGTTTATTAATTTTTCCATAGAGTGTATTATGCTCAATTTTTTCAAGGGGGCATTTCACCCATTTAAGATCCACACATACATAAAAAAAATTTCTTTAATTTTGCTACACACTACAGTGTATTCAAAGCAAATCTAAACTGAAGTGTAACCCTTTGGTAGGTTTACTAGTTAGTGCTTCCTCTGTAAAATTTAAACTTTTATGTCTGGAATTGTCACAATTAATTAAATATACTGGGCAACCATGGCATGATAGCCCAGAATATTTTTATTAATTGTGATTGGTACCTGTGTGAAGCAGGTCAAGGTTGCTAGTCAGCATGTACTTCTGAATAGACAGTCCTCTATGGGTAGTAAGCAGGCACTCCAAAACTTGAGTTTTAGGTGTAACAAGCCATAGATGCATTAGCTCTTATTATGCAGTTATTCTGAGCTTTGTTTTGTGTGATGTTCCATTCTTCTACTTTGTTACTTCTTTTATGCACTTTACCTCTCTTGCACCTTGGATATGTCTCAACAGTTGAACTTTTGGGTTTGGAAAATCGAAATGCAATGTCCTTTCTTAGTTCGTATCACAGCTGGCCCTTCTCACCAATTTCAGCATTAGTGATCATGTGTAAGTGAAACTGCATTTACAAAAATGTAATGTATGTGCCATGTAAGTACCAGAATTCAAATAGTGTAATTAGTTTCACCCATGCCACTGAAATATTTATGTACTGCTTCTCAAATAAGATTGTATTATATACCTGCCTCTTTATCAACATTACAACTCTAATTTTAGATTTAAAATGTATTTTATTAGTCACTACATAGTGCTAAATATCTATACACGCTTTTTTTTTTCTTTCAATTTACAGCCATGTGATGTGAACAAACAACGTCAGAGGACTAGATCAGTATTGAGAAAACCAGCCAAAGCAGACTACCCATGTCCTCCTTTAATAGAGGTTCAGTCCTGTGAAATCAATGTAACTTGTTTCACATATAGCTGGCAAGAGACTCGATTTAGTTCTTGTTTACCATTAGGTGGCAGCCCATGTGGAGAAGGAATACAGGCAAGAGCTGTCTATTGTCGACGGAGTGATGGAAGAACTGTTGAGGACAGGTACTATGACAATTCATGTGTTATCTGGCAAAATGTGTTGTACTAATTGTAAACTAACCAATTTTGATATATCTGAAATGTTACCTGTTTAGTATATGGATAGAAGATAAAAATTTTATCCAGGAGTTGATTTTTTTATAAGTGAAACATTAAAATTAGTTTATATCATCACACTGTTCAGAAAGTATGAAGCAAAGGTGAGCCACGTTCCACACAAAAACTAAAAAGAAATTATGACACAAGACAGTAGGTGAGGATCACACATGAGCCAATGTAAATATGAGGAACTATATTCCTATATGCTGCCTGATATTTAAAAAAAAGTGTTACTAGAACATTCACTCACTTTATTTAAATTTTAGGACCGGCTTCTCATTGATACAGTATCCACAATAGAAAAAAATATAACAGATACTTTCTTCGCTATACTGTCCTTGTTGACAAAAAAAAGCATTTTATATCCTTGTCCATGTCTACACTGTAATAGAATTTTAGAATACTGTGAGGCTGTGCATTGTGATGGAGATTATTTTCACTTATTTGTAATAATGCATGTTCCAAAATGCTCATGATATTATCTGCAGTACAAACATTGCAATGCATATTGATATATGCCGAGATAGAGAGTTACTACTTTTGAAAATAAGTGGAATTGTTGTGAGTGATTGTGTTGGGGTAACAACAGAGAAATACATATCTCAAATACCTCAAATATTGTCCACTCCCATAGGAGCTGCTTTCTACCAACTAAATACTGCTCTGCATTTTGCCCATTCCCTTGACTGTGAAGAGGTGAATCAGTGGCAGTACTGAACATTTAAGCAGCTGCCAGTGTAGTTAACTGTGTTTGTAGTACATGCAGTAATTTTTAAGAGTTGTAGATTCTCTGTTCAAATAGCATAAATATTGCTGAACAGAGCTCCAGAATATTCATATCAGATATCAATATGTTCTCCAAATAGGTGACACTATCGAGATATTTGTGATCAAATGTAGAAAGATTCACAAAGAACGTCAGCATTTGAAGTGCTGTTGAAAAAACTTTGGGTCCAGAATAATACTCAGTACCAAGAGTCAGTTAAAACAAAAGAGTTATAGTTGTGAGATATTTGCGGGCAAACCTAAATGTTTACCGGAAGACAGGCTCCATGGGGTAGAATGTAGCATATTTCTGGCAATAGAGTGAAACCTTAAAGCAACATAGGAAGAAACTGAGTCTCTATACAGATAGTTTGCACAAAGATAACAATCATAAATATGACAAACGTTGTAGTTGGAGCAACCAGACTCATTTGACAAGTTATAGCAGTTGGAGGTGACATTAGCTGTGCCATAATATAGTGGGAAAAATAAAATTTCATAACTGCAAGATGGGACAAACCTTCTTGCAAAAAATCTATCAAAGCTTTCTTTGAGATCTGAATGGAACCGATGTTTTATAATCCTACTCACAATGTAAGTAACTAAACTTCTTGAAAGAAATAGATAAATATTCTTTTAGAGATGGTAAACAGCTAATCAGTTGCAAATGGGTTTATTAAAACCCCTTTACTGTGGCGTCAACATTTATAAACAGTCTTCTTCAGAAGGAAATATTGACAGCTGGACTCCATGTTGTGGCAGAGGAAATGTTAAAATATAGCCAAAGGTGTCAGTCAAGTATCAAATTTCACCTCCATAATAATTGAAGCACGCAGAACATGGTTGTAGGCGTTTGATATTTCCTCATCAATGTACAGCTGCACCATCACCAAGGCAATGCCGTGCATTCTGTAAATAATGAGACAAAATGTTGTGATAGTACCCTTACAAATTTTTGTTGTATATTGATCCTGTCAGTGGCACAAAAATCAGTGTCCATACATATGGATGATAGAAGGATTGAAATAAAATACAGTAAAACAAAGCCATAATCAGATTTAAAAATTTAATTCATTGGAAAAGGAACACAGCTGGTATTCTAACCCAAGAACACTGAACTTTATTACATGAAAAAGCATAAACACATGAGGGACTAAGTGCATATAGCAAACAACACACAAGCAACCAGCAGAGGCTGGCGCTCCAGTCTATATAGTCATTAGTTCTAACAGGGGCACAGATGGCAGGCTATGCACGCAACTGCTGTCATACTAGCTGGCCGAGTGGCCTCTACTGGCCAAATCAAGACAAACTTCATGTGCAAGCTATGAAGCAGCACACATACAAATTTGGTAGTTACAGCACTCCTCTTCCTTTGCAAAGAAGTGAACACTGTGCTCATGTCCATTTCTTCTGTTGTTGTCATTGATTAATGAGCCATGTGATGTGCTGCTGTTAGTGTGTACGATCAGAAGTGGTATGAGGGCAGAAAGGTGCGGCACCTGCCCCCTGTGAAAGTCCATATGGTAGGACAGGTGATGGTGTGAAGATTTCACTTCCACATCTGAGTTCATCCTCAATGAAGGCGGCCACAGTGAAGGTGGCTCAATAGGCAGCACTGGCTGCAACAGAGGTGGCAGTGGCGGAGGTGTTGGCTGGGACAGTGCAAGAACTGCGGTCCTGACTTGACCCCCAACAGCTGAATGGGGCACCCACATGAGAGGAGACAGTTGTGATAATGTCGGCAGCAGCGAATGCACCATCCACGATTAATGAGACGGAGGACACGAGGGCAGCAGAGATGTTCCTGGTATGCAGCTGCCCACACAGGGTCATAGATGGTCAAAGTGTCATGATGCCCTTCCCTCAGCAGTGTGAACAATGCAGAGGTTTTGGCCATGGTGGCTCTTGATGACTACTGGCAGCCATTTCAGTCAGCGGCCAAAATTGCAACTGTGCCAGTCATAAGCATTGTGGAGCCAATGTCAGCAGATGTCCTGGTGTCAGTTGGAGCAGATGTAGCAGAGTCTGGGGCTAACAGTCATACAACAATTCTACTGAACTCTTTATCTCCAACTGGGGTAAAACTGTAAGAACTGAGGAACCAGTCAGAGCCACTTCCAGCGACACATCCGAAACATGTTTTTTTGTGTGAATCTTAAATGTTCATACTACTCGTTCAGCTTCTCTATTTGATTGAGGGTGGAAAGGAGGAGCTGTGACATGGTAAACACCACCTTTTTTTTCTTTTTTTTCTTTTTTCTTTTTTCTTTTTTTTTAAATCTTCAAATTCCTGAGATGCGTACTGGAGGACATTGTGTATAACTATCATACATGGCAGACTTTACACTTGAATTGATTCCCAAGACTGCTGTGGAATTGGCCATGGTGACGAATATGCACTGAGGAAGGGGGGGGGGGGGGGGGGGGGAAGGGAGGAGGGTGAAGGTATGCCGGATGGGTGACACACTGTGGGCAGGTTGCAACAACTCACACAATTTCCACTTCAATGCTTGTCCAAAAAACATGCCTGCATGCTAGCACTTTTGTACATGACACATCCCAGTGGTCCACAGGTAATAACTGCATAACATCATCAAAAGAAACAATTTGGCTTAAAATAGGATCCACAACTACAGCAGCTGCAATTTTAGTGCCAGTAATAGGTAAACCATCAATAACAATTTGTCCAAATGAAAACAAAGCAATTCCTCTTTATCAAACTGAATCTGAGCACATCGGCAAAGATGATAAGGCATTAGTATTTGCATGTTACACCATTGGTCAAAAATATACCTCCTAACTGTATCATAACAGGAAAAATAGCTCACTGCTGCAAGCAATGCATGGCTTTGTCTGGAAAGAATACCTGTGGTTTTAAAAGAGATACCAGTGGTTTGTGGTCTGTGATCAGATGAAACTTAGACCCATATAGAATAACATGAAATTTTTGTTTTTGAGAATGCACATCTGCTAAAGCCTCTTTCTGTATCTGAGAACAACGCTGTTGTGCTGAATTTAAGGTTTTAGAGGCATATGCAATAGTGTGTTCTGTTCCGTCTTCATACATATGAGCAAGGACGGTGCCAAGGTCGAACTGAGATATGTCTATGGTTACCACAAGGTGTGGCCTTGCTGAAAACTAATAAAACAGGAAGCTGACTGCAGCTTGAACTTTTGACAACTTGGATGCCTGGTCACAAGCTGGGGATCATACGAAGTGAACATCATTATGTAATGATGCATGGAATGGTTGCACCACAGTGCACAATTGTGCCTAACCATAGACACCACTATATCATCTAAATAGTTGATGCAGCCTGGAACTAATGCAATAAGTTGCTCTAAAAAGTGTTGAAAAATATCTGGTGCACTTACCACACCAAAAGGCAAATGCTGATATTGATAAAGCTCAAATGATGTATTGATAACTAGGTGGTGTTTAGATTCTTTGTCTAGCAACAGCTGTAAATATGCATCTGCTAAGTCAATCATTGAAAAATAAGGCTCCCCTATAATTATGCTAACAGCTCATCAGGGTAAGGTAATGGATAGGTATCAATGACTAACTGTGTTTTAATTGATTTTTTAAAGTCACTTTAGAGGTGTAATTTACCTTTAGGTTTCTTTATTATCACCAGTGGTGTGGACAATCATTGGAACGAATAGGTCAAATAACATCAAGGAATTGAAGATGATCTAATTCTGCTTTTACTTTTACCTGTAAAGTTACGGGTACTGAGCAAGCCTGGAAAAAATGGGGGTGGGCAGACCATTTCATTGTAATATGAGCCTGAAATCCTGTCGTGCAACTCAGTGCTGGAGAAAAGAAAGAGAAAACACTTTATTATTGATGGAGAATGCTAAAAGTTTAGGAGTGTACAAACCAAACATATTTTCAGTGTAAACATTTTCCACAGTTAGGAATGTTAATGAATTAACCACAGCCTTTAAGTCCCAGGTATATAAAACTGTCCAAGACGGGAAATCCATTGCTTGTTATAACTCACCAGCCTCCATGACAATGGGCCAGAGGGAGAGAACCAAAATCCACATAAGTTTGAGAATTCACCAATGTTGCTGCTGCACCCTTGTGCACCTGCATTCTCAGTACTCAGGCTCAGAAGAGAGTTACACACAAAAGCAATGTGTCATTTTTATGGTACCTATTACACATTGCCTAGTCTTGGGGCATGTGGGCCGTTCATGTTGAATGAAAAGCATGGGCATGAAGCAGCAGAAAATCAGGCTGTTGCTGTTGTTATGCAGGCCGTTGTTGCTACCTATACGACACTGAGACATCTGTCAGACTGTTACAATGGCTTCTCCATTCCCTTGAAAACTGACTGAAGGCTGAGAGGAGTGAGAGGAATTGATTTCTGAAACTTCAGACTGGTCTCCTATCTGACTACCTGAAGCCTGTGAAACTTCAGGTGACTGTGTTGTGTTTAATACATCCATAAGCATAAGATTTTCGCACAGCAGAACTCACTGTTGAACTTTCCTGTCAGGAGCAAGATTTATGATTGCATCTTGAACCATTTAATCAGCATAGCATTCCTTATGGACATTTGTCACAAAAATATAATGATAACTAAGTCCATGTAGGTCTGCCGCCCATGTACTGTATGACTGTTTTGGCCACTTTTGGCAATAGTAAAACACCAAACAAGCAGCAACAACATGAGTACATTTACAGGGACAGGTAGATAGTAAGTCACATATCTGATCAAAACAAAAACTTGAATGTTAAGGGGGTGAATTGACACAACAACTGATATAAATGATGTGAGCTCCATGACAAAAAAAGAACTTTTCACCAGTTTACATCTGTTACCCCAGATGCCTGTAAATGTTGTTGCAGGCTATTTTCATAGGTTTCTCAGTCTCCTGATGCATCATTGTATGCAGGGAATGGCATGGATATGTTGCTGGTGAGGCAGCATGTTGTGTCAATGTTGTCATTAAACTGGAAATAGCAACTGTCAGTGCCTGCCATTGCTCAAGAAGAGTTTTAAGCACTGCCTCCAAGGACATTAAACTCAAAGGACAAATGACTGAAATGGAGCACACAGAGTCAAGTACTGTACTCATTGCCAATGTGTTCTATGTCAAAAAAGCATAACCCCATAAAAGGCAAAGTACAGACAACAGACAACACACAAGTGGCCACCAGAACCTTGAGCTCTGGCCTTGATAGTCATTAGTTCTAACAGGGACTGCAGCCAACAGGCTGCACATGCAACTACTTTCATACAACAGTCCAGGTGGCTTCTAATGACATAATCCAGCACAAACTTCACACATGAACTACAAAGGGCACACACACAAATTTGGTAGCTACATCACTAGAAATCCACAACAATTTTATAATGAAAAAAGTGTGTACTACAGATTTCAGGTGATCCCTCTTAGTATCCCCTTATCATCCACTATGCCCATACATCCTTCTTGTGACACACACTTGTCTGCAAGTGCTTATATCTGTTTGCTCATGCTCACAATATTTGATTCCAATTAATGTTCTTACACTTGCATTTAATGGAGCAGTTGCTTTCATTTCATCTACAAGAAGTGATTTGTACTTTTGCAGGTGGTGTGATGACCAAACCAAACCTTCGCCAGTAGAAAAATGGTGTTATGTGGATTGCACTGTTGACTGTGAGTTAACTGAATGGGGTTCATGGGATCATGCCGGATGCCAATGTGGGAGTGCAGGTAAATATAGTACACGACATGATCTGATGTTCAGAAACCATTTACCTTAGAGTAGATCCTGTGCTGTGTAAGACTTATCCTCATACATAAGAGTGGATATATTCTAAGAAATTTTGTTAAAGTATCAGCATTAACTGAAACAGAGCATTAGAAAAAAATAGGTGCACAGGATGATATAAATTTTCCATTTTGTGTACATTGGCATTTAACATTATTTCTGCATCATTCCTACTTATATTTTACTGAAGTTTGTTGGTATTTAACTCAGTTGATAATTCTGGTACAGGTTCTGCAATGAACAGGTATCGATTTGTGATGACCAATAATAGTCCCAGTGGAAGAGCTTGTCCACGAGATTTGGTTCAGCGCAAACCTTGTCCTGCTATTCCCTGTTACACATGGTATAGAGGACCTTGGAGTGAATGTAATCTAGATGTAAGTAATTGTGTCTGGTGCAGCTATTTTCATACATGTAACAATGATTAGAATGGATGTGCATACATTAGTAAATTCCATTTTGTAAACGTAGCAGTAATACATCTCTAGAAATCTGTATAAAAATAAAGAGAGAGAATGATTTTGAGACCCAACAAGGAACAAACCTTTTGGAAAAGCCCTTTAAACGATATGGGAATGTTTTAAATGTCAGGTATTCACGAAATGAAGCAAAAATCACTCAAAATCTTGACTTGTGTATAGAAACAATACATTGTATTTAGACCCAATTGCACATAAAATTCCATTCTATCTGCAACATTCGCAAACTCTGGTACTTTTAGTTACATTATATTAGAGTTATAAACCAATAATTAAATGTTTACAGATATCAACAGTGAAAATTATATAATATTTATAAAAATCATGGCCTCTCTGATTGTTGCTGTCAGATAATAAAGCCAAAGACATGCTTGGTAAAAATTGCTCATGCTAAAAAAAGGTTATGCAGAGAGTACAGGAAATTACAAGTCAGTTTCACTACTTTCAGAATTATCAAAAATAGCTGAATCAATCATGGAAGATATGACAATGGGTTGCTTCAATAATTACAACCTTTTTAATGAAGCACAGTTTCGCTTCCTTAGTGGGAGAAGTACAATATTGGTCATAACAAAGTAGACAAAAATGGTACTTGAAGTTATTGGCAAGGATTACTGTGTCACACTTATGTTCTTAGACTTGTCCAAGGCTTTTAACAGTGCTGACCATAAAATACTATTAAACAAACTAAAAGCAGTAGGCATAAGAGGACCAGCAAACGAGTAGTTCCAGTATTCCATGGAGAATAGAGTGAAAAAGGTGTAGATAGTTCACTATCGTGCTGATGATAAATTTTAGTCAAATGATTGTCAGACAAGAAACATATGAATGTAGGAGTGCCTCATGGTAATGACTAGGCCCAGTTCTGTTTTTAATAATATTAATGGCTTTTCAGACATAGAAAGATATTTCTCTTTCCTGATGACAGCAACAACATAGTCACTGATAAACACCAGAACTTGTGATACAGAAGGCAAAGGAATCCATCAAGGATGTCTCAAATTGGACAGAATGTGGTAAATTATCACTGAACATAAAGAAAACAAGCACTTCAGTACATAGAGGAAAACAATCTGTCACTTTCAGCATAGATGATAAACCCCTATATTTTGCAACAAACACAAAAATTTTGTAGATGAACATTAACTGTCAGTTAACACAGAATGTAATAATTTTTTGACTCATAGTTGGAACATCAACAATCTTGTATCATAATGTAATGAAAGCAATTACTCCAAACCATAAATGATTTTAACTTTTATGGTTTGGTAACCAGGTTCAGTCATACATAGACCATCATCAGACCAGTAATGTCTCCATTGGTGACATATGGAGATGATGCATGCAGCCATTGAGCAGTTAATGGCAGGTGCCTTTTACACTTACAACAGTTCCACGCATCGTCTTCACATGCCACCAATGGAGGCATTACAGGTCTGATGATGGCCTATGTATGAGTGAAATTGGTTACTGTATCATAAAAATAAAGAGCATTTGTGATCTGGACTGATTGTTTTTGATACATTAATATGGAATGAACACAGAAAGGTACTGGTAACAAGAATGTCATCAGAATGTTTTACACTTATGTTGTAATAGCCGTTCATAACAGACTGTGTCTTGTGGCGATGTACAAGGTCTGTTCAAATAATTCCGGAACATTTGTAATTATGCACTAGTGGTATGTTGGAGCAAAATGCAGTTGGCATCACTCCACATGCCTGTGTTTAATGTGTAACTGCCATAAGTTTCATTGTTGTGTGTTTGTTTGTTATTGTTCAGTGCTGTATTGAGTAGAACGACGTGTCACACAGTTTGTGAATTTAGAGAGAGCAGAGTTAGAGGAACAACGTGTCTCCATTAAATGTTGTGTGAAAGTCAAAAAAACCTTTACAGAGACACACCAAATGATGCAGGAAGCCTATGGTAAAGAGTGCTTAAGCTGTACTCAGTGTTACAAATGGTTAACACGATTTAAAAATGGCCAGGCTTAAGTTAAAGATGACCCCCATTCAGGATGCCATTCAGTGTCTGCTAGTGACATTCATGTCAGGATCTTCAACTAAACTGTGCATGCCAATCAAAGACTGACTGTCCAAGAGATTGCAGAAGAATGTAATATTACAGTTGAATCATATCATGAAATCCCGACACAGCATCTTGGAATGCATTGTGTTGCCACCAAGTTCGTCCCATGGCTCATGAGCCAAGACCAAAAAGACCTTCACCTCACAATCTGTGAAGAGCTTTTGTAACTGGTGATATGTGGGTCTAAAGTTATGATGTTGAGACCAAAGTTCAATCTTCACAATGGGTTGGGGGAGGTTTACCAAATCCAAAAAAAAGCTCTTCAGCTCAGGTCAAATGTCAAAGCCATGCTTATAGTTTTCTTTGACTTTGAAAGATTACTTCATCATGAAGTGTTAATTGATGACACTATTGGAATACATGCAAGAAAAGATGACAAGGAAATAGCCTGAAATGTGCCAAAACAATTCATGGCTCTTTCATCACTATGACACATCTGCACATTCATCCCTATTGGTGTACAAAAAAATAAATCACAGTGCAGCCCCATCCTCCACACTCTTGAGCCTTGGCACCTGTGGTTTTTTTTTCCAAAGTTGAAAACCACATTGAAAGGAGTGACAGACTAGATAAAAGAAAATTTGAAGACAGCCCTTCACACGATCTGACAAGAGGCATACCAAGACTGCTTCTGGACGCAGAAACACTATTAAGAGAAGTGTGTCAATTGTGGACGAGAGTATTTCAAAAGAGACCATGCACAATAAGTAAAAGGTAAGCACACAAAAATTTTGTGGATAAAAATGCAGAATTTCTACATACACCCATTTCTTAACCATGGGATTCTTTTCTGTAGATAAAAGATACAAAACATGCACACAGTGTTCAAACTGCTGAACATGGCCATAAGAATAACAATTTATGTAGTGGTCGGGTTTATTGTACAGAACTATTTTTTTAAAAAACGGGGTATACTTTCAGCACCAAGAGAGTATATCTATCAATATATAGTGCATATCAAGGGGAAAATAAATAAGTATTTCACTAATAGTTCTGTGCAAAAGCATGGAACAAGAGCCAATTTGATCTTGCATTTATCAATGAGGGCAAAAATAAAGAAAGAAAAATCAAAACATTATTTTCCATCACAGAATAAAACTGTATAATAATTTTCTGAAGGAGATGCAAAAATTCAATACAATACATCTATTTAGAAATGTAACTAAAAAAAATATTATTTAGAGAACTCTAAGTAGGTGTTGATATCAGAAGGGGGACTTGTATGATACTTGGTAACAATACAGTACCTAACCAAACAGTGCTTTTACAAGCAAGGTATGAGGACATTGTATGACAGGGACCAACTGAATGAGGCAGTGCGGTTGTTAAGCCACTGATTTCATATTCAGGAGGATGGAGTTTGCTCTGTCCAGCCATCCTGATTTAGGTTTTCCATGGTTTTCCCAAATAATTCCAGGAAAACACTTCCTTCAGAATTATGAGACATTCCCTGGATGAATACACACACACACACACACACACACACACACACACACACACACACACACACACACACAATTTGGGTGCATACATCCTGAGAAATCAGTACGCAGAACAACCACCTCTGGCTGTAATAATGGCCTTGATATGCCTGGGAATTGACTCAAACAGAGCTTGGATGATGTGTGCAGGTACAGCTGCCCATAGAGCTTCAACACAATCTCACAGTTCATCAAAAGTAGTAACTGGAATATTGTGACAAGCCAGTTACTTGGCCACCATTGACGAGATATTTTCAATTGGTGAGAGATCTGGAGAATGAGCTGGCCAGGGCAGCAGTTGATCATTTTCTGTATCAAGAAAGGCCTGTACAGGACATGCAACATGCGGTTGTGCCTTATCCTGCTGAAATGTAGGGTTTCGCAGGGATCGAATGAAGGGTAGAGCAACGGGTCATAGCACATCTGAAATCTAATGTCCACTGTTCAAAGTGCTGTCAATGCGAACAAGAGGTGACCGAGGCATGTAACCAATGGCACCCCCTACCATCACACCAGGTGATACGTCAGTATGGCGATGACAAATACACGACTCCAATGTGCGTTCACCGCGATGCTGCCAAACATGGATGCGACCATCATGATGCTGTAAACTGAACCTTGATTCATCCGAAAAAATCACAACAATGAAACTTATGGCAGTTACACATTAAACACAGGCAAGTGGAGTGATATCACTGGTGCATAATTACAAACGTTCCCGAATTTTTTGAACAGACCTTGTACGTCGCCACAAGACACAGTCTGTTATGAACTGCTACTACAACCATAAGAGTAAAACATTCTGATCAATTTTAGCCCAATTTGGCATACAAACAACAAACTTCACAAGTATCACTACTGCGGGATTTCTATCCTTCTAGGTGCAACAGGAATGGAGATAGAGAGATAGGGAAAAAACTTGTATTTCAGCACCTGCCATATAGGCTGCGCTGCACGACAAGCTTGTTGTGTGGAAACAGTATTGGTGTGCCTTATTGATGTATTTTGCAGGGCAGCCTACATTGCAGGGGCAAGAAACAATTTTCCAGCCCCCAGTATGTAGGCTGCCCTCACAACAGGTGTGTTGTGCAGGTAATAGCAGCCTGTTTTATCAAGATATAATGCAGGGGTTACATGTGCAGATGGTCATGGCTAGGGGATGACTGAGATGGATAGAAGAGAGGACGAAAGGAGAGAGGGAGCAGGAGGAGTCACACAAAGACGGGGCTACAGGGAATGGATAGGGAGAGAAGGGACAGGAAAGGATGGAAAAAGAAATGGGGGAAGGAGGAGATGGGAAAAGAAATGGAGGAAGGTGGCGATGGGCAAAGATATGGATGGAGAGAGAGGGAAGAGGATGACGTGGACAGAGAGACAGGCGAGGAAGAGATAGGCACAGAGAGGGGTGAGGAGGAGCTGTATGCAATATATGTGGCAAACATGTGTGCTTTTCTCACATATATGGGGATCAAGTTAGTAAATAATTAAATAAACTTAAAAGTAAGAATGAATGGATTGCCTGTAACCACACCCAACGCAAATGTCACAATATGTGGATGACAGAAACAGTGATAGTGCACACATTACATCTCAAACTGTCTAAGTCAAAACAATCAGTGTTCTGATACTGACATGAAAAAGGCCCAGAGGAAAAACATATGACAGTAGGGAGGCATGTATCATAGTCTGATAAACTGAAATTTTACCTCTTTTGAAATAATTTGGTGTTTCAAGGCATTTACCCTGTAATGTGGGGAAGGTGAAGTTCAGGTCAGAGTTGGTTCTGATATTTTGACAACATGGCTTGTCCTCATTAGGTGCTACCTCAGACTGTTCATCAAGTGGAAAGAGTCCAGTAATTATAATCACAGCCTTCCCCCTCCATGTTCAGTTCCAGGCATTCTGTATTCAGTTTGCTCCCACTAGCAGCACCCTTAGGTGTTCTGTTTTCAGACTGGTGTGCATGTCTGCATGCAGGCATTCTATTTTCAGTCCAGCACAGTTCTAGGTATTCCCTCTGTGGTCCATTCCTGCTGGATGCACCCTGCAAAGTTCCATCTTCAGTCCGATGCTCCTAGTGGTCCATCTGGGGTTTGCTCCCTGTGTCCACAGCCTCCTTCTTCTTGTGGATTTCTATTGCTGCTTTCATTATGTCTTCAGCAATCCAGTAGAGGATCCCAGGCTCCACTGCGTTTATACACAGTCTCATGATTCATGAGGTTTTCCATCACCTTTATCTCTATGGACTCTCTTATAACACTGTCTCAGTATCTGGGAGGTCTCTTCCTGAACCTTCATTTCGTCATACTTCATGGAGTGTCTAAGTTCCAGACAGTGGTCAATAATAGTTGATTTTGTTGCCTATGTTAGTCTGTTGTGCCTCTTATATTCTTCACATCAGATGTCCACAGTACTAGTTATTTAGCTAATATATGAGATGCCACTTTGTCAGGATATATCACAAACTCTTAGTTTTCATAGTCCCAGGTGACCTTCCACATTTCCCAGAAGTCCTCTTATTTTGGCAGGTGAACAGAACACACACTTAATGTTATGCTTCCTGAGAATCCTCCTGATTTTGACAGAAGTATATCCCACACAGGGCCTGTACAAAACACCCCTTGCCTAATTGTGCTTTTCTTTTAGATTGTATGGCAAAGTGGCTGTTGGGCCATGTATCAATTCTTGCAAAACATTGATCGTAGATGCTGTATTTCTGCTCCCAAACTGTCTGGGTCTGACAAGTTGTGTGCCCTGTGGACTAATGTCTTCAGAACTCCATTCTTCTACATTGAGTTGTGACCATTTCCAGCTTTCAGTTTTAAGTCAGTATTTGTAGGTTTTCAATACACACTGTGGCCAAATGACCTATCCGCTCTCCTTTTGACAGGTATATCCAGAAATGAAAACTAGCTATGCTTTTCCAGTTCCATAGTGAACTTAATATTTGGACGGCATGAGGTAAGATGTTCCAGAGACTCATTGAGCCTCTCCCTGCCATGAGGCCAGATCACAAATGTACCATTTATGTGCATAAAGAAGCACGTTGGTTTTCACCTCGCCATCCCTGATGCCTCTTCTTCTAAACCCTCCAGGCATATGTTGGGAACCACTGGAAACAGAGGGCTGCCCATAGTTACAGCATTTGTCTGATTAGCCAAGAGGTCTAAGGCGCTGCAGTCATGGACTGTGCGGCTGGTCCCAGTGGAGGTTCGAGTCCTCCCTCAGGCATGGGTGGGTGTGTTTGTCCTTAGGATAATTTAGGTTAAGTAGTGTGTGAGCTTAGGGACTGATGGCCTTAGCAGTTAAGTCCCATAAGATTTCACACACATTTGAACATTTGTCTGCTTGTACTATTGGCCTCCATACAGAAAGTAACTTCAGGTGAGTATGTTCCCAAACAAGCCCCACAGAGCACTGTCAAATTTCACTGCAACCAGTTCCAGAGAGTCCCTGAGTGACATCCTGGTGAACAGGGATACCACATCAAAACTGATCATTATAACAAATTTTGTACAATGTAGTTGCTTAAGACTTTACAAGAACTTTTCTGAACCGTGAATCTAGTGAATACACCTCCACA
Source organism: Schistocerca gregaria (assembly GCF_023897955.1). NCBI lineage: Eukaryota > Metazoa > Arthropoda > Insecta > Orthoptera > Acrididae > Schistocerca > Schistocerca gregaria. The sequence goes on from NC_064931.1 coordinate 469,522,919, forward strand.
CAAATGGAAACAGCAGTTTCTCTAAGTATTTGGCTGTTGGATATGTTGATGCACCCAGTGCTGCTGACTATTGTGCACAGTGGCACATCCTCTTTGTGTACTTTTGGCATCAATCTAGTCTAGGTGGAACTGGAACTCTCATAGTTGTTTGATGACCTTGTCAAGCATACTGGTTTTGTTCGAGAGAGTTCTGACCTTCATGTCCACTTTGTTCACAGCGTCTCATTTAGAAAGTCTGTATGCATGGTCCTGCAGAAGTTGATGCACTTATGCACTTTCTCATCGTAATTAGCCTGCTGCAAAATGACTGTGGAGTTCCCTTTGTCTGCTTGTAACACTCTGATACTGCTATCTTCTTGGAGCCTCTTGAGTGTGAGCCTCTCATCACTTGAGATATTCAATTTTGGGGACTGTATGAATTTCTTCTGCCACATTTGGTGGAAGTGTGTTGGTTACTGGCTGCGCTTCACTGATGAAACATGAAATGGGTCCGCAGCTCGTGGTCGTGTGGTAACGTTCCCGCTTCCCACGCCCGGGTTCCCGGGTTCGATTCCCATTCGGGGTCAGGGATTTTCTCTGCCTCGTGATGATTGGGTGTTGTGTGATGTCCTTAGGTTCGTTAGGTTTAAGTAGTTCTAAGTTCTAGGGGACTGATGACCATAAATGTTAAGTCCCATAGTGCTCAGAGCCATTTGAACCTGAAATGGTCACATTTCTAGGAGCTGTCATGACATTGAGACCCCTTTTGAGTGCCTTCACAGTGACGTTTTTCCTTGCCACTTATGCTAATCACAGTGCAAGTGCAAAGTAGCTATACATTATATAGCGTGTATATTATGCAACAAATTTAAAACTTTTTAACATGGCTTATGCTCACTGATGTAAAAAAAGAATGTGTTCCATGCTCCACTTCACACTTTTAAGCATCAACTTTTCTTTTTACATTCTATCATAGCCTGTGTTCTTCCTCAGGGTGAAAGGTATTTACATACCAAATTTCATCAAAACTGATTCAGCAGTTTAATCATGAAAAAGTAACACACAAACATACTTTCACATTTATAAAATTTTAAATTGCAATATTTTTTTCTTTGGTCCTATTTTAGTGAAATTATATCTGTTGTTGCCCCCAGGTTACACTCAAGTTACCTGTAAAATCTCCATAAAAATTCATCTGTTGATTGCGAAAACAATCATAGGTTATAGATTTGTAATTTATTTATTGTTTCACCCAGGTAGGACTACCCATGTGAAACACATAATAAATAAATTATAAATCTGCAACTGTGTTTTTACAATCAACTTACAATAAGATTTCTGCATCGATCTGCCACTGCAGAATGGAATAATTTCTAAAATTTGTCTAGTAGTTTTGGATATTATTGTGTTCAAACATACACACATACTGGCACAACAGTTTTACAGTTTTGTTATTAGTATATATTACATATTGGGATCTGTAAATACTCATTCTAATCTATTGACATATTCTGTAATGTTATAATATATTCCCTTTATGCTTTTCAGTTGCTGACCTTCTGTATATTTTGTGTAGACGTGTTTTTTTTTCCCACTGATAAGTTATGTCTTCCTTCTTCTTTTCTGAGAATTCGTACCTATGAACATAAAGACACCTACACAATTCCTTATGCTACTATATCCATTTTGTAATTACTTTAGTGCATACAGTACAGTTGTTAAATGTGAAGTCATATAAAAAAATTGGTATTAAAGATTTTTTTAGCTCTTAGTAATAAATGTATACAACTTTTTTGTTTAAGGGAGCATGGTGTGGACATGGCACTATTACAAGAAATGTGACATGCTTAAGAGATGGTGAACCTGTAGATGATTATCTATGTGGAGATGCTCCAGACATACACACAACTGATAAATGCTATGCGCCATGCAAGGGTGACTGTCAGGTTTCAGAATGGAGTCACTGGTCACACTGTCACCGGAACTGTCAGAGTTCTTCTAATGGTTTGTAAATTCCTTTCTCTCAAAAAAATTATTTTCAGAGTAAACATCTCACATTTGTAGAGTACAAGTGTTGCAGTATAGTGATATCATTATAATGTTAATGAACTACATAATGATTTGTTCTACTTTCACTCTAGTGGCCACCAAAAATTTTATTAGCTCAATTCATCATATGTCATATTATATACGAGTGTTTCTTAATTTCACACTTGCCGATGACTGCAAAGTCCTTCTCTTGTAACTGCATTACATGCTGGCATGAACCCCATTGTCCTTGACTGAGGTTTGTTTAAAAACAACTGTATTGGCAGACAGTGTTCTTCCAAAGGAGTGATGCAAACATACTTCCTAGACTAACTAGAAGCTGCAAGCTACTTTTGCAAAAACAGCTCCTTTGTATAGCTCCCCAGGTGCTGTACAGTGTTCTTCCAAAGGAGTGATGCAAACACACCTCCTATACTAACTAGAAGCTCCAATCTACGTTGGCAAAAACAACTCCTTTGTATAGCTCCACAGGTGCTGCAAAACTAGTACCTACACAGGGAATGGCAACATGAAGAATGACTTCACAACAAATTTAAAGCTGGGTTTAGGTGGAACTGTTCTTATTAGAGCAGTATAGGCTGACATGAAGGGCGATGGATTAAAACTGTGCTGCACATTACAAGCAAACCCTGGACACCTGCATCGATAGTTTTCTTCCGCTTCAGTACATCACAACAAATTTGGTAGCCAATATGTCAGTGTAGTTCACTGTAATGCTCTTCAAACCACTGTATCTTGATTTAGGGCTTGTGACACAGACATTTGTCATGATGGAAAATATCATCTCCATCAATAAGACTTAAGTGTGGAGGGGTGCAGGTGACCTGTAGCCCTCAGAATTCACAATGCCTTTGATCACTACCACAGGTTGCACATAAGCCCAGGCAAATGTCCCCCACAGCATAACACTGCCCCCACTGGCCTACATCCATGGCACACTGCACATTTTGAGTATCTGCTTGCCTGGATGATGGCATATCCAGGTACAGCTATTGACATACTGTAACAAGAAATGTGGTTCATTCAAACAGATGACACATTTCCATTGATCCACAGTCATGTCTTAGTAATCCTGTACCCACTGCAATTGTAATTGACAATGTCATTGGGGGCAAAGCGGGAACATGTAGGAGTCATCTGCTGTGAAGTTACATGTTCGACAATGTGTACTCAACAGTGTGCTTTGAAACAATTGTTCTTGCGTCAGAATTTTACCCTGCCAAATATCTGCCACAGACTGCCATGTATCCTCCTTTGCAAAGTGGGAAAACGTATCCTCCACATTCAGTGATGAGGCATGGAGATCCAGCACCTAAGCACCTACTTGTGGTTTCATTGTCCTTCAACCACTTTCTATAGATGCTCACGACAGCAACACATGAACAGTTGACCAGCTCTGCTGTTTTCAAGATGCTCATTCCCATACACTGAACCTTAACAGTCTGCCCTTGTCAAGGCCATGTATGTCAATGGGTTTCCCCAATTACAGCCTCTATCATGGAATAATGATTCCCATTTCAAATCTGCTCCACATGTATATTTCCCTTACTAGACTATCTGCCCACTACCCCGCCAAGCGATATTGAATCTGTGCAATGGTATGGCTCATCAGTGTTGGTCAACTTTGACAAGGATGGGCCTGGTAGCTGCTGGTGCCTCATAGTAGGAACAATCTTTCAATTTGCCCTACAGAGAGTACATCTTGATTACACAGTGGTTGGCACCCTAAAATTGTTTAGAACCTTGCAAACACAAGTATGAAGCAAATTTATGTAATTTACTACAACAAAGTGTGCAAAAATCAACAAAAAATGTTCTCTTTATCATAAATGGTGATCATCATCCTAAATGCAGAAATCACTTTTTTTTTAGGTAGAAAGTGAATAGGTGTTTCCTTTGAGTAGGTCAGTGCACACAGCCACCATGCATGTTATGTGAACTAATATCCTGGCAGTCTGTTCTCCCAAGTGTGCTGAAGACATAACCAATAGACAACCTGACTCATGTTTTGATCCAAATGTAGCTAATTATCTCTCATTAATTGATGGTTGTGTGGCATGTACAAATAAAAGTAACACAGATTTCTAGTGATCTATTTATATGCATGGGTGCAGCATGTGCTCAAAATGTGGGCTGCCCATCTTCATACATGCACAATTACAACCAGGGTGTGACCACTTCACTCATTTCACTGCAGTGAGATTAGCTGGAATGCTATGTTGGTAGGTGTGCACTGTATTTAGAGTGATGAAGTTAGTGAATACAACTGTACCTTCAAATGACCCCACCAGTAGTAGTCTATTTGACTCAAGTCTGTATATCTGTGCCAACAACCTACTGGCTGACCATGGACAATCCATCGCCCAAAGTAATGTCAATTTATATACTGCTTTGCTTTCTAAGCTGTACTGGTGTAACATGAGTCACACTCCATGGATCATTGTGTGCAACTAATGGGATATCCTGAAGTAACTGTGGTAGGTTATCTGAGAAGTGTTGGTAGAAAGGTCCAGGTAGCCAAGCAGGATGTAGATGTGACCCAATTTGCAACCCACTGGCATTCCTTATCATAACATTGAGAGAAAGTGTTTGTTGGCAGTGGGATTCCCACAATGCATCTGGATTGATCTATGTCCCTACATACCAACTGTGAGCATGGAAAACAACTTGTGTGGTGAAACATGGTTAATCAGTTTCCTAAATCTTGGGGTGTGCTGCTAGATCTCCTAGTAATACCCAAAGTGCTCAGGCCACACAGTAGAAGAGAGTAATATTAGGATTTTATGGTCTGTAAATGACTGTATCATTAGTGATTGAGCTTGAATATAGATTGAGGAAACATGGAAAAGTAAACTGACCACATCCTTTTCAGGGAACCATCTGGGCATTCAGATTAAAGGGACAACCATGGGAACTCTATATCATGATGGTGGGACAGGGATTTGAACTTTACTGCTCCCATGCATTAGTCCAAAGGCTTACCACAGTCACCTCACTCAATTCATAGGGAAAAAAGCAGTATCTGCACTGACTGTTAGTGAAAAGTGGCCACACAGCATCACGGTCAACTGCACCATGTAATGTCTACAACACTATGACAATGCTTCATATGGTACTTGATACAACCACATAATATGACAACAGTCATAATTTCCAGAATGAGATTTTCACTCTGCAGTGGAGTGTGCACTGATATGAAACTTCCTGCCAGATTAAAACTGTGTGCCAGACCGAGACTCGAACTCGGGACCTTTGCCTTTCGCGGGCAGGTGCGAAGGTTCGCAGGAGAGCTTCTGTAAAGTTTGGAAGGTAGGAGACGCGGTACTGGCAGAAGTAAAGCTGTGAGTACCGGGCGTGAGTCGTGCTTCAGTAGCTCAGATGGTAGAGCACTTGCCCACGAAAGGCAAAGGCCCCGAGTTCGAGTCTCGGTCGGGCACACAGTTTTAATCTGCCAGGAAGTTTCAACAGTCATAATTGTTTTCCACCATGCATTGGCCATCTTTACATTCCACATATCACAGCTGGCATGTGGTGAACAAATGCACTTATTATGTGTAGAATCTGGAGATGGCTAGTATATATCTGAAGCCAGTTATGATTGTTATCATATTATGTAATTATATCTAAAGTAGACAGAATGTTGATTTGATGAGTAGATCAGATAGCTCATTAAGAGTCACTGAATCATACCAGAGAGAAAAGAAATTCACAGTGTAACATGAGTAAATGAAAGAATTGATTGAGCCAACACATTCTACGGCACAAAGGAATAGTTAATTTGGTAAGGGACGAAAGTGTCAGTGTGTGGTGTGTGTGTGGGATGTTGCATAGGGAAACCCAATCTCAATTACAGTAAACAGGTTCAAGCAGGTATGTATTGCACTAGTTATGTAGAGATGAAGAGGCTTGCACAGGGTAGACTAGCAAGCAAAACTTTATCAACCCTATCCTCAGAATGATAACAATAATGACAACAATAATAACCCTTGAAAAATCTGATTATCATTATTTTCAAGGATTAATTATTTTTCTATATTTTGACATAATTGTCAGTCAAGTGGCTTGCGGAGTATGGATGTAGATGTAGAAAGAATTGTGACTGTAATATAAGTTAAAGGTTTATTTGACACTACAATAGTGAAGCCAAAGTCACAGTACATAAAATTTTTCTTTAAAAAATTATGTTAGCAAGTTAGTAGTGTGTCAGTCCTACATGAGAGTACAGTGTGTTTTTAGATCTTTTGTCAGAACATAGCAAAATTATGTGCTGCATTCCTTATGGAGGCTTGCTGTGCTTGATACACTTACAGTGATGTTATTATATGTGTTTATCTCATGGGAGTTTGTGCCATGAGAATGATGAAATATACATATGTGTTTAATTTTCAGACTTGTGAATTTATATCAGCCATATGATCATTCTGTCACAGCAGGACACATTGCAAGAATCTTTGGCAATTTTTATCATTGTGCAGTTTTTAATTTATTCTACATTAGGAAACAGAATGAATGGTTGAGCAAGCATGGGCATAACTTGTAGTGACTTGGTTATGCCACCATTGTCTTGGTTGCCTGGTACAACATCACCAAACCAAAAACATGTAACCACATCATCAATTATTATTATTAGAATTATGCATTTAGTATCACTAGACGTATTCCAATACTTATTGCTGTAAATCCTTATTGAGAAAGGCATGCAAGACACTGAGATATACAGGGTTTTAAATATGTTATATTATTAATTAATTGTTTGACAGACACCACTTGTCAGTGGTATTTTATTTTACTGGACTAGCTATGGGTGTTGCCAGCCATCAGTGGTATCTAACACATAATGTTCTCTGTTGCATTCCACTGACAATATTTCATAATATTAATGTAATAATATGATTAACTGATTTGTATATACATATATGTAAAGAGCATAAGGGATTTTTTTTTACAAAAATACATGCAGTTGCCATTGGAATTTGCTCTACCTGTAAAGATTATTTTTGGTATCAAGATGTTTACAGACAGGGGGTCAAAAACTGTTGTGGCCAAAACTGTACAGAGAATAAAGTAGCAACAGCTGAATCAATCTAAAGTTACGACTGCCAATCTCAGGAGATACATTACAACAGTGCATCAAATTTTGCTACTCTCTCTCAAATAGTGATGTCACCTGTTGTAAAAGGAGACAGGCAGTTAGAAACCTACAAAACAGTTTCTCTTTGCTCTTTACGAGAGTCTGATGCACCAAAAACTTTATGTAATCCCACAGGAAAACATCCATCAGAGTGATATCCAGAAATTGTAGTGGTTATGGGACATTACCTCTCCTCCAATCTAACAATGAGATTATCCAGTGTTTATGTGCTCATGCGTATTATTATTGACGTAGGATGATACAGCACCCTGTTGAAACCAAATTCTTTCATGGAAGTCAAGAGGTACAGTCCCTGAAACAAAGCATGGCTGCTGGCTCACTGTAGATGCAAAAGTCATGAGTTTGAGTCCTCTTCTTCCTCTAATTTTATATACTATGTTGCATTTGTATGCTAAAAGCATCAGTCCAACACAGCCTCAAAGATAATTTATAACAAATCACTAATAGCAAAACCTTCTAAGAACATTCCACAAAAGTTCTCATGGCTGTGTCAAGATCAGACATTTTATGCTACCTGCAGCAGCCACTGGCCATCAGCCATTATCTGGTGTCATCTCAGGTGATCATAGCGCAGTGCACTGTATAACCATGTTCTATGGCATGGTGTTCATCCAGTTTATCACAGGTGTTCACATGGAGTATCACTCTTATTGCTATTTTGGTTTCTTCTTATCATTAGCATACTGCATATTGCAAATAGAAACAGTCATTCATTAGACCCTTTGCACTTTTATTAACAAAGCATCATCATGTAAAGTACTGAAATCATTTCAGTAGTTGATGCTTTTCATTCGTTTGGTTTTTATTGACTGAATGACACATCCTGATCATTACTGTCAGCATATTTTTGTTAACTTTTCCATGTTCTGATGAAAAATGCTTGATCTTTCAAGTTAGTGGAAGCTGGAATAAAAGAAGCACTTCGCAAATTAGCTGTTTTCCTTTTCACTTGGGTTTTTGAAACCACCTTTTTGGTCATTGCAAATGGGTTTATTACACACTACCCTTTCTTATATTCAAATTTGCATGTAATTCATAGCTTACAAAATTTTTCTGTGGCTGTTCATGCTTTGCAGTCCATGCTATGTTGCTGCTTCATCTTTTATGTTCCTCTGTTTTGGGGGTAGTAACAATGAGGCATTCCTATGAAAAGCATTTTTAAGTGTATAACAATCACAAGATCTGTTACCTGCTCATAATATTTGGAGTGTAACTGCTGAAGATGCTCCAAAAATGAATCACATCTGGTGAATGAGCTTCTCATTTTACAGTACGCTTAAGACAGAAAAACAAATATAGTTGTGACAATTACTGATTTATGATGTTTATTTGCAGTTGGTGCATGTGAATATTCTTGGTAACTATGCTCTAACCCCTCATCTCAGTTACAGAAATGGGGATAAAACTCATTGCCTTATAGATTCAGTAGTCTAGCCTTCAGTAGCTCCATCATCAAGATGAAAGCTGTAACCATTACTTCCAAGCCCATTCCTGCAAATATAACTTAGACTCGGCAACAATGCAGAATATATTTGCCAACTCATCTTCAAGTTACTTCATAGTTGGCACAGAATTATCCTGCTGTAATCATTTGATATGTTCTTGTCATTTCCATTGAATAATCTGAGTGATTTCCACATAAGGTGCAAAATTGGGTTATCAGTTTATCATTTTTAGTCTATGGAAGTCATTCCACACATAAGCTGGAAGTAATTATGTATTTTACATTGTGAATTACCTGCCTTCACCACCAATGGAGCACCGAGAGGGATGTAGATACTGCAATTGTTTGTTGGCTGCAAGGTAAAGTGTTTGCACTGTAAACTGAAGGCTGTGTTAGCTTTATTTTCCAATCTCTATGGAGACAAGCTTTTCGCCACTTCCATGACGGAGCTACAGGCAGTCAGATGAAAAATCAATAATGAAAAACTTAAGAAAACTTCATCATGGTAAATCATCTCTCTACAGAAAGTTGGCTGAAACCAGACATAAACAGTAATGAAATCCTAAACTCAGATTGGAATGTATACCCCAGAGACAGGCTGGACAGTGAAGGGGGAGGCGTGTTTATAGCAATAAGAAGTGCAATAGCATCAAAGGAAATTGACAGAGATCCAAAATGTGAAATAATTTGGGTGAAGGTCATGGATAAATCAGGCCCAGACATGGTAATTGGATGTCTCTATAGCCCCCCTGGCTCAGCAGCTATTGTGGTTGAGCACCTGAAGGATAATTTGGATAATATTTCGAGTAGATTCCCCCACCATGTTATAGTTATGGGTGGAGATTTTAATTTGCCGGATATAGACAGGGAGACTCAAACGTTCATAACGGGTGGCAGGGACAAAGAATCCAGAGAAATTTTTTTAAGTGCTTTATCTGAAAACTACCTTGAGCAGTTAAACAGAGAACTGACTCATGGCGATAACATATTAGACCTTCTGGTGACAAACAGACCCGAACTATTTGAAACAGTTAACGCAGAGCAGGGAATCAGCGATCATAAAGCGGTTACAGCATCAATGATTTCAGCCGTAAATAGAAATATTTAAAAAGGTAGGAAGATTTTTCTGTTTAGCAATAGTGACAAAAGACAGATTACAGAGTACCTGATGGCTCAACACAAAAGTTTTGTCTCAAGTACAGATAGTGTTGAGGATCAGTGGACAAAGTTCAAAACCATCGTACAATATGCGTTAGATGTGTATGTGCCAAGCAAGATCATAAGAGATGGAAAAGAGCCACCGTGGTACAACAACCGAGTTAGGAAACTGCTGCAGAAGCAAAGGGAACTTCACAGCAAACATAAACATAGCCAAAGCTCTGCAGACAAACAAAAATTACGCGAAGCGAAATGTAGTGTGAGGAGGGTTATGCGAGAGGCGTTCAATGAATTCGAAAGTAAAGTTCTATGTACTGACTTGGCAGAAAATCCTAAAAAATTTTGGTCTTATGTCAAAGCAGTAGGTGGATCAAAACAAAATGTCCAGACAATCTGTGACCAAAATGGTACTCAAACCGAGGATGACAGACTAAAGGCCAAAATACTAAATGTGTTTTACCAAAGCTGTTTCACAGAGGAAGACTGCACTGTAGTTTCTTCTCTAGATTGTCACACAGATAACAAAATGGTAGGTATTGAAATAGACGACAGAGGGATAGAGAAACAATTAAAATCACTCAAAAGAGGAAAGACCACTGGACCTGATGGGATACCAGTTCGATTTTACACAGAGTACGCGAAGGAACTTGCTCCTCTTCTTGCAGCTGTGTACCATAAGTCTCTAGAAGAGCATAGCGTTCCAAAGGATTGGAAAAGGGCACAGGTCATCCCCATTTTCAAGAAGGGACGTCGAACAGATGTGCAGAACTATAGACCTAAATCTCTAACGTCGATCAGTTGTAGAATTTTGGAACACGCATTATGTTCGAGTATAATGACTTTTCTGGAGACTAGAAATCTACTCTGTAGGAATCAGCATGGGTTTAGAAGAAGATGATCGTGTGAAACCCAGCTCACACTATTCGTCCACGAGACACAGAGGGCCATAAACGTGGTTTCCCAGGTAGATGCCATGTTTCTTGACTTCCGTAATGCATTCAATACAGTTCCCCACAGTCGTTTAATGAACAAAGTAAGAGCATATGGACTATCAGACCAATTGTGTGATTGGATTGAGGAGTTCCTAGATAACAGAACACATCATGTCATTCTCAATGGAGATAAGTCTTCTGAAGTAAGAGTGATTTCAGGTGTCCCACAGGGGAGTGTCATAGGACCGTTGCTATTCACAATATACACTCCTGGAAATGGAAAAAAGAACACATTGACACCGGTGTGTCAGACCCACCATACTTGCTCCGGACACTGCGAGACGGCTGTACAAGCAATGATCACATGCACGGCACAGTGGACACACAAGGAACCGCGGTGTTGACCGTCGAATGGCGCTAGCTGCGCAGCATTTGTGCACCGCCGCCGTCAGTGTCAGCCAGTTTGCCGTGGCATACGGAACTCCATCGCAGTCTTTAACACTGGTAGCATGCCGCGACTGTGTGGACGTGAACCGTATGTGCAGTTGACGGACTTTGAGCGAGGGCGTATAGTGGGCATGCGGGAGGCGGGGTGGACGTACCGCCGAATTGCTCAACACGTGGGGCGTGAGGTCTCCACAGTACATCGATGTTGTCGCCAGTGGTCGGCGGAAGGTGCACGTGCCCGTCGACCTGGGACCGGACCGCAGCGACGCACGGATGCACGCCAAGACCGTAGGATCCTACGCAGTGCCGTAGGGGACCGCACCGCCACTTCCCAGCAAATTAGGGACACTGTTGCTCCTGGGGTATTGGTGAGGACCATTCGCAACCGTCTCCATGAAGCTGGGCTACGGTCCCGCACACCGTTAGGCCGTCTTCCGCTCACGCCCCAACATCGTGCAGCCCGCCTCCAGTGGTGTCGCAACAGGCGTGAATGGAGGGACGAATGGAGACGTGTCGTCTTCAGCGATGAGAGTCGCTTCTGTCTTGGTGCCAATGATGGTCGTATGCATGTTTAGCGCCGTGCAGGTGAGCGCCACAATCAGGACTGCATATGACTGAGGCACACAGGGCCAACACCCGGCATCATGGTGTGGGGAGCGATCTCCTACACTGGCCGTACACCTCTGGTGATCGTCGAGGGGACACTGAATAGTGCACGGTACATCCAAACTGTCATCAAACCCATCATTCTACCATTCCTAGACCGGCAAGGGAACTTGCTGTTCCAACAGGACAATGCACGTCCGCAAGTATCCCGTGCCACCCAACGTGCTCTAGAAGGACTGTATGAAGCGTCGTCTCATGCGGTCTGCACGTCCAGCACGAACGCTGGTCCAACTGAGGTGCCAGGTGGAAATGGCATGGCAAGCCGTTCCACAGGACTACATCCAGCATCTCTACGATCGTCTCCATGGGAGAATAGCAGCCTGCATTGCTGCGAAAGGTGGATATACACTGTACTAGTGCCAACGTTGTGCATGCTCTGTTGCCTGTGTCTATGTGCCTGTGGTTCTGTCAGTGTGATCATGTGATGTATCTGACCCCAGGAATGTGTCAATAAAGTTTCCCCTTCCTGGGACAATGAATTCACGGTGTTCTTATTTCAATTTCCAGGAGTGTACATAAATGACCTTGTGGATGACATCAGAAGTTCCCTTATCATTTAACTACAAAATAGCAGGTCAGCAACTGGAAGCAATTAATTCCATAAATTATCTGGGAGTACGCATTAGGAGTGATTTAAAATGGAATGATCATATAAAGTTGAATGTCGGTAAAGCAGATGCCAGACTGAGATTCATGGAAGAATCCTAAGGAAATGCAATCTGAAAACAAAGAAAGTAGGTTACAGTACGCTTGTTTGCCCACTGCTTGATTACTGCTCAACAGTGTGGGACCCATACCAGATAGGGTTGATAGAAGAGATAGAGAAGATCCAATGCTACTGGCTTTTGTTAAAGTTTTGAGAACATACCTTCACCAAAGAGTCAAGCAGTATATTGCTCCCTCCTATGTCTATCTCATGAAGAGACCATGGGGATAAAATCAGAGAGATTAGAGCCCACACAGAAGCATACCGACAATCCATCTTTCCATGAACAATACGAGACTGGAATAGAAGGGAGACACGATAGAGGTACTCAGGGTACACTCCGCCACACACCGTCATGTGGCTTGCGGAGTATGGATGTAGATGTAGATCCCATAGAATAAGGTTGAAAACCTTGATATTGCACTGCTCATAATGCCTGGTTTTTCTGCTTTTGCTCCAACTCTTTTAAATTTTTGTGACTACACAACTGTGGTACAATAATTTATTAACTGGTTTCTTTATATATCTGTTCCAACTGTCACATTTCCATACTACCTGAGTGTGACAGACGGTTTTGAAGTCAAAATTTGTGACAATTTTGGCAAGCTCATGTTACAGACACTTAGTGTTTTATTAGAATAGATATTCATCCTAAGATTATCATGCTAATTTGTAAATCATTTGTGTTGGTGCCTATTTTTATAGAATTTTTCCATTAGAGTGTTAAACACAACCGTACATATAAGAGAGAAATCAAGCATATTAAAAACAGTATATTAGCTTACATTATTTAAGAGAGTTTGACAATGCTTAAATAGTTTATGGATTCCATGCTTGTGGAAATAACTGGTTTAGAGTTAACAGTGTGGTCAAGCCAGATTGAAAGTTCATTTTTCTCTGGAAAGAAATTTTCATTATTAATTTTTTGTGAAATCAGTTAAGTGCAGGTAGGCATTACCATATGATATCAACAGTTGATTGGTCATTTTTCTTACACTGCTAATGAAAGGTGTCTCAGTTATTATGAAATTATTTGCTGGTGGCAAATTATTTGAGATAGATATACTATCTATTTGTGACACATGAGCGTCTGTGCTGGACCAGGACTCGAAGTCAGATTTTCCACTTATTGCAGTCAGTCACCTTAACTACTTCAGCCATCCATACCAATTAGGGGATGAAGACAATGTGGCATATGGAGGTTTGAATCGGTCTGGGGAGAGTGCATGTACAGCCAAAGTGTTTAAGATGACCACTCATGATAAGCAGGAAATCCGGGATTGAGTCCTGGTCTGGCACAAATTTTCATGTGGCAGGAATGAAAATGTTGCTTGAAGGTTAGATGATAACAGTTCATCATACATGCTAATTAGTGGAACTTCCTGAATATGGAAGATCATTCATGCTAGAACACTGTACCTTGAAGTGAGGATACCATTTTCGGATGTGATTTCCTTACTAGCACTTGTCCCACACATGGCACAAATGATTTTAGCAGTCTCTGCTGCCTTCACACCTCTACTAAAGTCAAAGAGAACAATATGTTGCAACTGTCAGGTTCTCTTCCACTTGAGACTTGAGACTCTATTTTGTAAAATTACACTACAGTTATAAGATTAAACTATGCAATTAAAAAAAGATAACTAGTACAAACATTCATAGTAACCTACTCACCAACAGACAGGACATAAATGTTTCGAACTTATATAACTATCAAAATTTGTTTCAGGTAACTTTTGACAGTTATGATAGTTTACACACTTCAGTATTCCTCATATCTATATCTAATGCAGCTGATGTCAAAGAATTTGCCAGCAGCAAATAATTTTGTAATATTTATTACAGCTGTGAATCATCAACAATGTCTGTTCCTTTGGACATGCATGCCTGAAGGCACAGACACTACAAGCTAAATAAGTTTCAGTTATTGGTAAGAAATATCAGCTGCAATGTATGCACCCTTTGGGAGCAGTTCATAGTACACAACACCCTATTTGTGTCACCAGATGCAAAATATTACCTGTTCACACTGCCCTTTGCTTGTTCAGATGTCTTTTGTTAGGGCTCAGAGGTTAATTTCTTCTTATGAAGTTAACATAAAAGGCTTATAACTTGTTGCTAGTAACTACACTATATGTGAATGCTCCATGGGCGAACTGAAGATGTGCAAGCAAAAATGCAGATGCAGTCAACACTTTCAGTTTTGTTGCTTTGTGTTAGAGCATACAGCACTTCTGCATCCAACTTTTGAAACTTTCCCAGTGAATGAAAATGTTACTTGAAGGTTAGATGATAACAGTTCATCATACTTGCTAATTAGTGGAACTTCCTGAATATGGGAGATCATTCATACCAGAACACTGTAACCTGAAGTGAGGATACCATTTTCGGATGTGGTTTCCTTACTAGCACTTGTCCCACACATGGCACAAATGATTTTAGCAGTCTCTGCTGCCTTCACACCTCTACTAAAGTCAAAGAGAACAATATGTTGCAACTGTCAGGTTCTCTTCCACTTGAGACTTGAGACTCTATTTTGTAAAATTACACTACAGTTATAAGATTAAACTATGCAATTAAAAAAAGATAACTAGTACAAACATTCATAGTAACCTACTCACCAACAGACAGGACATAAATGTTTCGAACTTATATAACTATCAAAATTTGTTTCAGGTAACTTTTGACAGTTATGATAGTTTACACACTTCAGTATTCCTCATATCTATATCTAATGCAGCTGATGTCAAAGAATTTGCCAGCAGCAAATAATTTTGTAATATTTATTACAGCTGTGAATCATCAACAATGTCTGTTCCTTTGGACATGCATGCCTGAAGGCACAGACACTACAAGCTAAATAAGTTTCAGTTATTGGTAAGAAATATCAGCTGCAATGTATGCACCCTTTGGGAGCAGTTCATAGTACACAACACCCTATTTGTGTCACCAGATGCAAAATATTACCTGTTCACACTGCCCTTTGCTTGTTCAGATGTCTTTTGTTAGGGCTCAGAGGTTAATTTCTTCTTATGAAGTTAACATAAAAGGCTTATAACTTGTTGCTAGTAACTACACTATATGTGAATGCTCCATGGGCGAACTGAAGATGTGCAAGCAAAAATGCAGATGCAGTCAACACTTTCAGTTTTGTTGCTTTGTGTTAGAGCATACAGCACTTCTGCATCCAACTTTTGAAACTTTCCCAGTGAATGAAAATGTTACTTGAAGGTTAGATGATAACAGTTCATCATACTTGCTAATTAGTGGAACTTCCTGAATATGGGAGATCATTCATACCAGAACACTGTAACCTGAAGTGAGGATACCATTTTCGGATGTGGTTTCCTTACTAGCACTTGTCCCACACATGGCACAAATGTTTTTAGCAGTCTCTGCTGCCTTCACACCTCTACTAAAGTCAAAGAGAACAATATGTTGCAACTGTTAAGTCCTCTTCCACTTGAGGCTCTATTTTGTAAAATTACACTACAGTTATAAGATTAAACTATGCAAATAGAAAAAGATAACTGGTACATGCATTCATAGTAACCTACTTACCAACAGACAGGACATAAATGTTTCGAACTTATATAACTACCAAAATTTGTTTTAGGTAACTTTTGACAGTTATGATAGTTTACACACTTCAGTATTCCTCATATTCGATGCTGTATGATACTTGACTGCACCATTGTGTTTCTTAACTGTGTCTTCTTAGGTTACCAAAGTTGTTTTGCATGGAATATCAAACTACAATAATAAAAATTTCATGATTGCCAATGCAAGAGCAGAAACATGGCCAAAGTGTACTGCATTTAAATCACCTTAGTAGACACTGACTAGTAGCTGATGGCCAGTGGCAGGTAGCAGGTGGCAGGTGGCCACTGCATTTCAAGGAACTTGTCAACCATAAAATGTTCTGTTCTTGACAGAGTCATGAGTTCTTTCATAGATATGTTTCTAGAGCATTTTACTATTACTCATGTGTTAGAAAGTGATGTAATTATCTTTGAGGTAGCAGTGGACTGATAGTTTTGGCATATGAACGAAGCAGTTTCCCAGTACAAAAGCAGTTTAATTGGACATATTCCATTTATGCAGATTAAACAGGTGTTACATGATAACAAATTAAATTTTCAACCATAAATGTATTTAAATTTGACATAATATTACATTTTATTAATTCTGTTTTGAGATATTCCCATGACATATTTGTACATATAAGTTTTTTCTTCCAGATGGTTACATGACAAGGTCACGAGCCATTTTGCGACACCCAAGCCCAGAAGGTGAGGCTTGCCCTACTGCATTATGGGAAACTCGACCCTGCTTTAGTGGTGCTTGTCTGACATTTGATTGGGTTATTTCACGTGATGGTAAGATTACATGTCAGCGATCAGATGGTGTTGTGGTCACTGGTAAGTTTAACAGATTTTACATAATACTTTCACTCAACACAATGAGGATGTTAATAGTAAAAATTACTGTTTTTTTTTTTAAATTTGTCTAGAAAATTTAATAAGCACTAAAATTAAGGTCTGTAAAAATCTTAAAACAATATTATTGAGCAACATTTCTCCAACATTTTTACTTCTTATTTCAGGATTTCCATCATTACCACACTGATTAATTATGTTCACTTCTTAATGCTCTTATACCACAACTGTAAATTATTTTCTTCTGTCTTTATACTGTAGTTGGCTCATTTATTTAATTACTATATGTTGTTCAATCAATTTAAAAACATGAACACATACACATTAAGTAAAGTGTCAACGAATGGAGCCAAGCACTTTACGATTCAGCTGCCAGTCATGTTTAATTATCATCAAAATCCAAAAGTATATAATGCATTGCTCTCAACTAAAATACAAATCATTGTTGCCTTATTCACTCACCACTTCCATGATGAGTTTTCTGTCATTTATATAAAAAAGAATACTTGGAGATGTGAAACAATTCAAAAAGCATGACACACAAACTTGGTCATGAGTTGGAAACACAGACTTATCTGACTAAATGACTTCCTTTCATTTCTCCAGACTCAAGTTTTTTATGGCTTCAGCATTACATTTTCCTGTTATTGACATGTCAATTGTTAATGAGTGGTTTTGCAGTTCCAGCTCACCATATAATTCCCAGCTTATAGAGCCCCCTTCATGTGGTTTTGGTGCTCATAGGGTTCGACAGTGAGACATTGAGTTCTGCAGTGGATTTTGCAGCTCACATTCGCTTATTTTAATCACACTCCTCTTCAATCACTGTCTGTCACAATCACTCAATACACACTTTTGGACACATTGTGACTTAACAGATGACTTTTTCTACTTTCCCTGTATCCAGAACAAATTTTGATATGGTGCCTCTTGAAACAACAAATATTTTAACTACCTTGGTTACAGAAGCACCCAACATATGAGCACCAACAATTGCTGCATGTTTGAGTTCATTTAGCTCCAATATGCTGTCCACAAAACTACACAAAACACTATTCTGACCATGACTGACACTTGCAGCACATTGAAGACACTGTATAGATGCTGTTCATGGTCAAACACAACACTACATCTGCAGGCCTGGCTAGCATCTGCATTTATGTTCAAGCAAGCATGTCTCACAGTCTTTCCATATTTTGCCCACCCCTGTATATGATTGTCTTATTGCACATAAACATCTTAAATAGCAGCAGAGGTACTACGAAAAAAAAAAAAAAACTGAATTTCCTTGTATTTCAGTCACCTTCTGATTGTCGACTTTATAGTATATTTTTCATATTTACACATGGATTTCTTCTACAAAAAAGAATCCATCAAGAGAAAAGGATTGTATTTCAAAAGGGAAAAAAATCTATCTTTCATTATGACAAAGCAACTCCACGCAATGGTGTTTTGGGAATGGATAAACTGAGGAATGGAAATCATGAGTTGTTATAACATCTGTATTATTCACCAGATTTGACACAAAGTGGCTTACACATTTTCAAATATCTAAGGAAATTTGTGGCAGGAAAGTGTTCTATGACCAATTAAAAGGTGGTGGCAGGAGTAGACATAATTTGCACACCTGCAGGAACAAAATATATTCACCAGGAAAAGTTGGATAAATTAAATTGATCTACATCTACATCTACATTCGTACTCCGCAAGCCACCTGACGGTGTGTGGCGGAGGGTACCCTGAGTACCTCTATCGGTTCTCCCTTCTATTCCAGTCTCGTATTGTACGTGGAAAGAAGGATTGTCGGTATGCTTCTGTGTGGGCTCTAATCTCTCTGATTTTATCCTCATGGTCTCTTCGCGAGATATACATAGGAGGGAGCAATATACTGCTTGACTCTTCGGTGAAGGTATGTTCTCGAAACTTCAACAAAAGCCCGTACCGAGCTACTGAGCGTCTCTCCTGCAGAGTCTTCCACTGGAGTTTATCTATCATCTCCGTAACGCTTTCGCAATTACTAAATGATCCTGTAACGAAGCGCGCTGCTCTCCGTTGGATCTTCTCTATCTCTTCTATCAACCCTACCTGGTGCGGATCCCACACTGCTGAGCAGTATTCAAGCATTGGGCGAACAAGCGTACTGTAACCTACTTCCTTTGTTGTCGGATTGCATTTCCTTAGGATTCTTCCAATGAATCTCAGTCTGGCATCTGCTTTACCGACGATCAACTTTATATGATCATTCCATTTTAAATCACTCCTAATGCGTACTCCCAGATAATTTATGGAATTAACTGCTTCCAGTTGCTGACCTGCTATTTTGTAGCTAAATGATAAGGGACCTATCTTTCTATGTATTCGCATCACATTACACTTTGCTACATTGAGATTCAATTGCCATTCTGTGCACCATGCGTCAATTCGCTGCAGATCCTCCTGCATTTCAGTACAATTTTCCATTGTTGCAACCTCTCGATACACCACAGCATCATCTGCAAAAAGCCTCAGTGAACTTCCGATGTCATCCACCAGGTCATTTATGTATATTGTGAATAGCAACGGTCCTATGACACTCCCCTGCGGCACACCTGAAATCACTCTTACTTCGGAAGACTTCTCTCCATTGAGAATGACGTGCTGCGTTCTGTTATCTAGGAACTCCTCAATCCAATCACACAATTGATCTGATAGTCCGTATGCTCTTACTTTGTTCATTAAACGACTATGGGGAACTGTGTCAAACGCCTTGCGGAAGTCAAGAAACACGGCATCTACCTGTGAACCCGTGTCTGTGGCCCTCTGAGTCTCGTGGACGAATAGCGCGAGCTGGGTTTCACACGATCGTCTTTTTCGAAACCCATGCTGATTCCTACAGAGTAGATTTCTAGTCTCCAGAAAAGACATTATACTCGAACATAATACGTGTTCCAAAATTCTAAATCTAAAAGGTGACTGGCAAAAAAATAAGTGTATTTTCGAAATGAAAAATGGAGTCTTTCAGAGCCACAGTGCTTTACAGAGTAAACTTGATCTCCACTGAAAGAAATTGTGATGTTGTTAAAGGGTAATTTGTAAATATTGTTGCCTAAGGGACTCATGGTTTCTGGTGGTTCATTACAGAGTTTTAATTTAATTATTTGTTTCATTACCCCAGTTCCTATGACTCTCTGAAGAGTTTCTCATGACATGAGTGTAGTCTGTAACATGCACATGGAAGTATTGCATATCTCTTAGCCACCTATGTACAGATGCAAAAGTAGTATGATGTGTTTGCCATTGCTGCAGGAATAGCTCAGCATAGCATCATTGTTGCACTCTTCTATTGCGTTCAGTGAACCAATACCCAAGGTCCATATTGGCTAACTCTTCATACATAAACCTAACCATAATGCTGTGTATCACTGTTAAAGTATAACTGTCACTGCTGGAAAAACAAACCTGAGTCAAACCAAGCAGTGCTCGATATAAACCTTAGGGTGAAGAGCCAGTAGCAAGTACCAGGAGTGAATGGAATGAGTTTGTTTCCAAGCAAGAGACACAGCACATACAATCAAAATTTGTACTGTTGTGCAGAAATTTTCAAGAAATCAAATAAAAATGCAATGTAAGAAGTCACTCGAGACCATTAGTCCCTTACACCAAAATACTCAGAAAATATTCCTCAACAATCTCCAAACATTTGTTAGTGTAATACATGTTCACCTCATATTTTTGATAGAAAGGGAGCAGGAGGAATTTAAATAGTACATGGCTCCCATATTTGTATGAAATATGGTTAGATTCAGGAGTTATGGGAAGAAATGAGACTTACAGCATAGGAAAGATAGTGTTGCATGTATCTGAAAAAAAAAACCAAAATACATTTCAAAAAGAAAGAATAGTGTTGAACAACCCATTGATAACAATGTCATTGTATGAACAAAAATTACAGAATGAAACAAAGTGACATTGAACATAAATAAAACTATTGAGTGTGTAACATGCAGTGTCTGTTAGTTGCATACTATTTATATGTACACTCAATTCTTAGCTATGGCATTCTGTTTTGGGGAACAAATGCACAAAATATGAGCACAATTTTCAAACTTCAGAAAAGAACCATAAGAATAATAACTAAAAATGGTAGTCAAGCTCATTGTAAAGATCTATTCAAAGCACTTGGAATTTTAACTGCACCATGTAAATACATTTACCAGTCAGTTGTACAAATCAAAAATAACATTGGTAATTAATGCACAAACAGCTCTGTCCATGACCATGGAACAAGAGCTAGACTCAACTTACATTTACCAAGAAAAAATAAACACAAAACTCAAAACAGCATTTTCTTCCAAGGATAAAACTGTACAATAAATTACCAAAAGCAGTTAAAGAAATTGCAAAAATACACTTACTTAAAAAGGCAGCTAAAAAGTACCTGTTATGCAATACATTTTATATATTGAAGAATTACTTACATAAAACAGAGTAGGGGTTTGGTAAAAAAAGTTATGCAAATAAATAATAATAATGATTATAGAACATCCAACATTCCACATAACACCTTCACACTATGTTTTTCCCTTCTTTTTTCCTTTTCTATAAATACTTACCCCCAAGCTATGCATAGCATAACACTAACACCTCTTCCTCTTTCTGAGCTCAACATCTCACTCATTATAGAGGGATGCTGACTCAGTATTTCAGGATAGCAAATGGGAAGTTGTGGTACAGAAAATGGTCCAAGATCACCCAATAAGTTATTTGAAAAAAAAAAGAAAAGAAAAGAAAGAAAGAACCATTGTGTACCAGGAGTAAATCTAATAATTGTCTCTAACAAGAAGTCTGTAAAATGTATGTGTATATGAATTAGCTTATTTTAAATTGTTTTAAACTTGGAAATACTTTGACATGTCCTATATGCTCCTAAAAAGAGATCTACAAATGAATAAAGCTGCTACTACTACTACTGCTACTACTTGAAAAAGGCTGTTATACAAGTAGCTCTACAATCAGCTGGTGTGTTGAAGATGGTGAACTGCATACTGCCACTGTGGTGACTAGTCATGGTATACTAAGATTTCAAGTTCCTGTTGTCAGCAACATTGTAGCAGCACCCATATCTTCCAGGAGTTAGGCCCCCTGGTGTTTTGTATAATTATTTGTAGAAAAGATTTTGGTTATAAAGTGGAGATGATAAAGTATGGTTTTAGCAATGCAAAGAGAAAGAAATTTCTATGCCTATGATAGTTTTCAAACATGCATGTACCAATATTTTAAAACAATTTTATTCCATTGATATTCTGAAAACAACACAGCAAATATACACAACAAGCAGAACATCACAGAACATGACATCTCGTGGAAATCGGGTTTTCTGCCGGATATCAGCGTCTTCCAAACACGATATTTCGACGTCATTACTTGACGTCTTCATCAGGTGTTCCCTGAGACTGGCTGCTTGCTGGACCGGGTCGCATATTTATGCCTGTCCGGTGCCTGGTGTTCTGTTTGCCGTTCCCTAGTCGGTCAGCGCCCGCTAGTCGCGCTATCCTGCCGCTCTAGATATTCTCTATTCCGTCCGCGCCCGCTCTGGCCATCTCCAACTGCGGTCATGGCCTCCTGGTGTTCCCTTCTCGGTCCGCACCCGCGAGTGGCGCTCCAATGCCGCTCTGGACGTTCCCTATTCCGTCCGCTCCCGCTCTGGCCATCTCCGACTGTGGCTGAGGCTTCCTGGTTTTCCTTTCTTGGTTCATGCCTGCAGTGTGCGGATGTCTGAGTCTCATTGTTGGTGTTGGAAACAGAGGGAGTAACCAAACAAAAATCGTTTTTCATCACAAACTTCAGTTTTATACACAAGTTGCATCCTGTCATATGTGTGTGTTAAGGTGATAAAATAAAATGCCTCTAGTAGGAGACCATCTTGTAAAACAAAACAGGAATTCCCACATTGTCATTTTATTCAGTCATTTTATATGCACTGAAATACAATGATGGGAAAGAAAATTGCAGATTCCAGATGGAACTGTGTGACATAAAAGAAAGCTGGGTGGTGTGCTTCTAAATTGGAAAGATGATGTCTATTGGAAGTTCGTGCCAGTCACATACGAGTGGTGTTATTAATGCCACTATGATGATACAGGTCAGGTTTGCTTTAAATACTCACTTTAATGGTCATGAGCATTGGTTACCTCTGAGATTGGACATGGTGAGTTGATGTTAGTCAAGAAAGACACCATTATTAACATCTCATTAAGTTTTAATGAGGCCATATAATAAGACTACAAGAAGCTGGATGTTCCTTGTGTGATATTGCAGAAATGCTTGGCAGGAATGTAGCCACTGTACATGATTGCTGGCAATGGTGGTCAAGAGAATGCATGGTTACAAGAAGACAAGGCTCCAGATGGCCAGGTGGCACTAACAAGACGGAAGACCATCATGGTTAGCTTATGGTTCTGACACATTATACTGCTTCTGCAGCAACAATTTGAGCAGCAGTTGGCACCACAGTGATAAAACAAACTGGTACAAATCAGTTAGTTCAAGGACAGCTCTGAGCGAGATGCCCTATTGCGAGCATACCAGTGAGCCCAAACCACTGCCATTTGTGACTTCAGTGATGTCAAGTGAGAGTTCATTGTAGGGCAGACTGGAAGTCTGTTGACTTTTCTGGTGAAAGTTGGTTCTGCATTGGTGCCAGTGATGGTCAAGTGTTGGTTAGAAGCAGGCTAGTTGATGGCACGCAACCAACCTGTCTATGTGCTAGACACATTGAAACTACACCTGATTTTGTATGACAGCAGGAGCATTCTCTTGGTTAGCACATGCATCCTGAGTGCAGATATGTATGTAAATCTTATGATTCAACCTGTTGTGCTTCCATTAATGAACAGCATTCCAGGGGGCGTTTTGTAACAGCATAATGCTCACCCAATACCACTGTTGCAACCCAACATGCTACACAGAATGTCACCATGTAGACTTTGTCTGCTTGATTACCAGATTTGTTTTCAATTAAGCACATATGGGGCATGATACAATGATAAGTCCATTGTCATCCACAAATAAATTAATTGTCCATGTATTGATCACCAAGGGCAACAATCATGGATCTTCATCCCACAAACTGACATCCAGCATGTATGACACAATGCTTGCAGTTAACATTCTGGCAGTTACACTGTTTATTATTGTACCAGCATTTCACATTTGCAATAGCTTATCTCAGACTTACATTAACCTGTGATCTTGCAATGTTAATCACTTAACCCTTTAACTGCTCTGGACATGTTAACGCGCATGCCTCTGTACTTGTCCCTGTGGGCTCTAAACGTGTTTATGCGTGCCACCAGTCCTTCTACCTGCTTGTCTGCATAGACATGTTCAGAGTACCTGGTAGAAGGACTGGTGGCACACGTAAACACATTCGGAGCACACAGGGACAGGTCCAAAGGCACATGCGTTAACAGGTCCAGAGCAGTTAAAGGGTTAAATATGTTACCAAGACAAATGTATTCCCAAAATGTCATTACTGTGCTTTAATTGCTTTTTGGTGTTGCAATTTTTTTCTTTCAGTGTATATTTTTGAGTGACATTTTTTACACATTACATGACTTAAGATCTTTTCTGAGCATCAGTTTATTTTCAGGTGGTTGCGAGAATCGTCCTATGCCTTGTTCAAATCCACGCTGTGAGACTGTTCCACATGCATATTGTGATATAACACTGGGAATATGCATTTGTGAATCTGGTTATTATGCACATGTTGGGCATGATCAGCAATTAACAAAATGCATTCAAGCTTCAGAAAATAAAGCAAATGCCAAAAACAAAGTACAGTTCGATGGTGAGTTTACAGGAGCACCAGATGAGATCCTCTCACGCTACTATTATCCAAGTAAGAACTTATATATTACTGTAGAAAAATACTTTCACACTAATATTTTATGTTAGCTGAATAACTAGTGCTCTCTCTTTTGCTAATACAAAATACAAAACGCAGCTACCTTTTGTTCTTTATGTTATGTTGAAAATGTGGAAGACTTTTTTAGGTACTGGTTCTTCAGCTATATTAAAAGGAATTTGTACTTTTACATGTATTAATCATTCTCTTAGACACTGTTAGTCAAATCTTCAACATATATGAGGGTTGGAACTTTAATAGTGGCAACTATGCGGGGACCAAGAAGCAATTGGTATTGTAATTGTAAACTGTCAAAACTGCGTTGGCAAAGTACTGGTACTTCAAGCACTGATAGAAAGCACTGAAGCTGAAATCGTTATAGGTATGGAAAGCTGGCTGAAGCCAGAAGTAAATTCTGCTGAAATTTTTACAAAGGCACAGACGGTGTTTAGAAAGAATAGATTGTATGCAACCAGTGGTGGTGTGTTTGTTGCTGTTAGTAGTAGTTAATCCTGTAGTAAAAAAAAGGAGGAAGGTTTATCTGTTTAGCAAGCGTAATAGGAGGCAGATTTCAGACTACCTAACAGATCAAAATGATAATTTTTGTTCTGGCACTGACAATGTTGACTGTTTATGGAAAAAGTTCAAGGCAATCATAAAATGCACTTTAGACAGGTACGTGCCAAGTAAAACTGTGAGGAATGGCAAAAACCCACTGTGGTTCAACAACAAAGATAGAGAGCTTCACTGCAAATTTAAATGCAGCCAAAACCTCTCAGACAGGCAGAAGCTAAATTATGTCAAATTTAGCATAACGAGGGCCATGTGTGAAGCGTTCAGTGAATTCAAAAGTAAAATTCTATGTGCCAATGTGACAGAAAATCCTAGGAAGTTCTGGTCTTATGTTAAATCAGTAAGTGGATCAAAACAGAACATCCAGGCACTCTGGGATGATAATGGCATTGAAACAGAGGATGACACACGTAATGCTGAAATCCTGAACACCTTTTTCCAAAGCTGTTTCACAGAGGAAGACCACACTGCAGTTCCTTCTCTAAATCCTTGCATGAATGAAAAAATGGCTGACATCAAAATAAGTGTCCAAGGAATAGAAAAGCAACTGAAATTACTCAACAGAGAAAAGTCCACTGGACCTGATTGGATACCAGTTCGATTCTACACAGAGTACGTGAGAGAACTTGCCCCCCTTCTAACAGGCATGTACCGCAAGTCTCCAGAGGAACGGAAGGTTCCAAATGATTGGAAAAGAGCACAGGATGTTTCAGTTTTCAAGAAGGGTCATCGGGCAGATGTGCAAAACTATAGGCCTATATCTCTTACATCGATCTGTTGTAGAATTTTGAACATGTTTTTTTCCTCGTGTATCATGTCATTTTTGGAAACCCAGAATCTACTCTGTAGGAATTAATGTAGATTCCAGAAACAGTGATTGTGTGAGACCCAATTCGCTTTATTTGTTCATGAGACCCATAAAATATGAGATACAGACACCCAGGTAGATGCCATTTTCATTGACTTCCGGAAGGCGTTCGATACAGTTCTGCACTGTCTCCTGATAAACAAAGTAAGAGCCTACAGAATATCAGACCAGCTGTGTGGCTGGATTGAGGAGTTTTTAGCAAACAGAATACAGCATGTTGTTCTCAATGGAGAGACATCTACAGACATTAAAGTAACCTCTGTCATGCCACATGGGAGTGTTATGGGACCACTGCTTTTCACAATATATATAAATGACCTGGTAGATAGTGTCAGAAGTTCCATGCAGCTTTTTGTGGATGATGCTGTAGTATACAGTGAAATTGCAACATTAGAAAATAGCAGCGAAGTGCAGGAAGATCTGCAGCTGATAGGCACTTGGTGCAGGGAGTGACAACTGACACATAACATAGATAAATGTAATGTATTGCAAATACATAGAAAGAAGGATCATTTATTGTATGATTATATGATACGGGAACAAACACTGGTAGCAGTTACTTCTGTAAAATATCTGGGAGTATGCGTATGGAACAATTTGAAGTGGAATGATCATATAAAATTAATTGTTGGTAAGGCAGGTGCCAGGTTGAGATTCATTGGGCGAGTCCTTAGAAAATGTAGTCCATCAACAAAGGAGGTGGCTTACAAAACACTCGTTCGACCTATACTTGAGTATCGCTCATCACTGTGGGATCTGTACCACATTGGATTGACAGAGGAGATAGAGAAGATCCAAAGAAGAGTGGCGCATTTTGTCACAGGGTTATCTGGTAAGCGTGATAACGTTATGGAGATGTTTAGCAAACTCAAGTGGCAGACTCTGCAAAAGAGGTGCTCTGCATCACAGTGTAGCTTGCTGTCTAGGTTTTGAGAGGGTGCGTTTCTGGATGAGGTATCAAATATATTGCTTCCCCCTATTTATACCTCCCAAGGAGATCATGAATGTAAAATTAGAGAGATTCAAGCTCGCAGGGAGGATTTCCGGCAGTCGTTCCTCCCGCGAACAATACGCGACTGGAACAGGAAAGGGAGATAATGACAGTGGCACGTAAAGTGCACAACACACTGTTGGGTGGCTTGCAGAGTACAAATGTAGATGTAGATGTAGATGTAGATGTAGATGTAGATGTAGATGTATTTGTTTACAGCTTGTACAAAATAGATACATGTTTCAAAGTTTTACTGATCTTCAAAGTAGTCACCAACATTTTGTATAACCCATTGCCAGCGATGTGGAAGTCACAGGATACTCTTAGCAGTGTCAGTTGTGTTGACAGTGCGAGCAGTGTGGTCTATTGCCCAACAAATTTGTAGCAGTTCCCTTCAGTTTAGAACAATTAATATTTAAAGGAGTATTATTTTGTGACAGTGGATGGGGCAAAAAATAGTATTAACAGGTATAAAAGCAACAACTCTGTCTGTGACCTGGTAAAAAAAGTTCAGAAACAAAATGTACGAATGTTGAACTTGTTCCTGCTATCAGGCATTATGACAGATCAAAGTTAAACATCTCTCTGTGAAAGGTAAATATAGAGTTAGATCAGCTGTTTCTGTCCATTATTGGATCCAACATAGTTCAGGTCCCTACTAGAGCTATTGAAAGGTGGAGTTTTACTAATCATGACTGTAACATCTATAGGAAGTGTGGGATGTAATTAGCTGGGTTAATGGAATAATAATTAAGAATAGGAGTATGCATTGTTCTCATGGGGCTATTTTTGTAGCAAGTAATGTGAAGACAGGTTCTTTTCTGGTTCAAAATTGTAATTCATACCATCAGTATTAAAAGAAGTTAGTTTTGGTGAATATATGAAGCAGATAGGTAATGTGATTTTTACACCCTCTGTTTTTCTTGTCACATATAAACAACAGTTACATCCAATATTTTTGGCTGCACCTATCCATAACCCTAAATATTCCTCCACACCCTTTTCCATTTCAGCAATGTGACTTTGCATCAAGCAACTCAATTATCTGTGTTTTATCCAAAATCACTCTGCATTGAAGAGGAGATTATTGTTTTATATTTTATCATCAGCACAGCTTCCCTTTTGGAATATCTCAGCTTCTTTTCTTTCTGTCAAACAGTGAACCATTACCTCTGTCACACTGTCAACATTACTGATGCTTTCCTCACCATGTTTATTTGTTTCCTTTCCTCCATCTCATCTGCTAACCATACCCAGTTATTTTTCATACTTTTCCTGACCATTCAACTATTTCTCTCTATATTATTATTGTAATTACAGAAACAAGTCATATTTATAAAGAATTTGGCAGTATGAATCCAATTATCGGTATGCTGTTGCACCCCCTCCAACCCAGATGCGTGCACTTATTTGGTTGGGAAGAGTGTCATAAAGCCATTGTATCCTCTCTAGAGACAAATAATTCATAACTGTTGCAACTGGTTCTTAATATCCTTGTTATTGGCACTGGGATGGAGTTGCAATATGAACTAGTCCCACACATCCTCTCTTGGGGAGAGATCTGGCAATCTTGCTGACCATGAGTGTACCTCAACATCTTGCAGGTAGTTTATGTGTGGATGAGCACTGTCCTGTTGAAAAATGGTACAATACAGTCACATAAAATGTATGTTCATGATGTAGGATTGTACCACCAGAGTTTCCTCAATCGCTATCTGCTGTAACCTTATGTCATACCCAATGATTCCCCACACCATGACACCAGGAGTAAAACCACTGTGCCTCTCCAAAACATTGGAAGAGTAGGATCTCTCTCTCAGGTCATTGTCATACTCGCCAGTGATGGTCATGTGCAGATGTGCAGAAGCATGAATCATCACTGAACACAACAGGATGACATTCAACAGCAATCCTGCTTTCTGTGCATGGTACTGCACAAAATTCAGTGGGTTGTATTGTGGTGTTAATGATAGATTATGTGTGGGATTAGACAACAAGTATGCCTGCCCTCACATTCCCATGTTCTCCATTGGTGAGCCACTGTCATAATTGAATGCCCCAAAAATCTAGATATTGCATGATTTGATGAGCCAGCTAAATAGGCACCCACAATTAGGCCCCTTCCAAATTCTGTCAGGTGATGATGATGCTGTGTAATACAAGTATGTGGCATCTTCATGTCCTTCACAGTTATCACTCAATATCTGATGCTGTTCACACCCCTTATATATCTTACCAGGCTTGGTAACAACACTAAACATGAACAACACTCATGCTCCTGGTGGCCATTCTACCTGTCACAGAGAATTGCAACTCTTAATCAATTACATACAGCCAATTGAGTATATGTGTATGAAATTACATCACCATCTGACCAAATGTTCTGGGTATTTCCTTTATTTGTCAAGCATTATATTATTATTAATATATTTATTATATTATCATTATATTTATTATTATATTATTATTATTATTGTCATTATTCTTGTAGTTGGTGTTGTTATATAGTACTCACATACTATGTGTAATATAAAGTTAACTCACTATGGATGTTGACATGAAAGAAGAATTAAAGCTTTTCCCATGTGAGATAAATAAATATAAACGTTAGATAAATAAATTACAAATATATTGAATTGCTACTCCTGACACCAACATAATGTTGGTACTAGATAAATAAATAAAAAGTTAAAACTGAACTTAAAATCATTTAATCTCTGACACAGAAATGTTGAATGGAGATGGGGCTAGCTTGACATTGTTGCACATGAGATACGGAAAAAAAGCCATTGGGGATGTAAATATAAAATACTGATGTTTATATATTTAATAGAAAGCAGTGCTTCAAAGCTCTTGTTATGCAAGTAGAAATACATTAAGAGTTAATAGTGGCAGTCACATTATACAGAGTTCTAGTTGGTAGTTTTGCCTTACTAATTAGCTGTTTGATGCACTATAAACCTTTTTAAATTCTATCCAGAATTAGATAACTGTAAGTGGAGATTTAAATTTAAATATGTGGAGCATACATTTTCTAGAGATAGACTAAGAGTCCTCTGCCATTTTGTATAATGTAGCTCCCTTTATACAATTTGCAACAAGTTTGATGGGAAGCAGAAAAACTGTTATTGAAAATAATTTAAAGACCCATGAAGACAGTGAAGTCAACTTGTAAATCCTATAGTTAATGGATCCTCAGATGATGATGCTCAATTACTGACATTTAATATCATGTGGATGCAAATGTATTTGAGAATGACATAAATGATAAGAAGTGGACAACTGTAAGACCAATATATTAATAACTGGAGAATTCAAGGAGTGTTTGCAAAATACAGACTGCAGTGGTGTACACAAGAAACATCATGTAATTTATAGATAAAATGTAGTCTGTAACATAGTCATAGATATCTCTGAAAACTGTTGTCCTAATAAATTATATTTTGTTAGTAGTTAAAACATTTCTGAATATTAACTTATAAATTACATCAGAAGATGACGAAAATAAGAATAGGTTGAACTTAACACCAAAGAACAAATTAAATAGTCACATCCAATCAAATTAAAAATTTACTTTGAGAATTTAAACATTGTTATCAGACATAAAAATGGCCTTGTTTTCAAGAAAAGAAAGGAGTTCTTCTTGAAACAAGATAAGAACAATTTAGGAATGTAGTGCAAATTAAAAGGGAAGAAAGTAAAGTATGTTTCTATTAAGGTAAAACAACACTGTTCTCTAACAAAATATTTTTTTTTTCTATTTCTGGAGAGGAAAGTTGTGAGTCTCATAGCAATTTCAAAGGTCTCTCAAATCTGTTTTCAGTTTCCTCCATCAACATTAGGTTAACTGGAATGTCCATTTTGATCTAATATATTACTCTATTAATGTAAACTTTTTTTCAGAATTAAAGAAATAATATGATCAAGTATTCCAGTTAAGTACTCTAACCCTACCATATTACGGAAGTTTAATAAGGTATGAATGAGTCTGTATTCACAAAAGTATTCACTTTGTCGCTTGTATTTTAAAGGAAGGTACAGAGAAAGAGAAAATTGTACAACTTTGCAGCAAAAAATTACATGTCTCGTTTTTTTTATCTTGTATAGAGTGTCTTTCTCATCTCAAATGGTGCTCCAGCAATAGTCAGCCAGCATTTTCCACTTCCCTTCATACTGTTTTTCCATGGTAGATATGTCTTTACAGAATCTTTCTCCATAATGTCTGATACATCACTGCAGCTCTCTGGGAAAGAGTCAATGTGAGACCCCAGGAAATATACTTTCAAAGACATATTGCAGTCAAGAGCTTGATAAGTGTTGCTCACTTAATTCACTCCTTGCTTGTAATTTTCAGCTCCTCTTCTTCAGTGAATTTTTTTCTGATTTTGCTCGAAATATTGCCATGCTAACACTTTTTTGTCAGTGAAGTGTGTTTCAAAATTTTAATCTAGTTGAAGCTTGATGATCTGAGGCCCCAAAAAGACACCTACTTTTGTTTTTGGTGCTAAAAGATGAAAACAATTTTCAGTAAGATATGCGAACCATCTGCCTTTACAAACAGTTTTTGATGTTTGCTGTGATGAAGTAAAAGGATATTTTCATGACCTTCCAGACTTTGACATTGAAAATTTTTTCACCCATTTTTCAGTTATGTTCAGGCCATTTCTTTTTTATGTAGAGGCATTTTCTGTCATGGGTATTTCACTTGCGCAGAAAGGAAGTATATTTTGTATAGCCTTTTTGGATTCCAAATAACAATTCAACTACTTTGAAATCACTACAAATCTTCCATTGTGCTCACTGTATTTAATTGATTTGAGAATATTTTCTAAAATTTCGTAACTTTCTTCAACCAAACTGGCATAGTAAGTTGAGACTGATAGCATTTGATTTCCATTGTGGCGCAAAACATCCTTGACACTTATTTTTTACACATCCATAAGGTATGTCTGCAACATCATTGCAAAACATCAGCACCTCCTCACATGCAAGGCAGAACACAAAAATATGTTCCTTGCATCTAAATTTGCTGATATTGGCACTTTGGTGGAGACGATTATATTATTGAAATTCTGAAATAGCAGTTCTGCCTTTTTTTTTATACTTAGTCCAATGTCACTTATTAAATAATTTAAATTTGCCTGTTTTAATGAATGCAGTGTCAAACCACTACCTGAAATATGATACAGGGGCTCATATCTTTCAGGACATGGTATTGTTTCTTCATTGCCATCCAATTCACTGTCATTTTTGATTACTTGATCTGTTTGCCTAGACCGTGGTGGCCGAGCGGTTCTAGGCTCGGGCATGGATGTGTGTGATGTCCATAGGTTAGTTAGGTTTAAGTAGTTCTAAGTTCTAGGGGACTGATGATCACAGATGTTAAGTCCCATAGTGCTCAAAGCCGTTTTAACCGTTTGCCTAGAAGGAGATGGAAAACTTTCAGAGTGTGGCACTGGCCTTCATGTGGAAGGTAGTTTCTTTGATTTCTTGTCCGTAAATGCCTGAATATTTGTGACACAAAAATAATGATCTGGGATATTGCCTTTTGGTTCTCTCCATATCAACAGATACCACAATGTTTCCTATGCCTTTCCATGTGCCCATTCTTTATCCTGGTATCCAGTGGATATTCCAAAATAATATTTGTAAGCCTTCTTTATAAAGAGTGATATTCTCTTTCCACTTCTTGCAAATGTGAATTCCTCACATGTGTAACAGAAATTGTGAGGAGTATATTGACAGCAGCTCCAATGAGGCACTTTCTAGAAAAATCAAAAATATATCAGTATGCTCTCTAACTGAGACTCATTTACTTCCTTCCTCTGTACTAATATAATTATTTACTTACTTACTTACTTACATGTTTCTTCGTGGGTTCTGAAAAAATAAAGATTAATCACTTCAAATGCAGTAACACTTAAGGCTTTCTGACAGTGACTATGAGGTTAGGTTTGATGAAATCCATGTTTGTGGCAGTACATAACTGAGATGGGAGTACTAATCTGAACACTAAAACAATTTTCATAACTACAGAAGTTAATATTGCCAACTATTATTGACAAAATTTTTCTCTATTTACCACAAATTATGGCTGTCTACAAGCCAGTGGCAGAGGGTAATTCTGGTACCACTAACTGATCCCTCATTCCCTGTTCCATTTGTGAATGATTTCAGAAGAATGATTGTCAGTAGGCCTCTGTATTAGCTCTAACATCTCCAATTTTCTCATTGTGATAATTTTGTGAGATGCATGAGGAAAGAAATAATATGTTTTCTGACCCTTCCCAGAAACTACTCTTTAAATTTCAGCAGTAAACATCTCCACAGTGCACAATGCCTCTCTTGTAGCATTGAGTTCATTGAGCATGCCTCTAATGCTCTTGCACCAACTAAATGACTATGTGACAAAACGTGCCACTTTTCATTGTATCTTCTCAGTCCCTCCCATGAGTCCTACTTGGCAATGGGGTCCCAGACAAACGAACAGTACTCAAGAATCGTCCCAACAAGTGCCTTACAAGCCACTTCTTTAGTGGATGAATTACAATTCCTTAATTATATGCAGTATAGGTGGTGACCCCGACACACAAAGTAAGTAAATTTCCTTAAGATTTTTCCAATGAATCTCATTCTTGTATTTGTGTTTCCTACTGTTTTTCTTATGTGGTCATTCGAATGAAGATCACTCTAGATAGATACTCCTTAGATATTTTATGGTGGGTAATGTTTCTAGCAATTTGTCATCTGTTGTGTACTTGTACAGTAGTGGATTTCTTTTCCTATGTATATGCAATATGTTGCATTGATTTATGTTCAGGATCAATTGCCAGTCAGTGCACCATTCATCAATCCTCTATAGGTCCTGCAAATCATTATTGTATTCTGGCATCACCACATCATCTACGAATAGCCTTCTTACACATTCTACTAGCTCACTTATATACACTGCAAACAGTAGCAGTCCTGTCACACTTCCTGTGGTTACTCTGCAAATTATCTTTACATTTGTTGATTCTGTTCTATCAAGAATAACGCACTGAGTTCTGCCTGCACGCAACTCTTGAATCACTCACAAATCTGGTCCAATACTCAGTAAGCTCACTTTTTTTTTCAGTACATGGCTGTGCAGGACAGTGTCAAATACCTTCCTGAAATCATATAACATGGCATCAACCTGAGTGCTGATGTCTACAGTGATGTGAATGCCATGGAAGAATAGAGTGAGCTATGTTTTGCAAGATCTTTGTTTGCAGAATCCATGTCGTTTTTATATAGATTTTTTTTTCTTCTCTAAGAACGTCATGATACATAAACATGAAACAAGTTCTACAATTCTATAAAAGATTGGCATCGACAATATAGGCCTATAATTATGTGCATCTGAACCATTACCCTTCTTGAAAATGGGTATGGCTGTGCTTTTTTGCTGTCACTAATTATCCTTCATTGCTCCAGCAAGCTAAGATAAACTGCCGCTAGAATGGAAGCAAGTACTTTTACATGAACTCAGTAGAATCTTACAGGTATGTCATCTGTCCCCGATGGCTTTCCATTACAAAGCATTTGTCATTGTTCTTCTATTCTGCCATCAGTTACCTCAATATCCACCATTTCAATGTTCATACGACAAATGGAAGAAGCGACGTTGTGTTACGATCTTCCATGGTGGAATGGTTTTGGAAGGGTGAATACAGTACTTTGGTTTTTCTCTCTCATTTTCCATTTTGCTACCATTATGGTCACTGAGTTATGGAACAGATGATTTCAAAACGCTTACTGATGTTTGGTAACACCAAAATTTTTTAGGGTTGACAAAATTTTACTTTCAGGGTCACTCAACATTTCTCTCATTGCTCTTCTTACACCCACTTTTGCTTTGTTCAGCTTTTTCTTGCATATGTAAATGATCTCCTACATAGAGTGTGACAGTAGTCAAATTTTGTAAATTTTAATGGTAATGTAATTATAGAAGTACACAAATAGGAAGGCCCATTTACTGAAAGCGAGGCTATAAAATATTTGGGCAATCAATTGATAATTTGGTACTTCACATTGAATACCAGACCCTTCCATTCAATTTTTTAGAACTATGAATCCCAATAAGCACCTTAGATCTATTTGATATTGTTGACACCAGTTCATTGGAGCATATTCTGAAAAACACAGTTATATCTGCATCACATCTGCTTACAACTATAGGTTATTGGAAGAGGACGAATTTAGTTTATTCTACATATTTCCTTTCATTAATGGATTAGAAAATCTAGCTTCCAGGTGTAATGTTTTCTTTTTCAAAAGACTTGATATTGTGCTAATTGTTTCACAATTCAAACACATATAGTTGTCCTTCTCATTAACAATACAGCAATTATCTCAAAAACATAATGCACAATTATTTTTAAATTATGATTCTAGAAGTGGAAGGCTTCAAGGATTTATCATTAGTATTCACAGGAGTCAGTTGCATTGATACATATTCAACAACCTGCAAGTACATGTTGATTATTTTGGATGTAATACACTGATATTCAAAGAGTGAATTAAACAATTTTTCATTGGTCAACTACTTCTACTCTACTGAAAAACTACTCTTTACAATATAACCTAGATTAGCTTTGTAATATTGTAAATGATCATGAGTTTGCATCATTATATGTTATTATACATGAATAATTACTTTAGAATCAGCAAAATGAAAGGAGGAATTGCAACATACAGGAAAAGAGAAGTTAAGTACCGTTATCAGCTATAGAAATTACAGATTTTTTTTTTTTTTTTTTTTTTTTTTTACACATAGAAACTTACATGAAGCAATAATTCTGATAAATACTTTAACATTTATGAAACAACAGAAATAAGTAACAATAGAATATGGAAGAATTAATTGTAAGAATTTTTAAGGACCTACAGCTATTGAAGTCAAGCTCTGGTATATTTACCATAATGAAACTCCCAGTAAGAGTAGAAAGAGGTTCACTAACAACAGATAACTGTCTTTAGCTTTTCTTCCTTCTTTGTGAGTCATCAGTCATCTGGCTAGTTTTATGTGGACCACCAAAAGTTCCTCTTATGTGCTAAGCTTGTCATTTCATAGTAACACTTGCACCCAATGTCCTCAGTTATTTGTTGGATGTATCCAAATCTTTGTCTTCCCCTACAGTTTCTACTCTCTGCAGCTCTCTCCAGTACCATTGAAGTTAATCCGTGATGTCTTAACAAATATATTATCATCCTGTCCCTTCTTATTGTCCATGTTTTCCATATTTTCCTTTCTTCACCAATTCTGTGGAGAATGTACACATTATTAATCTCATCAGTTGATCTAATTTTTGATGTTCTTCTGTTGCACCACATTTCAAATGCTTCAACAGCATACAATACTATGCTGCAGACGAACATTCTCAGAAATTTCTCCTCAAATTAAGGCCAATATCTGATACTAGTAGACTTACAGTAGAACTATTACATAATCAGATTAACATCCCATGCATCCGAATTGCCAACAAGAATAACATACAGAAAAATGGAACAGAAAATTGACTATCTGTTAGATGACTATCAGTTTGGCTTTTGGTTAGGTAAAGGCATTAAAGAGGCAGTTGTAACATTGCACTTGACAATAGAAGCAAGACTTAAGAAAAATCAATATTTGTTCATAGGAATTGTCAACATAGAAAAAGCTTTCGAGAATGTAAAGTGGTGCAAGATGTTTCAAATTCGGAGAAAAATAGGAGTAAGCTATAAGGAAAGACAGATGATATGGAGTATGTACAAGAATCAAAAGGAAACAATGAGAATTGAAGACCAGGAGTAAAGTGTTCACATTAAAAATGTATAAGATAGAGATGCAGTCTTTTATCCCTATTATTCAATCTTTATATTGAAGAAGCAATTATGGAAATAAAAGGGGAATTTTAATTCAGAGTAAAGGGATATAAATGATAAGATTTGCCAATGACATTGCTATCCTCAGTAAAAGTGTGGAAGAATTTCAGGATCTGTTGAATGTAACTAATTCTTTAATGTGAACACAACATAAATGCAGTGGCGACTACAAAGTAGATGAAGTGAAGGAATTCTGATCCCTTGGAAGCAAAGTAACCCATGATGGACAAAGCAAGGAAAACCTAAAGAGGCAGATTAGTACAGCCAAAGATGGCAGTTATGAAACTGTGAAGGTGATGATAAGCTGTGAAAAGATTGAGGACAATCCTAATGAGACAACACAACACCTAGTCCCTGAGCAGAGAAAATCTCTGACCCAGCTGGGAATCAAACCCGAGCCCTTAGGATTGACAGTCTGTTGCGCTGACCACTCAGCTACTGGGGGCGGACCAATTTTATGATAAATGCTGTGATCTAGAGCAGATAATGAAAAGACATCTGGATACATTCAGGTTCTTTATGTAGTACACTACGCAATCGAAATTATCCAGACACCCCTGTGAAATGCAGAATGTCATGAGAAGTAGATTCACCACTATAAAAGGAGGTGGGATTATTGTGTTGGTAATAGAGGAGCAGTACCAGTAAAATGGGTCCAGTAGGAGAGCTCAGTGACTTGAAATATGAACCAGTGATTGGGTGAATGACTGCTCATAGGGGGTTAAAAAGAAAGGGGTACAATGGTCGAGCAGCTCCTCATAAGCCACAGTGGATGACTGGATATGAGTAATTTGGAGTTATGAATCATGTTATAATCCATGAAAACTCAATGGATGTGTTTGGATTTGGCGAAGACCTGGAGAAAGTTACCTGCCTCATGTGTACACTTCTCACATAATTGTGTGCTGCCTACACTAGAGGAACAGAGATGGTGATTGTTTGTATCAACATGACAAATCACACTCGTAGCACCTGTGAGGCAATGGTTTGTGGACAGTACCAGTCCTGAAATGAACTGTCCTGCTCAAAGCCCTGAGCTGAATCCAATGAGCTTTGGGATGAGTAAGAATGTTGGCTTTACTCTAGACCCCCAGTATCAAACATCATTACCTCCTCTGGTTCCAGCTCGTGAAGAAGAATGGATTGCCATTCCTCCACAGACATTTAGAAACCACACTTAAAATGTACTCAGCAGAGTGCAAGTTGCCATAAAGGCAAGGGGTGGACACAGCCCATATTAATTGTCCACTAATATGTGACCAGTTACTTTTGGACAGATGGTGCAGATATGCACACAAAACAAAGATTGGATCCTTATATCCAGCAAAACATGTAGTAAATAATTCAGTATTAGTATCTCCAGGTGGACATTATATTTCAGGCATTTCCAGTGCCTACTTAAGTCTATCAAACATGGCTACTTTGTGCAAGCCTAAGCAATTTGCTGAATTGATAACCTGTAGTTGTGCACTGCAGATAGAGCCAAAATCCATCACTGTAAAGTGGAGAAGTGAAGTTTCACAGAATACACTATGACTGCAGTGGTGGATTCTAGTGGCAACTGGCTGGTCTGCAGTGAGAGGCTTCCCAGTGTGAACTGTCTTAGCTCTTTTCTGCAGCCATTTATATTCTTCTTCCATATTTCATTTCACAACTGATTAGCATTGCTGACAATAATGATATACCTTTACCGCTGCCAGTGGTCAAGCCTTAGAACTCATATTATTTCTGTTGATGATGTGTTATTTTAGGCTTTCTTGGCATTTGATGATTTTGTCTGGGATTGAGTTAGAAAAAACCTGTAGAAATCCATATACATGGTGAGCTGAAAAATAAAGAGATAGTGGTTTCCAGCTAAGTAAGGGTTGTTGCCTAGACTTGAGTTGGCTCAAAGTACAGTGACAGTCTGTGGGAAGATCAATTCATGCTTTACCCGCTGAAGAGCTTATATCACACTATGTCGATATACCTCCTCTAAATCAGTGTCATCGAAACACTTGCGATGTGACTCGTGTTCTGGCAATGCACTTCCCACTCCACCTAGCCTACAGAGCTGCCCATACATACAAAAGGCCCAGGTTTGACAGCAGGAGGGAGGGGTAATAAGACTGCACCCAGCAGGAGGCCAGTGAGTCAGGACCACTGAAGATGGTAACAAGTCAGTTTGCTGAAATATCACACCATTCAGATGACGCTGCCTCATTGAATACCTGACAATATTTCAAAAATGATATTGATATTCATAGCTGTCAGAGATTTAAAACTAGAAATGAAATTTCCTAGCATGGCTAAAATCCTAAACACATAAGAGGAAACTGAAGATAAAACAGATACCTCAGGATTTGTCACATAGTATTTCCTAAGTAAAGAAACTGATCTGCATCTGTTCATAATTTGTGTAAATTGTTTACCAGTGACATCATATAATCCATCAAGACTGTAATATTTGCTAATGGGACACACATTAATTAAGAAGTTGAAATTAACTGTAACAGATGTAACAAAGGTATAACAGATGTAACAAAGGTAATAGCTGATTGGCATTATAACTGGTCCATAGAAACAAGTTCTGTTTCTAATCTTTCAATATTCATTCAACAAACAATTAACAGCATCCTACTGGTGCCAGTAATATAAAAGTATAGTATATTAACAGCCACACAGTACATGAAATGCCATGTGTAAAAGTCATTGGTATCCAGATGGATGAAAGCTGAAAATGGAGTAAATACTTTGATGAGCTGATAAAAATATAGTTTGACTTGGTCTGTGATTTGAAGTAACTTGCATTTTGTTAATAAAAAGGCAAAACTGCTGTCAGTTGCATATAAGACCATTGCTTGGTATATTATGAGATATTTTACTGGGAAGTATTTATTATTCCACATAAAAGAGCTATAAAGTTTTATAAAAAACCACAACAAAACACCATGCAGCAGCTTCAAAGAGGACTTAGGGGGAACAATCCTTGTTAACCCACATCTATTATTTTTCTCTTAATTGTTAATTTTAGCTAATAATGAATAAATTTTAGTACACTTCCTCAAAGCAAGAATTAATATAATTAGCACATGAACTTTGTTTCCTGGATTACAGGTAAGAATTAAGTTCTGTATTCTACACTAAAAAGACTTTAAAATTTGTGAACATATCTAGGTCAGAGAATGGAAATCCCTCATAAATTAAAAATAAAATAAAACCATAGGCCTTACTTCATTTTTCATTCACTCTATAAATTACCTCATTTTTGAAACTACAAATTCCTGTTAGTACTATGTAGTATAATGTGGATAGTAAGGTAAGGACACTTTTCACAGAAGACAGATAGTTTTTTTTTTCCATCAATGAGTATCAAAATACATAAATGTGTGAGATGTAGAAAGTGGCATATAAATAGCAGCCCTATAGTATTAATGGAGAAGATGTTGCTACACACCCAAGAGGGAAATAAGGTTAGGTATTAACATCTTGTCAACAATGAGGTCATTATATATGGTCACATAAATCCACTGAAACTTCAAATGAGCAAACAAATGTTGCCTGATAACACAAATAAATCAACATTAACTTCTGTCACTTACTGGTGTGCCCCATAGATATTGTTTTGAATAGTAACCTCTCTCTGCTACTGCATCTCTTTGTAAAGAAAAACATTCCACCTTCCCAATTATTGCTGTTCCTGTGAGACTGATAAAAACCATTACATGACCAATAAAAACTTTTATAAAATATTGTAATGTTAAAACAAAAACAGCTGTTGATTCTATTAATTATTTCTTATGGTGAAATATCTGTTTTAACCTAATTTTTTACATGTATTAAGTGTTTCCAACTCTGTCCACATTGTAAAACATTTTTCTTGTGCACCATACAGTCACCACTGCATAACTCTTTTCTGTTTTTACAGGAGATGATGAGATAAATGTGTGGATGTTTGCTGTCATTGGGATAGGATGTCTCTTTGTAATCTTTGTAGCAGTTTCTGTATATGTCATGTGGTAAGTATAATTAACATTTTTGCATCATTATTTATTGATGGCAATCTATGACTAAACTTGCATGCTAGTTTGGCATTGTACAAGTACACACTCAATGAAATTTACATAGAACATTGTTTTTTCATTATGTATGCTTGTTAGCCTTTCAACACTAGGCAGTCAACATATTTCCTCTGGTACCTAAGATTTTCAGCACAATATCCCTTCAGGCATCATTATTTTGTATTAGAAAGATACTGATTTGGTATGAAGTCTAGTGCAGACCTACATATCTTTATTTCCCCTTAACATCCATTACTTACAATTCATTGTAGAATAATATTTTGTAAAATGCAAACAAGCCTTAACTTCCCAGTTGCCGAATTTGTGACTGATACATGGTCCACAGAACATTCCACTCTTCAATGTGGTTTTCAGTACAATTTTTCACAGTGAAAAGAATTATTTGAGTATATTATCAGGGACCCAAAAGTAACCAGAATCCCTTACCTATAAGTGAAAACATATACTCTTTTTAAACAGTTGACCACTCACTGTCTGTTGGGAAGTGTAAGGTGTAGGTTAGAATGGTTGTTATTCACTCAATAGTGTACAAATGCAGTGTTAATGCTTCTTCAAAGTGTTGGAGTGGTGAACTGAGGGCTTCAAGAGTGAAAATCCTCAGGAGATGATCACCTATTTCAGACTACTGCACTGTCTGTCA
The DNA here is from genome assembly GCF_023897955.1 of Schistocerca gregaria. NCBI lineage: Eukaryota > Metazoa > Arthropoda > Insecta > Orthoptera > Acrididae > Schistocerca > Schistocerca gregaria. The sequence continues at coordinate 469,564,797 of NC_064931.1, forward strand.
AATCTCATCACTAGAATTGCTATCCTAAAGTAAACAAAATAATACACACCATACTTAATTACAGTTAAAATTAAGACCTTAAACATAAGCATAAATATGAATATGGGTGCCTTACAAAGTTCTTACAAAAAATTTGGCTACAGTGAAAGATGGTCCCTTTTGCCACCACTAATATATTATCTTCAGATATTATTGTTTTAAGGAAAATGACATAAACATGCAAACATGAATATTAGCCACACTGTATGGTAATACCAATGTTTATATGGTGACCAGTAGCCTGCAGTGTGTTCAATTGTTTCTAGCTAAATATGGATACTGAGACTAGGCTATGCTTGGAAACTGAGCTGTCATAAACACTATTACAAATACTTGTGCTGGCACATTTACCAGCACAACTATTATTTGGGCACACAATTTTCTTCATTTTCACTTTACAAATAATCTTATTCCAGTCTCTGAAAGAATAATTTGAATAGTGACACACACTGGCTGTTTCACCAATAATTCACAAAAGAAAGAAATGGTCATATCATGAACACACCAAACATACCTGTGTTACAACAGAGGTACATGTCTGAGTGGTAGCTGCAGTGGTTTATACAAAATCGTATTCAAAAAATAAGTAAGAATCCTGTAAGGAAGGTTCTGAATACACAAGGATACTGCACACAACAACAACAAAAAGCACTGAAAAGATAAAATTGCAAAGAGACACATTCATAAAACATATTCTTTATCCTTTTATTGCCATACAATCAAACACACTCATTTCCCACACCTTGCATTTGGGAGGATGATGGTTCATACCCATGTCTGGCCTTCCTAATTTAGGTTTTCTGTGATTTCCCTAAATCACTTCAGGCAAATGCCAAGATGGTTCCTTTGAAAGGCGGTGGCTGACTTCCTTCTCCATCCTTCCCTGATCCGATGGGACTAATGACCTCACTGTTTGGTCCCCTCTCCCAAATCAACTAACCAACCAATCCAAGTTACCATTGCAGTTATGTTAAGATGTGCCACTTACAGATGTCTTCAGGACTGTGATTAACTTTAATCAGTATGAATTATTGAGAAACATATGACTGCAGACTGCTGGAATTAAATGTCCCGACCTCCTGGTCAGTGCCCATAATACATTACTGTATTTGTTTGGTGCTGCAGTGCTGTTGACTTTGAGTAGTCCTTCAAGCATGTGGAAATAGATTTAACAGTTATTTCCCTTCTGTGTCTGAGGGAAGGCATACTATCAACAGGATCTGTTCTATTACACTGTATTCCTTTAGAAGTCCTCCCTATTCTTTTATCAGTCATTTCCAATGGATAATTTTGCCCCCACTTTTCCCCACTCCTGAGTGACATCTCCTGAACAGTTTTAATACAGAGCATGCTGTCATTCCCTGTGAAGGCATACTTTCATCTTATCCATTATCACCAATGAAGAAGGTAATAAAATATTATTCTCAGCAATGAATTTATTCAGAAAGACCAACTGGCATGCTCATTCCATTATTTCTTGATCGGCCTCACTCATGTTTTCATGCCTATATATGCTTCTTTCCCCTCCCCCTATCCTCTTCAGGTATCTTATGTTCCACATGAACTATTTCTTGTGCTAAATAATCATTATTCAACTTTGCAGTATTGTCCCCACAAATCTGGCTGTCCTCAGTGTCCCCCACTGATGCATCTATCCTCTGTCTCTGGGTTTCATCTAAGCTTCAGCTGTATCTGAATGCATGTTCCCCATTCTAAACTAGCAACACCAAGAATGATAGCAAATAATGAAATTTTACGTTTTGTGTTTACACAGTATAACAGGAAGAATACAAGATTACGTTTTTAGGTTATTTGAAGGTATACCACAGTTCATCAATCACAGTGACTGGTAGGAGGTGGCATACAAGGCTCTAGCAACCTGTAACCAGATGTTGTTTATGGGTGAGAAACCTAGAGAATGTGCTGACAAGGACAACAGTCAAAAATAATTTTTATCGTGGTAGGTCAGGGCAGCGCAGAAAATTATGATCCGGTATTATCTTTTTGAAAGAGAACATTAAAAAGACCTTGAAGTTAGTGCAGGGTCACCAGCTTTGACACATCTGAAATGTGATGTCTGCTGTCCAAATTAGTGATCATGCGAACCAGAGGTTATCATAGCTGCCCAATAGCTGCCCTTCCCTCCACCTCCCCCCCCCCCCCCCCCCCAATAGTATAATGCTAGGTGCTGGGATCACCAGTTGATGAAAGCAGACTTGCAACATTCATTATCCATGAAACCTTCACATGCAGCTATGCCCATACATGGAATCATTACTCATGTGCAAAAACTGCATGATACCATGGGTTTGTCAAGCATTGCTGATTGGTGCAGCACAGTCAGTGCTGGTGCATTGAGGGGAGCCACAACAAAAGCCACAGTGCTGATAGTCCACAGTGCTCCAGATGCTATCACACTGTCAATATGTATACCTTTTTTGGTGCAAACAATCCTATTCCATGATGTAAATGTAAAATCCTACATGGCTAACTGTACAATATGTCTGTCCTACTGGGTATCAGATGCATGGGACTATTGCAATCTCATGTGGCAATAAGTATGTCCCTCTTGAACCCACTGATTCCATATGCACATATCAGTTACAGGATCCTGACCCACACAATATCATGGAACAATAAATTATAATCTTGATAGGCCACACTCCTGTCCCCATTGCATTCCCCAACTCATGTTGGTATGTATGTCCTTCTCCTTCTTACATGATGCATAACACAATTTTCTCTCAGATGGGTAACATTCAAATCCAGTTTCTGAATGCGAAACTCATCACATACTCTTTCCATATATACACTAGCTTAGCACATACTGTTTCACTTGTGTAGACTGTATGGCCTTTACAGATATTTTTTTCTTTAATCAAACTTTTATGTCATTCACGAACTGCAACACCTACTAAACTTTTCACATTAATTAAGACCATAGGACTTTTCCAAATGTATTTCTGATCAAAAAGTGATTCCAGTAGCTGGAGTCCAAAGTCTGTCCACCATGCCTTTTGGATTCTTGTGGAGATATTTCCACTGAAACCTTCATCCCCTAACAAACATTTCTTTATATCTAACTGGGAAGTGAAACACCAATTTTCATATATTTAGTTTTAAAATATTTAGTATACATAAACATTTTCTTAAAAATTTTCATAATTTATTTCATCCCCTTAAGAGTTCAACTTCCAAAACAACTGAAATACATTTATTTTTTATTTTTAACACAGAAAAATTTTCATAAATTTAGCTCTGAAAGTACTTTGATAATGAAATAATTTCATATAACTTTTCATACTCTATTCCAAACCCTTAGGGGATTGAATTTCCATAAACACTGAAACATGTAATTTTCTTTTTTTATTTCTAATTGAGAAGTCAGATACCAGTTTTTATAGGTGTAGCTTTAAAACGTGTTAGGAGTTTCTTTAATAGGGATTTATTTTCAAAAAAGACTTTCACCAACTTTTTTACCCCCTTAGTGGTTGAATTTCCAAAAACACTGAAACTTTTTTTTTAATTTCTGACCAACAAACCAATTACCAATTTTGTACTTCTAGCTCCAAAATGCATTAAGAGCAATAAATTTTCAAAAAACATTTCATCCCCTATTTCACCCCCTTAGTAGTGGAATTTTGAACAATTGCTTCTTAAATGATGCCTATAATATAATATCCACACCATCTCCAAATTTCAAGTTCCTGTCCTTAGCAGTTTGGGCTGGCTGATGATGAGTCAGTGAATTAGTCTAACCATATTTCACCCCCTTAGGAAATGAAGTGCCAAAAACAGTGAAACACATGTTTTTTTTTTAAATTTCTAATTGAAGAGCCAAACATTAATTTTCAGTGATTTAACTTAAAAAATGCTTTCATAATGAAATATTTTCATAAAATGTTTCACCCCCTAGTTTACACCATTACAGGTTGAATTCCCAAAAGCAGTGAAACATGTATGTTTCAAAAATTTCTAACAGGCAAGTCAAACACAAATTTTCATAGATTTAACTTCAAAAATGATTGCATAATGATATATTTCCATATAAACTTTTATCCCCTGTTTTACCCCCTCAGAGGTTGAATTTACAAAAAAAGTAAAATAGTTTCTTTTATTTTTAACTGAGAAGCCAAATTCAAATATTCGTGGATTTAGCTTTGTAAATGCTTTCATACCCTATTTCACACCCTTAGAGGTTGAATTTCCAAAAGCAGCGAAAAACATTTTTTTTTATTTGTAACAGAGAAGTCAAACCAATTTTCATAGATGTACCTTTAAAAATACTTTAGCAGTTCTTTAATAATGATTTATTTTTAAAAAATCCATCACCCACTATTTTACATCAATATGGATTAAATTTCCAAAATTACTGTGACACGAATTTTCCTAGGTCTAGCTTCAAAATTACCTTTATAGTGATATATTATCAAAAAACTTTTCATCCCCTATTTTTCACCCCCTTATGGGTAGAAGTTTGAAAAATACCTTCTTAAATGATGCTTACAGTATAAGATCAACACCCTCTCCAAATTTCAAGTTTCTGTCCTTAGCAGTTTTGGCTAGGCAATGATGAGCCAGCGAGTGAGTCACTCAGTCGGAACATTACCTTTTATGTGCAGGGATTGTAGATGGCAGTACTCGTACCTACTTTGTGTGATTGTCCTGAAATGCTAATAATTTGCATATCCAAGCATATAGTACAATCCATGCCAATTTTACAGTCATTGCATGCCACTTTTGTGTTGTTACAATTTTGATGGCAGTGTACTTATGCTTCCCAAAAGCCTGCCTCCCTTGACATAATCTTCCAAAGATTGCCTTTTCTTCCTCTCCAACTGATAAGCCTCATACTATATTTCATTTGTGCTATTTCCTTGAGCAAATGATATTTATTCAAGGAACCAAATTCTTTACTTTCTAAACTTAATGTACGTTACCATAACTCATCTACTATCAGTCTCAAGCCATGTATATGGTCTGCATGATTTATTGCCACAGTACTTATTTTATATGTTTCAATCATTTCATTCAATGCTAACAATTCCACAAAGATCTTTCTCTGTTACTTCTGATAGTGAAATACAGTGATACCTACAAATTAGAAACACATAAGCATGGCAGCTACACTTTCCATACCTAAGTAACTGTGAATCAAATTTTCATTTCTTTGCATTTTTTTGCATGAACAAGTCAAAACATTCCCATAGACAGGGATTAAGTATAGGAGAGCAGATGCAGGAGTGTTGCATAACTGTTCCAGGCAACATTCTAGTGGAGGTTGTTTCTCGTTGCCTTCCTCTGACCTGTTGCAACATGTATCTATGTTATGTGGATGACTGTGACTGTGAGTAGTGCCTGTACAGTCTAGTGTTTGGTTTGTGTTGTTATGTATGAAGGGAAGGGAGAGGTGAAACCAAGTGCCGGCACATAGTCTTCTCCACTATCATAGCACAAAGGGGATTGCTGAGCTTACCGTCCTCGTCTCGTGGCCAGTTATTAGGTTTATATGCAGCATTTCCTTCTTCCTTTGGACATAGCAGAGACTTAGGAAGCAGTGTTAACACTGGTCATTGTCTCAGCACTGTGTACTGAATGTTTTACTTGGAAACACTGTGGGACTGCTCACCTCATCAGCATTAAAACTGTCTGTCTGTGTCCTAACAGTTGCCAGTATGATATGTTATTTATATATATGGAGAATCCTGTATCTGCACCCACCTGGTGTTTATTCATTATTTTGAGACTCTGTTTAATTCTGTGTTGTGTGTTCAGTGTTTTCCAACATAGGAATACTTATACTTTTGCAGCTATACCATGGCAAGTACAATATCTGGTAATCATTATCATTGTTGGGAGCCAAATTATCTGTGAAATCTATAAGTCAAATAAAAACCCAGACTAGGGACCAAGTCTATTGTAAACACAATTAAAATCGTACCAAAGACAACCCAAGCAACAATTTCATTCATAAAACAGTTGACATTATATTCAGGCAAGCAGTACTGGTTGTCATCATGTTCATAGACTACTTAGCAAAGTCCTAACTGAAGGCTAAAGGAAAGTGAAACTATTTTTAAATGATAGTTGATGGCAAACACATTTTAGAGTTACTGAATTCTCGTAAAGTGATTTATATAGTACAGAGTAAGTTCATTTAAAAATAAAAATAAAAATAAAAAACCATCTTAATGTGTGAAAAAACTTTATACATGGACCTGTGTTGACATACAGAAAAATAATTCATAAATGTTCTCACACTCTCTGCTACATCAGATCTGGGTAAAATCTCAAGCTTTTTACAGTTATCACCATTGTCCTCTTCAGGAGTGTCATAGCTGCTGTACTGGCAGCCTTATATAGTCAATGGACAACTTCTGATTGGTCAACATCTGTGCTGGTTACACCAGGAGTGTAAACAATTCAGCGAATTTCTCTGTTCCTTCTCACAGTCGAGCACTCACTTCCTCACACCACTAAGATTGTATTTGCTGTCACAGTTGAAGTTGTTTTTGCACATTCTAATTTACACAGCCTCTTTAATAATGTAATCCCAGTATATAGAAACATATAACAAAACTTCTGTTTTTCTACACAGTGTTTCAGGTATATTTATGAGACTGTGCTCAGCAGCTGCTGATTTCTCACGTTTCAGATTTTTAATGTACGGACATTTGACCGCTATTGTGAAACAAAAAGCACTGAAGATTTGTCTTAACAACAGCAGTTGATGATTACTACCTACCAAGATTTATATGTAACAGGTTTGGGCACATGTGTTCTTTATGGAACAGCCACAACAGTCATTTGCTCCTGGTGAATACAATTATGGTAATTGTCAAAAGCTTGATGTTTCATCAGATTTGATGTTGCAAGAAATCTGAGAATGTTTCATGCAACAATTTTGTTCTGGGAAATTTCATTTCCATACAGAAAAACTGATTGCATTATGTTAATTTACAGTTTTATCAGGATATTTGTGTCCTCGTAGGCAAAAAGCAATTAAAACTTTTAGTTTAAAAAAGATAGGTCAACTAAATTTGAATATATATCAAATATATTTTGTTTTGAAACACATTTTTTGTTATGAATTATTATGTGGGTTCAAGATAGTGAAAACTTGTGTATATGGTTGTTCTGTAGTAACTTAACATTCGCAATTAAGAGCTTTTTCAAGTGACCTTCATGTACTGTTCCTTTAAGAAACAGCAAACACAAATATACTCATTGTATGGAGGGAAGGGGAGGCGGGGACATGTGTCAGATTAGAGTTTAATGTCTTGTTGGCAGCAAGGTCATTAGAGATGGAGCAGAAGCTCAGATTACAGACAGATGGGGAAGGAAATCAGCCATCCCTTTCCCAAAGAAACCATCCTGGCATTTGCCTGAAGTGATTTAGGGAAACCATTGAAAACCTAAATCTGGATGGCCGGAAGGGATTTGAACCTTGATCCCCCAGAATGTGTAAGTCAGACTGTCAGTGAGAGAGCACCTTGAGTTCCTGCTGCTAGTAAGTTGAGTACATCATTCATTTGTTACATATTCTTATGAGCTCAAACAGGAGTAACTTCAGTGATGGATAGGAACTGTGATTGCTGTGTACAGATGCGAGCTGAGTTGGTGACTTTTCGCTCACAGCTCCAGGCAATGTTGCCTTCCATCACACAGCTTGAGACTCTCAAGTTTCAAGGGCAAATGATGTCGAGGGGCATCACTATGGGGGGTCAGACACGGGATTGCGAGAAACGTCGAGCACGTCCCATGTGTCCCTTGACTGGTCCACTGTTGTGGCTGATCCAGGTACTGCCTGCACTGAAGTTGACCACTAACCCATGGTGGATTGGGAGACTGTATGAGGGGCAGATGGTAGGACCTCCCCACTTCATTTGATAAACAGGGTTCAGGCATTATCTGTGGCTTAAGAAGTTTCTAAGTCACATACAGTTTTCCACCTTGTTCCAGAGGAATCTTCTCAGCCTGCAAGGTCTGGAAATTCACAGAAGGTGAGTTTGCTGGTAATTGGGAGCTCCAAAGTTAGGCACACAATGTGGCCCCTTAGGAATATGATTGCCAAGGAGAGAAAGGAAGACGTGTGCATTCCATGTGCATAGTGGGGGGAGTCATTCCAGTTGTGGAAAGGTGCTTCAGGATACCTGAAGAGTACAGGGTGAAGCCAATTGCAGGTGGTGGCTCATGTTGATACCAAATTTGGGTGCCTAGCAGAAATGGTAAAGACTGCCAGTCTTGCTTGTGAGATTAAGTATTGTTGATAGAGCCGACTGTAGTAGGTGCAGAGCTGTGTGGAGGGTCTGAATCAGAGGCTCAGGTCGTTTTCTGACTGTGTAAGCTGCAGATTCCTGGACTTTCATCATCAGGTTGTGGGTTTCTGGGTTCTGCTTAATAGGTCAGGAGTCCACTACACACAGGAAGTGGCTACATGGGTATCGGGGGCTGTGTGGAAGGGACTGTGTGGTTCTTTAGGTTAGAGGGTCTCTAAGGTAGTTGTAGAAATGCTCAGTACTGTAGTTGTAATTTGTCATTGCTTTGTTGGGAAAGAACCACAGCTCCAAGCCCTAATAGAAAGTGCTGAAACTCAAATAGTTATAGGTATGGAAAGCTGGCTAAAGCCGGAAACAAGTTCAGTCAAACTTTTTTCAAGTGACCTAACAGTGTTCAAAAAGGATAGATTACATACAGTTGGTGGTAGAGTATTTATTGCTGTCAGAAGTAGTTTACCTTGTAGTGAAATTGAAGTAGACAGTTCCTGTGAAATAGTATGGGTAGAGGTTATACGTGACAGTCGGACTAAGCTATTGATTGGATCATTTTACCAACCCCCAGCTCAGAAGATATAGTTGCTGCACAGTTCAAAGAAAATGAATCTCATTTCAAATAGGTACCCCACTCATACAATTACAGTCAGTGGTGACTTCAATCTACCCTCAATATGATGGAAAAATTATATGTTTAAAGCCAGCGATAGGCGTAAAATGTCATTCCAAGTTGTACTGAATGCTTTCTTAGAAAATTATTTTGAACAATTAGTTTATTAGCCCACTTAAAGTGTAAATGATTGCAAAAGCATTCCTGACATTCTAGCAAGAAATAATCCTGGACAAATAGGGAGTATCATGATGAATACAGGGATTAGCAACCACAAGGCAGTTGTTGCTACGCTGAATACCATACACCCATAACCATCAAAATGAAATGCAAAGTACACCTATTTAAAAAAGCTGATAAAAATGCTCTTAACACCTTTTTAAGAGACAGTCTCCACTCCCTCCTATATGATCATGTAAGTGCAGAAAAGATGTGGAATGATTTCAAAGAGATAATATTGACGGCAATTGAGAGATATATACTACATAAATTAATAAGTGATGGTACTGATCCCCCATGGTACACAAATTGGTCAGATTGCCAAAAGGGTGCCAAATTTAAAAGAACGCAAATTCCGCAAGATTGGCAAAGCTTTCCAGAAGTTCAAAAGATAGCTCATACTTCAATGCAAGATGCTTTAAATAATTTCCACAATGAAACCGTCCTGGAATCTGGCATAAAACCCAAAGAGATTCTGGTCATATATAAAGCACACCAGTGGCAAGAAGCAATCAATACCTCCACTATGATAAAAACGGAGAAGTCACTGATGACAATGCCACTAAAGCAGAGTTATTAAACATGGTTTTCCGAAACTCCTTCACCAAAGAAGACAAAGTAAATATTCCTGAATTCCAACCATGAACAACTGCCAAGATGAGAGGCATAGAAGTAGATATCCTGGGTGTAGCAAAGCAGCTTAAATCAATTAATAAAGGCAAGGCCTCCCCTCCAGATTGTATACCAGACAGGTTCCTTTCAGAGTATGCTTATACATTAGCTCCATATTTAGCAATTATTTACAACTGGTCACTCACAGAAAGATCCGTACCTAAAGACCGGAAATTGTTCAACTCACACTAATACCCAAAAAGGGTAATAGAAGTAATCCACTGAATTACAGGACCACATCAATAACATCGATCTGCAGTAAGGTTTTGGAACATATACTGTGTTTGAAAATTATGAATTACCTTGGAGAAAATGATTTGTTGATACATAGTCAGCACAGATTCTGAAAATATCATTCTTGTGAAACACAACTAGTTCTTTATACTTATGAGTGCTATCGGCAGGGGATGTCAGATTGATTCCATATTTTTATATTTCCAGAAGGCTTTTGGCACCATTCCTCACAAGTGTCCTCTTACCAAACAGCATGCCCATGGAATATCACCTTGGTTGTGCAACTGCATTCATGATTTCCTGTCAGAGATGCCACAGTTCATAGTAATAGACAGAAAGTCATCGATTAAAACAGAAGTAATAGCCGGCATTCCCCAAGGAAGCATTATAGGCCCTCTGTCATTCATGATCTATATTAATGACATAGGAGACAATCTGAGTAGCCCTCTCAGACTGTTTGCGGATGATGCTGTCATTTACTGTTCTTGTAAAATCATCAGATGACAAAAACTAATTGCAAAATAATTTAGATAAGATATCTGTATGATGTCAAAAGTGGTAATTGCCCCTGAATAAAGAATGTGTGCTGAAAGAAATCCTCTAAATTTTGATTATGTGATAAGTCACACAAATTTGAAGACTGTAAATTCAACTAAATACTTAGGGATTAGAATTAAAAATAATCTAAATTGGAACAGTCACATAGACAATGTTGTGGGTAGAGCAAACCAAAGATTGTGATTCATTGGCAGAACATGTAGAAGGTACAAAAGGTCTACTAAAGAGGCTGCTTACACCACACTTGTCTGCCCTATTCTGAAGTATTGCTGTGCAGTGTGGGATCCACATCAGGTGGGACTGACAGATGACATCAAAAAATTTCAAAGAAGGGCAGCTCATTTTGTATTATCATGTAATAGAGGAGACAGTGCCACAGACATAATACATGAATTGGAGTGGCAATCATTAAAACAAAGTCATTTTTCTTTGCAAACAGTATCTTCTCATGAAATTTCAATCACCAGTTTTCTCCTCCGATTGTGAAAATATTTTGTTGGCGCCTACCTACATAGGGAGAAATGATCATCACAATAAAATAAGATAAATCAGGGCTCGCACAGAAAAATTTAAGTGCTTGTTTTTCCTGCACACTGTTCAAGAGCAGAAAGGTAGAGAGACAGCTTGAAGGTGGTTCACTGAACCCCCTGCCAGGCCCTTTATTGTGAACAGCAGAGTAATCCCATAGAAGTAGATGTAGATGAGTGTGAGTCCAGTGCGTTAACCACTGCACCACCTCAGTTGGTCAATGTTTGGAGTTTGTATCATCATTTATTATGTGAAGTGCATCTATTTTGTTTCTAAACTGCTCAAATACACTTTGCAGCACAGTCATGTCTTGCTGGTTTGTGTTTTTTCTCCAAAAATATTTCCCAAATACTCTTTTAATGACAGGAATTACTTAGGTGTAGACATCCATGTAATAGTGGTAACAACTGTATTCTCAGTGCAGCTCAGTAGAGGACATTGTGTCTCCAGTTGTGAATGGTACAATGTGGCTTGTGTATACTGTTCATTATGCCTTAGAGAATTATTTCAGGCTTAGACCATGTGTATATTGTCACACTATATCAAGAAAGGTTGTCAGCATGGGAAATTGCCTGCCAAATTGGTATACACCACAGCAATATCAGTTGAACATTAAGCCTCTCTCAAGACACACAAAACATCAAATATCTTATCTCACAGTGGTCATCCATGCTCAACAACAGCAGTTAATGACTGCTACTTACCAAGGCTTTGCAGCACCCTCATGTATTGCAGGTTTGTGTTTGTTATCATAAATTATTTCCCAAATACCTGACCTGTGGTTTTTTTATGGAGCTACAACAATGAGGCTAAAGTAGACAACTCAGTGAAATGTCATTATGGCAAAAAGTACTCAGTTTTGGCTTCAAGTACTAATTTGAAAGTAGTTTTCAATCAGAATTGTGTTTCCATGTTGACAAAAAAATTGTATAATAATGCAATAAGCCAATATTTTTGATAATTTAGTTAGAGACAAGTCACACACACCTTAATGAATGCAATGTGTCTTGAACTTGCCAACAGAACAAAGGTGTGGCTATCACCTATTGCTAGCGTATCACTGGGATAACCCATTGCAAATATGGTGCAATTTACTAGCCACATTTGTGTGCATGTTTATAAATGGGACATTTTGAAGTGATTTGTTTCTGAGACACTCATAGAAAAAAAACATCACAGTGTCTTCTTTCTTCGTTTTTTCTGGCCTTATCCCATGTCTTCATGGAGCCAGCATGTTATCTGGATTTGGCAATGTTAGTACTAGAGGGTGGCCAGACACCCTACCTCTATGGGACAGAATTTATGCACCCCATCTGTCTGTGACGAGGGTTATCCCATATGAAAGAGTGAAAATGTGTTCAAAATGTTTGCAAATTATATAACTGAGGTGGGATATGGGAACCAGCCATGTATTCACATATTTAGATGTGGAAAACTGCCTAAAAACCACATGTAGGGTGGCCACGACACTCACCAGCATTGTTAATTCACTGGACAGACTTGGTTTAAATAGCCATTTTTTATGGAATTTTTATCTTTGCATTCTACTGAGCGAATAGCATCAGTTTATCATTTATATGACATTTATATCATATAAATATATTATTATAAACTCAATAATTTTTTATATACATGTACATATTTAATACAAACAATGGGAACTTACTAGCCATAATAGCTCTCTGGTCACAGTATTCCTGAATACTTTTTTGAAATTATTATTATTATTATGGCAAAGTGATTGGAATGGAAGGAAGGAGAACCAATAAACTCAAAACCCAACACTCACTCTTATATTTTACAGACCTTTAGGGAAAGTGGAACAACTGATATTTCAATATAATGATCAAAGTGGACTTTTCTTCATGCTGGATTCAATTTACTGTCCATATAATCACCACAAATCAAATATATTGCAATGAGAACGAAACTTCCAATAGTCTAGGGTTAATGATAACTAATATTCTCCATTCAGTCCTGATTTTGCTTTCAGCTATTTCATTGAAGTCTAATATTTCAAATGACAAAGGGACAGGTAAAATTTCATATTAAAATTGCCAAGTAATATTTTAAATTATTATTTTACAGCACATTTCTTCCAGAAAAACTGTTCATTACAGCTTTTCAAACTGAAGTTACAGAAGTAAGGTAAATACAATTTCCAGAGCTATAGTGTACCTAATTATGAATGACATTACTTTACACTTTTAATTAAAAAACCAACAAAATGACAATTTCTGTCTGAATAATGTTAACTTAGCACTTGAACTATAAGCAGATAAACCTGAATGCTGTAACTCATTTGTTAAAATAACTTACAGCAATGCAGCCAGGTAATTTCCTTGACAACCACAACATTTGCTATGGATATTATCCAACTGCATTCCCATTAGTTATTTGTATGGTCATTGTGCCAGGAGGTACTCAGTGTTTATTAGACCATATGGTGAGACATTATCTCCATAGGAAGTAAAGGAAATGTATACATAACAAACAAATAGTGTCAGCAACAAGAATGAGAAATGGCAAATGGAACAGTTCAACAGCCTAAAGCAAAGTGCACACACAAAGAAAACACAAAAATTTGAGAACATGCTATGAAAATACACATTTACAACAAAACACCACAAATAATAAATGAAACAAGCAAACTCCTAATGAATTGCTAGAAACAAAGACAAATTTTAGAATTCAGAAATAAATTACAAAAAATGAGCTAATGTTATAGATGAACTTTGTACAACAAAAAAAGAGACTATATGAGCAGTAACAAATTACATTGTTTATTTACGGTCATATAATAACAATAACTAAAATTTTAGTGAAAAATTTTACCATTTTATTGCACTATTGAAAACAATTTGCCTATATGTTTTATAGTTGGCCATCTACTCATTCATTCATTTATAAATTGCCTACAAAAGAAATGAGCCAGAGTCTGTAAAATGAAAACTGCTGAAAAGGTAGTAATTCCACTGCCTACTGATGAAAGTGTGACCCTATAGATGTGATGAGGCACCAAACACTCTGCTAGAGGGACACGGGTGCATATCCACGTGGTAACACAGCAAGCATGTGCACATATCAACTGTCCACAGCACTCTGTCATGCTGAAAATGGTGAAATGGAGGTTTTAAAAGAAGAGCAAAGGGCTGTAGTGCATTTCCTGACAATGGAAGGAGTTTGGGAGAAGGGAATTCATCACAGAATGAGTCAAATGTACAAAGGGCACTGAAAGTCCATTGCAAGGGCCAAGACAAGGCACAAACAATTTGAGAGAGGATGGGTGTTTGGTGAATGATGCATGATCTGGAATGCTACACCACATTACTGATACTATTGTATAGCATGTGGATGCCCTCATTACTGAGGATCAGTGAGTTATGGTGGCAGCTATTGCCCCAAATTTCAGGTGAAACATAGAAATTGCTGCAGACATGCAGTGCTCTCCTTACACTTGTGCCATTCTTTGATAAATTTTCACTCCCTGCACTCGCTACACTACATCCCTTTGCTCTTCTTTTTAAGTCTCTATTTTTCTGTTTTCAGCACTACTGAGTGCAGTGGATGCTCCATGTATGTACTTGTCCACTCTGTCATCATGTGGTGTGTGCCAATGTTCCTCTAGTGGCAAAGTTGGGGTCTCAGTGCTCTTATACTGACCACACTATCTTCAATAGAAAATGAAATTATGATCCCTTCAGTAGTTTTCATTTGACAGCCTGTGGCTCGTTTCTTTTTGAATGCACCTTGTACACATGATAGCAGCACTTTCGCAACTACACAAACCAGACAGCAATGGACATGAATGTTCAGATAAAAGATTGAAGAGTATCCTTTTCACTACAGTATGACAGAAATACCTGCAGTACTAACAAAATGTTCGAACAAGCTATGTTAGTTTTTTCTGAGAATCAGCAACTGTTCTCATTTATGAACTTTTATTGTCATACAATGGAGTAGTACATTCTCATGTTTGAGTAGTTTATAAATACATCTGAAAGACCTCTTCATTATGCTGTATAGCTGTATAGGTTGCCTGTGTTGTTGCAAGAGTAGCCCTTGGTTTAGTCCACTCAACAGGAACATTCTCTGAAACTTGTAGTAAACAAATACATTCAATACGTCACATGCAAGTGGCTTACAAATACTTATATGTTTACGCACAACCAAACCTGATAAATAATACACTCATGTTTGATGAATAACACTAAGATTTATGGGATTCCATACATTCAAACTCTGTCTTGGCATCTGACTCTGTTTACTTTTTCCTTTTTTTCCTCATTTTTTCTTCATCCATTTCATATGAAGGTGACAATGGTACACATGAATACTGTGAAATGCTTATCATCCTAATTACACACTGAAGTTTCAGAGCTGTAGACTGTAGCAATACAATCTGTTATTAACCTACTAGTTAACAAAAAATCAAATAACTGCACTGAAGAGAGTTCCTCAAATAATTATGAAGAGAGTTGCAGACAATCAACATGAAAAGACTGTTGGCACACTGATCTGTCCACCAAAGCTTTCTTCAGAAAAGAAAGGAAAACATGCACAGTCACACAAGACTGCAACGTTTGTGTTGAATGAAAGCAGTAATCTGGAGTGTGGCATGGAAAGGGGAAGGATAACAGCATACAGGTGAGGGGGAGAGAATAGCATTGTCTCACAGAACATGCAAGGACTAAAGGGAAGCTGGAAATAGGTGCCAGATGCAGTGTCAGGAGACCATGGTAGGGTAGGGGGTGGGGGAGGAGGGGGGAATGGGGAGTGGGGAGTGGGAGAAGAGAGCAGCAACACACCTACCAATCTCTTTCTTCTCTCTCTGCTCCTCTCCTTTCCTACTCCTCCCTCCCCTCCGGCCCCCCTCTCCACAGTCTCCCAACATTACACCTTGCAGCCTTGTCCTGACACCTTCTAGTACCTGCATACCTCACCAGGCAATGCTCTTCTCACCCCCACCCATACTCTACAGTCTCCTCCCTTCCCTGCCCCAGACCATATTGCTGCTTTCATTCAATGCAAAAGTGGCAGTCTGGCCACAACAGCAGGAAATAGTGGTCATTTGTGCGTAGGGTGTGTGTGTGTGTGTGTGTGTGTGTGTGTGTGTGTGTGTGTGTGTGTGTGTGTGTGTGTGTGGTGTTTAATTCTAGAGAAGTTGTAGACGACAGCAGAAGTTTGACTTGTATTTGCTTCCAGAGCGTCTTCCTACTGAATCTCAATTTTGCAACCCATTTCAACACTTGTCTCAAATGCATCATCATGTTGGCATTGCTCCTACATTATCACTCTGCCTTATTCCTGAGTACATTATCTGGTATTGCGTATTAACATTATTTATATACCAGCTTTATGAACATCTTATGAGATAAGCTCTGCTAATGCAGCAAACTATAAATCCAAATTGACAGTGTAACTCGACATGTTTCTACCAACTGGAACCCTCATTTTTATTTTCAAATGCATTTGGGTGCATTTAACTGCTGAATTGCACATGGATATGGCACTAAGGTTGCAGTTCATATCATTCCCAAGCTCATAACCCCTGGATTCTATCAGAAACATGAACGCATAAAAACTGGAGAAAATTGATTAATAATTCACTTCAGTACTGTCTGATTTGGTTACTGTCCTTGCTCTCAGATATTTTCCATTGTGCAAGTTGTTGCTAATGTCTGATGTAGTATTTTTAATGTTTTAGTCACCAGAAATTTATTCTCACTGACAAACACTAAAACCAAATGTTGACTGCTATACACCCATAAAGACCCAAAATGGCTTCCATTGCAAGCAGTCATGAGAGCATGATCCGATTTCTCCTACACAAACCTTGCTACATTCAAGTTATGACTTGGAGATCCATCTATAACACAGGAGAGATACCAAGTGATTTTCAGAAATGCATCATTGTCTATATATTGTAGACAGCTGTAGCTACAAAATGTGAAAAGTACTGATAAGCCTAATAACACGTGCATCAAAAATTCTCATAAAGGTAATTCTGAGGAGAATTGAAAAGTAGGTGGAGGATATGATGAATGAAGAACAGGATTTAGAACAAGAGGGGTGAATCTGGCACTAAGGCTTCTTATTGGAAAGCAAATAAAGAAAAATAGGTCAACTTATATTGCCTCTGTAGACCTGGAAAGGGCATTTGATAATGTTATCTGGCAAGAGATGTTCAGACTGCTGAAGAAAATGGTTCAAATGGCTCTGAACGCTATGGGACTTAACATCTGAGGTCATCAGTCCCCTAGAACTGAGAACTACTTAAACCTAACTAACCTAAGGACATCACACACATCCATTCCCGAGGCAGGATTCGAACCTGCGACGGTAACGGTCGTGCAGTTCCAGACTGAAGCACCTAGAACTGCTTGGCCACTTCGGCTGCTGAAGAAAGTAGGTCTAAAACACAAAGATATCTGGTGTCTATGAGAACAAAGTGGCTATGATTAAGAATTTTCATCAGGAACAAGAAGCAAAAATTAGAGAAGGCATAAGGCAAAGATGTGTTCTCACTGTTCTTACATTCAATTCTGATCTCCAGGAAGCTATAGACCAAACTGAGGTGAGGTCAGACTTAATTGACAGAAGAAAAGTGTACTATGTTGCACAGATGAAATTGCTATGGTCATAGAGAGGTAATAAAATCTAGAGAAGGTCCTGGGCACAGTGGAAAGGATTTTCTGTAATCAGTATTGTATGAGAATAAACATGCAAAAGACTAAAGAACTGAAGAATAATGTGAGGATAATTAGAATCTTCCTAAGGTATCAATTTGTCTTTATACTCTGCAACTTACCTTACAGTTTGAGGTGGATGCTACTTTGAACACTGCTATCAGTTATTCATTTTCTCAATTCCATAACTAGATGGTGTGTGGGAAGTTCAACTGTTGATAAGATTCAAAATGGTCTTATTTATATCTGCTATTTATTATATATAAATCCTTCTTTACAAGTGTTCCAGACTGACAAGCAATACCAAACAATTGATATATCTACCTAATTTATGTGTGGTGTACATTTTCTTCTGAATCCGTCTCAGATATTACTTTCTAACAGGTAGTTTCATGTGCTCATTTAACTTTAAATCTCTTTGCATACATACTGCTAGATATTCTGCAATTTTGGCTGTTCCAAGTAATTGATTTTCAGTCATATAATTAGGCAATAATGGGTCTTTTGCCTATTTATGTCAAATGTTTTATGTTTGCTTACATTGAAAATTAGGTGCCAGTTTCTGCATTGTTGACCCCTGTAGGTATTATTGCATTTTTCTACTATTTTATTGTGCTGCAACTTCTCCATATACCACAGCATCATCTGTGAACAGTCTAATTATGCTTCTGATGTCACTGACTACATTGTTTACATATATTGTCAACTTTAACAACACTAAAATGTTGCCTTAGGGAACTCCAAAAACTATTTTCATATTCGATGATTTCATTCTGTCATGAATGTCATGCTGAATTCTGTCTAGTAGTAAGTCTTCTGTTTGATCACAAAGCTGGTTTGAGGTCACAAAACTGGGTTGATGTTCTGTAAGCTCATATTTTATTCACTATGTGACAGTGCAGACATGTATAGAACCTTTCATAAATAAAAGAATGTAAATCAACCTAGTCCCATCTATCTATTGATTTCTTGATTTCATGAACAAACAGAGTGAGCTGAGTTTCACAAGGTTGCTGTTTACTGAATCCACATTGGTTCATATAGAGACAGTTTCCAGTCTGCAAAAATTGGCACGATTGATTGGCTTAAGAACTATACAGTTGATGAGAGACCAACTGGCCTGTAATTACTTACTTTCAATCAGTTTTGTGAGTTATGATAATTATGCCTCTTTTCTAGTCTTTTGATTAATGGTTTGTGGTAAGGAACTTTAACTATTGCACATGTAAAGAATAGCTGTGTTTATGTTACCAAGGTAAATGTGTATGAGCAAAATCACAATTTAATCTTATTTTGATTAAATAATGATAAAATAAACTTATTTTATGTGCATTAAATAACTGTTTTATTAAACAATAATAAAATAAAATTTCATTGTATTACTCTGTTCCTGTGTACATGTGTTACTCAACAGTAATGACCCCTTCGGGACACTAAATAACATACTTACATCAGGTCCCTGACAAACACTTATTAGATTGGTAATTATCTCTTAGATAACCGTTTCTTTGTGGGAGTGTGCTGCTATCTAGGAATCTGGGCCATTTTTTTTTTTTTTTTTTTTTTTTTTTTTTTTTTTTTTTTTTTTTTTTTTTTTTTTGCACGGATCATAAATTTTTTTCTCTCCTAGCTTACTTTTATACTATATTACTGCTGCTCACATGGATGTATGACAATACAACTTATCACTGTGTTAGCTGAAGCAATGATGAAGTAATAGGTATGGGCTCATAATAGCAAAACAACAATGGAATTGTACAAGGCAACATTATTTGTGGTAGGTGCTCTTTGTACGTAGGCACTCCCACTCAAGTGTTAAAGTAAGAGATCACAAAGTTCATTGATATGCAGCTATGGGGCGGCACTCAATATGAAGCTAGCCGACTTGAATCCTAGTGGTTGAAGAGAGTTTCATTACCAGTATTTGGCAAACAAAGGGAGAGATTCTGTGGCATAAAGTTCCTGAGCCTCGGGCTGTGCACCACTGTTGTGTACTGAATTCCAAACTTCTCTACAGGGCATGTGACACTGTTGCTGGTGTTACATTCATCGCATTGAGACATTAAGCCCAGCGGTCCCTTTGGTGCTGTTCAGGACAAAAAGGCTATGTGCCAGTACTGAGTCTTAGCGTCTCCTTTCTCTCATCACCATCCAACACAAACATGACACTGCAATATACACAAATCCATAACAGTCCCTTACACTCAACAGATACACTTGAGATACAACTCTCTTACACCAGATGGAAACGAGCAATTGTGTGTGGAGAAAGAAAACTCCTTCCAATTACCTGACTGAGCTACCCTTCAGAATCTCCCAGCCGACACTGCCACATATCTCTTTCCTTTTGCTTTTTCCAAGTATGTTATCTGGGCTCATATGTTTATTGGTACATAGGTACTTCACACATTTATTGATAGTAGAGACCTTTATCTCCATTTGGTTCATTACAGTCTATTCATTGTCTTGAATATCATCTACATACATATTGGCTGAAACTATGGCTGCAAATATGCTGCCAATTCATGTATTAAATTTTATTTGGCTTACAATATGAATCGTGCTGTGGTGTCTCCTTCAAAGCTAAGATGTCTTTTTTGCAGTTTCTTCTATGTTTTATATACTTACTGTCCAGGATATTATTGAGAAGTCTCTCATGTACACATCATTCTTCTTAATTCAGTATGGCTACAGGATTTTATATGTTTTCTTTTTTTGGGGTCCCCTGACTTTCTGCTTAAGAATTCTTATTCTGTGTCTTCAATACACTGAATTGGTGTTAGGTATTTGAAAGGGACATTTTTTCACTGATGATTTCTTTGAATATTCACCCATAACATATCTACTGCGCTTAATTTATCTATTCAAACCACAAAGCTTTCCTTAATGCTTGGACAGCAATGGAGTGTGCACTGTTTAGTTTTCATACCTTCCGTTTTGTTTTGACACATGTTGCTGATTAATTTTTAACTTCAAATATGACAGCACTGTGGCCACCAATGCCAAGAATTTGTAGATCTGCCAAGTTCTGATAGAAAATAAAATTTTAATTGAAGTGATGAATAATGAAATGGCAATTTAAAATTTGTGGCAGATGGAGAGCCAATCCCAGATTTCCTATTTGCCACAAGCAGTCGCCATAAACATAAGGCTGTCTTAGAATGTCTCAAGGCTTGAGTCAAACTTTTACTGTTGATGATGTTGCCACTTACGATTTCTGAACTCTACTACCAGAATTTCTTTCATGGGGTATGTGGGTGTATCAACATAGGGAGACTGGACTCTGTTGAGGTTCATGGTTAACCTTCCACAAGGGATGTATACAGATTGAATTAAATGCACTCAGATGAAATGAAAGAATCTATGAGGATGAAATCAGTGAAGATGCACTGATATGAAATCAGATCAGTGTAAACTGTTCAGGTACGCTGAATCTGAAATGTAATGGATATGAAGTGACAACAAAAAATTTGTGCCAGGCTAGGACTTATGTCCAGGTACAGTCCTTGGACCAACACAAATTTTCAGTTGTCACTACATATTAACTACATCGCATGTATTTACTAAGACTATATGAGACAAGTAGGAGTCCACTGAATTAAATTCAAATAAATTTCTCAAAAGATCTTCCGCAACACAGTGAAGACTCAGCTACACAGACCTCGGATTCTTGATTATCCAGATTGTCAACGAGAAGCAAATACCTTTGTACTGTAGTCCATGTATGCATGGATATGTCATGCTGGCACAACAAACACATTTCCTGCATGATCTCTGCTCTCTGTGTTGCATTATTGTATGAGTTTAGAGGGTTAGTTGACAGCTGCTAAGCCACTTTTCAGTGTCACATCTGTGTTTAAAAATGCCAATGTGCAAGAGAGTTAAGATGAAATAAGCATTATTGATTCATTAAAAAAGGAAAAAAATGGTTGCAACTTAACTAACTAGTATGGTGCAAGTACCTCTACAGTAAGCAATATCAAGAAGAATACAAATTCACTTTTGAAGTACACCCACAAACTTGGTAGTCAGGACAGGAGTAAAGATCACAAAGTGATGAAGAAATAAAAAATGAACTTTTGAAACAAGCTTTTTATTGTTGGTTTTTACAGAAATAATCAACTGGGTAGCTGATATATGGTCCACTGCTCTGTGAAAAGCACTGTGGTTAAATAAAAAATAGGTGGTGATGAATTTTTTGTGGCAAGTAATGGGCCTTTGTACAGATTTAAATCTCATTATGGAATTCAGGAATTGGAAATACAAGGTGAAAAAATGTCAGCTGATGTAGATGCAGTAAACTCTTTTAACAATGGTTTTAAAAAAAGGAATGGTACAAAAATGACCATGACTTGCACTTTGTTTACAATGCTGATGAAACTGGATTAAAATTTAAATCATTATTGTCAATATCATTAGCTTCTTGGCAAGAGAGTTCAGCTACAGGATATAAAACTAAGAAAGAGTGAGTAACAATATTAGTTTGTGCAAATACTGGTTGGATGCATAAAATAATTCTAGTAATGATCAGAAAGTTCAAAAATCCCAGAGGCTTCAAAAATATATAGTTCCCATAAGTTATGAAAACCAAAAATGTGCATGGATGAATGCAGAAATTTTCATGGACTGGTATGACAACCCTTTTATCAGTGAAATAAAGAAAAAGATTCAAAACCAAATTGCTTAACTAGGAAAAGTCCTACTTTTACTCTACATCAACCCATCTTTTAGCTAAACCATTAGAGAGAAAGAATGGAATCTTTACAGTAAAATGTTTTCTTCCTTGCTACAACCAATGTATCAAAGAGTTATTGTAACATTAAAAATGACTTTACAGAAAATAATTTCTATGTAGGCTTTCGTTTGATGAATAAGACAACATAGAAACTGGTTTTGTCATTTTTCAAACAAATGAATTTAGGGATATTGTTATGTGGTTTTATATGCATGAGATTTGGCTGAAAAGAAGACTTTGAACAAAGCTTGGAAAAGATTACTAAAATGGGAGCACAAAAATTCTGTAACCAATATGGATTTAGATTATATAAATAAGCTAATGATAAACATACAAATGTGCCAGGAATGTCATGCTGATGATATGAAAGAATGCCTCACTTGTGATAGTAATGCTCCAGGTTTTCAGATCATGTCGGATGATGAAATTGTTGAAAACATATGGAGGTAAAGGAACAGCAGGAAATGTGAGAAGATGAAACAAAATATACAAGCAGAAAATAATGAAGCACCATCTCATGCAGGAGCATTTCAAGCCCTGGAAATAGCTCAGAAATGGTTCAAAAAATAGAGTGTGATCCATGGAGTTTACTACAGTTAAAATGAATTCATGATGTTGCTGCAATGAAGAGAAAAAACTGTTTATATAAAGTGACAATTACCAAATATTTTAAACAAAATTAAACTACAGTGACTGACCTATGTGATTTTTGTTAGGTGTTTCAGGATTAAGTTTGGAGTACTTTAGCAATTTTAATTAAATATGTATGTACGAGAGTTATTCGGAAAATAAGAAACAATATGTCGCAAAATGGAAACCACAGAAATGTTTTATTACCCACAATACAGCCCGCAATTGTCTCCCTCTGAGTTTCATCTCTGCTCACATGAACCGCTGGTTATGAAGACAACATTTTGGCACAGACAATGAGCTGTTGGCCAGTGTAGAGAATTGGCAGAAAGCACTGGAAGCTGCCTTCTATAACGAGGATACTGGAAAGCTGGTACAATGCTATGACAAATGTCTAAGTCAGATCAGCGGCCATGGAGAAAAAGTAGCTGGAATTTGTAACTAATTGTTGCAAATAAAACAGTTTTGCTTTTCAGTGTGGCTTCCATTTCACGACCTATCATTCCTTACTTTCCAAATAGCCCTTGCACATACAAAACTGTGTCTCTGATCCTTTACTAAACATTGTTTTTGTTGATTTTAATAAGTTTTTGTTGTTTTCAATAAACATCTAACATTAACACTAGAAAGACAATCATATGACAACATAGCAGGCAAAGTATGTTATATTTCTGGAGTTTATAACACAAAAAATGCTTTTCTTCATAGATTCAATCATCCAGATTCTTGATTATCCAAATGACTTATTACAACAGTTAGTCTAAATATGGAAAATTAATAAATGATGCTCGAATTTTTGTCTAGATTTACATAGTTAATTCAAATTAAATCAAAATAATCTTTGTCATTAGTTATGTTATTATGTCAGTTTTTATTATCTCCCCCCACCCTGGTATCACACACTGGCATCTGGAGTAATTTATCAATATCAAATAAAATCTTCATGCATTAGAGAAGGATAACAGACAGCGAATGTCCTACTGGAGACTCCACAAACCTCAAATTAAAATATTTTTAAAACTTGGAAACCAATTTGCAATACAGATAATTTATTGACTACAGTTTTGTAGTTAGCAGTCTGTTCGTCTAAGAAACAAATAACAGTTACAATACATAAAAGACGCACTGTGAGCTAGACAATTTGTCACTATTGCAAAACAGTGCGCTGAATCTCCAACTCACAATCAAGCAATATCAAATAGTTATAATGTACATATTAGTATTTTCACTTTATGTTTTGTGTCAGTTATAAAAATGGAGGCATTCCTGGATTGCGTCTTCTGCAGCAGACTCAACAGCAGGACTCGCTGACTGTGCGGCCAGCTGCGAAAGCCTGACAAAGAAGTACTCAAACGTCAGCACCAGAAGAAACAGCTTACAGTACACTGTGAGCTGATGGTCCTGAGCTTACATACTGTATAAATGTGTAGATGTCTGTGTCTCTACATTCATCAAATTCCTAATTTCAAGTAATTGCTTTGCAATTCAAACTGAAAAGAAATTTTCTACAAATCAATTAAAATATGAACAAGAAATCATTACTACTGTTGAAGCATTTTATGTGCAGCAATTAAGTGTAAATCTGAAAAGTCCAAATAATAACCATCTTTATGATATTTCTTCTTTTGTGCTGAACCAACTTGATTTTCCACAAAATACCACATTATCCCAGAATTGATGTTTTTATGGGTGTCTTCTTTGTTATCAATACAGTATCATAGATATTAATGAATAACTGGAATAATGTTATTAAAGATCAAATGTACTACATGTTATTATCTGTGTTCTATAACTATTTGTGTAGCTACTACTGTGTCCAGTAATCATATAATGTGGAAAATAATTGTATTTCAACTGTCAAATGAAATACTAAATACTGGCATTGTTGCCGGTCTTTTATGATGTCTGCTAGTTCACATGTGTTTATTTGGTTATTGTTCAAATATTCTGTAAAAGTGAGTTTAAAAACTCCTTATATCATTCTTCATTGTGAAGTCAGTGTTTATCATTACAAATGTCTGTTACAACATATTTACACATAAAGACAAGAGAACTCCAGAAAAAATTATGTGGTGGTCTTATCAATCATACAGAATCCTGAAGCTTCATATTAAAATGAGAACAATCAAGTACTATATTTTTATTTGGTTCAGCAGTAAGTGGTTCTGACTATGACTTTAACGTGACTGTTTCCAATATGTAATTTATGTATGAGATCATATGAACAAGAAACATAAACAGAAATAATCCTATTGTGAAACTTGCAATTCCATTACAATAAACAAAAATATTTCAAAGCATTCTTTTAAAATCTTTTCTGAATACTCCAAAGTATGTCCTTAATCCTAGCAGGATGAATGAACAAGTGAAATTTTCAGCATGTTTTCAAGCACTAACAGATACAAACATGAACTGGTGTTACTACAACAAAGTCCAAAAAAGTATCAATAGATAAAGACTCTCTACATATATACATACTCTGCAAGGATCTGTATGGTGTGTGGTGGATGGTACCTAATACCACTTCTAGTAACTTCCTTTCCTTTTCCTCTCCCAAACAGAGTGAGGGAAAACAATGGCATATACACCTCCACATGAACTTTGATTCCTCCTATCTTATCTTTGTGGTCCCTATGTAATGTTGGCAACTATAAAATCATGCTGCAGTCAACATCAAATACTGGTTTTCTAAATTTCTCAACAGTGTTCCTTGAAAAGAATGTCACCTTCCCTCCAGATACTCCCATCTGAGTTCCCAAAACATCTCCATAATACTTTCATTTTGATCGAAGACTAGAGTTAAAAGTAGCAGTTATTTTCAAAACTTTGTGTTTTAGTGAGCTAAATCTCTATCAGTGAATATTTAATTGGGAGGAGAACAGCACTTTTCTTTAATTAAATACACTGCAAATAAAAGATCTATGAAAATTTGTTTCATTCCTCCTGTTTTCCCATTTGTTGGATTGAAAACAGATTAAGAATCAAATCACTAGAACTGAGATCCTAGCAAGCTAAACATAAAATATGAATTACAGCTCACAATGTAATATTGTGCATACACTTATCACTGATTCGTACAACTACTCCTTGGTAATTTGATCACAATGATTTCTTGTCTTGTTAAGTTAGCATTTGGTCATGTGTTTGACATTAACATTCTTACAGATAGCAATTTCATTACGGTATCTTTCTACATATTTAATTTCAGTTTAAGAATATGATTTAATATTCTAGAGATGTATTTTGAAAAGGTATTTGTTAACTTCTATGTAAAAATACACACAGATCAAGTTTATTGATTAAAGTAATTCCTATGTAAATATCAATTCCTTGTAAAGATCACGGAAGAAAACACTGTGATCAGCCACTCACTTTGAATAAACCATTTATTTCAGAAACCCAGTTTCAGGCTTGAGCACATCATCAGATAGCAGAGAGGATTTCTTGTACAAATTTCACATTCTTGTCTTGACAAATTAAAGTTTCCCTTTTTCTTGTTTTTCTGGAGACAAAAACATGAAGTTGTACATTAAGTCCTTGCTGCCATCTGATGATGGCCCAGTCCTCAAACTAGTTATGGCAAAATAAATCATTCATTCAAAAAGTGTGGCTGATTGCAGTTCTTCCTATAGTGGTACTTGTAAGAAAAGGCAAGATGTTTGCAAACCATGATGGACAAAGTAGTCACCTTTTGTTCCATTCAAAAGTAAAGTATTTCTTCGAAAGCTGCTAAAACAGTAAGTTTTCACAAAACTTTAATTTCCTTTGCCCAAGCACACCACAGAGTCAATTCAGTTTCTTTGCAGTAGGCTAAATTAAGTAGTCATTCAAATGTAAATTTAGACTGTAAAACTTTAAAAAGAGAAAAATGAATAGGTAACTTTATGGTTTAGGTTAACTGAAAAATGATGCAAATAATTAAAATTAATTTCAACACATCAAGTGCTAGTGTCACCAGAACAGGTTTGTTTCACATATGTACCATTCTGCTCTGTCCTCTTTGCTTTGTCCCACATCCATTCACTATTGAACATACAAAACTTTATGTGTGTGCAAATGTGTTGTTTTATGATACAAAATATTGATCATGAGTTATCTAGTCACATTATGACATTACGGAAAACAGATTACCAGAACGTATACCAGCACTGTCTACCTCAGCTCAAAATTCATCACATTCCTTATATGTATGTTATATGGTATCATCAAAACATTCATACACATTTTTTATTTATTTTATTGTTATTTTGGTCAAGGGAACAGACACTGAATATCAAAGGGATGTTTAAATTTCACAATAAACAAACATGTGAGTGCACAATAACCTAAACAGTTCCATCATGTCTGCTGTTATTGTAAATTATTGAATTCTGAAAATAAGATGCTAATTCCCTGACTTTGACTAAATATAGTGTATAAGACCAAAAACTCCATTAATGAAATTCTCAAACAAAAAAAAAAACTTTAAATATCCTGCCTCATAAATAAATCTAACAGTGGTTTATAGCACACACAAAAAAAAACCTGTGCACAAACTGATTACTGTAGTTTTTTTTAAAAAAAAATTTACTAATTTGTCTTTGTGGAGCAAAAAGGTTCAGAAGAAGATAATGTAAAGAAGTTAAGAAATGTGTTCAGTGCTACAAGGAGTGTATTTCCCCATACAAATCAGAAATCAAAATCTTATACCCTGTTTAAGCTCATACCACACTAATATTGACAGTGTCACTGTGGAAAATATACAACTGTACCACCATATTACAAGCACCAAAAAGTAGTTAATTTGAAGTTAGTGAAATTAAGTATTTCTATTACAAAACACAAATAGGGTTTCAGAGGACAGAAAAGCACAAGTGGAGTACGGGAGGCAGAAAATGTGCTGTGTGATGTATCACAGGATATGTAAGCTACATAAAATGAATTCTGTGACAATATTGGAATATTAAAGGCACAAGTAAATGACCGGGGTAATATTATATGTTCAGATGTCATTAAAATTATTGCACCTGGTTTAATGATCATGCAGGATTTCATAATTAAAAGAATCATCTGATAAAAGAATGATGTGAATCATCAGTATTGGCTTCTTCCCTGTAATAGAACATTCTCATTATGCTGAGTGTGATTTTGATCATGATTTTTAGATAGATGTGAAGCAGTGTATCAATATCTCCAGTTTCAAGTGAAATGATAAACATCCTCATTATATTACATCAAAAGATACCATATTGTACATGGTTACAAAGCTTATCAGCTTTCTGTAAGCCATAAAATGTGTATAGTTTTACATGTTCAAGAAAGTAGCTTATTTTCATAGAAATGTCGTATGTAGGCCAATTACATCTGGGATGTCTTTGACATGTCATTTTCACTAAAGTTAAGAGCTACTTAGATTCTTTGTTCTTGTGTGAACAATGAAGTAACATTTTCATTCCAATTTTGCCTACTAAGTCCATTTTGTGGCTTATTCTGTTACTTTATTTTTCACTTTGTTCAACATAATACACTGAAAGAAACCAACTTGGCACCTACTGAAATGTGGAAAGAGAAAGATATTGAGCGTATTAGGATCTTATGTCACAGAAGAGAAAGAAATAGAACAAAAATCCAGAATTAACAGACAACAGATATAAAAGTCCAACACACTGGGTCATATGATGCAACATTTTTTCAGATGATCATCTCATTTCCTTGCTCTGAGTACGATTGATATACAAAACTGCCTTTCTCTTTTGAATAAACACTGACTAAGTGCATAATGATGGGCTTACCTGGATGTAGTTTGTTATTTCTGTCCCAGTTGTAACAAATTTTCTATAAAATTTAGCCAGTTCTAGAAGGATTTAATAAATTATGATGTATTAGCAATTACTGCTTGTTTTATAACAAGAACATTAAAAGGAAAAAGGTAAAGAACAACAGAAACAATTTTCAGTACAGTTTCAAAAACTCCTAAGCTACTCACTTTTACTATTTATTTTAAATGCTGTACAGTGATGTACATGGATAGATACACACACACACACACACACACACACACACACACACACACAGAGAGAGAGAGAGAGAGAGAGAGAGAGAGAGAGAGAGAGAGACTTTACATAGCCCTTGTTTTCTGTTACTGCCCAACACTCATGAGTTACTTTCACGTTATTTCTTTTGTAATTGCTTTCAGTTATATACACCATGTGCAAAACATTTGCTTCAAGAAATTACCTTCGTTCCATAAAAGTGGTAGTACGAATAACGGTTTCAAAATATATTTTCTGTGGAATACAAAATTCAGAAAAAAATGTTCTTTCACCCCTTTCTTTTGTTCTCTGGGAGCAGAAAGTCTGATCACTTATTAAACTTCATATTTTTCTGGCTACAATACAAGATTGCTACACAATTGAACCAAGGAAGTATGTTACACAATAGAATCAAGGATGTAAATTTAGAAGTCTAAAATTTGTTCTGTAATGAAACAGTTAATACAAAATTTTGGTCTGAGTACCAATATGTCAGTTAATATTACATTCATGCCTTTCTCCTGACACTAAAGTGCTTCTCATGATTCAAAATTCTCCACAGTAATATACCCATTACTTTCTTGCAATATTAAATAAAAAGTTAACTGCACTGGTATATGCTATTAAGTAAAGCTCATAAACATTTTGTGTAAGTCAGCATCACATGTTCTTTTTATTTCAAAACAAGAGTTTAAGAATAAACAGTAAACATCTCTTACTCTTTTTAATCTTGTAACCTTGTATACTTGGTAGATTCTCCCTCTGGGACCAGTAAGCAATAGAAATTCTGATCACATATCACACTTCCTGCTTATATAACAGTAGAAGATTATAATTAAATAGAACCAAGGAAGTAAAATTTGAGAGCCTAAATTATATATAATGCTTCTAAAAAGCTCTTAGATATCTATGATGACTATTTTGAATATAAAGGCATGCAACAACACAATTATTACTGTATGAACAAAAAGAAGTTCTCTATGGCTAATCAAAGGCCTTAGGTGCATATGACAGAAAAATAAGACTTCTGAAGTACTTTGAGCTTCCAGGATCATTTCAAGAGAAAGACTGGGGAAAAATACAGAAAATGTTGTGTGCATGTTCAAAGGAAGGCAGAACACTTAAAAACCCAACTTCAGATTAAAGGCCAAAGAGATGTACTCAAAAAGAGTAGAGTGCTAAAGATGGTCATTCCTCCATGCAGTTCACATTTTTTGCACAATTTTGATATATCTCACTATATCAACAGCTGTATGAAGCATATCATCATATTGGACAAGCTGCAACACTGGTGTTTTCTCCCTGTCCACTGTTGTAACTGCAGAAAAGTCCTGTTTTTCGAGTACAGCTTTTCTGTATTTAGAACTTGTGATAAAAACTGAAACTACCTCTATTTTAAAGTGTTGGAAATTATGCAATGATGGATGACCCACCACTGTTTCGGCCTGTGATCTGGGCCATCATTGGATTGCAGTATGGAGCAGAATAGGATACACTCACTGGCCTTCCAGCCATTCATATCAGTTGTCTGCTTTTCCTTCAGGTAGCTCTTCTGTGTCCTCATGTGGCTGAATAGGGCAGTTTCAGTTCTCTCACCAAGAAAAAATTCAGGGAGTGTTAAAGATAGAACCAAAAGTCCTCAGTGAAGTAGTCAGACACACTGGCCACTCAGATATGGAAGTGGATCAGATTATCTGATGCCCATGTCATAATGCCCATTTCACTTTGCTGAAAAGAGATTTTTTAACAGCCTTCACTCATATTAATACTTTTAATTACATTTACTTATATTTTTCCATTCATAGGTATATCATAAAATGCAGTATATACATCTGTGTGTTAAGAGAAAGGACAGATTTCAATCGTAGCTCATAAAGTCCAAACCAACAGTTACTAAATTTGTCAATATTGTTGCAAATGCTCAGGTACAGATACATCATGTATAGCCACATGACAAATGCAAGGAAAGAGGAGCAGAAGAAGAAACTCACTCTCTCTCTCTCTCTCTCTCTCTCTCTCTCTCTCTCTCTTACACACACACACACACACACACACACACACACGCATACACGCACACACATAATGTATAGTACTCTGTGTATTGTAATGTATGTCACAATCTTTGCTTAAACAATACAAATACATTATAACCACAATAGACACATTTCCATATCACTGTATGCCATGTAAATATAATACCAGTAAATAACACCTGAGAGTTATCAGTGTAAACAAAGTAACCATACACAACAGCAACATAGAGTATAAGTGAACCTTATTATAGAAGAAATTAATACTTTTAATTACAGCATATAGTTCTCAAAAAATATTTGTTTTGGTCTATTGAGCCTCTTTTGATTACTGAGGATCTACAAAATAACTAAGACTTCCAGTTTTTTGGAATTTTACATTATTTTTCCCCATCCAATTCACTTCACTTAATTGTTTTAAGAGCTTCATGGAATTTTAAGAGTATTACTAACACATTTTAAACTTGTGTGTGTGAGAGTATTACCATCTCATTATTAAATTATTGGAAAAACTGTTAATGTCAAGTTATTCTGAACTGCTTTAGTTTGTTTTTATGATATAAAATGGGCACCTGATCAGTGAAAATTTTGTTAAAGTTCTGGTATATGTCTGATGTTACAAATTTCATGACAATAAATAATAATAAAAGTAGTTGAAGTGTAGCAGAATAATTTTTTCTTCTTTGACTGTCCTAAATATTTATTTGAACACAAGAACAATGGACAGAGACTACAGTGCAGATGACAATGATATTTTTATAGTTAAGTTTCATGTAATTTTTTTATATTACATATTTGTACCAATACAGCCTGCACTGTCCCCAGATACATAAGAGCAGACTTAATGTAACTTCATATGTGATTCCCAAAAAATTAAAATAAATGTAGTTAAAATGTATTTTTCCAATTTAACAGGAACACTACTGAAAAAATTCTTTAATGAATATATGTTGAATTTTCTTCATGTAGGTTTATATGAGTCAGTGAATTTATTATTTACATGCAAAACATTATATATTGTATT
This sequence comes from Schistocerca gregaria, assembly GCF_023897955.1. Classification (NCBI taxonomy): domain Eukaryota; kingdom Metazoa; phylum Arthropoda; class Insecta; order Orthoptera; family Acrididae; genus Schistocerca; species Schistocerca gregaria. The sequence continues at coordinate 469,597,049 of NC_064931.1, forward strand.
CATTTATGATCTAGAAGAATCACTTTTCTCTTGAAGGTAGCTTTAATAACTTTGGAGATATTTATCTTTAATGAAATTCAGTCTCACTTTAACAAATCATAAAAGCATTTCCATTGTGACATACATGTCTAAAATTTTTCCTTCAACAAGTTATTAGGAAGCATAATGCTAGTTTTTGTCACAGTCATATTTGGTTTCTGTATCCAACAGTTAACAGTAGTTTGTAAAATGGGCACAATTTATATTATGAACTTTAAGTAAAGAAAAACATTCCCTCACAAATACCTTTATGTTACTTTTATACAACAAAAGTAGCATATACACACTATTTAATTTTTTAAAAATTACAAAGAGAAGAAAATCACAAAGGTAACAAAAAATTTCAAGGACATTCTGTTGGTACACTAGCTGAAATACTTTTAATGACAGCATAGAAAGACAAAATTATTCCTTTTCTTGACTGCAATGCAGCAGTTTTCACTGAAAAATCTACTTATTATTGCACAAAATAATAAACAAAAAGTCCTTTTTAAAATCTGTTTCTGATACAGCAACACAGCACACAAAAACTAACATGATCAGTATCCATGTTGGTTGAGAGAAGAAAGTTCTTAAAACAGAATGTGATCTACTTCTTATAACTGGAATACTTCCAATTTAAATTATGCCTTGATAAACAAAATCTGCATGGCATCAGGCAGTGATTTGTTCCTGAATGTGCAAATCATTCACAAGCAAACATGTGAGATTTAGGGATGACACAATCAGTGACTTGTAAGTAGGTACAAATAATCATTCCTAATGTGAGAATGTTCTTGATGAAAAGGGAAGTCAATGACTGTTAAAAGACCACTGAAGAACAGAATCTCAGCTGTTTACATAGTTAAATTTGGATGTTATGATGTGAGAGCCAAGGTAGTATGACAAAATAAGGAGCATCCATGTTAAAGATGTAGACAAAGTTCTGTAAAAATCCATTAAGAGGTTAAATGATATGCATTCAAAAGTGGTTTGTTTAGGTTCTACCAACTCTAAGTTTCAAACAGATGTTCATGGGTGGTGTTTATGACAGGTAACTCAACAGGGTGAAGTACATGTTCAAAAATAATGGGCTAGGGGAATAACTAGGAGAATTGTATGAATTGAATTGGGTGTTATGATGATTGTGTGCATGATAGAAGGCAACTTCAGTCATGGGGGAATCGTGTAAACATGGATGGCTGTACTGTTGTGTATAATTAAGTACAGATGTACTAAATATTTCTGGTATTCCAATATAGTATAGTCTCCATGTACTGTTTAATATCTCTCATCCTGAAGATGCATTTGAAGAAGGTAAAAAAGAAACTGCAAAACATTATAGAACAACTGCTCAGTTGACTGTATTCTCAAAAATGGATCATGAAATTTTTGAGACTTACCTGCACAAACATTACAGTATAGCTATCAAGGGTACACCTTACAACTGATAACCAGAGAGATGAACTACAATTATGGAAGAACAGTGTACTGTTAATTCAGAAAATACGGTTCACAATGATCTTCATTATTTCTACCATATATTACTATAAGCTAATATTAAAATCATGTGACTCATTCTGCTGATGATATATGCATCTTAACCACTGGAAAACTGGAGAAATGCTTAGTGAGTTCGTATTATAAAATTTGAGCAGTATTCTGACTTCATTAAAAATTACAACAATTACAGTAGCACTAAATTTCTTAAATACTATAAAATAAAATGAGAAGAACACAAAGCTCAATGGTTCAACAAAACAGAATGTAAACAGTACAAAATGTCTATTTCATGCATGCCACAATTTTGTACATTACGGCAATAATTGTTTCAATATCAAAGGTGTAAAACTTTTGACCATTGTATTTACCCTAAACAGGATCCATTCGATATAATACATGTAAAGTGTGAATTTCTTAGCTCATTTATGGATTCATAGAAATCTAGTCACAGCATTCTGGTTCTCCTCGACTGAGTAAAATCTTGAGCCCTGCTGGTGCATTTTCAGTTTTGGGAAGAGAGAATAGTCTGGGTATGATAAATCTGGTGAATAAGAAGGGTGGTGCAACACTGACATTTGATTTTCAGAGAGAGGAAATAATAAAATCACATGATGCAAATTGGTAAGGTTGAACTTTCGTAAGATATCAAGCATTTTAACACCCCCACTAAAATTCCTTATTTATTGATCTACATAGACCCACAAAATTCTCTGGGGATGATGCCACCGTTTATATACAAAACTGACCACCTTTATCCATGATTTTTTAATGCACACTTTACTTAGCCTATGAGATTTTTCACCCTCCAATTTGGAACTACAACATTTTTTTTAAGGCTGTGGGTAAAATATAGTCTCAACACCAGTAATATTTTCATCTCAATGTTTTCATCAAAATTAGTCATTTGAAACCAGTCTTGACAAGACAACTCAATTATCTATTTCTTCACATGTTAAGTGCATGTAAGACAGAATTCATATACAGCTTTTGCTTGTTCAAATCTTCAATAAGGACCCATAATAAACCTTTATTTTGTGGATGTTAAGCATATCTTCTATTTGGGAAGGCTGCAAAAAAGTCCATCAGTAACTAATGCATATGGATTTTATAGATATACACAAATTCTACAACTTAAATTAAAGTGCTTTGGAAAACTGCATGAGGTAATCCCAGTACTGGGAGTAGGAAGGTAGAATTATCTGATAGCAAGAAATTAAAAATGAAATTTTTGAATATACAGGCTGAGATTATACTTAATTTATTGCAGACATATACACTGTGTATATATTTAAGTGTGTATCACCCATTTCATGTGATCAGTACCCTACAAGTTACCATCTTTCTCACCTTATCTTAATCTATAGTGACATCAATGCCTATGTGATACTATCATATTACCGTGTGTCTAGTGGTTTTCAAGGTCTGTTCAGAGCTAATTATAATGTTTCTGATATGCTTTGGTAGTCAACACTTCATTCCCTCAGTGCCGTGGCCTAATTGCCCAGCAATATAAATGACCTGGGTGACAGTCTGAGCAGTTCTCTTAGGTTGTTCGCAGATGATGCTGTAATTTACCGTCTAGTAAGGTCATCCGAAGACCAGTATCAGCTGCAAAGCGATTTAGAAAAGATTGCTGTATGGTGTGTCAGGTGGCAGTTGACGCTAAATAACGAAAAGTGTGAGATGATCCACATGAGTTCCAAAAGAAATCCGTTGGAATTCGATTACTCGATAAATAGTACAATTCTCAAGGCTGTCAATTCAACTAAGTACCTGGGTGTTAAAATTACAAACAACTTCAGTTGGAAGGACCACATAGATAATATTGTCGGGAAGGCGAGCCAAAGGTTGCGTTTCATTGGCAGGACACTTAGAAGATGCAACAAGTCCACTAAAGAGACAGCTTACACTACACTCGTTCGTCCTCTGTTAGAATATTGCTGCGCGGTGTGGGATCCTTACCAGGTGGGATTGACGGAGGACATCGAGAGGGTGCAAAGAAGGGCAGCTCATTTTGTATTATCGCGTTATAGGGGAGAGAGTGTGGCAGATATGATACACGAGTTGGGATGGAAGTCATTACAGCATAGACGTTTTTCATCGCGGCGAGACCTTTTTACGAAATTTCAGTCACCAACTTTCTCTTCCGAATGCGAAAATATTTTGTTGAGCCCAACCTACATAGGTAGGAATGATCATCAAAATAAAATAAGAGAAATCAGAGCTCGAACAGAAAGGTTTAGGTGTTCGTTTTTCCCGCTCGCTGTTCGGGAGTGGAATAGTAGAGAGATAGTATGATTGTGGTTCGATGAACCCTCTGCCAAGCACTTAAATGTGAATTGCAGAGTAGTCATGTAGATGTAGATGTAGATGAATGTTTACTAAACCCAAAATATCTGCACAGTGTAAAAATTCTGAACACTAAAATACACCCAAAAAAGAAGAAACACACTTCATAAACAATAGACTCCCAGATCTGATGAATAAAATCCCGAACACTGTCAATAACCACTGTGAAATATTATTTCTGTCTAGTTTGGGAAAGCTAATACCTCAAACCGTCACAAACTGTGCTACGTACTTTGTGGAGGAATTACTACCAGTGTGGCTTCAGGCCATCAAGAGGAACCAGAGACATGATATTCACAGCACATCAGCTTCATGAAAAATGCAGGGAACAAAATAGACCTCTTTACAAAGCTTCTATTGACCTCACTAAGGCATCTGACTCAGTAAACTGTGAAGCTTATGGAAAATTTCAGCTCTGAATGGTTTTTCACAGAACTTTATTGCCACTTTGAAATTTCTCTACATAGATATGACAGCAGCATCATTGCTAACAATTACAGACAAAACAGATGAAAAAAGCTCTCAATGTTCGAGAGTTGCTTTCCTTAAATGTTACACAAAAAAAGCCATTACAAAGTCAAGTAAGCCATGGATTACTAAGGGAATTAAGATATTGTGTAAGAGGAAGAGGGAAATATATGGACAGACCAGAATAAGTCAGGATCCAACGTTACTTGCTTACTACAAAAGATACTGTAATATCTTAAGGAAAGTCATTAAGAAGTCGAGAAGCTTATGTGTTCTGACAGACATTAATAATGCGGATAATAGATTAAAACTATATGGAATATTGTCAAACAGGAGATGGGGCAGCCTGACAGCGCACAGCATACCATAGCGATAAAGCAAAGTGATGATGTTCTGAGTGATAATTCACAAGTTGCAAGTATTTTCAACAATCACTTTCTGAATGTAGCAGCAAAGATAGGGTTAAAGGGTTCAGTTGACGAAGCAAAAAAATATGTTAAAAATGTCATTCTCCAGGACTTTAAGGGTTTAGAAATAGCACCAACATGCCCCATGAAATTAAGGGAATTATAAATATACTGAAAAACAAGGGCTCGTGTGGTGTTGATGGAGTCTCTAACAGAATTTTGAAGTGTTGTTCTAATTTAATAAGTGGAGTCCTTAGTGATATATGTAATGCTTCACTGGCACAGGGAATTTTTCCAGACAGATTGAAATACACAACTGTCAAACCTCTTCATAAGAAAGGGGACAAGAGTGACTTAAATAATTATACACCAATCTCTTGCTGACTTCATTTTCTAAAATATTTGAAAAAGTTATGTGTTCAAGAGCAGTCTCACATTTAAGTGAAAATAATTTACTCAGCATGTCACAGTTCAGATTCTGGATGGTTTGCTCGAATGAGAATGGTATCTTCTCATTTGCCCATCAAATAGCACAAGCCCTAAATAACAAATTATCACTAGTTGGTATTTTTTGTGATCTCTCCAAGGCATTTGACTGTGTGGATCATGTCACACTCTTAAAAAAACTCAGGTTTTATGGAATTGAAGGCTATACACACGAGTGATTTGAATCATACTTAATGAACAGAAACCAAAAAGTTGTGCTGAATAACACAAATAATCTTGAGATGGTACTAAATTCTAGTGAACAGGGAGTTATCACAAAGGGAGTCACACAGCTTTCAATTTTGGGTCCTCTGCTGTTCCTTAATCATGTGAATGACCTCTCACTTAATGTTCAGCAAGCAGGACTAGTACTTTTTGCAGATGACATGAGTGTTATAATAAATCATATTCCAGGAAAAGCAACTGAAGATATTGTTAAGGATGTCTTTCAAAGAATTATTAAGAGGTTCTCAGAAAATGGACTCTCCCTTAATTTTGAAACAACTCACTACATCCAGTTCTGTACACCGAATAGTCATACCGACAATTGATGTAGCATATGAACAGGGCTCAGTGAACAACAGGATAGATTTCTCCATTTTTTTGGGTGTTCACATTGATGAGAACTTGTACTGGAAGAAGCATACTACTGAGCTTCTCAAACAATTAAGTTCAGCTTCTTTCACTCTTTGTATAATTGCTAGTCTTGGTAATAAACAGATCAGCCTCCTAACGTACTTTGGATATTTCTACTCAATAATGTCTTATGGAATAGTTTTTCTGGGGTAAATTACCACTTAGACATAAAGTATTGATTGCACGAAAGAGAGCAGTGAGAATAATTCGTGGTGTTCACCGAAGGACGTCATGTAGGCATCTTTTCAAGGAGTTAGGAATTTTAACTGCACCATCGGAGTACATATATTCGCTAATGAAGTTCATTATAAATAATCCATCTCAATTCGCAAAGAACAGTGATGTTCATACATACAACACTAGAGGGAAAAATGGCCTTTCCAATCCATTATTGAAGCTGTCAGTTGCTCAAAAAGGAGTACATTATTCAGCAACAAAAATCTTTGATCATTTCCCAAACAACATAATGTGTCTGGCAGCTAGCAGATCAAGTTTTAAATCTAGCTTAAAATCATTTCTTTTGGACAGCTCTTTCTATTCCATGGACCAGTTTCTGTTTCAGAACTGGTAAAACAAAAATTGTACCTCTAAACGTAGTTGCATGTGTAGAACTAAAAATTTCAGTAATATTAATATTAGCACTATTCATGTGTGTGTATATATCTTGAAATCATACCGATAAAATAATCATGAAAATGATCTACAGAACATGACATAATTAAACTAAACTACTCACTCCAGCAGGAAGGCCTGGTCCTTAATCAGAAAGCTGGCTACAGTAAACACCACCAACTGACAAAAAATAACATAAATTTAAATGATATGGCCAGTTATATGATCTCCACTTCCAAGTCAACAAAAGATAAACACATCAGAAGGGCAGTAGACATGTCTTATAAGTAAAGGAATGGTTGGCTCCAGAAACATCTCAGTTTTCCATCCCATTTCAACTGGGAGAGGCCATAGAAGTAATAAAACACATGAGTTTCTGTTGCACTGTGGTCTCCTACTGTTAATGGCTGAGCACCTTCTTTTCATACATCTAAGACAGGTCATCTGTCACCTCTCTTCAAGAAAACTAAGATCATTGCTGTACAAAAGCCAAACAAAGATCCATCAAAAGTTGAAAACTCTCACCCTATTGCTCTTCTTAGTGTCACATTCAAGCTCCTGGAGAGCTGGAGAGCCCTATTCATGACAGAATCTGCTCAGACATCAACAAACACATTCCTGTATAGCAAGATGGGTTTATACCAGGAAGAGGATATGAGGAACAGGTGTTAGCAATAGCAGATAATATAAGAAACGGCTTTGAGAAGGAGTAGATAAAAATAGGCGTCTTCGTAGGCTTAACTGCAGCCTATGATACCATCTGGCATGACAGACTCATGCTAAAATTCATCAGTGTCATTCGATCATGTCACAAACTAACTATTGTAATTGGTAACATGCTGAATAATAGATACTTCCAGATAACAGTGATAGAACAATAGATACTCAGAGAGCTCTAAAAGCAGAGTTCACAAAATAAACAATAGTATCCCACAAGGTTCTGTTTTGGCCACATTCTTTTTTAATTTATATATGCACAACCTTCTAGAAATAAAAATGCAGGAAATTTACTTATACTGATGATATTGTTCTGACCACTCAGAAGCAAAGCTTTTGAGATGGTGAGACAACAATAACAGCAGACGTGAAGACGGATGAATACTTAAAACATATCTGTCCTTAATGGAATCCTCAAAAGATTTCATCAACTTTCCACCTATGGTATTGACAAGCATACAACAAACCTAACATCACACTCTCCAATACTGCAACACTCCAAAATATGTAGGTCTTTGACATACAGAATGCATCTCCAGAATGTGACAACTAAATCCAAAACTTGAGACAATAACTTCAGAAGTTAACGGGAGCCACCTGGAATGCCACTGCAACAGTCCTCAGACCATCAGCTCTAGTTCTGTCATACTCAGCCCCATAATGCTGATGTTACATCTGGCTAAACAGTGCCATACTAAAATAATTGACACACACATCAGTCAGGCAGTCTGCCTCATCACAGGAAGTATGTGTCCCATAAACTTGCACAGACTAGTGGTCCTTAAGAAAATCACAACAATTGCTGAAATTAATGGACAGAAATAAAAAACCAACCCAGAATTACCAATTCATTCAGGAATTTCATTATCAGAACCTCAGGTACTGAGGTTTAGAAAACAATCATGGTGGCCAGCAATTACCCAGCCTGGGAGTACCTGCAGCATGCAAGAAGCCTGGAACAATCAATGTGAGGAGCAATCTTCCATGAAGCATAACAAGCTAATCAAAACTTTCTGGGAGTGACCAGCAGGTTTTCATCCACCCTGATGAAACTGGTACATACTGAATTGGATCAGAACAGACCAGGACAGATTTGGAATAATGCTACACCAATGGGAATGGAAGTCCTCCCATGGATGTTGATACAGTGAAAAACAGCCAACAGTACATCACATAACATTTGAATGTTCCCTCAGAGCATTCAAAGGGACAATGGAAGACCTTCACAATTTGTCTGCAGATTCTTCTGACTGGATTTCACACCTGAACCTAGAAAGCTACAGACCTATTACATTATGAATTTTGTGTGTGTGTGTGTGTGTGTGTGTGTGTGTGTGTGTGTGTGTGTAGTATTTCTTCTGTCATGATATGATAAATAAACAAATTGGTAATGAGTCTGCTGGTGAGCCATTCCATATCAATACCGGTGTTAAGCAAGGGTGTGCAATTGCCCCCACATTATTTTCCTTGTATGTTGCAGCTATCATGCAGTTAGCCAAAGAAGGTCTTCCACCAGGTATTTAATTAAGTTACAGGATTTATGGGAAACTGTTTAGTTTGAGCTGTCTAGAAGTAAGGCCTCTAACATTTTCTGCAGCATTAGTTGCGTTAGAGTATAGCAATAATAACACAGTTGTAGCTCAGTCTGAAGAACTGGGGTTAAACATGAATGCCTTCTCCATGACATACAGAAAGGTTGGTCTCAAACTGAACACCAATAAAAGCCAGAGCCTTCACCAACTAGCACGGCAGGAAAGTCAAAGAAATATTAATCTTACCCTCAACAGAGTGAGTCCCCCAGTAGTTAAGACCTTTCCTCAACTTGGTATCATCCTCTCATCAAGTGCAAATATATTTCAGCAAACTAAATACAGACTTAATCACACTGGAGTAGCTTTTGCTTTACTAAGAGGTTGAGTATTCAATGGTGATTATGTCAATATTGCAACAATTATCTTTGTATGAAAGTAACTTGTAATTCCGACCCTGCTTTATGGATCTGAATCCTGGACATGGTACAGAAAGCATCTTAAAAACCTGGAACAATATCACCAGTGATGCCTGAGGAGGATTCTGCATATAACATGGCAAGTAAGATGCAAAAATGTCAGAATTCTTGAATAGGATCCACGTTTCCATTTCAATTATCCCATGTCCAAAGCAGTCAAAACTGTCAATGTCATTAGAGCAACATTGATACATAACTCATTTATGCAGTTGAAGGAGCCATTTGAGTGATAAAATGTTTTAATCACAAAAATAAGTCCTTATGTGAATGAGCAATGTATTTTGAATCAGAACAGTTGCATCAATGTGCTAGACAACTAGTTTTTTGCGTTATTCTGTCACCTTTACATAGTGCATAGCATTATAACCCCAGTTTCCTGCAATCACAATGTTTGTGTTGAGTGGCCTAGAGTTGACTTTATGACATGATGAATATTGAGAAATGATCAGACCACTTGTCTGATGCATAAAGTCCTCAGACTTGAAATCTTTTTTTTTATCGCTTTCACTTCCTGGAACACTGCACTAAACATAACATTAGAGACATCACTGATGCAGTTTGCTTAACCTGCATGGTTTGTTGGGAGGGAACGGTTGTAAACCCATCCAGTGCAGATGCACAGTCCTATACAGTGCATACAACTTGAGCTGCAGGTATAATTAGGGCTCACTGAGGTGTTACATAGTATTAAGAGAAATCACTCTATACAAAAACTACTCAGAAAAAGTTTTGCACTACCTGCATATCTCCGAAATCACGTGGGCTGAGATTCAACAGAAACAGGGAAAAAGGGAATAAATCATAAAAAATCTTTACTATGAAATAAAAACAATTTGAAAAAAATGAGGGTTCCCATGATGATGCACTACAAGTTTCAGCTGGTCCCAAGCATGCTCATGTGCCAAAGGTTTTTTCATTTGCTCGATTTCTGCTGCCTGCTGGAGGATGGTGTTCACAAGACAGATATGCTGTGTTCCGTTATGATCATCCAAAAAGATAAACCTATTGCCAAAATGTTGACAATCAGACTGGACAATAGATTAGAGTATCCTGTCCCAATATTACGCAGCCCCCAAATTACCCATGACTAAGAGGAGAGGCATTTGACTTTCATATATGGTACTCACCTAAAACATGACTGACTCGTCTACATGCTGAACCATTGGGACTGCATGCCAGAGATGTGTTTTGGTACCTGTCCACCTCCACACCCTTCTATGATGATCATCAAGCATCAAACCAACTCTACCCTCATTGAGGAAGGACATTGGGTGCCATCAATCCAGGTTCCACTCCGGGTGTTCCCTTGACTATCTTCTTTGCACACCATACTGCTGGGATATGTACTCCTGTTCATGATTGGTGCCTAGAGGCCAAATTGATCCTATGGAGATGATTGTACAATGTCTCAGTTGTTGCAGCCTTACCAGTATCTACAAAAAAGGCAATGTGCAGCTTTGTTGTACTCACCTCGGAATACCTAGAGATATAATTTATACGCAGCTGTCAACAGCTTATGTTTCTGACACTGGCCAACCACTATGTGCATCACAATAGCAGTTCAATGCTCGAATGATACTGCTATGGCGAACATCAATTTGGTAGGAAGCATTCCATGCTGACAACCCTTCTTCCCATAAAGTGACAATTTACATATGGAGTTCACTTGAAATGACTCTTTGAGGCATGTTGATATCTCCATTAGAGAGGTGGCTGTATGTAGAGATATACTATGGCCAAAAGAGTGTTGAGAACAAGGTTTCATATTTAAAAACAAACCCTCAATATGTGCAAGGCACTAGGGTTGGTGTAAAACATTTCTAAACAGTTTTGTTTTCCCCTAACTTATCAGGATGATTTACGTGTCCGAAATGTTGTTTTGTTTCAAATGTCACACTCTGTTCAGTCTATTTAGCCATAAGTCTCAAGAAACAACGTTCTCCATGTGATGTATCAGGATATATTCACTGACACCAAAGCTATTTTGAACACTGTATCATAAATGCTTCTCTGTGTGCTGCACTAACAGCTATCATTAATGCCAGACTGCTGATGCCATTAATAAAGTGGATCAGCAGTACTGTAGATATGTATAAAATGACTAGAAAACTTTTGTGCTCAAGAACAAGGAAAACCACAAATTTGATGAGAGGTGATGATACTGAAATTATGCTAATACACCTTTTGGACTGTACCAGTATGGTTGCCTTTTGGAGTCACTAGCTCTGCTATTATTTTTCAACATTTTTTGGAACAATTTACAGGGTCTGTGCTGGAGTGTGCAAATTATTCAGATTACATTGTAGTTTCCAGTGCCTCCACTAAGGAACATCTACAAAGTCTCTGTACTCTTTTTTTGTGTCCTCCAAGCAGCCAGGTTGAAGTATAAGTTAGACAAATGTCAATTTTTTCAACCTTCTATAATTTATCTTGGATCTTAAGTTTCTCGTGAGGGTCTCAAACCTCTGCATCAACATGCTTTTGCTATTGTGTCGCTTCAGTGCCCTAAATCAGTCAAAGAACTTCAGGTTTTTCTGGGCAACGTTACCTACTACCATAAATTTTTGCATGGGGCAGCAACAGTAGTGCAGCCATTACATAAAGGGACTCAGTTTTGGTAGTCGCTGGGTTATGAAACCATATTTTCCAGCCTTAAGACCATGTTGCAGTCTGCGCCCTGCTTAGTGATGTACTAACCAGTCCTCCACTTGGCCCTTGCAATGGATGCTTCACAGTACAGGTTGGGGGCAGTACTAGCTCATAGATATCCCAATGGCTCCAAGTGACCTAGAGCTTCTGCCATAAAAACACTGACCCATGCTCAAACTAGGTAGTCTGAAGTATTAAAGGAAGCTTTGGCCATTGTATAAGCTGTGAATAAATTCCATTTTTTTCTCTATGGTACTAAATTCCATCTGGTTGGTAATCACAAACCATTGGCTTTCTTATTCAGTTCTTTTGCAGCATTACCAGACAAAGTGGCATATCACATTCAATGTTGGGCTCTTTTCCTTTTGCATTACAACTATGAGATTAATTTTTGCCAACGAATTGGCACACAAATGCTGATGCTTTGTTCCACCTGCCAGCCAGTCCAGATCCAAGATTTGATTCAGAGGAATTGCTTTGTTTCCACATTGATGGCAACACACAGCAGATACTTGATGGTTTTCCTGTAACTAGCACATGGATTGTGAAGTTTGTAGCTCCAGATCCTGTTTTGCAAAAGGTCATAACATTTGGAAAGTATGGTTGGCTTTATTCACCACCTTCTCATGTGTCTGACCCTCTCCATAATTATTACATCTTTTGACACTGATTCTCTGTTGGGGACGGTGTTCTGCTTTTAGACATGGATCTCATAGCCCCTCAGGTAGTGATAGTGAGTTCATCAGTGCTTCATTCAGAGGTTCTCCATTTATTATATGCAATTCATTGAGGTGTATCACGCACAAAAGTGTTAGCTCATCAACATGTGTTTTGTCCCAGCTTGGATGGTGATGCAACCCCCTGGTTGCCTCCAGTTCACAATGTGCGACACAATAAGCAGCTCCCCTGGTGCCACAGTTCCCTTGGCTGACATTGTCACATGCCTGGGACAGTACACATGTGGATTTCTTTGACCCCTTTATCAATGCCTATTGGCTGTTGATTGTTGGTGCATATTCTCATTTTCTATATGTTGTTCATTGTGTTTCCACATCCACAGCTGCCACCATTGCAGCCTTGTCCACACAGCTTCCTTATCAGTTACTTTACAGTGAACTGTATTTCTGTTCAAGATGCCATAGAGTTCTATGAGATGTTACAAGGACCATCTCAAAAGTATACAATGAAAATGACTAACAACAGCCCAACAGACACAGACACATGAGAACTAACAGCCCACCATAGCTGGCACAAAATAACCCATGTGGTTGGTGAAAACTTGATGAGGAATGCCACCAGCATAAAAAAATAGGTGAAACATATCAGCATGTCATTTAAGTGGGGTATCATCTGACTCATCAGACCATCTTATGCACATGTGGGATCTGATATGGTTGATGGGAGCATGAGAACATAGTACTATTAACAAAACAAAGAGAATTATCTTCTATTCAATGTACTGGTAGCATTAAGTAAAGAATGAATGAGAATCTTTGTGGCAGCAATTGGCTGTCCCATTTCCTTGTTCATACAAATACACAACTTCTGAGTTATCCAGTTAGGGTTCACATTGTGAATGACAATTACAAAGTCCATAAGCCTTGGCGAACAAGTACATGAGACCAGTGAAAAGCAAGTACATAAACGAGTCAGAAGTGAGCACAAAAGAAGCCATTTTCACAACTTAAATACACCCACTGCTGGACCCTGGAGTGGTGGGTAACAGTGTCAAAGAAGTGAAGAAGTGCCCCTTGGCTATGGCAGCAGTTGTGGGAAGTGGGGTGATGCTAGCACCGTGCATATTTCAAAGTGTGGTCGACTGGCGGTAGTTGATACTTCAAGTGTGACAGTCGAGTGGAGAATCAGCAAACTAAATATATAATTTTATTTAATTGTAGTCACACATGGAATAATCCACCTACTATGTCACTGAAGCACTCAGCTTTTCACATGCAACTGTTTCAAAGGTGAACCATGAGAACCTCACTTCGGTTAATACTGCTGCTGTAAGAGTAAACTGCCAGGAGCAACCACATGTTTATTACAGGGGTCACCACTGACTATTATGGATTGTAACAGCATAGAAATAGGTCACAGTGCAGCAAATCGCTCAGCAATTTAATGCTGGAGGATTCTTGATTCACTGACTGATCCATTAAATGTCATGTGTGCAGCTGTACAAACTGTTTCTTCCACTGGTAATTTGGTCATACATATTCTGGCTATCTTCAACAGCAGCTTCTGAAGAAACAGGTTGTTCTCCATGTATGAGTCTTAAGATACACAAGATTTACTACTAAAGCCTAAGGTAACTACAGAATGATGTGGAACATGTCAGTCGGTTGACAATGAGCAAGATAAAGCACAGAGGTTTACATCTATGACTCTCCTGCCATACAGAGGAAGTCTTTCCTCTAAGATGTGCCCGGTCCTCAAAAAGCACAAAACCAATGTAATTTTTACCCTCTATTGGAGATGGCAGTTCTTCTTAGCAACATAAAGGGTAATTTCATGCCCCCTAGGGCTGAGGTTTACAAGATCCCATTTGAGTGTGGCTTCTCATACACAAGGCAGACATTATGAACAATTCATAAAAGATGCATGGAACCTTGATGATACTTAGAGCTCTTACAGCTTGATAAATCAGCTGTGGGAGAGCACTGCATTAACAGTGCTGTGTGACAGCATCAAAATTCTGGCATCAACTACCTCTTTTTGGGACTCAGCTGCGAAAGAGGGGATGGAAAATCGCCTATTGAAGGACCAACTTAGTCATAACAGTAATTCCAGTCTTGACTAATGGAGGGACCAACTTAGTCATGACAGTAATTCCAGTGTTGACTAATGGAGGACTCTGGATCATGCTTTGATTAGCTTTCAAAGACATTGCAACAGTATCATTTTCAGTGGATGCATCAAAATCCCAGCACATTCTGAGCATGTGACCTAGGTTTCCATTCCCTGATTAGTTGCAAGAACTTCTTATGAAATTCTTTTCTGTCTAGGAATTAAATATATCTGGGACATGAGCATCTGTGGCCTCACTACTGTCGCCAGGCCCTCATATTTAACTGGCTAGACATGAGTGCTGTGGTTTCAGTTGGTCACCTCACGTGAAAGATGGTCAATGAAATTCTGAAACTGACCTATATTTCATCAAGTTGGAATACGGTGCCATAAATCATCTTCTTCCTTTTCACAATGAGTAAAAAGTGTTATGCAAATCTCCTGATCAATATAGTTTTGCTCCTTGGTGAGAAGAGAAGAAAATCACCTTGTATATCATCTCCTGTGGCTGAGGTTCACATTTGGCGATGGTCTCTTTCCTATTCGGTGCAGATAGTCTCGATACGGACGGTCGCCAGTGAGGAAGTGGATAACGCCCTGAGATGAACTTTTACATGGCTTCAGCAATCGTATATCAATTTCAGTTGCTGAAGTTATTTTTGATTTATGACTCTGCATTTATCATGTGCTATTAGAATCAATGTTTCTGGCTGAAATAATGTATCTGATACATATCAGGGATAAAGTGTATAATAAATTACCCTTATTTATTATTATTATTATTATTATTATTATTATTATTATTATTATTTATGTCAATAATATACTCATATCTACCGAGGGGTTGTTACCTTACAGTGACTGAGTGAATGAAGCCGTCAGAAAATTTTCGAAGGTTCAATGCCCTCTTCGGCCATCTCTTCAGGAGATTGAATTACGTGATGAATGAATGTTAATTAACAATTATAACATTTTTGAAGTGGATGTAAATGCTGTTTCCTCCACTGATACACATACGAGTAAGACTAACGATTTTGTATTCACACCAAATCTTTAGTCAGTCAATGTGCTTCTGATAGTGGCTTTGGTTCACCAGATAATCAATGGGAAGGCATTTGATTCGCACCACTTCTTGTAGTGGCTACTATGTGAAATACTGTATGAAAATTTTAATTTTGTATGATCCATCATTGCAAATCAATAACAAATATTAATCATTCAAACACAGAATCCATAGCAACAATGTCTCATATTCATCATCTGACTCCTAAAGCAGATGTGTTTTCAGAGAAATTATAAGACTGGATTCCACCTGTTCTAGCTGGATCCCACCTGTCCTAGCAAAGCAAATGACTATTAAATTTGATGAGGAACAAAATTATAAAAAAAGTGTTTTGTGAAACAGGTGAACCCTATAATAATAATAATAATAATAATAATAAAACCCGTGGAGGCCCGGGAAAAGTATAGGCCTCCGGTATGTTCTGCCAGTCTTAACAGGCGACGAAAAGAACAAACCACTAACAGGGCTAACCCCCCCTTTTAGTGTGATTAGTTGGTTCAGGACAAAACTAATGAAGCCTCAGACAAGCGCTGTTATGGTCGGGGACGACGTTTGAACCCTATGCCCGTCCACAATGGTAACGACACAGGGAAAAGGATTTAAATCCAAATAGAGATGTTTTGCAGGATATGCTTCCTGCAATCACTCTAGAAGGAAAACGAATACAGAGGATGAGTTGGTCAGATGAAGTTAACTGACACCTCATGTTCTGTTATTACCAAGCAACAAACTTAGGAACCAACGCAGCTGGATACAGATAGCAAGTATACACAAAATTTATTACCAGATACCCAGAATTAAAATTTTTAAGAGAACAACGACTAGCTGATCAGATCCGTGTAGTAATAAAAAATAACAGGATACCCCAGTCAGAATTAGAAAACATCAAACAACAAGTACAACAAATACTGGAACAAAATAATGTGCAATCAGAAGAAGAAGAAGAAAATAACAGTAATGGACTCAAACATCCCAGAGCAAACAAACAAAGAACACCATGCATCAATTAAACAATCAGAGGGAAATGACACCTTAAGACGGCCACCAGAACAAGCACAAATAGAACATGAAGTGGCACACATGTTAGATGTAGAAGAAAAATTTCAGCTAACATATATAGAATACAAAGACACAAATACAGACATTAGACCATTCTTGCATAGACCACCAAATAACCCACAAGTCGAAATAACAATAACAACTATCAACACAATCATACACAACAAAATAAAAGAAAATACAACTATGGAAGAATTACAACTACTGGTTTATATAGGAGCACTCACTACACTAAATATACACACTAGGCAGAGATCGGAACCACAACACCCCAATTCAGTAGTTAACCTTTCCTCCAAACCCCTCTCCCAATCCGAAACCTCTGTCCTATCCAAAGGCCTCACCTTCAGCCCCACTCCCAGGTTCAACCAAACTGCCCTTGTCAAAGATTTACTGTCCTACACTCGTAGTCTCTGCTGGAAATATCACTTTGCCACGAAGAAAAACAATCCTGATCCCACTCCTAATGATCCAACTCCCCAAGACACTATCCAAATTGAACCCTGCCTGCAACAGTTCCGTCCTCCATCACAGCAGGACCCACCTCCTCTTCCTCAAAATCACCCTCTCCAAACCTTCCAGGAATTTCTCACTTCCAGCCTTGCCTCTCAATCTTTCTTGAAAAACCTTAATCCTACTCCCAACATCACCACAGCCGAAGCCCAGGCTATCCGTGATCTGAAAGCTGACCGATCCATCATCATTCTTCCGGCTGACAAGGGTTCCACGACCGTGGTACTTGATCGTCGGGAGTATGTGGCTGAGGGACTGCGTCAGCTTTCAGACAACTCTACATACAAAGTTTGCCAAGGTAATCCCATTCCTGATGTCCAGGCGGAACTTCAAGGAATCCTCAGAACCTTAGGCCCCCTACAAAACCTTTCACCTGACTCCATCAAACTCCTGACCCCACCGACACCTCGCACTCCTACCTTCTACCTACTTCCTAAAATTCACAAACCCAAACATCCTGGCCGCCCCATTGTAGCTGGTTACCAAGCCCCCACAGAACGTATCTCTGCCTACATAGATCAACACCTTCAACCCATTACATGCAGTCTCCCATCCTTCATCAAAGACACCAACCACTTTCTCGAATGCCTGGAATCCGTACCCAGTCTGTTACCCCCGGAAACCATCCTTGTAACCATTGATGCCACTTCCCTATACACGAATATCCCGCACGTCCAGGGCCTCGCTGCAATGGAGCACTTCCTTTCACGCCGATCACCTGCCACCCTACCTAAAACCTCTTTCCTCGTCACCTTAGCCAGCTTCATCCTGACCCACAACTTCTTCACTTTTGAAGGCCAGACATACCAACAATTAAAGGGAACAGCCATGGGTACCAGGATGGCCCCCTCATATGCCAACCTATTTATGGGTCGCTTAGAGGAAGCCTTCTTGGTTACCCAAGCCTGCCAACCCAAAGTTTGGTACAGATTTATTGATGACATCTTCATGATCTGGACTCACAGTGAAGAACAACTCCAGAATTTCCTCTCCAACCTCAACTCCTTTGATTCCATCAGATTCACCTGGTCCTACTCCAAATCCCATGCCACTTTCCTAGACGTTGACCTCCATCTGTCCAATGGCCAGCTTCACACATCCGTCCACATCAAACCCACCAACAAGCAACAGTACCTCCATTATGACAGCTGCCACCCATTCCATATCAAACGGTCCCTTCCCTACAGCCTAGGCCTTCATGGCAAACGAATCTGCTCCAGTCCTAAATCCCTCGACCATTACACCAACAACCTGAAAACAGCTTTCGCATCCCGCAACTACCCTCCCAACCTGGTACAGAAGCAGATAACCAGAGCCACTTCCTCATCCCCTCAAACCCAGAACCTCTCACAGAAGAACCCCAAAAGTGCCCCACTTGTGACAGAATACTTCCCGGGACTGGATCAGACCTAGAATGTGGCTCTCCAGCAGGGATACGACTTCCTAAAATCCTGCCCCGAAATGAGATCCATCCTTCATGAAATCCTCCCCACTCCACCAAGAGTGTCTTTCCGCCGTCCACCTAACCTTCGTAACCTCTTGGTTCATCCCTATGAAATCCCCAAACCACCTTCCCTACCCTCTGGCTCCTACCCTTGCAACCACCCCCGGTGTAAAACCTGTCCTATGCACCCTCCCACCACCACCTACTCCAGTCCTGTAACCCGGAAGGTGTACACGATCAAAGGAAGAGCCACGTGTGAAAGCACCACCTGATTTACCAACTGACCTGCCTGCACTGTGACGCTTTCTATGTGGGAATGACCAGCAACAAACTGTCCATTCACATGAATGGACACAGGCAGACAGTGTTTGTTGGTAATGAGGATCACCCTGTGGCTAAACATGCCTTGATGCACGGCCAGCACATCTTGGCACAGTGTTACACCGTCCGAGTTATCTGGATACTTCCCACCAACACCAACCTATCCGAACTCCGGAGATGGGAACTCGCCCTTCAGTATATCCTCTCTTCTCGATATCCGCCAGGCCCCAACCTCCGCTAATTTCAAGTTGCCGCCGCTCATACCTCACCTGTCTTTCAACAACTTCTTTGCCTCTGTACTTCCGCCTCGACTGACATCTCTGCCCTTACTCTTTGCCTTTAAATATGTCTGCTTGTGTCTGTGTATGTGCGGATGGATGTGTGTGTGTGTGTGTGTGTGTGTGTGTGTGTGTGTGTGTGTGTGCGCGCGAGTGTACACCTGTCCTTTTTTTCCCCTAAGGGAAGCCTTTCCGCTCCCGGGATTGGAATGACTCCTTACCCTCTCCCTTAAAACCCACATCCTTTCGTCTTTCCCTCTCCTTCCTGAAGAAGCAACCATCGGTTGCGAAAGCTAGTAATTCTGTGTGTGTGTTTGTGTGTTTTGTTCATGTGCCTGTCTGCCGGCGCTTTCCCGCTTGGTAAGTCTTGGAATCTTTGTTTTTAATATATTTTTCCCATGTGGAAGTTTCTTTCTATTTTATTTACTACATGATGGAAAGATAGACAATTTAAGAAAATCCTTTATAGAACGAGCAGAGACTAGCAAAATACACAAAGCAATCACTCATATAAATACATAAGCTACACCATTGCAATTTCATAACCACTTCTACAACCCTTCAGATCACATAACATCAACAGATACAAAGAAAGTAAATTGGAAAAAGAAAACACTGCATGGCAAGCACCCGTATCATCTAACACAGCCACACATCGATCAAGACACATCCAACACATGGCTGAGAAAAGGCAATATATACAGTGAGGCGGAAGGATTCATGATTGAAATACAGGGTCAAACAATAAACACCAGATATTACAGCAAGCATATTATTAATGATCCCAATACCACAACAGATAAATGCAGACTTTGCAAACAACAAATAGAAACAATAGATCACGTCACAAGTGGATGTACAATACTAGCAAATACAGAATACCCCAGAAGACATGACAATGTAGCAAAAATAATACATCAAAAACTTGCCATAGAACATAAACTAATAAAACAACACGTTCCCACATACAAGTATGCACCACAAAATGTACTGGAGAATGATGAATACAAATTATGCTGGAACAGAACCATTATAACAGATAAAACAACATCACATAACAAACCTGACATCATACTCAACAATATAAAGAAGAAATTAACACAACTAATCGAAATATCCATACCCAATACAACAAACATACAGAAGAAAACAGGAGAAAAAATTGAAAAATACATCCAACTGGCTGAGGAAGTCAAATACATTTGGCATCAGGATAAAGTTGACATCATACCAATTATACTATCAACTACAGGAGTCATACCACACAATATCCACCAGTACATAAATGCAATACAGCTACATCCAAATGTATATATACAACTACAGAAATCAGTAATTATTGATACATGTTCAATTACCCGAAAGTTCCTAAATGCAATGTAACATATACCGTACAGTTAAAAGGAAGTCACGCTTGATCAAGGTCCATGTCACTTTCCATTTTTAACCAGACATAACGTCTGAGACAGGAAAGAGAAATAACAATAATAATAATAATATCCCACATTTTATCATGTTTATGGTGAAATGGTAGAAATAGTTCAATAAAGAAAGTATTAGTTTACTAGGGGAAAACTTGACAAGCATAGTGAGTGCTCAAAAACTTCAAAGCAAGTTTCAAGGAAGGAAGGAAGAAGATTGTGTTTAATGTCCAGTGAACATCGAGGTTATTAGAAATGGAAGGAAGTTCCATCATTTTTAAAATGGTCTAGCATTACTGGATTTCAGAGAATTTTAGCACAACAATTTCACTTATGTTGAGCAATATAAGCCATTTTAACTCTTAAATTATGATCAACTTGGTTCAGTATTTTACCATGCTTTTCATCATTTACTGTTTTTACAATGAGTACTGAATAACAACAGCAATACACTACTTAAAATATGAAGCTTGTAATTAATGGATCAAAGGACCATTTTAGCAAGAGATCTGGGGCATTAACAGAATTTAACCATTTTACAGAGACAATAATTTCCACATATTGCCTACCTGCATGGGTTCTGTGACAGAAGTACAAGATACATTTCTCTACTGATTGGTTAAAGGTGGCATACAAACATGATGGACCACTTCGCAAGTGCTGAAATGCTGTTTGTGTAACAGTGCTGGAAGCTGCTGCAGTCAGGTATGGCGAGAATGCATGATGCTCTGTCCACAGCTGATTTTAAATGCCCAATGACTGAACTGCGGCAAACAATGCATTTTGTAGCCCTGAATTTACTCTCATGTACTAACCCAAACACAACCTCTTGATGTGCAATGTATCCAAGAAAACTGTCGTTAACAACCTGCAGCAGAACTAACTATTAATGACACTTGCTTTGCTCACGCAATTAACGCTGACCTATACCAGAAACTCAAGACAGAAAAAAAAATCAGTTTCAGCACTAAAAAGGAACTGCAACAGCTTGGTTTTGCTATGCGAGCTGGTGTGATACTGACTGATGAGCATTCCTGGTTGGAATTCATTTACAGGTTATAGGTGACACTTGCAGATTCCAAACAAAAAAAGAATTATAGGAAGAAAAATAAGAGCAAATAAAAACATGATGATGAAAATGATGTACAAAAAATTAAAAATTAAAAAAAATACATTGAAACCAATTAATTGAAAATAATAATGGACTCTTTTTGATAAAGATTTAAAAATAAAAATATTATCATCCGATGGGATTCGAACCCATGATCTTTTGCATCTTGAACTGTAATTTTACCACTGCATTATGGAAGACCTTCCTAGTATGTTGTTATATTTATTTATATGTGAAACCAGTTGCAATGATCATTTGCTGCCTTCATAAGGTTCAGTTGAATGCCATATCATATGAAGTTTACTTACTCTAACCTAATGTCTGTGATGATAATAACTGAATATGTGAAGCTGAATCATATCTTATGCCAGAGAATCACATAGTCTTTGGTTAGTGGTATGTACAAAATGTGCATTATTTTGTTGCCATTGTTTGGTGTGTGTTTATGATGTGTGATGAAATGTAAAAGAAAGGGCCAGACCCAGGATTTGGGATCCAATCACAACAAGAAAAAGGCTAGACAAGGAACTGGAAGTAAACTGACCATCAACTGTGGAAGTCTGGCAATAGTGAACTGTTCAGGTGTGATGCTGAATGCTCTGATTGGAGGAATACATCTCCAACACGTGAACTGTCTATTATCAAGTAATTTTAATCAGACTGCAGAAGAGCCATCACAGCTTGTACTATGAATGTGTCAGACAATTTCTTGGCATTTCACAAAATATTTTGAAAATAAAGAATGATCTGGATCAAACATCACTATTATATCTTTTAAAGCAGTTAGGTGTGAGGTAGGTTATAACTGTGGCTCCAAATGATTATTTTCATGGTCCACTTGCATGGTTCAAATTACACTTGAGACATTGTACAGCTTCTTCATTTAGCATGCTAGCTCCAAATGCTGAGTTTGTGTTACACACTGCTACTGTTGCTGCTTGTAACTAGCTTTAAAGTTATAAACAAAAACATGCATTAATGTCATATTTATGCTGTATTTACACAGTTACACTGTACATCAGTAATAGAGTGACTCTTGGGCGATATCTCTTGTGCTTTCATTTGTAATCAGTATACAAGAACCTCTTTTATCTGGACTAAGTGGGAATGGATGTACTATGAGCTACCAAATATCTGGATAGTCTGTAAATATTCTTCTAAATCCAAAAACTCTAATATGTATTAAACAGAAAAACGTTTTATGCTGGCACTAACAAAAAATGGTGTATAAGTTTCTTTTGTTTCAAACTTGTGTGGCATTTGAGAGCACCACGACTGCATAGACATTTCACTAACATCAGTTCAGCTGGAGTTGTTTCCTCTTGATATTCCAGGTAAACAATCAGTTTTACCAGCTGTGCCGTTGCCTTCACATAAGGCAATATATCTTCCCCTTTCATTGTCCACTTCACCATCACTGCATTTCTCAGTAGTACGACAGGTAGCAAAACACATTTTGTCATTGGTCATCATGTTGTAACCAGCATCAGAGTCATTCTGCAACCAAGCATTTACGTTACTATCATCTACATCTGAACAACAAAGAATGTTTGCAAACATTTCAAGGAATTCAAAGGAGTTGATAGCTTCACAAACTTCAGTGGTGGTATCAGAAACAGTAGGCCGTACAGCTTTCCATGACTTCAGGACCAATAGTGTAGTAACTGGTCCACAAGAAGACACAACCATAAATATCACATTTGATATTTTGATTTCAATAAAGAAATCACACCAACTTATCCCTCTTCTTCAATTAATTCACCCAGTAACTGTCTTCTGTATACATGTTTGTTTGCTCCAACACACCCTGACTCATCCATCATTCTGGTGTCACCACTGATGAGCTGTTCCATTCCCAGATGTGATGGTACATTGTAAGTAAACAATATGGCCTTCAGCTGGAGCTCCTCTTCTTCCAAATATCTTCTCACAGTTGGCACAAAACCATCGTGAAACCAGTTTTTAAGAATGCCACTGTACATCCAAGTATTAATTTGCATTTTGTAAACAACTGGCAAACAGGACTAATTAACATGTTTCAATGCATGCATATGTTTTGATTTTCACATGAACAGGAGATGGAATTTGTGTCTGCTGGATGCAGTGCTACAGGCCATAATTGTAACTCAATCTTACACCTCTTGTAACTCCTTGCTGAGTTGTCTAATATGAAAATCAGTGTCTTACAAGGTAGCGTGCAATAAAGTCCATATCCATCTGCATTTTAAATCTGGTTCGCAGCCACCATATCCCCCGAAAAACTTTCACCCATCACTGGAAGCTGGTGCATGCTCTGACAAGAATTCCATCTTTGCAACCAACCATGGCTGGCTGTGAAGTTAAGATCACTACTGGGTAGTTGGCTGTTCAAGTTCAGCACCTTTTCCTGCTGAAATGGAGCTGATATAGGAAAACCATGCTCTTTTCCCACTGAATTGAATGAATAATGCTTCAGTGAGTGTTTCATTTCTTGCTTTCTTTATTGTACTGCAGTTCTGCAAACTGTCTTTAGTCATTTTGAAGCAAAACTTTTCAATTACTTTTAGGGTTTTCTTTCAGTTTCACAAATTTGATGTCCCTACACTACAGATATGTTCTTCAGTAATTCTGCTTTTTTCTGTTCTTTTTAGTGTTTCAAACTTTTTGTCCATCAAAGCAACAGCTATCTTACACTTTGATGCCGTTTCACTCTCACACTCAAAAATGGGAACAAAAGAACTATACTGGTACACCTTCTTAACTTTTTAAGGAACAGATCCACACTCACCATAATAATGGCAGCTGGAAAGGTGGGACGAGAGATCTCTATGCTTCCTGCAGGAGTAACATAGCAGCTGACATATTTTGCATATTTTCAGTCAATAATGCCATAGGGAATAACATTCCGGGGTAACTCATCTTTAAGAAAGAAAGTCTTCACTGCTAAGAAATGTGCTACAAGAATAATATTTGGTGTTCACCCAAAATCATCTTGTAGACATCTGTTTAAGGAGCAGGTTACTCTGACAACTGCTTCACAGTATATTTATTCCCTCATCAAGTTGGTTGTAAATAATCCACTACAGTACAAAATGAACAATGATTTACAAAATTACAGTACCAGAAGGAAGAGTGAGATTCATTATTCCACATTAAGGTTGTCATTAGCACAAAAACGGTGCACAATATTGCAAGAAAAATTTTTGATTACTTACCCAGTGATGTAAAATGTCTGACCGACAGCAAAAAAAAACTGAAAACAAACTGAGAAAGTTTCTTCTTGACAACTCCTATTCTGTGGAAGAATTTCTATAGTAACATGCGAAATGTGGTGGGTAGGAATTACTAACTCACATCTGTAGAAAAGATATAAAAAAGAAGCTGTTTAGTAATGTTGAGCATGTAACCATACTTACAAATTAATTTGTGAATGTAAAATGACTCATCCCACTTCATTACGGTGTATCAAGCAAAATTATCCTTGGAACATGAAACTAACTAACAATTGTACATATACCATACCATATCAACAGTATACATTACAATTTCATCTTTTTGAGCAGGATAAACAAGGTTCTTGCATACATAGGAACATATTTTAGTGTGTGAATTAATTTATTCATGTATTACATGGCTGTCAAAATTAGAAATTCAAACTGAATTCCCAATTTATATTTAAGTACATGAATGTAAGATTAATTCATTGGAAGAAGTATTCATTATTTTACAGACTTCATCTTCATACCAAAATGAATTTATTTTGTTCATGCAACTATTAAGATACATCACATTTGTGAATCACAGGTCACATAACTCAGAATGAAATTTAAAAAAACTTTGATGAACATTGCAGAATAAAACAAACATTTACTCTTCACAAAACTATCATGGTAGGTACAACCATAGCAGTTTCAAATGTAATACAAATGGAATAATATATGAAATTTCAAGTTACTGGAACTGGCAGATCCTTTCTTGAGAGGAAAAGGCAGTTGGGAAAACAGGAAGACAAGGAGATAGTTTGGAATTATTGTAACAAATACAAAATAAAACATAAATCTTTGCTCAAAGGGACACCAATGCAGTAAAAATAAAATGAGTAACAAATAACTACAACACATGAGATTATACTGTTTTTGGAGGTTTCTATCCATTGATACTGGTTTGGCAGTTGCTATGTGTGCATTTGTCTTCCATTCTGGATGGAGATCACATAAACATTATGTCAGCACTTCTACTCCATCTGCTTTAATAAGTACAGTTTCTTCAAATTGAGCAGATCGTGCGTTATCTACTGATACACATGTCCAGCCATCTTCTAGGACACATGTTCCAACAGAGCCATTTGTAAGTGCAGGTTCAATTGTAAATGTCATTCCTGGAAGCATTACTCCACCAAAATCATTACCTGTAAAACAATCACAATATGAACAAATGAATGTTCAGGAACTGTACAAAAGTCTGAAAATGGAAGTTCCACATGAGTGAGATATAAAAAACTGGAACCAAATACCAGCACTATGCTGCTAAAGAAAGAATAATAGAAAATAGAAACAGCAAAGGGTTGCAAGCAGAAGCATAGTCTATATCTACAAACATATTCAGCAAATCACCACATGATATATGGCAGATGATACCTTGTACCACTACCAGTCACTCTCTTTCCCGTTCTGATAGCAAATGGAGTGAGGGAAAAAGGACTGCCTATACACCTCCCTATGAACCTTAATTTCTCTTATCTTATCTTCAGGATCATTACACAAAATTTACACTGGCAGCTATAGAGTCATTCTGCAGACAGCTTCAAATGCCAGTTCTCAAAATCTTCTCAAAAGTGTTCCGCAAAAAGAATGTCATCTTCTCTCCAAGGACTGCCACTTGAGTTCACGAAGCATCTCCATAATACTAGCATGTTGATCGAACCTACTAGTAACAAATCTAGCAGCCTGCCTCTGAATTACTTCAACATCTTGTTTTAATATGACCTGGTGGAGATCCCAAGCACTCTAGCAATACTAAAGAGTGGGTCACACTAGTGTTCTATACATGGTCTCCTTTACAGATTAGCCACACTATCCTAAAATCTTCCCAATGAACCAAAGTTGACCATTCACATTCCCTATTACAATCCTTAAGTGCTTATTCAATTTATATCGCTCTGAAATGATATGCCCAGATATTTAATCAACATGAATGCATCAAGCAGTTGCTGTATTTGAGCATTAAGAAATTTCTTTTCCTACTCACCTGCATTAACTTACATTTTTCTACATTTACAGCAAGTGACCATTCATCACACCAACTTGAAATTTTCTCCACGTCATCTTGTATCCTCCTAAAGTTACTCAAGATGACATCTTCCCATTTACAACTGCGCCACCAGAGGACAGCTACAGATTGCTGCTAACCCTGTACATCAACTCATTTATATCTATAGAAAATAACTGAAGTAATATATAAAGAAAGCAAGAGACTGAACTGTGAAATCCTGCTGTTACTGAATGCTGATGTGATAGTACTCTGATATGCACTTCTGTCTTCATAATGCCCTATACTCAGATAGAGAGAGCATATTACTTGTGGATCTGGCGCCTTCACCAACCACTACATTATTAAACAAGTCACTGCTGCCTGTGGCCACTGTAGCACCCAAGCAAAAATAGAGTCAGAGAAGATATAAAATGTACCTCATTTTATTTTCATTGCCCAGAGTTCATTGGCTGTGGAGATGTAAGTACTTTGGCAAAGACGGTTTCTGAAGTATCCACAATGCACATAGCTATGAGTCCAAATCAGTCAGAAGTTCATCATGTGGTCCCAGGTCTATCAATTGTTGCTGAAAAGAGCAGTATTCCAACAACTTCTTAGGCTATTAGGATCTGTACTCGATTTGAAGAGAATTAATAAAAGTAACTATCTCGATGATGTGGAACTGTTCTACCCACAAAATTTTAAGAGCAACACTATGATTCCCTTGGATAATCTATTAAGGAAAAGAAAAGAAGATTAAGGTTTAATGTTCTGTCAATGGTTAGTTCATAAGAGATGAAGCATAATCTGTTTGGGGAATGAAATCAGCCTTTTCAAGCAACCATACCATTATTTATCTCAAGCAATTTCAGGAAATCATAGTAAATCCATTAACAACGTGATGCAAAATGTCATGGTGAAGTTGACCATTACCAGGGGCAGAGTGGTAGGCATGTAACATGCCATACTGAACATCATCTTCAGTGGCTGTGCTGTAAACATTGGACAGAACAGTATTCAGCTCCCACCTCTAAAAGGGGATGCATAAAATATTTAATTTTTTGAACCATTTGAGTGAGTGGTATTTGTGAGGAGAATGACTTCCACAGATATTTGCTAATACGTTACTGCTGCTGGAAAATACCTCATTTTCCCCTATATGATGGTTTGCAAGTTATTTCTTTAATGACCACTGTACTTTCTTGTACAGAATTCAGCCTCCGTGTAAGAGGCCCATGCAGCTGTAGACTGCTACATGCAACTTATTGTAGCTGCTTACTAAATATTTTCTAGAATATGTCGAATAAAATGTGTTGTCTTTGAATGATATCAGCTTGGGGGACATTTTAATAGTTTCTCTTTTGAAAGAGTTTTGCATGCACAGGTAAATGGCATCAATTAAATCAGTCTACTCTTATGTACCCAGCAGGTGGACAGCTAAGGAATCGGACGGTTGCTCTTTTAGTATGTAACAGTATATTGATATTAGAGTCAGTTCTAAACCCTATTAGTTTTAAACTGTTCAAAAATGTTTTGCACCAGCTATATACCTGAGAATGTTTGTGGACTCACATTCAAGTGGAGCAGGGAATGAAAGACTAAGCCTCATGAAACTAAGAAAAATCATCTTTGCTGTGAAATGAAAACAAAACAACAATCAATATTAAATCACTCTGTTGTTTGAATGTTTACATCTAAACCTAAAACTGTGTCAGTCCATCCTGTTTACTGTAACATGCTTGGAACCTTTTTGTCACGCCATCCAGAAGGTGGCCAGGTAGTTGCTGCTAAAACACACACTACTATTCAATCAGAACCACTGTGAGGTCAACCAGTGTTTGAGCACAGTTCCAACAATAATACACTGCAAGTTTCAATTGGGCCTGATGCTGTGTGTCCTCAATTGGGTTCCTGCAAACAGGCACCACAGGCCAATCCATTTCCTTGATTTCTGCTGCCTCCTCAAGGAAGATGTTCATGAGGTGGGTGCAGTGTGCTCATGCAGTATCATCTGACAAGGCAAACCCTTTGCTAAAATGTTGATGGTACGGCTGTACATAAGTTGGATGATCCGGTTTTCATATTACACAGGCATCAAACTGCCCTTGATGGCACTGAGATGCATTCACATCTATACATAATACCTGCCCAAAACATGACTGGCCCCAACTCCATGCTGAACTTGAGCGACTGTGCATGCCTGAAGAGAGTCATTGATACCTGACTGCCTCTGGGTTCTTTTATCACAACTTTCTGGCATCAGAAAAAATCTGCATTCACCAATGAGCAGAGCTTGAAGCTACTGATCCAGGTTTTAATCCAGATGTTCCCTCGTCCACCTTCTTTGTGCATCACTATGCTGGAGGGTTTGTACTGTTACTTGTAATGGATGTCTGGAGGACAAAATTACTACGTGGAAGTGGTTTAGTACTGTCTGAAAAGACACAATATATCAGTAAGATAGATGAGACTATCCATGAGATGTTTTTATTGCAGCAGAAAGCAACATTAATTACCTTGAGATCCAAAATTAATTTTACTTTGATACTATAAGAACAAGAATAACTACTACAGGTAAACTTAGATTAAATAACCATCGTATTCAGGCACATACATTTTAGAGGATTATTATTATTATTATTATTATTATTATTATTATCATTATTATTTTGACAGTTTGTATTAAGATTCTTAGCACCCGAATTAAAATCTCGTGGTTTAACTCTGGTTAAATTTACTTAAAGGGAGAAAAAAGAACAACTTATACCAAAATAAAAAAATATTGTTGTTTGGAAAATAGCCTTAAAATAAAGAAAAGAACTTGATGATGATAATATTAAAATACTACAGTAGATGGTTGTAGCTGGCTTTTCAGATAAAGGAATGAGCCACACACAGCAATGCACTAAAACCTTTAGCCTAAGAGTTTAGGCTGTAGTCTGTGTATAAATCTGCTGGGAGTAGAGTGTGCAAACATTCAAAAAGCATACTCACAACAACCTGAGGTGACCACCAGTGGCAGCCCGGTCACTGACCACCATCACCAGATCCGCACAGGGGTGTGTGCGTGCGTGCGTGCGTGCGTGCATGCGTGCGTGTGTGTGTGTGGATGCACGTGTAGCACTACACCACCGACCAGCGATGCCTGGTGTGGATAGCGTCATTGTAAGGGCATGCACAGACCTCCATCCTCAGTTGTTAAATGTGCACGAGATTTGTGATGTGAACTACCTTCAGTGCATTTTTGTTCATGTCACTTTGAGCCCCAATAAATTTCATCTCTTTTATGGCTGTGTGTTTTCCTGTGTTCCTGGTTAGAACACAAGTGATGACATTGAGGGTTGATTCGGACATGTTTCAGATTCAGTGGTTTTTCTGCGATTTGGCTCCAGTCACTTATGCACAACAGTAGCCTCATTGAGCCATGCTGAAACAACTGTTGGTTATATTGACCCAGGCTCAGCTGCTAGTTGTTCACCTACCTGTTCATCCAAAATTTCACTTAGTTACTGACCATAAGCCCACAGTTTCTCTGTTTAGCTCATCATAGTCCTTACAGAACAATGCCACTCATCATCTTTGGTGGTGAGCTCTGTACTTGTGATGGTACAATTATGAGACCTATTTTAGTTCCATGTCACAACTTGCGAACATGAACCTTCTGTCTCATCTCACCATGGCCCCGACTTGTCACTCAACCAGGAGGAACTGCTTTGCTTTCAACTGGATATGGAGGTGTGCTGCACGGCAGATTGCTCCCCATCACCAGCTCCTGTACTACCTTTGCTGTGGTGGCAGACCTGGTGCTCCAGCAGGTCGTACACATGATACGAAATGAATGGCTCAACTATCCACTGGGACAGGCATCAGACCCACTTCGGAATTTTATGTGTTGCGCCATCACCTCTCCCTCTTAGATGGGGTTATTCTTATGTTGACAGAAGGGTTTACTCTTTGCATTGTGGTTCCAGAAGCTCTTTAGCATGTGTTTTGGCTGTGCATCAATCAGGAGGTGGAACAACTTGTCATGGCCTGCCATAAGCATTTGGGTCAGCAAGTGGCCCTTTGTATCTTTTTTTTTTTTTTTTTTTTTTGGTCTTGGGAAAGACTGCAAATTGATATTGCTGGTCATTTTTGTACACCTTCTGGTTACTGGCTGTTGCTGTTTTTCTCATTTTCTTTATGTAATTCATGACAGCAGACACAACTGTCAAGGCCCAGTTGAAGATCTTCTCCATAGAAGGCTTGTTTTGTATCCTGGTTTTGGACAACGGCCTTCAGGATGATTGTACACACAACAGCATTCACCATCTCACAGCACCTCCCTTCCATCTGCAGCTGAAGGTGAGACAACATGCCTCGTCTGAAAATTTAAGATGCAGACGTGAAAGTATGTACAAGATTTCCAGGTCAAGGAGGCTCCCGCATTTCTTTTAAGCTGTTACAGAACAATGCCAATCATGGCCAAGAGTCTCATTAAGCTCCTGCATAGGCATCAGACATGGATGTTGCTCAACCTTTTGAAGTCAGGCAGGTGTTCCCAGTGGCATTGGTTTCCTTGATGTTCAAATCTGGCACACTAGTCTGGGCTAGTGCATTTGGATGGTGCCCTCACTGGATTTGGGCCATCTTCCACAGCTAGTGAAGACTCTGCATCTTCATGGTTTGCACTGAAGACTGACTTGCGGTATACCGCCAAAATCAGTTGTGTCCCACGATGGGCACAGGGCTCCCTCGTTGGATAATGGACCTGACACCTCATTCTTCACCACAACTGACCACTCCAGAATTGAGCAGGCCCGGTCTTGTCCACCTAACCAAACAATTGTGGCTTTGTCAGCACTTATGGCAGGTTTGCTTCCTGCAGCCAGTGCCGGCACCTCCAACTAGGTTGAGCTGGCGTTGCTGTCAGCAGGGATAGAGGGTAGGTGTACCCATTGCCACAGCCTCTCCTCTCCAGTCTGCTGTGCTCACTGCCGGTGTTGGTGCCCTCATCTCACACACTTTCATCCATATGTGCTGGTCCACATGAATTGGGAACTACTTGCATATTTGGCTGCCACCCCTGTCATTGCCACAGCCATCAGTCACAACATCATGGATGGTGATGGTTGGTCTTTCCTTTCACAAGGAAAGAGGAGTATAGTAATCTGCCAGATGCTATACCTGCCACCCACAGTGGATGTAACTCAGGCCGCTATGGCAAGTGTAGTGCATGCCATCATTTAAACAGCATGCCCACAACTAACCAAGGTAGTCATCGGGGGCAGCATGGTCAATGACCGTTGTCACCAGGTCTGTCATGCATGCAGCACTATACCAGCAACACCTGACATGGATAGCATCTTTATAAGGGCATGCACGGGCCACTGGCCCTCAGTTGTTAAATGTGTTTGAGACATGTAAACTGCTTTCACTGTATTCTTGTTGATGTCACTCCATGACCCATTAAATTGTATTTCTTTCACAGTCATGTGTTTCCTTGTGGCTCTGAGCACTATGGGACTAATGTTCTGAGGTCATCAGTCCCCTAGAACTTAGAACTACTTAAAACTAACTAACCTAAGGACATCACACATATCCATGCCCGAGGCAGGATTCGAACCTGCGACCTAGCGGTCACACGGCTGCAGACTGTAGTGCCTAGAACCGTTTGGCCACCACGGCCAGCTATGTTTCATTGTGTTCCTAGTTAGAACAGCCTGGACAAATCATAACCATTTTAAAATGTGTGCAACATTCACTTGTTTCAGTGTTAGCTAAATTAGAGGCCAGGTCTCAAATTAAATGCTGCTCTCTTATTAGTACATAAAGTGAACTGCATACCCCACAAGCACCACAGACTTGTGGATCCTCTTGCCAGAATAAAACATCATGGGTTGGAAGATAATCATAAATGTAAAGACAGGTTTCACAGGCTACGGTTTATTTTCTGCCATTTCCAGTCATTTTTTGCTCCAGTGGCTTATGACCATTTAGATACACAGCTGACAGGGGTAGCACTTTTTTCTGCAGTGTGATCCTGACAAGCTTCTTTACTTGCTGCGTCAGCTGTCTAATTTCCCAAGGTTCTGATATGTCTATAGAATACTACTTCTATTTTATGGATATACAACTAAAAAAGGCAATTCTAGAACATGTGGACCATTTTATATGCTGGGTATATCTATGGAATCACTTGGAGGGCACTGAAGAAATTGGAACAGGAGAGAAAATTCTTCCCCCCACTCCCCATAATTTTTCTCAATCTGCTCCATTGCTGCCATGTTTGCTTATAGTACTGCAGACTGTACATTCATTTGGCAGACAGTATCCTCAGCACTATATGCCAACAAAAGTCTCTCAGAAGAAAGTACACTGAGTTTGGAAGGTAGGAGACGAGGTACTGGCAGAAGTAAAGCTGTGAGGATAGGTTGTGTGTTGTGCTTGGGTAGTAGCTCTCAGATGGTAGAGCACTTGCCTGTGAAAGACAAAGGTCCCGAGTTTGAGTCTCAGTCCGGCACACAGTTTTAATCTGCCAGGAAGTTTCGGCTATCACACCATTTTCTGGATATTGCCAATATGGTTTCATCTGACTGAAGGCAGAAAAACTCTTTTGTAGGCAGATGAATGCTGTCCAAGAGGAATGGCACATCCAACTACTTCACATGGGTTTATGTTGGAGCAAATTATTGCTACTCTTCATGAATTTATTGGCGGAAGTTTTAGTTCATGTGACTGGGGTAGTGACATGAAGCGGTAATGATACTTAGTCTGACTGTGTGGCAGAAATGTGGGAGCAAAGTGGAGGAGAGTCAACAATCTGTGAGGAGGGTGACAACTGTGAAACATCTATGAAACAAAACAAATTCTTAGTGGGCTTTCTTATATGCCTTTAAAAACTTCAGTTCTTGGAAAATGTGGACCTACAGATAGACACCATAGTGAAAGCTTTCAAAATGTTTTTTGTGACGCCATCTTTGAGATAATTATACACGAAACTAATCATTTAGATGTTAAATATATGCAGTTAAAAAAAGATATAAAATCACTTTCAGGAATTCACAAGTAGAGAACAGTGATGCATTTGAATTTTACGTAGTTCTTGCACTGCAAATGCTAATGAAAATCACCCACAATCAATCGCTCCTAAGATTTCCTATTTCAAAATAACACAGCAATACAGGTTTGAAATGACAGCACCATTTCTTCATTATACACTCCTGGAAATTGAAATAAGAACACCGTGAATTCATTGTCCCAGGTAGGGGAAACTTTATTGACACACTCCTGGGGTCAGATACATCACATGATCACACTGACAGAACCACAGGCACATAGACACAGGCAACAGAGCATACACAATGTCAGCACTAGTACAGTGTATATCCACCTTTCGCAGCAATGCAGGCTGCTATTCTCCCATGGAGACGATCGTAGAGATGCTGTATGTAGTCCTGTGGAACGGCTTGCCATGCCATTTCCACCTGGCGCCTCAGTTGGACCAGCGTTCGTGCTGGACGTGCAGACCGTGTGAGACGACGCTTCATCCAGTCCCAAACATGCTCAATGGAGGACAGATCCGGAGATCTTGCTGGCCAGGGTAGTTGACTTACACCTTCTACAGCACGTTGGGTGGCACGGGATACATGCGGACGTGCATTGTCCTGTTGGAACAGCAAGTTCCCTTGCTGGTCTAGGAATGGTAGAACGATGGGTTCGATGACGGTTTGGATGTACCGTGCACTATTCAGTGTCCCCTCGACGATCGCCAGAGGTGTACAGCCAGTGTAGGAGATCGCTCCCCACACCATGATGCTGGGTGTTGGCCCTGTGTGCCTCGGTCGTATGCAGTCCTGATTGTGGCGCTCACCTGCAGCGCCAAACATGCATACGACCATCATTGGCACCAAGGCAGAAGCGACTCTCATCGCTGAAGACGACACGTCTCCATTCGTCCCTCCACTCACGCCTGTCGCGACACCACTGGAGGCGGGCTGCATGATGTTGGGGCGTGAGCGGAAGACGGCCTAACGGTGTGCGGGACCGTAGCCCAGCTTCATGGAGACGGTTGCGAATGGTCCTCGCCGATACCCCAGGAGCAACAGTGTCCCTAATTTGCTGGGAAGTGGCGGTGCGGTCCCCTACGGCACTGTGTAGGATCCTACGGTCTTGGCGTTCATCCGTGCGTCGCTGTGGTCCGGTCCCAGGTCGACGGGCACGTGCACCTTCCGCCGACCACTGGCGACAACATCGATGTACTGTGGAGACCTCATGCCCCACGTGTTGAGCAATTCGGCGGTACGTCCACCGGCCTCCCGCATGCCCACTATATGCCCTCGCTCAAAGTCCGTCAGCTGCACATACGGTTCACGTCCACGCTGTCGCGGCATGCTACCAGTGTTAAAGACTGCGATGGAGCTCCGTATGCCAGGGCAAACTGGCTGACACTGAGGGAGGCAGTGTACAAATGATGCGCAGCTAGCGCCATTTGACGGCCAACACCGCGGTTCCTGGTGTGTCCGCTGTGCTGTGCGTGTGATCATTGCTTGTACAGCCCTCTTGCAGTGTCCGGAGCAAGTATGGTGGGTCTGACACACCGGTGTCAATGTGTTCTTTTTTCCATTTCCAGGAGTGTATATATAAAAGGGAACTAAACACATTTTAAAGAAACAAAAGGTTATTCAAGTTGAGTTCATTGAGTCATAACTTGAACAACAAGCTCAAATACGTATACAACACAGGGAAAACATTTTAGTGGATGACACTTTATGGCAACAAAGTGGGATAATAAGAACATACCTCTCTCTAAAATAAGTGAAGTTTGGAATAAGATTCTATGAGCCCTGTGAATCATTCACAGGGGATGTGCAGTGCTTTGTAGCTTATAAAGGGAATTCCACTGAGATAACTATAGCACACTGAAATGGAACATCTAGAATGAATAGAAAATGAACCTCATGTCCCAAATTATACAAGATTGGTACTATGTCAAAATGTTACAATGGTGCTGAAATTGATGGACAAAAAATATTTATCCTTTTATTTCAATTTTTGTTATGGTAGTGCACACAAAAAGGGCAAAAGAGGCATGGAAGCATGAAAGGCTTCATGCATTAGGGAATATACAGGGTGATTATAATTAAAGTTAAACTTTCAAACCACTGTAGAAATAACACCACTGGTCAGAATGATGTCAAATTGCAACGGAATATTATCGGAGAAGGGGGAAAATGTATGGCAGAAGAAAAATAAATAGTTAGAAAATGTAGCAATATATGGCGCTATAAGCATCATAATTTAATAGTGGTTGACTACAAATGACAAATGAATCATACAACAATGCCTAAGGTGTACATTTGATGTTAAACAAACTGTACTATTCAGTGGGCGTACAGGTGTCATATAGTCAGTTACATAAGCCCATCCACCACAGCAAGGTCGTATCACATTGGATGGGAAAAATTGGTTTTTTACTGCCCTGAGGCCAAAAACCACATAAAAAGCACAACACACATCGGTTTTTAACTGTCCTGAGACCAAAAACTGCATAAAAACATCAATCAGATTGGTTTTTAATTGTCCTGAGGCCAAAAATTGCACAAAAAGCATAAATAACATCAATTTTTAATTGTCCTGAGGCCAAAAGCTGCATAAAAAGCATTGATCAAAATCAAATCATATTATTAATTTCTGTGTGGTTAGCACAAAACATGTTCAATATGCTGTCCATCGTTTTCTGCAACAAGTTGAAATTCAGATACAGCTTGTTCCACAACTGATCAAAGTGTTTCTGGGGTCAGAACGTGTTGCGCAATGCGTGCAATCAGAACACTGAACACAACATCTTTCAGATAGCCCAAAAGCCAGAACTCACATGGATTAAGATCAGCTGATCGGTGTGGCTAGGCTGTAGGGAAATGGCAGTTGATAATTCTAACATTTCCGAAACGGCGCTTCAGCAGCTGCTTAACTGGAATTGCAATGAGCGGAGATGCGCTATCTTGCATAAAAATGATCCCATCCACACTGTTGGAGAGCTGGAATAATGTGGTTGCGCAAAAGACACTCGTGCTGCTTACCAGTGACAGTACACATAACACGACTGGAAGCACCTGTCTCTTCAAAAAAATATGGCCCTATGATAAATGATGCAGCAAACCTGCACCACACAGTGGCCTTTTCAGGATGAAGTGGTACTGGTTGATTTGCATGTGGATTTTTCATTGCCCATATTCGACAATTCTGTGTACTGACATATCCTGTCAGATGGAAGTGAGCTTCGTCTGTCCACAAAATCTTCCACAACCAAGCTTTGTCCACTTCGATGCGAGCAAGAACTTCTAAAGCAAATGTCTCTCTTGTTGGCAGGTCAAAAGGAAGCAACTCATGCTCATGGGTAATTTTGAATGGATACAAAGAAGGATGTTTTGTAGGATTTTACGTACTGTGCTCATCACTAGTACGTCCAATATTCGGGCAATTCTCTGTGCACCACTCATTTGCACACCACCACTTATCTCCTCCTGCCTGCTTCCACTGGCATCAAATCAATTTGTGTCCTCCCTCTACCAGGTTGCACACCAAAAGAACCAGTCTTTTCGAATTTGTGAATCATTTTCTCCAGACCGATGGCCGTCATTGTACCAACACCTTTTTTCAAACCCTTCTGTGTCCAGAACTTCTGCAGAGCGATGTGTGCAGTCATCATTCTTGTAATACAGCTTTACACGCAGAGTGTGATCCTGCATTGAGACAGTCATGACAAATGTCACAGATTTGAAAGGAGGAAAAACTGTCTACCTGGCATGTCTATACCAACTTCAATGGGTAGTGCACTTGACAGGTGTTTTCATT
Source organism: Schistocerca gregaria (assembly GCF_023897955.1). NCBI lineage: Eukaryota > Metazoa > Arthropoda > Insecta > Orthoptera > Acrididae > Schistocerca > Schistocerca gregaria. Next base: position 469,634,964 of record NC_064931.1, read on the forward strand.
TATGTATTCTGATACATACAGCGTCATCTACTGACAAATTTTCCATCTATTTTTTTTTTCTTCTGCAATATGTTTTCCCCCTTCTCTGATAATATTCTGTTGCAATTTGACATCATTGTGACCAGTGGTGTTATTCCTACAGCGTTTTGAAAGTTTAACTTTAATAACAATCACCCTGTATTTCTTAAATATGAAGAAAAGAACTGAAAGGTTAAAAATTCCAATCTTATCTAAGGGAAAGAAAAGGTAATCTGAACTAGTACATAAATCTCAAAATGAATGGCCTTCAGAAAACTCTTCACCTGTGCAGCTGAAAGCAAGGCATTTCACTAAGAGAATTTTGCCATCTGAAAAGAAAAATAAAGAAATGAAGTGGTGTGCAGTATTCTGCAACAAGATAGGCAAAGAAAGAGACATCATACTGCTGCTGGAATGTGGTTTAGAGTTCTGTATACTGAAAGATGTTTCTACGGGTATCACATTAAAATCTCACTTTAAATGATCATCTAATTTCTAAATGTAGTGAGATCTTATTCATGGCAACTGTTGAATTATCTATTGAGGTTTGATGTATGGTCCCTATTATAAACCATTTCGAATGAAACCCAGCATCTCCATGTGAAATAACTACTTAAGCAACTACCAGTAGATTAGATACAGGCCCAGAAACTGTTAGTTTGAGGCAATCAGAGATGAATAAAGAATATTTTGTTCAAGCCTGGCACATTTTTCTGTAATCATAGACTATACAACACAGGAAAGATCTTTTCATAATCATGGAGTATGCAACATAGACTTACAACATATGCTGTTCATCTTTGACAGCCAGTCAACCAGTAACTTCCACAGAATTATTATTTTCAAACCATGTTCACTGCACATGTGAACTGACACTCATTCTGTGGCTCAATTGTTTTACGGCTTGAAAAACTGTTTGCTATCTGTCTGCCACATATTTTGTGATTCTGTACTTATCAACACACTGGGACACCCAGTTCAATAGATCTTGATGATTACTTCACTTAACAAAGTCTAATTATACTGAAAATTGTTGAACTTGATAATGGCAAAGGCTGAAATCATGATAGTAATGCAAAACAAAAAAGTTGTACAGTCAAGTGGCAGAAATTTCATTCAAACATCATTATATGAGTGTGGCCCAAAAATATGAAAATATTGTCAGCTGTCTATATGCTATAGTAAGACCCCGATTTCACTTATTATGTCATTGCTATTATTATGAAAGATGAATATTAGTGACAGTAGGATCATTCTGCAGTCTATCACAAATGCTGGTTATCTAAACTTTCTCAGCAGTGTTTGGCAAAAAGAAGATCTTCTTCCCTCTTGGGATTCATATTTGAGTTCATGTAGCAGTTCCATGATATTCCCATGTTGACTGAACCTATTCATAACAAATAGAGCATCACACCCTTTAATTGCTTTGATGTGTTCCTTCAATTTGACCTGATGGGATCCAAAACATTCAAGCAGTACTGAAGAACAGTTCACACATATGTTTTCTAAGTATTCTTCTTTACAGATAAGCTACATTTCCTGAAAATTCTCTTAATACACTGCAGTCAACCATTACAGCCTTATTTGTTTTCCTCTCTTTCAGCTGCTTTTCAATGCCAGGAATACCTAGTTCCGTATCCTCCACAATGGAGTTTGTGCAGCACTCAAATGATGGTAGGTCTGTATGATCCTCCTGCTGGAATGATTTTCTAAATGCAAAATTTAAAACTTCTTTAGCTGCTTTCCTTTGCCACACCAGACTCGTCTACGAGTGATTGAACAGAAGTCTTTGACCCACTTACTGGTTTTATGTAGGACCTGAAGAATTCTTTGCCAGATCATTTGCTAACATTTGATGTGAAAGTTATTGTATGCTTATATGCCAAAATGATTATAAAAACTCTTGTGTTTATATAAGCCACTGCTACAATCAATACTACCAGTTGTTACTAAAAGGTAAAGCTGTCCTCAGCCTTGAAGGGTGGTTTCAACACTGCATTGCATTACTGGGCATGGGCCTTCTGGAGATAGTTTGCACTTTCCTTCCTCTGACCTTTAAACTGACTATCCAGATACTTTACTTATAGTTTAATGTGAGCTCTGTGCCACAGTGCAACTTAGCAGTGTCCACATATACAAACCATTGACGGAGGTAAAGGAAGTGATAAGTGACAGAAAAACATTCTAGGACCAATTGATGATTGAACCCCCCCCCCCCCCCCCCCCAGAACTTTCAATTTGTAATTTGACACTTGCACATGTAACAACCAATCCACACAATGGTTCTCAATGCAACTGAAATTCTCTCTTACCATCATTACAAAAAGAGAGAAGAGTGAATGTCAGGGATTCACTAATTGCTTCTTGGCTCTGAAATGGCATTATTGCTGCTATAGTAATACAAACTAAATCTTGCTGGAAAGGTAACAACTCCCCCCCCCCCCCCAAACAAACAAACAAAAAACCAAACACACATTCCTTGTACATCCTATGGGACCATGTGAACCAAGACTACTCATTCACAGCATGAGCCAATGTACACAGTTGACACAAAAAAACTTAAACAAAAGGTATACCTTTAAATATATAGCATAAAATAAGTAATACACCACCATGAAAGGCCCTAAACTATTATGTGGAACTTATGTACAGAATAAAAGGATGGCACCTCCAACACAGGTTTGAGAATCTAGAATTAATCACTTACATATTTCAGTTTTGGTGAAAGTCTACTGAAAATGGGACCTGTGCAACAATGTACACCTTTCTGTACAATGACTAACAAAGTGTTTTCATGCCTTAATTATTTTTGTGTTTCATGTTCACTAACTTAAGGTTGAGGTTCCTTTCAAATGAGTCCACATTATTTACCATAAATCTGATGAAAACTGGCACTGCAGTGTTTTCTGACTGTCCTTTTTTTGCAAATTTACACAACATAACATGAAACTGTGGAAGTTTGGAAACATATTCATACATCTAAGAGCTACATAGTATTGTTGAGCTACTGCCAACTTCATCTGAAAACAGAAAAAATACTTAAATTTACAAGAATATGTTCCATTATGTCCCATGCAAGTCATCATAACAAAACTGGACAGCTAACATCATTCCTAAATGAACATACATGTCCATGAGCTTGTACATGTAGAGTCAATGTGATGCATTTACTTACAAATATGGTAGATATCGGGTGGTCCATGAAAATAGCTTCCTATACCATGACCCAAAACGTTTGGAACCACATTCAGTCTTTGCTTGTGAGCTTCTTCTTCAATAGCTGCACCTGAAAATAAAAAAATAAAAAATGAAAGTTGTACTCAGCAACCAGCTCAGTGAAATCTTTGATGGTTTTAAAATTTAATGTATTGCTGAACCAGCTGACACACTAAATTTAACAGTTCAACTAGTTACAAATTCTTTATTGCTAAGCTCATAAAGCACAAGAGATATGGAGAAGGAAACACATGGTAATCAACTGCCAGGTTTTCAAGTAAGTTTCTTCTATTTTAATCACTAGGCACTGCTTCTCTCTGATTTTATTACATTAGCATTATTGTTCAGTTAACATCTGAAATGTTGAGTTTCAATTGAACGTCTGCTAAGTGCATATTTATGTAAAACCAGTTCCTCACTGTAGCAAAAACAGATGGAAAATATTGTATACAACTTAATATTTTGACACTTAATTTTCTTAAATAATTAAACTCATTCCAGTCATTTTCTCATTATGATGTGCTCCACTTTTGTCATTTATTCAAGAATGTTTGACATAAATTCAAAGGCTCCATGAAGGAAAATCCAAAAGAAATTGTGTACCATATTTCCACAAGGAAAGAAAAGCATTTTGACCTTACTGGATATGTACCTTGGCTTAAGATATCTATTATGAAAATTTACTGAGAGACTCAGTGGCTGAATTAAAAAGGTGGAAAACATACACTTTTAACAACAGTTTCACTAATATTTATTTTTGCAGCCTACATTTCAAGTTATTCAGCTATTTTCCAGCACCACTGACAAAGATGTCATTATGCATAACGGTACACAGATAAACAGCAATAAATAAATAAATAAATAAATAAATAAATAAATATAAATAAAAATAAAAAATCAATTTCTAATACAAAATATACAAACTTTAATTGATAGACAAAAAAATCTTCTCATGAAGCAGAAGCAGAACACACACATAAAATATGGTTGTAAGTGACAAGCTTTCGGAGCCAGTGGCTCCTTCTTCAGGCAGAAGGGTTGAAGGGGAAGAAAGAAGGGTTAAGGAAAATGACAGGAGAGGTCTAGAAAAAGGGGTAGATTTCAGAAATGTCACCCAGAACTGTGGGTCAGGGGAGACTTACTGCACAGCAAATTATCTCTGTGCACTTAGCAGAATGTTAACTAGAGATTTCCATTTCAGAAAGCCAGTTTGAAAACTATGCTTGAAAATTTCTGCTAGTAATGGACATGATGGAGAGCCCATTGCTAGTTCATCTGTTTGTTGGCAGAATGTGTTTTGGAAACAAAAACAAAATTGCTTTAAACGCAGCTCTACAATACCCATAACCTTCACTACTGTATTTGTTTAAAGTGCCTTTTTTTCCCCTTCAGAGACAGTGGGCAAGCATAACCACTAACTAAAATACGCACATCAAATGAACATATTTACCAAATTATAATACTATGTTTTGCTCTGAAGTTTAGTTTTTTCTTGATCACAGCATTAGTTTTTCTTTTTGTATTGTGCAATAAGGCTTGAACCATAGCATACACTGGCTGAGCTGGGAAATTGTCTTTACGAAGCTTAATTAAACCACATAGTAATGTTAAACAAGAATCATTTTACCACTGCTCTTATTTCAGTCTCAAAGAAAATGCTCGTGCACTTATAAGAAGTCTTGCCTGGTTTATTTACCATGAATTAACTCATGGGGAAGAAGATGCAAGAAAGTAGGTTAAGATGGCATGGATATGTGCAGAGAAGAGGAGAGTACTACATGGGGAGAAGAGTTAAAGACCTACAAATTGAAGGATCAAGGAGGCGAGGAAGACCGAAACTGAGATGGAAAGACAAGGTAGCAGAGGACCTACGGGAGAAATGATGGCTCAGAAAAGAAGCACTGGGTAGGCATTTATGGAAGAGAAGGATACAGCAAAGCAATGCCGACCCCACATGACATGGGAAAAGGCTGAGATGATGATGATGATGATGATGATGATGATGATGATGATGAACTAACTCAGTACAGCTTTAGAGGATGGAAGCCCACACAAGTACAACTGAAATGTCCTTGTGATTCCAATTCCCAAACAGTTTATGAAACATTCCACAACTACTTATAGGTATGTTAAAAGCTCATATTGTTCCAAAGAAATATCATAAAACAAGAAAGGGTAAACTGTGGTACACCAAAGAGTTGGAGAATTTAAAAAATAAGCTAGTACTGTTAAAGCACCTTGGCAAAGTAAATAATTTTAATGAAATTAAGGACCTGAAAATAACCAATAAGAAACTGTATAAGAAAGAGCTACAATTGGCTAAACAAAGATACAACACCAATCTCATAAAAAGTTAGCAAAAACCAGTGCAAAACAGCATTGTCAGTAATTAACACTGTTACAGCTGAAATCAGAAATTTTGATAAGGCAGTCCCAATGCCAGCAAGTACGTTCAACAAAGATTTTATATATCCTGAACACTTCAAAGAGGTATGCCAAGACGAGTTCCTTAAAACTGTCAAAGAAATGAAAAAATTTATGCAATACAGATGTTTTTAATATGTCAGTCAATGTAGTGGAAGAAATTATACATTACATTGCAGCACGATTAACACATTCTATAAACTTGTGTCTCATAGAAGGGATTTTTTTTCTTGAACCTCTCAAACCAGCCAAGGTGACTCCATTCTTTAAGAAGGATAGCAAATCTGATCCAGGAAACTATAGGCTAATTTCACTAATTCCAGTACTAGCCAAAGTCTTTGAAGGCATAATGTATCAGCAGATGTACGAGTACCTAGAACTGAGTGATATGTTAAGTACATCGCCGTTTGGTTACAGAAAAGAAAAGTCAACTATACATGCCATCAAACCCTTAAATCAGAGACACTGTAGAAGCATTTGAGGACCATGCTCACATACAGGTAACCTTATGTGATGTGTGCAAGGCTTTTGACTGTGCTGACCACCCTGTTTTAATTCCTGAAGTTTAGTGCTTTGGAATATGTGACCAATATTTAAAACTCGTCAAATCATACCTAAACAAAAGGAATCAAGTGATGAGTTCAGGAAGTCATCTGGCAAACACACTGGAGGTTCAACATGGAGTGCCACAGGGTTTTAAATTAGGACAACTTCCATTCCTTGCACATATAAACGACTTACCGGGAAACATAGAGGTAAAGTCATATATGTATGGAGATGACACAACTTTTCTGTCTGTGAACCATGTAACTGATAACCTGGTTAGTAGTGTGAATTTGGCAAAAGAAAATGCAATTATCATGGTTAATGCAAATGGTCTACTATTAAATGAGAAAAAGACCCAGAATATATGGTTCTGTCTATCAAAGACTCCAAAAATAGAAAAGCAAAACATAAAATATTTAGGTACTTGACAATAAACTAACATGGAACTCTCATGTTAAACACACAGTTGCTAGGCTGTCAGGAGTTATACAGGGTGTTACAAAAAGGTACGGCCAAACTTTCAGGAAACATTCCTCACACACAAAGAAAGAAAATGTGTTATGTGGACATGTGTCCGGAAACGCTTACTTTCCATGTTGTAGCTCGTTTTATTACGTCTCTTCAAATCACATTAATCATGGAATGGAAACACACAGCAACAGAACGTACCAGCGTGACTTCAAACACTTTGTTACTGGAAATGTTCAAAATATCCTCTGTTAGCATCCACCCTCCATTGCATGAAATCCCTAATGCACTGATGCAGCCCTGGAGAGTGGCGTATTGTATCACAGCTGTCCACAATACGAGCACGAAGAGTCTCTACATTTGGTACCGAGGTTGCGTAGACAGGAGCTTTCAAATGCCCCCATCAATGAAAGTCAAGAGGGTTGAGGTCAGGAGAGTGTAGAGGCCACGGAATTGGTCTGCCTCTACCAATCCATCTGTCACCGAATCTGTTGTTGAGAAGCGTACGAACACTTCGACTGAAATGTGCAGGAGCTCCATCGTGCATGAACCACACATTGTGTCGTACTTGTAAAGGCACATGTTCTAGCAGCACAGGTAGAGTATCCTGTATGAAATCATGATAACGTGCTCCAATGAGCATAGGTGGAAGAACATGGGGCCCAATCAAGACATCACCAACAATGCCTGCCCAAACGTTCACAGAAAATTTGTGTTGATGACGTCATTGCACAATTGCGTGCAGATTCTCGTCAGCCCACACATATTGATAGTGAAAATGTAAAATTTGATCAAGTGAAAATGTACAATTTGATCACGTTGGAATGAAGCCTCATCCGTAAAGAGAACATTTGCACTGAAATGAGGATTGACACATTGTTGGATGAACCATTCGCAGAAGTGTACCCGTGGAGGCCAATCAGCTGCTGATAGTGCCTGCACATGCTGTACATGGTACGGAAACAACTGGTTCTCCCGTAGCACTCTCCAAACAGTGACGTGGTCAATGTTACCTTGTACAGCAGCAACTTCTCTGACGCTGACATTAGGGTTATCATCAACTGCACGAAGAATCGACTCATCCATTGCAGGTGTCCTTGTCGTTCTAGGTCTTTCCCAGTCACGAGTCATAGGCTGGAGTGTTCCGTGCTCCCTAAGACGCTGATCAATTACTTCGAACGTCTTCCTGTTGGGATACCTTTGTTCTGGAAATCTGTCTCGATACAAATGTACCGCTCCATGGCTATTGCCCCGTGCTAATCCATACTTCAAATGGGCATCTGCCAACTCTGCATTTGTAAACATTGCACGACTGCAAAACCACGTTCGTGATGAACACTAACCTGTTGATCCTAGGTACTGATGTGCTTGATGCTAGTACTGTACAGCAATGAGTCGCATGTCAACACAAGCACCGAAGTCAACATTACCTTCCTTCAACTGGGCCAACTGGTGGTGAATCGAGAAAGTACAGTACATACTGATGAAACTAAAATGAGCTCTAACATGGAAATTAAGCATTTCCGGACACATGTCCACATAACATCTTTTCTTTATTTGTGTGTGAGGAATGTTTCCTGAAAGTTTGGCCGTACCTTTTTGTAACACCCTGTATATCTGCTGAAGTGACTGATATGCTGTGTGACATTTGAATATGTAAGGACAGTGTGCTTTGCTTTTTTTCAGTCTGTTTCAAGGTATGGCAAAACAGCACAAAAATATGTGAAATTCTGGTGATCCATAAAAAAGCAATCAGAGTAGTGGCAAAGGTAAATAATAGGATACACTGTGAACCATTGTTCATTAAATATAGAACATGAACAGTTATTAATCTATATATTCTTGATAGTGTTAACTATATAGCTGATGAACTACCAAATTTATGCGTAATGAATCAAAGGCATGACAACAATACAAGAATCTGTAGTTCTCTGCTCTTGCCACAAAATAGATTAGCAAAAACTAACAATAGTCATAAGTACATGACAATTAAAATATATAACAAATTGTCTAAACATGCCCCAAGCATTACAATCAAAGTATTTAAGGAAAATTTACAAAACTTCTTGTTAACTAACCCACTCTATTCATTAGCAGAATTTTTAAAAATTCCCAATATCAACTTCAACATGTAAAAATGTATTTTATAAAACTAATAGATTCAGTGAACTGACAAGGTCTGTTTTATGTAATAATGCTGACTGACTAATACAGAATCTGAATCCTTCTGTGGTAATGCATGGAGAGTGCCCACTATCACTAAGTACATGATTGTATGTAGTGGCAATAAGCAAGGAGATGCCATGGATGTGTAGCAACATGGTCCCATGAAGCTTGGAGCTCATGGGCAATGGAGGAGTAGGTCCAGTGATGTGGGGCCTGATGGAGCTGCTGATGGCACTCAGCAGCAGTGATGCTGGTGAAGGCACCATCTGATGGGTAGCTGCAATGGCAGGCACTGTGGCCCCAAGCATAGATTTGAAGGTGGGTGGTAGTCAGTCTGCTGCCCTGACCAGAACTGGGCATCAAAGAGTTGGGCAGTGACCTAAGAACCCATCAGCTGAGAAATATAAGTGTGATGTCACGTAGAAATGTGACCTCACTGACACAAACAGGTGTCTGCCACCTGCACAACATGTATTGGCATGGCTTGTGCCACAAGCCACTGTGACAGCCTCAGGAGCCTATGTGGTAAACCACTCAGCAACTCCTCTGTTGACAAACAACATCCTGAGGTAACGCAGAGGCTGTACTTGGCCTGCAAAGCATATCTGCATGTGTGGTGGCCGTATATGCAGGGGCTCAAACCTGCAGATACTACACTCCTGACCTCCTTAACAATCTCAGAGAAGTGCAGTAGCCATGTGAGGAAGCACTGAGCAGCCACCAGAGCATATTGAAACAAAACAATAGGACAATAAGCCAATGAACGCAAAAACTGACCTGATGAAAGACACATGCCATGTCTGCATAGTATAAAGGCAACTAGCCACCACAGGCAGTGACTAAGAAGGCTGGGCAGAGGGAAAGCTGCAGCAAAGAGTTTGAGAAGGCATATCCTAGCCCTGGAAGAACACATGATGTGGATGGTTGGCAGATGCAAGGGCAGCCATGGAGGATGCAGCAGTGGCAGCAACAGTGGTGACTGCAGGGAACAGCATCGAGAGGGCTGGACACAACAGGGGGCAGCAATGACTGCAGAGGGAGGCAACATGGATGGCAGTGGAGGCAGCTGTGACAATGGCAGCAGAGATGACGACAGTTGGGAACAGCATTGCAAGGGCCAGCTGTGACAGGGCCAACAATGATTGAGGAGGAGACTGCATGGATGGCTGAGGAGATGGCAGCGATAATGGTGATCATGGCAACAATGGCTGGGAACAGTGTCAGGAGAGTCAGTGTCAGTGTCAGTGAGAGAGCAGACAAGGCAGGCTGGTCGCAATAGGCCGGGCTGAAAAAATTGCTGACAACAAATGGGCCAAAGTCTGACAGTATAATGTGCAAAGGCTGGGCCGATACCAGATGGATGTATCACAAGAATTCTGTGACCCAGAAATGGAGTGCCGCATTGCACAAAAACATTGCAGACAAGTCTGATGGCAGGAGGCCCAGCTTGTCATACATAAAACTCCTGGATTCCCTGCCCAAACGCTGCAGGCATGAAGGAGGCTGGAGGCACAGGGTGGGGTGTGCGAGGAGTGAGGGGTGGGTGGGAGGAGGGATGGGGATGGAGAACCTGAGTGATCCGAATGATACTCTGCAGCAGGTCCTGAATTGCCTGACCCCCTGAATGGAGGGGCTGGAGGCAACAATGAACTAACTGAGCGCCGATTTGAAGGGCACATTAACTAGAACTGGAATGAACACAGAGACATGAAGAATTCACATTTAATAACTCAGGACAAAGGTCCACATTTGGGTACAACTGAAATGTCTTTCTGTGATCGTCTGTACAGGGTGCCCACTATGATGAAGTCCAAGATTGTTGGCAGTGTCAATGAGCAGAAATGTGCTGTGGATGCATATTGGTATAGTCCCACAAATCCAGGAGCTCACTGGTAGTCAATAAGTGTGTCCAGTGAAGAGGAGCCTGCTGGAGATGCTGACAGTAGTCCAGCAGCTGTGATCCTGGCAGAGGCAGGAGACAGCACTATTTGGCAGATAGTAGCAGCAGGTGAAGCATAACCTTGAAGGAAGCTCGTGGTAGGTCTGGAGCCTAGTGCTGAACTGATTGGTGACCTAAGTATACATCAGTGGAGGAATACAGGTGTGATGTCACATTCACATGTGACAGTGCCGATGCAAATAGGTGCTATGACTGCAGTGCTGTTTACCATGACCTACATGCCATGCATCAGTGGGGTTTGTGCCGCCAGATGTTGTGGTGACTGCAGCAGGCTTCGTGGTAAACAGCTCAGTGACTCTTCTGTGAACAATCAAACTCCCGAGGTTCAGAATAGGGCCATACCTGGCCCGCAAAGCATATCAGCAAGTATTGTGGCCAAGTACACAAGGCCCAGCCCTGCATATAATACAGTCCTTACATGGTCCTTATTCAGCTTTGTAGCTTCACAGTTTTCAAGAAGTCTTCTTTGTATGATCTGTTTTAACTAAAAGCACCACAGTGCTCCCTTCACTTGCCTTTATCACAATCTCCATTAATGTTTACTTTCTTTTTTAACTTTCTGAGAGTGTGTGCTTCTCTGTTCCACTCACTTTTTGAATGAATGTGTTGCAAATGAAGTGATCAATTTCTTCTGCAGACTTGTATTTAGTAAGATTGTCATTTTGTGGAGTTAATTCTAGATTCACTCCCAACCAGTCTAACAATTTGGCCTAAGTGTTCTTTAGGGAGCATATATGTCAAATATTTTAGTAACTTCACTTTTTGAAGAATTAGGGATAAATTTGACAAATCAATAATGAAAAATGACAAAGACTATCTATAACTAAGCCTTAGTGTAGCACAGAAAGGATGAGATATTCAGTTACAAAATCTTTGAGCACTTACCAACTGATATAAAATAATAATAGATAATAAAACTAACTTCAGACGTAAATTAAAATAATATATACTTGCGAACTCCTTCTATTTTAGAGAATTATTTGAAGTATTATAATATTGTTAATACGGAGAGAGAGAGAGAGAGAGAAACAGAGAGAGAGAGAGAGAGAGAGAGAGAGAGAGAGAGAGAGAGAGAGAGAGTATACATTGTTAATTACAAAATCACTGAACATGAAAAATAAACAAATAAAAAAGTAGGTTAAGACAAGCAAATACATTGTGAGCATGTTGGTATATTTTTCACTGATAAATTGTATTATGATTTTAAAACTCACTAGATCCACATAATAGTAAGGGTTTGCAATGTGAGCCATGGACACTGCAAACAACTAAATTAAACTAGGCTATTTTCAAACTAAACTGAATTTTCGTAGGCTGACAGTCGGCTTTGAACTGTCTGTAGTTGAGCTAATTTTTTTCTTTGGTGTAATATGCATAATGTGCACTACAGCTGACGTTGTTTCTCTTGTCATTTTGTCTTATCCTGAGAACTTACATCGGTGCCAAATTTGTGTTAATTACAGAAGTATTAATTTTAAAGGTGCAGTCACAATGATTCTTGCACTATATCATTCCTTAAGATCCTCTTTCTCTCAGTAAATTATTGAAGTGGGCCCTTTCAGACATACAGCTGATGCACTGAGCAGTTGATGAGGACATAAACAAGACTTAAAACATTGCCAAACTTTCAGATAATGTTCTCCTTCAGATCCAACTAGTACAGAATAATCTCTCTCTCTCTCTCTCTCCCCCCCCCCTCCCCCCAGGTAATTACATAGTACAAGCCCTGCAGCTTGACAGGGTTATGGTGTTGCAACTGGTGGAGTGAATGGGTGGTGACAGAAGGTGGCTAATGGCTGAGAGGGAGCAGCAGCGATGTGATGAGATAAGAAAATTACACAGGTACAGGTGTGCTCATCCTGGTGTAGGCAATGGGAGTTGCTAGTGACACACTATAATCTGGAGGACTAGACGGAGAGGAGGAGGTACGCCAGTGGAAGAGGGTAACTGCACAGAGGAAAGTGTGAATACACATTGAGCAAAGAGGGAGGCCTGGGGGATAAGTGTAGAGGAGGGTGTGGTGGTGGCTACCAGAGGCTGAGGCCAGGATGCTTGCAGGATCAAAGGATGTGTTGTAAGGACAGCTCCAACCTATGTAATTCAGAGAATCTACATGATAAAGCTCATGAAGGAGCCAGTGAAGTTAAGCACACTGAGCTCATCAGCATGTTCTGCCGCTGCACGGTCAACTCCACTCAACGCCAAGATTTGGCAGGGCCATTCATTCTAGCGGACAGCTGGTTGATGGTAATGCCCACATAAAAGGCTGTGCAAGCAGAAGAGCTGGTATGTGATTTGACTTTCAAAGATGGCCATGCCTCCAACAGACTAGGACAGGCCTGGCTAAGATTTGTGCTCCCAGAGTGCACTCGCAATTCTGGAGTGTAGGCGAGTCTGGCAAGTGCTTTGGCTTTCCTCATCACTGCAATGTTCCAAAATAGTATATTTATTTTCACTTTTTTCCTATCAAGGCAATACATTTATTACTTAATTCAATAAGTACATTAGGTAGTCTTAATACAATGAGCAGAATAACACATCCTTTTTATTAAACAAAAAGTTTTACATACAGGCATTTAACATTAAACTCTGATATCCATAAATTCAAACATATTTCAGTTTAGAATATGTAACATATCTGGAACTATGGTTTGTGATACAGCCAAACACAGGCCATTATGTAGATCAAAATCTGTTGAACCTGAATGTAGATGTGACTTTGTCAGTTTCATATCTGCAAAAAAAAAAAAAAAAAAGTGTTTGCACACATTGAAATAACTTGAACAGCTTGTCTGTCCAGTTGAGGATATTGCTCCAGGGGTACCATTTTAGAAGAGTCTTGTAAATTGCTGGGTTGGTAAAACAGGTCATTGACCATGGTGCTACACTGTATATCTCTCACTTAAGTTCAAAGTAATGAGGTACATCGGATGCCAAAAGAGAGAATATTCTGACAAATGAATAGCACTCAGTCTTCAATTGAGTGAAGTCTTGGAATCTCTTCCAGAACTCATGAGGAAATGTTCCAATTACTGAAATGTGGTGTCATGCCGCGTATACAAATTACTGCCTTGAGTTTTGAGGCAGGCTCCAAATCACGAACTTGACACCAATTTTTCTGTGGATTTAATTTTTGTTTGATAAACACAATTTTGTCCGCCATATCCATTACTAAATGATTTTCTACCCTTGCATTAAGAGACTTAATGAATTCAAATAATTGTTGTTACCCATAAAAGATTTTTGTCACTAATTTACTTAGCCACAAGTGAGTTTTTTCCCTAATGCACACCTTCAGTTCAGCCAGCATTCACTCTCGCTCATCAGGAGACAAGTGCATCACATTACCTTTGTGTATGGAGATGGAATGACTTTTGAATGAGTGTTTTTTCAGCTCATAATAGTGTGATGGGATATTAAGCACTTTTTATTGTCTTCAAATGCTACAAAAAGTATAGAAATTCACACTCCACATTAATGATGTGGGTTCTCTACCTTTTCTTTTTTTGGACACATGTGTAGATGCCACAGTACTCTTAAATCTAATTTAACACAAGTAATAGTGCAAGTGAAGTGTTTGACATGTGATAAGGTGACTGCCTAGCTCTAACTGCACTCAGGTGCAGCCTTCCTTTCCTTCCTCATCCCTCAGCTCCATTCGCCACTGCGCTTAGCGCACTAGGCAGGAGTGAGGCCAAAGTGCTCATACCCATGGAGCATTGTTTGGCCAGGCCAGGTTAGGACATATCTGAAGCCAGACTGGAATAGTATTGATATGTAGGTGCCTTAGACATGTCTTGTAACTAGGTCTTCCATTCAGATACACCTCTGTATATAATCAGTGCTTGAAACAGGCACCAATATGGTGATCACTTCACATTTTACTTCTTTTACTTTCATGTTCAATAGAACTTAACTTTGCACTGTTCACTACTTCTACATTAATTCCATGTGAAGAAAAATTTAATCTAACTTTTCTTGCAGCAGTTTCAGCACATATCCTACTAATTCCTCTGTTTGAGCCTCTGTGTCTTATAACACACCCTTAATATTATTGATAAATGCTACCAATTTAATGCTTTTTCTTTTATTAAATTCTTTGCTAATCTTGATTTTATCACATACTTTACAGACCTCAGAACTAGGTGTTCTGCCTTTAATGGCATTTCTCACTGTTTTTTTCTTACATTATAACACATCCGTGGCTACATCCAAAAACATTTCTGTTCTCCTATCTCCCATGCAAAATTACTGAATTTTCTCTCTCTCTCTCTGTGTCTGTCTCTCATCCTCTGCCCTGTCACCCTTACTGCACTCCTGCTGCATTCACAACCTCCTCTCTGCAATGTTCCTCTGACTTTGTTCTATATCCCCCATCCAGTACACTACTCCACGCAACTGGGCACTGTATACAACTCTCCCCATCTCTGGCTAGAATGAGCTTACTCCTGCCAAAATCTTATACCAAACCCTTGTTGCCTTCCCCTTGCAAATCCTATATCAAATCCTTGTTGTCTCCCCCTCGCAGCCATTAACCAACATTTCCCAACCCTTACTCCCACTCCTCGGCTTCTTTCTTCCCTTGCCCTCTCCATCCAATGCAAGACTTCACCCCCGTCAAGCTGCAGTGCTAGCACAATGTAGTCGGATGGAGTGCCATAGCCATGCAGGAGTATGTGTACTCCCTTAGCTCTGAAGGAGGATTCATCCAAAAGTGTAGCAGCATTCTCATTCTTATTTCTGTGCTTGTCACAACTCAGTACCACCGCTATATGGTGAGATGATACCTTTAGTCCTTGAATTACTTATATTTCACCAAGAACTTTCCCTTCTAATAGTCAACACGAGTAAATATTTTATTAAGAACAGACTAGGAGGCAGCTAGTTGTGATATTCCACTGACCAGCATGGAAAATACAATATGTCATAAATGATGTGTAATTATTTATTTAATCAAAGTGCAACATTTTACATTACATTTTTAGATGGGGTATGTTACTAGTGCTGGTTTGTAAGCAAATAATTAAGTGTCAATAATTTATTGAATGGACCTTAATTGCTATTTCCTGCACAACCTGTAATATCCATCACTAGATGTGAGGCAATAATATTTTCGTATTCTTGTCGCACATATTGTCACCACTTGTATGGTACCTTCTCAGTCACATGTGTCTGTAGGACCTTCCTGTGATTTTTGTAATCATGGAGTAAACATGATATTAAGCCCTGAAGATACTGAAAAAGCTGCTGCTTTTGTGGAAGATGGTCACACCTTGCATTATGTTGCAGGAGTGCTGAGAACGACACCCTCCATGATTTCTAGAACCATTAGAAGGTGCATGAGAAATGGAGACTATTCAAGGAAACCAATATAAGGTCCAACTTCAAGTTCTCTGCAACCATCAGAACATCGTTGTTGAAGAACAAAATTGTAGTCACTGTCTACCTCAGCAATGCCACCCTGCTGTCTGCTGCCAGCATTGCAGTTAACACATTCCACCATGTCAGTGGTTAGCAGTTAGGTACTGGCCAAAATTGCTGTATAAATTGTGCTACCAACAAAAGCCATTTACCTTCTGGGAGCTTTCTCTATCTTCGACATCACCACGGATCTGGCATTACTCATTCGCTGATGTTACCCTTATTCATCATCGTTATGGCCAGGAGGCCATCATGCCATCCTTGGATGACTACATAGTGGGCATTAACCAGGACCACTACAGATGGTGGCAGAAGTGCTGCTGGAAACCAGTGAGCAACATTGTGGGACATTAAGTCTATGGTGCTACTTCATAATGGTGAGTGCAACACACTATTTTTCACACTTATGGTTTTCGTGTTGGTTTCAGTCCTGTTGAATATTTTCTCCATACAGTGTGCACAGGCTTTGCAATGTCTGAATCAGGGGTAGAGAAAGTTAGCATTGTAGAGGCATTCAGACCTTACTAAATCAAATGGTACAGATTCAGGCCAACAAAACGGAATTACACAAGTAATTACAAGTATCAGAATAGGATAGGAGGGAACACTCCTCATCCATTATAGTGACACCCATCCTTAAAACCAGTACCACCAGCAGAGTCTCTCTTTCTTCTACTAAACCAGGGGGAAGATAAGTGGGCATCAGTGGATAACTTACAGCAGATACTTTACAGCAGGTAAGCAATGATGTTGGTCAGAAAAACAACTTTTCCATATGGCTAAAATACATTCATCAGGTATAACATAGCAAGCTGCAAACAGCCCACCTGCTATTATTGCACTCCTACCAATAAATTTATACTTTTTACTACACTAAATTTCATCTAAGTCTAGTCAGACAAATTGTATATAAATGGTAAATTCCCAAACCTATTCAAATATTATTCATACAATATTGCACACAAATTTATTATCAGAGGATAGTTTTCAAGGTTCTGCTTGCAGGACTGTATTTAAGTTTTTCTGGAAACCATGTTAATTAAGAGTAATGGCTATGGCAGTTGAAAATTTTACTATTACACATAGCAAGGAATTCTGACTGAGCTAATCCATAATTGTGGTAATATTGACAACTATCATTAGAAAGCTAGAAATCCAGAATTTTCAGTAACACGTTTGAATTTTCCAGAAACTAATTAACTTGTCAGAGGCAGCTGTATTACAGTGCCTGCCACTGAAATAGTGTGGCTACTGTCACTGCCTTGAGCTGATGACATGACACCAAGAAATATTGAACCACCACAATGTTGCCAACATGATGAAAAGATGAGGAAATAAAATAAAAACTCAATAGTAAGATAGTGCCCATTTTACTGTGGGACCTAACAGTGTTCAGCATCCATTTAAAACTACTGCTGCCTTTTGCGGCATTACACCTGTTTAATTTCCAACTTTGACACTATACTTTCATTGCCCTAGTTTTTCTGCACCAAGTGACATCTGTCATTAATCAATTAAGCAAATAAGTAAGAATTTGCTTTATTTCAAATAAGGCAACTCTGTTTGTAAATAGGGAATTTGCAGTGCAGGTATACAAAATAATTCTGTAGCCTTTAATCTTTTTTTAACTAACCAATTATTGTGTAAACCAAATTATTGCCTGAACAAATAGCTCATCCACTCTAATGTACTTCAAACATATAGTTTTATAAAAATGTGTAGTTCCCAAGATTACAAATTATTATTACACCAGTCTATAAGTATCCCTCTCCTCCCAAAAATCATCAGTCCCACGGCAACCAGTACAAAACAACATTCTATTTACTAAAAGAGTCTGCTACCAGAATTAGCACAAGCAACATTTGTGTCACAAAATTTGCAGCCAGCAATTATATGAGCAACATCTTTGTAAAATGCCTTATTTATCATTAACTATTTGAATCAGTCTGTGATTAACTTCCATGCCCATTGTGTCTTGGTATTTTAGTGTCAATAACATGGACATCTGTTTACATCTACAAATGATCATTAAGTTTATTTTATCCAGTGACTGTTTGATAGAAATCCAACTTAGATATTCAACTGAGACTTGTTAGTGAAAGCACATGGTGAACATTTACCCACTGCCAGACTCTTTTGGAGGGTGTTGTATGTGACTACCTTACATGGTACACTATATGAGAACAGAAAATGGTCATCATGTTACTGTGAGTACTAATAATATGCAATGCTCTGAAGTAACTAAAAACCATGTTATGCATGTTATTTGAGAATGTATCATACAACCAGTTTTACAGCTGTTCAGAGAAACTCCTCTGATGAGAACTGAGTGCAAAACAGTGATCACATATAAGTACACATACATTAGGGACACTAAGACATATGTAGTGTATAATGAGGAGTTATGGAATACACCAATGTTTGAGAGTATAAAGGGTGGGTTTGTTATAGTGATACAGAATAAAGAAGAGCTATAGGTATTTAAGGGAAAAGTTGAACAACATGTTTCAGAAGCAAGAGGGGGCAGGGTGGGTTCCATTGAGAACTTTGTAGACAAGATTAAGAAATTAAAGTTTAATACAGATGAGTTAACAATAACAGAGAGTGATGTCACTAACAGGGTCCTTTTAGAACAGACAGAACAGAAGGTAATGGATGCATTTTTGTTGGGGTCACCTTCTGATGTATCAAGTAAAGTGCTGCAGCCACCTGCAACATATCCACCAATCACACAGTCATGTACTAAAGGCTGCTGAAGCTCCAGTCCACTAACGACACAACATCTGGAGATTGAATGAAAATAATCCAACACTGACACAAACACACTGGGTTGTTTTCACCCGAACCTCCAGGAGCTGCCACAGTACTGTACAGTGCCAGCCTTGCTACCACAGGCATAATTGTCACCAAAAACAATGCTGTCATTCAGAACTACCTTGCCTCCACAAGTCATGTACTGCTGGAGTGTTGAGCCAGTATCCTTCTGCTGGGTGAATATTTAGGTCATTGCCTGATTGCTCCACGTAGTTCACACTTGAGGTTTATGATGGCTGCACCTAGCAGCTCATGAGTCAGAGTTCACATGGTCAAGCCAATGGGGCATACCTCATCACAGTGTTCATGAACTTCATCCTTCCTCGAGCACCTTACTCTCACCACCACCCAAAGTACACAGACTTCAACTGTCTTCGAGCTTTCATCTTGCTGGACCTTGTCTCAACCACCTCACTGCATTCTGTCTTCAATCTGTCCTCAAGCACCACACTGCTCTCTGCTGATCATGGCCTCACAGACTTCATTTGTCTACGAACAATCCAGTGTAATCATCAGTGGCTGACTTTAAGCCTGAACTAAGTAATGCAACTCACATCTCAAGAAACTTTGTTACAGTATTCTGTTGCTTCATTTTCATAAATGTTCGCCTTGGTCATAAACATTACAAAACATAGGGGAAGACTGCAGATGTCATATGTTTCCAGTGTGGGCAATCAAGCCACATATGATGGGAATGCTGTGAGCTTCACAGTATGGACAGTGGGCGAATAGGGAATCCAGAACAGGATTTCAGGCAAACGCCTGACAGGGGACATGATAAGTGGACATGGGGCAGGAATAACATCTCACTGTTATCAGCAATGGGAGCTACAGAGCATCCATGTGGTGCTCCAGTTTATATAAACACTGCCAGAACAAACACAGTGGTGGAATTTTGATTGTATGGCTTAGTGGCTGGAAGGCAACATAAATTTATACTGGACACACAATCACAGGTGTCCACAGTAAGTTTCGACTACTTGAGGAAAAGGAGGTTGGGCCCACCACAATGTAAGATAAGTAGAGTGGGTGGAAACGATGTGCATTCACTAGGTTGGGCAATGTTGACTTTTCAGATTGGAGCAGAACAATTCTGTGTCTGTACAGAAGTTCTGCCTCACTTTGGCAAGAGCTACTGGAAAATCTTAGGGTAAGATTTCTTACTTACATATCACACTAAAATTAACCTTGATCAGCATATGGTAGAACTCAATGGTACACCATTCTGGCTGAAGGAAACTGCTGACAGTGCCAACACTGTTACAGGGATCATCCCTGGCAAAAGAGGTATCACTTAGACCACCTGTACGACCAGTAAGTATCAATTTGTGTGATAATGTACCAAAAGGTACAGGAAAACTACTGTGGGTTAGTGTGGGCACTAATTTGCTGGTAAACATATTATGTGTGGCAGAGCCAGTAAAGGAAAATGAGGAATTGGATAAGGCATGGTGTTTTATGTGAATGAGCATCATACATGTAAGGGAACTGGAACAGTGAGCAGTGCCTGTTGGAATAAGTTTGAGACTGAGGACACAGAGCTGTCTAAAGCACAGCTTTCCAAATTTTTCCTTGTGGTGACACTCTCCTAATATAAAAAAATTTCATGAGGCATCCTTCCACTAACATTAATAAAAGAGATTCTATTGTAACAAATGATATTTTACAGAAATATTATTTTTTTGTATTTCATTTGTGAGTACAGCATAATAATACATTAAACGCCTTTTCACAGATTCAAAACTTTTCAATACTGTTATGAATTCAGTAAATAACATGAGCTTGACAAATTTAGTATCTTCCCCAGTGGGCGTTGCAATCTACATCTACATCCATAATCTGCAATCCACCTGACAGTGTGTGGCAGAGGATACTTTGAGTACCTCTATCGGTTCTCCCTTCTATTCCAGTCTCATATTGTTCGTGGTAAGAAAGATTGTCGGTATGCCTCTGTGTGGGCTCTAATCTCTCTGATTTTATCCTCATGGTCTCTTTGGGAGATATACATAGGAGGGAGCAATATATATTGCTTGACTCCTCGGTGAAGGTATGTTCTTGAAACTTTAACAGAAGCCCATACCAAGCTACTGAGCATCTCTCCTGCAGAGTCTTCCACTGGAGTTTATCTACCATCTCCGTAATTCTTTCGTGATTACTAAATGATCCTGTAATGACGCGCACTGTTCTCCGTTGGATCTTCTCTCTCTCCTCTATCAACCCCACCTGGTGCAGATCCCACACTGGTCAGCAATATTCAAGCAGTGGGCAAACAAGTGTACCATAAAGTACTTCCTTTGATTTTGGATTGCATTTCCTTAGCATTCTTCCAATGAGTCTCAGTCTGGCACCTGCTTTACTGACGATCAACTTTAAATGATCATTCCATTTTAAATTGCTCCTAATGCCTACTCCCAGATAATTTATGGAATTAACTGCTTCCAGTTGCTGACCTGCTACATTGTAGTTAAATGACAAAGGATCTTTCTTTCTATGTATTCGCAGCACATTACACTTGTCTACATTGAGATTCATTGCCATTCCCTGCGCCATGTGTCAATTTGTTGCAGATCCTCCTGCATTGTAGTACAATTTTCCATTGTTACAACCTCTCGATATACTACAGCATCATCCGCAAAAAGCCTCAGTGAACTACTGATGTTATCCACAAGGGCATTTATGTATATGAGAATAGCAACGGTCCTACGACACTCCCCTGCAGCACACCTCAAATCACTCTCATTTTTGAAGACTTCTCTCCATTGAGAATGACATGCTGTGTTCTGTTATCTAGGAACTCTTCAACCCAATCACACAGTTGTTCTGATAATCCATATGCTCTTACTTTGTTCATTAAACGACTGTGGGGAACTGTATTGAATGCGTTACGGAAGTCAAGAAACATGGCATCTACCTGGGAAACCATGTTTATGGCCCTCTGTGTCTCGTGGACGAATAGCGTGAGCTGGGTTTCACACGATCATCTTCTTCTAAACCCATGCTGATTCCTACAGAGTAGATTTCTAGTCTCCTGAAAAGTCATTATACTCGAACATAATGTGTGTTCCAAAATTCTACAACTGGTCGATGTTAGAGATATAGGTCTATAGTTCCGCACATCTGTTCGACGTCCCTTCTTGAAAATGGGGATGACCTGTGCCCTTTCCCAATCCTTTGGAATGCTACGCTCTTCTAGAGACCTATGGTACACTGCTGCAAGAAGGGGGGCAAGTTGCTTTGCGTACTCTGTGTAAAATCAAACTGGTATTCCATCAGGTCCAGCGGCCTTTCCTCTTCTGAGCAATTTTAATTGTTTTTCTATCCCTCTATCATCTCTTTTGATATCTACCATTTTGTCATCAGTGCAACAATCTAGAGAAGGAACTACAGTGCAGTCTTCCTCTGTGAAACAGCTTTGGGAAAAGACATTTAGTATTTTGGCCTTTAGTCTGTCATCCTCTGTTTCAGTTCCATTTTGGTCACAGAGTGTCTGGACATTTTGTTTTGATCCACCTACCACTTTGACATAAGACTCAAATTTCTTAGGATTTTCTGCCAAGTCAGTACATAGAACTTTACTTTCGAATTAACTGAACGCCTCTTGCATAGCCCTCCTCACACTACATTTTGCTTTACATAATTTTTGTTTGTCTGCAAGGCTTTGCTAAACACAAAAATCTTCCTTCCTTTTTTAATATTTCTGTTTACGACTGAAATCATCGATGCAGTAACCACTTTATGATTGCCGATTCCCTGTTCTGCATTCACTATTTCAAATAGTTCAGGTCTCTTTGTCACCAGAAGGTCTAATATGTTTTCACTACAAGTCAGTTCTCTGTTTAACTGCTCAAGGCAGTTTTCAGATAATGCACTTAAAAAAATTTCACTGGATTCTTTGTCCCTGCCACCTGTTATAAACATTTGAGTCTCCCAGTCTACATCCGGCAAATCAAATCTCTACCCAGAACTATAACATCCTCGGGAAATCTACTCGAAATATTTTCCAAACTTTCCTTCAGGTGCTCTGCCACAACAGCTGCTAAGCCAGGGGGCCTATAGAGACATACAATTACCATGTTTGAGGCTGTTTTAACTGTGATCTTCACCTAAATTATTTCACATTTCGGATCTCCGTCAATTTCCTTCGATACTATTGCACTTTTTATCGCTATAAACACACCTCCCCCTTCACTGTCCAGCCTGTCTCTGCAGTATACATTCCAATCTGAGTTTAGAATTTCATTACTGTTTACATCTGGTTTCAGCCAACTTTCTGTCCCTAGTACTATGTGAGCATTGTGACCATTTATTAATGAGAGCAGTTCTGGGACCTTTCTATAGACACTCCTGCAGTTTACTATTACCATACTCATATTGTTATTCCCTGTTGCGTTTTGCCTACTACTACCTTGTCGCGTCTCAGGAGTCGCCTTGTCGTGCCTAGGGAAGGAATTCTCTAACCTAAAAAACCCACATGTGCACTCCACACTTACTCCGCTACCCTTGTAGCAGCTTCCTGCGTATAGTGCATGCCTGACCTATTCAGGGGGACCCTACGTTTCTCCACCCGATAGTGGAGTGTGTGTGTGTGTGTTTGAGGTTTACGGGCGCTAAACAGCGTGGTCATCAGCGCCCAAGCGCATAGAAACAGGAACACAGGCGGTGAAGGGACGAAGACGGACGCCGAACAAGGAGAACGGCTAAAAGACACAGGCCTGACGCAGTTCCAAATGCGCACATACAGAGGCAAAACAAGAGGAGAAGAAACACACTAAAAAAGGAAAGGAAACACAAGGAAAAGAGAACAGATACCGAAGTGAAACAAGGAGGTAATCGTGACTGGCGGACCTCTTACCTAAAAACTGGGTGAGCCAGTCACCCAGCAGCACATTAAAACCTTCTCCCTAAAATCCGAGGCAACAGACTGGACAGGACACAAAACCGTAAAACCTTAACCACAGTCGCTGCGTCGTCTTGCAAAATAGAGGGCAAATCCGGTGGCCAGGAAACCACCGCCCTCTGGTCAGAGAATAAAAGACAGTCAAGTAAAATGTGGCGGACAGTAATCTGGACGCCACAAGCACTGCAGATTGGGGGGTCCTCCCGCCGGAGTAAAAAACCATGCGTGAAGGGACTGTGTCCAATGCGGAGGCGAGTGAGGAGAACCTCATCCCGCCTGTATGACTGGTAGGACGTACGCCATGGTCGCGTAGTGGCCTTTACCAGACACAGCTTATTGTCAGAAACTGCCAACCACTCCTCTTCCCATTGATGCATAACACGAAAACGCAAAAGGGAGGTTACAGCATGGAGGGGGACGGCGCATTCAACAACGTGAGGGAGGGAACATGCATCTTTGGCAGCCACATCCGCCAGTTCGTTTCCCCTAATACCCACGTGCCCCGGCACCCAGCAGAAAGAAACCTCCTTCCCCTGCCGTTGCAGGTGGAGTGGGGCATCATGGATGTTCTGGACGACCGTATCTGCTGGGTACAAGTGTTGAATGGTCTGAAGGGCACTCAGGGAGTCAGAACAGATGAGGAACTTAATACTGGGAACACATCTCATCTGCTCCAATGCCCGCAATATTGCAAACAATTTGGCATCGAGGATGGTAAACACCGCAGGAAGCCGTAACTTGACGACTCGATCAGGGAAAACAACAGCACAACCAACAGTGTCCCCCTGTTTAGAGCCATCTGTGAATACAGGTACATGGTCCGGATGCTGGTTTAAAATATCGTAAAATAAGGAGGTAAAAACAAACGCCGGAGTGCAGTTCCTCCGGTTCTCCGACAAGTCTAAAAGGATGCTGGGCCTCTGGAGCAACCAGGGAGGCAGGCGAGTAAAACCTTGTCGTTGGGGGGCCACACGCTCCACACCAAGGGACTCAAGCAAATGCTTGGCACGAATTCCAAATGGTTTTGTTGCCCTGGGACGACTGGAAAAGAGACGTTCCATAGGCGGTCGGGCAACGGTAGGGTACGCAGGGGAGGTAGGACAGGCAAGGAAATGACACACCCGTCGCACCATGAGGAGTTTCCGCCGGATGGCGAGCGGCGGTTCCCCTGCCTCAGCACACAGGCTGGGGATGGGACTGGTACGGAAGGCACCAGTGGCCAGCCTGATACCCTCATGGTGTACTGCGTCAAGGATCTTCAGATACGAAGGCCTTGCTGACCCATACACGGTGCAAGCATAGTCAAGACGCGATCGGACGAAAGCCCTATAAAACTGCAGCAGACGCGCCCGATCTGCTCCCCAGGACCGATGGCTCAGACACTTCAAAATATTCAGTGCCTTCAGGGCCCGCACCTTGAGGTCTTTAAGGTGAGGCAACCACGACAACTTGGAATCAAAAGTGAGGCCCAGGAACCTCACAGTGTCTCTAAAAGGAAGAACGGTGTCCCTCAGACACAATTCAGGGGAGGTAAAAAGACGCCGAGAACGATTAAAATGAACACACACAGATTTGTCTGCAGAAAAGGTAAAACCCGTCTTTGCAGTCCATGCCTCTAAGCGCTTTATCGTAAGCTGTAACTGCCGACTAGCACTGACAAGACTGGAGGAAGAACAGAAAACAGCAAAATCGTCCACAAACAAGGAGCATTGGGCAGGACTCCGGATAGTGGACGTGATACTGTTAATAGCAATGGCAAAGAGGGTGACACTTAAAACGCTGCCCTGAGGAACACCATTCTCCTGCACGTACAAATCCGATAGCACATTACCAACCCGATACCGAAAGAGGCGGTGAGAAAGAAAGGACAGAATGAAGATGGGGAGACGGCCACGAAAGCCCCACTCATGGAGTTGATTGAGGATAAGGCGGCGCCAAGTAGTGTCATACGCCTTATTAATGTCAAAGAAGACCCCTAGACAATGCTGGTTACGTAGAAAGGCCTGCTGGATGGCGGCCTCAAGCAGGGTCAAGTTGTCTATAGTGGAACGACATCTCCGAAAGCCACACTGAGAGGGGCTAAGGAGCTGCCTGGTCTCGAGCAGCCAAACCAGGCGGCGGTTGACCATGCGTTCCAACGTCTTCCCAACACAGCTTGTCAAGGCAATACTCCGATAACTACTGGGATGCGTTCGGTCCTTCCCTGGTTTGAGGAGGGGAATCAAAATTGCCTCCCTCCACGAGTCAGGGTACGTGCCAGATAACCATATCATATTGAAACAGTTCAGGAGAACTTCCTTGGATGGCAGCGACAGGTGCCGCAGCATGCTGTACCGGATTTGATCATGACCAGGCGCAGTATCATGAGCCACAGACAGCGCAGAATCCAGTTCCCACATTGTGAAGGGGCAGTTATAAGGTTCAGAATTTAGAGACCGGAAGTCCAAGTGACCCCTTTCGACGGCAGTGCAGTAGCGGCAGAAATCTGGATCACAGTTAATAGTGGCGGTAGATTCCGCAAAATGCATGGCCAGTGTCTGGGCAATGTCTCTCGGCGCCGTGAGGAGACATCCCTGATGCAGCAATGCCGTGACAGGTAGCTGGCTGAGTTTCCCGGAAATCCTCCTGATGGCTTCCCATACTTTCGTAGAACTAGTGGAGCGAGAGATGGAATTCAAGAACGATTGCCATGACCGTCGTTTGCTCTCTTTAATCACTCGCCGCGCTCTGGCCCTTGCCACCCGAAAGGCCGCAAGATTGTCAGCTGAGGGACGGCACTTGAAGCGGCGCAGTGCTGCACAGCGGGCGCGGATGGCTGAGTGGCACTCAGTGGTCCACCAAGGGACAGGACGCCTCTTGGGATGACCGGATGATCATGGGATTGACAATTCAGCAACATGAGAGATCACGGCTGCAACATGGTCTACCCATTCGTGGACGCTGGCACGGTGTTCCAAAACAGCCAGTTGGCTGAAAAGTGTCCAGTCAGCTCTGCAAAGGTGCCACCGGGGCGGCACTGGTAATGCCACAGCCTCATCCAGGAGGCGAATCCAGAGGGGGAAGTGGTCACTAGAATGGAGGTCAGCTGCAGCCTCCCACAGAGCAGAATCCGCGAGTGCTGGAGAGCAAAAGAAAAGGTCAATAGCCGATGACGATCCGGAAGCAGTACAGAAATGAGTGGGAGCACCAGAGTTGAGGAGGCACAGTTCTTCAGACATCATGACGCTTTCCAGAATGCGACCCCTGGGGCAAGTAGTCGGAGAGCCCCATAAGACATTATGAGCGTTGAAGTCCCCCAGAAGAAGAAATGGGCGAGGGAGTTGGCTAATAAGGTCCGTGAGAGCCTCAGAGTCTATCGCATCCGGAGGTGGTAAATAAACAGAACAGACTGTGAGCCTCCGACCCACAAGAATGTAAACTGCAACTGCTTGCAAGTTGGTGACGAGAGGGAGCTCAGATGAGGGGTGCACATCACGGACAAAAACCGCAACACCACCCTTTGCCCTTTGCCCCGTCAGATCATCTTTTCGATATGCGGTATAGCCGCGTAAAGAAGGAGAATCAGTGGCCCGAAAATGTGTCTCTTGGATACATAAGCACAAGGGGCACTCTCGTATGAGGAGTTGTAATTCGGCCACATGCGTCCTGAAACCATTCAGGTTCCACTGTCATATGGGAGCCAGTGATAAGGGTGGCTGAACTTTCATCCTGCCTCTGTGCTTTGGAGGAGAGACCGTACTGGCCGGAGATTTATTCCTGGGGCGAGAAGATCGCCCCCGGTCGACATCAATGTCCATAAGATCCGATGACGACCCACGGGAGATGTCAGACAGTACGATGGCATCATCATCGGACCGACGCTGACTAGTCTCCTCAGGTGGCAGAACCTTCATCTTCTGAGGCTTTGTCTTGGGGGGCTTGGAATGCAGAGCCTTGTCAACAGTTGGAGGATGACTCGCCTGGGCAGAAGGCGCCATATGGGGGGAGGCTGGAAGTACCTCAATGTCAGCAACCACGGCCTTGTCCGATGTAGCGGGGAGAGCCGCAGATTGCAAAACAACCGCAGCAGCACAAATGCACTGGCAAGCGCAGGTTTTAGTGCTAACACTAGCAACCTCTGTTTGTGTAGCAACAGTGGCCAGTTGTACCGGTTTTTTGAGAGCGGAAGCGAAAGATGTGGAAAACACAGGAGGTTGCATGGCCTTAAAGATCTTCTTGGCCTCACCATAGGGGATGCGCTTAGATGTTTTAATCTCCTGTACCTTCCGCTCTTCGAGATAGATGGGGCAGATCCGGCTCCAGACAGGGTGACTCCCAGAGCAATTCACGCACTTCACAGGCGATGAACAATCGGCTCCGTCATGGGCAGGCTGACCACATTTACCACACGTGGCTATCCCATTGCACCCCAACGTAGTATGCCCAAAGCGCTGACATTTAAAACAGCACATTGGGTTGGGGAAATATGGCTGTACGGACAAACGTAAGAACCCCGCTTTAACATGCTCCGGGAGTCTCGGGCAACTGAATGTGAGAATAAACGAGTCAGATTTGACGAGGTCCCCATTGACTCGTTTCATAATGTGCTGCACGTCAACAATTCCTTCGTCAGCCCACTCAGATTTTAGCACGTCTATGGGGATATCCACCAAGTCCCTACACGTCACAACACCCTTACTATAGTTCAAAGTGGAGTGGAGCTCGGTCTCGACAGCGTACTCTCCTAGACAATTTGCTTTCCGAAGGGCAGCGACTTGACGGGAACTAGAAGTTTCAACTAACAGAGTCCCATTGCGCAGTCGCTTTACAGATTTCAGTGTTCCTGCAATTCCCTCAAGACCCTTGTGGATGTAAAAGGGAGAAACCCTCTCAAAGCTACCCTCCTTCCTTTTAATAATCAAAAACACATTCTGATTATCAGCATGTGCTCCGTTACTACATTCTGTTAAACCTCTAGCAACACCAGGTGCTGGAGGACTCGCAGCGCGTAGTCGCTTTTTCGATTGGGTGTGTTTTCCTACCAGCGGCCCACCCAAGCCACTGGTAGGGGGAAATGTAGAGGTCGAAGGGTCCATTGTGGTCCCACGAGCAGCTAGGGAACTAAAAGTCCGCTCAGACAGAGCCCCGCGTGCCTGAGTAAGCCTTATACAACTGGGGTGCGGCAGGTGCCCCAGAGGTTGCCCACTTGCGACTGTTCCACCCCAACAGCCATGCATCTTCTAGGCGCGGAGCACACCGAAAGATTGAGGGGTTTTTATAGAGGTTGGCCTTCCTCGCAATCCAGGCGGTCAAGCCAAGATTACCATTCCCCGCAGCACACAACATTTCACCGCCGCGCCGTACGGTGGTCGCTGAAGCATGTCCGGGGGTTACGGTGACAGGACACTGGCGGCGCAGACCAGTCCCCAGCTCAGGACCCCGGGGTCCCCAAGCCCGTACTCAGCAAGTGACTGCTGAGCCCCTGGGGGCCCGATAGTGGAGGTCGAGAAATTTGCACCCCACATCTCTGCAGAATGCAGGCAGATGGGCTGGTGTGGTTATTGTAGTGGAATAGTGGCGACAACTGCCATGTGGGTGCATGCAACATGTGGTATGGGCAGACCTGCTGATGGAAGTGCTTACCTGCCAGCAGCAGTAAGCCAGACAGGGCAGTTCTAATACCGAGTTCAACAACCACAGACCTCGCTTTCACTTTATGCAGTGTGTTGTTTCCAAATGCTCAGCTGTCAGTCACCCGTGCCAGCTGCATGTTCTAATTATTTCCATGCTTGTCTCTACGCAATTTTGAACTTTCTCCTTCAACATAGATTGACTCTCAACATCAATTTTCTTTTCCTCTTACAAGGTTGAGTCCCCATTTTATTGTTGAGCCACTATCGGTCCATTCAGTACCTTGTGCCAACAGAGTTGTTTAGTGGTGTTGTCACACCTGGGAAATATTAAAGTGGCAACAAAGGACATTCTTACATGTGTTACACTCCTTTCCTTTTCCTATGGTTAATTTTGGGCAACCATGGACCTGGAATTTCTGCAATTCTGGCAGCAACAGCTGTGTCTACAGAAGGGGCAACAAAAACAGCAGCAGGAGCATGAGAAGATGAACGTGCTCATCAATCAGAATGCAAAATTGCTTCCCTCCATGCCACACAGGGGGTGGGCCAAGGTGACCGCTAAGCAGTTTTCTTCCTCAAGCTTGTCATTGACGCTGTTTCATGATTTTCATGAGTTGATGGAAAGGTGGAAAAATTACCTGTGCTGGTTCTTGCTGCACTGCCAGGTAAGGCATACTGTTGGTCCAAAATTTAAAGTTCTCTATTGAGCCCAAGAAACTCTCCTCTGATGAACTTTTACAGCTGCTTACACAGTATTTAAGACAATAAACCAATGGATGGTAGCATGGGTATAGTTTAACCAGCACCACAAGTGCCATGGGCAGTTGTATGTGACCTGGATCATTGATTTGCAGGGCCTCTCATACAAGTGTCACTTTGACTCTCCCAAATGTGTTATCTCATATACAGACTCGCTAATTTGGGATATGACTGTTTGGTTAGTGCCTGATCAAACAGTCCAGTCTAAGGTGTTGACCTTGTATGACACTTCTTTAGCTGACATTGCCTAGATTGTGGAATTGCATGAGCTTATGGTGGTCACAAGGATCTTCCTTCCTAAAATTGGCATGAGGTGCAGTTATGTGTGCGTGGTAAACAGCCCCTAGTGCTCAGCAGGTTCCTCAGGTGACCTTACCTTCCACTGAGTTGCCATGCATTGACAACTCTTGTGCAGTGGCGTGACAGCATTGCCTGTCTTCTCCATGTCAAACTCGGTAGGTTCATGTTGAGGACGGTGTGGAAATCCCCCCCACCCAGCAGCAGCATGTTTTGTAACCTTGTTGTCACTGTCCTTCTGCCCATGAGCCAGCAGTCCTGCCCTGACTGTCACTTGTTACATCTTAAATAGAGGTCATGTTTGGGTTATGCTGTCAGGTAGGCCACTTGGCAACTCTTTGTGAAAGTCGGCAAGCCATGGTTCTGTCATGGGCTACCCTTGTGTTTTCACTGCACTCCAGGGCTGTCTCCAACACCCCATATGTGTCATCCTGGTGTATTTTGTTGACATTCATAGTGGATGAGCAACCAGTGGAATTTCAAGTAGACACAAGAGCAACAGTCAGCCTCATTAAGTTAGATTCGTACAGGCCTTGGGCTGCCCAGCATTGCAACAGCCTCTATGTCAAGTTATGTCTCATTGCAAACAGTTTCTTCCTTTGAAGAGGCAGTTCTTCGGCTCCACATGTTGTAAGTATGTGGAATGGCAACTTATGTTGTCAGTGGTGAATTCTCCATTGGCAGAAAATATTTTTGGGTTAGACGCTTTTTCTGTTTTGGCTTCCAGGTAGTTTCGGAAATAAATTTAGGTGTCTCAGTTGGTTCCTTTTCAAGATTTGGACGCTTTACTGCAGTCATACAAAGAGCTGTTTGAGAACACCTTGGGCTAGGCAGAAAATAGTGAGGCACACATTTCTTTTAAGCCATCAATGGTACTTAAATTTTTTCAACACCACCCCATTCCCTTCTTCATGTGCAAAAAGTGAGGGATGAGTTGCAATGTCGAAAGGTTCAACACATCCTCTCTCCTATTTTGTCGAGACAGTGAGCCACCCCTTTGATGGTACTTCAGAAGCCAAACGGTTTCACATGCCTTTGTGCCAACTGTCAACACGCAATATGTCACACACTTCTATCCCCTTCCATGGCCAGAGGAGTTTTTCACAAAGCTGTAGGGGGTGGAGTGGGGAGGAGGGGGATGGGGGGAGGGGGAGAGGAGGCCATATTTTTAATGAATTAACTTCTTGTGCGATGCTTACCTGCAGCTGCCGTTGGTTGGATGCTCCTTGTTGGACAACACCCACTTCAAGCCTTACCAGTTTAATCACTTGCCTTTTGGAATCTCTTCTGTGCTGGGAATTTGCCAACGGTATTTGGAGCAGTTGATTTAGGATATCCCCTATTATGTGAACTAGCTTGATAATGTCTGGGTTATTGGTTCTACACAAGAGGAGCACTCACAAAACCTATATATGGTTTTTCAATGCCTTCTGAAGAGTGGCCTTTGCTGGAAGCTGGATAAGTACAGCTTCTTCTCCTCAAAGGTGCATGTGCTTAGCAAAGATGGCCCATCCCTGCTGGCACTCAAGAACCTGAAGGAGCTAGAGTCTTTTTTGGGCAAGATTTCATATTATGCTTACTTCATTTCCCAGGCCACACACATCTGCCATCCTCTTAACTGTCTTTACCAAAATGGTGTGAAGTTTGTCTGGTCTGTGGATTATCAATGGGATTTTCAGTCACTGAAGCAGTGTTTCTGTTCTGCTCCCTCTTTGGTTCTTCTATGCAAGGTGAAACCTTAAACTTAGCCTGGAATGTGCCCCATTATGTCCGATCAGAAACTTGATGGCACAAAAAAGAAAAGGAGGCAATGGCGATCATTTTCGGGATTAAAAAGTTTCATGTTTGGCTGTATGAGGCAAGGTTCATCTGTATCACCACAAATGGTGGGTTTCCTTATTCAGCCCTTGTTCCAAGCTGCTAGTCCAGATTCCCCACCAGCTGAAAGGATGGGTGCTCTTCGCCAGTAATGATTCTTATGCCTACATCACCAATCTGCCACACAGCATGCAAATACGGACTTGCTTTCATGGCTGCCAGTGGGGACCAATCTGGTGTCCTACGCAAGAAGTCTCTCAAGTTCTTTTGGATGGTACCTTACAGCAAACCTTGTTTGATTTTCCGTTGACAGCATGAGAGGTCATGATTGCCATGACTGCCAAGCCACTTTTACAGAAAATCATTCTGGCTGTCCAGGTGGGTTCACCGGAGCATGTGTCTCCTGGTGAAGATCCAGTGTGGCATATATTTTTTCTCCTACATGACCAACTCAATGTTGTCCAAGGGGTCCTCTTGCTTGCCACAGAAGAGCAAAACTGTCAGGCGGTCATCTCCCCAAGCATTGTTTCATCACATACTCCAGCTACGGTATGACCCACACTGGGGTATGACTCATATAAAGGCTTTGCTGTGATGTCATGTCTACAGCCTGACTGCAATGCTGAACACCTGATGCGAGCTTGCAGAGCCTGTGCACAGAGCTGTTGCGCCAGTTTTCCCCTTGGCCAGTCACAGATTACCCTTGGAACAGGATACACATTGACTTCAAAGGCCCATTTTCCCAAACATAGCCAAGGTGCCCTCCATGTTATTGACAGCCAGTTTTCACATGTTGCCAAGCATTTTTGGTCCAAAAATAGTCAGCAATTTGTGCCACTGGAGTTTGAAGACATTTGTGTTTGCAACAGCATCCAGCATCTGACTACTGTCCCATTTCACGTGGCTTCTCACTCAGAGGTGGAACACTTTGTGAATACATTCAAGACCCAAATGAAAAAGTTTAAGTCAACCTTTTCCTGTGATGATGCATTGTGAAACTTTCTGGCTGATGCCAGTCAACAAGTGCAGTCCAGCAGGACATTTGCATGAGCGTCAACCATGCAGTCTCCTGGATTTGTTGCAGTGTGAGTTTTACACCTTGGATCACTGGGGGGGGGGGGGGGGGTTGCTGTGTTTGCCCCCTCAGGACTGCTGTTTGGGTCCGATCTTTTGACCAGCAGCAAGGGTGGCTGCTTAGGGTTTGGTGGACTACAAAGGTTGGCAGTTGTCTGCGGTGTAAGTCAATCAGGAGCAGCTGATCCCTCATGCAAATCAGTAGCACATGCACAAGGCCGAGTTGTCACTGGCGTGGTCTTCTAGTCAGCCAGGCAGCAGGGTTGGTCGTGACATTGTGCCAATTAGTTAACAAGTTACTTATTCACATGTTCCATGGATCATAATTACAATCATTATAATACGGAATAACTCAGTTTACAACTAAAATATGGTTTCTCAGTGAAAAGCATCTCAATATGACATGGACTGAGTCAGTTTACAATTATAGTACACTTTCTCAGTGAAAAATATAGCAATATGGTGATAACTTACATGATTATCTTTTAAATGAATCTAAAGTAACTTTAATTTTTACTATTCAGATAGTTATGGGATAGGAAAATTTAGATAGGGGACTTGAATTCAATAATAATATAATGGAAGAGAGGGAAAAATTGGAGGAGAATATGAACTGGGGAAATGAATGAAAAACGAACACACCTGGTATAATTCCACACAGAATATTTTCTTAAAGATGACCATAGAACATTATTCCGTATGACATTATTGAATGAAAATGGGCAAAATACATCAACTTACTGATTTGTATCTCCCCAAGATTTGCAATGATTCTAAGTGCAAATGTAGCCGAACTAAGTTGTTTTTGGAGTTCCAAAATGAGTATTTTCCAGCTTAAATTCTCATAAATATAGAACCTCTCTCAATATTTTGAAGCTTCCACCCAAGTTATTATTTCATCACCATGTGTTACACTTATAATCAGTGCTGCACTTCTAGATGTGCAGAACTGAAATGTGCCTGTTTTAAAATTGAGTTTAAGATCATTTGCAGAAAACCACTCAATAATAGTTTCCAGAACATTTTTGCAATTTCTTCTGTTGCTGTATGTAATTTTGGATTGGTTACAACACTAGTATCATTCACCAAACGAAATAACTCCATTTGTCACCTATTACACAGAAGGTCATATACATACACTACATGATCAAAAGTGTGTGAACACCTGGCTGAAAATGACTTACAAGTTCATGGTGCCCTCCATCGGTAATACTGGAATTCAATATGGTGTTGGTCCATCCTTAGCCTTGATGACAGCTTCCACTCTCGCAAACATATGTTCAATCAGGTGCTGGGAGGTTTCTTGGAGAATGCCAGCCCATTCTTTATGGAGTACTGCACAGAGGAGAGGTATCGATGTCGGTCGGTGAGGCCTGGCATGAAGTCGGTGTTCCAAAACATCCCAAAGGTGTTCTGTAGGATTCTGGTCAGGACTCTGTGCAGGCCAGTATATTACACGGATGTTATTGTTGTGTAACTACTCTACCACAGGCTGTGCATTTTGAACAGGCATTCGACCGTGTTGAAAGATGCAATCGCCATCACCAAATTGCTCTTCAACAGTGGGAAGCAAGAAGGTGCTTAAAACATCAATGTAGGCTTGTGTTGTGATAGTGCCACACACAACAACAAGGGGTACACACACACACACACACACACACACACACACACACACACACACACAAAAATCCAAGTTTTCTCACCTCCTGTCTAACTGTCATAGACTTGCAGTGGATCCTGATGCAGTATGGAATTCTTGTGTGATGGTCTGGATAGATGTCTCCTATTACACATTATGACCCTCTTCAACTGTTGGCAGTCTCTATCAGTCAACAGACGAGGTCGGCCTGTGCGCTTCTGTGCTGTATGTGTCTCTTCACACTTCCACTTCACTATCACATTGGAAACAGTTGACCTAGGGATGCTTAGGAGTTTGGAAATCTCGTGCACAGACTTATGACACAAGTGACACTTAAGAATCTGACAACATTTGAAGTCTGTGAGTTCCATGGAGTGTCGCAGTCTGCTCTCTCATGATGTCTAATGACTACTGAGCTCTCTGACATGGAGTATCTGGCAGTGGGTGGCAGCACAATGCACCTAATATGAAGAATATACATTTTTAGTGCTGTCCGGATACTGTTGATCACATAGTGTATATGATAAACAACAGTGGATCTAAGATGAGAGTCTTCGAGAACCCCATAAGAGATTTCTCCCCAGTCTGAATAATCTCACCTGCTTACACTGGCTGAATTACTATGTAAAACTTTCTGCATTTTTTTGGTAAGATATGAAAGTATACACAGGTTCACTATACCATCAATTCCACAAAACCTCAATTTATCTAGCAGAAGATTATGATTCACACACTCAGATGCCTTAAACAGGTCACAGAAAATACCAACAGTTGCTATTTTTTATTTAATGCTTGCAAAATTTTGTGAATGAATGTGTAAAATGGCATTCTCAACAGAGGAACAATTCTGAAACTCAAACTGTGATTTACTGTGGATATTACTGTTGTACAGGTGGGATACCATTTTAGAATATATCACCTTCTCATGTTGTACTAATGGAAAGAGACCAGGAGACACTGGAAGGTTTCCTATTGATTATACACTCCTTGAAATGGAAAAAAGAACACATTGACACCGGTGTGTCAGACCCACCATACTTGCTCCGGACACTGCGAGAGGGCTGTACAAGCAATGATCACACGCACGGCACAGCGGACACACCAGGAACCGCGGTGTTGGCCGTCTAATGGCGCTAGCTCCGCAGCATTTGTGCACCGCCGCCGTCAGTGTCAGCCAGTTTGCCGTGGCATACGGAGCTCCATCGCAGTCTTTAACACTGGTAGCATGCCGCGACAGCGTGGACGTGAACCGTATGTGCAGTTGATGGACTTTGAGTGAGGGCGTACAGTGGGCATGCGGGAGGCCGGGTGGACGTACCGCCGAATTGCTCAACACGTGGGGCGTGCGGTCTCCACAGTACATCGATGTTGCCGCCAGTGGTCGGCGGAAGGTGCAAAAGCCCATCGACCTGGGACCGGACCGCTGCGACGCACGGATGCACGCCAAGACCGTAGGATCCTACGCAGTGCCGTAGGGGACCGCACCGCCACTTCCCAGCAAATTAGGGACACTGTTGCTCCTGGGGTATCGGCGAGGACCATTCGCAACCGTCTCCATGAAGCTGGGCTAAGGTCCCGCACACCGTTAGGCCGTCTTCCGTTCACGCCCCAACATCGTGCAGCCCGCCTCCACTGGTGTCGCGACAGGCGTGAATGGAGGGACGAATGGAGACGTGTCGTCTTCAGCGATGAGAGTTGCTTCTGCCTTGGTGCCAATGATGGTCGTATGTGTGTTTGGCGCCGTGCAGGTGAGCGCCACAATCAGGACTGCATACGACCGAGGCACACAGGGCCAACACCCGGCATCATGGTGTGGGGAGCGATCTCCTACACTGGCCGTACACCTCTGGTGATCGTCGAGGGGACACTGAATGGTGCACGGTACATTCAAACCATCATCGAACCCATCGTTCTACCATTCCTAGACCGGCAAGGGAACTTGCTGTTCCAACAGGACAATGCACGTCCGCATGTATCCCGTGCCACCCAACGTGCTCTAGAAGGTGTAAGTCAACTACCCAGGCCAGCAAGATCTCCGGATCTGTCCCCCATTGAGCATGTTTGGGACTGGATGAAGCGTCGTCTCACGCGGTCTGCACGTCCAGCACGAACGCTGGTCCAACTGAGGCGCCAGGTGGAAATGGCATGGCAAGCCGTTCCACAGGACTACATCCTGCATCACTACGATCGTCTCCATGGGAGAATAGCAGCCTGCATTGCTGCGAAAGGTAGATATACACAGTACTAGTGCCGACATTGTGCATGCTCTGTTGCCTGTGTCTATGTGCCTGTGGTTCTGTCAGTGTGATCATGTGATGTATCTGCCCCCAGGAATGTGTCAATAAAGTTTCCCCTTCCTGGGACAATGAATTCACGGTGTTCTTATTTCAATTTCCAGGAGTGTATAATGGTAAGGCAGAGATTATGGAACTGTACAATATTTCCAGGGGAAAATGTGAACAATGACCATAATTTACTAGTTATGATCAGCAGACTAAAATTGAGTGAATTACAAACAGGTATTAAATCATGGAGATGGAACCTTGGAAAGCTGAAAGAACAAGAGATTACTGAGAGTTTCAGAGGGGGGATTAGAAAATTTTTTATTGAAATGGGGAAAAGGAATACAGTAGTATCAGATGAAAGGGTAGCTTTCAGAGATGAAATTGTAAAGGCAGCAGAGGACCAAATAGGTAAAAAGACAAGGCCTAACAGGAACCCTTGGATAACGCAAATGATATTGAATTTAATTGACAAACTGAGAAAATTTAAAAATGCAGTTGCAGATGAATGGGAATACAAATTTCTACAAAGCAAGATTGACAGAATGAGCAAAATGTCTAGGCAGGACTGCCTAGAGGACAAATGCAAGGCTGTAGAGGCAGACATAACTAGGGGAAAGATTGATGCTGTCTATAAGAAAATTAAAATGACCTTTAGAGAACATTGACTGTGTAGTTGGTACTAAACAAAGGAGGAAAAGCTGAAAGATGGAAGGAATATGTACAGGGTAAAAGAAGAAAATAGGACAATTTTAAAGAAATAGAAGTGAAGTAGGTGAACATGAGGTATGGGATATGACACTGGAAGAAGAATTTGAAAGGTCTAAGTGGAAACATGGCCCATGGAGTAGATGACTTCATCTTAGAGTTATTGAGACCCCTGGGAAAGCCAACCAGGACAAAATCATTCCACCTGTTGCACAAGACATATGAGACAGGCAAAATGTTGTCAGACTTCAGCAAGAATATAACACATCCGGTTACAAAGAAGGCAGGTGCTGGAAGACGTGATTACTGCGGAACCATCAATTTAATAAGTCTTGGTTGCAAAATAGTGACACACAGTATTTACAGAAGAATGGAAAAACTGGCAGAGGTTGACATTCAGGAAGATCAGTTTGAGTGCTGGAGAAATGTATGAAGTACAAACAAATGATGTAATACTGACCCCATGACCGTCTTAGAATGTAAACCTAATTTAATAGCACCTGTAGACTCAGAGAACGCTTCTGACAATGTTGCCTGAGCTAGATTTTTTGAAATTTTGAAAGTAGCAGGGATTAAATACAGGGAGCGAAAGGTTATTTTCAACCTGTGCAGAAACAAGACTGCAGTTATAATAGTCAAAGGACATGAAAAGGTGCTATTTCTGAAAAGGGAGTGATGAAATAGTGTTGTAGTCTACCTCCAGTGTCATTCAATCTGTACAATGATCAAGTAGTAAAGGGAACCAAAGAAAAATTTTGCAATGGAATTAAAGTTCAGGGACTAAAAAATAAAAACTCTGTAATCTGCAGATGGTATTTTAATTCTGTCAGGGACAGCAAAGGACTTAGAAATATTAATAGGTGAGCATCATCAGAAGTAAAACAAGGATAATGGAATGTACTCAAATCCAATTAGGAAATGCTGCAGGAATTACATCAGGAAATGAGACACTAAAAGTAGTGGATGAATTTTGCTATTTGGGCAGCAAAATAACTGGTGATGGCAGAAGGAGAAAAGATATAAAATGCAGACTGGCTATTTAGAATCCAAGGATTATTCCAATTCCCCACCTAGTGCATCAATAGGAGGAGTATGTCAGAGATACTTGTAATACAGACTACAGCCTCATTTTGCACCAGTGAGAGGCAATCCGGTCTCTTGATAATATTTTTAATGTCTATACCTTCCTCAACTTCCCACTCATGTTTCAGTTCTTGTAACTCTTTATGAAGTATCTGCACTAGCATAATAGAAATGCGGAAAACACAAGTCTGAAAACAATTTATTGCACTCACCAAAACACAACAAGAATGCAATCTGCAAAAGAACAACAGACTCAGTCCCGGCTGTGGATTGACACAAATATAAAATACCAAATAATAACAATAGTAATAGAAAAGACCCAACTCTTAATGGGGAATAAACACAGAAAACAATTCTACAATGTCAAGAGGTTTGTCCACTATATCAAGTCCACCTACAAGAGGTCGGTCAGCTAGAAGAGGCATCTGGCTGTGGTTGCTGGGTTAGCAGCTCTGTATCCTACCAAGCTATGTCTCGAACTGCCTTTTGCAGGCAATGTGCCGCCTTATAAAGCCCGTTAGTGGAGATATCTGCCAGAACTATATGCAATCATGTGCCTGGTGTATCAAAGTAGTTCCTGTGCTAGCTGTGACCTCTGGTGAAGCTGTTCTGCAGGCTCCACAAATGGGTAGCAGTCCTTGGCAGCCATTAGTGGAGATCTGGTGTTGTGTTGTGTTGTGCTGTGTTGTGTTGTGGCCGCCAGTAAAGTATTTTTTTTTTTGCCACCAAAGACGATGTAGGTTTTCCTGAATATACGTCCTGTGATGCACGCATCCCGTGTTGGTTGGATATGAAGTGGGATGCCAATCCAGTAGGCACTACGATGTATGAAGTGGGTGGCCACAGCAGACCTCCCCCAGCCGTAGATGAAATCGTGGAATTTCTTTAACCCAAAGATGAAGGCCACCGGGCACTTGACTCCGTTGATGATGTGAGACAAGAAGGGCCCCCCACACCATAGTCTGACGCATGGGCAGCTAAGGTGAGAGGCTTGGTGGGGTCACAATGGACAAGGCAATTGGCATCAGTGAATAGGTTCCACCAGAGCCGCAGCATGTGGGATAAAATGGCGGTAGTAATTGAGTTGACCCAGGACTGAACTGAGCTGGGAGATGGCCTTGAGGGGCGGCAGCTGCTGAATAGTCTCGACATACAGGGGTGTCGGTCGAATGCCTTTAGTGCTCAAAACATGGCTGAGGTAGGTGACCTGAGGAACAGAAAGAAGACATTTCTCCTTGTTGCAACATAAGCCAGAACCCGGAAGAGACATCGGAGGTTCCAGGCCATGTCCAAGATGGAGACGCCAGGGACTAAGATATCATCAAAGTAGTTAGCCATCCCCAGAATGCCTCTTGTCAATGTTTCCAAACAGTATTGGAAGATGGCCGGAGCACTGGCAACTCAGAATGGGAGGTGGTTGTAACAGAAGAGCCCAAAAGGGGTATTAATTTTTGGCAACTCAACCAAAGGCAACTGCAGGTAGGTGTCCTGCAGGTCAATTTTGGCAAACACATTGCCGCCAGCCAAATGGGACAATATGTCATCAACCTTGGGTAGGGGATAGGAGTCAATAACAGACTGAGCATTGACAGTGGCCTTAAAATCCCCACAAATGCGAAAATATCCATTTGGCTTCTCAAGGACCATGATGGGCATAGCCTAGCGACTATGGTGGACCAAGGTCAGGATGCCCTCAGGCTCTAGGCGACGAAGCTCCTGCTGTAGTTTGTCACGGAGGACGAATGGTACCAAGCGAGCCTTGTGGAACTTCAGGGCCACGGAGGGAAGGAGTTCAATATGGGCTTCTAACCCGTAAACCCCCGGAGATGTGGCAGAGAACACGTTGGGGAAGTCATCCAGAAGCTGCTGCAAATGATCGTCTGCCGATAACGACTGGACAGCTGGGCCCGAGTCAGGTATCTCGAGGCCCAGTAAGGGAAAAAGATCCATTCCCAGTAAGTAGGTGGCCTTGGGGTCACCGAGGACCAAAACCTATGACATCATGAGTGACATACTGGACCCGAGCCAAGAACCACCCCTGCAGCCAGATGACATCATTGCTGTAGCTCTTCAGGGAAGTACGGAACGGACGAAGCTGCGGTTAAGAAGTGCAGCCTCGTACCAAATGAAATATGGATGATAAGCAGTTCAGACAAGAAGAGAATAGAATCTTTAAAATGTGGTGCTATAGAAGAATGCTAAAGACTGTATGACTGGGTCACTAACTAATGCAGAGGCATTGAATCAAATTGGGAAGAAAAGAAATCTACTACCTGACTGAAAAAAGGGTTCGGTTGATATGTCACATTCTGAGCAATCAAGGAATTGTCAGTTTGGTGTTTGAGAGAAGTGTAGGAAGTAAAGACTGTATAGAGAGACAAAGGAATGAATACAGTTACCAGGTTTAAATGGATGTTAAGTTGCAAGCAATTATTCAGAGAAAAAAATACTTGTATGTGATAGACCAGCATGGAGAAGAGTTGAATCAAACCAGTTTTCAGAATGAAGACCACCGCAACCACATCACACCTTTTTGCGCAACAGTGACGGATGAGTGATGGATAGTTTAAGACATTTCTCCTTCTAGTTTTGTATTTATTAATGTTACTATAGTTTCTGAAATGTTATTGACTGTTGACAACAACCTCATAAGGGAGTGTATAAACTGAGGGTTGTCAGTATGCTCAACTGCTCTGAAGAGATTCTAGTGTGGATACCATATATTATCATTATTAAACACTTCTCTGCAAAAAACATTATCTTTTCAATGAAGAGTTGTCTCAAAATACGATTTCCCAAGACATTCATGAAAGAAAATAAGTAACACCTCACACCATACACTCACTATGGGCCAGTAAAGAGCTGGCAATCGACTGAACATAACATAGGGAGACAGGTGTGTGCATGAGAGAGAGAGAGAGAGAGAGAGAGAGAGAGAGAGAGAGAGAGAGAGAGAGATCGTTTCACCTACAGCTGGAAAAAGGAAGTGCACTGCATACCTTTCG
Source organism: Schistocerca gregaria (assembly GCF_023897955.1). NCBI lineage: Eukaryota > Metazoa > Arthropoda > Insecta > Orthoptera > Acrididae > Schistocerca > Schistocerca gregaria. The sequence continues at coordinate 469,677,171 of NC_064931.1, forward strand.
TTTGTGTGCCTATTGATGATGCACTGATTTTGCATTTATTCTTAAATAATTAGTTAGTTCAGTTGCATATCTTAGATGTATTAGAGGATCTGTAACATGTGATTCCCAGTTGAGGTTCTTATCAACATTAAAACCTAAGAATTTAGAACATTTTCTTTCATTCATTAATTTTTCCATTATGCATTACTTCTAATGGTGTTGTCATGTCACATGCTGTATAATATTGCATATACCATATATTTTACAAGTTCTGTTATTTAAATTTGCAAGTGTTGAAGTTTCTCAAATATTAAACATATAACATGTGATGGTGGGGCTACACGATTACCTCACTCATTTCAGAAAGACACGAATGCAATATTAATCCCTTGCCTACATGTCGCTGCATATACATCCATATTGGAGTCATGCTATGTTGTATATATATTGCAGCAATGCTCTCAAACAGAAATTTTTTGATCATCTTTTAGATTGTTTCACTTCCATCAAGGAGGAAGTAAGCAGTAAGACTTGTCTGTAGTTATTAACATCCATCTTACTATCTTTCTAGCAGAAGGCTGGAAATATGTCGTGTGGTGGATACACATTTCATATGTGAATAATTACATTGCTTATATGTGAAGAGCAGTATTTTAATACTTTACTTGAAATGTTATCAAACCTTTGTGAGGTTTTGCTTTTGAAGGAGTTAGTTACATTCTTAGTTCCTTTAGTAGAACATTGAGGAGTATCACTTTGCTTTATGTAAGTGGCACAGATTTGTTTCTTGCAGGTCTTTTACTTTTTGTACCTTGAACTGATCATGCCAATCTTCTGTGCTGCTTCCAGGAAGTGATTATTAGATATGTTGGCTACCTCCTTCAGTGATTCATGTGTGTTATGTCAGATAGTACTGTGAAAGCTGCACAGTATTTCAGTGAGACAGTTACTCATCATCTTCATGTGTTCACTGACATGTTGCTGCAGAGGCTCATCAGTATACATGCTGGCTCACTATAAAAGTGCAGGCACCAAGGGGTGGGGCTATAATGTCGTCATAGAGGATGATGACATCCAGTGCCCCCAGCCAAACAAATGGGACATGGTCCCCACATGTATCACATGGGAGAAGTGCAATGGTAAATTGCAGCCAAGCATATGTGCAGGCAGTGTATTAGTGCCCACTTTAAGTGCGCAGACTGATTCCCCATCCATGTTGGCTCAGATTCATTCATCTGTGGCTGACAGTGCCTTAATACCACCAATGCTGGGTCCTATGCCTTGCGAAGTTGAAATCCCATGTCTCTTTTAAGCAAGTTGTTACTTTTATGTACTTCAAATGCTTCTTTAATGATGGAGTCCCTGTATGTGGAGGCAGATGGAAGGATCTTTGTCTCTCCATAGTTCGTGCTATGTCCAATGTCACAACAATGTTCAGCAACACCAGACTTTTCTGGCTGACACAATCTGGTGTGATGTCTACGTACAGCCCATCTATCTCTAGCAGTGCAACATATCTGGCCAATGTATGATTTCCCACACTGGCATGGGCTTTTATACACCCCTGGTATCCTTAGACCAAGGCTGTCTTTAACAAAAGCCAGCATTGTTTGCACTTGCGCTGGAGGGCGGAAGACAAATTTTATTTAATGTTTCTTGAACTGCATGCCGATCTTAAAGGCCATGTCACCAATATAGGGTAGAAAAACAATCCTTCTTGAGCTCTCTGTTTCCTCTGGCTGTTCTTGAGGTATAGTACACGCATGCTGAAATGCATTTTGAATATGTTTATCAGAGTACCCATTTTGTACAAACACAAGAGTGATGATGGCTAAGCTCTGCAGATAAGCTCCCTGGATCTGTGATAATTTTAGCCATATGAACAAGAATCCGTAATACACCACTGAGTTGAGATGGGTGATGGCAGCTCTTAACTCATTGATGTTCTCCTCTATGATTTGTTTATGATAACATTATAGTCCCATCCCTTGGCACATGCACTTTTTTAACGAGCCAGCGCATATATTGGTGAGCCACTGCAGTAGCACATCAGCATGCACCTGCAGATGATACGTGGCTGCCTCACTAAAATACAGTGAAACCCTGCTTTTACATATTTCAAGGGACATAAAAAAATGGTGTAAAATGCAGGAAAACATAACATATAGGAAATAACGTTTTAAGATGTAAACTTTATGTATAGGATGCCCCCTTGTATTTTTGCACTTGACGTATGATATATGTACATAACAGGCATCAAAAGACTTGTCGGGGACTTGTTTATTATTTGACAAAGGTTTATTATCTAATAAAAACCCCTGATGTATCTGGAACTGACAACTGTCTCAGAAGTAGAAACGTTTGACTCAGTTTCATATGTCATAATCAATGTTTTTGAAAAGCCTGCAGCTAATGTTCATTATTTAAATAATGAAATACCGCATTAGTTATGTACTTTTTCAAGCTTAGCATGATGCATTTTGAGAATTTATTCTACATCTACATCTACATCTACATCCATACTCTGCAAGCCACCTGACGGTGTGTGGCGGAGTGTACCCTGAGTACCTCTATCGGTTCTCCCTTCTGTTCCAGTCTCGTATTGTACGTGGAAAGAAGGATTGTCGGTATGCTTCTGTGTGGGCTCTAATCTCTCTGATTTTATCCTCATGGTCTCTTCGCGAGATATACGTAGGAGGGAGCAATATACTGATTGACTCTTCAGTGGAGGTATGTTCTCGAAACTTTAACAAAAGCCCATACCGAGCTACTGAGCGTCTCTCCTGCAGAGTCTTCCACTGGAGTTTATCTATCATCTCCGTAATGCTTTCGCGATTACTAAATGATCCTGTAACGAAGCGCGCTGCTCTCCGTTGGATCTTCTCTATCTCTTCTATCAACCCTATCTGGTGCGGATCCCACACTGCTGAGCAGTATTCAAGCAGTGGGCGAACAAGCGTACTGTAACCTACTTCCTTTGTTGTCGGATTGCATTTCCTTAGGAATCTTCCAATTTAATCTCAGTCTGGCATCTGCTTTACCGACGATCAACTTTATATGATCATTCCATTTTAAATCGCTCCTAATGCGTACTCCCAGATAATTTATGGAATTAACTGCTTCCAGTTGCTGACCTGCTATTTTGTAGCTAAATGATAAGGGACCCATCTTTCTATGTATTCGCATCACATTACACTTGTCTACATTGAGATTCAATTGCCATTCCATGCACCATGCGTCAATTCGCTGCAGATCCTCCTGCATTTCAGTACAATTTTCCATTGTTGCAACCTCTCGATACACCACAGCATCATCTGCAAAAAGCCTCAGTGAACTTCCGATGTCATGCACCAGGTCATTTATGTATATTGTGAATAGCAATGGTCCTATGACACTCTCCTGCGGCACACCTGAAATCACTCTTACTTCGGAAGACTTCTCTCCATTGAGAATGACATGCTGCGTTCTGTTATCTAGGAACTCCTCAATCCAATCACACAGTTGACCTGATAGTCCGTATGCTCTTACTTTGTTCATTAAACGACTGTGGGGAACTGTGTCAAACGCCTTGCGGAAGTCAAGAAACACGGCATCTACCTGTGAATCCATGTCTAAGGCCCTCCGAGTCTCGTGGACGAATAGCGCGAGCTGGGTTTCACACGACCGTCTTTTTTGAAACCCATGCTGATTCCTACAGAGTAGATTTCTAGACTCCAGAAAAGACATTATACTCGAACATAATACATGTTCCAAAATTCCACAACTGATCAACGTTAGAGATATAGGTCTATAGTTCTACACATCTGTTCGACCTCCCTTCTTGAAAACGGGGATGACATGTGCCCTTTTCCAATCCTTTGGAATGCTTCGCTATTCTAGAGACCTACGGTACACCACTGCAAGAAGGGGGGGCAAGTTCCTTCGCGTACTCTGTGTAAAATCGAACTGGTATCCCATCAGGACCAGCGGCCTTTCCTCTTTTGAGCGATTTTAATTGTTTCTCTATCCCTTGTCGTCAAGTGCAAATATGTAGGTAAGTATTTTGTGTGGTGTTTGAATATGTGTTATTCTGCATGTCTTACACTGTAGTCATCTTCTTGAAGTTATCAGGTACTACACCTTCTCACTTATGTGGAAAACCATACAAAAACAAACTATTACTCACATTGTTTGTTTGTGTAACATCACAAAAAATGCATACATAAATACTGAACTTGACAATGAGAAAAAATTTTCAAAAAATGTTTTTCTCAGCATGAAGCAAATACGTAACTGACACTGTGTTTAAGCTAAAAACATTTGGGCAATGCAAAGTGAATGACCATAGACTATCGATAATTATGTTGGTCTATGGTGAATGACAGTGTCAACTAGCACTACAAGAGACCAAATGTCAAAACATGCTAAATATGGTGCAAGAAAGGTGTCACGATGATCACAAGAATCACAAAATTGCATTTGCTCACTAGAGAGAGTTTGTAAATGGTTGTGATTGGTCATGAGCTTTATTCTAATGTCCCATCAGCAACCACGTCAAATAGGGCTTGGCAGTGGTGGGAGATACAGCATGAATTGTTCCAACTTTTACAAATTTATCGGTTCACATCTGCTGAGTGTGCTGGTGTCAAGAAACGTAACCATGTAATATTTGTAAATACTACTGGATCGTCAACACCATGCCAGCATCATTTTTTTCTATATGAACATTTTTTTGTAATGCATAAAACACGGGAAAATTATAAATATGTTTACACAAAATCGGGTGCAACTTAATTATTAATTTTAGACAGTGTACCAGAGTTCTTTTGCTCTTTTGTCATTTTCTTTGTGACAGTATAGTATTCATTGTAATATAAATCATTTCTACTTCAATGTTTGTCCTAGCCATCGCATATAATTTTCTTTTCCTTGTACATGGTTTTTGATGTCTTAATGGTAGCATCTACACTGTCTTGGCACAACAGATGTTACAAACTGATAGAAATGTATCTTATGTGAATGAAAGAAAGCACACTGAAATAATTTCATATCAGTCACATGACAATAGGTCTCAGTAGATACAAATTTGTAATTTTTTTGCAAATGATACCACTATAAGAATAAATAGTAGTATTAGCCCCTTTACTGAAAAGGCAGCTATCAAAAACTGAAAATGTCAATAAATGGTCCAAGGCAAATGGATAATCATAAAATTTTGAGAATATTCAGTACATACAATTAAGCACCTCTTACAGAACTACATGAGCTATGACTATAGTCTCCTCAGACTAGGACATACAACAAGGAGAAACTGTAAATTTTTTAAGATTACAGATATAAAATAACCTTAATCGGAAAACCCACTGTTTGAGTCAATGAAGCGCCTTAGTACAGCTACATTTGCAGTGTGCATGAAATTACGAGGGTCAGTCAAAAAGTAATGCCTCCTATTTTTTTTTTCTACGTTTAATTGTCAGGAAATTTAAATGCAATTACATAGGTTGAAAACCACAACATTGAGGATCATTTTGTCATTTTTCAATGTAATCTCCGCCCATCTCTACAGTTTTGGTCCATCTTTGAACAAGGGCATGTATCCCAGCACGGTATAAATCACAGCTCTGCTTCCTAAGCCATTGACGCACGGATGTTTTGACGGCCTCCTCATCTTCAAAATGAATCCCACGATGAGCTTCTTTTAGTGGCCCGAACAGATGGAAGTCTGATGGTGCCAGGTCAGGGCTGTATGGGGGATGAGGCAAAACTTCCCATCCAATTTTGACAATCTCATCAGAAGTGTGACGACTGGTGTGTGGTCTTGCATTGTCATGCAAAAGAAGAACATCTGCCATTGATTTTGTTGGGCGAACTTGCTGAAGACGTGCTTTAAGTTTTTTGAGGGTTGTGACGTATTGAACAGAATTTATTGTGCATCCCTGCTCCAAAAAATCAACCAGAATCACACCCTCTGTATCCCAGAAAACTGTTGCCATAACTTTCCCTGCCGATCGCACAGTTTTGAATTTTTTCTTCCTCGGCGAGCTTGTGTGACGCCACTCCATTGACTGCCTCTTTGTTTCGGGTTCAAAAAAATGCACCCATGTTTCGTCCCCGGTCACAATTTTTTTCAGAAACTCATCTCCCTCCAAACAGAAGCGCTGCAAGTGTTGGGAGGCTATTGTTTTCCTTGCCTCTTTATTCTGATCGGTTAACATTCTTGGAACCCACCGTGCACAAACTTTTGAGTACCCCAATTGTTTAATAATCGTGATCACACTGCCTTTACTAAGAGAAATAATGCAACACACTTCATCTGCAGTCACCCGACGGTCACCACGAATGATGTCATCAACTTGCTGAATGTTGTGTGGAGTCACTGCACTCACCGGCCTGCCGCTCCGCTTTTCGTCAGTCAACGGTGTTTGCCCTTCAGCTTCCTTACAACGACGAACCCATCGTCTAACAGTGCTGACATCCACTGTCACAACACCATACACCTTCTTCAGTCTTTCATGAATGCGTATGGGCGTTTCACCTTCTGCATTCAAGAATTCAATCACACAACGCTGTCTCAAACGAACATCGATGTCGGCCATCTTACAAACTTCTGCTGTGCTGCCACCAGTTGACACAGAAAGTTACTACTGCAGTGGATTGCAGAAGAAGGTTTGAGGAATGGCGCCAAATTCAAATTTTTCACTTAACTTAATTTTTTTAAGTAGAAAAAAAATGGGAGGCATTACTTTTTGACCGACCCTCGTAAAAAAACAATGAACAACACTATTTTTTCTGCATATTTCCTATCACCAATGAGATACAGAATCATTTTTCTGGGATAGGATGTTTAGAACAAAGAAGTGCATTATAAGAATTACTTGTAGTGCTAGTTCTACAAACTCCTGCAGAGTCCTTTTCACAATATATTTCTTCATAATATCATTTGCCACTACCCATGTTCCTCTTTTCTTAAAAATAAATAATGAAATACATGAATATAACATCATGGCCTCCACGATGGCCTCAAGGAGTTTACATGAATACAGAAAGGAGTCACATACACACATATTCAACAAACTGCCAGAGCATATCAAATGTATTGCAGATAAATTGGTTGAGTTCAAGACTGATGTAATAACTTTCTGCTGAGGAGCTCCTCCTGCTTCACTGGAGTGCATTTTAAAAATAAAAAATTTAAACTAATGCTTCTGTTTATTTTATAACTACGGTACTGTATTACAACTGTATTTCATAATGTTATGTCATTTTATTCTACTGCACCCACGTAAAATTAACATTTGTGACTTCCTTCCACATCCCCAGCACCCCACTCTGCAAAATCCATGGCACATGACTACTGTAATGTAGTTTACTGTAATGTAATGTTAAATTTAGAATTGATATCTGTCACATTACACACATCACATTTTTGTACAGCTATCTCAAAACTTTCTGTTCTCAGTTGATTAAACACTCTACTTGTTTTGTATAATGGCACTTCTTCGTGGTCACGCACGTTTTTAAGTATAACTACTTGTTCATCATGGTCAGAGACACCATTCACAAATGGATACATACTTATATCACTCATTACCCCCAAATATGTTTCTATTAGCCTATTGCTCCCGTGTCCAATCCTCAGGTTGTAAGTGAAATGCAACAGGAGACCAGAAGGTTGGCCACACTGACGACTGTTTCACCCACACTTACATATATACACTGCAAGCCATGGTACAGTGAATTCTATTTGAATATTTAATATTGAATTCTATTTGAATATTTAATATTGAATTCTATTTGAATATTGAATGAAGAAAAATTGTGATATATACGCCCATTTATGTGCCCTAACCTCTGTTATCTTATTCTCTGTCTGATTCTCATGATCCCTATGTGAGATATATGATCATGGCAGCATAAGAGTCACACAATCTTCTTCAAATACAGCATCTCTAAATTAACCCAACCAAGGTTTGAGAATACTATAATATCTCTCTTCCAGGAACTCCCATTTAAGTTCTCTAAGAACTTGAGTGTATCAATATTTTATGGTCGTCGCAGTACATTTATGAATTCGTTCCCTATCTGGTTTCATCTCTACTTGATAAGGACTCTAAACACTGGAACAATACTCCAAAACAGTCTTATATGTGATCTCCTTTACAGATGTATTGCATCTTCCCAGAAAACTTCCCACAAATCTAAGTCTTCACTTCATCTTCCATAAAACTGAATTTATGTGGCTGTTTCATTTCATATCACTTCTTAGCATGACCCTTAAATACTTACATGATGTGACCTGCTCAAGTTGTTCATGATTAATCTTGTAATTGAGTACTATCGGGTTCTTTCTCTTTGTTGTAGGAATTACTTGAATATTTGTCATTCATTACATGAAGAGAAAGTTTTGGTCAACTCTTTCTGCATTTTCTTACTATTGCCCAACATTCCTATCTGATAAATCATTAATGTATACTGAGAACACTGCTGATCCTATTACACTTCCTTGGAACTTACCGTATGTTACTTTCATTTCTACTGAACATTCACAACCTAGTTTAACATACTAGATTCTATTACTCACGCATTAATGAAGCCCAGCATATACTCATGAAGATACTTCAAATGATTGTATCTTGGTTGGTATTTGAAAATATGCTACAGTGTCAAATGGCTTTCACCAATCTAGGAAGATATAATCTATCTGTCGATCTGCATTTATTGTCTCAAGATGATGTGAATGAATAAAGCAAGCTATGTTTCACACCAAATCATTGTTTTCCTGAATACATGCTGATTCTTTGAGAGAAGCTTTCGTTCCTCCATGAACATCATAATGTTTGAGCTTATAATAGGTTCTAGGATCCTGCAACAGACAGACATCAGCAATACTGGACTATAATTCTGTGCATTCTTTAACATCTGTACAGGTGTGAAAATGCTACTTTACTACAATGTCAGCACAGATACATTATGGGCCAGTGGTGGCTAAATGGTAGCTGGGGAACAGAAGCCTGCGAGAGGGAAATGAACTCACTGTATGATGTTGATCTACAGGAAGCAGAGAATCCAAACCCATGCAGGGATGAGCACAGAAAGAACTGAGTGTGCAGCTGGAGAGGATGACTAATGGTACAACACACAATACAATACACCAAGCGAGATCCATGGAGGTCGACCTCTGAGTGAGCTCTGTCTTGCCCACCATACTGCTGCCCACAGTGCCTCTACCAGTGGGTCTGTCCAGACTATTTGTCACATACAGCCTTCATGGCAGGCTTCCGCACTATCCCACAGTGCTACCCATGCCAGCTTGTCTGCTTCCATTGTGATTTCCACTAAAAAGGCTACATAGGACCAAAAATGAACAGGCTTGGGCTGCAACATTTCTGGCACAGAACCAAAGGGCCCCTGAAGACCCAAACAGCAGACCAATCACCTAAGGAGGCAATGCCAACACTGCTGGCTCTGCCAGAAGGGTGGAATGGCACAGAGGCTGTGGCGACATGAGATCCACTGGTGGCAGTGGAGGTGATGCCACCTCCATCATTGAGAGGGAGAAGGAGGTGGAGGAGGATGGTGGATCAGAATCCATGAGTTCCACACTGGTAGGTGCAGGTGCGGGCTTCACTGGGGGCTGCTGTTGCAGGCGATGTGAGGAGAGCGAAGTGTGTGGAGGGAATGGCATTAGGGAATCATGGACCATCAGATCATGGCAGTGCTGTCCCAACAGGGTGTGGGCACAGCTGATTAGCATGGTGGGTTACCTGCTCCCAACCAACATCTGGTCCATGGCTTGCTACTCAGGGGCGGCAAATCCAGGAGGGCCCACAGCTGGCACCTGTGCAAATGTTCCACCAAACTGTACCCGCTAACAAATGTCACCTGATATGGCACCAGAAAGCTCAACAACACATTGTCATGGAAAGTGGCAGACACAGATTTCTTCATTTGGTTCTTAAATGTATTCACAAAGCACTCCACCTTTGAGTTAGAAGGCAGGCAAAACACAGGGGCAGTCAGATGCTGGATACCATCGCAATCCCATGCACAGTCCTCAGACTCCTATGACAAAAATTGCTGACCATAGTCACATAACAGGGTCCTAGGAGATCCCTCAATGGCAAAAATTACTGAAAATGGGCGAACCATGGCAGTCAATGACATAGTGGACAGCTTGGCCACGTATGCAAAATTGGACAATGTATGAACTACTAACAGCCTTGCTCTGCTCAAAAAGGCGCCATCGAAATCAACATACGCACTCTCCCATAGGTGTTTTGGGACCAGCCAAGGAGACAACTGGAACATCAGTGTAGCCTGGTTCTGTACACACACACCCTTCAAGAATGCCAAGAATGCACCAGATGCCAGTAGGCATGGCATTGTGCCAATGCCTTCATATGAGTCATATTCCCGTGAGATGAATGCAGCAACAGGAGCATGCAAGGATGCCACGCCAATGGAACAACCACATGGCAGTATTGCTTCTGCATAGTGAGCATGAGAACCCCCTGGACAATGTTGACATGATCATGTAGGAGGAAAAACGTATGCCACACCTGATCTTCCCCTGAAGAAATGTGCTCCAGTCAGCCCAACTGGATCAATAAAATGATATGCCAGAAAAGCATGTCAGGAGCTGTGGTGGTCACAACTGTGCATGCCATCAATGGAAAGTCTGAAAGGGTTTGCTACAAGGCATCATCTAACATGAACACAAGAGCCTCTTGCTGATCGAACTCAGGACTGGGCCCAAATGGTAGCTGCGATAACATGTCAGCATTGGTATGCTAGGCAGATGAGTAGTAATGAATGTAGTAACAACAGTTACTGAGAAAGAGGACCCACAGTTGCAACAGGTGGGCTGTCCTACTACCCGGCAGCTTGGAATGAGGGCCAAATAAGGAAACCAACAGCTTCTGGTTGGTGATGAGGAGGAACCTCACCCCACACAGGAAGATTTGGAACTTTTTAACATGTCAACTTAGGCTAGGGTTAAGGGTTCACCCACTATAAAGGAAGCCAGGTAGGGAACAGAGCACAAATGCTGCTTGAGAGACTGTAAAGCCCATTGACAATCCACATATCACACAAACTTAACACCCTTCTGGCAGAGCCAGTTAAATAGCTGGCTAATATGCATGGTTTTGGGAATGAACTGAGCATAAAATATTACCAAAAAAGAACTAGAGCTTCTTCAGTTGCTTGGGTTCTGGCACGTTAACAATGGCCTGGATGTGTTCAACTGTAGGGACAAGACCATCTTTACTAAGCACATGACCCAAAAAATGCTCTGTTGGGGAAAACACTGTTATTCCACAGTTTGCAATGAAGGCAATACTCTAGGAGGCATTGGAAAACTGGCTGAAAACTTCACTAAACAACTCTGCCTGTAGTGGAATTGGATACCAACCTGCTACACGTTGCATGCTGATGATCTGTTTAAAATAGCCGCAAAGGCACAAGACACCCTCAGGCTTCTGAGTCACCACCGAACGGGTGGTCCAATGACTCAACGAAATAGAAGAAATGACACCCTGACCCTCAGCCTTTATCTTGTCATGCATGGTGAAGGGAATGGGGTTGGGATGACAAAATTTGGGTACCATCAACAGCTTAACAGAAATGTACCACGAAATTTTCTGCTCAGGCCAAGGTATTTTCAAACAGCGGGCTGTAGGACCACAGTAAGAAGTCCAAACCATGAAAAGATAGGGACTGAGACACTAAATGCACTTTCTCAATGATCAGGAAGCCAATAACAGAAAATGCATTGAGCCCAAGGATATTTTGTACCAACAGTGAATTGAGCACTGACTATGTAAGCTGCTGTTCCAAATTCTTATAATGTACAGAGATGGAGAATTTCCTTCACAAAGAAATGTGCTGTTTACTATAAGACACAACTTGACAGAGTGGCCACAGCAACTCTGGGTACCCCCAAGGACCTGTACGTATCTAACTCAATTAGGCTGACCATCACTCCTGTGTCTGCCTGAAATTCAACTGCCCACCCATTCACTACCAATGTCAGCAAAATATGGTGGGACAACATGTATGGGACATTGGAGGCAGCCCCAAATTCCAGTGAAAGCACTGGGGCACCCAATGACTGGCTTACGGCCTGTTGAGTACCACAAACATTTGCCAAATGACCTATCCACCAGCGTACACCACACATGGCCGTAATGTGTGGGCAGTCATTGGTGCTGGCTCGCTCAACAAGCAGATCAGGGTTCACTGGAATGGCCCAGATATGGGAAGGGCAGGCTGGCAAAGCTTATAGGTGACAGTGTAGTGGGTGGTCGTGGTGGTGGTGCGATCACTCGTGGAAAAATTCCTGTAGTAGCTGGTGTTAGAGGTGAACCTTTTTTAGACCTTTTTCAGATGACAGGTAAACCAGCTTAAAGGAAGTCCTTCTAACTAAGGGCTCACCTTCAGAGGATATCATGTTTGCAAGCAGAGAAGGAATTAGAACATTTCATCACAATATAAGAGGTATTAGAAATAAAGTTGTTGAACTGCTTACAGATGTTGACTCTGAAATTATTGGTATCTTGGTGCACCACTTAAATAATTTGACAATTCAGAAGCTTCCTTTAGCAGGATACAGATTAGTTTGCTCTTTTTCAAGGAGTTCCTTGTGGGGTGGGGAGTGGGTATGTACGTAAAAAACAGTATTCCATTTTAGTCCAAAGACCTAACATGGCACTGCACTGAACTGAACAGATAATTGAATGTTGTGCAGGGGAAGTTGGATTTAGTGACACTAGACCTCTAATTCTTGTTGTTTATAGGTCCCCTAACTCTGACTTCAGAGCATTTCTGCACAAGCTAGAGAGGTCTCTCGATTCACTTTATAGGAAGTAGCAGAAATTAGTTATATGTGGTGACTTCAATATAAGTTTTGTGTATGATTGTGCAAGAAAAAAGATGTTGGTAGGTCTCCTAAATTCATATGATCTGATGCAGACTGTTTTTCTCCAACTAGGGTGCAGGAGAGCAGATATACGTACAGTACTTAATACTCATTTACTGTGCATTGCTGATGAATTAAATAAAAATTTAGCTTCTACAAGGAATTATGTAACTCTCTCGCCAAATGCCTTTCCAAGACTGATGTCTGAAATACTCCTCAGTTATACAGACAAAAGAGAGATTGAGTCAATAATTAAATCACTGAAGACTGAGGATTCTCATGGTTATAATGGAGTGCTTAGCAGAATATTAAAGTACTATGCTGCACATGTTAGCGCTGTATTTAGCCATATTTGTAATATTTCCTTTAGTAATGGTCAGCTTCCTGAATGGTTAAAGTACTCAGTAGTAAAGCTACTTTATAAAAAGGTAGAAAGGGATAATGTAGACAATTTTAGACATATTTCTATGTCACCAGAGTTTGCTAAAGTTATTTAAATGGCTGCGTATGTAAGGATAATTGATCATTTTATATCACAGAATTTGCAATCAAATGTACAGTTCGGCTTTAGAAGCTGTTTTACAACTGAAAATGCTATATTTTCTCTCTATGAGGTCCTGGATGGGTTAAACAAAAGGTTTCAAATGCTAGGCATCTTTTTTTATTTAACTAAGGCATTTGATTGTGTTGATCACAAAATATTGCTCCAGAAGTTGGACCATTACGGAATATGGGGAGCAGCTCACAATTGGTTCACCTCTTACTTTAGCAACAGATAACAAAAGGTCATTATTCACAATGTTGAGAATGGCTATGATGTAGGGTCTAAGTAGGGTATGGTCAAGTGGGGAGTGCCCCAGGGATCAGTGTTGGGGCCACTCCTGTTCCTTATTTATATAAACGATATGCCCTATAGTATTATGGGTAATTTTAAAATATTTCTGTTTGCTGATGACACTAGCTTGGTAGTAAAGGATGTTGTGTGCAACATTGGCTCGATTTCAAATAGTGCATTTCATGACCTAAGTTCATCACTCATAGAAAATAAACTAATGCTAAATCACAGTAAGACTCGGTTTTTACAGTTTCTAACACACAATTCTACAAAACCTGACATTTTAATTTCACAGAATGGGCATATGATTAGTGAAACTGAACAGTTCAAATTTCCAGGTGTTCAGATAGATAGTAAATTATGGTGGAAAGCCCGTGTTCAGGATCTTGTTCAAAAATTTATGCTGCCATTTTTGCTATTTGAATGGTATCTGAAGTGAGTGATCAATCAACACAAAAATTAATCTACTTTGCTGGTTTTCATTCGCTTATGTCGTATGGTATTATATTCTGGGGTAGCTCTTCCCTTTCTAAAAGGATATTTTTGGCTCAGAAATGGGCGGTTCAGGCAATTCCATGAACCTCTTGTTGACTCCTGTTCATGAGTGGGTATTTTGACATTAGCATCTCAATATATTTATTCCTTACTGTCATTTCTTGTTAGCAATATTAGCTTATTCCCAAGAATAAGCAGCTTTCAATCAGTTAATACTCAGCAGAAATCCAACCTGCATTTGGATTGGACTTCCTTAACTCTTGTGCAGAAAGATGTGCAGTATACTGCTGTGTCCATTTTCAATAAGCTACCACAAGAATTCAAAAATCTTAGCAGTAATCAAAACTGAAGAGTTTCTTCATGGGTCATTCCTTCTAATCTGTCGAGGAGTCCCTTGAAAAAGTAAGCTGATTCCTGTTAATTGCATTTACGTAAACTTGTGGGCTGATCTTTTTCGGGTTCATAAACATTTTATTTTATTTGTTACTTCTTTTCTGTTCTAATTTCATGTAATGAAACGCTCCATGACCTTGGAGATTTGCCCCTCAATTTGGTCCTATGGAATGTGACATGTAAATAAATAATAAATAAAACATGTGCACACAATTGCATGGACTGTGAATTATCAGGAAAAAAAATCCCTTGCCACTACCACAAGCTCAGATGATTCTTTTGTTTGGGCAATGTCAGCTAATGAAGGGTCGATCTACGTCAACACCTTAATCTGAACGTCATGCTCAGGAGTTTACTTAGCAATCACGTCCTGAATTAACGAGTGTGCATACTTGGGGCTCTCAAAATGACAGATGCATGAGAAACACTAATAACTGGTGATGCAGGCCACATACAACTGCCCAAGATACTTGTGGTCCTGGTTAAACTGCAACCATGCCACCACCACATGGGTTTGATGTCTAAAATATGTTTAAGCAACCAACCAAGCTCATCAAATTAAAGTTTCTCAGATTTAGCGGAGGGTTTCCAATTTTGGAGAACTTCATATAAACTTGTGCTGCTGTACAATAACAAGGCAGCCTTATCAAGTGGATTGACACTGCACCTTACCTGGCAGTGCAACAAGAACTGGCACAGGTATTACCCACACCTTTCTGTCAACTCTTCAAAACTAGAAAATGGCATTGCGGGTGGCAGAAGGTGGCTCAGAAAATGGAACAGCGGGTGCCTGGTCTCCTAACGATACAGTAGGTCTGCATTTTGGGATATCAGTGCCTGCATATGCTCCCATTGCTGCTGCTGCTGCCGCTCTTTCTGCAGGCGCAACTGTTCCTTCTAGAATTGCAGAAATGTCAAGTCCATGATGGGCCAAGTGAATATGAGGAAATGCGGAAAGAAAATATAGGGGTGTTGCATGCATAAGAATACCTTTCGTCACAGGTATGACATCGCTGCTCCACTACACATCCAGCACGGATACTTTACAGGCCAATGGCTGCTCAATGATAACCAGGGAAAAGAAATCTGTGAGAACAAAATGAGTTTGAAGCCATGCAGACACACCTGCAACAGCGGGTCTGCCCATACACATGTCACACGTGCCCTCCGCAGAAAGTTTCTGCACTATTCTGCTGTGTTACCGACACCAGCTCATCTATCTCCACTGTGAGATCTGCTGGTGGTGATACTAAACATCTAATATTCTACCCTTTTGTGAGCAAGATAGGAGTGTGAATTGGAGCCTCATCATCTCAGAACATAACTTCATGGTTAACCAAAATCGTCTGTACCATGGAGCACATGTAATCATCTAACCTGTCCATATAATCCTTCGTTTTAATTTATTCCTTGAGAGTAATTGCAGGACCAATCTAATAGTGTGATAATGCATCACCACATGACCACCTCCCTCTACAACTGTAGGAAATAGTTTCTTTGGATATACAGGGTGATCAAAAAGTCAGTATAAATTTGAAAACTGAATAAATCATGGAATAATGTAGATAGAGAGGTACACATGCTTGGAATGACATGGGGTTGTATTAGAACAAAAAAAAAAAAAATAATACAAAAGTTCAAAATATGTCCAACAGCTGGCGCCCTCATCAGATCAGAATAGCAATAATTAGCATAACAAAGTAAGACAAAGCAAAGATGATGTTCTTTACAGGAAATGCTCAATATGTCCACCATCATTCCTCAACAATAGCTGTAGTCGAGGAACAATGCTGTAAAGCATATCCGGAGTTATGGTGAGACATTGGTGTCAGATGTTGTCTTTCAGCATCCCTAGAGATGTCGGTCGATCACGATACACTTGCGACTTCAGGTAAACCCAAAGCCAATAATCGCACAGACTGAGGTCTGGGGACCTGGGAGGCCAAGCATGATGAAAGTGGCGGCTGAGCACATGATCATCACCAAACAACACGCACAAGAGATCTTTCATGCATCTAGCAATATGGGGTGGAGCGACATCCTGCATAAACATCATACGTTCCAGCAGGTGTTTATCAGCCAGGCTGGGGATGATGCGATTCTGTAGCATATCGGCGTACCTCTCACCCATCACGGTAGCAGTTACTGATGTTTTGCTGCTCAGCACCATCTGTCAGACAATTTGTGATTTTTTTAAATAAAAAAACCCCAAGTAATTCCAACCTCTCTATCTACATTATTCTGTGGTTTATTAAGTTTTCAAATTTATTCTGACTTTTTGATCACCCGGTACATAAATCAAATGAATTGATGGAAATAAGGTTCACAATGACACATCACGTGACATTACTGTCAACCTATCATTGCTGGTCCATATTAAATGATCCCAACACCTTCTGCATTGTATTAAGGTGTTACTGGTGATAATTAGATGTTTGGAAAATGCAACATGGTTTCAGATGTGTAGCTGGTGTCAGACTGTGGTTGAATAGATGGTGTGTTCAACCTAATGACTAAATTTTGGCAATGCTCAAATCATTTGAAGACTCTGTTTCTTTATATTTCTTTCATATAATTAGTAATTATGGTCACTGACTAATTGCTTTTACCCACAGCTACTCTGCTAAAGATATGACTCGAAGTGTTTATACTCAAATGCTTCAGATACTGAATGAACTTTTTGGGTGGCAAATTGCAGTGATTTCACTGAGCTCTTCTGCACTTTATACAACAAAATTTCTTTCAGAAATGTTCCATAGTTCACAAAAGATTACCAATAAATGCTTTTATAGGTTTTAAGCATTGACTGTAGACAACGATGTATGACTCACCGATTGCTGAAAATCTTTCACCTGGTCCACAGGCACTGATTCCTTTCAATAAGCATTTTTTTGCCCCCTCAACTAAATGTATTCCCTCTTCGTCTACATTTCCCACTAGGAATGTTGCAGAACAATCACCATGATAGCCTCCAAGAAAGACCTGAAACAGTAAATCATTTTCACTGATCATTATAAAATCTGAATGATAAACAAAGAAGAGAATTGATAGCATTCACCTAATTACTTATTCTAAGAGAACTCATTTACACTTTTTGTTTGTTTGATGATATGATGAAAAATGTGTGTCTTTCTTAATAAGCACATTCTGTGGTTATCTAAAAGATAGTGAGTATCTGTTGCATGTAAAGGATTTATGGACACATTAAAACTAAGAAACACAGTACTTATTAACAAGAGCATGGTGTAACATGTTATTTGTGTAATATTGTTTTGTCTGTTGGATAACTGCACATTTCCATGTGTCAGACGAAAACTGGGAGGAAATGAGTAACTCAGGCAAAACATGAAGCAATTGACACAAAGATTAAATATGATTTTAGAAATGTTGCTTGTCTTACAAGCAAAACAGAACATTTGAGTTGAGACTGGCAGTAGGCCGTGTGGGTGAAGAATGCTGCTGTATTCAGCTAGGTAGAATGCCATTAGAGCATGATTTATGGAACAAACTATGATCAAGGAGGATTTGCAGATTGGGTGGTTGGGGATGGTGGGGAGGGGGGGGGGGGGTTGGAAGGAGATGATACATGATACCTGCCACCTCAGCTGAAGGACAAATATCTGCATAATGAAAACAAAACAACCGTGTGCCGTACTGCCACTTACACACTCAACAGCCAAGATATTGCCTGCTGCTGTAGCTTGTTCTAAGCCTCCTGCTGGAAATGGAAGTAACTGTTGGCTTTGGCAATTAAGATGCCAAAATTTTTGTCAGCTGAGTTTATATTTAACAATGGAGTGTTACAGGCCATGAAGTCTTAGAGCACTTCATTTCTTCCACACATCATTTATTACTCAGGAATACATCCATATATAATAAAGTAGTATGGAATTCACCATATATGATATACATTATTCGGGATAATAAACATGTTTATGAAATTCTCCATTATTTTTTGAGTGTATGTAACATTCTGAACTCCTTGGTTCAGCTTTGAATCATGTGGTTCTGGCATCTCAAAGAGTAAATGGATATAGAAGTTGTTATTGAAAAGTTTTAGGCAAAATATCTGAAGTACTGATGTTCCAGATGCGTGCCCAAAAAATGATATAATAATAATGGAACTGCTGGGAATACTTCCAGTAACATATGTTTATGTATGTCATTACCCAATCAATGTTTCATGTCTACATTAAAATTAATTGCTTACTGCACTGTGCTATAAGTCAATTTCAATACTAACATGCTGAGAACAATGCAGTAACAGAACTTTAAGGACATTGTCTTGAATACACTGTGTGTTCATCTCTTTTGCATTGTGTCATAAAAAATGAAACTATTAATGTAAGATACCTAAAACTGAAACTGTTGACCTGCTTACTAAAGAAAATTCACTTAAGTATTAAAAAACTGTGTGCAATAAACACAATACTGAAACCTAACATCTAACACTAACAACTTGGGAACCTCCAAAATCTCATGTTATTCACAACCATATTAACTAGATTCTTACACAGGAAAAAATGAAATCTACATCTACATTCTCTGGATCACTATCAAGTATGTAACAGAGGGCCCTTTAAACCATAACATTTATTTAGATTTCTTCCTGCTCAATTTATTTTTGAAATGTGGAAATAATGATTGCTTAATTGTCTCCTTGGGAACTGTCATTAGTCCAATTATATTTTCCTGGTCTCTACAGAAGGTACATGTAAGAGGCTGAATAAAATTAATACACTACATCCCACAAACTGATTACTGGAAATTCTATAGCAGATTTTAGTGAGCTGTGTCGCCTACTATTTTTCTGGTTGTCTGCCAAGTAAGATTTTTGCAGATTTTCTGTTAACTTGCCAAGTGAACAAGTCTGTTCTTCTTTTTAGGGCTCCATACCTTAATCGGTAAAAACTGAACCTTTATAAGATCACTCTGCTAGTCATCTGTCTGTCCGTCTGTGAATACCCCTTTTTCTCAGGAACAGGTACAGGTGTTAAGTTGAGATTTATGTTACATACTAAGGTTTATGGTCCCTTAGTGCGGTAAAAAGTTTAAGCTTCTCAATTAGCACAATCGAGGGCTGTTTATGTCATATATTTTGATACTCACAAACTTGCTCATTAAAATCTACAGATTAGATTAGACAGAATTATGTCTATAGAAAAAATTAAGTTTGTACAGAACCCTCAGAGTCAAGTCATACAAACACTTGTGTGGCTTTCTCACCTTATTTTTGTATATGCTTTCTGTTAATCTGACATGATATGGTTCTGATGAACTTGAATTTCAAGAAGCTGTACACAAGTCTTTTAAACAATTTCTTTCATGGGCAAACTACAGTTTACCAATACCCTACAAATTAACCACTTTTTCTATTTTGTTTTACCCACAACTGAGCCTGTGCGATTGTTTCACTTCTGTCACCACACACTTTTACTCCCAGATACTTTTACGAGATGACAAATTAATTGCATAATCACAGGCTACTACATTTTTATATTTATTGAGGTTTATAGCTTTAAAGTTCACTACATTAAGAGCTAGTTGTCAGTGCTAGCACCAGACTCGTAAATAGTAACAGTGTAAATGAATAGTATCACAATTTTCATGTGGTGATACTTTCACAATCCTGTTACCTGTTAACAGTCAGTTATTGTACTATTACCTGTTAAAAGTCAGTTATTGTAACAAATACTATTCCTTAACATTTAATACATGAAATGAGCTTCTTGGGGCACACACAAAGTTATTTTTCTGTGTCATTATGATCCTCTATCCACTGTTTTCTACAGTTCAAGAAAAGATTTATTCAGTTGTAAATCGAATTATTTATCCTGTACATATATGTCCTTTTTCAGTATGTATCAGCGCTGAACAAAACTGAAAGCTTTTGAAAGTCCAGAAACACAGCATTATTATATGAGCTCTATACATGACACTTAAGATTTTTTTTTTTTTTTTGTGGAGAACGTTATTTTGTTTTTGTGTGATCCATTGGTATAAGAGTTCATGCTGTAATCCATAAAAGTCATTATGTTTTAACTCAAAATAAGATCAAGAATGTGGTATACATGGAATTCAGGTCACTGTTTCAGCTCTACTGTCTTTTTTTTTTTTATTTTTTACTTCAGCACTTTTACCACAAAACCTGCTTGTCTTTCAGAGAGCCTTCAATACACCAACAAGGTGAAAATTTCTCAGCTTAGTACAGAATAACATTAATACTGGTGACATTTGATTTCTTATATTGGTATATGATGCACAATAACTGTCAGCATGATCTGTGGTATAGTTTTGTTTATATGACTTTTTAAAATTGTCATTTTACATGTATTTCAATGGGGTTTCATAAAATTGTTTGTTTTGTTTTATTTATCATCAAAGGGCTTTCATATAAGTTCATGACTACTTACAAGCAGTCAGCTCTTTTTTCCAACAGTTAAGATAAATTATGGGTAGCAGAGTTAAAATATGTCCAAATTCTCTTAAAGATGATTCACGAGGAAAGAGGTCCCAAGAAAGCAACCACATATGAAAACACCAACAAAAAAGAAAAATTATTTCAGAGCACTGCTGACTATAAGCACCTGTAATAGTTGATGCTTTAGCTTATTAGAAGGACTTTTGTAGTGCTTCCTGCATGATGTGCACTATATTTGTTGGATGCTGACCAAAAGAAAATGCAGAAATTAATTTTTCAGCAATGTGTGGACTGAATGAAAGAGAATGCAACTCTTTTAAAAAACTGAGTTGTTACTGTAGAAGATGCACACCTTCAAGACTTCAGACAGGTAGACCTTAAGACACACAGCCTAAAATTCGAAGCTTGGCAAATTTGCGTTTCTGAGGTACTAGGCTAAGAGTAGTTACTTGGTCACCTGATGATGTTTTTTGCTGACATAATTTTTCAATGACAGGGGGGCTGCAGCAATTTTTAAAGTGACATATTTAAGGTTTTCCAATTCCATTGTAATGGATTCTGCACTAAGAGGACAGTGATACAGTGTATCATAGATCTAAAGTAACTCACCTTGTATTTATAAGGATGACATGACATTGCATGTGTAGCTCACTTGGCTACAGAAGGCTTACAGTAAATGTCAAATATGATGACATTACCAGCAAGTAAAGTTGCAGACTGTGAGGAAGTTGTGCATACCTTTATTATTAATAACTTCATGTTCAACGTTCATTTCACTACGCAGGCTGTTAAATTTTTCTATCGGAAGCTTGTTGTTAGATTCTTCACTGTCAAAAACAATTATTACACCACAAAGCACCTATAAAAGTGAATTTTATTTGAAGTAGTGAAGGCCAGGGAAAAAAATTACATTCCAAGTAATTCACAAATATATCAGCAAAATGCCTACCATAAAACCCAGGATTGTTGGCCATGGGTAATTGTCATTTACTGTGAGCCTTCTACAAGTAACACAGTTATACATGCCATGTCATGTCATTCTAAAATTTCTCTTAGTGAAGAATCCATTACAAAAGAATTGGAAAACCTTAAATCTGTCACTTTTAATAATGGCCACAGCTCCTCAACCACTGCGAATTTATATACGCAAAAAACACCACCATGTGACTGATGAACTACTCTTAGCCTGGTACCTCAGAACTGCAAATTTGCCAAGTTTCCATTTTTAGATAACAATTTTTATGGTCTAGCTAAACTTTTTCTGGGTCAAAATGTAAGAATAGTATATACCAGCTGTAACAAAATCCAGTAGCAATATATTCATAATGGGCATCCCTGGAAAGATTAATAAGCTGCCTCTGGTGTATATAAACTTAAGTGCTGTGAATGTCAAGCAGTTTAAGCTGGACAGGAACATCTCCTCACCACAAAGGGGCAGGTTAAACCTAATTCCGCCTTTGCAGAACATCTCAAATCCAGTGGCCACAAAACATGCACAGGAAAGTAATGGTTTTATATCATGCTCCCAAAGGGAAGAGACACAACCTTCTTGAAGAGATTGTAATTGTTAACACTTGTACCTCAAGAAGGACATGTTGCTCAGTGATCAGTTGACAAGAGAAATCAAGTCTTCGATGATACCCTGTTTCCCATTTTTAAAGAATACATCCTACCATTCTTTACAACTAAGGTCACTGCACTGTCATTTATGATATATATTTTATTGTACCTTATTACTATTTTCATTGTTTGATTTTTAGCTTCATAATTATTCCCAGTCTTTTCATTTATTACTGTTTTTACAAATTTTACCCTTTATTGTACTGTGCTTGTACATATGAGCATTTCTGTTGATGCCTGTACACACAGCTTTTGATCTTATACAACCTGAACTACATATGCTTTCATTTTTATTCTAATAAGGTTTACATTCAAGTGTTATTCTGTTCATTATTATTTTATGATTTTTTCTCCTATTGCACTGCACCCTTCACTTACAATGTTGTCTAGTGCCTGTCATTACTACTACCCCAGTACTTTGCTCGTGCTCTTATCACTCACTCTTTGTGTATGTGGAAAGGCCTCCGGTGCCATTTTGATCCACTGCCATGTTTACAGATTGTTCTGCGCTGTTATGATTGTTGTCACCAATGCTCATTAGGTAACTTGGTCTCTTATTTTCTCCTTCTGTTCTTTACCCCTCCCTGTTCCCAGCATTTTTCTTCAGTCTGTTTTTATGGTCTGTTCTTCAGTTTATTCAGTTTGGTATCGTATATATAATTGATGTATGCCTCTTGGTTGTAACTTTAAAAATTTTTATGTGAGTTATCATACTTACATTGCTATGCCATATCATTTGGCCTGTTTTCTCATTCTCACTATGGTGTTGTAGAAGTCTAGGATTCAACCATGTTGGGTTAATTGTAATGTCATCCCCCCTTTATATTTCTAGAAAACCTGATGATGTCCTACCTGGTTGAAACATGTCATTCTTGAGTTAATAAAGAACACTGTGCAGTCTACAACTGTTTTTAATAACAGACATAAATTTGTGCCAGTCCAATGAAGAGGTCATGGCAGCCATAACCAAGTATTCTGCAATCTCTCCAGAATCTGCCTTTCAGGGATGTAATGTACTAATGGGAGAAACATTGGTCACAGTGCATCAGTGTTAAAGAGCACCATAATAAAAAATAAGTGCAATTTTTCACTTATAAAACACTATCAAATTTGAAACTTTTCATCTTACTCTCATAAACTTAGCGGAACATCACTCCACACTGATCAGTTTATTAGTCTGATACTCCAAGAAGAATTCATCAGTTAAATTTTCCAAGAAAGCCTACATTCATGTTTCCCCAAAACATTTCAGTCCAAACTCCACTTTTTTTATTAGTTTATGTATGAACCTTCTCTACTGCTATGAATAACCCTTTTCTAACCTAGCTTAGTTTATCTTTATGGTAAACCCTAAATTTCATTGTGAATGTAACATTACTACAAATTTCTGCTCTTCCCTAATCTTTGGAACCACGATGCATGGCTTTCCAGAAGTTCAAGCTCTGGTACTTTTGCGAATGTTTGTACAGTTTATCGTTGATAGCAAACTATTTTTATCAGCTGTGAACATGTGGTCAGGTCTAGTAAGTTTACACTGCTTGAAAAAAATGCAACACCTTCAAGGACAAGGTTATTTTATTAATAAGTGAGGTGACGGGTAGTTCATAATTGTAGGGGTATATGATAGCAAATTCAGACCAAATGAAACACACAGGCCACATAAAAGGGTGCCCAAATAGTCATATCAATACAATGCACACCCCTCTCTGTTGGCCACACAGGTGTATGAATATTCTTGCGTGTAACTGATCATAAAGGTGTTAAAATATATCATCTCAAGCATATTGCACCTTTTGTTGCTATTCAGAAATGGCTTTTGCAGGTCACGGAGGATTAGTAAGTTCCCACTTCATCATGTCCAATATATGTTCAACTGTCAAGAGATCTGGTGATTTTGTTGAACAAGGCAATTGTTGTACACCACAAAAAGCACTTTGTGTTGGCAGCAGTCTTATGTGGATGTGCATTGCCCTGCTAAAAAAGCACATAATCTTTCTGTAAAGGAAATGGCAGCAGGACAAGGATAACAGCTTGTGCAATGTAGTGGGCACTGTTTACTTTACCCTGCAGAAACACCAAATGCGACCATGAGTTGTAACTGATGACCCTCCCGGGACACCATGAAGTCTGTGGTGGGACCTGTGTGTTGTGGGTGAATGCAGTCTCAAATAGTCAGCTCACCAGGTCTATGCCAAATGCTTTTACATCCATCACTTTCATATAGGCAGAACCTACTCTCATCACTGGAGACAACAGAGCGTCATTCCACTTTCCAGTCAACCCTTTCATAACACCAGTGTAACCATGCTTGATGTTGTAAGTGGTAGCCTGGCCAGAGGCAAATGTTTTCTGAATCCTGATGCAAGCAAATGGGTCCTGATGGTCCCTGAACACAACAGGTGCACGTGTCCTAGAATTTAATCCTGGGATGATGTTTGGTCACAATTTCTGGTTGCCCAACACGTGTAGCAGTGCATCGATAGGTCCATCCAGTTTCCTGAAAGCCCCGAATGTGGCCCTGTTCATCTTCACATTGTTTTACTCCATTTCCCTTGACAGAGCCATTATTCATCATACATTTGAACTGCCAGTGTTTAATAAGTCCCCCTCCCTCCCCCTGCCTCTTCTGCACCTATTTTAACCTTGAGGGCTTCCCAAAAGAGAAACATGTAATGCGAAGATTCACTGTCAACTTGAGACAACTCTTCAGCATCAGCATCAGTAAGAGGGTCAGGTTTAGAGTCTCTGGCACTCCACTGACACTGCTCCCCCATGCTTCTGATACACAGTAAAGTAGATGCACAGTCTGCAGGTCAGTTTTTTTCTGTGGAAGAAGCTGCATCTGTGTGGTGGCATAGTACTTAGTGAAACTTGGGTAGTTCAAGCACCTCTTCAAAGTTACCTCATGCAGCACATTTATTTGGAACAGCTCACCACTGACCAGCAGCTCCACAACTGAGAACATTTGCAGTGGGGTAGTATTCAAGTGTGTTAATTTTGTAGCAAACTTTAACCATGAAGTTATGCTCAATAAAGAATTTTGCATATAGCCATGGGTAGAAATTTCACTTGGTGTCTTCTCCCAAATGCAAAAAATCTCATGATACAAAAATGCTAAACTGAGAGTGAGAAAGAAATGTATGCTTGTATTCCTCAAAAGAAAGGAGCATGAATATTTAATCAATGCAAAGGACCTACACCCAACATTTGCCACAGCAGGAGTATATAAAATCCCTCTCACATGTGATCAAATGTATGTGGGAACTATAAAAACAAGCATTAACAACCAATTAATGCCTTCCTATGAGACAGCTTCCATTCTGTTTGAACTATGTAAGCACAAACCACATGTGGCTTAAAATCAAAAAAGATAGTTTTGACAGCAACTGAGAGATTTATACCAAATAAATTAATAAAAGATGGAATTGACCCCAAGTGGTACACAACAGATCAGAACACTGCTGCAGAAGAAACAAAAAATAAGCCTGCCAAATTTAGTGCTAACTTTAATGTAAGATGCTTTTAATAGTTTCCAGAATGAAAACCTGTCTCTAAATGTGACAGAAAATCCAAAGAGATTCTAGTCATACGTGAAGTATGTGAGCGGAAAAATAGAATCAATACCTTCCCTGCCCAATAGCGATGGAAATGTTATTGATGACAGTGCCACTTAAGTGAAGTTACTATACACAGTTTTCCGAAATTCCTTCACCAAAGGCAAAGAAGTGATTATTCCTGAATTTGAATCAAGCATCACTGCAAACACGAGTAACACAGAAGTAGATATCCTTGGCATAGCAAAGCAGCTTAAACCCCTTAACAAAGGTGAGTCCTCTGGTCCACAATGTATACTAATTACATTCCTTTCAGAGTATGCTGATATTAGCTCCATACATAACAAGCACATACAACCACTCACTCAATGAAAGATCTGTACCTACGGAATGTAAAGTTGCATACACCACACCAATCCTCAAGAAAGGAAGCACAAGTAATCTGTTGAATTACAGACCCACATCACTGAAATCAGCTTGCAGCAGGGTTTTGGAATGCAACTAGCTATTTCTTCCCATGAAGTAATAATTGCTATTAATGGAGGATATCAAATTGATTCTGTATTTTCAGATTTTCAAAAGGCTTTTGATACCATTCTTCACAAGTGGTTTCTGTTCAAATTGAGTGCCTATGGAGTGTTGTCTCAGTTGTGTGACTGGATTTGTGGTTTCCTGCCAGAAAGTTCACAGTATGTAGTAACTGACGGAAAGTGAATAAAACAGGAGCAATATATGGCATTCCCCAAGAAAGTGTTATGGATTCTCTGCTGTTTCTAATCTATACAAATGATTTATGAGACAATCTGAGCAGCCATTTTAGATTTTTTGCAGATGATGCTATCAGTTACAATCAAGTAAAGTCATCAGATGATCATACTCGATTGCAAAATGATTTAAACAAGATATCTGTATTGTGTGAAAAGTGGCAATTGACCCTAAATAATGAAAAGCACGAGGTCACAAGTACTAAAACAAATTTATTAAATTTCAGTTACACAATAAATCACACAAATCTGAAGGCCATCAGTTCTACTAAATATCTAGGAATTACAGTTACAAAGAACTTAAATTGGAATGATCACATAGATAATGTAGTGGGGAACACAGACCAAAGACAGCATTTTATTGGCAGAACTCTTAGAAGATCCAACAGGTCTACTAAACAATCACCTACATTATGCTTGTCCATCCATTTCTGGAGTATTGCCGTGCTGTCTGGGATCTGCATCAGATAGGACTGATGTAGGACACTGAATAAGTTCAAACTAGGGAAGCTCATTCTGTATTATTGCAAAACAGAGGAGAGAGTATCATGGATATGACATAAGAGTTGAGGTACCAATCATTAAAACAAAGGCATTTTTCATGGTAGCTAGATCTTTTCGTAAAATTTACATCTCCAACTTTCTCCACTGAATGTGAAAGGATTTTTTTGATGTCAACCTACAGAGAGACAAATGATCATAGTAAACAAATAAGAGAAATTACAGCTTACACGGAAAGATATAGCTGTTCATTTTTCCCATGCACTGTTCGAGAGTAGGGCAGTAGAGAAATAGAGGGAGAGTTGTTTCATGAACCCTCTGATAGCCATTTAAGTATGAATTGCAGATTAGTCATGTAGATACAAATAGTGTAAATGGTGCCAACTCTTCCACACTACAAACTCCGTAACACACACTGATGACTCTGCGAACTTAGGCAGCAGTCTGATAATGTCATAAAGCAATTGTTGTGTGGATTTGTATAAACAGTTTGCTTTGTTGAGCTTGCTTAAGTTTGTACTACTCTAATGGTGTCTTCAGCATTGGAGGGCAAAGCATTAGGCAGAAAAAAATGCCTTGGGTCACAGCCTAATGTCCATAAAACAAAAAAAGGGAACAAATATCAGCTGTAAAAGCCTGCAATGTACGATTCCTCAAGTATATTTGGTACTCTGGAAACCTTTCTGCAGCAGTTCTCATTGTACAGCATTGGCACAAAGCCTCTTGACAGCCTTAGCTTTCTGGAGAAGATTATTCTGTCCTTCCCTGTTTAGTGCCAGATTATTTCAACTCTGAATTCCAATTCTCTTTAAGTCCTTTCTGACACCTTCCCTTCACCTTAGCTTTAATCTTCCACCTCTCCTGGTTCCTTTAGGCACTGCACTAACTATCTCCTTTACCACTTTGTCATTTGCTCTCAGTGCATCTAGCTGACAATGTACAGTTCATTATGCAGATTATATAATTCATAGTGAATCTTCTCCTCCAGGCACCATTATCTTCCAATAGCCCAAGAATTTGTCTCATAATCTTTCTTTCAAATATTCCCAGTTGCTTTTCATCAAATTTTGTTAATGTCCATGTTTCAGCACTTTATGATAGCTCCTGCCTTATTAAAACTTTATATGTCATAACTTAGTTTTCCTGAACAGAAACTTAGATTTCAGATGTTTTCTGAGGCCATTGTGGCATTTGTTGGTGGTCAATACTGATTTTTCTATTTCAGAGTTGATATTGTTCTTACAGTTTACTTCTGATGCAAGGTATGTGAAACAACACACGACATGAAACTTAGGTTGGGGTCTCATTTCGATAATTTTTCTTAGTTACAGGCATATACACTCACACTCAGAGAGAAAAAAAAGGACACCACCTTCAACAAATAGAGATAGGACATTCATATTCACAGGATATGGTATGTTCTGCAGAAACGGCTAGCATTTCAGTCAACTAGGTTCAGCATGTATCCTGTCATCTTGGATGCGCACCATGAGCCCTAATAACTTGTTCTATGCGTGATGGCATCCACACATACAAGGTGCAATGGCGTCCCATGTTATAGCCATTGATGCTACATTAAATTGATTCCAAAGTTCATCTGTGGTGGTTGGCATTCTGTCACAGTGCTGCACCTGTCATTTCACCACATACTACACATTTTCAATTGGCAAGGCAAAAGACTGACATGCTGTGACAGCAAGGATGCATGTGTTAATGCAGAAACATGTGGTTGTGCATTGTCTTGCTAAAAAATGGTGTCTGGGGTGTTGTGCAGAAAGGGTATGACTACAGATCACACAATGTGACTTACTTAGGTGTCACAGGATGTGACTCACATAGGCAACACTGCTCACAGCACCCTCGACACACACCAACTGTGATTTGTGGTTGTGCCCAATAGCATCCCACACCATAAGGCATAAAGTTGGTGTTGAACGTAGCCACTATGATGCCACTCCACCGTCTGCAGCAAATCAAAATGCGGCCATCATTTTCAGACAAACAGAACCTGGATTAATCC
This sequence comes from Schistocerca gregaria, assembly GCF_023897955.1. NCBI lineage: Eukaryota > Metazoa > Arthropoda > Insecta > Orthoptera > Acrididae > Schistocerca > Schistocerca gregaria. The sequence continues at coordinate 469,706,651 of NC_064931.1, forward strand.
AAAAACACTATATGATGCCATTCCTGTCCCCAGTGACATTGTTCCATACACCACTGCCATCGAGCATGTTCTATGCATTCATCAAAGGTAGGCAGAGAAATGAAGATGCCCATGCAACCCATGCCATAATAAACGGCGACAGACTGTCATCCCTGATAGTGTACAATGTGTCACACTGTTCCACTGTTGTGACAGAGCCTTAAAGGATGCAGATCTGTCCTTCAGTGCCAGTCGGATGAGGTGTCGATCTTCTCGGGGGGTGGTCTGGGTGATGTGACCTGACCAATGTTGTCATGTTGGATGGCCCTTCTGTGAACCATTCTGCACACACCCATTGTGCTGCCATAGCACTTGGCCCCACACGAGCAGCAATTTCCTGGAAGGATGCATCAAATTCTCTCATGTGAATAATGTGCCCTCTTTCAAACTCACTGATTTGATGGTACAGTTTGCTTATATGTCTGTGAGGCATCCTGCATGTCTGCTCAAGTCACATTGGTCCATTACCTTCAGTTCATAGCAACAACAAGAGCTGAAGGTACATTTTACCAGTAGTTTGTGTTGCACCATGATATCAATGTTGACTCTGAAACCGTGGACTGACAAGGTTCAAATGCGATCATTTCTACAGGACATACTAATACACAAGTCCTGTGAATATGAACATCCTATCTCTAGTCATTTAAGGTGTTCTGTTTTTTTTCTGAACATGAGAGTACTTAGTTTTCTCTACATTTATCTGTAGGTTCTACTTCTAGGATTTCTTTCAAAACTCTTAAAGGCTTCTTTCATTGCTCTCAATGTTACTGCAATTATATCATCTGCATATATTTGTACAGTTTGTATAGGACAGTCCCCCTTGCGTTGATTCCCAGATTTCTTATAAGCTTTTTGAAGGCTGTATTAAGTGGAAGCAGGATAATGCATCACTCTGTCTTACTCCATTTGGTGATAGCACTTGATAAAATATTCTGTATTTTAATTTGACTCCAAGCATTTTCAATAATAGCTTTCTTCCACTGCTATATACTGCTCCATTCTGTCAATAGTGCTGTAGGCTGATGTGAAGTCTATAAAGAGGTGACATGTATCAATCCCAAATTGTTTTCACATGTCCATTCCAGTCATAGTTGCTGATGTCATAGTATTAACATTGGTGCATGCATGGGTTGTCAGCTGCCATGACCCATTGTTAGGAGTGTTTGGTGCACTGTGTGTTGGGACACATTTGTACTCCACCTAGCATTAAAGTCTAATGTTAATTCTGACACAATTTGCTGCCTGTCCTGTTCTAGTAGTCTGTACAGTCTATGACATCTGGTATCTGTAGTGAGGGGTGAGAGCCCAACCCCTCAACGTCTTGACATGATTTCATCTTGTTAAAGACACTCACCATAGCTCTCCTCAAATCTCCAACAAGTCGTGCAGTTTCTGAAATGCTCACACCAAGCCTCTGGACTATCACAATCTGCCCTAGTTCATAATCAGGTAGATTGTGCACCTTTCCCATTCTACACACGGACAGCATGCTCACTGATACTAAATGCACCATGCGTGTGTCTGACTAGCAGTCATTCCACGCCAGGTGATGCTGCTATTGGCTGGACAGATTTATATTGATAGTAGGTCAATGGTCATAATTTTCTGGCTGATCAATGTAGATCTCTGCGGTTAAAAGTTTTACTGCCCACTACCATATTTCTTGAAGATACAAAGTGTACAAGTCTGATCCGATTGTCATTTTAGCATTAATTTTCCAAAAATTATCTTACAGCCTCCTCTTGAACATTCAGTGTATGTCATCTAACTCATCATAAAAAGCATCCTTCTCTATCTTCACTCTTCTCTTCAGTTGGGGCATGAGCACATTCTGAATCTGCATGATCTGTATGATTTTGCCTGGAAGTCCATATTAAGATGTTTTTTCTTCTTATTTACTATAAAACCAGTACCAAATGTGACTTTTTTGGTAGCTATAAAAATGGCATGTGCTCCTCCTCTGTCACTCCCTCACCTAATCATCTCACCTCTTGAAGAGGTGTAAATCGAGTTGGTAATTATCCAGTTAATCAAGTAATTTCTTTAAAGCCCCAGTTTAATAGGGAGTTATAACATTCCATGATCCCAATATCAGGTCCTTTAGACACTTGCCATTTCATCGTAAACAGGTCCGCTGGCTATTCCTTCATTAAAGTTTTGAACATTTGATTTTTACAGGTAGTATCATCAGTCCAATGCCAACCCCAATGATTCTGGTGTGCTGGTGCTTTCTGTTAGGGTTGGGTCCCTTCATTGGTGGATCCCCATTTCAAAGCATCGGGAACTCACTTTTTCACCCTTGCATAACTTAGTTGGGTATATCGAGTGTATCTGTTGCCCAGGGGCCATGGCGTAGATATGCATACATTGGACTCAATAGGGATACATGGTATTTCCTGTGTTCTGTAAGTACATTTCCACCTGCACGAAATGCACGTACCTTTGGCCCCCCAGAGATCTGTATATTACACCAAAATAATACATCATTTTTACAACATAAAATTTTCTTCATTTCGCAGGTACTTGTCTACTAACAGATCAGGAGAACAGATGAAATGCATTTGGTTTTAAAATATGTGTTGGTTCATTACAACTGTTGTGGTACACACAACAACTAACTGATAATTAACTATTTTAATGTTGATGTCCATTTTACTTTTAATAAAAAATAGGCCATTAATGATGGCACATTTCAGTTTCGCACAGACTGGGGACAAATCAGTTGCATCCTGAATAGGGGGCCATTAATGACTGACACAGAGTAGCAATGGAACACATAAATATGGATGACTGTGCTAGGACTTCAGTCACTCCCTTCCAGGCAGTAGGCACAATGTTTCACTGTTGTACATAGTAATTCAATGAAAAAACTAGCAACCTAATGCAGTAATTGTAATCTTTTGCTGTAAAATTATAAAGTAATGCAGTTAATAAGTGTGAGAGAATCTTCAAATTTATTTTATACTATGTCTAAAGCATTTTCATGTTTTATTTCCTATTACAAGTAATATAACCACAAAAAATAAAATATATACATCATTACCGTCACATCTACATTAATAATATCTCCGTCTCTCAGAGGCCGTAGATCAGGAATACCATGGCAGATAACATTGTTCACAGATGTACAGATGGACTTTGGAAAACCATGGTATCGTAATGGTGATGGATATGCTCTGTTTTCTATTATCATCTGATGTAGCTTTCCATCAATGAAGTCAGTAGTTACTCCTACCTAGACCAAAAATTATATTTATGGCAGTCAGTAAACAATAACAATTTGAAGCAAGGCAACTTTTTGTACGCAATTATTTTGTGCTTTCTCTGAATTTTTTAAAGTGACATGTGAAACCTGCTGCCTTTCTTTTGTAAGATGAAGCACACAGGTTTAGGTATGTAAATAACCACAAAAACAGTATGAAACCTTAATCCTTCAACCATAATTCCAAAAAATGCCCTAAAAAGAAATAGGTACTGTCCCAGTCTTTTAAAAAAGTTATGTGTAATCACATGTAGCTTACACAAAAATTGTAACAGCAGTATCATTCACTGCTTACTTGTAACAACAGCTAACACAGCAGTTATATAATTATTGGTACATCAGTGTTAAAACTGCACACCAAGGGAAAGTTCAGTTTGAAATTACCTTCAGTAAAGGTATAGCTGCATTTAAAACCTTTTTAGCCAGCTGACAGCTCAGCCTCATTTTGTCTATGGCAGCAGCAGATTTTGTTTCTGTGGCATAAACTACCTCTGGCACAGAAGATGCAAAATATTCTGGCTTTTCAATATCAGGAGGCACTGTTTTCTCTGCTGTAACTTCATATGGGCGAACAACATCATATTTTCCACTGATGGACCTTAAACATGGTGTAAAATTCTGGTTTTTATGTCTTGCAGTGAAATAAACTAAAACAATATAACATTTGAGATATGTCACATTATGACGGATATAATCATAAATATATGTATACAGTAAATTTACACCAACAAGGCTAGCAATACACAATAGATACAAACAACAGTCTTACACAAAATTTTGGTTCCATGGTATTATTTCACATTCAGAACACTTTATGGACACAACAGTTCTCAATGGGGGTGTTGTCCACAATGACAAACATAAGAAAGTCTCTTATGGGTTTGTCAAGTATTCTAGAGCTTGCATATATTCAAGTGATCTCAATTATTTCCATGCTGGTATCGGGAAGGATATCAACATTACATGTTGTGTTCATCTAAATCCATTGTCATACACTGAAGATGTTGAAGACAAGTTCAAAATTTATATATTCCGGTCATTTCCTATGTGGTTCTTTCTTCAGTTCTTGTTCCACTGGAGGAAGTAAATACTATCCTAAGGTGTGGCAGCTGTCATTAGAATAAATTAAATTTATGGCAGGCATCATCTGCCAATTTGTGATTCCTATATGCACAAGCCTCCTGAAATTAAACACCAAAGTGTGACAGAGCCAAAGTGTGACAGAGCCTTCCCTATCAAGTTTAATGTGTGATACAAATACGACCATCATAACTTAATGATTAGTTCCTACTGAAGGGCTATATCTAAATTATAAATGATACTGTATTACAAATACACAAGTGACAAGGGTGATTATACCGCCCATCAAAAGAAAAATTTTGAGCACACTTTTATTGCATTGTTGTTCTTTTTTGTCTGTTTTGCATTTTTAATACATTTTGCAGTATATTTTGTGGTTATTGGGTTTGCCTGTACACGGATTTTGTGATAGTTGCTACTTAGCTCTGACTTGTTTACATACTGAAATAAATGCTCCTGATGAATTGTGGGGATTCACACATATATTTATACATTCTTTTTGCTACGAGTAGCTGCACATGTGTCTTTTTTCTTGTAACTCAAGTGAAGAAGTAGCATCACTGCATGACATTTATCTCATGTTTCGAATTTCTTTTACGTGTGACTTCTGTCTAACATTTTTGTTTACACATGTCTGACATAACATTTTTGTTTTGCATATTTAAGTTTTCATTTCTTTGCTTTAGATATTTACTTGACCATGAGTGCAAACTATGGGAGTTGTCATAGGAAAGTAAATAGTAGGATGCACTGAGAGAGCTTGAGGCAATGCAATGGGGGAAACTCCGAGGTCACTGAGGCACACTCTTGGAACTGAAAAATATGCAACAGGAATGGACTGAGAAAGGAACAGGAAAAGAAGGTCTGTGTTCTTCAAGCACATTTGGATCAGCCTAGGAGAGAGCTAATGGGGATGAAGGAAGGTAGCGCTGAGGGAGGATGGTTGTAAACTGGCAGTTGGTAGGAAGTCTAGCGGGAGGAGGATGTGATATTACAATTTTATTGCATCCACTAGCAACAGATTCCAACTGCCAAAGTTGATAGGAGAAGAGCCTCATGATGGTGTAGGGGTGGAGAATGTGCATCAGAATCTGTCCATAAATAGGAAAGACACGTAAAGCACAAATGTTAGGAAGAAGAGGGTGCTGTTGTTAGGTAGCAGTCACAGCAGAGGTGTAGAACCTCAATTACAGGAGAATTGAGGGGAGGGGTAGCAGCTCACCACCATTTTCAGAGTGAGCTGGATTAGGTGGTTTGTAATGGTTGTAAGAATTGTGGAAGAATTTTTCAATGGATGAAGTAATGACACTGGGTGGGGCATGGATCTGCTTGGAGGGGGACAGGGCATACAACATATGTGGTGACCTGAGTGCACAAATGGTTTAATTCATACTTAACTGGAAAAATGCAGAAAGTCGAAATAAGTGGTTTCATGTAATGTTAATACAACAGCTGATTCCTCAAACTGGGGGGCTATCAAGCACGGGGTCCCACAGGGTTCGGTCTTAGGTCCTTTACTGTTCTTGATATACATCAATGACTTACCATTGCATATTGATGAAGATGCAAAGTTAGTTCTTTTTGCTGATGATACAAGTATAGTAATAACATCCAAAAACCAAGAACTAAGTGATGTAATTGTAAATGATGTTTTTCACAAAATTATTAAGTGGTTCTCAGCAAACGGACTCTCTTTAAATTTTGATAAAACACAGTATATACAGTTCCGTACAGTAAATGGCACAACTCCAGTAATAAATATAGACTTTGAACAGAAGTCTGTAGCTAAGGTAGAATTTTCAAAATTTTTAGGTGTGTCCATTGATAAGAGGTTAAACTGGAAGCAACACATTGATGGTCTGCTGAAACGTCTGAGTTTGGCTATGTATGCTATTAGGGTTATTGCAAATTTTGGTCATAAGAATCTCAGTAAATTAGCTTACTATGCCTACTTTCATTCACTGCTATTGTATGGTATCATATTCTGGGGTAATTCATCGTTGAGTAGAAAAGTATTCATTGCTCAAAAACGTGTAATCAGAATAATTGCTGGAGCCCACCCACGGCCATCTTGCAGACATCTATTTAAGGATCTAGGGATCCTCACAGTAACCTCACAGTATATATATTCACTTATGAAATTTGTTGTTAAGAATCCAGCCCAGTTCAAAAGTAATAGCAGTGTGCATAGCTATAACACCAGGAGAAAGGATGATCTTCACTATGCAGGGTTAAATCTGACTTTGGCACAGAAGGGGGTACATTATGCTGCCACAAAAGTCTTTGGTCACCTACCAAACAGCATCAAAAGCCTGACAGATAGTCAACCAATATTTAAAAATAAATTAAAAGAATTTCTAGATGACAACTCCTTCTACTCATTGGCTGAATTTTTAGATATAAATTAAGGGAGGGAAAAAAACTAACTTAAGCATTAGTGTCATGCAATATTTTGTGTAATGTAATATCTTGTACAGACATCTTTCATTAACCTGACACATTCCACATCATTACGAAGTGTCGTATTCATGATCTATGGAACAACTATTAATCTAATCTAATCTAATCTCTAATCTAGTAAGACAGCTTCCCTAAATGGTGGCACCAATGTGAGTAGGGTTGGGCTGTTCCAGCTGCATGATCAGCCTTGTCTTGGCACTGCTATTCAGTGAGTCACTGTGGAACTGGAGATGGCACTGAAGATTGCTGCTGAGGCACACACTGCGCTGGTACTGGTGGGATCGGGAAGGATGTGAGGCTACACTAGGCACGGTATGCACCTCAACAGTATTGAGAAAGGAGGTTGATGGAGTTAACTAGAGTATAGCAGCTGGGTGTACAGCCACACACAGTCAATACCTGTTGTCATAGGTAGAAGGACTAGGCCTTTTTTTTAGGACAAACCATTACAACAGGCACCCCTCCCTTGTAAATATCTCAACCAGTTTAGAGATATCTCCATTGTGTGCCCAGAAGATAGATTGTTCCACATCAGAGTGCACAGACACCATGGAAATTTGCTCAGAATTATCTATTGTTCATCAAAATGGGCACTCCATTAAAAAATACAGCACACTAGATTGAAGATGAATTACAGCCTTGGAACAGTATAGTGGTATGCACTGCATCTTACACGAAAGTGACAAAAATCATGGGATAATGATATGCACATATATAGATAGTGGTAGTATCCCATACACAAGATATAAAAAGACAGTTTATTGGCAGAACTGTCATTTGTACTCAGGTGATTCATTTGAAAAGATTTCCAATGTGATTAATGCCGCAGAACAGGACTTAACAGAATTAGCAGACTTTGAGCAGTGGTGTTGGGTGATTGGTTTATGGAAAACAGTTGGTGAGCCCATGTATCAAGTAACTGTAATTAAACGGACAGTGTTCCGAGTGCTGCAGCATGGGCTGCATCATGCAGGATGCTGAAACATCATGTTCATTAATCAGCGGGCTCGTGGAGTATCTGAAAAAAAATTATAGTTCCACTTTCTGCCACTAGGTGAAAAAATGGCACTTAAGCAGTCATAAAGTGATGTGTGTGCAAGCAAAGGGGAGGAGCAACCAAACACATGATAACGGTGGTTCTGGTATGTTTATAAGGATATGGCCACAAGTTACAACATGTGTTCAATATGGTCTGCTGACTCAGCAAAATGCAACATCCGTAACATGGCATGGCCAACAGTGGCTTGTGGTATATCCAGTGTAATCAGAACGATATGGCATTGTATGCTAACCTTCATCTATCTCCAGGCATGTCAAAAAATGAAGGCCAAGGTCACAATGTTATAGCTCATTTTGGGACTTTATTTGGCATACATTCTGTTTCTTGTAGGGATACTAGTGTATAATTTGTTGCAGAATCTTTTGAAACATTGACCAGGGGAGAGACAATTCCTGTATTACAGCTCGAGCACTGGCTGCAGACTGTGAGGCACTGAGACATGTGCTGGACAGTTGGCTATAGCTATAACAACTTCATCACCAGCTGTCATGGGAACAGTCCACCTCCCTCTTCCTGCTGCACCACCTAATTCACCTTCCTTCAAATTTATTAATCATATTCTTTAGTCCATTTACTGGCATGGGGACTCTTTGCAGCTGTTTCTGTCAGTGATATTCCTGCAATGCAGTGCTGCTATTGTTGCTATTCTGACACAGGAACTTTACCAGCAGTGCATGGTATTTCTTCTCAATAGCTGTTGCATTTCCTATGGACAACTTCAACCTTTTTAACCCTTTACACTAACAATCTCTCCACAATAGAAATGAAGACATGTCGCCAAGTGACAAACAGTATACTGACATCATAACAGCTAATATTTCACTGCTTACAGCAGCAAATTTTCACCTGATGACAGAAAATGGAATTATCATATTTTCAGCATACCCAGGGTTCACACTGAATAATGAACACACCTCCTATGTTTCAATGCCCTATGATGTAGACAGCCTGCACTGCAGCCTTCTGACCACTGTCAGTTTAATTATAACTAACTGGTATATATAGTATGAAAGGAGCCTTTGGAACTTTGGTTCTACCAAGAAGAAAGTCTATAACTGTCCTTTTTCTACATGGGAACCAAATGCAGCATTTCCTTTGGCATGGTACACATGTCATTATGACATCCATTATGCATTATCACAGCACCTCACCAGAAATGTTGTCAGAAATACCCCATGATCATTTTTGCTTCATAAACAAAACAAGACATTTTTCCAACTTAAAGAAGGAAATTCCCTCTGTCCCCTTCCTTTCCTCAGACAGCAAAGGATTACCAGTGGTTGTGTTACTCTCACTAATTGTGTGGAAAAGACGTTGGGCATGATAACTTATCCGAATTTTAGAATCCTGAGAGCTGCTTGCTTACTTTCAATGTGAGTTGATAACTTGCCTCTGCAGGAGGCAGCTATATAACATGCTTCCCTATTTCAGCATTATATAATAAGAATTTTTGTCAACCCTGAGGAGGCCTACCTAGAGACATAATGCCCTCAGAGGAAGTAATGCTCATCACATCCAGAGCATCAAGTACACTGCATGTGCTATGTGACTGTCATAAACAGGAAGACCTCAGTGTCTCTTGCCAATCTCAACGGGGTCTGAGTTTGGAGAAAGCAAGTTTGGTACACCAATGAACACCATGCTGCAACAGTGTATGTTACAGGCATCTTAACTTGTGGGGTGGATAGCTATTCAGACAAACAGCCATTGAGCAACTCTGAGGCACTTCCTGCACATCACATCAGTTTTGTTAGCCTTTTTTAGTTATCTGGAGCTTATCCTGAGTCAACTTTGAATTCTCTAACTGCTCATGGGATTGCAATAGCTTCTGATAGCGTAAATAAAAATATTCCATAGAGTATGAGTGTACTGTTGGGGAGTAATAACACTCACTCAGTGAAGGAAACTTTAGATAGTCCACTGAGAGCTTTGGTATAGAAATGGATTTTAAACTATAAGAGCACACATGTGTTTCCAAGAATGTCGTCTTGACTGTTAAAAGAATATAAGTATCATTTGAGAAGTTGTTTTCTCCTCCTACACACAGAAAGGCATCTTTGGAAAGATGGCATCTAGTGAAAGCGTCCTTTAGTGCGAGAAAAACATTAAAAATAAGGAAGTCAGTGTTTCGTGTGGACTGTGGTGTGGAAAATCGTTTCACACGGAATGTGTGGGGCTCACCAACAGTAAAGATCGCATTCTAAAGTGCTCAGAAGGTCGCTTAAAATACGTTTGTGACAACTGTGAAGTGAGGTTAGCTGATGAAATCTCAGAAGACATTAATACAATGAAACATGAACAAATCTCATACTCTAAGCAGCAATACAGTGTTGATCTAGTTGCATCAGCGAATAATCTTATGCAAATTGTGAAAAAACTTACCAGTGACAACAAACAAATAAAAGAAAAACTAGACACTGTGATTGCCACAAACTCTAAGTTAGAAACGTTGGTACCAAAAAGTGAAGAAGCATCTCAGTCATTGAGAAACACAGCAATACATTATGCAGAGGATGTAGAAAACAACATGCCATGTATTACAGCCGGAAATAAAGAGGTAAACATTGCTAATCTGAAGCAAAGTTCAAACACTGGCCTGGAGTGTGTCAGAGAAGCAGCACCTACTGCCATCACCAATCACAACAGCAGCAAAAAGCCTGCAAATTCATCATGTGGTACCTTTTCAATGAGAAATAATGTTGAAGACCCAAACACTGCTAGAGTGGCATCTACTTCAAATGTAAACTATGAGTGTGTCAGTGAAACTGAACCCCACATTAAAAGCAAACCAAATACAGACGTAAACAATCTGATGGATGAAAACTCTTTGGAAGGCATCAATACAGACTTGCAAGAAGTGAAAAACAAGAGAAGAGGCAGAAGAAATTCGACTGTAGTGAAACAAGGAAATGAACTGGCCAAAACCACTGAAGACACAGGAAAAGAAAACAAAACATCTTACAAGACTGTGCTACAAATTGGAAAATCTTGTGAACAATGTTTGAGGCCCACTATACAAACGTTTGTGAATGCCAGTACTAAAAACAGAAATAAAGCCATAATAGGTATTGGCGATGGAAAAGGAATGCTGTATGGTTACAAAAAAGCCTGGTTTCACCTAAGCAAACTAAGAGGTGCCACCACAGCTGAAACTGTAACTAACTTCTTACAGAACAGTTTCCCAAACCACAACAATTTTACAGTTAAAAAACTGGAAACAAAGGGAATAAATAGTTGCTTCAAAATTGGTGTTGATTTCAACCTAAAAGATGAAGTAATGGACAACAGTATATGGCCGAAGAACATTGTGATAAAACATTTTTTATTCCGGAGGATGCCCAGTGCACCATTGTGATAAACTCCCAAGACCAAGAACATTCCAGTGAAAAAGGAAATGCTGTCATTGAAGAAAATGCTGTCGTAGTTATAGTGAGTGTAAATGTGCAGTACCTCAGAACAAATCTTGATACATTATCACTGTTTGTTGATGAAGTGAGACCTGATGTATTATGTATATGTGAACACTGGCTAGCCCAACCACAAACAGAATACTACAGAAACATTGAATATTTAGAAATGGTGAATGCATGGTGTAGAGAAACTACTATCCATGATGGTGTGGCTATGTATGTAAATAATAAACTCAATGCCAATAAAACTGACTTAAGTAAATTTTGTGTAGATCTAGACCTAGAATTAGCTGATTTGGGACTGTCAGATGCCAACTTAATTGTTGTTTCTACCATTCCCCAGATGGAAAGTTTGAAAATTTCCTTAACCAGTTGGAAAGCTGTCTGTGTCACCTAGTGCACTTAGGGACAAAAATTGCTTTATGTAGAGACTTCAACATTCATATTGGAGAAGGTAATGATAAAGAAAGAGCTTTCATGAACTTAGTAAGCAGCTAAGGGCTATTCTTAGGAAACTCTCTACCAGCAAGAGGAGCTACTTGTCTTGACACAATTGTTACAAACCTAAATAGTTGGGACTACAAAGTAAGTGTGGTGGATCCTATACTAGCAGATCACCATGCAGTAATCATGAAGTTATGGACAAACTCAGTAAGCACACAACAAATTCCCCACTGGCATTCAAATTATGTATTCAGAAATAGTTATTACAAAGAAAAGCTTAGATGATTTCAAAACTACAGTGTCTTCTATAGATTGGCACCAAATAATTGATGAATTGCCACAAAATTCTGCATTCAAACACATGTTCCAGACCCTTAAAGTGAAATTTGATTAACATTTCCCATTAAAACCCAAGAGATATTCAAATGCTAAAACAAAATGTAGACAAAAAAACTAACAAAGTAAAGAGGTGGTATACCCCTAGACTAGATAAAATAAAATGTATTGTCCAAATACTAAATGACAAGGTCAAAACTCCTAAAGATATAGATACTAAGGATAGACTGTACTCTAGTTATTTACATAGCAAAAGGATCTACAGAAGTGAAGTAGAAAAAGCAAAGAAGGAAAGCAATGCCAGATTTATTGAAGAAGCTCACAATCCTTGTAAAGCAGCGTGAGACCTGGTCAATGAGCACAGGAAAAAACCCACCTCTAGCTCTAATTCTTGCAGTCCAGATGCGTTTAATGACAATTTTATAAAAATAGTGGAAAACACTGTAGATGAAATTCCTGACTTTGGAATAGATCCTGCAGCTGCTGTGAAATTTTAGAATAAATGCAGCATGGTCATGTGGAAGAGAGTGTATCCAAAAGAAATAATAAAAATTGTAAAAAGCTACAAATCTTCAGGGAGCCCTGATATTTATGGCATCTCCTGTACGATGTTAAAAACTATAATCAATGAAATTGCACAGCCATTAGCAGTAGTAATAAATAAAAGCCTCCGTGCAGGCAAATTTCCAGACTTCCTGAAAGTAGAACGCACAGTGCCTGTTTACAAAAAAGGCAGTCCACATGAAGTGTCAAGCTACTGGCCCATTACTATAATACCAGAATTAGTGAAGGTGATGGAATAGATAATGAAAGAACAACTATTAAGTTACTTTGAAGGAAATAGTCTCTTTTATGATGCGCAACATGGCTTTTAGAAGGGCAGGTCAACAACAACAGCTGTACTTGACTTAGTTACAAACATACGTCAGGGTTTTGAAGACAAAGAGTCTATGGCACTAGTACTCTGTGACCTTAGTAAGGCATTTGACTGCATCCAACATAAGGCTCTGCTCAGAAAGCTAAAAACATATGGTATAGGGGGATTTGTCCTGCAAACTCTTGAATCCTATGTGAGAAACAGACGACAGATTGTCTCTGTGAAAGGAGCTGATTCAGGTGAGAAGAAGCTACAGCATGGTGTGCCGCAGGGATCGGTAATAGGGCCCCTGCTGTTCTCCATCTTCGTAAATGACATAGGTTCCAATGGACACACCTTGCAGTTTGTGGATGATACAACCTTGTTCTCAAAAAGAGAGAATGTCGAACAGGCAGTCCACCAAGCAGAAGTCTTGTTCAATGAAGCTAAGGCCTGGTTTATCATGAACAAAATGAAAATTAATGAAGAAAAAACTCAAGAGGATGATATGCAAACTCAGCAATACTGGAGCACTGGGACACACAGTCGATGTTAAACTTCTGGGCTTTCTCATTGATACCAAATTAACCTGGCAACAGCACACTAAACATGTATGTTCCAAACTTTCATGGGTCCTGTACCTTTTGAGGAAACTGAAAAGTATAGTACCAGAACAGTACCTTCTAACTGTGTACTATGCAATGTCCAACAGCCACATCAGTTATGGGCTGTTGTTGTGGGGCCATTCAGCAGGCTGCAAGACTGTGCTTATACTGCAAAAGAAAGCAATGAGGATCTTTACTTCAAGCAAAAAAACAGACCACTGCAAACCAATTTTCACCAGGTTAGGAGTTCTGACAGTTTACAGCCAGTATATATTGAACTGCCTCTTCCACATAAAGAGAAACCATGATATTTACAGAAAGAGAAATGAAGTACAGAAATACAGCACTTGCCACAAAGACAGTATCGACATGCCAAGGTGTCGATTAGCAAAGACAAAAAACAGCTTCCCAATGGTGTCCCTAAAATTGTTTAATGCTCTACCTGATCACATTCAGTCTTTACCATGGGAGCAGTTTAAAACTACTATTTTGTGTAAGCTAAAAGAGCAACCCTTCTACAATATTGAAGAATTCTTCTCTAGTAATGGCATAGTGTTTACCTGAGCTGCAGCTCAGTTCCATGACTCCAACAGCAACCATTATACTTAATTTCATTACATACTTGTATCTGTTTAATAGTTGAGATATTATTGAAATCTAAATTATAACTTAAATAGTCTTGCGGTATTAAATTACTATCATAGTAGAGTTGTATTCATGTATTTTGCAAATGCTGTATCTTGACACTGTCTGTCCAGCTGTGGCTGGTGAATGACATAGAATTGGTAATAAAGAATTGGTAATAAATTCAGTGAATCATTTGAGGAGTGGGACAGCAGTAGCAGTGATAGCTATGAACTATCAAGTTTCATAAATACATTCATGTTCAAGTATCAAATAGTATTGGGATACCACCACAACAGCACGATTATTGTATTGTGTGAAGTCCTAATGCAGATGAAACTGAAGAAATTAAGAATGAATGGGGAGAGTAGTTACGAACTTAAGAAAATGACTATGTTCATATGGACATTTCATTCATCAACATTGCACAGGCATTGCTGTTTTAAGCTACATGAAACCTTACATCTAAATCCAATGCACAATTTCAAATGTCGGCACTATGGGTACATAACCATCGCATGTGAGTAAAAGTCCACTTGTGGAAAGTGTGGACAGGCTGTGAATAGAATAGGAATGTTTTGACCAGAACCAAAAAAATGTATAAATTGTTTTGGTAATCACCTAATTTGCAATATGTTCAGCATTCATGAAAAAAAGACAATGTTATGAGAAGAATTCCATGTTATGAATCCAGGGAAATTCTGCACACTCAGAAACCCCAAATGATTTCTACATCTTACACTTCAATGGCCGAAGGCACGTGAGAAACAGCATTCCTCAACACAAACTCTATCATTAGAAATTTATACACACACCCACATATTTCTAAATCTTTGTGCAAAGATGGGCTTTAGCTGAAATCCACAGTAACCTCTGCTCCACCTACAAAGATGATGGGCAGTTTCATCAAAGCATGAGATTACAAACACACATAGCAAACAGGTTTCTCTTAACTACAAAGACATAATAACAAGAAACATTTTTTATACACAATAAAAGAAAAACTCAACAGAAAACCAAATAGCTGGGCCCAAAGTTATCACATCATGGTTCACTGGTCTTGTCTGGATCTGCAGGAGACCATTTTACAGATGACATGGACTTCAAGGTTTCTTGAGGAAACTAAAACTATCAACCTTAAAATATCCGAGTGTCCCTACCCCAAAAGATAGGTTAAGGAATAATAAAAACTCTCACTGGCAAGGTGGTTTGGCATACTTGTGAAGAAGTTGAAAACTAATGGCACTGTTCCAACTCTGCCCAAAGCACAACATTTTCAATTAGTGTGTTTACTTCTCTCTATTAATGACACATACAAACACAAAAACTTGAACACTGAACAGTGCTTGAATAAAAAATGTGTCATTCAAAACACCTCCTTTAACTCTGGGTGTGTAACCAACAGAGTTCTGTATCAACATAGCCTTTTTTATTAATTTCTTAGCCTGCTCTTACTACAAGAAGTTTTGTGGCAGTTCTTATCATTTCATCTCACTCCCAGTACTTTTAAAATACTTTCTTCAACTGGGTAACAGTGGCATTTCAGTAACTAGGGACTTACTGAGCAGCTTAGAATCTCTTTGTTTCAGAGCTGATAATGGCACGAGATTTAACATTTTCCTTCTCCATCTGCTCCATTGGATTTATGTTTGGCTAATATGGAAGTAATTGTAGGCAAAGAAAAACCTATACCTCCCCATTTTTTCTATAATTTCATCTTATTGGTAAGTGAAATGCAACCTGATTTTCTTCCACATCACAAATAATTGTATTTGGTCATATTTTCAGGCAAATTAATTCCATTTTCACTTCACAAAGAAGCAATGTTGGCTGTCTGATCATGTGATGGCAGTTTTTTTTTATCAACTTCAGTGTGGTTCACTTCTTGAATTTTTTATCACATTTAGGTGATCATTCTTAAGAAATGCACCAGAGATCTAACATATAGATGGCACTGGCTGACACTACTGTAACTGAGTATACCTTAAAACACATCATTCTGCTAAAATTTCTTTAACTTATAGCTAGCACACTCAATAACATAATTATTAGTGGTCCCACCTAAACAATCTATGAAAAACGCAGGTACAGCTGTTAAAATTATAAAACACACAAGATAAAAATAAACTTACAAGCAAACTATCTTGAAATTCATACAACACATGTTTCACTGTCAACAAAAATAGGCAGCAGATCATCAGCTGTTATAGAAAATTCTGCCTTCTTATCTTAACATAAAACACAGTCAATTAAAACGTGAAATGATGAAATCTTTATACCAACACACACTGGAGGGGGGGGGGTCATCATACCAGAACAAGAAACCCTACTTCAAAATGTACTCATAAGCACATGAGAAAGAATTCATCTTGCCTGGTTGGCTGGAAGGCGGCATGCCATACCTGAGTGGTTAGCTTCACCCAGTGAAAATTATTGTCCAGCCCTTCCAGATATTCTTATCTCCACTGACATATGTCACTCTTAATAAAAACAGGAGGGCCCTCTTGAGCCACAGGATTATCCATTTATGCTTCCTGGCTTGTTTCATCAACTGAATTTTCAAATATACTACAAGTCAGTAAAATTACACTTCCTTCCCTGACATTTGTAGGCATAGATGGGAGTTCCGGTTGGTCTTGAAGTGTTTAGATGCTGAATGAATGCACTACTATAGGTAGCAGGGCATTCAAGAATCTGTGCGGATGAGGAGCTTTATAGCATAGGTATGTCTTAAGATAAGTTACACCATTCCACAACTCCCCAACTCCAAGGATCAAAAGTTAATATTTTATAACCATCTCTGGACTCTCCTCCTTTCAATACAGGGTCCAATTTCCATGTTCATACACCTATTAATTCCCTACATAAAATCAACTGACTTCCAGGCTAAGAAATCAAATTTAATAACTCCTGTCCCTGTTGTGTCCCAAAATTAATCAAATTCTGACTTTGTTCCATATCTTTCTAGCACTCAGTGTCACTCCTAACAGCATGGATTGTTACAGCAACAAAACTCACAAAATCCACCTCATCACATATTTTAAGCAATCACAGACTCTTTTTATTATTTAAATAAAATAGTTCTATGTACTCACTTCAATATTAATTTTGTATATGACTGTGCAAGAACAAGGATGTTGGTAGATCTCCTAAGTTCATATGATCTGATGCAGACTGTGTTTTTTTCCAATTAGAGTGCAGGGGAACGGTATCACAGCCATAGACAATATTTTTATTCATTTTTCAATACTAGAGGGGCATTCTGTTAGTAAAAAGACTGAATGGCCTTTCAGACCACGATTCACAAATTTTAATACTTTCCTGTACTCAAACAAATGCCAAATATAATTACAAACTATGCAGGAAAGTTAATCCAATGGTAATAGAGAGTTTTTTAAAACTCATCAAGGAACAAGAGTGGCAGGATGTTTACAGTGAGGATAACATAGATGACAAATATAATGCTTTCCTTAACACATTTTTCATGCTCTTTGAGAGTTGCTTTCGATTAGAACATTCTAAACAGGGTACTAGCAGTAAAAGGCAGCCTGCATGGCTGATTAGCGGGATAAGAATATCATGTAGAACAAAGTGGGAATTATTTCAAAATGTTAGAAGTAGTCACAATCAAGTTACAGTTTTCCATTACAAACATTATTGTAAAGTGCTTAAAAATGTTATTGGGAAGGCAACGAGTATGTGGTGTGCAAACGGAATAGCTAATTCACAGGATAAAATTAAAACCATATGGTCAATTGTGAAGGAAGTGTCTGGTCAGCAGCACAAGGTCAACAATATAAAGTCAGTTTGTAGTAAAAATATTTCTGTTACTGACAAATCAGATATACGTACAGTATTTAACAATCATTTTCTGAGCACTGCTGGTGCATTAAATAAAAATTTAGTTTCTGCTGGGAACCATACAACTCTCTTGGAAAATGCCTTTCTGAGACTGATGTCTGAAAAACTCCTCTGTGATACAGACAAGGGGGGATTGAGTCAATATTTAAATCACTGAAGACTAAGGATTCTCATGGATATGGTGGAGTGCCTAGCAGAATATTAAAGTACTGTGCTGCACATGTTACCCAGGTACTTAACCATATTTGTAATTTTTCCATTAGGAATGGTCAGCTTCCAGAACGATTAAAGTAGTCAGTAGTAAGGCTGCTTTATAAAAAGGGAGAAAGGGATAATGTAGACGATTTTAGACCTATTTCTATGTCATCAGTGTTTGCTAAAGTTATTGAAATGGCTGTATATGTAAGGATAATTGATCATTTTATATCACATAATTTGCAATCAAATGTACAGTTTGTCTCTAGAAGTTGTTTAACGAATGAAAAAAGCTATATTCTCCATCTGTGAGGTCCTGGATGGGTTAAGGAAAAGGTTTCCAATGCTAGGCATATTTTTGATTTAACTAAGGTGTTTGTTTGTGTTGACCGCGAAATATTGCTTCAGAAGTTGGTCCATTATGGAATACAGGAAGTAGCTCACAAATAGTTCACCTTTTACTTTAACAACAGCCAGCAAAGGGTCATTATTCACAGTGTTGAGAATGGCTGTGATGTGAGGTCTGAGTTGAGTACGGTCAAATGTGGGGTGCTCCTGGTATTAGTGTTGGGGCCACTCCTAGTTCTTATTTATATAAATGATATGGCCTCATGTATTATGGGTAACTCTAAAATATTTCTGTTTGCTTATGAAACTAGCTTGGTAGTAAAAGGCTCTTGCGTGCAACATTAGCTCAGTTTCAAACAGTGCAGTTCATGACATACGTTTGTGGCTTGTAGAAAATATATTGACACTAAATCACAGTAAAACTCAGTTTTTACAGTTTCTAACACATACTTAAATAAAACCTGATGTTTTAATTTCACAGAATGGGCATATGATTAGTGAAACTGAACAGTTCAAATTTATAGGTGTTCAGCAGATATACAGTAAACTATTGTGGAAAGCCCACATTCAGGATCTTGTTTGAAGATTTAATGCTACCAATTTTACTGTTTGAATGGTATCTAAAGTAAGTGATCAGTCAACATGAAAATTAGTCAACTTTGCTTATTTCCATTTGCTTATGTCATGTGGTATTATATTTTGGGGTAACTCTTTCCATTCTAAAAGGTTATTTTTATCTCAGAAATGGGCGATTCAGGCAATAAGTGGTGTAAGTCCACAAACCTCTTGTTGACCTCTGTTAAAAAATCTTCGGAGTGACCCACGCACTTTCACATCAAAACTGAAGAGTTTCTTCATGGGTCACTCCTTCTATTTTGTTGAGGGGTTCCTTGAAAAGTTAAGCTGATTCTTATGTTATATTATTGACTATGTTTACTGAAACTTAAGTCTTGACTTTTTTGGGTTCATGAACATTTTATTTTTATCTGTAATTACTTTGATGTTGTAATTTCATGTACTGACATGTTCCATGACCTTCGAAGTTTGCTCCTCAGTTTAGTCCTATGGAGCTCGACATGTAAATAAATAAATAAATGTCAAAACTGGTATTAGATGTCAATTTTAAACTTTGTGTTAATGACTCATTTGAAATTTCATTTTGGAAACTCCTTTTAGTTTATTGAAAGTATTCCAAGAGATTTTCCCCTCCTGTTTATTAGTTTTACTGCCCATTAACTCATTCACTTCAACTGACATAAATACAAAAATTCACAAACTGGTTTTATGACTTCATTGTTAAATTATAGTATTTTTGTTTTCATGCATTGATTGTACATTATTTTAGTCCTATTATAACTGATTTTCAGGACCCTTTCAAAGTTCCTTTATTAAGTTATTCTATTTATACTTTATGTTTATCTGCAATATTAGCAAACAGTACTGTGTTATCAGCAAACAAGTGGCTGGAGTTGGCAGTAATGTGTGCATGAGGTGTGCTTTCCGTTGTGAATCAATGATGTGTCTGTGTCTCTTTGTCCAACAAAAGCTGTGGCCAAAAGCGTATGTGTGGGATCTTTTAATCATGCCTGTCTGCAACTTAGCATGTCATATTCACAGTAAGTAGCAATCCATATTTTTCTACATTGTCAATATTCCTACCTGGAGCTTCCATTGTTTAATTTTGCAGTTTCCTTACATATTAATTTATTTTCAGCTTTAAACATTTCTTTGGAAACACCATCATCCACAAGAATACCTCAAATGGTTCAATTCATCTCATTGTGTATTACTTCCAGAATGCCACCTGTTCACTATTATCTATACACCTCTTGAACTACATAAAAATTAACACCAATCTCAAAATACTTCTGCAATTTTTTATGTTGTTTGTTGCTGAGCATTTAGCACTTTAGATGATGAAATGTAATGCCTAAATAGCATTTTTTTTATAATCTTATGATTTTACATTGCTTCTATAAGCAGATTTTAACTGTTCCTTCTCACATCCTCTCAGACATGTCTGAATAGTTTTGTTCGGTAAAAAAAAAGGTTCAAATGTGTGTGAAATCTTATGGGACTTAACTGCTAAGGTCATCAATTCCTAAGCTTACACACTACTTAACCTAAATTATCGGAAGGGCAAACACACGCACCCATGCCCGAGGGAGGACTTGAACCCCCGCCAGGACTAGCCACACTGTCTACGACTGGGGTGCCTTAGACCACTCTTTTGTTCAGTAAAGTCTATCCTGATCTTAGTAGTGTGTCTGAAACTCTTCTGCCGCCCCCCCCCCCCCCCCCCCCAAACATTTTTTTAAAAAACTGTTGTCTTGTTCCATTTCAGATTTTGATTGCCTTTTATCAACAACACATTTTGCTGTTTGCATGAGTAAATTTGTTAAATAAGTTTCCTTTGACTTAGCTCTGCATAACCATAATTTTGTAAGCTGCTGAACTATTTGTTTAATTTAACTGGGCACTCTTCTTTCTTCTTACGCAAATTCTCGTAATCTGACTTCCTGCTTGATAAGTAAGTCTGTCGCTACCTTAGTATCTACTTTTACTCAATATCTTACAAATACATGATCACTTGCAATTTTAAAGTGTTTTGAGACCATCACACGGATAGTGGTGTTCTAGTGGGTAGAGCACTAGACTTCTACTTTCTGGAGGTACCAGGTGAAATGCCATGCGGGGGCAGAGATTTTTCTTCACCCCAGTCCTCCCAGGAGGGCCTCAGGTCCACTCAGCCTGTACCAAATTAAATACTGGAGATATTTTTCAGGACCAAAAGATAGTCAAGATGAGGGACTATTCACCCCTCTGCCACCTAGTGCTGTGGCAGGTACAAGAGCTGCACCTACCTGTTGCCGTGTCCATAGTTCAGTCACGGGCTGGCGCCACAGAGTTTACCTTCATCTTGCAACCATCACATGCAATACAATGTCTTTTATGTTTGACAAAAATATAGTAATTTTCTTTTTTTCCATTTGATTATTGTCAAATCCATTTTGCATTTGATCTCTTTTGGAAGAGTCTGTTATGGGCACACATGTTATTCTCAACAAACTCTCCAAATGACCTTTGCTATTTATGATATCATATCAAAAGGTTCTCAATTAAGAATGTCTCTTTAGTTGTTGTCCTACTTTCAGATTAAAATCCCCCACTGTAAACTTCTAGTGGAATATGCTGTAATTTATCAACCTCTTTGTAGAGGTCTTCTACTTCCTCATCAGGATGAGAGAAAGTTGGTGTACAGACTTGAATGGTTTCCATGGAATACCTCATTCATTTTTCAAACATATTATTCTTTCCAAGAGGGAGTGCGATGGTCCAAACACATGTCGCGCCATCCTAATTCAGATTTTTGTGATTTCCCTAAATCGCCTAAGGTGAATGCTGGGATGGTTCCTAAGAGAGGACACAGCCGCTTTCCTTCTCCATCCTTCCTTAATGTGAGCTTGTGTTTCATCTCTAATAATTTCCTTCTTTCCAAGATTCCCTTTCCCCCTCACTTCCATCCCATTTGAACTTTTTTAACATCTGCACCATTTCCTCTAATTACACTAGTCAACAGCCATTTTGCATCTGGGATGTGATACATCAACTAGTATATTTTCTGGTGTGTAGAATCCGAATATACCTTTCGAAATGTTCTAGCACATATCATTTTTGAGTTTTGAAAAGTTTTTTATTTTTCATATTCAGTATTTCACTTTTTTCTGTTCTTCTGTTTTGATGTTTAATTGTTTGTTTTTGATTTGCAGAGGAGAGCTAGAAGATCTACAAATCATCAGTAAGTGGTTGGTGTGAAAATCCAGTGGTGTGAAAATCCAGTGGTGTGAAAGAGATCCTCAGTGAGTGTTTCCTGTGAAAGATAGTGCAAACTTTTTGTGTTTAAAACTTACGCTAAGAAAAATGGCAAATAGTAAATCTCGTTGCTGTCTAAACCGCCTCAACAACTTTTGTTATGTGTGTGGGAAATTCACTCCAAAAGCTCAAAGAAAACCAATCATTGATTTGGCATATAAATTGTATTTTTATTGTCCTATTAGTGATCAAGATAAAAATTTGCCTGCATAACCTGTACTACAACCTTAACCGAGTGGTTGAAAGGAAAACGAGGAGCCATGCCATTCACTGTTCTGATGGTGTGATGTGATCCTAATGACCATTATTCATATTGTTACTTCTGTCTTACAAATATTTTGGGACATTAAAGCAAAACTAGACATAATGTAAAGTATCCAAATGTATCTTCAGTGCATTTGCCTGTGCCCCATGATGATGGGTTGTCTGTTTCTGTCTGTAACTTGACAGCCACGGAACCAGACAGCATGTCAAGCGAATCAGAAAGTATTGAACATATAGAAGAGTACTGCCATCAATATCATGACACTTTTCCTCAGCTCTTTAATCAAAAGGAATTGAATGGTTTGGTTTGTGACCTAAAACTTTCAAAACAGCAAGCTGAACTCTTGGGGTAAAGATTGCAACAATGGAACTTTCTAGCTTCAGGGACAAAAATTTCCTTTTTCAGATCAAGAAGTGCTTCCTTCACTCGTTATTTCGATATGCAGAATTCAATGTGTGTATGAAGAGATGTCAATGATATGATGATGCAGCTAGGTGTACAACATAATCCACAGGAGTGGCGACTATTTATTGACTCCAGTAAAACCAGCTTGAAAACAGTACTACTGCATAATGGCAATGCATTTCCATCAATACCTTTGGCTTACACAGCAGACGTGAAAGAAACTTATGAAACCATGGCTTCACTGCTATAGGCAATCAAACATAAGGATCAGCTTTGCTGTGATTTAAAAGTTGTTGCACTCCTTACAGGTTTACAGGCTGGATTCATGAAATGCTGCTGCTTTTTGTGCCTTTGGGACAGTTGTGACACCATGAACCACTATACATTCAAGGAATGGCCTATAAGGAAGTCATATGTTCCTGGAAACGTAAATGTGAACAATACCCCATTGGCTGAGCCCGATAAAGTAAATTTGCCTCTGCTTCATATCAAGTTGGGCCTTATCAAGAACTCTGTAAAAGCTCTGGATAAAAAAGGTGAGGCCTTCAATCACTTAAAAGAAAGTTTTCCCAAATTAAGTGAGGCAAAGCTGAAAGAGGGTGTATTTGTTGGACCACAAATAAGAAAACTGCTGAAAGATCCAACCTTTGATACCAAACTCACAGGTATCCAATTAGCTGCTCGGTCTTCTTTTAATACAATTGTGAAGAACTTTTTCAGTAACAGAAAAGACAAAAACTATGCTACCATTGTGAATGATCTGTTGGACAACTATAAGAACATGGGGTGTAGAATGTCGCTTAAAGTTCACTTTTTACGTTCTCACCTGGATTTCTCCCCCGAAAATTTGGAAGCCATAAGCAATGAGCATGGTGAACAGTTTCACTGAGATATTCTTACCATATAACACCATTACCAAGGCCACTGGATCCCTTTGATGATGGGTGACTGCCGCTGTGGTCTTGTTAGGAAGAGCGATGAAACAGCAAACAAAAGAAGAGATCCATTGTCACATTTTTCAAAAACCAAAGACAATTAAAGGTGGATATATCTCCTGAACTAATTTTGACCTTTTATTGGCATCATGCCCATAAGTACATACAAAATAGTATTGATTTCAAACATTCTGAATGTATATTTTTGTGTGACTTAATTGTGTCAATTTTCACTACTACCATTTTTATTCTGCTGTGTATCTAGGAAATGTGATGTCATAGAGAAAAATTGGTTTTACCACACTATTCAGCACTCCAAAATTAGGTAAATCCACCCATTTATTAACCAGATGCAAAAAAAAAGTTTAAATTTGTTAACTAGTGTTATCTTTGAATTCGTAAGTTCTACAATTGTTTTGCCCTTAAATAAAGTACAATTTATTTAACTTATGATATGAATATAGGTTGTGGAGTTGGAATCTGCATTCTAAAGTCCAGAAGAACATAACCCAAATATAAATTACTTTAAATGTTACCATTTTTTGAAACATTGGAATTATAAAAATTTACCCTTGTACTGTAGCCAATTAAAAGCAGGCACAGTTTTTCTTCAAGAATCTCAACAATAAATTATTCCCAGGCTCGTGTGAGCAAAGCAACAATCGAGTAATAGAGAGAGACAGAGAGAGAGAGAGAGAGAGAGAGAGAGAGAGAGAGAGAGAGAGAGAGAGAGAATGACAACCCCTCCAGTCAAGAATGCTATCCTGGTGCCTGGTGACAAATACAAACCAGTTTGCTGATAGGAGTGAAGAAGAAAATTAGAAGTATATGGTAGAGAATATACATGTAGTAACATTCCAATTTTTGGGATAACCCATCAAGGAGAGCTACAGTTTTCTGGGCCCAAATATTATGTCATACAAATTATTTGTGGTCTGAAATGAAGAATCAACAGTTAACAGACTGTGTGTACTAATGACTGCTTCTCAGTATATTTACTCCTTAAAGAAATATGTCGTAAGCAGTATGCATCTCTCTTAATCATCCATGGAATCAATGATAGTAATAAGAACAGTCTTCATAAAGACTCAAAGTCACTCAGTTTGGATCAAAAAGGTCTTCATTATTCAAGAACAGATATTTTCAAAGTGTTGAGTCTCTTGTGGTAGTAGAAAAAGGTAACAAGTTATTACCCTATATGATGAATGGGAAGGTGACAAATATGAGTAACTGTAAGAAGATAAAGGATGACTTACACAAAATTTCTAGTTGGTGTGATGAATGACAGCTGCCTCTAAATGTAGAAAAATGTAAGTTAATGCAGATGAGTAGGGGAAAAAAAACGTAGTGTTCAGATGCAGCATTAGAAGTGTCCTGCTTGACACAGTCATGTCGCTTAAAAATCTGGGTGAAATATTGCAAAGTGATATGAAATGGAATGAGCATGTGAGGACTGTGGTAGGGAAGGCAAATGGTCCACTTTAGTTTATTGGGAGAATTTGAGGAAAGTGTGATTCATCTGTAAAGAAGACTGCATATAGGATGCTGGTGCAACCTATTCTTGAGTGCTGCTCAAATGTTTGGGATCCACACTCGGTCAGATTAAAGTAAAACATCAAAACAATTCAGAGGCAAGCTGCTAGATTTATTACTGGTAGGTTCAACCAACATTCAAGTGTTACCGAGAAGCATCAGGAACTTGAACAGGACTCCATGGAGGGAAGGCGATATCCTTTCCGAGGAACACTACTGAGAAAATTTAGTGAACTGACATTTGAAGCTGACTGCAGAGTGATCCAACTGCTGCCGACATATATTTTGCATAAGGACAATGAAGGTAACATGTGAGAGCCATTTTTGCCTTGCTCTGTCTGCGAGTGGAACACGGACGGAAACAACTAGTAGTGGTACAGGGTACCCTCGGCCACACTCCTTATGGTGGCTTGCAGAGAATGGATGCTGATGTAGATGTATAGCAGCAACTGCTAGATTATATGAAACAATAAAGACAGCAGAAATGTGTGATGGCTCATTTAAAACTGTCAACCTACTATTTGCCTCACACCCACTGATTTCTTTCTAGTGGAATGTATAGCCTTTATCACAGGGGCATCGATAAGTATATAGTGTGTTCCCTGCAAAAAAAAGCATACAATCTTCCCTATTTCATGAGTTCAGCTGGTCAGGTTAACTGAATCTTTCCATAACGGATGTTGGTTTTGTCCCATTGTAAGCAGAGTTGACTTTTCTAGCTAACACACAAGTGGGGGAGGTTCCAATGACCATTTTATCCAGAGTTAGGAAATATTTGATTTATATTCAATCAAAGCACAGATCTCGACTATAGAAGAGATCGCAAACCATATGACTGCATTCACAGGTTAACTACATGTATAATTAAAGGGCTGATAAGGTTGGTTGGTGGATTTGGGAAAGGGGCTCAAACAACGAGGTCATCGGTCTCATCGGATTAGGGAAGGATGGGGAAGGAAGACGGTCATACTCTTTCAAAGGACTTATCACAGCATTTGCCTGAAGTGATTTAGGGAAATCACAGAAAACCTATATCAGGATGGCCTGATGCGAGTTGGAACTGTCGTCCTCCCGAACGTTAGTCTATTGTGCTAACACTACGCCACCTCACTTGGTAAAGGGCTAATAAATCTGATAGGCAAATTTCCCATAAAAAGTAATTTTGCCAAGATTCTGAACTGACTGACACATGTTGCCAAGGAAGGGGACAACAGGATGATCAGGTTCAAACATCTTTAACATTTCTGGACATCAGTTTAGTAAAATAGTCCCAAGATGATGTGTTCATTTAACAGGAAGACATGTGCCATTGCATTCAAACTTGCTTTGCTGCCACACGTTGGATGGGTGCCACCACAGAATGATCATCCTAAACGCCAGGGTGTCTCCACTACCACTCTACCTGAAATACCTCCGTAAGGATCAATAATGCCTCCTGGTCAAGCTGGCTACCAAAAACTACTCTTTACAGGAGTAATCACTCCAGTGTTTCCACTGAGGAAATATAACTGAAAGAAACATGATCCAAAGCCCCACTATAAAGCAGTATCTAGTCGTTATCAGTTGGTTTCAGTACATCATTAACACAGGTGTGCAAGTCTGCACCACCTTAGCTGCTATACTTCAGTACCCAGAAGTCAGATGTCTATGGGAAATTCGTGATAGGAATCTGGTCATACTTCTAGAAGATTTGCACCATTTCTGTAATCAGAGATACAACTTTCAGTCACTGGTCCTGAAAACAGGACACATCCATTTGTCAGCAACAATCATTGCATTCATGTGTCCGTACTCATTCTCTTCTCCATTACTCTCATGGCTCAGTAACTGCTTACTTACTTCCTTTAAAATGTTTTTTTTTATTTATTGATTGATTGATTTCTTTATTAATCCATCTAACAATTTACATTGTGTGGATTTTGTCAGCAAAATCATATACAATATACCTACAATTTATACACATAAAATTAGTATTTACACACATTATGTTTGAGGTATCTTACAACCCTCCCGACACACCTACTAATTTTCCCTAATGGCTGGAACAAACTCTTAGCACTAATTTCGTGTGTTCTTTTGCTGTGGATAGCTTGGTTGTGTCAATAGTAGTTCAGAATTGTGGATTACTGTCCATCCCCACATCATAAGATCTACCTCTAAATTACCCATGTCTTTGGGGTCAATACACAACTCTGGACTCAACTGCAGTACCTCTGTTACTCGTCTGTAGCCCTTCCCCCTGTACCTGAGAAATTCAGACATGCAGCTCTTGAAACATCTGATGCTGAACAGTCCAAAGAGACAGACAGTTATAGCAGGTAAGCCATAATTTATCTGTTAAATTGCAGGAAGAAGCAACACTGTTGTCGGTATGTTCGTTATCATCAATATGACATAACCATACATTTCCACAGAAGACTTTGTATTCAGGGCCACCACAGCCTGGATACATTATTTTGAAGATAAAATCACTTCAGATGTAAACGTTTCATTTATAAGTATGACCAGTTTTGCAGCATTTTAGCTGCATCATCAGCTGCAATAAAACAAGTCATGTTTTGATCAGAAAACAGAATCCAGTGTTCATAGTCAGCAATTTTTTGCTATGTTGTGGACCACAATTATACAAGGGTAATCCCAAAAGTATGTCTCCTATTTTTTTATAAGTACATAGACCTGTTTGTTTCTACAATGTTTTACATCAGTTTAAAGCTTGAACATTTAGCTATTTTTTGACATAATTACGATTTACGTCAATGCATTTTTGTAGGTGCTGTGGCAGGTTTTGTATGCCCATGTCATACCAGCTTGCTGCCATGCTGTTCAGAAAGTTATGAACCTCTTCTTTCACCTCGTCATCGGAGCTGAATCACCGGGACCACAATTAATGCTGACAGGTACTGTGAGACTCTTTCAAACTGAAACAAGCAGTTCAGAACTGGAGAAGAAGAATGTTGAGTAACAGCGTACACACTCTCCATGATAATGCTCGCCCACACATCATTCGGCAAACCGTTGCTCTCCTGCAACAGTTTCAGTGGAACATAATCACCCACCCACCCTATAGTCCTGACTTGGCACCAAGTGACTATCATCTGTTCTCTAGGTTAAAAGAACACTTGGTCGGAAAGTGATTCAGCTCTGACGACTAGGTGTTAGAAGAAGTTCATAACTTTCTGAACAGGATGGCGGCGAGCTGGTATGAGATGGGCATACAAAAACTGCCACAGCGTCTAAAAAAATGCATCGACATAAATCGTGATTATGTCAAAAAATAGCTAAATGTTCAAGCTGTAAACTGATGTAAAACATTGTAGAAATAAACAGGTCTATGTACTTATAAAAAAATAGGAGACCTTACTTTTGGGATTACCCTCATAAAATAGCATAGAACACTCCTGAGATATCAGAAGCACAGGGACCCATTAGTTCATCAGGTACTGGTACTTCTGATATCACAGACACATTTTATGCCATTTTATAATTGACATCTGCTACATAGTGAAAAATTGCTGACTACGAATGCTGGGTCATCCCATTCTCTTTTCTAATCAGAACATGACTTGATTTTACTGCACCTGGTGGTGCAGCATCCTATTTCCACATCAAATTATAGCTGTCTTATGTAATTATTATAGCTCACCTTTTTTATCAATCTTGTCATGAGTGGTAATGATGCAACATGATGAATTTCTCCATGGTTTTGAAAGTGTGGAAAATATACTGGCATCAGAGGCTTTATGCAATGACATAGTGATGTCATAGCATTTGATATCACACATGTGCAAACAGGAAGCAAAAACAAAATACTAACAATATTTTATTTTTGCCCATATTCTTTTCTGGAATGCACTTTATGGCGACGGAATCATCTGTAGTGTAGCCCAAGGTATAGGTTGTGCATGAAGGTGACAATTCGCTTGCAAGTTGGCAAAGCCTACAAATGTAAATAATAAATCTTAATTGTTGTGAAATACGGAGAAATAGTTTAGCTCAAGGCCTAGATTAGATTGGAAGGTGACAATTTGGTTGTGAGTTGTTGAAGCTATACTGTAAGCTTCAGTTAATGCTACATTTTGCCTCGATGTTTATTGTGAAGTGTAATGCCTATAAACACTTACGTCCTCCTGGAATTAACATAGTTGTAACAGTTATGAAAAAAGTCTTTTCTCTTTGTAATTACTGAAAGCTTGATTTATTACTCTGAACATAATATTTTCAGGGCTCTTGATAAAAATATTTTTTTCCCCCCAGAGTCAGAGGTTAGTGTTTCTAATATTTTCACATAGAACTCCCATTTACTGATATCCAAGATCATTTCTTCTTCCTGTTGCATGTTTATTTAGCTTGTACAGTTTGTAGTTTTCATTAATATGCTTCCTGTATGTGGCATCCTCAAGTGTTCTGGTACCCAAGTATGTAATGCTGGGTACTTGTGTCTTATTCTCCCCATTCACATTCGTGTTTGCCTTCATTGGTCCTTTGTAATGTACCAATATTTTCTCATTGTCTATTTTGAAGTATGTATTAATGATTTGAGAAAAGCTGAATAGTTTATTCACACCAGTAATTCTGCTGTACTATTTTTTCTTCTAAAAACGCTGAGGTATTATTTTCCAGTCACAGAAACTGTAGGCCAATAACATGCACTTTAGAATTTCCATCATTTAGGTCACTCTACATTACAAAAGTCTTTTCTAAATCAAAACATCTCACAAAGAAAGGTATTCTGAACTTCTTTTCCACACTGTTCTTACCTAATTATACCTTTCAAGTTCCATTGTACATAAATTTAAATTCATCTTAAATAAATTTTTGCCCAGTTTTTACCTTTATAATCCTCATCACTAAAATTGGGGGTGTATCAGTTTTCACACGCTCCAATACCTCGACAGAACTGTTACAAAAGCAGTGCAATATGCAAATATGACTTCCGCTCAGCCTCTCTAAACTCTTCAGAAATATTCTTCCTTTGTAGTGTGTGAGGTACACTTCACAAATTAACTGACGCGCTCGCTATCACTTTGTCAACTCACAAACATAAATTCACCTTCCAACCACACCTAGACCTTGCGCTATGCCTAGGAAGACTCTGTCAGTATAATATAGATAAGAAAGATATATTGTGTGTTGTTTTCTCTTTCTGTTTGCGCACAGATGTCATCATATCCGACATTATCATTATGTTAAGTTCGAAATCAAAATTCCGGAAATCTTCTGGGAAAACCGGAAAACCTGGCACATACGAATTCGGTAACGGTAGGTTCTAATGACCTAAAATGTCTTAGACACAGATGACCCACAAGCTGAAATGAACATTCATTGTGACCTACCTACATATATGGAAATTCATATGTTGGGTTGGTGTTAATGATCTTCAATTTTAGCTGTGGTCAATTTCTTCAGCACTTCTCAACTATACGCAAAACAAATTCATCAATTTTCCGGCATTCAAAGAAGGAATGTGATATTGCATCCTATATTTGCAATTAGCATTATTTTGCTCTCTCTGTGTGATTTAGAGACATAACTTTATATTCTTAATATTACTTCAAACGTTAATTTAGTGCACTAGTGCAGGTACGTTTGAGCCACAGTCCAGTTATTTCTGCAGCAGCGAATGTGTGTAAACAATCTTAAAGCTGTCATACCATAACAATATCATGCCATCTGATTTTTTTTATTTGGTACTTTATACGAGATTTAATCCTTATTAAATTTTATTATTGTATTTTATTATTGTACTTATTGTTGTACTTATTATTGTAATTTTATTATTGTAATGCAATAAACTTACTTACACCTATGCAAGAGTGTGTGTACTTACACCCTTATATCCAGCACACAAGAAACGAATATAAATCACTACCTGGGAGAATGAAAAACTCACTTTTATGTTATACTATCATTTTGATGGATAAAAACGATTTATTTACGTATATCGGGTTTCTAGTTCATTTTAGGTTTTTCCTTTTCTTGCTGCTTGTTGTGTATTAAACTGGTAGGGCTGGAAAAAGTAATACGTGCGAAACATACCAACTGCGTGAAGAAATATTCACATTCCGTACCTTCGCCAGGGAGGGTTAAAAACTGTACGTATTCCACGCATTTCAGTTTGTGTGATGCTGATTGCTTTGTTTACAAACATAAGGTCGAAGTAGCCATCGACATTTCAGATCGATTGAAGATTACAATCATCATCTGCATCTACAGAAGCAATTTGTGAAGCTCAGTAGAATCCCTCTAATCCGTCACCTTTGGGAGCGGGAACATGGTCGGAACGAAAAAGGGTCGGATTATCCGAAAAACGTAATATTTATTGCAAAAAATATAAAAAGACATTTAGTACAAAAAATTAAACGATTTAAGAACTAAAAGACGTCTACAGTAATATAAAAAGACGTTTTTTTTACAGAGTGTTAAACAATACATTAACTGAAAAACGTCTACACACACACTTTAATATGTATTGGTTTTAAAAGGAAAAACGACAAACAAATTACAGTACTGTCTGTACTTAATAACGTATTAACGACATACACTGTAAACTAAGAAATGTTTATAGCACTGTATATAAAAAAGTTATTTTTTACAAAGAAATAAACTACTGTATGTATAAACTAAGAAATGATTATACTGTATGCATTGTTTTTACAGTAAAAATGAAAACAAATTACTTGGAAAAAAGTCAGTGATACATTTTTGTTAAGCAGATGTTATTCTAGTTTTCGTTGCAGTGTCCCTCAATTTTTTTATCCACAAAACGTCCATTGGAGTTGGATTCTGCTCGACGTACTGAAGGGCGAGGGCAAAAGCGTTTTTTGCATCATTGTGTGAAATCCGGGTAGGGGGTTTGTCTTCACTGTCCGAGTCCTCATTCACAGTTTCCTGGCTAACAGAGGCAGCAATCTGGTCGTCATTGAGCTCTTCAAAAGCGTCAGTCTTTGTCACGTTCGTTGGTCCACTCTTCAACTTCATTCGCAGGGACGTTCGACTCCAGAGTTTGTAGATCTGTAACGATTTATAGGGCGTCATTGCTTTGCTCATCTTTGGTATGCTCATTTTCAGTCATAACTTGTGGCCAAAGCTTACGCCACGATTTCCGCAGTGTGTCAGGTTTCAGTTCATCCCATGCAGCAGCTATTGTGTAGATAACATCTTTGATGTTCAGGTATTTCATTGCCTCAAATAAGTTATGACCTCCTCCAGATTTTTCCAAGATTGAGCTGATATACTTTCTGCGATATCGCCTTTTTAACCATTCGATAACGCCCTGATCCATTGGTTTGGTGAGTGAGGTTACATTAGGAAGCAGAAAGAGAGCTTTTATGTCCCTTTTCACCAAATCTTCCTCAGATGTATGTGATGGTGCGTTATCCAACAGCAGTAGAGCACGAACAGGCAGATTTTTTTGCTTCAAGTCTTTAGGTTGCAGTCCAGATTTTTGATTGTGGTAAACCGGCAAGGAAGTTTATATTTTTAAATGCTCTTGGCTTCTTAGATTTGCCAATGACGAACAAGTGGAGATTGTGGCTACCATCTGAGTCGCTACAAGGACTGACTGTTATTCTAAGTCTCGTGCCTACCACAGATTCATTTGAAGCTGTTAGCGTTTTTGTTGGCAACATTTTTAAGTTCCTGTTGATGTTATACACTTCGCAGGGCAACAGTTCATTTTCTTCTATAATTTCATGAAACAGAAAACTCCTTAGCAGCTGCAGCATCGGTAGATAGTTTTTCACCAGAAATAGAAACAAATCGGACACCATGACGGGTTTTCCAACGATCAATCGAGCCTTTACTGGCAGCAAATTTACTTTCGGCTTCCAGTTTTTTGTGCAAGACTATCGCTTTTTCTTGGAGAATTGGCCCGGATATTGGCGTTCCTTTCCTTCTTTCTTGACAAAACTACATACACAATGCGTTATCAAGCAATTCGAGTTTAGCCTTTTTTAATGTTTTGCGATTATTCAGAGTCTTTTCACCATCAATCGTAACTGTGTAGGATTCAATGTCTTTCCGATTCTTCCTCCAATCCTTAATTGTCGTAATAGCTACATCCAGTTCCTTTGCAATTTTTTGGAGCGATTCTCCTTCGTCCAGTCTTTGTAGCACTGCTAATTTTTCATTTAGTGAAAGAGTTACGTGTTTATATTTGAATCCAGACATGTTGAGAAACAGACAACTGTACACACAATAAATCTACAGTAATAAGTATTGTAGAGAATACTGAATAAAGCAAACAACGACGTTTTTTAATCCAAACAAAGGACAAAACTGCACAAGAATGTAGAGTATAGCAATATGCGCAACGACAGACACCGCAACAATGGCCCGACAGGTGTCCAGTCAGTGACAAGTCGGTGCAGGCTCGTGAGGCTGAGCATGGTCGCACTAACCAAAGTGACGGAAAATCCAAGGTCGGATTAGAGGGGTTCTACTGTACATAGCAATGCAATGAGGTTTTCTTCCCATCCCATTCGTATATAGAACGTGGGAATAACAATTAGCGAACCATCTCTGTGGGCGCTATAATTAGCCTAACCTTGTCTTTGCGGTCTCTATGAGAGCGATACGTAGGCTATTGTAGTACGTTCCTAAATTTCTCACGTAATATAACTTATTGAAGCTTTGTAAGCACGATTTCGAGGAATAGTTGGCGTCTTGTTTCAAGTGTCTGAAAGTTCAAGACTTTCTGCATCTCCGTGACGCTCTACAATGTGTCAAACAAACTAGTTTACATTTCAACCAGATATGATGAATACCGATACCAATGACACTCTTTCAAACGTGATGGTATTTTAACGCTGCTATCCATTGGGAAGCCCGAGAGCTTTTCATCAAGTCTGTAACAGTTCGTGTCACTGTTCTTTGTATATATTCAGTATCGGACAGATAATCCTATGTTTGTCACCAGCTTCACTCACGTATACTCAAGCCTTTGTA
This sequence comes from Schistocerca gregaria, assembly GCF_023897955.1. NCBI lineage: Eukaryota > Metazoa > Arthropoda > Insecta > Orthoptera > Acrididae > Schistocerca > Schistocerca gregaria. The sequence goes on from NC_064931.1 coordinate 469,741,188, forward strand.
TGACTTGGCTGATTCTAGTTGCTATTAACTGATACTGTAGTCATAGCACACTATATTTTTCTCGTTTTACATATTGAATAATATCACATTTCTGAAGGTTTAAAGCAAGTTGCCAATCTTTGCATCAGTTTGAAATCTTACTGAGTATTTGGGCAACAGTTTTTCTTTTTTTATTCTCCAGAAAACACTTCATTGTAGATAGATTCATCACTTGCAACAGAGCAGTGAGTGCTACACTGATGGAACTGGGAAGTGCTACATTATGAATATGTTGACTGCTACCAAAACTCATACTCAGGTATTTCCATTCCTGTTGGATTTGCTGATAAAAACTTCACCCTTATGTAAGCTTCTCTTCAGCACCGGCACTGAAAAAGCCAGTCTTACAGACGAAGAATAGTGTGAGTAGACCGTGGCTTTTCTGTGTATCTAAAAACTGAAATTTTGCAGGTATTGATCGCACCAGAGTATGCCAAGAGGATGTGCATACGCTGCTTATCACCATCTTTCAGGTTTGGAGAAAGTTTGAATCGTTAGTATGGGTGACATGGGACCATCATATTGATGGACTGCACAGACAGTTCTCTGCAGTGCAACAACGTCAGAAATAGTAGTGATGAGGAGGACCCCAGACAACACTGTGATTGTACATAGTGTGATACTACACTATGAGTAGATCTTGGGAGTGTTAGACTGACTCTGACAAATAGATAGATGGCAAGAGTTGAAAATCAGGCAGTATCTCACCATGAGCCATTGGAGATAGATTACGGAAAGCTGGATTGAGATTTCGAGTGGCAATGCGTCATTTACCGCTAACACCATGCAACAGTCAACATAGACTTGCATGGTGTAGAGCCAGAGCCAACTGGGACATTGAATGGCATTCTGTGGTGTATAGCGATGAGTGTCATGCCTGCTTATGGTGGTCATATTGATGGCAATGTATTCGTAGACAATGTGTTGAAAGGTCACAGGAAACAGCAATCCTTGATACCAATACCTCTCCAACTCTTCAAAATGTTGTGTGGGTGGGACATGACATTGGGTGTAACAACAGCTTATTGTGGAACTGAAGCTGAATGCTTTCCAACATATAGGCAAAAATGGTGAAGACTGTTGTCATTCTCTCCATGGCCAAGACACAATATCAAATTTTCTTCAGGACAATGCAAGACCCCATCCCCAATCCAGTACACACCACAAACACCTTGAGAAGTGCACAGATCCTTGATTGATGGGCCAAATCCCTTGATTTGTCACATGCAGGATTTGTACAGAATGTGAAGCGAAGATGTATGTTTTAATACCAGTCTCTTGCCAGCAATCTTCATGAACTGACACTGTATGTGTTTCAGGCATAGTAGGATATTTTTCAAGATGATTTACTTTCATGTCATAATGAATAACAGAGACTACTGCATAATAGATATAAAACAAAGCACAGGGCTATAGATGGATACTGAATGAAATGCGTTTGGCTGTCAAGAGCACAATGTGTGACCATTAAGTGACAACTGTAGGGGAATATTGTCAATAGATCTTTCACAAAACCTGAAGAAATTCTGGTCACATGTAAAGGCTGCTAGTGGCAATGAAGTTTGTTTCATATAGTCACAGATGAGACAGTAACTTAAACTGAGGGAAGCACAGCAAAAATAGAAATGTTTAACTCCATTTTCAGATGTTTCTTTACAAAGGAAAACCAGAAGTAATGCCCCAGTTTAATTCTCACACCACTGCAAAGTGGTGCTGAGAAACGGCCAAAGTCGTTAAAATTGAACAGATCTCCAGGACATGATGAAATCGGTATGACATTGTATACCGAATTTGCGGCTGAGTTAGCACCTCTTTAAAAAAGAATATATTGAGTATACCTCAAACAAGAAACTGTGTTTGGTAGTTGGAAGAAAGCCAAGGTTACACCCACCTACTACAAGGGCAGCAGAAGTGATCCACAAACTGCTGTTCAGTATCCTTGACATCAATTTGTTGTATAATCTTAGAACATATTCTGCGCTCAACTGTAACGAGATATCTCGAACAGAATGGACTCCTCCATGACAACCAGTGTGGAATCCGAAAGCATACACCACGTAAAACTCAATTCGCGCTCTTCTCGCATGACATCTCGAAAGCCATAGATCAAGGAAGCTTATCTTGACGTCCAAAAGGCATTTGACACAGTACACTGCATATGATTATCATCGAAATTATGTTCATATGGAATATCAAGAAAGATTGGTGTTACTGCATTTCTTAGTGAGGACGGCACAATACGTTATCTTCTATAGAGAATCATTAACAGGTGTAGAGGTAACTTCAGGTACCTGTGGTTCTTGTCAGGACAGGGAGATTCCAAGAGGTAAAATCCTTATGCTTTCTTTCCGTCCAGTCATGCAGCATTTCCTCAAGTTAGTGACATATAGAATGTGGTATCCATGCTTTCTCCTGGCAACCAATTGTAAGCGCAAAGTATGTTTTATCAGCTTGCTTCACAAAGCATGTTATAGTGCATCTTTTACGAATAAGAGTGTACTTTCTATATATGTAACAGAAACTGTCTGGAAGATCATGACTTGATATCTCTCTGTAGCCATGATGAAATGAATTCAGATCTGAAACAAAAGGATAGAACATCTTAACCCTGCCGTTAACATAAACATGTAAGTTATTACTCTGACTGCATATGGCTGAAATAGAAAAGTTCTAATTGCATGAAAACCAGTGCATGGAGAGTAAAACCTATTTCAAATTCGAAAACATCATGTCAAAAATATTAAGTGTCAGTAAAAAAAATCTCATACAGCTGAGAGTTCGAAAAAATTTGTTGGCCGGTGTTATTTGTTAACCACAGAGGCCTATCTTACAAGTTTCAAAACATGTATAATTGATTAGCCACAAACATTTGATTATAATGATCAGCAATATGAAAACAAGTCTTTCAATTCTGATAACTGTACAGGCATTTAACAAAGATTTTAGCAAAATTTCCTGTAATGGACAAAACCAATAATTGAATCATGAGGGTGCTGCACCCCTCTGTGAAGAAAACAGCAATAAAAATATCTTAAAGTAAAATAATTTACACATGTCTGAGAAGCGAACGGAGTAAAATGCTGTAATGGAAATTAGACTTTTCAACTGTCAACAACAGATTTACTTTCAGGAGCCCAGCAGTTCCTTTATTCAGAACAGGTTCTATAACCCACAGAATACAAATAAGATTCACATAGAAAGCGAATGACAAAACATGCAGGTCCTTTAATCACAACAGTGACATGTGAAAATGCGACAGAAGTCGTTTTTAGGCCACAGGCACTAAACCAACGGAAGTATTTAAATTAATTAGCGACAGAAGTCGTTTTTAGGCCACAGGCACTAAACCAACAGAAGTATTTAAATTAATTACAGCCTATTTTTACGTTGGCTAATACATTCACTAATAGCGCAAATTAAAATTAAGTAAAATTGTAACTCGCAGCAAGTAAGGAGAATAGTCTGTGACACCAGACTACAAACTTGTAAATTGCGAAAAGGCGTCACTGACAGCTTCCATGCACACAGTATAGAACCAGTATCTGTTCCAAAATATACACTTACGACGTGAATCAGATAGCAAGTGAACGCGCACAGATGCGTCTCCGAAAAAGTCGTGGGAAGAGAACATACGTATTAAACTTAAGTGGAAGCGTTTAACTTCAGCAATACGAAATAGTTAAATTTACAAATGCATCCACGAACAGTGCAAAGTGAGAAATACAATCAAATGAGCATTAGGCTAAATGAAGTCCAGGATGTTGATCCACTTCTCACGCAGCGGTCAGATTAATCCCAGAGTAATGATCAGGCAAGAAGAACAAACGACACTTAATGTTGACAAAGTTAGTCTCACGAACTGTCACTAACATATTAATGCCCGCCAAATATGGAGCTAAAGTCAATTACGGATGATGTATGTTACCACATCTACCAACCACGGCAGCAGGGAACTCTCCAACCCAACTGCAGTGTATAGCCTCGTCACCTCGCAGAGAAAGTGAGGCTGAATTTTTCAGTAGTCGAAGGCGCAGTCCACGAAGTAAACATCAGCAATCCAAATATAGGGAGCAACTCGCCATTTCACCTTGGCACAAGACACGACTCCAGGTATAGCTGTGTTCAGTGGTCAACTCACTGTCGACCACCAGTCAACAGCCCCTTGAGCAGACAGCCACTGCTGTGAGCTGTGTGCATGATTAAATCGTTCTTGTGGTGCTGCAAAAGCGCCACCACACTGGTAGCCCAAGAATCATAACTTAACAGCACAAGCAAGGATGTTCAGCTAGTAAAAAAGTCAATAGCAGGGTGCACATGACAAACATTTTCTGTTAATGTTTTATATTAATCATCTTACATACAATGTTAATAGTGAATCCAGACTTTTCGCACATGAAGCAGTTATCTATAATGAAATACCACGTGAGAAATGCTGCTCAAATATTCAGTTAGACCTTGATAAGATTTCAAAGTGGAGAAAAGACTGATAACTCACACTAAATGTTCATAAATGTAAAACTGAATTTTACAAACAAAAAGACATGATATCCTAAGCCTGCAGTATCAGCGAGTCTCCGTTGGAATCAGTTTACTCATAGAAATACTTGGGTGTAACAATCTGAAGGGATACGAAATGGAACGATCACACAGTCTGAGTTATAGGTAAAGCAGGTGCCAGACCGCAGTTTATTGGTAGAATACTGGGGAAATTCAATCACTCTACAAAGAAGATTGCATTCAATACACTCATGTGACACATCCCAGAATACTGCTCAAATGTGTGGAATCCATATTACATAGGACAAACAAGGGATATGGAATGGATACAAAGAAGGGCAGAGTCACAGGTTTCTTTGACCAATGGGAGAGTGTCACGATGGTGCTGAAAGAACTGAATTGGTAGACGTTTGAAGATAGATACTAACTGACCCGTGAAAGCCCGCTTAGAAATCCAAGTGATGAATCAGGGTATTTACTAAAACCCACTGTCCTGTCCCTTCTAACTTGTCTGAAGCACAGATTTTAGTAAAACGTTTCTGTGTTTATTTCATTTGCTTTAGTTAATATTTTTATACTACTTTTTCAGATTCTTTTTGATGTATAGGTCTCTGGATCTTGTATTCTTGTTACCCGTTTCCAGTGCTGTTCCTAGTGTGTAAGGTGGTGCACGAGATGATGAATCTCTCTCTTCTTCCTTTGGATGCTGTTAGTGGTGATTCTTCTTCCTCGTCTTTTTCTTTTGGATTTGTTGGCAATACTGTCGCTGGCTGTGTCAATATTTATGGATTACAGAGATTCAGGTCTGTCTTATATGATTCATGTTGTTGGGGTTTGTTTAAGCCCTATTACAGTAGCTGAGCGCTAGGAGAAATATTTGGCTTTCTCATTGAGACATTCATACTGCAATATTATGATTGGCTTTTAATGAATGATTAATTGCAGTCTTCACTCATCTGCCAGTTGACACTATGTAGTACTTCAGTATCAGTAGAACAAAATTATAAGGCATTTTAGCACCTTCTTCCAGACTTATTTAAAACTCCTTGTTCATTCACTCTGTGTCAGACATCACCCTTACAACGGTATTGCATTCAGTGTTTTGTAAATAGTCGATTTTGCACACATATTGTTAGAGGTACTGAATGTCCTACCAATTTCGTCTGTCTGTCATTCGTTACTCCTACTATTTTATATTACATAACATTTTTTATACCTCAATATGCAATTTATTAAAATGTCTTGATGATAGAGTGGAAGTCAATAATATGTTACATGTAGACACACATCTAAGTGCAGTAATAAGTTCTACGAGTGAATGTTATTTGTTTTTCTACAACTGATATCAGTATCTAACACTTTTTATGTCAACGGTCAGGTTTAATTAATAGATACACACTCAGGTAACTGGATTAGAGACACCTACCTAGAAATGACTAACACTGTCTTTGGCCCCAATAGAGCAGCAAAACGTTTATCACGCACTCCCCAACATACTAAAATGGTTGAGCAGCCATGCTGATCCATGAGTGCTGAACCACTGACTGCAAGTCGTGCAGATTCTTTGCTGTTGGCTCCAGGATGTGGATGTACTGCCCTATGGCGTCCAAGACGAACTCAGTATCTTTAAAACAATGTGACCAAGGGAAAAGGGGGGTGGGCACATAAGCACCCATATTTTTGCGGAGTGATTTTGAATCGTTCTGAACAAATACAGATTGGAACAACGTCATGCTGAAGGTCTAGTTGCCTATGGATTGCTGTAGGGTAAAATACAGATGCAAATAATTGGACAGTTGGTTCCTGCACCTTTTGTTGATGGTATATGTGTCAGGAATTCCATTTCATCTCATGTAAACGTCCACCTCGTGAGAATATCTTCACAGTCTAACTGTAGTATACCAGCCGCTACCTGTGGTGCGTATAGCACCATATGTTTTTTTTAAACACATATCCTGCCATGAGACTGAATGAGGTGGTGCAGTGGTTACCACACTGGACTCGCGTTTGGGGGGATGACAGTTCAAACCAGAGTCCGGTCATCCTGACTTAGATTTTTGTGATTTCCCTAAATTGCTTCAGGCAAATGCTGGGCTGGTTCCTTTCAAAGAGCGCATCCGACTTCCTTACTCAACCTTCCCTAATGCGATAGGACCGATGACATAACTGTTTCGTCACTTTCAGCAAATCAACCGACCTGCCATCAGCACATATTTATGTGTACCTGACTCATAAGCTGAGAAGAAAGTTTTTCCACACAGTCCAGTGGTACTGCTTGTGCACCTATTATAATCTCTGTACTGCATGATATATGGTGAGCTGACGTAGACTATCTGATAAAAAGTATCCAGACACCTGGTTGAAAATGACTTACAAGTTCGTGGCGCCCCCCATTGGTAATGCTGGTATCCAATATGGTGTTGGCCCATACTTATCCTTGATAACAGCTTCCACTCTCGCACCTGTACTTTCAGTCAGATGCTGGAAGGTATCATGGAGAATGGCAGCCCATTCCAAATGGTGTGCTGCGCTGAGGACAGGTATCGAAGTTGGTCAGTGAGGCCTGTCACGAAGTTAGCCGTCCAAAACATCCCAAAGGTGTTCTATAGGATATAGGCCAGGACTCTGTGCAGGCTAGTCCATTACAGGGATGTTGTTGTCGTGTAACCACTCCACCACAGGCCGTGCATTGTGAACAGGTGCTCGATCGTGTTGAAAGATGCTCTTCAATAGTGGGAAGCAAGAATATCTTAAAACCTCAATTTAGGCCTGTGCTGTGATAGCACCACGCAAAACAACAAGAGGTGCAAGCCCCCTTCATGAAAAATACGACCACACCATAGCACCACCGCCTCCGAATTTCACTGTTGGCACTACACACGCTGGCAGATGACGTCACCGGGCATCCGCCATACCCACACCCTGCCGTAGGATCGCCACACTGTGTACCGTGATTCGTCACTCCACACAAGGTTTTTTGAATGTTCAGTCGTCCAATGTTTACGCTCCTTACACCAAGCGAGGCGTCGTTTGGCATTTACTGGCGTGATGTGTGACTTATGAGCAGCTGCTCAACCATGAAATCCAAGTTATCTCACCTCTCGCCTAACTGTCATAATACTTGCAGTGGATCCTGATAGAGTTTGGAATTACTGAGTGATTGTCTGGATAGATATCTGCCTATTCCACATTCTGACCCTCTTCAACTGTTGGCGGCCTCTGTCAGCCAACAGACGAGGTCAGCCTGTACGCTCTTGTGCTGTACGTGTCCCTTCACGTTTCCACTTCACTATCACAACGGAAACAGTGGACCTAGGGATGTTTAGCAGTGTGGAAATCTCACATACAGACATATACACGACTGACACCCAATCACTTGACCATGTTCGAAGTCCATGAGTCGTGCGGAGCACCCCATTCTGCTCTCTCACGATGTTCAATGGCTACTGAGGTCGCTGATATAGGGAACCTGGCAGTAGTTGGTAGAGCAATACACCTAATTTGAAAATCGTATGTTTCTGGGGGTGTCTGGATACTTTTGATCACAGTGTGGGCGTTGGAGTCTTCCAGACTGCACCCCGTGATCTACTTACCTGTTTTCTTCAGTATGGTACTGTATAGCTCAGAATGTGTTGGCAAGAATGTGTCATTTTTAACTTTCTCGAGTTTGATGAACTTGTTAGTTGCTCTATGGAGAAAGACGTCAGTGATATAGATCAATAAACAAACGAAAACGACGACGATTTGACATTAACTAGTGATCACAGTTCTGCTATCGAACAAGAGTATTATTCAGAGGAAAAACTTCAGGATAGTTGTGATGGGGATCTGTCTGTTTCTTCAATGAAATATTTAAAGTGTCTGTTAAAATCGAATGTTTTTTGAATTTTGATAAGAAAAATGTAGTTCCCAGCAATGAATGTCAATTTGACAAACTTTCTTTTTGTACTTATTGGGTGGAATTTTTATGTGCAAATTTAAACCCTGGAATTTAGTTTTATTTGGAAATTTATTTGCTACAGAAATTGTATAATTTTTCAGAATGTAAAACTCATTACTCTATTTATGTGTACTTTCTAAAAGAACCACACAAAACTACATGCTTCTGCGTGATAACTAGTAAAATGCCACAGGCTTTGTTTCATGCAATAAATAAACTAGAAGCATTTAAACAACACGTAAATAATTGTAAAAATAAATATTATGTAGCATTAATTAAAAATTTCAAATTATTTTTGCTTCAAATCTCGGTTTAAACATAGGGGTTCCAGAGACCCCACCTCGTGGTATACGTTAGAGAGAAGTCACCTTGCGAATTAAAGGTCAACTAGTAACTAGCAAATACGAAAAGTACCTTTCTTTGATACAGTGTGAAGACTGAGCAAAGCATGTTTCTGGACACAAACTCTTCTACCACAGACAGTGGCGTGGTAAACAATGGAATGTTATTTCTTGTTTGTGCTATCGACATCACTGACAACTTTTCTTCAGCACTGATAGATTTTCCAGGAACTGTTTTACCACTGTAGTCATTGTATGGTAACCCGTGAAACTCTAGCCTCCTCGATTCTCTTCCTCCTGTGCTCACTTTCATTTTGCTTTCGTCTGGGAGACATTTCAGAAGATTTCATTCAATAACTTACAACAACAACCAACAATAACCATGACACGTCACGAACTCAGCACGAAGTTAGTGTTTTGTTACGCTTTATATAAATGAAGATAGTTTTGCTATTGAAAACAATAGTTTCAGCACCAGCTGGAGGCTACAACCAGATGACAAGAATAAAGTAATTAAATACTTGAATGATTTTGCTTATTTAGATACAGAATATTACCAGGACCATACAATAATTACCCAGGTGAGTGACGATTATTAAGAGAATCTTTAACGTTATTTCAATTAACACCCAATCTTGAGATAACTGGTGAGTTAAGTGAAGAAACTTTAAATTTTATGAACAGCCCTAGATGTGGTGTAAAAGATTCATTTGGTAGTTATAGAACTGGTATGGATAAATGGAATAAGAAAAATATGAAATGGAATTATAAAGGAGCAAATAAGAAAATGTTAGAAGTAAAAGGGGCAGCATTCTGTTTGTAGCAAAAATATATTAATAATCAGTTTGATCGTTATATTAAAAATCCTGGTATTTGAATTACAAGTAAAAGGTGAGTACATCCACATGAAATATCTGGTCATCAGTATTCAAAGACTCTAGATGGAAAAGGCAATGTGTTAGATCATATATTTTTTCCAAATGCGAATAATGATCCTGTGGAGATACACATGTATAAAGACGCGATTTGGGATAAGGAAATTGATAAAAATACTCCAAAATATCAAACAAATTTATTTGAAGTTTTAGTTCACGAAATTGGTCACCCATTAGGTTTATACCATTCAGATATTTATGAATTAATAATGTATCCATTATATAATGGCTCATATTTAGAAATGTTTCAAGATGATATTGATGGTATTTAAAGTTTATATGGCAAAAAATATATAAAGACAAACGACTATACCAAAATATACACCAGTTGTACCAAAAATGAATCAGTTAAAGAGGTATGTGAAACTAATAAATTTGATCACTTATTAACTCTTTGAGTACTGCAGACATGATATGGCGTGGCGCTCCACCTTGTCACGGGGCCTGTGGACGTTGTGTGCTTTCCCGTTGTGGGCTTTCCCGTGGGCCCTGCAGACGGCATTTGCCGGGCGCCTGGCCGGTACTTAATCCTAACGACAGCTTATACCGCAACCGGTTCCACTGCCTGTGGGCCTGCAGACGTCAATAGCTGCTCAGGGCTGCATGCCGGCCTGTCGCAAGTCCTTTTGTCCTGTGAACTCCCTGGGATGGATTTACCCTATTTATTGTTCTGTGCCACTGCCCCTGCTATCTGGGAAACACTCTGCTGCGGATTTCGCAGTTGCTGTTCGACATTCGTGCTAGCTGATTCTTGTGATCTTCTGCATTCTGCTTGTTTGGTGTCGTTTAGCAATCTGCTGTTTCATGAGGAGTTTTAGAATGCTGTCACTTTGGAGTTCCACAGACAAATGTCACATCGGCGTCCTTGCACTGATGGAGAGATACTGGAGATACTGACAATGAGTGACAGTGACAGTGAGTGTGGCATCTTCAATGAATGCACTGACAATGAAGATTCACCAGAAGAATCTCGTAGTAATACACCTCCATGTAGAGCTCACCAGGACAGTTCTTCTTCAGATTCTGAAAGTGGAGATGAATCGATCCGTAAAAGTTCACGCTATAGTGAGAATGAGAAATTTGATTAGCAAAAACTTGATTTCAGTCCAAGCACTTCATGCATTTGATGACTCATCTTCAGCACATAACTGCCAACTAGCGCCTGATTCAAGTGTCCTTTTTCTATCAGAAGATCTCTTGAAATTTATAGCACTTAAAACGAACCGATTTTTCACTTTCTCCTTGGCAAATACGTCGGAATCAGTTCGTTCTCGACTATGCACCTGGAAAGATACAGGTTTTGAGGAAATGTATAGCTTCCTTGGTATTTGGCTTCTCATGGCTCGTGTTAAAAAGTTGAGAATAAAGGAATATCGGTCCAGAGATGTACTTCTGAGTACTCCAATTTTTGGCGACGTTATGTCCCGTGACCGTTTTATGCTACTCTTGAGAATATTGCGTTTTAGTGACAACTCGGCCAATCGTGAAGATGACAGTTTATTTAAAATTAGTAAAATAATTGATAGAGTTCATGTGGCGTTCCGCAGTGCATTTAATCCATGCAGAATACTCTCTGTCGATGAAAGCCTATTATTGTTCAAAGGTCGCTTATCTTTTAAACAATACATTCCTTCAAAATGAAGTAGATTTGGAATCAAAACATTCGTGTTGTGCGACTGTAAAACTGGATATGTATTGGATTTCATTGTATACACAGGCACAGCAACAGAAATTGAAGTCCACAATTTGGGGAAATCTGGTGATATTGTGCCAACACTAATGAAGCCATACCTTGAACGTGGACATACTCTGTATGCTGACAGTTGGTATACAAGTCCAGCCTTGTTCCTCTGGCTTCACAACTAGAGAACAGCAGCATTCGGTACTGTAAGTAGGAACAGGAGCAGTAGACCACTCCAATATGCTATTAAGCTCTGTTGCATCTGTACGTAAATCTGTTAAGTGGTACAAAAAGTTTTTTTCATGTTGTGGACCTTTGTGTTTTGAATACTCACACTCTTCACAGATCGGAGACAGGGAGTAAGATATCATTAGCAGATTTTTATTTATGTCTGGTACGAGAACTTGTGGAAAAATTTGCTACAGAGTGGAGAAGAGATAGGAAAGGAAGACACTCTGATGACGAGAATCCTCTTCCCTTTACTGGGAGGCATTGTCCACATGTCATTCCATGTGACCAGTGCAAGAAACGCGGACTATGGCGTAGATGTGCAGTCTGCTCGAAACAAAATGTGCGTCGAGGAACGAAATATGAATGCAAAACATGCAATGTACCTTTGTGCATTGACCCATGATTTGAAACATACCACACAAAGAAGAACTTTTAGTCAAGCTGCTACAGCTGGAAGATGAAGCCCTTGATTCTGAAAAATATTACTTAGAAATTAAAAAAATTAAAATAATTACAAAAGTTAAAAATAAAATATTTTTAACTTCGCCATTGATGGTTCAAAGCCTGGATGAGAAAGAAGGATGGTAAATATAACTGTTCACAAAAAATCTGTGAATTATCTGAGCTTGAAGAGCCTCTCCAGATGAAATACTTTGCTGACATACACCTTATGTACGAACATGTGAAACATCCAGTCTGTGTAGACAAACACTGACTGGATGCTTCAAATGTTCATACAGATGATGCAAAAATAAAAACTTAGTACAGATTTATGGATTCTTTCATAACTTTTTGTTAGAAGTTAAACCTTAAACTTAGTGTAAATATCATTAATTAAACAAAAAGTTCTAGAATTATTATTACTACAAAATTGTAGCCTGGGTTGTGGTAAAAGATATTTATTTAAGTGGCGACTAGTTTCAAGCGAATCCCATTTTCAAACCACCATGTAAAACAAAGACTGTGACAACCACATTATAGCTGTTAATAAAACCATAGAAGATAGATAGCTATCGATATTCTATGGTTTTGTTAACAGCTATAATGTGTTTGTCACATTCCTTTCTGACATGGTTGTTTGAAAATGCGCTTTTCCGAAACTAGTCGCCACTTAAATAAATATCTTTTGTCGCAACCCAGGCTACAATTTTCTAGTAATAATCAGTAATGGGTTACTATCTTATTTTTCCAGGACACTGGATTTGTGAAAAAATTCTAGGCTTACACTTGGAAAGGGCGTCTCAGCGTATGTTGGTCAGTTGCACACACTCGCCAGTTTCTGAAGCACAAAAGGTTATTAAGAATTAAAGGTGACATTTAATTAGGTAGTTTAGAAACTTGAATATTTCCTATCTAATTTTTCAACAAAAATTATAAATCATTGTTTATTTCTACTGTACAATAACAATTACGTCCCATACAAAAAGAATTCAGAATTGAATTTTTGATTTTGAAGTTCCCTTGGGGATAATTTATTGGATTAATGCTCTCAAAAGATAGTGATTAGCTTCAAAAGTGTGTCTCGGCATCCAGACACTTCCCTCAAAGGTTGCTTTTGGGCGAATTATACCGATAGTACAGAAGAATGTCAACGTTTGGTCGTTACGGATTCTACAGTATTTATATCGTACATTGGGTACAAAAATCTGATAATTAAGCATCAATATGCCATATAATACACAGATGGAAACTGAGACCTTATGACGATTCTCAAGAACTAATTGCAAATGAAAGAAAGCCTTTGATGAGGGGTTACATGTTAGCAGCGTAAGCAATTTCAGTGTACATGAAGTCTGTTGAGCAATTCATCTCCAGATTCAAAGCTATGGAATAAGTATCCAGATATCCCGGGTTTATTTGTAATGCCGGCGATCACACTTACTACAAGACTGTCACAACTGCTGTGGTTCGAGAAATACTTAGGCCACGGCGAGGACGGCCGAGTGGAGCACTCAGGTACACACAGTAGTCTGCAGAAGTGGTTGCCAGTGCAAGTACACAGATTAGGGAGCCCAAAGGGGCAGGCCTGACATGGCCAGCAGCACTCGTCGGTGCAGCACTCAAAGGGTTAATTATGAATGGACCTTTATATACACTCCTGGAAATTGAAATAAGAACACCATGAATTCATTGTCCCAGGAAGGGTAAACTTAATTGACACATTCCTGGGGTCAGATACATCACATGATCACACTGACAGAACCACAGGCACATAGACACAGGCAACAGAGCATGCACAATGTCGACACTAGTACAGTGTATATCCAACTTTCGCAGCAATGCAGGCTGCTATTCTCCCATGGAGACGATCGTAGAGATGCTGGATGTAGTCCTGTGGAACGGCTTGCCATGCCATTTCCACCTGGCGCCTCAGTTGGACCAGCGTTCGTGCTGGACGTGCAGACCGCGTGAGACGACGCTTCAGCCAGTCCCAAACATGCTCAATGGGGGACAGATCCGGAGATCTTGCTGGCCAGGGTAGTTGACTTGCACCTTCTAGAGCACGTTGGGTGGCACGGGATACATGCGGTCGTGCATTGTCCTGTTGGAACAGCAAGTTCCCTTGCCGGTCTAGGAATGGTAGAACGATGGGTTCGATGACGGTTTGGATGTACCGTGCACTATTCAGTGTCCCCTCGACGATCACCAGAGGTGTACGGCCAGTGTAGGAGATCGCTCCCCACACCATGATGCCAGGTGTTGGCCCTGTGTGCCTCAGTCGTATGCAGTCCTGATTGTGGCGCTCACCTACACGGCGCCAAACACGCATACGACCATCATTGGCACCAAGGCAGAAGCGACTCTCATCGCTGAAGACGACACGTCTCCATTCGTCCCTCCATTCACGCCTTTCGCGACACCACTGGAGGCGGGCTGCACGATGTTGGGGCGTGAGCGGAAGACGGCCTAACGGTATGCGGGACCGTAGCCCAGCTTCATGGAGACGGTTGCGAATGGTCCTCACCGATACCCCAGGAGCAACAGTGTCCCTAATTTGTTGGGAAGTGGCGGTGCGGTCCCCTACGGCACTGTGTAGGATCCTACGGTCTTGGCGTGCATCCGTGCGTCGCTGCGGTCCGGTCCCAGGTCGACGGTCACGTGCACCTTCCGCCGACCACTGGCGACAACATCGATGTACTGTGGAGACCTCACGCCCTTCGTGTTGAGCAATTCGGCGGTACGTCCACCCAGCCTCCCGCATGCCCACTGTACGCCCTCGCTCAAAGTCCATCAACTGCACATACGGTTCACGTCCACGCTGTCGCGGCATGCTACCAGTGTTAAAGACTGCGATGGAGGTCCATATGCCACGGCAAACTGGCTGACACTGACGGCGGCGGTGCACAAATGCTGCGCAGCTAGCGCCATTGGACGGCCAACACCGCGGTTCCTGGTGTGTCCGCTGTGCCGTGCATGTGATCATTGCTTGTACAGCCATCTCGCAGTGTCCGGAGCAAGTATGGTGGGTCTGACACACTGGTGTCAATGTGTTCCTTTTTCCATTTCCAGGAGTGTATTTTTATCAGAAATGAATACAGATAGGTGATGATATGAATTCATTGTAATGAATGATGACATGAATTCATGTAAACTAATTGTTTAAAATTTTTGCCTCAAGATTTACCAAAAATTGATGGAATATATTAAAGACCATGTGGTGAAGTTGTGTTACTTGTTGGCAGTGTGTTATATATGATAATTTTACAAACATTACAATTAATTTTGGAATATTGAGTCTATATCTAGTATATGATTACGTAAAATCTTCTTATTAAATTGTGTAGTCAACACTTATTCAGGTAGAACCTTTTTATTCTTTAATGAACTTTACTATGCGGAATTTAATGAACATAATTTTATCTATAAATCACAAGGAATTATAACTAGAGCACTTCCAGGGTTACCCACCAGAATTAATTCTGCATTCAGATACGTAATTGGACTGTAGTATTTTTTCAAGGATGATAGTTTTTAAAAATGTGATGTTCTTATAAAAAAGGAGTTAGTGCAGGTACCATTGATTTATCTTTATTTGGTATTAAATGAACTACACTACTGAATAATGTAATAAGTGTATTAAAAGGTACAATAGAAAAATTTTACTTCTTCAAAATCTATTACATATTTGTGTATAAATGGAGCAAGTTCAATAATCAGTTAAATCCAAATTTTTTAAATATGGTAATACTGATAAGTATGATAATTTTACTTCACAGAAATATTCAAAACATGGATATTGAACGAAGTGCAGACAATGTGTAAATGAGGCCTTGGCCATACGTGGGGAAGTGCTCTGCCAACTGAGCTATCCAAGCATGACTCATGACCCGTCCTCACAATTTTAGTTCTGCCAGTACCTCGTCTCCTCGAGTTTGAGTGTCGGTCCAGCACACAGTTTTAATCTGCCAGGAAGTTTCAAAAACAGTACATACTCCACTGCAGAGTGAAAATTTCATTCTGGAATGTGTACATGAATATCAAGTAAAAAATTATAATAATAACCGAATCCCTTGTTTATGTGAAAAAAATATTTCTAAATGCCATTATAAAAGTTATTTACAATGTATTCCAAGTGAAGAACATTCGAAAATATTATTGTCAATGGAAAATGGAGAAAAACAAGAAACCAATACAGTGACAAAGACATGTGAAGCTAGTCAAGAGATAAAAAATTCGATTGTTTCTATATTAATACATCACAGAAAGATGAACATAATAATAAATGTAAGAAATGTACTTTACAATGAATGAAAAACAAGAAAGTAATATGACCTTATACTTAGTACTTAAATGTTTATTAAATAAGAAATCTCACAGGTCTTAGAAATTTGAGATCTTATTTTTTACAAACCTAATAAATTTTATTTTGTGTAAATAGGAGGGCCAAATGGAGTGAGTCATAGTTATTCAGCTTCATGATTATTGTAAAATAAATAATTTAAGAGGATATACTAAATTAAATAAAGTGGATGTAATTAGGTTTATTACAAGACATCAAATCAAAGAAGGAGGTAGTCTCTCACAAAAGGTGGGCTCAGCCCCTAAGGGCACTATTTGGAAAGAATTACCTTAACTTGCAATTAAAACTGATGATGACGTATTCGAAACTAAAGAAGATAAAGCACTGAAAAAATTTACATTTCTGATGACACCTTAGAGAATGAAAAAATTAAGACTAATAATGTAGATGAAGCATTGAAAAAATTTCCACTTTCTAATAACATCTTTGAGAAACAAAGAAAGAGAACTAATAGTGAAGTATTATTTCATTTTTGTACTAAAGTATTTGAGAAAGCAAGAGGCAGAAGAACAGTTAGAGATTATCTAGTTGATACTGCATCTGCAAAGAGATTACAAACTATAAATCTGGAAAATGATATGAAATCATTAGAATTTGATAATTTGTTGACTGCGTTAGAACAGAAAATTATGAACACTGTAAAACACAATGTAAGTATACATCATGGACTGAAAATAACTTTAAAACTTTTTTTGTGAGTGCCAAATGCAGACAAGCCACTGCTTAAGCAGTCTTCAGACTGTGTGTAGTAGAAATATTATGTAATTTCAGTTCCAGACAGAAAACTATAGGATCACAAATGAAAGAGAGATAATTAAAACATTTGAGATTGATAAACAAATTATTTTATCAAGAATGGGTGGTTTTCAAGCATGTGGATCAGGGTGGACAATAAATACAGTAGAATCATTGGTTTACAACTAGGAATTAATCAATATGTTCCATTGAGAGGATCATCTTACATCGAATTACCAGATAAAATATAAAATAAAAAAGCATGTAATAATGAAAAAAATGTTTTCTGTGGGATATAAAATCTGCTTTATACCCTGTAGATAAAAATTCAGAAAGAGTTACGAAATATGAAAATGTTGGTCTTGATGTTGATCAGAAAGTCGAAAATTTTGAGTTCCTGTAGTGGTTGATCAAATTCCAAAAATTGAAAATAAAGTTAATGTACCTAACAATGTCTTTATGTTTGATGAAAAATATCAATTAAATGCATAAAAAATTATGCAAAGTAAGAAAGGGAAACATCTGAATCTCCTGTATTTCAAGGAAGGAAATAATTCACACTGTTGCAGTATAAAGAATTTATCTAGGGTTGTTTGGAGTCAAATTAAAAAACATGAAAAATTAAAATTTGTATGTGGTATATGTTTACTCCATTTAACTAGTAAAGAAAAATTGGATAATCACACATCAAGCTGTTTAGTTAACAAACCATTTAAAGTAGAAATGCCAGAGAAAGGTTCCTCTGTAAGTTTTAAAAGTTATCAGCATAAGCAGAAACTTTCATTGATTCTTTATGCTGATTTTGAAAGTTTATTTTTGAAAATGGACAACTGCCAACGAAATCGAGAAAATTCATATACAGTGTGTTATAAAAAGGTACGGCCAAACTTTCAGGAAAGATTCCTCACACACAAAGAAAGAAAATATGTTATGTGGACATGTGTCCGGTATCTCTTACTTTTCGTGTTAGAGCTCATTTTATTACTTCTCTTCAAATCATATTAATCATGGAATGGAAACACACAGCAACAGAATGTACCAGCGTGACTTCAAACACTTTGTTACAGGAAATGTTCAAAATGTCCTCTGTTAGCAAGGATACATGCATCCGCCCTCCGCCGCATGGAATCCCTGATGAGCTGATGCAGCCCTAGAGAATGGCGTATTGTATCACAGCCGTCCACAACACGAGCACGAAGAGTCTCTACATTTGGTACCGGGGTTGTGTAGACAAGAGTTTTCAAATGCCCCCATAAATGAAAGTCAAGAGGGTTGAGGTCAGGAGAGCGTGGAGGCCATGGAATTGGTCCGGCTCTACCAATCCATCAGTCACCGAATCTGTTGTTGAGAAGCGTATGAACAATTCGACTGAGATGTGCAGGAGCTCCATCGTGCATGAACCACATATTGTGTCGTACTTGTAAAGGCACATGTTCTAGCAGTGCAGGTAGAGTATCCCGTATGAAATCATGATAACGTGCTCCATTGAGCGTAGGTGGGAGAACAAACTAAAATGAGTTCTAACGTGGAAATTAAGCATTTCCGGACACATGTCCACATAACATCTTTTCTTTATTTGTGCGTGAGGAATGTTTCCTGAAAGTTTGGCCATACCTTTTTGTAACACCCTGTATAGTGAAACATCAGAAGCAAAAAAAGTGGATTCTGTTATTATATTAAATATGTAAATGCACACTGTAAAGAAAGTGTCGTTTATGGAGGACCAGATAGTCAAAAAAAAGTAAGGAATTTTAAAAAAATTTACCGTCTAGTAAGGTCATCCAAAGACCAATATCAGTTGCAAAGCGATTTAGAAAAGATTGCTGTATGGTGTGGCAGGTGGCAGTTGACGCTAAATAACGAAAAGTGGGAGGTGATCCACATGAGTTCCAAAAGAAATCCGTTGGAATTCGATTACTCGATAAATAGTACAATTCTCAAGGCTGCCAATTCAACTAAGTACCTGGGTGTAAAAATTACGAACAACTTCAGTTGGAAAGACCACATAGAAGATGCAACAAGTTCACTAAAGAGACAGCTTACACTACACTCGTTCATCCTCTGTTAGAATATTGCTGCACGGTGTGGGATCCTTACCAGGTAGGATTGACGGAGGACATTGAAAGGGTGCAAAAAAAGGGCAGCTCGTTTTGTATTATCACGTAATAGGGGAGAGAGTGTGGCAGATATGATACGCGAGTTGAGATGGAAGTCATTAAAGCAAAGACGTTTTTCGTCGCAGCGAGATCTATTTACGAAGTTTCAGTCACCAAGTTTCTCTTCCGAATGCGAAAATATTTTGTTGAGCCCAACCTACATATGTAGGAATGATCATCAAAATAAAATAAGAGAAATCAGAGCTCGAACAGAAAGGTTTAGGTGTTCGTTTTTCCCGCACGCTGTTCGGGAGTAGAATGGTAGAGAGATACTATGAATGTATTTCGATGAACCCTCTGCCAAGCACTTAAATGTGAATTGAAGAGTAATCATGTAGATGTAGATGTAGAAGATATTGATAGAATATATCTTGAAGTTGAAGAAATGAAGTACAATCAAGACACAATAAACCAAACGTTTGTACATTGTGTAAATGTCATTATTTATAGAAAAATAAAAATTGTTGTCATCATGATCACTTGAATGGAAAATATATATATATATATATATATATATATATATATATATATATATATATATATATAATATCCATGATATAATAAATGTAATTTACAATTAAAATGGTCGAGTTTTGTACCAGTTTACTTACATAATTTATCAGGATATGATTAAATTTTTTTGTGAATGAACTTGGTTATGAAGAAAAAAATAGGTTTAATACCAAACAAGAAAGGTAGATACATTAATTTTCGTAAGGAAGTTTGAAAATGAGATTTATTGACACTTTTAAATTCATGGCTTCTACACTTGTTAAATTTTCATCAAATCTGAAGAGAAAAAAAGACTCCCAGAAGTGTTATTTGTTTTAGTGATCAGAAAAAGTATACATCCACATTGTTACATGGATTCTTGGAAAAATTTTGAACAGAGACAATTACCAGCAAAAGAAGATTTCTATAATAAACCGAATGACTACAATAAGCAATGAAGATTATAAATATCGAAAAATAGTAGGGAAACAATTTAATATTAAATCTCTAGGTGAATTACATGATCTATGTCTTAAAACTGATATATTGTTATTGTCTGATGCATTTAAAAATTTTAGAAGGACTTGTATAAAAGCATATGATATTCATCTATCTTGGTATTTTACTGTTCCAGGATTATCTTGGGATGCAGTGTTGAAAATGACTGAATAACCACTTGATTTATTACATGATTATGATGTGATTTTAATGGTCACAAAGGGAACAAGGGGAGTAATATCTCAGTGTTGTAAAATATACATTAAAGCAAACAATAAATATATGAAGGATTTTGATAGAAAAAGAATCAAATTATGGAGCATATTCATCTGCAAATAATTTGTATGGTAATGGTATGATTCAATATTTACCATGTGGTGCATTTACCATATGCTGAGCAGCATTAGGGCTGTGCCCTGCCAATTTTGATTGTACAAAAATAAGTGAAATATCAGATACTGCTAAAATAGAATATCCAAAAGAACTGCATGATTTACATAAAAATTTCCGCTCGCTTCTGGAAATATAACTGTAGCTGAAACTAAGGAAAGCAAATTGTTAACTACGTTAGAAATCAAAAATTATTATGTAATTCATTATATAAATCTTACACACTGTCTGTCTGTAGGAATGAAATTAAAAAAATACACAGAGTTTTAAAATTTAGATCATCTGATTGGTTGACAAAGTATATAGATTTAAATACAGAAATGAAAACTAAAGCCAAAAATAAATTTTGAAAGAGATTACTATAAACTTATGAACAATTCAGTCAGTAGCATTTCAATAGAAAATATAAGAAACAGAGTGGATATAAAATTAATGTCAGATTTAGAAAAATGTGACGAATTAATAGCAAAGCCAAGCTTTAAAGCAAGAACTCTATTTAATGAAAATTTTCCTGCTATTCATATGAGTAAAAGAAAAATTGCATTTAATAAACCCATCAATGTTGATATGAGTATACTTGATTTATGTAAAGAACTGATGTTTGATTTGTGCTACGGAATAATGAAATCGAAATATGGGGAAAATATTGAGTTGAATTATCAAGATAAAGTCAGTTAAAAACACAATAAACAATCTGTAGATTTTTATGAAGATATCAAATCCATGGCATAAATTTAGTTGCTTGGGTTGTTTTGAGGAAGAGACCAAACTGTAAGGTCATTGGTCTCATCAGATTAGTAAAGGATGAGGAAGGTAGTTCCTTGCAAAGGAATCATCCCGGCATTTTCTAGGAGCGATTTAGAGAAATCATGGAAAACCTAAGTCATAATGGCCAGACGCGGGATTGAACCGTCATTCTCCTGAATGCGTGTCTGATAAATTTGATACTAGTGATCATCCAGAAAGTAATAAACTCCTGGAAATTGAAATAAGAACACCGTGAATTCATTGTCCCAGGAAGGGGAAACTTTATTGACACATTCCTGGGGTCAGATACATCACATGATCACAATGACAGAACCACAGGCACATCGACACAGGCAACAGAGCATGCACAATGTCGGCACTAGTACAGTGTATATCCACCTTTCGCAGCAATGCAGGCTGCTATTCTCCCATGGAGACGATAGTAGAGATGCTGGATGTAGTCCTGTGGAACGGCTTGCCATGCCATTTCCACCTGGCGCCTCAGTTGGACCAGCGTTCGTGCTGGACGTGCAGACCGCGTGAGACGACGCTTCAGCCAGTCCCAAACATGCTCAATGGGGAACAGATCCGGAGATCTTGCTGGCCAGAGTAGTTGACTTACACCTTCTAGAGTACGTTGGGTGGATCGGGATACATGCGGACGTGCATTGTCCTGTTGGAACAGCAAGTTCCCTTGCCGGTCTAGGAATGGTAGAACGATGGGTTCGATGACGGTTTGGATGTACCGTGCGCTATTCAGTGTCCCCTCGACGATCACCAGAGGTGTACGGCCAGTGTAGGAGATCGCTCCCCACACCATGATGCCGGGTGTTGGCCCTGTGTGCCTCGGTCGTATGCAGTCCTGATTGTGGCGCTCACCTGCACGGCGCCAAACACGCATACGACCATCATTGGCACCAAGGCAGAAGCGACTCTCATCGCTGAAGACGACACGTCTCCATTCGTCCCTCCATTCACGCCTGTCACGACACCACTGGAGGCGGGCTGCATGATGTTGGGGCGTGAGCGGAAGACGGCCTAACGGTGTGCGGGACCGTAGCCCAGCTTCATGGAGACGGTTGCGAATGGTCCTCGCCGATACCCCAGGAGCAACAGTGTCCCTAGTTTGCTGGGAAGTGGCGGTGTGGTCCCCTACGGCACTGCGTAGGATCCTACGGTCTTGGCGTGCATCCGTGCGTCGCTGCGGTCCGGTCCCAGGTCGACGGGCACATGCACCTTCCGCCGACCACTGGCGACAACATCGATGTACTGTGGAGACCTCACGCCCCTCGTGTTGAGCAATTCGGCGGTACGACCACCCGGCCTCCCGCATGCCCACTATATGCCCTCGCTCAAAGTCCATCAACTGCACATACGGTTCACGTCCACGCTGTCGCGGCATGCTACCAGTGTTAAAGACTGCGATGGAGCTCCGTATGCCACGGCAAACTGGCTGACACTGACGGCGGCGGTGCACAAATGCTGCGCAGCTAGCGCCATTCGACGGCCAACACCGCGGTTCCTGGTGTGTCCGCTGTGCCGTGCGTGTGATCATTGCTTATATAGCCCTCTCGCAGTGTCCGGAGCAAGTATGGTGGGTCTGACACACCGGTGTCAATGTGTTCTTTTTTCCATTTCCAGGAGTGTATTTGCAGTGTTCCCCAAGTTAACAAGAAAATTTTATGAAAATTGAAATATGAATATAATGGGAAGGTAATGGAAGAATTTTGTGCTTTGAGAGCATAAATGTATGCTTATAAAGTTGGTGATAAAGTAGAGAAAAATCTAAAGGAGTTAAGAAATGTATTGTCAAAAATAGAATAAGCTTAGAAGATTATTTTGTTTGTTTGTTTTTACAGTCGAGAACAGTACAGAAGAATTAACATGATTTGAAGTGAAAAACACAAATTATACAAGTTAAAATAAACAAGAAAGCCTTGAGTCCTCATGATGACAAAAGATAGGTTTTGGAAAATAAAACAGATACATTTACCATATGGATATTAGAAGTCATAAAAAAATCTAATCAGATTTTCTCTATATAAATGCAGACTAAACAATAAGCTCAACAACATAAGCGTCTTGAAAGAGTTTAAAAATCTAACTGAGTTAGAGATAAATATTTTATATAATGTTACTGGATGTGAATGTTTATATACTAAATATGGAGAAAAAAATTGTATGGGACTTAATAATGAGTTTAAATCTTTTTACCAGATATATATTCTAAATTAATTGAAAACAAACAGATGAAAATGAAATATACAGAAGAAAGAAGAAACTTAGAAATATAAACAATGAATTTCATTATACTGAATTCACAATGTGAAAATTTTGCACTTTTTGATAGTGAATTTATTTGTTAGTTTTTTACATTCACCATAATTAGTTTTATTTGTTTTGTAAATTCACATTTAATAAAAAGATATTAAATTTATTTTCTTATGTTCACTTTTTGTATGAAAAAATAATTGTTTAGAAAATTGGTGTATGTGATATGAAAAAAATTCATTTTTATTATTTTTCTTATTAATTTAAATAAAATTATGTGAGTTAGACCTGAAAAATAGATTATGGTAGGATATCTTAGTAGGTTCTAGGTAAGTTCTAGTGAGTTAGCTCATGAGGTATGAGTGAGCTATTGAGCTAGAACTAACTAAAATATCCGGCTGTCGTTGTTGGTCCTGTTCTTGTAGGATCTTTTTCTGGTCGCAACTACGTCTGAGATTTGATGTTTTACACTCGTGAAATGATCATGTGGGAAAATCACCAAATTCATCGTTACCTTGGAGAACCTGTGTCCCACAGCTTGTGTGCTGACTATAACAGCACGTTCAAACACACTTAAATCTGGTTAATCTGCCGTTGTAGCAGCAGTAACTAGACTGATTTGGGAGAAAGAGACCAAACAGCAAGGTCATCAGTCTCATCAGATTATGGAAAGATGGGTAAGGTAGTCGGTCATGCCCTGTCAAAGGAACCATTGCGTTATTAGCCTGAAGTGATTTAGGGAAATCATGGAAAACCTAAATCTGGATGGCCGGACGTGGGATTGAACCGACGCCCTTCCGAATGTGAGTCCAGTGTGCTAACCACCGCACCACTTCACTCGGTTTTCAGCAGTAACCGATCTAACAACTGTGCCAGATACTTGTTGTCTTATACAGGCGTTGCTGACCGCATATTCTGCCTGTTTACATATCGCTGTATTTGAATATGCTTACTTATACCAGTTTCTTTGGCACTTCATTGTATATCTCTGTGGGACAACAATAGGTGAATAGTGTTATGCATGTGTAATCAGTATGTCTGTTCGATGATTATTGCTGTAAGCACAAAGGGTATCATTCCAGTGTAGGTTCTGGAGATGCTCTGGTGCTTTAATTCACAAAATAAAATAAGTTATTTTGAAGGTCTCTCTTCCCTGGGGGCCCAAGGAATAATTGAATCACTCTAATTGGAAATATTTTTTAACTAATGGAGAGCGGTACTTTCCTGTACAGCAATAATGTTGAATGTAAATTATATATGTTCAGTATTGATGTAAACTGACATATGGCTGGGAGAGCGGTGTGCTGACAACATACCCTTCCATATCTGCATCCAACGATGTCTGTGCGCTGTGGTCAGTACATCACTCTTATGGTTGTTGGCGGGTTTCTTGACCTAGAAAGTGCTACTACTCGGTTCAGTAGCCCCTCAGTGGCCTTTATCAGGCCGAGTACACCCCTTCCAGTCCACCAAATGAGGGAAAATCGGTGGCAGTACTCGGGAATCGAACCTGATCCCCTGTAGCGGGGTCAGCGCCACTGAGCACTCAGCTACAGAGATGGACTTGCGGGATCATGGGCAGTATTATGATGCAGACATAAGAGGTGCTCTGTCCAGAAGCAGAGTATGATAGATGTTGTGATGGGAAGCTCACTGTGTAAGTGGAGGCAGGAACAGAAAGCAACGAAAGTGGATCAGGAGGCAGGAAGAGGTGTTTCTGCCTTGTTCTAAGAAAAAAAATATGGTGCTTTAGCTGGCAGGATCGATGGATGTCTAGGCGGATTTCTGGACCAAGACGAGAGAGCCTCTAGAAGTTTCCCGTGGGTAGCGCAAGGGTAGTGTGGAGATGGGGGAAGGATGGGATGTTCTGGTATAGGCAAAGAAACAGCCAAGCATTGGAGAGCATTAGGGAGGCCATGAGATTTTGACCTTAGAGTTTATGGGACGTACACTGATCAGCCAGAACATTAAGACAACCGAACTAATATCGATACGAACCCATCCAGGGGATAGCAGCGTCACCAAGCGAAGAATTACTGCTAATCAGACGCACACACAATGCATGTAGTGTTAGAGAGCCTACTGTCCATGTGTAGAAAGGGAAGGAGCGCTATCTGTCTGAGTTTCGCGAGCACATATTATGGCGGTCCAGAGGCTCGGCATGAGCATTTCTGAAACTACACGATATGTAGGGTACTGGAGGAATTCTGTGATGAGTGCTTCCAACATGTGACGAAAGAGAGGTGAAACCTCGTCCAGACGTCGTGGGATTGGGCTGTCACTCCTCATTACAGATGTCGGGCGCTGTAGGCTGCGCAGACTGCTAGAATAGGACAGGCAGAGAACTGTGGTGGACCTAATATGAGACGTTAACGACGGGCGGAGTACAAGTGTGTCTGAACACACAGTGCACCGAACGCTCCTAATGATGGGCCACGGCAGCCAATGACCCATACATGTGCCAACGTTAACACCACGATATCAGCAACTACGACTGGAATGGGCACGTGGCCAGTGGCACTGGACATTGGCACAGTGACAGAGCGTTGCATGGACTGATGAATCCCGATACCTTCTTTATCATACCGACGGGAGGACTGGAATCCGTCGTCTTGCAAGGAACAGCTCCTTGACACCTGTACTCCAGGACGCAGACAAGCTGGCGGCGGCTCCACTTTGCTCTGGAGAATATTCATGTGGGCGTCAGTGGAGCTCGTACAAAGTACCATGATGGCCAAGGAGTATTGTACAATGGTTGCAGACCACGTACACCCCTTCATGACGACCACATTTCCCGAAGGCAGTGGCATTTTTGTCACGAGGCCAGGAGTGTGATGGAGTCGTTCGAGGAACACAGTGGTGAGTTACAATTGATGCGCTGGACCTCCAAATGGCCAGATCTGTACCCGATCAAATACATCTGCGATGTGATTGAACATGGCATCAGAGCTCATCTATCCCTCTCTCTGCAACCACCTACCAAGGTCTCATTGCTTCCATGCCACGACACATCGCTTCTGTTATCCTTGTCAAAGGTGGACATGCCGGCTATTAGGGGCTATTAGGTAGGTGGTGATAATGTTCCGGCTGATCAGTGTAAAAGATCGTTATAATTCAGCTTTGCCTACTTGAAGCAGTGTATATGGAAAACTCTTTACCTTTTACTCAACGTTATATGAATGATCCTCAGACTATACGCTGTAGGATTTGTGGCGTTAGTAATGGTAGTATGACGATTTTCCGCTAGGCACAGGACTGGTACGGCGACGTAACGTTTAAACACAAGCATCAGTGTTCATTACAGTTACAGATAATCAAAATAGGCGTGGACAAGCAGGGCTTTACTTGTGAGGCGGTTTCATCGAAACAAGAACAATAGTGCTGCTGTTATTCGCGAGCACAGGCACATGAAAAGAATATGGTTCAAATGGCTCTGAGCACTATGCGACTTAACTTCTGAGGTCATCAGTCGCCTAGAACTTAGAACTACTTAAACCTAACTAACTTAAGGACGTCACACACATCCATGCCCGAGGCAGGATTCGAACCTGCGACCGTAGTGGTCGCTCGGAAAAGAATATGTCGAGGTCCTCTTTCTGCACAGAGGTTGAAGGACATGATTCGGAAACTGGACTTAACCGGCGATTTGAGGACTGCTTCCGGGAGAGGGAGATGACCAATCGCGTCAAAAATTGTTGAAGACATTACTGTTGCCATGGATGAGAAGGCTGGACGCAATGTGCGGTCTTCAAGCAGTGCACGAGCTGTGTCACGACTGCTCAACGTTCCATAGTCAACCATTCGAAAAGTGCTGCGAAGAATTGATTGCGAAACGGTGTCTCTAGTGGGATTCCAGGCTGTCGTGAATGCAGATGGCCGTCAAATTGAGCAAAGTTTGTAAGCTGGAACGTAAACATGGTACACAACTAACAAAGGCTACCCTGTCATGCGAGAATTAAAAAATTTTTTTCGGTGATTTATTCGTTATTTTTCTTCTATGCTTCCTTACACATGTTTCCGCAAAGTTTCACAGTCCTGCGATCGCTCGTTTTCCATGGGCACCCTCTTAATAGCGAAAGTACAATTATAGCTATCTTATATGTGAATTAGCAAGGATGTTGCAGGATCTGAGGAGAACGGGGAATTTTACTAGCTGGTAGAGATCGCGTGTGGGCATACCTTATTTATGATGGTCTACTTCATATATAACTATGCTACTTGCCAGTGACATCACATCCGGCAGAACGTTGAGACCATCGACGACAGAGCAGGCAGTTGCTGCTTGACTACTGCAGGCTGCAAGCTTGTGTGATTTCACCCACTAGTCGCAACTGGAACTCTGAGAAAACTTTTTTAAAATCATATCGATGCGAAACCATGTCTTTGTAAGGAACATGTTTCCAACTGAAAATAAAGTTAAATTTTGTTTCCTCTTCGTTTTATGGCAACGATAGAACACTAACGTGTCATCAGAACGAGATAATTATGGCTTACAAAAGGAAGAGGAATGCTGCGAACTCAATAGTTCAGAAGTTGCTTTGCAGTCGCTGTTCAAAATATTGGTCATCATGAACATAAGTATACTGAAGCGCAATAATTCATACCCACATAGTACCAGAACCAAAACTTCATTATGTTAGAACATTCCCTTTAGCTGTGGCAACACGCGTCATTTAACTATTCCAATAGTTCGCTAATTTACAACATCCAAAATCAAACAGTTCAAGTGTCCATACCTTCAGCGCTTGTCCAGATACGTTTTGTGTATCATTAATAAATGATTGCTTAAGATTTTACTTTATCTGTGTCGTCAGGTGCTGTAGGACTGACTGTAGGTCAGTGTAAGAAAGAAACATGAAATCATCAGACTTTTTACAATGTGGTTTTTCATTTTTTGCAATGTCAAAGAGACCAAAATCGTTTTAGTCTATACTTGACCGTGCAGCCCACCTCCCTCGAGATGACTTATGCAGTGTGGATATCGTTATTTGGTTTGTGATGTCTTTGATCATTTCAGTTACTGAACAAATTATGAATGTGCTAGGAAGAAGCCTACCACTATTTTTACAGCCATGGACAGTACGATCTATCCTTGTGACTGAAGGAAGAATGGTAGACTGTGCTACAAATACCACTGATTTATCAAAACTAGACATGATTGTCTTATTTGGGAGTTCCGCGTTCGTTCATTAAATAAAATATGGCGTTTCAGCCTTCGATCGCCATTCTTTATTTTCAATCAATTACCGGTTTCGGGCTATCTGCCCATCTTCAGATCTGTTATACAAAGTTAAAAATGTAATTAATAAGAGAGATACAGTCGGTGATAGCAATATCTTAGTTTACAAAAAGAAATTTTGGAACGTTTTAAATGCCAACATACCATATGTTGCAGTTACAGAGTAACTTGTCCGTACAGACTACACGGTTCACTGTCATAAGTAAAGTAAATTTCAATCTGTTAAAACCTTATATCGCACTTTTTAAGAGTAACCTAATTGGTAACAGTAAAATTGCCCTCTACCTATAACAATTGTGCATCTGTTATTATTTCACCGTATACATTACTGGCGAATATTCTTTTTAATAAAACAATTTTTAAGGTAATAACATATGAATAATCTTTTTGAGTGGACCATGAAACGAAAAATTTACATTAATTTAAAATTTCTTTATAAAGAAACATAAAATATAATTAAAATGTAGATATTCTTCCGAAAATGTCCGTTTCCTCTTCTTTGTTTTGATTGGTTGTGGAGTGGATTTCCCTTAAAAATTGTTTTATTAAAAGGAATATTCGCCAGTAATATATACGGTGAAATAATAACAGATGCACAATTGTTATAGGTAGAGGGCAATTTTACTGTTACCAATCAGGTTACTCTTAAAAACTGCGATATAATGTTTGATTGAAATTTACTTTACTTATGACAGTGAACCGTGTGGTCTGTACGGACAAGTTACTCTGTAACTACAACATATGGTATGTTGGCATTTAAAACGTTCCAGAATTTCTTTTTGTAAACTAAGAAATTTCTATCACTGACTGTATCTCTCTTATTAATTACATTTTTAACTTTGTCTAACAGATCTGAAGATGGGCAGCTAGCCCGAAACCGGCAATTGATTGAAAATAAAGAATAGCGATCGAAGACTGAAACGCCATATTTTATTTAAATACCACTGAGATATTTACACCTCTCCATTAAACATCTTGAGTGCCACAACAAGTTCTCTATGTTCTGTGAGAAAGCGAGGTGGCACAATAGTGAATCACTGGACTAGTAATCGGGAGATGGCGGTTCACTTTCCTGTCCGACCGCACATACACTGCTGGAAATTGAAATAAGAACACCGTGAATTCATTGTCCCAGGAAGGGGAAACTTTATTGACACATTCCTCGGGTCAGATACATCACATGATCACACTGACAGAACCACAGGCACATAGACACAGGCAACAGAGCATGCACAATGTCGGCACTAGTGCAGTGTATATCCACCTTTCGCAGCAATGCAGGCTGCTATTCTCCCATGGAGACGATCGTAGAGATGCTGGATGTAGTCCTGTGGAACGGCTTGCCATGCCATTTCCACCTGGCGCCTCAGTTGGACCAGCGTTCGTGCTGGACGTGCAGACCGAGTGAGACGACGCTTCATCCAGTCCCAAACATGCTCAATGGGGTACAGATCCGGAGATCTTGCTGGCCAGGGTAGTTGACTTACACCTTCTAGAGCACGTTGGGTGGCACGGGATAAATGCAGACGTGCATTGTCCTGTTGGAACAGCAAGTTCCCTTGCCGGTCTAGGAATGGTAGAATGATGGGATCGATGACGGTTTGGATGTACCGTGCACTATTCAGTGTCCCCTCGACGATCACCAGAGGTGTACGGCCAGTGTAGGAGATCGCTCCCTACATCATGATGCCGGGTGTTGGCCCTGTGTTCCTCGGTCGTATGCAGTCCTGATTGTGGCGCTCACCTGCACGGCGCCAAACACGCATACGACCATCATTGGCACCAAGGCAGAAGCTACTCTCATCGCTGAAGACGACACGTCTCCATTCGTCACTCCATTCACGCCTGTCGCGACACCACTGGAGCCGGGCTGCATGATGTTGGGGCGTGAGCGGAAGACGGCCTAACGGTGCGCGGGACCATAGCCCAGCTTCATGGAGACGGTTGCGAATGGTCCTCGCCGATACCCCAGTGTCCCTAATTTGCTGGGAAGTGGCGGTGCGGTCCCCTACGGCACTGCGTAGGATCCTACGGTCTTGGCGTGCATCCGTGCGTCGCTGCGGTCCGGTCCCAGGTCGACGGGCACGTGCACCTTCCGCCGACCACTGGCGACAACATCGATGTACTGTGGAGACCTCACGCCCCAGGTGTTGAGCAGTTCGGCAGTACGTCCACCCGGCCTCCCGCATGCCCACTATACGCCCTCGCTCAAAGTCCGTCAACTGCACATACGGTTCACGTCCACGCTGTCGCGGCATGCTACCAGTGTTAAAGACTGCGATGGAGCTCCGTATGCCACGGCAAACTGGCTGACACTGACGGCGGCGGTGCACAAATGCTGCGCAGCTAGCGCCATTCGACGGCCAACACCGCAGTTCCTGGTGTGTCCGCTGTGCCGTGCGTGTGATCATTGCTTGTACAGCCCTCTCGCAGTGTCCGGAGCAAGTATGGTGGGTCTGACACACCGGTGTCAATGTGTTCTTTTTTCCATTTCCAGGAGTGTATTATCGTTTTTCAGTGATTTTTAAAAATAACTTAGGGGGATTCCGGGATTGTTCCTTTCATGGGGCACTGTTGTTTTCCTTTCCTATCCTTCCCGAATTTGAACCTTTTTTCTCTCTCTCTAACGACCCCGTTGTCGACTAGGAGTTAAATCCAAATCTTCTTTTTTTTATGTTTCTGTGTAGCTAGTGATTAGTAGTATCTGCGTCTGTCTTTGATGCGAAATCTGTGAGACATAGTTTTCATCTTGTTTAGTGTAATGTGTGGAGGAGTCATGCAGGTGTGTGGCCTAATCACGGCCTGCACACGACTGTCCTGTGCGAGAGTGAGTGACCAGGCTGCACGTAGTTTGGCGGAATTCGCCAGAGATGACCGATGCTGCCTCGTTTAACCCTTCAAGTCCCAGCTGCGGTTTCACAGGCCTCTAGCGTTTATTGTTATTCCGTTGCTAATGCATGGGGGTGGGGTAGGAGAGTACAGCCTTGTCTAACTGTTCTTCCCCGAAGCTGCCGTAGCAGTCACTTGAATGTAACGCGGACCTAAACTGTTACTGATTCCTTCGTGCTAGCGGTCTTTGAAACTGCACCTGGGGACTTTGAGTTATGGATTCAGTACCCAGGTCCTTGTCCGCTGTCTTTGAGGATACTGTTTTAAAATGGTCTCAGGACAATTTGGGAAGTGATGCTGGATTAGACAGTGGCAACGAATTTGAAAGTGATCATAATTTAGAGTAGGAACACTGTGAAAGTGAAGACGAATATGTTTTGACACCTGTAAATTGCTTAAAAGAAACAGGTGATCATAGTGATGAAAACAAAAGTGTAATGACGGAATCTTTAGCTAAAGGTTCTGCTACCGTATTTAGTTAATACAATATTGCTGGTCGTCGAAGCCTCTTCCACTGGCGGCCAATGGCATTATTTTTCCGCATGTTGGACATAAGTGGGGTGAATGTGTTTTTCCTTCACAGTTCCTACAAAAACGGTACTAAGGTGAGCCGTCACATCGTGTTTTGCATGTAACAGAACCAAGAGTAAAAGTTGTTGTAGAAAAATTGGAAAAACGCAAAACCTGATCTACCTGAACCCAAAGAAGAAGAGAAAGGCGCCTTATATTGGTCATTGTTGCAGGAAGCCAATCTAACTTGATTTCTCAACAGAAATTTCCAGTGAGCGTGCAAGTGGTCGCTTGTATTATTCATAAATATATGTCCAAGTGGTGTTAAATGTTATTATCTTTACATAAAGAAAACTATTATCCTCTCAACAATCTTAGAATCGTGAGCTACACCGTTAATTTTTATATATGAAATTGATGAATTTACACATGCCACATTTGTTGCCTTTGCCCCCCGTCACTTTCAGAAATAAAATTAGTCATTAGCATTCTGAATTGATGGTGTATCCATGTATCACCACAATAAAATAAAAACAGTGAGTGACTGGAGGAGTATGAACGAGAACAGTGGAGTATTTAAGTTTACAAAAATAATGACAAGTTTTTATTCGTCCTTTATAACTACAATCGAAATGATAAACCTTATAAAAATTACAAACATAAATCAGGAAAGGAATGGTGCTTGACTGGCAGAACATTCATTGGGGCGGAGACTATACAATTTCTCCTCTGAATCAATCCCTTTTACAACGAAATCAGACTTCGTTTACATGAATCCACTGTGAGGCCAAATTCTATTCAAATGGAGTCAATTGCGACCAGGTACACCACAAACTAGGGTTCCCAGAGAACAGGGAGCTGTGCATATCATTTACCAACCCTGCGCCTGTGCAGCAATACTTCACCCTTTCACCTTGATTCAACGGCAGCAGAAAACGGCACGCTGCAGGCGAGGCGCGAAGCGCGGCGGCAGCTGTAATGTTGCGACACGTCCACGAAAACTTGAGAACTACGCGGACTGGTGTTCCAGTTATTAGAACGTGGGAAACTTCTCTATTAGAGCCCTGAAATCCCGGCCGATTTCAGTGTGAGGTGCACGCATTCGCTGGTCTGGCGAAACAACTGACGGCGCATGATGGAATTGTCAAACTTCAGACGGTCGACACAGGGCGGATAAGTTCACCGTCATGACACACGATACGTCCGAGTTCCACTGTCGGTACTGTTGGAAACTGCCATTCGCTCTTAATCCACCAAAAATTGCATACCACAAGTCTCACCCACTAGGGAAAGATCTGAAGTTCTCCACCAGGGGACGACCAGAAGACAAGGAGAGCTAACAATCATAATCACTTTCCACCAAGCCTCATACAAGAGCCGAAGTAACAGAAAAAAACCGCCTCCACGTTGTAAAAACTAATCGAACTATCCTTCACTCATTGAATCTCCCCTCTTGAGACTTCTGCTGGCCTGATAGGCAATCCAGACAAAGCACCGGGGTTCCCACACTTGGAGAGCAACACACTGCTTTACATATCATGAGGTGAGGGAATCAGCGGCTCAAAATCTCTCTTGTCTAAAAGAAGAAGATTCCTGACTAGGGAGGCGTCATTCTGACGGAAAGCACGGCCTTATTTCGGAAAAAAACATCTACCTAAACGGCACCACAGTCCCTCATTTACAAGGAGACCTAATGTTTCCAGACAGACCACTTACAATTTCTGAAAGAAGACTGTTAAGCTTCCCAGAAAGTCGCGTCGGTGAAATATATGTTTTTTTTCCGCTCGCTAAAATATCCTGGCGACTTCCTGGCGTCAGGGGAGTTATAGTATTTCCTCCACTGAACATGTGCACCAGCTGCTCTGATCGTACGGTCTCAGCTTCTAACATGAGGATGCTTGTAGTTTTATGACCGTCCCCCCCCCCCCCTCCCACCCCATTTGCACAAAAGCTCAGATTACAGCAGTCTCTCATAAATGGCTTCCTCCACCCTCTTTCCGCCATCTGGCTAACTTTGTGACAGACTGTTGTCTGGCCCAGGTAAAATGTTTTACGAGCTGGCAACCTCCTCCTTCGAACCTAAGTGGGAAGAGTGGATTGTCACGACCTGAGGTCCCTCTGTAGTATAATTCAAAGAGCACTGCTTCCCCGAATCACTCGCACAGGCAGGTCACTGGACAAAACGTTTATGGCCCACAATCTATCTTTCTCCCTGTTCCCCGTCGCCTCCACTATAGCCCCTCGGGTAGAAGTATTCTACAGGCTACACATGTAGTTATAAGAATATTCTGCTTACAATTTCGTCATGTAAAGAAAGTCATAAGCCACACTTACCAAATGTAGTATAGGAGAACACGGAGATAATGGCATACAATACAAATATTAATCTGACCGACAGAGTAGTTAAAGTAAAGAAGTGGCTTGCCACCTTTCAAGAGCAACGAAAATCTCTGAGAAAAAAACTAAAAACCTGAACATTTTGTGTGTAAATTTTCATTTTTTGAGTGCTTTATGGGAGGTTTTTATGTTTTTATTGTTACATATATAATAAACAATAAAAATGTAGCAAAAAGTAAAATTTAGTGTGCAGTGTATTTGAGTTTCAATAGCATTAATATTATAATGTGATATTACGTTCATTTTGTGCAGTTTTTTGTTTAAACTCATTCTTTCTTAAAGATAAACTTCAAAATTTATTTGGATGTATTTTTATGTGGTATTAATGTAATCTTTCACATGAAAAACAGAATTTTATCACTGAAACTGCTGAATGAAATTTTTAGAACTATTTAAATATAGCCATCTGTCAGACCGCACCTGGGACAGAGTGTGACAAAAAACATGACCCGGGAAGCTGAGGGTTATTATCACAGCCGAGTGAGCACTGCGCGGAGTCCACGTGGATATCACTCACTCCTGTTCACTTGCACGAAGGGTGCGAATTTGCATGTGCACATGCATGTGGCGCCTCCCTCCCCACTACATCTTTTACTACATTTCTTTTCTTGTCGGTGCACTTAAAAAAATCAACTGTAACACGTCCTATTAGTTTATCTGCTCGATTCACTCACGAGAGGGAAATGTGAAGCTGGACTGAAGTTTTTTGCTAATTATAAACATAGTTGACAATAGAATGAAGGCTTTCACGACCGTATGACATATTGTTGGTAAACCTTTCGGATTGTGAGGTCGTGGTCCGAAAGGTTTACTAGCAGCTACAGTTGGCAATGACAATGAGGTGTCGCGTTCCTCAACGTAAATCTTTCTCATTTTTTCTGTCTAAAATACGTACCACTGTCAATGCGATTTTAGGTGCTGACTGAATGTGAGCATCGTTTCATCGGCTATTCAGTCACGCAAATTTACAGTTCCGCAGCTAAATCAGTGATTTCAGTTACACCCATTACTCGAATATCACTTTAATTTTCGTTATATGCGACCATAATCAGTCGCTGTGGTACTACTTGGTGAATCTCAGGTATGCAGCATACACTTTGAAATGTAACGCCGTGGGGACTATATAAACGATTGATAATGCAGGCAAACGTTAGTGTCCCAACATTTTTTTAAATAAACAGACATAAAGCATGCTAAACAAGTTACTGATTGAATCCCGTAAACAACTAACAGGTGGTTTAACACTACACTGGGCAAGGATCCTGGGTTGGCAAAGACGGTTTAACTCGGGCATTAAAAATGTGGATAACGCAATCTGAATTGATCTGACACTGAGCAGACTTTGATCAAATCTACTGAAGTTTCTCTATATAGGTGCAGCTGAGAGCAAGTGTCGATTGAGATCTGCACTCCCTGGCAATACTGGAGAGGCGGTACGTTACCCTGTTTGCTTCGTGCAGCGACGTAAATTGCAGCTGGTGAGATGTGTGTGGAGGATGTGAGATGTGGAGGCTGCATCTTTGAATCGATCGCAGCCACGAAAGAAATGCAAAAATCTCACTGTCTAGCGATCAGGTTACTCTCTACCAGAGCCCTGAAATCACTGTAGATTTCACTTATACGTCAGAGCACACAAGGATACCAAACGTCAAGACTGGTAACCAAAAAATGAATAATTGTGCCCTCGGAAAACGAGAAGTCAGAGACGTTTGAAATCACACTGTTAGTACAGAAGAACTTCAGCACAGGCTCTCCAGTCCAAACAATTCGCAAGTGAAGTCAGTTTCAGGACATGTCCCAAACAGCAACCACACATGCCATAACTTCGACCAAAAGTTTTCCAAACCAAAGTCCAGTACCAAAGTGCTTCGCACCTCTCCAGAAAAAATTCCATTTTCCTGCAAAGTACATGAAAGAAGCCTC
Organism: Schistocerca gregaria; assembly: GCF_023897955.1. NCBI lineage: Eukaryota > Metazoa > Arthropoda > Insecta > Orthoptera > Acrididae > Schistocerca > Schistocerca gregaria. Next base: position 469,777,900 of record NC_064931.1, read on the forward strand.
CTTCATCTACATCTACCTACATCTACATACATACTCCGCAATCCACCATACGGTGCGTGACGGAGGGTACCTCATACTACAACTAGCATCTTCCCTTCCTGTTCCACTCCCAAACAGAACGAGGGAAAAATGACTGCCTATATGCCTCTGTACGAGCCCTAACCTCTCTTATCTTATCTTTGTGGTCTTTCCGCGAAATGTAAGCTGGCGGCAGTAAAATTGTACTGCAGTCAGACTCAAATGCTGGTTCTCTAAATTTCCTCAGTAGCGATCACGAAAAGAACGCTTCCTTTCGTCCTGAGACTCCCACCTGAGTTCCTGAAGCATTTCAGTAACACTCGCGTGATGATCAAACCTACCAGTAACAAATCTAGCACCCCGCCTCTGAATTGCTTCTATGTCCTCCCTCAATCCGACCTGATAGGGATCCCAAACGCTCGAGCAGTACTCAAGTATAGGTCGTACTAGTGTTTTATGAGCGGTCTCCTTTACAGGTGAACCACATCTTCCCAAAATTCTACCAATGAACCGAAGACGACTATCCGCCTTCCCCACAACTGCCATTACATGCTTGTCCCAATTCATATCGTTCTGCAATGTTACGCACAAATATTTAATCGACGTGACTGTGTCAAGCGCTACACTACTAATGGAGTATTCAAACATTACGGGATTGTTTTTCCTATTCATCTGGATTAATTTACATTTATCTATATTTAGAGTTAGCTGTCATTCTTTACACCAATCACAAATCCTGTCCAAGTCATCTTGTATCCTCTTACAGTCACTCAATGACGACACCTTCCCGTACACCACAGCATCATCAGCAAACAGCCGCACATTGCTATCCATCCTACCCAAAAGATCATTTATGTAGATAGAAAACAACAGCGGACCTACCACGCTTCCCTGGGGCACTCCAGATGATACCCTCACCTACTATGAACACTCACCATCGAGGACAACGTACTGGGTTCTATTACTTAAGAAGTCTTCGAGCCACTCACATAGTTGGGAACCAATCCCATATGATCGTACCTTGGTTAGGAGTCTGCAGTGGGGCTCCGAGTCAAACGCTTCCCGGAAGTGAAGGAATTGGCATTCGTCTGATACCCTTCATCCATGGTTCGCAAGATATCATGTGCAAAAAGTGCGAGTTGTGTTTCGCAGGAGCGATGATTTCTAAAGCCGTGTTGATGCATGGACAGCAACTTCTCTGTCTCAAGGAAATTCATTATATTCGAACTGAGAATATGTTCTAGAATCCTGCAACAAACCGATGTTAAGGATATTGGTCTGTAATTTTGAGGATCCGTCCTTCTACCCTTCTTATATACAGGCGTCACTTGCGCTTTTTTCCAGTCGTTCGGGACTTTACGTTGGGCAAGAGATTCGCGATAAATGCAAGCTAAGTAAGGAGCCAATGCAGTAGAGTACTCTCTGTAAAACCGAATTGGAATCCCATCAGGACCTGGCGATTTATTTATTTTCAACCCATTAAGCTGATTCACAACCTCAGGAATGTCTGTAGTGTTGGCAGAAGGGCCAACACCGTGTTACTAGAGGAGGCCGAAATGCACGCGTTTTAGCTCACGCAGGCTGGCGTGAGGAGGGAAGAACTGTACTGACGTGAGGTCTGGAACGTGACAAGGAATTAGAATTCAGAAAGCGGACGTAGCTTGTTTGAGACTTAACTTTAATCCATTAATGATGAGCGTCGCTCTTGAAGGTACATGATACGAAATATCAATATCAATAGTAACTGAATATGGCGCCTTGCTAGGTCGTAGCAAATGACGTAGCTGAGGGCTACTCTAAACTGTCGTCTCGGCAAATGAGAGCGTATGTAGTCAGTGAACCATCGCTAGCAAAGTCGGCTGTACAACTGGGGCTAGTGCTAGGAAGTCTCTAGACTAGACCTGCCGTGTGGCAGCTCTCGGTCTGCAATCACTGATAGTGGCGACACGCGGGTACGACGTATACTACCGGACCGCGGCCGATTTAAAGGCTACCACCTAGCAAGTGTCATGTCTGGCGGTGACACCACAATGTCTACCACTATGTCCTCCATACGGGAATCTGTACGAGACTCAAACGGCAGTATGTTTGTACGATCCTCTTTCATCCCAACTTGAGCCAATCACAGGGCTCTAGAGACACTTAATCTCCCCTCCCACATGACAGCACAAACTCATGTCGAACCAGGGCAAGAGTTAAGAAACTTGCATCTCTGGAAAAAAAAGAAACAGCCAATTATTGGCTTTTTTTAAGTTTTCACAGAGGGGGAAGATGATTTTCTCCGAAGTTGTGTCACTTCCCACAGCAACAAGGGAACAGATATAATCTTAGAGATCTTTTTCTAAATCGCCCGTGCTTTGGAGCTTGTTAGTCCTAGCTATGAAGCGCAATAAAGATTCTATCTCTAAACGTTTCTCAGACGGCAAAGTTTCTTATACAACCGAGGCAGCCAATGGAAGTGGTTCACAGGCCTATTTGCAGTATCGGTGAACACAAGAACTAGTGAATTTTTTGTTATGCATGGCTCTGCACACAGTGCATGGTTTATGACTCCACTGTGTAGAAACGTTACTTCAGACTGTCGCCCCCAGCCCAGGCTACTGCTGGCACTGCGGCAGGTATCACGGCATTGTTCTGCTCGAGACCTGTCTCAACAAGGAGCTGCCCTGTCTGTCCTGTACGGCTGTGGGCCTGTCCGGTAAGATTTACTAAGGGATAGGCTCGCTGACAATGTCTTTCAAGTCCCAACATGCCGTTTCTACGAGCTAAGAACCATAAAAATTCCTGATGCTTTTAGCGCCCTACCAGGCTCCATCAATGTCTACTGAGGAAATAATCTTTCTATAGTGGGGGGCTCTGAGTACTATGCGACCTAACTTTGGAGGTCATCAGTCGCCTAGAACTTAGAACTAATTAAACCTAACTAACCTAAGGACGTCACACACACCCATGCCCGAGGCAGGATTCGAATCTGCGACCATAGCGGTCCCTCGGTTCCAGACTGTAGCGCCTAGAACCGCACGGCCACTCAGGCCGGCCTTTCTAGAGTCTCGCTCAAGGTGCATCATTTTCCATATGCCACAAATAGCTGAAAGAGTAACTTGTCCTCTCTCAACTTATTATATAGAAACAACAAAAATTGACACCAAGAAAGGAATTATAATTCTAAATACATTTTAGTGTTCATTGGGCCTGTTAGTGCTGCTGTGTTATGACGAAGCTGTTCAGCATCCATGATTCCTTGTAACGTGGCAGGGTCACTTATCTGTTGTCCCGCACTCAGCGAGTGTGCGCCCATATGATGGTGAGTAAGGGAACTGTCGGCTGCTCACAAGAGGTAGCCAAGCGGATGCAGTGCTCTGATGAGTGGTGTTCTGTAGATCCTGTGTAAATATAACGGTTTCCCATCTTTGTAAATGTACGAGGGGTTTTACGAATTGTGGTTACCATCTATAAAAAATGAAGTTTCGTTATTAATTTTTTGTTTATTTGCAGTCACACGTCTGTAGTCCTGGCGCACATTAAAATACCCGTGCCATAGAATCGTAGCATTCCAAAAGAGATACCAAAGCAAAAGGGCACTTACCATCTCCCCGATAGAAAGAGCTGCTGAACTGTGGCGTGTGGATTGTGGATTTAATAGAACACAGTATGTTGTCCTCGACTGGTTGTGTGCATCAGAGACAAGGTTATTGTCAGGAGTGCCACAGGGAAGTGTGATAGGACAGCTGTTGTTCTTTATAGACATAAATGATTTTAAGGATAGGGTGGGCAACGATCTGCGGTTGTTTGCTGATGATACTGTGGTGTACGGTAAGGTGTCAAAGTTGAGTGTCTGTAGGAAGATACAAGACGACTTAGACAAAATTTCCAGTTAGTGTTCTGGATGGCAGGTAGCCCTGAATGTGGAAAAAATGTAAGTTAATGCGGATGAATAGGTAGATCAAACCTGTAATGTTCTGATACAGTATTACTAGCGTCTTGCTTGGCACAGTCAAGTCGTTTAAATATCTGGGGGTAACGCTGTATAGCGATATGAGGTGCAAGGTGCATGTGAGATCTGCGGTAGGGATGGTGAACGGTCGACTTCGGTTTAGTGGAAGAATTTTAGGGAAGAGTGGGTCACCTGTGAAGGAGGCTGCATATAGGACGCTGGTAAGACCTATTCTTGAGTACTGCTCGAGTGTTTGGGATCCGTATCAGGTCGGATTCAAGGAAGACATCGAAGTAATTCAGAGGCGGGTTTCTACATTTGTTACTGGTAGGTTCGAACAATACGTAAGTGTTACGGACATGCTTCAGAAACTCAAATGGGAATATCTGGAGGGAAGGAGACGTTCTTTTCGAGAAACACTGTTGAGAAAATTTAGAGAACCGACATTTGAAGCTGACTGCCGAACGATTCTAATGGCATCAACATAAATTACGCGTAAGGACCAAGACGATAAGATAAATTAATGCTCATACGGAGGCATATAGACAGTCGCTTTTCCCTCGCTCTATTTGCGAGTGCAACAGGAAAGGAAATGACGAGTAGTGGTATACTGTACCCTCCGCCACACGCCGTACGGTGGCTTGCGGAGTATCTATGTAGATGTAGATTTAGTTGCCCTGCAAGTCGCAGGAAGCAGTCCTTTTTTTCCATAAATGTGGTACGTTCTTGCTATGTGAGTCACAATCATTGGGAGAGTATCAGGATGATCAGTTTCTGCACGCTACCTCAAGGTGTGGAAATACAGGAATTGAAATATGTAGAGTTCGTCCCTATATCCTGAATGCCTCTCTGTTTTCATTCATCGACTATTTGACAGATTTCCGCAAGCGTTCGGTGTTCTATGTGTGGACAGATGGGTCGCCTGATGACACAAATTCAACAGAATCATTCACATATTCATGTTGAAATCCTTCTTTCTTTAAGGTGCTGTACGACTTAATGCCGTCTATTATCACTTTTGTGCCTGGCAATACAAAGTACTTTATCAGGGAGGCTAAAGTGTTTTTCGCTCTTGAATAAACTCGAACTATAAATCACTTGCGGGATCTCTTTCAATGCCACCAAATATCCAAATACGTTCAACTTCATTTTTCAACGATCGTCCTCTCTGGTTTTAGATGTCACATGCGGCGTAGTGCAACTTCAAAGGAAAATCATCATCCATACCTTTCTTGCGAAGTTTCGTGAAACTGAATCCATGACATTCTACACAGTTGCTGCTATCCTCATTAGGAAGCAATCCGAAGACCCAGCAAAGTTTCGAACGACTTTCCACACTACATAAAGGAGGAATTAGATTCCCCCATGTGAGACTATCGGCACTCGAAACTCAACGTTTTCAAGCACTCCTATTCACAGCCTAAAACGATAAACAGTGCTCCCCTGGCAACACACTGAACATTTACCATAATCCGCGCCACCAGAGTAATGTGGTCGACATCGAGTCGTACGTTAGAAATATACAGACGAAAAAGAAATCGCAACACGGAGAAGGAGTTGTGCAACATAACCGAAAGTTTGTAGACGTATTTCTACATCTTAAAGGTGATGTTTATTGAAACTTCTCGCCAGTCGCATAAGAGTGACACTAGTAGCGCCACAATGAGGATGGAAATCAAGTTTGCTTTAAATACACGCTGTAAAGGTCGTAAGCGTTAGTTACCTTTCAGACTGGACGTGCAGAGTTGATATTAGCCAGGAATGCCTTTAAGGTGACACAGACGCCATTATCAACACCTCACTGAGTTTGGACAAGGTCTTGTAATAGGGCTACGACAAACCGGATGTTCCTTAAGCGATACTGCAGACCAACCTGTATGCGAGCTAGACACAATTGACCTACACCTGGAGCTATGGTCTGGGATGCGATTTCGTATGACAGCAAGAACATTCTCATGGTTATCCCATGCACCCTTATTGCAAATTTTTACGTCTATCTGGTGATACAACCTGTTGTACTGCTATTCACGACCAGTATTCCAGGGGTTGTTTTCCAACAGGATAACACACCCCTCAATCCACTGTTATAATTCAGCACGCTCTATAGACTGGCCGGCCGCTGTGGCCGAGTGGTTCTAGGCCCCTCAGTACGAAATTGCGCTGCTGCTACGGTCGCAGGATCGAATCCTGTCTCGGGCATGGATGTGTGTGATGTCCTTAGGTTAGTTAGGTTTGAGTAGTTCTAATTCTAGGGGACAGACGACCTCAGATGGCAGGAATGGAACTACTGTATATGACTGCTGGCAGCGGTGATCATGAGAATGTACGGTAGCAAGAAGACGTGGCACGACAGAAAGAGAAGACCATCGTGCTCGGTGTAGGGCTCTAGCATATCGTATTGTATCTGCAGCAGCAATTTGAGCAGCAACTCGAACCACAGTGACACAAAGAACTATTACAAATCGGTTACTTCATGGACAGATCCTAGCCAGACACCTTGTAGCCTACAATCCACTGACCTAAAACCACCACCGTTTGTGACTTCAGTGGTGTCAAGCGAGAGGTCATTGGAGGGCAGGATGGAGGTCTGTTGTGTTTTCTGATGAAAGCTGGTTCTGCCTCGGAACCAGTGAGGTTCGTGTGTTGGTTAGAAGGCAGCCAGTTGAGGACCTGCAACCAACCTGTATGCGAGCTAGACACAATTGACCTACACTTGGAGCTATGGTCTGGGATGCGATTTCGTATGACAGCAAGAACATTCTCATGGTTATCCCATGCACCCTTATTGCAAATTTTTACGTCTATCTGGTGATACAACCTGTTGTACTGCTATTCACGACCAGTATTCCAGGGGGTGTTTTCCAACAGGATAACACACCCCTCAATCCACTGTTATAATTCAGCACGCTCTATAGACTGGCCGGCCGCTGTGGCCGAGTGGTTCTAGGCCCCTCAGTACGAAATTGCGCTGCTGCTACGGTCGCAGGATCGAATCCTGTCTCGGGCATGGATGTGTGTGATGTCCTTAGGTTAGTTAGGTTTGAGTAGTTCTAATTCTAGGGGACTGACGACCTCAGATGTTAAGTCCCATAGTGCTTAGAGCCAGTTGAATCATCTACAGACTGTCGTCGACATGTTGCCTTAGTCTGCTCGACCACCAGAACTATCTCCAGTCGAGCGCAGATGGGACACCATCGAACAACAACTCTAGCGTCATCCTTGAACAGTATTAAATGACCCTATATTGACCGACTAAGTGGAACAAACATGGAACTCCATCCCACAAACTGACATGCAGAAGCTGTATGACACAATGCATGACCGTTTGCATGTTTGCTTTCACCATTCTGGCGGTTACACCGACTATTAATGTACCAGCATTTCACATTCGCAATGATTCCTCGATCTTAACTTAACCTGTAATCTTATAACGTCAGTCACTTAATTATATTACCTAGCCAAATGAATTCCCAAAATTTCGTTACTTTATGTCAATTGATTTTTGTTGTTGCAATTTTTTCCGTCAGTTTTTACCGTTAGGACCCGCACGTTAGATAGACAATCATTATTGGAAATTACCAAAAATAATGACGTGACTTTATTTTTTCAAGATAATAATTGAAGTTCACAACAGCTTCTCGTAATTGGACAGCTAATTAGGAGTAAATTTGGTAGGAGTAAGGGGTTTAATAATTAAAAAGTGGTACAAATGATACATGCAACGGCTTTATTTGTCATAGGAACAGTTAAGATTTACACGCTTATTGGTTTAATATGGCACATTGAAAACTTACATTTATCGAACCTATTGGGCGACACTGAAATAATTTATACAGGAGAGCGCTGGCTAACAGAAGGGGTAGCCCGGGCAGGCGGCAGGGTGAACACCAGTAGGGTACTCGCGAGGCGCCGCGTAGCCTGGGTAGACGTTGTTGTTGCAGTAGGGGTAGTTGGGGCAGGCGGCGGCTGCAACTCCTGCGGGGTAGGAACGAGCCGCGGGCACGCCGGCCGGAGACGAGAAGGTGGCGATGACGCTGTTGTCGCACAGCGGGTAGTTGGGGCACAGCGCCGCCGACAGGCCGGCCGGGTAGCGGTCCTGCGCAGCCACCGCCCACGCGCACAGCGCCACCAAAACCTGCAACACCAGCACATTGTCACTAGCACGACTCACACAAATTACAGGCATTTATACTACTCAGGCCAACCTACTGTAGTGGTAGAGGATACTTTTTGCACCACTGTCACTATTGGTATACCCCATGCGAGTTCGAATCTATCTATGACTGGAAAACAAGCATAGGTGATGCAATTTTGAAGAAAGTTCTTTGAACAGACACAGTGAACTATAGACCTATATCTGTGACGTCGGTCTGTTGCAGAATTTTGGAAAAAGTTTTATGCTCGCGCATTACGACGTTTCTGGAGACCGAAAATCTCTGTAGGATCCAACATGGGTTCCGAAAACGACGATCGTGAGAAACCTAGATCGCTCTCTTCGTCCACAAGACCGAGAAAGCAGTAGATACAGGCAGCCAGGTAGATGTGTTGCTTGACTTCCGGAAGGCATTCGATATAGTGTCTAACTGCCAACTAACGAATAAAATACGAGTGTACGGAATATCAGAGCCGGCCGCGGTGGCCGAACGGTGGCCGCGGTGGCTTCAGTCTGGAACCGCGCGACCGCCACGGTCGCAGATTCGAATCCTGCCTCGGGCATGGATGTGTGTGATGTCCTTAGGTTAGGTAGGTTTAAGTAGTTCTAGGTTCTAGGGAACTGATGACCTCAGAAGTTAAGTCCCATAGTGCTCAGAGCCATTTGAACCATTTTTTTGGAATATCAAATCAACTGTGTAATTGGATTGAAAAGTCTCTAGCAAATATAACACAATATGAAATTCTGAATGGAGAGAAGTCTTCTGACTAGAGTTGCAAAACTATCGTAGGCTACCGTGAGCTACCATAAGTAAGCGTAGATTCAAATGGCTCAAATGGCTCTCAGCACTATGGGACTTAACTGCTGAGGTCATCAGTCCCCTAGAACTTAGAACTACTTAAACCTAACTAACCAAAGGACATCACACACATCCATGCCCGAGGCAGGATCCGAACCTGCGACCTTAGCGGTCGCGCGATTAAAGTAAGCGTAGATTACGGTAGGTTTCCTAGTAGCTTTTCTCATTTAAGGTCGTACCTGCGTTACCTGTACCTTGGATGTGTTGCATACGTGTCGGGCATTACCTCATAACGATCGCTTTCCTTACATATGTGATCAGTGTCTTAATAGACTCCCCTAAAAATCGGAATAACTGAACCGTCTAGAAACTGAGTGATGACAGGGTAACCTACGGAACATTTTTGTTCTACATGATTATCCTCCTGTCTGTTACTTAAGAATAAACAGTATTTATGGCAAAATTGAAACTGTCTATGTTTAATTCAGGCTTTATTAAAAAATTATAGATTTGTTACGTGAAACAGGGGGGTGTTCTAGTAAAAATAAATAAAAAATACAGATTAATATATAACGCTTTCATCAACAAAAAGGTAAAATAAAAAAAACGCAAAACAAAAATATGTCAAACACCGCTTCAGTACTACGTCGAACTTACACAAAACATGTTCCTGACATTCCTAAACGACTTTCGCGTTTATCAATAATAACAGGGAATTCTTGCCTTTGATCATCATTAAGGACGTTCTACTGAGTACAAAATAAGCGCAACATACAGGGTGGTCCATTGATAGTGACCGAGTCAAATATCTCACGAAATAAGCATCAAACGAAAAAACTACAAAGAACGAAACTCGTCTAGCTTGAAGGAGGAACTAGGTGGCGCTATGGTTGCCCCACTAGATGGCGCTGCCATAGGTCAAACGGGTATCAACTGCGTTTTTTAAAATAGGAACCCCCATTTTTATTACATATTCGAGTAGTACGTAAAGAAATATGAATGTTTTAGTTGGACCACATCTTTCGCTTTGTGATAGATGGCGCTGTAACAATCACAAACGTATAAGTACGTGGTATTACGTAACTTTTCGCCAGTGCGGACGGTATTTGCTTCGTGATACACTCCCCGTGTTAAAATGGACCGTTTACCAATTGCGGGAAAGGTCGATATCGTATTGATGTGTGGCTATTGTGATCAAAATGCCCAACGGGCGTGTGCTATGTGTGCTGCTCGGTATCCTGGACGACTTCATCCAAGTGTCCGGACCGTTCGCTGGATAGTTACGTTATTTAAGGAAACAGGAAGTGTTCAGCCACATGTGAAACGTCAACCATGACATGCAATAAATGACGATGGACAAGTAGGTGTTTTAACTGCCGTCGCGGCTAATCCTCACATCAGTAGCAGACAAACTGCGCGAGAATCGGAAATCTCAAACACATCGGTGTTGAGAATGCTACATCAACATCGACTGCACCCGTACCATATTTCTATGCACAAGGAATTGCACGGCGATGACTTTGAACGTCGTCTCCATTTCTGCCACTGGGCACAAGAGAAATTACGGGACCATGACAGATTTTTTGCGCGCGTTCTATTTAGCGACGACGCTTCATTCACCAACTGCGGTAAAGTAAACCGGCATAATATGCACTATTGGGCAACGAAAAATCCACGATGGCTGCGACAAGTGGAACATCAGCGACCTTGGCGGGTTAATGCATAGTGCGGCATTATGGGAGGAAGGATAATTGGCCCCAATTTCATCGATGGCAATCTAATGTATGCTAATTTCCTACGTAACGTTCTACCGATGCTACTACAAAATGTTTCACTGCATGACAGAATGGCGATGTACTCCCAACATGATGGATGTTGCTATCTGACGTTCCCGGCTTTCTTTTTGTGGGGAAAGTTGAAGGATATTTGCTATCGTGATCCACCGACAACGCCTGACAACATGCGTCAGCACATTGTCAATGCATGTGCAAGCATTACGGAAGGCGAACTACTCGCTGTTGAGAGGAATGCCGTTACATGTATTGCCAAATGCATTGAGGTTGACGGACATCATTTTGAGCATTTAGTGCATTAATGTGGTATTTACAGGTAATCACGCTGTAACAGCGTGCGTTCTCAGAAATGATAAGTTCACAAAGGTACGAGTACATGTATCACATTGGCGCAACCGAAATGAAATGTTCAAGCGTACCTACGTTCTGTATTTTAATCTAAAAAACCTACCTGTTACCAACTGTTCGTCTAAAATTGTAAGCCATATGTTTGTGACTATTACAGCGCTATCTATCACAAAGCGAAAAAAGTGGTACTATACGAATATGTAATAAAAATGGGGGTTCCTATTTAAAAAAAAAAACGCAGTTGATATCCGTTTGACCTATGGCATCGCCATCTGGCGGGCCAACCATAGCGCCATCTGGTTTCCCCCTTCAAGCTAGACACGTTTCGTTCTTTGTAGTTTTTTCGTTTGACGCTTATTTCATGAGATATTTGCCCCGGTCACGATCAATGGACTACCCCGTGTGTATACACACACCAGGTGGCCCACGCAAGCCATCCTCTGTCGTTTTACATCAAATGAATTCGCAGTTTCGAATAAGGGCTACCATCAACTGTAGAACTGAATGTCGACAATGAAAATTCGTTCCCTACCGGGACTCGTACACGGATTTCCCAGTTATCGCGAGCGGTCGTCATACTATTTGGTTATCCGTGCACGACTCACGGCCAGATGCAAACTTCCATATGTAATCAGACGCTGCAACATCATATCATATCTATTTGCCCATACCGTCAAAGTGACTTTCAAGTATAACGTCTGACCTGTACGGAAATATACATAATGGATGTACGAGTACAGGTCGCAGAGGAATGGTTGACGACTTATGGAAGTTAGGTTCTGGCGGTGAGTCGGGCACGGATAGCTAAATGGTATGGAGACCGGTCGCGACAAGCGGGAAATACGAGTCTGAGACCCGGTCCGGCACAAATTTTCTTTGTCGTCATTACATTGTACAGCTGATGGTAGTCCTTATTCGGAATTGCGAATTCATTTGACGTGTTTCGTAACAGCTGTGATCGCCGCAGTGCTTGTTCAAAGGAACTTCGGATCGTAATCAGAATAACACAGGCACTACAATATCGTCTATAGTTTTATATATCCCGCATACGTTATTGCAGGAAGGGTTGCCTCATCACACCTGTCCAAAGGGGGAGTGCACGTCCAAGTGAACCTCTATTGAGCTTAAGGTCGCATGGCCGTCTGTTTTCCGTTTGTTGTTCGAGTAATGTCTTACGGTCAGAGAGGTAACAACTGCAATGTACTCCAGCGGAGACTACACCGATATGATACTGATCCATGGGGAGACGCACCGCAATGCAGCTGAGGCCCGAAGGCTGCACTCATAAATTTTTCCAACACGATATCTACCTTCTGCGCATGTTTTTAAACGTACAGTGATGCGTTTAAGAACGGGGGGAGCTTTCCAGGTACAATGTGTCGTGGAAACACCAGTCTGCGGCGCACCCGATGTTTCCAATAAACAGTAGTTATGTTCGAATCAAATGTGTGTGAAATCTTATGGGACTTAAGTGCTAAGGTCAACAGTCCCTAAGCTTACACACTACTTAACCTAAATTATCATAAGGACGAACACAAACACACCCATGCCCGAGGGAGGATTCGAACCTCCGCTGGGACCAGCCGCACAGTCCATGACTGCTGCGCCCTAGACCGCTCGGCTAATCCCGCGCGGCTAGTCCGAAGTTTTCCGCAACATTATTATTTTGGAGCACATCCCACACACAGTAAGCGTAACTTAAATGAAAATGACGCATAGGCCTAGGTATAATATAGTGCAAACAAAATTGTTGTCGTGCTATTGCATTTACGTCGCTGTATTATTTATACCTGTAATAATAATAATAATAATAATAATACTATTTTGGTCATTATTATTAATATCATGAGTCACTAGATCTCGCCCAGTAACACCGATTTCTCATCGTAATTAGGACAAAGAAGAGCTGCAGAGGACCTGGGGATATCGAGGTCTTCGGTACAAACGAGAATGGCATCCTTTTAAGCTGCACACAAACCAACAGCTATATGGAAACTATTTTCAAAATCGGGTATCGTTCGGCAGAAGTTTAGTAAATAAAGCAGCCGTGAATCCGGAATTCATCAGGCAGATTATGTGGGGAGATGAATTCTGTTTCGCCAGTAATGGGACTGTCAGTAGGCACAATCGACATTGCTGGGCTCCTGCAAATTCTCAGTGGTAAAGACAACATCACATGCAAGCACACTGGGGTGCTAACGTATGGTGCGGCGTTCTAGGAGACCACAACATTGGACCAGTTTATTCGACTCTCAGACTAACTAGTCGGCTGTATTTAGAGTTCCTACAGAATGAGCTGATTCTTGGGCGTCTCCTGGAAGACATTCCATTTCAGTTAGCTGTGATGCACTGGTTTCAGTACGATGGTGCACCGTCCATCATTGTAGAGGGGTTAGGGAATACATCAACAATGTGTACCCCAAAAGGTGGATAGGGCGTCGTGGTGCATTCGATGGCCAGCGATATCGCCTGGTTTAACGCGTTTTGATGTTTTCTTATGGAGTTATATCAAAGCCAGGGTTTATGAAATGGAACCGGATGCTCCAGATGTGCTAAAAGAACGAATACGTCGTGCTTGTGCTTCACTATGTACAACCATGTTATTCTTTATTGCACTCAAAGATATGATAGCATTTATGTAATACAATTGTGAAGCAAGAACTGGTGCATTATGTGTTGTTAGTAAATTACCTGTCATATATTGATATGCCTTGAAACAGATAATTAATATGCTTTGGACCTTGTGCTTATTGTTATGGTCAGGGGCAATCATTCTTCTACAGGGACAAATTTCTCAAGCCAAGGAATCGAACGCGGCACCCCTCCTACACCAAGCAAGTTTTCTAGCGACGAGCTATAGGATGGTTATACACTCCTGGAAATGGAAAAAAGAACACATTGACACCGGTGTGTCAGACCCACCATACTTGCTCCGGACACTGCTAGAGGGCTGTACAAGCAATGATCACACGCACGGCACAGCGGACACACCAGGCACCGCGGTGTTGGCCGTCGAATGGCGCTAGCTGCGCAGCATTTGTGCACCGCCGCCGTCAGTGTCAGCCAGTTTGCCGTGGCATACGGAGCTCCATCGCAGTCTTTAACACTGGTAGCATGCAGCGACAGCGTGGACGTGAACCGTATGTGCAGTTGACGGACTTTGAGCGAGGGCGTATAGTGGGCATGCGGGAGGCCGGGTGGACGTACCGCCGAATTGCTCAACACGTGGGGCGTGAGGTCTCCACAGTACATCGATTGTGTCGCCAGTGGTCGGCGGAAGGTGCACGTGCCAGTCGACCTGGGACCGGACCGCAGCGACGCACGGATGCACGCCAAGACCGTAGGATCCTACGCAGTGCCGTAGGGGACCGCACCGCCACTTCCCAGCAAATTAGGGACACTGTTGCTCCTGGGGTATCGGTGAGGACCATTCGCAACCGTCTCCATGAAGCTGGGCTACGGTCCCGCACACCGTTAGGCAGTCTTCCGCTCACGCCCCAACATCGTGCAGCCCGCCTCCAGTGGTGTCGCGACAGGCGTGAATGGAGGGACGAATGGAGACGTGTCGTCTTCAGCGATGATAGTCGCTTCTGGCTTGGTGCCAATGATGGTAGTATGCGTGTTTGGCGCCGTACAGGTGAGCGCCACAATCAGGACTGCATACGACCGAGGCACACAGGGCCAACACCCGGCATCATGGTGTGGGGAGCGATCTCCTATACTGGCCGTACACCTCTGGTGATCGTCGAGGGGACACTGAATAGTGCACGGTACATCCAAACCGTCATCGAACCCATCGTTCTACCATTCCTAGACCGGCAAGGGAACTTGCTGTTCCAACAGGACAATGCACGTCCGTTTGTATCCCGTGCCACCCAACGTGCTCTAGAAGGTGTAAGTCAACTACCCTGGCCAGCAAGATCTCCGGATCTGTCCTCCATTGAGCATGTTTCGGACTGGATAAAGCGTCGTCTCAAGCGGTCTGCACGTCCAGCACGAACGCTGGCCCAACTGATGCGCCAGGTGGAAATGGCATGGCAAGCCGTTCCACAGGACTACATCCAGCATCTCTACGATCATCTCCATGGGAGAATAGCAGCCTGCATTGCTGCGAAAGGTAGATATACACTGTACTAGTGCCAACATTGTGCATGCTCTGTTGCCTGTGTCTATGTGCCTGTGGTTCTGTCAGTGTAATCATGTGATGTATCTGACCCCAGGAATGTGTCAATAAAGTTTCCCCTTCCTGGGACAATGAATTCACGGTGTTCTTATTTCAATTTCCAGGAGTGTAGCTGTAATGTGTTTGTTTTCAGGCACTGGTCTTACGTTTAACTGGGTCTGCTCTCGGTTGGTTTGGAGTCCCCTTTAGTGCTCTGCTTCGGCAAAACTTTCGGGGCCTTTGGTGTCTGCGACTAACTAATGTCAACGGAAGGCCGAATGCATGGGCCACCTGGTATATATATATCGCCCCAGTTGTACAGCCGATTTTGCTAGCGATGGTTCACTGACTTCTACGCTCTCATTTGGCGAGACCATAGTTAGCATAGCCTTCAGCTACGTTGTTTGCTACGACCTAGCAAGGCGCCATTATCCGTTACTATTGATATTGTGAGAATCATGTACCGTCCAGACCGACGATCGTCATTAATGGATTAAAGTTAAGTATTCCACCAGCTACGTCCGTTTTTCTCAATTCTAATTCCCTTGTCATGTTCCAGACCTCACGCCAGCCTGCGTGAGCTAAAACGCGTGCCATTCGGCTTCCTTTAATAACACGGTGTTGGCTCTCCTGCCAACCACAACAGTTTGTGCATGTGAATCGTTATTGCATCAAAATTAATTGCTTTGGTTGCATAAAAGCATAGAAGTTATACGATTATGAGAGCAACTACATTTCATTAATTATAAAAAAGTAAAGAGAAGTCATCGGCTCCTATTTTCTCCCTTACACGTTCATATGTATTTCTTCCCCCTAATTCTTCCAATACTACCGGTAATCCTACCATTTGATGCGTGTCTTATGTAGGTACCAAAACTACCGAACCGTTATGGTAGAGCACAACTCTACTTCTGACATGAAAGTAACTTCTGACGTGACCGGAGTAGTGTTATAGGACCCTTACATTTCACATTATGTAAAAATGACCTAGTAGATAACGTCGGATGTTCAATGAGCCTTTCCGCGGATGGTGCCATTGTATACAGAGAAGTCGCGGCGCTAAAAAATTGTAGAGAAATGCAAGAAGACATACAGAGCATAGATGCTTTCTGCAGGGACTGGCAATTGACCCTAATATAAAGAAATATAATTTATTTGGAACACATAGACAGAAATACTTTCATTGTTTGCTTGCGCAGTTTCCAGAACAATTATTGGAAACAGTTACTTCCATAAAACATTTAAGAGCACGCGTACGGAACAATCTGAAATGAACGACCATATAAAATTAATTGCGTGTAACGCAGCTGATATTAATTGGTAGAATCCTCAGGAAAGTAATCATGAATAAAGTAAATAGCTTACAAAACACTCTTTCGGACACTACTTGAATCCGTGCGGTCTAAGGCGCCTTGCCACGGTTGGCGCGGCTCCCCTGTCGGAGATTCGAGTCCTCCCTTGGGCAAGGGTGTGTGTGTTGTCCTTAGCGTTAGTTAGTTTAAGTTAGATTAAGTAGTGTGTAAGCCTAGGGACCGATGACTTCAGCAGTTTCGTCCCGTAGAACTTACCACAAATTTCCTTTTCCACTACTTGAATATTGCTCGTTATTGTGCAATACGTATCAGATAGGACTGATAGTGAAAATAGAGAAGATCCAAAGAAGAGCAGCACGTTTCGTCACCAGTTGATTTGCTAAGCGTGAAAACGTCGCAGAGATGCTCATCCAACTCCAGTGCCAGACGCTGCAAGAGAGGCGTTCTTCATCACGGAGAGGTATAATGTTACAGCTCCGAGAGCGTACGCTCCTAGAAGAGTAGACCAATATGTTGCTTCCTAGTATATCTCGCGGAAAAATCATGAACATAAAATTAGAGAGATTGGGAAGCACATGGAAGCTTGCCAGCGATCGTGACATTAGTAAACAAATTACTCTCCGCCATGTATCGTATGGTGGCTTGCGTAGTGTAGATGCAGATGTAGATCTTATTTCGTACTAAACGAACCTCTGACGAAATTCACTGTTCTTCTTTGGATCTTTTCTATTTCCTCTATCAGTCTTATCTCGCAAAGAACGCAGACTGATGAGCAATACTAAAGTATCGAACGAATGAGGGTTTTGCAAGTTACTTCCTACATGTGGGGACTACAAATCCTATGTATCCCAGTCTGCGATTTACGTTTCGTGCGATTAACTTATAGCCGGACCGAGTCTCTAACTCGGGACCTTTGCCTCTCGTGGAAAAGTGCTCTACCGACTGAGCTGCCCAAGCACGACTCGTGACCTGTCCTCGCTGCTTTACGTCCACCAGAACCACGTCTCTCACCTTCCAGACTTCACAGAAGCTCTCCTGCCAACCTTGCGGAACTGGTACTATTGAAAGAAAGGATACTGCGGTGACATGACTTTGCCACAGCCTGGGGATGTTTCCAGAATGAAAATTTCACTCTGCAGCGGAGTGTGCGCTGATATGAAACTTCCTGGCAGATTGAAACTGTGTGCCGGACCGAGACTCGAACTCAGGACCTTTGCCTTTCGCTGGAAAGCACTCTACCAACTGAGCTATCCAACCACGACTCAGGACCCGTCCTCTCAGCTTTACTTCCGGCAGTACCTACCTTACAAACTTCACAGAAGCTCTCCTGCGAACCTTGCAGAAATAGCACTACTGAAAGAAAGGATATTGCAGAGATATGGCATAGCCACAGCCTGGATGATGTTTCCAGTATAACTCTTGTGGTATAATTATTGAAATAGACACTTCATTACCCGATTATGACAGCAAAATTTTAATATTTGTAATATTAAATTACATATATTATTTTATATTTTTTTGAGAGTCGGATAAGTACCCATCATCGACATGTGCGTAACTTTCAGCTACTATGTATGGCTAAATAGTTACCACATCGTATTTTCGGCCAGTTGGAGTATTAGTCACCACAGTGATTTGAAAAAAATTACCGAAAATTAAAGAGAAAACGATTAAGGAAAAAAAAAATTTTGAAGTGTTGGTGCCCCACAGATTGTAAATACTTGTCAAAAATCATGTTGTATCCATGAAGATCTTTATTGCTAATTCCCATGTATAGGGACTGCTATTCTCAATACTGAGCACATTATAATTTGTCGGCCATTCGATAATGTAATGTAAAATGAGCTTTGTCGTAATAATTGAGGCGCTATTGTTTCTTACAGGACATTTTCTTTACAGGGGAAGAAGGAATTCGTCTGAGAACTCGACCAGGCACTATGTGTTAATCAGGAGTGCATTAGAATTCATTTTAAAACGGTAGTGAAACTGCTAATGATTCATGTATTCAAACAGAAAAGGACTGTTCGTAAGTAAGAAGGTACTGATTGTGATCAGTAAGAGGCGAGTGGTAGCAACAATGAAGATTTCCATAGTATCTTTTTCTGTACATAAGCCTGTTCATGTATGTAACCAGGTACCTGAGTTCATCAGTCATAACTGAAACTGGAAGCAATAATAAAGATTTTAATAGCAACTGAAAATGGTACATTATTTTAGACAAATTAAGATAAACCTCATTTGGAGTTAATGATACCATTAGTACATCGTCCTAGTGACGATAATGTAAAGTCTACATTTAAAGTAAACGCACCTAGTGACGATAATGTAAAGTCTACATTTAAAGTAAACGCACCGAGTGCTTACAGAGAATAAGTCTGGCATTAAATTTATCTTATAAGTAGATTCGAGAAGTTTATTTTTCTGGTCATTAAATAGCTATATTTCAATAATCACATAATATTTGGTCTGTGTAGGTTCTGTTCTACTAGAGAGTAAAACTATCTGCTTACCAGGGAAATGACATTTCAACTAGCTGAACTTCCACTTCGGTACGATTTAAAAATTTAATGTTAGTTCACCCCAGACTACTCCTACACCTTAATCTTAGTGCTGTTAGCAGTTGGCTGGATTGGTTCAGCAACATTCTTCAAAAGCTAACCTCCACGATACAGTCTTCGAAATTTTGATGTTTCACGGTAAATCCATTTAGTAATTTAGTCATAGTGATGACGGAGCTATGGTTATGAATTATATTTCAAGCTCTTTTTGTTACATCTTTGACTTACCAAGTTCCTGATTTTGCATAAAATTTCGAGGAAGTGTGATTGAAAAACATTTGATATTTCCAGGAATAGTCATGCTCAATATCTCGCTTCACTGAATATTTTTGTAGCCTATGAACTTAGCTTGCATATACAAAAATATTCAGTTGAAAGCTTCTTGCCATTGCGAAGAGATTCTTGGGAGAGAGATATGCTGATGTTAGTGTAAGTATGCAATTCGCTTAGTTTGCGGAGTTGTTATGAAAATAAGGAAAACATATAGCAGAAGAGACTGAGATACCAGTTGCGAAAATGTGTATGACCATTATGTGTGATTGCAGACTTTTCCGGTGTGTACTACTCTCAACACTGTCACCAGACTGAAAACTGGAGAGCGTTTCATCACCATTTATCACCTAGACTTGTAACAATGAACAGTCGAAGAGCGTAAACACATATAATACTGTTACGTACAAATGAGTGATTACCGCAAAATGTATTGACATATATAATACATCGAATGCTCCTGGTGTCTCCTGGGCACAAAATCCATCTGATGCTTCTGATTTATATAATGATAAGGAATCTGGGAACATATTATTAGGAAAAGATTTTTTTAAACTAACGCAATTTATTTCTCCTTCTGCAAATGTGATATCCGAGGTTGGTACACAGTTTATTGCAATGGACGCATTATAAAATACCTTCTGCAGGGCAATTAAAGGGAATACCCCTCATGATATTTAACAATGTAGACGTTCACATCCGTAAAGATGAAAATAAAAATGTTTATTTTATAATATGCTTGAGCATGAATGTAATTATCAAAACTACTAAAATCTCTCATAGCCTTAGGCTCCATCGTATAACCTCGATGGACTATAAGAAAACGGAATTATTTATTCACGTGTTCGTATCAAATAATAAAAAAAGTACATGCAATCGTGTAATATAAGGTAAGTATCCGTCATTAGGACAGAAGAATCGGGTATTTCCTTTCCTACACATTACATAATCCTATTGAATGTACTGGTGAATTCTTCTCGGGTTATCAGCCGAGTGGTGGCGTCGTCTTCGTACCAATCGTCGCCACAAGATGATGGGTACGAAACTCATTGAAACGTTGTGACAAGATGACGCCACCACTCGGCTGATAACCCGAGGAGAATTCATCAGTGGAATACGCCGAGAGAGACTGCAATCGCTGTTGAATATAGCTTCGTCCTTTACGAAATCAGATTGGTTGTCTACGTAATAGGTAACCGAGAGTCTGATGATGCGAACATACGTGCTGTTGCGCGTGTGTATTCCCTGACGTCAGTTTTAATCTGTCGTAGTGGGATGCATTTGATGTTACATCTTGGTAGTGCCGGGCACAGCATTATCACTACTCGGCAACGTCTCATGGTAATCAATCCACTTAGAGAGAAATAATTTGCCTGAAGAAATAAAAGAGTATCGGGAGGTTGACTTAAGATCTGGACTTCGAAATTCAGATAGAGCTTTGTTTATATTTTCATGCTCCTTGCGTGACAATATTGTGGGCGTCACACAGTCAGACAAATTACTTTTGCTTATGGAATGAAATGAAGCCCCATTCAGGGAAGTTCAGCAGCCGTATTGGAAGTCCTTTTTAGGTGAAGTTACAGCGGCGACTTGCGAGTCAATGATAATGAAAATGATGATGAAAGACACACAACACCCAGTCCCCTGCCGGGAATCGACCCCCCCCCCCCCCCCCTTGCGTGGTAGGCGGTAACGCTACCGCTGCGCAAAGGAGGAGAACCCTTTTACTTATAATTTATAGGAACAGAAGTAAAACATTTGTCTTGGTATCGTGTTTCACTCTATGAAAATAGAACGTTATGTGCTTGACATTTTGGCCATCCAATTCGTGCACAAGTGGGCGTCGAAAATGATAAGTAGGAACAATGTATACTGCATTCACAAGCGATTTCGGGTTTTCTTATTATATACCTGTACGATAAAGAAAGCGATAGTTAAATGATCCATTTCACGGTCCATTTCGAAGATCGAAATCCAGAACTCAGCTATATGCCTAATCTGCGAACAGCCTGAAATAGTGCAGAATAGTGTTTTATTCCGTTTAAATCATTTTCAAACAGCTAGCGACATGCTCCAGTGTTAAGTCACAAGACTTTTTCTCAGAAGAAATGCCCGTCCGGCCATGCAGACGTATCCATAAGTTTCCTAAATCGCTTCTCCAAATGCTGCGACGGTTCCTGTAACAAGGCTGCAGCGCAGTTTCGTCTTCACTCTCGTCCAGTCCGAGGTTATGCTCCATCTCGATGACTACCATGTCGACAAGTCACTAAATTCGACCCTTCTTTTGTTCATTCTTCCTCAACACTTGTCAGATATGAGTAAAAGTACCTTACATATGGAAAGTATTACGGTATACAATGGACTAAGACCACTAATGTAGACCATAGTATTTATTACGTGACATCAACTAGCTGCAGCACAGCTAAGTAATACTTCCCGGCAGCGTGGCATCATTTCAGTTCTTCTAGGTACCAAAAACTGAAGAAGAATAGCAATTTCTTCAATTAATTCGGATCTCAGTAATATATTTTATTTGGTATATTTACTAGTGTAATAAAATGCTGGTACTATTTAGCCTTCAGGTGATACAAAATTATTAAAAAATTATCGTACCTGGTCTCTTCATTAAAAGAAATTGTCCCTGACGCTGACTCACAAATATTTAAATTCCGTCAATATCAGTGTCCAAACTGTTTCTAAGGTTCTCATATCATCGACTGGTACTGTACACCAAGCGGGGGGACTAGACAGCTTGATTATAAGCAAGAAGCAATGGATCTTTGATGTAGGAATCACGAAAATTATAATTCAAGGAGCAGTTGCAAATCAATGACAGGCTTCCACAAACTCTTTTTTGTTTTATTTTTTTAATTTTTTTAAAAAAAAGCGCTTTATGTTAGCATATCGGATGTTTTTTACTAGTACATACCTTTGACTGTTTATATACATCTGTTTCTAGACTTTACAAATCACACACAATACGTCACCAAAATTAGGTAAACATGTCACCAGTAAAAATACCTTGTATGTTAAGAGCGTTGATAGGTCTCTCCATAGAACGGGCAAGTGCTTCATTGATCTCAGGCTGTTACGTAAAGCCTAATTTAACTGATTCTTTTCTTAAATGAAATTAGAAGTTCAGTGCTTGTTACTACGAATTACGCGTCCTATCTTCACGTTATTGCATTTACGGTTTGTACTCGTTCCAAGCGCGAATGTAACGTCTAAAGGATGTTTACTTAGTCGCCTCTGTGACGACTGTTATTAGTCTAATAATATCCTTGGCAACGATTGTAGAGGACTGAAAAATATTCATAGTTACCGCTCACTAATTTGCATCTTGGAATCTTCTTATTAGGTTTTTGACAGATATTTGGCATCTTCTGTCGAGTGTCGACCTTTCAAGATTTTCAAGTATTATGTTAATAGTTTCTCACCAACCAGAAAACCTTTGTCTACATTCGCTTCACTCGATTTCCAATATTAGTCAAGCCAGTTATGCAACCCAAAAACTAGAGTAGTATAACAGTATCGAGCCTACAGTTGTCACAGGGATATTGCAAACCGCTATTATCGTACTAAGAAATCGATGCAAACTATACGTTTTAAACAGAACTGCGCATATGTGACTATTCCACGTAATATCTCCACACATTGTATGACATGATTGCTCCAGTAATGTACTAAGGGGCTATTAAATTGTAACTTTACGTGATTTCTCTGCAATGAAAACAAGTTGTCAGTCGTTGCGCCAACATGCGTGAAGGTTAGTTCTGAAGATAGCTACACATCAATACCCAAAATACCAGACTGATAAACTTACCAGAGTCCTGAGCATCACGAGTATGTGTTGAGCAGTGTTCTTTCGAATACTGATGACAAGGTAACATCAGTAGGCCTTATATATTGTAGCATAGGCGCGTCGATTTTCTCTCGTTTTGGAGCAGGCTTCCCGTCCCCACTTCTGGTTGTCGTTAGCCTCACCGCCTCTTCGCCTCCGCCCATAACGATGGCCGCGTTGAGGGCTTCTTAGTCCCAAGGACGCCGCTGCAGAGCCAACCCAACTGCGAGTGCGTCACCAGGAAACTGTTTGCCGCGTCCGCCTGCTGCCTCAAGGTAGGCACCCAGCATACCGCCAAACATCCATCGCAGCAAGTAATCATAAAAATTTCCTCCTCAGTTATTTGCAAGCACTTTTTATCTGTGTAACACAAGACAGTCATATGAACATACTTCCAGAATACGAATTAAGCGTTCCTTGACATACCGATGTCACTAAGATGCACTCGAACTGACAGCGTTGCGTTTACATTGCGTTGGAAGATTCGATCTAAAAGTCATGTGAGAATATGTCAAGCGCATTATTTAGATATTTTCATTGCCCTACGCAACCAGCTGATAGGCTTTCTTGATAAATTGTAATTTCATGTCAACAACAACCTCATTACGTGCGCATCCCTAACCCAACTTTGCCGAAGATTGGATAGGGAATTGCTCGAGGCCTGGTCGAACTCGGCATTACGGAAAACGCTGAAGCTGATCAACGAAACATGCTGTGTTCTTGCTATAGGGAACCATTCTGACATTGCCCTGAAGTAATTCGGAAGAAATAAAGGTAGGGCAACCTAAACCCGCCGACAGCGAAGAGGCCGCTATAAACGAACTTGGGCAATGGTGGGGAAGAAAATAGACGGAACTAGTTTGGAATGATTTATTTTATACCTTAATCGGCGTAACAGGACAGGATTTGGAAACCCTCTACAGCCAAATACGAGAACAATTTATTAACCACTAACTCACTGCTATCAGCTGGTGCGAATTGCTTAGCAAACCGTACCGTGTTATTTTGGTTAAGTTCTTCATCACTAAGTAAAACCGCGTGAAGGAAGTAAAATGAAAACGTAGAGTGAAAGGAATTTTAGAAAGGTGTTTCAATTGAAAGTTCCCTCGGAGGTCGTTAGGTTATTTTAAAGGTGTACATCGCTGGAAGACCTCAACGCATCTCTACTCCCTACGAGCCTTCACCACGGATGCGGACACTCGGTTTTGCACTCAGCTCCGATGTGAAACTCTCTTGTGCAGTAACCCTCAGATCTTTCATAACTGACCTTCCTAATAAATGTGGCGTACTCAGAAAATAACCGCCTGAGAAGGCATATTGATCTTTCGTACTTTCAGCACTGCAATCCCCCTAGGAAGAATTAATGGGACATTGGTAAAATTAAAAAAATCCTAAAACACCATAACATGATTAAAGCTGCGAAGTCTATGAACATGGTACACTCCTTCTAGGTGAACATGTTATCTGAAAGAGAGTCGTGATAGGAGGAACTAGTGCGGAACCTGTTCAATACTCGCAAAATTCCGAAGTAGCGGAAAATACTGAAAAACGACAAATTGGACAAAACATACAAAAACGTGTCTATCAGGATACAAATGAAGGCCGTATCACAGGCCTAACCAACACTTTACATGTAGAGAGTGAGGAATTTTCTTCGTGTATGAGTCCCTACCACCATTTTATGTTAGGACAAGTGACCTTTTACATGTATTATAGTTGACATACTTTCCCATCGAGATTAAAATTTCCAGCGACTTTTATATCGTTTAAGTAGTTTGTTTCTGCCAGCTCAGATTTTTTAACCACCAATTTCATAAACTGTAGTGGAGAGGGAGGGGAGGCCACTGCATTGCCCCTGGAAGTGTTGTTATCAGCGGCTGGCCAAAATTATACTAATACGCAATCTGGTTATCTATGCTAACGAGCATGAGCTCTTCTGTTAGAACCCCAGAAGTTATTCATTAGTGGGTCCACAGATGGCTGCATAGACCAGTTACCGACCCGCAAATTCTTCAACGATGTAGACAACATTTATACCAACCATGGTATGCTGAAAATTATTTATTTGTGTGGTCATTCGTTCCCCCTTGTCTACCTCTTATAAACTTCCCATTTTCAATGTTCGTGTTCAAACTGTCGTGGACCTTCACGAAAAGGTCTACGCCATGCTTATCGATTAGATGTTGCACCCTACCAGTTTTCAGTACTCATCAATCATTTTTACATGTTCACCTTTTGCGCTGATTATTTGTTTGCAAAGCCGAGAGTCCGGCATACGGACCACATGACCAGTCTACGGAAGCTAATATTTGATTATTCTCGGCTCGATGATAGTAGACTTGGATTCTTTGAGGACACTGGATTTGGTACACCAGCCTTAGAGCTTTATTTTAAGGCTTCCCGTCAGACAGTGTTGTTGATATTTCTCCAAGCAAATTACGTGGCTCCTGTCGATAATCCAATACTTACAGACACAAATTATACTTGGTATAACAAAGGACTGGTAAGCATCATGCTTAGTGAGAGTGTTGATTTGTGGATATCGAAAACCCTTTCACATAAGCGATCTAAGGCGGTGCTGGGGCGATGTTGAATTTCAGCATATTTGTTTTAGTATGTGACTGCCGAGGAAGGGAATTTTTTTTAGCTCTTCTGAAGCTCACCATTTATTCTGACAACAGGAGGTTTCAAAAATACAGATCAGATGATACAGGATGTGAGTCTTTCTGATGATGATTTCGAGGTTAATAGTTTCATTAGCTTCGTTAAAGGTCGTGAGAACAGCATGTAGATAATTTTCTCACTTGCCCAAAACAACATTGTCATCGTCTTCTTGGAGTTCAATAAGGATAGTTGACGATGATGCGGGAAAACATGAAAAACCTGAACATTAACAGCCAGTCGACAATTGTAAGAGATAGTGAAATGAAAACGAAACAGATTGAAAAAAGTAAGTAAACTGTTTGTTACTTCAAATGTTAATACATTTATCGTACTGTGAGAGAAGATGGTCAAAGCAATCTTGGAAAAATGTTCGTGGTTGACTAAAGAACCATGATTGCATCGAGGAGTGCATCTCTTAGTTCGAAGCAAATCGACGGCCACGAATGTCTTTCTTCTGGGCTCCAAAAAAACGAAAATCATATGAGGAGAGATCGAGATGATGTGTTAGGGCTTCCCAGTGAAATTTCTGCAGCGTAGTCGAAGCAAACTTGGCAACATGCAATTTCCATATTTTTGAAGCACTGAAGAAAGACGTTCTTGGCCGTCGACTTGCTTCGGACAAAGAAGTACACACCTGAGAACTATCATGGTTCAGCAGGCAACCGAAAACATTTTCCCATTAAGGCATTAATCGTCTTTGTTGTCTTTTCTCACAGTGGTACATGGCGATTGCTTTTGAAATAAAAAACAGTTTACTGATATTTTTCTACCTGTCTCATTTTGACTGATGTCTATAGAATCTCCCTTGTCACGAATGTGAGTCAAGTGTCTGAACCACATTATCACATCACTCGGTAATAAGTAGTGATGTAGAGGTCACAAGTAATCAGTTTTCAACAATATATATGTTGCAGGATGATTTGCTGACTGGCACACAGAAAAAGAAATAGATTGGAATTATTTAGACAATCTCATTTCTGTTACATCAAGGAAACGAACTAGAAAGACTGCATGTAATTTTGATATACAATCGGTTTAAATTCTCATAGAATCCTAAAATAACCAAAAAATGTCTAAATTAAATTTCTGACAAGAGCTGCAGTCTATCTAGAAGACGGAGCATGAATAAAAGCTCATTAGTACCAGCTCTCCCTTTCTCTCTCTCTCTCCTCTGTCTCTCAAACAAAATTAGAACACGGCATTTGATGGTGTATGGGTGCATTGCAGTTGAAAAGCGCATTTAAACTTTGCAGTGGATTGGGAAATAGGCCTGAAAGTTCGTATAATGATCATTCAAAAAGAAACGAGTGTAAGGCTGTAAAAAGAAAACGACTGAAGGGATCATAAATAATGCCATTTCCTACAGAAGAAGATGTTCCCCCTGTAAAATCTATGAAGTTTGAAGCTCGCCGGTAGAGGTATGTGGACGTCCACCCATCAGACGACAAAGCGAGCACGTGTACGCATCGACTTTTCACTGCACTCAGTTATGCTAAAAACAGAGAGATTGTGGCTTCAAAAGAAGAGCAAGGGGGTGTAGAGAGTTGCCTTAGAGGGGAGAGGAACGAGGATCGGAAATTCATCAAAAAATGGCACAAGTGTACGAAGAGGACTTCTCGTCAGTTGCAAGAGTTAAGGCGTGGCACAAGCGATTCGAGGAAAGACGGATAACGTAGGCCGATGGCGCTCGATCTGGAACGCCACACCATAGTACCGATACCATTTCCCAGTAGGTGGATGTCCTTAATACTGAAGACCGGTGAGTTATTGTGGCAGAAATTGCCCCAGAGGTCAGATTGAGCGTCGGAATTGCAAAGGACAGACAGTGTTCTCCGAACACTTGTGCTGTCCCTCGATGAATTTCCGCTTCCCGCACTCCTTCGGATGTAAGGTCCGCACTGGCCTAGCGGTTCTAGGCACTTCAGTCCGGAACCACGCCGCTGCTGAGGTCGCAGGTTCGTATCCTGCCTCGGGCATGGATGTGTGTGATGTTATTGGGTTAGTTAGCTTTAAGTAGTTCTAAGTCTAGGGGACTGATGACCTCAGATGTTAAGTCCCATAGTGCTTAGAGCCATCTGAACCATTTTGTAAGGGAACGCACTACATCCCTTTGCTCTTCTTTGAATGCTCCATTTCTCCGTTTCCAGCACGACTGAATGCAATGAATGGTCGGCACATGCACGTGGTCGTTCTGTCGTCACGTGGGTTTGCGTCCATGCCCCTCAACCGGCGAGTTTCGGCAGGCAGCGCTCGGACCACACCATCTTCCGCAGCCAATGATTTCACGTTCCCTTTAGCGGTTTTCATTTTACAGACTCCAGACCGTTTCTTTTTGAATGACCCTAATATGAAATGCAGCTGGAAATAAACGTCTTGTGTAAAAAGCACGTCACGTAATCTGTATCATACTTTACAGAACACTTAGAGGCACAAGAACCACGTGTATTATTACTACAGACACAGATAAATGGCATCATCATTGAAAGAAAGAGCTTGTGGTTGATTTACATGCGGAAGACGTTGACGATGAAGAACACAGGGAGTGAGGAAAAATATGGAAACACCACAAACATAACACATTACCACGCCTAAAACGGTGTATGAAAACCGTTGACATTCGAAACCGATTCCAGTTGTATCGCCGTAGATAAATACAAAACCTGTAGGTTTTCAATTGAATTTTATACCATTATTCCTACAAAATAGAGGCAAGTTCAGATAATATGATGGAGGTGGATAGGAATCACGCACCCTTCTGTCAGAGGTAGACCACAAAGGCTGTATAATACTGTGGGCTGGTGAATATGGAGGCCAGAGGAGATGCGAAAATTTAACCTCTTGCTCACTAAACTAGTCCTGGATGATGTGATCTGTGTGAAAAGAGCCCCTGTCATTTTCGAACACAGCTTCATCATTGGGGAACACATATTGTACCATGGGATGGACCTGATGAACTAAAACAGTCACATTATCTTTGGCAGTCATGCGACTTTGGAGAGTAATCATGGGGCCAATTGAACACCACGATATGGCCGTCCAAATCATATCCGAACCCTCGCACGTTTTACTCTTGGCAGCAAACAGCGTGCATCGTAGGCTTGGGACAGCGCACGGCAGATGTAAATTTGACCAGAAGTTAGAAACACTGTGAAAAAAATGAATTTCTTCCCTTGTGCCGTAATCTAGACGTAATAGCCTCTACACCAGGTTTTCCTGTTACGGGAATTTGCATCACAGATTATGCGGTTTTTGAATTTCAGCTCGCGCCGCATTTCCCTGCTTATGGAGCTCCCTTCGTGTCGTTTTGATGCTGACAGGATTCCTGGGTGCGGCATTCAGATCTGTAGTGACTTTTACAGCTGTCGTACTCTTATTTTTCGTCAGAAGCCTCTTTAATGACCGTCTGTCGCGACCATTAAACACACACTTTCGTCCTCGTCGTGACATAGGGGATGACTTCTTCTGTAATCCCTGTGTGCAGCTTAAGTCTTCGATACGGTGCGTCTTGAAACGCCAAACATTTCGGCTACCTTGGTTATGGAAGCATCCACCATACAAACACCAATAATTTGTCACTTAGCTTCGACATAGTGCATTCACAAATACACAGAACAATTTACTCGCCGCAGTTGACATTTGCAACACATTGATGGCATTACACAGGTACCGTTCGTGATCAAATACAACAGCACCACTGCAGGATTGGCAAGTTTCTGCATTCGTGTTCAAGTACGCATTTCTCGCAATGTGGCCAGATTTATGTGCAACCCCTGCAATGCGGTCCTGAGAAACTACGTATAATCAGACCTGTCCAGTTTATCCAACCTTTCGGGACTGTTAGTTACTTCCATGTTCAGTGAATTATAGTTGCCAGCTATCGCTATGATGTAACGAATCAGTATCACAAAATATCGTATAAGCGGCAGTCAAATGGAAACGAGACAGACAGAAAAAAGTGAGTAAACTGTTGATTATTTCATAAATAATCACTGTAACTGATAATACTCCTATACCACCATCTACATCTACATCTACATCCATACTCCGCAAGCCACCTGACGGTGTGTGGCGGAGGGTACCCTGAGTACCTCTATCGGTTCTCCCTTCTATTCCAGTCTCGTATTGTTCGTGGAAAGAAGGATTGTCGGTATGCTTCTGTGTGGGCTCTAATCTCTCTGATTTTATCCTCATGGTCTCTTCGCGAGATATATGTAGGAGGGAGCAATATACTGCTTGAGTCTACGGTGAAGATATGTTCTCGAAACTTTAACAAAAGCCCGTACCGAGCTACTGAGCGTCTCTCCTGCAGAGTCTTCCACTGGATTTTATCTATCATCCCCGTAACGCTTTCGCGATTACTAAATGATGCTGTAACGAAGCGCGCTGCTCTCCGTTGGATCTTCTCTATCTCTTCTACCAAGCCTATCTGGTACACATCCCACACTGCTGAGCAGTATTAAAGTAGTGGGTGAACAAGCGTACTGTAACCTACTTCCTTTGATTTTGGATTGCATTTCCTTAGGATTCTTCCAATGAATCTCAGTCTGGCATCTGCTTTATCAACGATCAACTTTATATGATCATTCCATTTTAAATCACTTCTAATGCGTACTCCCAGATAATTTATGGAATTAACTGCTTCCAGTTGCTGACCTGCTATTTTGTAGCTAAATGATAAGGGATCTATATTTCTATGTATTCGCAGCACATTACACTTGTCTACATTGAGATTCAATTGCCATTCCCTGCACCATGCGTCAATTCGCTGCAGATCCTCCTGCATTTCAGTACAATTTTCCATTGTTACAACCTCTCGATACACCACAGCATCATCTGCAAAAAGCCTCAGCGAACTTCCGATGTCATCCACGAGGTCTTTTATGTATATTGTGAATAGCAACGGTCCTATGACACTCCCCTGCGGCACACCTGAAATCACTCTTACTTCGGAAGACTTCTCTCCATTGAGAATGACATGCTGCGTTCTGTTATCTAGGAACTCCTCAATCCAATCACACAGTTGACCTGATAGTCCGTATGCTCTTACTTTGTTCATTAAACGACTGTGGGGAACTGTGTCAAACGCCTTGCGGAAGTCAAGAAACACGGCATCTACCTGTGAATCCATGTCTAAGGCCCTCTGAGTCTCGTGGACGAATAGCGCGAGCTGGGTTTCACACGACCGTCTTTTTCGAAACCCATTTTGATTCCTACAGAGTAGATTTCTAGTCTCCAGAAAAGTCATTATACTCGAACATAATACGTGTTAGAAAATTCTGCAACTGATCGACTTTAGAGATGTAGGTCTATAGTTCTGCACATCTGTTCGACGTCCCTTCTTGAAAACGGGGATGACCTGTGCCCTTTTCCAATCCTTTGGAATGCTACGCTCTTCTAGAGACCTACGGTACACCGCTGCAAGAAGGGGAGCAAGTTCCTCGGCGTACTCTGTGTAAAATCGAACTGGTATCCCATCAGGTCTAGCGGCCTTTCCTCTTTTGAGCGATTTTAATTGTTTCTCTATCCCTCTGTCGTCTATTTCGATATCTGCCATTTTGTCATCTGTGCGACAATCTAGAGAAGGAACTACAGTGCAGTCTTCCTCTGTGAAACAGCTTTGGAAATGGACATTTAGTATTTCGGCCTTTAGTCTGTCATCCTCTGTTTCAGTACTAGTTTGGTAACAGAGTGTCTGGACATTTTGTTTTGATCCACCTACCGCTTTGACATAAGACCAAAATTTCTTAGGATTTTCTGCCAAGTCAGTACATAGAACTTCACTTCCGAATTCATTGAACGCCTCTCGCATAGCCCTCCTCACACTACATTTCGCTTCGAGTAATTTTTGTTTGTCTGCAAGGCTTTGGCTATGTTTGTTTTTGCTGTGAAGTTCCCTTCGCTTCCGCAGCAGTTTTCTAACAAGACCGCCAGTGCCTTCACGGAAAAATGTTTGCGGATGCATACGGAAACATGATTGTTCCCAGGCGTTCACCGCTCCGTGCGAAGCAAGTAGATTGCCACGAATGTCTTTCTTCAGGGCTCCAGAAATGTGGAACTCACTTGAAGCGAGATGAGGACTGTATCATGTATGTGTAAAGGCTCCCAGCGAAACTTATGCGGCGTACTCGAAACAACATCGGCAAACTTGGCAACTTATGGGCGGGCCTGCATGTTGTCAAGGTTGTTTCAAGTACGCTACGGAAGTTTCGCTGGAAAGCCCTCACATACCCATCTCTCTCCATGCGATTTCCATATTTTTGGAGCCCTGAAGAAAGGCATTCGTGGCCGCCGGTTTGCTTCGAACGAAGAGGTGCACGCCTTTGTACAATTATCTCACGGTGGCATAAATACACTGACGAAAAACAAATCGCAAAGTTAAGAAGGAGTTATACGAGATAAACAAAAGTTGGTAGGCGCTTTCCTACATCTGAAAGGTGATGCCGTTTCATAGTTCGCGCCAGTCGGATAAGAGGGCGTTCGTAGCGCCACTATGAGAATGCAAATCGGGTTTGCTTTAAATACATGCTGTACTGGTCATGAGCGTTAGTTATCTTTGAGATCGGACTTGGTGAGATGATGTTAGTCCAGAATGCCTTTAAGGTGACAAAGACTACACCATCAACACTGACTGAGTTTGAAGGACTTTGTGTAATACAACTACCCGAGAAGATGGACGTTCCTTCTGCGGTACTGCAGAAAGACTTCGCATGTACACGACTGCTGGCATCGGTGATCACGAGAATGTGCGGTCGCAAGAAGACTTGGCGAGTTACTTCAAGGACAGCTCCGGGCCAGACACCCTGTGTGTACATTTCACTGACCCCAAACCACTGCCATCTGTGACTTCAACGGTGTCGAGCGAGAGCTCATTGGTTGGAGGTCTGTTGTGTTTTTTGATGAAAGTAGCTTCTGCCTCGGCGCCAGTGATGGTCGTGTGTTGGTTAGAAGGAGGCTAGTTGAGGACCTGCAACCAATCTGTATGAGTGCTAGACACACTGGACCTACACCTGGTGTCGTGGTCTGCGGTACGATTTCATATGACAGCAGAAGTACTCTCGTGGTTAGTCCATGCACCTTCACTGCAAAACTATCAGTCAATTTGGTGATTCGACGTGTTATCCTGGCATTTATGATGCATATTTGCATGCTTGCATTGAACATTGTGGTAGTTAGGTTGGTTGGTTGGTTTGGGGAAGAAGACCAGACAGCGAGGTCATCGGTCTCATCGGATTATGGAAGGACGGGTAAGGAAGTCGGCCGTGCCCTTTGAAAGAACCATCCCGGCATTTGCCTGGAGCGATTTAGGGAAATCACGGAAAACCTAAATCAGGATGGCCGGACGCGGGATTGAACCGTCGTCCTCCCGAATGCGAGTCCAGTGTCTAACCACTGCGCCACCTCGCTCGGTGTGGTAGTTAAACTGGTTATTAAGTTACCAGAATTTCAAATTTACAGTGGTTTATTCCATACTTATATTAACCCGTGATCTTGGAATGTTAATCACTTAAGTATGTTACCTAGACAAATGTATTCCCAAGGTTTCATCACTGTACATTAATTATTTTTTGTTGCAGCAATTTTCTTCCTTCAGCGTATATTAACTGTTGTGGGGATTACTTTGTTATAATTAACAGTTTACTTTTTTTCCACTCATCTCTTTTTAATTTCATTGCCCCTTATATACGGGACCATGAAAAAGTTTCCATTCGAAAGCCGTACAGTCCTATGCCAATCAGATAAAATCGCCGCTGGAGTGGAGGCAATCGCTCCACCGACGCGTCCGGTTGAAGATAAACATTTGGTAAAACACATTGTCCTGCTGCTTGAAGAAGTCCGTAACTGCCTGCTGCACATTCTCTTCCGACAGGAATCGTCGAAGGCTGTTTTAAGGGACCGAAGGCGCGGTAATTGCATGGGGAGAGATCAGGACTATAGGGCTGGTGAATATTCGAATGTCTCCCACTTGTGTTGGTGAAACTTCTTCCAGAACGACGGGCATCATGTACAGAATCGCGACCAGCAGGGAACCTGGCGCACTATTCCACAACGGTGCTTTTCGACCCATACTCATTCTTCATTCTACGATGGACGTCTACCGATGTTTTTCCTTCGGCATCCAAGAAAAGGATAACACCAAACTGGTCCTGTTTGGACGAATTTGCTTAAAACGTCGCCATAGTACACGTTTGCGCATTTACCGCACTCACGTCGGAAAGCTACCAATACCACTCTAATTCCCTGCCTACATGTCGGTGCTTATATACTGGCACAGGAGTCGCGCCACGCTGCATATACGCTGCAGCAGCAGCCTTAAAGAGAAACTTTTTATCGCATCTTATACATGTTCTTAGTAGAAAATATGGCACTGTACTGACCATTTACATAAGTTCTTATATTATATAATACAGTGATTTACACGTAAGTATGTTAAATATCTTTGTCTTCCTCTCCTCGTAAACACACACACTTCTGTGGAATAGAAGGAGTTGTCAAGTAAATCTGATTTCAGTTTGCGGTTGAAGTTACTTTTATTATCCATTAACATCGTTTTAAGGCCGAATATCTGACTCTCTTCTGCGCTAAACTATGGCAAAGTGACGAATAGTGTATATCTTTTCTCTTTCTAGTTTTATGTATTTGAATGGTACTATTGTTGTCAAACTGCGATTCATTGCTGATAAGAAAGTTCCTACAGACTTAAAGTATTGTGAGGCTGTTGTCAGTATGCCCAACTACTGTCTACATGAGGTTCTAGAGTGTGCACCATACGTCATCCTAATCACGTTTTTATACAACAACTATTTATTTCCGCAGTTACGACTTACCCAAGAATATGATGACACGAGGCGTTAGCGCATGAAAAATAAGACAAGTCTGTCAACTTTTTTAAATTTTCATCATCAAAATCTGTTAGTATAAATAACACAAATATTCGAGAGCTGAAAAGTTTAAAATGATTTATAACATGTGACCTTCGCAGTTCTCATCACTATGAACATTTAACAATTTCGGTTTCGTTTATTAATTTACACTCATACAGTACTGCTAATGATTTGAACAGGTTTTGTGCAGCACTGGATTGCATGTACTGGCATTATTTACATTTTGTGAATCCATTCGCAGTGAATCACTTCTTAACTTTTAAGTAAATGTTATTCACATTTGCACGTGATTAGATTTGTTTCTGATACTGTCATCGTTAGTTTCTTGGATGTATGATGGTAGATAAATTATATGATAACAAGACCAAAGACGGACCTAATATAGATCCCTGCGGAACACCGATAGGGATTATTTCTCACTCCGAGAATGCTATTTCCTTGTGTACATACCCTGAGTTTCTTAATGCAACACTCTGCACTAATGTAGTTAAGACAAGCTAAGAGCTCATTACCAGTAATGTCTCTGATATTATAATACTTGACTTTCTGTAGGAGAATCCTGTTAACTGCAGACTCAGGCACTTTTAATAAGTCACAGAAAATATAGGTTCGTAATATTTCTCCATTTAAAGCAGTGAATTATCTGCTTTATGAATTGAAGAAATAGGATGTCCTGTGAAGAGCATATTGAAATCTAAATTGAGAGTGACTAAGTACAGTATTTTATTTTGAGAGAGGTTCGTTACGGTTCTCGTATCTTCGAGAGGGAGGTAAGTAATGAGACTGGTCGGTAATTACTAATATCTGTCTTGTCTGACAATAACGTAATTCAGTCTATCTGGAAATAAGTGCATATCTGACTGAAAGCGTTGCATGTACATGCAGAACATGATTTTAGAGCTTTACTTGGAATATTGTCAACTGCATAACAGTTCATGTTTTTGAGGAAGTTATTTACATTCTTAATTTCTTTGGCAGAGCATAGAGCAATTGTAATAAGCTTTTACGTTTGAGGCAATACTTCGTTTATATATTCCATTGATTTATCCCTTCAACCGCCCCTACAAGTTTTATGGGTACATCAAGGAAGCGATTGTTCGACCAAACCATTTAATTCTATATTTTCTGCTACTTTCAGAAAGTAATAGTTAAAAATACTCACAACTTGTGAATTATCGTTCACAAAATTGTCATTTAGTTCAACTGTGTTCCGCACGGACTGGTTATCGTGTTTCTCCTTTCACAATATGCCACACAGTTTTAATGTTATTATCTGCATTACCAATTTCTGTCAGGACGTAGACATACGTTTAGATTGAAATGAATTTCCTTAACATGTTACAGTATTTTTTTGTAGGAAGCAAGTAACATCGAATATTGATTTCTTCCTCTTACATGAGATTTTTATCCATTTCATTTTCTATGGATTATTTATTTTTAATGGACTTTCTGGATAATTTTTTAGGGAAACTACTTTCAAATACTGACACAAATTTACAATAGAGTATACTGAATTCCACATTACAATCCCCTTCTATATATATCAACTCTTAAATTATGTATGAAACTATAGCCGACATATTCGTCACGAGAGAAATCAACAGCTGCGTCGAAGTTTAAAAACATTTTAAAGTATCGCTTATTTCCAGTCCCAGTTGCACATTTTTCGTGTATGAAATATAATAAAATATCTGCAACTGGGACAGAAAATAATTTTTTTTAAATTGTTTTAATTATGACTGAAAGATTGTACCTCGGTCTCATTAATAAGCCTCACTGCTCTGCATGAACAAGGTGTCGTTGTAGTGGTTTTTTATGAGACGAGGCTGTTGTTTTGCTCTGCAGGTGGAGCCCGTAACCTGACTCAGGAATGTGTCGTCCCGCCAGGAGCCACACCCTGACGGCCGACTACCTCCGGATTAGTCTTGGCCACATTCCCTACCACGCTAAATCCCCTGCAGTATTAATAGCAACACGACCTCACGAGTTCTTATTTGGTCCATCTGATATGGAAGTTATCATAAATACCTGACTAGTCGTAATGATTTTTTTCTATCAGAATATTAATCGGGTAATTCATCCTGAGGTGATATATATGGCAGTTTGGCCTCATAAGCACCATTATCTTGTCGGAAATCGTCACAAATATGATTATAGCTTTGATGTTTTATTTCAGCAAATCGAAATAGGCAAAAATGGCCACAGAAACAGATACATAAAAAGAAATCAGATTATTCTTATGTGATGATATCACATGTGGTGGTAACTTTACTATTCGTGATATATATTGAGTGTTTCTAGATTTCCACTACACAGTTGGAAGGCCTTCGCTAGAGACCAACTATATTTCATTTTGAAAAGGACCTCACGTTTGGAAAGAGCCGTTTACTGTGCTACGAGAATAAACATGTATACAATGTGCTCCTCTCTCTTCATATATCGAACGTCTTGTAATACGGAAATGGATCTTTAACATAATCGTGATATTTTGAATCCTTCTTCGTAATTATTTGTGTACATTTGTGGTTAGAAAACTAGTGTATCTTTATGAGAAGTGTGTCAATACCCCTATGATTCCCATGACTACCAAGACTCCAACTCCCCTTTGACCCGCACGTGATGGAAAAGTTATGTTTTAAACAAAGAAATAAATGCTTATGATAAACGATCTATTGAACTAAAGGCTGCATTAAAATACGAAATTAATTACTCGTACTGAATCGCAGAACGTCAGAATTTTTTTCTAACTGTTAGAGGCATGTTTTACAGCTAGAAGACGAAATGATTCTTCAGTTCAATGATGTTAAATACAGTTTGTTTCAACATTTATGTTGTGAATGAGACCGCATAAGACATGCGAAACGTAGGTAGAAATCGTATTAAGATGAAGCTAAAATCTCGGAAGCTAAAATCTCTCATCATTCTTTCATATTATCGACCAGAGCTAAATCTATGCTTTTACTTAACATAGCAGGATTAGTATGTTAATTACTGCGACTGCAGCACTCAAATGTGAAGAAATTTCTCGTCTATCTGTGAGCACGAACAGTCAAAGAGCAGATCACGTTCACCGACAGTGATATGCTGATGCAGATTTCATCTGTAAAATATCTGAGGCGTGACGATAACTTACGTGCTAGCCTCGCACTACAAAGCCGTTTTAGATATGGTTATTTTCAATACTTTTTCTAAGTATTTTGGAAGTGAAACTTTTTATGGAGAAAGCTACATACAGGAATGGAAGAGTACCATTTCGTATCCCGTTCCAATGTAAAATGTGTTGTCGTAAACTGAAAATGAGCTTAAGCCAGTGTGACACACATCTGTCCTTGTTCTGGGAATGGACCCTTCGACACCAGAGTAAATGTGAAAACTGGAGAGACTTACGAAGGGATGGAAAAGGGCAGTTGTTAATCACTGGATGTTAAAAGAAAAAGCTTCAAAAGATAAATATGTAGTAAATGAGAGTTACGATGCAACCATTAGAAGGGAGGGTCTAGTCAGTGTCAAGAATACATTTCTGTAGAACGATGAAACTTTTGGCTCCTTCTCATGATTTGGAGAAAAAATTAAACGACCTTCCTCATAGCGTTTTCGTGGATCATCTAAAGAGCTGATTATAGCATTGTAGATTTTAAGTACTATTTATATTCAGTCACACGTGCAAACGTTTTTCTTTGTTTCAAACATCGTTTTTCTGCCAGTGACCGCGTAATATCACTATTTCTTAAGACGAGAATTCGAGTTCGAGTGCTTACCCACCATATGCAATTGTTAAAATTCTATTTCCAGTTTTAACCTATATAGGGTAATATTTACGTATATGCAACAAATGTTTTGTTGAATACATTCTTCAAACATATAATACATTTGGCAGAATAATACCTGAATAACACATCTGCATCTATATTCCGCAAGTTGTCATACGATGTTAGCAAAGCGTACATAGTGTACCAATACAATTTTCCGTTTTTGTTTCCCACTCGTGAATGGTTCGCGGGGAGAGCGATTGTCGATAGCCATCCGCCAAAGTTTGCGTCTATGGCTTTTTACTCCCATTGCCTTTGTAGGAGATTGGTATGTAGGAAAGAAAACATGTTTGTTGACTGGCCTTGGAACATAAAGTTTAAGAGTAAGTTTTTCCTCATACACTATACTTTTCTTGCAATGTATCCAAAATCCGATGTTCATGTGATGCAACTCATCTGTGTGTCTGTTCTATTTTTTCTGTTATTCCAAGTTAGTAAGGGTCTCTGGCTATCAGTATTCAAGAACAGATCAGACGAGAGTTTCCAAGGAATCTTTTTGGTACTTGAATTTCACTTCCTTAGGACGCTCTGAACTAATCTTAGTTTCGTATCTAATTTTTTCTCAGCTGAATTAATTTGGTTACTCGACTTGATTACCTATAGATATTAAACGATTGTCGTTAATGTCAGAGATGGATTGACAGACTTCCAAGCTAATCTACGCATGTTACATTGCGTTTGCTTATGTTGAAGATGAACTGTTTGTCTTTGTACCGTGCAGTTCTAGGCGCTTCAGTCTGGAACCGCGTGACCGCTACGGTCGCAGGTTCGAATCCTGCCTCGGGCATGGATGTGTGTGATGTCCTTAGGTTAGTTCCGTTTAAGTAGTTCTAAGTTCTAGGGGACTGATGATCACAGATGTTAAGTCCCATATTCTCAGAGCCATTTCAACCATTTTTACCTTTGTACCATGCATTAAACAATTGAATTTTTTCTTGTCGCTTCAAGCAAACAGTGAAATATCGCCAAAAAATGGAAGGTGGTTTAGATAAGTTCCATTAACACGCGTTCCTCCTTCGTTTTCACATTTAAAGGGCCAGCAAATTTCGTCTAGGTCTGCTGAGAACAATTTTGGTGATATGGAATCTTGTCATGTGGGTTCTCTTTCAATACAAAATTTCTCACAGTTCTGATGAAGTATAATGGAAGCTATAGTATTTCGTATATATTCTTTAGTTTACTAACAGACGCTGAATCAGTGACTTGTTTCTCAAGCGTTCTTAGTACACATTTTGTTAAAACTGAGTTAAAAGATTTTTCAAAGTCTATGAACCGCAGACCGCAATGTTTATTCGTATCAGTTACTCTGTTCAGTTGTTTAATTCATCACCTGCAAATGATCCATTGTGATATATCCTCTTCTAAAACCCGTTTGTTCCTACTGTAGCGCTGAAACCAGGTTAAGAGTAAAATTTGTGAGAAGGTGCGGTGGAGCATTGCAATAGCCACCAATGGACTGGACGGTGATTGTGGCATGTCGACACTTGGGTTAAGACCACAAACATGTGAAATTATTACGAGACAGGTGGGAGCCGCTTGGCGTAAATTGCCAACACATTGGGTATTGCACAACAAAGGCAAGGCGATGTCTCCATGTTTCGGTGGCGTTGCCAAGTTCTTGACCAGGAGTGGTACATTGGCACAACATGAGCGCTGTTATCTAGTATAAATAACCATTGATTTTGTAGCTGACTCATTTGCAGTCCAGCATGACCATCAGGACGTAGGGATTACGCGAGAAGAGGATACAACATGGAGGCAACAGCCACAGCTGCAGGTTCGAGTTTCCGCCGGGGTACCTGTTTCCTGCACTGAGTCGACTCTCCGCACTTAGTGCCACAATTCAGCAGTCTTGCCGGTCCACTTCGGACCGGACTCCTGCCTGGAGGCAGTGGGTCGCTACCCGTGCACAGCAGCCACCTGCCAATGATGCATTGGAAACGCCTCTTCGCACTTGCCTTGGTTGTCTAGGGGTAGTAATTCATCGAAGAGAGGCTACTTCTGCAAGATTCCTAAACGTACATCGGTGCTGTGGTTCACGCAATGTAGTCGCTGGCGCAGTGCCATGTTGAGACCTCAGAAAAGCAGGTTGCTACTGTGTTGCTGCCAGGTGAATGGACACTAGTCGCTGGCTGACCGACTGCTTACCGTCTCCTGTAAGGCAGGGGTGTTATAGACTCCCCATCATGCTGCAGAATCAATGTGAGAGTTGGAAATAAAATACTGATTTTGAGATCCGTTTCTTCCTGGACTTCCTCAGCCTGTCATACAGTCTCACCCCTCGACCACGGAGCCTCCTGACAACGTAACTGCCCCACGCCAGAACTCAGACGCAACTACGCTACAAAGGTTAAGGTAAAGTCTGTGGCACAAGTCCGTGACCTACCTATTGGCCTGACTGCAGATAATAGTACAGCCTTTCTTCACAGTGACACTAGGAGGTAGAGGGTGGGAGGTCCATTGATCGGGCTACCTTTTACCCCCTGGATAAGATCTTCGGTACTTATTTGATACAATGCGGTGAGGCCGTCCGGGAGGGACTTGAACGAGGAAAATCGTGGCCCCTATCTTGAACTGAATTTAGGATCTTCAGTGCCAGAATCTAGTGCTCTATCTATTAGGCCACCACAGCCAACATTTTTCTGCTATGCCTGTTTAAAATTTAATGTTGATGATGTATTTTGTTAATACCTTGTACATTATGGGGAGGAAACTAAAAAGCTTATAATTTTTTTACTGTATCTCTTTTCGGTGAGATAGAATAAGTGCTGCGTTGTTCAGTTTTGGGTAATTGCCTTCCTCTGCCGAAATTTCACAAATAATTCTACAGGTTCCTTTTATCATACACTGCCTCCTTCTTAAAACATTATCTCTTAGTATCTATCCTTTCTCTATACACAGAAATGCTTTAAACATCTCGTTTGGTATTGCTTCTTGATGATGTCATTTTCATTATCATCCATGTTTCTGTTTGGTCTCTTGAACTATACAACACTTACAAAATATTTCATCTCCTTTGGTTGATACTCTTGCCCTCCATTTAAGAGCAGCCTTCTCCTCTACTAGATTTTGTTTTTGTTTCTTTACACTTACAACATGTTTCACTGTTTGCATAAGTACTTGTGCGAGATAATTGCCGCTTTCGTTTGTGTATAATATCCCTTTTTCAAGATGTTTCAGTTGTTGCCTAATTTTGTATGGCATGCTTCCCTATTCTTTAATACTTCCTATCAATCTACATTTCTGACTTAGTGCATGATGAATTTGTTTGTATCTAGTTATGCACTTTGCTTTTACTCTGCGTGATACTGTCCTACAGTCACTTGTAATTTGTAAACCATTTAGGACCATCACATTTTGTAGATTTTCTTTAACCTTTGATAAAATATAACCAGCTTGCGAAGTTCATTTTCTGCATAATTTCTTCTTGGGTGATGATTAAACACAACAACGATGTTCTCGGCAGATTCTACAAACGTGTAACCTCTATTTGTTCTAGTATCATACCCAATATCTTCCACTGAGATATCGTTACTTAATTTCTATTCTACTTACGCTTTGCAGTGTACCATTCTCATATTATAGTGTCAGTAATCCTCATTAGAGGTCTTCTAACTCCTCAGAGTGTGATAATTTCGTACGTAGTCTTCTATGATTTCCATGGAATATCTTTAGTTTATTTTAAAAATAAGTCTTCGTTCTTAATCCGAGATTCTTTTCATATCTGCAATATTATTTTTTATTTTCTTTGTTACAATAATTTTTCTTCCTTCTTGCTACATTCCTATGCACTGAGATGTATATTTAATCCTATTTTTATCATCGTTACTTCAACGCAATTCTGATGACCCTTCAATATTATGTTTGATGTTATTTAGTTGCCCTTCCCATTTCACTAATGTGTTTCCCGGTTTTAAAGGTCTGTAATTTATTATTCCTAGATAAAAGCAGTAGAAACAGTCAGCTTTGTAAGGCCCATATCTATCCCGCCAAATGTCACGACGCAGTTGCGAATGCAGAAGTACACCATCAGATCAAAAGAACCTGGACACCAGTTAGTGGACGTGAATATGATGTAAGTCCAGCCATCGCCTTTATAACGGCGACAGATCTGTTGGGAACACTTTCAATGAGGAGTCTGACCGTCTGTGAAGGACTGGCAGCCCTCTCTTCATTACGAGTCGAAACCAGAGGAGGTAGTGATGTTGGACTCTGGGGTCTGGAGCGAAATCGACGTTGTAACTTATTCCAAAGGTGTCTTATTTGGTTCAGGTCGGGACTTTTTGGCAGGCCAGTCCATTTCAGGACCGTTATTGTCTGCAAACCATTGCCTCACAGATGCTGCTTTACGACAG
This sequence comes from Schistocerca gregaria, assembly GCF_023897955.1. Taxonomy (NCBI): domain Eukaryota; kingdom Metazoa; phylum Arthropoda; class Insecta; order Orthoptera; family Acrididae; genus Schistocerca; species Schistocerca gregaria. Next base: position 469,820,799 of record NC_064931.1, read on the forward strand.
GGTGCATTGTCATGGTGATACAGTTATCGCCTCCGAACTACTGCTTTGCTATACGCAGTACACTGTGCAGAAAATAATGTTCATATCCTCCTGCATTTAGAGTTTTCTTTAGCGCAATAAGCGCACCACACACTAACCGCAAAAAACACTCCTATATCGTAACAACACCTCCTCCATACTTCACTATTGACAATACACATCATGGCAGATAACGTATTCGCCAAACCCAAACCCTTCTATCGGATTGCCGCAGGGTATAGAGTGTGATTCAGCACTCCAAATCACTCGTTTCCACTCATTCACTGTTCAGTGACGTCTCTCTTTACACTGTCTCAAGGGTCGCGTATCACTGACTACACACATTTGTCGCTTATGGGAGCCTCATTCTTTTTAATTTCCCTATGCTAGCTGCGGACTCCTGGAGGCTCTTTGGAACTCACGAGTGATGCCTTCCACCGATTTCATGCGATTTTTTCCCAACCACCCTCCGAAATGCTCAACGGTCCCTGTCCGAAAGTCAATGTGGTCTGCCCCGTCTTTGCTCCGCTGTGGTTGTTGCTTCACATTTCCATTTATCAGTCACATCATCAACAGTCGACTTGTGCAGCTTTAGAAAGGCTGAAATGTCCCTGATGTTTATTCAGGTGGAATCCAGTCAGTCAACGCTCTAAGTCATGGAGCTGTCCTGACTGATTCATTCTGCTGTTATTGCTTCTGTTTATAACACAGATATTCCCGCCTACTTTGATACTGTAGGGTCGACCTCTCATGACATTTAGCGGTGAATTCCGCATTACTTAGGGGTGACCGGATACTTTTGCTCAGATAGTGTAAATGAATGATTTCCACGGCCTAACACTATAGCGTGAGTTCCTTGAGCCCACAACTCCCATTATGAAACTTCAGCTTCTCCCGGCGTATTGAGTTTCCGAATAACTTACGGGTATGTAGGCAGGTAACGCGCATGACAACCACTGATATGTTGTCAGGTTAACACCCCGTCATTTTCACGGTACAACTGAAACGAAAGCTCGGTATACATGACAGTTTAAACCCACTGTGAACGGTAAGAATTCGGCAGATTTGATACGCCGACTAAAGGAAATTCATCGGTTCAAATGGCTCTGAGCACCATGGGACTTAACTTTTAAGGTCATCAGTGCCTTAGAACTTAGAACTCCTTAAACGTAACTAACCTAAGGACATCACACACTCCATGCCCAAGGCAGGATTCGAACCTGCGACCGTAGCGGTCTCGCGGTTTCAGACTGTAGCGCCTAAGACCGCTCGGCCACTCCGGCCGGCGGAAATTCGTTAGAATGATTTTGATAATTGAGTAAGTTTTGATGCGGTACATCTCTTCATTCGAGTTTCTCTGTCGGATTCGTTACGGTTAATTACTGTTAGGTTTGGTCTCGAATTAAGTGACCTGTTTCGAGATGTGTTGACTTCAGCTTCGTTCTTATTCAGTGAACAGTTCTGGGAGCAGACTGATGGGTTTACGATGGGAATCCCTTTGTCAACGTTGGTAGGCAATTTTATTTACGATAAATTTCAAGTAACGTGTCATACAGTCGAAAGTATAGAAACCAGCTTCCTTATTTTTGGTACGTAGGCGACACATTAGTTATTTGGGTTCATGACTGTGAGAATAGGCATATGTTTTCAGAACTTCTCAATTCAGTCCTCCCACATATTCACTTCGCTGTGGAAGTAGGGTGTCTTCCTTCCCGTGATGTGTCGGTGAGAAGGAAGTATGATGGTACGCGTATAGGAAGCCAGCTCACACTGACGTGTATATTCAGGTTCATAGTTGTTTATTTATTTATTTATTTATTTACTCGTCAAGTACCATAGGACCAAATTGAGGAGGAAATCTCCAAGGTCATGGAACGTGTCAGTACATGAAATTACAACATAAACGCAATAACAGATAAAAATAAATGTTCATGAACCTTAAAAAAAGTCAGTCCATAAGTTTAAGTAAACGCTATCAGCGATACAATAAAAATCAGCTTAATTTTTCAAGGAACTCCTCGATAGAATAAAAGGAGTGACCCATGAGGAAACTCTTCAGTTTCGATTTGAAAGCGCTTGGATCACTGCTAAGATTTTTGAATTCGAGTGGATACAGCAGTATACTGCACACCTTTTTACACAAGAGTTAAGGAAGTCCGATCCAAATGCAGGATTGATTTCTGCCGAGAATTAACCTAGTGAATGCTGCTTATTCTTGGGAATAAACTAATATTGGTAACAAGAAACCACATAAGGAATATACGCATTGAGAGGCCAATGTCAAAATACCCAGACTAGCGAACAAGGAGTTAGTGTTAATTTTAAAAAGTTGCTATGCCTGCAAAGGCGTCACGAGTTCCGCTGCCCGAACAATGTACTGTTTGATAAACTCGCCATGGTTGAAAGATTTCTTAGATATAGCAATTTTGAGCTTTATTTTATAGTTTTCTTTGAATGATAGGCCGCTACAATTTGTTACTGGCTAAAAACAATGAGTAGAATGGACTGTTAACACATGGGATTTACATAAGTAAACACTTGAAAAATACAAACAGCACAAACACTGTGGCTTTTACTTTGAGATCCGCTCGCTATACAGCACTACACTTTTTTTTTAGGTCCGCCAAATTGTTTTCTGTTTCATCATCAACTAAATCTTTAAATTTCTTGCGCATTGTGGTATAATGCCGTTCAACAGAATATTTGCGCTGCCAGGCGATTATGCGACTGCGCCCGTGAGGTTTGGCATGCCGTAGTCGGCCCTGTTTTAGATTCCATTAAAGCCATGTGTTTTCCGTATCCCCTGAAGTGTAGGATGTCATACATCAATCAGGCCAATAAGACAGTGGAGGATCGGAGTATAGAGCATAAGCATCACACACACTTGATAATAGCCACACAATCTGCTATAGCAGAAAACTGCCTTCGTACCATCTCCCGATGGAATGTAAGACAACAACACAGAAGTTATAGCGTGCACCTCCAGTTACCGGAATAGTGTTGTTAATGAAGTTGTTTGAATTAAGCTGGCTAGTGAATTTTGAATGTCGACGGTCGTGATTGCTTGAATTATGCTTAGGATCCTCCCGCCTCCTTGATCAATCAACAGAGAGACAATTGATGTTCAATATTTCACTACTAAATAACATCTGCCGTTGTTTATCTTTGGTTATATAGTGGCGCAAGTGGCGTGCGCTGTATGTTGTCTTTTTATTTTATTTTTAATTTCATTTTATTGGCCTTTGGCGTTAGCCATTTAACTAGAGGTAATAAATATTTACAAACTGTTATTGTATACCATGTACTAAACATACATATTTAAATTAAACTAATGGTCTACCATTTAAACTTCATAATACATTTTTTTACAATAAAAAAGTGAAGGTAGTATTAAATTTCACTGTTTAAAACATCACAATCACAATGTGGATTAATTACTTGTAGTTGCTTTTTGTTCTGTCATTATTTCTAATTTTCCATGTTGAGCAGTGGTGTCCACACACCATATCACCATAGAGATGGGATGGCTATGGATGGTATGTCTTCTTCCATATAATTTTCCAGTACTGCGTGTCTGTTCTGTAGCTTATTGGCAAATAATACACCTAGCCACTTAGAGCTTTCATGTCGCGTTAGACTAGACCATAGAGCACTACCTCTGCAGTGTGTTTGCGAACGCTAATTCATTTGCTCATCAAATAAATTACTTCAGTATAGTATTCCTCCTGTTTCTTGACATTCACATAGCAATACTATGCTGTCGTTTGTTGCTAATAATTATCTGTATCATAAGTTATTGGTGCAGTTCGGACAAACATTCACGTTGACTTTATAAACATGTAACTGACACCAAGGAGGAAAATTCTGGCTATGACATAACTTACATTTATCGTTATTTTAGTGGCTGCACTTAAGTTCTGAAAGCAAAGCCGCAGTGCTTAACTGCCAGATTGGGATTCAGCTCAGCTCTACGTTCAATTATCTGTAATTTACATTTTATATGAAAGTTATTGATGTATACTAACTACCCTCAATAACTGAAGACGATGAAATTTGAATAAACGATACATCACATTCTAATCAGCCTGGGTAGCAGCAGAGGAAAAAAAGTAAATCACTGTTGGCTATTGCAGAAAAATTACGCTGAGGACGCACTAGATACAGGTGACACTGAGTTTCACTTTTGGGACAATGCTAAGAACTTCTGGTTTTGTTCTCCAACACGCTACAGAACACTACATTATTCACATCAAGAAAAAAATATGACAACGGAAATGAGAGTTACTAGAAAATATTGAAGCGCTTTAAAGTACAATATTGTACAATACTGCCATATCAATTTACCTCCAGAAATTTTTATTGGCACAGGAAACGCCGCTGCAAACCTTTTACAAACTGCTGTAAACAACCGGGAGTACACCAGTAACAGAGATGGTAACACGTCTCTAGCATCGTCAAATGTTTCCAAAATGAGATTTTCACTCTGCAGCTGAGTGTGCGCTGATATGAAACTTTCTGGTGGATTAAAACTGTGGGCCAGACCGAGAATCGAACTCGGGACCTTTGCCTTTCGCGGGCAAGTATTCTACCAGATGAACTACCCGAGCACGACTCACGCCCCGTCCTCACAGCTCGTCCCCTACCTTCCAAACTTTACAGAAGCTCTCCTGCGTGCCATGCAGAACTAGCACTCCTGAAAGAAAGCATGTTGCGGAGACATGGCTTAGCCACAGCCTGAGGGATGTTTCCAGAATGAGAAAGGCAAAGGTCCCGAGTTCGAGTCTCGGTCCGGCACACAGTTTTAATCTGCCAGGAAGTTTCATCGTCAAATGTATCCAGACATCTTAATGTAATGCGGAGTTGACCACTAGATGGTACTAGAGGTGAGTCCGCCAGTATCAAAGGATGTGTGGATTATGTATCGTCTTGTCAGTAGAGAATCAGTAGCAGCAAAACTCAGAGACTTGGAAAGTGGATTAGTGACTGGATGCCACCTGAAAAACAGCTCCATCAGGGCCATTTCTACCCTTCTAAAACTGCTCAAGTCGACTGTTTGTGATGTGACTGAGAAATGGAAATGTGAAGGAAGAACCAGAGCTAAGACCAAGCAGACCTCTGTTGCTCACCGACAGGGACCGTCGGACATTTTGGAGGACAGTTGGAATAAAATTGCATAAAATCAGTGGAAAGAATCACTCGTGAGTTCCAAAGAGCCCCAGCAGTTCGTCTAATAGAGTGACAGTGCGTAGTGAGTCATAAGCGATACATTTGCGTAGTCAGTGATAAACGTCGCTTGAATTGATGTAAAAATCGTCACCACTGGACAGTGGATGAGAGGAAACGGGTGATTTGAAGTGATGAACCACGCTATACACTGTGGCAATCCGATGGAGGGGCTTGGGTTCGGCAAATGCGTGGGAAACGTTACAAATGATGATGTGTACTGGTGTTACGGTATGGGAGTTTATTTCGTGGTTAGTGTGTGGTCCCTTTTTTGCACCTAAGAAAACGCTAAATCCAGAAAAATATGCTGTTACAGCATTTTCGACTGCATATAGCAGAGGATCAGTTCAAAGACGGCAAATGTCTGCTTCAGCATGAAAATGCACTCTGTCATAAAGTATGATCTGTGAGACAGTTGTTTGTGGATAATAACATTCCTGAAATGGGCTAGCCTACCAAGAGTCCCGAGCTGACTTCAGCGGGGCACCTTGTGTTGGCCAGCACATAATTGTTATCTGCTTCACTCATTCTACACTGAAGAGCCAAAGAAACTGGTATAGGCATGTTGTTGTTGTTGTGGTCTTCAGTCCTGAGACTGCTCTGATGCAGCTCTCCATGCTACTCTATCCTGTGCAAGCTTCTCCATCTCCCAGTACTTACTGCAACCTACATCCTTCTGAATCTGAATCTGGATGTCCATCTAAGATTTTTACCCTCCACGCTGCCCTCCAATGCTACATTTGTGATCCCTTGATGCCTCAGAACGTCCTACCAACCGGTCCCTTCTTCTTGTCAAGTTGTGCCACAAACTCCTCTTCACCCCAATTCTATTCAATACCTCCTCATTAGTTATGTGATCTACCCATCTAATCTTCAGCATTCTTCTGTAGCACCACATTTCGATAGCTTCTATTCTCTTCTTGTCCCAACTATTTATCGTCCATGTTTCACTTCCTGGCATCCGTAATCAAATAGAGAGATAATTAAACAGGCAAAATACGGCGCTGCGTTCGGCAACGCCTGTATAAGACAACAAGCAACTGGCGCAATTGTTAGATCGGTTACTACAATGGCAGGTTATCAAGATTTAAGTGACTTTGAACGTGGTGTTATAGTCGGCGCACGAGCGATGGTAAGAATCTCCGACGCAGCGATGAAGTGGGGATTTTCCGGTACGACTACTTCACGAGTGTACCGTGAATATCAGGTATCCGGTAAAACATCAAATCTCCGACATCGCTGCGGCCGGAAAAAGATCATGCAAGAACGGGACCAACGACAACTGAAGAGAATCGTCCAGTGTGACAAAAGTGCAACCCTTCCATAAATTGCTGCAGATTTCAATGCTGGGTCATCAAAAAGTGTCAGCGTGCGAACCATTCATTCGATATGGGCTTTCGGAGCCGAAGACTCACTCGTGTACTCACGATAACTGTACGACACAAAGCTTTACGCCTTGCCTGGTCCCGTTACCAGTGACATTGCACTGTTGATGACTGGAATCATGTTGCCTGGGAGAGAAAGTCTCATTTCTAATTGTATCGAGTGAATGGACGTGCACGGGTATGGAGACAACCTCGTGAATACGTGGACCCTGGATGTCAGCAGGGGACCGTTCAGGCTGGTGGAGGCTCTGTAACGGAGTGGGGTGTGCGCAGTTGGAGTGATAGGAGACCCCTTATATGTCTAGATACGACTCTGACAGGTGACACGTACGTAAGTATCCTCTTTGATCACCTGCATCCATTCATGTCCATTGTGCATTCCGACGGACTTCGGAAATTACAGCAGGGCAATGCGACACCCCACACGTCCAGAATTGCTACAGAGTGGCTCCAGCAACACTCTTCTTAGTTTAAACACTTCCGCTGGCCACCAGACTCCCCAGACATGAACTTTATTGAGCATATCTTGGATGCCTTGCAACGTGCTGTTCAGAAGAGATTTCCACCCCCTGGTACTCCTACGGATTTATGGACAGCGCTGCAGGATTCATGGTGTCAGTTCCCTCCAGCACTACTTCTAACATTAGTCGAGTCCACGCCACGTTGTGCTGCTGCACTTCTGCGTGGTCGCGGGCGCCCTACACGATATTAGGCAGGTGTACCAGTTTCTTTGGCTCTTAAGTATACATGGACGGACTATAACCAACACATGTACCGAAATTCGAGTGAAGCTCAAGTCGCTATGTTGTTAGTTATGAAATAGAACTTATGAGGTCCGACTGTAGCAAACAAAAATGCAGGTCAAGCTATGTCACCATTCCTGAATGAATATTCACTCTGTAGCGGAGAGTCACCATTAATCGTAAGTACTCATTCGCTACGCTGTTAGGTCGCAACGCCTGAGATACCAGGTTTTAAAAGTCCTCTATAGTTCAAAAATTAATATTTAAAACAGCGAATGCGTAATTAAGAATAAGAATAAAATAAAATAAGAGAGACACATCCTACGCTAATTCAACATAAGCAGGAGTATAAGAGAGGAGATCAACTGAGGTTTCTGAGACATGGTTATTAAGAACAAAGATAATGATTTTAAGGGAAAATGAAAATGTTGCATGTTGTGAGTGATGGGGGTCTAAGAGGGAGGGGTGGATACATGTTGAGGACTCTTAATACGGTTCCGGCGGAACAATGCTGTGGGAAACTCATAAATTTCGTACATTTTCCCATCATAACAGTTTCGTAATGAATTGAATATTGATTCGGTGAAACAAGAAAATTGGTGCGTCCATTAGTGTGGCTGTGTTGCGTAGATTAAGAGTTGCTTTACAGCTAACGTAATTCAATCTATCAACTCCTACTTCTTGTATTATATTGAAAAAAAAAGAATTTCGCGGTCTCAGCCCACCAACCATTATGTAAATATAGCAATGAATCCCAAGGCCTTCTTGTTACGTTAGCGAGCAGTCCAGTTAACATACGATGCCGAGCTAGATGGTCAAGTCCTAATTTAATCCAAGGTCACTGCAGCAGAAATCGAACAAAACACAGTAAACCGCTCTACCTTCTCACATTCCTTCTCTCATCTCATTAACAGTCTTAATATTGCCAAGATTTTGGACTGTAGGATGAAATATTATTGTATCGCATAAAAAAATGTTAAGGATTTGTTTAAATATTTCGAATGCCTGACAGAGAAAATAAGTAGTAGATTCACTTCCATACTTTTAACCAAATACAGAATGGCAGGTTAAAATACAGGGTCAATGACAACTCTATCAACAAAATATTCTAAGCTATACAGAGATATTTCCTGAGAATTTTAGTGTTCAAATGGCTCTGAGCACTATGGGACTTAACATCTGTGGTCATCAGTCCCCTAGAACTTAGAACTACTTAAACCTAACTAACCTAAGGACATCACACACATCCATGCCCGAGGCAGGATTCGAACCTGCGACCGTAGCAGTCGCGAGGTTCCGGACTGAGCGCCTAGAACCGTGAGACCACCGCGGCCGGCAATTTTGGTGTAAGCAATCCTTTGTCTCCGGAGGCTCGACGCAGGTTAATTTCATTTCTTTTGATATCATACACGTATTTGTGTCTGTATCTGTATTACACTGAAAATATCTGCACAGTAGCACAGATGTCGACGATATGTTGTATGCGTCTTGCGTGGAATTTTAACATGTCCCATTCACTCTTGCTGCTTGCTGCTGATAACATTAATGCCTACTTTATTCTTCGCTCTCAAGCTTACATTAATTATTGCTCGGTTCCGTCTCTGGTTTGTTTTCCCGGCAGTATTATTTGTAAGTTAACAAAGATATACATCAGTATGGATAGATCTACTAATGAAGAGTTGCCCGATATGCAATTCATGAATGTATTGAGTGAATGAAAGGGAAGAACGGCACAACGACTTTCTGCTGAGATGTTACAGCAACCACATCACAGTACTTTTTCATCAGTGTCTCGTGTTGTGCGTCTTGTTGATCATACTTTTTCCGTGTCACAAACATAAATTCACAGAAACATTCGTAAATAAGTAACCCAAGAAACCATATACACATTATGACTCTGTGACGATACAGTCTCTGGTGTAAGTGGAGGTAAGAAATCAAACGAAATGGAAATATCCTGTACGGGCAACTGAGGCCATGGGTCCACACTAAGAAAACACCCCTGCACATCTCCAGAAATTTAGTTGATGGAGTTATGGTTTACCCTGTATATGTTTCATTAAAAATTTATGATTGTCGTCAATGGTGATAGAAAATGGTATGCAATGCTACATGACAGATCTCATTATCCATTGACTCTCAGCTGCAGATGTCATATTTTAAGATGTATGAATAGACAGTATAGTCAACTCGGAAGATAACACTGCAGTAAGACATATACATAGTCGCAGTTTGTTCTGCTGTGTACGTGAGTAGAGGTTTCTTAAATGCTTGGAGGAGATAACCTGTTTTGTTGCAGATGAACTTCTACCAATGCATTTGTGCACACACGAATTTTATTTTCCAACAATAGTCTCAATATGAGTCGACATACTAAATCTTTGCTCGAGTTTTTTTTCACTGCTGCTGTAAATGATGTAGTGCACTATACGTCTTTTTCACATCTCTGTAAGGTACTCCCTTCAGCACTTTAATTTCCTGGACTTCTATTGTCTAAGTAGTCGAATAAAATATTGACGCTAAACAGCATGGTTTCACCACCAATTGCACATGATGGAGATATACAGGGTGTTTATAAATTAGTTTAACAAAAGTAACTTTAATTGTGAAAAGGTTAAATACCTAACAGAAATGTATGACACAGCACTGAAAGCACTACATTTTCAAGTTTTATTTATAAATATTCACTGTGACTAGCTGTTGTAGCACGACAAATGTCCCATCTATAATAAATATCCTGCTAAATTATATGAAGTAGGTGCTGATGCATGGTGCCAATGGCTCGTGTTATCTGTTGTGGCAGATCGTCGACGTTTCCCGGAAACAGAGGAACAAACACACAGTCTTTAATGTAACCCCATACACAGAAGTCCATTGAGGTTAAATCACACGATCGTGGTGGCCAGGATATTGTTCCACCACGTCAAATACAGGTCGGCACATTCCTGCGGAGATATGTGACACACGATGATAATGTTGAAGCGCCATATTACTTGAAAATAAATTCTAGGTCCATATTCTGTAATAATTGAGGTATCACCGTTGCAGGAGACTCCACAAAAAAGAAAGGATAGTAAATCTTGCTAGAGCTTACAGCGCAAAGAACATTTACCGTAGGCCAGTCCTGTACATGTTCGATTACGTGACGTGGCTTCTGCTCATCCCTTATCCGATCATTCAGCCGATTCACTTTACCGTAGATATGGCAGATTCCGTCGTCATTGAACACAATTTTATTAAGAAAATCATCTTCAAACTGAATTTTGTTAAACATTTTTACACAAAACTCAACTATTTTTTCGTTGTCACTTTCTCTTAAACCTTTCAAAAGCTCGAATTAAATAAGTGTAAATGTCGTGTGACTAGGGCCTCCCGTCGGGTAGGCAGTTCGCCAGGTGCAAGTCTTTCGATTTGACCCCACTTCGGCAACTTGCGCGTCGATGCGGATGAAATAATGACGATTAGGACAACACAACACCCAGCCCCTGAGCGGAGAATATCTCCAACCCAGTCGAGAACCGAACCCGGCCCCTTAGGAGTGACCGTCTTTCGCGCTGACCACTCAGCTACCGGGGGCAGACAGCTCCAGTTTGTAGGATTTGAATAACAAGAATTTCCTTAATACCCTACCCACAATAACACTAGCTATATTCCATTCTGAACTGGTATGTCTCGTTGGTTTACCTGGTCTATGAATGTAAGACTACAGAACTTGTTCAACTGCTGCATCAGAGACTGGTGACCGACCCTGACTTCGCTTCCTCTGTGATACACAGCGAGACTAAAGCGGCAAAGAAACTAATTTAAGCCGCTCGTGGTAGCCGCTCGGTCTAGGGTGCCTTGTAACGGCCCACGTGACTTCCCCAGTCAGAGGTTCGAGTCCTCCCTCAGGCATGGGTGTGTGTTGTCCTTCGTGTAAGTTAGTTTCAGCTAGAATAACTAGTGTGTAAGCTTAGGGACCGATGTCCTCAGCAGTATGGTCCCATAAGACCTTACCACAAATTTCCAAAAAAACTAGTGTAAGCATGCGTATCCAAACACAGAGGTATGTAAACAGGCAGAATACGGCTCTCCGTCGGCAACACCTATGTAAGACAACAAGTGTCTGGCGCAATTGTTAGATCGGTTACTGTTGCTACAGTGGCATGTTATCAAGATTTAAGTGAGTTTGAAATGGTGTTATAGTCGGCGCACGACCGATGGGGCACAGCAACTCCGAGGTAGCGATGAAGTGGGGATTTTTCCGTACGAGCATTTCACGAGTGTACCGTTAATATCAGGAATCCGGTAAAACATCAAATATCCGACATCGCTGGGGCCGGAAAAAGATTCTGCTAGAACGGGACCAACGACGATTGAAGAGAATCGTTCAGCCTGACTGAAGCGCAACCTTTTCGTAAATTACTGCAGATTTCAAATCTGGGTCGTCAGAACGTGTCAATGTGCGAACCATTCAACGAAACATCATCGATATGGGCTTTCGAAGCCGAAGGCCCACTCGTGTACCCTCGATGACTGCACGACACAAAGCTTTACGCCTTGCCTGGGCCCGTCAACTCTGACACTGGACTGTTGATGACTGGAAACTGTTTGCCTGATCGGACGAGTCTCGTTTCAAATTGTATCCAACGCATGGACGTGTACGAGCATGGAGACAACGTCATGAATCCATGGACCCTGGATGTCAGCAGGGGGTCATTTAAGCTGTTGGAGGCTCTATAATTGTGTGGGGCATGTGCTGTTGGAGTGATATGCGACCCATGATACATGTAGAGACGACTAACAGGTCACACGTACCGTAAGCGTCCTGTATGATCACCTGCATCCTTTCATGTCCATTGTGCTTTCCGATGGACTTGGGAAATTCGAGCAAGACAATGCGACACCCCACACGTCCAGAACTGCTACAGAGTGGCTCCAGCAACACTCCTCTGAGTTTAATCACTTCCACTGGCCACCAGACTCCCCAGACATGAACATTATTGAGCATATCTGGGATGACCACCACCTCGTACTCTTACGGACTTATGCAAAGCCCTGCAAGATTCATGGTGTCCGTTTCCTCCAGCACTACTTCAGACATCAGTCAAGTCCATGCCATGTCTTGTTGCGCCACGTTTGCGTTCTCGCGGGGGCCTTACACGATATTAGGCAGATGTACCAGTTTCATTGGCTCTTCAGTGTTGTTTGGATGAAACAATTGAACCAATTAACAACAGTTTGTCTTTCAGGTGGTGGTGTGCGTTATTTAGTCCTGAATTGTCTCTGAAGCATAGTAGCACATTTCGATTCATGAAACCATAAACAACACTATGCACTCTCTGTCTGGACCGTTATACGACTGCTTGAAAACTGTTGGTATAACTCTTTGACGTATGCCACCTAATGGGAGAGTCGGGAACTATCAGTGTTAGGCGGGAGTAAAACTTCCAGATAGACTGCATTCAGTGCTGTATCGGACGTTTGTGTGCATTGTATATCCTTTTGGCCGTGAAAGGGGGGCAGATTTGACGAAATTTCCATATTACGCCTATGTCTTACATACCATCTAAGTGTCCAAATTGTTGACAAGTAAATCACCTTAGACAGTTGGTATATAAGGCCAGACTTATCAGCAGTTAAGCACTGTCATTATACACTGACTGACAAAAACCCGAAGCACTCAGAAGGAGAGAAGGAAACTAAAAGAATCTCCATGGGTTGAGAGGATATGTAATGTTATTTCAGTGATCACATAATAGAGTCAATTTAGGAAGTACTTGACAAACGTTCTCACCGCTATGTAGAGACTCCTATATCCCAGCACAAAGGATGTCTTGTGCATGAGTCAAGCATTATGATTGCCTATTATCGAATTTACCCGCCGAATTACTGATGCCACTGGTGTGAAAGCACCATCCATTTTTTTTTCTTTCTCCAGATGAGACTTTCAGCCGCAAAAACTATTCTATACAGATAGCCATATTGCACCCACAATTAGACCTTGCAAAGTGCCCTACATATCGTGAAATACAGAAAGAACCTTACTCAATTACACTAAAATCCGACAGAGGACAGTAGACTGAATATTAGAGCGCGAAACCAATCTCCAAGCCAGCAATATATCACCGCATACCATGTCAATGTAGTAAACATACAATTAGTATCCTGCACCATACAAAAATCGCCCCTTTTACATCATTCGTATAGCTATCGACTGCCAGACACTCGTTTATATACCGCTAAGACAGACGGCACCGTATATACTCCTTGCAGCACTAGATTTTTCCCGCACCCGATGGTCACAAGTCATCCACTCCCAACACGGGACCAGAGCGCCCTCAGCAGATCGAAGTCACTATCAGAACTGTTCTACAAAATCAGGCTCGTTTCCCATCGGCAGAAACGCGTTCTTGTTTCTGGTCCACGCCTGGTTGCTTGCTTGCTTTTCTACACACGTCTCCAGACTCTGGGATTACAAGAACATATTTATTTTCGCATGGTTTGCATAATATTGTACCATTTGCTGTACTTATCGCTATCAAGCACACAACAGTATCGAATCAACCGCTCATGCAAAATAATTCCGAAGATATAGACCCCAAATTATATCTCTACAAACCCTAAACTTTAGCAAGATGAAGCTTGCTGTAAACCATTGAGTAACTAGAAACTTATCCCCTCAGCGAAGGCCTTTGCGTGAGAACTTGAGAAAAATAGATGAAACTCATACACTCCTGGAAACTGAAATAAGAACACCGTGAATTCATTGTCCCAGGATGGGGAAACTTTATTGACACATTCCTGGGGTCAGATACATCACATGATCACACTGACAGAACCACAGGCACATAGACACAGGCAATAGAGCATGCACAATGTCGGCACTAGTACAGTGTATACCCATCTTTCGCAGCAATGCAGGCTGCTATTCTCCCATGGAGACGATCGTAGAGATGCTGGATGTAGTCCTGTGGAACGGCTTGCCATGCCATGCCATTTCCACCTGGCGCCTCAGTTGGACCAGCGTTCGTGCTGGACGTGCAGACCGCGTGAGACGACGCTTCATCCAGTCCCAAACATGCTCAATGGAGGACAGATCCGGAGATCTTGCTGGCCAGGGTAGTTGACTTACACCTTCTAGAGCACGTTGGGTGGCACGGGATACAAACGGAAGTGCATTGTCCTGTTGGAACAGCAAGTTCCCTTGCCGGTCTAGGAATGGTAGAACGATGGGTTCGATGACGGTTTGGATGTACCGTGCACTATTCAGTGTGCCCTCGACGATCACCAGAGGTGTACAGCCAGTGTAGGAGATCGCTCCCTACACCATAATGCCGGGTGTTGGCCCTGTGTGCCTCGGTCGTATGCAGTCCTGATTGTGGCGCTCACCTGCACGGCGCCAAACACGCATACGACCATCATTGGCACCAAGGCAGAAGCGACTCTCATCGCTGAAGATGAAACGTCTCCATTCGTCCCTCCATTCACGCCTGTCGCGAAACCACTGGAGGCGGGCTGCACGATGTTGGGGCGTGAGCGGAAGACGGCCTAACGAGGTGCGGGACCGTAGCCCAGCTTCATGGAGACGGTTGCGAATGGTCCTCGCCGGTACCCCAGGAGCAACAGTGTCCCTAATTTGCTGGGAAGTGGCGGTGCGGTCCCCTACAGCACTGCGTAGGATCCTACGGTCTTGGCGTGCATCCGTGCGTCGCAGCGGTCCGGTCCCAGGTCGACGGGCACATGCACCTTCCGCCCACCACTGGCGACAACATCGATGTACTGTGGAGACCTCACGCCCCACGTGTTGAGCAATTCGGCGGTACGTCCACCCGGCCTCCCGCATGCCCACTATACGCCGTCGCTCAAAGTCCGTCAACTGCACATACGGTTCACGTCCACGCTGTCGCGGCATGCTACCAGTGTTAAAGACTGCGATGGAGCTCCGTATGCCACGGCAAACTGGCTGACACTGACAGCGGCGGTGCACAAATGCTGCGCAGCTAGCGCCATTCGACGGCCAACACCGCGGTTCCTGGTGTGTCCGCTGTGCCGTGCGTGTGATCATTGCTTGTGCAGCCCTCTCGCAGTGTCCGGAGCAAGTATGGTGGGTCTGACACACCGGTGTCAATGTCTTCTTTTTTCCATTTCCAGGAGTGTATTTCCACTTGAAAATTACGATGTCGGTGATGTAACAGATTCCTAATCATCCCTGCAATTTACAAAGTCACCTAAGGTGTTTCTCATGTCTAGAGAACCAGTAAACGTGTCTTCCACCCGTCTTTCACCTGCTAGATGCACACACCACAATCGATGTTCTCTCAACTAAATAAAGGCGCGAAATGCGCAGAAGCAGTCAACCGGACAATTTACATGGAAGGGAATAACGGTCCGGCGAGAACACACGTCCATACTGAATCTTCTCAAAAATTTCCATGTGATCATGAAAACCATCCTACACATACTACGTATTAGTTCGCTATTCGGTCGTCTAGAGGACAGCATGCTTAAGTCCCCTACATTCCTACACTCCAACAGGCCTCTGCATTCAGACGGGTCCTACAGTTAACAGGAAACATGAATCATTCCCGTCACAGGTCACCGGCGCTGCACGCCATGCACGCATAGACAGAATCGCCCTAGGAAAAAAACCAGCCCCATATGTATTTTATCCATGTACTTACAAAAAAATGTTAAGACTGCGGTATCAGTTGAAAGAATTTTTACAATGAGTGTTTTAAGTACCGTGAATACACCCTGCTGATGGCTGTGGCTCTGGAAATAGTAATATCAGTACCATTCTTATGACTTGACATACTCCTCCCTTTGATATCACAGTATTCCACGTCAAATACACACCTTTCTTACGACTGGACTTCGTCATTTCCTTTGTAAACCTCATAACACAAAGACATACTTTATAAGCCTGATGCTCAAGGCAAACCTATCACGCACCCCCTACTACTGAGTATAGTACTTCGTCAATAACAGATTGCTGGCAACACGAAATAATACTGTCCGAAAATCAACCATTGGTGGACATGTCTCATAAGTTTTTCTTGGTAGTGTTACCTCCATGTCTTAGAAAGAAAGGCTTAATCGTCTTACAAACAGCTATATGTTACGAAACATAACCATATTACCATCACAAGCGGTCTTGGTTCTACAGGTGCATACAAGTAACCATGTTAAAAGCTATAACAGCTTTATAAATCCACGTATGGCATTACCTATGAATGACGTGGTTTCTCCAGACAAATACAATGACACTAAATATAGACGTCGATCGCCAGAGTGTATATTATAACACCAGCAGTGTGGTTACATATCGCCGACGGCGCACCCTCGTAATAAAATTACCGAATTTTGAAAGTGATTCGGCTAAGGAGTGTAGTATGAAACCGGTATTTGCAACTGCCTCACGCCGCCGCCACTAGATATTTCTCCAATATTTGTAACGCATTCCGTCTCGATGCCATGTATAGAGGTTCTGCGATATATCCACTGAGTTATAGACGATAATTGATTGAGAAGGATCACAAACAGTAGTAGATGGTGTGATGATTGATTTCATAAGAAATGTACACTATTATTTTCATCATGGCAGCGATAACAGCAACCATTACGAAATTGTCTCGAATGAAAAACAGTCCACAATTACACTTAACTCTATTTATTTTAAACCTGGAACATGGTTTCTGCTATAATAGTATAGCCTTCTTCAGAAGTCCTAAAAATGATCAAAATAACATCTAGACCAGTGATACAATCCACACATAAACTTCAAAACTAGGTAAGTGATAACATATTACTTACATACACACTAATAAATGAAAAGTGTCTTAGCCCAGCGGCTGCATCAACACCAGTAAAATAACTTCAATAGATATAAGCCTGTTTCGAATATAAGTAAAATTACATATGGCAACGTATGTACTCTGCCACTATCTCTGTTTTACTGGGCGCACTTGCCGGCGGCGGTGGTGTCGCGGTTCTAGGCGCGCAGTACGGAACCGCGCGACTGCTACGGTCGAAGGTTCGAATCCTGCCTCGGGCATGGATGTGTGTGATGTCCTTACGTTAGTTAGGTTTAAGTAGTTCTAAGTTCTAGGGGACTGATGACCACAGATGTTAAGTCCCATAGTGCTCAGAGCCATTTGAACCATTTGAACCATACTGGGCGCACGGTCGTCAAATGTGCTTCGCGGCATATGTACGAGTGTCTGGCGGTCAATAGCTATACGAACGATGTAAAAGGGGCGATATTTGGATGGTGCAGGACAAGAATTTCGATTTGGACTAGCTGAGACGCCATGAAAGTTCCTACAAAAGTGCACATTATGTATTGCTGGGACACTACACAATTTCCGAGAGGCCGGCTTGGCTCTTATTTTACATAGTCATGTGACGTCAGTGTAATACTGAGAGCCTTTTAGACGGCGAGTCACCATGCGGACGTTTCGCGGCAATGCATCAGCTACAGTGGGGCAGGTAAGCACAGCTGGACACAGCTCATATATTCCGTTAGGATCGCTAGGGAAAAAGCAGCTTGTGGTGAAGGCTGCCGGTCTTGCTTATGAGATGAAGGCAGAGCTCACCATCTGCAGCATCGTTGACAGAACCGACTGCGGACCTTTGGTGCAGAGCCGGGTGGAGGGTCTGAATCAGAGGCTCAGACGGTTTTGCGACCGTATTGGCTGCAGATTCCTTGACTTGCGCCATAGGGTGGTGGGGTTTCGGGTTCCGCTGAATAGGTCAGGAGTTCACTACACTCAGCTGGCGGCTACGCGGGTAGCGGAGGCTGTGTGGCGTGGACTGGGCGGTTTTTTAGGTTAGAAGGCCTCGGGAAAGTGCGGGATGGGCTGCAATGTCAAAGGGTGCTTGGCAATTACAGGACGTGCTTGGATCAAGGAACAGTCGGAATTATAGTTGTAAACTGTTGTAGTTGCGCTGGAAAAGTCCCTGAGCTTCAAGCGCTAATAGAAAGCACAGAAGCGGATATCGTTATAGGTACAGAAAGCTGGCTAAAGCCAGAAATAAGTTCTGCAGAAATTTTTACGAAGTCTCAGACGGTGTTCAGGAAAGATAGATTAGGCAGAATTGGTGGTGGAGTGTTGGTGTCTGTCAGTAGTGGTTTATCTTGTAGTGAAGTCGAAGTAGATACTCTGTGCGAATTGGTGTGGGTGGAGGTTATACTTAACAGCCGAATTAAGTTAATAATTGGCTCCTTCTACCGACCCCCAGACTCCGATGATACAGTTGCGGAACAGTTCAGAGAAAGTTTGAGTTATGTAACAAATAAATACCCCACTCATACGGTTATAGTTGGTGGGGACTTCAACCTACCCTCGGTATGTTGGCAAAAATACTTGTTCAAAACCGGTGGTAGGCACAAAACGTCTTCCGAGATTGTCCTAAATGCATTCTCCGAAAATTATTTAGAGCAGTTAGTCCAGGAACCCACGCGAATTGTAAATGGTTGCGAAAACACACTTGACCTCTTGGCCACAAACAATCCAGAGCTGATAGAGAGCATCATGACTGATACAGGGATTAGTGATCACAAGGTCATTGTAGCTAGGCTCAATACCATTTCTTCCAAATCCATCAGAAACAAACGCAAAATAATTTTATTTAAAAAAAGCGGATAAAGTACCACTAGAAGCCTTCCTAAAAGACAATTTCCATTCCTTCCGAACTGACTATGCGAATGTAGACGAGATGTGGCTCAAATTCAAAGATATAGTAGCAACAGCAATTGAGATATTCATACCTCATAAATTGGTAAGAGATGGAACGGATCCCCCGTGGTACACAAAAAAGGTCCGAACGCTGTTGCAGAGGCAACGGAAAAAGCATGCGAAGTTCAGAAGAACGCGAAATCCTGAAGATGGGCTAAAATTTACAGACGCGCGAAATTTGGCACGTACTTCGATGCGAGATGCCTTTAATAGGTTCCACAACGAAACATTGTCTCGAAATTTGGTAGAAAATCCGAAGAAATTCTGGTCGTATGTAAAGTACACAAGCGGCAAGACGCAGTCAATACCTTCGCTGCGCAGTGCCGATGGTACTGTTATCGACGACTGCGCCGCTAAAGCGGAGTTATTGAACGCAGTTTTCCGAAATTCCTTCACCAGGGAAGACGAATGGAATATTCCAGAATTTGAAACACGAACATCTGCTAGCATGAGTTTCTTAGAAGTAGATACCTTAGGGGTTGCGAAGCAACTCAAATCGCTTGATACGGGCAAGTCTTCAGGTCCAGATTGTATACCGATTAGGTTCCTTTCAGATTACGCTGATACTATAGCTCCCTACTTAGCACTCATATACAACCGCTCGCTCACCGATAGATCTGTACCTACAGATTGGAAAATTGCGCAGGTCGCACCAGTGTTCAAGAAGGGTAGTAGGAGTAATCCATTTAACTACAGACCTATATCATTGACGTCGGTTTGCAGTAGGGTTTTGGAGCATATACTGTATTCAAACATTATGAATCACCTCGAAGGGAACGATCTATTGACACGTAATCAACATGGCTTCAGAAAACATCGCTCTTGTGCAACGCAGCTAGCTCTTTATTCGCACGAAGTAATGGCCGCTATCGACAGGGGATCTCAAGTTGATTCCGTCTAGTAAGGTCATCCGAAGACCAGTATCAGCTGCAAAGCGATTTAGAAAAGATTGCTGTATGGTGTGTCAGGTGGCAGTTGACGCTAAATAACGAAAAGTGTGAGATGATCCACATGAGTTCCAAAAGAAATCCGTTGGAATTCGATTACTCGATAAATAGTACAATTCTCAAGGCTGTCAATTCAACTAAGTACCTGGGTGTTAAAATTACAAACAACTTCAGTTGGAAGGACCACATAGATAATATTGTCGGGAAGGCGAGCCAAAGGTTGCGTTTCATTGGCAGGACACTTAGAAGATGCAACAAGTCCACTAAAGAGACAGCTTACACTACACTCGTTCGTCCTCTGTTAGAATATTGCTGCGCGGTGTGGGATCCTTACCAGGTGGGATTGACGGAGGACATCGAGAGGGTGCAAAGAAGGGCAGCTCGTTTTGTATTATCGCGTTATGGGGGAGAGAGTGTGGCAGATATGATACACGAGTTGGGATGGAAGTCATTACAGCATAGACGTTTTTCGTCGCGGCGAGACCTTTTTACGAAATTTCAGTCACCAACTTTCTCTTCCGAATGCGAAAATATTTTGTTGAGCCCAACCTACATAGGTAGGAATGATCATCAAAATAAAATAAGAGAAATCAGAGCTCGAACAGAAAGGTTTAGGTGTTCGTTTTTCCCGCTCGCTGTTCGGGAGTGGAATAGTAGAGAGATAGTATGATTGTGGTTCGATGAACCCTCTGCCAAGCACTTAAATGTGAATTGCAGAGTAGTCATGTAGATGCCATTCTGGAACAGATTTCAATAGCGTGATCTGTGATGTCAGTATCCACAGGTATAGCGTCAGCAATGGTGAACACATGTGCTGCCCAGAGGCGTTTCACATATGGGATCGGTGTGAGCGCACCTTGGAGTTCTGTGGCGTGGTGGACAGGGGTGTGTGCTGTACCTCACATGATCGGCGAGGATGTGACGGCAGAGGAGGAGACGCTGCAGAATCGGGCCACTGCAAGCAGCCTGGTTGCTGCATCCCTAACCCACCAGCCTGAGGGCGGCACATGGACACCAGAGCAATGCCGTGGCAGCTGCGGCAGCCGGGGTAGGGTCAGGGAGATGGAGGCAGTGGTGGCGCCGGCGGAGGCGGCGGGGCAGTGGGGGTGGCGGCGTCAGGCGTCAGGCGTCGTGTGGCGGGCTGTATTTTTTATTAGCGATCTTTTGTTTGAACTGTATTCCATAGATTTGAACAACCTATAGGATGATGCCAATTTAAAAAACACTACTACATACATATGAAAAATATTTAATTAATTAATTTGCATAAATTTTTATATCAATGTGGTGTTAGCAGTACATTAGTTAAGGGGAAGGTGTGCACGAGTGGGTGACATGGAGCAGAACAGCAGGTTAAGCGCAGAACACTAGGTTAATTTGCATAATTTTATGTAAAATGCAGTACAATTGTTTAAGGGGGTGGGTGACAAAGAAGAATGCACCAGAAAGGGCGTTCAAAAGCATGTGAAATTCGATAAGTGTACCAGAAAATGGTGGGAGGACATAACATAATTTGGAATCAAAGGCGC
This sequence comes from Schistocerca gregaria, assembly GCF_023897955.1. NCBI lineage: Eukaryota > Metazoa > Arthropoda > Insecta > Orthoptera > Acrididae > Schistocerca > Schistocerca gregaria. The sequence goes on from NC_064931.1 coordinate 469,842,364, forward strand.
TACATTAGTGTAAGGAAATGGGGGTGACATGGAAAACCACTTAACTGAACAAAACGTTGAGTGATGACAAAGGCCCAAACATTAGGTTAAGACGCCCAGAGTAGAGTGCTGGACATTATGTTATGCAACATGTTTGCCCCATGTAATTGCTTCTTACAAGACCTACATGTTTCCAAACAGCAGAGAATGATGAGCAAGAGAAATCCAACCCTACAAACCGAATTTTTTTACAAATAAACAATGTACCCTTGTATTTCCTGTTATGAGACTCTTCCTTTCACCACCAGACCACCATCCTGGATTACATCATGGAAGGGACGACAGCACCCTCTGTTGTAGATACTGTGTACTAGGCACAGACCTCGTGGTGAACACACTGTTTCACGCCATTTTCCCCCACCCCAGAGAGTCATCTTGGATTACATCATGGAATGGACAACAGTGCCCTCTGGTGGCAGTACTGTGTACTAAGTCAGTAGGAGTCCGGACCTTGTGGCGACCACACTGGCTGTTGGTACTGCTTCTTTTGTTTAAATAAAGAATGCATGAAAAATAAAGACTTACGTCCAACACGGGCCAGGTCCTTTTCCTACCAATCCCTAGAAAGAGGTGGTGGTTGGATGACTCAGGTTAGTGGAGGTAGCTCAAGTGACCTATCTTCCTGCCATTTTCCTAGGTTGGTAGAGGTGTGTTGCATTGTCCAGATAGAATTTGTACTTCCTGCCATTTTCTGGGGGAGGGGTGGTTAGGTTAGTGGAAGTATCCCAATTGACCTATCGTCCCACCAAAATTCAAACTACCCACCAAAATCCGCCATATTGGATGACGTCATCAGATGACATCACAGCCGTCATCTTGGATGACGTCATCGCCGCCATCTTGGATTTGGGGTCACACTGCCTTTGTTCCACTACTGTGGTGAATTCAATATTCATTGTGTAAGTGAGTGAGTAAGAAAGAGGATGATGGCAGATCTCCTTAATTCAGAGCATGTGATGCAAACTGTATCCTTTCCAATGAGAGTGCAGGGGACCAGTAGCACAACCATAGACGACATTGTTGTTCATTATTCATTACTAGTCAGGCTTTCTGTTAGTAAAATGTTGAAATGCCTTTCAGACCATGATGTGCAAATTTTAACGCTAAAAGGTTTTGGTACACAGTTACATGTTAAATATAATTGTAAACTATTTATAAAAGCTAATCCAGTTGGAATACAGACCTCTTCAAGCCTCATTCAGGAACAAGAGTGGCAGGATGTTTACAGTGCTGATAACTTAGATGATAAATATAATGCTTTCTTCAACAGATATCTCATAATATTTGAAAATTACTTTCCATTAGAACGTTCAAAACAGGGTACTGGCATTAACAGGCAGCCTGGGTGGCTGACTAGGGGGGATGAGAATACCATGTAGATCAAAGTGGGAATTATATCAAAATCTTAGAAGCAGTCACAATAGAGCTGAAGCAGCCCATTACAAACAGTATTGTAAGGTTCAAATGGGTCTGAGCATTATGGGACTTAACATCTATGGTCATCAGTCCCCTAGAACTCAGAACTACTTAAACCTAACTAACCTAAGGACAACACACAACACCCAGCCATCACGAGGCAGAGAAAATCCCTGACCCGCCGGGAATCGAACCCGGGAACCCGGGCGCGGGAAGCGAGAACGCTACCGCACGACCACGAGATGCGGCCTATTGTAAGGTACTTCAGAATGTTATTAGGGAGACAAAATGTATGTTATACGCAAATAGAATAGCTATTTCTCAGAATAAAAAGGATAAAATTAAAACCGTATGGTCGGTCGCAAAGAAAGTGTCTGGTGAGCAGTGCCAGGTTGAGGATATAAAGTCAGTGCTTAGTCGAACTGTTTCAGTTACTGATAAGTCGGACATATGTACACTATTTAGTAATCACTTTCTGAATATAGCAGGTGAACTATGTAGAAGCTTAGTTTCACCAGGGAATCATACAACTCTCTTAGAAAATAGCTTTCCGAGACCGTTATTTGAAATACTCCTCCATGATACTGACAAAGGGGAGTCTGAGTCAATAACTAAATCACTAAAGGCTAAAGACTTTTATTGATACGGCATGGTATCTAGCAGAATGCTAAAATACTGTCCTGCATACTTTATCCCAGTACTTACCATATCTGTAACTTTTCCTTTCGGAATGATCAGTTTGCTGAGAAATTAAAGTACTCGGTAGTGAAAACATTTAATAAAAAAGGAGAAAGGGAGAATATAGACAGTTTTAGGCCTATTTCTACGCCATCGGTGTTAGCTAAAGTGATTAAAAAGAGTAATTGATCATTTCAAGTCACATAATTTGCCGTCAAACGTACAGTTAGGTTTCGAAAAGCGGTTTAACAGTTGGAAATGCTACATTATCGTTTCTCTGTGAGGCTCTGGACGGATAAAATAAAATGTTGCGAACGCTAGGCGTTTTCTTTATCTGAGGCATCTAATTGTGTTGATCACAAAATATTTCTGCAGAAGTTAGGCCATTATGGAGTAAGGGAAGTAGCTCACAGTTGGTTTACGTCTTACTTTAAGAACAGAGAGCAGAATTTCATTCTCTGCTATACTGAGAATAGCTACAATGTGCAATCACAATGTGCATATTTAAGTGGGGGCTGGCCCAGAGGTCGATGTTGGGGCTGCTACTGTTTCTTATTTATATAAATGATATATCTTCTGGTTTTAGAGGTGATTCTAAAATATTTCTGTTTGCTGACGACACCAGCATCGTAGCGAAAGATGTGTGCAGTATTGACATAGTTCAAACAATGCAGTTCAAGACATAAGTTAATGAATTGTAGAAAATAAATTGATGCTATATCACAGTAAGATAGTAGATAGTAAGCTGCCCTGGAATGCCCATGTTTAGGGTCTTATTCAAAAACTATATGCTGCTTTATTTACCATTAGAACACTAGAACGGTATCTGAAATAAGCCATAGCTCAACACGTAAAAGTAATCCATTTTGCTTATTTTCATTCCCTTATGACGTATGATATTATTTTTCGGACAACTTGTCTCATTCAAAAAGCGTATTTTTGGCTCAGAAACGGGTGGTTCATGAAATATTTTATGTAAGTTCTCGAACCTCTTAACGATTCCTGTTCAGTAGCCTGGGAAATCTGAAACTGGTCTCTTAATACATAATTTCTTTAATATCGTTTGATGGTAACAACATCGGATTATTCCCAAGAGTCAACAGCTTTCTCTCAGTTAATACTAGTCAGAAACCCAGTTTGTATTTGGAGCACACCTCCTTGACTCTTGTGCTGAAAGTCGTACAGTGTTCTGCTACAGCCTTTTTCAGTAAGCTTCCACAAGAATTCAAAAATTTTAGCAGTAATCCACGCACTTTCAAGTCTAATCTGAACAGTTTCCTCATGGTTCACTCCTTCTATGTAGTCGAGGAACTCCGGTAAAAATTTAAAAAAATTAAGCTAATTCCTGTGTTGCATTGTTGATTATTTTTATTTAATATTATTCACATACGTTTCATTTGATCTATTATTACTCTTCTGTTATAATTTCATGTACTGACTCTTTCCATGACCATGCAGTCTTGCTTATCAGTTTGTTGCTACGGAACATGACATATGACGACTCTCAGAAGGGAGATCCTATATATAGCCACCATAGCAAAGAACACATCGAAGTATCCACACACATATTTACATGCAAACAAATAATTGAATTTTAAATACTTGCATCAAAATATATTCATTGATATGTTCATTTTTATAGTACAAAGGAAAGCCAAATACCTGTTCTTTGGAAGCACACAAGTGAACTTTAGTTACACCTTAAGACTGACTGAAACGTAGTTAGTAAACCAAAACTTATTAAAAGTACTAGCTGTTGCAGAGTCAACCGATTTCGTCAGAATACATCACCAACACGAATGAAAATGGACACTTCTGTTAAACTTTTAGTCGGCAATCCCTTCCCCACTCTCTCTAATTGGAACCTTGTTTATTGGTTTTGCAAAGGAAACCTTGATTGGGAATTGAAGTCGCTTAAAATGAGTGGGTATATAGGTTGGTAACATTGGCATGCAGAGTATTAGAGAGACTTCTTCAGCCGCTGAATCTGTGGGGATAGTAACTTATATTACAGTATTTCGCACGGTTTTAATCTGTGGACGAGTATGATTACAAAGTTAAGAAGGTTCAGATATTATAGTGGTATTCGAATCATAAGCTGATAAGCTATAAATACAACTTTCCTGTGTTCTGTTACAACCAACCTTAAACAATAAGAAGAAACAACACTTCGTTCTGTGTACACATTTTGTTTAAAATTATATGTAAGTGGAAATAATACATATAGGAGGAACAGTTTGCCAAACGATTTAAGTGCCTTAATACCGTAGGTAAAACTGGCTGCGAGAAAGGAAACTAAACCGAACATTATCATAGCACAGCATTTTCTTTCTCACAATCGGTTTTAAAAGAAAACCTGTATATTGTTGTTTAAAAAAAAGTCTATGTCTGTCTGTAAGTTTATTATCGTATTGTGCAAAAATTTGAAACAAATCGATCAAGGAATTTTTGAGATTTTTGCTTTGCCTCTTGTATGTTACATATATTCATTTGTTATACATATTTTAAAAAAATATAATAAAGGAGTGCCCAAATTTTATTTGAGCATCGTGTAAATGTTTGAAGGAAATTGATAAAGAACATTTCGAGATTTTTGCTAACAATGTTTCCTCTTTATGTGTTACGTATATATTTATCTGCAGTATATATTCAAAATGTATAGCCTATACCCATCGAAATGTTTGTTAGAGAAACATATAAAAAGCTGAAGTAAATCGGTGAAGAATTTTCAAGATTTTTGCTATGAACGTCTCCTCTTTATACATTACACACACACACACACACACACACACACACACACACATATATATATATATATATATATATATATATATATATATATATATATATCGATCAAAAACGTCATTAGTCTAGTGACTGCTAAAAAACGTTTCTAGGTTTTCGCTAATAACGTTTCCCTTTCATATATATTAAACTATGTATATCCAAATGTTTGGAGAAGTATCGTGAAAAATTTGAAATAAATCGGTTATGAACTTTTGGAGGATTTTGACAACAACGTAGATGCATTGGTGTCCAAAATTAAAGCAACAAAAGGAAATTTTTGCAAGGTTGCTTTTATTTTGCCACTAAAAAGTATAAACAGGTGACAGTAAAGTGGAAACAATGTAAAGAATTCAGAACGTAAACAACTGCAACGTGCATAACGGTAGACAACAATGTTCTTCCTTTCTTTCAGCTCAGCGAATTTACACATACATTCCGACAACTGGTTAATGTTACCAGTATGGAGTGTGACCACCTACGGCAACAATACACGCCTGACAAAGACGGGGCATGCTGTGAATGATATCACCCACATGATGAAGCAATAATGCTCATTCTTCCTGCAGACCTCCTTGTAGTCTTAGAGAGTGGTTGGTGGATGCTGGAGTTATGCAAGGCGACTCCCTAGTGCATCCCAGACATTCTGTATAGGTTTCAAATCGGGGGAGCGAGCAGGCCACGCTGTGCGTGCAGTATTTTCCGTTTCCAAGAAAACATCATCTATCCAAGCTCTATGACGTCGATTATTATCGTCAATCAATAAGAAGACTGTGCCCAAAGCACCTAGCAGCCACCGCAAATGAGGTCCCAAGATCTCGTCACGATACTTGATAGCAGTTAAACCTTGCCGGTTCACCCGTACAATTTCATGAAGAGGGGTTCGCGTGGTAAACATAATGCCTGCCGTTAGCATTAGGGACCCTCCTCGATATCGGTCACTTTCCACAATGTTTGGGTCCTGAAATCGTGTTCCACGTTCCCTCGGGGCCACATCAGTTTGCGACTGTCCTGCTTCTTTTCTTTCCATGCCCCCCCCCCCCCCCCCCATCGCAGAAAGTCTGGTAGGCATCTTCTCAGTGGCATACTGCACCGTCTGAGACTGTGTACGCAGCGATTGTGGATCGGGGCTACGCGGCAGACACTACCTCGACTTATAGGTGCCCCGACGTCCTAGTTGGCATGGTTGCCCTTGACCAGAATGCCATCTTCCGCGCAGAGCACATTCGGACGGACATCTGTTGACAGTTTGTATGATTATATTGAATTAGACACAGGACGGGGATATAGCGATTTGTTGCTTTAATTTTGGGAACAAGTGGATACAGGGTGGTCCATTGATAGTGACCGGGCCAAATATCTCACGAAATAGGCATCAAACGAAAAAACTACAAAGAACGAAACTCGTCTACCTTGAAGGGGGAAACCAGATGGCGCTATGGTTGGCCCGCTAGATGGCGCTGCCATAGGTCAAACGGATATCAACTGTGTTTTTTTGAAATAGGAACCATCATTTTTTATTACATATACGAGTAGTACGTAAAGAAATATGAATGTTTTAGTTGGACCTCCTTTTCGCTTTGTGATAGATGGCGCTGTAATAGTCACAAACGTATAAGTACGTGGTATCACTGGACGATGACAGATTATTTGCACGTAAACCGGCATAATATGCACTATTGGGCAACGGAAAATTCACGATGGCTGCGACAAGTGGAACATCAGCGACCTTGGCGGGTTAATGTATGGTGCGGCATTATGGGAGGAAGGATAATTAGCTCCTATTTTATCGATGTTAATCTAAATGGTGCAATGTATGCTGATTTCCTGCGTAATGTTCTACCGATGTTACTAAAAGATGTTTCACTGCATGACAGAATGGCAATGTCCGGCACATGGCTCGCGTGCGGTTGAAGCGGTATTGAATAGCATATTGTCCCGGCGGAGGTTCGAGTCCACCCTCGGGCATGGGTGAGTGTGTTTGTCCTTAGGATAATTTAGGTTAAGTAGTATGTAAGCTTAGGGAGTGATGACCTTAGCGTTTAAGTCCCATAAGATTTCACACACATTTGAACATTTTTTGAATAGCATATTTCATGACAGGTGGATTGGCCCGCCCGTTCACCGGATCTGACGCCCCGGATTTCTTTCTGTGGGGAAAGTTGAAGGATATTTGCTATCGTGATCCACCGACAGCGCCTGAGAACATGCGTCATCGCATTGGCAATGCATGTGCGAACATTACGGATGGCGAACTACTCGCTGTTGAGAGGAATGTCGTTACACGTATTGCCAAATGGATTGAGGTTGATGACATCATTTTCAGCATTTATTGCATTAACGTGGTATTTACAGGTAACCAAGCTGTAACAGCATGCGTTCTCAGAAATGATAAGTTCACAAAGGTACATGTATCACATTGGAACAACCGAAATGAAATGTGCAAACGTACCTATGTTCTGTATTTTATTTTAAAAAACCTACCTGTTACCAACTGTTCGTCTAAAATTGTGAGCTATATGTTTGTGGCCATTACAGCCCATCTATCACAAAGCGAAAAAAGTGGTGTAACTAAAACATTCATATTTCTTTACGTACTACATGAATATGTAATAAACAATGGTAGTTCATATTTTAAAAAAACGCAGTTGATATCAGTTTGACTTATGGCAGCGCCATCTAGCGGGCCAACCGTGGCGCTATCTGGTTTTCCCCTTCAAGCTAGACAAGTTTCGTTCTTTGTAGTTTTTTCGTTTGACGCTTATTTCTTGAGATATTTGGCCCGGTCACGATCAATGGACCACCCTGTATATTAAAGATATGCACCATATGTCCGTCTGAATATTTATTAGTTTATTAGAGTAACTTGTATAAACTTGTCAATCGGTGAAGAACTTTTCGAGATTTTTACTAACCTACCTTAAAAAATGTGTAACCTATGTCCATTCGAAGTTTGTCAGAGTATCATGCAAAATCTGAAGGAACATCTCGGGTATTTGCTACCTACGTTTCCCGTTTATGTGATATGTATATTTATGCTCCATATATACTTTAAAAAATTTGGGCTGTCTGAACGTTTACTAGAGTACGAAGTTGCATTGCCTGTGTTGTTCAGAATTACGATTCAACGTTGCTTCGAACATGCATGCATGTCCGAACTAACAGGTACTGCAGTGACTACAGCCGTTATGAAATACATGTAATGTATTCGCAGTTACGAATATGGACAAATATCAGCTGTATAATGGAATGACGACAATGAAAATTTGTGACGTGCAGCGACTCGAACCCGTATTTACAGCTTATCGAGGGCGGTCGCCTTACATTAGGCTATCCTAGCACGCTCCAGTGCCAAACCCAAACTTACACATGTGGTAAACCATGTGTCCACAGTCTGCACTCGTACAACTATCGATATAAACCCGTCCAGACGGTAACAGCGTCACCTGGTGAGATGTGACTGCCAATCAGACACACGCACGGTGCATGTAGTGTCAGTGATCTTACCGTCTGTGTGTGGAATGGGGAAGGCGTGCAATCTATTTGGGTTTGACCGGGGCCAGATTGTGATGGCCCAGAGGCTTGCCATGAGCATTTTGGAAACTGTACGAGTTGTCGGATGTTCGAGGAGTGCTGTGGTGAGTGTTTTCAACACGTGGCGAAACCAAGGTGAAACCAAGTCGAGACGTCGTGGGATTGGGTGGCCACCCCTCATTACAGATGTCGAACGTCGTAGGCTGGGCAGACTGGTAAAAAAGGACAGGCGGCAACTGTCGCTGAACTAACACCAAACTTTAATTATGGGCAGAGTACAAGCGTGTCTGAACATATAGTACACCGAACACTCCTAAACATGTGCCTCCGCAGACCCTTGCATGTGGCAGTGTTAACACCACGGCATCGCCAACTACGACTGAAATGACACGTGGCTATCGGCCCTGGACACTGGCGCAGTGGCGTGTGTCTGATGTATCACGATCCCTTCTTCATTATGCCGTTGGAAGGGCGTGAATCCGTCGTCTTCCAGGGGAACAGCTCCTTGACACCTGTACTGTGGGAAGAAGGCAAGCTAGCGGCGGCTCCATTATGCTCTGGAAAACATTCGCCTGGGCATCCTTGGGTCCAGTGGAGCTTGTTCAAGGCACCATGACGGCCAAGAAGTATCGTACACTGGCTGCAGGTCCTGTACACATATTCACGAGGATCATGTTTCCAGACGGCAGTGACATTTTTCAACAAAGTAATGCTCCATGTCACTAGGACAGCAGTGTGATGGCGTGCTTCGAATAGCACAGTGGTGAGTTTCAATTGATGTGCTAGCCTCTCAACTCGCAAGATCTGAACCCGATCGAACACATCTGGGATGTGGTTGAAGATGGCATCAGAGCTCATCGCCCTCCTCCTCGGAATTTACGGGAATTGGGTGACTTGTGTATGCAGATATGGTGCCAACTCCCTCCAGCCGCCTACCACGGTCTCATTGCTTCCATGCTATTAGGCGCTGCCGCTGTTATCCGTGCCAAAGTTCGACACACCGGCTGTTAGGTAGGTCGTCATAATGTTCTGATTGGTCAGTGTGTATTCCCATACAGGGAGATATTTTAATTCAAAGCCGCTTGTCCGGTAAGCTTCCTACTCAAGTTGTTGTTGGTGCTGAAGCTGATATACAGGGTGAGTCACCTAACGTTACCGCTGGATATATTTCGTAAACCACATCAAATACTGACGAACCGATTCCACAGACCGAACGTGAGGAGAGGGGCTAGTGTAACTGTTTAATACAAACCATACAAAAATGCAAGGAAGTATGATTTTTAACACAAACCTACATTTTTTTAATGGAACCCCGTTAGTTTTGTTAGCATATCTGAACATATAAACAAATACGTAATCAGTGCCGTTTGTTGCATTGTAAAATGTTAATTACATCCGGAGATATTGTGACCTAAAGTTGACGCTTGAGTTCTACTCCTCCGCTGTTCGATCGTGTGTATCGGAGAGCACTACAACATACATCGCGTTTCTACAGAATGATCTGCCAACGTTGCTCGAAAATGTCCCACTGGAAACGCGTCGACGTATGTGGTATCAGCATGATGGTGCACCTGCACATTCTGCACTTAACACTAGGCTGACCCTTGACAGGATGTTCGACGGGCGTTTCATAGGACGTGGAGGACGCATAAATTGGCCAGCCCGTTCTCCTGATCTTACACCTCCGGACTTATTTCTGTGGGGTACGTTAAAGGAGAATGTGTACCGTGATGTGCCTACAACCCCAGAGGATATGAAACAACGTATTGTGGCAGCCTGCGGCGACATTACACCAGATGTACTGCGGCGTGTACGACATTCATTACGCCAGAGATTGCAATTGTGTGCAGCAAATGATGGCCACCACATTGAACATCTATTGGCCTGACATGTCGGGACACACTCTATTCCACTCCGTAATTGAAAACGGAAACCACGTGTGTACGTGTACCTCACCCCTCATGGTTTTTTACATGTGCGTCAGTGAAAAAGACCAATAAAAAGGTGTTAGCATGTGGAATTAATGTGCTGTTCCAGTCTCTTCTGTACCTAAGGTCAATCACCGTTCCCTTTGGATCCCTACGGAATTCGGTGCTCTCCGATACACACGATCGAACAGCGGAGGAGTGCTACTCAAGCGTCAACTTTAGGTTACAATATCTCCGGATGTAATAAACATTTTACAATGCAACAAACGGCACCGATTACGTATGTGTTTATATGTTCAGATGTGCTAACAAAACTAACGGGGTTCCATTTAAAAAAAAACCGTAGGTTTGTGTTAAAAATCATACTTCCGTGCATTTTTGTATGGTTTGTATTAAACAATTACACTAACCCCTCTCCTCACGTTCGGTCTGTGGAATCGGTTCGTCAGTATTTGATGTGGTTTACGAAATATATCCAGCGGTAACGTTAGGTGACTCACCCTATATATATATATATATATATATATATATATATGTGTGTGTGTGTGTGTGGTTTTGAATGGCAGATATTATACCCAGATATGGCATTTTTACGTGTTTAACTGCTGGGGTGATGTCACTTCCGAGTGTAGTTTGATGCTGTTTGTTCAGTTAATGTTTTATCTGTTGAGAGATTGTATTAGTGACAGAAGGACCATAACTATTGGCTGCGCGGGATTAGCCGAGCGGTCTTAGGGGCTGCAGGCGGCTGGTCCCGGCAGAGGTTCGAGTTCTCCCTCGGGCATGGGTGTGTGTGTTTGTCCTTAGGATAGTTCAGGTTAAGTAGTGTGTAAGCTTAGGGACTGATGACCTTAGCCTCTAAGTCCCACAAAATTTCACACACATTTGATTCAAACATAACTATTGTTTATTGCGTTACGTTTTATGGCTTCTGTTTCTTGTTGGATTTTTGTTATGTTGAAGTGGAAATCTGTGGACTCTGTATAGTACTGATCTATATGCTGCTTTTTGTGGGCGGAACACACTCGAGGTGGTTGCAATATGCTAAACTAAAAAACACAAAAAATATAAAAGTAACTGGTAGTAGAAAATACAAATAAATAATTATTCCACATAGTCACTGTTTCCAAATGTAGCCAATATGGCCACAACTAGTTAGGAACTTCGTCTATCCAAACGGGTGACGCAATAGGTCTTTTGCTGCTCTATTATCGTCGTCTCGATTCGACGCACCTTGGGTAATGAATTAACGAACCACGTAGATGCACCAAGGAGGCCACTATCCGCAACGACATGAACCGGAAACTACAACTGGAGCCTAGAAACCCCTTAGTTCTGATGTGTAAGTTAAAATCCACCCTAACATTCTATCTTGATTCAGGCACAATACATGGTGTTGTGAAATAAAAAAAATGGTTCAAATGGCTCTGAGTACTATGGGACTTAACTTCTGAGGTCATCAGTCCCCTAAAACTTAGAACTACTGAAACCTAACTAATCTAAGGACAACACGCACTTCCACGCCCGAGGCATGATTCGAACCTGCGACCATTGCGGTCGCGCGGTTCCAGAAAGTAGCGCCTTGAACCGCTCGGCCACTCCGGCCGGCGTTGTGAAATCAGATGTATCTTTTGGAAACGCTCTGTGTTGTATTCTATAACAGACATTCTTGATGGTAACGTAATCATTCTGCTCGGCCTCCATGTCAAATAGGCCACACGAACTAATTGAAGAGTTCATAACAATAAGAACCTGAGGCCTGTTTTCCGTTTTCGTGGTTTCAGAGTATACATGCCCGGGATCCACTATTTCCTTTAATCAAATTTAGCAGAAACAGCTCCTGTCCTGAGCTATTGCAGCTTAGAGAAAAGGTGATTCTACGGAAAAATTTGTGCAAAACGTCCCTAGCAAAAACGACGTTTCCCAGTTGACGAGGACTATGCTCGTGTGACAGTTATCGACAGTCAAATCTGACCCTTTGTGTTCGCCTTGCTAGTAATTGTTGTAGTCTTTCAGTACAGTCCTTGTCTGTGTTGAGATTCGGTGTCTGTCGTTCTGTAATGCATTCCGAAGGTAGCGTCCAGTGGCGTAAAAAAAAAAAAAAAAAAAAAAAAAAAAAAATAAAAAAAAATAAAAATAAAAATTAAAAAAAAAATAAAAAAAAACAAACAAAATCGAGAAATAAAATATAATTAAAAAGAAGACGCTGATGGGCGAGGAAAGCATATCTTACTGCAAAACGTGTTGGAACTGACTGCAAGTATGAACTGTTTCCGTTTTTTTTTCTTCAATAAATCAGTACATTTTTCTATCAGAAAAATATGTAGTATAAGTGATACCCGCTCCCAATGGTTGCAGGTGTAAAAGATTGCCATGTTTTCCGTCGACAACAGCTGAACAAAGGAAACAACTTTTCTTAGAGTTGAGTAAAAGAAAGATCAATACTCTAATTTCACGGATCTCATCACAGTTGAGAATGTGAAATAACGAAGGCCGAGAAAAGTAGTGCATAAAGAGGGAGCAGCTGGTGAGGATGATGCAAGTTCACTGTTGCACACGACGTTTTTTGATCACTAAGTCCAATTACTTCGGTGTTTGGAGAGGCATTCATGGCCTTTGATGCTCTTTGTCGAGGTCGACCAAGTACTATTCAGCAGCGTCTGATCCCTAACAACTTTCTACAGAGGAAAAGAGAGGAAAGCGCAATAACAGGCCTCGTGCAGTTCCTCGTTCACTAAAAGAACTTACTAAGCAGCACCGACACTCGAACTTAGGACCTTTGCCTTTCCTGGGCAAGTGCTTTACGGACTGAACTGCCCAAGCACGACTCAAGAATCGTCCTCACAGCCGTACTTCCACAAGTACCTCCTCTCCTACCTCCCATGCTTCACGGAAGTTCTCCTGGAAGAAAGTATAATGCGGAGACATGGCTTAGCCACAACCTGTGGGACGTTTCCAGAAACTAAGAGCTCCTATTACTCTCACATAAGAGATATCTGCCGGAAAATCTGCGAAAAAAATGAGCGAAATGTTTCTGGATGAGCATCAGATTGATGTGTAGTAAAAACTCTCCTGGGAAGTGTTCAACACGTTCACTATATTATGTGGATATCGACAAATGGCTCAAATGGCTCTGAGCACTATGGGACTTAACATCTATGGTCATCAGTCCCCTAGATCTTAGAACTACTTAAACCTAACTAACCTAAGGAAATCACACAACACCCAGTTATCACGAGACAGAGAAAATCCCTGACCCCGCCGGGAATCGAACCCGGTAACCCGGGCGCGGGAAGCGAGAACGCCACCGCACGACCACGAGCTGCGGACGGATATCTACAGTCCGACACTTTTTCTACCTTGACGCATTAAAGAAACAGATAACTAATTTTAGTGCTAGTGACAAAGCCGGATTGGTTTCGCAAAAGCTAATTCAATTACGGAGGGCGGAAGCGTTTCATGAGCCAAAAATACACTTCAAATAGAATTCACACCAGGGATTAGCTGCAGCTGTATCTTTCGATAGCATGCAAAACCATCCTCTACCTTATCTAGAGGATGGTTTTGCTTGCAATCGAATGATAAATGCAAAACCTTAACTAGAGTATGTTTTTGCATGTAATCGAAAGATACAGCTGCCGCTGTGTAATATTTTAGGCGAGATAGCAATGATGTTATGTTTATGGCATTCATGAACTTTCCAGTCATGAAGCCATATATTCATGTATCATGAAGAAGTTGCCAAAAGCGGGCAGAACATATCGACCTTTTTTTTTTTTTTGATATCTTACTGGAAAAACGAGCAACATTTGGAAATAGATATAGTTTTGATTTCGCATAGAAGCGCTCGTCAGAATAAAAATTTTGTCGCGATGTACTTTCTGTATATGCAGACTCACGGCCTGAAAATTTTCCATAAACTAACCTATCTCTTTCCCATAAGAAGTTATTCCTTGTGGCCCAAAGATCAGAATCTCTCCTTAATTTCACTTAAGAAACAATTTTAATTGATTGAACTTCCTGGTGACGAGGAAACAGTCATTACGTCTTCTAGAAAACGTCCTGCACCTACCAATGAGGTGCACTAGTCATTGAAATTCAGTATCAAAGAAGTTACTTTAAGCCTTCAGCAAAGAAAATAATTAAACTGAAAGGACTTAGAATGTATAAAACACAGGCATCCAAGAGCTACATTTTTTGTGCGGGACAGTTCAAATGGTTCAAATGGCTCTGAGAACTATGGGACTCAACTGCTGTGGTCATTCGTCCCCAGAACTTAGAACTACTTAAACCTAACTAACCTAAGGACATCACAACATCCATGCCCGAGGCAGGATTCGAACCTGCGACTCTAGTAGTCACACGGTTCCGGACTGCGGGCCTAGAACCGCGAGACCACCGCAGCCGGCATGCGGGACAGTTATACAGTATCTTGTCGCACTGCTGAAATTCGAAACAACCATATGAGTTGACTTTAGTCAGGTTTATGAGGACGTAACCAAGGTTAAGAAGTAAAAATCTTAAGAACTGAAGGCTCTTTTGCTGTTCTTGACGGATGAGAGCCATAACGATTTCAATAAAGTGGTTGTCTGTGGTGAGGAAGAGGATAGTCCGAATATGGGTATGATTAAATCTAAAACAGTATTGTAGAGAACCACTGACAGTTCGATATGTTCAGTTCTGTGAACCTGTAATGTAACACAGTCTTTTGGTATTTGATACATTGGCGTACTATTAGGTTAATAAAGTATTATTACTTCAGCTACTGTATCATTCCTTCTTATTCCAGGCTAAATTTAATGATAAAAACAATCTGTGTTAGTGAGGACTGTACTTTGAAAAAATTTGTCTTGTAGCTAGACTGAAATGTAAGTTAGGACAACATCATAGGAATGTTTCAGACACGCCTAGGAAACGATACAAAAATTGTCGTTGCTAATAAGACGATTTATATTGCATTACAAAATTTTTCCTCTTTCCTGAAAAATGTAAATTTTTGACAAAGGATGTTTTTGCTATGAATTCATCAATTTTTATTGCAACTTTGTGCTTATACGGCAATTTGTTGCTGATATTACCTTTTTAAAACAACACGATACACGTGGGCGTCTATCATGTTATTGAGAAATTGACTGAAAAACTCGATGAAACTGGTTAGAGACAGAAAATGTTTTATGATGATAATTTCCTTGCTAATGGCTGCATCTTGGGAGTGATCTTGCATGGGGCCAAACGACTCACAGTTTCTCAATTGACTATGGCTACACCCACTTATTAGACCGATGACCTCGCTGTTTCGTCTCTTCCGCCAAACAGCCCAACAACACCAACTTATTCTAACACCACACCATCAACCATTTTTCTGATTGGGTGCTTCAGTATACTTCGTCTGTTTGCCCCCTCTGACACGGGGCGTCATGAGTGATCGTCGATTTGGGTGTGGGGGTGGGGGAAGGAGGATATTTGTGGTACCAGTCTATGTCACACATTGCAGAAATCAGTTGTGATTATGCTAACTGAAGTAGTGGGTCCTCTGGTCTCCGCCATTTGCTAGAGCCGCAACTGCAGCGAAATGAACTTCGTACTAGACCGACCTATCGCAACAAGCTAATCTGAAGACGAGGTATAAACCGATGGACGTGAACCCTCGCCGCCGCCTCGCCACCGCGCCACCACTAGAGTCATGGCCACTGGTTTCTGAGTATATCACAGCTTTCTACAGCCCATAATCTGTGTGACTACAGAAGAGAGTGCATCAGTTTTGGTCAGGGTTTTCGAAATTTTTCCCCAGCCGTAAGGCGAATCCCAGAATTACACCTAATCTCTCTACAAATATATTTACATTTGGGAATATCCCTTTCCGTTTCCTTACACCTTGGCATCATCTGCCGGCTTAATAGTCCCTGATTTCTGTTCACCTCTCCATCAACTAACCCCCCCTCCCCCCCTCCCCCCCCCATAAAAGCAGTCAGTAAAATTAAAAAGTCTCTCTCTAGAATAGGACCTGATGTATCGTTTTAAATAATATATGTAAATAAGGATGGCCTGCAACATTTCCTTTGCTAGGAGGATGTCTACAGATCCATTTGTAAGCAATCAATGTTTTTGTTAAAGCGGTACATCAAGTTCGATTCTAGAGACTTTCCAGTTTCATTGACTCCCCTTGGGGCGATGGGTGGGTCGACTGAGAGCTTAACAGAAAACAGGTATTACTCTGCTGGCAGGTGATGCCTAGAGATACTTTTGGAGCCCTGAAGGAAGACATTCGTGGCCGGCAATTGGCTTCCGACGAAGAGGTGCACGGCTGGGTAAAATCATGGTTCCGCAGGTAACCGCAAACATTTTTGCATGAAGGCACTGACCGTCTTGTCTCACAGTGGGATAAATATATTAACAGTTATGGCGATTACTTTTGAAATAATAAGCGGTTTGCTTACTTTTTCCATCTGTCTCGTTTTCATTTTGCTACCGTTTATAGCAACAGAAACAGGATGTAGTTTGTGCAAGACTCGATGTCTATATGAAGCTATACTGAAACGGAAGAGGCAAGTAAAATACAAATGTGATCATGGAGTCGTGTAGTGAACAGTCTGTTATTGCATAGTCTTCTTCTTTAATACTATTCTTATAGCTAATCAGCTGTATCTTAATTAAATACTCAAAGTCTTACATTAAACTGAAAAATGTTGAACAATGTTGCCTAGATGAGTCATTTATTAATGAGTAATCCGAAATGACCGACTGGAGACGGCTCAGCGGAAGAACTTTCCGTAGTACGAAGCAATAAAAACAAAAAAGTATTGAAAGATGATGTCACTCATCATAGTATGCTACACGATGTTTTATTATCAGCTAACACTTTATAGATGGGGAATACCAGAATAGGTCGTGATCTTAACGTAATGGAGATCCTAGAACGTACGACATCGAAATTCGTTGCATATTTCATATGCCGCGAATACAATGGCCTACTGTGTTGTGTCACCATGAAACATTAGGGTGTGGTACGAGGAGCTATCCTTGGAAGCGCAAAGGTCTAGGGTCCGCTATGTAAGATGGCCAATCAGTCCTTGTGATTTACACGCCTAACATCAAGCAACATCGTCCAGTATCTCAAGCGCCAAACAGGATAGCTCAAACCATTCCAAAAAGGAACTTGATTCTTCATGAGGGAACACTATAAATTTCCACACTTTTTTTGAATTGAGGTCTGCTTAGTAATAGAAAATAGGTGATAATAGTATATTACCTTACTGAGTTAAAGGTCAATGTGCTATTAAGTCAAGCGATATAATTATTACTGGTGTTATTACTTACAGCTGTTCTTGTTTACCTTGAAGATAAATACGTGCCATATTGCTATTACATTTCATTCTTGCAACAAAATACCTAGTGACACAAGTGTCAGAAAAAGTGAAAATCAATCATTCGACAGGTATATCCAAAAGCACGACGAAGCTTCCACAGAAAGGCACAGGAAAATTGAATTTTCTTTCGTAATGAAAAAGAGATATTGTCAGAAAATGTACTCAACTTTTGATGGATGGAGCTGTAACTATCTCGGTGCTCTTGCTTGTTATTAAAACAGATTTGTCTCCTGGTGTGTTTGGAAATTATTGAGTACTGGATAGAAAACGGACAACGTGTACGCACAAAATACTGTCTCAAATTCCACGAGTAAAAGCAGAGTGAAATGACTCCATCTCAATTGCAATGTTATCTGCCAGATTTAACGTGTTACTTGTTTTCAGCGGGATAAATTAATGCTACTATGTTCATCATTAGCATGCTAGTGTAAAAACTGACACTATATTAGATAAGAGCAAAATTCGTGCATTTCGCAATCTTATATACACTGAATCTCCAAAGAAACTAGTATAGGCATGCATATTCAAATATAGAGATATGTAAACAGGCCTCATACAACGTTGCACTCGGCAACGCATAAATGAGTCAATGAGCGTCTGAAGTAGTTGTTATATCGGTTACTGCTGCTACGATTGCAGGTTATCAAGATTTAAGTGAGTCTGAGCGTGGTGTTATATTCGTCACAGGAGCAATGGTGCAGAGCATCTCCAAGGTAGCAATGAGGTAGGGATTTTCTCGTACGACCATTTCACGAGTGTACCGTGAATATCAGGAATCAGGTAAAACATCAAATTCCCGAAATCTCTGCGGCCGGAAATAGATCCTGCAAGAACGGGACCAATGACGACTGAAGAGACTCTTTCAACGTGACAGAAGTGCAACTCTTCCGCAAATTCCAGCAGATTTCAATGCTGGGCCGTCAACAATTGTTAGCGTGTGAAGCATTCAACGAAACATAATCGATATTGGCTTTCAGAGCCGAAGGCCCTCTCGTGAACTCTTTATGACTGCTCGACACAAAGCTATACGCCTTGCCTCGGCCCGTCAACGCCGGCATTGGACTGTTGATAACTTGAAACATGTTGCCTGGCCGGACAAGTCTCGTTTCAAATTGTATCGAGCGGATGGATGTGTACGGTATAGAGACAACTTCATGAATCCATGCACCGTGCATGTCAGCAGGGGATTGTTGAAGCTGGTGGAGGTTCTGTAGTGGTTTCGGCCGTGTACAGTTGGAGTGATAGGGGACCCCTAATACGACTAGGAACGACTGTGACGGGTGACACGTACGTAAGCATCCTGTCTGATCACCTGCATCCATTCATGTCCATTGTGCATTCCGACGGACTTAGGCAATTCAAGCAGAACACTGCGACGCCCCACATGTCCAAAATGGTTACAGAGCGGCTCCAGGAACACACTTATGAGTTTAAACACCTCCGCTGGCCACCAGACTCCCCAGACATTATTGAGCATATCTGGGATGGCTTGCAACGTGCTGTTCAGAAGAGGTCTCCACCCCCTCGTACTCTTACGGATGTATGGTCATCCCTGCAGGAGTCATGATGTCAGTTCACTCCAGCACGACTTCAGATATTAGTCGAATCCATGCCACGTCGAGCCGCGGCAGGTTGTGCGTGCTCGCGGGGGCCCTATATGACATTAAGCAAGTGTGCCAATTTCTTTGACTTTTCAGTGTCTAAGCTGGCTACTGCTTTTTCGTTTGTATACAAGCGAGAATTCATCTGTTAGATAACTTAATTTCGAAATTGTAGATTCTAACACTTAAAAATGTTGTTCG
Source organism: Schistocerca gregaria (assembly GCF_023897955.1). Taxonomy (NCBI): domain Eukaryota; kingdom Metazoa; phylum Arthropoda; class Insecta; order Orthoptera; family Acrididae; genus Schistocerca; species Schistocerca gregaria. The sequence goes on from NC_064931.1 coordinate 469,861,912, forward strand.
CGTCATTTTCCGACTATCTTTCATTGGTTGTATCAAACCTTGTGTGTGTGTCATGATAAATAATGTAATTTTGAACTTTTGCGAGTGCCACAAACACCTAATTGATTCCATATCGCCAGCTGTACACTACATTTTGGCTTTCCGCAGTTTTTTGCAGTAAAATATTCGTTCAGCTAATCTTTCTACCTAATATCAATACATAACTTATTTAAGTGATTAAAGATATACACTGGCCTGAAAAACTTGAGAATGAAAGTAACTTTCGCATGAAGTATCACGGTCAAGTATCATAGCTCGATGAAGCTTGGACTATACACAGAAAGAACTTTTGCAGTATAGTATAAAAGGCAATTGAAAAAATTATGCAATGGGACAAACAGAAACGACACTTTTAATAGAAGTTACACTGTATTTACCAGAATTTGTAATGGTCCCTTGGACGTTGAAAAAGGTACGCAATTGTTCGCAGTGAGGTGTGTGACCACGAACAGCAGTCCATGCTCTGCAACGTGCTTCCACGCTGCCCACAAGCTTAGTTAACAGTTCTTGTGGTAGGGCGTCCCACTCCTACACCAGCGCGGCTCACAATTGCTGGATAGTCGTTGGTGCACATGGACTTGCTGAAATACGTCTCCCTAACGCATTCCACACGGGATCGATGAGATTTAAGTGGGGATAACGGGAAGACCAGTCCATTCGCCGAATACCCTCTTGTTCCAAGTTCCTCCACCTGCCCTGTTCGATGCGGTCGCGTATTGTCATCCATAAAAATGAAGTCAGGGTCGGACGCACCCTAAAAAGACGCAAGTGAAGACGGGGTACAGGGTCACAATAACGCTGACCGGTGAATGTACTATTTTCAAAGACTGGGAGGTGACTAAGCACATGCAACATTATATTCCCCACACCATAACATCAGCACCACCGAAACGATCATGTTCGACAATGATGGACGTACTCTCGTATGGCAAGTGGTGAGTATACATAATGCACCCAGGAACATGTGACATTCTGATTTACCATTCGATGTTCAAAATTAAATAGATTTACGACTTACGGATTATAGTATCGCTGTTTCCAAAGTTTTTTTGTTGCATGATCGTCTAAAATGATTATTAAATGCAATACTGTACCAAACGATTTTATCTTCCTCTAGCAAAAAATTTCGATGAGAGATTTTCGTTATGGCTGCACAGTAGAGTATTTTTTGCTATAGGGACCAAAGATAAGATAATTCTGCCGCCTGTAATGCAAACAAGTCACTAACTCAATAAGAAACTGACGATAACAATTTGTAACGATACCTCCAGTTTGATGTATATATTCATAAAAAATTGTTTCATATCTAAATATTCATGTTGTACATTTTTGAATTAATAATGAAGCATTTTATTGAAATTGATGTAAAATCATTTTTATTCATTGTTTCAAAGATGTACTAGCTATTATTATCGACAAAGTTGTTAACCCTTTGTTTTTAAATTGCATCTCTGTTCCCTTTCGTTGTGCACAGTCTTGGAGGGAACGGACAGTCTTGGCGGACGATTTATTGTAAATGGATATAATGTTTTTTTAATAGTGCTTAAGGCAGAAAAATCTTTAGCCGACAGTTCATTGTGGGCAACTATTAGTGAATATTGTTCTTTCGAAGTTCAGAAACTTTATTTCATTGAATAATGATTGAAAGCCACCTGAATAACACATCCATTTCACTAGTTAATCTTTCTTCGTATCAGAAATAGGATTCGATACCAACATCATATCCCACAGAAGACGAAGAGGCCACTGTCGAAATAACAAGATAAATAATAATTTATAATTCCAGGTGTGGCTGAGCGATTCTATGCAACTTACTCAGAATAAATGATTAAGGTGTTTCGAAGGCAGGTTATTGAACACTGAGCACTGACGACGCCATTACACGGGCCACGATTTGCGTTAACTTCTGTTATACATATGAATGATTCTCAGATAAGCTCAGATTGTTATGTAGGATTCATTCTCATTCCTATTACTTTGTGGATGGTTAACGATCGTGCTTTTCGCTGATAGGCAATAAGAAAATACAAAATAATCTGTTATAAATTTACTTCTTCATAAATTTTCAAGATCACAGATCAATGTACTATTTCAGTTTTGCGTCGTAATTGACTTTTAGTTTTAACAGAGGTATAGTAAATTATTTTAAGTGACCATCCAGTCCACAGATTTCAAAATAGGTCTTCTCCGAGTAAGTCAACACACAATTTTTTTATCTTCTATAATTCCAATAATGTTACTACACATCGCAACATACTGCCATGTAACAAAACTAAGATTATCACAATGTACGTGAAAACATTCGTGACTTGTTCAGAACTGATATAAATATGAAATGAGTATCTTGTCTTTTTGTATACCAACAATACACAATGGATTTCTTCGCAAAGCTTCTTGCTGTTCTCCCAGGGAACGGGTGTCGGCTCAGACATAATGCGATCTAGCTACTAAGGAGACTTCGTACCCCACCCAAGAGATGGATCTGCTTACACCAAGTCTCGGTGTCGAGCAAGCAACGCAGACAAACACCAACATTCATTTTGTAGTTCTTTGCAAATAACAATTAACATTAAATATATTGTCATACTAAAAAACGAATTGCAAAAACATACTGTAAGATATACCGTAATGGCAGCCAACGTCCTACGCAACGTCCTAACGCAAACAGCTTCAGACGATGCATCAAAACAAAGTATGGTTCTGCCTTGAGCAAGCAATTTCTTCTTTAACCCCCATAAATGTTTCAGTGAAATTTCACCATTATCAGTGGGTTTATTTTATTTTCTGCGCAATAACACTTAAATTTCTTTTCATGATAATACAGGGTGACAATTATTGAACTATTTGAAAGGAAACGTAAATTAGTTACAAACTACGGCGTGCTCACTCTTTATTCAACATGTAAACCTCACTACTGACATTGGGATGTGGGTTATGACATGTTCAATATGCCTGCCATCATTGGTGATGATGTGGCGTAGACGAATAGCGAAATTCTGCACGACCCGCTGAAATGTCGAAACATCGATGCTGTCGGTGACCTCCTGAATGGCAGTTTTCAGCTCAACAATGGTTTTGGGGTTATTGCTGTACACCTTGTCTTTAATATATACCCACAAAAGGGAGTCGCATGTGTTCAGTCAGATCCGGAAATATGGCGGCCAATCGAGTACCATGCCAGTGGCCTCTGGGTACCCCAGACCCAGAATACGGTCTCCAAAGTGCTCCTCCAGGATATCAAACACTCTCGTGCTTCGATGGGTCGAACTCCATCTTCCATGGACCACATCTTGTCGAAATAAAGTTGAATTTGGCTAATGGGGATGAAATCATCTTGCAAAACCTACACGTACCGTTCGGTAGTCACCGCGCCATCAAGGAATTTCGCGCCGATTATTCCGTGTCTCGACATTCCACACCACACAGTCACCCTTTGAGGGTGAAGAGACTTCTTGATCGCGAAATACGGATTCTCAGTCCCCCAAATGCGCCGATTTTGCTTATTGACCAAACACTCCAAATGAAAGTGGGCTTCGTCGCTAAACTAAAACATACCAATTCCCACCATGCCCCGCGGCCAACAGTGCAGTCTGTACGTCCTAACGCAAACCGTTCAGAGTTTATGACGATTTTATTTCATATAATTCAATGACTGTCACCCTGTATATGCAGCTTTGTGGTTATGTCGTTTCTAGCTGGTTCAAATGGCTCTGAGCACTATCGGACTCAGCTGCTGAGGTCATAAGTCCCCTAGAACTTAGAACTACTTTAACCTAACTAGCCTAAGGACAACACACACATCCATGCCCGAGGCAGGATTCTAACCTGCGACCGTAGCGGTCACGCGGTTCCAAACTGTAGCGCCTAGAACCGCACGGCCACTCCGTTCGGCTATGTCGTTTCTGTTCATTACATTATTAACAAGATCTGTTCCTTAATATCACATATTGATGCTTGTATGGATGTTATTTGCTGTCCATCTAACGTTTTGCTCCACATTCTCATATGCAATTAATCAGGAATTCTCAATACTATATTACATGCCTTTACCAAATGTTAGATCTAAAATAAAATTATTGCTTTTTGTACACCGCTTTGTTGATGTTAGATTATAGCACTGCCATTATCTCACACTCTGCTGTCAACTCTGGTTTTTTAATTATCCTTTAATTTTAACTATCGTTTGTTAGGCAAATATATCTTCCGAAAATGTTGTAAGGAACTGTTACTCATAATAGGCTTTGTAAGTAGATGAATGGAAAACAACTGTCGATGACGACCACTATAAAAGTGTGCTGCAGACAATCATACAAATAATTATAAAAAATAGATACGAAACAAATATTATAGACAACTGAACTACAAAACTAAGACTAACATGAAAGATATACTCAACACACAACAAAAACAGATCAATACTAATAAACAGACACAGGAACACTCAACACACTGAAAACATACACATAACATAACTGAACAAGGTAAGTCCACAACGACAAACAAATAGCATACGCTGACGACATCACAGCATCTTACAGGGTTGGCAATATATTCAAGAAGCAAGTACTGACAATAGCCTACGGAACAGAACTTTGTACAGGAGAAACTGATGGCAACCAACATTAATGCATACAAACACCATACATCTGGAATCAACTCACTCGTCGAAACTCGAAATCAGAAATATAGAAATTTCAGCATTAAATACACTTAACACAGAATGCATTTAAGAGAACAGCACCTTCCTACATTTCCAGAGCACCTCATAAATATGATACACAGACCAACAATCACAAAAACTGAAAAATAATTAAATGCAGCAACAGCCCTCCACAGAATCTTATACTAGAAAATAATGATCAAATACTGAAAGCAATATTATAAGGAATGAGTACACAGCACTGTGTAATGGAATTCCGTTCTCTGCTCTCTGCTCACAAACGCATAACGAAAGTGCGTGCGCTTGCGCTCTCTCTCTCTCTCACACACACACACAAGGGCGAGCGAAGGCGAGCGTGCGTGTAGAGAGAGAGAGAGAGAGAGAGAGAGAGAGAGAGAGAGAGAGAGAGAGAGAGACACCTCAGAGCCTGCTGACAGTACAACTTAAGTTGGTGGAAACTGAGTATCTTGTATACAGTGACTTAAATGTACAGTTTGCGTAGGAACATTAAAACGTGGAAACAAAATAAAGTACATGAAAATTACATACATAACCCCTACCCCCTCCTAACAAAATTTCGGAAACACTTTATAGTTCAGTTTCACACAGTCAATCGTTGCGATACGTTTCTTGAAAACGGCTGGCTACGTTATGCTTGGTAGAGGAAGCTAAAAACCGAAGACTAAGGCATTCGTTAGGAGAGAATGAGCACACTTGCATATCTGAATACTACATCATTTATCAGAAATGTGCAGAACTGCGTTGAAACATGCTAGTGAAAGGAACACAAACCGGGATCGCAAAAATAGCTCTAACTGAATTGGTTATCACTAACCTTAGTTCAAACGAACAGCTTTCAGACTTTGTGACTATTCTTGGTGTCCGACTATTTCGCGTATATTAAATCGATTTTTAGACTAGTTATATATATAATGAAAAGCGAACAGTTTATCAGTAATACTGTGGTGTGTGGATAAACTGTCCCTGGCCAAAGTATACCATTTCTGTAACCGAGAACTTGTAAGCAATTCTTCCTTCATACTGTTCTGAACAGACTAAACTATGTCTTCTTAAAATTGCTCTCAATGTTTCCCGTTTTCTGTTGGTTCAAATGGTTCAAATGGCTCTGAGCACTATGCGACTTAACATCTGTGGTCATCAGTCGCCTAGAACTTAGAACTAATTAAACCTAACTAACCTAAGGACATCACACACATCCATGCCCGAGGCAGGATTCGAACCTGCGACCGTAGCAGTCGCGCGGTTCCGGACTGAGCGCCTAGAACCGCGAGACCACCGCGGCCGGCCGTTTTCTGTTCAAACTGGCTTTAATCACTACGGAACTTAACATTTGAGGTCATCAGTCCCCTAGACTTAGAACTACTTAAACCTAACTAACCTAAGGACACCACACACATCCATGCCCAATGCAGGATTCGAACCTGCAACCGTAGTATCAGCGCGGTTCCGGACTGAAGCGAACGGCTCCAGTTTTCTGTATTAAGGTTTGAACACGAGAAATAATTTATAACGCAATCTGGTCGAGTTACAGAAACATGTTCAAAAGTAGGTAATGCTTGCTTTGCACAGTTGAAAGAAACGGAGGCATGTATGAGTATTTGAGAGAAATATTAGATCACAGCTACGTATAGCAGATTAATAATCTGATTCGAAAACGTGTAAGTGGTTCTCGTTACAACTAAATAATGAGCACAGCGAGTGTGTGACTCCTTGTGGTAATCTAACATCTTTTCACACACAAATACATCGAACATTATCTGATAAGCAGCAGCAAAGAATAAGAAAAGGTTTCTCCTGATTGCAGTTTGGTGTAAAGCTTATACTGGCAGCAGCTTTACTCTTCATTGAATGCCAATCCTGCTGAAGGTGGAGTATGACTTAGAATACGTACTTGAACTTAGATGTAGACTGAAAGATGTATACAAGGCCACGTAAATACACTCCTGGAAATGGAAAAAAGAACACATTGACACCGGTGTGTCAGACCCACCATACTTGCTTCGGACACTGCGAGAGGGCTGTACAAGCAATGATCACACGCACGGCACAGCGGACACACCAGGAACCGCGGTGTTGGCCGTCGAATGGCGCTAGCTGCGCAGCATTTGTGCACCGCCGCCGTCAGTGTCAGCCAGTTTGCCGTGGCATACGGAGCTCCATCGCAGTGTTTTACACTGGTAGCATGCCGCGACAGCGTGGACGTGAACCGTATGCGCAGTTGACGGACTTTGAGCGAGGGCGTATAGTGGGCATGCGGGAGGCCGGGTGGACGTACCGCCGAATTGCTCAACACGTGGGGCGTGAGGTCTCCACAGTACATCGATGTTGTCGCCAGTGGTCGGCGGAAGGTGCACGTGCCCGTCGCCCTGGGACCGGACCGCAGCGACGCACGGATGCACGCCAAGACCGTAGGATCCTACGCAGTGCCGTAGGGGACCGCACCGCCACTTCCCAGCAAATTAGGGACACTGTTGCTCCTGGGGTATCGGTGAGGACCATTCGCAACCGTCTCCATGAAGCTGGGCTACGGTCCCGCACACCGTTAGGCCGTCTTCCGCTCACGCCCCAACTTCGTGCACCCAGTGGTGTCGCGACAGGCGTGAATGGAGGGACGAATGGAGATGTGTCGTCTTCAGCGATGAGAGTCGCTTCTGCCTTGGTGCCAGTGATGGTCGTATGCGTGTTTGGCGCCGTGCAGGTGAGCGCCACAATCAGGACTGCATACGACCGAGTCACACAGGGCCAACACCCGGCATCATGGTGCGGGGAGCGATCTCCTACACTGGCCGTACACCTCTGGTGATCGTCGAGGGGACACTGAATAGTACACGGTACATCCAAACCGTCATCGAACCCATCGTTCTACCATTCCTAGACCGGCAAGGGAACTTGCTGTTCCAACAGGACAATGCACGTCCGCATGTATCCCGTGCCACCCAACGTGCTCTAGAAGGTGTAAGTCAACTACCCTGGCCAGCAAGATCTCCGGATCTGTCCCCCATTGAGCATGTTTGGGACTGGATGAAGCGTCGTCTCACGCGGTCTGCACGTCCAGCACGAACGCTGGTCCAACTGAGGCGCCAGGTGGAAATGGCATGGCAAGCCGTTCCACAGGACTACATCCAGCATCTCTACGATCGTCTCCATGGGAGAATATCAGCCTGCATTGCTGCGAAAGGTGGATATACACTGTACTAGTGCCGACATTGTGCATGCTCTGTTGCCTGTGTCTATGTGCCTGTGGTTCTGTCAGTGTGATCATGTGATGTATCTGACCCCAGGAATGTGTCAATAAAGTTTCCCCTTCCTGGGACAATGAATTCACGGTGTTCTTATTTCAATTTCCAGGAGTGTAGTTGCGCCTTCAGACATGAATTCATCTGTGACATGGGAATGAAAATAAATTTCAGAAGCTTCAGTTAAATGTACAATTGTTATACCTCAAACCATTATCATTGATACAAAAAACAGTATAGTTGTCATATGCGAACCAAGTGGTATTACTGGGCCATCACCCAAGAAAGAATTGAACAAAGAAGTAATATTCCACATACAACAGAAAATCCTGTACACATTAAAATAAACGAGAGTGTGTTGTAGTCAACACACCAACTGTGAGGATGGTGCTTTGTGCCAATCAGCTAAATCTCACAGAGACCACCAGCCACGCAGGTCTATCATTGGCACGCACATGGAGCTGCGCTCTACCAAAACTATGGGTGGGTAGTTTTAGAACACTACAAAAACGACGTACTGAATGGTAGAATCACCGGTTGTGTTGATAGAATTGGTAGGAAAAGAAACATAAATGAATGTGTAAGAGAGAAACTGGGAGCTGGCGACTTCTCTTCGTTTTTTTGTTTGTTTTGCAGATAGTTAGAACCGCACATCATTCAGTGTTACTCCATCATGTATTTTATATCCTTTTAGAATGTAAATAGCATTTTGAAAGTAATAAAAATTAGTTAGTCGTCTAACTTCTGTGCTTTTGTGTAACCAAGGTAATTATTTTTGACACAAGGATAGTTTACTCTCATAAACATAAAAAAATATGCACTACTGGCATTAAAATTGATACACCGAGAAGAAATGCAGATGATAAACGGGTATTCATTGGACAAATATATTATACTAGAACTGACATGTGATTACATTTTCACGCAATTTGGGTGCATAGATCCTGAGAAATCAGTACCCAGAACAACCACCTCTGGCCGTAATAACGGCCTTGATGCGCTCGGGCATTGAGTCAAACAGAGCTTGGATGGCGTGTACAGGTACAGCTGCCCATGCATCTTCAACACGATACCACAGTTCATCAAGAGTAGTGACTGTCGTATTGTGACGAGCCAGTTGCTCGGCCACCATTGACCAGACGTTTTCAGTTGGTGAGAGATGTGGAGAATGTGCGGGCCAGGGCAGCAGTCGAACATTTTCTGTATCCAGAAAGGCCCATACAGGACCTGTAACAAACGGTCGTGCATTATCCTGCTGAAATGTAAGGTTTCGCAGGGATCGAATGATGGGTAGAGCCACGGTCGTAACACATCTGAAATGTTACGTCCACTGTTCAAAGTGCCGTCAATGCGAACAAGAGGTGACCGAGACGTGTAACCAATGGCACCCCATACCATCACGCCGGGAGATATGCCAATATGGAGAAGACGAAAACACGCTTCCAATATAAGTTCACCGCGATGTTGCCAAACACGGATGCGACCATCATGATGCTGTAAACAGAACCTGGATTCATCCGATAAAATGACGTTTTGCCATTTGTTCACCCAGGTTCGACGTTGAGTACACAATCGCAGGCGCTCCTGTTTGTGATGCAGCGTCAAGGGTAACCGCAGTCATGGTCTCCGAGATGATAGTCCATGCTGCTGCAAACGTCGTCGAACTGTTTGTGCAGAGGATTGTTGTCTTGCAAACGTCCCCATCTGTTGACTCAGGGATCGAGATATGGCTACACGATCTGTTACAGCCATGCGCATATGATGCCTGTCATCTCGACTGCTAGTGATACGAGGCCGTTGGGAACCTGAACCCACCCATTCCATATTCTGCTAACAGTCATTGGATCTCGACCAACGCGAGCAGCAACGTCGCGATACAATAAACCGCAATCGCGATAGGCTACACTCCGACCATTATCAAAGTCGGAAACGCGATGATACGTATTTCTTCTCCTTACACGAGGCATCACAACAACGTTTCACCAGGCAACGCCGGTCAATTGCTGTTTGTGTATGAGAAATCAGTTGTAAATTTTCCTCGTGTCAGCACGTTGTAGGTGTCGCCACCGGCGCCAACTTTGTGTGAATGCTCTGAAAAGCTAATCATTTGCATATCACAGCATCTTCTTTCTGTCGGTTAAATTTCGCGCCTGTAGCGCCGTCTTCGTGGTGTAGCAACTTTAATGGCCAGTAGTGCATATAATTATTGTTGTCATTTTGTACTCAGTAGAAGTTTCTTCATCATAATCAAAGGCAAGAGTTTCCTGTTATTAGTGATAAATGTGAAAGTTGTTTATGAATAACAGAAACATGTTTTATATAAGTTCGATGATGTATTGAAGCGACGTTTTATATTCTTTTGTTTTGCGGTTTATTTTATTTAGCCTTTTCGTTGAGGAAATTGCGTTTTCTAGCACTTTGTGATAAATCTGTATGGCTTTCTTTATTTTTACTACAACAGCCGTGTTTGGTATCCTGTGCACGCTCTTGACACCGTGGATCTCGGAATATTGAAATACCTAACGATTTACGAAATGGAAAGTCCCATCCGTCTAGCTCCAACTAGCATTGCGTTTTCAATGTCAATTTCCGTCGTGCGGCCATAATGACGCCAGAAACCTTTTCCCATGAATCACCAGAGTACAAATGGCAGCTCTACAAATGCACTGTCCGTTAATACCTTGTGTAAGCGATACTACCGCTATCTGTGTATGTTCGTATTGCTGTCCCATGACTGTCACCTCAGTATAGGTAGTCTTCGGAGTGCTATAGATGAGCAGACGGATGCACATGTTAAGATAGTAGGTTGTTGTATCGATTCCTCATGCACGTTGATGACATGTATGTAGTACTGCGTCTCACCAGATTCTTCGCAAAAATAATACCTGCATATGCATCACGTCATGTGATTATAGGTGTAGAAATTTCCTGCCGTCTACTTGAGCCGACGTGTACCGTGTCTCATCAGTCGAGACGTCGTTTTTAGGTGAATCGAGCGTCCAATGAAGGTGTTCCTTCGTCCATCAAGGTAACTGCGTCCAACAGTTATTGTTGTCCAGCATCCAATTAATGAGAATCCGGTTCACTGTAGCCTATCTGAAATACGTATCTATTAGTTCTTACAATACGCGATAGTCGAGGGCAGTCTCTCTGTAGAAAATGATTCCTGGAATCAAGATACTCGCAATACACACTAAGCAAGTTGACAGCTGAAAAACTCAATGCGTGCATGACCTAGAAGATGGACAGTCATACGCGCTGGGTTCCCACGATCGGATTTCCGTTGAATGCACCGATCTGCATGTGTAGTCCCCATCCTGTGTTCGACTTTATCGTCCGTGGCCAGCACAATGTCTGGAGATACGGAGTTCAAGTGACACGCCTGACAATTCCATTTACTTTTGGAATTGGGGGGAGATTAGGGTTTAATGCCCGGTAAATCACGAGACCATTAGGGACGGAACGCAAGCTCTAAACGGTGAAGAATGCGAAAGGAAGTTGGCAGTGTCCTTTTCAAAGGAACCATTACATCATATCGCTTAAGCGGTTTACGGAAACTTCTGTACGGTTAGGCGGATGTGGTTTTGAACCGCCAACCTCGCCAGTACAAGTCTAGAGACTTACCATTGTACTAACTCGCTCAGTTTCACCGTTTGAGAACGAGTGTTTTCTCTATTACACACAAGTTATTCTTAGCGTATGTTGCAGTTCACCAAACATGTCGTATTTATGTTATAAATTTCATACTACTTCATGGTCTTCCATTGTAAGTTCAAACGTTTTAGAACAATTAGCGGCTTTGCATTCATTGTTGCTATACTGGCGAACTAAATTCCAAGAATGCCATTTGAAGATAGAGTTTAGTCAAGCTAATCTCTATATGCTATAAAAATGTATGTATGTACAGGGGTTGAACAAAAATATGGAGCCACCAAAAACGCAACTCATTATCACGTGTAATACGGTGTATGAAACCTGTGAGCAGTGAAAACAGCTTATAGTATGATTTCCGAAGGAATATTACATAGTACCATTATTTCTGTAAAATAATGGCACCTTCGCGTTACGATGATGGCGGCGGATAGCTATTACGAACCCCTCTCTGCATAGTAGACCGCAAAGGCTCAGTAATGTTGAAATCTGGTGAATGCGGTGGCCAGGGGAGATGCAAGGACTTTTTTTCCTGCTCGCAGTTCCAGTCCTCGACGGTGAAAGTAGTGTGAACAGGGGTAGTGTAGTGTTGAAAAACAGCATCACCATTTGGGAACAAACATTGTATCATGGGATGGACTTGATGAGCCAACATGGTCATATAATCCTCGGCAATATAGTGACCTTGAGGAGCAATTAGGGGCCCATGAAATGCCACGATGATCAGAAGCAAGAAACAGTGTTAAACAAAACTCATCTGTCCAAATGACTTTCTTCCATTGCTGCATAGTCGGGGTTTTATTGTTTCGGTATCACGCTTTTCTTTTACGGTCATTTGAATTCCAGCTCGCCCAATAGTTCTTTGCTTAGTTCCTTTCACGTTTTATTGGTGTTGACAGGGTTCGCGAGTGCCATATTCAGCTTACATTTTTGCAGCTGTCGTCCTCATATGTTTCCGTCATAGTCTTCTTCAGTCACCTCAGTCACCTTCACTCAAGACACTTTCGTCAGCGTTATGACTTAGCGGATGGCGTTTTTCCGATTTCGCTCTATGTGGTAAAAATCTTCGATACGGTGATTCTTGAAACACCAAACATTCGGGCTACCTTTGTTACGGAAGTACCTATGATTCGAGCACCAACAATTTACCCATGTGCAGATGCACTTAGCTCCGACATTATTAACTCAAAATTACACAGAACACTGTTCTGACCACGACTGACACTTGCAACGTCCTGAGGACACAGCGCAGGGGCCGTTCATGGTCATATACAACAGCGCAACCGGCAGGCTTGCCCAACAACTGCATTTTTATTCAAGCATGCATTTCTCGTGTTCCCATATTTTTGCTTAACCTCTCCCTGTATTTATGCATGATCAACATTTAATGCTAAGCTACTGGATCGATTACGGCTAAATTTGGTACACATATCACTTGCTATATAGAAAGAAACTCTGTAATGGTAAGAACCATTTATCTTTCAAAGGGGTGGGCGTAAAAATCAAGAGAAATGAAACGCGTGCAAATACCCAGACCACATTCATCCAGTATTTGAGAATGAGAACACTTAGCGACTTGCAACGTACTCCGCACATAATTTCAAACCTGTAAGAAACTTTTTATGGCTGAAACCCTCAGAAAATGACGAAAGGAAAAACTTTATCCCTGCTGCAATGCAGTAAGACTGCCGGATCAGGCATGACGTTTTAATTTATCACTCCTTTCCTGGGAGCTCGATTCGTAAAAATATTTTACAAACAGTATCCACATATACAGAAGGACGTCCCCGTGGAATTATATTTTTATATGGCAGATAGATCAGGAGATATGACGTCTTAAACATCTAGAGGCGTGAAAAACTGTAGCAACATGCATAACTGTTTAATTTATTACTTCTTGACTATTAAATCTATTGGCAACATATTTCACAGACGGTATCCACATATACCACTGATGTACCTGCAGATTATGTTATTGTGGGACACAGCTCAGCAGATATGACGTCGTAAATACTGAGATGCGTGATAGACTAGGTTTTCTTAAAACGGAGTTCATTTAACCAGACTATGAGAGCACTTAGCTATTTCGAACAAACTTTGAATATAATTTCAAACCTTTTCTAAACTCTGTCCACTTTACACTCTGAACGTCCAATATTTAACATTTTAACTCATTTGTAAAGCATTCAGAAGTCTGAATCTGTTTAACAGAGATACTTGCGACTCTTTAAAGAATCGATAGTTTACTGGTTGGTTAATGTGTGGAAAGAAGCACTGCGGGATTATGAACCACCTACATCCCGTAGGGGCAGGAAAGATAAGGGGGTGACATTGAAGCATAGCTCATGAACACCTGGAACAATATCAACCAAATTTGTTAGATATATGCCTTATTATTTTTATAAGAAATAAAAATAATGTAACACAAGGACTCGCCACTACCACTAGGGAAGGGGGTGAGAATGAGAAGAGATTACATAAAAATAATCTTAAACGACCTGTTGGTATTTATTATCTGTATTCAGGTGAATTGGAAAACTTTTAAAAGTATGAAGAGCAATTTGTCTCTTATTTGTGCAGTTCAGTGTGACAACCAGGGCGCGAGAATGAGGGCTGCAGCGAGGAAATAACATTGCTAACGTGTTTCGTGATCCAAGATCAAGTCACACGGCTGAATATCACAGATAAATTTAACATTCTCTCCAAAGTCTTTTAGTGTAAAGTACCAGAGACCCAGACATATATGTGTGCATTTAACATCTCATACGCATATGTTCAACATCTACTCCGAAGCACCTGTATCGATTTCAACCAAACTTGGTGCACGTATTACGTATTAACTGGAAAGAAATACTCTGGTGGTAAACACCAACAACCTCCCTTTGGGGTAGTGGTGGGATGATAACAGGGTATTGGACAGGGGAGGTGGGAGGAGGAGGTGAACAGAGGAGGGTGAAGAGGGCGGAGGCAGGAGATGAACGGAGAGGGAGGGAAGAAGGTGAAGGACAGAGACATGAGTGTTGTATACAGAATAGGGGGTGATGTGAAGCGTCAAAGAAACTGGTATAAGCATGCATATTCAAATACATACATACGTAAACAGGCAGAATACGGCGCTGCGGTCGGCATCGCCTATATAAGACAACAAGTGTCGTTCGCAGTTGTTAGATCGGTTACCGCTGCTACAATGGCAGGTTATCAAGATTTAAGTGAGTTTGATCGTGGTGTTATAGTCAGCGTACGAGCGATGGAACACAGCATCTAAAAGGTAGTGATGAAGTGGAAATTTCCCATACGACCATTTTACGAGTGTACCGTGAATATCAAGAATCCGCTAAAACATCAAATTTCCGAAATAGCTGCGGCCTGAAAAAGATCCTGCGAGAATGGAACCAATGACGACTGAAGAGAATAGTTCAAGCTGACAAAATTGCAACCCTTTCACAAATTGCTGCAGATTTCACTGCTGGGCCATCAACAAGGGTCAGCGTGTGAACCATGTGGTGTCACCGCCATACACCACACTTGCTAGGTGGTAGCCTTTAAATCGGCCGCGGTCCGGTAGTATACGTCGGACCCGCTTGTCACCACTATCAATGATTGCAGACCGAGCGCCGCCACACGGCAGGTCTAGAGAGACTTCCTAGCACTCGCCCCAGTTCTACAGCCGACTTTGCTAGCGATGGTTCACTGACTTCTACGCTCTCATTTGCCGAGACGATAGTTAGCATAGCCTTCAGTTACGTTATTTGCTACGACCTAGCAAGGCGCCAGTATCCGTACTATTGATATTGTGAATAATGAACCATAATGAGCGACGTTCTCCATGAATGGATTAAAGTTAAGTATTCCACCAGCTACGTCCGTTTTTCTCAATTCTAATTCCCTTCTCATGTTCCAGACCTCACGCCAGCCTGCGTGAGCTAAAACGCGTGCATTTCGGCCTCCTTTAGTACCAAGTGGTTGGCTCTCCTGGCAACCACAACAAACCATTCAACGAAACATCATCGATATGGGCTTTTAGAGCCGAAAACCCACTCGTGTACTCTTGATGGTTGCACGACACAAAGCTTTACGCTTCGCCTGTGCCGGTCAACACCGACATTGGACCGTTGATGACTGGAAACATGTTGCTTGTCGGACGAGTCTCGTTCCAAATTGTATGAAGCGGATGGAAGTGTACGGGTATGGAGACAGCCCCATGAATCCATGGACCCTACATGTCAGCAGGGCACTGTTGAAGCTGTTGGAGGCTCTGTAATGGCGTGGGGCGAGTGCAGTTGGTGTGATAGGGGACCCCTAGATACCACCCTGACGGGTGACACGTACGTAATCATCCTGCATGATCACCTGCATCCATTCATGTCCATTTTGCATTCCGACGGACTTGGGCAATTCCAGCAGGACAATGCGACACCGCACACGTCCAGAATTGCTACAGAGTGGCTCCAGGAACACTCTTCTGAGTTTAAACACCTCTGCTGGCCACCAAACTCTCCAGACATGAACATTATTGAATATTCAGTAGAGATCTCCACCCCCTCGTACTCTTACGCATTATGTACGGTGTCTGGTACTACATAATGCGGTAGTCATATATATATATATATATATATATATATATATATATATATATATATATATATATATATACAAAGAAAAGGGAGGAGGAGATGAACTAGCAGTCACTTTTTACAGTAACAGGTAAATCACAACTTAGCATTTTCACATAACATCTGTTGATATCTTTGGGCTCTGTGTGCCACATAATGAAATCGCCAACAGAAACGTTTATTTTTGATTCTTAACCCCACTGGCACACATAGCTAATGTACATCACCAATCAGCTGATGTATAAGTAACTGTATAATGCACCTGGCGATAGCAGCATGCTGCCGAATGCGTTGTGCTAATAAAACATCAGTAAAAAGTGACTGCAGCAGTATAAATTATTCCACATAATTAATTTTAATGGCTGGTTATGAGTCTTTGTTGTCGTTTTAATAGTTTGGCGCATAGACACCGGCACAACCTTCACAAACATGGTTATGTGCCAAAACCACAGTCGTATCGTTGTTTTGCAGCTCTTTGTTTGCTTTTTATCGTGTCATGAAAGTGGCATTTGGCACTACATTAACAGTGCGTCCTCTGGCATGGCTCCTTTCACTGCGCCGACTGACTAATGAGCACGGCTACGAGCAGAGTGCCAGGAATGTAGTTCCATTGTCACCAGCACTGCTCGAAGGTGACAGTAAGATATTACAGCTTAGTTTGAGGGGCTGAGCCCGGATTTATGTTTTCAGAGAAAATTTCAACTCCGTTGCTGCATAAAGACTGTAAAAACATCCTTTCACTAATTTATCTCTAGATGACTACATACCCACCGAAATGTACAGTACTACTGCTTATACTCAAGGTGAAAATAAAACGAAAGTAAGAGAAGGCCAGCATCACGCTACTTTGAGATTAGGTGGATTTCGTTGTTCAGTTTGCGTATGGTAATATGATATCATATTGTTCAAGTCTCATAAACAGTGTCGTTAACGCACATTGCAAGTAAACATGTAGCTCATATGACATTAAAACCACCGGAAAGAGAGAAATAGATATATAATCGCATGCCGTTGGTAGCCGGGAGTGGTCAAGGGACTATTCAGCCGCACAAAGTGACCTCTTTCAACGCGGTATATGAGAGCTGCGTCTGAGTGTAGGTGACTGTAACGGGCATGTGTATAGCATGGTGTCACATAATTCTTCAGATTTTCCCGGTGATCTGCTGACATCATGAGGTGTCGGCTCTTCTGCCGGGTATCGGCGTCGTTCTTGCACGAGATTTCGTCAACCTGACTCATTATCTTCATCAGCTGATACCTCTTCCTCAGGTAGCAGCTCACTAAGTTAAAGAGTCACGTTGTTGAAATATCGTGCAAGGACGACACTGATATCCGGCGGAATGCTCGACACCTCAAGATGTCAGCCTGGTGTCATGTTTGTGTTGTAATATGATGAGCGAAGGAAGAGAGTGAAACCAGAAGCAAGGAGAAGGCCTCCTCCTCACGATTAGCATCAAGCAGACCACCGGGCTTACAATCCGCATCCTACTGACGGATAGCCGTTGACAGTGTCACATGTCCTCACTTCACGAGACACGACAGAGAGGTTACAAAATTTAATTCAGGTCACTGGCACCTTCCTCCGCTTGGTGACGGTGGTGATAAAAATTTCTTCCACCAGCAGAATTCAAACCGGCTATCTTCTGGTCAAGTGCTAAAATTGGAAATTTGTTTTAAGATCTTATGGGACCAAACTGCTGATGTCATCGGTCCCTAAGCTTACACACTACTTACTCTAACTTAAGCTAACTTAGGCTAAGGACGATACACACATCCATGCCAAAGGGAGGATTAGAACCCCTCCTAGACCGTGCGGCTACCCCGTGCGGGCTGGTCAAGTTCCACCGCGTTAGTGACGTAAGTTACCGAGAAGAATAGAAACAGTAGTCTTATTCTGCTGTGTAATATTCTGTGCTGGTACAGGTAACATAAAGAAAACAGTCTTTTTGAAGACATAAAATTGTGATTACGTAAGTAAATGGCGTCGCTGGCCTGTAACCTGCATAGCCCCCTGATAGTGATTTACGGATTGCAAATAATGTGACACGATCCTCAACATTCTAACTGTGATCTCACCGTGTATCTGCCTTCCAAAATTAGCTGCACAGTTTAGCTGATTTATGTGGAGAAGTTAGCTCGTTTCTCATTAAGTGGGAAGCTCGCGTCAAAATCCGCATAATACGCTTGATCGTCCTCTCGTTGTGTTACAGATCAATAAAGGGGAAGTTTATAGGCGTGCTCAGTGCGGTGTTATGCCTGTGTTTAGTTTCATTGCGAGTTAAAATCTGACATGTCAGAAGAATGTGTATTTTGATTGTTAATAAGAATGATAGAGAATTATAGTGGGTCTCTTAGCATGAAGAATGAGCCGAATGAAAACGAATAGCTAATTCTAACAAGATATATTAGTGTCGCTGGGCCACGCTCCCAGGTATACATCGATCACTGAGCACCTCGCCACAGTCATAGGTAATCTCGCTTATTTACACCGCTCAGTGTGGAGAGCCGTTAGACGGCCATAAAAACGACCTTTTCAGCTTGTCGCTCCAGGTTAATATGTTGTCAAAGTATTAGAACAAATATATCATAAATTCTCATCAGGTAAGGTTTATCTTCAGCGGAGATTTGCTGTCAAGACTGTTATAGTCGGTCATAAACAGATGCATTTGTAAGTGAGTGAAATAGTGCTGTATCATAAAGCCATGTGTCGACTCATATCTGTTCGTGCACGACTCTCTCTGGGTTCCAGTGAACAGCAAGCATCACAGCATCGAACTTCACGGGAACATTACCATATCTATGTACTGTGTCACAAATATTTTTCAATATTATCGAATAATACGAGGCTTATTGAAAAGTGTCCGACTTCTTTATGTGCAAACTCTTACTGATTTTGTAATTAAAACAAACGTTGTTAAGATTCTACATCTTTATTCTTCATGTCTACATATTTATTTCTCAACATAGTCATCCTGGTGACAAACACATTTCTTCCAACGAGAGACTGGTTTGTTGATACAGTCACTGTAGAATGTTTGATTTTGTTGACGGAACCACAACGTCACCCCTGCTTGCACCGCTTCATCACTATCAAAGTGATAGAATCGAAGGTGGTCTTCAAATTTTTGAAACAGATGAAAAACGGATGGGGCCAAGTCGGGGCTGTATGGAGGATGATCGATGACAGTAAACAGTCGTCAGATTGTTGTAGACGTCGCAGCACTCGTGTGTGGCCTAGCATTGTCATGCTGAAGGAGAGGATGCTCCGACTGTGGACGAACTCTTCAAATTCGAAATTCGATTACAGCACGCTGTTACTCACACACCGACATACACTCCTGGCCATTAAAATTGCTACACCACGAAGATGACGTTCTACAAACGCGAAATTTAACCGACAGCAAGAAGATGCTGTGATATACAAATGTTTAGCTTCTCAGAGCATTCACACAAGGTTGACGCCAGTGGCGACACCTACAACGTGCTGACATGAGGAAAGTTGCTAACCGATTTCTCATACACAAACAGCAGTTGACCGGCGTTGCCTGGTGAAACGTTGTCGTGATGCCACGTGTAAGAAGGATAAATGCGAACCATCAAGTTTCCGACTTTGATAAAGGTCGGATTGTAGCCTATCGCGATTGCAGTTTATCGTATCGCGACATTGCTGCTTGCGTTGGTCGAGATTCAATGACTGTTAGCAGAATATGGAATCAGTGTGTTCAGGAGGGTAATACGGAACGCCGTGCTGGGTCCCAACGGCCTCGTATCACTAGCAGTCGAGATGACAGGCATGTTATCCGCATAGCTGTAATGGATCGTGCAGCCACGTCTCCATCCCTGAGTCAACAGATGGGGACGTTTGCAAGACAACAACCATCTGCACGAACAGTTCAACGACGTTTGCAGCAGCATGGACTATCATCTCGGAGACTATGGATGCGATGGTGTACTCAACGACGAACCTGGATGCACGAATGGTAAAACGTCATTTTTTTCGAATGAATCCAGGTTCTGTTAATAGCATCATGATGGTCGAATCCGTGTTTGGCGACAACGCGGTGAACGCACATTGGAAGCGTTCAAATGGTTCAAATGGCTCTGAGCACTATGGGACTTAACAGCTGAGGTCATCAGTCCCCTAGAACTTAGAACTACTTAAACCTAACTAACCTAAGGACATCACACACATCCATGCCCGAAGCAGGATTCGAACCTGCGACCGTTGCGGTCGCGCGGTTCCAGACTGAAGCGCCTAGAACCGCTCGGCCACAATGGCCGGCCTTGGAAGCGTATATTCGTCATCGCCATACTGGCGTATCACCCGGCGTGATGGTATGGGGTGCCATTGGTTACACGTCTCGGTCACCTCTTGTTCTCATTGACGGCACTTTGAACAGTGGACATTACATTTCAGATGTTTTATGACCCCTGTCTCTACCCTTCATTCGACCCCTGCGAAACCCTACATTTGCGCAGGATAATGCACGACCGCATGTTGCAGGTCCTCTAGGGGCCTTTCTGGACACAGAAAATGTTCGATTGCTGCCCTGGCCAGCACATTCTCCAGATCTCTCACCAACTGAAAACGTCTGATCAATGGTGGCCGAGCAACTGGCTCGTCACAATACGCCAGTCACTACTCTTGATGAACTGTGGTATCGTGTTGAAGCTGCATGGGCAACTGTACCTGTACACGCCATCTAAGCTCTGTTTGACTCAATGCCCAGGCGTATGAAGGCCCTTATTACGGCCAGAGGTGGTTGTTCAGGGTACTGATTTCTCAGGATCTATGCACCCAAATTGCGTGAAAATGTAATCACATGTCAGTTCTAGAATAATATATTTGTCCAATGGATACCCGTTTATCATTTGCATTTCTTCTTGGTGTAGCAACTTTAATGGCCAGTAGTGTAGTTACGTTACACACTGCCGTGTTTCAGATTGCAATTCAGAGCTCTCTAGCGGCAGAGGGTTGCAACTTGTGTCATAGAAGTGGGAAAATCGGCCGAATAATATGCATGACATGTAATACCTCAACTGATATTGAGTGTTTACAGTAGGTAACTGAAGAATGAAGAACCGGTTTCTCAGTTACAGAATGACTTTGTGAGGCAAATATTCGTTCCATAAATCCTCTCCGGCGCACTCTTAATGGGCAGATTCGGCGGAGTGACGAAGTAACAAATGGTTCAAACGGCTCTGAGCACTATGCGACTTAACGTCTGAGGTCATCAGTCGCCTAGAACGTAGAACTAATTAAGCCTAAGTAACCTAAGGACATCACACACATCCGTGCCCGAGGCAGGATTCAAAGCTGCGACCGTAGCAGTCGCTCGGTTCCAGGCTTAGCGCCTAGAACCGCACAGCCACTCCGGCCGGCGACGAAGTAACAGATCTGGAATGGCTCCATCATCATTTTATTGCCTTATATTGTTTGCCATGTCTTTCCACCTCGCTATTAAAATCGTCAAATGGTGAACAGACACGCCCGAAGTTCTAACCTGCAGCCGTTCTCCTCTGACTCCAGATAGTGAACTCAGATCTTCCAGGACTGGGTCCCCGCTCTCAGTGGTTCCCGAACACTCCTCTCATACACCAAGTCGACAGTTCGATTGCGGTATGTGTTGAGTGTGGACTTCACTACCTTCTTAAAGCTATCCACCTGCCAAACTTATAATGCAGTAAAAATTCACTTTACAAGAAAACTAATTGTGAGACAGCATCGTACGCAACTACTGACCTTAAACCTACTGCCACCGTCTACATATATGACCAGTATTTGTGTTTTAGACACACTCTCCGAGAATCTTTTAAATCAGTCATTTTGTAATGTAGTCATCCTGTTGTGAGACTAAAATGCGACCTTCCTCTGCGATGTCACTGTGACGGTGTCAATGGTATATTATAGTGAGAAGCGTTAGGTGGATGGAGGATACAGCAGTAGTGTTTAAATATTCTAATGACGCATTATTACGAACACACGTATGAGCTTTACTAACAGCCTGAAATTATTATTTTCGCCAAGTTTGGTGGGATAGTTGTATCAATTTTTGAAATTGATTGCAGATTTGTAGACTTTTTGATTAATCCATGATAGTAAAAATCATGCATAGTGGAGTGTCCTGTAGTCCCTTGCATAGTGCTTTCCATAACTACGAATAATTCTCCCGTAGTCCCGTAATTCATTGATGGCCTCCTGCGGTGGCTGGCCTCTGGTGAGCCTGCTGTCCCATGATTGGTTTGGGCGAGCGGTTCTAGGCGCTTCAGTCTGGAACCGCGCGACCGCTACGCTCGCAGGCTCGAATCCTGCCTAGGTCATGGTTGTGCGTGATGTCCTTAAGTTAGTTAGGTTTAAGTAGTTCTAAGTTCTAGGGGACTGATGACCGCAGATGTTGAGTCCCACAGTGCTCACAACCATTTGAACCATGATTGGTTGACTCGCATCTCAGCTCTCCACTGACCTTTATGTTCCATTTTCTGCTCATCTCTGCGCAAGTCAAACGGGATGCAGGGTTCGCATAGCACTATAACGTGTTCTGTAAGCTGAAGCTTTCAGAGGAAACACCATCGATGACTGTGTCTGATTGACATAATGTTCCTTACCACACCGTCTGAATGTCAATATCCCGCTCAGTACGCCATATAACTGTTGAATGAATTCACTCTTCATCATGATGGTATCAAAATAAACGGTACCATTTACAACAAGTAGAAAATGATTATTATTTGGAAGAGCTTCTTGTATCAGTAATCCGTCTACAATGACCGCAATGTCGCCGAAACGTATAAATATATATTAATATTCCTTCTAAAGCAAATAAGAGCAGTGTTGAATCGGAGACGAATACCCCCCTTGACTTAACTTGACTTCGACATTCGTCCCTCTTTGGGCTTTGCTAACTGCTTCCGCCCAATAGACACTATTTGTAACAACACCCTGCGGGGCCTGAACTTGGAGCACTGCTATTTTCGTCGAAACACAAGCTGATCCATTATGGAACTGTCTTTATATCAATTCCTCACCTTCGCTTTCCGGCACGCGAAAATTTCTCACTGTTTGCAAACTGTATTAAGTTTCTATCCAATGAGTACGATGTAGATAAATGATAGCGACTAACGATGTGAGAGCCACAGACAGTTTGTTCATGACGAATATACTGTGTTTTGTTGAAAATAAGTTACAGAATTCTTTGTTCTGCGAGTGTTCAAAGATTCACGACTGAGGCGGTGATAAATCAAACAAGCCTGGAAATTCGTCATTCACAGCCTGATGGTTATATTAGAAAAATATGGACTGTGTACAATGATAATCTAGTTAGTCTGAGAGACAGTATATCTCATTTCATCACAAAGAAACTACAGCGGTATAAGTCAAGAGAGCGTCTTTCAAATGTATGTAATTAGATTACAGCGGGGAAAGATTTTCTGTTTAAAATCTATACAGATGTAATAATAAATAATCGTATCGATCAGAAGCGCCACACCCAAATTTCATAATCCCTTTATTACGGCATCTGGAATTAGCGAGAATCACAAGATCTCTATCACCGAAAGTCACTGTCGACACGAAAATAAATTGCTGCTATATTTATAATGTGCTGTGGCTGGTTTAGGTTGTCAACGATTTTTCACTATTATTCCAGTCGAAAGCTAGGATAATTTTTCACTAATAGGCTACGGCCGACAACTTCATATGTTCTTACCAATTATCGGTATTAGTAAAATGAAACAAATTCATGTCATGTACAGTATGTTTATTATTATTACTAGGATTACTACTATTTTATTATATTTTTTCGGAAATTTTACAATTACACCTTCAATTATTCTTATTTTTAAAGATATAAATACCTTATGATGTGCTGTATGTCTTTTGTCATTGCCATAGTGTTCCAATAAAGTAAAAATAAAAGAAATGGAAAGAAATGAATTCCAACGGACTGTAATGGCACTTCAGGCCACCTGTCTGGGACTCGTCAGGAAAGGAAAGCTGTAAATCCAATTCTTGGTAGCATTTCGGTAAATACAGAAAACATATCGTCGGCAGTATTCGTTTTCATGACCTTCCGACATCGAGGTGAATAATTCGTAAAAGCAATAAAAATTATAAATTTGGACTTCCAGACTTTCAGTCAGGTTTTTAAATCCCTCCAGACATCACGACGTGATCCGAGCGGTATACGACGATACCTATTAGCAATGTGTATATCAAAAAAATTTTCTTGATATTTGCCTTCACTATTTTCTCAGTTTCTTCAGAAATCCTTCTTATACTACCTTGCTTTTTTAAAATTTTATTTTTATCTCGAATGTTTTAGAGATGAATCAATACGACACAAAACACACGATAATATTGATAATCAGTGTGGTGTTTCTGGAAGTGGTTACTGCCAATGGTACAATCCTAATCTTGATGCCTGAGCCGTTTTTCAATTCATTACGGTCCTAAATATACGTGCCACTGCAGAGCGTACTGACACAACGTAATCAAATTAGCTACAGAAGTTGTCACCCGCTCTCGGTTTGGAGTAGGCAAGTCAACACAAAACCGGTCCTTCTCATGTATGGCGCTACTGACAGTCCGACCATCTATCTTCCCACTAGGACCAGAAAATAAACGCTACGAGCGCGAACGTGGGCGCTCGTGATGTGTGCCTCACCCAGCAATCCGGTGGTTGCTTCTGGGGACAAATACAGAGCTTGCTCCGATTGCAACCTCTTGCTACCAGCAGGAAGAAAAGTCTTGGCAGCAAAAAGAGTATAGAGGGCTCTGCCAAGGCCGGCTGGTTCCCAGTCCCCCAGTGTCCGGAGGCGGCCCTCCGCCCAAACCGGTTCATGCTTCCCACTCGGCATCCTCCGCGCTCTCTTTCTCGTGTTGTCATTCTCCCGTTGTTGCGGCAACGTATAGTAAGCAGTACCAGTAAGACACTGAAGAAAGGGTGTTCCAACATTTCATTGAATTGTAGGTTTGCTTCAGGGTACAGCGTGCCGATAAATAATTGCTAAGAAAATAATCTGATACGTTGCGCCTTTCCGATCTAATTAGCATTGACGTTAGTCAATCAGTTCGTCGTGCCCCCAAATCCAAGCATTTGCACGCGTTAAAATGCGGTAATGCACAGACATCCGTGGGTGCGTGAGATACCACTTGTTCAAATGCTTGTTACAAGACGTGACTTCTTCGGAAGTGATAAATTTAAGCTAGGTTAGCAGAAGTTGCGTTTGTTCGATGTGAGGAAACCAAATGTAAAACACATTTAGCGACAATGTCTCTGGCAGGCTTCTTGAATTTGCCTGATTGGCTAATTTCAACGCTAATTAAATCGGTAGAACGTATCGAATTTTTTCTTAAGAATTGTTTGTCGCCACAACCTACTCTGCAACACACTTACAAGCTTTTCAGACTGCTTCTAACCATCCTGTATACGTAGATTTAGGAAAGAATAATAAACAGTCACAATCCACATGATACCTCCTTTCTCTAACGGAGTGGTAATTTCAGCCATCTCAAATCAGGTTACACTAATTGACAGAGATAGAAATTTCAGCTGGATATAAGTTCATCTGACAGGGACTCAGAATCAGTTATATGGAAAAACTTATATTTGTCTCCTTCCATTGACTTCCATACTCAATCGGAACATAAAGAGTGGTGCAAAATTCGTACACCCTAACTTGTGTAAGTTGCGTTCATGTTAGATAAATTTATCATGATACAGACTCACCAACAAATTACAGTACACATCACTTCATTTTATATTCAAACTGTCTTCCTTGTTCACAATACACCGTTGAAGACTACCTAAAACGCTCTGACGGACATGCATACACATATATTGTTTTATAGACTGTGGAAAGCGCCCTCAACGTAACCAGTCAGCTCTTCAAAAGCTCGTGGTTTTTGAGTGCCGTTTATGTTACGGCGTAAAGTTATACGCCGGCACGCCAGTCGGGAACGATAGAGAAGAGATGGTTGTGAGAAGGCGCCAGCCAATCATACGCTGACCGACCCCTCTCCACGACGACAACGCGACAGCAGCGGCCCCTATGCGAAGAGGACATACGCGCCGCGCCCGACTGGTTGCGGCCCAGTTTATAGCACCTTCGAGATTAGGCACTTATATAGCAGCGACTTAGGATTGTTTGTACTGAAGAACGTTGGTTATTTCGTATGTCGCCCTTCCCTAGCGACACTTCTGTGTAATAGTCAAAGTTAATTATTGTCTTTTTCATTTTGTAATAAAACTCATTAATACAATTTGTCTGAATTGTTTGTCTAGCGAACTGAGTATGTAGGATTCCTAGACTCCTCATATTCGACGTCGAGCATAAAGGCATAAAAGTTTATTTTTACAGCTCTAATAATCTGTATGTTTTTCCTTTATAATAATAATAATAATAATTATTATTATTGTCATTATTATTATTATTGTGTAATAATTGTGTAATAATAATAATAATAATTATTATTATTATTATTATTGTACTTAATTATTATTATTATTACACATGTTACAGGCCTTTATCAGACCACGCGAAGCATTTATGACTACTTGTTCTTCCAGTACTCTTTCATTTATTCGTTAAAGACAATCTTCCTTTCTATGGGCCACTTTGGTGTTTGGGCTTTAGGTGCTGCCTTCTCTGACATTACTTCCCACTTGTGTATTTTGTGTCTATAGACGCCTTTGTCTGTGATGGCCGCTGAATCTGCCTGTGCTTTTTCCAGATCATTTTTGACGTGTGCCATCCAAGGTGTATTGGATTTGAGCCTCTGTATGTATCTGAGCATTCTGTTGGTGGGTCTGGTCTGTGGGAGTCTGCTAAAGTGGCCGTAAAATTTTAGTCGCCTTTTTCCGATGTCCGCTGCGATGTTGGACAACTTCTCTGTGGTGTCTCTGGAGTGGAGCCTGTATCCTTCGTCTGTGAGTTTTGGTCCAATAAATTTCCTGATAATTTTTCTTTCCTCTGCAAGGATCTTCTCTAGGTCGTCCTATGTGTGTAGCGTCAGTGTCTCGCTGGCGTATGGCACCTTAGGTTTGATTACAGTATTGTAGTGACGAATTTTGATGGAGGTGGACAGACATTCTCTCTTCATCTTCAGTAACCTGGTGTTGGGGGTGTTTTTTTTTTTTGTTTTTTTTTCTTAGCTCGTGGTCTTGCGGTAGCGTTCTCGCTTCCGGCACACGGGGTCCCGGGTTCGATTCCCGGCGGGGTCAGGAATTTTCCCTACCTCGTGATGACTGGGTGTTGTGTGTTCTTCATCATCATTGACTCGCAAGTCGCCGAAGTGGCGTCAACTAAAGCGTTCTCGCTTCCGCACACGGGGTCCCGGGTTCGATTCCCGGCGGGGTCAGGAATTTTCTCTGCCTCGCGATGACTGGGTGTTGTGTGTTCTTCATCATCATTGACTCGCAAGTCGCTGAAGTGGCGGCAACTAAAAAGGACTTGCAATAGGGCGGCCGAACTACCCGCATGGGGCCTCCCGGCCAACGATGCCGTACTATCATTTCATTTTTTCTTCTCTTGTGTTCGAGCACTTCTTCTAGGTATTCAAAAAGTGTTTCCCTGTTGGTCTTGCCATATTTTGCGTTTAGATTCAGTATGCTTAATTTCGTACAGAAGACCTCTGGTTTTTGGAAGGAGATCTATAACCCTACTTTTTTCTAAGCACTCTATGAGCACTACTAGCTGTCTGACTGGCGTAGCTTCGTTGTCTGCAAGTAGTGCCAGGTCGTCCGCGAAGGCTAAACAGTCAACTTCAAGTTCATCCTTGGGTCGTCCTAGTCGCACTGGCTTCCAGTTTCCCTGTAATTTCAGCTCTTTCCCTGATTCCTTAATGACTTTGACCAACACTAGTTTGAAGAGGCGTGGTTGGCGACCATAACCTTGACGCACGCCTGTCCTGATCTCAAAGCGTTCTGAGATTTCAGCTCGAAATTGTATTATTATAATTATTATGAGAATTCATTACGTAGCACAACTATCATATGCATCGATCATTTTCCGACATTAATGCAAATTATTTTACGGCCACAACAATACAGTAAACACGGGCGTTTCCCAGCAACGCTATGCAGCCCAGCGCAATGGTAGTCGCATAGCAAACGACGTCAGCCTCGTCCACGAGTAATCGGTGGTCTGCCTCCAATATCGAATGACATTGTTGACACTGTCGTCACTAAGCAACGTTATGCTGCCCAGCCAGCACTGACGTGGCGTCTGCTGCGATCAGGTGATGCAAACAGGGCAGCGGAGTATACGCCGCGCCGAGGCAAACGCGTTTCTGCCGACATACGCAGGACGTCAGAGAACACATATCTGTATGTTGGAGGTTGTGTGATTTCGTGACTGTTGTCGATTTTGCTGTGTTACTTTGGATAGAGAGTGATTTGCAAGCAAAAGTGTTTTGAATGTATGGAAGGGATGCCAGGTTGAGCTGTTGTTGTCTCTAATTGGTTCAAATGGTTCAAATGGCTCTGAGCACTATGGGACTCAACTGCTGTGGTCATTAGTCCCCTAGAACTTAGAACTACTTAAACCTAACTAACCTAAGGACATCACACACATCCATGCCCGAGGCAGGATTCGAACCTGCGACCGTAGCAGTACCACGGTTCCGGACTGCGCGCCTAGAACCGCGAGACCACCGCGGCCGGCTGTCTCTAATTCTCACACTCGCAAGACTAAAATGACTGAAGTAGTACTACATGCTTTCCATGGCAAAGCAAGTCCGCAGAAGGTTTTGCTGTCGAAATGCTGCAGAAAAGACGCCGTGAATGTTGCAAATGCTAGAATATGCCCTCGCCATTCCAAAGAAACGGATTGTGTTAGAGAAACGCTTTCGAAACTGGTAAATTTATCGCGGAAACGATTGCTTAAGAGCGATCGTGTAGTTTGCCTTTGTAGTAGAAACGCCAGTGATAGCACAACATCACGTGAGATCCCTAGAAAAAGCATAGACACTTCAGAAAAGCTTTCACCACGTAAGAACAGCGCTGGTAAGTGTACATTTACAGATTAATTTGTTAGTAATGATTCAGATAAAGCCAGTTTACAGAATTTCATAGTGCCGTTACAGTGGAGAAATGTTCATCAGTCGACCGTTGTGACCGAGCGGTTCTAGGCGCTTCAGTCCGGAACCGCGCTGCTGCTGCGGTCGAAGGTTCGAATCCTGCCTCGGGCATGGATGGGTGTGATGTTCTTTAGGTTAGTTACGTTTAAGTAGTCCTAAGTCTAGGGGACTGATGACCTCAGATCTTAAGTCCCATAGTGTTTAGAGCCATCATCTGAATGCTCATCTGAGAAACTTGTGCATGAAACTGCGAGCACGTGATACAGATCTCCGAAGAAAGTTTTCTTCAAGGAAATGAGGTCTGCACGACGAAGAAATTAATAAATACGCACTTGTATCTTGTGAAATTAATCGAATACTGGATGAAATGTTTTCACTCAATCAAACAGAGGTCAAAACGGCTTCGAATGGTCGAAGAGGACGCCTTTCAACAGGATAAATGCCCATGTCACAAGGTCATGATCTTGGTTCATTGGTTTGAGGAGCATGATGGTGAAATCACGTTGAAGTCTTGGTCACCATAAACCCTTGATCTGAACCTACTGCAGCAACATCTACTACTCCATTGCGCGCCAGCTTCGCGCCCACATGCTACGAGCTGGAAATTTACGGAAATTCCGTGGCCTATGTGTAGCCATCTGATGCCACCTACTTCCGGAAACGTACCAAGTACTTGTCGGATCGATGGCACACAAATCTCTGCTGTACTGCGTTCCACAGGTGGGTCAAGGCGCTATTAAACAGGTAGTAATAATGTTTTGGCCCATCGGTGTATAGTCTCTGTAAATAAACTTCTAACGAAACAGCATCCACTGCAGAATAGCTCTAAAATAAAGCATAGGACTATAAATGGGAAGATGCTATATAAAATTCGTTTGGCTATGAAAAGGGAAATCGTGAAGTCTTCAACCACAACACTAGGTGTGTAACTACGCTGGGGAAACTGCGACAGTGCCCTGGTCCTCCGAGGACATGGAATCACACTGACGTCCTAAAGATAGAAAGGGAAAAGAAATGAAATATTAAAATAAGATGGAAAATGAAAACATAGAAATTAAGATTTGTGTTGATATACGTTCAGAACTGTACAGGGTGACAATTAGTGAACTACATGAAATAAAATCGTCATAGCTTCTGAACGGTTTGCGCTAAGACTTCAAACTGCACAGTTGGCCGCAGGGCGTGATGGGAATTGGTATGTGAATGTGGTTTGATTTAGCGACGAAGCCCACTTTCATTTGGATTGGTTCGTCATTAAGCAAAAGTGGCGCACTTACGGGACTAAGAATTCGCATTTCGCGATCGAGAAGTCCCTTCATCCTCAACGGCTTACTGTCTGGGTGCTATGTCCAGTCGTGGAATAATCGGCGCGATATTCCTTGATGATACGCTAACTACCGAAAGGTACGTGAAGGTTTTGGAAAATAATTTCATCCCCGTTATCCAAAGTCACCCTTATTTCGACAAGATGTGGTCCATGCAAGATGGAGCTCGACCCCACCCAAGCAGGAGAGTGTTTAATGCCCTGGAGGAGCACTTTGGAGACAGCATGCTGGGTCTGGGGTACCCAGAGGCCACTGGAATGGGCCTCGATTGGCCACCATATTCTCCGGATCTGAACACATGCGACTCGTTTTTGTGGGTCTATATTAAAGACAAGGTTTACAGAAACAACCTCAAAACTGTTGCTGAACTGAAAATGTCCTATTTTGGAGGTCATCGACAGTATCGATGTTTCGACACTTCAGCGGGCCACGCAGAATTTCGCTATTTGTCTGCGCCAATGATGGCAGGCATATTGAACATGTCATAACGTAAATCCGAATGTCAGTAGTGAGATTTAAATGTTGAATAAAGTGTGAGCAACCCTAGTTTGTAACTAATTTACGTTTCTTTTCATATAGTTCAATAATTGTTACCTGTATGTTACGCGCTTTGGGTAACAGCTTTATTGTGGAACGGGGCTATGTTCACAAATGTATTTAACACACTTTGGTTTACAGATGTATTGTGCAACAGGGGCTAGTGGCGTTTACCCGTTGAGTCCCTGCAGGTCCTCGAGTCTGGCGCTCCAGAACCATCGATTCAGTATCCATATTACAGTTGTGGTATCCATACCAAATGGATTTTGAGCCGTTAAGAATGTGATATTGAACCTCTAGACATTAAAATTATGACACCAAGAAGGGTAGGAAAAAATGAAACTTTACTTCTTGCGCGTACACTGTGTAATAGTAAAAACACGTGATTAAATTTGTAGATGAGCTAGATACGAAATTTAGTGAAATTTAGTAGAGGCAGTAGTCACTACTGACACCAACAATGGCTATAACCTCGATGAGCTTCGAGTCGAACTTACCTAGGATGCGAGATAAGTGTACGCCATTCCCTGATACTTCAGCTGTACGTCAGAGTTCATCAAACGTAATGCTTGGAGCATGATGGTTTGTCTCTCTCTAGCGAACTCAAGTCCACACGTTTTCAATGGTCGAGAGCGAAACTCAGCTTACCCCTTTCTCTTATGATATCCTATAAACCATGGATGCAGGGCAACAGGCAGATTCCGTATGTCTAGAAAGCATTTGACACACTGCCCGACTGCAGACTGATGATGAACGTTGGAGCACATGTGAGAGTGGCTCGAAGATTTTTTAGGTAATAGAAACCAGTACGTTGTCCTCGACAGCGAGTATTCCTCAGAGCGAAGGATATCGGAAGGAGTGCCACAGAGAAGTGTGATAGGACCGCTCTTATTCTACTTATCCATAAATGATCCGGCGGATAGGGTGAACAGCAATTTGCGGCTGTGTGGTGATGACGCTGTAGTGTACGGGAAGATGTAATCCTTGAGTGACTAGAGGGGAATACAAGATGACTTAAGGCAGAAATTCTGGTTGGTGTGATGAATGGCAGCTTGCTGCAAAGTGTAGAAAAATGAAAGTTAATATGGGAGAGTAGGAAAAAGAACCTTGTAACTTTCCAATACAGTATGATAGTATGCTGCTTGACACCTGCACGTGATAAAATATCTAACCGTAACGTTGCAAAGCGATACGAAATGGAAGCCGGAAAGCCGAATGCTCGACTTCGTTTTATTGGAATAATTTTGGAAAATGTAGCTCATCTATGAAGGAGACGGTATATGTGACGCTAGTTCAACCCATTCTGGAGTACTGCTCAAGTGCCTGGGATTGCCACAAAGCCGGACTAAAGGATGACCTCGAAGAAATTCAGAGGTGTGCTGATAGATTTGATACCAGGAAGTTCGATTACCACGGCAGTATTACGAAAATGTTTCGTCAATTCAAATGGGAGTCCCTGGAGAGAAGACGACGCTCTTTTTGAGAGATATTGTTACGGAAATTTAGAGAATCTGGATTTGAGCCCGACTAAGATCGGTTCCAATGCCACCAAGGCACATTTCGTGTAAGGACCACAAATATAAGAACGAAATTAGAATCATATATTAATACCTTCAGCGGCTGACGGCAGTTTATACATATCAACGGGGACAGGTGAAAATGCGTGTCCCGACCGGGACTCGAACCCGAGACCTCCTGCTTACAGGTCAGACGCTCTATCCATCTGAGCCACCGAGGGCACAGATAATAGGGTGACTGCAGGGACTATCTCGCACACGCAGCCCGCGAGGCCCACATTCCCACCTTATGTGTCCACACACTACATTCGCAGTGTCCCTACCCAACACATTCATTACTTGTGAAAGACATTCTTACCAAGCCCCGTAAGTATATCCACATAAGTATATAGTTCTCGCAATACTGGCCATGACCTTCCTCTTCTGTGCGGATGCACACGTATTACCCGAACCCTTAGGGGACTTGGTAGGAATGTCTTCCACTAGTAATGAGTGTGTTGGGTAGGGACACTACGAATGTAGTGTGTGGACATATAAGGTGAGAGTGTGGGTCTCGAGGGAGGCGTGAGCGAGATAGTCCCTGCAGTGGCAGTATCCTCTCTGCCCTCGGTGGCTCAGAGGGATACAGCGTGTGACATGTAAGCGGGAGGTCCCGGGTTCGAGTCCCGGTCCGGACATGTCCGAAAGAACAGACAACATATTCATATAAGTACAAAGATGAGAGGACAGAAATTATCCCGCCGGTGTGGGCGAGCGGTTCTAGGCACTTCAGTCTGGAACTGCGCGACCACTACGGTCGCAGGTTCGAATCCTGCCTCGGGCATGGATGTGTGTGATGTCCTTAGGTTAGTTAGGTTTAAGTAGTTCTAAGTTCTAGGGGCTGATGACCTCAGATGTTGAGTCCCATAGTGCTCAGAGCCATTTGAAACTTTTTCCCCCCTCACTCTGTTTGTTACAAGAATGGGAAAAAATCACTAGTAGCGGTACGTGGTACACTCAGCCATGCTACTTATTGTGGATTTCAGAGCACACGGATCAGCGCATAATGACGTAGTACGCTCGTCTGGAGAGTGGACGTGGTGCCTTTCCTGTATCCACTGTTATCACTGGTCGCGCCACTGTCTACATGCCTCTCTGTATGGCCACGACAAAGGGGAAGCCGCAACGGTGGTCTCATGCACGTAGTCCAAGGTGCTCCAGATGGTGTCACCCTGTCCATATGCATACTTGTCTTGCTACAACAAGCCCTTTTCCGGAGTCAAGGGCCGCGTGGAGTGGCCGAGCGATTAGATGCGCCATGTCGCTGATTGCGCGGCCCCTTCCGCCGGAGGTTCGAGTCCTTCCTCGGGCGTGGGTGCGTGTGTAGTTCTTAGCATAGGTTAATTTAAGTTAGTTTAAGTAGTGTGTAAGTCTAGGGACCGATGACCTCTGTAGTTTTGTCCATTAAGAACTCACACACATTTGAACATTTTTTCTGAGTCAAGGCATGTTGCAAGACCCTGAACAGTTACATACACTGGGATGCAAAAGTCATGGAACACCGATATGAACATATTCAGATGACGGTTATATCACGTACACAAGGTATGGAGGGTAGTGCATTTGCGGAGCTGTCATTTGCACTCAGGTGAGTCATGTGAAAAGGTTGCCGACGAGGCGACGGGAATTAACAGACTGAAGGCGGAATGATAGTTGGAGCTTGATGCATGGGACATCCCATTTCGGAAATAGTTAGGGAATTCAGTATTCCGAGATTCACAGTGTCAACAGTGGGCCGAGAATAGTGTGCTTTCAGGCATTATCTCTCACCACGTACAACGCAGTGGCCGACGGCCGAGAGCAGCGACGTATGCGTATAGTTGTCCGTGCTGACAGACAAGCAACACTGTATGAAGAAACCGCAGAAATTTATGTAGGATGTATGATGAACGCTTCTGCTAG
The DNA here is from genome assembly GCF_023897955.1 of Schistocerca gregaria. Classification (NCBI taxonomy): domain Eukaryota; kingdom Metazoa; phylum Arthropoda; class Insecta; order Orthoptera; family Acrididae; genus Schistocerca; species Schistocerca gregaria. The sequence goes on from NC_064931.1 coordinate 469,896,530, forward strand.
GACAGCGTAATTTGGTATTAACAGGCTATGACAACAGACGACCAATTCGAGTGCCGTTGCTATCAGCACCAAATCGTTTACAGCTCCTCTCCAGGGCTCGTGATCATATCAGTTGGACCCTAGTGGACCCTAGATGACTGGAAAACCGTGGCCTGGTCAGATGAGCTCCGATTTCAGTAGGTAAGAGCTGATGGTGGGGTTCAAGTGTGGCGCAAACCCCACGAAGCCGTGGTCCGAAGCACTGTGCAAGCTTGTGGTGGCTCCATAATGGTTTGAGCTGGAATGGACATGGTCCTCTGGCCCAACTGAAGCGATCATTGACTGTAAATGGTTATGTTCGGCTACTTGGAAATCATTTGCAGCCATTCATGGACTTCATTTTCTGAAACAACGATGGAATTTTTATGGATGACAATGCGCCATGTCATTGGTCCACAATTGTTCGCCATTGGTTTGAAGAACGCTCTGGACAATTCGAGTGAATGATTTGGCCACTCAGATCGTCCGATATGAATCCCATCTAACGTTATTGAGAGGTCAGTTCGTGCTTGAAATCCTGCACCTGTAGCAATTTCGGAATTACGGACGGATGCAGAGGACTGCCAATGACTTGTTGAGTCCATGTCACGTCGAGTTGCTGCGCTATGCCGAGCAAAAGGAGGTCCGACACGATATCAGGAGGTATGTCAACTCACCGTACATGGGGTGGACTAGAAAATGGAAACATCCCAAGAACTGAACACTTGAACATAAAGCAGATACTAGCCAAGCCTGCAGGTTGCGCTGTTTTATTTGACTACGAACGGACCTGTGTAATGTACTCAATACGTTGCAAGTCTCAGTCGTGGTCAGAAAAGTGTTCTGAGTCGTTTTGAGGACTATACGTCGCAGGTAAGTGAATTCGAACGTGTCAAAATTGTTGCTCGTATCGTAGATGCTTCTGTAACCAAAGTAGCCGAGATGTTTAGCGTTTCAAGAGGCGTCATATCGAAAAATTTTACCGCGTACAGGGAAAGCTGGAAAACATCGTCCGCTAAGTCACAACACCGACTGAAGTGTGTGTTTGTGACTTTTGCACACAGTCACTGAAAATGATTCTGACGTAAAATAAGAGCATGATAGCTGTAAAAGTCACTGTAGAATTGAATGTCGCACTTGCGTTCCCCGTGAACACACACACACACACACACACACACACACACACACACACACACACACAAAACGGAAGGGAGCTCCGTAAGTAGAAAACTGCCGGGGGAACAGGAATTCCAGAACCACTCATCAGTGATGAAAATACCCATAACAGGAAAACGTGACGAAACCATAAAATCTGGTCTACGGAACGATGGAATAATGTCAGTTGGTCGGATGAATCTTGTTTAACACCGTTTACAACTTCTGGCCGGGTTTACGTCCCAGGAGTGAAACATGGCGGAGGTTCCGTGATGATGTGGGCTGCCATATCGTAGAATTCTCATCCCATGGGCAATCTGCAAGTTAACAGTACTGCCAAGTAGAACGTGAGTGATCGCTATCCAACGCCATCATCATTATCTGAACTTGTCACTATTTTTCGGGAAGAATAGTATAAGATACCATTGAAAAGCATACAGGACCTGTATGTACCCATTTCAAGACGTTGCGAGACGACTGGAAGCTGCCAACTGTTTTCTTACGCCGTATTGGATATGGTAATGTGTTGTATTGTTGGAGTTTTCCTCTTTTGTCCATCCCTTCCAGTGCCAAGCACCGTAACCCGAGAACTTTCTGATGGGTGGACAGCTTTTTCTTCTTACTCCGCCGTCGCTGACCATTTCTATCAGATTTCAATTATCGCCAGTCTCATCTGACTGGCGCTAGTTGCGCCACTATGAGGATACAAATCAGGTTTGCTCCAAATACACCCTAAAATGGTCGTGAGCATTGATTATCTTTGAGACTGCACGTGGTGAGGTGATGTTAGTCACGAAACCTTCAAGGTGACAAAGACTTCATTGTCAACACCTCACTGAGTTTGAACGATCTCGAGTAATAATGCTACGAGAAGCTGGATGTTTCTTCTGCGACACCACAGAACGACTTGGCAGGAATGTAGCCACTGTCTATGACTGCTGGCAGCAGTGGTCACGACAACATACGGTCGCAGGAACACCGGGCTCCGGGGGCCACGTGCCACTACCGAGAGAGAAGACCGGCGTGCTCTGCGTGTAGATCTGGCACATCACACCGCATCTGCAGCACCATTTGGCACCACAGTGACACAACGGACTGTTACAAACCGGTTACTTCAAGGACAGCTCCGAGCCAGACGCCTTTCAGCCAGCATTTCACTGACACCAAATCATCGCCATTTGCGTCTTCAGTGGTATGAAGTGAGACCTCTTTGGAGGGCAGGACGGAGATCTGTTGTGTTTTCTGACGAAATGTCGTTCTACCTCAGTGCCAGCGATGTTCGTGTGTTGGTTAGAAGCTAGTGTGTGCTAGACACACTGGACCTACACCTGGAGTTATGGTCTGGGGTGCGATTTCGTATGACAGCAGGAGCGCTGTCGTGGTTATCCCATGCAGCCTGACTGCAAAATTGTACGCCAGTCTGGTGATTCGAACTGTTGTGGTCCCATTTTCTAACAGCATTCCAGGGGGTGTTTTCCAACAGGACTGTTGTAACCAGTGTCGACATGTTGTCTTGGCCTGCTCGATCATCAGATCTGCCTCCAATCGATCGCATACGAGACGTCATCAAACAACACTTGCAGCGTCATCCACATACAGCATTAACCGTCACTCTATTGACCAACCAAGTCCAACGGGCGTGGAACTCTATCCCATAAACTGACTTCCGGCACGTGCAAAACGCAATGCATGTCCGTACATACATTCAACATTCTGGTGGTTTATAACAGTATCACTACTATTGTAATTTAGTATGCTTCTATCTAAATAAAAGAACCCCTGTCTCTATGTTACCACGTATAACCATCTTACTAAAATTTAGCTTAGTTTCCATATAAAGTACACTGTGTGAGGATAGTCCTGTATATAGGAAAAGCTAATCAATAGAGTTACCCTTTTTACAGGATTTGACCGTGTGTTGTGTTTAATGGATAAGTAAATCAGATTATTCAATTCTTTTCCTAAGATCTTACCCAGCGGTTAGAAAGGAACGCAGTATGAATAGCATTATATTGAAGCTAGGACAACTCAGTTCCATGTTCATTTAGTGTTTTAAAACATGTACTAATGGTCGCCAGCCTATCCAGGCAATGAAACAATGAAGTAGTGGAAAAGCAGAAGTAAATATTTTGCCTACTTTCCTGCTACTGTTTAATTTGGTTCTTCAAATAAATATTACTCCATTTAAACAATGTTGGACTACACCCTTATACATTATGTTTTTAAAAGAGAAATATTCCAGTAGATAACTTTAAGAAATTTAAATAAATTTGCCCAGCGGGGACATTTAGAAAAGCAGTTTGCATAATCAACAAACTTAAATACTAAAATACTTAGATACTAAAGCACACACTTTTTATACTGAACATTTCACTTCAAGAAAACTTCTTTCTTACTGGAATTTACTTTCAAAAGTTATCACTCTTTGAACTAACTCTGTGTATTGATTTAATAGATTTTAGTTACTTCTCTTCACTCTGACCGAATTTTACGTAAACAAACTTTTACTATAACACTTTGCAATAGTTAAGAAAGTTTTCATTATTTGCACAAAAACATTTCTAATGGTGCCTCTTTATGTTAACTTAGCACTCATACGTCTGTAAAACAGGGTACTCGGATTGATCAAACGCCAGGAAGGAACCCTATATAGGTGTATAATTAGGATGAAATAACAGGGTGAACCACTTTCTTTAAAGTTCAAGAATGATTAGTAAAACGCAGTTTAAATTATTGGTTCACGCTGTACAACAGTAAAATACAAAAAAGAAATCTTATCTGATGTCTGTAGGCTTGGATGTGGCGAACAATTATGACGGCTACACTACCCACAATACGCCTGCAAGTATCTCTTATTGACGTCGTTCAATTTTACGTACTGTAGCCCAACAACTCGCAGGTAAGCCGAAAGCTGTTTGCAGTCTTCATCCGAGGCAATTTTATCCAAATTTGCAGGCAAAGTTGCTCCTGTCCATTATACTTATCCGGGCTGTTATGCCGTGGTCGGTTGATGAATTTTGTCTCAATTTCCAACGTTTCGTCTCCGACTGCGGGAGACATCTTCAAGGGGGTCCGTAGGTCGATAGAAGGTCCAACACACCAACTGGCTCGCTACTGACTGCCGCCAAATTCCGTCTCCGCGAGCTCCCGCGCCGCGGTGTGACGTCACGTGTTTTGAAAACGTCAGTGTAATTGGCCGCTGTCCGTCGCCGTCGATCGCAATTGCCATCACCCAGTAGTGGACGGGTGGTACACATCTTCTGTAACACCGGCATCCATATACCATTTAATTTCACGCCCTCCTCCTTTCGGTTGAAATTATGTGGGTATTTAGCGATTTCGATTGCCTCCCTGTAGAGCCTTTCGTAGTATCCGCTTGTGGCCGCTAGTACTTGCGTCTCCTCGAAACGAATATTGTGGTTCCCTGGCTGGAAAGCATGCTCCGCAACAGCTGATCGTTCCGTTTCTCCGTTTCTCCTCTTCTACAGTTTCCCTTGTGCTCTTCCAAACGTTTAGAAACCGTTCTTTTAGTTGTACCCACATAAACATCACCACAGCTGCATGGGATCCTATACACTCCAGCTTTTTCCAAAGGTTTGCGAGCGTCCTTGGCAGGCTTAAGGTATTCTTGTATCTTCCTGGTGGGCTTGTAAATTACGGTAATATTCCGCTTCGTCAAGATCCTCCCTATTCTTTCCGTTACATTTTTAACAAACTGCAGGAATATCTTAGATTTTGCAGTAGCCTGTACGTCAGTATGGTTTCTGCGTGACTGCCTCAACGCACGTTTTATTTCGGCGGACGAATATCCGTTCTTCATTAATGCATTGTGGAGATGTTCCATCTCAGCGTCGAGCAACTCAGGTTCACAAATATTTTTAGCTCTGTCCGCTAACGTCTTGATAACACCCCGCTTCTGTTGTGGGTGGTGGTTCGAATCCCGGTGCAAATAACGGTCTGTGTGCGTGGGTTTGCGGTATACTGAGTGGCCCAAACTACCATTTTCGCTTCTAAAAACAAGCACATCGAGGAAATGTAATTTGCCGTCTACCTCCTCCTCCATTGTAAACTGAATTCTCGAGTTTATGCTGTTTAGATGTTCGTGAAACCGCCTTAGTTCTCCCTACCATGTCTCCACAGCACAAACGTGTCATCCACGTATCGGAACCATACATTTGGTTTTTTGCTGGCAGTACCTAAGGCCTGTGTCAAAATTGGGTTGTTAGTCAAGTGCTTTAAGACGCTGCAGAGGTTCTCCGAAAAGTACGTTGTTATTCGAAACAGCTGAGAATATCTATAAATGTTTTGCCCACAAAATGTTACCCTAGCTGGTTTTAAAAACCAGTTCTTGAAGTATTTTCTGCGTATTCCTACAGCTACCAAACTGAACACATTAGGCTGGGGGGTTGGGGGAGGACGACACTTATGCTCTTAAAGAAACATTCGTTAATGCTATTTAGGATCTGACAAATATAAATCTAACGGGTAATAAATGTGATGAACAAAGAGCAGCAGCAGATAATAAAAAGAATGTCAGATTCTACAGTTTTGTTGCCCTTATCGTAACTGAACATAAAGTTGTAGAAAAACCTATGCATTGTCTGTGAGCTATGGACGATTTTATTTGTTAATCGTATGGCGACAATAGCAAATATTGAGGAATATATACACTTTACAATTATACGTTAAAGGTTTTAGGCACAAAGGTACATCTGCATCTACATAGATACTATGCAAATCACATTTAAGTGTCTGGCAGAGTGTTCATCAAACCACCTTCACAATTCTCTATTATTCCAGTCTCGTACAGCGCGTGGAAAAAAGAAACAAACACCTGTATATTTCAGTGCGAGCTCAGATTTTCCTTATGTTATTATGGTCATCGTTTCTCTCTATGTAGGTCGGCGTCAACAAAACGTTTTCGCATTCGGAACAGAAAGTTGGTGATTGAAAATTCGAGAGGAGATTCCGCCGCAACGAAAAACGCCTTAGTTTTAATGATGTCCATTCCAAATCCTGTATCATTTCAGTGACTCTCTCTCACCTATTTCGCGATAATACAAAACGTGCTCCCCTTCTTTGAACTCTTTCGCTGTACTCCATGAATCCTATCTGATAAGGATCCCACATGGCGCAGCAGTATTCTAAAAGAGGACAGACAAGTGTAGTGTGGCAGCCCCTTTAACAGATCTATTACACTTTCTAAGTGTCCTGCCAATATAACGCAGTCTTTGGTTATCCTTCCCCACAACATTTTTTATGTGTTCCTTCCAATCTAAGTTGCTCGCAATTGTAATTCCTAGATATTTAGTCGAATTTACGGCCTTTAAATTTGACTGATATATCATGTAACCGAAGTTTAACGGATTCCTTTTAGCATTCATGGGGATGACCTCGTACTTTTCGTTTTTTGGGGTCAATAGCCGATTTTTGCCCCATATAGATATCTTTTCTAAACCTTTTTGCAATTTGTTTTGATCTTCTGATGACTTTACTAGTCGATAAACGACAGCACCATCTGCAAACAACCTAAGACGGCTGCTCAGATTGTCTCCCAAATCGTTTATGTAGATAATGAACAGGAAAGGGCCTATAACCCTACCTTGGTGAACGACAGAAATCACTTCTGTTTACTCGATGACTTTCCATTAATTACTACGAACTGTGAGCTCTCTGACACGGAATCACAATTCCAGTGACATAACTGAGACAATATTCCATAAGCACGCAATTTCATTACAAGCCGCTTGTGTGGTACAGTGTCAAAAGCCTTACGGAAATCCAGAAATAAGGAATCGATCTGAAATCCCTTGTCAATAACACTCAATACTTCATGCGAATAAAGAGCTAGTTGTGTTTCACAAGAACGTTGTTTTCTAAACCCATGTTGATTGTGTGTCAATAGAGCGTTTCCTTCGACGTAATTCATAATGTTTGGAAAGAGTGTATGTTCCAAAATCTACTAAATCGACACGGTATGCCGTGATATATTGATGGGTTGGAGATCGGTTTCACGTTCTAATATTCAAGCTCCTGTCCTCAGTCGGATAGCAGTGTAATTGAGTAAGAGTCTTTCCATACTTGACGATATGTAAGGTGCTTTGCAAGGTATGATTGTGGATGCAATATGGCTATCTGTATAAAATAGTTTTTTTCAGCTGAAAGTCTCGTCTGCAGAAAGAAAAAGAAAAAAGAAGGACAGTGCTTCCACACCAGCGGCATCAGTAATTCTGAGTGTAAATTCGATAAGAGCCAATCATAATCCCCCATTCATTCACAAGACATCCTTGGTGCTGGGATATAGGAGTCTTTACATGGTGGTGGGAACGTTTGTGTATGTTGAAAGCAGGAGGGTTAAGGTGTGCTGGAAGGGGTGTCATGTTAGGACCATCAGGACGAATGCATTTGGCGTTATCCCGCGCTATTTTCGTAAACAGGTTCTCTTAGGACAAGAATTTCCATGCAGACAAGTTGAGACATCATAAAGGTCCTACAAAAGCGACCGTTAACTATTTCTGGGACACTGTACAATTTCTGGGAGGTCGACTTGGCCCTTATTTTACATAGCCATGTGACGTCAGATAACATTGATAACCTTTTAGATGGTTAGTCACCACGTGGATGTTTTGCGGCGAGGCATCAGTCACTTTCTGGTAGGTAAGCACAGCTGGATGCAGCTTGTATGTCCCGTTAGGATTGGTAAGAAGAAAGCAGCCGGTGCTATTCTGGAACAGATTTCTATAGCGCGATCTGTGACGTTAGTATCCATAGGTATAGCGTCAGCAATAGTAAACACACGTGGTGCCCACAGGCGTTTCGCATATGAGATCGGTTGAGTGCATCTTGGAGTTCTCTGGCGAGGTGGACAGGAGTGTGTGGTGCACTTCACGTGATCGGTGAGGGCGTGACGACGGAGGAGGAGACGCTGCAGAATCGGTGTGCTGCAAGCAGCCTGGTTGCTGCAGCTCTAGCCCGTTAGCTTGAGGGAGAGCAGACCATGGACGCGAGAGCGACGCTGTGACGGCTGCAGCCGGGGTAGGGTCACGGTCAGGGGCAGCAGCGGCTGCGGCGGGGGCGGCAGTGGCGTTGGGTGTCGAGTGGTGGGATGTGTTTTTCATTAGCGATCTTTTGTTTGAACTGCATTCCATCGATTTCGCCGATCAATAGGATGCTGCGAATTTAAAAAACGCTGTCCCATACATGTAAAAATTTTTAATGAATTAATTTCTACAAAAATAGTAGGTAAGGCAAATTCGTAAGCTCGAAGGGGGACGTCAAATGATACTACACCTGACCTTCAGCCCCCACCCCTGCCCACGCAGGGTGGGGCGGGGGGCAACTTTTAAATCTTAAATGGAAACACCAATTTTTTATTGCAGATTCGGATTCTCCTTAAAAAAGTAACCAAGCTTTGTCTGAAACATCTTTTTAAACCATTAACAGATGGCGCTGAAATCGAGAAAAAAATGGGGAATAACTCTGATTTATTTAGAATTATTCGGGAAAGACGCATCAAATCGATAAAAAGTGTGCACCAATTGTTTCGTTACTCCAAATTAAGCTATTTTTGTACAAAATGTACTGTATTCTACTTTTAGCGTTACCTAGCACACGTAGTAGAATGATGTTCCCATGGGGTGCTTCGTTAGTGTGAGTCCCCTTGTCTCTCACAATTTTGAGGTGCTTAATTAATGAAATTAGGCACGAAGAAATTGTTCAAAATTATCCCCATTTGCTTCAATGCATAAAGTCAATCGTCTGCGAAAGTTGTCCACGGTTTTGAGCAGCACACCCCGTGGTAAGGCTGCACACGCTCTTCGAATGTGGTGCTCCATATCGTTTCGGATTGTGGGCTGTCTGACATAAACAATATTTTTTAAATAACCCCACAAGAAAAAATCAGGAGATGTTAGGTCTGGTTAACGTGGAGGCCAATGAATTGGTCCGCCATATCCTATCCAACGAATAGGCTATCGTAAATTTAAAAGGTTCCGCACATTTTTGGCATACTTGGGAGCTGCTCCTTCCTGTTGGTACCACATTTGTTGACTATTTTCTAAGTTTTTAGGGTACAAGAAGATACCAAAAGTTCCCATCCTTTAATTTAATGACTGACGAAAAGATACAACATACATATTGCGTTGTAAAAGGACCTGACTTCTTGAATTCTACATGAAGCCTCGTTAAGTACTAGGCTTTAAGGTTTCACAGCATAATGCACCTATTTTTCAGTCTTTTGTCTTTGTTGAATTCTAGTTCTGATAGCTTTGTGTGTGCGTGACATATTGGCACCACCATCATCTATTGCACTTAGTATTACCTTTTCTGTTCCTAATGCACTTTGATCTTTTATTTCACGAAAACTTAAAAAGCTTTCATTTATCTTCATGTCACAAGATTTTCCACCGTAGAATATCTAAATATCTGAGTTAACTGATCTGTTTTTGTAATGTCCTACACGCTGCATTCGTAATAATAGAAAATAATGAGGCAGCGTTAATGTCGTTAATAATTCCTTTTCGAATTACACGGAATAGAACATTTTGAATTGAAAGGCTAAGGTATTTTTTTGCATGTAGATCTATTTTGGTTTATTTATTAGATCGCATAATACCGGATTGTACTTTGCTAGAAGTTGGAAGGTTGCTAAAATTTTCGACTGTTTGATTTTCCTATTTTCTCCTTATCTCCCCGAAAAGCTGTATTATTCGACTCCAGTGCTATTGTCATATTAAAAATGAGTTCATGCTCCTGTTTTCACACATTGTCACTTTTCATTAGTTAGGAATAAATACTGGCGTCAACTGAGTTTTTCTTACACCATAAATTGAATACAACACATGTCTTCAGACGTGCATATAGTTCCGTGTCACACTATACCTTTGCTTAGCCAGCTCCAATCTCGAACGACTTCCCTCCTAAATGAAAGATTTTGTCAAACAAAGAACTTTTAATTTCATCATTTACATCCAACTGATAATCCGTGCAATAGTTTGTGATATTAACAGACATAATTACATTTATTGCGAGTTTGCTACCATCTTCTTTTTCACCTTGATAATTGCTGTTATAAATTATCACTTCAGAACAGCACTCGCCGGAAGAATTATCAACAACAAAGATATGGCAGATGTTAAATGTTCTGGAACTGTGCATTATACAAAATTGGTTGCACTAAACATCAAGATTAGATAACTTTTTTTTACCTAAAAGTGATATTTTGGTATACATTTTCATTGCTGTCATTGTTTTTTAATAATTAATCAGCGCCACACTGTTGTGAGGTACGAGGAACATGCTGCAATCAAAGTGGTACCAGAGACGGCAAGGACAAGCGTTGTTTATAAAGTCTGTGCTGAACCGAGTTCAGCGTTGACTGATACTACAAAACCATGTTGATCTGACCATTTTAATGTGTTTGACTGTACTGCTAATCGTATACATATTTCTGTGTTTATATTTGTATATACTTTAATTTTTTATTTTAATTTTAATTCTTAATAAAATAACAAGAATCATTTACTTTCTGTGGGCCGCTAAAACACCAGACCAGCCCGCAATGCAAGGCCTAACGTTACACCCCTGCGCACCTGCATAGGTCGCATGTTTCCGAGGTCCACTCAGTCTGCCAAAATACTGGCGGCAACCATAAGACCAAAGCGGCTCACTGACCACGTGTCCTCCCACAAAAAGGCCTCCGTGACAGGCCCTGGCCTGCAAGGGCTGTCGCACTAGTGGGTTTGGACAATAAGGATAAGTTGCTATAACGAGTAGTCTCAAAATATGTAATCGTAACATTAATCGATTCTTTCAATACGAAATTCTTTGTCTTTTTTCAACTTTTAATTCACTAACAAAATGCCACTTAGATCTGTCTCAGATATTGTGTACTTTAAACATCTCACCTGCACAGTGACTGTAAGAGGCAACGACGTTATCAACTCATTACTGAAAGAAAATAACACATTCACTCAAATTAAAATGAAAAAAAAACATCTTCATAAATGATATAGTTATGATTTGTTAGAGAAACAACTTTGCAAAGATTTGTTTGTGAGCAGAATTACAAAATATAACTCACTCGTGTACCAAATAATAATCATGACATATTAACTTTCAGTTGTAGAGGAGATGTTGGACGTGGATGGCCTGTCAGGATGCCGTATTAAAGCTCGTCTGAGTTTCCTAAGTAATTAATTATTTCCAGCAACAGTGGCCCCATTGCTCTTGGTCTGCATCAGCAGATACCACAGTGGTGAGGACACTACTTCAATGTCTGCGAAACGGCTTGGCATGGAATGGCTGCCCCAGGGCCCGTGCAACGCCCTCCTGTGTGTCGACCTTGTACCGCCGTGGAGTTGTGACGATGTCAGGCTGAGCCGGCAGTCGGCTCAACGGTCTCCATCACCGTTGTTTCAGCGCCGCTCTCGGGAAGCAGCAGGGTAGCCCGCGGCGTGATTCCTAGCTGGCTTGGATAAGATCGCAGGGACAACAAGCGCCTTGCGATCCGGCGTCCGTTCCCGCCGCCCTCGCCTCATGATGCCTCCGGCGTGTGCTGGGGGCCAACAAGACTGCCCACAGTAGCGAGCTGTGGCGTAGCCCGCCGCTGGCTGGCTGCAGACCCCACGCTGCCCTCAGAAGGTCGAACCAGAGACCTGCCGTGGACTGAAACACTGGCGCCCCATCTGCTGCTATGTGTATCTGGTGGTGTGACATGCCCCGCCGTCCAGGATAACTGTCACACTTGAATCCCTTCGTTAGAAAACCGGCACCTATTTATACCCGGCTGTGCGCCTGTATTTTGCTAACGGGCTACCCCGAGTCATGTACTCATAACACCTGGGTTGGGCCAGTGGGCCTCTTTTGCCTGTAACTTGCGCCATGCAAAGCGCTGGGTTTACTCTTTTCAGCGGTTCTACGGCCAAGTGGCCTCCAATCTACTTCGCAACCGCTGATAGTATAATTTACTGTCAGCAGGCCTGCACCTGACCGTAACTTGCGCGCTCAGAAATTTTGCACCGAAGCTAACCTTTCCCTGTCTTTAACGGTGGCGCTGCTACGCAGTATAGAACACTTTCCGTTTTAGGTCATTTGCACGTGTGAATTGATATTTCTGTAACATCAATATTTTCAGTAACTTCTTTATGAAATGCGAAATTACCAAGTCATCGAATCTCTTTTGTGTCATTGTTGACTGCAAAAACGCTTTCAGGAGTCTAAGTACTGAAAAGGATCGCTGAAAGATTCAAAAAGTAACAAGTATAATTAAAATCATCCAAACAAACTTTTTACGTGTGGGATCACTGTTTTCTCTACTTAAAATATTTGTAACGTCTGACAAGTTGACCACTTCCTCTTTCTTCGTTCTGCACACATATAGAAATATATCCCTAAGAAATGTTAGCTTGCTTTATCAAAGTCTGTCCCATAGACCAGCAAGACTCGATGACCACCAATTTAACAGATAGCAAAAGCTTCAGATTGTGAAATAAGTTCCAAAACCTTTGAGTCAAAACTACGATTTAGCGAATCCACAGACACATCAATTATTTCAAAGAAATGTTTCTCTGTACACTTCCTCTGGCGTTTGATACGTATGAGGATGATTACCTTCGTCATAACGTTTTGGCACCTTCCTTTTTCTAGACGAAACTGGTTTATCAATGTTAAGTTATTCCGCTTTCCTAATGGTTTCATTCCACAACCCAAAAAAGATATCCTTTGAGAAGCTAAACTTGCGGAAAAACTTTCCAACAATGTTTTGATTTATCGGTATGACAATTTCTTCTGTAAAGAAGAATTAAGTAACGTAGTCCTCCAGAAAAATGAAATTAATCTTTTTCAGGGTAATAAAAAATCTGAATTGACGCACGTTTGAAAGATATCCGCTAGCCTTCTCAGCGACTTCACTTTTTTCCTGTGACAGATCTTCCAACAATTTCAAGAGAACATCATAATTACTTTCCACATACTTTAGTGATTGTACCCTGATACACCGCTTCATAGGACAGAATGGTCGCAAAGTCAGTTTGTGAACGTTTTTTACAACACCATCTTCGTTGTCTTCGTGTAGCGATTGAACACCGCTAGCCTCTTTGACTAATGTCTTTTTGTTGTTGTTGTGGTCTTCAGTCCTGAGACTGGTTTGATGCAGCTCTTCATGCTACTCTATCCTGTGCAAGCTTCTTCATCTCCCAGTACCTACTGCAACCTACATCCTTCTGAATCTGCTTCGTGTATTCATCTCTTGGTCTCCCTCTACGATTTTTACCCTCCACACTGCCCTCCAATGCTAAATTGGTGATCCCTTGATGCCTCAGAACATGTCCTACCAACCGATCCCTTCTTCTGGTCAAGTTGTGCCACAAACTTCTCTTCTCCCCAGTCCTATTCAATACTTCCTCATTAGTTATGTGATCTACCCATCTAATCTTTAGCATTCTTCTGTAGCACCACATTTCGAAAGCTTCTATTCTCTTCTTGTCCAAACTATTTATCGTCCATGTTTCACTTCCATACATGGCTACACTGCATACAAATACTTTCAAGAATGACTTCCTGACACTTAAATCTATACTCGATGTTAACAAATTTCTCTTCTTCAGAAACGCTTTCCTTGCCATTGCCAGTTTACATTTGATATCCTCTCTACTTCGACCATCATCAGTTATTTTGCTCATCAAATAGCAAAACTCCTTTACTACTTCAAGTGTCTCATTTCCTAATCTAATTCCCTCAGCATCACCCGGCTTAATTCGACTACATTCCATTATCCTCGTTTTGCTTTTGTTGATGTTCATCTTATATCCTCCTTTCAAGACACTGTCCATTCCATTCAACTGCTCTTCCAAGTCCTTTGCTGTCTCTGACAGAATTACAATGTCATCGGCGAACCTCAAAGTTTTTATTTCTTCTCCATGGATTTTAATTCCTGCTCCAAATTTTTCTTTCGTTTCCTTCATTGCTTGCTCAATATACAGATTGAATAACATCGGGGAGAGGCTACAACCCTGTCTTACTCCCTTCCCAAGCACTGCTTCCCTTTCATGTCCCTCGACTCTTATAACTGCCATCTGGTTTCTGTACAAATTGTAAATAGCCTTTCGCTCCCTGTATTTTACCCCTGCCACCTTTAGAATTTGAGAGAGGGTATTCCAGTCAACATTGTGAAAAGCTTTCTCTAAGTCTATAAATGCTAGAAACGTAGGTTTGCCGTTCCTTAATCATTCTTCTAAGATAAGTCGTAAGGTCATTATTGCCTCACGTGTTCCAGTGTTTCTACGGAACCCAAACTGATCTTCCCCGAGGTCGGCTTCTACTAGTTTTTCCATTCGTCTGTAAAGAATTCGTGTTAGTATTTTTGCAGCTGTGGCTTATTAAACTGATTGTTCGGTAATTTTCACATCTGTCAACACCTGCTTTCTTTGAGATTGGAATTATTATATTCTTCTTGAAGTCTGAGGGTATTTCGCCTGTTTCATACATCTTGCTCACCAGATGGTAGAGTTTTGTCAGGACTGGCTCTCCCAAGGCCGTCAGTAGTTCCAATGGAATGTTGTCTGCTCCGGGGGCCTTGTTTCGACTCAGGTCTTTCAGTGCTCTGTCAAACTCTTCACGCAATATCATATCTCCCATTTCATCTTCATCTACATCCTCTTCCATTTCCATAATATTGTCCTCAAGTACATCGCCCTTGTATAGACCCTCTATATACTCCTTCCATCTTTCTGCTTTCCCTTCTTTGCTTAGAACTGGGTTTCCATCTGAGTTCTTGATGTTCATATAAGTGGTTTTCTTATCTCCAAAAGTCTCTTTAATTTTCCTGTAGGCAGTATCTATCTTACCCCTAGTGAGATAAGCCTCTATATCCTTACATTTGTCCTCTAGCCATCCCTGCTTAGCCATTTTGCACTTCCTGTCGATCTCATTTTTGAGACGTTTGTATTCCTTTTTGCCTGCTGCATTTACTGCATTTTTATATTTTCTCCTTTCATCAATTAAATTCAGTATCTCTCCTGTTACCCAAGGATTTCTACTAGCCCTTGTCTTTTTACCTACTTGATCCTCTGCTGCCTTCACTACTTCATCCCTCAAAGCTACCCATTCTTCTTCTACTGTATTTCTTTCCCCCATTCCTGTCAATTGTTCCCTTATGCTCTCCCTGAAACTCTGTAAAACCTCTGGTTCTTTCAGTTTATCCAGGTCCCATCTCCTTAATTTCCCACCTTTTTGCAGTTTCTTCAGTTTTAATCTACAGGTCAGAGTCCACATCTGCGCCTGGAAATGTCTTACAATTTAAAACCTGGTTCCTAAATCTCTGTCTTACTATTATATAGTCTATCTGATACCGTTTAGTATCTCCAGGGTTCTTCCATGTATACAACCTTCTTTCATGGTTCTTAAACCAAGTGTTAGCTATGATTAACTTGTGCTCTGTGCAAAATTCTACCAGGCGGCTTCCTCTTTCATTTCTTAGCCCCAATCCATATTCACCTACTATGTTTCCTTCTTTCCATTTTCCTACACTCGAATTCCATGACTATTAAATTTTCGTCTTCCTCCACTGCCTGAATAATTTCTTTTATCTCATCATACATTTCTTCAATTTCTACGTCATCTGCAGAGCTAGTTGGCATATAAACTTGTACTACTGTAGTAATTGTGGGCTTCGTATCTATCTTGGCCACAATAATGCGTTCACTATGCTGTTTGTAGTAGCTTACCCGCATTCCTACTTTCCTATTCATTATTAAACCTACTCCTGCATTACCTCCTATTTGATTTTGTGTTTATAACCCTGTAGTCACCTGACCAGAAGTCTTGTTCCTCCTGCCACCGAACTTCACTAATTCCCACTATATCTAACTTTAACCTATCCAATTCCCTTTTTAAATTTTCTAACCTACCTGCCCGATTAAGGGATCTGACATTCCACGCTCCGATCCGCAGAACGCCAGTTTTTTCTCCTGATAACGACATCCTCTTGAGTAGTCCCCGCCCGGAGATCCGAATGGGGGACTATTTTATCTCCGTAATATTTTACCCAAGAGGACGCCATCATCATTTAATCATACAGTAAAGCTGCATGCCCTCGGGAAAAATTACGGCCGTAGTTTCCACCTGCTTTCAGCCGTTCGCAGTACCAGCACAGCAAGGCCGTTTTGGTTATTGCTACAAGGCCAGGTCAGTCAATCATCCAGACTGTTGCCCTTGCAACTACTGAAAAGGCTGCTGCCCCTCTTCAGGAACCAAAAGGTTTTCTGGCCTCTCAACAGATACCCCTCCGTTGTGGCTGTACCTACGGTACGGCTATCTGTATCGCTGAGGCACACAAGCCTCCCCACCAACGGCAAGGTCCATGGTTCATGGGGGAGGGGAGGGGGGGACCAATGTCTTACAATGATATTAATTCACGAATAATCACCAGAAAGTCTTGCACATAACAAATACCTAGCATTGCATCTTGTGCTACCGAATTCAAATTATTCGCTGAACAATAAACAAATATAGCTGTCGGCTCCAAGTAATTAATTCTGCTTCGTAATCCAGTTTAATATCCATTGACATTGCTCACACCGTCATAACATGGACCACGACAGTATTTCAGGTCGAGAGATAAATGTCTTATGACGTCCTGGACGATTTAAAACAATGTCCTAGTACTTGTTGAAGTTGCTTCATAGAAACCCATAAAAACTTTTTCAACCTGAAGATTTTTAACGACATACTGAAACATAAGGATAGTTGTTTCTTCATTGATGTGCCGGAAGTCTCATGTGCAATAAGGGAAAAATGTAGTGCTTCCTTCATAAATTTCACAATATTTTGCTGTACGTCGCCGGATAATAATGAGACAGTTCATTCAATATAGCTTGAGAAACCCACTAATATGAAGTTCGCTGCAGCCAAGATTTCAAGTCAGGAGCATCTTCTGCTCTAGATAGAAGCAAACGATGAATATTTGATGCTTCATCGGGTTGACCACGAATTGCTGCTCCTTGCTGACTTTAAATATGGAGGGACTTTATTATCTATAAAACCGCCTTGCATGCATTTTTCATACCTTCCAATTTGTGTGTTGAGATAAGGAATGACACATTGGTACCTTGTTTCGTTGTTTTCCAGAACGGTGACGGAAGAGTGGCGAAGTGTACGTTTTTCATGAACTCTGAAACGTTCAGTTGCCTTTCGCTACTGGGAAAATCCATTTCGAACAAAAGCAATATACTGTACGAATCCCTGTCTGCAGAAATAGCAGCTGCCGACGGCGGCACTATACTGGAATGAAAAGCGTTTTTACACACACCACAGACCACTTTGTCCACAATCCTTTGTCGTAGTAAATCCAAGGAAATGTGTTTTTGCATCCTTCGTGGTATGACTTGCCTAGCGATGTACTGCAAGAACTGACAGGAGACACATCCTCGGGTTCCTTATTTTTTTGGCTGAACACTCTTCTCGCTATAGTCGGTGTTAGTAATATCCACCTGTGATACGGCAAACGTATGAAGAATGTGTCCATAGCGACTAAGAAACTATTCGAATTCGGAAGTATGTGAAGAAGCAATATTGAGTATTGTGTTTCAGCTTTTCAAATGCCTCGATTAATAGCCCAACGTTTGAAAACTGCGAAAATTTTTGCCGGCGAAGAGCTTTCGCTCCCGCATCCCGTCACTAGACCCTCTTCTTTGTAGTAGCTACTAACGCTTTAACACACACCTTCAGTCGACAATAGAAGCTCCCGCGTCCTTCAAAGCCTCAAGGCCATTTTCTAAAAAAATGAAAATAAATAAAAAGAAACAGTTCAGATAACGTGAAAACAATTTCACTGAAATTTTAAACCAGAACGCTTTATGTTTAGAAAAAAAAAAAAACGTGACTGTTAACGTAATCTGTAGCAATCGGCTTTCTTGTACTTCGAATTACTCTTTATTTTTCCTCAATATTGACAAGAAGATTTTTAAAACTATTGTTGACGAACGCAGTGGGCGGATTGTAGCGTGTCACTTGTAAGGAAACATGAAAGCAAGCCAAAACGATGGAATTCCATTCACAATGTAGTACGACTGTGATTCTGGGAAGTCCCTTTGACTTGGACAGAGAGAGGGAAGGACGGGTAGCTTGCTGCTTGGTTGCCTGTGCACAAAGATATCTGAAGCAAACAGATACGTTTTAGAGGTCATAAATTTTAATTTTAATAGTTTATTACTTTTAGATAAAGGCGAGTGAAATATATTTATTTTACTTTGTTTTTATCAAACTAAAAATTTTATGGGTGCCCGAGCCCAAGCACGCATGAGTAGCAGTATGTAACCTGCTTCACCAATGGAATTTCGACTGCGCTCTCCTGCATAATGCTTTCCAGTTCTTTTTGCTTTTGGAGATGTAACTTTCATCATATAAAATTTCTCTTCAGGCGACTGCCAACGGCATCGATATACTTGGTGAAATGCATGGTAGACACTGTGCTGTCTTACCAATATATTTACTCACTGCCGAATTCAGTCACGAATCATCTTCACAGTGGAAAAATATTTATTGCAACACGTTGACATGTAATATATGCTACTTAACCAGAAAATTATGTGCCATTAGTGACATGAAACCTTTAAAATGATACTTAATGTCATAATACAGGCTTAAGCAACAAAAAACACGGAAAACAGGAAAATTGTAACAGTAGTAAATGCACAACACCATAGCTCAGACACAACTATCATATAAAAGAGGCTGTGATTGTGTTTCATTTCGTTCGGTACGCTGTAAACTTTATTTTCTGCTTTCGCCAGACAGAATACTGGGATGCTTCCACATTCTAATCTGTCTTCTTTGTACTTACAATACGGCTCAGAATTACTTAAAATTAGACCTCAGTTGAAGTACCTAAAACGAAATACATCTCCTTGCGTCGTAACTACGACAGTAAAGCTCATTCAACGTAC
This sequence comes from Schistocerca gregaria, assembly GCF_023897955.1. Taxonomy (NCBI): domain Eukaryota; kingdom Metazoa; phylum Arthropoda; class Insecta; order Orthoptera; family Acrididae; genus Schistocerca; species Schistocerca gregaria. The sequence goes on from NC_064931.1 coordinate 469,915,645, forward strand.
AAAAACATGCATTTATGTAATCTTTCTCCCACGAATAATACACTGACATTTCAGATTTCACTTAAAATGATCGTTCGTAAAATACTTCAGATGTTATTACTTCCTGAGCTTCCTTTTCACCCTGTCTTTTAGTTTTCACAGCGATAATTCTCATTTTACTTCCTTTCGATCGCTCGCCCATGGGTAAATTGTGCACAGTCAAAGAAATCAGCACCATACTGCGAGCTGCAAGATGAAAATATCAGGAACAGCCAACAAAAGAATGGGCTAATAACAAGGTTGAGAAACAGTCTCGAATGTGATTCGTCTTGAACTGTTGGCTGCAGTATACATATTAGAGTTTGGTTCAATTCATATTTTTCAGCACTATATTACTCTGCGAAAGAATACGAAATGATTCGATCTGACTCTACAACGTTAAATAACAGCCAGTTGGGGGTGAGAAAGCAGAAACTTTATTTTGATCTCAAGTGAATTTAATATGTTTTGTAGGGACGATCCTTATATACCCACAACAGAATCATGCTGCAGCAACGATCACAGACGAAAACTTTTTGATCGCTCCGTATATGCCCATAAAAAAAATTTTCAGCATATAATTGGTTCTCGTATCTTGAAATGAGATGGGTGATTGACACTGTATTTTTTGGATAATACAGAATATTAAGCAATCGAAAACTGCACTAAATGTTCTCTGAACCGATTATGAAATGAGAAAGGAACATTATTTGAAAAAACAAAAAAGTTGCAATGTCCTACAACATCAAAAAACATGTAATTTTTTGCTCATTGCACTGTTCAATAACGTGTAGGTCATACTCGAGCCCACATGCGCTCACTGATGCGACAGGGCACGCTCAGTACCACGTCATTATAGTCCTCTTGAGACATATTGTCCCACTCCTCAATGGCAGCATTCCTGAGAGCTTCAGTCGTTAATGGAAGATGTTGACCACTAGAATTCGCTCATTTGAGCAAGCTCCATGCATGATCTTCGCAGTTCATATCCGGTGAGCATGCTGGCCATGTCATGTTTCGGATCCCACGTCCTGTCAGAGACCTGTCAGATGAGAGCACGATAAGGTCGGGCGTTATCATCCATTAGAGTGAACCCTTCCACTACAATTCCTGCAAAACCACTGACTATGGCTCGGAGACTATTGTTTTCATACAATGGAACAGGCACGTTGCCTTCATTTGGAACGAGTGGTGTGCGACGGCCATACATGATGCCTGCCCAGAATACTACTAAACCACCATTTTTTTGGTGTCATTCCACAATAACTGAGGGATGATTGAGTTCCCCTTTTCGCCTCCATGTGCGAACAGAGTTGTCGTCAGTGTTCGAGCCTATCCGCACTTCGTCTGTGAACAACGTTTTGGTCCACTGGTCTCGTGTCCAATGTTCATGTGCTCTAGCCCATCTTACAGAAAACCCTTGTGCTTTGGACTGAGTGGTGGTGTCTTGAGAGATCTTGGCTGTACAACCTCCCATCATGAAGTCTGTTGTGGAGTTTTTGGGTACTTACGGTAACCACTGCGGCTTCTCGTAGTTCGTAGAGCAGAGCAGACGCTGTCTTTGCATGGTGTCTCTGTGCATATATAGTTACATACTGGTCCTGAGCTGCTGTAATATTGACTGGACGACCTTCGCCATATCTATCCGCTGTCAAAAGCGTTTTCTGTAACTTTTTTCACAGTCTTGTGACAACACTTTGATTAACATGAACAAAACTCGAAACGTCAACTTGTCTCATGTTTTATTCTATGAGTGTGATGATTTTGATACGGTCTGCCATGGAGGGCCTGTTCTGAGGCATGGTGCTGCACTACGAGGCACGCTGAAAACTCTGCATTCACAAGAACTGAGCTCTGGTGTACTGCATTTATTTACAAGCCAGACTGCACGCCCCCTGATAAGGTAGATTGTCAACGACGAACGATATCGCATTATGTACACAAATCCTTCCTACACAAACACAAAAGGAACGTCCACAGTGACTATAAGTAGATAATTTGGAAATATGCTCAACTTCTTTTTATGAGTGTATTTGGAGAGATGACAAAATTTATAATGTAACTATTACAGCCCATGTATCCATAATAATTTTCTTTTTAGCAATAACTATTATAACTGATGGGTTCGGTTTTTACTTGTACCATTAATAATAGGTGCTTCAGATACAGCATTGTCTCTATCGAAAAACATAAGTTTTTCATTTTTATCTTCATTATTGAGTTTCGTTCTTACAACTTCTATAGTAAATAATGGAGATGGTACTGAATGAATAGCTTATCTCCCCCCCCCCCCCACCCTAGCATGAGCTAGTGCCCACAGTGGAGCTTCAGTGGATTAAGCTATTTTCTCATTAAACTTAGAAGGCATTTTATCTATTCTAGGAGCAGTTGAGCAGAATGAATAACTTCAGATCAACACCGTTACTTGTAGGATCAGTCGGCATTGCAGCTCTCCTTGTAATTTTTATCTCTTCCAGTTTCAACAGGTGCTATTAGTAAATTATTAACAGACGAAAACTTAAATACTTTCTTCTTTGAATCTGAAGGAGAAGGTAATCCTGTTCTATACCAACGTCTGTTTTAATTCTTTGGTCAATAAGAAGTTTACATTTTAATTTCACCGGGATACAGTATTATCTCACGTATTATATGCCAAGAATGTGAAAAAACTGAATTGCTTGGAATATTATGTATATTCTACATTGTATTATCAATTGAATTAGTAGGATTTATCATACAGGAACACCATATATTTACAGTAGAAATGGACATGAGCATGTTTCACACTAGCAACAGTAATTATTGCTGTACCAATACCATTTAAGGTATTTAGACGATTTGCAACGTTATATGGAACAAAGTTCAAGTTGAATCCTTCATTATACTGAAGTCTTGGGTTTATTTTCTCATTCACAACTGGGGGATTAACAGGACTAGTATTAGTGAATTCAGCACTTGATATTGTTTCTTATTACACTTACTATGTGGTTACACATTCTAATTGTGTATTATCCATAGGAGTAGTATTTGACATCAGCAAAGGTATTGTTCAATGATATCCTTTATTCACAGGATTAACTATAAATGACAAATAATTAAAAATTCAACTTCCAATTATATTTATTGGAGTTAATCTTTCCTTTCCTCAGTACTTCCTAGGATTAACAGGTATACCACAACAACACTCTTGACTATCTATACGCATATACAACATGAAATGTGTTATCCAGAATTGGATATAATATGAAAAAAATAATTACAAACTGAGTAATCATATTTTGAACTAATATGAGTTGATCGAGAGAATGATTACGATATAGTCCTGCTGCGAGTACAATTATTCAGAATCACTATTAATTTCTAGAGCCTAATATGGCAAAGTAGAGCAATTAAGCTCTCACAAATCGAAATATATATCATGGGCACTTAATTGAAACTTTTTGAGGAGCCCTTCCTGTTACTGGCTTAATTTTCATTGTGTTATCATACTATAACTACTTTATCTGCTTGATGTTTCAGTAGATGCAATAATTGCGATTAAAACAATTGGAGAAGTTGTGACTATTCACATATTGTGGATGCTGAAATTGAGGTTTACATAACACCAGAAGGAGATTTATAAGTTGGTGTATGTTGCGTATTAAATGCAGGTTACTAAACAACTTTATCTATAAATAGATAAGATCATGTATTAACTAGAGCATCAGATATCCTACATTCATGAACAGAATTTGCATTTGGAGTCAAAAACTTGTACTACAGCTGGACGACTAAAACAAGGATCATTCACACTAAACAAACGTGGATAATGCTTTGGACAAAGTTCAGAATGACATGTGGCAAATCAAGTATTTATATAAAGTATAATTGAAAGAACTTCAGTAAATGTATCATTAAGCGATCATTTAAGATAATCTAAGGAGTTACTTCCAATATATAATGAGAGTGTCAAAATAAGTAAAACTGTAGTAAAACTTGAACATCAGATGACCAAAAGTAAGTAATGCTCTCTTAAACAAAAAAATAGTAATTTAACACGTAGTTCTGATGGGGAATAATTAATCCAAAGTCCTCAAATATCACCACTCATGTGATTTATCCCTATTTAATATACTGTCCATTGAATTCGTTTTGTTTAATCAAATGATTGTTTTTTCATTTGTACCAAATTCTAAAAGAAGATAAGAGAAAGTAATAACTGAAAATAAGAATGTAACACAAATGTGATAACAAATCTATTTTCAACATTTGAACTATCAGTGGACATCTTCTGATTACCATTAAATTGAATTGAAACAGGACTAGTATTAATCCCTTCATTATTTTGACTAAGACCAATAACGACTTACATATTCTGAAATCAATTAAACTTAACTTACTGAATGAAAAAACATAATAACCTATTAGGGTGAAAATCATTTAGTGGTACAACATTTATCTTCAGTTATTTTTCATTATAATGGAATTTAGTATCTCAATAGCATTATTTCGTTTTATTTTTACAAGAACTAGTCATCCAGGAATAACATTCACAACTGTTACTTATATGGCTAAGATCTACATAATCAATGTAATATTTTGTGTCTTGTAGGTACACCAAAACCCCAACCTAGAATTAACCCAGAATTACTATGGGTAGATCCACACTAGAGCCCATCCTGGATTTAAAGCCAGGTGATCGATGATGGACCCTACCCCTGATGTATTACAGATGGATCCTCACTAATGAATATGAATCTAGACCTGTACAATACCCTGGACCCTGGACCAGTGATACCTCTTTCCTTGTTTGGCCACGTCAGTTTCGATACAGAAGCACCTCCATAGCACTTATTATCTCATTCGACCAATATAATAACTTGTCCAACTTTCAGCTTCTTGGGTTTAGCGCTGTTGATTCTGTGACAAGAAAGGAAAATTTCTGTATATAGTTACCTGTTTGCCAATTATTGCGAGAGACCAGGAGGAACAAGTCTTTGGTTTTGTTTGTGGCGTTAATACAATATCTGTAACAAACTGTTTAGTTCAAACCTCAAATGCCACTCATTTCTTACATACTATCTTGTAAGAGATCGGAGATTGAGGCGGCAAAATTTCTACACCTTTATTAATGGTATTTTCTTTTTGGCACAGTGTGTGGCATAGCCCAGTGTAATTTTCTAAGTGACTTCATTATGTTTGAACATCGCTAATTATATCTTGCAAGTAACGAACCACTAATATTATTAAGGATTTCCTTTCATACATGTCTACAGTGACGTCTCTGTCACAGAAAATTTACTCTGACTGTATAAGGACGGGTAGGGGAAACTAGAAGAATCCTTTTCATCACCGATTTGCTAGCATTTTCTGATAACCCTAAGCCGCCATGTGGACTGTAACGTAAGAAATAATAGCAGTAGCAATAAAAACTGAGTGGGATTTTTCTGTATAAATACAGATAATTTTACTGAAAAAGAAGGTACCTGTTGCAGATAATTATTATTATTATGACAGTTCACAATGATATCTACGAAGATTCGTTCATTTGTAACTTGAAGCAAAGTTGATATTAGTGTCAAATTATTGTTGCCAAAACAACTTAGATCTTTATATTGCCAAGTGCAAACGTTATTATATGGAGTTACTTTATGCGTTCCCTGTGAATATGTAAGTCTATTTATAAGAGAGATGACATAGAAGCTCAAGTTGCTGACGAGGCATCACACTGCAACAGTTAGCTTGTTGTTTCGTTTAGACAGCTCAGTTTATTGGCATACTTCTGCTCATGATGCCAGGAGTTTGGCTCTGGGTTGTCTGTTTTGATTAACAATACAGGTAGCTCAAATACTTTTCAACACGACATTAATTTACACCATATTCAGGTCTTTCGCATACTTCTGAACATGGCGCTGTTTTACATAAAACTCAGTTTGTTTCAATGCTTTTGAACACTGCACAAAATTCAGATCGTTTAGTACTTCTGAACTTGATCAAGATGTGCCTATGTACTGACTGTCCGTTTCATTTTAATGGCTGGCACAATACCGTGCTGTGATTGGCTGTCTCATTTAATATTGGGATATAATTGGAAGATCAAAATGTGTGTGTGTGTGTGTGTTTGTGTGTGATGCTGTGTGCACATATGGCAGCCCAGTCGTCAACAGCATAAGAAACGTCTGCAGTGTGTCGATAGTGCTGGGAACGTGCCTGGTGGGCGCGGACCTAATACGGAACGCATAGGCATGGCGGCCACCGGGGAAAACAGAAAACGGACGCGAACGGAAGACTGAACCCCTATAGATAAATGGCACCACCAGAAACGCCACTCACGCACCGTTAGTATTGATGTGACCGATCGATGGGTGTCGACCATCGTAAACCACCAATGGTGATACCTACTGTTGTTCGTATTTATGTTACCTCTTGCCTGTAACCTGAACTTCCACCGTCGGAGGGTGGTATGGGGCTTCAAGTCCCACCGCCACACCTTCAAAGTGAGCTCCAGTGATGTCTTTGGAATGGCATCGTCGAATGGAACAGGTTTACCATCCACCAACACAGTAAGAACGTGATCAACCGGTGACGTTGTATTTGAACCTTCATTTTTGGAACACAGGCTTCGACCAGCTTAGAGACAGAATTTAACACCCCGTCGACGATGATGTCATTAGAGGTGGAAAGTAAAAGCTGGCCGGAGTGGCCGAGCGTTTCTGGGCGCTACAGTCTGGAACCGCCCGACCGCTACGGTCGCAGGTTCAAATCCTGCCTCTGGCATGGATGTGTGTGATGTCCTTAGGCTAGTTAGGTTTAAGTTATAGGGGACTGATGACCTCAGAAGATAAGCCCCATAGTGCTCAGAGCCATTTGAACCATTTTTTGGAAGTAAACTCGGATGGAAGAAGGATGGGTTAGGAAATCGTTCATATTTTCTTCAAAGGAGCCATCCCGGCATTTTACTCAAGCAATTTGATGGGAAACCACGGGAAACCACAACCTGGATAGGGGACAGCGATTTGAACTACCGTCTTCCCGAATGAGAGTTCAGTGTCTTGGTTCAAAATGGTTCAAATGGCTCTGAGCACTATGGAACTCAACTGCTGTGGTCATTAGTCCCCTAGAACTTAGAACTACTTAAACCTAACTAACCTAAGGACATCACACACATCCATGCCTGAGGCAGGATTCGAACCTGCGACGGTAACAGTTGCACGGTTCCGGACTGCGCGCCAGTTCAGTGTCTTACCACTTCCATATATCACTCCGTTTCTTTCTGAAACATGATCATCCGACGAACTATTTGACGCAACGAACATCTATGAAATATGGATCATTGAGTGTAAATTGCCTGACAAATATATTAAGGCAGTAGAGAAGCACTTACAGGGGAACATCACCAACCTGACATATTTTAAGGAGGAAAAATCACCAGCAATCAATTTCGGGGGAAAATTTCGGCCATAATTCTGATATACGCAGATATTACCTTTTGGATGTACAGCTTTTAAACTTTCGCACTCCGGTTGTTTGTCACCTGCTCCGCCTCACTGCAGCCTCTTAATGCTCTAGCGGGGTAGTTTTAATTAAGCTTTCGCTACGTGAGAGAGCCCACATGAAAAACGAGTGATAAGTCGACAATGAAGCTATTTGGAAACGTTTTTAAGGACATGCGGAAGAGAAATAACGAATACGCCACTGAATGGAACCCATTTTAATTTCCACATGAGAAGGTAACATTTGTTAACCGAACACCATGTTTCTGTTCCAGGTGACAAGTGTTGCTCAATGTGACGATCATCTGCATCCAAGACAGGCTGGAACGGCAGTAGGTATATCATTCCACAGTTGTTCAAAGCACTTTTCGAAATGTGGACATGAAATATTCAGCTTTCGTGACACGTCTCGTGCACTGCTTGAAGGTCGCACGTTGCGTCCAGAATTCTCAGACAGGCCAACAGTGACTTCTTCAACAATTTGTGGCACTACTGGCCGTCGGCCTCTCCCATGAGCAATTCCCAAATCGCCAGTTAATTCGAACGTCCGAATCGCTTCTTCAACCCCGGTTCTGAAAGAGAAACTCTCCATATTCCTTTAATGCGTAGTGTTGGCAAAACAGGCTTACGAATTTTCCCAGAGCCATTTGACTGTATGCAGTTGTAATGAGCGCTGGTACTTGAGTTGCAACGCCACGTCGCCGTACCCGTACTGTCTCCTAACAAGAAGCCGTGACACTGCTTTTCTAAAACCACAAATCCTGCAGCGCACGGTCTGAACATCATTCTTATAAACATGGGCACCCATACGGAAAATAGTTTCCGTCTACACCGGCTCAAGTAGCGAAAGTTTAATTTAACCACCCTGTGTTACACAGTGGAGAACGAGATCTGTGAATTTCTATTTTGTAATTGTTAACATGCTTTGTTCATTGTGTAAAGAGTGGGGTTTCTAACCTGTAGCTGGTGCCAGAGATCTCTTTGCTTAGAACAAGTTTATAGTGCAATTCACAATTGTAGTTTAAATGAATGAAACGAATTATTTTGTAATTGAGGAAGTAGCATAGCGTAACATAATTATTAAATTTTTGTTGGGCGTTATTTTATTTTGATTTTAAAGCTGGCTCAAGAAATGGTTCAAATGGCTCTGAGCACTATGGGACTTAACATCTGAGGTCATCAGTCCCCTAGAACTTAGAACTACTTAAACCTGACTAATCTAAGGACATCACACATCCATGCCCGAGGCAGGATTCGAAACTGCGATCGTAGCGGTCGCGTGGTTTTAAAGCTGGAACTGTTAAAGTGAAGTACATTTTCAGGAGATGTGCTATTCTTCAGCATGATTGGCATTATTAAATTGTAAATCAAAAAACATCAACTTCGTCTCATACCAATTCTTCTATTGATTACTTTTATTCATTTTCAGATATGTACAATAATACTGACTGTATACATGCGTGAGGTGGCGTATTACTCACTAACATTACTTACTATTTTTCGTATAGGATAACACGTATTCTCGAACCGGATATTATCAAACCACGTTGGGCAGATGTGTCCACTTTCCCCCCTCTTCTTCCGTCGCCTTCAACATCCTGTGAATAGGAGGCCTCTGGTGGTCAGTGGCCTCTCCGCTGTACAGTACTTTCGCGCTCTGCCATTTGGCTGTTCCAAGGGGGCCGAGCGTGTGGCAAACAACCAGTGCGCGCGAAGTTTAAAAGTTATACTTTCAGAAGGTCGTGACTGGCTACCATCAGAATTTTGGGGGCAAATTTTCGATAGGAGTGAATTGTTGAGGCTGATATATTCCAAGATTGCTTTTTTTCTCCTTGAAATATGAGGTCAAGTTGATATTTCCTTGTTATACGATCTTTCCGAGGGAGAGAGGTTGAAAAAGTGCGTAACTGGGGTTAAAATAACACTTTTTCATCCAATGATTGACAATAGTTATTCGTAACTAAGAAACTAAATGAAGTCACACACGTAGAAATATAGATTTTCGAATATCTGACGCCGATGACGAATATCTAAAAACTGAAGCAGTTCAAATTTCCCATGACAATTTCTCATGACATTCTTCTTCTGGTTTCAAGAAAGTCACTGTTGATAAGAACATTACTTGAAGGCGTCTTCTTGTATAGACGTAACCCACGCTTGTTTCAAACGTTGAACTTTCTTTTTCTAAGCTTAACATACACTGTTGTGCAAAACGTAAGGACTACAGTAACCTTCGCACGATATATGTCTGCCAAGTAATATAGGCCAATGAGACTTGGACCGTTCATGTTTTTAAGATCTATTGCTACACTTTGTTACATATCCTACACTCACGAAGTATGTTCGTCAGAGCTTTGAGAACGTGAACGAATCTATAAGCGTTTTTATGTTTCTTATCTGTCAGCCCACCACGTTGAATAAGTTGTCTTTAGTGTTACCTCGGGAGCAGTGAGTGGTAATAAGTAAACTGACAGTGTTCCGAATGCTGCAGTGCGGATTGTATACACCGTAGGGCGCTGAAATATCACAGGTATGTTTATCAATCGGTGCACTCGCTGATTGTGCTGAAAAAAATGATAGTGCCACATTCTGCCACTAGCTCAAAATATGGCGCTATAAGCAGTCAGAACCTGAAATGGTTTCTGTTTTGACGTCAGCACCCTGCATGTCGTTTGGCGACGTGAGTTGGTTTCTTTCTTGATGTGACTGTTGGTTCAAAAAATGGTTCAAATGGGACTTAACATCTATGGTCATCAGTGCTCTAGAACTTAGAACTATTTAAACATAACTAACCTAAGGACAACACACAACACCCAGTCATCACTAGGCAGAGAAAATCCCTGACCCCGCCGGGGACTGTTGGTGTAAAGGGTTAAAAAGGTTGAAGTTTTCCTTACAAAGCGCAGTGGGTATTGAGGAGAAAATCCGTACACTGCTGGCAAACTTGCGTTACCAAAATGGCAGAAATAGAAGCGCCCCATATCGCTGACAGAAACAACTGCGAAGAGGCCACATGTCAGTAAATGGGCTAAAGAATATGATCAAGGAATTTGAAGAAACAGGTGAGATAAGTGGTGCAGCAAGGGGAGAGATGTGGCCCACTCTCATAGCAGTTCTTGATGAAGTTACTGTAGCTATAACCGACTATACAGCAAATGCCTCAAATTCTGCAGCCATTGCTCGAGCTGTGTGGCGGGATTGTCGCTCTCCTGATCAACAGTTCAATAGATTTTTCGGTGCCTTTTACACAGGTATCCCTGAAAGGTACAGAATATGCACCAAGTAAAGTCCCAAGGTATGCTACGACTACTTGACTTTACCTTCGTTTTTTGACTCGTATGGAAATGGATGAGATGTGGCCGGGGAATATTTTTTGGACCGACGAGGCACATTTTGCTTTGCATGGTTCTGTTAATGCTCAGAGGAACACCCCCTTCACTCATCTTATGTGACTGTGTGGTGTAGATTCAGAAGTTCCTTCATTCTCCGTCTGGTTTTCTTTAAGGGGGCGACTCCTTGCGGGGCTTCTAGGTGAGTAGTGACATCCGCACGTTATACCTCCTTGAGCACACGTGATTTCAGTTTTGCAAGAACGCAACAGCGTCCACACTACAGTTTTTGTGCAAGGTAGGACGACACCACATGTCGCTTGCCAGGTGGAAGATTTGGTTCGAGCAACCTTCGGTAACGACCGCATCACCTCTTGGTAATTTCAAGATGTGTGGCCTTCTAAATCTCCCGACCTAAACCCACATGACTTCTGGTTGTGGGGATATATGAGAGATCTGTCTATCAGGAATGTATCCGGGCTCTTCCCGAACTGAAGGATAGGATACTATGATTACATCGGATATGCAAGCAACCGTCGACCAAGCCGTGTTACTGCAAGCAACCGTCGACCAAGCCGTGTTACGGATGCAGCATGTTGCTGAATCGGAAGATCATACTCGTATTGAACACATGTTGTAACTTGTAGCCACATCCTAATAAAAGTGCCAGAAGCAACGTTATCATGCGTTTGATAGTTCCTCCCCTTTTTCTGCACCCACACCACATCCTGGCTCCTTACAGCACCACATTTTCACCTGATGGCAGAAAGTGGAGCTATTATTTTTTTCAGCAAACTCCGCCTGCGCACCGATTAATGAACGCACCTACGATGTTTTAGCATCCTGCGATGTATACAGCCCGCACTGCAGCAATGACAACATTGTCTGTTTAATTGTAACCACCCGGTACTAACGGAACAAGTTCTGACATCCTACCACAGTTGTCTGATGTGACAAAAAAGAGTGTAGATGTTTTCAACTTTTTAAAATAATTGAAGAGCCACGATCGCTTCAATCGTTTATTAGATGACCGGTTTCAGCACTCTGAAGGTTCCATCATCAGATCTGAAACGTGAATTAACATGTATAAAACCATATGGACATCGTGGCATATGAGGCAGACCATCTGATAAAGTCATTGTCACAACCACTAAAAATAATAAAAAACTGCTCTCACGGTTGTTCTTTCCATTAAATATAAAACTGAAGCCACCAGATAAAACTACCACTGCTCGCCTAACACCGGTCGGCATCATCACTCAGTTTTCAACTGTTTCGAAATACAGAGCTGTTCGGCGATCAGCCTCTCAGCCTCTACAAAGCTTTTAAGAATTAAATTTAAATTATGACTTTATTTGTTTTTCCCACCATTGTGAACGCCACGCTCCGTCATAGCTTTGGCTGGAGTACTTGTTCACATCTTGTCCTTCAGTGCAGATATGCAGTTAACTAATGTTCGTATTATAATGCAGACTGATCATTCACTGTCTGCCCGGATAGCTGCACATGTTAACGTGACCTCTTCCGGCACGGGTAGGTACGCTGGCACCCGATCGAATCTACCCGGTGGATAACGGTGATGAGACGGTATGCTGAGCAGCATGAATGTAGTTCTTAGGCAGTTTAGCATGTCCCACTAGGTGAATATCGGCAAAGTTCCCATGTTCCGCTTCTGATACAGGATATGGAAACAATTAGGACACTTGCTCACCCTAGCACGCAGATTATTCTCCATACGCCGGCAGAGTGGGTACACTGCTTCTGTCCTGGAGGATGAATAGGAAACTGAGCGTTTCAGGAGACAAAGCAGTGAATGTCGTCAAACAACAATACCATCTTTAACTCCTGTAAAGGAGATAAATAATACGCATATTTTCACGTTAGAATAATTTCCAAAGTAGCCTTTCATTATTTTCACATAGCAAATATCTTCTCTTGACTGACCGCTTTCATTAAATTGTTCATTTTTCTTTCCGATTTTAATTTTTCCTAATTTATTACTGTTTTCTTTTAAATCCAGAGGCACCTTATCCTTCATAGGCGTTACCCTGATCGAAACAATCTAGTTATGCTCCTGCTATTATCGCCAGATTGTTTAATTAATTGTGCCGTGGTTATTTTCCACATTTCCTCTTAGCGTAAACAACAAGGAGTTCTTAGCAATACACAGGTATCTGCAGCAGTCATTTCCACTGCTTAGCATTAGTGTGAGACGAGGCTCCTGGCGCATAACATGAATGCATTCGTCCCCAGTCAGCAAAATCTTAACACGGAGCAACGATAGCAGTCAGAAGGTAAGCCATCAATAAACGCACGAGTTCCTCTAATTCGTAGCACCCAAAACACAGGCGTCAAAACGATTGCACATTTCTGCGGACATATAAAACAAACACTTACAAGCAAGTTTCTTTCACGAATGTGAATATCTTGGACAATGCAGTTGTATTCAGGGTAATTTGATTTTATAAACCAGTCATTCAGACGGTTTATCAAGGTTTCTCTCAGGCAGTGTGTGTTGGAGGAATATCAACTTGGAAAATCTTGTAATTACAAAAAATTAAAATGTTACAAATTATAGATTCTCCTACGAAGTTTCGTGACAAGTGACCTTTGTATTCGATAGTACAAACGTTGTTCGACAAGTCGAGTAGGTCAGCGTGGCGTATTCAAACACACATTTTTCACTGAAATAATACATTTCAGAAAAATTTCTATTATAGACGAATTTCAAACACTAAGCTATCCTTTTAAAGCATAATTCTCTTATAAACAGAATGGGCTGCAGTTTTAAATAGTCCCTTGTTCTTACGTATCCATTACATGTGCGTAATTACAAAAAAAATTTGTATGTATGTTATACATATCCTCCCAAACCACTGGATCTGTTTCAACCAAACTTGGTACACACGTCACTTACTGTCGCTGTCACTTACTCGCTGTGGGGTCAAGAACCATCTACCTATCAAATGCGTGAGGGTGGATTCAACCGTAATTCGCGAAAGAATGCACTTAATGACTACAAACAAACTTTAATCATAATTTCAAACCTTAACGTAACTTTTTCTCGCGGATAGCCTCCACAAAGTGACGATTTTTAAAAAAAAAATCACTTACTGCATTTTCACTGTTCATGCACCAAAACTGTCGCATAAGGCGTGACGTTTTATTTTATTACTTCCTTTCCACTCACAAAGTTTGCAGACAATATTCATATGAACCACTGAATGTACGTCGTAAATGATATCATTGTGCGACACATAGTTCAGGAGATTTGACATCATAAACATTGAGGCGTGTGAAAACGAAACTGCAGGACGAAATTCGCCAGAGAGGTGAAATATGTCTAGAAACATGTGTGAAATATATTAAATATATCTGAAATATATGTCACATGTACCCAGGCGGACACAGCGGTAGGTAAAAAACGTTTCCTAAACTCCTCGACCGATTTCAGCCAATCTTGGTATACATATTACTAGCATCTGGAAAGAAATGCTGTGGGACTAGGATAGTAGTCGAAAGACGAACTTCGGACTGATATTCACTTGTTTCTGGTGACTACCAACCTTATGTTTAAGTGTTGTGCTCAAGGAATATAGTCACTGAACATATCAGTCTGCTTTTGTTAACGAATACGTACGTGCACTGAACACAGCATCATATTCTAGCTAAATCTGTCTAAATGACTGGCATATCTTCGTGTCAGAATGATTTCGAAAAGTGACTGTGATTATTTTAATACAGGGAAAGACGTCACTTGACTGAGCGATTTTACTATTTTTTTCTTTTTAGATTTTCCTTGTTTCTCATTTTCTTTTCTTTCTTTTGGGCGACAGGGGTCCTTCATTCTTGGTGCTTCAGCCTAGTTATGCCCTGGGTTATTTACTGAAGAAGACGTTGTACATGAATCGTTTTCAGGTACGTGAACATTGTATTGTCAAGTGTTTTCGCTTTTCCCCTATGCATCCATATACGAGGGAGAATCAAATAAAAACCTTAAAGGACTGTGGGGCTGGCCCGGGCGGAGGTTCGAGTCCTCCCTCGGGCATGGGTGTGTGTGTTTGTCCTTCGGATAATTTAGGTTAAGTAGCGTGTAAGCTTACGGACTAATGACCTTAGCAGATAAGTCCCATAAGATTTCACACACATTTGAACATTTTTTTGAAAACGTTAAATATTTTTTAAATATTATTTATTGTGCAGAAGTGGTACAAAACTGTATCACTTTTTAACATAATCTCCCCCATGCTCAATCCAGCGCTTACAAAGTGCATAAACTCCTTTAGAAAAAAATTCTTTTGGTAGTGCGCGCAACCACTCATGCACTGCTTGGCGTACCTCTTCATCAGAACGGAACTTCTTTCCTCTCATTGTGTCCTTGAGCGGTCCAAACATATGGAAATCACTTGGGGCAAGGTCTGTTGAGTATGGTGGATGAGGAAGACACTCAAAATGCAGGTCTGTGATTATTGCAACTGTCGTATGGGCAGTGTGGGGCATTGCATTGTCATGTTGGAAAAGGACACCTGCTGATAACAATCCACGTCGCTTTGATTTGACTGCAGGCCGCAGATAATTTTTTAGGAGATCTGTTTATGATGCACTGGTGACAGTGGTCCCCCTAGGCTTGTAATGCTCCAAAATAACGCCTTAGCATAACCTTCCCTGCTGATGGTTCTGTTCGAAACTTCTTTGGTTTTGGTGATGAGGAATGGCGCCATTCCTTGCTCGCTCTCTTCGTTTCTGGTTGGCGGAGGTGAACCCAGATTTCGTCCCCAGTAACGATTCTTGCAAGGAAGCCATCACCTTCTCGTTGAAAGCGCTGAAGAAGTTCTTCACAAGCGTCAACACGTCATTCTCTCATTTCAGGAGTCAGCTGCCGTGACACCCATCTTGCAGACACTTTCTGAAACTGGAGCACATAATGCATAATGTGGTGTGCTGACCCATCACTAATCTGCAAACATGCTGCAGTGTCATTCATTGTCACTCGGCGGTTTTCCTTCACTATGGCTTCAACTGCTGCAATGTTCTGTTGAGTCACAGCTCGTTGTGCCTTACCTGGACGAGGAGCATCTTCCACTGAAGTCACACCATTTGCGAACCTCCTACTTCATTCGTAGACTTGCTGCTCGTGACAAACATGCATCACCATACTGAATCTTCATTCGTCGATGAATTTAAATAGGTTTTACACCTTCACTACGCAAAAACCGAATAACAGAACGCTGTTCTTTCTTGGTGCAAGTCGCAAGTGGGGCGGCCATCTTTATACTGATACTGTGACGTTATGTGTGCATCTGCACTATGCTGCCACCTACAGGCTATTCTGCACGCCGTTTGTAGCACGCTTACCAACTTACAGGATAACGGCGCGAAATTTCGATTTGTTATTACAAATTTAAAGTTTTCATTTGACTCACCGTCGTACGAAGTCTTTGGAGAATACTTCGTGACATTATTGTCACGTATCGCTGCGTGATATTGTTTCATTTTTGCCACCATTTTATGGCTAATTTTATTTGTAATGTACTGGGATAGGAATAAGGCTTTGCGTTTTTCTCACAAGGAAGGTGTTTTCCTTGCGTGATCACTGGGTCCTCTTTGCTGACAGGCGGCAGTCAGTGAACCTCATTAGGATAGGCAAAGGTCTCTTAGAGCATGGTTGTTTTTATGGAAGTAAGGCTGCAGCCTTGTTTCTGCTTTTGTTGCCAGAGCTGGCACCTCTCCTAGCCCCGAGAGGAGGAGGAGATTATGTTTTAACGTCCCGTCGACAACGAGGTCTTTAGAGACGGAGCACAAGCTCGGATTAGGGAAGGATGGGGAAGGAAATCGGCCATGCCCTTTCACACGAGCCATCCCGGCATTTGCCTGAAGCGACTTAGGGAAATTACGGAAAACCTAAATCAGGATGGCCGGACGTGAGTTTGAACCGTCGTCCTTCCGAATGCGAGTCCAGTGTGCCAACCACTGCGCCACCTCGCTCGGTCCTAGCCCCGATTAGAAGGCCTATTCGTTTCGGACATCAAGAGTTGAGATGGTACATTGTTTTCGCTGTAAAATTTGGTGTACCCAGTAGAACTGAGTCGCCCTGGCGCCATGCTTTGCGTGAAAAAGCCAACCATATTAGATGTGACTCTCCTGTATCCTAGTACCAACCACTTAATTGTTAAGGTGCTATTGGTACACTATCAGTGGGAACAGCATCGAGTCGTCCCCTCCATATAGAGATTTTTTTTTTTAAGTAGAGAGTTTTGGAGGGAGATTTATGTTCCATGGACATTTGATCGCCTCCCGCCCTGAGGGTCACTCGTGTTTGTGCTGATGAGCACATGGTTTGCTGATGTTGGGGTAATCTAAGATTCTCAGTTGCACTAGCATGATAAATATTCTGAGCAGCTCGTTACTTGCTTACTTTACATGCAACTTGTCTTGTTTAGTTTCCGTATAATTTGTGGCGTCTTGTTGTGTCGTTAACTTTGATTTCATGAGCTACTCGGATGAGCAGATCTTGTTGCGCTTCCTCCATACAGTCTTCACACTTTTTTGTATCTCCCTACAGTGTTAGCATTATTTTGTAACGTTATTTAAATTTTAAAGAACTTTTTTTCACTTAATGTTTACTGTGATTTTTCTCAGTTGTTAGAGGAAATAACTACCTGTTATTCTCAGTCTCGCCTTAGAGTCCAAGATCCTTTACATTTTCCAACAACTCAAGTGTTGGAGATCCGCACCAGGTCGGATTAAAGTAAGACATCGAAGCAGTTCAGAGAAGGGCTACTAGATTTCTTACCGGTAGGTTTCAACGACATGAAAGTATTACAGAGATGCTTCGGAAACTCAGATGGGAAACTGTGTGGGGAAAGCGAAGTTCTGTTCAAGGAACACTATCGAGAGTCGGTATCTGAAGCTGACCATGGAAATGTTCTACTGCTGCCAATAGGTATTTCGCGTAAGGACAACGAGGATAAGATAATAGAAATTAAGGCTTGTACGGAGGAAAACAATCGTTTTTCCTTCGTTTTTGCCTGTGACTGAAGAAATTATATTGATTACGAGCAAGTTCTGCGTAAGAATGATCCATAAGTGCTTCATCTTGGATTGCGCTTTAGACGATGTTGCCAGGAACGCAATGCTTTGGCATGATATTTTGACCATACTGGACTTGGTACGATATTTTCTAGATCGATAAATACATTGTTCTACAAAGAGCAAGGAAAATGCTGTTGAGGAATCTGAGACAGTAACGGCAGATATTTAACAAAAAGCATAGAATTGTAGACTGTGTGACGTTAATGAACACTTGATTTCCGGGAACAAGGTCATAGCACAAAGCCACCAGTGATTACTTTAAAGACTGAATAAGTTTTAGGGATTTTATTTATTACAGCACTGTTTAATAAAGGCAAGTTGTCATGCCTCCCTCTGTCTAGCTGTCTGGGTGTCCAGGCAAGGGCTTTCTTTCGGCCGCAATGCGCTCTGCCCGGAGGAAGGTCAGAAAGAACCAGCTTATAGTCCGCTGAAAGTTGCCAGCCGGCTGCCCTCTACGCAGGACACTGCCCCTGATAAATTATATGGCAGCTTCCCGAGTGTTAACACTCAGGGTCGACACAACAGGTTCCTACTTAGCGTGAGTAATCTGTTGGCTGCTTGCTTCTGCGAGTTCGTAACTGTCATTCGGCGAGCGCTCGGCGATTTTTATCAACACAGATCGAGCTCTGAAAATTATTTATGAGACACTAATAAACGACCCCGCCATCACCGTTTAGTGGTGTCCGTAAAGATTTATGATTAGAGGTCGTTTGATATCTCAGAGACGTAGTACTTGTGGCCTTGGTAGTGACATCTTGTCCTCCTGGTAACATGGGAATTACTTGCGTGGCACTGTACCTGATATGCATTTGAAACAAATCAGCGTTCCTACCTGGCCACTTAGATAAGTCGTTCTCCAAGTATTGAGGGACATTCCTGATATCAGAGAAGGGAAAAACTTATTTTCCCGTCCACGGCAGATAATCCGACCCTAATGGCTTCATCGTCAACAAAGTGATAAACACCATCCTTAGTTCACATGAATTCAATCAGGAAAGCCTCGGAAATAGCAAATCAGGATGACAGCAGCTTTAATGAGATAGGGAAACCTTAGTTCTTCCATATCGTGCTTAAACTGTTCTGAGTGACATTCGTTTCGTCTAGTCTGATGAAAATTCTTTTGAAGAAAAACAACAACGGCAGATACTTATACTTATGTGAACATGATTTTTGTAGACCAGAAAGGAGCAAAAATCCACTGATGAATACTTCAAAAACTGAATAAGGTTGTTAGTTGTGCCATTAGGCCAATGGCGCTGTATTTTTACCGTATGCTTCGAAGAATCCTATCTTTCCTTTTCTTGCATTGATCTTGGCGACTTAAGAATTAATGTGCAGTGTCGAATAAATACCAGCAAAAAACACCCAATATCAGAAAATATGACATATTTACAGCCCCCTGAGGGATGGAAGTCGTGTAAACGCCAATTTAGACATATTGCCGTCATGATACTACGGAATTACACTGTACTCGCTTCATATTGTACTCACTTCATACAGCGTCCTGTCAGGTTAGCAGGAGGTGATTGGTTACACATTTTGATAGCAAACATACAAAAATATTATCAGATTTTCCAGCAAGTCGTGTTCTGGAAACCTCTAGATTTGTTTCTAAAAGAGCCCCTTTTATTTACTTTTCAGTTTTCTAACCTCACTTCGAAAGAGTTTCCTTGTTGTATAATGGAATATTTTACTACCCTTCGGTTTCATTTATACAATTATATAAGTTGTACATGTTAGTAAGTGAAAAGGTGAAGGGGATCTGATACTTTTTCGTTAAATTAATTTTAAAATATTTGTATGTGCTCCTTCATTCATTTTGTATCGTTATGCGCTAGTATTAGATTTTTATTCTACAACACTAATTTATAGTACGAGGGTCAGTCAAAAAGTAATGCCTCCTATTTTTTTTCTACGTTTAATTGTCAGGAAATTTAAATGCAATTACATAGGTTGAAAACCACAACATTGAGGATCATTTTGTCATTTTTCAATGTAATCTCCGCCCATCTCTACAGTTTTGGTCCATCTTTGAACAAGGGCATGTATCCCAGCAAGGTAAAAATCACAGCTCTGCTTCCTAAGCCATTGACGCACGGATGTTTTGACGGCCTCCTCATCTTCAAAATGAATCCCACGATGAGCTTCTTTTAGTGGCCCGAACAGATGGAAGTCTGATGGTGCCAGGTCAGGGCTGTATGGGGGATGAGGCAAAACTTCCCATCCAATTTTGACAATCTTGTCAGAGGTGTGACGACTGGTGTGTGGTCTTGCATTGTCATGCAAAAGAAGAACATCTGCCATTGATTTTGTTGGGCGAACTCGCTGAAGACGTGCTTTAAGTTTTTTGAGGGTTGTGACGTATTGAACAGAATTTATTGTGCATCCCTGCTCCAAAAAATCAACCAGAATCACACCCTCTGTATCCCAGAAAACTGTTGCCATAACTTTCCCTGCCGATCGCACAGTTTTGAATTTTTTCTTCCTCGGCGAGCTTGTGTGACGCCACTCCATTGACTGCCTCTTTGATTCGGGTTCAAAAAAATGCACCCATGTTTCGTCCCCGGTCACAATTTTTTTCAGAAACTCATCTCCCTCCAAACGGAAGCGCTGCAAGTGTTGGGAGGCTATTGTTTTCCTTGCCTCTTTATTCTGATCGGTTAACATTCTTGGAACCCACCATGCACAAACTTTTGAGTACCCCAATTGTTTAATAATCGTGATCACACTGCCTTTACTAAGAGAAATAATGCGACACACTTCATCTGCAGTCACCCGACGGTCACCACGAATGATGTCATCAACTTGCTGAAAGTTGTGTGGAGTCACTGCACTCACCGGCCTGCCGCTCCGCTTTTCGTCAGTCAACGGTGTTTGCCCTTCAGCTTCCTTACAACGACGAACCCATCGTCTAACAGTGCTGACATCCACTGTCACAACACCATACACCTTCTTCAGTCTTTCATGAATGCGTATGGGCGTTTCACCTTCCGTATTCAAGAATTCAATCACACAACGCTGTCTCAAACGAACATCGATGTCGGCCATCTTACAAACTTCTGCTGTGCTGCCACCTGTTGACACAGAAAGTTACTACTGCAGTGGATTGCAGAAGAAGGTTTGAGGAATGGCGCCAAATTCAAATTTTTCACTTAACTTAATTTTTTTAAGTAAAAAAAAATGGGAGGCATTACTTTTTGACCGACCCTCGTAATTGCTGGGACCTGGGAAGAATACGTAAAAGACCGTTCCCAATAATCTAGAATTTCACGAGAACTATTCGCATGCTTCTTAACAAACGACAAACGAAATTATGTTTTGTAGAGATGCTGTTATCAAATTCATATAATTTTCGACCGGCAGCTAGATTGCCAGCGTTCCTTTTAGAACTTCCCTATTCTGGATATACTTTGCGATCTAGAGCGTCGTCTTTTCTATGTTTGCCTATCCATTTCTAAAGTAAGCTTGGTTCTTGGGACATGACAGACGACAGACTGGTCGTTCAAAGCGCGTGTTAGGGCACACCGTAAATGTAAATGCATTGCTTTACTGAAAACTGTCTGGTATGATTCATCTATCCTTTACTTGCAATTACCAAACGCGTTGACATCAGTGGGTAAGACACAGAATTCTTATTCGGGAGGATTGCGTTTAAAATGCCGTCCAGCCATCCAGATTCAAATGTATTGTTTCTACACAAAATCGAAACCCGCGAACTGTTGGTTAAAATCCAATGGTTCTTTAGGTCTTGCATCTACCACAGACTTTTGTAAACAATTTTTCAGATTACTTTTGTGTGATTTTTCTTCCAGCTTTAATAATTTCTGTAGAAACACCATCTCAGGCATCTCACCTTTCTTCTTACCTAGAATCGCTCCATATTAGCCACCTGGTACTATTTTGAATTATCACCATCTTCCTTATTAATTCAGAGCCTTTTCTTCCCTTTCACATTAGGCTACACAAAAGTTTAATGAAAGCTTTGAATGCTTTCCACTCTTTTGTTGATTACTGTGCCTCAACTGGCACTTCGCTAACTATTCAACTTACGATTTTAAGTGGTTTTCTGCTTACTCTTATTGTTTTCAGTTCTTTCTCTTACCAAATTTTCATAGTGTTACCACATCCCCTCGATGACATATCCTAATTGCTTTGTTTCGTTAAGTTACATGGACTATTACAGTTATTTCGTTTTCCTTACTTTCTACCTATTTGCAAAATCTGCTGCTTACATTGATATCTTTGCTAAATAATAGCCCATTTCCTCTACGTCTACACACGTTTCTTTTTATAAGTACCTGAACTTGCTGTTTAATGTTCAGAACGAGACTAAGGCTTAAATACAGTTAGTAGCTTCAGATGCAAGTAGGTTGTAGTAGTCATGCAGAGGTGGAAAGGCGTGTACAAGGCAGACTAGCATAGAGATCGGCAGTCTAGTTAAAAGTTGATTAAGTCTCTTCAGTAAATTGATTCCTTAGGACGGATAGGATGTGTGACTGCTGTGTACGGATCCAGGAGGAGCTGGCCACTCTTCGCGAACAGCTGAGCGTGTTGATGGCCGCGGTCAGCCGTCTTCAGGCTGCTGCCTCGGAGTGTAGCAGCAGTGGGGAGTCTGGTGCGTCGCAAGGTACACCCCAGCTGTTACATGCTTCACCCACTGTCCCTGCTGTCGAGACATATTCGCGGGTACCGGGCGCGGTTGGGCCACCCTCTCCCCAAGGGGAGTGGCGGGTTCAGCGGCGTTCGCAGCGCACGAGGTGGAGGGTCAATGTGGAGGCTGGCCGTGTGGCATCGCCCGCTCTGCCTGTGAGTGGACATGTGGCTGCTCCTTCAACAAGGTCCGAGCAGGCACACGGGGGGAGGGGTTTATTAGTTATTGGGATCTCCAACGTTAGGTGGGTGATGGAGCCCCTTAGGGAAATAGCGGAAAGGTCGGGGAAGAAGGCCAGTGTTCACTCTGTCTGCTTGCCGGGGGGTCTCATCCGAGATGTGGAGGAGGCCCTACCGGCGGCGATGGAGAGCACTGGGTGCACCCGACTGCAAATTGTTGCTCATGTCGGCACCAATGACTCCTGCCGTCTGGGTTCAGAGGTCATCCTCAGTTCGTACAGGCGGTTGGCGGAGTTGTTGAAGACGGAAAGCCTCGCTCGCGGGGTGGAATCAGAGCTAACTATTT
The DNA here is from genome assembly GCF_023897955.1 of Schistocerca gregaria. Lineage (NCBI taxonomy): Eukaryota > Metazoa > Arthropoda > Insecta > Orthoptera > Acrididae > Schistocerca > Schistocerca gregaria. The sequence goes on from NC_064931.1 coordinate 469,938,732, forward strand.
GTAGTATCGTTCCCACAACCGATCGCGGTCCTCTGGTTTGGAGCCGAGTGGAAGGCTTAAACCAGAGGCTCAGACGATTCTGCGGAGAGCTGGGGTGCAAATTTCTCGACCTCCGCTATCGGGTGGAGAAATGTAGGGTCCCCCTTAATACGTCAGGCGTGCACTATACGCCGGAAGCGGCTACGAGGGTAGCGGAGTACGTGTGGAGTGCACATGGGGTTTTTTTCGGTTACAGAATTCCCTCCCTAGGCCCGACAAGACGCCTCCTGAGACGCGGCAAGGCAGGAGTAGGCAAAATGCAACATTGAATAACAATATTAATGTGCTAATAGTAAACTGCAGGAGTGTCTATAGAAAGGTCCCAGAACTGCTCTCATTAATAAACGGTCACAACGCCCATATAGTACTAGGGACAGAAAGTTGGCTGAAACCACATGTAAACAGTAATAAAATCCTAAACTCAGATTGGAATGTATACCGCAGAGACAGGCTGGACAGTGAAGGGGGAGGCGTGTTTATAGCGATAAGAAGTGCAATAGTATCGAAGGAAATTGACGGAGATTCGAATTGTGAAATGATTTGGGTGAAGGTCACGGTTAAAGCAGGCTCAGACATGGTAATTGGATGTCTCTATAGGCCCCCGGGCTCAGCAGCTGTTGTGGCTCAGCACCTGAAGAATAATTTGGAAAATATTTCGAGTAGATTTCCCCACCATGTTATAGTTCTGGGTGGAGATTTTAATTTGCCGGATATAGACTGGGAGACTCAAACGTTCATAACGGGTGGCAGGGACATAGAATCCAGTGAAATATTTTTAAGTGCTTTATCTGAAAAATACCTTGAGCAGTTAAACAGAGAACCGACTCGTGGCGATAACATATTAGACCTTCTGGTGACAAACAGACCCGAACTATTTGAATCAGTTAATGCAGAACAGGGAATCAGCGCTCATAAAACGGTTACTGCATCGATGATTTCAGCCGTAAATAGAAATATTAAAAAAGGTAGGAAGATTTTTCTGTTTAGCAAAAGTGACAAAAAGCAGATTACAGAGTACCTGACGGCTCAACACAAAAGTTTTGTCTGAAGTACAGATAGTGTTGAGGATCAGTGGACAAAGTTCAAAACCATCGTACAATATGCGTTAGATGAGTATGTGCCAAGCAAGATCGTAAGAGATGGGAAAGAGCCACCGTGGTATAACAACCGAGTTAGAAAACTGCTGCGGAAGCAAAGGGAACTTCACAGCAAACATAAACATAGCCAAAGCCTTGCAGACAAACAAAAATTATGCGAAGCGAAATGTAGTGTGAGGAGGGCTATGCGAGAGGCTTTCAATGAATTCGAAAGTAAAGTTCTATGTACTGACTTGGCAGAAAAACCTAAGAAATTTTGGTCCTATGTCAAAGCGGTAGGTGGATCAAAACAAAATGTCCAGGCACTCTGTGACCAAAATTATACTGAAACAGAGGATGACAGACTAAAGGCCGAAATACTAAATGTCTTCTTCCAAAGCTGTTTCACAGAGGAAGACTGCACTGTGCTTCCTTCTCTAGATTGTCGGACAGTTGACAAACTGGTAGATATCGAAATAGACGACAGAGGGATAGAGAAACAATTAACATCGCTCAAAAGAGGAAAGGCCGCTGGTCCTGATGGGATACCAGTTCGATTTTACACAGAGTACGCGAAGGAACTTGCCCCCCTTCTTGCAGCGGTGTACCGTAGGTCTCTAGAAGAGCGAAGCATTCCAAAGGATTGGAAAAGGGCACAGGTCATCTCCGTTTTCAAGAAGGGACGTCGAACAGATGTGCAGAACTATAGACCTATATCTCTAACGTCGATCAGTTGTAGAATTTTGGAACACGTATTATGTTCGAGTATAATGTCTTTTCTGGAGACTAGAAATCTACTCTGTAGGAATCAGCATGGGTTTTGAAAAAGACGGTCGTGTGAAACCCAGCTCGCGCTATTCGTCCACGTGACTCAGAGGGCCGTAGACACGGGTTCACAGGTAGATGCCGTGTTTCTCGACTTCCGCAAGGCGGTTGGCACAGTTCCCCACAGTCGTTTAATGAACAAAGTAAGAGCATACGGACTATCAGATCAATTGTGTGATTGGATTGAGGAGTTCCTAGATAACAGAACGCAGCATGTCATTGTCAATGGAGAGAAGTCTTCCGAAGTAAGAGTGATTTCAGGTGTGCCGCAGGGGAGTGTCATAGGACCGTTGCTATTCACAATATACATGAGTGACCTGGTGGATGACATCGGAAGTTCACTGAGGCATTTTGCAGATGATGCTGTGGTGTATCGAGAGGTTGCAACAATGGAAAATTGTACTGAAATGCAGGAGGATCTGCAGCGAATTGACGCATGGTGCACGGAATGGCAATTGAATCTCAATGTAGACAAGTGTAATGTGATGCGAATACATAGAAAGATAGGTCCCTTATCATTTAGCTACAAAATAGCATGTCAGCAACTGGAAGCAGTTAATTCCATAAATTATCTGGGAGTATGCATTAGGAGTGATTTAAAATGGAATGATCATATAAAGTTGATCGTCGGTAAAGCAGATGCCAGACTGAGATTCATTGGAAGAATCCTAAGGAAATGCAATCCGACAACAAAGGAAGTATGTTACAGTACGCTTGGTCGCCCACTGCTTGAATACTGCTCAGCAGTGTGGGATCCGCACCAGATAGGGTTGATAGAAGAGATAGAGAAGATCCAACGGAGAACAGCGCGCTTCGTTACAGGATCATTTAGTAATCGCGAAAGCGTTACGGAGATGATAGATAAACTCCAGTGGAAGACTCTGCAGGAGAGACGCTCAGTAGCTCGGTATGGGCTTTTGTTAAAATTTCGAGAACATACCTTCACTAAGGAGTCAAGCAGTATATTGCTCCCTCCTACGTATATCTCGCGAAGAGACCATGAGGATAAAATCAGAGAGATTAGAGCCCACACAGAGGCATACCGACAAACCTTCTTTCCACGTACAATACGAGACTGGAATAGAAGGGAGAACCGATAGAGGTACTCAGGGTACCCTCCGCCACACACCGTCAGGTGGCTTGCGGAGTATGGATTTAGATGTAGATGAAACCAATCTTCGAACTGAAGATTGGAATAACAAAAGTCTATATTTATGATTTCTTGTCTGATAATTTTTCTTTTTTCTAGTCTATGATCACTCAGAATTTTAAATTGGTTTAGTATAGTCACATATATACAATTTACTTATTGTTTAGTAAAATATTTGCAGAATCATATTTGATTCCTTTGGTCCTTACTAAATCCCTTTTCTTCTTATTTTTCTTCCTGGAAGAATACGTTAAGGGAAAACATGCCGTTATTATTTGTAAATTCTCCCAGTGTGTGACATCCATAATTTCTGGTGTTATAGATAAAGTTTCTCACTAAAGAAACGTTTTTGTACTTTTTATCCTGCATTTACATAAAATTCTGTTATCATCTTGTACTGGAATTTGTTGTCAAACAGTTTCTTTACTCATGACAGAGATCTACTTGCTGATCAGAATGTGAGCAAACAGGTGCATAAAATTTAATGCCCTCCTTGGGATATTATTTGTTGGCTATAAAACAAATCTTGGTACGTGGATCGAGATTCCTCCAGTTTCTGAAATATTGTTTGCTGGGACTGAGTAAAACCCATGAAATATCTGATAAATTCACTGGAGAAATGTATCTGATGTGGTGGAAAGCGTCTTACTTGAAGTGTTCTACGATACAGAGAAAAACAAGTTGCAACAAGGCTAATTTGTGAAACTGTATGAAGTCGAAACTATGTCTCTTTGTCTGACAATTCTCAAGTCTGGATTTGTTTTTTATCCGTAAGTAGGGAAAACCGAGGCAAGAAGAAGACAGGGGTAAGAGGAATAATCACTTGATTTAGGTTATGTCAGCCGTGAGTGTAAACAAATGAAAACTTAGACGGCTTGAGGGGTGAGGAGCAATGCGGGGGAACAAGCCCTATCTGCCACTCGCAGGGCTAGGAGTGTATACTCGTGTTCTATGCTTCTTACAAACAAAACGGACACATTGTCGTAGGGGTCACCCAAAGGTGTAACTTGAATGGGTCCCTACTTCTTGGGGCCACAAGGAGCCCAGAGGAAAGGAGGAAAAATCAGAAGGAAAGGGAAAAGTAAAAAAGTAGTAAATACGACATGCATCGAAATAAACTGATGAGCAAAAACGTTACGATCACATGTTTAATAGCTAGTTGGTTCACCACCTGAATGCAATACAGCACCGAATCCGCGTGACATAGAATCGACTAGTCCTTGGTACGTATATGACACCAGATGTCTGTGATGGATATATACCACCGCCTTCGCGAAAGACATTCATGAAGTGATGCAGATGGTCCGCAGCAATGTTCTCATATACTCTAACTATCCTGGTAATTTCGATTTCTACCACAGGTCATGTAGAAGCCCAGATGTATTTGGCCCATGGCATGATACTGACCCAACCAGCCTGCGTCGGTGTCGCCCTGCATATTTCGAACAGCCGTCCGCCTCGATTGGGTGTATGGACGGAACATAGGCCTGCTGTAAGAAGAAATACGTTTCATCTGACTAGGTGGCACTTTCACATTGATACGTGATCAAATATCGATGATCCTGTGCCCACTGTAGTTGTAGTTGACGATGTCAAAAAAATGGCTCTGAGCACTATGAGACTTAACTTCTGAGGTCATCAGTCCCCTAGAACTTAGAACTACTTAAACCTAACTAACCTAAGGACAGCACACACATCCATGCCCGAGGCAGGGTTCGAACCTGCGACCGTAGCAGTCGCGGGGTATCGGACTGAGCGCCTAGAAGCGCGAGACCACCGCGGCCGGCAGTTGACGATGTCGTTGGGTCCACATAGGAAGAAGTAGATGTCGCTTTCTGTGGAGCCCTGTGTTCAACATGCGCTGAACGGTGAGTTTCGAAACTTGTGCCTGCAACAGTACTGCACTCTGTCGTCAGATCTGCCACAGATTGCCCGCTATCCTACCTTACAGAGTGGGCAAGCCTCCGTCTTCCACGCTCTGGGATGACGCGTGGACGTCCAACACCTTGTTGGATACTCGTGGTTTCACAAATCTTCAACCACTTTCGACAGATGCTCATGACAATAGCATGCGAACAGTCAACCAGTTACGCCATTTTCGAGATGTTACTTCCCAGTTGCCGGTCGATAACTTTTTGCCCCTTGTCAAAGTCCCTTATGTCAGTGGATTTCCCGTGCGCGGTACGTATCGTCGCTAGGATGATTTTTCATTCGTCTCTGCTCAGCGTATATACTTCCATTGCCTCGTTACGTGCCCGCATCGTCACTTCGTTAGGACTCGCGATGGGCAGAGATAATGTCCACAAAGTCCATAGTTCATCGATGGTAAACTGCTGTGTTCTGTTAAGTAACCCGTTGAGTGCGTGCTAAATAGGTCAGATCAACCTGCGATGTAGTTCACAAATAACGGGGCTTGACTTCCGCCAGTGCTCTGCCTCAGGAGAAAACAAGTACTTCGCCTCATGGAGGGGAAAATAAGTTCTCTGACGAAACGACTGTACTCGGCAACTACTGCAGTAGTTGGCGAGGGAGACTTGAAACAGAAGAGTGTTGTTAATTTTGGACCGTGTGCTTCATAGGTGAGCTGTACTACATCATACACCGCTTCCTATGGGAGATACGCAGATAATGATGAATTTAAAAATGTACATGGAAACAAATTTAACTAGCGCGTTAGAAAAAATGCACGGTTTATTATCATAAGGTGTCAAAACTAGACTTTCAGTAAAGTCTATAGAGAGACACGCCAATCCAAGAGATTGTCCATGGACAGGGGGGAAGGAGGGGGGCTGTGAGAGACAAGTGTGGGTAACATCTTGGTGAGACTGGAAAGGAAGAGATGGAAATGGAGGAGGCTCCACATTAGATATTTGCTCTGGGGCCTCCTTGACTGTTTTTATGCCCCTGATCGCCGATCACTTGTGGTGTTCTACATCTACATCATCTACATTATTACTCTGCAATTCACATTTAAGTGCTTGGCAGAGGGTTCATCGAACCACAATCATACTATCTCCCTACCATTCCACTCCCGAACAGCGAGCGGGAAAAACGAACACCTAAACCTTTCTGTTCGAGCTCTGATTTCTCTTATTTTATTTTGATGATCATTCCTACCTATGTAGGTTGGGCTCAACAAAATATTTTCGCATTCGGAAGAGAAAGTCGGTGACTGAAATTTCGTAAATAGATCTCGCCGCGATGAAAAACGTCTTTGCTTTAATGACTTCCATCCCAACTCGCGTATCATATATGCAACACTCTCTCCCCTATTACGTGATAATACAAAACGAGCTGCCCGTTTTTGCACCCTTTCGATGTCCTCCGTCAATCCCACCTGGTAAGGATCCCACACCGCGCAGCAATATTCTAACAGAGGACGAACGAGTGTAGTGTAACCTGTCTCTTTAGTGGACTTGTTGCATCTTCTAAGTGTCCTGCCAATGAAACGCAACCTTTGGCTCGCCTTCCCCACAATATCATCTATGTGGTCTTTCCAACTAAAGTTGTTTGTAATTTTAACACCCAGGTACTTAGTTGAATTGACAGCCTTGTGAGAGTTGTACTCGAATCCAGTGATGGACCAGCGTTAGTCTCTCAATTTACCTAAAAAAAAGACAAGAGAGTAAACAAAACAAACAACCAAAAGCAAAGTAAAACAGAGAACACAAAGAATTTCGTATCATCTACTGCGCAATCGCTCGCAGAAGTTGGCAGTGCCGTGAACAGGGTAGTTATGTCAACTTCTACCGTTATCTCACACAACCAGCGTTCAAAACACCCCGCGCGAAACCTGCCTCGTAGAAGTGTCCGCACAAGAACTGGTCACGTACTGCTATACATAGCTGACTTAGACAATATAAGGTTCATGATCTCGATTATACACTGATCTGCCGGAATATTATGACTACCTACCTAATGGCCGGGTGTGTCCACTTCTGGCACGAATAACAGCGGCGACGCGTCGTAGCATGGAAGTAATGAGGCCTTGGTAGTTCGCTGGAGGGAGTTGAAACCACACCTGCAAGCACAAGTCACCCAGTTTCCTTAAATTCCGGGGATGGGGGCGATGAGCTCCCAGATGTCACATCCCTGGTATCTGTTCGACTGGGTTCAAATCTGGTGAACTGGAGGGGGGGGGGGGGGCAGCACATCAATTGGTACAGGCCATTGTGTTCCTTGGTTCCTTGAATCACTTCATCAAACTCCTGCCCTTGTGACACGGCGCATTATCTTTTTGAAAAATGCCCATGCCGGGGGAAACATGATTGTCATCAAAGGGTGTACGTAGTCTCCAACCAGACTACTATACTCAAGCTGCCTTATACGAGCCCCATTGGACCCATGGATCGCCACGCGAATGTTCCCCGGACAATAATGGAGACGCAGCCAGCTTGTCGCCGTTCCGCAGCACAGGCGTCAAGGAACTGTTCCCCTGGAAGACGACTGATTCGCGCCCTTACATCGGGATGATGAAAAAGGTATCACGAGCCATCATACCATGCAACGCTCTGCCACTGCACCAACGTACAGAGACGATGGTCACGAACCCATTTCAGTTGTAGTTGCCGATGTCGTGGTGTTAGCCTTAGGACATGTTTGTGTCTTCGGCTGAGGAGGCCCATCGTTAGAAGTGTTCGGTGCTCAGTACGTTACGACACACTTGTACTTTGCCCGGCGTTAAAGTCTGATGTTAGTTCCGCCACAGTTCGTCGCCTGTCCTGTTTTACCAGTCTGTCCAGTCTACGATGTCCGAAGCCTGTAATGAGGGCTGGCTACCCAGCCACACGACGTCTGGACGTGGTTTCACCTGGGTTCGCCACCTGTTGAAGACACTCACTACAGCCCTCGTCGAACATCTGATAAGTCGTGCAGTTTCCGAAATGCTCGTTCTGAGCCTCCGGGCCCTCACAAGCTGCCCTCAGTGAAACTCAGACAGATCGCGCGCCTTTCCAATTGTACATACGGACAGCACGCTCACTGATAAATGCATGCAACGTGCCTGTGTCAGACTAGCCAGTTGATGCTGTTGTCACCTGGTCGGGTTTATATCGACAGTAGGTCAGTGGTCGTAATATTCTGGCTGATCAGTGTACATGTGTTATTCTTGTTAATTCTGCTTAAAAAATTAAAGACTTTTGAGATAACTGATTTGAGGAAGTTGACGGTCACGTTGTGTGCATATTTCAAAGTAGTTACACCAAGTAATGCAGTTCATTGGTTCAAAGAAGGTGAGATTTAATCTTATCAACCCCTTGTGTCAAACGAACTTGATTTTACGGCGGCGAAAACCACATATTATGTCCTTGTAGCGGATCATGCCGAAACTAAAAATGTTCCTCCTCAGCCTGCCGCACCTAAATGTCGACTCACAGAATTTCCAGACGAATCTCATGATGAACGTCAGGGAGAGCAAAATGAAGAACAGGTAGGAATGGTACTCCTATTAAGTCTAACCAGTGCTTAAGTACACTCCTGGAAATTGAAATAAGAACACCGTGAATTCATTGTCCCAGGAAGGGGAAACTTTATTGACACATTCCTGGGGTCAGATACATCACATGATCACACTCACAGAACCACAGGCACATAGACACAGGCAACAGAGCATGCACAATGTCGGCACTAGTACAGTGTATATCCACCTTTCGCAGCAATGCAGGCTGCTATTCTCCCATGGAGACGATCGTAGAGATGCTGGATGTAGTCCTGTGGAACGGCTTGCCATGCCATTTCCACCTGGCGCCTCAGTTGGACCAGCGTTCGTGCTGGACGTGCAGACCGCGTGAGACGACGCTTCATCCAGTCCCAAACATGCTCAATGGGGGACAGATCCGGAGATCTTGCTGGCCAGGGTAGTTGACTTACACCTTCTAGAGCACGTTGGGTGGCACGGGATACATGCGGACGTGCATTGTCCTGTTGGAACAGCAAGTTCCCTTGCCGGTCTAGGAATGGTAGAACGATGGGTTCAATGACGGTTTGGATGTACCGTGCACTATTCAGTGTCCCCTCGACGATCACCAGAGGTGTACGGCCAGAGTAGGAGATCGCTCCCCACACCATGATGCCGGGTGTTGGCCCTGTGTGCCTCGGTCGTATGCAGTCCTGATTGTGGCGCTCACCTGCACGGCGCCAAACACGCATACGACCATCATTGGCACCAAGGCAGAAGCGACTCTCATCGCTGAAGACGACACGTCTCCATTCGTCCCTCCATTCACGCCTTTCGCGACACCACTGGAGGCGGGCTGCACGATGTTGGGGCGTGAGCGGAAGACGGCCTAACGGTGTGCGGGACCGTAGCCCAGCGTCATGGAGACGGTTGCGAATGGTCCTCGCCGATACCCCAGGAGCAACAGTGTCCCTAATTTGCTGGGAAGTGGCGGTGCGGTCCCCTACGGCACTGTGTAGGATCCTACGGTCTTGGCGTGCATCCGTGCGTCGCTGGGGTCCGGTCCCAGGTCGATGGGCACGTGCACCTTCCGCCGACCACTGGCGACAACATCGATGTACTGTGGAGACCACACGCCCCACGTGTTGAGCAATTCGGCGGTACGTCCACCCGGCCTCCCGCATGCCCACTATACGCCCTCGCTCAAAGTCCGTCAACTGCACATACGGTTCACGTCCACGCTGTCGCGGCATGCTACCAGTGTTAAAGATTGCGATGGAGCTCCGTATGCCACGGCAAACTGGCTGACACTGACGGCGGCGGTGCACAAATGCTGCGCAGCTAGCGCCATTGGACGGCCAACACCGCGGTTCCTGGTGTGTCCGCTGTGCCGTGCGTGTGATCATTGCTTGTACAGCCCTCTCGCAGTGTCCGGAGCAAGTATGGTGGGTCTGACACACCGGTGTCAATGTGTTCTTTTTTCCATTTCCAGGAGTGTATTTATGATTTTAAGCTATTGCCTAAAGAAACACCATGTGCGAAAAAGAAAGTTATAATATGCAAAATGCTAGTGTTTCAGCAAGCTCACCTATGAGGAGTTTGACAGTTGATAAGCAACTACACAAGAAAGTTTAACGTTGCAAAGAAATACTTCCAAGAATGCTTAATACAGTGTCCTTGACGTGATGAGGTCGACGTTGACCGTCAGGAGGGTGCTGCAAATGACACACATGGTGATATGAGGACTGTTAAGACTTGGAAGGAGAAAAATGTGTGTGTGATTTATGTTAATGATAAACAATGAGTGTGAGTTATATCAATTTTCGATGCAATTTCATTAGGTCCTTCTCAAGAATATATGCATAACGATCTTTAATTATTTAGTGCTTCACACTACACTTTATAGAAATGAAAATGTTTTCAACTATTATCACTATTTTTATATTTCCCTAGCATGATAAAACTAGTTTTTCGAAGTCGCAAAGAAATTGTGACCACATTACAATAAAAATTTGCACACTATAGAGAGTACAATAAAAATCCAGTCAGTGAATACATATATAAAGGAGTATATTAAAACTGATGACTGTTAACGTCATCATCTTATCCCAGTACAACTACATATAGTACAATAAAAGCTCATCCAATGAATACATATATAAATGAGTATTTTACAAAATTTTGACTGTTATGGTCATCATCCTGCCCCAGTCTCCTCTTAGTCAGAAGCTAATAAGAGGAAAAATTAGCTAAATAATCACCAGTGATGAGTCCCTTTGTGCAGTACAGTAAATAGCTTACCGTCAAAAACAGCCAATCACAGCATAGTATTTTAGTGGGTATTAAAATAAAATTGCAATGTAGCTCCAGGGCAGCCATCTTGGCTGTGCTCAAACGTACCTAAATGATCTGAACTTTTTTCCTCATGGTCAAAAGTATTCATCCAGAAAATTACTTAAGGGTCTACCTTCCAGTATTTCCACATCTAAAACACACACACACACACACACACACACACACACACACACACTTACACACTTACACACACATGCATGTATGCACAGATGTACACATAATATGTAAGAGTAATTACAAGTCTCTGATCCCAAACGAAAATTTGAACTTATTTCTCAAAATGTGTAAGATTTCCTGCACAATATGCATGTGGCTCTACTGTTCTAATTTAATTGTTCTGTAAGACTAAGAAAATACACATGGCTTTCATATTGGCACAACTGATAAGTCTAATACATTATGTAGCACTTGTGGTCGACCAAAGTTTGCTTTCAAAATAAATATTTCCACATTATGTCGTCTATAATACTTATTAATTGTTCTACCACACTTTGCAAGCACAATGGGCATTCAAAGTAAATATTGCAGGGAATTGATGAATGGTGCAGACTCTGCCAGTTGACCCTGAATTTAATTAAATGTAACATATTGCGCATACATTGGAAAAGATATCCTCTACTGTACAGCTACACTACTGATGACAAACAGCTGGAGACAGCGTCTGCCGTAAAATATCTAGGCGTAACTATCCAGAGCGACGTTAAGTAGAATGACCATATAATACAGATAGTGGGAAAATCAGACACAAGACACAGATTCATCGGAGGAAACTTAAGGAAATGTAACTCATCAACGAAAGAAGAAGGTTATAAGGCGCTTGTTCGCCCAATTCTTGAGCGTTGTTCATCTATCTGGGAACCCCATCAGGTAGGACTAATAGAGGAGATCGAACAAAGAGTGGCGCGTTTCGTCACGGGATGGTTTAGCTGGCGAGAGGGCGTTACGGAGATGCTAAACAAACTCCACCGGCAGACGTTACAAGAGAGACGTTGTGCATCACGGAGAGATTTGCTATTGAAATTTCGGGACAGCGCTTTTCAGGAGGAGTCAGACAACATATTGCTTCCTCCCACGTACATCTCGCGTATTGACCACGAGGAGAAAATTCGAGAAATTAGAGCCAATACAGAGGCTTACCGACAATGATTCTTTCCACGCACTATTCGCGAGTGGAACAGGGTTGGATGGATCAGATAGTGGTACCGAAAGTACCCACCGGCACACACCATTAGGTGGCTTGCGGAGTGTGCTGTAGATGTAGATGTAGAATTCCACATCTAAGTCGTATATATTACTTGTTAAAATGCACTTGGCACCCTTATTGGTACTATTGAAACGGGTTAGTATGCGACATTAGTTCGACCTTTGTATCATGCATTAAATTCATGGAAATACATATTATATTACACATTAACAATACTGCTGATCTATCTCGCAACTTAAAATGCTTTTGTCGATGAGTATTACTGAAGTAAACAATGTTATTGCCACGCCTAAATTAGTCACAAAGAAGTCTCTAAAACCGGTATCAGAGACATCCAAACATTAAAGTGATCTCATGCTAGGGAATTAACTTTATCCTGCAGTTCATAACGTTTGTCAGCTTCTGCTTTTACACAGTGGAAACTACATGATACCTCAATGAAACAGCATATTGAATAGTAGTAAAACAAATTTCCTGGCAGGTTAAAACTGGAGACCTATGCCTTTCATGGGTAAGTCCTCTACCAACTGAACTCTACAAGTACATCTCAAAGTATCCAAGCAGATTTCATGATTTTGTGTGTACACACAAACTTTATCAACTTGCTTTGAAATTGTAAAAATTTGCCCCCAAAAACTGTGTCAGTTTGCCCTGTGCCTGTATCAACTTGACCTGGCCCTCACCTCCCCTCCATAAAAGGAAAAAACTGTAGCAACTGGCTGCTAAAACTGTATGAACTTGCCCCCTTAAACTTTATGAACTTCCGTCAGAGCTTTAACAACTCGTCCTGAAACTTTATCTACATCTAGATCCATACTCTACAAACCACCACGATGCGCATGGAAGAGTAGTATACTCTGTATTGTACCAGTTATTAGCGCTTTTTCCTGCTCCATTGACTTTTGGAGTACGGAAGGATAATCGAATATTGTCTTCTATCCTTACTGGAGAAATATGTCGGTTGTTCAAGTATATTCTTAGAGTCATCATTTAAAACCAGTTCTTGAAACTTTGGAATCAGGCTTTCTTGGGATAAACCACATCTCTCTTCAAGAGTCTGCCAGTTCAGGTCTTTCAACATCTCTGTGACACTCCCATGGATCAAAAGAACGTGCAACCATTCGGTATACCCTGTAAGTACTATTTGGTACAAGTCCTACACACTTTAGCAGTATTATAGGAAGGATCTAGTAAGTGATGTGTAAGTAATCTCCGCTGCCGACTGGCTGCAATTTCCTAGTATTCTGCCAATAAATCAAAGCCTACTACCTACTTTACCCATGACCGAGCTATGTCATCACCCCTTTCCATGTCCCCACAGTGTGCTACACCCAGGCATTTTTTTTTTGAGTTTCCTGATTCCGCCTGATATTATAATCATAGAATACCATGTTTCTTTTTTCATTTCGTGAGGTACATAATTTTACGTTTCTGAACATTTAACGGAAGATACCAATTTTTGCGAAGCCCATGCCTACCACAGTAGTACAGGTTTATATGCCAGCTAGATCTGCAGATGACGAAGAGATTGAAGAAATGTATGATGAGATAAAAGAAATTTTTCAGATAATGAAGAGACACGAAAATTTAATAGTCATGGGGGACTGGAATACGATAGTAGGAAAAGGAAGAGAAGGAGAAGTAGTAGGTGAATATGGAATGGGGGTAAGGAATGAAAGAGGAAGCCGCCTGGTAGAATTTAGCACAGAGCAAAAGTTAATCATAGTTAACACTTGGTTTAACACTCATGAAAGAATCTTGTATACATGAAAGAGGCCTGGAGACACTGGAAGGTTTCAGATAGGTTATATAATGGTAAGACAGAGATTTAGGAACCAGGTTTTAAATTATAAACATTTCCAGGGGCAGATATGGACTCTGACCACAATCTATTGGTTATGAACTGCAGATTAAAACTGAAGAAACTGCAAAAAGGTGGGAATTTAAGGAAATGGGACCTGGATAAACTGAAAGAACCAGAGGTTGTAGAGAGTTTCAGAGAGAGCATTAGGGAACGATTGACAAAAACGGGGGAAAGAAATACAGTAGATGAAAATGGGTAGCTTTGAGAGATGAAATAGTGAAGGTAGAAGATTATCAAGTATGTAAAAAGACAAGCGCTAGTAGAAATCCTTGGATAACAGAAGAAATACTGAATTTAATTGATGAAAGGAGAAAATACAAAAATGCAGTAAATGAAGCATGCAAAAAGGAATACAAACATCTCAAAAATGAATGCCAGGAAGTGCAAAATGGCTAAGCAGGGATGGCTAGAGGACAAATGTAAAGATGTAGAGGCATATATTACTAGGGGTAAGATAGATACTGCCTACAAGAAAATTGAAGATACCTTTGGAGAAAAGAGAGCCACTTGCATGAATATCAAAAGCTCAGATGGAAAACCAGTTCTAAGCAAAGAAGGCAGAAAGGTGGAAGGAATATATAGAGGGCCTATGCAAGGGCGATGTACTTGAGGGGCGTATTATGGAAATGGGAGAGGGCGTAGATGAAGATGAAATGGGAGATGTGATACTGCGTGAAGAGTTTGACAGAGTGTTGAAAGATCTAAGTCGAAACAATTCAGTATTTCTTCTGTTATCCAAGGATTTCTACTAGCGCTTGTCTTTTTACATACTTGATAATCTACTGAAAGCCTTGGGAGAGCCAGCCCTGACAAAACACTACCATTTGGTGAGCAAGATGTATGAGACAGACGAAATACCCTGAGACTTCAAGAAGAATACAATAATTCCAATCTCAAAGAAAGCAAGTATTGACAGCTGTGAAAATTACCTAACTATAAGTTTAATAAGTCACGGCTGAAAAATACTAACTCGAATTTTTTTACAGACGAATGGAAACATTGGTGGAAGCCGACCTAGGGGAAGACCAGTTTTCATTCCGTAGAAATGTTGGAACACATATTCAAGGTTAAAGAAATAAATACAACTGCTCATACAATGTCCAATGTCAATCATGCAATGCCTAAGAAAAACAGAAGAATAATTACAGTTGAAGTAAAAACCCTGTGAAAGAAAAACATTTAGATCAGAAATAAGATCTAGCTTATGAAATTGCCCAGCAAGATCAATGTCTACAGCCCTGTAAGACTCGTACACAATACCAATGTGCCGAAAACGGCGACGATGCAAACTTTGACGTGACATTGCAGCAGTACGTTAACACACAGTGAATACTGACCATACAACTTATCTAGGAAGATAGGTTAAGGAAAGACAAACCTACGTTTCTAGCATTTGTAGACTTAGAGAAAGTTTTTGACAATTTTGACTGGAATACTCTCTTTTGAATTCTGAAGGTTGCAGAGGTCAAATACAGGGAGCGAAAGGCTATTTACAATTTGTACAGTAACCAGATGACAGTTATAACAGTTGAGGGGTACGAAAGGGAAACATTAGTTGAGAAGGGAGTGAGACAGGGTTGTAGCCTATCTCTGACGTTATACAGTCTGTATATTGAGCAAGCAATGAAGGAAACAAAAGAAAAAATTTGGAGCAGAAATTAAAATCCACGGAGAAAAAATAAATACTTTGAAGTTTACCGACGATACTGTAATTCTGTCAAAGACAGCAAAGAACCTGGAAGAGCAGTTGAACGGAATGGACGGTGTCTTGAAAGGAGAATATAAGATGAATATCAACAAAAGTAAAACGAAGGTAATGAAATGTAGGCGAATTAAATCAGGTGATGCTGAGGGAATTTGATTAGGAAATGGACACTTAACGTAGGAGATGTGTTTTACTATTTGGGGAGCAAAATAACTGATGATGGTCGATGTAGAGAGGATATAAAATGTAGACTGGCTATGACAAGAAATTTTTTTCAAAAGAAGAGAAATTTGTTAACATCGAGTATAGATTAAAATGCCAGGAAGTCTTTTCTGAAAGTATTTGTATTGAGTGTAGCCATGTATGGAAGTGAAACATGGACGATAAATAGTTTAGATACGAAGAGAATAGAAGCTTTCGAAATGCGGTGCTATAGAAAACTGTTAAAGATCAGATGGGTAGGCCACGTAACCAACGAGGAGGTACTGAACAGAACTGGGGAAAAGAGGAATTCGTGGCACAACTTGACTAGAAGAAGAGAACGGTTGGTAGGACACGTTCTGAGGCATCAAGGGATCATCAATTTAATATTAGAGAGAAGCGCGGGGGTAAAAATCATAGAGGAATACCAAGGCACGAATACATTAAACAGATTCAGAAGGATGTAGGGTGCAGTAGTTACTCGGAGTTGAAGAAGCTTGCACACGATAGAGTAGCACGGAGAGCTGCATCAAACCAGTCTCTGGAGTGAAGACCATAAAAACAACCAATCTTTGCGCCACTTTGAAACCTTATCTAGATCTACTCAATAATTGTTTAGCTTCTTTCAGACTGCATTTAATTACAGATAACTGCAGAATTTGCAATAAAGCCCGAGTTTACTATTGTCTGCAAGCGACCCAACACACTTCCCAGGGGGAACACTCATAGTTACTTCTATGTCTGTCGGTAACTCTCCATCCACGATAACTTGCTCTGTCCTCCCTACCAAAAAATCCTCAGTCCAATTACATCTTTAGCTTGATGGCTCATACGATTGTACTTCCGATAATAAGCATAGCTGTGGTAGTGAGTCAAATGCTGTAAGGAAATCGATAAATACTACATCTATATGTTGGTTGACGTTGTGGAGGCCATTCTGTTCGAGATACACTATGTGATACCGAGCTCGGTGGCACAGTGGTTAGCACACTGGACTCGCATTCGGGAGGACGACGTTTCAATCCCGTCTCCAGCCATCCTGATTTAGGTTTTCCGTGATTTCCCTAAATCGTTTCAGGCAAATGCCGGGATGGTTCCTTTGAAAGGGCACGGCAGATTTCCTTCCCAATCCTTCCCTAACCCGAGCTTGCGCTCCGTCTCTAATGACCTCGTTGTCGACGGGACGTTAAACACTAACCACCACCACCACACTATGTGATCAAAAGTATAAGAGCCCTCGAAGATATACGTTTTTCATATGAGGTGCATTGTGCTGCCACCTACTGCCAGGTACTCCGTATCAGTGACCTTAGTAGTAATTAGACATAGTGAGAGAGCGGAATGGGAAGCTCTGCGGAGCTAACGGACTTCGAACGTGGTCAGGTGACTGGGTGTCACTTGTGTCATATGACTGTACGCAATATTTCCACACCCCTAAACATCCCTAGGTCCACTATTTCCGACGTGATAGTGAAGTGAAAACGTGAAGGGACATGTACAGCACAAAAGCGTACAGGCCGACCTCGTCTGTTGACTGACAGAGACGGCCTATAGTTGAAGAGAATCGTAATGTGTACCAGGCAGACATATATCTAGACCCAGGGACAGGAATTCCAAACTGCATCGGGATCCATTGCAAGTACTATGACAGTTAGGCGGGAGGTGAGAAAACTTGGATTTCATGGTAGAGCGTCTGCTCATAAGCCACACATGACGCTGGTAAATGCCAAACGACGCCTCGCTTGGTGTAAGGAGCGTAAACATTGGACGATTGAACAGTGGAAAAAGTTGTGTGGAGTGACGAATCACGGTACACAATATGGCGATCCGATGGCAGGGTGTGAGTATGACGAATGCCCATCGAACGTCATCTGTCAGCGCGTGTAGTGCACAACAGTAAAATTCGGAGGCGGTGTTGTTATGGTGTGGTTGTGTTTGCACCACTTGTTTTGCGTGGCACTATCACAGCACAGGACTACACTGATGTTTTAAGCACCTTCTTGCTTACCACTATGGAAGAGCAATTGGGGGATGGCGATTGCATCTTTCAACACGATCGGCCTGTGCCGGAGAGGTTACATGACAATAACGTCTCTGTAATGGACTGGCCTGTACAGAGTCCTGAGGTGAACCCTATACAACACGTTTGGAATGTTTTGGGACGCCGACCACGTCAGGCCTCACCCACCGACACCGAAACCTCCCGTCAGTGCAGCCTTCCGTGAAGAATGGGCTACCATTCCCCAAGAAACCTTCCACCACCTGATTGAACGTATGCCTGCGAATGTGGAAGCTGTCATCACGTCTAAGGGTGGGCCAACACCATACTGAATTCCAGCATTACCGATGGAGGGCGCCACGAACTTATAAGTCATTTTCAGCCAGGTGTCCGGATACCTCTGATCACGTAGTGTATCTCGTCATGTTTCAGCTCAGAATATGTTCTAATATTCTACTACAAATATACGTCAAGTTTATTCGACTGTAGCTTTTGGGATCTCTTCTGCTAACATTCTTGTAAACGGGTGTAACCTGTACTTTCTCCCAACTACTGAGTACGATTTTCTGTTCCAAGGATCTACATAGATTACAGTTAACAGAAGGACTAATTCAGCCACAAATTGGATATTGATTCAGGCTGCCGCGCGGGATTAGCCGAGCGGTCTAGGGCGCTGCAGTCACGGACTGTGCGGCTGGTTCCGGCGGAGGTTCGAGTCCTCCCTCGGGTATGGGTGTGTATGTTCGTCCTTAGGATAATTTAGGTTAAGTAGTGTGTAAGCTTAGGGACTGATCACCTTAGCAGTTAAGCCCCATAAGATTTCACACACATTTGAACATTTGATTCAGACTGGATCCTGGGGCTTTGCTCAGTGTTGAAGATTTCAACCATTTTTCAATGCCACTGACACTAATATTTATTTTGCTCATCTTTTCACTGGTGGGAGAATTAAATTGGGTCAACACTACTGGAGTTTCGTATGTATAGAAACACTTGAAAACAGAGTTAAGCAGTTCTGATTTTGGTTTTCTACTCTTAATTTCAGTTCCTATCTCGTCTGTGAGTGACTGGACACTAACTTTGGTGCCACTAAATATCTTTACATACGACCTTTTCTTCCAGAGCTGTATCAGTTTTCCCAACAAGATTGTAACAGCTTGCCCCAAAACTGTATTTAGTCGTGGAAATATTTAATATGGAGATGAATAGTGTTTTATACCTGGAATTAACTGCATTCTTCCAGTAGCTAGCAATAATTCAGACCACCTTCTTATTTGTGTGCTTACCTCCTTAGCATAGCATTTTATCCAATGGGTGTTTTCTGCAGTTATAAACTTGGTCCGATTAATTTTGCTACATTTGCCTCATATAAGCCTAAAAATGAAGTTTAACTATCTGTGTAGCGTGTTATTTTTTAGCTATATGTCTTTATGCACAGGAATAGCATTGGGGCACTTAATTTGATAGTTCGCAAGCGTGTACTAGGCACCAGAAATAACGGTTTAAACATTTTGGATAAACCCTTTTAATGGCTTTTTTCTTGTTCTTTCTCTTTTGCCTTTTTCCCCACACTGGTGTAGGATTGGTATTGTTGTTAACGAATTTGGCATGGTTAGTTTAAGCGTGGCCAGACGCCCTGCCTGTCGGGAATCCATTAGCCCCAGGGCGGAATGTGTGTCTCCCAACTACCTGCGAGTGGTGTTATTCTTGTGGAAGTGAGCAAATATGTTTCTAAATATGTACGAATCGTATAACTTAGGTGGGACTTGGGTACCAGCCCAATATTCACCTAGTGGTATGTCGGAAACCGCGTAAAAGCCACAGCCACGCTGGCAGGCACACCAACCCTCGTCGTTGATCCACCTGTGTATCCAGTCCTTGGCTTGCGCACATCCTCTGCCCGAAAGCCGCATTTTCACCTTTCAGATGCATGGCTATCTGAGTGGGCCAAATAAATACTTTTGAACCTAACAAAAAAGAACAAGAATTTCGGGAAGGTAGGTGGGTACAGTCAAGAAGATGGCTGTGGGACAACATTATGAGTTCATTTTAATATCCTCTAAAAGACTATGCTTTGATTGGCAGTTTCGTTTTAATGGTGCCCGGATATTAGGTGGATGAGGGCGGGGGATTTAGAGGGGCAATGTGGGCTGTGGGGTGTGGCATGTCGCACATTGATGATGAATTCATTGATAAGGGGGTAGGGCTTACCACCATCTTGTATTGTCACGTCATTGCCCCTGTATGTAGGGAACGCTAACTAGCCCTTCCATTCGAAGTCAACAGTATCGCAATGTTCAGTACTGCATTTAAGTACAAAGCAAACAAGAGTCGGCATAGATAAACTATTGATCCTGGCGGTTATACATAATTTTTGTCATAATTTCCCCTTATGTTAGGCACACTATTTTGGGTGGAAGACCACTCGTCTGAACAGGGCTCTGGGAAATTATTCGTTTTTATGGTACTGTCAAAGTTGAAGTAATAAGTGATTATTGCATTAGTTAAGGGATGTGTAAAACAAAAATCCTCATTTTAATCGTAATTTTCAATGTAAATAACCTAATGCAAGAATGAACGTGTCGCTAGATATAGAGGACATTTTCAAAAATATATTGCATAATATTACAGTAGGTATTATTCATGATAGCCATAGAAACAATCTAGAAACAAATTCTTGCTGGTGTATGGAAAATTTTGTGTCGAAAAAGATGAGTACTCAGCGGCGTCTGCTGTGTTACTGATGATCTTCATTGTTCACATAACTTATTGGTTGTGTTCGTGCTTGCATATAAGCCTCCGGCTGTAATGTTGTCAGACATAGCGCTTACAGTTGTCTCCCACATCAGCCAGTCTGTACTTATGTCTTTAGGCTATGCGAGCAACAGAACAAGTATAATGATATCATTGAGCGTGAAAAATGTAAATAGTAATATGGAGTACTACTCTATGCTAAAAATGAACGAAATGACAGGCATGATATTCTGCTGTGGTGTTAATCAACAGGCACATATCATGTACACAAAACGACATCCTCACGTGGTATTAAATCTGAAAAAAGTTTTAGCGGATTGTTCCAGTGACCTGCAGACACGGGATGTTTGGCAACAAGGACAACATTGTGCACGCCGGTGTGAGGAGCGAGTATCACAACGACTAAAATATGATCATGAATGAAGTGTGCGAACAACTGCAAATGTTGCTGAATTTAGGAGAAAGAAAATCTTTTGATATAGTTAGCAAAATCCTTTTTAAAGAAAATCAATTCCGCAGTACTTTGCAGTTCTAGAAAACTGTAAATATAGATACAATTAATAAGCAGGAAGATAGTAAGGCACGCGCCATGAGAATGACAAACGCAGACAGTTGTTGCACTGATCTGACACACGGTGCGGTGTGGCGCGAGTCAGGATACAGGCGTTCCACCTCCTGACGGAGAGGCGTGTTGGAACTGTCATATTTGAGCCAAAGTGAACTGAGCCGCTGCTACTGACTTAAGTACCGCCCTCGAACTCTCCGCTGTTGTCAGGTGGGTCTTAGGCAAACTGAAGGCTTACCGCGATTTATTCCATGGATACTGCAAGAATAAAATCAGAGCTAATTAAGTTACGATCGAGGCAATGTCGTAATTTGAGAGTTTGCAAGCATGTACTAGGCACCAGTACATTTTTGGATAAACCCTTTTAATAGCTTTTTTCTTGTTCTTTCTCTTTTTCCTTTTTCCCACACTGAGGTAGGATTGAAGGAGAAAACTGAAACAAGGATTCGTGTTGAAAGGCTCGCTCTGTGGGTGATTGGTATATTAACTAGAGGTGAGTAAATGTATGAACATATATATTTTAGTAAAAAATCAATAATCTCGTAACTCATTAGGCGATCGAAACGAAATGTTCACTAGCAGCGTTTGATCAGCGCTGCAAAAAGAGGACTAGATTTTTTTGCTAAATGTAGTTTTAATAATGAGTTGGAATAGGGATTCTGAAAGTTATGCTAATTTAAAGAAACATGATTTCCAAACCAATAATATGACGGCTTTGTGTGATTAAAAACCAACATAGTAATCTATAGATGTGTGAATTTTTTTTACTTAAGAAGTTAATTTTGAGTAACGCTAGTGTTGGTCGAATAAGCGCAATAAAATCCAAATAAATCCCAAATAGTAATTCCAAAAAACGAAGGACACTAAATAAAATCTGCTGAAATTCTCGTCTCAGCTGATACACAGGGTGATTCAGGGATGATGATGCAAATTTTTAGGGTTCATGAAGAAGGACAAATGTGTCAGTTTGCGATAAGGGACCCTGCTCCAGGAAGTGTTATAAGTGTTGTTGGTGCTGAGATTGTAGGATAGGCAATTTTCACCAGAAATTGTAATATGAACCAAAAGAAGAAGAAAAGTCTGGTAAACATGGGTTCTAAACTGTGTATCTTACGAGCTATCAGTACGTGTGCATCTTCCCTTTTGTGAAACATCTCTTCCACTAAACGAATGCGCGTAGCTCTTAAGGTATGCATTTTAGAACCCATGTTTACCTGATATTTTTTTCTTATTTTGCCCATAGCAGCACCTCTGAAAGTTGTCTATCCTACCATCTTAGTAATAGCATATACATGTATTCCACTGCCAGAAAAACCAAAACAATTTTCGCTTATAACTTTCGACTCGAACGTTCCCGCACCAAGGTCTCTAACCTGACATTCAGACATTTACCCTTTTGATCATCGCAGACCCACCCTGTATAACACTTGTGGTAGCAGTAAAGTTTTAAAACGGCATTTATTCATTAAGACGTCTGCAAATAATGGGCAAAAGATTATAACCAAAATTTTCCTATTAATCTCAATTAACATGTAATATGTCACAGAATCAGCACGTTAGCATGATTTGTATGATCTATATGAATGGCTTGAGTAGTAATAACAACAATAAATATTACTAATGACAGAATGTCGGCTATGTAAAAGGTGCGGCCATATAAGTTGTGCCATTCTGTTAAGTCCGCTAAACGAGATACGTCCTGTGATAGTGAGTGGTGGTTGCTATGTGTGTGATGCCTCAGTCACTTTAAAAGTGAAAATTTTTATTGCGACGGGCTTACGGACTTAGTAAATTTCTCCTTGTGCTCTTGGGTAAAGACAATATTTCTGCAGTAGGTATAGCGAAATCTAACGCTAAACTGCATTGTGGTGTAAATTCTTGCACCATTTCACATTCTCGTAATATGTTCTTCCGGGCGTTTAACGGACTTACGGTTGTTTCACGGGACCCCACGAGTAATCAGGACTAAATTTTCAACCATAACTCAAGCTCTGAATCGTTGATAACAAGGAAAACCTGTCAATCTGTCGTTACAGTCCCAGTTCATACAAACGTGCGACATTAGAGATTTATTTACTAAACTGTAGTCGTACTGTGTCGAGATCGACAGCCAACCTCCAATTTACACAATTAACTGGAAATAACAGAACAGAATGCGCTGGGTGAATGACTGCCTCTACACGCGAACGACAGCAGCAGACTATAAAACTGATCAAACACATTACTCAGCCCATTCATTACCTTATCTCACTGCGCATAAATACAGTAAACACAGTTACTGGATGTAAAAGTAGCTGACATGTGGATCCCTGCAGATAGTAAAGGTGATAAAATACACTACCAGATCAAAAGTATCCGGACATCCCTATGTAATGCGGAAATGTCAGTGCTGTAGTGTCAGTGTCGTCGTAACTGCCGCCTGCTTCACATCTCCTGTGCTGCAAGCTACGTAAATTAAATATTAACTGTGTTTTTCTTACTTTTCACTTCTTTTTTATGTGTTTTTGCTTTTAGGAAGCTTTAATTTTCGAGTACTAATAATAGTGTTCCATAGATTTCGTGTTTGTTTTGAATACAGTACAGAGACAGTTAGTGTTTATTTTCATTGTTTCCAACAAGAAGTGTCTAGTAACCACAGTTGAGTCAGCTATCAGCCGCCTCTAGAGAATTAGCAGATTAGTTAAAAGTTGATTACTCAACTCTCTACAGTAAATTATTGATTTCTTAGTATGGATAGGATGTGTGACTGCTGTGTACGGACGCAGGAGGAGCTGCCCACTGTTCGCGAACAGCTGAACGTGCTGATGGCCGCGATCAACCGTCTTCAGGCTGCTGCCTCGGAGTGTAGCGGCAGTGGGGAGTCTGGTGCGTCGCATGGTACACTCCAGGTGTTACATGCTTCACCCACGGTCCGTGCTGTCGAGACATCTTCGCGGGAACCGGGCAGTGGCGGGTTCAACGGCGTTCACGTCGCACGAGGCGGAGGGTCAATTTGGAGGCTGGCCGTGTGGCATCACCCGCTCTGCCTGTGAGTGGAAATGTGGCTGCAAGGTCCGAGCAGGCACATGGGGTGAGGGCTTTATTAGTAATTGGGAGCTCCAATGTTAGGCGGGTGATGGAGCCCCTTAGGGAAATAGCAGAAAGGTCGGGGAAGAAGGCCAGTTGTCTGCTTGCCGGGGGGTCTCATCCTAGATGTGGAGGAGGCCCTGCCGGCGGCGATAGACAGCACTTGGTGCACCCGACTGCAAACTGCTGCTCATGTCGGCACCAATGACTCCTGCCGTCTCGGTTCAGAGGTCATCCTCAGTTCATTAAGGTGGTTGGCGGAGTTGGTGAAGGCGGAAAGCCTCGCTCGCGGGCTCGAACCTGAGTGAACTATTTCTAGTGTCGTTTTCAGAACCGATCACGGTCCTCAGGTTTGGAGCCGAGTGGAAGGCCTTAACCATAGGCTCAGGCGATTATGCGGAGATCTGGGGGTGCAAATTTCTCGTCCTCCGCTATCGGGTGGAGAAATGTAGGGTCCCCCTGAATAGGTCAGGCGTGCACTACACTCAGGAAGCTGCTACAAGTGTAGCGGAGTACGTGTGGAGTGCACATGTGGGTTTTTTAAGTTAGAGAATTCCCTCCCTAGACCCGACAAGACGCCTCCTGAGACGCGAAAAGGTAGCAGTAGTCAAAAGGCAACAGGGAATGACAATATTAATGTGGTAATAGTAAACTGCAGGAGCGTCTATAGAAAGGCCCCAGAACTGCTCTCATTAATAAACGGCCACAATGCCCACATAGTACTAGGGACGGAGAGTTGGCTGAAACCAGATGTAAACAGTAATGTAGATGTAAAATGACTAGTAGCTGTCACGAGAGATGGAACCGTCACTAAAAAAGGAGACGGGTAGTACTGAGTTTTCAATAGAGAGTCAGTAACAGGAGAAAGTGTCGGTCAGGAGACCTCAGGCAGTTCGCACATGAGTTAGTCATTGGACGTCACCTGAGTAACAAATCCATCAGGGACAGCTCTACCCTTCTAAAGCTACCCAAGTCGATATTTGGTATGTGAGTGGAAAGAAGAAGCAACAGCCACAGGTAAATGAAGACCAGTCAGACCTCCTTACTGACGGTTAAGTACCACCGAGCATTTTTGGTTGAAAAAAGTCAGCGGAAGGAATCATTTGTGAGTTCCAAAGCGCTACAACGAGTGCAGCTAGCACAGTGACTGTGCAGGAGTTAAAAAGATTGGGGTAAACCGGTAGACCAGCTCCTCATAAACCACAAATATCTGTAGACATTGATAAGCGACGCTTGAGGTGGTGTAAGAAACGATGTCACGGTTCGGTGGATAACTGGAAAAGAGTGTTTTGAAGTGTTGAATCATTCTATACTTTGTGCTGATCCGATTTGGACTTGGCAAAGCCTGGAGGACGTTACCTACCATCATGTGTAGGGGAAACAGCAGGTGGTGTAAAGGGTATTTGTGTGTTTTTCGTGATTAAGGTATGATCCTCTTACCGTGTTTAAGAAAACGCTCAATACTGAAGGGTATGACACAGTTTACGACATTGTGTGCCGCGTACAGTGGATGAATAGTTCGGGGACGATGAATGTTTGTGTCAGCATTACAATACACCCTGTCATAGAGCAGCATATGTGAGGCAATGGTATGTGGACAACAATATTCCTGACATGAACTGGTCCTCCAACAGTCTCGACCTGAAACCAATGGAAACTTTTGGGATGGATTTTAACGTCGACTTAACACCAGACCCTAGCGTCCAACATAAATACCGTGTTTGGTTCGGCCTTTGAAGAAGAATGGACTGCTATTCCACTACAGACATTCAGGCACATCATTAAAACTGTCCGCAGCGGATTTCAAGTCGTCATCAAGTAGAAGGATTGACACACGTAGCACTTATGTCAACTAACAGGTGTCCGCATAACTTTGATTATATACTACAAATGTTGTATGCTCTTAGACGTAATCAGATTACAAAATTTAAACTAGTACAAAGTTCAAAAGACGAAGGAAAGGTTTAATTTTTTGTAGTGACTTCTGCAAAAGAAAGAATGAAAATAAGTTAAATAAATGAGTCACAAATAATATCTGCATGCAGTTCGCTTAAATTTTTCTTTAAACCGTAAATAGAAACAATCATAAATATAATGCTAGAAAGAGAATTGACTTTCACTATTCATCTCTCAGCCTTAATGTAGAACAGAAAGGAGAGAGGCAATCAGGCATAAAAAATTTTAACCATTTACCCAGTGATGTGAGTTATCAAACAGACAACAAAATTATGTACAAAAACAAACTGAAGTATATACTTGACAACTTTTTCTACTTCAAAGAAGAGTTCAGAATGTGTGATAATATAATGAGTGTGTACGCGATTAAAAATTGTTCAATATAAATCACTATACATAAAAAGAACAAAGAACAGAAGTTTGATTACGATTAATGTAAAAGGCAATTTGTTGCCACGTTTTTCGCTGTAAAAGTGTATTGTATCTGCGAACACATAAAAACGGGAGAAAGCAATTACGATTCATGGAAACCACAAATAACTAGCTATTTAAGTAACTGAGTAAACATGGCAAATCTCAAAGTTGCACCAGTTCACTGCTGATTCTTATCACAATAAGGAAGATAGTTACGATATTTGGATCATAGACTTGAAAGAGAGATGGTGTGTATACGACAAAGATGAGAATAAAATACGTTAAAAGCTTTTCAAGAGCGATATCACAGTATGTGATTGAAATGTATTTCAGACGAAGGGTGAGATAGAATAGTTCAAAACTCAAAAAAAAAAAATAATAATAATAAAACAGCCATGCACCGCTTGTGATCTTAATTGTACTAGAGACAGGTTGTAGTTGAAAAAACAGTTCTACATTAACTTAACACATATCTCTCACATTCTTTCAATCGTTTTCTGGCTTTTTCTCAAGTGAATCTGTTGTGTACCATAAGTAAGATGACACAACAAAAAGTTGAAACCCATTCTCATGTAAGCTGTTGTTGATTCTAGTTATGAAATGACAATACACTACGAGCTCCAGTGATAGAACAGCCATGTTTCTCAGTGCCTGGTAAACTTTTGCAATGGCTATGCTCAGAACTTTCAGTTCTTATTCTCAGGTTACAATTATAGTAATAAAACTGAAGATTGTTGACTGGTTTTTATTTAGAATTTTCATACAACACACACGCAACCATTTTGTATTACACTACATTCTAATAAATTAAACAGATAAAAAGAAGAAGTACAAGTAAACTTACAAACAAAACCACATTTCTCTTTCGAACGCAATAAATATAGTGAATTTAACTATATAATGTTAATGAGAAATCTAATATGGACGTTGAAATTTAATAATGAAAAATTATTTCGATATAAGCATTTTAAATTAGTGCATAACAGAGTGAATTGTCGTTTGAGAGAGAGAGAGAGAGAGAGGATGAACTTTGTTGGCAGCATATAGTTCCCACCATTAATTTTTTTCTTACTGATCCATAAATTGTTGTAACTAACGATATCATGGTATTTTATGTCTTATGTTATGTGGCATACAGATACATAAATACTTGAAAAAGTTCGGTGTTTATATATGAATGAATAGCTTCGATAATACGTTTCCATCGGTTAGTCCAAACTAATAATACGAAGAACTAGTAATAAATAGAAAGTTTTATTATTTACAGTTAAAATAAGGAATTCCAGTTTCTTACCGCTGACACTAAATCAGCGGTTGTTATTTACATTTTTACAGCTCATTGCATAGCAACATAGTACTTTATTCATTACTGATGAAATATAGAAACTCCTTTCCGCACCAGTTTTCCAAAAGAAAAAAAATTATTTACAGGAAGATGACGCTCACAGGGGAGGTTTGTATTAATGTGAGCGGTCACACGAATTCATTACCATTACGTAATTCAGGATGTGAAGTGGCCCAAATGGATTTCTACAGATCCTCGAGTGGCACTCCACAGCGTACGTTGTAAAACTGGTCACACACTTGGAACTGTTGGTTGAAAAGGGTGCCGTTGGGACAAAGGAAGCTGCTGACCAAACTGTCTTGTCTGCACAAGTGGAAAGCCTGTAACATAGAATACCAATCATTCAGAGTCTTTCTTTAAACTGGTGCATTATATTGTCATTGTCATCATCATCATCATCATCATCATTTAAGACTGATTATGCCTTTCAGCGTTCAGTCTGGAGCATAGTCCCCCTTATAAAATTCCTCCATGATCCCCTATTCCGTGCTAACATTGGTACCTCTTCTGATGTTAAGCCTATTACTTCAAAATCATTCTTAACCGAATCCAGGTACCTTCTCCTTGGTCTGCCCCGACTCCTCCTACCGTCTACTGCTGAAGCCATGAGCCTCTTGGGTAATCTTGCTTCTCCCATGCGTGTAACATGACCCCACCATCTAAGCCTATTCGCCCTGACTGCTACATCTATAGAGTTCATTCCCAGTTTTTCTTTGATTTCCTCATTGTGGACACCCTCCTGCCATTGTTCCCATCTACTAGTACCTGCAATCATCCTAGCTACTTTCATATCCGTAACCTCTACCTTATTGATAAGGTACCCTGAATCCACCCAGCTTTCGCATTATATTGTAACATTTCGAAATAATTTTTTAGTTTTGTGTAAGCAGTTTATTTAAATTCTTTTCCTGAATTTACAGTGATAGTGTTACTTTACGAAGACAGAAGACGTACAAGGGACACAGCAATTCATACAGATTAAAATTTTAGTTTGTAGAATAATAACTAAATCTGCTCATTTTCTTGGGATTAAAATTCTATATCTCCTTAAAGGACTAGATAATTTCAGTCTATATTTACAATTCATTACTGCAAGTCTGTGTTTCGACTGTTGATAATTTTTCCAAATTAATGATGTTCTTTTAAAAGAGGCCATGTGTAATTTACCTTATTGTTCGCTGTGACCATTCAGTACGCCCAACCCTCCAGAAACAGTTCCGCTGCCCAAAAATTAAACTTCCAGCGTGTAAGGAGCTGCCAGTGGATGCAGTTATCAATAGATACCGATCCACTCAGTTTCATAGGATGAACACCTAGTTAGCAATGACGATATATTCTTTGAAAAGATCGCGTTATGTGTAAAAATTATTTATAATCGTTTGAGATGAGCGTAACTGGCTTTGAAGTTAAGACTTCTGAGATGATGTAGGATCTGTACCCATTAAGTTGTTCAGCCTGGAAATAGATTCTCGTCATTTAAAAGTACAGCGACAGCTACATAATTGATGCTGGGTAGACCTTATACATCTGAAAAACGGAAACGCCTTCATAAACCATTTTCAGTCACGTGATCCAATAATATAAGAAATAATTTCTGTCCCTTAGAGCTCACTGTATTAAAAAATTTCAGTTTTGTGCACCAAAAAATAAATTTTATATCTTCTGTTTTCCCTATTTTTGTTACCATTAGTAGTAATAGTGTCGCTAGTATTATTGTTATTAGTTCTAACTAAGTGTAGTTATTTCAAATGACATCACAAACATTCAAATCACGTTTAAAACTATTTTAACTGTTTAAATGATATCTTATGTTTCCAAGCATGACAGTTACTTGCGCATATAAACAACGAATCCAGTTTCACGAGATTTATTTACATATGTTACACATCGGTGGTTATGTGACGTATGATGACATGAGCCACATAGTTTACATCATTGTTAATTATTATACAAATTTTGACAACTGCTGTGTTTTTAGCACCTTAACCACTTGCAAATGACTGAACAGTCAAAACTGTACTGTGTGAATTATAGCAAATAGTACATTCGATGGAGAATATATCATTTAACAAATTCAACGAAACTGTACACCCAAAACTAACACAATTTTTTTATTCTAATTCCCCACTATTTATCACATTAAAATTATCAGATTCTTGTATGTGTACGTGTAAAATCTTTTTACGTGATTCAAGACAGCGCATGAGGGATCTAATATGATCGGGTTAAAAAAATTAATAAAACATAATAAAATCAAAATAAGTAAAGAAAACGTACTACGCGAATTTTACTTCCTTCTGGATTCACAGTCAAGCATGGTAGAATACCAGGAACTAAAAGCTACGAGTTTTGAATAATGTTGAAAAGTAGTAAACTGTTTTGTCAAAAATCGCTGAGTATGACTAAATACAGGAAATAAGATATTTCTTTAGAGACTAACAACTGCCTTTGGGCAGTAACCTTCAGAGTGTTCTTACGTAGCAGCAATGTTAAGAAACATGAGAAATTCGGCTACTGCGCGTGAGCGCGGCAGTCGAAACCGGCAATTTAGCACTCACGGAGTGCGCCACCATAAATTTTATCGAACCTCCGGGCGACTTGCCATATATAAAGTGAGCCTGCTGAGCTGAGATATGTGATATTAGGCGCTGGCACTCGTGCGAACAAAACCGGCACCCATAAATCAGCCATCGCCAGCGGAGGCCGAACACGATTCAGGGCGGTGTTGCGTGTAGCTTACAGGTCGAAGACATGCCACCAGCACGCTGGAATGCCACGCAAAGGCCGAGGCGCCAAGAAAACGGGAGCGCGGTTCGTCCTCTCACACTCTCTTTGCATTTCTACACGCGATTACGTCAGATTTTTAGAAAGTACTACTTCCAACCTGTTTCTCACCCAGTGCTGATCAGTTTGCGCAATACGTAAATTAGGCATGAAGAGAAATTCTGTGGATCCAAGGATTTAATCGATACTCTAATTTAAACACGTTAAGCTCAAGCAATGTCGGACGCAGTCTGTACAACACTGTCGATTCTCATGCTTAATGAATAACTGCTATAGTTTCTGCCTGTCAGCCAGAGTTTGAGAGCTATCCTTACCCACAAAAGGAAGATGGTGTTTAACGTCCGTTCGATGACGAAGCCATTAAATACGGAGCATAAGTTTGAATTGGGGAGGGATGGGGAGCGAAACCGGTCGTGCCGTAAAAAGAACTATTTCAGCATTCGCCTTAAGAGATTTAGGGAAATCACGGAAAACCTGAACTCGGAATGCTCTGAAGGGGATATGAACGTCCGTCCTACCAAACCAGAACTGAATCCATTTCATGTCTACTCCTCAGAGCAACCTGATCCCTTGCGGTCTGGTTATTTTCGTTACTGAATTAACTGTATGGCTTCGTATCTCAGAGAGAAACCATTTTTTGCATGACCGGCTAACACAAATACCAAAAATAACATCTCATTTGCACTTATGTACGAAGGCGTGCTGAAAAATAATGCCTCCGAATTCTGTTGTGAACATTATTAAAGGTTTTTAATGAAAACAAACGTTATTAACATTCTACATCTTTATTCTTATTGTCTACATGTGTATTTCCCAACATAGTCACTCTGGCGACAAATATGTTTCCTCCAACGAGAGACCAGTTTGTAGATACCATTGCTGTAGAGTGTTCGACTTTGTTGTTGATGGAGGTACAACCTCACCTCTGGTTGCACCACTTCATCACTATCAAAGTAAAGTTATCGAAGGTGTTTTCAGAATGAGATTTCCACTCTGCAGCGGAGTGTGCGCTGATATGAAACTTCCTGCCAGATTAAAACTGTCTGCCGGACCAAGACTCGAACTCGGGACCTTTGCTTTCGCGGGCAAGTGCTTTACCATTTTTATTTTTTAATCTCATTTTGATCGCTTTTGTTCGTTGCATCTGCTCGGGGCGGACGTCGTAAGACATCCGTTTAAGTTCGTTGTTGATCGATTAACTCAGTTTTTTTTTATTGCAGAGGGCAGCTAACCCTCTGACCGAACACGCTGAGCTACCGTGCCGGCTGACCATCTGAGCTATCCAAACACGACTCACGCCGCGTCCTCACAGCTTTACTTCTGGCATTACCTCGTCTCCTACCTTCCAATCTTTACAGAAGCTCTCCTGAAAGAAAGGATATTGCGGAGGCATGGCTTAGCCACAGCCTGGGGGATGTTTCCAGGATGGGATTTCCACTCTGCAGCGGAGTGTGCACTGATATGAAACTTCCTGGCAGATTCAAACTGTATGCCGGACCGAGGTTCGCAGGAGAGCTTCTGTAAAGTTTGGAAGGTAGGAGACGAGGTACTGGCAGAAGTAAATCTGTGAGGACGAGGCGTGTGTCGTGCTTGGGTCGCTCAGATGGTAGAGCACTTGGCCGCGAAAGGCAAAAGTCCCGAGTTCGATTCTCGGTCCGGCACAGAGTTTTAATCTGCCAGGTAGTTTCTCGAAGGTGTTCTCTAAGTTTAGGAAACTGATGAAAATCGTATGGGGCCAAGTCGCTCCCCATATACTTTACCTCGGTGTAGGAAAGTGCCGAGATAATCTTTGTTTTTTACTCAGAGCACGATGCGGTGCTAGATACATTTATTTTTGTAAAGTAAAACCACATTAACTTTGTATTAAAACAGTAAATGAAAATAAATAAAAAAAGTCGGGAATGGATGGAAGATTATCGATGACAGCGAACCCAAGGCGACGGAGTGCTGACAATGCCGCAGCACTCTTGTGTGTAATGCTGAAGGAACGTGTATGGAAGAACTCTTCGAATTCGAAACTCGGTTACAGCATATTGTTTCTTATGCAACGTCATAGTTATGTTACATATCGCCATGTTACACACTACAATCAGAAACCCTCTAGCGGCAGAAGGCTGCAAAGACGTACACATAAATAATAAAGGTGTAAAATATTAGTAACGTTTGTTTTATTTTAAAAGTTTTAAGAGTTTTCACAGAACAAATCGGAGGCATTACTTTTCGGCAATCCCTCGTACATTCATAGAAACCGAGCGAGGTGGCGCAGTGGTTAGCACACTGGACTCGCATTCGGGAGGACGACGGTTGAATCCCGTCTCCGGCCATCCTGATTTAGGTTTTCCGTGATTTCCCTAAATCGCTTCAGGCAAATACCGGGATGGTTCCTTTGAAAGGGCACGGCCGATTTCCTTCCCAATCCTTCCCTAACCCGAGCTTGCGCTCCGTCTCTAATGACCTCGTTGTCGACGGGACGTTAAACACTAACCACCACCACCACCACATTCATAGAAGAACCTAGCTGCTTATAATGTATGCCAGATGATTACGCTTGGAGCTTTAGACATCACACACTTACCATTATTGAGTCCTGCTCATTATAGACGAGTCACCAGACTGGACAAGTATTGTAAAGGAAATCAGCAGTGGCCTTATTTAAGAAACTATTCCGACATTTGCCTAAATAAGACCTGTAACTGGCTGTGCCTTGTTGAAATTACCAGTCCAGCATTCTCCAGAAGTTACTTGGGAAGCGACGGAATACATTGATGAGGAATGTTCGAAAAGTGCGTATACAATAAACTCGAGAAGTACTTGACGCATTTCTCGTGAAGCATGCCTGATATGACCGTCGGGAATGTAAATACGCTTCTGCCATCATGATTCCACGACAGTCCAAGGTTCACAGTGAATAGCATACCTGCAATCTGTCTGGCCGACCTGCAACACCTGATTACACTTTCATTTGAGTTATATCATTCGTTTGGTGTGAATAGACAAGAACTGTACTTATCATAAAACTTGTAGTATGTATTAACGATAACGAAGAGGTAATTTTGGACCTAGGAAGATTTCGCGGATGCCACAGTGTATAAAGTATTATGACGTATTGGTTCCTTATATTTTAGCGTTGAAAGGCGAAATACAAAGATAATGATTGTCCGTTTGAAGTACCATGAATTACTTCGATGCAGTCAGGAATCGTCTAGTTGTTCTTCTTCTTCTTTGTATGTTACCAGGGTAGGTATGAGTAATCAGTACCGTATGTTAATCATTTTACAGGTACAAAAGTTATGTTTTACGTTATCTTGGATACGACGCTATTTGATTGTATCGTCGTTAAGTATGGTATGCCTTAGCAAGGTTTTATTTTTAGCTGCCGTATGTAGCTACTACCATACTACCCTGGTCCGTCTCCACATATACTAACAAGGGGATCACACCATAGGTCGCGCTCTGGTGCAGTCTAAACTTGGCACGGCAAAAGGAGGTTAGAAATAAAGGGACATCTATTTTTGCTTGGATACTAAAAGTAAATAGTTTGCTGGAAAATGACGGCCAAAGTTTCTCTGTGATTGTTTTTCTTTTGTATTGCTCTTTCAAAAATGGTTCAAATGGCTCTGAGCACTATGGGACTCAACTGTTGTGGTCATCAGTCCCCTAGAACTTAGAACTACTTAAACGTATCTAAGCTAAGGACATCACACACATCCATGCCCGAGACAGGATTCGAACCTGCGACCGCAGCAGTCGCACGGTTCCGGACTGCGCGCCTAGAACCGCGAGACCACCGCGGCCGGCCTATCGCTCTTTGGTGTCGTGCCCATACAACCATGTCAACAGTGGAAAGACGATACGACAGTGGGTTTGATGTGACTTTCGTGTCAGCTGTGATGATGCGGATGTAACGACAACACAACACCCAATTCCCGAGCGGAGAAA
The DNA here is from genome assembly GCF_023897955.1 of Schistocerca gregaria. Lineage (NCBI taxonomy): Eukaryota > Metazoa > Arthropoda > Insecta > Orthoptera > Acrididae > Schistocerca > Schistocerca gregaria. The sequence goes on from NC_064931.1 coordinate 469,973,368, forward strand.
ATCTCCGATCCGGCGGGCAATCGAAAGCGGGCCGCTGCTCTAACCCAGCAGCTACTTAGGCGGACTCGCGCAGGGAGTATTCAAGTGAAATGGTGGCGCAGTGGTTAGAAGCAGAGGTTTGAATGAATTTTTGAGCTCGAAATTCAGCCTTGTGTATTTTTCCTGTCTTTTTTGTCGCGGAAGTATGTGACATCAATATTTTTTGTGGCACTGTGAAGCGCAATAGACTTATTGACAAAAGAAATGAATATTTCAAACTTTATTAAAATAGATTTTATCATCACAAATTTCATATAATCTTATATAATTATGGTAATTGAAAAGATGTAAATTCTCGCACTTACTTTTTGCTTTGATTGTTATTTTTATGCTTCATTACAACCAATGCATCCCCCAGGATGATATCTATTAAAAAAAAAAACATTCAAAGCATAAAAACTGAGAGTAACGCGAGCAACGAGTTATGTCACTAATGCCAGTCACATTTTTTTGTGTGAATTTAAATAGGAAAATATCCTTGTCAAAGTGGCTAAATACCTCGTGATCTGGCGATAACTTGGCGACGAACTACGCATATCGAAACATTGTCTCGACATCTGTAGCCTGCAGTTGATTATGGATCAATCGCTTCTACTTGTTATTTCAGTTTTCTGTGCGATGAAATTAGGGCACATCTGTAATCGGCGAATGCCATTCTTCATCTCTCAATAAAAGTGTACGTTGTTGGGTTATTGAAAAGGCTTACTCCTTGGCGGAATTACTTTTAATGAAAACGTTGATAATCCGATTTCATGGACTAACAGCACGTGGTATAAGGAATAATCGATTTTTACACCCCACGACGATGATGATGATGATTGGTTTGCAGGACGCTCCTCTGCGCGGTCATCAGCGCCCTTACAAAGTCCCAATTTTCTCACAGTACAATTTTTTTTCACAGTCCAATATAACTACTGTCACGAATGAGAGGATGATTATAAAATGATGAGGACAACACAAACACCCAGTCCCCGGGCAAATAAAATCTCCGACCAGGCAGGGAATCGAACCCGGGACCCCGTGATCCACAGGTAGCAACGCTATCCGCTATACCACGAGCTGCAGACTACACCCCACGAGTCAGTAAGATAGAGAAAGGACTACATTCTTAATTTATGTCCCAAAACTTTGTCCAAAAACTGATGACAGGTTTCTTTCCCCTTTTCCCGATTTTGTGGCTGTTGCGTACACATTCTGTTGCCATTCCAATATCTGGTTTACTCTTGTTGAACTCGAGGACCAAAAATTTTCCACTGACAAAAAGTGTGTGTGAAATCTTATGGGACTTAACTGCTAAGGTCATCAGTCGCTAAGCTTACACACTACTTAACCTAAATTATACTAAGGACAAACACACACACCCATGCCCGATGGAGGACTCGAACCTCCGCCGGGACCAGCCGCACAGTCCATGACTGCAGCTCCTGAGACCGCTCTGCTAATCCCGCGCGTCTGCCACTGACTTAAATACTGTTGTTAACAGTTTCCTAGAAAGTTTTAATCCGTGATGAGAAAAACTATTTTTAACAATATTTGAAATGCTTACTGGCCCGCATCTCGTGGTCGTGCGGTAGCGTTCTCGCTTCCCGCGCCCGGGTTCCCGGGTTCGATTCCCGGCGGGGTCAGGGATTTCCTCTGCCTCGTGATGGATGGGTGTTGTGTGTTGTCCTTAGGTTAGTTAGGTTTAAGTAGTTCTAAGTTCTAGGGGACTGATGACCATAGTTGTTAAGTCCCATAGTGCTCAGAGCCATTTGAACCATTTGAAATGCTTACTTCTTTTGTCGATGATTCCATTGTATTTCACGGCGTCACAAAGAAACAGTGATGTCATGTACTTCTTCGCCAACAGAAGAGAGAAGAAAAGCAACAGAAAGTGGGATTTGAACACACGACACAAAAATTCGAAACCCTGCTCGTAGCCGCTTCGCTACCATTTACTTAAACACAGGCAGCGTGAAGTGACTGTCGTCGAAACTTTGCCCGTCATTTTCTCGGAAACTATTTAGTCTTGGAACATAAGTGAAAACAGGTGTCCCTTTATTTTCAGCCTTCTTTCACCCCGCCAAGTCTCAGCTATATTGGAGAACGACTTATGGCAGGTTCCCCTTGAAGTGTATACTCAAAACTTGATATTTCAACTTTGGACCTTGTTTAGAGGAATTACTGTATTAACAAGAAATTGTGCTACATATTGTAAACGTTGTATATTTTACTTTCCATACGGAATACGCAAAATAATTCACAATGATACTTTGTGTCCAATAATATCGAATTTTAAACGGTCAACCATTTTAGATGCAGAACAGGGGGTTGGAAACATAGGATTTTCTTTATTACTTTTAATAGTTCCTGTCATCAAATTCTTGTGTTAACATCGATTGAATGTAGCCGTAAACTAAAAAAAAAGTGTTACGTTATGGTGGCGATATGACGCTGAAGACCGATACTTCGATAGTATCAACATACAGAGAAGGCTGAAAATGAGAAAGTTTGATTTTTCTCTAAAAGAGAGGACACATAAATCTTAAAACGAAAACAAACTGGGTATGCAGTCATATTAAGCCCCATCATAAACACATATTTGTTTATTCTGCGAAATTGTTCTCTGCGAGAATTTATTAATGCATTCTATTACTTCGATGTCCCCACTGCCGATATTGTGCCCCAGACTTGTAGAAGTGGCTTCATCATGTCGCTTTTGTTTATGATATGATTATTTTTAGTGCATGGTTCTAAAATGTTACACAAATTTTCACCGTATGTCAATCAGGAGAATTTAGAGTCTTCAGCAGTCTTCGTGTTTTGGATGGGAACCTCGTTATAGTATTTGTGGTGGTACTCTTAGCTCACCTGGTCTCTTGCAAGACAAATTTGTTACCATGTACATTTATACCCTGAAAGACACCATATTTTCTGTGGTGGAGGGTACTTTATGTACCCTGTTCCAAACGCTTAAGAACTGAGAAAAGAATGGATTAAAAACATATCAAATAGAGTCTGGAACCACGCGACCGCTACGGCCGCAGGTTCGAATCCTGCCTCGGGAATGGATGTGTGTCATGTCCTTAGGTTAGTTAGGTTTAAGTACTTCTCAGTTCTAGGGGACTGATGACCTTAGAAGTTAAGTCCCATAGTGCTCAGAGCCATTTGAACCATTTTTGAGAACGCATTCTGTTACAGCATGATTATCTGTAAATACCACATTAATGCAATAAATGCTCAAAATGATGTCCGTCAACCTCAATGCATTTGGCAATACGTGTAACGACATTCCTCTCAACAGCGAGTAGTTCGCCTTCCGTAATGTTCGCACATGCATTGACAATGCGCTGACGCTTGTTGTCAGGCGTCGTCCGTGGATCACGATAGCAAATATCCTTCAACTTTCCCCACAGAAAGAATTCCGGGGACGTCAGATCCGGTGAACGTGCGGGCCATCGTATGGTGCTTTGACGACCAATCCACCTGTCATGAAGTATGGTATTCAATACCGCTTCAACAGCACTCGCGCTATGTGCTGGACATCCATTATGTTGGAAGTAGACCGCCATTCTGTCATGCAGTGAAACATCTTGTATTAACATCGGTAGAAGATTACGTAGGAAATTAGCATACATTGCACCATTTAGATTGACATCGATAAAATGGGGGCCAATTATCCTTCCTCCCATAATGCCGCACTATACATTAACCAGCCAAGGTCACTGATGTTCCACTTGTCGCAGCCATCGTGGATTTTCCGTTGCCCAATAGTGCATATTATGCCGGTTTACGTTACCACTGTTGGTGAATGACGCTTCGTCGCTAAATAGAACGCGCGCAAAAAATCTGTCATCGTCCCGTAATTTCTCTTGTGCCCAGTAGTAGAACTGTACACGGCGTTCAACGTCGTCGCCATGCAATTCCTGGTGCATAGAGATACGGCAAGGGTGCAATCGATGTTGATGTAGCATTCTCACCACCGAAGTTTTTGAAATTCCAGATTTTCGCGCAATTCATCTGCTACTGATTTGCAGATTAGCCGTGACAGCAGCTAAAACACCTACTTGGGCATCATGATTTGTTGTAGGTCGTGGTTGACGTTTCACAAGTGGCTGAACACTTCCTGTTTCCTTAAATAACGAAACTATCCAGCGAACGGTACTGTTTGGTGGAAACTATTTGCATTCTAGTATCGATTAGTGTACATTGGTATGCTGTGCACTGAATGACCAAGTTGACGTCCTGTCTTCTACTCAACAAAAACATCCAAGAACGGTAGTTTACCGTCGTTCACTATCTCATCTACATCTACATCTACATTCATACTCTGCAAATCACACTTAAATGCTGGAAGAGGGTGTATCGAACCACTTTCACAATAATTCTCTATCATTCTACTTTTGAACAGTGAGCAGAAAAAGCTAGTACCTGTATCGTGCTGTGCGAACTCGGATTTACCTTATTTTTTATGATGATCGTTTGCCTATGGACGTCGGTGTCAGCAAAATATTTTCACATTCGGAGGAGGAAGTTGGAGATTGAAGTTTCGTGAGAAGAGAAACGCTCATTTGTTTTAATGATGCCCACTGCAAATCATGTATCATCTCCGTGACACTCTCTCCCCTGTTTCACGACAAAAAAACAAAAACAAAAAAGACGGGCCATTCCTCTTTGAACTTTCTCGATCTATTCAGTAAATTCTATCTGGTGAAGATCCCATATTGGGCAGCGGGACTCCAAAAGAGGACGGACAAGCGTAGTTTGAGAATTCACTTTAGCTATTCTGCCAATAAATCGCAGTCTTTGTTTCTTCTTCCGAGCAACATTCTCTGTGTTTTCTTTCCAATTTAAGTTGTTCGTAATTGTAATTCCTAGGTATTTTAACTGAAGTTTAACGGACTCCTTTCAGCTCTCATGTGGATGATCTCACACTTTTCATTATTTAGGGTCAATTTCTGATTTTCGCACCATGCACATATCTGAATCGTTTTGAATTTGTTTTGATGTTCTGATGACATTACTAGGAAAAAAGATAGCATCATTTGCAAACAACCAAAGATGGCTGCTCAGATTTTCTCCTAAATCGTTTGTATAGATCAGGAACAGCAGACGGTCTTTACCACAACCTTGAAGAACGCCAGAAATCACTTCTGTTTCACTCGATGACTTTCCGTCAGTTATTACGAACTGTCACATAACTGAGAATATGTTCCATAAGCACGCTATTTCATTAAAATCGCTTGTAGGTGTCAAAAGCTTCTGGAAATCTAGAAATACGGAATTAATTTGAAATCTCTTGCTAATAGCACTCAACACTCCATGTGAGTAAAGGACTAGTTGTGTTTCACAACAACGATGTTTTCTAAACCCGTGTTGACTGTGTGTCAATAGACCGTTCTCTTCGAGGTAATTCATAATGTTCGAACACAATATATGTTCCAAAATCGTGCTATACATCGACATTAATGATTTGAACCTGTAGTTTAGTGGATTACTTCTACTACCGTTCTTGAATATTGGTGTGATCTGTGCAACTTTCCAGTCTATCGGTACGGATCTTTCGTCTAACGATCGGTTGTATATGATTGTTAAGTACGGCGCTATTGTATCAGCATACTCTGAAAGGAACCTGACTGGTATATAGCCTGGACCGGAAGACATGCTTTTGTTAAGTGTTTTAAGTTGCTTCACAACTCCAAGGATATCTACTTCTATCTTCGGCAGCTGTTCTTGATTAGAATTCTGGAATATTTACTTCGTATTCTTTGGTGAAGGAATATCAGAAGGCTGTGTTTAGTAACTCTGCTTTAGCAGCACTGTCATCGATAGTATCTCCATTGCTATCCCACAGAGAAGTCATTGATTGTATCTTTCCGCTAGCATGCTTTACATACGACCTGAATCGCTGTGGATTTTCTCCCAGGTTTCGAGAAAAAGTTTTGTTGTGGAAACTATTATAAGCATCTCGCATTTAAGTCCGAGATAAATTACGAGCTTCTGTAAAAGATCGCCAATCTTGGGGATTTTGCGTTCATTTAAATTTAGTGTGCTTTTTTCGTTGTTTCTGCGACAGTGTTGTGACTTGTGTTGTGTACCAATGGGGATCAGCTCCGTTGTTGATTAATTTATTTGTCAGAAATCTTTCAATTGCTGTTGACACTGTTTCTCTGAATTCAAGCCACATCAGGTCTACACTTCTGTTAATAATTTGGAAGGCGTGGAGATTGTCTCTCAAGAAGGCGTCAAGTGAATTTTTATGTCTTTTTTAATGAGGATATTTTTCGTTTATTTTTGGAGGATTTGGGAATTACGGTATTCAGTTTCGTTCTCGATAGTAAATTTAATTTTGGGCTGACACTGTCAGTGTAATTGACGATCATCTGCAGTGCATTTTCACCATGAGGCCATATCAGGAAGGTGTTACCAACATACCGTAGGAAGAAAGACGGCCGAAACGTCACAGAGTTTAGAGCCAGTTCCTAAGATTGGTACACGGATAAATTCGCGACTGACAGAGACAGAGGTGATCCCTTCGCTGTGCCATCCGTCATCTCATAATATTCGTCGTGGTACAAGAAGTACGTACTCATTAGAATATGACGGGACAACTTGATGATTCCAGGTGTAAACTATTGGACCAGAAGTTCTAGCGTGTCTTATACTAGCACCCTCACATACACGCGCAGCTCGCTTTCCACACTCGCGTACCTTTGGCCCTCTCTGATCGGTGCCACATGCTGCAGCGTGCTCATACAAGAAGAAGACCGTATTAGGACCGTACTGTGGCGCAGATAGCCATCCAAAGCTCAAGTGTTTTATTTGAAATGACGTGGCTTGTAAACCGAGAAGATTTTATTCAGGCATGCCATCGAGAAAGACCCTGAGGACACACAAGTGAGAAATGAATGTACTTATTCAATTGCTTTTATCCCTCGCACACTATGTCCAAAGGCGAAGACTCGTTCCATACGGGCTAAAATGCTTGATGAAGAAGCCATCTGAGCTATTCTAAATAAAACACTGAAGAGCAAAAGAAACTGGTACACCTGCCTAATATCGCGTAGGGCCCCCGCGAGTGGGCAGAAGAGCCGCAACATGACGTGGCATGCACTCGATTAATGTCTGAAGTAGTGCTTGAGGGAAATGTCACCATGACTCCAGCACGGCTGCCCACAAATCCGTAAGAGTACGAAGGGGTGAAGATCTCTTCATAACACCATGTTGCAAGGCATCCCAGATATGGTTAAAATGATCATTTCTCGGGAGCTTGGTGGCCAGCGGATATATTTAAACTCTGAGAAGTGTTCCTGGAGTTACTCTGTAGCAATTCTGGACGTGTGGCGTGTCGCATTGTCCTGCTAGAATTGCCCAAGTCCGCCGGAATGCACAATGGACATGAATGGACGCAGGTGATCAGACAGGATGCTTACGTACGTGTCACCTGTCAGAGTCGTATGTAGACGTATCAGAGATCCCATATCACTACAACGGCACACGCCCCACACCATTACAGGGCCTCCACCAGATTGAACAGTTCCCTGCTGACATGCAGGATCCATGGATTCATGAGGTTGTCTCCTTGCCCATACACGTCCACCCACTCGAACCAATTTGAAACGAGACTCGTCCGACCAGTTACGAAAGCCCATATCGATGATGTTGTAAGTAGGCTGTTTAGGTTTTTTTATTGGTAACGCCGCCGCCACGTAGCGCTCTGTATGAAAATCACTGGCTATGCCGTGTGCAGTCTGTGGCTGGTTTGCATTGTTGTCTGCCATTGTAGTGTTGGGCAGCGGCAGCTGGATGCTAACAGCGCGTAGCGTTGCGCAGTTGGAGGTGAGCTGCCAGCAGTGGTGGACGTGGGGAGAGAGATGGCGGAGTTTTGAAATTTGTATGAATTGGTGTCATGAACTGATATATATATTATGACTTTTAAGGTAAATACATTGTTTTTTCTGTATTAAAATCTTTTATTTGCTAACAATGCCTATCAGTAGTTAGTGCCTTCAGTAGTTTGAATCTTTTATTTAGCTGGCAGTAGTGGCACTCGCTGTATTGCAGTAGTTTGAGTAACGAAGATTTTTGTGAGGTAAGTGATTTGTGAAACGTATAGGTTAATTTAGTTAGGGCCATTCTCTTGTAGGGATTATTGAAAGGCAGATTGCGTTGCGCCAAAAATATTGTGTGTCAGCTTAAGCACAGTCGTGTATAAATTGTTCTAAGGGGACGTTTCAATGTTTCGTTGAGTGGTTGGGAGACCAACACTTGTTGATGGCCCAGCACTGAAATCTGCAGCAACTAGTGGAAGGGTTGCACTTCCCTCACGTCGAATGATTCTCTTCAGTCGTCGTTGATTCCATTCTTGCACGATGTTTTTCCGGCCGCAGGGATGTCGGAGATTTGATGTTTTACCGGATTTATGAAATTCGCAGTAAACTCGTGAAATGGTCGTGCGGGGAAATCCCCACTTCATCACTACCCCAGAGATGCTGTGCCACAGTGCTCGTGCGCTGCGTGTGACACCACTTTCAAACTCACTTAAATCTTGACAGTCTGACATTGTAGCACCAGTAACCGATCTAACAACTGCGCCAGACACTTGTGTCATATAGGGGTTTCCGACCGCAGCGCCGTATTCTGCCTGGTTATATACCTCTATATTTCAATACGCAAGCAGATACCAGTTTCTTTGGCGCTTCAGTGAACGTGACGAATACAGGTGTGATTCTCTCAAAAAGGGCGGTTGAGTGCCTCTCATTAACAGCTAAGTGACAGTATACGCCACCATTATAGATGCGAGAGCGCTTGTCATACATGTCAATAGAATGGGATCTTGAGCAGCTGAATCTTACGTATCGCTGAAAAAAGCTTATGGCGTGTTCCGAAAGACCCAAATGCTAGTATCGTGAATTGAGTTGGCATTCATTAAAATAAAAACGTTTCCGTAGAGGCAGAATCTTCTCACGAAATTTCAGTCACCAACTTTCTCCTCAGAGTGTAAAAATATTTTGTTGGGGCCTACCTACATGCGTAGGAACCACCATCATAATGAAATTAAGAGAAGTTAGAGCTCGGATAGAACGATTTAAGTGTTCGTTTTCCGCAAGAGCTCTTCAAGAGCGGAATGGTAGAGAAACTGCTTGAAGGTGGTTTGATGAACCAGTCGGGAATTGCAGAGTAATCATGTAGACGTAGATGTAGATCCCTTTGTGCGCATTGTACTGCGGGCAAGATGTGTTTTTAGGACGATTAAATGTTTACACAAGATTTGTAAATCATTCTGATGAATGTTGGAAATTGTAGACATCCTACAGTGTCCCAGATCTGTTCAGATTAGACGAATTTGTCGGTTATATTATTGTGGTTCCTTCAAGAAAGTCACTACAGATGTATACCCTTGTCAGCGTGAGCCACCCTTTTGTCTCTAATGATATCGATGTAAACGATATTTTAAACTCCAGTCATCGTCCTAATAAACAAAAAACTGATCTAGTATTATGGATAGTAGTACATTTTTAAGTGATTTTTAGCTATTACTTATAAATTTTTTTAAGTGTTTTACGTTGCAAAAAGATGATCTAACATTTATACCGGATTGTTTATGGCACTCTCTTCTGAAGTTGAAAATCAGGTTCACCTGTGAGCTATGGATTTCAATGTTACCGTAAGGAAGATGAACATACACTCCTGGAAATTGAAATAAGAACACCGTGAATTTATTGTTCCAGGAAGGGGAAACTTTATTGACACATTCCTGGGATCAGATACATCACATGATCACACTGACAGAACCACAGGCACATAGACACAGGCAACAGAGCATGCACAATGTCGGCACTAGTACAGTGTATATCCACCTTTCGCAGCAATGCAGGCTGCTATTCTCCCATGGAGACGATCGTAGAGATGCTGGATGTAGTCCTGTGGAACGGCTTGCCATGCCATTTCCACCTGGCGCCTCAGTTGGACCAGCGTTCGTGCTGGACGTGCAGACCGCGTGAGACGACGCTTCATCCAGTCCCAAACATGCTCCGTGGGGGACAGATCCGGAGATCTTGCTGGCCGGGGTAGTTGACATACACCTTCTAGAGCACGTTGGGTGGCACGGGATACATGCGGACGTGCATTGTCCTGTTGGAACAGCAAGTTCCCTTGCCGGTCTAGGAATGGTAAAACGATGGGTTCGATGACGGTTTGGATGTACCGTGCAATGTTCAGTGTCCCCTCGACGATCACCAGAGGTGTACGACCAGTGTAGGAGATCGCTCCCCACACCATGATGCCGGGTGTTGGCCCTGTGTGCCTCGGTCGTATGCAGTCCTGATTGTGGCGCTCACCTGCACGGCGCCAAACACGCATACGACCATCATTGGCACCAAGGCAGAAGCGACTCTTATCGCTGAAGACGACACGTCTCCATTCGTCCCTCCATTCACGCCTGTCGCGACACCACTGGAGGCGGGCTGCACGATGTTGGGGAGTGAGCGGAAGACGGCCTAACGGTGTGCGGGACCGTAGCCCAGCTTCATGGAGACGGTTGCGAATGGTCCTCGCCGATACCCCAGGGGCAACAGTGTCTCTAATTTGCTGGGAAGTGGCGGTGCGGTCCCCTACGGCACTGCGTAGGATCCTACGGTCTTGGCGTGCATCCGTGCGTCGCTGCGGTCCGGTCCCAGGTCGACGGGCACGTGCACCTTCCGCCGACCGCTGGCGACAACATCGATGTACTGTGGAGACCTCACGCCCCACGTGTTGAGCAATTCGGCGGTACGTCCACCCGGCCTCCCGCATGCCCACTATACGCCCTCGCTCAAAGTCCGTCAACTGCACATACGGTTCACGTCCACGCTGTCGCGGCATGCTACCAGTGTTAAAGACTGCGATGGAGCTCCGTATGCCACGGCAAACTGGCTGACACTGACGGCGGCGGTGCACAAATGATGCGCAGCTAGCGCCATTCGACGGCCAACACCGCGGTTCCTGGTGTGTCCGCTGTGCCGTGCGTGTGATCATTGCTTGTACAGCCCTCTCGCAGTGTCCGGAGCAAGTATGGTGAGTCTGACACACCGGTGTCAATGTGTTCTTTTTTCCATTTCCAGGAGTGTAGGTGCTTTATGTAGAGACCTTAGAGAGTAGATCTTGGTATTGTCTTGTTTAGGACAGTGAATGCAACGTGCTGTTCATGATTTTGATCACTTGATTTTTCTAAGCTCCAAACAATGTGGAAGTCTTGTACCCTCAAGAGCTGCAAATAGCCGTGGACATGGTAGAGCAGGATGATAAGTGTTGCCGGCCGCAGTGGCCGTGCGGTTCTGGGCGCTACAGTCTGGAACCGAGCGACCGCTACGGTCGCAGGTTCGAATCCTGCCTCGGGCATGGATGTGTGTGATGTCCTTAGGATAGTTAGGTTTAATTAGTTCTAAGTTCTAGGCGACTGATGACTTGAGAAGTTAAGTCGCATAGTGCTCAGAGCCATTTGCTAAGTGTTACAGACTTGCAATTGAAGATAATCGGCAACCCAGTACACCCAATTGGAAATGTCGCGGAAATTGTGCAGTGAGTTAACTGCCAACCATAGGCACTGCATGTTTCCATAGGATTACTAAATCATTTCTGATAAATTCGAGTATGATTCCCTCAATAACCCGCTTGCTTTGGATGTCTTTTGCTGGCCAAGGTTACAGAGGACTGTGATAAACGAGGGTCTGCTGCTACGGCTTATACAACACTCTAAATAACGCTGTTATGGAGCAGTTCCACAGCGGATACTTCCAAAGGTATGTGGCGTTGTCGTTTACATATAACTCCCGTAAATTACGGGTGCAGAGCTCACGTTCAATAACGTCCATGATGCGTTCAGATCAGAGGAATTTGATAACTACAATATCAATGTGAATGCTCCTCAAAACTTTGCAGCACGATTTAAGCCTTATGCCACAGAAAATTATCATGACGCTCGTTGAGGAGGTCCTCACAATAGTAGAATATTTGATGTGAAATGACTGTATGTGGGGACTTGAGAAATTCTACAAGCGTGCTAGGTTGTAGAACATTGTGTTGGTGTGGGAGATTGCGTTCTGCACTTCTTGTCAGACAGTCGAGAAGCATGAATCATGACGCATGGAGGCCCAGTGTTAAGAGGAAACTTGCGTATAGGACTGGCACCAGAAAGCACCCGAAGTGTGGACGCGTCTGTCATCAACACAGTGTTTTGTGGTGATCATGTCCGGCTGGCAGGAGACAGTGGTGTGGAAACTCTCTGAAACACGGGGCAGCCTGGAAGCACTCTTCGGTGCAGTGTTTGTTACAGTAAAGACACAGTTGTTCACATCCTATCTCAGCAATGCTGACAATTGTTTAAACATTAAATATGAGCATAGCTCAAGTGGACTTAAATTTAGAGCAAGTCAGCTCTGACTTTCGAACGTGAAGTAATTGGTATGGGGTAAAGTGTTTAAATGTGACATCAGATGATAGGGGAATTTTTGAAACACACCTACCGCACTGTTTTTAAACTAAGTCAAGTGAACTGGAACGTCATAGGGAAACACATGGTATTTGAATTTCTCGTCATTTTCAAATTAACACAAGCGACGTGGCAACCATGCAGCCTGCACTCATATCCTCTGGTCTGCCATTTTGGATTGTGATTACAGCGCTGAGGGAAACGCAGGAAATCTAAAAACCATGCCACCTGCACCCGAATCCACAACTTCATTATCTTCGATCGCCATCTACTGTTTTTATGAATTTCACACCAACAGGACAATGCCAATTCTGGCTTTTTTTTAATTTAGACCATTTTACACTGGACTCGTAGAGGTGACATCATAGTAGTGGAGAAAACGCTATACTGTTTGAAAACTACGACAAATTATGAATATCCTGCCATTTTATACATAGGGTAATAGGCACATTTTGAATTTTTGCCCACATTTTTTTCTATTTTCCACCATTTTACGTACAGAGCGATTATCCTATATCAGAGAGATGGACGGGAGAAATGTGGAAACAGCACATGATGTCGTAGGGGTGAGGAGGAAATTGGGCAACAACACAGACAGCAAATTTACAGATATAGCCCCACTACTCATTTTTCTAATGCTCTGGAGAGGTACAACGGTGTTACTACTGATATTATTGTGCAGACAGCCATTGGGTAGGATTTTCGGTCACAACTGGTAGTGATTGAGGGAATTCTGACTGCATGACAGCACATCAGGGATATCCTGTGTCCTGATGTGCTGCCTCTGATGGGACAGTATAGTGGTGCCATTTTTCAACAAAACAATGCTCGTCCACTCATGGCACCTATCCCTATGAACTGTCTGCGTGATGCTGAGGTGCTCCTGTGGCCACCAGTATCCCTAGATCAGTCGACGATAGAACATGTGTGGTACCAGCTTGGAGGCCATCTCGATTCCAGTGCCATTGCTCACAATATCAAGAACCATTTACAACAGTTGATGCCCACTTGCCTCAGGAGAGAACACAACGGCTTTATGTCACCATTCGCAACCGAATCAGTGTAGGCATCCACGCCAAATGGGGTGCAATGGCATACTGACAAGCATACTCACTCTCAAGGTCATTGTAAATTTGACTCTATTTTGTAATCACTGAAATGACATCACATATTCTCTCAACACGAAAAGTTTAATTTCGTTTCCCCTTTCCTTTTTGGGTGCTTCAGTATTTTTGTCAGGCAGTGTATGTCTTCCCACGTAGGCACGGAATTTGGTATAGCCCGCCATTCCATATTAAGAGGCCATCTTTTATGGTCCCCTTTAATGCCCGTGTTTTATTGGGAGCACAAAAGACAGGTTTTACTCAGTGCTTTTCCAGAAAGTGCCTGATGTTTTCCAGTAGGACGCCGGTGTACAGTATAAAGAAAATGGGGCAGCCTATTTCTCCATAACTATTCTACAGGTTCTACTGTAGTGGTAGGGGCACAGAGAGCATCTGATCGGTCATCTCGATTAGTCGTATTTCCACAACACTGAAGATGCTGTTTATACATCCATTTATAAAATATTATAAGCCTTAAATAATAAAATATCGCCGTTGGAAATTTTTTGTGGTCTTTATGAGGCATTTGATTGTGTAGGTCATGTTACACTCTTAGAGAAATTCAAGTTTTATGGAACCAATCGTTTTACGCACAACTGATTTGAATTGTACTTAAAAATAAAATACAAAACATTGTGCTGGATAACTAAAACAATGTTGGAAGGTTAGAATTTTCTTTTATTGACCGAGAAAAACCAAAATCTGAAAGTGAGTCCCACAGCGTTCAATTACGGGTCCACTCGTATTCTTCAAATATGTGAATGACCTTCCACTTAAGATTCAAAAAACCGAATTGTTACTTTTGCAGAGGATGCTAATGTTACAGTAGATAACATACTACCATAGCCAGGGCACCATGCCGGGGTCGCCGGCGACAGATGCAGAGCCTCTTCGACCGCCAATGCAGGCCCTCAGGCTCGGACCATATATGGAGCGGCCTGGGAGAGGAAAGTGTGTAAGTCGGCCGTGCGCCCCCTAGAGGTCAGTTCTTCAGCACACCTGATGACGAAGACATGTCTGATAGCCGAAATATTGTATCTAATAGACACTATAAACTTGCAGTACGCTCTTGGACTGTTCGGTGAATTAATAATTAGTTTCCCTGTTGAATACGCTGAAGTTTTGAAGAGGTGGAACGAAGGCCTGTTTTTCTCTTTAGTACAGCTCTGTCAAATGTCGGTACGCCGTATCGAATGGATCATTCACACTGTACAAAGTAAACATACTGAATCCATTCTATGGTGGATAATGTCAGACATATATTAACTCAGATTGGAACATTACATTATCTAGAAATAAGTTACATGTCTGTTACTCCATCAGTGATTGATGGTTCTATCTGCTTGAATGGCGTATTAGGATCCTGTGTGTAGATGACGGTCCATGGTTCAAAAGCTTGACATGACTCGTTGTAGTACACCAGCGTCCCTCCACACCAACTTCACAATCTATGGCATGGTGGGCAAGGTAGCTGTCTACGAAATCCAGCTGCCAGGATTGGAATAATGTCGATAGATCGTTGTGCATGGGTACAGTCCACTGCAGAGGTGAGACGGATTATCCCATATCATAACAAAACCACACTATAAGAACTTGTCACTTGAGCCTAGCGGTATCTAGTTTTCAAGTTCTGTCTTAAGCAAGGCCTACTCTGCACCATTCAGTGATCCTATTTAGGCCATCCGTCTTTGTCTACATCTAGCTGCATCGTCTGCTAGCTCCTGGCCTATGAGGCGTTGCTACATTTGATGCTGTTTGGGTCCAGTACACCAGTGCACCTTGCAACTCGTCAACTGCCGGGACAGTATGGCCATTTTATACGTGAGCCTGCTGCTTCTGTAACCCTGATGTCAGCCTGACCGCTGCGAGGAAGTCAGCCATCATTCGCTTTCGCCTGATGTGATCCAAGCACGTGGATGGTTGCTTTGCTGAGGTAGTCTGTTGGCTGGTGGTCAAAGGACGCCACCGAGTCACCACCTTCAAGTCACCCTACTAGCGTCTCATTAAATAAACTGGTGGTCCATGTTCCCATCTGGCGACGCAGCAGTTTCTTTTGTCCATCTCAGCAAAAAAAAAAAAAAAAAAAAAAAAAAAAAAATGTGATGAAAAACACCTCAATAGTTAGGTGATTTTGCACGAGAAGATGTATTGAGTTCGGTGTACTGGACCTCTTCCAGGAGAAGTTGCCTTACTGTTAGAACACGGCCAGGGCTGTGAAGGTGCTGACACGATGGGTAAGATGGACCAATGCTATCAACAGTCATGCGTTATGCCTTGATCCTGTTGTTTCAGAAACAGTACCGCACCAGGCTTTCGTACACACAGTGTAACAGAATGACGCTTTCAAAATTTGGGATATTGTAGAGGTGACATTCAGAACGTTTTGATATAAGGAACCTATACCGAGAAATGTGAAATTAAGTTTGTACAGCAGTAGGAGATATTTGACCTATCACTTTGTTAAGTACCCTTCCATCCACGGACGTTATGTTATTGCTGCGAATGGAAGATTGTAATCACATAACTACAGTGGTCTGTCTAAAGCCAGTGTACCGGAAGTTGTGTCAGTTGTGCTTTTCGTCCTCCAGTCCACTCACTTCACCCACTGGCGCTGTGTTGCAAACATACAGTTAGTCAATGTGAGACAGTGTACAGTTGTCTGCTTATGTGGTTATGGTCCGTACTGTAGTTAATTTCCGACTTCATGGAGGGTAGGTATTTTACACATTTAGAGAGCTTGCTAATCTGCATTTTTGTTATGGCGAATCTCTCGGGAATGCCAGTGCAGCTTTTCGGTTGTACCCAGGAAGGTACCCAAACATACGATTTCCTAGTATCCCATTATTCGTTAGTTGATCGTCGACTGAGGAAGAGAGGAGCCGTGTCAGGTGATACACAACAGGAAGGCACTAGGGGAAAACGATCCGCTGAATTTGAGGAAGACGTGATAACATTTAGCTACCGCTTCACGCGGAAGCACACGTTTAATTGCCCACGCAATGCATGTAGATTACATGAGTGTCTGTTGGGTTTCTCATGATGCGCTTCTACATCCATTCCCTTGATCACCCAGCCTAAACTATGGGTCAGCCTGAGTTTGAACCTTGGCAGCAATTCTCACAGTTGTTCCGTCGACAGTGTGCCGCTGCCCCACTTTCCCAGACCTCGCGCTGTTTAGCGATGAGTCAAGGAAGGGTATTTTTAATTCCCACAATATCCAACAATGGGCTCTTGATAATCCACGCACTATCCTTACGAGAAGTTACCCGGTGTGATTATCAGTAAACAATTGAGATGTAGTTCTTGAAGATCACCAGCTTGAGCCACACGTCTTAACAGATCGTTTGAATGGTTCACATTATTTGCACTTTCTGGAGTATGCCTTGCCTGAATTTCTGGAAGACGTTCCCTTTGCAATTACGTGGCAATTTGGTCGTCAGGCCAGAGACCCCCCCCCCCCCCCCCCCCCCCCGCCCGTGTGACGCCATCTCTAGAATATATCCTCTGGGGGTATGTAAAGTGCCTTGTCTACTCAGCATCAATAGGAAAAGTTAGTGAGATTATAGAGCATCTTTACAACATCTGATACCATGAGCGAGGAGTGTGGAATCTGACAGAGAATCAGACAAAACATAGTTCGTCATTGCACATTTGGTAAGGAAGTTGATCAGCACATTGAACAATTACTCTAAAGTAGTGAAGCCAATGATTTACAATATCTGATTGTACTGTTCTATTTCGCCAGTAAAATTTTCCAAACTACAGTAGTCTCGTTTTTCATTTAGCTTACTAAGTGCATAGTTATGCAGAAACTTTTATTTCACATTTATGGCTATAGGTTCCTTATAAAAACGTTTCGAATTATATCTACAATTTTTAAAACATCATTTTGTTAAACCTTGTATACCGCCAGCTTTAGTCAAGCATCAGGGAGTCACGATCAGGGCCCAGCTATGAGGGGAGGCGCCGGCCGCGGTGGTCTAGCGGTTCTAGGTGCTCAGTCCAGAACCGCGCGACTGCTACGGTCGCAGGTTCGAGTCCTGCCTCGGGCATGGATGTGTGTGATGTCCTTAAGTTAGTTAGGTTTAAGTAGTTCTAACTTCTAGGGGACTGATGACGACATATGTTAAGTCCCATAGTGCTCAGATCCATTTTTGAGTGGAGGTCTCACGCTAGTCTATGGTTCAAGGTGGGTCAGCAAGCTGCCACCACCGACCATTGCCTCCATTTGCTGCAGGCTTTCTATCAGGATTAAGTCTAAATGTTGCTGACTTTGTGCCTTCCGACCTGTGGACCACATGCTGACTAGCCTCCAACTGCTGTTGGCCGGAAATTCGAGGTCCATGGTTCAGTGTAAACCATCAAACCGTTCCTGTCCGTCACTGCCTGTATGAGCAAACGTTGTATCTCATTGTCACCGCGTATGAGATCTAACGTTGTTTCTGTCAGTAACCGCCAGTGTCGTCAAACACTTCTGATTGTTTTCTCTTGTGCCGGCACACATCACCACTGTGAGCCACTGTCATCCGCACTGGGATTCACAGTTTGATTTTGCACGCACAGCGTGTCCTGAACCGAGTTGTGCATGCGTGCCAGACGGTGAAGCTATCTATACCGGCCAGCTTTCGCTGCCTTGAGTTTGGTCCTGTCTGCGACATGGCAGACTGCTGACCACGCTGCCTTCTCAAGCCGCTGTCTGTTGCTCAGGGCGGCGCCGCAGTCTGACATGACAAGAGCCTGCTTGATAACCTAAGAACGCCGGTGCCTTGGAGAAAGCTGATCGCTGCCCTGCACTATCACGATTGTTGTAGTTTGTTATGGAATAAAAATAGTACTTAACATTGCTCTTTTCCTTGCGGAACACTAGTCAACAACCTGGTCCACGTGCCACACCACCACAACCGCGCCTCACGTGGAGAGCTACAGGCCTACCTGACCGCTAACAGTCCAGTTTCACCACCGTCTGTAGAGGTCTCAGAAGTATTGCTGCCATGAACTACTGGATCAAGTAAGACATCAAGAGCTCCAGCTTGCAGCATCAAGAATGCTTGGGGAGAGTGAATTCATTGTTTCTCCCTATCCTGTTCCGTGTCTGGTGAGGAATAACAAGACATCATAGAAACGCGATGGTGGAATCTATGAATTCAGAAGGAACTGTCGATTTGTCTCTATTCCGTGGAATGAAAAGAAATACTTAACACTTCTGTTTTCATGCCGAAATGATGGTCAATCATGTGTTAATCACCTGTATACCACTGCAGTCTTGTGTAGGGCGGAGAGCTATATGCCTATCTCACCACTAGCAGTCCAGCTGCAGTCACCCACCATAGAGGTCATCCACCCTGACCTATATTAAAATGTTTTTAATGAACCACTTCTGATTCCAGAACAGCCACAGAATTGGTAGTATGCACCTACCGACTTGAGCATCATCCTAAAAATAATAGTTGTGCATTTACTGAACTGCGGCAGGCTAATCTGTATGTCAATTTCATTTCCTTTTTAATTTAATGTTGTGCTGAACTCACTCGTTGTTGGTAGGTTTTTGTGTGCACGAGAAAGAAAAGTGCGTTGGATGTGAGACCACCGGATACGGAATGTGGAGAAAGAAACGAGTCTTTGGTGAGAGAGCAGGCTGGTAGCTCAGGTGCTGACTTCATGGAAGTGAGGATGCCAGAGCAGAGCATGGGGTAGGGGTTATTGTGTATCTTTTGCCCCGGCATGCCCAGTGGCTGAAATAGGGCTAGGGAGCAGCAGGAGAGCGCAGCGTTTTCGTGTTTTCCAAGTGGCCTGTGCAGATACCCATACGACGCTTTTTGGAAGAAAACACAGCCTACAGAAAAGATGACCTAGCTTCGCGCATTTCTCTCTGAATTTCAGGGGGCTTCTAATGCAAAGCTAGTTGCTGCTCAAGAAAATGCGCCGTTGGTACTTTACTCAGTGACATCACGGAGACACCGCTGAAGCAGCAATTTTTTAGTAATAGGAGGGATTTTTGTGGTGTGATTGGCATCAGGTGCGACCCATGTAGGATTCAAAACGTAGAAAATGCCTCACTATTGGACCACTATTTTCTGCATTTTACGCTACTGGTGAGCAGGAACAGATGGGGGGGGGGGGGGGGGGGAAGAAAGCTGGGCGTTAGTATCCATGAAAGAAAGTGTAGGGAACTACTTCTGTAGACGTGGAGGAGTGCACAGATTAAGATTTTTTCAGAAGACGTGCAAGTATTCTTCATATAGACGGACTTCTTCGGAAGACACAGTAGTGTTCGGATGTAAAAGGATTTTTAGAAGATGTGGTAGAGTTCGCACAGAGATTTTCATACACAGACGTAACAAGTGCGGATATTTAGTTATTATGGATGTGTACCTGTGCGCATCTTGTGCATGCGTACGTGGGAGACAGAGATCGGCGCCACATAGTAAACGAGCCGGCAATGAAGCTGGACCAGTAGCAACACACCCTCGTCTTCAAACAACAGCCATGCTCACGACGGTAGTGTTTATCACGGCGTTCATGCATCATTATGGTGAGTATAAATAACAGCACCGATCGCTAGGGCATTCTTGGACCTCACTTTCATTTCTGTCTCAAATTCACCTTGGTGTATTGAATGTGTCCGTTTTGCAATTATTCACCTGGTCTAGAGCTGCTGTCATGTGGATTTAACAAGCCTTGCAGTTCATCTTTTTATGGATATTAGTCAGCAAGGCTTACTTTCTCGTTCAATCGAGTAACACCGTTACTCAGTTAAATCCATTAATTAGATTTCTAGAATTTGTGTTTTAAATCATTGCACATTTTCTCATAGTTTATACATAAGATTGATGGTTTTGGTGAATAAATCTACGTATTTAAATGATATACTATTTCTGTTACACTCGTTTCCCTTAAATTAATTGTTTGCGTAAGTGCCCACTTTAGGGATCTGCAATTTGGGCCATTAAAATCAGCGCCATTCACTAAAATTGTGCACATTAAACTCACAGCTTAGATCTTAAAAGCACGGACCTACTCACAATCAATTTGCTGAGTTAGGATAACCTTCCACGCTTGGGGATTTCGCACCATGACTGTTTCGCTGGAGCCAGAAGTGCTGCCAGTGTCATCGAGCGACTTCACGGGTCAGCATGCAGCATCGTCAATGCAGCGTGGTGAGTGACAACAGTGTTTTGGCTGTATTCATTACAGTGGTTGACACTGGTCGATTAGATTGGCGAGTTGGGCTCAAGGTTCAATTCGTGAAAGTGGACTCAGGCGACGATTTAAGGAAGTTTAGGGTGCTAGCTTGCACCCATTTAGTTGTGCGCAGTGTAATTTTCAGGGGCGTAGTGCTCCAAACGCTAAAACTTCAGTGTAGATCTGTGTTAAATATAAAAGGCCTGAGCTTTATTCCAGAGAATGTAGAGAGTTTGCTAGGTTGGCATTCAGGCGTAAGGATTAACAATGGTTTGTGGGATTTGTAAGCGTAGTTAATATTGTGGTATTTTTTGCTATTGATGTAACTGAGCGAGGTGGCGATGTAGCACACTGTACTCGCATTAGAAGGATGACTGTTCAAATCTTGTCCTGCCATCCATAATTGTGTTTTCCATGATTTCCTTTATTCGTCCCAGATAAATGCCGAGAAAGGCACAACTGATTCCCTTTTCCGTCCTGTCATTATGCCAGACTGTCGACGGGATGTTGGTTGGTTGGTTGGTTGGTTGGGGAAGGAGACCAGACAGCAAGGTCATCGGTCTCATCGGATTAGGGAAGAACGGGGAAGGAAGTCGGCCGTGCCCTTTGAAAGGAACCATCCCGGCATTTGCCTGGACCGATTTAGGGAAATCACTGAAAACCTAAATCGGGATGGCCGGACGCGGGATTGAACCGTCGTCCTCCCGAATGCGCCACCTCGCTCGGTAACGGGATGTTAATCTCTAATCGCTCTTCCTTCTTTTCTTCCTACTGATATAGACACAGGCTTCATAATGAGTAAACCTGGGAAACAAGGGATTACCACTACAGAGGTATTCAGCTTTTTCTAGAATAAGTGGCGTTTGTGAACAACCTGTTGACAGCTGCAAAGCTGGCTTGTTTGTCAGAGGGGCAATTGTTGAATATCGCCAAGTTACGTTGAGTTAGAGACGCGGAAATTGTTGTGCTGTATTATGAGGAATTAAGAATTTCTCAGACACTTGAAGTGCTGAGGAAAGGCTCGTTGCAGCGTTATAGGAGACAAAATAGGTGTAGATATTATCGGGAGCAATTAACTACTGCATAACAAAGAGTAGGTGAATCTACAGAAAGTTTCTCGGATAGAATATGGAAAATCAGTGTCAATAGACATGAATTGGCTGTAAGTGATCACACGAGTAAGATACTTCTGCAGGAAGCAGAACAAAGAGCGTTTGACGCATACTACGGGTGTCAACCTCTGATGTATAGATGAAAGTAGGAGCTGAATTTTCGGAAGACTTTGCGGGAGCATTAGAAACGGCAACAGCCATAGTAGAAATATACGCAGTGACTCGTGTCCGCGATATAAGTGTTTTTCTTCCGCTGAAGTCAGATGTTAGCATCGTGGCTACATACGACCGGCTTCCCATCAGTCAATGAACAGAAAATATGCAAAGGCCCTCTGACGATAGTTTTTAAGAAGGGAGGGCTAGATATGGGGTATGGAGTATTTTTGACTGGAAGACGAATGTTGACGTTGTGAAAGTAAGGTGCTGTTCCAACACTGTTAAAAACCTGTGTCATACCGCCTTTTAAGACTTTTGTTGAAAAATAAAATATTTTTTTCCTTTCTATGAGAGCTAGGAGGGTGCCGCCGCCCCCACCCCCACCTCTGTCCCCAGACGCCCTTGAAAATGTGGAAGGGCAAGGCATCGGGAACGTGACTGTAGACAGTATAGGGGACATGAGGGGACATGACAGGAGGACACGGAATGGGAATAATCTAGCATTAGACCATACTGAGGTCCCTGGGGCCAGAGTGACGCACCCAGTAAATTTTAGCATAACTGAATCTAGTGCAGAGGGGGAATTTTGTTTAAATTGCTTAATGGATGGAAGGAAACAACTTTTTATTGGAAAAAGGTGCGAACATGTCTGTGGCAAGACTGTATTTGATGAGAAAGAGACGATTAGACCCACCATGGTATAAATTATGAGGAGTGAGTGGTAATAATGTGTTTTGGCTGGGATCGGCAATATTGAATTTCCTTTTGAGGGGCAACATTAATGGAAATGTTGGAAGTTTTGTCTCCCATTGGTGATGGCAACAACATGATATTATGGTTAGAGTCGTCTTACATCAGCAATGAAATGTGTCAGTACGTCACATTCATGTACGACATTCCCACCCATGGGCCATGGGTAAAATTTGAGTCAAATTATATGGGGACTAGATCGAAAAGTTGTGGGTCCGCTCACATGTTGCTAAGGTTGTTTCGAGTACGCTGCTGAAGTTTAGCCCAATATGGTCCAGGTTGGAGAGTTGCAGCAGGGTCTACACCTTGGCCTCTAGGATCAGGTAACCTCAGTCCTCTGTTTTTTCTACCTGGAATCCTATCAGAAGAGAAGGGTGCACTACTACCGTTGATGATGTTGAAGTGGAACAAGGAACTTAACAGTCTTGTTAATCTATAAGAGATGATCCAAGGATGCTTGGAAGGTTTCACAACTCACTATAGAGACGACTGGAGTATTGCATCCAATTACGAGGACGACATACAAGAGCACAGTAAACTGTAACGCGTAACGGGCTAAAGGAGTATTTCATTTCTGTTAACGTAGGCCGTGGCTGAAATTTTAACACAATTAGATGAGGAATTGCTCTAGAAGTTCACATTTCAAATACACTTAAACTAACTAGGACAATATTTCATACTCAAATCAGTATCGGATCATAACCATAGATTCAAAATTACCTCCCAAATAGCTCGTTTGAGGGGCCACGTTTGTTGAAACGTTTTGTCTTCTATTTCCGTGTTATTTATCCCGTGTTAATTTTTGCTATTAATAATGATACACCTGACAACGAAATAAGCATTCAAATTTGTCAAATAATTTAAAATTTTCGTGTGTCAAATACAAGGATAAGAATGATCCGAGATTGTCAGTCAACATATTAGGAGCGTTGAATAATTGATGCTACAGTTTTTTCTCTCTGCCAATTTCGGTTGTAAAAATGCGGAATCTGTATCGGAGATCGTGGAATATATCCGCTTCAGTCTCTGGTGCTTCATGAAGTTACGATAGATGGCGGCGCTACACGTAGCCCTCAGATTGGCATCTGTAACGGAGGTGCGTTCCAACCAGAAAGCGGTCACTGAGATTTTTTTTTAAATCGGAAACAAGAGTATCGTATATATTCACAAGCACTTGCAGAATGTCTACGGAGACCTGGCAGTGAACAAAAGCACGATAAGTATTTGGGCGAGGCGCCCGCCACCATCTCCCGCAAGCAGGTCGGTCGCACTCATCTGTGACTCCTGCAGTGTTATAACGTGCGGGCATTGTCATTGGAAGTGATCGGCGGATGACAATCAAACACCTCATTGCTCAACAGGATTTCTCTGTTGGTAGTGCTGACACATTCGTCCACCAGTTGGGGTACTGAAAGCTGTGTGCCCGCTGGGATCCTCGACGCCTAACAGAAGACCGTAAACAGCATCTGTGCAGAATTCCTTGCGTCTTACGGGGCAGAAACGGAGATTGTGTTGATAAATAGATGTTCGCAGCCAAAAGAGTGCGGAATACTATAGCGATTGGAATCGTGAATAAAACCAACCTGCTTACAGGAAAAAATAAATGTGTTGCATTACTTATTGAACGCCCCTGAGACGACTGAGGTGGCAGGATTTTATGGATCAGTGTGTGGTTTACCTGGCAGGCAGCATCGACGTCTGCGTAGAGCCCCCAGGAGCGGCCGGCGCAGGAGAAGGCGGTGTGTGGCGGCGTGTGCAGCTGCGGGTAGAGTGGCGGGTCGCGCGGCAGGTGCAGCTCGTGGTAGGGGTCGCGCGGGGCCGGCAGCGGGAACAGGATCGACACGCCGCCCAGCACCGCTGGCGCTGCACACAGGCGTTAGTACTCAGCCACTAGCGGGTAAGTCATGTGCATTCCTAACTGTAGTAATGTAAACTTGGGAACGTCAAAAGAAAAACGCCAGCAACGATAGTAAACAACGAAACTTTACTTGTTGTGCGTTTGCATACAGCAGTAAGAATGCTTGATTGAATTTGTAACTGGTTTAGGGGTACACAATGTGAGAAATGTAGAGCACACAGCTACCAGCTCTAGCAGCAACAGTGAAATGGCAGGCCCTGAGTTGGACGACAGGTGTAATTACACTACTGGCCATTAAAATTGCTACGCCACGAAAATGACGTGCTACAGACGCGAAAATTAACCGACAGGAAGAAGATGCTGTGATATGCAAATGATTAGCTTCTCAGAGCATTCACACAAGGTTGGCGCAGATGACGGCACCTACAACGTGCTGACATGAGGAAAGTTTCCAACCGATTTCTCATACACAAACAGCAGTTGACCGGCGATTCCTAGTGAAACGTTGTTGTGATGCCACGTGTGAGGAGGAGAAATGCGTACCATCACGTTTCCGACTTTGATAAAAGTCGGATAGTAGCCTATCGCGATTGCGTTTATCGTATCGCGACATTGCTGCTCGCGTTGGTCGAGATCCAATGACTGTTAGGAGAATATGGTTCAAATGGCTCTGAGCACTATGGTCATCAGTCCACTAGAACTTAGGACTACTTAAACCTAACTAACCTAAGGACAGCACACAACACCCAGCCATCACGAGCAGAGAAAATCCCTGACCCCGCCGGGATTCGAACCCGGGAACCCGGGCGTGGGAAGCGAGAACGCTACCGCACGACCACGAGATGCGGGCTAGGAGAATATGGAATCGGTGGGTTCAGGAGGGTAATACGGAACGCCGTTCTGGATCCCTACGGCCTCGTATTACTAGCAGTCGAGATGACAGGCATCAAATCCGCATGGCTGTAACGGATCGTACAGCCGCGTCTCGATCCCTGAGTCAACAGATGGGGGCGTTTGAAAGACAACAACAATCTGCACGAACAGTTCGACGACGTTTGCAGCAGAATGGACTATCAGCTCGGAGACCATGACTGCGGTTACCCTTGACGCTAAATCACTGACAGGAGCGCCTGAGATGGTGTACTTAACGTCGAACCTCGGTGCACGAATGGAGAAACGTCATTTTTTCTGATGAATCCAGGTTCCGTTTAAAGCATCATGATGGCCGCATCCGTGTTTGGCGACATCGCGGTGAACGCACATTGGAAGCGTGTATTCGTCATCGCGATACTGGCGTATCACCGGGCGTGATGGTATGGGGTGCCATTGGTTATACGTCTCGGTCACCTCTTATTTTCATTGGCGGCACTTTGAACAGTGGACGCTACATTTCAGATGTGTTAGGACCCGTGGCTCTACCCTTCATTCAATCCCTGCGAAACCCTACATTTCAGTAGGATAATGCACGACCGCATGTTGCAGGTCCTGTACGGGCCTCTCTGGACACAGAAAATGTTTGACTGCTGCCCTAGCCAGCACATTCTCCAGATCTCTCACCAACTGAAAACGCCTGGTCAATGGTGGCCGAGCAACTGGCTCATCACAATATGCCAGTCACTACTGTTGATGAACTGTGGTATCGTGTTGAAGTTGAATGGGCAGCTGTACCTGTACACGCCATCCAAGCTCTGTTTGACTCAATGTCCAGGCGTATCAAGGCCGTAATTGCGTGAAAATGTAATCACATGTCAGTTCTAGTATAATATATTTGTCCAATGAATACCCGTTTATCATGTGCATTTCTTCTTGCTGTAGCAATTTTAATGGCCAGTAGTGTACATCACTCCATGCTATGACCGTACACAGTGACACCCATAGCATCAGGCCAAGGTTCAGGGCCTGTATGTTGATGATGATTGCAACCTGACGACGTTCGTTCTCCTTTGATACTTCGATCGATACAGTCACCGTGATGTAGTGCAGAAAACCGGAACTCGTCTGAAAATACGGCCTGGTTCCGTGTGTTTTCTTTGGTAACAATTGTTCCTGCCCGATCACCGAAGGTAAGTAATGCTGGGCCTGACTAGTACTTGGATGGGTGACCGTACGAGGAAAACCGGGGTACCATTGTTTTTAAAGACATGTAAGTCGCGCAGGTGGCATCCAAGAAAGAGTTGCACCAGACCGTGGTACCACACGCTTTTCTTTTTTTTTTTGGGGGGGGGGGGGGGGATGGCGAGTGGCGAGGTGTCTCACTTTGCTGCCGCATGGTTGTCTGATGCACCAGACGTCACTGCACGATCTGTGTGGATACTTGTCTCGCTGCAAACAAGCCCAATGCCTGACAAAATGTGATGACGTGGCTGTACTACTCCACTCGTCCGAGCATAAAAAATATCTGTCCTCTCGGGTCTTAGTGGTGTAAGGCCACTGAGGTCATGCAGGGCGTTAAGTACGGTCTTCCTGAGCCCATCGATTCATTATTTTTGCCGGCCAGAGTGGCCGTGCACTTCTAGGCGCTGCAGTCTGGAACCGAGCGACCGCTACGGTCGCAGGTTCGAATCCTTCCTCGGGCATGGATGTGTGTGATGACCTTAAGTTAGTTACGTTTAATTAGTTCTAAGTTGTAGGTGACTGATGACCTCAGAAGTTAGGTCGCATAGTGCTCAGAGCCATTTGAACCATTTGAATCATTATTCTCATTATTCGCATGCCATCTGTAGGATCCCTCCAAACGCAAGCAGCAATACTGCAGAACGGTAAACCACGGCCTCGACAGGTCTCGATCCTGCCGCTATCGATTTCTGAAACGTGCTGGTAAACTACCAACATTCGCCTAGCGGTCTAAGGCGCTGCAGTCATGGACTATGCAGCTGGTCCCGGCGGGAAGTTCGAATCCTCCCTTGGGCATGGGTGTGTGTGTTTGTCCTTAGGATAATTTAGATTAAGTAGTGTGTTAGCTTAGGGACTAATGACCTTAGCAGTTAAGTCCCATAAGGTTTCACACACATTTGAACAACAACCTACATTCAAAAGCTATTACTATATGAGAAACCAGCAGCGTAATTTTCCTTATGTACAGACTGACGTTACGCCTGCCTGCTTTGTGCGGTTGCGTTTAAAGGTTCACCACTTGCACGTACAGGATGGGGCAAATAAAAGTGGTCCGGACGAGTGGATACAAGTGGACATGAATGTATACATATAACCATCCGAAAAGCGCACACTACGTGTCCGCCCGGCATGTGATCCACAGCGGTTCAGGGCGTAGTAAGGGCTGTGTCAGTGTGAGTGGAGCAGTGCAAAGGAGACGATGGTACTCGCAATCGAACAGCGGGTGTCAATTGTGGGAAGTTACGTGACAACATTGTCGTGGGAATGGTGTGGTCAATTGTTTGCTGAGAAGTTTAATCGTGTCAAAGTGCCAGCAAAGAGTGCCGTACAACGCTTAATACAAAAATAGCGTCAGACAGGATCTGTTTTGAACAAGCGAAACAGCATTCCGAAACTTGCCCGCACACCAGAAAACGAGGCCGCAGTTCACCAGATAATGCTTTAGAGTCCTACCAAATTAACTCAACGTCTGCTGTAAGAGACCAGCATATCACGCCGATTGCGTGGTCGAATGCTCCAATTGGACTTGCACTTGCATCCCTACCGAGAGTCTGTTGCTCATGCAATAAAACCAGCGGATGCTCCTCGGTGCTTCCACTTTTGTGAGTGGCTGTTCACTGAGATAGCAATGAATAACTTGGACATGGATCTGGTCTTTATGTCTGGTGAAGCCTGGCTTCACCTGAGTGGTTATATCAACTCACAGAATCACTGGTTACGGGGAGCGGAGGAGGAAGAAACTACAATTACTTCCAACAGGACGGAGCAATTGCCCATACAGCCGGCCGAACCTTGGAGCACATTCACACAATCTTGACGCCTAACAGAATTGTTAGGAGTCAGTCTTGTCACGGCCCTAGCTGGCCATACAGGTTACCTGATCTGTCAGTGTTCGATTAGTTTGCGTGGGGAGCCCTCAAGTCTGCGGTTTACCGCAACAACCCTCATAGTCTCTAAGAACTGCTGCAGAACATTTCGGATGAGCCTGTAGTGATTGTAGCAGTCCACCTTCGATCCGCTTTCAGCAACTTGCTCACTAGCACCCAATTTTGCCAACAGATGAATGGTGGTCACTTCCAACATCTGCTGTGTACTCAGGTTAGTACTGTGTTTCCTTCCCTCTGCAGTGTTTCTTTGCGAAACTTTTATTTGCGCCACACAGTACAAACATGTAGTACGCTTCACGCCAATATGACGTTTGTTGCATGTCGCTTCTATGGTACTGCAATTTCAATGGCTAGTCGTATAGTAGCCCATGAATACAACATCATAAAGTGACAACTGCAATCCGTCAGCTCATACAGATAAATGGGTATAACAACTTGTGGGGACATGAAATGAAATGATCACAGGGGCTCAATATGGTAAAGCAGATTCATTGGCGGAATACAGGGAAATTCCCTCATTCAATAAGAATATTGCTCAAGTGTGTGGGACCCATACAAAATAGGACTAATAAGGATATTGAACGCGTACAAAAAAGGGCAGCACTAATGGTCATAGGTTTGTTAGACTCAGGGGAAAGCGTCACGGAAATGCTCAACACCTTGAATTACTGTTTCTTAAAGACAGATGGAAATTATTACACGAAAACTTCCTTACAAAGATTCAAAAACCAGCATTAAATGAAGAACCTAGGAGAGGAACCTCTAGTAGCTGTAGATGTAGGAAGTATGCAGCAGACCTCAGCAGTTACGGTGGCTAGGACAGTTGCAAAGTCTAAGAGAAAGAAGAAGGTTCTGCTGTTAGGTAGTTCTCATGGTAGAGGTGTAGGCCAGCAGTTGCAGGAAGTTTTGGGGAGTGAGTACCAGGTCACCAGCATTGTGAAGCCTAATGCAGGATTGACTCAGGTGACTGTTAACATAGGGGGGTTATGTAGGGATTTTACTAAAGAGGATCAGGTAGTGATTGTGGGTGGGGCTGGTAATAGTATTGATAGGGATGGGGAGTATGACATAGATGGTGATCTGGAAAAGATAGCCACTCAAACTGGCAACACGAATGAGCATTTCGTGGAACTGTTTCAGCGTTACGATCGGCCTCACCTTAATACAGCCCTCAGGCGTAATAACATGAGACTTGGGGGTGCGCTGATGACAGAAGGCATGAGTCACATTTCAGTGGTGTAGGTGGAGTCTATCAGCAGGACGGGTTTCACTAGACATGACCTGCAACTCAACAGGTATGGAAAGGGGAGGTTGGAAAAGCTTATGGGTGACAGCATAGGTGGGGGTTATGGGATCACTCATGGGAAAATTCCGGTAGTTGTGGGTGTTAGAGCTGTACCTTTTTTAGATTGAAGTCAGCTGATAGGTATTCCTGCTTAAAGGAAGTCTCTCTAACAAAGAAACCACTTTCGATAAAGCTTAGATATCCGATTAATGAGGGAATTAGTATATTTCATCAAAATATACAGGGTATTAGAGATAAAGTCAGTGAACTGCTTATAGATGTTGACTCTGAAATTATTTGTATATCTGAACACTTCTTAAAAAAGGAGATAATCCAGAGCCTTCCTTTACCAGGATACAGGTTGGCTGGCAGCTTTTCTAGAAGCTCTTTGCGGTGTGGGAGAGTAGCCATGTATGTGAAAAACGGTATCCCATTTGAGTCAATTAATGTTTCAAAGTACTGCACTAAAAAGGTGTTTGAATGTTGTGCAGGTGTGGTTAAATTTAGTGGAGCTAAACTTCTTACTGTTGTTATTTATAGATCCCCAGACTCCGATTTCACGACATTTTTGCTAAAGCTAGAGGAAGTTCTTGGTTCACTTTATAGGAAATACGAAAAGTTAGTTATATGTGGTGACTTCAATATTAATTGTATAAGTGATTGTGCAAGGAAAAGGATGCTGGTAGACCTCCTTAATTCATATAATCTTATGCAAACCGTATTCTTTCCAACGAGATTGCAAGGGAACAGTAGAACAACCATAGACAATATTTTTGTTCATTCCTCATTACTAGAAGGGCATTCTGTTAGCAAAAAAGTGAATGGCCATTTAGATCATGATGCACAAATTTTAAGTCTAAAAGATTTTTGTGCTGAAACACATGTTAAATATAGTCACCAACTTTTTAGGAAAGCTGATCCAGTTGCTGTACAGACTTTTGTAAACCTTATCAAGGAACAAGAGTGGCAAGATGTTTATAGTGCTGATACAGTAGACGATACATATAATGCTTTCCTCAAGAGTTTTCTCGTGTTCTTTGAAAGTTGCTTTCCGTTAGAACGTTCAAAATTGGGTACTAGCACAAACAGGCAGTTTGGGTGGCTGACTAAAGGGGTAAGAATATCTTGTAGAAAAAAGTGGCAATTATATCAAAACGTTAGAAACAGTCACAATCTAAATGCAGCAGCCCATTACAAACAGTATTGTAAGGAGCTTAAAAAAGTTATTAGGCAGGCAAAAAGTATGTGGTATGCAGATAGAATAGCTAAGTCTCAGGATAAAATTAATACCGTATGGTCAGTCGTAAAGGAAGTGGCTGGTCTGCAGAGACGGGTCGAGGATATAGAATCAGTGCGTAGTGGGAATGTCCGTGTTACTGATAAGTCGCATATATGTACAGTATTTAATAATCAATTTCTGAATATAGCAGGTGAACTAAATAGAAACCTAGTTCCAACAGGGAATCATATAGCGCTCGTAGAAAAAAGTGTTCCGAGACTGTTACCTGAAATGCTCCTCCATGATACCGACAAGAGGGAGATTGAGTTAATAATTAAATCACTAAAGACCAAGAACTCTCATGGATATGACGGGGTATCTAGCAGAATACTGAACTATTGTTCCATGTATGTTAGCCCAGTACTTAGCCATATCTGTAACTTTTCCTTTAGGAGTGGTCGGTTTCCTGACCGATTACAGTACTCGGTAGTGAAGACACTTTATAAAAAGGGAGACAGGGATAATGTTGACAATTATAGACCTATTTCTATGCCATCGATGTTTGCTAAAGTTATCGAGAGGATTCTATATACAAGGTTACTGGAGCATTTAAATTCACATAATTTGCTGTCAAATGTACAGTTTGGTTTTAGAAATGGCTTAACAACTGAAAATGCTATAGTCTCTTTTCTCTGTGAGGTTTTGGACGGATTAAATAAAAGGTTGCGAACGTTAGGTGTTCTCTTTGATTTAACGAAGGCTCTTGACTGTGTTGACCACAAAATATTACTGCAGAAGTTGGACCATTATGGAGTAAAGGGAGTAGCTTACAATTGGTTCGCCTCTTACTTTAAGAACAGAAAGCAGTAGGTAATTCTCCGCAATATTGAGAGTGGTAGTGATGTTCAGTCCCAATGGGGCACTGTTAAATGGGGCGTTCCTCAATGGTCGGTGCTGGGGCCGCTGCTGTTTCTTATTTATATAAATGATATGCCTTCTAGTATTACAGGTGATTCAAAAATATTTCTGTTTGCTGATGACACCAGCTGGGTAGTGAAGGATCTTGTGTGTAATATTGAAACATTATCAAATAATGTAGTTCATGAAATAAGTTCGTGGATTGTGGCAAATAATTTGATGCTAAATCACAGTAATACTCAGTTTTTACAGTTTCTAACTCACAATTCAACAAGAACTGATATTTTAATCAGACAGAATGAGCATACTTTATACGAGACGAAACAGTTCAAGTTCCTAGGCGTTCGGATAGATAGTAAGCTGTTGTGGAAAGCCCATGTTCAGGATATTGTTCAGAAACTAAATGCCGCTTTATTTACCATTAGGACAGTATCTGAAATAAGTGACATTTCGACACGAAAAGTAGTCTACTTCGCATATTTTCATACGCTTACGTAATATGGTATTATTTTTTGGGGTAATTCTTCTGATTCAAAAAGGGTATTTTTGGCTCAAAAACGGGCTGTTCGAGCTATGTGTGGTGTAAGTTCGAAAACCTCTTGTCGACCCCTATTCAACAGTCTGGGAATTTTGACATTGCTCTCACAGTATATATTTTCTTTAATGTCGTTTGTTGTTAGCAATATTAGCTTCTTCCCAAGAGTTAGCAGCTTTCACTCAGTTAATACTAGACAGAAATCAAATCTGCATGTGGAATGCACTTCCTTGACTCTTGTGCACAAAGGAGTGCAGTATTCTGCTGCATCCATTTTCAATAAGCTACCACAAGAAGTAAAAAATCTTAGCAGTAGCCCAAACACTTTTAAGTCTAAACTGAAGAGTTTCCTCATGACTCACTCCTTCTATTCTGTCAAGGAGCTCCTGGAAGAGCTAAAAAATTAAGCAAATTCCAGTGTTACATTCTTGGATTTCTTTATTTAAACCAACGACTTGTCGCCTGAATATGTTTCTTATATTTCATTTTATCTGTTTCTACAATCTACAACTGAATATGTTTCTTATATTTCATTTTATCTGTTTCTACAATCGTGTTATAATTTCATGTATTGACTGGTTCCATGACCATGGAGACTTCTCCTTAATGTGGTCCCACGGAACAATAAATAAATAATAAAAATTAAAAAAAACCATTTCCAACCCCATAGTTATCGCTCTCGTAGGGACCACTAAAATAAGATTAGACTAATTACGCATAGAGGCAGGTATGCAGTCATTCTTCCCGTTATCAATACGGGAATAGAACGGAAAGAAATTCTGACTTGTGATACAAAATTAAGTACGTTCTGCTATTTACTACACAGTGTTTGCAGAAAATTATTTATATTTAGTAGACAATGCATCAACACTACGGAATATGCCATATGCAATAAACCGAACAGATGAAGTAGCTCTCTCATTTCAACATATCTCCGTTGGCCAAAATGTGTCTTTGTTGACAGCAGAGGAAATCTCTTTTGTGGTACGATCAAGGAGTTGATGGCACATAGTTGTACGTCCATTGAAATGTGATGCAGAGCATGATGGTTCCTTATTCTGTCGGAGATTGTGATTTTAGTATCTGTACTCATTCTCTGTGATGATGCTGTGCAGAAAATATGGGATTCAGTCACACGCATTATTTAATGACCAGTGGGTCACGAGAGCACTGCTGCGACGCTGAAATAAAACAAGTCGTATGCCTCTGCTCGAAGGTAGACACTGAGAGTTTCTTCAGCCGCCTAGTCGGTAAGGGTTGTTTGCTCCGTAGACAATGGCTTCTTTTGACAGCGTGTATGAGAGTTGTGTGTGAAGTGTATCTGTTCAGTTTATTTCACTGTAATGGGTATGTGCGTAGTGTAGTCTGACGTTTGCGTTGTATTATAATGGGAGAAGGGACACTGTGGAACACAGTTCTGGAACATACGCTACTCCTCTTGATTAACACCGAGTGGACCGTCGTGCTTAATGTTCGAATCCGACTGAAGGATCACCATGAACAGTGTCATATGGCCCTACTTAATAGAAAACTGCGGAGAAGCTCTGAATCTAAGCCAGGTTAAATTCTAGTGCGAAAATTTCTTCCAGCACCAGGTTTTTAACCGGCTGGTCGCGACAGGGGCACCACCACAGGCGTGTGGTAGCGGATTCGGCTACGGAGGCGAATTGCTAAGCCGAAGAGAACTACAGAAAGACACCGCCACTTCTTAATGGGTTGGCAAAGGAACCATTACCAAGCGAAGAGACAACCTGCAGAGAATTGAAGGATTATTTCGTGTGGCCAATACTTGGTTGGTACCTGAGGCAGGTGGTAGCAGTGAGAGGTGGGTGTGAAAGTTCCACATTTCTCGGCATAGCTGACGTTGTGAATGATGGAACTGCTGGGTGGTTCATGGGGTATTTTACAGAAAATGAGAGACTTGGAAGATATGTACACTTTAACGTTCCAACGCCACTGATTGTCAGTGACCTTCCCTCCCTCTCCCTCCCATCCTGCGTGACCATTGCCAGGAAAGCAGTATTTCCACTAGCAGAGAGTATTAACTTCTTAAACTACCCGCAGTGTGTCCAACACCGTTATCTCACATTGTGTAACTGTGAGGAGCGATAAAGTTTCCGTTTGAGGGCAATGCTGCAGTGTATAGCCCGTGAGGTTCTAGGCGCTTCAGTCTGGAACAGCGTGACCGCTACGGTCGCAGGTTCGAATCCTGCCTCGGGCATGGATGTGTGTGATGTCCTTAGGTTAGTTAGGTTTAAGTAGTTCTGAGTTCTAGGGGACTGGTGACCACAGATGTTAAGTCCCATAGTGATCAGAGCCATTTGAACCATTGTTTTGCAGTGTATATGCAACACAGCGCTACTCAGTTGCGGATATACAGGAACCGACATGTAGGTAAGGGATCAGTGCGGCATTCGAGTCTTTAAGACGCGCGTGCAGTAAACCGGGAACGTGAACTGTGACGACGTTATTACAGTATGTGTCCAGACAGGACTGGCGTGCTCTTATCCTCTTCTTGGCTGCTACTACTGAGAAACGGAGTCGAAAGCGTCGACGATGCAGTGGTATCTCCATCGTCCCGCCGGGCCAAGAAGTTCAAGAGCTGCTGGAACAGTGATGCTCACCCTATTCATTGATTACCGTGGCCCATTGGTTATTGATGTCAAGGATCATGGTGCCTCCATTACTGGACAACGGTAATGAGCAACTCTGGAGAAATTACGGCTTGCATTTAAGATGAAACGTCCGGGAAAACTGGGACAACGAGTGAAGCTGCTTCATCATAAAGCACGTCCCCGTAAGGCAAATATCGAAACACAAAAGTTACGCCAAATCAAGTTGGAGACACTCCAGCATCCACGTTGTAGTCCTGATCTCACGCCATGCCATTATCACCTTCGATCCCTTAAAAAAAGGTCTTGAAGGATCGAAGATTCCTGTTAGACAAGATGTGCCGCAGGCTGTTTCGGATTTCTTCACGCAGCAGGACACGGTGTTTTGTCAAACGGTTATCTTCAATCTGGTGCGTCGGTTGGATGATTCTCTCAGCGCTCATGGTTTTTTACCTGACTGGAATACCGATCCCAGACAGTACGGCCTTCGAAAAGAAACGTTTTGATCGCTGACCGGCTACAAAAGATTCTGCGAGTTGTCGACACCAGCTTATGACCTGCGATGTACTCTGACTTTATTCAATTGTATACATTTTGAGTGAGCTAACAAGACGTAATTTGCCACCGCGAGCCAACAGTGCAGATCGGGGATAGTATATAAGTGTGACTGCATGAAGAACTATATACACTATTTGATCAAAGGTATCCGGACACCACCTAGAAAATACGTTTTTCATATTAGGTACATTGTGCTGCCACCTATTGACAGGTACTCCATATCAGCGACCTCGGTAGTTCAAATGGTTAAAATGGCTCTGAGCACAATGAGACTTAACATCTGAGGTCATCAGTCCCCTAGACTTAGAACTACTTAAACCTAACTAACCGAAGGACATCACACACATCCATGCCCGAGGCAGGATTCGAACCTGCGACCGTAGCAGCAGCGCGGTACCGGACTGAAGCGCCTAGAACAGTTCGGTCACAAAGGCCGGCCGACCTCAGTAGTCATGAGACATCGTAAGACAGTAGAATGGGGCGCTCCGTGGAGCTCACGGACTTCGAATGTGGTCAGTTGATTGGGTGTCACTTGCGTCATACGTCTATACGTGAGATTCGCGTGACTTCCATACTCCTAAACATCCCTAGATCCACTGTTTCAGGTGTGATAGTGAAGTGGAAACGTGAAGGGACACGTACAGCACAAAAGCGACAGGCCGACCTCGTCTGTTGTCTGACAGAGACCGCTGACAGCTGAAGAGGATTGTAATGTGTAATAAGCAGACTTCTATCCAGACCATCACACAGGAATTCCAAACTGCATCAGGATCCACTGAAAGTACTATGCCAGTTAGGCAGGAGGTGAGAAAACTTGGATTTCGTGGTCGAGCGGCTGCTCATAAGCCACACATCACGCCGGTAAATGCCAAACGATGCCTCGCTTGGTGTAAGGAGCGCAAACATTGGACGATTTAACAGTTACAAAACGTTCTGTGGAGTGTCGAATCAGGGTACACAATGAGGCGATCCGATTGCAAGTTGTGGGTGTGGCGCATGCCCGGTGAACGTCATCTGCCAGCGTGCGTAGTGGCAACAATAAAATTAGTAGGCGGTGGTGTTACGGCGTGATCGTGTTTTCCATGCACAGGGCTTGCACCACTTGTTGTTTTGCCTAGCACTATCATAGCACCTTCTTGATTTTTAAGCACCTTCTTGCTTTCCACTGCTGTAGAGCAATCGGGTATGGCGATTGCATCTTTCAACACGATCGCGCCCCTGTTCATAATGCCGTAGCGGTCGCGCGGTTCCAGACTGAAGCGCCTAGAGCCGGCCGGTTCTGTGCGAGCGGTTCTAGAGCTTCAGTCTGGAACCGCGCGACCGCTACGGTCGCAGGTTCGAATCCTGCTTCGGGCATGGATGTGTGTGATGTCCTTAGAACAGTTAGGTTTAAGTAGTTCTAAGTTCTAGGGGATTGATGGCCTAAGATGTTAAGTCCCATGGTGCTCAGAGCCATTTGAACCAGTTGAAGCGCCTAGAACCGCTAGGCCACATCGGTCAAATACATTTGTGTAACGATATCTACGTCTACCCCTACATACATACAGCGCAAACCACTGTATGGTGCGTGGCGGGGGGTATCTCGTACCACAACCAGTCATTTTATTTTATGTTCCATTCGCGAATAGAGAGGGCGAAAAATGGCTACCTAT
Organism: Schistocerca gregaria; assembly: GCF_023897955.1. Lineage (NCBI taxonomy): Eukaryota > Metazoa > Arthropoda > Insecta > Orthoptera > Acrididae > Schistocerca > Schistocerca gregaria. The sequence continues at coordinate 470,010,796 of NC_064931.1, forward strand.
ATGTCTCCTATGAGCATTAATTTCTCGTATCTTATCTTCATGGTCCTTACGCGGAATGTATGTTGGCCGCAGCAGATTCTTTGTGTAGTCAGCTTCAAATGCCGGTTTTCTAAATTTTCTCGACAGTGTCCCTCGAAAAGAACTTCGCCTTCCCTCCAGTTATTTCCATTTGAGTTCCCGAAGCATCTACGTCATACTTCATTGTCGTTCGTATCTGCCTGTAACAAATCGAGCTGCCCGCCTCTGAATTGCTTCGATGTCTTCCTTTAATATGACCTGGTGCAAATCCAAAATTTTCGAGCAGTACTAATGAATTTGTGTCGTACTAGTATTCTATACGGAGTCTCCTTTACAGACGAACTACACTTTCCTGTAATTCTCACAATAAACCGAAGTCGACCTCTCGCGTTCCCTTTGGATGCTCGTTTAGAGCTAGTTGCCTATCATCACACCAACTACAAATTTTGTCTCAGTCGTCTTGTATGCTCCTAGAGTCACTCAACGGTGACAACTTCCCGTACACCACAGCATCTTCAGCAAACAGCTGAAGACTGCTGATCAGCCTGTCGGGCAGCTTAGTTATGTATACAGAGAATAATAGTTCCCTGGGATACTCCTGACGATACCCTTGTCTCTGATGGACACTTGCCGTCGAGGACAATGTACTGGGTTGTATTACTTAAGAAGCCTTCGACCACTAACATATCTGGGACCCTGGTCCGCATGCTCGTATCTTCGTTAACAGGCTTCAGTGGGACACAGAGGCGAACACTTTGCAGAAACCTAGGAATGTGGTATCTGCCTTCTGCTCTTCATCGATGGTTCACAAAATATTATCTGAGATAAGGGCACGCTGACCTTCGCACTAGCTATGCTTTCTCAAACGGTGCTGACTTGTGGACGTAAGCTTTTCCGCTCAAGGAAATTTATTGTATTAGAACTGAGAATATGTTCAAGAATTTTGCAGGAAACATATGTTAGCGATATGGGTCTCTAATTTTCCAGGTCCATTCTTTACCATTCTCATTTACAGAAGTCACTTGGGCCTTTTAACAGTCGCTTAGGACTTTGCGCTGAGTGAGAGATTCACGATAAATGCAAGCACAATAAATGCAAGCATAGCAAGGGGCCAATGCAGTAAACCGAACTGGGATTACATCCTGACCTGTCAACTTATTTGTTTTCAACTCTTTCAATTGGTTCTCTATGCCACGTACGCCTATTACTATGTCCTTCGCATGGGGTCTGTGGGATAGTGAAACGTCGATATGTTGAGACGATCCTCCGGCGTGAACGATATCTTAAACCCTTAATTTAAAACTTGAGCTTTGCTTTTACTATCTGATAGGGCCTCATCAGAATGGTCAACGAGGACTGGATAGATGCCTTCGACTTGCTAAGTGAGTTTACGTAGGATCAGAACTTTTCGGGTTCCGGGCAAGATCTTCTGCTAAGGTAACCTGGTGGCATTTGTATGCACGACTCTATACTAAATTTTGCTTGTCATTTACGCGTTATCTTTTGAACCAAGAGTGCAACGATCTTTATTTCCTCACCATGTTCTGAATTTTTAATTAAGCCACGGTGGGTGCTTTCCGTCCTCAATCCACTAACTCTGCAAATATTTCTCCAAAGCGCGATTTACAATCTGTTTAGACTTCACCCACAATTACTCTATGTCCACCATAAAGGAACAAAATGATGTCCATTCATTGTCTATGTAGGATAGTAATAACTGCTTATCTGGTCTCCCTAGCGAAAATACTGTCCTAACCTTCTCAACTGATTTGTTAGCTTTAGTAATCATCGTTGCTTTGATGAAGTCATTATCATATATTATCATTTGTAGCGGGAACGGGTCCCTTTAGGATGTTTTATCATCCAGAGCTTAATACTTGAGTCATGAAGAATTTTTTTGGTAAATTAAACCCCACTGTGCTTTAGCATAGCAAGAGACTTTCTATTTTGCAATTGTTTCTCTGTGCACATGTATTTAAGAAAATAATTATAACAGTCTAGATTGCAAGGCTCGCTGATTGAAAGGTGAGCGCTTTCGATCATCACATCATCATCTTCGAGCCAACAGCCATACTGATGAACAATGACTGTGCATGGAGCAGCAACCGCTGAACGACGATAGTCAACTGCTATCGTCATTCGGCTGTTCCTGCTCCATGCACAGCCATTGTCCATCAGCACGGTTGTAGTTCTAAAGATGATCATGTCACAATCGAAACCGGTCACCTTTCAACAAATGTGTCTTGCAATATAGGCTGTTATAATTATTTTCAAAGATTATAATTAGATCGCTGATATTTCCAATAATGTTTCCGAAAATAACATGTATTTAAGAAGTAATATTTTCTTCTTAAAACGTACATAATATGTGTAACTTCCACAATTTAACTAATTCTGGATAGTGTTCCTTCACATTCTCTTTTTACTTTATTTCCGGACTTCTCCACAGTGATGTGTGTTGCTCCAGCTCCAAGTATTGAATTCAACAAAGTGGCTACGACACAAATTTATTGTTAGTTTCAACCATCGGGGACTCCATGAAAAATAACATGTTGCAATGACTACATCACGGTGCTGACATTGCATTGGACGAATGGATGAAATACTCGAGAATACATCCAAAGGATTCAAAACGTTAAATTTTTTTACTAACATTTTAAACCACTACAAACTGTCTATATTTTTGACAGTGGCTGATGGGCAATTGATTTCTGATGTGTTTCTGAGGATAATGGAAAAAAAAATTATAGCATGAGCTGAGAAAAGACAGAAGAGAAGTTCCTCGTTAGTCAGTCCTGATGAACATTTTAGACTGCTGACAATAGGTCCCCCCCCATGAACCATGGACCTTGCCGTTGGTGGGGAGGCTTGCGTGCCTCAGCGATACAGATGGCCGTACCGTAGGTGCAACCACAACGGAGGGGTATCTGTTGAGAGGCCAGACAAACGTGTGGTTCCTGAAGAGGGGCAGCAGCCTTTTCAGTAGTTGCAGGGGCAACAGTCTGGATGATTGACTGATCTGGCCTTGCAACATTAACCAAAACGGCCTTGCTGTGTTGGTACTGCGAACGGCTGAAAGCAAGGGGAAACTACAGCCGTAATTTTTCCCGAGGACATGCAGCTTTACTGTATGGCATGGAGAGCTGCATCAAACCAGTCTCAGGACTGAAGACAACAACAACAACAACAACAACGACAATAGGTTTCTGTTAGGTTGCTTCTCCCAAAGTTGTTACTGCGGAAAATTTTGCGCCAGATAATTGTTTCATAATATATATATCTTCTGTGTGAAAGCAATGGTCGCCAACAGTTGAATTTATAATGACTATATGACTGCATCAAATGTCACAACCTGTAATGGTAGCAACATTTCTCATAGATGGATCTGAAATTGAGGTTTATTCGTCGGATAGACAAAGGTAACGTCGCAACATGCTGGGTCATTGTAATCAATGGGAGACCACTGACAGAAGCTTTCGTGCCCGGTAAAAGTATTCTCAAGTTCCCAGATTTCGTAATGCCGGGGGTGGCCTTATACATAGTAAATGAATTTGAACATTCCAACCAAAGAGGTGGCGCAGTGTTTGACACACTGCACTCGCAATGGGGAAGACGGTGCTTCAAATCCGCCTTTGGCCATCCAGATTAAGGTTTTCCGTGATTTCCCTAAATCTCTCCAGGCAAATGTCGACATGGTTTTATAGAAATGGCACGGCCGATTTCCTTCCCCATGTTCCGCCTCTTTATGACCACGTTGTCAAGTGATAAACCCTAATCTTCCTTCCTTCGAACATTCTTCTACCTTGGGAATACGTTTAGGCACCTAAAATAACGCGCGACTATGATGAACCGATAGGATGCCATTATTTGTGATATTTTGGGTTTTGACATTAAATTAAAGGGCAATAATATCTCTCAATTAAGATCACAACGAGGCATTCTGCGTGGTAAATGTGTGTAGGAAGCTTAGTAGAGCTGTGAGGACGGGGCGTGAGTCGTGCTTGGGTAGGTCAGTTGGTAGAGTACTTGCCTGCGAAAGGCAAAGGTCCTGAGTTCGAGTCTCGGTCCGGCACACAGTTTTAATCTACCAGGAAGTTTCATATCGGCACACACTCCGCTGCACAGTGAAAATATCATTCTGGAAACATCCCCCAGGCTGTGGCTAAGCCATGTCTCCGCAATATCTTTTCTTGCAGGAGTGCTAGTTCTGCAAGGTTCGCAGGAGAGCTTCTGTAAAGTTTGGAAGGTAGGAGACGAGGTACTGGCAGAAGTAAAGCTGTGAGGACGGGGCGTGAGTCGTGCTTCGGTAGCTCAGCTGGTAGAGCACTTGCCCGCGAAAGGCAAACGTCCCGAGCTCGTGTGTCGGTCTGGCACACAGTTTTCATCTGCCAGGAAGTTTCAAATCAGCGCACACTCCGCTGCAGAGTGAAATTCTTATTCTGGATGCACTTTCTTATTTGGCTGTTGTTCCCTAACGATTTTGGCGTCCCAAATTTTCGTTTGCATCATTTGTACACTGGCGGAGCTGTTGTGAGACGTTACACTATTGCACTATTTATTTTTGCACTCTTTGTCGAAGTTGTTCACTGCACAATTTTTTCTACGTACTTTTAAACACTATACACTTAATATAATATGGCGGCCTTGCGGCGTGTGAGTGAGTGTCAACTATCGCATTTTACATCGATATTCGCTATACTGACGGCCTAGTTGTCGTTTGTTTTACATTGACTCATCTTAAATCTATTGCATTAGAAATGACTTACGACTGCACAAGAATTTTTAGTTCATGAACCCAATTATTTGATTAAGAATACTGTCTCCATATTTCGTATTATGAATGAAAATTTTCATTTCTTCCATGCTATGCATTCTTCTTACATTTTTCTAATTTTGTGCAAAATTTCTAAGAATCTCTTCGGTTTTCAAAGGTTTGGCCTATATAATATTTGTTGAATTGGTTGCAGGTAATTTTGTAAATACCAAATTCATCAAAATCTGTATCTGGTGGTTTTGTATTGTAAATAAGTTTCCTACTTAAGCCTCACCAACAACAACAACCTAAGTGTCAAAATAAATAGTACAAGAGTGTAACGTTTCACAACAGCTTTGCCAGTTTGAAACGTCCCCTTTGTAAAATGTATACAAGACTGTGCTTAAACTGACACACAATATTTTTAGCGCAACGCAATCTGACTTCCAAAAATCCCTACGATAGAATGGCCCTGACTAACATTAACCTATACGTTTCACAAATCACTTACCTCACAAAAATCTTCGTTACTCAAGCTACTGCAATACTGCGTCACTACTGCCAGCTAAATAAAAGATTCAAACTACGGAAGGCACTAACTACTGATAGGTATAGTTAGCAAATGAAAGATTTTAATAGAGAACAAACAGTGTATTTACCTTAATAGCCAAAATATATATGGTAGTTCATGACATCCAGTCTTACAAATTACAAAACTCCGCCATCTCTCTCCCCACGTCCACCACCGCTGGCGGCTCACCTCCAACTGCGCAACGCTACGCGCTGTTAGCATCCAGCTGCCGCTGTCCAACACTACAATGGCAGACAACAATGCAAACCAGCCACAGACTGCACACGGCACAGCCAATGATTTTTATACAGAGCGCTACGTGGATGCGGCGTTACCAATAAAAAAACCTAAACAGCCTACTTACAAGTTTATCAATGATGAAAATGAAGCTTTGGGACGCCTAATTAGTAAGTGAACATTTGAGAAATAAAAAAGTGTGCCACACGTTTTTCACACCACAACAACTGATGAAAAACCATTTGCAGACCACACAGGGTGTGGTGTCATCATAATAAACAACGAAACATAGCTCCACATCAGCAGACTCAATTTCTGGCCAACCCCTGCCGCCGGCCGCGGTGGTCTCGCGGTTCTAGGGGCTCAGTCCGGAACCGCGCGACTGCAACGGTCGCAGGTTCGAATCCTGCCTCGGGCATGGATGTGTGTGATGCCCTTAGGTTAGTTAGGTTTAATTAGTTCTAAGTTCTAGGCGACTGATGACCACAGATGTTAAGTCGCATAGTGTTTAGAGCCAACCACTGCCCATCCCCATCTCCAAATACCCCAACAGCTACGTCAGCAGTGAACAACACACAAAAATTCCTACGTTAATTTAGTTTAAGACATTTTATTTTTAATTTAAAATTTTCGTTATGTATAAACACCTGAAGATGAACAGAACGCGCTCAAAATTCATAGTAGTATGTTACATTAAACGTAATACAAACGAAAGCGACTGGTAGTAGAAAATACAAATAAGTAATTATTCTACACAGTCACGGTGCCCAAAAGCAGCCAGTATAGCAACAAGTAAATATATAGCCTATGTACATCTAAATGTTTATTAGTATATCGTTTAAAAATTTGAAGTAAATCGATCAAGAACTTTCCTGACTTTTGCTAAGAATATATCCCTATTATGCACATCGTACATATTTATCTGTATACATTATATATTATAATGTTATAGCTTATGTCTGTCCAAATCTAATTTGAAATTAATCGGTGAAGAACTTTCCAATATATTTGGTAGCAACGTTTCGCAAGTTATAAATATATTAAAAGAATATGTAGCCTGTTTGCGTTCAAACTTTCATTAGAATATCGTGTACAAATCTGAAGTAAATTGGTCAAGAAGTTTTCGAACAATTAGCTAACAACGTTTCCGCATTATGCATTTTAAAAATGTGTAATGTGTCTTCGTCCGAACGTTTATTAGGATATCGTGTAAAAACGTGAAGTAAGTCGGCCAAGTACTTTTCGAGAATTTGCCTAACAACTTTCCCCCTCATGTACTACATATATATTTAAACACTTTACACATTCAAAACTAATTTGTGGAAAATGTCCGTCCAAACGTTTATTAGAGTGTCGTGTAAAATTCTAATTTAAATCAGTCAAGAGCTTTTCGAGATTTTTGCTAACGATTCCCCTTTAGAAATTAAATGTGTATATTTACATACGAGTATTGTATATATTAAAAATATGTAGCCTATGTCCGTCCGACGTTTATTAGAGCATCATTTAAAAATCTGAAGTAAATCGGTCACTAAGATTTGTGGTAACAACGTTAAACAACGACTTGTCTCTGTGCACAGTGGTCAGAAACAGTTTGAAAAGCTTGTAAAGGTGTCGCAGGGTACGTTCTGATGAAAAATATATGTTATGAAAAAACTTCGATATATTACGTCGTTTCAGATTTAATTGGCGACCAAGTTAGCCAATTAAGTAATTTCACGCGCAAGTTCAAGCGCTTGCACGAACTAAACACGGTAATGATCAGACATTTGTTGGTTCGTTAACTACAACTTGAACAGATGGTCATTACCAGTTACAATGTTCTTTTTTGGGATGTGGTAAATTTAAGCTAAATAAGAAAAAGCAATATTTGTTCTGCTAGAAGAAACCAAACTACAGGATTGGCGATACTGTTTCCGACAGGCTGCTTGAATTTGCGGGCAACGACCTGATTGACCAACTTCAATGCTAGTTAAATTGGAAACAGCGCAACTTCCCAAATTTTTTCTAAGCAATTATTTCTCAGGACAACCTACTCGGCAACACCCTGCCGAGGTGATATTGAATTGGTTAAGACACTGGCTTTGTATCCTGAAGGAGAGCCGTTCAAATTCCGATCCATTCATCCACATTTAGGCTTTCTATGCTTTCCCTAAATCACTTAAGTTGATAGACCACGGAAACGCTCGATTAGGGAACCGATATTCATAATTTTTTTCACTAAAATAAAAAACAAATTACAAAATTGACTCTAGGCCTTTATCGTGCAGCCCTAAGATTGTTTTATGTATTTTTTTAAGTAAAAGGTTTGTACCCAGGGGCCACTACATGACATCGACGAAAGGCCCTTGCGGAGTGCGAGGGCGATTGGTGGGTGCTCTGAACGCCACAGTTTTCAACCTAGAGCAAAATTTCTGAAACTATTTTGAAACAGAGACGATATTGTCTAACATGGTACATAGGACTACTTAAAAGCATGATTTTCAACAAAATGGCGGCACTCTGGAATAAAAGTAAAATTTTTGACAGAAAAGCCGTCATGAAAAGTGTACTAAAATCGAAATTAAAAATGTCGCAAAAATTCTACATACTACAATAGAGAAAACAGCGACTCACGAGTTACAGAAAGGTATAATGTAAGTGCACGTACATTTAATGAGTTACAGCTCCAGCCAACTTGAAAAATGATGTTTTTTTTATAAAAAGCGTTTAGGATTTCAACCTGTGTTTTTTTAAATATTGAAACTGAGCAAACCTTCGATCGGCAATGCACCGTGCAGTTGGCGTTTTGTCGCCGATGTCGAAACACTGTCATTTTGAAGAAGTTATACCGATTAACTCGCTTCTGATTCTCAATCGAAGCGGTTTTTGCACGATTGGGGTTACTTTTAGAAGCTTTTATATCCGTATAAATACGTTTGTTTGCCATTCCTACGGATTCACATTTTACTTTGCATAAAAAACAAGCGAAATGACATGTTAAGTGAAAGTGAGACAAGTACGCGCTTTCAGACTATTTACCATAAGCTAAGCATGTTAAGAAGGAAAAACCTGTTGAGAATAGTATTTTAGTTGATACTAACGTCCTTTGTGATACTATCGGAAAGTAACAGGACCGATATTCCGTCGGTTAACTATTACAGTATTACATCGGCTGCGTTCGACCGCTCGGGTGTGCTATACCCCCATAAATTAAATCGCGGTTTTAACACGTTTTAACATTTATACAATATTTGACTAAAAAATTCTGCCTTTGTCGACCTTCTTGAGGTGAAAGTTTCCTTGTTTCATTAGAAAAGGGTAATCCAGTTGTCTTACTCATCCTTTACCCATCCGAACTTGTACTTCGACTTCAGCAACTTCATCTGAGGAGAGATGCTGCGTTTGACCTCTGTTGGAGCTTGATATCCATGTCTCCTCCAGCGTTGTTCCCTCCCCCCCCCCCTCCTTGCCCCCCCCCCCCTCACATTTCTCCCCCATATTCAACATATAATTTTTTCTATGGTTTTAGCTAAATAAATATTTAAACAGGACGCCCATGGTTTTATGCAGATCCATGCCATATTCAAGCAACGTGTGATGGTACACGATCGTGAGTGACTAGGAGCTACCTAAGACTATCATAGCACATCACACAGGAAAAACGCATGGATCAACACTATTCTAATAACCAAAATTTCAATTTAAGTCCTAAATGCTCGTCGCATTCGGAAAATGTCGACTATAGAACATGTGCAGTTATGCCATCCAGTCTGCTTTATTCATTTTAATGGGGCGAAAGAAGAAAATAAACTGCAGGGACTCAATTATTTGTTAAGAATATGTGACACTGCAGATTAAGGGATGGTGCACTCACCAGTTTTTACGTTGTGTTCGTTCCCAGTCTCTGTGAATTAGTAAGAACCGGATAGGGATCCAAAGCCCATAAACTATGTTAATTATTACGGCGTTGTAATGACTATACTGTCTGATACCATGTAAGCACGAATGCCACAAGAAGAAAAATAATTAAAGTCTGGCATCCTGCTGTGCAGACAACGTGAGACACTCATTGCGCCAGACACTGGGCATTACTAGCGTCAGATTTCAGTCACTGATAAAGCGGTTACACGCGTAACCAATGTTAACACAGGACTTGCCTATGAATATCTTGCTTCACCGCTAACACTGATAATATCACCGTTGTTAATAAGGTATAAATTTGGTAACAAGATCATAGGTGTACGGGTCTTTTGTAATCTTCCACAGCGAAACACGACAGACGCCTCTTTCTGTTCTGCTGCGTGTAGAACAAAAATATTGCTTAATTGAAGCATTTCATTGTAGTATAGCGTTCCAAGAGGATGAATGTTCCCGAGCACACCGATTAAAGCCTCGGCTTGTTTCATGCCCCGGTTTTGTGGCCATGTACTTTAACGATGTTCGTTTGACTGACCTCTCTATGTCCCATGAATGATCGATGTGATACATATCGGGCAATTTGGCTGGCCAAAACCTTCTCTCGAGTTGTCCAGAATGTTCTTCAAACTAATCGCGAACGATTGTGGCCCGGTGACATACCGCTTTGTTATCCATAAAAATTCCATCGTTGTCTGAGAACATGCTGTCCATGAATGACTGCAAATGGTCTACTGAAGTCAACGATCGGCTTAGTTGTATTAGTGGACCCAGTCCATTCCATGTAAACACAACAGACGCCATTATTAAGCCATCACCAACTTGCACAGTGCCTTGTTGACACCCTACGTCCATAGCTTCATGGGATCTGGGCCACACTCGAACCCTACCATCAGCTCTTATCAACTGAAATCGGGACTCATCCATCAGGCCACGATTTTCCAGTCCACCCGGTATGGTCCCGAGCCCAGGAGGGACGGTGCAGGCGATGACGTGCTGTTAGCAAAGGCATTCGCGTACGTCGTCTGCTGCCATAGCCAATTAATGCCAGATTTCGCCGCACTGTGTTAGCGGATACGTTCGTCGTACGTCCCACATTGATATCTTCTGTTATTTCGAGCAGTGTTGTTTGTCTGTTAGTACTGACAACTTTATGCTGCTCTCGGTCGTTAAGTGAAGGTCGTCGGCCATTGCATTATCCGTGGCGAAAGGTAAAGCCCGAAATGCGGTATTCTCGGCACACTCTTGACACTGTGGATCTCGGAATATTGAATTTCCTAACAATTTCCGAATCTGAATGTTGCATGCGTCTAGCTCCAACTACCATTCCGCTTTCAGGGTGTGTGGCCTTAATCACGTGGGAAATATTTTCACATGAATCACCCGAGTACAAACCATATCTCTGCCAATTTATTGCCTTTTTATACCTTGTGTACGTGGCACTAACGCCGTCTGTATACGTGCATATCACTATCACATGACTTTTGTCACCTGATTTCATACTTACTCATTTAAAATCCCCCCAGTCTCTGTGCAGTAAAAGGTAAGTTTTTTAAAAAAATGGTACCCCTTATAAATTTACCAATATTTTTCTTAGGTATAGTATCGGTATATTTAAAGTAATGTTCACTGCACATCTTTAACAGTTGATTTGATCTAATAACTGATCAAACAACGTCACTACTGTATCTGTTGCCTGCTTTGTCCGGCTTCACACACCACTCACAGGCTACAGCCTCTAGACGTTGCATTTCTTAAGTCACTTGCAGGTCATTACAACTAAGCAGCTGACAAACGGCGTCTCACAAACCCTAACAGCAATATTAGTCAATGATTGCTCAGCTGTTGCAAGAGTCATATGGTAGGTCTGCGACCGTACTAAATGTTGTCAATTGCTTCTCCAGAACTGGAATCTGGCCATTGGATCCACACATTTTTCGAGAGTCGGACTTTGTGGCTACAAAACCCAATCCATAATCAGAAGCTAGGAATGAGGAAGAAAAAACGAGTGAACTGACAAGTGAAGAACTCCCAGAAAAATTAAACGAACGTAATGAAAATGATGCACTCCTGAATCTTCAACTCCCACAAAAAAACATAAAGTAAGAGATTGTCAGTAGTCACAATAGATGACTCCTCTGTCCCATCCCTACAAAAGAGAATAAGAAGCAGAGCAACATCATCTGGAGCTGCGATCATGGGTAGTCACTTCAGGAGGCTACTCCTTAACAAAGAATTTGAGGAAAACCAAAAGTGGCAATACTCTTTTACTCTAATTCTAAAAGCTCTACCAAGCTGACCAGCAGGAAGAGTTCCTAAAATTCTGTGTACAGTTCCATACCAGGCGTGCAAAAGTAAGCAGGAAGAGAAAAATATTTTATTTAACAGCTGCTTATCTGAATGAGTAGCTAATGTTGATACTGCTCAGCATGGATCCAAAACTAACTAAATATTTTAGATAATAAATATGTATTAAGGGTTCAAATTTGCTTGCTGATGTCTTAAAAAAATAAATATTGGTCACACTCAGCAAATTTCTCTATTTATTGTTATAGTTGATAAAAATTTGAATGGTACAGTTGATAATAGCAGTAGCACAAGTTAGAAGATCTGCTAATAAATTGTACCCTTCCGCTCCTCCCCATCTATTGTGTTACATCTTTTAAATTGTAGAAATTTTATTTTAGAATTTCTGGCATATATGTCTGACAAAATGGGCTACATACTATTAGTATTATATTTAGATAATGTATTACTAAATTAGGTTTCAGTAAAACCAGAAAAATGCTGAAAGGGTACAATTTATGAGACTTTACCCAGTCACCTTCACTACACATTAGGAGCAATTCGTGCGACATATGTTTTTGGAAAAAAAATTTGCTGAGGAACGATTTCGTAGTCAACACATCACTATCTGATCAACAGTATCCGGACACCTATTAGTGGAAATTAATATGGGATGTGCCCGCCCTTCGCCTTTGTGACAGCTATAACTCTGCTACGGACGCTTGCAGTGAAATGACTGTTACAATCATAGTCTCTGAACTGTTCCTCTACAGTACGCAGTACACAACACTGTAAAATGTGTTCGTATCTTCCCATATTTAGCGTTTCCTTAAGTGCAACAAAAGGGGACCACACCCTAACCATGAAACACACCGACATACCGTAACACCTCCTCCTTCGTACTTCACTGTTGGTGCTACACGTGAGGACAGGTAACTTTCTCCAGGCGTTTGTCAAACACAAACCCTTACCTCAGGGTACGGCGTGTTCATGACTCCAAATCATTCGTCTCCAGTCATCCACTGTCCAGTGACGTCAGTCTTTGCACCACCTCAAACGCCACTTAGTTCCGACTACAGAAAAGTGTGCCTTCTGAGGAGCTGTTCAAGTACTATAACCCATTCTTTTTAACTCCCTACACACAGTCATTGTACTAGCTGGACTGCTGGTAGCGCTATGGAATTCACGAGTGATTTCTTGCGCTAATTTTGTGAGATTTTTCTTAGAACCACCCTTAGCAATGCAGTCCGTCAGTGTATGAGGTCTGTCTGGCCTTGGTTTAGGTGAGGTTGTTCCTTCACGTTTGCGCTTCACCATCTTATCACCTGCAGTCGAATTGGGCATCTTCATAAGGGCTGAAATGTGCCCGATGGATCAGTTACTCAGGTGACATACAGTGACTAGATCACAGTCTATGTCACCGAGGTCTTCTAACCAACCCTTTCTGCTGTTATTGCTTCCGTACCGTCAACACACTACTCCCCGCCAACTTTTATACTGACGGGCCAGCCTTTCGTGACATCTAGTGGCCCATTCCACATTGCATGTGGGCGTCCAGTTAAGTTTGATCAGCTAGTGTATATGCTACTCTAAACGTGTAAAAGGAACCAGTACGCTGATAAACGACAGAATTTAATCGATTCTGATAACGTTGAAACGACCTAAAAACAAACAACTTCTGGAAAAATCCAATTTTTTGCAACTCCTAACTGATTGAAACTATGCGTCGAGCCGGAACACGAGCCAGATTTTTCTTCTATCGACTGAGTTAATCTAGAACTCCAGAAGGCCGTCTCCAAGTTTTGACCCGATAGTGACTCTCCCCTGCTCACACAAGGGCTATGCAGACACCCCTGTATGCCCTTCTGAACTCACTTCTCAGAGGCTACTTAATGATGGAAAAAATCTTAGCCACAATTACAGAAAAGTTGCACAATGAGTGTACGCTAGTTAAGAGAGAGAAAATTCCACAAAATCTAGGCAAACACAGAAGTGGAGACATATGGATGGAACACTTCAGAAAATACGGACGAATGCCATTAGATAAAAGTGTAGTTTTCGTAGACTAAAATGTTACAGACTATATTTTGCAATACTAATATCCAATCTGTAAAGGAATTCGGAAGTGATACGTTTCGCTCTGGCGGCTGTACAATGGAAGGAGTTGGCGTCTGGCACCGCTACAGCCACTCCCAGACGCCCTTGAAAGGACAACGCTCGGTAGCCGGCTGTCGGAACACGTCGCTGATAGCATCATATAGCTACATTATGTAACTCACCGTAACTTGAATTGACATAAACAATTACATTTTGTTGCCTCACTGCTCGAACTGGTCTCTAGAGAGATTGTGCAGTGCTGTAAGATACTGGACTGGGGTTCCGAAGAGTACGGTTGCGATTCAGTATCAGGTATTAAATTTTGAATTACTATTCTCTGTGACTAGTGGGCTATTTTCCAATTAAAACAAGAAAATATAATTCATATATTTATTCCAGTTACGAAACTAAACATTTTTGTACCTGGTTATTAACGACCAGTAATGACCATCTTCAGAAGTGAGTGCACAGAATTTTCTGATTACACTGACTCAGCATAAGTGTAAATGGTATAGTCAAGGTAATAAGCAAAACAAGCTTCATCTTATTTATAGAAGTACCACACACAAAGTTCTAACGGAAATGTTTACTTATTAGATTACAGTGTAGCGACGACTGGCATGCTTGCAGCACTGCCAGTGTGCAACGTATCACTTCCGAATTCCTCCGCAGATTAAATATTAGTATTCAAAATACTTTTCTTTAACATTTCAGTATAGTGGACAGAGCCTGCAAAGAGTACTGCAAGCAAATCATTAGTCGCCGGACGGCATTCTAATATGACACTTCACTGAGTCAACATACCTCCTAGAACATTGTATGTGGAACAAGCAGCTTGTGTGACTTACTACTTGAATGTAATTCGAAAATTGTGTTAAGCGCGGTATGAAGGTGGTCTTTAGTGTCCGAAATTAATAACCTGGTAAAACATTATTTTATCTGTAACTGGAACAAAGATGTAAATACCTTCCTGGATCACTGTGGATTTTTGCTACGACTACGTCGTTGCTCGCGAGAATGTATAGTAGCAGAATGTGTGATATACTGTAGACACAATGTCGATTACTATTTTTCTGAAGGCCACTGAAATACCAGAACCATAAATGAAAGTGCAGGATAAAATATAATAAGTGTTTGACGTTTTTTAGGTAATGTGGCTCGCCCATCTTGTATTGTTTCTCAGCTGTTCTCTCTCCTTTTTACTTTTCGTTTATAGTATTCGTTACAAAATTCAAACCTGCAAATCATTTTAGCAGGTGTTGAGATAAAGTAGTCGGTGTTAAAGCATGATTAGAATGTGATGAGAAATGCCGAATCTTGTGCAAGTAGAGAGCCGGATGCAATGTTTTTACTGAACAGCTGTTACGTTCCGTTGTAATTTTTGCATGGACGTGGTCGCATAGAAATATATATCCAAGTAACTATGAGTGAAGTATTCGAAGTCTTGTATCAAGGGAAAAAGGTATCAATAGCTAAAAAATGCAAATTAAAATGATCGTTATAACAGTCTTTATCAATGATAAAGCATATTTAATTATTAACTGTACAGAAATGTGTTCAAAATGTGTTAGTATAATGTACAAATTAGCTAACAGTAGTTTATAGTTAAAGTGTGAGTCTAAAATGTCGTGGGAATCAGTAGTAATTACTGTGCCTAAAAACTTCAATAAATCGTGTATCGAACAGAGAGCTGAAATGTTTACAGAGCAAGATAAAAAAATTATATTCAAGAAAACAATTTGCGTTGTAATAACAATGGAAATATATTCTGGAAAGTGACGGTTCAATCCCGTATCCGGCCATCATGATTGAGATTTTCTGTGATTTCCACAAATCGTTTAAGGCAAATGCCGGGATGGTTCCATCGAAAGGGCACAGCCGCTTTGCTTCTCAATCCTTCTCCAACCCGAGATTGTGGTCCGTCCCTAATGACCTCGTTGTTGAAGGGACGTTAAACACTTGTCTCCTCCTCCTCCACTAATTCCGTAAATGTGTGTACTTATAAGAAGGACGCCTTTTTTAAAAATATATCAGTGATACTACTCATTTGCTAAGTATTAATGACTTTGCAAATTTCTCGTGCGTCTTACAACTAAAATGCAGACTTTATCGTAATGCGGAAACGGGGAGATTTATCTGATGACCGAAAGGGCATGATCATCGGCTTTCAAACCAAGGTGGATGCATTTCCAAAACTGCTAAGTTCGATTGCCACCGTGATTAAAGTCTACAGTGCATGACAATACTTCACTATCCGAAAAAGGCGCTGAGGCAACTGTGGAGCACCACGGGTCATAGATGACACGAGTGATCGACGGCTGAGGAGATGTGTACGGGTGAATAGACGTGCAACTGTTGAGTAACTGACAGCTCAGATGAACCAAGGGGATAACAACAGTGACTCCTCAACGACCACTCAGTGAAAGTTGCTGCGTATGGGTCTCAGCAGAATGCACCCATGCTGCCTACTATTCATCGGCGACGAAGCCTGGAACCTGAGTACAAGTAAGACAACTGGACGTCCATCCTTGTGGCGACAGATGTACTTTTCAAATGAATCACGTTTTATGCTCCACCGGACAGATGTCCGTTGGTGTGTACGACGTGAAACGTCTGAAATCAAACACCCTGCAACAATCGTCTTAAAAATCCAGGCTGGAGGAGGGAGCGTTACGATATAGGAAATGTTTGTTTTGCATTCACTGGGTGGTATCTTCATTCTAGAAGGCACAATCGATCAACACAAGCATGTATCTATTCTTGGAGGCCATGTCCACCCGTACATTAAGTTTGTTTATCATGGGCGTGGTGGCATCTATCAGCAGGACAATGCAACATGTCACACAGCTCGCAATGAACATGCGTGGTTTGAAGAGCACCAGATGAGTTTATCGTACCCCTATGGCCACCAAACTTTCCGGATTTAAACCCAATCCAGAATATGTGGAACCACCTCGATTGGAGTGTTCGCACCATGGATCCTCCTACGAGGAACCTAGCGCTGGCCACGGCACTGGACTCAGCATGGCTCTACGATCCTGTCGGTAACTTCTAAAACTTTGTTGACTCCGTTCCTGTACGTATCGCAATGGTCCGCGCTGCAAAATTCAGGCTTTTGACAGGTGGTCACTTTAATGTTACTGGACAGTATACGTTAAGTAAGAGTTGCCAGTTTACCGAAACCTGAAAGATTTAATTAGTCGATAGGTGTCGTTATATGAAGATTATAATAAAAATAATAACAAAGTTTCGTAATTACCCGTGGGGCAAGTTGCTAATATTACTGGTGATGTAATGTCCTAAGTAAATGTAATAGATATGAAGATGGTTAGCATGGTAGATGGTATTAATCGGTGGAGCGAATTTGTTCCAGTGTATTTGATGGAGTAGTGCGGAATAATATGCTAAGTCTATGTGAGTGTGTGATTTATAAGGTTACAGGAAAACTATCGACGATAAAGGTGGCGGTGATATGGTAAGAAAGAGAGAGGTGGGACCGATTTCTTATATCTCTACTAGAAGAAGTATAACTGAAGAAAAACCTAGAAATTCTAACAATCAACCGGAAAGCATGGTGTGTGAGGCGTGGAAGAGGACAGAGGAAACGTTTAAAGTCAAAATACGTTTTTAAAAGTAGAATAATAAAATCGATTGGACACTCATTTCTGTGTTGGTGTTAAACAATTGCCAGTGTTTTGCGTAGCACCTACTTTATTTGCTGTTTAATGATTAAGAAGCCAGTCTACAATTAGAAAAAGAAAGACATCTAGACTCTGATCTATCTAGTATTTTGACACAAAACTCTGGCTACTACACTGGCTGAACAGCATAGCTTTACGAAATTGAATGGAGATACTTTGAGTATATATGATTACAGTGCTGCCAAATTGCTTTCCTTTGATATCCATTTTGAACAGAAAACAAGCACGGGACGAAATGTTAGAGACATTTTTGTATTATTAGTATGCAAGGAATCGCGCTGTGGCGTCAGATTGACTCTATATGTTGATTGACTCTATATATGAACATAAGTTCAATGAAAAGTATTTTTTTTTC
Organism: Schistocerca gregaria; assembly: GCF_023897955.1. Lineage (NCBI taxonomy): Eukaryota > Metazoa > Arthropoda > Insecta > Orthoptera > Acrididae > Schistocerca > Schistocerca gregaria. The sequence continues at coordinate 470,028,711 of NC_064931.1, forward strand.
TCTACAAAAATGTGAAATCAAGATGGAAAGTATTACAGCTCGAGCAAACACTTTGCTCGACAGTCAGCCACTATAGAGTAAGTCCGTTGCGTGGAATGAAGGTTATACGAAAATGGGATATCGTTGCCAGTGTGTTGTATGAAAGTGCTGACTGTGCGTGAGTTACGGTTCTCCCAGATGCACTTGTCCGACAAGACGCTGTACCTGTGAGTTGTTTCGTTACCCCGCATTCGAGCGCCATGACGTGGAGCAATGTCATCTAACGCACGCCATAAAGCTCTCAGCCATTTTTCTACCTAGATCATTGCAGTGACAAATGGTGACAGCTGTCCAAGGACAAAGCAGATCACTGTCTGTTGATCGCAAGCTCTATGTCCACAACGAGGTCATCGCAAATGAGCACAAGATTTAGTTAAGCAAGGATGGTAAGGACACAAGCACAAACAATGCATGCGCCTTAAATGGTTCATGGAAACCATGGGAAACCTTAATCTCATTGGCCCAACAAAGAACTGAACGCTGATTTTCCGAATGCACGACCTTTCTCAGTTTCATTAATAATCTCGCTGTCAGTGGAGCACTAAACTGTAACCTTCATTTTTCTTCCTTCAGTTTTACTTTATCTATGTTTAGCCAACGCAGGGGCAATCGCCCCGAGATTCGTTTCAATCTGGCCCGCGGAAGAAATTCATGGAAGAGAGAGCGAGGTGCTCACATTGCACTCCGCCGGGAGACATTTCAGTTATTCACCATTTTATTGTTCGCATTTTTCCAGTTTAACTTCTGGATAATACCGTCGATGTGTACTAAGTTCAAGCAATTTAAATTTTAATTATTTTAATAAACAAAGAAATGACGGTTTAATTAATTTAGTGTTACAGAAACAACCCATGCCTATGCGATCAGTCATCAAAAGCATTTTTGGACAAATATTTTAAAGAAAACGCTTGCTGATAGTGTCTGTGGATTTTAAGACGCTGAATTTTCCTCTAATGAGCGGCCTAGGGTCAAAAATCGCCTAGTTACTCCTAATTACTTTCCGTATTTTGTTTCTCTATCCATCCTCGTATTAACACAGTAAATAATTATTGATCATAGCGGACGTAATACAGAACTGCAACTGTTGAAACTGAATGTAATTTATAATGAATTAGCTGCAAGCCGCTGCTTTATACACGTTTATTTTTCCGTGGTGGGATGGATGTAAAATAAAAATACTCTCAAAAATGCATGTTTTGTTGGTGAGTAGTATCAGAAAAGTTGAGCCATTCATATTGGTGCATTACTCCAAAGTAGAATTGTAAAACTACCGTAGGCTACCACAGACTTTCATACACTGAGGTGACAAAAGTTACTGGATACTTCCTAATATCGTGTCGTACCTCCTTTTGCCCGGCGTAGTGCAGCAGCTCGACATGGAACAAGTCGTTCGAAGTCCTTGCAGAAATATTGATCCATACCGCCCTTGTAGCTGTCCATAATTGCGAAATGTTGCCGGTACAGAATTTTGTGCACGAACTGACCTCTCGATTATGTCCAAAAATGTTCGATAATATTCATGTCCGGCGATCTGGGTGACCAAAACATTCGCTAGAATTATCCAAAATGTTCTCCAGACCAGTCGCTAACAGTTGTACCACGGTAACATGAGCATTTACATCGATAAAAATACCATCTTTGTTTGGAAACGTCTATGAATGGCTGCAAATGGTCTCCAAGTAGCCGAACATTATAGTTACCATACTATAGTTAGACAAAGATGGTTAAGGACACAGGCTGTGGTCTCTTCGAAAGCACGATCTAAACGTTCTCATGGTAAGTAGTGTGTGTCATTGGCTCTTCACGAAATGCTTCCATTTCTTCATTTTCCGTCTGTGTAATGACCACTTACTGTTCATAAACGGCCGGCCGCTGTGGCCAAGCGGTTCTAGGCGCTTCGGTCCGGGACCGCGCTGCTGCTACAGTGGCAGGTTCGAATCCTGCCTCGGGCATGGATGTGTGTGATGTCCTTAGGTTAGTTAAGTTTAAGTAGTTCTAAGTCTAGGGGACTGATGACCTCATATGTTAAGTCCCATAGTGCCTGGAGCCATTTTTTTGTTCATAAACATCGGTAAGTTGCAAATATAATTGCATATTAAGTGAAGCAGAAAACAAGAAGACCGATTGAGGCTTCCTTTTATTAGTTGTCCAGACACACCAATACAGTTACAAAGTAGATTAGGAGTATGGTGCAGTCATCACGAAGCCGGGGCTCAGGTTTGCACAAGGCACTGTACACGCTGGTGGTGGCTCCATAATGGAGTGGGCCGTTTTTACAGGGAATGGATAGGACTCTCTGGTCCAACTGAACCGATCATTGACTAGAAACGGTTTTTTCGCCTTGCCGTTTTATAGGAAAATAAAAACAATAATTATATAGCTGCTTTTATGTTTGTGCGTCGAAAGTAGCTGCTTTGATTACATGAAGCGCTGAAGTTGCTCGATCAACTAACTTTTACCACTTATAAAATTCAACTAATAATTTGTGAGGATATAAATTACACAACTGACTAACATTGAATGATGTGGGATTCTAATTATGTGCAAAAGAAACGAACAAAAAACAAAGAGAAGTCGTCGCTCCCAGTTTCTTTTCATACATTCATTTATGTTTCTTTCCCTACCTGTGCCACCAAAACTACCGGTAATCCTATCATATACTGTGTCACTTATGCACTGTAACAAAACTACTGAACTGTAGTTTTGATAGAGCGCAACTCTATCTCATAGACTTTAACATCGCAGGCACTATAGTTTTGGCTTTATGCGCTAGGAGCGCTGCAGTCGCGGCCGCGTCGTGAGTCGACCCCCTAGCTACCTACGTACGTGAATGAGGCCCGCGGGTCACCAAAGGTTGCCCGTGCCTGGTCTAGCTGGTGATTAGCAGTTTCTAGTTTTAGTCTCCACTGCTTATTATAGCTTTCGTTGTGCCTTATTTTTCAGAGTGCCGAATCCTTCAGCACAAACCCTATTAATACATCTCAATTACTCTCCAATATAGCCATCAGTTTTAACTAGAAAGTGAATGTGCTCTCCCGACATGAACGTTATTTCACTCTTCCTTTGATTTTTTTCTCCTCTGAATCTATCATTAACCTTTTTTTTCTTTCCATACACAAATCGAGCAATAACGGTGATAAACAACACGTGTGTTACACTAGATATCACGAAATGTTTCCATTTCTTCATGTTCCGTTTGTGGTATGGCCACTTACTGTTCATAAATATCGATATGTTGCAAATCTAATCGCGTATTAGGTGAAGCAGAAAACAAGAAGACCGGTTGAGGCTTTCTTTTGGTAGTTGGCGAGACACACCAAAAACCTGTTAACAGATCTGCATCGCATGGGTACTGAAACGTTGTTCGGCTACACACTCACACCTGGATGCGAATTAAGAAACTGTAGCAACTCTCTAGGTACATTCACTCCGACGAAACAGTGTAGGTATTTATAAAGCAGGGAAAGTGCGATGATGGATGGCGCACGAACTAGAACAGCTCGCCGCTGACAGCCGCCACCCCCGCTGCCGCTGCTGACACCGTTTCCCGCACACGACGGCCGCTGAACACAGTTGCTCTGGACCGCTCCAAAAGCGGCCGCGGTCCGTACCGGCTTCGCTGCTCCACTTGACCGATACTGAGGACGAAGCGCTAGGATGCTTAACTCTTATTCGGGCGAACTTAGTTCGATTTATAATACGGTTCTCAGTAACGAATAAGCGGTCCGAAGGCGGTAATCTACTCAGCTTTGTTTGTAGGCCCTGACGTCTTCAGGTGAAGGAGACACAGAGATCTGTACAGCTTACTATAAATTTTATTGGCAGAGATCTGTACAGTTTACTATAAATTTTATTGGCCTTAATCGCAATATAATTAATAACAACTAGATGTTAACTGGTTTAGACTGACTACCAACCGTCCTCAGATCTACTGAAACAAACGAAAAATTGTCTTTCAGTTAATGTGAACTTGACAATTTTTTAGGCATATAATTTTTATCGACCTTGTAAGAGTCATCATAAAGTATTTTTCTGTACGTTTGTTTCTCAATGTTTTTTGTTTGTTTCTGTAGATCTGAGAATGGTTGCTAGTCCACTGAAACAGTTTATCACATAATTGTTATTACATCGTATTTCGATCAAGACTATTAAGATTAATCATCAGTTTCATTCGTACAAATGTGGACTATTAGACTTCCTTCAGCGTTCGTGACATAAATTATGGATTGCTGGACCTACCAGATGAAAAAGTAGTTTGTGCCTGCTAAAACGTATTACTACTGTCATCTTAACTTTGTAGAACAAAAATTACGTTGTTGGATATAGTTAAGTCTACTCTGGATTACTTGCAGCTTTCTCAGGAGTAAGTCTAGTGTCTCAAGTAATTGCACAACGCTTGACTCAAGGTACCTGCGGCTTCGAAGAGAACTAAATCTTGTATTCCACTGTCTTCACTACATTCTACAATACTAGACTGAGTGACCTTCAAGTTACGTGGTATTGATCCCACTGCACCAGTAATGATAGGAATGACATTAGTTTTAAAATTTCACATTCGACTGACTCTATGCCCTGATACTTGCATTTCAATTTATTCTGTACCACCTTATCATTACTGTTCTCACCACATGGCGCTGAGATATCGGTTACAAGGCATTATCTTCTACCTGTTTAACGTGTAACGATGTCAGGGTTAACTGCAACCTTTCGGTCAGTATGTAAAGGTTGATCGTACAGGATAACGTTACACGCAGCTGTCGTGGCAGCTTTCGGTGTGTTGTCGTACCATTCGTTGGAGAGATCTGATATTCCTAGAGATGTGCATGTTTTCCAGTGAAGGTATGAAAATAGGTTATTGTGCCTCTTCAGGTGTTCATTTTTCGCCAAAATGGGGCATCCCAATTCTATGTGGTCCATGACATCAGAGTGTACGCCACGAAGTCGATATCTACTGTCTTTGGTAGTTTCCATTACAATTTTTTAGTAGTTCGTTTTCAAAGCCGGAGCTCGTGCAGGCACTATTAGAAGTTCTGACTTCTCTTTCATTCTTCTTTTAAGCCACAGTTGCGTCTAACCTCTGTTAATATTTAATTTCTCCAGGCAATCTGGGTATTGTTCATACAGAGATTTCTGCCTCAAGGTTTCTTTCGGCTTGTTGTGAATTATCATTTTGATGTTATTTTGCAGAAATGAGTCAGTATCAGCACCTTCTGCATTCTTTTAGAATTTTTTTGGAAACTTCTTAGCCTGGACAATAATTCCTCCGTTTACATTTGGCATCTCGCAATGCATTATTTAGCGCTTAATTGTATCATTCACGTGTAGGGTCACATACTTGCCAACCCCAAGTAGGGCCTTATTATATGCTGCCTCTATCTGTCTCAGACCTCATCCTACTTCCTTAGGTGTTACGTATAGTGACGCCTAAGGAAGTGCACAACATCATGCGTGATATACAACTTCCTTGTCTGACGATCTGTAGATAAAAATATCTTGTTGGGGCCAATATACCAATCAATTACAAGCACTACAAAGTGATCCTACAGGCATTATTTTTGTTAATGGAATTTTGTTCACTTATTAGCACCTATTTCTCCCTCCGACTGTATCTTCGGTGAATACTTCCTTTTTTCCCAAGTTCTAGATTTCTGATACTGGTTTCTACATCTAAGTGAATGTGCTCTGCTTTCCGCAGCCGCGGTTATTTTCTTACATTGCTCAATACCATGCTGTATGAAAATGTCATCAACGATTGTTTTAACAATAACTACCAATTCACTTAGGATCAGTAGAAAGTCTATTTAGTTGCTTGGAGAAGCTAACCAGCGAAGAAATTCTAGTCTGGAAAGACATACCGGCAATGATGATGGTCAAATGGTCATCTGAGGGTAGATCTTGCATTCGAAGGTGGGGGTAGATTGTAAATATTGTCAAATGTCGCCATCTTGGCTGTAATTATAATCATCAACTAATCGACACCCTACACGGCGTAAAGGCCCTGTCTAGAGTCTCCCCTGTATTGCGGACTTCGGATATACGAATACAATTTCTAATGCCATCTACACATATTCCATTAGGCCCCAGTCTTTTCTTAGCGCTTTCAGTCCAGCAAAGAACTGACACATCTGCTCAGTTACATGCCCCGCCCAACTCACTTTCATTTTCATTACGATCGTAATTACGTGTTCTACTCCATTCTGTTCATTGATCTCTTTGTGAGTCAGCAATTATGACATGGAAGTTTCTGGTAAAATATGACTAGCTGGTGTTTGAGAAGCATTACGCTCGTGATGGAAAAGCAGGAGTCCGTTACTGATACAACTGATACCTAATAAAACTGACCGACGTGTCACAGTGATTGAAACACTAGATTCGTATTTGGGAAGAGTGGACTTCAAATATCCTTCCAGCCATCTAGGTTTAGGCTTCAAATGGTTTATCTAGAACAGTTCACACCAGGATTGATCAATCAAGAAAGTCACTGGAGATAGCCTTGCCAAGCCGTTGTCCAATCAAGAATATCACTTCGTCCTTAATCCCCTGGAAATCGACGTGGACATTAACCTCTAACATTCCCAACTTTTCTCCTCTGTGGTGCACCATGTACGTCACACTATTACTAAATGTCAAAGAATATCCCCAGCAATATCTGAAACCATTCATCTAGCAAAGAATACATAACTTTTCAAAAGTTGTAAGCAAATTTAAGAAGTGATACGAAACCAAAGGGCTTGTTCATCACCACACAGCATTATTGCAGCGATGTCAGGTGAAATGCAACAGACACATTTGTTGAGCACGTTTTATAGGTACGTGAATGCCATCACTGCCTTCTTGGGTGACAAAATGCAGGTTTTCCAGACATATCCAAGTTCAAAAGCTCTACAGGTTATATGAGCTATACACTATAGTGGTGACAACAGGATGGCAACTCCCATTGCTGAGTCGGGACAACGGGTCTACACCGAATTTCATTCTTTGTAGTGTTCTCGTTTATGATATGTGATCTTATTTCCTAAGTGGTGATGGCAACCTAGTCAGAAAATCATATGGGTATGCTGGACTATTAAGTAGGCTTATCAAGACCAGAACCACAGCCACCTGCGAAATGTGTTTTTGAGGTGCAGTCAGTCTAAATACAGGGTGAACCAAATATCCGTTAAAATTGGAAGATTCAATACTTCGAGGAATAATGCGAGGAGGGAGATGAAAACTGACACGCATGCTTGAAATGACATGGGATTTCATTGAAACCAAAAACGTGTCAAAATGACCACCAGATGACATTTCATATGATTCAGAAGTAATAATTAGCGTAGCAATTGATTTTTAGCAGAGACTATGTTCTTAATGACAAATGCTCAACACGTCGGCCGTCTTTCATGAACAGTACCTGTGTGGACAATGTTGTGAACGGCACTATACAGCATATAAATAGGTATGGTGAGAATTTGCAGTTAGATGCTGTCCTTCAGCATTCCTAATTAGGTCAGACCATCGCGGTAGACTTGCGACTTAAGGTAACTCCACAATCAATAATGACATGGATTGAGGTCTGGAGACATGGGAAGCCAAGAGTGACGGACGTGGCGACTAAGCACTCGATTCTCACCAAGCGATGTGTGCAAGAGATCTTACACACGTGTAGCAATATGGGGTGGAGTGCCATTGTGCATGAAAGTAGTACCTTCCAGCGGGTGTCTATCATCCAGGCCTGGGATGAACTGATTCCCTCTCTCGTTAAAGCTCATTTTATACCCGAGTCTCATGCGGCGTCACTGACCTGTTGCTGTCCAGCGCCATCTGTTGCCTAGATTTTGGCACTAGTTGTTGGGTTCAATGAAACCTCATCTCATTTCAGGAACGTTTGTCAATTTTACATCTATACCTGCATTATTCCTTGAATTTGTGCATTTTCAAATGTTAACGGACTTCTGGGTAACTCTGTAGATTAATATAACTGTGTGTACTACGAAATTATGCACTATGTGATCAAAAGTAGCCGTACACCACCAAAGGCATACGTTTTTCGTATTCGGTGGAGAGTGCTGCCACACACTGCCAGGTACTCCATATCAACGTCCTCCGTAATCACTAGACATCCTGAGAGAGCCGAATGGGAGGCTCTGTGGAACTCACGGACTTCGAACGTGGTCAGGTGATTGGGTGCCACTTGTGTCATACGTCTGTACGCGAGATTTCCACACTCCTAAACATCCCTAGGTCCACTGTTTCCGATGTGATAGTGAAGTGGAAATGTGAAAGGACACGTACAGCACAAAAGCGTACAGATCGACCTCGTCTGTTGACTGACAGAGACCGCCGACAGTTGAAGAGGGACGTAATGTGTAATAGGCAGACATCTATCCAGACAATCACACAGGAATTCCAAACTGCAGCAGGGTCCACTGCAGGTACTATGACAGTTAGGGGGGCGGTGATAAAACTTGGATTTCATGGTCGAGATGCTGCTCATAAGCCAAACGACGTCTCGCTTGGTGTAAGGAGTGTAAACATAGGACGATTGAACAGTGAAAAAACGTTGTGTGGAGTGACGAATCACGGTAAACAATGTGGTGACCCGATGGCAGAGTGTGGGTATGACGCATGCCTGGTGAATTTCATCTGCCAGAATGTGTAGTACCAACAGTAAAATTCGGAGGCGGTGGTGTTATGGTGTGGTCGTGTTTTTCATGGAGGGGGCTTGCACCCCTTGTTGTTTTGCGTAGCACTATCACAGCACAGGTCTACATTGATGTTTTAAGCACCTTCTTGCCTCCCACTGTTGAAGAGCAATTCGGGGATAGCGATTGCATCTTTGAACACGATCGAGCCCCTGTTCATAATGCACGGCCTGTGGCAGAGTAGTTACACCACAATAACATCCCTGTAATGGACTGGGCTGCACAGAGTGCTGACCTGATTTCTATAGAAAACCTCTGGGATGTTTTGGATCACCGACTTCGTGCCAGGCCTCACCGACGGACATCGATACCTCTCCCAGTGCAGTACCCCGTGAAGAATGGGCTGCCATTCCCGAAGAAACCTTCCAGCACCTGATTGAAGATATGTCTGCGAGAGTGGAGTCTGTCATCAAGGCTAAGGTTGGGCCAACGCCATACTGAATTCCAGCATTACCGATGGAGGACGCCACGAACTTTTAAGTCATTTTCAGCCAGGCGTCCGGATACTTTTTATTACATAGTTTAGAAATGGAGGAGACTGTGTTGTAGGCGGTCACAGGCTTAGTCTAATATCATGAGGGTGTAACTTTACGCGTATACAGGCAAGCTAATCGGCCGCCTAGAACTGCAAATAGGTAAGGCGAATTTGATGCATGGCTGAACGATAGCGGGTCCACGGTTTAGGAAGCGCCGCGGCCTGCCCGGGTATTTGAACGTTTCCGGCCAGCAAGGTGCAGAGACAATGAGCGCGTCGCCGGGCAAGAGTAAATCCCAGAGCTGGAAATTTTGACGGCTGAGATTCTCATTGCCTTTATGTAGAGTATACTCCACGAAGTAGTGGATTTTTAGACACTTTCAAAGACGGACAACTTGCAGATCTTTGAGGTTCAACAATAACTCACATCAAATATTAACGTAGATCTGAATAGTTTGTGAGATCTATGAAAAATGAGGCGCATCCAATGACACAATAATACTACAGACGCTAATACCTGATAATGAGTAAACATTCTCACTATGACCGTCTGGCCGGCCAGAGTGGCCGAGCGGTTGTAGGCGCAACAGTCTGGAACCGCGCGACCGCTACGTTCCAATCCTGCCTCGGGCATGGATGTGTGTGATGTCCTTAGGTTAGTTAGGTTTTGAGTAGTTCTAAGTTCTAGGGGACTGATGACCTCAGAAGTTAAGTCCCACAGTGCTCAGAGCCATTTGAAACATTTTTGAACTATGGCCGTCTGAACGAACAACTATTAATCGCTTCATGCAAGTCCAACAAACATTAACTCAGATTACAGCATTGCACTATAGCTATCATCCCTGAAAGCTACGTATCTGTATCTATTTTGTTTTTTATTTTATTAATTAATTTACGACGTCTTTTACATTTTATCGTTGTGAAAATGTTTGTGAGAACAACGTATTCCCCACATTTACACAGCAAATGAATGCAGCAGGAATACCTGTGTTTTATTTAATGAACAGTTTGCTATTTTGCCAGTAACTTTATTTAAATGTTGATTGTAAGTGCTATTAAAAACTGTACTAATTTAAAAGTGGTCAATCGCATATCTTATCGAACACCACAATTCATAAGACAACCAAAAGACGCTTCTATGAAGAAGAATAAATAGTTTTTTGAATAATATTTAACAACAACTCATTGTCATTTAACGTGAACCCACTTGGGCACGATTGCTGGCTTATTTATTTATGAACCAACTATTACTTGTATTTATTGTGAATGATCTCAGTGTAAACGAATGTTTATGACATTTCTTTGATTAGATATTGTTGTGATATATTAATTTAGTCATGTTTAATCAAATCATGCTTGTCGAGCTTGAGAACGATGTATTTTTGGTGGGAAGGCCTTTAGCCAATAACAGTTGGACAGTGAAGGAACACTGTCAAGTGGAGACTGGGATTTTCGAGTGAAGAGCTCAAGGAAGCGATTCTGAACACTACGTCGAGAGCTGGAAGATGGCAGACCTGCCTGCGGTAACGAGCGTGATTCGATCGTGGAAGTGTTTGATTCTGGGCGGTGAACGGTGGCTGCCATGCTTTAATTCTAAAGGGATTTAATATTTCGATAGTTTTGAATGTGCTCCAGAGTAGAACTCTGACTTACTGCACTCGTGTAAGGAACTGAGGAAAGACAGAACATGAGTTACTGTTCTTTGTATCGCGTGTGTCCATTTTTCCATCCTCATGTTGATGTCTGAACTGTTTTGAGCTGATGAATATTTCGTGTATTGTGATTACAAAACGGAATTAGTTTCGCATATCTTCAATGATTATTTAGTTCGGGGATTTTGCTACCATTCTCGTAACGCTATGAGCGTAGCTTTGATAAGGGTATTTTCTGTCTGTATTTTAAATGAATATCGTAAGACCACTTCCATTTTATTTGAGATGTCCTTTCTTGAACAAAAATTATTCTTCAAATGCGAACATTTTAGGTTAGGCTTTACCGTGACTGTTACTGACATTAAATGAAACAACAAGTTTACTGTTACCAGTCACTTTATTTATTTCCACGACGTGTTTCAAAGATTTAAACCTCCATCATGAGGTGGATTTACATTTGTTACTATGTCATTTGTGTGTGTGTTGTGTTACGACTTTTTGGAGGAACTTGTGGCACTGTCTCCAGTGGTCACAGTGCCACAAGTGACCACTGGAGACAGTGCCACAAGTTCCTCCAAAAAGTCGTAACACAACACACACACAAATGTCATAGTAACAAATGTAAATCCACCTCATGATGGAGGTTTAAACATTTGAAACGCGTCGTGGAAATAAATAAACAGTGACTGGTAACAGTAAACTTTTTGTCTCATTTAATAAAAAAATTTCACCATAATTCTATGTCGTATACGTCAATTACAGATGTTAGAATAGAACCCTTGTTATTAAGTTATTCATTTAATTTTTATTTTATAGTTTTGGGTACTTTATTAACTCGCAATTATAGACAATGCTTAGGCTATTTGAGTGCAGGTTCACAATTACATGTTATTATTTGCAGCGAATTAGCTGCGGGGCATGAAAATAGACGGGCTCGGCGCGACACCATCTGCCTGTACATCTACGTGATTAATTTGCAGTTCACAATAAAATGCCTGGAAGAGGGTTCAATGAACCACCTTCAAGCTGTCTCTCTACCGTTCCACTCTCGAACGGCGCGCGGGAAAAATGAGCACTTAAATTTTTCTTTACAAGCCCTGATTTCCCTTATTTTATCGTGATGATCGTTTCTCCCTATGTAAGTGGGTGCCAACAGAATGTTTTCACAATCGGAGGAGAAAACTAGTCATTCAAATTACATGAGAAGATCCCGTCGCAAAGAGAAACGCCTTTGTTTCAATTATTATCACTCCAATTCACGTATCATATATGTGGCACTCTCTCCCATATTTCGCGATGATACAAAACGAGCTACCCTTCTTCGAACTTTTTCGATCCGTCAGTCCCACCTGATGCGGATCCCACACCATATAGTAATACTGCAGAATAGGGCGGACAAGCGTGGTGTAAGCAGCCTCCTTAGTAGACCCGTTGCACCGTCTAAGTGTTCTGCCAATGAATCGCAGTCATTGGTTTGCTCTATCCACAACATTATCTATGTGATCATTCCAATTTAGGTTATTTTTAATTGTAATCCCTAAGTATTTAGTTTAATTTACAGCCTTCAGATTTGTGTGACTTATCGCATAATCGAAATTAAGCGGATTTCTTTTAGTGCTCATATGAATAACTTCGCACTTTTCTTTATTCAGGGTCAATTGTCACTTTTCGCACCATACAGAAACCTTACTTAAATCATTTTGCAATTCGTTTTGGTGAAATGACTCTGGGCACTTTGGGACTTAAGATCTGAGGTCATCAGTCCCCTAGAACTTAGAACTCCTTAAACCTAACTAACCTAAGGACATCGCACACATCCATGCCCGAGGCAGGATTCGAACCGGCGACCGTAGTAGTCGTGCGGTTCCGGACTGAAGCGCCTAGAACCTCTCGGCCACCGTTCGTATTGGTCATCTGACGACTTTACAAGACGGTAAATGAGAGCATTATCTGCAAACAATCTAACAGGGCTACTCATATTGTCTCCTATGTCGTTAATATAGATCAGGAACAACAGAGGGCCTGTAACACTTCCTTGGGGAATGCTGCATATTACTTCTGTTTTACTCGATGACTTTCCGTCTATTACTACGAACTGTGACCTTTCTGACAGGAAATCACGAATCCAGTCACACGATTGAGGCGATATTCCATAGGCACGCAGTTTGGTTAGAAGACGCTTGTGAGGACGGTGTCGAAAGCCTTCTGGAAATCTAAAAATATGGAATCAATTTGACGTCTACTGTCGATAGCACTTATTACTTCATGGGTATAAAGAGCTAGTTGTGTTTCGCAAGAACGGTATTTTCTGAATCTGTGGTGACTGTGTGTCAATAAATCGTTTTCTTCGAGGTACTTCATGGTGTTCGAATACAGTATATGTTTCAAAATCCTACTGCAAATCGTCGTTCGTGATATGGGCCTGTATTTCAACGGTTACTCCGAGTTCCCATTTGGGTATTGGTGTGACTTGAAATTTTTCCAGTCTTTAGGTACGGATCTTTCTATAAGACAGCGGTAGTACATAATTGTTAAATGTGGAGCTATTGTATCAGCATAATCTGAAAGGAACCTGACTGGTATTCAATCTGGACTGGAGGCTTTGCCTTTATTAAGTAACTTAAGCTGCTTTTTTACACCGAGGATATCTACTATGTTTCTGATTTTGGTAGTTGTTCTTGATTGGAATTCAGGAATATTTACTTCGTCTTTACTATGACTACATCGAGCTGTTCTTTTTAAATAGGGCCGCAAGTAGCCCCAGTGCCTAGCCGGCCGGGGTGGCCAGCGGTTCTAGGCGCTACAGTCTGGTACCGCGCAACCGCTACGGTCGCAGGTTCGAATCCTGCCTCGGGCACGGATGTGTGCGATGTCCTTAGGTTAGTTAGGTTTAAGTGGTTCTAAGTTCCAGGGGACTGATGACCTCAGCAGTTAAGTCCCATAGTGCTCAGAGCCATTGGAACCATTTTTGAACCCAGTACCTAAAGTACTAGTAACCGAATATAAAGACGCAACGGGTTTGCTCGTATGGACTGCTGTTTGTAAGGGCAGCTACACCCATCATGAATCGTTAACCGTCGCAAAAGAAACATTAACAAGAAATACAATTTATTGTTTTGTACGTGAGGCACGTGCAAGTCAAATGATAAGTGGAGGAAGATACGAAGCTTCCTTAGTTTAACAGTTTCCTTTGATTATGTGCACTATCCTAAGTTTTTGCATAAGGAAGAGCATTACGGACATATGAGGACTGTCATTGTGAAAGATGTGGTGTCTAATGGAAATAATAGAGCAAATATGGTAGTAGGTGGTATCAGGTCATGACATGCAGAGAACAAACTGATGATTAACTGCAACAAAATATCATGCATACAGGTAATAAATAAAAGAGAAGGGTCCTGGATAAATTGAAAGAACCACTGATTGTTGAGAGTTTCAAAGGAAAAAAATGGTCCAAATGGCTCTGAGCACTATGGGACTTAAACCTAACTAACCTAAGGACATCACACACATCCATGCCCGAGGCAGGATTCGAACCTGCGACCGTAGCAGTCACGCGGCTCCAGACCGAAGCACCTAGAACTGCTCGGCCACCACGGCCGGCTTCAAAGAAAATTTGAGACAACCATTGACTGCAACTGGGAAAAGAAACGCAACAGAGGACGACTGAGTAGTTTTGAGGCATGAAGTAGTGAAAATGACATAGTATTGTATGGGCAAAAATACAAGATCCTGTAAAAATCCTCGTATTATAACCAGATATTGAATTTAATCGATGACAGGAGAAAATATTTACACCTTCACATATTGTCGTTTCATTGCAAGAAGCGTTAATAAAACCAGAAGTTGTCTGCTAAATCTCTGCACACTACATCGTTATCATTCGATCATTCATTCATTATGTGACACGCAAATCGTTTAAGATGTACCCTGTGATAGTTGTCTGCCTCCTAAATTATCAGTTAATGAAAGCCTGTTACGAACATTTATTTAATATAATGGATAATTTTTCTCAATGGGGACAAACCACAGGAAACGATACCTGACCATAAAGAGTAAGATTAGTCAAACGGACGGACAGTTGGAAATGCGTTGCATGGGAGCTACACGCACTTGAAGGTGAGCATAAAAGATCTTTGGTAGCATAGTTTTCAATGACTGAAAACACACATAGGAACACACCAGAGGAGTGGGAATGTTCTGTCTGTACTAGTGTCTCAGCTCCACACTCAAAAGGGCAGCGACCTGATGTACCATAATATAGTAGCCACATTACTCTTCGAACCACTTAAAGGAACGAATACCAGCAAGAAGCCAATGTCACTCTCAGGAAGTACCGATATGCCTCGCATGTGAAGCGTCGTGGAAAGATGACTGTTCCTTCGAGGCTGCGCCAATAAGCCTTGGCCACACATTGAGGCTGAACCTGTGCTGATGGTTTGCTGCCACTATAGAATGGGGATTCTTCGTAACCCACAGGTGGCTGTTACGAGGACTTAAAATACCACCTCTCATAAAGGTAGCCTCACCGAAGAGTAGGACGGAAGACAGAAATCCTGTGCAACGAACAAAACCATCGCTGCAGGGGCAAGTCCTATTGTAATAAGGCTTGCACACGTTGTAATTCATAGAGATAGTCTCAGTTGTGGCGAATGTTTTACACGGTCGTTTGCTTTACTTGAAACAGGCGGACCCTCTGCCCAGTACTGATATCGGGATCGCTGTCAAAGACCTTTTCTCTTCACATTCAAACGGATGAATCTCCCTAGGAACGCATTTCCGGCCATATGTCCAAATGACCTCTTTTGCTCCTTATTCTCTCATGGATCACTTCCTGCAGTTTGTTACAAAGTTGTAAACTTACCCAGTATACGCTGAGGACAGAACAACAGAATTGCGCGTTACTGGAGGCAACTGCGGAGGGGGGAGCGGGCGGGGGGGGGGGGGTGTTGTTAATTCAGAAAATTCACAACTGTCTCCAGTCTCCATACAATCAGTTTGGTCTCTAAATGACCATTGCAAACAACAGTAAAATGCATATAGCACAGTGGTACATGAAGAGGGTGGGTTCAGGAACTTTTGGAATAGAAACTATATCAAAGGCGTCGAATTCTCTTCAACAAGAAGTGCAGATTTTGTATGACACCTGGTGATCCTCGTAGAAGAGTGTGGAGCCTGTCTGTTATGCAGTCCCATACGTTCAGCACGTTTTGGGCCGATATCATACACGTAGGTCTGACGCGTATCATTCCTGTAGAGGGTAATTTAATAGCTGTGCACTATTGGGGTAAGATCCCTCAACATATTGTTCAGCCGTACAGTCAACATTTCGGTTTGACGTTAGTCAGCGGGTCAGCTGGTCAGGCAGTGGAAGCCGGCCAAGACAGAAGCAGCAACAGGGAAATAATAGATTTTGTGTCTTTTACGAGTTCCTAACCAGGAGCGAATTGTATAATTTCATGTGGGTAATTTGTTAATTTAGTTTCTTGAGTTTCTGGGTATTTAATACCTAATAAACACAGTTCTCGCGATTTCGTTTGCGTCCGAAAGTAAACCGATTTTGTGACATAATACAAATTCGTAATCAGGGGCGAATTATTTGGTCTCACTTGAGTGATTCGGTAGTTCGGTTTTTGAATCTCTGCGTATTAATCCAATTTATTAGATACAGTTCTTGCGTTTTCGTCAGGGTCTATAGTGGAGTTCTGCAGCACGTATCGATAGTTCATTTGTCTTAGTAATGTAGTTTTCCACGGTCTTTAGAGTGGATAAGACTGTGACTGTTGTGTGCAGATGCGACCCTTGTTGGTGAAACTTCGCTCTCAGCTTCAGGCTGTGATGGCTTCGGTTATACGGTTTGAAACTGCAGTGAATTGACATCACTAGTGTGGGCCGGCTGTGGGGATCCGACAGACGTCCAGCACGTCCGAGTCCTCCGATCAGTCCTCACGGGTGACCAGCCTGGTTTCTGCTCACACTGAGGTTGACCCCTCACCCGTGGTCGAGTGGGAGCTCGCCTCGGGGCGTGGCAGGTGGCGAAAGACTTCCCAGAGGGCCTCATTTAAGGCCTCCCCAGTTAGTCTGACAGACAGGTTCCAGGTGCTGTCTGTGGCTGACACTGTCGCTCAGCCAGATGCTGTCGCCCGTCCTGTTTCTGAGTAAACCTCTCAGCCTGCAAGATCTGGGCAATTACAGAGGGTAGGATTACTGGTTATGGGGACCCTTAGGGACATGGCTACCAAGAAGGGGAAGAAAGCCAATGTGCACCTCGTGTGCATACCAGATGGAGTCATTACAGACGAATAATGGGTCCTTCCGGGTGCCATGAAGAGCACAGGGTGCAGCCAACTACAGGTGGCGGCTCACATCCGTATCAGTGAACTGAAGCGCCTCGAACCGCTCGGTCACACAGGCCGGCCCGAAGGCCAATCATTATGCCCTTTAGAACATGAGATAAGTCGCTTTGTTTCCGCATTACGATCACGACTGCACTGTTTCTGTGTACCTCCGACAAGCTGTATGTATCCTCCACTGATAGTGCTGCCATCTGCCGTATGTGAGTAGTTATTGCACATTGACATTGAACATAGGCGATGGCCACATTGATATGACTGGACTGTGTAATATTGGGCGAGCTGTAGTGCATGCAGTGCGGTGCAGAGGTAAGCCTCGCTGGCTGGCAAGTTTTAGGTTTCTCCAGTTCAAACCCGAAAACCAGCAGTTATTTGTTATTTAATATCTATCATTTTTAAAGCTTCTTGAAATACCTTATGATTGTAAGGTTTGTATATTCTGGAATATTCTCGTTTATTCTATATTTGTATAAACATCTGCACTATCAGTACAGGAGATCAGTTCTGTTCTCAGTGTACGTTGGTGTTAATAAACGTTCTTTCAATATTGAGTGTTGAACACCATTGACAACCTTGCCTTCGGATTAGAACTTGATTGTGTCTTATACGTGATAATACTACACGTTGTCATATTCCCGTGACCGGTATCACTAACGGATGCCAGTGCAGTAGAGTTTGACTCGGAGGAAGCCCGTTCGAATCCCAATGACGGGAGAAAATGTCATCGTTAGGATTTCGGCATCAAGGAGATAGAGAATGATGAAGTCAGACTTTTTTTATCTTATGGGACTTAACTGCTAAGGTCATCAGTCCCTAAGCTTACACACCACTTAACCTAAATTATCCTAAGGACAAACACACACACCCATGCCCAAGGGAGGACTCGAACCTCCGCCGGGACCAGCCGCACAGGCCATGACAGTAGCGCCCAAGACCGCTCGGATAATCCCGCGCGGCGAAGTCAGACTGTGAGTCTATGTTTTCGCTCATATCACCACGTAATTCGCATCCTTTCATGAAATGAGGCAATATGACAATGTGAATATTAATCCATCTGTCAAGTGACAAATATAAACTCTTTAGCTCCTTTGGTGCTACTGAAGAGGAGTATGGCATCTTTTGACACTCTTCTTGATCCACATCTTTCTTCAGAGTAACACATCCACGTTATTACATACTATGCTTATTCACCACAGTCATTTACACTAAACAGGTACACTTAATACAAAGCATTCGTGCATGGAAAAGGATAAGTAGAAATTAGTGCTGATGAAGAAATTCTTTCCGATTCGGTGTCAGAACAATCCCCTTTCATCTCGCAGGCAGCAATGCGATTAAGACCTTTTCTGCACAAGATATTATGAAAACGAGGAATTAACGCAAACTGCGATCGCAGCTGTAGAAGAAGTTTTGGTTTTTGTGTAACAGAGCTACATACAAATTACAAACATACACACAATGTATGCCGTCTTCAGTTGCACTCTACTTCACGGTAGTGAGCATGATCAATCATCGAATTCAAAAAGCTAGTTTTGGTAGCTCCTGGCAAAAGCTTTCGAGGAGGAACATGTCCACAGAATATAAAGTGCCGAGAACAGAGTTGCTTAACACAGAATGTGTACTTCATTAATGCCTGCACCAAGCCATCTTCCAATTCACTCTGTATTTCAACTTTAAAAATACGTTCGGAAGATGTTTTACACCTCTCATGTGTGAAGTTATCATATTTATCTGCAGTCGAAGACTACTGGAATACGTCTGCAAAAAACGGAGAACAAAACTGATTGTGGAGAACACACATCACTATCAAAATTGAATCCCTCGATGGTGGTGTAAACTGAAACCGAGGATAATGCGATCTTCAATCCGCTTCATGACCACCTTGAATTTTCGGAAAAATAACACATCAAGTAGCAGTCACAATATTTCCCAGCAAATAAAAAAAAGACTCTTTCACGGTATTTGGGAAGTAAACACTTTAAAAGAATTGCGACAGGATTTGTTTCGTGAGTACGCCACATTTTGAGACTACTTGAACCAGTTTTAGTGGTTTCAGCATGTATTGCACTACTCAAGCTCCAAACTGACCCGTTAGTTCCTGATAAATTATCATTATCCTTAGAAACACGTATCTACTTGCTAAAGTAACGTGTTGGAGGATGTAGAGTGAGTTGTTGCATGGGTGCCCCACACTACAATCCTTAGGGACGTCTGTCCCTTGAAATGTACACTTCGCGATGAGTGAAATTCTTTAGGTGTACCACTTCAATGGGTTTTATAAATCTGCTCACCTTCCATCGTGTTCATAATGCAGAACAGGGAATCAGCGATCATAAAGCGGTTACTGCATCGATGATTTCAGCCGTAAATAGAAATATTAAAAATGGTAGGAATATTTTTTGTTTAGCAAAAGTGACAAAAAGCAGATTACAGAGTACCTGACGGCTCAACACAAAAGTTTTGCCTCAAGGACTTACAGTGTTGAGGATCAGTAAACCATCGTACAATATGCGTTAGATTAGTATGTGCCAAGCAAGATCGTAAGAGATGGAAAAGAGCCACCGTGGTACAACAACCGAGTTAGGAAACTGCTGCGGAAGCAAAGGGAACTTCACAGCAAACATAAACGTAGCCAAAGCCTTGCAGACAAACAAAAATTACGCGAAGCGAAATGTAGTGTGAGGAGGGCTATGCGAGAGGCGTTCAATGAATTCGAAAGTACAGTTCTACGTACTGACTTGGCAGAAAATCCTAAGAAATTTTGGTCTTATGTCAAAGCGGTAGGTGGATCAAAACAAAATGTCCAGACACTCTGTGACCAAAATGGTACTGAAACAGAGGATGACAGACTAAAGGCTGAAATACTAAATGTCTTCTTCCTAAGCTGTTTCACAGAGGAAGGCTGCACTGTAGTTCCTTCTCTAGATTGTTGCACAGATGACAAAATGGTAGATATCGAAATAGACGACAGATGGATAGAGAAACAATTAAAATCGCTCAAAAGAGGAAAGGCCGCTGAACCTGATGGGATACCACTTCAATTTTACACAGAGTACGCGAAGGAACTTGCCCCCCCTCCCCCCCTTCTTGCAGCGGTGTACCGTAGGTCTCTAGAAGAGCGTAGCGTTCCAAAGGATTGGAAAAGGGCACAGGTCATCCCCGTTTTCAAGAAGGGACGTCGAACAGATGTGCAGAACTATAGACCTATATCTCTAACGTCGATCAGTTGTAGAATTTTGGAACACGTATTATGTTCGAGTATAATGACTTTTCTGGAGACTAGAAATCTACTCTGTAGGAATCAGCATGGGTTTCGAAAAAGACGGTCGTGTGAAACCCAGCTCGCGCTATTCGTCCACGAGACTCAGAGGGCCGTAGACACTGGTTCACAGGTAGATACCGTGTTTCTCGACTTCCGCAAGGCGTTCGATACAGTTCCCCACAGTCGTTTAATGAACAAAGTAAGAGCATATGGACTATCTGACCAATTGTGTGATTGGATTGAAGAGTTCCTAGATAACAGAACGCAGCATGTCATTGTCAATGGAGAGAAGTCTTCCGAGGTAAGAGTGACTTCAGGTGTGCCGCAGGGGAGTGTTATAGGACCGTTGCTATTCACAATATACATAAATGACCTGGTGGATGACATCGGAAGTTCACTGAGGCTTTTTGTGGATGATGCTGTGGTGTATCGAGAGGTTGTAACAATGGAAAATTGTACTGAAATGCAGGAGGATCTGCAGCGAATTGACGCATGGTACAGGGAATGGCAATTGAATCTCAATGTAGACAAGTGTAATGTGCTGCGAATACATAGAAAGATAGATCCCTTATCATTTAGCTACACAATAGCTGGTCAGCAACTGGAAGCAGTTAATTCCACAAATTATGTGGGAGTAGGCATTAGGAGTGATTTAAAATGGAATGATCATATAAAGTTGATCGTCGGTAAAGCAGATGCCAGACTGAGATTCATTGGAAGAATCCTAAGGAAATGCAATCCGAAAACAAAGATAGTAGGTTACAGTACGCTTGTTCGCCCACTGCTTGAATACTGCTCAACTGTGTGGGATCCGTACCAGATAGGGTTGATAGAAGAGACAGAGAAGATCCAACGGGGAGCAGCGCGCTTCGTTACAGCATCATTTAGTAATAGCGAAAGCGTTACGGAGATGATAGATAAACTCCAGTGGAAGACTCTGCAGGAGAGACGCTCAGTTGCTCGGTTCGGGCTTTTGTTAAAGTTTCGAGAACATAACTTCACCGAAGATTCAAGCAGTATATTGCTCCCTTCTACGTATATCACGCGAAGAGACCATGAGGATAAAATCAGAGAGATTAGAGCCCACACAGAGGCATACCGACAATCCTTCTTTCCACGAACAATACGAGACTGGAATAGAAGGGAGAACCGATAGAGGTACTCAGGGTACCCTACGCCACACACCGTCAGGTGGCTTGCGGAGTATGGATGTAGATGTAGATGTAGGTATAACTTGATTGTGAAACGCGTCACACCTTTCATTCAAGTCACTAACTTTTGCCCAAGTTTTAGTAGCTACACATTACATTACTGCTCTTCAGCCAAGATGGTGGCGCTGTTTAAATCTTGCAACCCATCTATGGATAGATCCAGTGAATCAAGTGAGTCCTGTATTTAACGTCCTTTCCAAAATCCAACCACAAATATCCCTGTCGTGAACATTTGCATCTAACAGGTTTCGCCAACCTGTATTTTTTAGCTATCAGGGGCAGTCAAATGAAACCGAGACAAATGGAAAAAGTATGTAAACTGTTTTCTATTTTAGAAGTAATCGTCAGAACTGTTAAAACATTTATCCCACTGTGAGAGAAGTCGGTCAAAGCCTTCATCGAAAAATGTATGCTGCTGCCTACAAACCATGACTACCAAGGTGTGCACCTCTTCGAACGAAGCAAATCCGCCGGCCGGTGTGGCCGCGCGGTTCTAGGCACTCCAGTCTGGAACCGCGCGACCGCTACGGTGGCAGGTTCAAATCCTGCCTCGGGCATGGATGTGTGTGATGTCCTTAGGTTAGTTAGGTTTAAGTAGTTCTAAGTTCTAGGGGACTCATGACCTCAGAAGTTAAGTCTCATAGTGCTCAGAGCCATTTGAACCATTTTTTGAAGCAAATCCACAGCCACGAATGTCTTCCTTCAAGGTTCCTAAAATATTACAAGCGCATAAGGAGAAATCGAAACTAAGTAGGAGATGTTTGAGGGGTTCCCAGCGAAACTTCTCCAGCGTACTTGAAACAACGCTAGCAAAATGTGGGTTGGGTCAGAAAAGAAAAATTTCACTAACATAATCACGACTGTTACGTTCGCAACGAGAGAAAGCTGGCGCGGAACAGAGCCTGCTAGGGACGTGCATTTCTTGACGCTATTGTAACTATTGCCCGGGGAGTCACGAAATCAACATTTGGTGCGAGTGCAGATGATACTGTTGAGTAAGTACGTGCACCACGCTCGACCTTTAACTACTGGAAATACGACGCCGCTTTCCGCATAGCCGCAAGCTTGACCCAGTTGTTTGCAGAGGCCCCCGCCAGAGCACGAAAAGTGTATCTAATTACAGATCCCGAAGAGGCTTTCTAGCTGCACGTGGGGCTGGCGCCGTACTGGCGCTCGAACAGGCCGGCCTTTCTCCGCGAATCCTTGACCCGGAATGCGCTCGCGGGAGGTCGCTCGCAAGGTCGCCGCCTCCACGCCTCCCCCGCCGAATTCCGCTACTGCTGCTCGCTTCACGATCCCATTTTTCATACACCCAAATAAGACGGCACATTAACTCCAGGAAATGAGCGACACGTCTTCGGATAGAAATCTGGAGAAAATTCTTCGAGGAGAAATGTAGATGATGCTCTGTTACGGGCATTCAAGGTAGCATAACGACCCACTAACCCTGAGATTATTAGAGACGCACTACCAACGATTAATGCAACCAGTCGCGACACTTTATCTTAGTTTTGTTATACGATGCGACAGCAGCGCTCTATGCGGCCTTTAAGTTACATTGTTGAATATGATATCCGATAAATACGAATGGTGCCTTTTAATTTGTGTGTAACATGGGTTTCACAAAAAGGGGCGTATTTAGTGCAATAAATTGTAAAAGTAACAAAAAGAAAACGTCATGTTTATCATTCTTAACTCTTCTAAGATTCCTCAGATGCATGAAACAGCGTATGACATTATTGTTGGATGTGATTGTTTTATAACCTACAGAAATTTAATGCAGAAAACGTTTCTTTTTAGCAACAGGAAATAGGTAGTAAGTAGCACAAGACAGAAGTTACTACAGAAAGTTGTCTTACACCCACACAATGATGTGAAGTTTAGTTTTCTACACTTCGAACCAAATACGTTTACGAATGCGGGGAATAGGAACCTGATATGGAATGCAGCATCTACATTACTTTAGGTGTCAAATAAGCCACCAAAACTGTAGCTGAAGTTAAAACTACCACCCAAGAGTGATAATAAAACGTCACAAACAAACTATTTTAATACATATAAGACACCAATTCCTCAATGGTTGCTGCGTAAGAGCCAGAAACATCGCAGCCAAAAAACTCAGAATCTGCAACATAGTTTGCTTTTGGAGTGGAAGTATGTGATACGTAAGAAAACCATAAGATATACTGCAAATTTTTTGCATGTCAAGGAAAGTACCTATCACAATAATAGCAGGGAGCAGCAGAAATACAAGCTTCCTCTACATGAATTACATGTGGTCGACAAACATATGGAAACACCGCCAGAAATGCATAATTGACCATAAATGAAGATGTTAGTCAAGTGCGCAGTTTGCACTATTGTATTTGAGTACGACGGTACCTGTGCGATGCCATCAATGCGTTGCAAGTGTCAGTCTCGGTCAAAACAGTGTGCTGTGTAGTTTTGTTTTGAGTGAATTGTGTCGAAAATAAGTGGATTCGAACGTGGGCAAATTGTTGAAGCTCGTATGCTGGGTGCTTCCGTAACCAAGGAAGCCGAAGTGGGCGGGGTCAGGGAGTTTTTCTGCCTCGTGATGCCTGGGTGTTGTGTGATGTCCTTAGGTTAGTTAGGTTTAATTATTTCTAAGTTCTAGGGGACTGATGACCATAGATGTTAAGTCCCACAGTGCTCAGAGCTTTTTTTTTTTTTTTTTTTTTTTTAAGACGAAGTCTTTCAATAGGCATCGTATCGAAGATTCATACCGCATACAGGGAAAGCAGAAAAACGTTGTCTAATAAGTCACAACGCGGACGAAATTGTACGTTGAGTGATTGTAACAAGATGGTCACTGAAGACAAACACTGACAAAAAACAAGAGGACGACAGTCACTGCAGATCTGAATGTCGCACCCGCTAACCCAGTCAGCACCAAAACAACACGAAGGGATCACAACAAGCAGGGAATACAGAGCGAGCTGGAATTCCGAAACGACTTATCAGTGATGTAAATGCCCGATGAGTCTTCATGCACACTGTGTCAAACTGCTGGCCGAGTTTACCTCCCAAGTGTGAATATGGCGGGTGCTGGGAGATCATCTGGGCAGCCATATCTGGGTATTCTATGGGCTCCATGGTTGCTCTGCAAGGTCGCACTATTGCCAAGGATTATGTCACCATTTTGGCTGATCAGGTCCATCCCACGATACAAAATTTGTAAACAAATGGTGATTCGGTGTTCCAAGACAGCAGGGCCTCTTTTCACACAGCTCGCACCTTCAAGGACTGGTTTTGTGAGTACGCCGATGAATTGTCGCATTTCCTCTGACCACCGCAGTCACCCAGATTTCAATAATATTGAGGCTTTGGAGAGAAAGGTGCGTGATAGCTATCAGAAAATGGTTCAAATCGTTCTAAGCACTATGGGACTCAACATCTGAGATCATCAGTCCCCTAGAGTTAGAACTACTTAAACCTCACTAACCTAAGGACATCACACACATCCATACCCGAGGCAGGATTAGAACCTGCGACCGTAGCAGGAGAACAGTTCCAGACTAAAGCGCCTGGAACCGCTCGGCCACAGAGTCCGGCTGATAGCTATCCACTTCTATCATCGTTACCTGGACTTGCCACTATTTTGCAGAAAGACTTGTTTAATATTACCCAGAAAACCGTAAAAAATCTGTATTTATCAATTACGAGACTCCTGGAAGTTTTTCTTTCTACATTTACATCTACATCCATACTCCGCAAGCCACCGGACGGTGTGTGGCGGAGGGTACCTTGGGCGATGTACTTGAGGACAATGTTATGGAAATGGAAGAGGATGTAGATGAAGATGAAATGGGAGATACGATACTGCGTGAAGAGTTTGACAGTGCACTGAAAGATCTGAGTCGAAACAAGGCCCCAGGAGCAGACAACATTCCATTGGAACTACTGACGGCCTTGGGAGAGCCAGTCCTGACAAAACTCTACCATCTGGTGAGCAAGATGTATGAGACAGGCGAAATACCCTCAGACTTCAAGAAGAATATAATAATTCCAATCCCAAAGAAAGCAGGTGTTGACAGATGTGAAAATTACCGAACTATCAGTTTAATAAGTCACAGCTGCAAAATACTAACGCGAATTCTTTACAGACGAATGGAAAAACTAGTAGAAGCCGACCTCGGGGAAGATCAGTTTGGATTCCGTAGAAATGTTGGAACACGTGAGGCAATACTGACCCTACGACTTATCTTAGAAGCTAGATTAAGGAAGGGCAAACTTACGTTTCTAGCATTTGTAGACCTAGAGAAAGCTTTTGACCATGTTGACTGGAATACTCTCTTTCAAATTCTGAAGGTGGCAGGGGTAAAATACAGGGAGCGAAAGGCTATTTACAATCTGTACAGAAACCAAATGGCAGTTATAAGAGTCGAGGGACATGAAAGGGAAGCAGTGGTTGGGAAGGGAGTGAGACAGGGTCGTAGTCTCTCCCCGATGTTATTCAATCTGTATATTGAGCAAGCAGTGAAAGAAACAAAAGAAAAATTCGGAGTAGGTATTAAAATCCATGGAGAAGAAATAAAAATGTTGAGGTTCGCCGATGACATCGTAATTCTCTCAGAGACAGTAAAGGACTTGGAAGAGCAGTTGAACGGAATGGATAGTGTCTTGAAAGGAGAATATAAGATGAACATCAACAAAAGCAAACGAGGATAATGGAATGTAGTCGAATTAAGTTGGGTGATGCTGAGGGAATTAGATCAGGAAATGAGACTCGTAAAGTAGTAAAGGAGTTTTGCTATTTGGGGAGCAAAATAACTGATGATGGTCGAAGTAGAGAGGATATCAAATGTAGACTGGCAATGGCAAGGAAAGCGTTTCTGAAGAAGAGAAATTTGTTAACATCGAGTATAGATTTAAGTGTCAGGAAGTCATTTCTGAAAGTATTTGTATGTAGTGTAACCATGTATGGAAGTGAAACATGGACGATAAATAGTTTGGACAAGAAGAGAATAGAAGCTTTCGAAATGTGGTGTTACAGAAGAATGCTGAAGATTAGATGGGTAGATCACATAACTAATGAGGAAGTATTGAATAGGATTGGGGAGAAGAGAAGTTTGTGGCACAACTTGACCAGAAGAAGGGATCGGTTGGTAGGACATGTTCTGAGACATCAAGGGATCACCAATTTAGTATTGGAGGGCAACGTCGAGGGTAAAAATCGTAGAGGGAGACCAAGAGATGAATACACTAAGCAGATTCAGAAGGATGTAGGTTGCAGTAGGTACTGGGAGATGAAGAAGCTTGCACAAGATAGAGTAGCATGGAGAGCTGCATCAAACCAGTCTCAGGACTGAAGACCACAACAACAACAACAAATGATCCTGTAACGAAAGGCGCTGCTCTCCGTTGGATCTTCTCTATCTCTTCTATCAACCCTGCCTGGTACGGATCCTACACTGCTCAGCAGTATTCAAGCAGTGCAGTTATTTTGAATGCCAACAGTTTTCCACACTTTATTAGGCATGGTTTGGGGTGTTTCCATATTTTTGCTTACCCCCTCTACTGTGCTTACATTCTATTGCTTTTAGCAGGGCAATTTCCAATTACATGCAACTTTCGATAGCATTTCCCCATGAAGACATTGCACCTTAGGTAATTTCACCCGAGCGTTTTGGCTCCGTTTGCACTTTTCTCTTTTCCTCTTTTAAGAACATTTGGAACATATAAATATGATAACTGTTTCGTAAATAAAGTAGAAAAGAAATTACAAGCAAACAATCGTACGGGGCGTACGACGTTACGAGAATACCGACTTTCTCTCGACTTGAGGCGCTGGTGTCTCTCTTGCTGCAAGTTAGGGATATTCGTATATTTTTGGCAGACGAGATACATTTTTTTGTATTACTTTTTGCTGATTCTTTGACCAGCTACGGTTACAACTTCAATGACATAAAGTGCAATTAAGTGCCTCACCAAGAGCCTTAACAAAAAGCAATTTGTCGGCATCGAAGTAACTCGAAAAGGAGCACAGCCTCAGTTGGGGAGGGACGAGGATCGGAATAAGTCGCGGCCTTGATAAAGAAACCATTCCGACACATTCCGTAGGTGACTTAGGAAAAGCACAGCTCTCTTCGTAAAAAGAATGATCGAGGATTTGAATGCATTAGAATTTTGAATTATAAGGGATTTTGAGATTTGTGTTTTTATTGAATTAAATTATTATCTATTTTATTTAGAAAAACGTTTGTTTTCGCGCCGCAAACTCTTCGCTTATAAATAGCTTATTACTATGGAATCAGGTTTTTAATCACAATAAATATCCATTGCAGTACATGTTTCATATATTAACTGCTGCTTTAGTGGCAAGTATTACGTTAATTAGTGTGTCACCGGGTTGCCACTGCGTGTCACGTTAGTGCCGTGTAGTGCTAATATGCTACTGTTCTCGCTGCAGATATCATGACAGCTTTCGAACGAATGTACTACCAGATAACTTCCAGGCAGTTAAGTACAGAACGAGATTTCGTGCGACACATTCCTACCAGTTACCTTTCGCAATGTTCTGCCTCATTAAGCCCGCTCGCTGAAATCCGTTCAGCCGGCTGCTCTATTTTCACATAATTTGTGAAGCTCGAAGCAGCACAGCTTTTGCGTCATCGTCTGATATGTGAGTTTCTAACAGCTTTTTAGACATGATAATCGTCTGAACCAATTACTGAACAAGTTTAATGCGTTTACGTCCTCTGTGGCAAATACTGACAGTCTGACTATGCTCATCAATAATCTTTACAAGCTCATGCATGCTTTAAGTTTGTGTTGACAAAAAGTATGTTGTATTATGAAGGCGGAAACGCCATCTGTGAAACTGACGCTGCATGGAGATTCGTTTTCATTTAAACGAACCAGTAGGCTTATTATACCAAGTTGAATACTGTTAGTCAAGAAGAAACGGATAGTGTTTTTTCTTCAATACTAACAGGAATTCAGAAGCTTGGAATGCAACGTTTGCCCATGTCGATGTTATTAATGACGCATCTTTCGACAGATAAGGGAGCCGCTGTGGCATTACCATAGTAGCATCCATACATTATTATCTGGAGTGATTTAGGTAAACCACGGGAAACAAATCAAGATGGCATGACGAGGATTTGAAAACTACCTTTACAGCATACGAATCTAGAGCTTTATACAGTGTCACACGTTGCATAGTGCTCTTCTTTACTGTTCGTGTTGAACTGTTACGAAGACACTATATGTATACATCGAACGCATTCGAGGAAATAATGCTTAACTATGCTTCCTTCTCCGTCGTCATTGTAGCAGCTGACTTGGGTTGCCTTAGTAAACAATGGTTATGGGCGAGAGTCTGACATTTGTAACATTTTATGTGTTTGTGGAGTACAAGCCCATGAAAAAATTCATGATGTACTGTAATAATACTGTGTGACTGTCGACTGAAAAATAGGCGTGATGAAATCCAGTCTGTAAGTTAGTCGAAATTCTTTGGTTACAGCAAGGTGTGACAGTCTTGTATAGCAATGATTGCCAAGTTCGGTGATTGGAAACATTAAAGGCTCTTGAGAAATGAAGCGTGAAGAAACACGGTCGGCTACAAGTAAGGTGTGCTGTTGTGTCGTAACGCTGTACGTTGCGATATAGAAGGAGCTTAAGACAGAAACTCTTGGACATAACTTCACATTTACGTAACGTGAAAGTTCTGGGGCTGCGACTTGATAGACCCTTCCCGGAACAATGAAGAGAACTGACATGTGTCAATCAAAAAAAGAAATAAAAATAATAACTATGTTACACGAACTTCTTCGGGTCACTTTCATACCAATCACACAAGTTAGCACAAGAAAAACGTGTCTCCACTGCTCACGAAGAGCAGTAAGTTAAAACCTTTCATGTGGCGCCAAAACGCAAACACATCAGGAGCCAAATCCGGTTTGAGAAGCCTGTATATTCCGTAGTTGTTCGTGTGAAGCAAATTGATCTCATATCGTAACCATTTAAAACTCTCAGTGTTTTAGGTAGGCCATTTGGTAGTATTAACACCCAGCCAGCCTTTTAAGAGATTACGGGAGGGAAGCTCTCCTGACAAGTTGTCACCTAAGCAAAAACTGAAAGCATACTCAAATCTGTGTGTGGAAACTTCTACCAATAACTGAAGTAATAATTTGGTCACAAATAAAACTCGTAGAGTTTGCAAGTAACACCACAACCGCACAGTGTTCTAAATTACAACAAATTTGTTGTAACGTGCAAATATATTATGGATATGAGCACTGCAGCGCTCTTATAAAAGTGGAAGATGCCACTGACTTGATTAATATAACGCGATGGGTAAAAGGAGAGCAAGGGAAAACCAGTGCGTGTATCTGAGCATTTAATACGCTAATGTAAACTCATTATATTAATGTAAACTTTTTACGCCTCAAATTCTTTGCTTCAGCACGCAGTACTCAAGTGCTCCAACGCAGACCCAACTATAAGACGCGACAGTTCCCACTAACTCAAGCAAGTGTGTATATAAGAAGGGGCCAACCACTGAATCTGCCGCACCAAAGGCCAAGGTAGACGGTTCTTGCAAATGATCCCATTACAAAATATGAGGGCGAGCAAGAAGTTTCCGTTCTGAGGCTGTGAAGTCCAGAATTGGTATGCCAATCAGGTAAAATGGCCGTGAGCATCAAGGCAATCATCCCACAGACCCACCAAGTTAAAGACACCCGTTTGGTAAAATATTGTGTCCTGCTCCGAGAAGAAGTCCTCGTGCGACGGGAATCGTCGACCTTTCAGGGCGTTTTTTAAGGGGACGAAGGCGTGGTAATCGTGAACGTGCGTTATCATGATTCAGGAGCACTACTTCACAACGGTGGTTTTCGACGGACATGGTAAATCATACACACTCTCCATTCTCCGATGGATGTCAACCGGGTTGGACACATTTGGTAATAACGTCGCCATAGTTCACGCTTCCACGTTTACCGCACTCTCGTTGAAAAGACGCGAATGTCACACTAGTCCACACAAATCGGAGTCGCGCTATGTTACATATACGCTGGAGCAATGCCCTCAAATGGAAACTTTTTGATCGCCCCTGATATCTACAAGAACTGTGTCCTATGCGCCATCCAGTGCACCATCTCTTTCAAAAGCAACACCTCTAACATGAAGAGGAAGATAAACATCTAATGTTTCATTATATCTGCGACATCTCACACTTCGAAGCAGTACTCAATATTGAAGACATGATAAGTGAACCCCTCAGTTTCACTATTCTCCCATCCTACATGGTCCTTTCTACTTCACTCTGCAGAAAGGAGAAGAAGACACGTCCTCTTTAACTGGTTTCCATCCTACAATACAATATAAGAACTTCAATATTGACGGGACTGCTCGTTGCTCATCTGTGCAAGCCTCCAAAAGAACCGTGTCAAAAGACCTATCTCTCTTGAAAACAACCTTCACAGTCGATCTCTGACGTCGACCTTGCATTCTAATCTCCACCTCTCGCGGATTGTTTATAATGGAAAGGAACCAAGACTCCGATCACTACTACCCTACACAGCTGTCTCTCCCTGAAAGAGTAACACCCTACACTGGATCACCAAATGGATGCTCAGTGAGGTAAATTAGACTCTGTGTAACAAACTTGACGTATTCGAACAACAAGACAGTGTCCTACAAAACTGCTGAGGCGTCCATACCAAAATCTTCAGCACATTTGAACAGAAAGTTTGTTCCCTGTTAAAAGGAGCAGTGTCGCTCTTCAATAAGACAATTCGATGCAGCACGAATGTTCAAGACAAAGCCTTCTGCAGAGAACTTCGAGGAAGTTCCAATAGTGAGCCGCGCGGAGCAGTCGCGCGGTTTGAGGCGTCATGTCGCGGATTGCGCTGCCTCTCCCGCCGAAGGGTTCGAGTCCTGCCTCGAGCATGGGTATGTGTGTTGTTCTTAGCATATGTAAGTTTAAGTCAGTTTAAGTAGTGTGTAAGTCTAGGGACCGATGACCTAAGCAGTTTGGTCCCTTAGGAATACACACACATTTTAACATTCGAATATCGAAAGACAAAGCCTGGGGAGTTGATTAAAGAGAAAGAAAATAGAAAGGCAGGAATTTCTGGATTCAATTAACAGCTGCACCTCATATACTAAAATACTGCAGTCAGTAAGGAGGATTTTAAGAAAAGCTAGCACAGTTAAAATGATGGCTATAGTGGGGAATGGGGGACTCACAAGGACACAACACGAATTACCCCCAGGAAATGACAATATTTTCACAGTTTAACATCTTCTCAGAACCAGAGATTAGATTTTCCCATCCACTTGCAAACTACGGAGAAGTTGAAACCAAAATCTAGTTCGAGAAACGAACGATGGGGTCTATAAATGATCCTACCTTATATGGAAACTTCATGCTATATTGACTGCCTCACCTGACATCACCTCAGAACCTGACGTTGTACGTTATATCATGATGGAAAATCTACGTGCTCCATCCAAGGAAAGTCTCATTTCCTCTTTTAACAAAATTTGGTCTTTTGGAACGAGGAATGATTGATCTGCACCCAAGTAGTTATTGTAGGAAGGCCCTCACACGCTGCTCCAGAAAGATGGTCTAAAATTGTCTTATTTGGATATTTGAAAGAAGAGCCCTTACTAGCCTCTTCCAGTATGGATTCAGGCAATTCGGCACAATTGAAGGCTTCTACACATGACTTATTCCTGCACAAACATAATCTTCAAGGTGTTTATTTTGATATTCATCGACACATAACATTACTTGGAAGCATCAGATCATGACTGTTGCTTCCGTGGTCACGTCTCTAACATACTGCTAGCTTTGATTGCAAAAAAATAATTCCAGTACAGAGCCATTAATAAGCGGATACACATCAGAAGGTTTCAACATGTAACAGGTTAGCTAGTTTTCACAGTTTTTTATATTAAGAATGAACTAGGCACAGGTTTTTATCTTATGACAATTTCTAATGTTGTAACGCATTCAAAATGAAGTCTTCTTTACTCTAAACTGTGCATGGGCGCTAATAACCCCGACAATGAGAGCTCTAAACTCAAACATCGAAGTAACCAAGGAACAGCTTTGGACATAGCTACCTGTCTAAGGAGATAAACAATAATATATTTCTAAAAACGGCCTTCAGAAAGACTTTTCTGGATTCATCTCCCGTGCTGCACCTCTTAAATAGAGCACCGACTTTTTGAAGATGTGCAACTCTGTATCGTCATATTTTCTAATTTCTTATAACATTCATTCCCACTGCTGAAGTATTCGTACATAAATGCAATGTCTTGAGAAGGTCGTGTTAATTCGAGCGTGCGACTGAAATAATTTTGATACAAATCATTAGTATCCTTCTATGGCCATCCAACTTTCCATCTACATTGTAGTGAGTAGTAAGTTTTATAAGTCTAATTTTAATGCAGGATCGTATTTATTTCCTGAAGTTTCAGAATTTCAGCCGGATAACGTCGACTCCTTTCACCGATATTACAGCTGAGAACCATTTAGCCATCTTCAGGCGAGTGTTTTGCAGTGAAGGTTGCTAGTTCTAGTCGCTACTTTTGTATCAAAAAACGGCGCATAGACGCATGCGCAAAGGCAGTTGCTATGTGAGCGACCTCTGTCGAGTTACGCGGTCTCTTCGAATACTGCTCCATCTACGGCGCGCAGGCACATGCGTAATGTGATACTACATACACTCTCTCTGTCGGAATGAGCACTCGCGGAGTTAAAATTAAAAAGTCAAAATTGATGATATTAAATGGCGCTAGACGTTCATTGGTCATAAAATGATTTCTTTCGCAACTCCGGTGACTTTATTAATAGACGGAAGGCACTGCGACTCAACTAGTCGGACTTACTCGTAAGCTTCGACGTTGTCTCACTTTCCACATGGATACCTCTTATGGATTCATTGTCATTCATCCGCAGTAAGTTCGCGTTCTTTGCAGCTTCTGAATTCTATCTACGGGAATAGGAAATTTACGATGAAAGTGGAGAAGGGCGGCTGTCTGCCACTTCTGAACGTCTTGGTCAGACGAAAGTGGATGGATCATTGGGGCATCCCCGTATGCTCACACACACAGATCCGTATTTGCAGGCGTCTAGCTGCCAACACTTGTCACAATATAAGGGCGTCCTTCGGACCTTGGTGCACAAGGCACATGTTGTGTCTGATGGAGACAGCCTTGAAAAGGAGCTGAAACACCTACAATCAGTGTTCAAAGATAATGGATATTCGCCGCATCAGGTAAGCACAGTTTTAAGGAAGAAGAAACGAGAACACCCTAAAGAGCAAGACGACAAGGAGCGGATTAAGTCCACGGCGTTGTTCACGTAGGTCGTCAATGTTCCGTCGAAATTAGGCAGAATCTTAGGAAACCATCATGTCGAAATAATCTTTCGCCCACCTACAAAGACTTGTACTCCTCTCGGTTCGGCAGGTTGGAAACTACAGAATAATTTGTCAGCATTGCAAAGCTTACATTGGTCAGACGACGTGTGCAATGCGTGAAAGATGCGTTGAACATGATCGCCACACTCGCCTTTCGCAGCCCAGTTAGTTAGCCATGGCCGAGCATTATATTTCCACAGGACGTTCCATCGATTACTCTGCCACGGGAATCTTGGCCTCGACGTGACCCTTTTGGGATTCAATTATTAAAGAACCTGTGGAAATACATTTAGCGCAAGATGGAGCAGTATTCGAAGAGAGCGCATAACTCGACACAGGTCACTCATGGAGAGGCTGCCATTTCGCATGCGTTTTCGCCCCTATTTTTGGTACAAAGGTAGCGACATGAACTAGCTACCTCCACTGCAAAACACTCACTTGAAGATGTTGAATGGTTGTCAGCCGAAATATCGTGGCAGGAAGTCGACGTTACCCGACTGCGATCGAGAAACTTTATGGAATACTCTTTTCGCCCGGAAAACGTCGAGAATCGCAAGATCCCATTTAATAGCTCGACTGTATTCCGACTCTAGAGCTGAACAGCAGTATTATAAAGTTATTAACAAAATGGCAACTGTTTTCTCTTTTGACTCTCCGTCTGAACATTTTGATCCAAGATTTTGTGGTTTTGCTGAACCACCTCTGACGCATGTTGTGGTGGATCTTAAATATTCCACCGCTGTTACCTTCGCTCGTGTTTCTTCGAATAAGTTAGAGCTTACCTCTAGTGACCTAAGTTCTCATTCTCCAGCTTTTTTTTTTATCTGGCGGCAACATACCAGCGACTTCGAGGTTGGAAGACCCACAGAAAATTAGTTCGAGTCTTATACTGTTGAGCTCATCGAAAACCAGGAATGTGATCAGAGCAGTTTCTATTAATGATGCGCATAACACTGCTCTATGAAGTGAGTAGACGAATCAGAATGTGAATGCCATGGCTCTGGACAGAGTGGACTGGGCCACAGAGCACGTATAGGACAAACAAACATTGAAAATGGTGTCTAGCAATTCATCGTGTCAATAACATTTCTCTTGGATTCATCATGTGAGGTAGTGATGTTGAAACCACAGTTCGGCCGTTGTGATTAAAATGTTTGACTGCTTTTGTAAACCACTGTGTGTGTAGTGTGACCGTTTACATAAAACGAGGCCATGGTATATTCTTCTGTCCTCTATAATGAAACTGAGATCGATGTTTTTGTACAAAAATGTTATGTTTCTGTGATTTTAAAAGTTCTGTAATACCACATTCATGCCTAGCGATATCGCAATTTAACAACATAGCCCAGTTTAACGTAAAATCATATTTCTTTCCCTCTCATAAGTGGAAACTGGTTAGTTAGACAGGCGTGAACGATTCAGTCTTGTTTTGAAATTTGGTAAGTCTCTAGAAGAAATAAAATTAGGTAAATTAATTAGAGATACGTGTTAAACAAAAACTATTCTCGCAAATGGTTCGTTTCGCAGCCCCTGCGTGTATAATACAGTCACTCATTAAGGAAGGAAGATTAGTGTTAAGGTCTCGTCGATATCTATGTCATTATAGACGCAGCACAAGCTCAGATTGTTTCAAGGATGCCAAAGAAAATTAGCAGTGACCTTTGAACGGAATCATCCCGACAGTGGCCTGAAGCGATTTAAGGAAATCGCGATAAAACTAAATTTGGATGGCCGTACGCGGATTTGAACCATCGTCCTCCAAAATGCGAGCCCAATGTGTTAATTATTAATGAACAAGTAGACTTAAGCTGCATTAACCTGTTCCGATTCAATCGCAACTCGAGGTAGAATGTTCAAGAAGATTAGTATGTAGCGTAGGTAGAGTGACATAGAGAAACTGATTAAACAGCACAGCATATGTAAGTGGAATGATCATAGAAATTGTCATCCTTGAAAATGGTGCAAAGTAAATAAAACCTTTCAGCCCTAAGAAATAAACATGATGTTAGACGCATCACACGTGACCTAAAACATAAGAATGATGAGCTTAGATTCCGAAGCGTAGTGTACTCTGTTATTAACAAAAGTAAGCTGTTTGAAAATTCGCTACGAAACATTTATACATTTAATTTGTGTTGCTGACTGTAAGTCATATGACTTTCTGAAATATTGAGATAACATGTGATGGTCCATATTGAAAAATATTCCATCATGTCAAGTTTCAACAATAAATTTAAACTCAGATATGGGAGTGCAGAGTTAATGTTGCTGATGTATTAATGGTACATTATCTATTGACATCACAATCTACAGTGTGTGCCACCGAACATAGATAACAAGATAATGTTGATGAAGTCTTCGCCGATTAATTAAAAGCTGCAGAATTATTTATATAGCCACCCCGTTTCCATCAACATGCCCAGAATGTGCACAGGACTGCCGTCGGTGAAATAAATATCCGTATGCTAATACCGTATATACTGAAATAAACAGTAGGGAATAGATAAAAGAAAGCTGTTGATTCTAGATTCAGTCATTGCCAGAAAAAATTTCTTTTTTGATATGATATTTACGATGCTACAGAAGAATGAGAATGCTTCTGAAACGCAAGAAACTTTATAAAAATTAGATACATCGGAAAGTATGTTTTCTGTGTTTCAAGTACCGTTGTAAGCCCGTAACAAAATTGCGGGTGGTACGAGTGTAACAAATTCAATTGGCCCGAACCGATACGATCTGTTAAAATTATTATAGGCTATTTCCGACAACCTTTTTCGAAAATTGGACATTCTTCCGTGTATTTAAAGTATGTTATTTACACATTTATATTTTAGTTGTCTTCTTTTATACATTACAGTACATTTACAAACATATTAATTATATGAGATGAATTTTAGTCAGTTATTTGTACGTTATTCCAAGGAAGACGCTCCAGCCTCTCAAGTTTGGACTTTTGCTGTTGCCAGAAAGCTCTGTAGACGATTTTTTCAATCACTGCTTCAACAACATAATGACTAATTGCTTCTTACATTTTTATAAAGTCATCCTAGAATAAACGATTTCGTGTCTGGTCTGTCACATGTGAAATCGAACGAGAGGTTCATATAGCCCACTGTAATGACAGTTTTTCAAAATTCACTTTCGACATGATTTCAGATTTGTGATTTATATGGTTATTTGTCTTATTTTATTTTTAATCGTACGTGTCAATGATAGTTAGAGTTTAACATCTTTCTGATGGCAAGGTCATTACGGTTTGGGGAAAACGGAGAAGAAAGCGGTTGTGATTTGCTTAAGGAAAAGTGTCACCTTTTCAGTTCTTGTGATTTAGGAACTCCGCATAAAACCTAAATCAGATTTGCCAGATGAGGTTCGAACGCCATTGTTCCTGGAAATTAGTCGAACGTCTCAAGCACTGAATTCTTAGGTTTTATTTGCAGATAAGATGCTGTTGTTGGTTTCTATTGGCTTTCTTAAGTCTCTTCGTTTCTGGGTACTAATTTTGTTTTAAAATTCTTCAAAGACTATATAAGCGTTCAGAAGAGCACAGCCACAAAATAATTTGTGCAGGCTTTTCAGAGACACTCACACTTGTATGTTTATTAGTATTAAGAAAGGAGCACAATTAGGTAGAAGCAAATTGTTACCATAATGCAGTTTGAAAATCGTCTTTGGCCTGTGAAATACACTTCTCAGTATGAACATCTTTCTTTAGCATTTCACCGCGCCTGTTGTTAATATTTCTGGTACATCTCATCTTGAAGAGTTATCGCTAGAGTCTACCGCTGAAGATTGCTGGACATCTTTCTGGTGCTCTTTCGTAGATTAAATACGCCTCTCATGAATCACAAAGTTCATCTTTCAATCTTTCCATCATTTAAGTGCAATGGAGTAATAAAATTATAGTATATTTACTAGAAGTAAGTTACAAGTGATTAACACTTTAGGAATGACTCATATCGTTAAACAGGCCGTTATTAGTCTTGGTTCAGTCAGTTTCACAAAACTATGAATCTCTGAACTTAAATACATTGGCGACTATTATGCCTGCAAAGCAATGCAGAGACGTCATGAAGGACCACATTTTTATGACAGTAAAACATTACACAGAAACCAATGAAAATGGTTGTTTGATCTGTACGGTTCATAGATTTTCTTGGCGACAAACAACAATCAAATGATTTCATACAGTGTCTTAATTTATAGCTATCAGAATTACATTAACAAGTAAAAGCCTATAAAGCTGGTAACGTGGTAAGAGAGTTTAACGTCGATCCAAAACTTACAAACCATATAAAAATTTTGCAGTTATTTAAACCAAACTAAGCTCCTGCTGAAACGGATGTCCGAAACCTTGTCATGCATACAGCCGTTATATGCAAAGTTAGAATAGTGTTTACTCTGTACAATAACATATTCCTAAACTGCTCTAGACGAGTAGAAAACTATCGAGTGTTATCTCTTACTTAACGAAAATTCTGTCACGTGTGAACTATGTACCCCATTTACACGGTGTAAAGGGTTCCAAAGAGTAACAACTTCCTTGAGAAGAAGACTCGGCCGCAATACGATATACAGAGTATTCTCACTACAGATTAAGCCATTAACTCGAAGGACGCTTCAAAGGATTGCTGCAGAGAACTATATAGATATTCCAATTCATAATTACTTTTTCCAAGTCAATTCTTACAAAAAAAGTAAAACTAGCTGCCAGACACCGTTTAAAAGTGTATGAATTCTATTTACTATTAAATTTAATAAATAGCGTTATTAGCAATGGGTAACTGCCGTGTTTACGTTTTTGTAAGAATTAACCTGTATTCGTGTGCTTCCAAAGCCTCACCATGTCTGTTTTCGACAAAATAGCATTACATTCTCCTCTCTTGTAGTCTTCTTCCTTGCGTATTTCTTGAGGAAATTCAAAACTACGGTAGAAAGAAGTTAGTTATTTCGTTAATCGAGAGCATGAGCCAGCAGAAGACAAGGCGCGCTGCTGGAACACCGACAACGCGCTGGGTACTCACCTAGCAGAAGAGCGAGGAGCAAGACGGAGTTCATGTTGGTGTCAGGCGCGCACTGCAACGTTAGCCAGTGTCCAGTCCCAGAGGCTGACTACGGACCAGGCCGAAGAGGTGGAGGGAGCTAGTATTTCGAGCGGTTCCCGCATATTTGGGGCAAGCTGAGCCTCGGAGAGAGAGACGGAGGCCGAGAGAGAGCGCCACCACCCCACCCCGCCCCCACGCTTTCTGCCGATGGGAACCTTCGTGCATTTTCATTCGCTACGCTTACAAAAATAGCAGTATAGAGAAAACTTGCCGTTTCTTGACCTTCAAGGACGCGTTCCCGCTCCCCCACATTAAAGCCAGCATTTTTAAATGAAATGTAGGTAAGTGGAGCGTACTCGACAAACAAGTCTAGAGTGAAAAAATTACTCACCTGTTCCAGTCTTCACTGAAATAAGGTGTTCGCTATCCTAGGAGTGTAATAGTTGCTTAATATGTTAAGTGACATGGAAAATATATTTCATTGTTTGATGAACGCGTCATAGTTATTTCTTGAGCTACATAGTGTAGTTTCAACTCTTCTGCTACAGTTGCCGTTTGTACAACGATAAATTATTATGTATCTCAGGCAACACACGAATAATTCTCAACACTGTAATGTAAATTAATGGGAGTGACTCGTATATTTTTCCAAATAACGCTTATCGTCATATAGAGTTAATTATAATGAAATTTCATAAGTTTATGCAGAGAATTTGGTGAGATACACTATTTTAGTCCAGGTAGTTACGACGTCGTGTCCTCGAACAGCATAACACGCTAATTATTTTACGCGAATTATTTTTAAATATCACGATAGTGTGGCCATAATTTCCCCTGTATAAAGTTTAAAGTTTTTGCTACATTTTCTTCACTGCATTCGAAGATCACTTCAACAATTAGAGAAGCATAATGGTAAATATCTGTAAGTTACGAATGCACCGCGATAAAAGGAATTTGTGTTTGAACTGAAACGTGAATGTAAGCTCGTGGGGAATAACCTGGTGCTTCTAGTGGAGGTCCCTCTCATAATTTAAGAGTAAAACTGAAAATTATAGAACGATATGCAACAGGGTACTGTTATAAGACAGTAGACACGTATTTACCAGACTATTACAATGTACAGAAGATTTATAAACAAAAACTTTAAATATCCGTGAGAGGACACTGAACTCATCAACGAACATGACCGGTCTCTGTGATATTACTGATTAACTGATGTACGACTTACTCAGAATCAGGGACTTCATGCTATTGGACACCCATTATTTTATGACACGTTTCTATTCTCACGGCTCAATATATCTTCAAAATAAATTTCTGAATTCAAATAACACGCGACATTCTTTAGAGAAAGCTTTAGAGAAAAGATAGTAACTCAAAATTCCTGTAATTGTAGTAGATGGCTTTAGCACACCCCGAATTTCCGGCTGAAGGTATCATATGTTGGCACTGCGACCTGTACTTGTTACGCTACTGAACTTCCTAACTTTAGAAGCTGTACAGGTATCAGTACTCTTGGACAAATTACTTTCTTGCAATAGCTGGCCCGAGACTGATCCATATCCAGCACTGTATCTGTGTATTAGTATAAGTAATTAAATTGATGGTGCCGACTTACAGTAGCAGTCAGGTCACGACCGGTCTGCTGATTTGATGAAATAGAGTTAAAGTTTTATTCGATTTTGCAAATGTAAATTGCACACTAGAAAGTGGTCGTACTAGATCTAAACATGTGCTGGAAAATGATACTTAGCGCGATTGCATCTATGCCAAGATGTCACACGGAGTAATGTGGCACTGCCGGTACCACTACTTTTTTTCCTCGCAGCCAAACCAGCGGGACCATTTGCAACACAAGATCGACACAATTACTCACGTCTGCCAACATGATTGCATCTTGCAGTAGCAAAGTAATTTCACGACAGCCGTCACGGCTCTTCACATGTCATATCAGTGACCCGGACTGCTTTCAGTGAGGGGTACTCTATTAACATAATAGAAACTGATAGGTGATTAATCAGTCTCAAGTACAGGTGAGTAAAAGGTTGAATACTTAGCGCAGATCAACTCATAAAAGGACTTGTCCTCTCCCACTGGTATTCGACTTAGGGTTTTTCAATATACGTGGTGGTATGAAAGGGTAATGTTGTTTTCAACTCCGTCATAAACAGATCTTTCGCACGTAGAGCTGAGTGACAACTAATGTGTTACGTCCCACACATGTACACGCATTCAATCTCAGCATCAGCAGTTGCAGCTGCCACTTCGAGCGCAACTACCTTCGACATTTGCCGCCTTAGGTAATGTTCTCATTAATCTGGAACTCTGGCGATATAGCAAAGGTCCACACACACACACACACACACACACACACACACACACACACACACACACACACAATCGTGAACCAAAGTTTATATAGGTGCCAGAGTGCTCCGGTGAAATTCTTAGAATATACGTTCAACTATTTCCGGGAAGATTTCTACAAAATTTGCAGCTGGATTTAGAAAACCAGACCTACGTCTCTATTTTAATGTTGTGCTCTCTGTTTGCTCCAAGTACATCTTGTGAAATTTGCGAATGTCACAAAATAGTTTGGATTTTTTGCTTACGATTTTGCACATACAGTCACACTACCGTGAGAACTTTTTTTTATATAGCTGACGTCTAACTGTGAAACAAAAGCGAAGTGTTCGGCTGGTCATGATGATTCGGGCCTGCATGTGTAATAGTTAACTATTTTGTGTTTTCTAATAATGATCTGTATTGGTGAATTTGCAGTCGTCACACACCATAGATTTCCTACATATTCGCAAGTCTCCTGTGTTTATTATAGTGCACATGTTTCTGACAATCTTCTTTGATCTGTGTGCAACAGTAAAATGATAATTTGGGGTTTTTTATCGTCCACTATACACTGATATAAGTGAAAGTGCAGCTGGCTATTACGACTACCGCACGTATAATAATACCTGAACTTATGAACCAATATACGTGATTTTTTTGGTGATGTGTGCTCGGTGATGTTGAAATTAGCTAAATGGAAAGTGTAGTTACGAATAGAGAATATCATCTATGAGGAAACGAATTTTCTTTCAAAGTCATTTGGAATTCAGTAGCTCCAAAAATATTTAATTTCAACAAGAATTTTCTTCATATTCTTTTCATACCGCGTGGTTGTTTTACATATGAATCTCAACGTAAAAATGCTGTAGGAAGTTTACAATATAGCATTGCTTCGACACTGTTACGGTTATACTCAATCGGGTTGTGTTATTGCTTACTTGTTGCATTACTAACCGTTCTCTAAAAATTTTTAGTTTCAATAGAATTTCCTTAATTACTTCTACCCATTTACTATGGTCATTGAGCGCCACATGAAGCAGAGTTCCACGCATGGTGCAGGGAAGTGAACCTTTGTACCTCACAATTCCTTTACATTTATTCTAAACTACCTCAGAATACGCATCTATCTGCTCGATACAATTTGAAACGAGACTCATCCGACCAGGCAACATGTTTCCAGTCTTCAACAGTACAATGTCAGTATTGACGGGCCCAGGCGAGGCGTAAATTTTTGTGTCGTGCAGTCATCAAGGATACACGAGTGGTCCTTCGGCTCCGAAAGCCCATATCGATGATAGTTCGTTAAATTCTTCGCACGCTGACACTTGTTGATGGCCCAGCATTGAAATCTGCAGCAATTTGAGGAAGCGTTGCACTTCTGTCACTCTGAACGATTCTCTTCAGTCATCGTTGGTCCCGTACTTGCAGGATCTTTCTGCGGCCTCAGCGATGTCGAAGAGTTGATGTTTTATCGGATTCCTGGTATTCACGGTACACTCCCCACTTCATCGCTAACTCGGAAATGCTGTGTCCCATCGCTCGAACGCCGATTGTAACACAACGTTCAAACTCACTTAAATCTTGATAACCTGCCATTGTAGCAGCAGTAACTGATCTAACAACTGCCCCAAGACACTTGTATAGGCGTCGCCGTATTCTGCCTCTTTACATATCTCTATATTTGAATAAGCATGCCTATATCAGTTTCTTTGGCGCTTCAGTGTAGTAACGA
Organism: Schistocerca gregaria; assembly: GCF_023897955.1. NCBI lineage: Eukaryota > Metazoa > Arthropoda > Insecta > Orthoptera > Acrididae > Schistocerca > Schistocerca gregaria. Next base: position 470,071,911 of record NC_064931.1, read on the forward strand.
GATATGGAAAATCGGTTCAAAAGAGAACGCGCAAATGACGTTAAGCAAAGATTAGTAGCGATTCGTGCGTCTGTGAAAAGACCTATGCTCAAAACATGTAACTACTACCACCGTCATAGCTTACCAAAAGATCTGGCAGAGAACCCGATAAAATTCTGGTCCTATGTAATATCGCTAAGTGGGTCTAAGGCTTCCGTCCAGTCACTTGCGGACTAGTCTGGTCTTGCAGTTGAAGACAGCAAAAACGAAAGCCGAAGTTTTAAATTTCACATTCACCATCTCATTCCCGCAAGATAACTGAACAAACATACCGTCGTTTGACCATAGAACACTCTGCCGTATGGACGACATATTAATAAGCATCCTTAGCGTAGAGGAACAACTGAAGGAGTTGAAAACAAATAAATCACCAGGTCCGGATGGATCCCAGTTCGGTTTTTAAATAGTACTGTACGGCACTAGCTCCTTACGTAGCTTACATCTATAGCGAATCTCATGCCCAGCGCAAAGTCTCAAGTGACTGGAAGCAAGGATAGGGGATTCCTGTGTATAAGAAGGGAAAAAGAACGGACCCGCAAAATGATAGACCAATATCTCTAACATTTTCTTAAGTCAGCACGGTTTTAGAAAGCATTGCTCGTGCGATACTCAGCTTGCCCTTTTCTCGTATGACATAGTGCTAGCTATGGATGAAGAGAAACAGGCAGATTCCATATTTCTAGATTCCCGGAAAGCGTTTGACACGGCGCCCCCTTGCAGGATGTTAAAGAAAGTACGAGCATATCGAACAGGTTCTCAGACATGTGAGTGGCTCAAACACTACTTAAATTATGGAATCCACTAGGTTGTCTTTGACGGAGAGTGTTCACAGACAAGGGTATCGTCAGGAGTTCCCCAGGGAAGTGTGATAGAACCGCTATTATTTTTTATAAATATAAATCTGCGATTATTTGTTGATGACGCTGTGGTGTAGGGTAAGGTAACGAAGTTGAGTGACTGTAGGACGATACAGGATGACTTACACAGAATTTCTAATTGGTGTGATGAATGACTGCTAGCTTTAAATATAGCAAAATGTAAGTTAATGCGGATAAGTAGGAAAAGCAAACCAATAATGTTCGGATATAGCGTTAGTAGTGTCTTTCTTGATACCGTCAAGGCGTTTAAATATCTGGCAGTAACTTTTCAAAGCGATATGAAATTGAATGAGCATGTGAGACGGTGGTAGAAAAGGCGAATGGTCGACTTCCGTTTATTGGGAGAATTCGAAGAAAGTTGCCTCATCTATAAAGAAGGCCGCATATAGGACGCTAGTGCAACCTATTCGTGAGTACTGCCCTAGCGTTTGGGAACCGTACCACGTCGGTTTAAAGAAAGAGGCGGGCTGCTACATTTGTTACTGGTGGATTCGAACGCCCCGTAAGTGTTACGGAGATGCTTGGGGAGCTGAAATGAAAATCTCTGGAGGGAAGACGATGTTCTTTTCGAGGAACACTACTGAAAAAATTTTGAGAATCGGCATTTGAGGCTGACTGCAGAGCGATTCTGTTGCCTCCAACATACATTACGAGTAAGGAGCACGAAGATAAGATACCAGAAATTAGGGCTCACATGGACGCATATAGGCAGTTGTTTCTGCCTCCTTCTAGTTAAGGGTGGAACGGGAAAGGGAACGACTAGTGGTGGTACGGGAACTCAGCCACGCGCCGTAAGGTGGACTGCGGAGTACCTATGTAGATGCAGTAGATGTAAAAATGAAGAACAAAGCTATGAAGGTAGTGCAGGAGGCTCTTAGAAGCTTATTTTTCTAAATGGGCCAAACTACGATTTGTGAAAAGATGAGCAAATAAGTCATATGGACGTATGGCCGGAAATGCACTGTGTCTATACTGCAGTATATTTTTTAATTCATCATGCTTGCATATCAAAGTGATGTGCACGACATACTGTGATGGACCACCGTTCGACAAGGTTTTCGAAGTAGCTTCCACGGGGCCTTGAAGCATGCGCTACACCGACGAAGCAGCGACTGACGCACACGATCAAATGAGTCATCCTGCAAGTGAGTGGCGTCACGTGCAACATGAACGCGTTCCAGAGTTTGCCCGTCCAGGATGGTCTCCCCTCACACTCTTTCAAGTGCCCCTGCAGGTAGAAATCTAAAAGGCGGAGATCCGGCGACTGAGCGGGGCGTGCGATTGGACCACATCGTCCGATGTATCGGCAGAGGTAGATGCTGTCGAGCTGCCTTCGCACGGAAATGAGCTGAATCAGCATCATGTAGTAGCCATATTACCCTTCGAAACATCAAAGACACGTCTCGCAGCAGGAGAGGCAGCGTCACACGCAGGAAGTGTAGGTGTTGTGGAAGAACTGATCCCATGAGGCAGTCGCCAATAATCTACGTCCTCACACTGAGACTAAACCGTTGCTAATGGTTCGCTGCCATGATACAACGGGCATTCTCCGTAGCCGATTGGTGGTTGTTGTGAAGGTTGACGATACTGCCTTCGTAAAGATAGCCTCATCTGTAAATAAGATGGATGACAGAAAGCTCAGCACCTTTCTGGTTTGTGCGACGAACCAGCGAATAAACCACCGCCGCGGAGGTAACTTCGTAGATAGCAACTAGCGTTGCAAGTGATACGGATAGTGGTAGTTATTGCGGAGAATGTTTTACACGCTCGTCTGTCTTACCCCATGCAGGAGAGCCAAATGCCTTTTGCGGATGCCGCGGTCGTATTCTGCAATGTTTAACACTTGTTCCTCCGAGGCCTGTGTACAGACGGGGCGCACCTACCATTCGTGGTTACCTACTCCCGTAAATGAGCGTGTCACATGCAAACGATGGATCAAAAATGGTTCAAATGGCTCTGAGCACTACGGGACTTAACATCTGACATCATCAGTCCTCTAGAACGTAGAACTACTTAAACCTAACTTACCTAAGGACATAACACACATCCATGGCCAAGGCAGGATTCGAACCTGCGACCTTAGCGGTCGAGCGGTTCCATACTGAAGCGCCTAGAACCGTTCGGCCACACCGGCCGGCCCAAAAACGATGGAAAAATATTGCAAACTGTTTATGGAGGGATTGATGTCGGCTGCGATAATTTTACCGTTATACTTGTTCTTCCGCCCGTCCATTGTAATTTACTTGTCTGTATGTAAAGATGATGTTGGTTTGTTCTGGTTGATATACCGGGCCATCGTCTTTCGGAGGTGTGTTACGCGATACACGTACAGCCCTGAGTGAGTCGGCAACAATAGTGAAGCGGATGCTCCCCTCAAGCGAAGTTCGAGAGCGCAGTCGTCCTGGACAGCATTACTACCCTTCTGTATGTGGAGCTAAAACACTAGAACCGACAGAATATTCGCAGTTGCCTGTTATGTTCTCATGTGTACATTTACATTTACATGATTACTCTGCAGTTCACTGTTAAGTTCCTGATAGAGGGTTCATCGAACCGCCTTTAAGCTACTTCTCTACCGCTCTATTCTCGAACAGCACGCGGTAAAAATGAACGCTAAAAACTTACCTTGCGAGCTCTGATTTCTCTTATTTTAATATACTTTCAATCACAGAAACCTAAACTGTCAGAGACGTTTTATCTCCTCCATAAAGTAGAGGTAACTCTCTTGAAATGCCTTTCGAGCCATATGTCCACACGACCTTTGTTGCTCCTCATCCTCTCAGAGATAGTTGCCTGCAGTTTGTCACCATTCACCAAAATCATCCTCTATAAAGTCAGTCATTAAATGCAAGTATAAAGGGATAAAGTACAAAGAGCCGTGTCGAACAACTTAACTCGTAAGAGTTATTAGACAAAGGAACTAAACAAAAGTATGATACTTTACAGAAGAATGGGCCTATTGGTTTAGATATGAAATGAGTAACAAGTGCTAATAAGAAAGCTATTGTGGATGGAATTCGTACTGGAACCAAGAAGAACTGTTAGAAAATTAAGGACTACAGAAAAGTTAAATTTCGCTTAAAGACATAATGCGTATGCAAAGGTATCACAGTACATAGAAGTATGTAAAAAGACTAGAGCTACATAAAAAAACTAAACCTGGTAGGGAAGAGTTTGTAGTGGTTTATTAACGTGAGACTGTTACTCTACCATGAACTGTGCCCTTACATTGTAACAAATTTCATAAAAACGTTCACATCTGTAGAGGACGAGAGGTTTTCTATAGACGTTTCATTGCTCTCAGTGCGAGGCAAAAACAGCGGAGTTCTTGCGCAACGTCAAGGAAAACGACATGGCAGAAATACTTTGAGCAGTCGATGGGATCAACATACACTTGTGAGTACTCAAATGGGACCTCGTTTGAAGGAACGAATCCCTAACTGAACACATTTGGTAAGGACACAATTTTGTAGATCCATTCTCCTTTCTATCGCATCAGACTCATATACACTCCTGGAAATGGAAAAAAGAACACATTGACACCGGTGTGTCAGACCCACCATACTTGCTCCGGACACTGCGAGAGGGCTGTACAAGCAATGATCACACGCACGGCACAGCGGACACACCAGGAACCGCGGTGTTGGCCGTCGAATGGCGCTAGCTGCGAAGCATTTGTGCACCGCCGCCTTCAGTGTCAGCCAGTTTGCCGTGGCATACGGAGCTCCATCGCAGTCTTTAACACTGGTAGCATGCCGCGACAGCGTGGACGTGAACCGTAAGTATAGTTGATGGACTTTGAGCGAGGGCGTATAGTGGGCATGCGGGAGGCCGGGTGGACGTACCGCCGAATTGCTCAACACGTGGGGCGTGAGGTCTCCACAGTACATCGATGTTGTCGCCAGTGGTCGGCGGAAGGTACACGTGCCCGTCGACCTGGGACCGGACCGCAGCGACGCACGGATGCACACCAAGACCGTAGGATCCTACGCAGTGCCGTAGGGGACCGCACCGCCACTTCCCAGCAAATTTGGGACACTGTTGCTCCTGGGGTATCGGCGGGGACCATTCGCAACCGTCTCCATAAAGCTGGGCTACGGTCCCGCACACCGTTGGCCGTCTTCCGCTCACGCCCCAACATCGTGCAGCCCGCCTCCAGTGGTGTGGCGACAGGCGTGAATGGAGGGACGAATGGAGACGTGTCGTCTTCAGCGATGAGAGTCGCTTCTGCCTTGGTGCCAATGCTGGTCGTATGCGTGTTTGGCGCCGTGCAGGTGAGCGCCACAATCAGGACTGCATACGACCGAGGCACACAGGGCCAATACCCGGCATCATGGTGTGGGGAGCGATCTCCTACACTGGCCGTACACCTCTGGTGATCGTCGAGGGGACACTGAATAGTGCACGGTACATCCAAACCGTCATCGAACCCATCGTTCTACCATTCCTAGACCGTCAAGGTAACTTGCTGTTCCAACAGAACAATGCACGTCCGCATGTATCCCGTGCCACCAAACGTGCTGTAGAAGGTGTAAGTCAACTACCCTGGCCAGCAAGATCTCCGGATCTGTCCCCCATTGAGCATGTTTGGGACTGGATGAAGCGTCGTCTCACGCGGTCTGCACGTCCAGCACGAACGCTGGTCCAACTGAGGCGCCAGGTGGAAATGGCATGGCAAGCCGTTCCACAGGACTACATCCAGCATCTCTACGATTGTCTCCATGGGAGAATAGCAGCCTGCATTGCTGCGAAAGGTGGATATACACTGTACTAGTGCCGACATTGTGCATGCTCTGTTGCCTGTGTCTATGCTCCTGTGGTTCTGTCAGTGTGATCATGTGATGTATCTAACCCCAGGAATGTGTCAATAAAGTTTCCCCTTCCTGGGACAATGAATTCACGGTGTTCTTATTTCAATTTCCAGGAGTGTATAATATTTCACGGTGGTGCATGACAACACGTCTACTGTAAACTGCGCGTACACTGCTACTGGGTTGTTCGATTGCGGTGAAATTTTATTTGGTTAAGAGCCCTATGAAGTAAGCGACAACGATTGATGAATTAAAAAAAATTGTTTTCCGTGATTTCCCTAAATCGTTTCAGGTAAATTCCGGGATGGTTCCTTTGAAAGGGCACGGCCGATTTCCTTCCCCATCCTCCCCTAACCTGAGCTTGTGCTCCGTCTCTAATGACGTTAAAACACACTAACCCTAATAAATTAAAATTAATATCTTGGTTACTAACACTCATCAAATTTTTTCCTGTTGCTTCTGTAATAAACATCTGTTTCACCTTGAAAGAGATTGACCATTATATTGGAGTTAGACGCTGACAGCTTAGAGATTTCACTTACAAGTCTCCCCCAGACTCGACTTCTGTCCACACATTACTTGAGGAAGTTGCATTTTCAAAGTGACGCTGATCCTTGAAGTGCGGAAGACCACTGTCTCTAGTAAACGTGACACACCACTGATAGATTTGGAGTCTACCGTAGCACTAGGAAAACGTAATTTTGTCATACATGTTTAAATTTCCATGACACAAAGGCGAGAAAACTATTCACGCAACTGTCCATAACATATTACAAATAGATACTTCGTTAGTATTACAATAAATTTTTACCCTTTTTCTAGGAACTATCATACGATCTAACTAACGTCATACCAGCGTACCAGAGAGACGTAATGAAGTGTGAGCGATAAACTGAGGTATTAAGGTGTAGACAAAAGATCACTAGCACCTGATGGTATTGGAATTGAGTGCAGTCTAATTACCGAGCATATTTTAAATTTATGTAGGACTGAACTGACAATTTCCTGTATCTGTTACTCCAAGGAAACTTTAAATCTTATACACGTTTGATTTTTGAATGAGTAAAATGGGCGTTTATAAACAGCTGAAAAATTAATATGAGTATGGAATGTTAATATGAATATTAAATGCAGCATGTGTAATCAGCAGATGATAATAGTTAAAGTATGATTATAGAAAAGAGAAATTTTGTAAAGAGTAATAGCAAAATTTTCTAGAAACTACCCTCCATTTAATCACGTAAAGAGAAAAGAGAAGATAGTTAAGGGAAAATTTTGAAAAGAATTCAAAAGCAATAATAAAAAAGTTTACTTTACTTGTTGTGCTGCCTGAAAGAAACTGGTACTTAGACGAACTGTATAAAACAACTAATAAATAAAAATTACAAATTCTATTTCAGGATAGACATAGACCAATGACAGATTCAATGCGCAACAGAAACCGGAACAGTGATCTAAAACATCACGAAAATAGTGAACAAAAAACATCTGAGTTCCTCTGTTAGTGATGACACAAAATAAGACTAACATACACCAAAAGAGCTTTTTCAGAATAATAGCATTTTGCTTATACGAAATACTGACTTTTAATTCAGGAAGGAATTTCCGAAATCATGCAATTATTCTGAAGCACGTGGTGTATAGAAGTCGGGAATGTACGTTGCATTATTTCATGAGACACTGTGATACAAAGTTAAGATTGCATCAAAGAGAACTGCAATTGCGGAGAATGAGATTCGGTGATTACAGAGATTACATTCGGCCATTTAGGGAGCAGAGAATTACTACAGACGCAAAGGTTGCCGAGCAGGTTATCTCTCGGCATTGTGGGTCATAAACCTCCACAACGGCAGTGCGCAAAATAATAACGATCTAAGAGAACAGAGTTGAACCATAATATCTGCTGTAATTGGTATGTTTGTTGCGCAAAAAACAATTTGTGACTGCTGAGAGTAAATTTTAGTATTCAAGTAATAACGGATGTGGAATGCATGAATAAAGGTACTGTTACAGATTTATTTGAGCTGGAAAAATGAACAGTTCGTTTCTGATGTTGATAACAGATTTGCAGATAATATTGCGATTATGCTGTTTCTGTTAAACACATAGTCATCAGAAAAACGACTGAAGAACGTGATACAGGGTGTTTCAAAATTACATGACAAAATTCGAGAGGTTGTGGAAAGTGTCTTGAAGAACAAAATGAGGATGAGAACCCGTGTCCGTAAACGTCATCAAACTCCGCTACAAATCGTCGAAGTTATAGGATGATGGAGAGGGATAAATGAGTAAATGAATCAGTTTGAGATAAGAAACCCTGGCCGGGAAACAAACGAGTCGAAGTTACAAGCGAAAATCGTTCTCATACCTCTGACTGTTTTTCGTAAGACTGTAGGATATGCAACTTTCAGAGGTGTTTGTATGGGCTAAAACAAGAACATGGGCTCTAAAATATATACCTTAAGAGCTGTGACCACTACTTCAATAGCCGCGCGGGATTAGCCGAGCGCTCTTAGGCGCTGCAGTCATGAACTGTACGGCACGTCCCTGCGGAGGTTCGAGTCCTCCCTCGGACATGGGTGTGTGTGTGTTTGTCCTTAGGATAATTTAGGTTAAGCAGTGTGTAATCTTAGGGACTGATGACCTTAACAGTTAAGTTCCATAAGATTTCACACAAATCTGAACATCTGAACTACTTCAATAGCGGAGATGAGTTCCGCGGTAGCGAAATAAACAACTGCTCATAGCTCTTAAAGTATGCATGTTAGTGCACATGTTTACTGAACTTTTTTCCTTGTTTTGATCCATATTACCACCTCGGAAAGATCTCTATCCTGCAATCTTAGCAACACCAGTACCGGTACATGTTTTCCACTGTCAGAGGTATCAGAATGATTTTCGCTAATAACTTTCGACTCTATCGTGTCCAGACCAATGTCCCTTACCTAAAACTGATACACTTATCCGTCTCCGTCATCCATGTAATTTTGTAACATCATCACGGAATCACCCTGTATCGCATACTTACACAAGCGCCCGCGCCTATAACTTCTACGGTATGTAGCGTCGTAGGATGACGTTTCCGTACACCGGTTCCTACAGTCATTTTGTTCCTTCAAATACCTTCCACATCCCATTGAAAGTTTGTAGGTGTAATTTTGAAAAACTCTGTATACATGGAATCAAAGAACGCAGCTGTTGTTTTATGGTGTCAATAAATGGTTAAATATTGAATAAGCTAACAAATAATCATAAATTGTATTCCGATAACCATGCATTCTCTACAGATGTGTTTCAAGAAATAAAATGGCAAATTTCGCGTATCAACATTTACTGTCTGATATGTGCAATAAGTATGATGAAAAAACCCGGCAGGTATTTTTATTTAAAAATTCCTTGTGCTATTGACTTACGATGTATTCGCCATAATTGATCGATATCATAGAACAGAGAACTGATTTATAATTTGGATATTTCCCTTGCAGCCTTGTCCCAGTCTCCTGAGTACAGCAGCGAAGTTTAAAAATTTCATTTTTAAAGAAAACAAACAATGAAGAGCTTACATGCACAGACAAGCAGTAACGCAAGCCGCTGTCCAGTAGGGATACATCTTATTTGATCTGGAAAAGCATTTGCGTGAATGTTGCAAAGGAGGATGATAAATGTAAAGAACTGTTTTTTAAAACTGTGAAGTGTCATGGTGGTTTCATGGTGATTCATGATCCGAAAAACCTTGCCACGTTACAGAAGTCTCTGTTTCATCATTTTGCTCAGTGTTAATGAAACTTGTAACAGAAAATATGAAAAATTGTGCAATTAGGGTGCAAACCATCGTTCATACAGAAGTATATAGCCAAAAATGAGAATTTTTGCCTCTTATAATAAGTTAATTTTTTTTTAATGCCATGTCAGATGATTAACATACTAGGATAACAATTTAGTTTAGCGGTAATAAACGCCATCTCAAAAACAAACTAAGTTGGGCTCATTGCCAGCAAACGATTGAAAGCAAGATCATAAGTGGTTATTCTCTCTCCTGGAGGGATTCGACATTAAATTTTGACTATAGAGAGCACTATTCAGTCTATCAGAGAATCGTCTTCATATGCGCGACAATAGTTTCGTACTTTCCAACAGGAGTGGAAAAGCTATTAGTTTTACAATTTATGCTTTACCCACTCACATAAGTGACCTTTGGTACACTTGTGTCAAGAGATCTTTGACATATACGAACAGTATGAGACATTGTGACAATATGTTCGGGCCAGACAGTGATACGTGACATAGTGACGTGCATGGAAGTGGGAGGCACTTACTGTTTTTGTTATCTCTCGCCCTATGGCGTGCTAGTTAATGCATAGTCTGATGCCCCGTATGGCAGTTTCGTATTAACAAAGGCAGCCCATATTGTGAATAAGCTGTTCAGAGTGGCTTGCGATGACGCCTCTCATTCCAACACATTTGCGTAAATCCACTTTTAAGTAGACTTCCTATTGCTACAACATACCTCACTAACTATGATACAATACGTTTACCTTCTTTCCATTAATTGACTTCCACTAATGGTTCTACCATCAGAGAGTACGTCGAATAAAGAACTCCTTATTGCAGATATCCAAAACATTAGAATGTTAAGATGTATCAGGTCGCGTGGCGTAGCTCGACAAGACTTGCGTCTTTGAAAAGAGGAACGAGATCGGCAGCTGCAATATGACGCACGGAAAGTCTTCTTTAATTAAATAATTATCCTACATATACAGAAATTTGTTATACTTGCCAGCAGGAGGACACAGATCTGTTGCAATAACCCGAAGGCCCACTTATTAACCACTTGCTAATATCAAGCCTCTTATAATATACCACGTGCAGATGGAACAAGTAGATCCAAGAGAGGAGTGTCAGGGCATTCCCATCTGATCCCAAAGTAGCTTATAATACTTTTTCGTTGATATTACACTGTCCAACTCAAGTTAAAGAGTTAATGGAAATGAGAGTACACACAAAAAATAATATCACTGGAACACATGGTCTATTTATAACTACAGTGTCGAAAAAGAATTAGTACACCTGGAAAGACGACGTCGATTTTTATTCGATTGCGGCACATGCCATCTGGGGGATAGTAGATGTGCTGATAATGATTTCAACAACTTTCGCCAGCAGGTCACGTAGTGCCATAATTACCACTGTGCCATCTGCGCCTACCTCTTAATATGGAATGCTCACAGTCAGAAGGTTCAGTGTGGTACAAACGTGTGAAGCAAGCATGTAACCATGCCACGAAGATGCACTCGTGTCTGTGATCTTCCGAGTGTCGGGATGGTCGTTTCGGAACATTGGCACACAAGTTGGACGTGCTGCGTCAGGTGTGCAACGATGATGGTATCAGTGGTTACGTTAACATTCTCATACCAATAGACTAGATTCTGGACGTCCACGCAACACAGACGGCTGCCAGGATCGTCGTTTTGTAAGGGCAGCAGTGGCAAATCGTTCAGCTATTACAGAACAGGAAAGAGGGTTAATGAGCTCAGTCGTATCAACACGAAATGTTGCGAACCGGTTATTAGCAGTGGCACTACGGACATGCACATCCTTCGCCCTTCTTCCACTCACGCCACAGCATTTGCGTAAACGGCTCGACTGGTGCCGTAAAGGATTACTTGGAGGGTGGAATGGAGCGCCTTGGTCTTCAGTGATGAAACCAAGTTCTGCCTGCACGCAAGTGATGGTCGCCTGCGCCTACAACATACACCTGGTCAACACTGTCTTGTAGAGCACAGTCTCGTACGACGTAGACCTGGTCAGCACTGTATCGTAGAGCGCATTCGTCCAAGACACACTGACCCCGCAGCAGGCTTATGGTCTGAGGTGTGACAAGCTACAACTCTCGTTCAGTTTTGGTGTTTCCGGAGGGGACGCTGATCAGTACTCGGTATGCGCAGAACGTTGTTAGAGCTGTTCTTTTCCCCTTCTTGCAACAGGGCGGTGACATGTTGTTCCAAGAGGATAATGCTCGCCCACACACTGCCCATAAATCTCAATGTGGCCTGTAAGACATGCTACAACATCCCTGACTAGCACTATCTCCGGACTTGCCCCCGAGCACGTGTGGGATCTGATGGCAGAGAAGAGATTCCTGCGACTCGTCAATCAACAACTCTTACGGAAATATGTGAACCGGTGGACCAGGCGTGGCATAATATATCCCAGGACAGTATTTGCCATCTATATGATCGAATGGGTGCCACAGTCAGGGCATGCACTGCCGCCCACGGAGGCTGCACCACATATTAACATGTATGTTTCCACATGGATCGATACCTGGTACATCACAAACGACTGTGATGTTGATCTGTAAATGTAATCATTTCATGTACTCCATATGCACTGACGCATCATTAAATCTCGACTGAATAGGAAACGTCTAAAAGGGTGTACTAATTTTCTTTTCCGGTAGAGTATAATGGGTAGTCAAATGAAAAGGAGACAAACGGTAAAAAACGATAAGTAAACTGTTCATTGTTTCAAAATTATTCGCTATAGCTGTTAATCCCACTGTGAGACAAGACGGTCGATGCTTTCGTGGAAAAATGCTTGCGGCTGCCGACGGAATTATGATAGTATACAAGCGTCCACTACTTCATCCACAGCAAATCAACGGTCACGAAAGTCTTTCTTCATGGCTCCAAAAATATGGAAATCGTATGTGGAGAGATCGAGACTGTATGAGGATTGTGTAAGGACTTCTCAGCGAAACTTCTGCAGCTTAATAAAAACGCCAAAGAATGTTGCCGGATGGCATCATTTCGTTTTCAGGATAATGACTGCCTACATCTTGCCAAGGTTGTTTCGAGTACCTTGCAGAAATTTCGCTGGGAAGCCCTTACATATCCCCCAGCATAGTTCTGATCTCTCACCATGTGATTTCCATATTTTTGCATCCCTGAAGAAAGACATGGGTTCCTGAGAGTGTTTTCGTTCTATAGTTGCAACTACAAGGAAATGCGTGTTTTTTTCACCAGACACGTTTCTCTTTATTGATGTAAAGCATCATGAGTGGTCTATAATTAAAGATATTTGTATGCTTTTTAGTTACGGACACTTGTACCCGTCGATTTGTTTCGCACGAAGAGGTTGGCGCCAAAGGCAACCGCAAACATTTTCCATGGAGGCACTGACCGTCTTGTGTCACAGTGGAATGAATGTACAACTATTAACAGTTAAGGCGATCACTTGCGAGATAACAAACAGATTCCTTTTTTTATGCATCCTCCACATTTGCATTTGATTGCTCCTTATAATTTAGCATTTCAAGTACGTTATGTAATAATAAACACACAAGAGAAATATTTTTTCTAGACAAATATGTTTGAAAACATAACTAACTAATTTGATCACTTCGAATAATCTTCCAAGCCTAACAACGAAGTTTTACTGGTTAAATAAAAGAGCTCCGTAGGTACCACAGCGGTTTTCGTTATCGATAAGCGTCTTACAAATGTGGTACGATTATTGTAGAGTGAAGGGATCAAGAGTGCTTGTAGGGGCCCTGGTTGAGCCCATACTGTGGCGGGATGACGGACCATGAAGCGCAGTGGAGTAGGCTGGCCTCCACTTTGGGCGCTAATGTTACAACATTAGTGGAATAAGAATTTATTATATTAAAGTTTACAATCATGTATTCTTCTCTGTGTAGGCGCACAGACTGGCGGCAAAGCAGCGTACGGCCTCTGGACTTTTAAAGCTGACTCACAAGGGAACCTCCCCATCGCACCCCTCTCAGATTTAGTTATAAGTTGGCACAGTAGAGAGGCCTTGAAAAACTGAACACAGATCAATCGAGAAAACTGGAAGTTGTGTGGAACTATGAAAAAAATAAGCAAAATATACAAACTGAGTAGTCCATATTCAAGATATGCAACATAAGGAGTGTGTCAGCTCAGGAGCGCCGTGGTGCCGTGGTTAGTTGAGTAGCTGCGGCACGAGAGGTCCTTGGTTCAAGTCTTCGCTCGAATGAGAAATTTTTTTATTTTCAGACAATTATCAAAGTTCAGGCACTCACGCATAATCAACTTCGCTCTCCAAAATTCCAGGACATTTGCTTGGACATTTGCTTGCACATATGCAGGATTTGACGGTCTACACATGGAAAAATTTGAAAACGTTAAAAACATATGTTTTGACAGAGCACAGGGAAAACTGTGCGACTGTGAAACTGTTGCACTCATTTGTTTTAGTTTATGTGACAAACTCTTATGTTTTCATCACTTTTTTGGGAGTGATTATCACAACCACAAGAAAACCTAAATCGGGAAAGGTAGAAGAATTTTTTTACCCATTCGCCAAGTGTACAAGTTAGGTGGGTCGACAACATATTCCTGTCATGTGACGCACATGCCGTCACCAGTGTCGTGTAGAATATATCAGACGTGTTTTCCTGTTGACCTATATGACCTTGCGATCAAATGTTTTCGGTTCCCATTGGAGAGGCACGTCCTTTCGTCTACTAATCGCACGGTTTTGAGGTGCGGTCGCAAAACAGACACTAAACTTATTACAGTGAACAGAGACGTCAATGAACGAACGGACAGATCATAATTTTGCGAAAATAAAGAACGAAAACTTTACACTCGAGGGAAGCCTTGAACCAAGGACCTCTCGCTCGGCAGCTGCTCACGCTAACCACGGCGCTCCTCAGCTCACATAATCCTTGTTGTTGCCTAACTTGCGCATGGACTACTCAGTTTGTATATTTTGCTTTTTTTTTTATAGTTCCACACAACTTCTTCCTGTTTTCTCGATTGATCAGTGTTCAGTTTTTCAAGGCCTATCCACTGTGCCAACTTATATCTAAATCTGAGGGGAGGTTCCCTTGTCAGTAATATCTGGCAATCGTCGCCCTGTAGCGTCTGGCTCACGTAGCCAAATCTCTAGCAGGTGGCACGCTGCGTTGGCGACCGACGTACAAAAGCCGTTGCTGCCTAGAAGAGAGACTGCTTAATTACCTTAGCAGTCTCGTAGACATCGAAGGGCTGTGCTCGGGTAATCTCTCAACAGCTCTGCACGGTGTGGTGATGAACAATAAGATAGTCCTTGAGACGTCGGTGGTCGGCTGCTCACAACGACAGAATACAAGAGACCAGACAGGTAACAGCCTCGAAGCCGGAATCATCTTGGCAAGCGGTAGCAACATATTACGGATTCGGTCTTATATCTGGTGTATTGCAACGTAAAGATGGAGCGCAAAGCCCAGAAGCCTGCTTATTTATTACTGTTTGTCTGAAGCAATGATGTAAAATCTGGCCGGAAATGACTGAATGTGGCCCACTTTTCTGGGATCATCAACGGTCTTCACCTCCCCTCTATTTCAAAATAATGGCTTTCAGGGCTGAGTTTACGGTTTACGCCTGCCTTTCGTACGAGGTGAGGCAATATCGTAAGAGTTTATTCTGCTTTCTGCAATGTTGGCGTCTGCCTGTTTGTCGTTTTGATTGCGACACGGGGCATTACCCGAGACAGCCTTGGCTTCGTGCTAGCTGCAGAGCTGCATATACACGTTCTATACTGAGGTAACAAAAATCATTGGATAGCCATATGTACGGTTGATTGCGACACGGGGCATTACCCGAGACAGCCTTGGCTTCGTGCTAGCTGCAGAGCTGCATATACACGTTCTATACTGAGGTAACAAAAATCATTGGATAGCCATATGTACATATGCAGATGGCTGCAGAGTCGCGTACACAAAGTATAAAAGGCAATGCATTGCCGAAGCTGTCATTTGTACTCATGTGAAAAGGTTTCCGACGTGATAATGGCCGTAAGACCGGAATTAAGAGACTCTTAACGCGGAATGGTATTAGGAACTAGATGTATGGGACATTCCATTTCGGAAGTCGTTAGGAAATTCAATATTCCGAGATTCACAATGTCAAAAGCGTGCCGAGAATACCAAATTTCAGGCATTACCTCTCACCACGGACAACGCAGTGGCCAATGGCCTTCACTAAACGACCGACAGCAGCGGCGTTTGTGTAGAGTGGCCAGCGCTAACAGACAAGCAATACTGCGTGAAATATCTGCAGAAATCACTGTGGGACGTACGACGAGTGTATCCGTTAGGACAGTGCTGCGAAATTTGGCTTCATGGGCTATAACGCCAGACGACCGATTTGAGTGCCTTTGCTAACAGCACGACGTCGCCTGCAGCGCCTCTCCTGGGCTCATTATCATATCGGTTGGACCCTAGACGACTGGAGAACTGTGGCCTGGTCAGATGAGACCCGATTTCAATCGGTAAGAGCTGATGGTAAGGTTCGAGTATGGCGCAGACCCCACCAAACCATGGACCCGAGTTCTCAACAAGGTACTGTGCAAGCAGGTGGTGGCTCCATTATGGTGTGGGCTCTGTTTAAATAAAGCGGACTGGGACCTCAGGATTTTCGCTATTTGGAGACCATTTGCAGCCATTTATGGGACGTGATCGAGAGGTCAGTCCGTGCGCAAAATCCGGCAACAGCAAAACTTTCACAGTTATGGATGACTATAGAGGCAGCATGGCTAAATATTTCTACAGGGAACGTCGAGTGACTTGTTGAGTCCATGCCACGTCGATTTTCTGCATTATTCCGGCCAGAAGGAGGTCGTACACAATATCGGGAGGTATCCCATGACTTTTGTCAACTCAGTGTACAACGCAAAATAACTTTTTAGAAACACATAACACCATTTTCTAAGATGTAACGTCCTGCCTTCGAGTCTTTATCGTTTCGCATGTGAGAGCGCATTAGGCTATGTTGAAAAATGCCGTGCCAAACAAGCACACTAACTATTTCTCCCGTCCGATTCACTGCTTATAGGCTATCACTACCAAGAACAAATGTGATTCATTTCTGAATAAGACTGACATCCTTTGCTAATGGATCCAGATCACTTGTGCTATGGCATCTTATAAAACTGTATTTTGTGGTATAGCAACATTTTGTGACATTGATGAAGTGGCACGTATGATAAATTTGCTAGCGCACCGAAAGAAAGGAATGAAGATTATTGTGAAACGTCCTATCGACAACGAGCTCCAGCTCAAACCCAGATTAAGGAAGGAATGGGAAGGAAATAGGCCATGCTCACTCGAGAGAACCATCCCGGCATTAGCCTAAAATAATATGGGAAATCATCGAAATCTTAACCAGGATCGCCGGACATGTATTTGAACCTTCGTCCTCCCGAATGCGAGTCCAGTACTGTAACTACTGCGCCACCTCGCTCGGATAGTTCACAGTCATCTTGAATGTGTTTCCAACCGGAAATGTAAATACAATTGTGCAACATGGAGGCGTGGTTGTCTTTGGTCAAATTAATGACGCCATAATTTCTGACAAGGGTGAAGTGTCCATCTACGACGAGAGCAGCAGGATAATCTTTCATGGTTTCACATGGAGCAAGAGGTGGCAAAACCACTGTGCAAAAATGTCTGTTTGAATTCATGCCTCAAGAATGGCATGTATAAATGGAACCTAGAGGGGCATCATCTATTAATTTCATCTTCATATTCTTCCATCGGAAGATTTTTAGAGGCGGTATGAAATATCCCGAAGGGCTCATACATGCCACTACAGTAATGAGTGCACCCGTTTCACAGTCTGTAGAGAAGTGATTTGCTTTTTTCACTTCAGTGTAACAATTTTAGTGTGCTTATGGTGCACAACTGTGATACCAGTTTAGTCACAGTTAAACAAACTGCCTGAGTTGCTCTTGATTGAAGCTAAGGCCAGCTTATAAATATCAAAAAAATTGCTGACAGTTTCGGTTGTGAAATTCTAAGCTCTGCCGAATGTAAGTACTTGGGGAGACCTAGCAGGGAGTTAAGCATTCCTTTTTAGAAAGTTGCGTGGTAATTTGTTGCCAACTTGCATTTTTTCTATAGAAAGTGGGTTTGCAATGTTATTTTTTTTTGCAATTATTTCTACAGAGACCATAGAACTACTGTTCCATTTGGATGCAGTAATTTTTGAAGTCCTCTTCCAGTGCTTGAGGAAAAATAAGTTTCCTTCCTATTTTGGTGTCCATAGCTTCATTTGGGCATTTGTTGTCTTTAACATAGCGTTCCAATGTTCTTTGAGGAACACCGAAGATGCGTGATGATTTATAGCTCCCCATTTCTTTACCGCCCATAACTAAAATGACAGCCATCATCTGTTTGGGTTCCGAACTTCTTATACGTGCCATCTACAAATGAAGCGTAGACCGTTGTTAGGGACTCTTTCTCTGTTTCTATTAAAATACTTTCTTTGGTATGCCATTCAGCATACAAAATGAAAACATGTTAACATATATACGTATAAGTAGGATTTATTTAAAACTAATTTTATACAGAACAAATGTGATTAAACATACATTAAGGTGAATTTAAAGTTGCAACGAATAATTTGGGATCCCAGTTTGGGAGAATCATATTAAGAATACGAGGCTTCCCGAAACTGAGGAACCAGCACGTGCAAACAAAACATGATCCATTGGTGCACTTCGCCGGCCTTTGTGACCGAGTGGTTCTAGGCGCTACAGTCTGGAACTGCGCGTCCGCTACGGTCGCAGGCTCGAATCCTGCCTCGGGCATGGATGTATGTGATGTCCTTAGGTTAGATAGGTCTAAGTAGTTCTAAGTTTTAGGGGACTGATGACCTCAGAAATTAAGTCCCATAGTGCTCAGAGCCATTAGTGCACTTCGCAGTTCGTGAACAACAAAACTATTTGTCATTGAAATTCTAAAACGGTGTAGATTTAATGTTTGTATACTTATTTAATCATATACTCACCACTTATAATACATTTACAGTTTTCTAAAAACGAAAAAAAAAACCTTCAAGAACGTGAACAGTGCTTTCCTGCTCGTAACAACACAATGCAATGTGTGCAATGGCACTATTTTGAACATATGGGCTTCCAAGTTCAGTCACATGCCTGTTCTGTAGTTCCAATACTCATCGCATGATGGCACCACGTTCTTGACATAAACACATGATGCACGGTATGGTACGTAATGGTACAGCTTTAAAACGCATCTTTCGATGATTTTTATCTCGATCTCCCCTGTCCATCACATGCCGTTTTCGTCAGACTGAAACAACCGCAGCGGGAAACTGGAATGTTTACAAGTTCAGGGTTGACGGACACCAGAGTTCGCGGATCGTATGTATAAAGCAACTGCCGCTGACACATCTTGTGCAATGGACAGTATCGTCGCAACTTGGAGCAGCTCCTGTAGAGCACACAGGTTAGATTTCATTGGCTCCACTGTGGGCGTATCGTGAAGCGGAAGACTTGAAATGATCTGAATTTCAAACTTGTTTTACATGCAATCGGTACATTTTCCACATGGCCTCCTCATCGAAAGTTTATCTAAATGTTCCCTCTACAACCCTAGAAGCCGGTAATAAAAATTGTGAAGCTCCCTGTATCAGTGAAAAAGCCGACTTCCTCGACGAAAATGCGGAAAAAGTAGTTCACCTGGTTAACTACTCTCTGCACAGTGTCGAGACTAGAGTGATGGCATAAGGCGGAGGCGTGTGTGAATCTTTTCCTGATTCACCAGCTGACATATTCCCACGAACAGCACATAAATTATGGGATTTGTGTGAACCTTCCCCTGTAGTACACTTGCTTCGTTCAAACCTACAACGTCCGACACAACATTCGGATTTAGGCCTTATTGAGGGTATATTTATACATACTTTGGTTTGTTTCGGCCAACGGCTTTGCTGCAGTGGTAACACTAGTTCCCGTCAGATCACCGAAGTTAATCGCTGTCGGGCTGGGCTAGCACTTAAATGAGAGACCATCCGATCTGCCGAGCGCCGGCCGCTGTGACCGAATGGTTCTAGGAGCTTCAGTCCGGAACTGCGCTGCTGCTACGGTCGCAGGTTCGAATCCTGTCTCGGGCATGGACGATGTGTGTGATGTCCTTAGGTAAGTTAGGTTTAAGTAGTTTTAAGTCTAGGGGACTGATGACCTCAGATGTAAAGTCCCATAGTGCTTAGAGCCATTTGAACCCTTTTTTTATCTGCCGAGCGCTGTTGGCAAGCGGAGTGAACTCAGCCCTTGTGAGGAAAACTGAGGAGCTACTTGAATGAGAAGTTGCGACTCCGGTCTCGTGAGGGCGGCGTCCTGGCGACATACCCCTCCATATCCGCACCCAGTGACGGCTGTGGGCTGAGGATGACATTGCGGCAGGTCGGTACCGTTGGGCCTTCATGGCCTTTTCGGGCTGAGTTTAGTACAGTTTCGTTTGTGTCCCATTTAAGCTTCAAATACACGCCACATAAACCAAAGAAGAAAGATAATAAGCAGCTCAGAGGTTATAGAATGTTGGGCAAAGCATTGTAATGTAAATGTTAGTGTAACGAATGGCATTCTGAAATTTTTTGATGGAAGGGTTATGACAATGCGCCAGACACTGCAAATTTAACGATATTAATTCTTTCAGACTAACCATTCGGATTTATGAAATGGTTATTGTAATATGTTTATGCGGTACATTGATGAGTAAAAATAGGGAGACAACTGCGGGCAGATTACATTCATTCGGAGAATTTAACGTCCTCTTTTAAAAGATTATAAGTAGGGGAGAGATTGGCTGAAGCTGCAGCCTGGCTCACCGTTCGTGCTTCAGGTCTCATGTATTTAAGTTATTTAAGTGGAAGAGTATATCATCACACACTGTTGAGAAATATATTTGCGTGAGTGCTCGTAGAGGCGAGTGAGTCATGCTGAACTTAGTACACGCAAACATTTTCTGAAAGGCTTACGTACAGGCAGCGACAGCAGAAATAGAAGCAAACGGTTACCGGAAGGCAGGTTGTTCCCATCCAACCGTCAGAATTTCCGTCCCCATGTATTTGCTGTTGTAGAAGAATTAGTTGATCGTACTGAGAATAGTTTAGACAATCTATTGAAGATCCACAAGAAGCAACTTCGTGGGGATCTAAGAAAAAAATAAATAAATAATGAACAAAATAATAAAAAATAATAAAAAAAAGTCGACCATTAAACAGTGGCATCCAAAGAAAGTACTGTTCCTAAAACTCCAAGATCTACATTTGTCGTGGCAACAAGCATCAACCCTCCTACAGAAATTAAAAGCCAAATAGGTTCCAGAAGATGCCGCGCTGGCTATGCTCAGCTGATCACTGGGTCTCCGTATAAGCATCAGTTAGTGGACTCAAAACAAAGGGTGGTAACACCGAAGCGAATTGGGAACGCATGACGTGGTACTTGTGGAGCAATAAACCAGGTACCTAGACGTGACAAATCGACTGGCAACAAATGGAATACCATTAAATCTTCATCGGAGACTGAAGCAGATGAAACTGAAATGTCTGATGAAAGCGAAAATAGTGACGACAATGAAGACGCGGAAGGTATCTATTGTGTTTAGGACTCTCCTCAGACGATCACGATGGAGAGAACTGGATTCGGTGCTCAAAATGTCGAAATGTCCACATGCTGGCTCTGCAAGCAAGATACACTCCTGGAAATTGAAATAAGAACACCGTGAATTCATTGTCCCAGGAAGGGGAAACTTTATTGACACATTCCTGGGGTCAGATACATCACATGATCACACTGACAGAACCACAGGCACATAGACACAGGCAACAGAGCATGCACAAGTGTAGGAGCCAGTGTAGGAGATCTCTCCCCACACCATGATGCCGGGTGTTGGCCCTGTGTGCCTCGGTCGTATGCGGTCCTGATTGTGGCGCTCACCTGCACGGCGCCAAACACGCATACGACTATCATTGGCACCAAGGCAGGAGCGACTCTCATCGCTGAAGACAACACGTCTCCATTCGTCCCTCCATTCACGCCTGTCGCCACACCACTGGAGGCGGGCTGCACGATGTTGGGGCGTGAGCGGAAGACGGCCTAACGGTGTGCGGGACCGTAGCCCAGCTTCATCGAGACGGTTGCGAATGGTCCTCGCCGATACCCCAGGAGCAACAGTGTCCCTAATTTGCTAGGAAGTGGCGGTGCGGTCCCCTACGGCACTGCGTAGGATCCTACGGTCTTGGCGTGCATCCGTGCGTCGCTGCGGACCGGTCCCAGGTCGACGGGCACGTGCACCTTCCGCCGACCACTGACGACAACATCGATGTACTGTGGAGACCTCACGCCCCACGTGTTGAGCAATTCGGCGGTACGTCCACCCGGCTTCCCGCATGCCCACTATACCCCCTCGCTCAAAGTCCGTCAACTGCACATACGGTTCACGTCCACGCTGTCGCGGCATGCTACCAGTGTTAAAGACTGCGATGGAGCTCCGTACGCCACGGCAAACTGGCTGACACTGACGGCGGCGGTGCACAAATGCTGCGCAGGTAGCGCCATTCAACGGCCAACACCGCGGTTCCTGGTGTGTCCGCTGTGCCGTGCGTGTGATCATTGCTTGTACAGCCCTCTCGCAGTGTCCGGAGCAAGTATGGTGGGTCTGACACACCGGGGTTAATGTGTTCTTTTTTCCATTTCCAGGAGTGTATGTTTGTGATAGGTCTCGTTGAAGGTGCTACAGGTACCTAATATCTGATTACTTGGTTTATGTAAAATGGTCATAAAACGTCCCTAAATTAGGAAACCATTTTTAAGAGAGTTAGTTTTGCAGGATTATCTGTTTTGCAGCATGTATAATGTAAATGTCTGATTATGCATCATCACTCTAACGTATTAAATAAAGTATATTAGTGTTCCTGCTAACATACACGGTTTTCATTTTCTTCTATAGCCTCCTTACGAAAAACCTCTGCGAATTAGGCGATTTTCGCCTACATATTTGTACTAGTAAGAAACAAGTCTGAAATGGCGCTCGATTATATCCAGGAAATGACCGATACCGTTGATATTCGAAACATTTGGACCATTACATCAACCTTAATTGACCATTGTGTCACTCAAGCCAGTGTAGCACGATTATGGCTTTTGGTCAGTTGTAATCTAGGACAAACGCCTCCCCAGGGGCGCCGTATTAAAGAAAGAATGATAACAGCATTTACCAACAATACTGATATGGTCCGCCGCCATCATGTTTCCTTCATTTCTATAAAAATGTGTAGAAAATTCGTTTATTGAAGTTGACAGAAATGAAACATGATGTCGAAACCATTCTTTGAGCATATTGAAATTCGTGTTATAGCCTACTTACACTGATGAGTATGAAATAGAGGATAAAAATATATTTCTTTGCTGCAACTGTTTTCGAGTGGAATAATCAATTAATTTCAAAGTATTAAGATAGCAAATTTCCTCTAACATCTTTGTCTGACAGTTCTATCAGTCTAACTCTATTTGTAATACTCCAAAACATCAACGGACGCTAACCGCTAACGTTTCTTCCGCTCTTCTTTTCTTATTTCGGCTTGTTCCAAATCTTACATGTAGTTTTAAATTGGTCATGCAGTTCTATCTTCTGAAGTAACCACTTCCCAATGCTGTTGTTAATAAACGGTGCGTCTTTAATATTTTTCTATTCGTTGACCTGTAACCACACGACACACATCGAATAATAAGTCCTGTGATGTTCTTGATCAGAATTGTACTCATAAGTTTGTAGTTTACCGACAAGGGGACCGCGCCTAATCGTCATCACCGATTCCGTCTAGATGTATGGTATATGTAGCGCTTAGCCAGAGATGAAAGTGACAGAACTGGAAGCTCCATATGACCAAGCTCTTTGACAAAATAACATTTCTGGCGCGGGCTGCGTGAGGCATCACACATTTATGTTACCGCTGTTCGCGTGCCGCGGTTGGTGCAGCGGAAACACCACAGAATGGCAAGCTGAGGGTCACGGGATCGAATCCCTATACGGGAACTTTTTAAATTTTTACGTTCCTGACGCTGAACATATAGTTCAATAGGTTGTATTTATTAATATTTTCATAAAAGGCACGAAAAGAAAAGGCAAAGGAAAATTTAGGGTTGGAGATAAATTTTGAGGAAGAGATTACATGACAAAAAACAGTTGACGATTTTCATATGCACAGATTATATTCACTGTAAAAACAAGGGAAGCTATAATTTTCTTGTAACAAACACCATCACCGGCTTCCGAGGTCTCGGGCTATTGGCGCTGCCATGAAAGGCGGATATTGAGGATTCGTATCTCCTCTTGGGCGTGGGTGCGGGTTTCGTACGTCCCATTACTGTGCATGAGCAAGTGTTCGTACAGAGATTCAGTTAAAAATTGCAGAAATTCCACGTTGCGTTCTTTTGTCACCACATTTATCATCTATATTTTGCTGTTGTATTTAATTAGGCTTTCTTTCCGTTGTAGAAGGATTCTCTTCAAATGTTGAGAAAATTTGGAGCCGTGCAGTTGAAGAGGATCACTTGAAATTATGTTTACTGAAAAAGTTAATAGTAAACTTAATAAGCAGCATATCATATCATCGGTTGTAATGTACGCTGTCAAGGAGTTTGGGAGGGAGATAAGAGTAAAACGACGCTTTTAATTTAAATGGAGGTCAAAATGAAAACAAGAGGATTGGAAAGAATAACAGGCATAAGCGAGAGCAGACTTGGCACGGAAACATTGTCATGGAACACATTTCTTTTAAGCATCGAACATGGGGGACAAACTTCAGCGTAGAATCTTATTAACTACATTGCAATCATTCTTCTGAAATCTGGATATAAGCTTTATACATGATTACTCATAGTTCGCCTCGCCACATTCATCGAGACTGTCTTGCTAGAAGAACAGAGAGGATTTCGCAAGGTTATACCCTGTGTAGATAATGGTCTTGTCATTAAACAGCAACTGAGGAAAGAGGAAATTGGAGCTGTAGCGTCTATATTATATTATAAACTATGTCAAAGTCGTGGCCAGAGTACTAAGAAACAAGCTATGGGACTTCATGGACAGAAGCGCTATCCTTAAGCGTGTTGTAGAAGCGCTGAAAAACCTCCATGAAAATACGAAAATACGTGTTAAGAAGAGACGCAGAGAATTTATTTCAGAATATGTTAATTTGTGAAGAATTTTTGGCTACTTGTGGTGGTTAATTTTATTCAGTTTCTACCAGGACGAGCTGAAAAGTAACGCCTCCGAATTTTGTATATGAAAACTTTTAAAGTTTTTTAATAAAACTACATTTTTTAATATCCTACATCTTTAGTTTTCATGTCTATATTTTTATTTTTCAACACAGTAACCACGGCGACGAGCAAATTTCTCCAAATGAGGGATACCGTCAGTGTAGAATGTTTGACTTTGTTGACGAAGCCACAGCGTCATCTCTGCTTGCACCGCTTCATATTATCAAAGTGAAGTCCTCGAACGGGTTCTTTACGTTTTGGAGACAGACCAAGTCGGGATTGTATGGAGGATGTTTGATGACAGTGAATGCAAGGTGTAGGATTGTTGCCGAAGTCACAGCGCTTGTGTGTGGTTTGGAATTGTCATGCTGAACGAGACGGTGCTCCGTGTATGGACGATCTCTTCGAATTCGAAAATCTATAACAACACGAAGTTTGAACAAAATCTTCTCAGTTTTCAAGCAGCGTCAATTTCAATGAAGTTCTCTAGCTTTCGATGGCTAGCTCCGTCACCATCGTCAGGAGTAAAACACGTTTCCTGATAAGCAATCCTTAGCTCGTGAGTGGGCAGGGTGAGCGGCAAGCGCTATTCCTGCAAATCGTTGTTTTGGAAGTGAGAGAGAACTGGCTGAGTTGGACTGACCTGTCGGATGCTTTGCATCCATTGACTGTTAGGCGTTTTTAGGCTCATAACAGGTCAGGCAAACGTGTCGGTGGGCTGCGGTGGATTGAATGGCCCAATGCCTGAATGAGCCTATTCTGAGACCGTTCGGTCTGTTGATAGAAATTTCGAACCGATTGACGAGAGCGGTTCCTGAGAAGAGGGATTCCGGTCTGTTCGTTTAACTGGGCAGTTGGATATCGCCATGGCAGTCGAAGAGCGAACCGAAGTGCTCGGTTCTGCACCCTCTGGAGCTCAGCAACGTGTGCATCGACAGCATTCCCCCACACCACGACAGCATACTTCAGCACTGGACGAACCAGTGCCAGGTACATGGTGAAGTCATGGTGTGGGGGAATCGTCGACGTAGGATTGAGTAGAGGGTACAGGACACGAAGACGCACTGCAGCTCTACCCTTTACCACCTGAATGTGGGGACGCCACGTTAGTCTCTGATCGAGGGTGACCCAGAGGTATTTAGCGGTTCTACTCCACGGAACGGGGTCTCCCGAGTACATGACCCGCTCTATATCTGGTGGAAGCAGTCTTTTCGTGAAGATTACTGCTTGGCTCTTAGCAGCATTAAATTTAAGCCGCTATTTTGTGGGCCACGTCACTAATGCTTCGACCATTATTGGAGACGACGTCCCATTACGAACACGTTCGTGCTCCGAACGAGTAGCGCAGTGTCGTCGGCATAAAGCGCAAGCGACACCCACGACCCCGCGGAGTATCCCCGGTGTAAATGGAGTACAGCAGGGGTCCCAGAACGGACCCGTGACTGCCGAGGATAACACTATTTCCCACATACATACCTCTGATTACGGCCGCTGGTACCAACCAGAGAGGGTCGAAAAGACGGTGCACTGAGGGTGAGTTGGGCAGCTAGTAGCGGCACGGGCCCGCCGCTGGACAGTGGCGGCAGGTGGCGCGAGGGGCCGGCACCAAGTTTGAAACTGTTGCTCCCGCCTCCGTACAAGCGTGTACTGCAGAGACATGGATTTAGACCAGCGTTCCGGCCCGCCCCCAAGATACGAGATACGTTGTGCCCTGTTCTCTTCGTGTCCCCGGTGTGTACGGTGTCCCTTGCTAGAGGGGCAGCATCTATATAGGCCAGACAATTCACACAGTTGCAGAGCGTTTTAGCGAACACAAGAGACATATTAAGCAAACGGAGCTCGACAAGTCGGCTATAGCTGAGCATTGCCTCAAAAACGGACACAAAATACTGTTTGAGAACACAAGAATTTTGCTCATGCACCACCATACTGGGACTCCGTTATAAAAGAGGCGGCTGAGATTAGAAAGAACAGCAACTATTACAACAGAAACCAGGGCTACACACTGAGTAGGGCGTGGAGGCGGGCTTTGGGTTTCGAAAGGAAGCAACGGCGGATGTTTAACGCTTCTAGGGAGGCGGGAGCGACAGTTTCAAACTTGGCGCCGGTCCCTCGTGCCACCTGACGTCACTCGGTCCAGCGCGAGGTCCACGAGAAAGGAAGGCCGCAGCGCGTACATTCCGAAGGTAGGCCTGAGCTCGATCGCTCGGTCAGTTCAGCAGACAGACTGCGTTTCTACACTTATTAACTCGTAACTAGGCGTGCACGTACAAACGAGAATTGCATCTTCTACGAGACTCCGCTGTTGTGGAGTCTTACTGTTATTAGTCCTACAATGATCGGAAGTCCCCAGAGCCACTTACAATTTGTTATGGTTGTACTGGGGTTCAATAAATGATTATCACTTCCATAAGGCACCACTTATTGTATGAAATGAGGACTGTTAACCAGAAGAGACTAAATGCTATGAACAAACTGTAATACCATTTATGCTGATTATTGCTCATAAATTAAATTTTGTTATTATGTTAATGGGTAGGACTTCGTAATAGCTGATTCCAGTAGAAGATGCAATTCTCATTAGTACGTATACCCCCAACTGCGAGTTAACACGTTTAGAAACGCATTTTGTCTGCTGAGCTGAGTGAACGAGCGAGTTCAGGCCTACCTTCGTGACGTACGCTCCGCGGCCTGTCTTTGTCGTGGGCGTCGGTGCAGCAGCGGGCCGCAGCTGCTATGAGCTGCCCAACTCACCCTCCGCTGACGCGTCGTTTCGGCCGTCTCTGATTGGTGCAAGCGGCAGTAGTCGTAGGTATGTGAGCAGGAATAAGTGCCAGCCCGACAGTCCGTAGTTTGACTCCTGACGACGATGCCGGCTCTAGCCATGGAAAGCTCTAGAATTGTATTGGAATTGAAGCGGGTTGCAACCGGGGAGGTTTTGTTGAGTCATGCTGCCGCGAAAGACCCAGAGGAAACACGAAGTTTCTCACACACCAACATAATTACGTGACACACCGCCATGTTAATGCCTTATTACACTATGCCACCCAGCGGCGCAGCCAACTGCGCCACCGGCGGCGGAACAGCGACTTGTTGTTCAGGCTACGGTAGTTCGGCAGTTCGACAGTTCTCGCTAGTCGACCAGTCTGGTTTCCTCGCACAATTTTCTGCGCACTATTTCATTTGCTTCAGTATGTCTAGTGAACTGCAGATTGTCACTGTGGAAAGGAATGAAAGTGTAGACACAACAAAAGGGAAAAACATGAAGCTGGAAGAAGCAATGAAAGAATGCCAGAAGTTATTGGACACCCAAGTGAATACCGAAGATTTCATTTGTGCAGTTTAACAACATCATAAAATTTGGGACTCCAGTTCTGAAGCTTACAGAAATAAGCAGTTAAAACTAAATGATTGGAATGAAATTATTTGTTCACTCCTACCGGACTTTGAGCAGCGGCCCTTGGTTGAGAGGAATAACCTTTATAAGTATTTAAAGCGAAAAATTTAATAACTTTCAATACAATTTATCGGTTTACTTACCTCAAAGTGACTACGAATTTTTCTTTTGGAGAGATACACTTTCTCATTTTTGTCTCTTTCCCGGTAATATCAGCCTTTATTAAAGACAATAACCCAAAGAAAGACTATTTAGACATTATTAGATAATCAAAAAACTTGTTATCGTCTAAACACAGTTCATCAAAAAGAGTATAATACAACAACAACAGAATCTAACATTCTCTCAACGATAGCATACGGTGTACATGCATCTTCCTCTCCGTTCGCCTTCTTTTCATTAAAAGTGCTAGGAGGAGCATGTATGTATAGTTGTTGTTCGACATGTTTCCTGGTCGCTAGTGCACAGCGAACTGACGACGTGGTGGCCAACCCGAGTGGTGGTGGCGGGACTGGCTGCGCCGCCTGCCGACCCAGTGTAGTAGGCTCTGTTTGACACAATGCCCCGCCAACACTCACTGCCACCAGTGGCGGCCGACGTGGTGGCGGGGAAGGCAGCCAGTGGGTAGTCAGCTTCTGGCGGCGCCACTGGCTGTCCTAGTCTAATAAACTTCATAACAATCTATTTCCAATGACGACCAGCGCCACCGGTGGCGTGGCTGTCTGCGCCACCTGGCGGCCTAGTGTAATAAGGGCCTTCCATGCGCAAGATTGCAGATATGCAGGCAAGAAGAATAATGATACAGAATGTTAATAAAGTTTGCTTTATTTAAAAAGTTGTAAGAGTTTACACATAGAAAATTCTGAGGCATTATTTTCCAGCACGCCCGCGCACATGTGCGACGTCCTTCGATAATGGAAGAGAGAACTTCTACAATTAGGTTTTGACAATAACAGGAACACCGCTAGCTTTGTTTTGATATCTTGTTTGTCGAAGATTTTATAGTTTCATGCTATGAAGATAGGCTACAGGGAGCCCTGTTCGACATGAATACGATAATGGAACAGTACAATTTTGAATTTTAATTGCATAAAACAATGACATTTGATGGCCCGTCTCAAATACACTGTGAGATGGTTATTAATAATTGATTAATGAAACACGTCAATGAATTTACTTTCCTTGGTTACACACTCTCAGCTTTTGAATGACTTTATATTAGAAATTAAACGGAAAAGGTTAACAAAATCTATGCAGCTATGTCAGCCGGAAGATAAGAGAGAAACAGAGTACGCCACACGGCAAGGCTGGACTCCAGAGAGGAGTAACATAGTTGAATCGGTCTTCTTTAAAAGGGCGTAAGTCAAGAAAACCAATTTATATCGAAATTTAAAAAAAAAAAACTGTTTTAGAAAAAAATACCAGGAAATAAGAAAGTGTGCTTATAGGAACTAGTAGTATAGGTGCCCCTTGATTGGCGTGTACATTAATTGTTACACGAATACAAATACATACAATGTTATGTGCATTTAAGCTGTGAAAACATCCGCTCCTTTAAAAAAAATGGTCTGATAAGAAGAAGGTAAAACAAAACGTTCATATTTGGCCACATAAATGAATTAACGAAAACGACTCTAAGCCACAGAAAATAAACATAATACTTTTAAAATTGCAAAAATAGTAGACATATTGGAAAATTTACACAATACTCAAGTGTTTTCACCTGTTATGAACTGTTCCTCAGTCAAAATACCATTGTAGAACTGCTTATGCTAACTTGGAATGTACTGCTGCATCTTTTCTTGAAGTTTTGCACTTCAATTGGCACCCCTCCCACTTGGTAGGCGGGGATTTTTGGAGGAGGAACAGGTTCTTGCTGATGAGGCATGAAGGGTGTGTGGATCATTAACCCATTGATACACGTCGAACGTTTGATGAACCCAACTCTGGTACTCGAATACACAAAGTGAAAGAAACTGCTGAGTGCAAAGTTATATCCGTCAGATCTTGGCTTATTCCTTGTTTACTCAGCAACTGTAGTCCTCCACCAGTCTCTACAATCCAGAATGTCAGATGTGTCACCTTCTGTAACTGTATAATTTCCGAGTTTTGTGTTTCTTTGTAGAATGTGCTGTTCTATTTGATGGACAGTGAATATCCTGTCATTCTGTCGAAGATTCTTTGAAATGATACCAATGCCTCGATAGCACAGTAAAAATCTGTGTCCGCTCACAGGGAAATACTGTTGAATAAGTTTGAAACGTCCAGTATCTGTCAGAGTATCCACTGGTTTCTTCGTGATAAACATGCAAAATGTATTACCCCTTTCTTATGTCACAAATGCAGAAAATGTTGACTGAGATCTTTCTTAGATAAGATAGATCCTCGACTGATACTTTAGGCAGGCTAATATTTTGCACATAATCGAATGCGAGGGATAATGCACGCGTCTTTCCTTTGCCTTCATGTGATTTTTAATATGTGAGAGCAGAGAAAATTATCTACTTCGGTGTTGGTGTATCATAAATTTTGCAGCAGATGCGCGTTTTTCTGTATCATTGAGATGTGGTGATCTAAGCTTCATTTTCAGTTCTTCATGTCTACACCAGATGTCTACCTGAGGCCACCCAAATCGATAGTTGAAATTCTCCTTGAAAATAATTCCAGTAGAAGCAGTACCTTATTTTGGTACCAGGATGCTTCTCTAAGAACAACTTCCACATAGTTTTGTCATATTTGCAGAACAGTAGTGTGGTTGCTGCACCTCTTCTCGAGATGTGCTTACTAAAACGTACTTCCAGGAGTCCTTCATTTTTTCTTAGACGCCTCTGCCTGATTGGTGTACAGTCTATTAGCCCTTGAAGGAACAGGTCTTTCTCATTCATAGTTGAAATAGCTTAAAGCGTTGTAAGGATGTCTACGCAGTTGTCTTTTCTAAGATGTTCTACACATTTTTCATTGCACCTGGGAAAAAACAAAATAACAAATACCAGTTGAAACACACATATCTGTAGACGATGCATAAGTAAATCACCAGCTTACCTATAATATAACCCGGGTCGTTTGGACTGATTTGGATCAACACTGTCACTTACGTAGGCTTCGCCTTTCAACCGAGGTACTTTTATTTTTGTGCTCTTGTAAGAATGTAGATTTAGTTCTACCCTTTTTCGCGTCTTATCTTCAGTATTACAATAAACACGTTCATCATCACACAGTTTGATCTTAGCAAACATACCACAAACTCAGCAGACTCGAGGCACACGGCAGCCTGCTCTTCAATTGTTTGCAGTCACAGGACCAGTGATAACTGTTCAGTCTTGAAAGGGCACATGTCAGTGACTTAAGCCCATCTAAAACAATATATGCTTTTCAATTCCACGTTACAAGGAACCGAATTTGTTGAGGACGCACTTTTAAACTCAAATGATACATCTTCCCCCATAATACATGAACCATTACAAAGCGCGACATAGGCAAAGTAGTGCCTTTCGTCCTTTTAGAAAAGATCTATTCACTTGCGGTCAGACGCCATAAAGGGCGTATACAACACCGAGTATGTTATGCTTTCGCCATAGA
Source organism: Schistocerca gregaria (assembly GCF_023897955.1). Lineage (NCBI taxonomy): Eukaryota > Metazoa > Arthropoda > Insecta > Orthoptera > Acrididae > Schistocerca > Schistocerca gregaria. The sequence goes on from NC_064931.1 coordinate 470,103,707, forward strand.
TCACTCAAATAGTTCCGAAGTGCACACTCGTCCTCAAAACGCGGATCTAAGCCGATAGCGGCTCAACTCAAGTGAATATTAACAGTATCAGTGTCTGTATATGAGGACCGTATCTATAGTCGCCGCCAAGAAGAGCCAATGTGCATATTTTATAACCGATCGTAGTAATCGATCACTGGATTCAGGTCTAGACCGGAGTTAAAGATAGACCGGTGACAGTGGACTTTAAGCTACTGCCGCGTAGCAGCACCATACTACAGTTAAGCAGTGCAGTTTCTCTTTCAATAAATGATTTTAAATCGTTGCTAATTTGTGCTGCCATCGTTTTTCCAAAGATGTTGCCTAACCCTATTTGGCGCTGTGTTAAGGGATAAAAGTTACTGCTTGCAAACAAGCCACTTCATAAGAGCAACTATTGTCACTGGTAAGGAGTTCTCTCCTTCCTATCCATTTCTGTTTGAAACCATATATATTTGGTGAATAAAACATAAGGCACTATAAGCAGAGCACCAAGGAGCAAAGTAAGGGAGGAAACAATGCTGAAGTTATGCAAGGCTTTGAAAGGACCAGCGTGTTTATATTCGAGTGAAGCGTAAGTCCTCATTGGAAAGGACGAAAGCTGAGTCCAAGACTGCGAAATGCGATTCCTTTGACAATTTAAGGGAATGACAAAGAGGAAAAGGAAAAGAAATGAATACATACTGCAAACACTCAACATTTACAGTTTAACAGACAAAATCTTAGAAAATCATCACATAGGAGATCTAACGCAGGACGTTTGAGCGATGAAAGTTTGCCAAAATCGGTGTACAGCGCACTACACGGAGTATGCAGATTAAAGACAAGATGTAAATATCAAGTTTGAAGTTCAGAATAGGTGTAAGAGCTTAATGTACCAAAAAGAAGTAGATATTAATATACCACTATGGGTATAAGATGCTAATCGAGTATTACGCACCTCTAAGTCTAACTAATCGATGTTTCCGGTTGTGGATTTATGTAAATGGAAATATGTCACATTACATCTCTCAAAAGTAACATTTCAACTTTATTTCATGGGCGCTATGGAAGTTTAGAGCGGCTGGATAACTTTCGTATTGTAAGTGAAGTAATTGAAGGTCAGAAGAATGATATTGTGATATAGTTGTGGTACTGTGTATGAAACAAGAAAGGAAGTTAGATGATGAAAATATTGCCACAGCCGTGCGATAAATTTGACCAAATCTCTGACTATGAATGAGAACAAGATAATGTTTAGCATATCGTTGACGATGATGTCGTTAGAGGCGAAATAAAGCCTTGGTTGGTGAGAGACAGGGAACGAATTCGGTCCAGTATTTTTTGAAGGAATAATCCTGGCCGCCCGGTTTTAGCCGAGCGGTCTGTGGGGCTGCAGTCGTGGACTCTGAGGCTGGTTCCGGTGGAGGTTCGAGTCCTTCCTCGGGCATGGGTGTGTGTGTTTGTCCTTACGATAATTTAAGCTAAGTAGTGCTAAGCTTAGGGACTGATGACCTTAGCAGTTAAGTCCCATAAGATTTCACTCACATTTTTTTAATAATTCTGAGATCTGACTTTAGCTGATAAAGGAAAACACAGGAAACCTAATCAGGATGGCTAGACGGGACGTGAACTACTTTCCTCCCGAAGGAACTCCAATGAATTAATTGCTGCAACACTTTGCTCGGTGTCTGAGAACAGTAATAAATCTTACGCAAGCGCCCTTGTCAATATGTAAGCGCCAGTAATATGATACCAAGATTCCTAATATCGTTCACGAGATCTAGAAACGTGCAGATAACTGAGTCCTGGCTAGCTATTGTCAAGTTCCTTGACTTTGAGAAAGCTTTCTATACACTTGCGTACTTTCTCCAAGTCAGCAGAATATGGAATACGGGAAAGAGTATGCGATTCGTTTGAAAAAAAAAATATGATTATGTTTCAACGTCCTGTCGTATCGCGACGTCATTAGAGACGGATTGCGAGCTCTGACTGAAGAACGATGAGGAAGATAATTGGCGGTTTCTTTTCAAAGAATTCCTTCCTAGGTGCTCTACCCAACCGAAAATGAGTTCTGGGTTTTAAATAATGGACTGATGAGTGTCGAAAAAACGTAGCTCGGCATGTCACTCGTTATTGTGAGGCATCGTCATAGGCGAAAGCAGTTTCCAGCATATCTAAAGAAAGTACCATAGGACCGTAAGCCTTCCTAATATACAGGCTGATCAGAAACAGTGTCAAAAGCTAGTTAGTATGTTCCAGGATAGGTTATGATGAATAATAATTAGTAAGGAAAACAATTATATACGTTGCCTGTTTCTGATTTAATTAGCGTTGAAGACAGCAAGTTGGGTCTTTCCGCGTGCATATTCAAGCGCCCCGCCAGAGACGGTGTCGCCAAACATGCGCTTCATTTGGTTTCCTAAAACCGAAGAAGAGAGTGGCACAAAAATTGGACGTGGAACGGTAGTAATCACCGAATCCGAACCAAAGCTGAGCAGTCTATCATCTACGCTATGAGAACAAGTGACAGTAATTGTATGTGACGAACTGCTTAAATTAGAGCTCGCAACGGCCTAATTGGCTAACTTCAACGCTGACTAACTCGGAAACGGCGCAACGTATCGAATCCTTTCTAAAAACTGTTTCACAGCACTACCCTGCAACACCTTTACAAGATTTTCAGATTGTTTCTGATCACCCTGTATATGAATTGGCTTGGTCTGCATACAGACAAAGCTGTTGAGCACAGAGAGGTGATATAATTAGAATATTATCAGGATTTGCTGGAAATCAAAGAATGATCAGCGATGGGTGCAAGGACTGAAGGCTAACCCTAAATAAATATATGTAGCGTAATGCATATAACTATAATAAGAAACCAAATATACGATCTTGGTCCGTTATCTGAACCAGTCACAACTTTTACGTATCTATGAGTATCTGTTCAGCGCGGTTTAAGGCAGAATGGCCACTTAAATCTAACTGTTGGGAAGACAAATGCAGGACTGAAATTTATCAGAAGAATCCTAAGAACCGATATTTTTCCACAGAAGAGAAACTTTCAAAATCTTAGTTCAATTAACGTTTTAGTATTTTGCATCGATTTGATATACTAATCAAGTAGGGTCAATGGAAGAACAGAGAAGATGCAAAACAGATCAGTGGTGCGTCGGGGGTTTATTTAATCAACGAGAAAGCGTCACTGAAATGCTGGACAATCCCCGAAAGGCGGGGGGTTACTAGATATGCACGGTGAATTCTGGACGATTAAATTTAGGAGACCTCAAGTTTAAACACTATTTCACATCCCTATTGCATACGTCCACATACATATCGCGTAAACATAATGAAGACAAAATTGGCTTTATTCGGGCTTACAGAGAGGGATACAGACAATCTTCACCTTACCAGAATGAGATTTTCACTCTGCAGCGGAGTGTGCGCTGATATGAAACTTCCTGGCAGATTAAAACTGTGCGCCGGACCGAGACTCGAACGTGGGACCTTTGTCTTTCGCGGGCAAGTGCTCTACCAATTTTTTTTTGTTTTTCTTGTTTTTTTATTTCTCTTGTATAATATTTCATTGCCTGTTTTCTTTTTTTATTTTGAATTAAAGAGTGTTCAGTTATGAGTAGGCGGACACAAGGCTAGCAGGGGTCGGAACCCGAGGCCTGACCGCAATGCCTCCCCAGTCCCGTCCCTGAATCACTCCCTCAAACAAGCTTTTTTATTTATTTTTGTTTCATTTTATTATTTTTATTATGTTTTTTTTCTTCACCAGGAACAGGGTAAATGAACAAAAGATCTTTATTGGTACAAACTTAAATACAACAAAAATGCCATCCTTCCGGCGAAAATACCACAAGACATGGTACTCGTACAAGGTGAGCAATTTTTTTATGAACAAGGTGTAGGGAAAAAAACTAATAAAACTGATGGAAGCTAAGAGGTGTAAAGCAATATACAGTGGAGTGAGGGAAAAACCAGTGTTTTCTGGTGTAGTGCATAAAAAAAGGAGGCGCGTGTCCATGTGCCTACTCCACTATGGGTTACAATGTAGAAAGCAGCGCGAGGGGTCTCAGATGTCAGCAGGGGGAGCGGGAGTGCTGTCGGCGTGTGGCACCAGCCAACTGAGCGGGGGTGACGTAAAGATCGCGTGTAGGTAATTAGCGAAGAAGGCGCGGTAGCGCGGTCGCTGTTCGACTTCACTGTGGGCGGTTTGTAAGTACTGCCAGAAATCAAGGCGTAATTTGTCGCCATCATTATACATGTAGGTGATGGTCCATCCCTTGACCCATACGATCGCATGATTTTTGGCGGCGGGGAAATAAGTATTCTCAGGACGGATAAAAGTCCATGGGTCAAACGAGTCCGGCGGAACACGGAGGTAACAGGCAACGAACTGTCGGGCAAGTTTCCAGACGTCACTGGTGGCAGCACAAGTTAGTTAATGGACATCGTCATCCATGAGGTGGCAAATGGAACAGAGTGGAGAGACCTTTAGTCCGATGGCGTGAAGACGATGATTTGTGGTGAACTTTTCATTTGCAGCTTGGTACCATGTTGCCCGGACGTTGGAGGGAAGAAAAGGCTGGTGGATGTGACGCCAAACCGTGGGCCAACGCGTGGACGGATGTCGCAGTTCGATATTGTTGCTGGATATGGAACGAAGGAGTGGGGTGTAAAAATCTTTAGGTCGAGGAGAACGCGTGGTCGGTAAGTGTGTGTGAGCATAACTGAAGTCGACGATGAAATCATAAATGTGTGTCAGATGGTGCTTGATGTGTCCGACTGGTACTGGTGGTGTTATAGTCGCGGGCACAAGAATTTCCAGCAAGATCCGCGTAAGGGAGGTGCCCCCGTGCCACTGCTTGTGCATGGTGGACATGTACAAGGACGCCGCGCGGAGTGGCACATTGACAAGACCGAGGCCCCCCGCTCGCGGGGGAAGGGTGAGCGCGTCGTAGCGGACCTTAAAGAGCGTACCGGCCGTAAGGAAGTATCCGAAGGCAGCCTGGAGGCTGCGTCCAATAGTTTATGGCAGCGGGAGGACCTGTGCAATGTGGACCATTCTGGACGCCACATATTGATTGAGGTATTGGACACGTTGTAATGAATCGAGTCGTCGGAGAAGATTTTGTCGCACCGTCGTGCGGATAGTTTGGAGAGCACGCCGAAAACTGATGGCAGCGGAGCGGCGCACGGTGGAGGTGAAAATGATACCAAGGTATCGTAGTTTTTGTACACACGGGAGAGGTGCTAAGTCGTCGTGTGAGAGGCCGCGTTCAATGGGCATCGCCGCGGATTTAGCCACATTCATGTTACTGCCCGCTGCAGTGCCCTACGTTGATATCAAATCAAGTACCGTGTGTGTTTCACTCCGTGAGCGGATCAAGAGGAGGAGGTCGTCCGCATATGCACGACATCGAAAACTGTGCTGTCGCAAAGTGAGACCAGAAAGGTGGCTCGTCAGACTCCCGATGAGTGGCTCCAGGCTAATGGCATAGAGTAGGGTCGAAAGTGGGCAGCCTTGCCGTACGGAACGTCGGATCGCCACTGGTCCCGCCACACGGCCATTAACCTGAATCAGCGATTCGGTGGTGCCGTACAGGCGCCGGATTACGTCGATAAAGGCTGGTGGAAAACCCATGCGGTTCATCACGGAGAACAGAAAAGGATGCCGCACTTTGTCGAATGCGCTGTCAAAATCAATGGCAACCACTGCGGCGCGGAGTCTGCACGCCGCTGCCAGTGCAATTAAATCGCGACATTCTCCTGTGGCCGTTTGTATATTAACTGAGCCGCCCGGAGTTGTCTGTTCCGGGGATAGAATGCTAGGCAGGACCTTGCGGCATCGCGTTGCCAGGAGGCGTGTAAAAATTTTACAGTCTGCGTTAAGCAGAGTCAGGGGACGGTAATGTGCCGTCGTCACACCTGGTGTCGGTTTGTGGATAAGTATAATAATTCCCATGACGAAGGACGGCGGTACGTTGTTCACAATCGTCAGCAGTTAATGAAACATCGTTGTCCACCGTGACGCCATTAGTGTGAAGAAAGCGCAATAAAATTCTATCGGCAATCCGTCGACACCTGGTGACTTATTCAGAGCACCGTTTTTGATTGCATCGTGGATTTCGTCACGCGTAATGGGCTCCATCAGCTCATCCGCTTCGTCGCTGGTGAGGGTGCGAGTTACGTGTGGTAACACAGACTCCTCAGCATGGTTGTTGGTAGTCTCCTCCGGGTACATTGGGCGGTAGTGGTCGACAAAGGCACTGACGATTTCGGCCTGGCAAGTGACGTGCTGGCCGCGACAGGTTGTGATCTCGGTGATGAGTTGTTGTCGCCGATGTTTCCTATCGGTGGCGATATGATGCATGGTCGGATGTTCATGTTCCACCGAATCTTGATATCGGGTTCGCACCACAGCCCCCTGCAGTCGACGGCGTGTCAAAGTTACAATTTGTGCCTTAATCCTGCTGCGTTCCCTCTGGGTGTCGGGGGTGGGCGGTTGGGCGTCCAGGTCGCGGAGAACGGCGTAGAAATAGTCGGTAGTGTGCCGGCGTCACATAGCAACTTCCTTTCCATACTGAATCAAAGTACGTAGAATGGCAGGTTTGGCACATTCCAGCCACCAGGTCAAGGTCGTGCAGTATTTAGGTAAGTGACGTTCACAGGTGGTCCATGTCTCGGTAACACGTTGAAAACATTCGAGATCATGAAAATGGGAGGTGTTTAGCTTCTACGGTGCACGACTGCGCCAGACCACTTGCTTGGGGAAGAGAATGTTGCAGATGTAGGCACAGTGGTCCGAAAAGGCCAGGGGCCAAAGTTCTGCACCTTTGACTGCAGATGTGAGTTCCCGAGAGACGTAAATTCTGTCCAGGCGGCTCGTGGAGCGACTCGTCTGGTAAGTATGCCCAGGGGCGTCGCCGTGCTGAACTTCCCAAGTGTCGCGGAACAACAGATCTCGGACGACAAGACGCAGTTCTTGACAGGTGTTGTAGTGGGGCACTTGATCTTTAGAGTGCAAGACACAATTAAAATCACCCCCAAGCAAGTAATGGTCGCAGCGTCCAAGAAACAAAGGAGCGATTTCTTCTGAATAGAAGAGGGCCCTGTCGCGTCTGCGGGTGGAGCCTGACGGAGCGTAAATGTTGACGATACGCGTCCGCATGACGGTGACGGCCATGCCTCTGGCAGATGGGAGGTATGTGATATCGGTCACTGGAATGCCTTCTCTGGCGTAGGTGGCTACGCCGCGTCCCAGCTGGTCACCAGGAGAAGGATAAGTGTTATATCCTGCGACGTCTGGAAGTGTGGCCAAGTGTACTTCCTGTAGTAGTGCGATATCGACGTCCGACGCCCATATCATCTCTCGCAGCAGTTGAAGTTTCACGGGTGAGCTAATGGTTTTAGTGTCGATCGTCACTATTCGGTAGATTTGGAGCCGTCCCCCGCCGTGGAGGAGAACTCAACCGGCGGAGGATGAAGAGGGGCGAGGCAACGGCGAGTCGTGCCGTGCGCCACCTGACGGCGTTATCAGCGGCGTGACGATGATTCCGTCGGGGGTAACTCTGTCCCCACCGTGTGGTCCGAGTCCTCATCGACGTCCTCACTCCAGACCATTGAGGGCGTTGTCGTTGTGATGGTCGTAGGTTCCACTTCGGTCGTACGGGCGGAGGACGCCTCGGCAGCAGTCGCATCGGTGGAGTCCATTGGTTCAGGAGCACCTGAGAGAGCCAGTAGAGTTGGCATCGAAACTTCCACAGTCGGCGTCATGTTGTCGTCATTCGTATCGTCGTGTAGGTTCTTTGAGACCTCGTCGGGTCGGACGGCCTCTGGAGCATCAGGGGGAGGTGATCCGTCTCGTTTCGAGACCGTACGGCGCCTCCTCTTGCGCCTCTTAGGTAAACGTTGTTTGCGGGTTCGTCCCTCCGTGTCGGAAGACCGAAGGGAGTCGCGTCGCTCTGAGAGGAAGGCCGTCGCGGAAACGTCAAATGAAGGGGCGTCCATATGTTCAGGTGGGTGGGTGTCGGAAGTCGTCGCTATTTGTAGTGGCGCCGTAGTAGCGTCTGGCTTTGAGCACGAAGTGTCGGCCCCGGCGGTATCCATGGTAGCTGGAAGGGTCACCGGTACGTGGTCCGATGAGGGGCGGCCGGTGGGAGGAGAAGAGAGCGCCGATGCGTAGGTGATCGGTAAAACCGTCGTCGGAGCCGGAGGAGCCACGGTAGCGGCTGGCAATTGGGTGATCCGTCGCTGAAGACACTCAGATCTGAGGTGGCCTTCTTTTCCGCACCCGGAACAGGTCTTGGGTTGGCCGTCGTATATAACAACCGCGCGGCACCCGCTAATTTGCAGTTAAGATGGCACGTGGCGATGGAGGTCGATGGTGATCTGCCGTACACCGTTAAGAACGGGGTACGTTTGGAATTGCGCCCAGGGTTCGGCAGTGTGGCCATGTACAGTGCCATAGGGGCGGAAAGGCGCGATAACGTCTTCCGCCGGTAGCTCGAACGGGAGTTCGAAAACTCGTATGGTGTGCATTCCTAAGCGTGCATGGTCGACAGTGACCGCTCCGACGTTGCCGTCGGCGTGGCAAAAGCGTAATCCATGGTTGGTGTCACGAAGTATTCTTTCACATACCGCGTCATTGATGACTTTCACGTACACTGTACTGCTTAATATGGACAAATGGATGCCCAAGATGTAGGAAGCTGGGATCTTAGCAACGTCCCCTAGGAAGCGTTCCACTTCCAAGGCCTTTGGTCGTGCGTATTCGTTGCAGAAGTTGAATCGTAAAGTTGATTTTCGAAAACGGTTGGCTATGGCTCTAGTGCACGTAAGCGAGACGTAAGTGACGGCCGCTGAAATGTAAACAACAGTGAGCGCGCGCTCTCCGCACGCGGAAACAACAACACGTCCACACTGCACGGCAGCGAAAGCCGGACTGTGCTGTCCTGAACTGTACTGTCCAACTGAGCTACCTAAGCACGACTCCCGCCCCGTCCTCACCGCTTTACTTCTGCCAGTACTTCGTCTCCTACCTTCCAAACTTAGCGGTGAGGACGGGGCGTGAGTCGTGCTTGGGTAGGTTAGTTGGTAGAGCACTTGCCCACGAAAGACAAAAGGTCCCGAGTTCGGGTCTCGGTCCGGCACACAGTTTTAAACTACCAGGAAGTTTCACATCAGCGCACACTCCACTGCAGAGTGAAATTCTCATTCTGGAAACATTCCCCAGGCTGTGGCTAAGCCATGTCTCCGCAGTATCCTTTCTTTCAGGAGTGCTAGTTCTGCAAGGTTTCGCAGGAGAGCTTCTGTTAAGTTTGGAAGGTACGAGACGAGGTACTGGCAGAAGTAAAGCTGTGAGGACGGGGCGTGAGTCGTGCTTGGATAGCTCAGTTGGTAGAGCATTTGCCCGCGAAAGGCAAAGGTCCCGAGTTCGAGTCTCGGTCCGGCACACAGTTTTAATCTGCCAGGAAGTTTCAATCTTCATCTTGTGTGCCTTCCACGAATGAAATAGAAAGAAAGCAAAATAGTTTAAAACACTACCCTCCAAAATACACATCTGAGGTAGACTTCCAGGATGAGAACGTAGAAAAATAACCTCAACAACCCAAATATTAGTCTATTTCTTCAAAAAAAATGTCAAAGGCCTTTCCGCAGTGATAGCACCGTTTCCAGTAGACACCGAAGTTAAGCGTTGTCGACAAGCGTGGTGGACTCAGGCCTTGAGAAGCCAATTGACGAGCTACTTGACTGAGGTATAGCGGCTTCGGTCACGAAAACTGACAACGGCCAGGAGCGCAGTGTGCTGACCACATGTCCCTCCACATCCGATTCCAGCGACGCCAATCGGCTGAGGATAACACGGCGGTCGGTTAGTGCCGTTGGGCCTTCCGATGTCTGTTACGACGTAGTTTGGAGTTGTTCAAAAGGTACACTGATGACTTTGGAGTAGAATAGGTGCAGAGCGCTCATGTGACTAACACGGGTGTATGTCATGGGAGTGAAGTGGTGTGATGAGTCAGTCGATTGTGTTGTACAGTTTGTTGGTGTATGAACACGCACTGTACTACGTGTCTAGAATCAATGGTGTACCGCTCACAGCCATGTAGCACGGCGTAACAACTGTGGTCGGAAAAATATCCTCATCGACAGGACCCAATTGCGAGTCTTTCGTGTTGTCAATGACGATCGGTTTCAAATCTTGTAGGAGCTACAGCTGCCAGTCAATGCAGGTCTATCTCAATCAGTTCCCGAGAGAACATCGGGTGGAGATCGGCATGCAATAGAAATCTGGTGTCGAGTATCTCGTTACAGGCCATTGCTCACAACGGCACATAAACAGACACGTCCTGAATGGGCCAAACGACACAGACACGGGCAGCAGCTGACCGGACGCGTGTATTGTGGTCCGTCGAGTCGCAATTTTGTCCCTCTTCAAATGATGCAAGGCGTCGAGTGCACCCATGGTCCATTGAAGCGATTGACCCGGCGTGCGGGAGTGTACCGTATTAGAGATGGTTCTTTGATGTTTCGAGGGTGTTTTTCCGTACCGTGATTTCGACCCACTCCTTCAGACTACCATTAACGTGAAACGGGAAGTTTAATTGATTATTCTCGATGACCAAAGGTTGACTATTGTTCTACATATTCGTAATGAGTATGCTGCCGACACTCTCTTCTTCCAATATACTAATGGATGTGTTTATTGAGCTGATTGACGAACACTTACGCACCCGCAAATCAACTGCCCCGCTGAATCACGCGTCATTAATCCCGGGGCATTCAACATCTACCTAGACAAGTAGCTATACGGGATCTAATCATCTATAACTGGTTTCAGCTGGATACGGTATACCCGAAAAATGCCAGAGAAAAAATACAAGGCTTGGGCAACGGTATGTGACGAGGAGGGTGCTGGAGGAATCTGTAACCAGCCCCTCTCAGACTTCTCAACCGGACATAACGGCTAAGTGGCTAACTCAGAACCCACTTTAACACATCGGGGGGTTGCTCATTAAAAATAAATCAGCAATTTAAACAAAAACCGGAAAGGTTGTTTATCTACTTACTTGAAACCCTTATCAAGGACAGTTACTGTATTCAAAGTCATTAGCGTGAGGTCTCTTGGTTATGACCATTTTTTTGTCTGGTGTACTTATGCTTATAGACAAAAGTCTGATATTCCATTTTTAATTATAAACGGTTGACACAAATATTATATTTACGAACAAGGACTCGTTTCTCAGACATAAATAATTTATTGCAGCTAATAACAATTAATTTCAGATATATGTCACGTTACGTCTTTCGACACTACACTGTCCTTCAAAGAAGTTCCGAGACGGATTTTTTTACTGGCATATAAGCAATGTCAGTACAGTAACTATCGTGGCAGACTGAACTAACGAATGTAAACAACAGATGTGATTTCGACCTGTCAGTTGTGAGCAAACAGTGTTAAATAGTGGACGTGCCACCTTAGTGTCTCAACGCTGTTGTGCCACAAATAGCAATGGAGCAACACCTGCAAATAAAGAGTTCAAAACATTCTCCCGAATGTTTGGTGTGCAAAATTTGTCCCGCAGACCTTGATTCCGGAACGAAAACGACATGGGGACGCCTGTCGCAACTTGATTTAAATGCTAATCTTGGACAATTCTTTTTTTGAAAAGATCATCACGGGTGATGAGGCTTAATTTTTTCGAAACTGCCGCAAAACGACGAAGTGGAGAAATTTTCATGAAGGTTCAACGCTTCGACATTATCGACATTCAAGCCTATGTACCACGCGAGTTGAGCAACATCTCTAAGAAGGAGTTTTCCGACAATTTCACATGGTTAGATGAACGTTATGTACGTTGCACTCAAGTGGGGCGAGACTATGTAGAAGATCCGAAGCTTTAAAACTACCATCTTAACGTTTCTGTTTTTTTTTTTATTAATCCAGTCTCGAAATTTCTTGGACTGACAGGGTATCTTTTTTAAGCAGAAAGCTCTTTTAATTGCATCAGTAAACATGCTGAGTCTATTTAAATAATATGATTAAATAATCTTATGAGCATATATTTAAAAACCTCAATTATCTACATGTAATTAATTAAGAATTTCGTTCATTCAAGTTACAAATCTTCCACTTCTATGTTGTTTGATTCCGCTTTCAAATACCACCATCACCCTGAAGTTGATCGTCACAGTTGATTTCTGTTTTTAATTCAACGACCTTAAGCTAACCAAACTAGAATAATGAGTTCTACACAAGCTTTCGGAACAAAAAGCTGAAATTTCGGTATACATAATAATGGTAATTAAAACGGACATGTTGTTCACAACACCTCACAGAAAGAAAACGGCAAGTAATTGGAACTGTTCCTGTTTTTCTTGACTCAGTTTAGTGATGCATGATGAGCCGAAATGTGCTAAAGTACTAGTGGATTACTCAAGCAAACGTATATGCGTACAGTTTATGAACATTAAAAATGCTGCATGACAGCAGCAGACGAATTGGGACTCCATCAATGACATTACGAGCAAACGCAGTGATTAAGCACTGGAATGTTATCGACCTTCAGCTCAAGTGAAACGCGCGTTGGCGTATGAGATGCATGTTACCGACAGGGTGCAACCGGCCCGTGACGTACCGCCACTGCACGCGACCTCGCACCAGCCGACTCTCATAAAACGCGCATATGGGAAGTCGGCAATGACCTGTATCGGTGGCTGAAAAATACGGCTTTCCCTAGAAGGTTTGTGTCACCATTAAGTAAGATGCCTGTCATGTTCTGTAGTGGTTTATCCGCACGAATGAGCACACTCAGCATGCCGTTCTGATGGGCAATCTACATTGTCACAATTACTAAGCCTGAATTACCAATCAATAACTGACGAAACTAAAATAACCTTTGATAGAAATCGTGCCACGCTACTTGCGTAGTTCGGGGACTATCCATAAAATACAGAGGGATTGGCTAAAAATATGGAAACACAGCGAGTAGTGCATATTTGAACATAAATAAAGATGTTAGCCCAGTCTTCAGGTTGCGCTTTACATCTCACCAGGTACGGCACCTGCGCTATGTCCTCAATACGCTGCAAGTGTCAGTCGTGGTGAGAACAGAGTTCTGTGTAGTTGTGCCTGCATTATGTCGGAGCTAAGTGAATTCGAAAGTTGGCAGATTGTTGGTGCTTCCATAACAAAGGTAGCTGACGTGGTTGGTGTACATAAAGGCACCAGGAACTGTATCGAAGACTGATACTGCATACAGTGAAAGCGGAAAAACATCATCTGCTAAGTCTCAACGAGGAAGAAACTGTGCATTGAGTGATCGATAAATCACAGACGGTCACTGAAGAGTACTGTGTCGAAAAATAAGAGGATGACAGCTGCCACCGGGTGTAGATGTACGAAACCGGAGTTTCCCTACAGATGGTGCTTGCCGTCAGTGTAGGGCCCGTGAGACCGCGTCTGCAGCGCCATCTGCTTTCTGTAACGACTGACGACGAATGTCAACATTCAGTAACCCAAGTTTCATACATCGGTATCTGTTTCAAATCCGTAAACACGTCGAATTTTGTGCCTACGAACTACGATTTTCGGACAGCGTTAGTGTTAGGTTATCATCTGCAGAAAACTGCTGCAGAATCGCATGGAATGCTTGTCGAAGCTTTCGGCGAACATGCTCTTCGGGAAACGCAGTGTTTCGAGCGGTTCAAAAAAATTCAAAAGTGATGATTTTGACGTGAGAAACGACTAGCACGGGAAACCACCGAAATAGTACGAAAACAACGAATTGCAGGCCTTATTGGACGAAGATGATACTCAAACTCAACGGGAACTCGCGGAACAACTGAATGTGACGCAGAAAGCCATTTTTCTTCGGTTGAAAGCTATTGGAAACGCACAGAAAGTGGGAAAATGGGTTCTGCATGAACTGAGTGGCAGACAGCAAGCGAGTCGAGAGACCACTTGTGAAATGCTGCTCGCTAGATACAAAAGAAAGTCGTTTCTCCATAGAATAGTGAAAGGTGATGAAAAATGGGTTAATTTTGATAATCCTAAGCGTCGTAAATCATGAGAGAATCCAGGCAAACCATCGACATCCACTGCAAGACCAAATCGCTTTGGAAAGAAGACAATGCTCTGTGTTTTGTGGGATCAGAAGGGGGTCATCTATTCCGAGCTGCTAAAATCTGGTGAAAAAGTTAACACTGATCGATACCAACAGCAAATAACCAATTTAAATAGAGCACTACGTGAAAAAAAGGCCGGAATATGGAAAAAGGCAACATAAAGTCATAGTTATCTATGATAAAGACCCATCACACTTAGCAAAACAGGTCAGGGAAACGATGAGGGCGTTCAGTTGGGAAATACTAGGGCATGCGGCTTATTCTCCAGACTTGGCTCCGTCCGATTATCATCTATTTGCATCACTGGGACACGCTCTCGCTGAACAAAGCTTCAGTTCGTATGAAAATGTCCGAAAATGGCTCGCTGACTGGTTCACTTCAAAAGAAGAACTGTTTATTTGTCATGGCATTATAGCCCGCCGGAGAGTTGGGAGAAATGTATAAATAGCAATGGAGATTATTTTGAATAAAATGTTGTTTATCAGTTTCAAACAACAGACGTGTAATTATTGCAACCAAATTCCGGTTTCATACTTCTGCGTCTGGTAAAGTGACTGCAGAAATGAATGCCGCATTCACTAACCCATTAAGCACCAAGTCAACAGGAAGGGAGCCCCATTAGAAGAGAATTGCAGGGCGAGGTGGAATTCCAAAACCACTCATACGTGATGCAAATGCCCGTAACAGGAAACCTGATGCCGGAGCCATAAAACCTGGACTATGGAGTAATGGAAGAATGTCATTTGGTCTAATGAGTCTTGTTTTACACTGTTTCTAAGTTCTGGTCGAGTATCCGTCCCAATAATGAATTTTGGCGGGGGTTCGGTGATGATTGGGCAACTATATCCTGGTTTTCCATGGGCGCCGTCGTTACTGTGCCAGGTCCCATTACTGCCAAGGGCTGTGTGACCATTTTTACAGATGAGATTCATCCCACGGTATGATGATTGTTCCGCAGTGATGATGTTGCGCTCCAAGATGCCTGGGCCCCTGTTCACACAGCTCACATCGTCCACTACCGCTTCTGTGAGCACGAGGATGAACTGCCGCATCTCCCCTGGTAACCACAGCACCATATCTCAAAATAATTAATCCTTTGTAGTCTGCTTAGGAGAGGAGTGTGCGTGATCGCTATTCACCTCTATCATTGTTACCTGAACCTGTCGCTAGTTTGCAGGATGAATGGGATAAGATTCCGTTGAGAACCATACCAGACCTGTACGTATCCTTTGCGAGGCGACTGGAAGCTGTTCCGAATGTCAACGGTTTACCTACACCGCATTAGACATGTTAACGTGTAGTGTTTTTGTTTTTCCATATATTTGTGCGCCCCCTGTATGCTTCCGGGCCAAGACTTGACGAAAGGCACAGTGTCACCAGTCGTTAGGAGACTGCTGAAGTCTACAGGGTGCACGTGTATCCCAATAGCGTTGGTAAAAATGGATTCCTGACAACCCACGTCCAAAGAAGCGACGATCTGACTCAAAGTAGAACGTCAATCACCCCGTATGGCTCTCCGGATGCGACGTGACGTCCATTCATCAAACACCTGTGGCCATCCTGTGCGGTGTTTTACACGTGTAAAACAATTTCTCTTGCGATATTCAAGTTCCACCTATAGACACTGTCTAATCTCCGATATGCTGTGTGTCATGCGTCTTGCACCTATTATTGATACACATTAAATGTCGCTTAACTCGCGAGGTGCTACTGTATTCAGTAGACACTTATCTTTGGCGGATAGCTCGGATATCAAGTTTAACACCAGCCTCAATATTTTAGCGTCAGACAAGGCATATCTCCAACTGGAACAGCTACATTTACATGACTACTCCACAGACCACGCTGAAGTGCCTGGCAGAGCGTCCGTTGAACAATCTTCAGATTTGCATCTTCATGTTTTCACGGCGTAACGACTGTTCCATAAAATTTCGAGCGTGCAGCCTCATAAATTCAGCTACTTCTAATATTTCGACTGAATACCGTCCACCCATCTTCAGAGTGAGCCGAGGTGACTAACGCTGCAGCACTTGCTCCGTCCTTTTAAACTCAATGACCGAACGACTGGGCATGCGGCCAAAGATACGCAGGGCGTCAGAGACTTTGATAGACGGCAAAGAGGTGTAACATATGCCTGGAAATTAAATCTATGGCTGCCCAGTCGATACACTCTGTGATATCGATGTGTCACGGAGAGCTACACCGTCGCGACGTGTTTGTGATTTAATTGCAGAAATTGCCGGATTCCATGATTTTCCAAGATGAAGCCGCTATCTCTATTAAATAGAATCACCGCCAACCGAAATATTAGAAGAAAAAGCTGAATTTATGCTGCTGCACGCCCGAAATTTTAGGGATCACTCTTCAGATTACTTTGCTACCTTCCCACTCTCGAATTGGCCGTGGGAAACACGAACATCTAAATTCTTCCGTGCTAGCTCTGATTTCTCTTGTTTTATCAGAACGATCATTTCTCCTTATTAAAGGTGTGTGTCAACAAAGTATTTTCGTATTCGGAGGAGAATCTTTGAGATCGAAATTTCATGAAACGACCTCGCCTCAACGATAAATGTCTTTTTTTTAATGATCGTCACCCCAACTCACGTATCATAACCGTGACATTCTATCCCCTATTTCGCGATAATACAAAACGCGCTGTACATCTTTGAACTTTCTCGAAGCGCTCCGTCAATCCTATCCGGTAAGGATCCCACGCATACTGCGCAGCGGTACTGTAGCAGAGGACGGGCAACCATAGTGTAGACAGTCTCTATAGTAGACTTGCTTTACCTTCTAAGTGTTCTACCAGTCAAATGCAGTCATTGCTTCGCTTTTCCCACAACGTTTTCTATATAATGATTCCATTTTCAGTTGCTCGTGATTGAAGTCCATATGCAATTAGCCGAATATAGAACTTTTAATTTATGTTATTTATCTAGTAACCGAAATTTAACGGAATTTCTTTAGTACTCATGTGAAGGACTAATTTTTTTTTTAATATTTAGACTCAATTGCCCCTTTCCGCACTATACAGATATTTTATGTAAATCACTTTGCGATTGGTTTTGATCTTCTGATGACTTTACTAGACGGTAAATGACTGTACAATCTACAAGCAATCTAAGAGGTGTGCTCAGATTTTCTCCTAAATCATTTATAGATGTCAGGAACAGCAGAAGGCCTATAGCACTTCCTTGGCAAGGCGAGATATCGTTTTACTCGACGAGCTTCCGTCAGTTACAATAAACTGTGACCTTCCTGACAGGAAGTCACGAATCCAGTCGCACATCTGAGACGATACTCCACAGGCATACAAAATTGTCAGCGGTTGCTTGTGAAAAAGTCTCAAAAACCTCTTAGAAATCTAGAAATGTGGAATCAATTTGAGATCCCCTGTCGATAGTGCTCATTACTTCGTGTGAGTAAAGAAAAAAATGGTTCAAATGGCTCTGAGCACTATGGGACTCAACATCTGTGGTCATAAGTCCCCTAGAACTTAGAACTACTTAAACCTAACTAACCTAAGGACATCACAAACATCCATGCCCGAGGCAGGATTCGAACCTGCGACCGCAACAGTTGCGCGGTTCCGGACTGAGCGCCTAGAACCGCTATACCATGTGCGTAAAGAGGTAGTTATGTTTCACAAGAACAATATTTTCTAAATCCATGCTATGTGTCAACTGATCGGTTTCTTCTAGGTAATTCATAATGCACTTACATAGTATATGTTCCAAAATCCTACTGCAAAATCGACGTCTGCGATATGGGTGTGGAATATAGCGGATTACTTATATTTCCATTTTTGGCTGTTGGTGTACCTGTGTAACTTTCTAGTCTGTATGTGCAGATGAAGATGGTATCTGTTCTTTCGGACAAGAACAGATACCATCTTCATATAATTTTATTACTTGGAGTGACGGTACCTCGTGTGTGACTGATTACATGCGATGAGACAGTACTCTTGTAGAATTTTGGGAAGAAGGATAATATGACATTAATGATAACGTCGCAATGAGAGTCTGCAGAAATCAGTCTGGAGAGTCGGAAACTGTTATACCATTACCGAAAGTGAAGAAGCGTCTACAGAAACCGTTACAGAGGGTCATTGGTATACCAACAGCAGCCTAAAGATTTGGCAAAGAAACAAGTCTTTTGAGAGAATTTTAGTGCTATTATCGAAAGGAAAGATGGTTTGCCACAACGAATCGTTTTCAGTAATGAATGAACATTCATTCATCTGCAAGACTCAATAGAAAAAAATGTCTTCAGGGATTCCCACTGTCATTAATATAGACGATAAAAGCCCAAAAAAAGTGCTTTGCGCTGTTTCTAAATGATCTGTAACCATTCGCAAATTTTCTGCTGAGAAAACCATGACGTATATTCACGTGTTAGCACTTTTGTTAATATCACGTCTTATGAACGACGAGGAGAAATATGAGGTTATGCTGCAACATTTTACGTTTACTTAGAAATGCGCCAACTTACAGTCCGGAAATCTTAGTTGGTTGTTTTTTCCCGTGGTTTATTTAAGAAGAGAGGTAACATCCATCCATTTCCTAAGACAATTTCGGAAGTTAAACGCACTACCAGATCAATCGAGAATATCACACCAGACGTAATGGAAATCTTCCATGTTACGCATGGGATTCTCATAGAACATATTTGAGGTCGCTGAAAAAATTTTAAATCCCTTCTTTGAGAAAGTGTTAAGATCATGCATTTCCGATCATTGTCGGCGAAATTATTGCTCTATGAAATTATCTAATAATTTTTACTCATCCTGTGTAATTAGGTATAGCAAAGAAGCAATGATCAATAACGAGAACTTCAAAGATCGTATGTTACTTCAGTGCCAATAAATATAACGGAATACTTGAGCATCAAATGCATCAATTTTAAAAACTTATCTCAAAACTAGAAAGGCTCGTAGGTTTACTAGTGTTTAAGCTATATACATTGTTGTTTTTAATTTCTTTTATATCATTCTTCCTCTGGATCCATGCGATTATGTGTGCCAAGCTCTCCAGCCACGGTAAAAGTCATCACGTAACTCTCAGCTCGTTGATAACAATGTAAAATGTCAAAAAAAGAAAAGCATGAAAACAGTGAAATGCTGTGCAACACTACGAAAACTTTCAACTAAAATTTGAAAATACGTGGCTCACACCAAATTTTCAGTTCTACATGAAATGTTACTTACAGAAAAAATGGAGACCTTTTCGTACAATTGTTGAGAAATTACTAACCAAATTCAAACATTTTCCTGCGTGGTGTTCAGTGAGTGAATGGTGCTGCTCCTACTGAGTGGATCGATACATATAACATGAGGGAATATGCAACAGAGGTGACAATCTTTCATTTCCAAAACACTCTGAAAGGCACCAACCGAAGGGGCATACCTTCTGGCACCCACAATGATCTGAATCATTTGGACCTTCCAAGAGGCAGATCGCTTTTTATGGAATCAAATATGGTAATGAAAACTGTCGCGCAGCGGAGTCAAAACAACGTGCCTACCGAACGATTGATAACACTCGGTCGCAGTCATGTGTGCTGCGGATTCCCACCATGATTTAAGCTGGACGATGGAGTAGTGTGGACGGATAGTGACAGATTGGTCGCTGGATACAGTGTCCTCTCAGAAGTTACTCCATCTTCATCCAGAGTCACAGAAAAAGCTGCAGAAACAATGGGCTCTTGCAGATATGTGGAACCCATGTGTTCCCGTAGAGCTCTCGAGCCAGATTGGCCTTGGCAGAGCTGCATCCTCTCTGCTCCCTTCGAAGTTCATATAATCTGTCTTTCGCCAACGGAAAGGCTCCGTTAACTTCTGGCCAGCAAAAATGTTCCTAACAAAACTTCTAAACTCCCCTTCCAGTAAAAGTTTTATCAGCTATTGTGTTTCTGTGAACACAGTTCCTAAAAGTTAAAGAAAAATTTCCTCTCTTTCAGTTGTTTTTAAATTTAGTCAATCCGGAACTCTTCCGAGTCTGTAATACTCATAAAACAGACAGCTATCTCCCACACTCTGGTAACTGCTCAGGGACAGACAGTGGAGTTCTTTCCCGCGTTTTCTACTGCATGGAAGGGAGTTCACCCTGGGTGGAGAAAGTGTGCGGCTGACGGCAATTCAACCTCCATAAATGGAAAAATTCGATTCTAAAACGAACTCAACCATTTCTCTTCCAACGAAAAAGGCACAGTAGCGTCCCACTATCCTGATTTTTAGGAAGGATGCGGTCGTGATGAACCAAATTCTATAAAACCTTGCTTGGATTGCGTAGTTTCGGCATTTAAAAATTGGTAGTTTTTTTTCCCCAGGGCCACGTTGATCGCTGGTCATTATATCGGCATTTTAAGGTTGAGTCAATGCCTCTAATGTTGTGCTGACCACCGTATTCAGGGAAAACGCCTGTGACCACTGGCGGTCGATGGAAGGTATAAACAAAACAGCCAGCAGCCTATCTGCCCTGCACGGGTCACATTGACTCTGTGGCACTTCTCTTAGAGCGGCACCTGACCTTTCTGACCTACTCGGGCGTCACCGAAAATCGCCTGCCGCTTCCTCAGCTCATTAAGCGAAGCACACATCCAGCTACAGAAAAATTCGACGCCGAATAGTTACCCGGTTGGGAGCACATGTTAAAACAGGAATGGACGGCTTTATCATTGTAACCACTGGGGTTGTTCATAACCAGCATTGCTATATTTAACGTGTACGAGATTCTCTCCGATGCGAAAATGAATTAAATAAATGAAATAAAATGAGACGAGTCAGGTCAGAGTAAACTGACGCATTTCAACTTGGACAATGGCCTGCACAAAATTTGCAAACTGACACCGCACATAGTTATGAACGTCTTTTCTCGGACGATAATATATTTTGTGAATGCATGGAGTTGTCTCGAAATACAGTGAAAGTAGACAAAGGAACCCAAATTTAGCATTTCAAAGAAGCTTTCAGTGGAGATTTTATGGAGACGGAAGTAGCATTCAGTTTTAGCACAAGATACTGATTGTGATACTTTTCATCTATGATGACAATTTAATTTTTCAACCTCAGTTATTATATGTTCTATCTGTGATAGAAAAATTTCGGTTTTACGAGAATTTCGTGTCAGAAATTTCATGCACTGTGTTCTGTGGCAAATAAGCAACATTTTTTTCTCTTTAACCTATAATCCGATGTTACCTACTAACTTACTTGCTAAATCATTTACATTACGTTCCACATTTGTCAAAATCATACTTGCTTCGTATTACAAAAGAATCGTCTGCCATGTTCAATACATTCCTTTAGAAAAAATAATAGACTTAGACCAGAAATGGCTCTGAGCACTATGGGACTTAACATCTGAGGTCATCAGTCCCCTAGAAGTTAGAACTACTTAAACTTAACTAACCGAAGGACATCACACACATCCATGCCCGAAGCAGGATTCGAACCTGCGACCGTAGCGGTAGCGCAGTTCCAGGCTGAAGCGCCTAGAACCGCTCGGCCACCTCGGCAGGCGAACTTAGACCAGATCTCTGTAGAAACAACCACTTCACAAAACAGTAGGCAAATTCAGTTCTCTTCCTTGCACGTTAAAGTTGGAAATCAACTTTCAGAATCCTATTTGCTAGATACGAAATTAACCTTTGATGTGTATTTTCCCTAATTACATAATCTTCCAACTTATGCAAAAATATAACACTGGCAACCTAATCAAATGCACTTGTTAAATATTGTCCTCATCTTCTCATTTAGCGGATTTTCTACCTCCGCTTTGTCCGGTTCGAGCTTGTGCTCCATTTATAATAATGTCGTGAATGGAAGTAAAACACTAACATTACTTCCTTCGTTTAGTAATCAGATGAGCAGTGGTTCTACACCCATGTCTGGAGGAACATTGGGACCAGTACTGGCTTGTCTGTTGGAATTAAGATTGTGTAAGTTTTTTCTACACGTTACAGTAGACGACTGTCGGATTGGTTTGTTAAGTAATTTGGTGGATTACAGCATTCATAAATCACGAAGAGTGTGATGAAGTACTCTATATACATGGAGCCCACTGTTTATGGACGCACATGGGAAGAGACGGACACACCAGCTTGTGACGTAAGGTGCGACAGAAATACAGGAACGATTCTCTGCGATAGAAACCACCCATCAGTCCTCTATAGGTATTATACGTTTCTGTGTTCTTTCTAAGGCGAACACTAAGCTGATTCCTTACTTCCGCTATAACTGTTCAGTTTACATAAACATTCTTCCGTCACCAAACTGATATTACGATAAAAATTTAATGTATATAATACTAATTTTTCGCACTAGTTTACTTTATATTACCGTATAAAGAGTTTTTGTATACCTATAAAAAGATATGATGGTAGTCCGACTACTGAATTATATTGTTATGCGCGAAACAGATGTTTCTGCAAGTCAGAAGCCTCTTCTTTTAAGCACGAGGAATTGGCAACTGAAGACGCACATTTTCACACAGAGAAGGTCTTTTCATATCAAAGCGTTCCATACAATCACCTGATTGCACTGTTAAATAACGAGACTAGTTTTATTCCTAGATACATGACTGAATTAAAGCTTTCTGGGAAGTGAGACGGGCTTCCTCATACTCACAATCTGTAAAAATAACCTGCTACAAAGAGAGAGCCGTACTTGAGGTTATTTCATTATTTTGTACCAGACACTAAATTTTCTCCGATGGCAGCGAGTAACATGAATTTTGGGACGCAACATCACTATTTTGTTTCAATGAACCTTATGTCCCGTCACTGTATGTAAAAAATATAAAAAAAGTCGCAATTAAATGCCCTACGTTTTCTTCTTACCCTTTATACAGCGAATGTTATTATTTAATATGATTGGATGGATTAAAAATATGCTTAAAACAGTCAGCAGCTTATGGTGAGAGATTTGTTTCGTATAAAAAGTGGAGACAGCTGTCTTATTATGTAGGTTTCTTCATTTCGGGTGAGACAACCGCAAATTTAGTGAAGTAAAATTCAATTTTCCGCCCTGGGTGTTATAAAATCACAGTCCTTTATACCACTACCAGACGATTTCGGCAGTTTGCTACTTTCACACGCACACACGCACAAAAACGTACACGTCATTTCAATATGAAACCGCTGTAGTAGCATACAGGAGCGAGAACAAGGTTCCATATTCGTCAGTTCTTTAAAAATAACATTACTGGCGTAGTGTCATACCTACGTAAATATTAAAACTCATATTTTATCGCACATAACCTTTATCCTACCTGGGTTGATTCGACACTGACCAGTTTAAAGTAAGAGCTCTTCATAGATATACCGACAGCTACCACTGCCCAATTGACCGCACCTATCGATATGTCCCTGGAACATGGTACTCACGACTATGTATCTTATGTTGATGGTAAAATAAATGCATAAATGCATAAATAAATAAATAAATATTATTATAAACGTATTTCAGCTTGTACAGACAAAATATCTCATGCATAAGTCATGCCATACAGTGAGTCATTCTATAAAATGAAGTCAAAACTTTAAAAATAAACATTTTCAAGCATTCAGATTCAAAATTTTCACAATCATGTCGAGGTTGTAAGTTGTCATATAATAATAAAAATGTAATTGCAGACTCTCTGGGTACTTATTTACAACATTTATGCCGTTTCATTTTTTCTCAAATATTTGGCTGGAATTCTGTAAAAATGACACGTAACTTAATTCTGTTTGTTCGTTCAACTTATTGCCCCATTCTGTTTTATGGTTTAAATGGCTCTGAGCACTATGGGACTTAGCATCGATGGTCATCAGTCCCCTAGAACTTAGAACTACTTAAACCTAACTAACCTAAGGACATCACACAACACCCAGTCATCATTCTGTTTTAGCTAGCTCGTATATTTCCATCTCCTCAATTGCATCAATAACTCCTCCTTTCTTCCTTGTATGTGCTTTGATGAACTCTGAAATAGTGTGGATGGTCTCTTTAAAATCTGTTGTAGTTATTGCTCTTAGCCAGCCTTGCGTGCTATTTAAAACTGGTGTTGAAAGTAGGCCCCAAGTGACCTACACAAAATTTTTATCATTTGTTACAGTTAATTTTGTTGATCGCAGACCATGACAAGGGTCCATTTTGTTATTTGTGTGGCGCGTCAACCTATCCCGTGTATGCTCAGTATGTATACTGATATTTAATTCTGTTTTTTTTTTTAACAAACCTGTCCGAAATTTTACCAATATAAGGTTCCAGGTCGTATCTTCATATTTAGCAAGGAGTCTCCATGTATGTTGCTGCTCTACTTTTCTTTAATTTATTTGCGTACACTTTATCCATTACCTTTGGTTTGAAACGGTTGTTTTGAGCTATCTATCGCAAAATTTCCAATTATTTATCTACCTTGTAAAATTTCCACTTCTTTATCTATCTCGTGGCTTTCTAATAGAATGTTAGTAACACGATGCAGCATGGACTGGAAATATACCTTTTTGTCCATGTTTGTGTGACATGGCATATTATGTGCTATGAAATCCGATGTATCTTTGCAACAAATCCCAAACTTATTTTGTTGCCTAACATTCGTAATTTTAACGTGTAAAGAGCGCAAACCTTTGCGTATCTCCTTTCTCATTGCATATTTCATTCAGTCGTGTAAACTATTAATCTGAGCAATCATGGAAGTAACATCATTTTGGGTTCCATCCAGTAATACAAGCGTGCCACACACATGCGGTGTCGTCGAGTATCGAGATCGATGCATGAAGTATCGACTACTGTAGGGATACCGCACAGCAAATCGGTATCACGAGGCGCCAGTAAGATGCTGGGAAGGAGCCTTGCTTCCCGATTTCAGAGGCGCCACCTCCGCGCCTCATCCCTGAAATAGCGTCGGTAGAGACCGAGAGGGTAGTACTGTTCGAGGTCGGATCCTGCCTATTTGCAGTAAGTTATTGTACAGAATCGAGGCTCGCACCCTGGAATCTTTCTCAAACAATTTTACAGAAACTATTGGGTAAAAAAAATTTTTGCTTTGATTACAGGTTTACATGTTAGGTTCATGGTGGTGTGCCCATAATTTCGTTAATGGTCATAGTTACCGTGTATTCACGTGAAAGTAGGACATGCACGATTTTAGGAAAAGTGTGCAATGAAAAATACGGGGAACTATGATTTTGCGTTTGGTGCATATTGCATAATATGTTGTTGCATATGAAATTTAGCTAACGTATTGAATTTTGCTTTTGACTTGGGTAGAGGTATCTATCTGTCACCAATATCGAGAAAATTGATCTGAGATAGCATACTCATCTGCGATCGCGCCGCCAGCGATAAAGCCAAACTGAAATATTCACCACATTCCTCATATTTAATAAACGGTTTTTGACATCGAAATGAGATTTTGGTAAATGATAGCACGTAAAGAGGAGAATATTTTACCATATCCTTATTATGAAAAACTTCATTATCTACTCTGTTATTCCAATAACTACAGAATTTTTCGGTGAAAGAATGTAATTTTTAAGGGCCATCGATAGCTGATGAAACGTGAAATGCTATGAGTTTTGGAACAATGTATATGAAGACATTACATTTTTTTTTGAACTGATGATGTGCTTTTTCATAAGCTGTTGACTTTACTTTTTATCATTTCCTCACTTAATAAACTTAATAAACCACTGTTACAGAAGTCTCTCGCCATTATGTCTTCATAAGATGTTAGTGAGGTGGGACGCTGTAAACTCTGCTGTGTTTTGGGAAAATAAGAAAATTTTGACATGGAAACCAGGGAAATGTGTAGGTTTCGGTCAAAATTGTCCATTCATGGCGCTTCTCTGAAATTTACAAATGTTTAACAAGCCAGTCGAGAATAAATCGCTGCATTTTTGGCAGAATTCTCTTTGGATACTAACGTTCGTATCCAAAGAGAATTCTGCCGAAAATGCAGCGATTTATTCTCGACTGACTTGTTAAACATTTGTACTTTTCAGAGAAGCGTCATGAATGGCGAATTTTGACTAAAACCTACACATTTCCCTGGTTTCCATGTCAAAATTTTTTTCTTGATATTTTTATATGGTCACCATGCAAGTGTGGCGGTGGAGGGCCTCCCTTAATATTTACAAAAAATGCGAGTGTAGGCTCCAGTTTAGAATGGCAATTCCCCTATAGAGCTCTGAGCGACCCCCACCACTGCAGCTCTCCCCACGCTCCCCCAGCCGACTGCGTGGCATTTTGCATGCATTTCATCTCCTGCGAACTATGCCTACATGCCAACGCTATCAGAACTGCATCAACAAGTGGCTACGAAATGGTGTTTGCTAGTAGCTTTAGTGAAGCCACAGTACTACCATTATGAACTTGTATCAATTTGCCACTCCATAATAGTGGCTTATTTAGTGTGTTATGCACAATAAGTCCACGTGTGCAGTTTCACATCTACATGTGAGACAGACGATCAAAAATACGGTTTCTTGTAATTAATAAAGTATTACTTATTCAGAGAGTTCTAATTAATTGTATTATTACTACCACCTCAGTGTCCAACAAGTCATACACAACAAGTAAAGTGTCGACTAGAATGCAGCTCGCGATTAGCTCACTATAGCATATAGTGTAACTAACTCTTCTGCAGCACTGTTTTTTTTCTGTGTGTGTTGTTATACTGAACGTTCACAATGTTCCTTCCGGATGTGTCTTTAATACAAGCTATAAAATTTCAGGGTCAAAGGAATCAACAATTATTACAAACACTGCAAGAAACTATAGTGGCAGCACCACGACAGCCACCCCAGCTTGTTTAATTGGAAGCAACTTAACAAACGGTTCCAGTGCCTAAATCCAGAGAGCTTCTGGGGCAAAGCGAAGATTGGCGAGTTGAAGACGCATTTTAACTCCTACGTCATAACAGGTACCCAGCGTATTTACTATTTTCTCTCCACCGTAGCCTTAGACGTATTCCAGATGGCAGTAAAACTGTTTCCAGATCGCCATACTCATGTGGCCCATTATGATGAGTTAGTTGACAAACTGTCAAATCTTGGCTTACTAAAAAATGTGGGTTAAATTACGGTGACAGCATAATGAGAGGTGCGATTACTAAGAACGTGTCTAATTCCCGCACTCGTACTGGCATACTAAAGCATGCAAACCTTGGCCTCAGCACAGTATTGTCAATTATTTAGCCACAAGACATTGTCGATGTAGCCGAGCATGAATTTCAAGCACTGGCAGTATCTGTTGTCAAGACTAAGACAGTTCAGGTGCCAACCCGCCTCTTCCCAGGTCAGATGTCGCTAGTTGTCTTAAGTCAGTAACACCAGGCCGCGGCGCAGACTGCACAGTCGCGGAAGTCCTGTCCACGTTGGTTTCTAACACAGGACAGCGCGCAGGGCCCGCGCCACAAAGCCAAGAGTTTCGCATGTGATAAGCAATGCCACATACAGTTGGTATGTTTAAGTATAGACGGTGAGCTTTCTCACTGCATGTCAGACAGTGATTCTAATGAAGTGTATATTGTGTCTGCTGCGCAACAGTCCGCTGATCCTTTTGTTGTCTCGTAAGAGTGGCAGAACACAAACTTTGAATTTATCAACCGGTAATCCAATAAGTTGTATGTTCAGTTGCGTGTGTTCAACAAGTGTATTAATTTTGATTTTATCCATACTGGATGGGAGGTCGTGGTTGTGAATGCCAATGTTAAAAAATATATCAGCTCAACCACTTGTTTATAGTGTAAAACATTAAGATTGACGCGTTTCGGAAGTCAAGCTTCCATCATCAGAATAATAAAAAGTAAAAGAACCTGTTAAAACTCGCTAAAATGGAACATGCACCAGGCACAACAAAATTGATAATAAAATTAAAACATCGTGGCTACTTCCCTTGTCGCAGCCGTGTCTTCCAAAGTGCATCTCCACATAGTCGTCACAATATAAAAAACTCTAAAATAGTGTCGCCTATGGTGTTCAACATCTAACACATGGTTCTCTCCTCTATCGTCGTAAACCGCCCATGCGTCTTCGTTGATACCACACACCACGTAGCCAAGCACGATACTGAAACGCGAGTGAACTCACGCCCAAGTAAACAAGGAAGTCACAGAGATGTCTATACAAACAGATAACGTATACATGTTCCAAGGACCTCATGAAATGGTGGTATCCTGCCAATTGCTAAAAATGTAGTTACTAAAAGAAACCAGTGAAATGTTTGAAAAAGTTATTTGTCTCACCAGTTAGCTGTTCATTCAGTGTGTTCTGATTATCCACGCTACGTATCGTAATTTCCAGCTGTTCTAGTAGATCCAGCTTTTGAATGAACAGCTAACTGGTGATAATATGTTCAAGCTTCTGGCTCCACAAATTATTGCTTAACTATAGTACTGTGGTGCGTGATCATGACTGGATATGTTGCCTGGTTTATTTGCTATAGTTTCTGTGATGACTAGAGGGGCTTTTATGTGTGTACTACGGTTTCATTAACTTTAATCGTGTTAGGACATGACTTTTTGTAGGTTTGTTGCATCTTCTAAGTGTCTTACCAATAAAATACAGTCTTTAATTCACCTTCCCTAAAACATTTTCTATGTGATGGTTCCAATTTAAGTTGTCATAATTATAATTCCCAGGTATTTGGTTGAATCTGCAACCTTTACGCTTGTATGTTTACTTTGTTACCGACACTTAATGGAATTTTTTTTTGTACTTCTGTGGAGAATCTCACACGTTTTATGGTTTAGGGTCAACTGCGCCTTTCGCACCATGCAGATATCTTATGTAAATAATTTTGTAAACCGTTTAGAAATTCTGATGACTTTATTAGATAGTGAATGACAGCAGCATCTGCAATCAATCCAAGTAGTTCAAATTATCTTCTAAATTGTTTATACACACGAAATACGTCACTGTTCTGCATGCTATGGATCCGACCGTTTGTTGGTACGTTTGTGGAGATATGTGGCATTAGATGTCTACGCACAGGCCATGTAATTCGCGTAAATAACTGGTTGCTGATTTGAGTACGCGGTGATGGCAGCCGATAGCGATCCAGATGGATTCCATAGGATTTACATCAGGCAAATTTGGTCACCGGGACGTCAACGTGAGTTCACTATAAAACTAAAGTAAACTCCTCCCGCACAGGCCGTGAAGGCCCAAAGGTACCGACTGGCCGCCGTGTCATCCCTAGACCACAGGCGTCACTGGATGCGGGTATGGAGGGGTATGTGGTCAGAACACCGCTCTCCCAGCCGTATGTCAGTTTCCGAGTCCGGAGCCACTAATTCTCAATCAAGTAACTCCTCAGTTTGCCTCACAAGGGCTGAGTGCACCCAGCTGGCCAACAGCGCTCGGCAGGCCGGAACGTGCTAGCCCAGCCCGACACCGCTTAACTTCGGTGATCTGACGGGAACAGGTATTAACAATGCGGCAAGGCCGTTGGCTGAGATTACTGTAATGTTCATCAAATCACTGTAGCACGGTTCTGGCTCAGAGACATGGACAGTATACTGCCGAAAGAAGACATCACCGTCGGGGCAGACATTAAGCATGAAGGGATGCAGGTTGTTCGCAGCTGTCAGCGTGTCTTCGATTACTATCACAGGTCTCATGCAAGTGCAGGAGAATGCCTCCCATAGCAGTATACTGCTCTCACCAGCTAGTGTTCGTGGCGCGCTGCACGTTTCGAGCCGCCGTTCACCTCGATGGCGGCGTTTGTGGAGACGATCATCGACCTAACGTAGCAAAAATGTGATTCATCTGAAGAGCCGACACGTTTCCATTGTCTGACGGTCGAATCTCGATGGTCCCGTGCCCGCTGCAGTCGTAGATTGTCGATGTCGTCAAGTCAACACGTAGGAGTGGTCCGTTGGAGAGCTCTGTGTTCAACAATGTACGATGAACGGTGTGTTCCGGAGTGTGCATTCATCATCATTGTTCTCTTTCGGCAGAGACGTCACAGATCACCATTTATTCCACTTTTTATAGTAGACTATTGTGAAGAGTCAGTGACGTCCAACCATATAGCGCCTAGTGGTAGTTTCAATGTCCTTCTACCTGTTTCCATAGATGATCATGACAGTAGCAGGTGAACATTCGAACAACTTCGCCGTTTTCTAGATACCCGTTTACAGCATCTGCGTAATAATAATCTACCATTTGTCAGAGTCTTTTATCTCAATGGATATTCCCATTTGCAGCTCATATCTTCGCTGTGGTGATCCCCGTTCGTATCTGCTCCGCTTACACACCTTTGTTACCGTGTCACGTGCCTGCAACGTCATCAGGCGGCACCGAGCGTCGCGATAGGTAGCAGTCGTAAAGTTTTGGCTTATCAGTGTATAGATAAGGAACAGCAGATGAGCTGTAACACGTCCTTAGAGAAAGCCAGAGACCACTTGGGTTTCACGAGATGATGGGCTGGAGACACGCTGAGGAGCGGCGCGCCTTGAGGGGAGGAGCAGCTCAAGGCGTGGGTGCGACCGCGGCTGTGGCGCAGGCGGCGCTGGCGCCGGCCCGCTTTCGCAACTCTCCAACTAGGTTAAATCTCGATATTTCTCGTTGCGCAGCCGTATTTGTTAATGTGACTGCCGACTTTCAACGCCAAGGCGTGAGTTTGGCAAGAAGATTGCGCAGATAAGAACCATTCACTAGGGCCTTTTCGTTTTCTTTGGCCCCACCTATCAGGTCACGTACTACACGACCACTGACAGATGTCCCCTAGTATTTGCCGGGCAGCATGGACTAATCCATTCGGTTAGGTTTTCCTCGAAGTTCTCCACTTAGGTCGTCTCTCTGTAGTTACAATCTTAGTAGAAGCGTTTCCCTTGTACAAGCTTTTTTCTCAGTTATTCAAACTGTAAACGATTTCAAAATTAATTTAGTAATTTATAACAAAAAAGCGATATAGT
This sequence comes from Schistocerca gregaria, assembly GCF_023897955.1. Taxonomy (NCBI): domain Eukaryota; kingdom Metazoa; phylum Arthropoda; class Insecta; order Orthoptera; family Acrididae; genus Schistocerca; species Schistocerca gregaria. The sequence goes on from NC_064931.1 coordinate 470,134,750, forward strand.
AACAATAATACCAAACATCTGAAAATAAGAATTCAAATGTAACATAGCATTTTCTACTCACGTTCAGTTAGCCTATTTTTAACTGTAACCACGTACGTAACTTGCGTGGCAATACATACCCAGCAAGTTATTTTAGATGATGGATTGAAGAACGACAAACCTCCCTTTATAGAATTTGTAGACGGGAAGAAAGCTTTTAATGAAGTAGCCTGAAAGTCTTCCTTTGAAATTTTGAAGTTATCACGGAAAAAATACAGGTAGCGTAAGGTTATCTACAAGTAACACAGAAACCAGACTACAGTTACAAGAGTCCAAGGAGAGCAAAGAGAGGTAGTAAGTGACAAGGATGTGGGACAAGGTTGCAGCCAATCCCCGCTGTAATTCATTCTGTATATGGAGCAAGCTGTGAACGAAACCAAGGAGAAGTTTGGAAAGGGAATTAACGTCGAGGGGGAAGAAATAAAAACTTTGAAGTTTGCCGATAACATACTTCAGTCAGAGACGGTAAAGTACTGAGAACTTCATTTGTAAGAAACGGATAATATCTTTAAAATTGTTGTAAGATGGAAATCAATAAAAGTAATGGAATGTAGTCTAGCTAAATCAGGCGATACTCAGGGAATTAGAGTTGGAAATGAGACACTGAAACTATCAGATGCATCTTGCTATTTGGGCAGTAAAATAACTGATGATAGCCACGTGGAAAGAATGTAAAATGCAGAAATGCTATAGAAAAAAAGCGTTTTTGAAGCAGAAGTCCTCGAAAGTATTGTTTAACAACAAATGGGGCAGAGTGGAGAATGGTCGAGGACAGTGAATCCAAGGAGTCGAATTGTTACAGATGTCGCAGCGCTCGTGTGTGGTCTGGCACTGTAATGCTGAAAGAGAGCTTGCTTCATGTGTGGACGAACTCTACGAATTCGAAACTCGATTACAGCACGCTGTTTCTCACGCGCCGACATAGTTACTTTACAACCGCCATGTTACACGCTAAAATTCGGTGCCCTCTAGCAGAAGAGGCCTGCACATATGAAGATACGAAGAATAAAGCTGAAGAATGTTAATGACATTTATTTTATATTAAAAACTTTAATACATTTCAAATAAAAAATTCGGAGGCATTACTTTTGAGCACGCTCTCATACATTACTGAAGCTTCTGTCATCTTGGGCAAATGCTACTAACAGAAATACTTTCTACTTTCGGAATTTTGTTCACATCACCGAGATTTCACGATGTTGGACATGTCGTTGGCTAGGAACACTTTACTGTAAGGAGTAAACGAAATCTTTGAACGGTTAGAATGTTTGCGGCCATTTTCGATTTATTTTTATTGCAGCTTGACATCTAGTAAATTGCAAGTTTTTTCTCATAAAAACAGAGGATACGTCTGAGAAAAAAAGCGATGCGCTTCATCATTGATTTGATGAAGGAAAAAACCATTGGTTTTGACAGCCATTGGTAGAGTTTAGATAACCATAAACAACTTCAGACAGGATGGGATTCGCACCTAATTTTTCTCGACCAAACTCCAGAGGCGTATGAAATGTATGTGAGCAGGTCATATAGCATAAAATATTTATCAAAATATCTTAAATTATCAGGTCTTAGTGTATACACTATGGTGCTTCATGACACTGCTGGAATCTGAGCTATGGTTTACGCGCGTTGCGAGGAGAAAGTCAGCTTGAGAGCAGCAATTACGCTATTTTCCACAAATACTCAGGAAAACATAAAGCCTGTCCCCCTTCTTCCTAGTTAGAGATGTACAGGCTGCTTTGAGAGGAAATGGAAGGTAAAGGGAGGTTAAAGAGCTTAATGTCGCGCTGGTCTAAACTTACCACAGACGGAGTTCCAACCGAATTAAGGAATCAATAAGAGAGAGAAAATTGGCCGTTGTCGGATTAAGAAAACATTGCGGCAATCGTCTGAACTGACTTAGGGATACCACAGCCACTCGTTTAGAGTTATCTAGAGACAACACGGTAAATCGAAGTCAGGGTGGGTGAAGGACCCATCACCTCTAAAGTACGAACGGAGGGTCTTAACTACTGTAAGACACAGAGAGAAATACCAGACCAGTTTTCAGGCACGAGTTGTATGCAACACTGAGAATGAAAATTTCTTCTGCCAACTGCATTCGGAACTGTTACCTCTGGATAGACTGTTACAGCAGAGGTGTGCCCTATCTAGCGCATCTACCGAGGTGAACACAAATAGAGCAAGCACTGTAGTGACGCAGAATACACAAAAGAATAATGAGCTCGTTTTGCGAAGGAAAAATGGTTCCTTTGAAATTACAAAAGAGCGTAGCGTAGTTACTTGGGCTATTACAATAATGGTTAAACACTCGTGTTTTACGTATGAATGTTAACATCGTTGCGCTCTTCAACCGGAAGAACGGTTTGATGCTGCTTTCCGAGTTAGTCTGATGTGTGCAAGCCTCTTAATCTCCTGATAACTATTGCTTCCTAGACCCGTTTCTGCCTTGAGCCTGCTTACTGTATTCAAATCTTAGTGCTCAGAGACATTTGAACCATTTTAATCTCTTTTTCAAGACGCTACCCATTCGGTGCAGCTGCCGTTCCAATTCCTTTGTTGTCTCTGGTAGAATTACAATGTCATCGGCAGACATCAAAGGTTTTATTTCTTCCCCCAGAACATTTGAGTTTCACTTTCAGATCTGGCCATCGTATTCACATACATGTTTTTACAATATTTCCCAGATCCTTGTAAATAAAATGAAACTTTTACACATCTGCTACACATGTTATTCATAAATAATAATTATAAAATACAGAAACATATAATATCAAAGGGAACACTTAACTTTTTATATTAATTAAAATGCTCCTTCATGGCTTTCGTTACTTTCGTCTTACCATTTCTATTAAACGATCCTGCGTCTTTCCTAAATAATTTATTGTGTATTTATTGTTTTCATTCTTTCTTGAATCATATCTTTAGTTCCTTTATGGAGAAAACTGGCGTTAGAGAGATTGACCACGGAGATTGACGAGGGGTTTAAGTGACTTTGACAAACTTTGGGAGTAGCCACGGGTCTTGTGGTATGCTGCGTTATCAATATTCTCCCCAGTTCTCTCATGCTTCAGTTTAAATATTCTCTCATAATGGTAAGGTAACTGTCTATAGTCATAGTAGCGTTAAGAGCAAATAACTTACCATTACATTGCTCCTGTTGATCTTCGCTGATCTCTTGTCATTTATCTTTTACATTTATTTCCTCAGCCGTGTCACACCAACGACACACACACTAAAATAAGATTTTCTGAGATTAAAATTACTGTAGTCGTCAAATACGTTTTCCTTCCTCTAAATTTCAATACCAACGTAGATTTTTGTGAAATTCGACTTTTCTCTACTTTTGATTTCGGTTATGTTGGTTTTTTACCCCCTTACCAATAACCTGTAGTAGCGGTGGATATGCAGTGCTATCCTAACTGTGCTTCCACTGCATTACTTCCTACTCTCCTCAAAAAGATCCTCTTACGCAAAAAGAGACATTTTAGTTTAAAACTCACGGCGAAGTAAAGGTAACAGTATACGGGACATAAGCTCGCTTTGACCAGGGATGGGGATGGAAATCAGGCCGTGTACATTTCGAAGTATTCATCTTGGCATTCATTTTAAGCGATTTAAGAAAAGTCATTAATCTATGTGGCCGGAGGATGGGTTAAACCGCGTAGCTTCCGACCTCGAGTCCAATGCGTTAATCAATAAGGCAAATACTGGCCTAACGTTAAGGTAGGAATTTATAAACAATGAAATTCTGCATTTCTTTACGTATTTCTCATTTTGTGTCTTTTTTTAGGAATGTTCTAAAATGAACATTCTCCATATCGTTTATGCATTCAGGTATCAGTTGGGTACAAGCATCTAAAAACGGCAACAGCATACTCTTGTGAAGACCAAATAGACGATTTGTCGCTTCTAACCTCAAAGGACTTACGTTGTGCTAGCGATAACACACAAACAACTTCCACCCCAGCAGGCAGAGAATACACGAAGATATCCTAACCGTCCTGCATCTGTTACGTTGCATACAACTCGTGCCTGTCTAAACATGAAAACTGGTCTAGTACTTCTCTCTGGGTCTTACAGTAGTTAAGACCCTCCGTTCGTACTTTAGAGGTGATGGGTCCTTCACCCACCCTGACTTCGATTTACCGTGTTATCTCTAGATAACTCTAAACGAGTGGCTGTGGTATCCCTAAGTCAGTTCAGATGATTGCCGCAATGTTTTCTTAATCCGACAACGGCCAATTTTCTCTCTCTTATTGATTCCTTAATTCGGTTGGAACTCCGTCTGTGGTAAGTTTAGACCAGCGCGACATTAAGCTCTTTAACCTCCCTTTACCTTCCATTTCCTCTCAAAGCAGCCTGTACATCTCTAACTAGGAAGAAAGGGGACAGGCTTTATGTTTTCCTGAGTATTTGTGGAAAATAGCGTAAATGCTGCTCTCAAGCTGACTTTATCCTCGCAACGCGCGTAAACCATAGCTCAGATTCCAGCAGTGTCATGAAGCACCATAGTGTATACACTAAGACCTGATAATACGTCGGCGTCTACATCACTACTCTGCAATTCACATTCAAGTGCTTGTCAGAGGGGTCACAGAACCACTTTCAGTTTTTTTGTCGACTGTTCCACACTCCAGTTACACCTGGGAAAAATGAACTGTTAGATCTTCCCGTGCTAGCTCTGATTTATCTTATTTAATTATTATGATCGTTTCTCCTCATGTACATGGAAGTAACTGAAATATTTTAACATTCGTATTTGAAAAATGGTGACAGAAATTTCCTGAGAAGATCTCGCCGCAACGAAAAACGCCTTTGTTTCATAGGTTGTCACACCAGATCAAGTATCATGTCCATATTTCGCGAAAATACAAAACAAATTGCCCTTCTTTGCTCTTTCTGTGTACTCCGTCAATCCAGTCTAGTAAGGATCCTATATCGCGCGGCAGTGCTCTAGAAGAGGACGGACAAGCGTCAAGAGTAGGCAATCTCTTTAGTTTATGTATTTCATCTTCTGTAAGTTCTAAGAATAAAACACAGTCTTTGGTTCGTCTCCCCTGCAATATCTTCTATGTGATGGATGTCCATCTGATAGAGACGTTAGAATTGGCAGCTCTCTTTGTGTTACATGAGAAGAGTAGGCTACATGTAGGCAACTGGCTTCAATTTTTAAAATTTTTTGCATCACCACCAATAATATAAACACAACACAGGTAATATATAACTATACATCTACCATTTCAGACCCGCAGTACCCATGAAGTCGTAAGTCCGAAATTTTGCTCTCGAAGATGTGAGACGAGGAAAGTAAATAATTGCCATAACATTTTTGTATAGTATAGCAGACACATGTGACAAATCCCTGAATTTTTGTCAGTGGCATATCATTTAATCATAAAATCAGCGTTCGAACCACTTTAACATACCGTCAGCTTCAAAGTAGTGAGACACAAAGAATAAGCTGAGACTGGCTAAAAATGGGGACGATAGTAGTAAGCTGCGACATTATTTAATGAAACATTCAGGAATCCACATAAATTAATTTGGCGATAGCACGGAAAACCTCGGTCAGAATGGCTAGGCGGTGGTTTGAAGCCCAAGATGAGTCCAATATCGTTACCATTGTGATATCTCGCTCGGTTCAGCTTGGTGGCCTGAATATAAAAAGAGGCAATAGATAGTTAATTCCTTACGCAAAGGGCTGGAATATGAGCAGAACAGAAGTATGTTAGCACAAGAACCTCTTTCCGGTTTCTCCTGATATATAATTAGCAGTATAAATATGCAACCACCATCTTCACTTGCTACCTAAATTAACAGAATATTCCTTTTACAGAATACGAAATTATTAAACAGTTATCTTTCCTTATACTCTCCCATAATAACCTTAACTTGCGATCTAAATATTTCATTGTAACAAAGGTGTCAAACCATATTGAAAGAACTACACGCATTATATAATTTTGCAGTGAAAACATTTCTAAAAGCGATAAGCGTGGTGTTATGTCGATACTCAATGAGAGCTTCTACATAGGCAGTAATGAAAAGGTAAAGCAGCGATATTACTTCTCGTTATGCCATTATTTTATACAATTTTGATCTGAAAATTCTAAATGAAAATCAGTACAAGATTACACAATGTATTTAGAATGCTCCTAATTGCCTGGAACGGCAGAGAAGCCGTTAACTTCTATCATGGTCCCGTTGACATAACATTAATTACTTGCTTTATTTTCTTTTACCATGATCGGTGACACAGCGAAGGGTTTAATACGGAAGTCATTAGTGGCTTTTTTATGAGAAGACAGGCTCGTAGATTGTGAACTTAACGGCAACTAAAAGTGAAATCGAGTGAAATGGCCTATCTCAAGCTTGTTCGGTACGCATTCGTTGACGTTTGGAATTTAGTTCAGGTCTGGTTATTATAGGTCAGCTTTTTTTTAGTATATAAACTGATGTGAAGGCACTATGAGATTTCTTTAAAGAGAGAAAGGCGATTTCACAGACTTGTTCTCATGAAATGTGGACAGGCGCCTGTACTCTAAAGATGCCGCCATTAAAAAAAATATTCTTAATATGAAACCACTATTAGTACCGACCCACTTTCAGCAAATATAACTTGTTCGTCCTACGTGTTATACGACATCGTTGCCATATTTTTAAGCTTCTCGCCAGTCTTCTAATTCGGGAAGAGGTTTCTGCAAGCTTTTATTTCCTTTTTACGCCGGCCGTACTATTGAACATACGCAGACGACTTCATTATTGCTTATTCTCCATGGTGATCAAATAGTGGCTAAACGATATAGGTGAAACTATTGCCAAATGAGAGTCTCGAAATGGGCTCACAGTACTGTCAGAAATGTCCGTCGTTGTGATATTTACGAGGTAAATGGGAAATTATTTACAAACAAGAGTGTGGTGTATCATAACTTTTGTAGCATGTCTCGTGTTAATCTTCTGATAGTTTATTTTAACCTTGAAATTAGGGTTGCGTCGTCATAGTGAACACTTACTTAAAAAGAACGTTATGTAGGGCTATGAGCTCAAACACATTTTGCGGAAACTAGATATTGTCAATTTTACAGAGAACTGCCTTATCCTGGGAGCGAAATAAGTCGAATCATAGCAACTCGTTAGTAGGAACGACCGAAATGACGTTAAAAGTAAAAAGAAAGATGACAGACACAATCGTTAGGAAATGGCTAGCCATTTCCAATTATATCCTCGCAATGGCTCTAATTTTGATTGTTAAAGTACAAGAAGAACATTAAACCCTATCTGTTACTAGTGGGAAGTTGCAAGAAAAGGTGAGATTTTTCGCTAACGGTCTTGCATGATAACATGTTACCATGCATTAGATATCCCTATGACACCTTAGTTAGTTGATTGGTTATTTGTTCTATACATAATATTCACGATAAATGTTACTATGTTGGAAGTGTGAAAAGAACTAATATAGAACCTATATACGAGGAGAAAAAAAAATATTTATATGGCTAGGTGCTGGTCGTTTAGAGGTTTATACTTACAAACCATCTTATTTCTGTTCAAGAATTTGTTTATAAGAAAGCTGTTGGAAAGACACCTTTAATCTACATTTGAAAATACTTCTATATGTCGGACAATTTATTTAGAAATGTATATTGTCCAAGTTTTATAGCTGCAGATTTCACCCACTTCTGTGCTGAAGTTAGATTCATTAAGCGGCAATGCAAATTTTTCCTTCTACTGAATCTATCCGTTACTCTCAAACTCAATTGGCTTGTTGATAATAATTTCATAATTGAATAAATGTAATGTGATACCATGGTTAATATTTCCAGCTACCTTAGAGATGCCTGCATGATATACGTGTATGAACTCCACACATAATTCTACTTTCTTCCGTGCGCTGAATGCTTTTTGCCTAAGTTAGAATATTATTGTATAAGACATCGGAGAACGAAAATATGCAAAATATGTTAACTGACTGAATTCTGCATCTTCAGAGTTGGGAATTATTCTTATGGCGAAAGTAACCGAACCTAAACGTTTTATTAGGTTACCCACATAGTAGTTCTGCTTTATGTTTTGATCGATATCCACACCTAAGAGCTTAGAACCTTCTTCCTTGTTATTGTTTAGTGTCGATATTCTAGGTTAATAGGTGATGGGATATTTTTGACAGTACACAACAAGGTGAGCTGTGTTTTTAATATTTAAAGCAAGTCTATATGGCTAAAATTAATCAGTTATTTAAAAAAAACATTTACTATTTTTTCGGTTGATACTGCTTTGCTTATCTTCACAACAACGTTTGCATCATCTGCAAAGAGGACTAGTTCTGTCTCTTGATTCAAATAAAATTACAGATCATTAACTTTAAGGAACAGCAGCAATGGAACAATGCTCGAACTGTGTGGGACTCCCATTGTAATCTCCCCTGTGCACATGCTGTGAGGTTCCATATTGTGTTACTGTAATAGCTTAGGCTAACTTTCTGCGTGCTGCTCTTAAATAAGAACTAAAACAGTCATGTGCAGAACTGTATCTCATAAAAACTTCATGTCTCTAATAGAACGTTACATTGACACCAGGAAACACTGCAAAGTTTCACGACTGCTAAATATCTATGGGAATTGGATATACCTCCTAATGTCATTCGCTTCCCTAACTCTGTCCATCTACTTTTCTCACCTCTCTTTATCCATTTCTTCCTCGCACCCTCACCATCCATCAATTCCCAACCCCTCCCCCTCCCCCTCGTCATTTCTCCACTCCCCTTTCTCTCCCCGTCACCTCCTCCCCTCTCTCTGTCCAGCTCCTCCTTCCCCACCTTATATCCATTTCCTCCCGCCCTCTGTTCGTCTTTCCTTCTCGCCATTCTCTGACTGCTTATTGTTATTGCCAGCCAATCCTTGGTTCAAATGGTTCAAATGGCTCTGAGCATTATGGGACTCAACTGCTGAGGTCATAAGTCCCCTAGAACTTAGAACTACTTAAACCTAACTAACCTAAGGACATCACACACATCCATGCCCGAGGCAGGATTCGAACCTGCGACCGTAGCAGTCTCGCGGCTCCGGACTGAGCGCCTAGAACCGCTAGACCACCGCGGCCGGCAGCCAATCCTTGAGTAGGAATTGAAGAAGCTTAAAATAAGTGAATAAATTGTATACAGGGTCTGACAGACCTCACTTGGAGCTTCATCTGTGAGCATAGTAATTTCATAGACATTATTTCTCATAGTTTTAATCTGCGAACAGGTAGGATTACAAAGTTTTGGACTATTCAGTTTCCTTAGTCGTATTCTAATCATAAGCCGATGGGCCATAAATGTAAATTTTCCTGTTTTCTACTAAAATCAGTAGTGATGAAGAAAACAAAACAGCATGTGGTTGTATATACAATTTTTGTTTAAAATTATATGAAAGGAGAAAGCATATGTATGGGAGAAACAGTTTGCTTAATGTTTAAATACCCTGCTATTGAAGTTAAAATTGACTACGGGAAAGGAAATGAAATCGTACAGTTTCATAGCACAGCACAACAAAGTTTCTTTCTCGCATTCAGGGTTTAACTGAAAACCCGTAAACTGCAGCTTAATAAGGTACATCGCCTATGCCCGTCTGAATATTTATTAGAGTATTGTGTAAAATTGGAAGTAAATTGGTCGATAAGCTCTCAAGGTTTTTGCGAACAACCTTTCCTCTTTATACAGTGTATATATTTATAAACATCATATATTAAGGAAATGTGAACTCCATGTCCATTCACTCGTTTATTAGAATATTGTGTAAAAATGTGAAGTAAAACGGTAAAGAACTTTTCGAGATTTATCGTGACCATGTTATTCAACATCGTGTATTTACATAGACTGAGTCATGTAAGACTTAGCACCCCTTTTATTTCGTGAACGGTTCCACGTATCGAAACCCAGTTTTCGGCAGAAGTTACAGCGTCGAGGGCCACGTATTTTTTGTTTGGTTAATGTTTTTAGCACTGGTATTAACGGAGATATTGAAGCAAGAACATTTTTTAAAAATGGAATCATATACTTTTTGTAAATGCATTCAATAGCTCTTGAGAAGAAAATTACAGTGATATAACGTATGTTAATGTTGATGTTGAAACCTGTCTTCAAAAAAATCGGGAAATATCCTAGAATGTGAGAGCACGGTGGTCAGAAACTGCGTCTGCAGTGCAGACGCTACCAAGCAGGCGTCTCCGATCAGGCTGCGTGGTTGTATACCGTAAGGTCGACTTGCGTTACGAGAATAAAGTCTTTTTCCGTTTGAACCAACTTATGACCTAGATGCAGATTCACCTACGAATGCTGTATATGAAAATACGACACAGGCTAGAATCTAGCGTATCACAAAGGGCTTAGGAAAACTATTTCACATTTGTGTATCCTACCAGATTTACATCAGCTGAAACAGTGAAAGCAGCTGTTAATATTTCAAAAATAAAGAGGTCTTATTCGCTGCAAAAAGCAACTACTGTGTTAAATATCTAAATATTAGAAGGAATATTTGACCTACCTTTTCCTTTGCGCGCCTGTGTGCTTCTCAGAATACATACTATTGGACAACTATCTCTTCCTATATTGCTCTAAATTATGTCATACGGAATACATTCGCCGTACTAAACATTTTATTAAAAATACTTCGGTGACCTCCCATGTGACGCAAAATAAATATTCTTCTTAACGAAACATCGTTTCACGCTGAACGTAAGCGTGTAATACACGCTGTCGAGTGATTTGACATTGCAATGCAATTTCGTACACACGTAAATGAAGTACTTTACTACCAGTAATTTGGTTATCAACCAAACCGAATCACATAAATTTTGTCTTCTAAGAAAATTACTTTATCTTTTATTTAAGCATGTGTCAACATTATTGATCATGGACTTAAAGGCAAATTTGCAACCGCCGTTCGAAAGAACAATGAACAGATGTAATTGCAGTGTGTGAAATCGTAGAACATACACTAGCGACTCGACGACACATCGTCTGGCGCAGCTGTTTCTTCGTCATGGACGGCATCTTTGAGTGCTCCGAAAGAAAGAAATCAAAAATAGTCAAATTGGGGACTTTGCAAGCAATTTGACAACAGAATTTCGTTCTATCCAATGTGAAGGGAAGTTCTCATTCAGTATTGGCGTTACAACACGGGGAGAGAATTGAAAAACCGTTGTGTTGCAGCCACATACACTGTCGAATATCCAGTGATACCTCTTCTAGAAAAACCGGCAGACTGTTCGTCAGAAAGTGTGCTGACGAATGCCCACTTAGAACGCGTGAGTTGAAATAATGTCCCACAGTGTAATTTCCTATGATGCCGCACCATACGTTTACGCTCCACGGCCGTTGACGGTGCACCTGACGAAACCAGTGTGGGTAAACTATGCTTCAACCGTAAAGAGCACCCGTTGGAAACACGTAGGGTCGTCTCTCAGTTGCTGAAGGGCTAACCGACAAAACTATGTGCGAAGTTTGGTCGTCGAGTGACTGATGTAGTGACAGAGGATAGCGATGGAAATCCTGCCGACGCAGGATTCGAATGACTTTCGTCTGGCTTATGCCACATTCCTTGGCAATATGTCTCGTACCATCGTTTGGACTCATTAGCGTCGAAGCCAGAACAGCTTCTTTGTGTTTTGTCAGTTCCAGTCTTCTTTCTTATTCTCTTTTTTGACATTCAAGCAGTCTGTGCGCACTAGTGTCTTAATAATTCATGCAATTGCCTGGCGCGACGTAAAGATAGCCCTGCATCGATGTACTGCTCCCACGGCAGTTTCTTTACATCCTCATTGGTGTACATGTCTACACGCAACGAAAGTCGAAGTAGAAATGAGCTGCCTGCAGTGCAGACAAGTAAACAGGCAGATGTACTGACATTCTGATAAAGCGTAGCATGAGAGCTCTGCTTGGGCAGTGTTTGCGCCACTAATGCCGATTCCCGCTTCCGTGCTCTCAAGTTCTGTGACATTTATTGAATTTTTTTACGACAGGTTTCAACGTCAACATTGGCAAATGCTGTGTCACTGTAACTACCTCCTCAAGAACTATCGAATACGGTAATAAAAAGTATACGGTTCCATTCAAATAAAAACGTACTTACTTCAGTATCTCCTTTGATACCAGCGCTAAAAACATGTAACAAGAAAATACGTGCCCCACGACGCTCTAACCTTTGCTGAAAACCGTGTTTCGATATGTGTAACCATTCACGAAATAATAGGGGTGCTACACTTACGTGACTCGCCCTAAATTCGTAACCTATGACTGTCCGAACATTTCTTAGGATAATATGTAAAAATTAGAAGTAAATCGATGAAGAACTTCGAGATTTCTGCTAACATTTTCCTGTTTTATGATGTATATGTTTATACACTATATAGCAGACGTTCAAGAAATATAGGCTACCTCTGTCCAAATGTCTATTAGAGTCTTCAGTGAAAATATGAAGTAAATTTGTCAGGAACTTTACAAAATTCTCACATACATATTTAAAAAAAATTGTAGCCTATGTCTTTCTAAACGTAAGAGTGTCGTGTAAAAATCTGAAGTATCTGTGGAGACCTTCTTGAGATTTTGGCTTGGAACGTTTTCTTCATATATGCCCGTTCAAATGTTTGTTAAGATATCGAGTAAAAAACTGGTATAAATCCGTCTAGAACTTTTCGAGTTTTTGCATAAACATTTCCCCTTCCCATGGTAGGTACGTATTTATATACCAAATACTTCGACCATATTATAGCGTATGTCTGCCCAAACCTTTGTTTGACTGTTGTGTGGAAATGTTAAGTAACTGTGTCACGAACTTGTTCTGTGTCGTGGCGAAATGCTACGCTAACCTGTCAGTAAGACTCCAGCCCTGCCTTCGTGATTGGTAACACCTCGTCCCCAGTACGGATAGAAAGCTAAATTTTAATCCAAAATTGTTTATAACGTTTACGTCCTTGTGACTGCGTACAGTTAACGTATCAGCTACAGCAGCACGGAAGAACACAGGCGTCAGCCATCAGTGCGTGCGTAAAACGTCAAACTACTATGAAAACTATTAACTGTTCCTGTCAGTAGAATTAAGGCACGCTGGAAGTGGTTAAAAGGTATTACGCTTCGGAACTAGTATATCCTCTGATAATAAATATGCATTACATCAACCTTATGCCCCTGACACTTGTTAAATGAGTCTCAATCATGAACTCTAATTCTGTTATACAGCACGTTTCTATAGTATTCGTCGTATCAAGAAATCGAATTTGAATTACTTTCACTCCAGATTAACCAAACTATGACACCAATCAAATAGGACAACTGAATTTTACAATATTTTAATATATTTCTTAACTTCTCTGTGCAAGATTACTTCGGCTACTTTTTATCACAATCAGTGCTATCGATCGGTGAGTCTACAACGGTGGCGTCAAATTACTTCATTAAATTTAGCACACATTAACATACTGTATAAATATTAATCGTAGTTGCCAATACTATTACTTACGGTTTCTAGTGATTAAACAGAATTCTCAGACATTAATGTCAAAACTCTTGTTACGGGAATTCCGATCAATGCAGTCAGAGTTATAATTTGACTATGGACCGCCGATAGAGCGTCAGCTAACTCAGAGATAGTATTTACTCCTCAGGCCTCTAATCTCTTATATTTTAAGCTTATTATCTTTATTTCTTTTAAGCAGTTGAAATAGTCTTTTACGTAAGGAAGTTATTTCTTCCTTAAATCGCTCAACTGATTCTTTTCCAGTATTTAATTAACCTTTTCTGTAACTGAATATAATTACGACAAATAGCTTTCCTTTTTTCGCTGTCTCTGACACTGCCGGAAAATGACTTATGTTTGGGATTGTCGCTTTTGAATACTTTGCAGATCAAAATGATATATTTTCCTTCCTAAACTACTTGCGTAAGTAGCTTTAGTGGGGATTCTATCCTTTCCACTAAATGAATGTTTGTAACACACATTTTATTTTTACTTCTTAATTTACTTGTAGTTCAATAAATTCAACACAAGTTTGAAATTTTATCGTGAAGGAGTGACTCAAAACCAATCCCACATGAAACGGAAATAGGAAAGACAAAATTGAAAACATTAAACCTACATGCCACCCTTCGCTTGTATTCTGAATTAAATTAAAGTTTTAGACAAAACTCAGTTTCTTCAAGTGTTGGCTCACGCGTGCTCACTAACAGTCTTTGTTTGAATTGTCACTTTTCACTCTAACAACCAATGGAATGTCGTTCGCTTTTATGTATTAGTTTCGATAGGATACTAAACTATCCGCACTATTTGCTGTCACACATTCGGGGGCAACAATAGCTGTATTCCCTCAATGTAAACACTGTGCAAATGCAAGCTTAATCACCGATTGAGACTCTTACTCAACGGTACGTACATAATATATATTACGCCACTAACTCAGTAGTGCGTATTAAAAGTTCAGCATCAGAGTGTGTTTCCTACACCAACAACAAAATTATCACAAACACTCAATAATATTAGAGCATACTTACCTCAAAAACCACTAAATAAAATCGCAACGACTATCAATGTCTTGTGCGCTCCAGGGTAACCACGAATCGCACATAATATTCCAGTTAAGTGGCTGACTACAACGCTTCTAAACATCGAACTTTGCGAAACACAGAACACAGCTTCTACAATTCGTGCGTAAACTTTCGCTCAGCGCGATAGCCCGTCACTTATTGCTCCCATGACCACTAATAATTAATATTCACATCTTCACAGCGACAACTATCACACCTACAATATACAGTGTCGTAGCTAAACTTTTCAAAAACTTACGACCACAAATCTAAAACTGATTGACCTCAATGTACCCTGATCCTCTCTTACGTAACGAAATCTGTTCTAGGCAGACACACTGCAATGCTATCATTTAGTAACCGATCACACCGGCTAAGTGATCAAAAGTGCCTACAACATTTAAATCGATATCTCAGCTCAAACCAGCTCAGCGACGATATTCCCAACAAATTAACTATTCTTGATCTCAGCCAGATTACCCGTCATCTGTCTTTCCCAGGCGACTGTCACACGAGGTATCAAATGGTGACTTTCCACCATCTCAAGTAGATCTATCTTACCCATGTTAACAATAGGGGAACAATTTTTTTGTCAGTCGTATGATTCCATTCCTTTCAACAGTTAAATATTTATTCTTATGCCGCCTTCCCTGCGTCGTGTAGTGGTCAGCTAGATGAGATGGGATGGGCAGTTAATGCTGACTTCTCCTATCGGGGCATGGAGAGTCTTTACTGCAACTTGCTCTTACTTTCAAACACGGACTTTTGTTCGTTTTTCTGTAATATACAGACATAAAGTGAGAGTTACATAACAGTAATAGAGTTACAACAATCCCCGTGGTTTTAACATTTTTCCAACCTCTAAATTAATGTATCGAAACGATAAAGAATCCATGACGGCAGGCGAAATCTTTTGACCCGTCACAAACTTTTCTGAAATTTTGGTAACTTTATTGAAGAAGATTTCTATATTTATTATCATAGATTTATGTGTAAAACATGTATATTAAAAATTGTAGCTTATTTTCATCCGGACAATTATGGGAATATCGTGTAAAAATTTGAAGTAAGTCAGAATATTTCGATATTTTTAACAGTTTTTCCGATTTTTATAGTAATATATGTAAATCTACGTCCGTACGAATGTTTAATAGTGTATCGTGTAAAATTGTAAGTAAATCAGTCAAGAACTTTGCGAGATTTTTCGTGACAACGGTAAATGATGTCCTCGCTTTATTTAGAAATATAGATTTTATATATATCTCCGTACAGCGTATGTTCTAGAGAAATATCTATTCTATGTTCGTCTAAACATTTATTAGAGTATTGTACAAAGGCATGAAGTAAATTTGGCACCAACTTTCCGATATTTTGATAACAACATAAAACAGTGACGTGTTTATGTAGTAACATGGGTAAAGAAATGCTATATCATGCTTTATCATTTGAAGACTTTATAATAAGCTCAGAAAATGTATAAATAGCTGACTCAGTAGAGTGGCCCTTTTGAAATAGAAACGGTGATTAGCTATGCATCCCATTATGAAACAAGTGAATGAGTACCATGCGTGCATTACCTTCTCAAAACTTTTTGAAAATGATGCTGGGGGGTAGTTACCGACATCTGTGAAGTCATTTTTCTGGTAAAGAAACCTAAAAATGATACATTTCAAACTGTCTGTGAATGCACCCTGAATTAATAATGCATTACACAGGCAAATAAGAACCATGCATACTATAGGCTCATACAGTCCTCTTGCCTTATTAGACGTACTAACCACCACATATGAACTTTTACTTTTTAGTCATGATTAACTTCATTTGAGATGAAGGTACTGGATTAATTTTTCGTTCAGTAGTTATCCACTGCATTTCCTCTTCGATGTAGTGTCTTGTTTTCTCTTCTAAACTGTTTGCACTAATTTTCTCATCTGTTCTAAAAAGATAATATCTGCTCGACATGAACTGTTTTTTGCAGTGTCTCTAATCTCTAACGGAAATAGTGTTATCTTGTATGGCTTCTTTTCCTGTCTCTCTTAGCATTATTCCATATTTATTTCATTTTATTGTCTGATGTATGAGTTACAGACAAAATGTGCATATTCCTTGATTTTTACAACTTTTCTTAATATGCTACGGTACTGTTTACGAAATGAAAGTACCTCTGGATCATTACTTGTTGTGGGTATTTTGTACTTATCCGCTTTTCGTTGTGAAGAGACTGATACCTGTAGTGATCCATGGTTTCCTTAATGACTTTTATATTATTAATTTTAATTATCTATTTAGGAAACGAACTTTCAAAAATGGATATAAACTTGTAAATTTGTTAAATTTAGATCTAGCATCAGGCGCATTGTAAATTTTACCCAGTAAAAAAAATTTAGTTTCTTTTAAAATCTTCAGTAGTTTTGTTATTAATCGACATCTCTGCTTTCTTCGTGTGTCTGAACTGTACATGAAGCTACGTTATCTAAGAGTACCGACCGTCCATTGTGATCTGACTATACATTTACCACAGGACAAGCACGTGTTTCTTCAATTTCATCTTGCGTTAATACTTGATATATATGGGTACTACTACCTTCATCAACTTGAGCAACTCTGTTTCAGAAATATGTGACTGAGGAGCCTAACACATTACCTTGTGCTCCGTCTCTAATGACCTCGTCGTCCGTGTGAGTTGAACTTTAATCTTCGTTTAAAATTTACTTATTACTACATTTCTGTATTAATATTCCTTTTTATGTATGTGACAACTCCTTTATCCATACTGAATCTACATGAATAGGTAACTAACTTAAAACCACTTTCATTAAGATTTTCTATCCCTGTGCTTATACGTTGTTGAGAGAGTAACATCAGTTTTTTCCAGCTACTAAGAGCTCGCAAATCAAAAATTTATCTACTTTAATTGTTACCCTCACACCCAATATTCTATGAAACCAGTTGATTTCTACTTTCCGTGTATTCTTATAAGATGAACTTGGATTCTGTCGATTTAATTTCTTTTAATACTGTCTGCCAATTTGACAAAGCCTGTGCCACATTTGACCCCAGCACCCACAATGATTTGCATATGTGTGTTTGTGTATCTGCCTTATATTTACTGCTAATGGATTTGATAAACTGTCTTGATCGTCCTGTTCAGGCGCAGGCAATGAGAAGTATATCCCCATCTATAGCAGCTACTAGAACATCACTAATATGGCTACCTTCATACAACAAATACTAGAACATCACTAATGTGATATTTTGAATGTGTCTGAAGGAGCTCCATATTTACTCACTTAGCAGAGTTAACCCAGGGCTAATCATGGCTCCACAGAACCTCCACAAAACCCACATTTGTGCTAGCAGATGCTCTTTTGTCCAGGTCGCCGTTAAAATGGTATTTCTTATTTTTAGCCTTGCTGTTTCTAACTCTAACGTAACACCCGATCGTTGTTAAAATCCTTGTAGGCTACATTTGTCCTAAACTTTCTCTTATCTGGCTAATACTAGCCCTTTGTTTCACAAAACTTATGAGCTGGTAATCTACAGATAATTTTTTCTGTATCCGCTGGCATACTCCCCTCCCAAGTCAACCATCTACCAGCGGAACTGTTCTCTTGCTGTTCAGTTTGCTTACACTACGCTTCTCCGTCCTCTTTTAGAATACTGCTGCGTGGTGTGGGATCCTTATCAGATAGGATTGACGTAGTACATCGAAAAAATCTAAAGAAGGGCAGCACGTTTTGTATTATCGCGAAATAGAGGAGAGAGTGTCACTGAAATGTTACAGGGTTTGGGATGGACATAATTAAAACAATGGCGTTTCTCGTTGCGGCGGAATCTTTTCACGAAATTTCAGTCACCAAATTTCTCCCCCTAATGCAAAAATATTTTGTAAGCGCCGACCTACATAGGGAGAAACGGCCACCATAATACAATAACGGAAATGAGATCTCACTCGGAAAGGTATAAGTGTTAGTTTTTTACGCGCCTACACGAGACTGGAATAACACAGAACTATTGTAAAGGTGGTTCGATGAACCCTCTGCCAGGCACTTAAATGTGATTTGCAGAGTATGAATGTAGATGAAGATGTAAATGTAGATGTAGAAAAGAAACTTAATTTCTTGTGCCTGTGCCTCCTGTTCAATTACATTTATCCACTATTACTACCCGCAGAACTCAGGCGAAGTGTCGTCTTAATAATACTCAGTACTGATGCTCTCTAAGCTCTAACCGGGCCGACCAGCGAATCTCTCAATCGACAAGCTCGAATCTGGTTCTGTTGGCAGTGAAGCAACCCAGCGGGTCATTGAATTACACTACTGGCCATTAAAATTGCTACACCAAGAAGAAATGCAGATGATAAACTGGTATTCATTGGACAAATACATTATGCTAGAACTGGCATGTGATTTCATTTTCACGCAATTTGGGTGCATAGATCCTGAGAAATCAGTACCCAGAACGACCATCTCTGGCCGTAATAACGGCCTTGATACGCCTGGGCATTGAGTCAAACAGAGCTTGGATGGCGTGTACAGGTACAGCTGCCCATGCAGCTTCAACACGACACCACAGTTCATCACGAGTAGTGACTGGAGTATTAGGACGAGCCAGTTGCTCGGCCACCATTGACCAGACGTTTTCAATTGGTGAGAGATCCGGAGAATGTGCTGTCCAGGGCAGCAGTCGAACATTTTCTGTACCCAGAAAGGCCCGTTCAGGACTTGCAACATGCGGTCGTGCATTATCGTGCTGAAATTTAGGGCTCCTCAGGGATCGAATAAAGGGTAGAGCCACGGGTCGTAACACATCTTAAATGTAACGTCCATTGTTCAAAGTGCCATTAATGCGAACATGAGGTGACCGAGACGTGTAACCAATGGCACCCCATACCATTACGCCGGGTGATACGCCAGTATGGCGATGACGAATACACGCTTCCAATGTGCGTTCACCGCGATGCCGCCAAACACGGATGCGACCATCATGATGCTGTAAACAGAACCTGGATTCATCCGAAAAAATGACGTTTTGCCATTCGTGCATCCAGGTTTGTCGTTGAGTAAACGCAGGCACTCCTGTCTGTTCAAAATGGCTCTGAGCACTATGGGACTTAACATCTATAGTCATCAGTTCCCTAGAACTTAGAACTACTTAAACCTAACTAACCTAAGGACATCACAGAACACCCAGTTATCACGAGGCAGAGAAAATCCCTGACACCGGCGGGAATCGAACCCGAGAACGCTCCAGTCTGTGACGAAGCGTCAAGGGTAACCGCAGCCATGGTCTCTGTGCTGATAGTCCATGCTGCTGCAAATGTCGTCAAACTGTTCGTGCAGATGGTTGTTGTCTTGCAAACGTCCCCATCTGTTGACTCAGTGATAGAGACGTGGCTGCACGATCCGTTACAGCCATGCGGATAAGATGCCTGTCATCTAGATTGCTAGTGATACGAGGCCGTTGGGATCCAGCACGACATTCCGCATTACCCTTCAGAACCAACCGATTCTATTTTCTGCTAACAGTCATTGGATCTCGACCAACGCGAGCAGCAGTGTCGTGATACGATAAACAACAATCGCGATAGGCTACAATCCGACCTTTATCAAAGTCGGAAACGTGATGGTACGCATGTCTCCTCCTTACACGAGGCATCACAACGTTTCACCTGACAACGCCGGTCAACTGCTGTTTGCGTATGAGAAATCGGTTGGAAAAATTCCTCATGTCAGCACGTTGAAAGTGTCGCCACCGGCGCCAACCTTGTGTGAATGCTCTGAAAAGCTAATCATTTGCATATCACAGCATCTTCTTCCTGTCGGTTAATTTTCGCGTCTGTAGCACGTCATCTTCGTGATGTAGCAATTTTAATGGCCAGTAGCGTAGATATATGCAAGCGTCCAAATTTCGAAAAATCGTTCCTGTCTCCCAGCGCTTGGTAAGACCGAAAACTCTGTAAAGAATAGAACCATTAGGCCCAAAGCGATACATGCTCTGCGATGGGTGCAACAACTGGAGAAGCGTGCGGTGGCGAAGGTCATGAAGCTCCACCGGCGATGGACTGTCCGGGTCCGTAGACTGTGGTCCGTTATCTGTAACCAACACCTTAGGCATACCTTCCACGAAAAAAAAATGACGAAGTCTGAAATGTACTATGCGACGTAGTCGAGTTCATAGGCACTGTAAACGTATATTTGCTAAAAGAATCCATAGTAACAAGCCAACGACTGTTTCAAAAGGGACCAGAAAAGTCAACATGCACTCGTTGCCACGGTGATTGAGACTTTTGCCGAACAGAAAACGTTCGCAGCGGGGACGATACATTTCCAGTAACGTGAGCGTCCATGCCCGGCTAAGTACAGTGCCAACGCACTAATTGTTTTGTGCGTACAGTTCCCAGTGTCCTTGGTGGAACAATGGCAACACGTCTTTCTGCAACACTTTTGGAATAAGCACACGCGATTATCCAGAGTCATTTTGCAATAAAAACACACCTTGCTGGACGGAGAGACTATGCCGAAGAGCAAAATATCAGTGCAAAAAAGAATTGTGAATGTTTTTCACTGGAAGAGGCCAAGCAGCACAGATGTCATGCAATAAAACGTTCAGGTCAAGGTCTGCTTTTGTGGCCTGTGCAATTTTCCTATAGTGTCGTGGAAAAGCCTGTAGAATTTCAACGTCCTGAACATCGATTTCACAACAAGATGCGGCAGTAGCATCGAATTCAGAATCAGAACAAGCAGGCAGGTGAGAAAGAGCGTCAGCATGGCGTGCTTCAACGTGGCCCGGTACACTATTTCGTGCTGATACTGTGACAACAAAGCCCAACCTCGCATCTTCTGAGCCGTGTGTGGCAGAACAGGTTTGGACGGCTGAAACAAAGACTGAAGGCTTATGGTCCGTCACTAGAAAAAACTTCGGATCAGACATAATGGTGAAACTTTGTCACGCCGTAGATAATAGCGAGCGAATCCTTCTCGATCTGCAAATAGTTACAAAGAGTCTTTGTCAATAACTTTGAAGTGAAAACAATCTGCCTGCAATGTGAACCCAATCTGTGGGAGAACACGGATCCGATTCCGTACGAAGGAAGTGTCCACCGCCAAAACCGCAGGCTTAGCGGGTTCGAAATGAACAAGGTATCTGTCACTCAACAAGGCATTTTCAAATTTATGAAATGCAACCTGACACTCTTTGGTCCAAACAAAAGGAGCATTCTTACGGCGCAAACGATGCAACGGAGCCGCGATCTTGGCTGCGTAGGGTATAAACCGGATGTAATATGTCGCCCACCCGAGAACATACTGCAATTCCGTCACGTTCCATGAGGCAGGGAGGTCCCGGATCGCCATAAATGTGAGTGAAGAGCATGAACACCTTGGATATTAAGAAAATTACCTAAATATTGAATTTAAGTCTGAAGAAAGGCACATTTGTCCAGGCGACACTTAAAACCTGCAGCTGAAAGCACTTGAAAAAGTGTGCGAATGTTACTGATGTTTCTCCGGTGTAAGCCCTGACACCACACTATCGTCGAAGAAATTTGAACAGAAGGGAACGTTTGCAGTAAGCTGTTCCAAGTAGCGTTGCACTATGGCAGATGTGGAAGCACAGCCAAAGGGTAAGTGCAAAAATTTAAACAACGCTAAATGTGTGTTGACCACAAACACTTTCTGAGACATCTCGTCTAGTGGATTTCGCTAATACACATCGCGTAGGTCAATTTTTGGAAAATGGCGGCCTGCATTAAGCCTGTCCATTAACCGAGGCAACCGATAAGTGGGAATTATTGTTTGTGGAATCACAGTGGATTTAAAGTCTGCACAGAGGCAAAGTTTTTCAGTAGGCTTTGGTAAGACTACTACAGGAGAAGCCCGTTGACTTGCCTGATTAGGAGCAATTACACCATTGTCTTGTCATTCTTTAAGTTTACTTGCAACTGTGTCTAACTGCGTGAGGGACGGGATGCGACCAAAAACTTTAGTTGTGCATTGTCCTTCGTTTGTAAACTCTGCCACAAAATTATTTTCTCTCCAGAGTCCTTCAGAAAATAACTCAGAAAACTCGGCAACCAACTGAATAACACTGGTTTTTTGCGTTAGAAGCAGGAAAAGAAAGTACATTATGCTGAATATGAAGACCAAACAAATCAAATGAATCTAAACCAAAAATATTTTCACGTTCTCGCGAAAGCAAAATTGTAAATGTCACTGTTCTGGTGTAAGACTGGAATGTAGCAGGCAAACTACATGTAGCAAGCACTGGTATGTGCTGACCAATATACGCACTAAGTTGTGTGCAAGAATTTGTTAACTGCGGTAAGCCCAACTGTTCCCAAGTGGCACGATTAAGCAATGTAGCAGAAGCGTCAGTGTCTAATTGAAGTCACACGCAGTGCCCGGCAATGACTAAGTTCACAAGCTATTTGTTTGACTGACGTTGCACTGCACTTGCGTGGGGTGAAGGCACGGCCTGAATTTGGTCATTAACAGTACCGGTAGCTGATTTAGAAAGAACTACATTCACTGAGTGAAAGGATGCTCTGCATTTACGAGAGCGGACATGGGTAGAATTCTTTTCCTGTTGCATGCACACAGACTGTACATGACCTGGCCTCCCAGAAGCAAAGCAAGTCACATTCAGCGACGGAAGTTTTATCTTTAATGCATGTAAAAGCAGCAGGGGCACGATTTCACAGCACACACTCACGTTGACACTTTGCATTACACTACCAATTAGAAGCTACCTCAAAGTAGTCCACGACGGTATCACACCAGTTCTGACGTTCAGTTTGCAACACTTGTTTCTAAGTAAGATCAGAATGTTTGAGACTGCGTCCATGAATCCTACTGTCTGGCACATTTTACGTGACTGCATCATGAATCATTGCATCACTATAGGACTTTCCACAGCTACATTAAAAACGACAGTGTAGTGCCAAACCCTGAATTTCATTGACCCACTGACGGTATCTTTATTGTAGCTTTTTCCGCAATCGAAAGAACTTTTAGCGAGCTGCAACAACCTGTACCTTATCCTGATAATACTATGTGAGGGCAGAAACTAAGTCTTCAAAAACTAGCAACTCCGACTTTCTAGTCGGGAATAACCTCTGAGCAAGGCAGTAAACTCCTGTGCAGGCCATTGACAAGACAAGAAAGTTCCACGGTACCTCGTACTTGATGGGTATTACAATGAGCGTCGCACTCAGCGTAGTACTCGTCCCATTTCTCTTGCTCGTTGAACGCTCGGAACGGTGGAATGCTCAGAGTCGGTGCCGTGGATGTGTCTGGGTGCCGTTGATGTGTCTAGGTGCCGTGGCAGAGTTGAAGCAGCAGCGGCTTGTGCATTAATGAGCTGCTGGACTGCCGTCATCAGCGGCGACTTTTGGTGGTTCTGAAACTGAAAAGGTGCATAGATCAAAGCCAGCAGCAAACAAGACTAGGGCGCACGCGGTGCAGAAGGCGGCTAGGGGCCATTTTAATGAGAGGAGCGCCCCAAAAAACAAGAATACACAAATAGCGAAAGTATTGCGGCGAGCATGCAATAAAGAACACATTTAGTAGCAATACACCTCTGAAGGAAAGCGAGAAATATTAGTGACGCGCCGGCCGTTGTGGCCGAGCGGTTCTAGGCGCTTCAGTTTGGAACCGCGCGACCGCTACGGTCGCAGGTTCGAAACCAGCCTAATTTTACGAGGGAGAATCATACGAAAAGTGTAACATAATTTATATTTCATTACCTCTGTTTTTTTTTTCATTGTATCTGTGCAGATCTAAAGCATCGACTGCACACCGGCCATCGCAGCGCCGCGAAACGGCATCAAGAAGGCACTGGCCCGCGCTCCTATGCAAAGAATGAGCAGCGCCACAACACCAGGAAGACAGAGTTCAGCGTCACATTGTTGGTCGCCCCACTTCGGTAGCAGAGTACGAGAGCGACAGTTAGCCTGCATTCTGCGGGTGTAAGAGTGGATAAATGTAATTGCACAGGAGGCACAGACACAAACAGTTAAGTTTCTATCCTTTTTAGAAATAAAATATTCAATTAATGCTGAAGTGTTATGTGCAGACTTCTATGAATTCCTGCCAGCGACCATCGCAACTGCTCTCCTTTCTTGTTTGGGTAGATGCTGATTCCCACAGTAGCCAACACATGCCGGCCGTTGTGAACGAGCGGTTCTAGGCCCTTCAGTACATAACCGTGCTGCTGCTAGGGTCGCAGGTTCGAATCCAGCCTCGGGCATGGATGTGTGTGATGTCCTTAGGTTTGTGTGTTCAAATGTGTGTGAAATATTATGGGACTTAACTGCTAAGGTCGTCAGTCCCTAAGATTACACACTACTTAATCTTAATTATCCTATGGACACACACACCCATGCACGAGAGAGGACTCGAACCTCCACGGGACCAGTCGCACAGTCCAAGAGTGCAGCCCCTTAGACCACTCGGCTAACCCCGCGCGGCTGTTAGGTTTAAGTAGTTCTAAGTTCTAGGGGACTGATGACCTCAGAAGTTAAGTCCCATAGGGCTCACAGCCATTTGAACCATTTTATTAGTAACGAACTGTGCCGGAGCGGTGTAGAGCGAAGGCAGGTTGTTCCTGGAATCCTCATCGCCAGATGTGTTGGTACAAATTGTTCAAATGGCTCTGAGAACTATGGGGCTTAACATCGAGGTCATCAGTCCCTTAGACTTAGAACTACTTAAAGCTAACTGACCTAAGGACATCAACAAAGCCATGCCCGGGGCTGGATTCGAACCTGCGACCGTAGCAGCAGCACGGTTATGGATTGAAGCGCCTAGAACCGCTCGGCCCCAACGGCCGGCATGTGTTGGCTACTGTGGGAATCAGCACCGACACAGACAAGGAAGGAGAGCAGTTGCGATGGTGGCTGGCCGGAATTCATAGAGATTTGTACATAACACTTCAGCATAATTGTATATTTTATTTCTAAAAAGGAAATAAACTTAACTGATTGTCTCTGTGCCTCCTGTGCAATTACATTTATCCACTATTACATCCACAGAATGCAGGCTAAGTGTCGTCTTGATATTACTCAGTACTAACGCTCTCGTACTCTGCTACTGAAGTGGGGCTATCAACAATGTGCCGCTGAACTCTGTCTTCCTGGTGTTGTGGCGCTGCTCACTCTTTCCATAGGAGCGCAGGCCAGTGCCTTCTTGATGCCGTTTCGCGGCGCTGCGTTGGCCGGTGTGCCGTCGATGCTTTAGGTCTGCACAGATACAATAAAAAAAAAACCAGAGGTAATGAAACATAAATTATGTTACTCTTTTCGTATAATTCTCCCTCGTAAAATTAGGCGTAAATTACGACTGCACGCATGAAAAGAAAAATACTTTTCGCGCCATTCCACCTTATTAAAAACCAATATTAACCATTACACTAATGTAACTGCGCCTATATGTATAGCAACAAGAAAGGTTCAGAAGTAGCTTCTGATCTCTTATTTATCTAACTATTTACGAAAGTAGAACTCACAACCGTCTTGTGGGTTCAGTGATGCCAACATCAACATCATAAACGACTTGCGACGTCCTTCACGAGCTACAGCTATTCATTAAAAGTGGTTGGCCAAGACACATTGCATATGTACAGGGAGCTGTAAAACAAAAAAGAAATGGATTACGCCTTGTATAGACCTACTAATGGAGTCTTACGGAAAGCACTTTGAAACGACGCTGCCGTTATAAAGCGCAGCTGTTGACAATCAAATAAGCAATTTATTGTAGAACGGAGATATTCAATAAAGGTGTGTTACCGAAGAATACCAAAAAGCATTTTAAATAAATTATAACATTCCAGATGGGAAGAAGTCACTGACCTGTATATACTGTAAACATTTGTAGCCATTAAAGAAATAAAGAAATTTACCGTTGAAGTACATGCGTTATGGGTAAAAGGGAGTCGTGGAATCGCTAATAATGAAGCAGTTGACTACTTAGCAAAGAAAGACTCAGCAGTAGATCAACTCCGACTATGCGTAATATATACGGTGAACCTGAATTCTACCGACGAACTTAAAGAGGTGGTAGTATGGACAAAAACAAGACAAAAAGTCCTGTAAACGTGGGCTCTGAAGTGCGTATCCTAAGAGCTATGACCACTTGCTCATCTTCGCTACTGTGAAAAACAACTCTTCTACTAAAAAAGTGCTCACAGCTCATAAGATATGCATTTTAGAGCCCATGTTTACTGACTTTTTTTCTTGTTGTCGTCCACACTACCACCTCTCGTAGTTTATTGGTGGAGCTCTGGTTCATTCTGTTTGCAGACTAGAGACGCGCCCCAGCTTCGCACAGGGGGACGTTCATGAAAAACACACTCTATTTAAAAGATGCACCAAATTCACAGTTTTGGAGATACGACAATGAAATTTTGTACCATGCTTTATGTGAAATCAACTCATTTACTGTTAAATTACTTGGACTATATATATTTAACTTTTTGTTGAATTTAAAAATTGTATTTGAAAAAAAAAAACATTTATTTGTTCTCAGAAACTATTCAAGAGATTTACTCAAAATTTTCTCTGTTTAATTTCTTCGCATGTACTAAGATACTCTAGTGAGATTTTTTCAGTGCATGAAATAGGAGAATTTTAATAATTTTTAAATTATAATTATGTAAGTATAATATATTGGTCAAAATTCCAAGCACTTTTTCCCATATCTTATCCTACTCTCAAATTTTAAAATTTACGCTTGAGACAAAGTTTATTAGCTTTGTAGAAATAAGTGTACAAAAATTGATACTTCTAGACCTCATAGAGTCTGAAAAAAGGTACAAAACGTTAAAAAAATAATTTTGGGAATATAATTTATGGTTCAACGTAACGTTTTTTTGTGTCACCTCTTGAGAAGGTCCCATATTTGTACTCAGGGTCTTCTTTCCTTTCAAGGCTTCTCTTCTGGTTTCTTGGTTTCTGTCATGTTTTCTTTACCAGATCTTCAACTGACTTTTCACCTGCAGAGAGAGCCGTGAATCCATTTTTCTCAAGATGTCTTCAGTTAAATTTCCTACTTTACAGCCGCGCAGAGTAGCCACGTGGTCTAGGGCGCCTTTTACTGTTCGGGCGGCTCCTCCCATCGGAGATTCGAGTCTTCCCTCGGGCATGGGTGTGTGTGTGTTGTCCTTAGCGTAAGTTAGTTTCAGTTAGATTAACTACTGAGTAAGACTATGGAGCGATGATCTCAGCAGTTTGGTCCCATAGCAACTTACCACTACCAGGATGTTGCAAAAATACTTTTACAAACTTTGAAGACAGATTCTTCACACCAAAACCAGAAAAAAATTATATAAGCACATGTCTGACAATTCTTCCTTTTCGAGCTATTAATAAAAGGATACGTCTAGCGACTTTCTATTTACAAGCCAAATGTGTTTCCTTTCCCCGTTCAAGTTACCAGCAACTAAATAGGGGCCTATCAATTGCTCTCCGAATACATCATATCAGGGCACACTCCGCTGCAGAGTGAAAAATTTCATTCGGGAAACATCATACCACACCTTCGCACTCCACTGTCGTTGGATCAACGCTTGACGAAGTCACTGGGGGTTTCCGTTGACCGGTGGTGTATATTTCTCAGCTTTACATTCCTGTGATTTGTAAACGTGGCCTCATCAGCGTACAACACTTTCTCCACAAAATTATTGCCTAGCTGGAGAATTGACATGAGAGTCTATTGTAGAAGTTGTAGGAACTACTACTTTTGCTACTCTGTTGGTAGCAGTTTTCTTTCGCATATGGTAAAACTTCCAGTCAGGTGTTTACGAAGGTAGGACGAGTTGGTCAGCGTTTACATGAAAACCATTTGTGAACGTGGCCTCATCAGCGTACGACACTTTCTACACAAAATTATTGCCTAGCTGGAGAAATGACATGAGAGACTATTGTAACAGTTGTAGGAACCACTACTTTTGCAACTCTGTTGGTAACAGTTTTCTTTCGCATATGGCAAAACTTCCAGTCAAGTGTTTACGAAGGTAGGACGAATTGGTCAGCGTTTACATGAAAACCATTCTGCATGCATTTCCGCTGACACATTTTGGTGACATTCTCCATAAATTAAGAGCACGCTGACGAGTGTTCTTTATAAGCAAATTGTACTGTGCTTCTGAAAATGGTTCATTGGTTACTAAACGATCCGATTACATGGTATCTTACAAGCAATGCACCGTAAATTAATTGTAGAAATCCTTGTAACAGTCCTATTCTATGTAAACAGTTATTCACTGAACTTCAGCTAACTCTTCCGAAAGACAACACACAACTTACAAGCTGTATCTTTTGTCTCAACTACACAGGTTTCGTTAGAGAGTAGCGTAAACATAACATACCCATTACCTAGGTGCAAGATTCCTTGGAGAGTGGTGTATGTTTTGTATGTTTATGGTTTACAAATACTTCATTGTATGCTGGAAGACATTATTTCTCCTACTAAAATGTTCATTTGTGTTTCAGTATGTTCGTGTCTTTGTTATTAAATGTTTATTTTATTTAAATTGCGTTGGTCGATATTTGTCCGAATTAAATCGACGCGATTCCTAGATAGTGTAGTAGCGATCGCTGGTTACGATGTGTGCCTTTCCTGCTGTATACATATATTGAAATACACACGTCTTATGACATTTAAATGCTTTCGACCAAGTACAACAGTGTGAAGTGTTTTCTTTTTACAGTGAACCTTCGAATGTCACGATACTGAAGTGGTATTTCTGTGGAATGTTTCGCATATTGAGATAACTTTATGCAAAGTGGCGGTCAGTGTCGTGCTAATAAATTGTTCACAACGATCACTATTATCTTCTGCGCCAGGAAATTACAGATGTAAGCTGATTCACGTACAATCTTTCAAATAAAACCTGACCGGCGCCCCGCCACCGGAGAGGCTTTTAAGTCCGCGCCGATCTCGACATGGGACAAATAATATGACCATGCTGGTAATCTACATCTACATCTACATGGTTACTCTGCAATTCGCACTAAAGTGCCTGGCAGGGTTCATCGAACCATTTTCATACTGCTTCTCTACCATTCCACTCTCGAATGGCGCATGGGAAAAAGGAACACCTAAATCTTTCCGTTCGAGCTCTGATTTCCCTTATTTTATTGCGATGACCATTTCTTCCTACGTAGGTGGGTGTCAACAAAATATTTTCGCATTCGGAAGAGTAAGTTGGTGATTGAAATTTCGTAAATAGATCTCGCCACACAGAAAACAGCCTTTGTTTCAGTGACTGCCCCCCCCCCCCCCCCAACTCGCGTATCATGTCAGTGACACTCTCAGCCCTATTGCGCCATAACACGAAACGAGCGGCCCTTCCTTGCACTTTTTCGATGTCCTCCGTCAATCCCGCCTGGTAAGGATCCTACACCGCGCAGCAGTATTCCAGCAAAGGACAGACAAGTGTAATGTAGGCTGTCTCTTTAGTGGGCTTGTCGCATCTTCTAAGTGTTCTGCCAACAAAGCGCAGTCTTTATTTCGCTTTCCTCACAATATTATCTATGTGGTCTTTCCAATTTAAGTTGCTCGTAATTGTAATTTCTAGGTATTAAGTCGAATTGACAGCCCTTAGATTTGTGCGATGTATCGTATACGCAAAATTTATCGGATTTCTTTTTGTATTCATGTGTATGACCTCGCACATTTCTTTGTTTAGTGCCGATTGCCACTGGAATTGATCGTCTGATGACTTTACGAGATTGTAAATTACAACGTCATCTGCAAACAATCTAAGGGGGTTGCTCAGATTATTACCTACATCATTTATGTAAATCAGGAACAGCAGAGGGGCTATGGCACTAACTTGCGGTACGCCAGATATCACTTCTGTTCTGTTCGATGATTTACCGTCTATCACTACGAACTGTGACCTCTCTGAGAGGAAATCACGAATCCAGTCACACAACTAAGACGATACTCCATATGCACGCAATTTGAGTAATAGTCGCTTGTGAGGAACGGTATCAAAAGCCTTCTGGAAATCTAGGAATAAGTCCGACTATCTGCACAAGTTGGTAACACTGCAGGAGGCGGCAGTTCCTGGAGGAAGTCTTGTACTCTCAACATTGCTCTGAGCACTATGGGACTTCACTGCTGAGGTCATCAGTCCCCTAGAACTTAGAACTAATAATAATAATGGCGTGTGACGAGGGCCTTCCGTCGGGTAGACCGCCCGCCTGGTGCAAGTCTTTCGATTTGACGCCACTTCAGCGACTTACGCGTCGATGGGGATGAAATGATTACGATTAGGACAACTCAACACCCAGTCCCTAAGCGGAGAAAATCTCCGACCCAGCCGGGAATTGAACCCGGGCCCTTAGGATTGACAGTCCGACGCGTTGACCACTCAGCTACCGGGGGTAGACTTAGAACTACTTAAACCTAACTAAACTAAGAGCATCACACACGTCCATGCCCGAGGCAGGATTCGAAACTGCGACCGTAGCGGTCAGGCGGTTCCAGACTGTAGCGCCTAGAACCGCTCGGCCGCTCTGGCCGGCTCTTGTACTTTGCTCGAGCTGTTGAGCAACGTCTGGGCCTGTGATCTATCGGCAACCTGCATGTCGTAGCAGTGCAACGTCATATTGTCAAAACCGCCAGTTGCTAAAATTCTTTACCGCACTTAGACTGAATGCTGAAGTCCTGAGTGTGATGGTAGCACAGTTGCAATGCATTTCACTATGTGAACCACCAGTACAATAACATTTATTGGCAGAATGTCTGCCTTGGAACGCCGCATGTGCATGGGCTCTCCAGGACACGTTTACTGGTACCCGACAGCGACTGTCGCTGCGACGTTGCGATCTTTGCCCTGTGTCGGAAACTTCAGCTACTAGTCATCGCTTTGGAGGGGGTAAAACGCTTTACTTTTGTCGAGCGACGCTCCACAAAAAGTGTCTATGATTTGTATTTGACGCTCGATGGCAGCAAAGGTAGACGATCTGTTTTAATATGAGAAGTGTTGTAGTTTACTAAGATGCAAAAAATTAATTTTATAGTTTGTCATCCAATGAGAATACCCCACTACGTTTTTCAATACTTTATATCTCGCTTCTTTTCCCCTTAGAAGCGATTCATGATGCGATTTGTTCATCGGGAATTCGTATGTACCGTTGTCTGATTTCTTACGGTAAATGTATGCGACAAACTGTGTGAATATCTTGCAGTACGTGCTCTATGGAAACCCAGACACTCTACATATTTTCAGGTGCATTCCAGAGCTTAACATTGACCAACGTGATATTTAAGGAATTCAGGTCGATTTAAACCAATAAAATTTTTGAAGCTACCGAGAGTGGAAGGGAGTGGCAAACTCTGATGTTGGAAAACGTATACAGGGGTGCCTAATTGCTATTACACGGATTTAGCATAGAGGAACCATATTCTTTTCGTAACATTTCCCCTAAAATATGGGTCCTACGTGACGAACAAAACTCAAATTAGTATCGTTGACGGTCGAATCGAAATTCTGCGGAGACTTTTGTATAGTGAGAAGCTTGTTATTTACAAAGAAGATACCTATGACCAGTAACACAGTTTACTATGTCGGGCTTGTAAGAAGACTTACTGTGTAAAGGTTTTCTTCGGGTTTTGTTAAAAAGTTTCTTCCAGCAATTTGCAGCTCGATTAAATAAAATGAAAAATAAGAACCTAGGGTGCACTGGTCTGCACCGCGATTAGAACTGACAACTCACACCGTCCTTGTGTCCCAAAACGTGTTGCACTACTGAGCTAACGAGACGCTGCTAGGAACTGGGCTGTTTCATCGCAATACTCGTCGCCGAATGTCATAACGCCACATTAAAGGTAAGAGCAATTGTTGCTTATTTGAAGTACGGCATTCCTGGAGTCCATGAATTAAATTTTCTGTCTCAGTGTCTCATCTTACATGAGGATTGCGCAGCGTAAGTCATCGAAGTTGAAAGAGATTACCAAATGATTTTATCTGAACAATTCAGGACCCCATGCAGAAGTAAATGCACTGTCACATGGATGCCAAATATTTGCACCGATGTTGCCAATTCTTAGCTGTGCTATGGGCGGCTACGTAGCGAAATTTGTCGTGCTCGTCTTATACGGGCTCTCAGAGGAGAGATGCGAACACATTATCTCCAGATACTAGCAAAGTTAGTGATATTCATTTTCTCTTATGATGCAGGTAATTTTCCATCTCGAATAATGGTTTTCCAAAATTCAAACGAACAAAAAATTTACTTTGATGGTTTGCAACGAAAACTTATTTCAATAGAATAAAAAGTAATTTGTAATTAACCTAGCCCCACAGATCTCGAAACAGTAATACACGTTTATGAGAAATTTTCACCCCTTTCTGTGCTGTCTGTCGGACAGCAGAAGGCAGTCTTTGGTGACTTCAGTGTAGATTTTCTAAAGAATTGTGAAACGAAAAAATGCACATAATAAGCCCAGTCTTTTCTGAACTATGCAATGCTTCACTAGCTCAAGGCATTTTTCCAGAGAGACTGAAATATGCCACTGTCAAACCCATATTTAAGAAAGATGAGAGGAGAGCTGTCAATAACTACCGACTTGTTTCATTGCTGACATCGTTTTCCAATGTTTTTGAGAAGGTAATGTGTTCTAGAATAGTGTATCATCTGAGCACCAATAATATCCCCAGCAAATCACAGTTTGGAGTTCGAGAGACATGCTTTACTGAGAATGCCATTTACATGTTCACTCACCAAATTTTACACGCATTAAATAATAAAACAGCGACGGTAGCTATTTTCTGCGACCTATCTAAGGCATTTGACTGTGTTAATAACACTATTGTCCTAGATAAATTGAAGTTTTATAGGATTTATGATATAGCCAACCAGTGGATAATGTTACATGTAACCAAAAGAAAGCAGGAAGCTGTACTCAGTAATTCGACCAATATAGTTCGGGGCTGCTATTCTGACAGGGAAGAAATCAAATACGTGATTTTCCACGGCTCTGTCTTACGTCCGCTATTGTTCCTGATATATGTAAACGATCTTCTGTCTAATATACAACAACTAGAATTAGTACTTTTAGCAGATGACACTCGTATTTTATCACCTTAGATCGATATATATGTAATGCACACTAATCATTGAGTGGTTTTCTGCGAATGGTCTCACCCTCAATTTTCAATAGACAGTATACTCAGTTTTGCATATCTAGGGGTACTACACCAATGATAAATACAACACACGGTGAAGAAATTTTAAAAATGGTGGAAACTTCAAATTTATTAGGTTTCCATGGTGATGAGAATTTGAACTGGAAAAAGCACATTTTAGAACTCCTAAATAACTTAGTTCACCCACTTTAGCACTTAGAATCATTGTAAATCTTGGGTATAGGCAAATCAGTAAGCAGACATATTTTGTATATTTTCATTTAATAATTTCATACGGGATAATGTTCTAGGGTAACTCAACTGTAAGACAGAACGTTTTCATTGCTCAAAAACGTCTTATAAAAATAAAATGTAGTGCTCACACATGATCATCATGTAGACATCTGTTTCAGGTATTCGTCGTTATGACTCCTTATTCACAGAATATTTATGCCATGATGTAGTTTGTTGCAAATAATCCACTGATGTCAAAAGGAACAATGATATACATGATGACAATACCAGAAGAAAAAATTACAGTCATTATTCCACATTAAGGTTCTCTTCAGAGCAAAAAGCGTTGCACAATGCCGCAACTAAAATTTTTGATAATCTACCCTGTGATATAAAATGTCTGACAGACACCGAAGTAAAATTTACAAACGAACTGAAAAAGTTTCTCCTTGAGAACTCCTGTTCCGTAGAAGAATTTCTGTCACTGTAATGTATAAAAGATGGTGGCTACGAATTACTAACTCACATCTGTATGTTTAGTAATAATAATAATAATAAAATAATAATAAGAAACTTATTAATGTTCAGAATATAGCCATATTTACAAATTAATTTACCAGGTGAATGTAAAATGACTCGTTTCACATCATTATGATTTATCGTGCAAAAATGATCCATGGTACGTGAAACTAACTGACTCATTAACTAAGGCACGGCACATCGAAATCGACTGTGTCTACGTGCAGTCTTGTGCCACATACAAATTGAATTTGACGACTACTGCGAGAATGCAGAGGTACAGGGTGTACATGAAGTCCGGGAACACTTTCAATTATTTATTGCACAAGAACCAAACATTGTACAGATATCATACAGATGTCATTTTGAAGAGAATCCCTGACAGTTTTTTTTATGTATACCGCCACAGCGTAGCTTGTTAATTTCCCGATAGTCAGCGCTTGTCGTCAACATGCCGTGTTCAGGAGCGGAGCGAGCTTTCTGTGTGTTAGAGTTCGACAAAAACAAGTGTGCTACAGCTGTTCGACGCATGCTTAGAACCAAGTATGGCTCAAATGGCTCTGAGCACTATGGGACTCAACTGCTGTGGTCATCAGTCCCCTAGAACTTAGAACTACTTAAACCTAACTAACCTAAGGACATCACACACATCCATGCCCGAGGCAGGATTCGAACCTGCGACCGTAGCAGTCGCACGGTTCCGGACTGCGCGCCTAGAACCGCGAGACCACCGCGGCCGGCAGAACCAAGTATGGTAAGGAGCCACCAACAAGGAAGGACAATTACCACTGGCACAGCAAATTCGTTACGACGGATTGCTTGTGCCCGGCAAAGAGAAGCGGACGTCCCAGTGAAGTGAAAGTGGAGCGCGTACGAGATAAATTTATAAGAAGTCGAAACAAACCGGTGCGTCGTGCATCCCGTGAACTCGAAATGACTCCAATGACAGTGCGGAATTTCCTGCGACAGAAGCTGTCTATGAAACCATTCAAATTGGAGCTGGTGCAGAAGCTCAATGACGACGACAAACACAAGCGTTTTCAGTTTTGTTTCATGAAATGGCCTCCCCGATCCCCAGATCTCTCTCCGTGAGACTTTTTTCTGTGGGGACACATTACAGATCTAGCGTATGTACCGCCTCTACCGGGAACTCCGGGAGAGAACACGGGAAGCGACTGCCACAGTCGACGATGCCATCCTAGGACGGGTATGGCAAGAATTCGATTACCGTATTGACGTCTGCCAGGTCACTCATGGTTCGCATATCGAATGTTTGTACAAATACTTTCAGAGTTTGGTCCGTAAATGATCAAAAGAAAACAAATCCCTCTGAGTGATGGTTCCTCCGAATCTTTCCAGCGACTTTTTTTAGTGTTGTTGCTTGGTATTCGTAAAGCAAACTATAATGTCTCCTCTCGCGAGGTATTGCATCGTACATGTGCCTGATAAGCCGGAATTTCCTTGTTAGTTTACATTGTCATGTAAATAAAAGCAAGAAGAAACCCTAATGTGTCCACCGGTATAATTAATTGGAAGAGCAGCAGCACATAATTATCAAACACAGTGTGCCATCTATAGTTGTAAAGCTATAACCAGCACCTAAATCGATTGTAAACCGTTGTCGTAGGCACAAATTCGCAGCTGTCTGTAAAAAAGGCAGAATCCGTACTGAAAATTCAATTGTTGAGTAACATACTGCAACACGAATTTATTTGTCGCCACAGTATTAAATTAACAGAAATTGTTTGCTTAGTCCTGACTATGTCACCAGCGTCCCGTTGTCTTTTAGTATCGGGCTGGAACGATACGCTGGGATAAATGCACTTATTCTGCGTAACGAAACAGTCAACATTCAATTCTTTCAGATTCATTGGTCAAGTGCACCGGTACCAAATACGACTACGAGTAGGAAAGCTGTTGCAAATGAACGAATAAAAATAATAATAGTAACACTAACAAATAAATAATGAATAAAGTTTGTTGCAGTACAGAAGAAGGTTGACGATTAAAAATAAAAAAAATAAAAGTAGACTAATCATTCAGTTGACACACCGCAAAGGCTTTCTTAATGTTTTGTTACCGAATTCCGTTCTGGCTGTTTGAACAGAGAAACAAAGGAAAGGAAGAAACTGAAGTGATATACATCGGTAGTCCAACGAGATCTGATCTGGCTATTACTCTTGCCTTAGATCACGAGACGAGCATGGTACCACGGAGAAACATGACACTGCTTCGTTTCCCTCCCTGATATCGCTCTGGTGGTAAGAAACGCAAAAAAGCCTATGGCAAATTTCATCTTTTTATCTGCAACAATTCAGCAGAAAATGTTCCTTGTACAGTGAAAAATGAAAGTTGGGGAAATGCGGAAAGAAGTTTTTATTACCCTTTATGCCAGAAACAAATACCTTAATGCTGACCACAACAATACGTTATATCTTTTTGGACTTCATGTAGCCCTATTCTTCTACTCTGAACCTTCTGGCATGCGATTTTGGCAATATCCTTCACAGTCATTTCAGAGCTAGCAGTACGCACAGGATCAGTTTTCTTCGGCAGATTTACAGCGAAGCATCTTGCATCAAATACTTGTTTCATAAGGGTCCTGATCCTTCCAGTGTTACCACAATCTAACACCAAACAAGCATCATATGAGGAAATCTTAACAATAATAGATGAGCAAAATGTTGTCTTAGAGCATGTCTTCTCAATGAGATACTTAAAGCTTTCGTTTGGGTTTTTGTTCCATCGTATGTGAATTTCTTTCATAAATCGTAAATAAGTCCATCGTAAATGAGCTCACGGACTTCTACACTTTACAGATGTTTTCTCTGATGACATGACACAATAAAATATCATAAAAAAGGACAGAGTCGTGTAGAAAAAGTGGGTGTGCTACTGCTCACTGTTTGAAACAAGATGGCTTTTACATGATTTGTACCACGAATTAAACTCTGAGAATTGGAAACAACGTTTCTAACGTTCTATAGAACTAACTGACAGCAAAACATTTCGACAGATTACAGCTTTGTGTTACTGACACTCGCTTCGAACCTGTTCAGAGACTTTCTCTTCTTTTGTTGCTGAAACAACGTGCTATTAGCGATGCAGACGATTACGTTTATTATTCCAAGGTTGCAAGGATGTATATGAAGCACAGGGTCAGAATTCGCCCCTTAGTTGTGACAATTAGCAGCTCAGTTAAAATAGCAGCGAGAGGAAGTGATAAGACACAGCTTTTGCAACAAAATTGGAATTGATTTCTAAAGCAACTATCGTTTTAGAATGTCAGTACTTCGTAAGTATGTGGACAAGGCATTGCTGCAGTCACAGGCGCTGACTCCATGGGGCCTGAGGTGGCCCGAGCCCCCTTAAAAATTCGTTTTGGGGGTTGGGGAGGGCAGGGAGGGGTGAGCCCCCTAATAATTTGAGAAAATTATTAGTTGTGTTATGCTTTGTAAAATCACAAAATTATGTTGGCATTTTTTATTTTCCTTGTTTGACGATAGTTACCTTTTAAAATACATTCATTAATGAGTTAAAACAAATTATTATTACAGTAGTAAGCAGGTTAACTGAGAACGAGTGGTGTGAATCATGATAGTGTTACGGCGCTGCGCGCACACATAATTTGTCCTGGTGCGCGAACCTTCGGGTAAAGTCTGGCGCCAGGGGGCTTGCACTGCGGCTGCTGCGACATCAAAAGGACTGGAGCAGAAGTGCCTGGAACCCTCCGCCTCGCGTCGCCTTGGCGCTTCGCGATGTTATGACGCCGCGGCTATATAAAGTCCACCGTGCTGTCGCAGTCATTCAGTGTGGATAGTTTCGTTCAGTGCATGCTGCAGACGTGTTTAGTGTTCCGAATTTAGTGTCTAGTGAACTACTTTATATGACTATATTTTATTCGTTTACCTTAGTCTCTTAGTGTTTTGTGAATTAAATTTGCATTGGTTAATTTGTTACTAAAAAGGCGCGCTTGGATTTTGATGATACTGCAATTCAACCTCCAACAATTATTGTGTCGTCAATTGCTTCGTCGTCTTCAGGCTACAACCGTTCACAGCCAAAACCTGGACAATCCGGTAAGGGAAGATCATTTCAGAAGTCTTGGTTGATCAAATATACATGGCTAAAATATGAAGCAACTTCAGAAAAAGTCTTTTGCAAAACCTGCAAAGAGGGAGATGCCAAAAATCTATTACAATTTTCTTTAAAAAAATGCATTTACTTCCGTAGTGTTTTCTAGCTGGAAGACTTTGGAAAAATTCCTTCTTCATGAAAAGACGTTTACGCATAATGAAGGTGTTCTGAAACGAAATTCAATCACTAACCGAAGTGTGGCCTCCCAATTGAATGACCAGTTAGATAGTGATATGAAGAAACGCTATTTAGCCCTTAAGACAATTTTTACTACCGCGCAATTTCTGTGCCAACAGGGGCTAGCAATTAGAGGACACGAAGATGTAAACTCAATTTCTTTTCAATAGTTCGAATTCCGAAAGAATGACAAACCTAAGTTTAAGGATTGATTATGGCGTTCAGGGTATAGGTGGACGTCCCACGATATTCAAAACAAGATCATTGCTGTACTAGGAAAGTCTGTGTTGTGAAAGGTACTGGCTTCAGTCAAGAAGACAGAATGTTTTTCTATTATGGTTGACGAAACAAGTGATTCTTCGATTCACGAACAAGTGTCATTTAGTATTCGTACTGTCGATGATTCTTTAATCATCAACGAAAACTTTATTGGCTTATATGAGACCCCAACATTGAATCACAAACTCTGTTTAGTATTTTAAAAGACGTTTTTGCTCGTCTTGATTTGTCAGTGAATAAGAGGAAAGTGCTGTTATGCTGCCTCGAATATGAGAGGTAAGTTCAAAGGACTAAAAAAGTTAGTTTTGGATATACAACCAAAAGCACGTTATGTGCATTGCACTGCTCACAGTTGAGAATTGGCAGTTGTCGACAGTCTCCGTCATCTTACGTCTATGAAGGATATTATGACTTTAACCAAGGACTTAATAAACACCGTAAGGGAATCCAACAAAAGGATGGGACTTTTCAGAGGCTTAAGCTGTGAGAGCGCCAACGACCAAGATGGTCTACGACCCCTTTGCCCGACTCAATGGACTCTGCGATCTTCCTGTATCTTGAGTCTGCAGAGCACAAAACACAGGCAGGTTACAAATGTCCAGCCTACCCTGAGTCAATGTTACAATTCAAGATTTATTTCTTTATTGCCATGCTATGAACCCAGTAGAGGATGTCAATGAAATACTCAATGCCCTCATCTAAGTGTTGCTGATGTGGAAAAAATATATGAGGGCTTGATTTGTATATTGAATGGAAGGCGTTATAGTTCTGAACACTTTTGAGAATTTTGTTTAAAGGAAAAACCTTCTTCGGAATCGAAGTATACCACAGAAGTATGAAAACAACGAAGCCAACTCACCGCACACTTACAAAACCCCAAAGAAGTACTACAAAAGCTATTTACATTGAAGTTTCTGAAACGGTGCAATCTTGCATTACTGAGTGCTTTGCTTCAACTGCACTCACACAGGTCATTGCAGTGGAACAAAAGTGCTTGAATTTACTAAACAGAGGTGAAACAAATTTGGAAAAATCAAGCGAGTTTTTCAAAAATGTCTTAGACATTGAGGGACTGCGCTTACACTTGAATATGTTAGCCGATATCGCTAATAAAAAACAACTGGTCTTAAAAACATGCGTGATGTAAGAAAGTACATTACACAAAAGCCTGCAGTTGGCGAAATGTTATGTGAAGTAGTGAAGTGCATTAAGCTTCTCCACGTAATTCTAATCACGACAGCATCAGCAGAACGGTCATTTAGTGCTCTTAGACGTCTGAAGTCATATCTTCAATCAACAATCGGACACAAGCAATTGAACAACTTGGCTGTTCTTCATGCCCACCGAGATATTTTGGATGAGTTGGATATCCAACCAGTCATCAACGATTTCATATTGAGTAATCCAGTCAGACGGTCGACATTTGCACCTTTCTAAAGACACTCTAACCCTAAAAATGGCATTTAGAGCAATATTAAAAATCTTTATAAAATAAAGAATTAAATACATAAATAATGTTAAATTTTCAAAAAAATGGTTCTGAGCACTACGAGACTTAGCTTCTTAGTTCATCAGTCCCCTAGAACTCAGAACTACTTAAACCTAACTAACTTAAGGACATCACACACATCCGTGCCCGAGGCAGGATTCGAACCTGCGACCGTAGAGGTCGCGTGGTTCCAGACTATAGCGCCTAGAACCTCTCGGCCACTTTGTCCGGCGCTAAATTTTCAGTTTCGAAATATTAGCACTGGTTTAGTGCTGTATTACTATATTAACATATTACTGTATTAGTTATTTTCAAATAGTTAAATACTTTAGGGTGTTAGAACCAATTAAAACCCGCTATTTACATACTTTTTGACTGAAAATATTACTGTATAAACTTTATTAACTGTATTAAAGCATTAACTTTGAGATATTGTTTTTATTTAATGAACCCTGAGCCTTACTCAAAGTAAGCTTAAATTAGCTATTTCACTTATTAATCAAAGTGCTATTACTGTGCGACAGCAATAATTTATTTTATTCTTTTAATGGTAATTTATGATTTATTTAAATATAATTTCAGTCTTTTCAGAGCTATATATTCACTGTTCTGTAATAGTCAATAAGAATAATTATTACTGTAAATGCAATTAGCTTTTTACGAAAATTCCGTGCATATATATGTTTTGTTTCTTTTTTCAAAGCCAAAAAATGTGTCAGGCTTGACGAGTTTCCCGGAGTGTCGAGTTGTCGAGAGTTCAGTTTTCGGGGCTCTGATGTTGATCATATGACTCTAAGATGCTTAAAAAGCTTTAAAACTCACTATTTTTCATCTAAAATTTAGATAATTTCTAGGGGCAAGACACCCAGTATGCCTTCCCCCCCCCCCCCCCCCTTCCAATATTTTTTATAAGTCTGCGCCCCTGGCCGTAGTAAACACTCACTCTCAGGCATAATCGTAGCTGAGGTGGATAGCTTGAAACGTGAAAAATGAGAGTATGGATAGCTGAAGCATGAAACGATCGTCTTGTAGTTTATTTTAGTAACTAAATGTAGAAGCTTCAGTGTGAATTATTCAGAATATTTTACCGAGATGACAAGAAAAGTCAAGCGAATTTAGCAGGATAAATCAGTCACACAAACGCAAATCACTATTATGGCAACAGAGTTGCAAACATAGCGTATGACGTTGCAAAGTCTTGACTACGTTAATGCAAAAAGAATATATTTTCATAGGCTGGAATCCTGCATGATTCGATCTGGACATACAGTCTACAGCGAGATACTGTGCTCTACAAATTTAAGATATTATTTACTTTCGAATCGCTGTACAGAGCAACTTGCAGCTACAACGAATTTATGTTATGCAACAGTAAGCAGCTTTCTGCAAGTCTGCATTCAGTTATGATTGCCAGATGATGTATAGCTATACAAAATCAGTCGAGTAGGCGCCAATTCAGAATATCAGCAAGAGACGAATTGAAATTATAATTAGCCAGAAACTGAGTACGATCACCTAAAGCAGCAAGATGCTTTAACATGTCAGTAGTGATTCCCACACGAATATGCCGATGTTTTGGAACGAACGACGCGCTTAGGAGCAATCAAACAGTAAACTAGGAAGAAATTGCACCATATTCAGTCACTTCCTCAACCCTGTCTAGCTAGTTTTACTACTGATTTATTTTTCTTGCTGCTGCACATTGGTTCATATCAGTTGTAATGTTGCATTGCTTGGTAATTTAGATTTACTGTAGCTTGCTTTGCCCATTGCCATTTTTTTGTCATTGCTGTTAGTGTTAATGGTTTTGTGCTGCTGCATTGCGTCGTCCATTAGTTTAGTATCTGAGCTCAGTAGGTTTAAGTTAGCTTAAGAGGGGGTAGACTATATAAGAAACTAACTATGATGAATTGGAAGAAAAGCATTGAGAAGCTATAAGAAAATGGTTTGGCCAAAAAAGTAGTGTACAGTGGAGGAAAACTATTTTTGAAAGATGATGACAACAGAATACAGAAAGCATGCTTGGATAGGATTTTTTTTTTTTTGGCTGGAGCAAATGTTGAAATAAGAGGGGCGATTTATGGAATGAAGTTTTGGGTGGGACTCCAGTACCAAATGTTACCCTGAAAACAAACCCTGTCCTTTCCTTTTGTGTTATCCCACTATGTGTTTGTGTACCCTTGTGTATTTATGTTCTACCGATCTTTATATGTTTATCTGATAAGACTTATGTTGCAAAATTTTTCTAATACTAAGCTACATTCACTATGATGAGGAATACTGTTATCCTCAAATATAATTTGCATTAATAACATGTTATTTACTTTGTAAAGATGTTTACACATTATTTATTCTGTTTTGTTCTAATGCTCATGTGTGAAGTTGATGTTTCAAAAGTTATTCTGATCTTTTATGTATGTACTTATGTCATAATTTTTGTAACACTGATGTATTTGCTATTTCGATTCTTTTGTAAAGCCTGTACTACTGCAAATGTTATCTGTATTGTTATGTTCTTTAAAGATGTATTTTGTACCTTTGTTATTGTATTCTTATGTTATAAAATTGTAATTGACATCAGTTCATCAAATTAAGTAACTTGTAAATTACATTTCACTGCCCACGTTTCTGTTGATCATAGTATATGGACAATATGTGAGAAGTAGGGACTGATAGTGTTTGCACGTGTGTTAATAATTCAGTAATGGACTGGATAACAGCATTGCTGGTTGTAAGGACATTTCAAAAACAATTTTTGTGAGTGCACAAGTGGTGGTTATGGACTTGCTATATTATCCGTAAGACTCTTCAATGGTGATCGTGCGACTGCACAGTCAAACAGATGGCTGCTGGCCATCTCTACAAGGACTACAGTGGGTCTACACCTTTGCTGACCTACCAATACCATTATTTCTACAAGGACTGCAGTGGGTCTGCACCTCTGGTGGCCCACCAATACCGTAATCTCTACCAGGACTACAATTGGTCTACTCTGTGTTGACCTACCTAACAATAGTCTTCAACTTCGACTGACTCTGCTGTGGGCTTGCTATGTTGTGGTCCATTACCTGTCTGCATGTCAAGAGTCAGCACTGTTTTTCCGTTGGAAGGACAACACTACTTCTTCAAGACTGCATGGAAATCCACTACTTCCGTGTGCTTTTTCTTTTACTACTCAGACTTTGAGAAAAACACTGCAATTTTACTTTGATGAATGCTCAGGACTGTCTTTATGGACTGTGAGAAAATTTTAGCTTTTGACCAACATTGTATCGATAAGTGTGTGCATTTCATTTCTTTGTTATTGTAATTATAAAAAAATTTCAAATCTGTATTGGCCACTGCCCAAAACAATTTGTAAATTTTTTTGTGGGGAGCATGGGGGCTGTGTAAGTAGGCTGTTTAGGCTTTCTTATTGGTAACGCCACATAGCGCTCTGTATGAAAAATCACTGGCTGTGCTGTGCGCAGTCTGTGGCTAGTTTGCATTGTTGTCTGCCATTGTAGTGTCGGGCAGCGGCAGCTGGATGCTAACAGCGCTTAGCGTTGCGCAGTTGGAGGTGAGGCGCCAGCAGTGGTGGACGTGGGGAGAGAGATGGCGGAGTTTTGAAATTTGTAAGAATTGGTGTCACGAAGTGATATATATATTATGACTATTAAGGTAAATACATTGTTTGTTCTGTATTAAAATCTTTCACTTGCTAACTATGCCTATCAGTAGTTAGTGCCTTCAGTGGTTTGAATCTTTTATTTAGCTGGCAGTAGTGGCGCTCGCTGTATTGCAGTAGCTTGAGTAACGAAGATTTTTGTGAGGTAAGTGATTTGTGAAACGTATAGGTTAATGTTACTCAGGGCCATTCTTTCATAGGGATTTTTGGAAGTCAGATTGCGTTGCGCTAAAAATATTGTGTGTCAGCTTAAGCACAGTCGTGTATATAATTGTTCTAAGGGGACGTTTCAATTGCACCATATTCAGTCACTTCCTCAACCCTGTCTAGCTCAAGACGGTAAACC
Source organism: Schistocerca gregaria (assembly GCF_023897955.1). NCBI lineage: Eukaryota > Metazoa > Arthropoda > Insecta > Orthoptera > Acrididae > Schistocerca > Schistocerca gregaria. The sequence continues at coordinate 470,179,334 of NC_064931.1, forward strand.
AGCTGCTCTTACTGTTATTTTACTTCTTTCGGTCTGAGGTGTAGTGCAAATTGAAAAACTCGTACACCAGATACTGTTCGCATTTATTGACAATGTTTCCTGAGTGACCTTGCAATAAACAGTATGTGCAGATGACATTTTTCATTATAGATATAAACAGAAGATCAGTAAACTGTAGTCGAATTTAGTCAGTCGTTGCAGAGGGAGTTTTGCTGTGTGGACAGCCAGGTGGCAGAAGTAAAATGGATGTAAAATTGGCCTGTAATAAGCAGAAATAGCTTTTTCGAGATGGTAATACCAAACATTAATTTGATTTTATAGGAAAGCTTTACTGAAAGTATTTGTCAGTTTTCCTCCTGTTCTTTAATGGTATAACTTGTTCTCAGTACAAATAAACACCAACTCTAGCGAAGCATTACCCATGATCAGAGTCACAGGAATGGGAATAACACTCATTAAGGTATTATTCAGTTTTTCACTCGTTTAAGACAGTTGCACACATTACATATCTGAAATCCGGTGTGCACCATGTCTCCCGCTAGACCGCATGCCCGGATCAGATCATGCAGGATTCCTTCTACGAAAATGCAATCAGCTTACCATTAGTGTAGTAAAACTTCGCGACGTCGTAGGCACTATTTTACAAGTCTGTTATCATAGAAGTTATGTTTGGATGTGGGAATGACTGATCCAGCTAAATTCGCTTGACTTTATCTTGTCATTCCGATTAAATATTCTGAATAATTCCCATTCAAGATATCACACTAAGTTAGTAGAACATAAAGGCATACTAAAAAATAATCCCTCCAAAATTTTATGTGAAAAAATTTTTTTAAGTAAAACAAACGTTGTTAACAGTCTACATATTTATTCTTCGTGTCTTCATATTTATGTATCAACATAGTCACTCTGGCGACGAACTCTCTCAACGACATACACGTTTGTTGATGGCATCACTGTAGAAGGTTTGACTTCAGTGACGGAACTACAACCTGAACTCTGCCTGCAGCACTTCATCACTATCAAAGTGAAGTCATCTAAGGTTTCATTTAAGTTCTGAAAACAGATGAAAATGGGATGGAATCAAGTCAAGAATGCGTGGAGGATGATCGATGACAGTGAACCCGAGGCGCCAGATAGTTGAGACGTTACAGCACTCGTGTGTGGTCTGGCACTGCCCATGCTGAAGAAGAGGATGCTACATGTGTGGTAGGACTCTTCATATTTGAAAATTGATTATAGCACGCAGTTTCTCACACACCGACATCTTTACATTACAAACCGTCATGTTACGCGCTATAATTCGGAGCAGAGGGCTGAAAATGCAGAGACATGAATAATAAAGATGCAGAATATTAATAACGTTTCCTTTATTTAAAATACGTTAAGAGTTTACGACTAAAAATTCTATGGAATCAGTTGTCAGCACACCCACGTAAAATTATTGATTCCAAGTAGACCGTTTAATACACTAAGCTATCCACACTTTAATCTTTCAAGTTGCGGGATGTCTACCTCAGCTACGATTATGGTAAAAAGAGAGTGTTTATTGCAGCGTTATATTGCCTGTATAGTTCTAAAGTGTAGACTTTCGAAAACTGCAGTTTCTAAATCAGTCCCAATTTTGCTGCAAACTGTATCTTATCACTTCTTCTCGCTTTTACTTTAACTGAGCTGTGTTAACTGTCACTAGTAAGGGACGAATCTTAACCCTCTTTTTCATACGTCTCCCTGTAACCCGGCAGTAACAGACGTAGTCCCCAGCTTCGCGAGTATCACGTTACGCCACCAACAAAACAAGAGAAAGTCTCGGAACAGGTTCGAACCGAATGTCAGTGACACGACGCTGTATTTTGCTCATCATCTCAGCATCAGACAAGATGGGAAACATTAGAGAAGAAATGAACAATTTTGTTAGTATGTATTATCTATGGTAGATCTGGAGATGAAAAACGTATGAAATGCACAACTGCACCTATGCCTGTTTTTTCTGTTTTGTTTCTGCTTCAATAGTCGTACATCAGTTTTTCCTTATGAATCAACAATTTCATTTATTGCCCGTGACATCGATGTATTAGTATATTATCTATAATATCTCCACATTTTTGTGGTATTCCTGATATTCAGATTGTGCACAACGCAAGACCGAACATAGATACAGTCCTTTTAAGGTTAACAGTGCATAATATCTTCCTGTTTCTGGATTTTTGGCCAAAGTCTTTCTGCAGACATTTTTAGTTTTGTCAAAACAAACGTATGCCGCAAGCTGAGCAGGATAAGTGTACTTGGTCATCCAATAACAGTATAATGAAAATGAAAATAAAGTCCACTTGACTCAATGGACATTTTGTAATTGTGCTAGGTCTGCTACTATGTTCAGTGACTGCACTGTCTTATTTAGGCTTAGGAGGAACTGTCACATATTACTGCATTTCCTGCTTAGCATGTTATTTTAGCCACCTGTGTTTTGTTCTGTTATAGAAAAACAATAAAGACAGTTTAGTCTTGGAAATAGCATTGGGACACTTAACATGTGAGCGCACAGTCATACTTTAGGCGTCAAGTGTATCTTAAACCGTAAGTCACACAATAATTGCGCTCTTCTAGTAGCTAACACATTATTTTAACTAACGTGTCTTTTATAGGACAATAATACAAACAACTTAGATGTGGAAATAATTAATTTGTCTCTACATCGTGCCATTTTATACAGAAACTAGGAAATACTTTAACAAGAATTGAGATGTGCATGTATTCAATACCAAAAAAAAGTTGCTGTTGGGATGTGCCTTCTTCAAGATTCTCAGCAACAACTGTCTAAGCATAAACGTTTTCAACAAATACCCAGACTCAGCTCATTTAGCGACATTAAATAAATATAACAGAGAATTATAAGCCTGGCTGAAGCGCAACAAATGCTATTCAAGCAAGAAATTCTTGGAAATTAATCATTTTAAAGTGTTCTTTTCATAAATAATAAGTAAATTCCTTCTTAATTATCATGTAAGGACTTTTGTGTTGATGAATCTAATTATTTTATAAATATATTTCTTCATTGTATACTTTGATGAAACGGTTTCATGGAAAATACTGAGATGTCAATAATTACCATATTCTATGTTAGTGTCACAACTTTGTCTACCATACGTATCTAGTAAACAGTATACTAAATGAACACAATGTCATCACGTATCTCCTATTTTGGGTGTGAATAAATACCGGTACTTACATTTTTTTTTAGGTTTAATGTCCTGTTGATGATTGATTCATTGTAAACTATATGAAGCATAATTTCAGATAGAACAGGGATGGGAAGAAAATCGTCTATGGCATTTTCAAAAGCACCAACCCAGCATTCGTCTTAATCGATGTAGAGAAATTTGGCCACACTAAAATTTGGGTGTCTAGGGCCTTAATCTTGAACTACCTTGCTCGGTGGAGTCCCAGTCAGCATCTTATTATTTTGTTGAGAGCATAGTCCTTTACGAATTTGGTCGCGAGGGGGTAGTGGATTTGGTGGATTGACAAGTGTGGTGTTAGTAATTATAATATATTATTGTGCGTTTTGAAGGTCACCATTATTACAAAAGGTTTTCTTCCTGTGTTTCCTCGAGATTGGTATGTCCAACATCACAATTGAGCTCTCTCTCGATTACCGCATCCAGTACCACAAGTAGTTTCAGCAATCACCCCTCCTCCCCCCCCCCCCCCCCCCCACAATCTGAAATGTTGCAGTGCAAAGTGAGATATAGTGAGGTGACAAATGTGGAGTACTTCTTGATATCGTGTCGGACCTCTTTTTGCCTGACACAGTGCAGCAACTCGGCGTGGCATAGACTCAACAGGCTGTTGGAAGTGCCCCGCAGAAATATTGAGCTATGTCGCCTGTATAGCCATCCATGACTGCGAAAGCGTTGCCGGTGAAGGATTTTGTGCACGAAGTGCCTTCACGATTTGTCCCATAAATGTACTATGGGATTCGTGTCGGGCAATCCGAGTGTCCAAGACATTCACTCGAATCTTCCAGAATGTTTTTAAAACCAATCTGAACAATTGTAGCTCAGAAATGAATGAAGAGTGCAGCACATTGTACTTACATAATGAAATAACTTAGTTTCAAGATTGTATATACAAAACAGTATCTTTCGCTTAAAGTGTAATATCACAACGTTGGAACAACCCTGTAAAAGTCATCCGTAAAGGAATATAATTGCTACTACTTCTTCTACTACCACTAGTACAAATTTTTCATTAATATCTGTAGTTGCTTTGAGGACAGGTATGATGAAACAGGGATATTCCGGAGCCTTTCAAAGTGTTGTTAACCTATGTAAGAGCTCTTATTCGTCGTGCAAGTGCTGATGAAGATTCATGCCTGCACCAACAGCGTAACGGAACTAGATCTAGCTCGTACTGGTACGTGAACAGTAAGGGGTAGGTGGTAGGTAGATTAGTTTTAAGGAATGATGTGGAATGTGGACATCCTTCAGGCAGCCAATAGCAAGTTCATTTCGTTTCACACGGGAAGTTCTATCGCCTAGTGTAAGATGCAGAACGACAGGCAGCTTGTGTGATAAAGTTGTATAAATGTGTAGTTGACGATACTGTCATCGAACTCGTGTTGGAACTAGGAGTGGATAAAAAGAGCTTTGTTAGAACTCAGGAAATGGTGATGAAGAATAAGATGTCTAAGTTACCGGTGATTCTAACAGTCTGCTCCCCGCCACTTGGCACTCAAGGATCGCTCTGAGTGTGTGCAGAAGTCTTTGTGTTCCAGCCCTGCAGGTAGGCTGAATTAGTCACAGATCTGGATAGACATTAGAATAACGGTTATTTGTGGATTCCTGAAAGAGTTTATCGACAAAGTAATTTAATTTAATTAGAGTAGGTTGCCTGCTTTTGGGACAAACAATCCGTTGATTGTAAAATTACGTCGTTTTTATCACGTTGTTTACAAAAAGGATTCAGTGTAGATATTGTTTACTGATAATTAAATTTAAAAAAGGACCATGGATCTTGATTCAAGTACCAGTTATAGATGACAACGCTTTGCTACCTGGCAAGTTAAAACAAACAATTAAGAACAGAAGTAAACTCGACAGAAATGGAGACTGCAATATACTACACTTAAACAATGTCAATTAATGTAGTTGGATAACTGTCCCAACTGACGTTCAACATTATAATCTTGCTTGGCTGACCTCAACCCAAAGGATGGTTTAGTATCCTACTCCAAAGTAAACACTGAATTGAATGAAGAGGCTCCCTTGCGACAACATCATATGTAATGTACTCCCTGCACGACTGCAATGCACCATTTACCTTAGCTGCACGGTGCGTCCTTGAATGTGTAGGACGCCAGACGACTACATCTGCTCTGTGCTGCCAGTGAACCTACAAAACTGCAGATTCTTGAGTGAAGTGTCAGTCATATACTCTTACCGAGTTCTTCTGTGAAGCAGAAGACTGTTTTTCCCTAGTCTGTCTGTAATAGCTCTGTACCCTCGCTCAGTTAGTGGGACGACGCCCTCACAGTTCTCGCAAGAATGAATTAACTAACACAACTCTTCTAAATCTCTTCACTTGGAGAATATACGAGACCCACAGCTTTTGTAACATTGATCTATTTAGAGTACATTGTGAGCAAAGTGACCACAGAATAAATCTCTCTCCATTTCTCATAGAGCGTTAAATACTAAATGTATCAACACAACGTTTTGGAGAGAAAGCGCCCTTTCTTGTCTGCAAATGACGTATATCGATGTACCTCTTCCCCCTCTGTGAGCAACATTGCCTCCCTCCAAAATTGAAGTCAGCCAACCAATCTGCTGCATACAGGAATTATTTCTTCCATTCTCAAAGTATTACTTTCACTCGTCCTATGCCCTAACTCCACCTCCACAAAGAAATGACATAAACAGTGCAGCATTCCTTCCCTCGACATTTTCAGATTGTTAAGCCAAAGAGATGGCGTTCTACGAGAGGCGCAGGCCGTACTAGCATTCATACATATATGCAGACTTCATAGAATGCTCACAAGAGTGCCACATGGTGCTTTTACTATGTATGCCCTTGCCTCCAAAAATGTAACCCATCAAATTAGTGTCAAACCGGCAGTCGCCACTTCCTTGGGGCACCTGAAGCAGTAAGCACATCTTTGCCCTCTGTGGAGAAACAAACTACGTGACTGTCTCGAGACCTGTGCAGCATCCCTTGTGGCAGTGATATGTATGACTCAACCCTATTCTTCGACACAGGTATGTTAAGTGACTTTTAAAGAAAACTGCTGTGTCATGGCTCATCGCCTCCTCCCATTCCAAGTCTGCGTTGCTACCAAATGTACACTCCTAGAAATGGAAAAAAGAACACATTGACACCGGTGTGTCAGACCCACCATACTTGCTCCGGACACTGCGAGAGGGCTGTACAAGCAATGATCACACGCACGGCACAGCGGACACACCAGGAACCGCGGTGTTGGCCGTCGAATGGCGCTAGCTGCGCAGCATTTGTGCACCGCCGCCGTCAGTGTCAGCCAGTTTGCCGTGGCATACGGAGCTCCATTGCAGTCTTTAACACTGGTAGCATGACGCGACAGCGTGGACGTGAACCGTATGTGCAGTTGACGGACTTTGAGCGAGGGCGTATAGTGGGCATGCGGGAGGCCAGGTGGACGTACCGCCGAACTGCTCAACACGTGGGGCGTGAGGTCTCCACAGTACATCGATGTTGTCGCCAGTGGTCGGCGGAAGGTGCACGTGCCCGTCGACCTGGGACCGGACCGCAGCGACGCACGGATGCACGCCAAGACCGTAGGATCCTACGCATTGCCGTAGGGGACCGCACCGCCACTTCCCAGCAAATTAAGGACACTGTTGCTCCTGGGGTATCGGCGAGCACCATTCGCAACCGTCTCCATGAAGCTGGGCTACGGTCCCGCACACCGTTAGGCCGTCTTCCGCTCACGCCCCAACATCGTGCAGCCTGCCTCCAGTGGTGTCGCGACAGGCGTGAATGGAAGGACGAATGGAGACGTGTCGTCTTCAGCGATGAGAGTCGCTTCTGCCTTGGTGCCAAAGATGGTCGTATGTGTGTTTGGCGCCGTGCAGGTGAGCGCCACAATCAGGACTACATACGACCGAGGCACACAGGGCCAACACCCGGCATCATGGTGTGCGGAGCGATCTCCTACACTGGCCGTACACCTCTGGTGATCGTCGAGGGGACACTGAATAGTGCACGGTACATCCAAACCGTCATCGAACCCATCGTTCTACCATTCCTAGACCGGCAAGGGAACTTGCTGTTCCAACAGGACAATGCACGTCCGCATGTATCCTGGGCCACCCAATGTGCTCTACAAGGTGTAAGTCAACTACCCTGGCCAGCAAGATCTCCGGATCTGTCCCCCTTTGAACATGTTTGGGACTGGATGAAGCGTCGTCTCACGCGGTCTGCACGTCCAGCACGAACGCTGGTCCAACTGAGGCGCCAGGTGGAAATGGCATGGCAAGCCGTTCCACAGGACTACATCCAGCATCTCTACGATCGTCTCCATGGGAGAATAGCAGCCTGCATTGCTGCGAAAGGTGGATATACAGTGTACTAGTGCCGACATTGTGCATGCTCTGTTGCCTGTGTCTATGTGCCTGTGGTTCTGTCAGTGTGATCATGTGGTGTATCTGACCCCAGGAATGTGTCAATAAAGTTTCCCCTTCCTGGGACAATGAATTCACGGTTTTCTTATTTCAATTTCCAGGAGTGTATGTACATGCAAATGAGAAAAGGGATTACTTGATATTGCATTCCGATCTGCCAAGCACACTTTCATTCACTTTCATTATAATTTGATATTCAAAGTAAGTTTGTTACACTGAAAGTGTGGCATGGGGCATATCATTCGAATCGTCTCCTCGAGGATATACCCGTGGCAGGTGGTGAAAAATGGACTGCCCCTATAAATAACTTCCCCCTTCCCACACTGAAAGTGTGGCTTGGGGCATATCATTCGAATCGTCTCCTCGAGGATATACCCGTGGCAGGTGGTGAGAAAAATGGACTTCCCCTATAAATAACTTCTCCCTTCCTAGTTAATTTTATGGTGGGTTTAGTCAAAGGTTGTAGCGTAGAGTAAAGCAGCCCCAAATTAGGTCATTGTCTCAATTTGGTTATTGAGCTGACTTCCGCTTCATACAGCTTCCTTGTCTTTTGTTAACGTGGGTCATCTTATAATAGTAAGTTATCTTTATATATAAAAGTTTTAAAAAAAGTGATTGGCAAAATTCTTTAGTATATCTTAACGTTAGTATACTGAGATATTATTTGTTCATGGACTAAGTGTCCACAATTGTTGTTTAGCTTTTCGGTGACACTTTACAAGTAATTAACTAGAATGTCTCTCTCACACTTGACTCAGTATCTCATTCATCATTTAACTACACTCCTGGAAATTGAAATAAGAACACCGTGAATTCATTGTCCCAGGAAGGGGAAACTTTATTGACACATTCCTGGGGTCAGATACATCACATGATCACACTGACAGAACCACAGGCACATAGACACAGGCAACAGAGCTTGCACAATGTCGGCACTAGTACAGTGTATATCCACCTTTCGCAGCAATGCAGGCTGCTATTCTCCCATGGAGACGGTCGTAGAGATGCTGGATGTAGTCCTGTGGAACGATTGCCATGCCATTTCCACGTGGCGCCTCAGTTGGACCAGCGTACGTGCTGGACGTGCAGACCACGTGAGACGACGCTTCATCCAGTCCCAAACATGCTCAATGGGGGACAGATCCGGAGATCTTGCTGGCCAGGGTAGTTGACTTACACCTTGTAGAGCACGTTGGGTGACACGGGATACATGTGGACGTGCATTGTCCTGTTGGAACAGCAAGTTCCCTTGCCGGTCTAGGAATGGTAGAACGATGGGTTCGATGACGGTTTGGATGTACCGTGCACTATTCAGTGTCCCCTCGACGATCACCAGAGGTGTACGGCCAGTGTAGGAGATCGCTCCCCACACCATGATGCCGGGTGTTGGCCCTGTGTGCCTCGGTCGTATGTAGTCCTGATTGTGGCGCTCACCTGCACGGCGCCAAACACGCATACGACCATCATTGGCACCAAGGCAGAAGCGACTCTCATCGCTGAAGACGACACGTCTCCATTCGTCCCTCCATTCACGCCTGTCGCGACACCACTGGAGGCGGGCTGCACGATGTTGGGGCGTGAGCGGAAGACGGCCTAACGGTGTGCGGGACCGTAGCCCAGCTTCATGGAGACGGTTGCGAATGGTCCTCGCCGATACCCCAGGAGCAACAGTGTCCCTAATTTGCTGGGAAGTGGCGGTGCGGTCCCCTACGGCACTGCGTAGGATCCTACGGTCTTGGCGTGCATCCGTGGGTCGCTGCGGTCCGGTCCCAGGTCGACGGGCACGTGCACCTTCCGCCGACCACTGGCGACAACATCGATGTACTGTGGAGACCTCACGCCCCACGTGTTGAGCAATTCGGCGGTACGTCCACCTGGCCTCCCGCATGCCCACTATACGCCCTCGCTCAAAGTCCGTCAACTGCACATACGGTTCACGTCCACGCTGTCGCGGCATGCTACCAGTGTTAAAGACTGCGATGGAGCTCCGTATGCCACGGCAAACTGGCTGACACTGACGGCGGCGGTGCACAAATGCTGCGCAGCTAGCGCCATTTGACGGCCAACACCGCGGTTCCTGGTGTGTCCGCTGTGCCGTGCGTGTGATCATTGCTTGTACAGCCCTCTCGCAGTGTCCGGAGCAAGTATGGTGGGTCTGACACACCGGTGTCAATGTGTTCTTTTTTCCATTTCCAGGAGTGTAGTTTAATAATACTTCAAATATGTGAAAAGGAAAGCCCACATTTATTCCACTTATCAGTAATGATTATGTGTATGGTTGAAGCTGGGGAAATCTTTGTCTCATCTATCCTATTTTTTTATCTCAACCATTCACATTACTTGTGCATTAAGATATTAGTCTCTCTATATCTACATATGGAATACTCGTAAATGGGTGGCTCGTTTTTTATTGATTTCGGAAGGTTTTTGCCCTACGATTTGGTTCCTATTCGAAGTAAGGTTCCACATCACTCGTTCTTGACTTCATTCGTGTTCATAGTGTCCCGTTTTGACCCATTACTTGTAATTTGTTCCTCGTAAATTATCCTGCCTTTTGCTACCTGTCATAAGTCATTGATGTCTCCACATTTACCTGCGCTGTCTCCTTGATGGGTGTGGCCGTGTGGCTCTAGGCGTGTCAGTCTGGAACCGCGTGACCGCTACGGTCACAGGTTCGAATCCTGCCTCGGGCATGGTTGTGTGTGATGTCCTTAGGTTAGTTACGTTTAAGCAGTTCTAAGTTCTAGGGGACTGATGACCACAGATGTTAAGTCCCATAGTGCTCAGAGCCATTTGAACCATTTTTTCTCCTTCATGTTCTGTTATGTTGTCCCACGACCACTGCACCCCTGGCTCGATGTTTCAACAGTGTTGTTCTCTTACTTCTGTCCACATCTCATGTTTACAATGTTGTATACAAAATCCATAATTAATCTGTGCGATAATCTAATTTTTGATTGAAAGGTGTTCATGATCCAAAGGATTGAGGGTTATAATTTTTTTTCTGTTAGTACTCGTCTCCTACTTGTGTTTAATTATTAGCTGTGCATGCTCTATAAATTCTTAGCTATACTCCAGACGACTACATCTCCTCTGTGCTGCCTGTGATCCTACAAAACTGCTTATTCTTGACTGAAATGTCAGTCACATACTCTTATCGAGTTCTTCTGTGATGCAGAAGCCTGTCTACAATAGCTGTGTACCCTCACTCAGTTAGTGGGATGATGCCCTCAGAGAGTTCTCGCTAGAATGAATTAATTAACACAACTCTTCTAGATCTCTTCACTTGGAGGATATACACTCCTAGAAATTGAAATAAGAACACCGTGAATTCATTGTCCCAGGAAGGGGAAACTTTATTGACACATTCCTGGGGTCAGATACATCACATGATCACACTGACAGAACCACAGGCACATAGTCACAGGCAACAGAGCATGCACAATGTCGGCACTAGTACACTGTATATCCACCTTTCGCAGCAATGCAGGCTGCTATTCTCCCATGGAGACGATCGTAGAGATGCTGGATGTAGTCCTGTGGAACGGCTTGCCATGCCATTTCCACGTGGCGCCTCAGTTGGACCAGGGTTCGTGCTGGACGTGCAGACCACGTGAGACGACGCTTCATCCAGTCCCAAACATGCTCAAAGGGGGACAGATCCGGAGATCTTGCTGGCCAGGGTAGTTGACTTACACCTTGTAGAGCTCGTTGGGTGGCACGGGATACATGCGGACGTGCATTGTCCTGTTGGAACAGCAAGTTCCCTTGCCGGTCTAGGAATGGTAGAACGATGGGTTCGTTGACGGTTTGGATGTACCGTGCACTATTCAGTGTCCCCTCGACGATCACCAGAGGTGTACGGCCAGTGTAGGAGATCGCTCCCCACACCATGATGCCGGGTGTTGGCCCTGTGTGCCTCGGTCGTATGCAGTCCTGCACGGTGCCAAACACGCATACGCCCATCATTGGCACCAAGGCAGAAGTGTCTCTCATCGCTGAAGACGACACGTCTCCATTCGTCCTTCCATTCACGCCTGTCACGACACCACTGGAGGCGGGCTGTACGATGTTGGGGCGTGAGCGGAAGACGGCCTAACGGTGTGCGGGACCGTAGCCCAGCTTCATGGAGACGGTTGCGAATGGTCCTCGCCGATAAACCAGGAGCAACAGTGTCCCTAATTTGCTGGGAAGTGGCAGTGCGGTCCCCTACGGCACTGCGTAGGATCCTACGGTCTTGGCGTGCATCCGTGCGTTGCTGCGGTCCAGTCCCAGGTCGACGGGCACGTGCACCTTCTGCCGACCACTGGCGACAACATCGATGTACTGTGGAGACCTCACGCCCCACGTGTTGAGCAATTCGGCGGTACGTCCACCCGGCCTCCCGCATGCCCACCATACGCCCTCGCTCTAAGTCCGTCAATTGCACATACGGTTCACGTCCACGCAGTCGCGGCATGCTACCAGTGTTAAAGACTGCGATGGAGCTCCGTATGCCACGGAAAACTGGCTGACACTGACGGCGGCGGTGCACAAATGCTGCGTAGCTAGCGCCATTCAACGGCCAACACCGCGGTTCCTGGTGTGTCCGCTGTGCCGTGCGTGTGATCATTGCTTGTACAGCCCTCTCGCAGTGTCCGGAGCAAGTATGGTGGGTCTGACACACCGGTGTCAATGTGTTCCATTTCCAGGAGTGTATGAGACTCTCAGCTTATGTAACGCTGATCTATTTAGAGTCCATTGTGATCAATGTTACCACAGAATAAATTTCTCTCCATTCCCCATAGAGCGTTAAACACTAAATGTATCAATACAATGTTACAGAGAGAGAGACAGAGAGCTCTTTATTATCTACAGATGGCATACATCAATGTATCTCTCCCTCCTCTGTGAATAACATTGACTCCCTCCAGAATTGCAGTCAGCCAACCAAACTGCTGCATACAGGAATTATTTCTCCCACTATCAAAACATTGTTTTCAGTCGTCATATCCACTAGTTCCACCTCCGTAAAGAAACCGCTGTGTTTTGTCGCGTCCTCTCCGTTCCAGGTCTGCGTTGCTAGCAAATGTATATATATGCAGATTTGAAACGGGATTACCTAATATCATATTTGATGAGCCAAGTGCACTTTCATTATCATTTAATATTCAAATTAAGTCTCCAAAGTATGGCATGTGATATGTCATTCGAATCCCCTTGTCGAGGAGATATCATCGTAATGTAGTAAAATGGATTGTCATCTTATCTCTTGCCCATGGAAGATTGTAAAAATGGCGTGCCACCGTAGAGGTGTTTTATTGCTCTTTCATAATTGTGCGTGTGTTGCTGATCAAGGTTAAGGTAGAGGACTCAAGCTGATATTTTAGACGGTTGAGAAGGAAGTGGAGTTGGTTTGGAAATAGGTAACCATAATTTTGAGATATAATGCGGTCTGTACTGCTCAGATATACTGATTAAGTTTATGTGAGCGTTCTAATGGATAGGTATTCGGAGAACAACTCTAATAAAAGAAGGTGATGTTTTCGGCGGTGAGGTGAAGATGCAGTGAGTTGCTGGTGGTAGGATATGTGTCAATGGGATGTATAAGGACGATCAGTTTATGTTCAGAGGATAGTGCCACGGCTAAGTATTTTTGGCTATGTAAGGCAGTGGGAATAATTTTCATGTGTGGTGACTGTAAATAGGAGGTATTGTTTCTGAAATTTGTTCGCACTATAATGGCGACATGCAGTGTTTCTGCAATTCTGAAGGAGATAATAATAATAGTATTTGATGTATATGATGCCTCAAGTAAGCCCATAGTTTAAATTTGATACTTCTATGTCATGTCATCTCCTGGTAGCATGCTGCAGTGTTACCCACCCAAAGCAGAAAAAGAGATGTGTGATGTGTGTTGTTCTCAGCATTTTACGTCGTTTTTGTGAGATTTATTGACGCTGTAGTGTCCATGTTTGGCATGCTTCTATGAAAGGCGACGGAAACAAGCAAGGTGGGAAATCTGTGCAATTGGCACATTGATTCACTCATACAGGGCGGAGAAAAAATGTGCCACGAAATTTTAACCCTGGATAGCTGATGCCAGTAGAAATTAAAAATTACTAATTTTGTGTAGGTCGATAACGCACTATTTTTGAACTACAAAAACTTGGCACCACGTGCTCCGATTGGGTGAGGGACTGCCCTGTTGCAGGTTCGTCGGCTGACAGGCAGCACTGTGGTTGTCAGTTCACACACACAAACGGCACTCGCCCCGTCACTGCCCAAGTATAATACGCACAGGTGTCGAATAGGTCTTGAATTCACACGTAAGCTTCGCTTCGGAGCACACACACGTCACCTGCGATTTATTCATACGGTAAGCATGGTGGCACAGTATTCGTCTGAAGAACAACGAGATATGGGTTTTGTTTATGGACTAGCCGAAGACGCCACCCACACCCGCTAACGTTTACAGCTATTCACCAGAGACATGTCGAAACAGGCTCGTTGGCGGGATATCACGGTGATGCTGGAAGACCTCGAACGCGACGTCATATCATGAAATTGGAATGGATGTGTCGGGAACCCGGCGGATTCGCCCCCAGGCCCCAGAATGGAACGCTAGCACACTACCACCGAGCGTGCGGTCCATTTTGGACACATCGTGGTCTCCGGCAGGCAAAGCATTCGCAGTCATGCGTTATCCAGGGCATCCGGCAACAGGACAATCCCACGGCCAATCGGAGCCCATGGCGCCAAGTTTCCATAGTTTAAAAATGGTGCGTTGTCGACTCACACAACATTATTAATTTTGGTTCCTACTGGCATCAGCTATCCAGGGTTAAAATTTCGTGACACAGTTTTTCTCCACCCTGTATTTACATATACACTACTGGCCATTAAAATTGCTACACCACGAAGGTGATGTGCTACAGACGCGAAATTTAACCGACAGGAAGAAGATGCTGTAATATGCAAATGATTAGCTTCTCACAGCATTCACACACGGTTGGCGCCGGTGGTGACAACTACAACGTGCTGACATGAGGGAAGTTTCCATCCGATTTCTCATACACAAACTGCAGTTGACCGGCGTTGCCTGGTGAAACGTTGTTGTGATGCCTCGTGTAAGGAGGAGAAATGCGTACCATCTCGTTTCCGACTTTGATAAAGGTGGGATTGTAGCCTATCGCGATTGTGGTTTATCTTATCGCGACATTGCTGCTCGCGTTGGTCGAGATCCAATGACTGTTAACAGAATATGGAATCGGTGGGTTCAGGATGGTAATACGGAACGCCGTGCTGGGTCCCAACGGCCTCATATCACTAGCAGTCGAGATGACAGGCATCTTATCCGCATGGCTGTAACAGATCGTGCAGCCACGTCTCGATCAAAAATGGTTCAAATGGCTCTGAGCACTATGGGACTTAACTTCTGAGGTCATCAGTCACCTAGAACTTAGAACTACTTAAACCTAACTAACCTAAGGATATCACACACATCCACGCCCGAGGCAGGATTCGAACCTGCGACCGTAGCGGTCGCGCGGTCCCAGACTGTAGCGCCACCCCGGCCGGTACGTCTCGATCCCTGAGTCAACCGATGGGGACGTTTGCAAGACAACAACCATCTGCACAAACAGTTCGACGACGTTTGCAGCAGCACGAACTGTCAGCTCGGAGACCATGGCTGCAGTTACCCTTGACACTGCAGCACAGACAGGAGCACCTGCGATGGTGTACTAAACGACGAACCTGGGCGCACGAATGGCAAAACGTCATTTTTTCGGATAAAATCAGGTTCTTTTACAGCATCATGATGGTCGCATCCGTGTTTGGCGACATCGCGGTGAACGCACATTGGAAGCGTATATTCGTCATCGCCATACTGGCGATCACCCGGCGTGATGGTATGGGGTGCCATTGGTTACACGTCTCGGTCACCTCTTGTTCACAGTGACGGCACTTTGAACAGTGGACGTTACATTTCAGATGTGTTACGACCCGTGGCTCCTCCCTTTATTCGATCCTTGCGAAACCCTACATTTCAGCAGGATAATGCACGTCCGCATGTTGCACGTCCTATACGGGCCTTTCTGGATACAGAAAATGTTCGACTGCTGCCTTGGCCAGCACATTCTCCAGATCTCTCACCAATTGAAAACATTTGGTCAATGGTGGTCGAGCAACTGGCTCGTCACAATACGCTAGTCACTACTCTTGATGAACTGTGGTACCGTGTTGAAGCTGCATGGGCAGCTGTACATGTACACGCCATCCAAGCTCTGTTTGACTCAATGCCCAGGCGTACCAAGGCCGTTATTACGGCCAGAGGTGATTGTTCTGGATACTGATTTCTCAGGATCTATGCACCCAAATTGAGTGAAAATGTAATCAGATGTCAGTTCTGGTATAATATATTTGTCGAATGAATACCCGTTTATCATTTCCATTTCTTCTTGGTGTAGTAAATTTAATGGCCAGTAGTGTACAAGTCTACTTACAGTACCTCCCTTGTGTCGAATAAAATCACGTGTATTAGACCATCAGCATCGAAAACAGCCGCGCGGGATTAGCCGAGCGGTCCTAGGCGCTGCAGTCACGGACTGTGCGGCTGGTCCTGGCGGAGGTTCGAGTCCTCCCTCGGGCATTGATGTGTGTGTTTGTCCTTAGGATAATTTAGGTTAAGTAGTGTGTAAGCATAGGGACTAATGACCTTAGCATTAAGTCCCATAAGATTTCACACACATTGGAACATTTGAACATCGAAAACATAGGTCCAAAAGCCTGACGTAAAACTTAAATGGAATTAAGATGTTGATTTTATCAGAATTTGGTGTGTGTCAAGCTGTGCCTTTTTTGTACATTGTGTGTTATGAGGAACGTATTTTGTGATACAGAGTCAGCTGTAATCAACATTTGTGGTTTAGACGGTTTTAGTTGTAGTGTTCTCGCTCAAAGAATCGTTCAGTTAGAATTCGAGTACGGCCTATATCATCGTGAACAAATATGCTTTTTAGATAACTTTCTGAAGTTACTAGTATTGTACATGACATATTTAACAGTAAATTTAAGTTTGCGATTTAGTTACTATAGCAAATATTAAAAGTAACATATCACATTACA
Organism: Schistocerca gregaria; assembly: GCF_023897955.1. NCBI lineage: Eukaryota > Metazoa > Arthropoda > Insecta > Orthoptera > Acrididae > Schistocerca > Schistocerca gregaria. The sequence continues at coordinate 470,196,100 of NC_064931.1, forward strand.
TTTAATTTTCCTTCAAAAGGAATGTGTATTGTCTACTTTTATCGTAAATTAACAATATTTTCTATTTTGTTAGAACCTATAACCTTAAAAAAGTTTCAGGAAATTAATAATTTTCATTCCAGGTTTTTCTTTTGCATTCACAGAAATCTCGTTATTCGCTCTAATTACTTCAGTTCTTAAAGGTAATGAGTAATACATTTAGCTCAGTAGATCCAGATATTTTAAAAAAATCAACCAGGTTATTTCAAAGTTATTTATTTACTGTCATGTAAAACAACAAATTCGAGAAACTGACGTTCACTGAAACAGAAACTGAGTCAGTGAGACTCACTTCACATGTTGGGAAATCTACTACATCCTGCGTCAAGAGGAGGCAAACCCAAAGACTAGGGGGTCTAATCGTTGGCAGCTCAACCAAATGGCGAATAATGACATCCATTAGCGAAATGGCAGCAAGAGATGAGAAGTAACATATGGTGAGCTCGGTGTGTATGCCCGGGGGCCTCAGTCAACATGTTGAAGAAGCTATTCCGGCAAACATTGAGGGAACAGGGTGCAACGAACTGCAGATTGTCGCGTACATTTGGACAAATTATGCCTGTCGTCTGGACTCTGAGCGCCTGGCAGAGAAGAATGAGAAGACAAATCATTGCTTATGATGTTTCACCGAAGTTAACAATGTGCAGCATTGTCCCCTGAACACATCGTGGCATACTGTTTGTGAGAAGAGTGGAAAGAGAGAACCAGTGACTTGGAAGGTTCTGTGACAACATATGCTGCGACTTCCTGAACATGCGCCACAGACTGTACGGTCCCCCTAAATGGTCAAGTGTGCACTACACATCAGAGACTGCTGTCCAGGTATCTTACTGAGTGTGAAGTACGCACACAAGGTTTTTTTGTAGAGTATTTGACTCTCCATCCAGTCCGGTTAACGTAGCTGTAGAGGACTAGAAGTATCAGTATAAGATCCAAGATCTGTGTAAGATCAGAAGAAATGCCTCTTGTGGAAATAGAGTTTGATTTACTGTTGATGAACTCCCAAAGCAATCCAAACAAAGTGCCATAATTTGAAACACTTCTAGACATAAGTGGAGCTCACATAACACTAGGTACAAAAAGTTGGTTAAAACCCAAAATTGATAGCAGCGATATTTTGGCAAACATTAAGTGTTTATTGAAAGGGTAGGCAAGTACTAAATGGAGGTGGTATATTTGTCGCAGCAGATAAGACATTCAAATCCACCATCATAGAAATTGCAACTGCCTGCTAAACTGTCTGGACAATACTCACTAACGAGTGTGGGCATAGAATTGTAACAGCATCCTTCCATAGACCACCAGAGCCACCTCCATATGTAACCAAAAATTAAAGAGAAAGCCTAAGTTCACTAGCCAGTAAGTTCCCCAATATACTGTCTTCGTTGAAGGAAACTTGAATCATCGACAATCAGTTGGGAAAATGACAGTCTTGTAGAAGGCCCTCTTGCCAAAAGGCAACTAAAACAATTAGAAGGATTTATATTGTCATAAAGCTACATAAAGTGATGGTATTGTCACATCTCGCTAAGAAACTGGAAACATACACTGACCAGCCACAACATTATGACCACCTGCCTAACAGTCGGTATTTCCAACTTTGGAATGGATAACAGCGGCGATGCGTCATGGAATGGAAGCAATGAGACCTTGATAGGTTGCTGGAGGGAGTTAGCTTCGCATGTGCACACACAGGTCACATAATTGCCGCAAATTCTGGGGAGGGGGTCGATGAGCTCTGACGCCACGTTCAGTCGCATCCCAGATGTGTTCGATTAAGTTCGGATGTGGCGAGTTGGGGGCGAGCACATCAATTGGAACTCGCCACTGTGTTCCTCGGCCGGCCGGTGTGGCCGAGCGATTCTAGACGCTTCAGCCTGGAACCTCACGACCGCTACGGTCACAGGTTCGAATCCTGCCTCGGGCATTTGTGTGATGTCCTTAGGTTAGTTAGGTTTAACTGGCTCTAAGTTCTAGGGGACTGATGACATCAGATGTTAAGTCCCATAGTGCTCAGAGCCATTTGAACCATTTTTTTGTGTTCCTCGAACCACTCAATCACACTCCTGGCCTTGTGACATGGCGCATTATATTGCTGAAAAATGCCACAGCCCTTGGGTAACGCCGGCCGGAGCGGCCGAGCGGTTCTAGGCGCTACAGCCTGGAACTGCGCGACCGCTACGGTTGCTGGTTCGAATCCTGCCTCAGGAATGGATGTGTGTGATGTCTTTAGGTTAGTTAGGTTTAAGTAGTTCTAAGTTCTAGGGGCCTGATGACCTCAGAAGTTAAGTCCCATAGTGCTCAGAGCCATTTGAACTGATTTGAACCATTGGGTAACATGGTCACCATGAAGGAGTGTACGTGATCTGCAACTAACTTTCGATACTCCTTGGCCATCATGGTGCCTTGCACGAGCTCCACTGGACCCATGGATGACCACGTTAATGTTCACCAGAGCATAATGGAGCCGCCACAGCTTGTCTTCACTCCACAGTATAGGTGTCAAGCAGCTGTTCCCCTGGAAGACGACGGATTTAAGCCTTCCCATCCGCATGATGAAGAAGATACTGGTATTCATTAGACCATGCAGCGTTCTGCCACTGGGCCAACGTCCAGTGTTGAAGGTAATGTGCCCATTTCAGTCGTAGTTGCCAATGTCGTGGTGTTAACACTGGTGACCTAATGGGTCGTCAGCTGCGGAGGCCCATCGTTAGGAATGTGTGGTGCACTGTGTGTTGAGACACACTTGTGGTCTGCCCAGCATTAAAGTCGGATAATAGTTCCGCCGCAGCTAGCCGCCTGTTCTCTTTTACAAATATGCCCAGCTTACGAAGTCTGACATCAGTAATGAGGCGTGACAGCCCAACCCCACGATGTCTGGACGTGGTTTCACCTTGGTTTTTCCAAATGTTGAAGACACTCACCGCAGCTCTCCTCGAACACCCAACAAGTCGTGCATTTATCCGAAATGGTCGTGCCCAGGCACCAGACCATCACAATCTGCCCACAGTCAAACTCAGATAGATCGCTCGCTTTCCCTATTCTACACATGGACAGCACGCTCACTGACACACATGCGCCATGCGTGTGTCTGACTAGCAGTCATTCCTCGCCAGGTGATGCTGCTTTCTCCTGGGCGTGTTTATATCTACAGTTGGTCGGTGGTCATAATGTTCTGCCTGATCAGTGTATAGCTCTAGAGAGGAGCATGTAGAACAATTGTAAGCTTAGATTAAGAAGAGTAATTGATGATGCACTTGAGAGATGTGTTTCTAATAGAACAGATCTTGATGGAAGGCACCCTTCACGGTATACAGTCACCGTAAAAAAAAACTTCCAAAGGAACGGAGACTATTGCATAATTGGTGTAAAGCAAAGGGCTGTAGATAGGGAGATGTTGAATGAAGCGCGTTAGGCTGTCAAAAAGGCAAAATATGAAGCCTTCAGTGATTATCTTAGCAGAATGTTATCCAAAAAGTCTGAAAAATCCTGAAGAAGTCACGGTCACATGCAAAAGCTTTTAGTGGTACCAAAGTCAGTGTCAAGACACTCAAGGACGAGACAGATACTGAAATTGATGGTAGCAAACCAAAAGTAGAATCGCTAAGATCTGTTTTCAAATATTCCTTTGCAAATAAAAATCCAGGGGTATTGCCCCAATTTAATTCTTGCACCACTGCAAAAATCAGCGGTGTAGATATTAGTGTCAGTGGTATTAAGAAACAGCTGAAATCGCTAAAACTGAAGAAAGCTCCAGGATCCAATGGAATCTCTATCAGATTCTATACCGAATTTTTGGCTGAGTTATCTCCTTTTTTGATCGTATTCTACTGTAGGTCCCTCAGACAAAAAATCGTGCCTAGCTGTTGGAAGACATCATATGTCACACCGATCTACAGGAATGGTAGCAGAAATGACCGACAAACTACTGTCCAGTATCCTTACCATCCATTTGTTCCATAATATTGGAGAATATTTTGAGTTCGAACGTAATGTGGAGGCTGAAACTGAATGTCCTCCTCAATACCAACCAGCAAGGATTCCTAAAACATCGATCACTCGAAACCCAACTGGTACTTTTCTCACACGAGGTCCTGAAGGCCATGGATAAAGGCAGTCAGGTGGATGCAGTATTTCTCTATTTCCAAAAGGTATCTGACGTATCACACCTACGCTTATTACCAAAACTACGACTGCCTGGGGTATTAATAGAGATTTACGTCCGCAGCTCGTGGTCGTGCAGTAGCGTTCTCGCTTCCCACGACCGGGTTCGATTCCCGGCGGGGTCAGGTATTTTCTCTGCCTCGTGATGACTGGCTGTTGTGTGATGTCCTTAGGTTAGTTATGTTTAAGTAGTTCTAAGTTCTAGGGGACTGATGACCATAGATGTTAAGTCCCATAGTGCTCAGAGCCATTTAAACCATTTTTTTGTTTAGAAATTTATGACTGGACTCCCACCCCCCATGAACCATGGACCTTGCCGTTGAACCACAACGGAGGGGTTTCTGTTGAGAGGCCAGATAAATGTGTGGTTCCTGAAGAGGGGCAGCAGCCTTTTCAGTAGTTGCAAGGACAACAGTCTGGATGATTGACTGATCTGGCCTTGTAACAATAACCAAAACGGCCTTGCTGTGCTGGTACTGCGAACGGCTGAAAGCAAGGGGAAACTACAGCCGTAATTTTTTCCGAGGGCATGCAGCTTTACTGTATGATTAAATGATGATGGCCTCCTTTTGGGTAAAATATTCCGGAGGTAAAATAGTCCCCCATTCGGATCTCCGGGCGGGGACTACTCAAGAGGATGTCGTTATCAGGAGAAAGAAAACTGGCGTTTTACGGATCGGAGCGTGGAATGTCAGATCCCTTAATCGAGCAGGTAGGTTAGAAAATTTAAAAAGGGAAATGGATAGGTTAAAGTTAGATATAGTGGGAATTAGTGAAGTTCGGTGGCAGGAGGAACAAGACTTTTGGTCAGGTGACTACAGGGTTATAAACACAAAGTCAAATAGGGGTAATGCAGGAGTAGGTTTAATAATGAATAGGAAAATAGGAATGCGGGTAAGCTACTACAAACAGCATAGTGAACGCATTATTGTGGCCAAGATAGATACGAAGCCCACACCTACTACAGTGGTACAAGTTTACATGCCAACTAGCTCTCCAGATGACGAAGAAATTGAAGAAATGTACGATGAAATAAAAGAAATTATTCAGATAGTGAAGGGAGACGAAAATTTAATGGTCATGGGGGACTGGAATTCGAGTGTAGGAAAAGGGAGAGAAGGAAACATAGTAGGTGAATATGGATTGGGACTAAGAAATGAAAGAGGAAGCCACCGGGTAGAATTTTGCACAGAGCATAACTTAATCATAGCTAACACTTGGTTCAAAAAACATAAAAGAAAGGTTGTATACATGGAAGAACCCTGGTGATACTAAAAGGTATCAGATAGATTATATAATGGTAAGACAGAGATTTAGGAACCAGGTTTTAAATTGTAAGACATTTCCAGGGGCAGATGTGGACTCTGACCACGATCTATTGGTTATGAACTGTAGATTAAAACCGAAGAAACTGCAAAAAGGTGGGAATTTAAGGAGATGGGACCTGGAAAAACTAAAAATGGCTAATGGTTCAAATGGCTCTGAGCACTATGGGACTCAACTGCTGTGGTCATTAGTCTCCTAGAACTTAGAACTACTTAAACCTAACTAACCTAAGGACATCACATACATTCATGCCCGAGGCAGGATTCGAACCTGCGACCGTAGCAGTTGCACGGTTCCGGACTGCGCGCCTAGAACCGCGAGACCACCGCGGCCGGCGATAAACTAAAAGAACCAGAGGTTGTACAGAGGTTCAGGGAGAGCATAAGGGAACAATTGACAGGAGTGGGAGAAAGAAACTCAGTAGAAGAAGAATGGGTAGATTTGAGGGATGAAGTAGTGAAGGCAGTAGAGGATCAAGTAGGTAAAAAGACGAGGGCTAGTAGAAATCTTTGGGTAACAGAAGAAATATTGAATTTAATTGATGAAAGGAGAAAATATAAAAATGCAGTAAATGAAGTAGGCAAAAAGGAATACAAACGCTTCAAAAATTAAATCGACAGGAAGTGCAAAATGGCTAAGCAGAGATGGCTAGAGGACAAATCTAAGGATTTAGAGGCTTTTATCTCACTAGGGGTAAAATAGATACTGCCTACAGGAAAATTAAAGAGACCTTTGGAGATAAGGGAACCACTTGTATGAACATCACGAGCACAGATGGAAACCCAGTTCTAAGCAAAGAAGGGAAAGTAGAGAGGTGGAAGGAGTATATAGAGGGTCTATACAAGGGCGATGTACTTGAGGACAATATTGTGGAAATGGAAGAGGATGTAGATGAAGATGAAATGGGACATACGATACTGCGTGAAGAGTTTGACGCAGCACTGAAAGACCTGAGTCGAAACAAGACCCCCGGAGTAGACAACATTCCATTGGAACTACTGACGGCCTCGGGAGAGCCAGTCCTGACAAAACTCTACCATCTGGTGAGCAAGATGTATAAAACAGACGAAATGCCCTCGGACTTCAAGAAGAATATAATAATTCCAATCCCAAAGAAAGCAGGTGTTGACAGACGTGAAAATTACAGAAATATCACTTTGATAAGCCACAGCTGCAAAATACTAACGCGAATTCTTTACAGACGAATGGAAAAACTAGTAGCAGGGGTAAAATACATTGAGCGAAAGGCTATTTACAATTTGTACAGAAACCAGATGGCAGTTATAAGAGTCGAGGGACATGAAAGGGAAGCAGTGGTTGGGAAGGGAGTGAGAAAGGGTCGTAGTCTCTCCCCGATGTTATTCAATCTGTATATTGAGCAAGCAGTGAAAGAAACAAAAGAAAAATTCGGAGTAGGTATTAAAATCCATGGAGAAGAAATAAAAACTTTGAGGTTCGCCGATGACATTGTAATTCTGTCACAGACAGCAGAGGACTTGGAAGAGCAGTTGAATGGAATGGACAATGTCTTGAAAGGAGGTTATAAGATGAGCATCAACAAAAGCAAAACGAGGATAATGGAATGTACTCGAATTAAGTCGGGTGATGCTGAGGGAATTAGATTAGGAAATTAGACACTTAAAGTAGTAAAGGAGTTTTGCTATTTGGGGAGCAAAATAACTGATGATGGTCGAAGTAGAGACGATATAAAATGTAGACTGGAAATGGAAAGGAAAGCGTTTCTGAAGAAGAGAAATTTGTTAACATCGAGTATAGATTTAATGGTCAGGAAGTCATTTCTGAAAGTATTTATATGGAGTGTAGCCATGTATGGAAGTGAAACATGGACGATAAATAGTTTGGACAAGAAGGGAATTGAAGCTTTCGAAATGTGGTGCTACAGAAGAATGCTGAAGATTAGATGAGTAGATCACATAACTAATGAAGAAGTATTGAATAGGATTAGGGAGAAGAGAAGCTCGTGGCACAACTTGACCAGAAGAAGGGATCGGTTGGTAGGACATGTTCTGAAGCATCAAGGGATCACCAATTTAGTATTGGAGGGCAGCATGGAGGGTAAAAATCGTAGAGGCAGACCAAGAGATGAATACACTAAGCAGATTCATAAAAATGTAGGTTGCAGTAGGTACTGGAGATGCAGAAGCTTGCACAGGATAGAGTAGCATGGAGAGCTGCATCAAACCAGTCTCAGGACTGAAGACCACAACTACAACAACGATCCAATTAATAGCTTAGTTCGATTGTCAGGTATAACCCTTACCCATACTATTTCACACGAACTATGTACTTCAATTTCGCTGCAAGGCAAACTACCTCTGACAGCAATAAATACTCCACCATCGACTGTATTTACTCTATCCTTTCTGAACACTGTTAGATCGTTTGAAAAAATTTCAGCTGAACTTATTTCCGGCTTTAGCCAGCTCTCTGTACCTACAACTATTTGAGCTTCAGTGCTTTCTATTCTGATTTTCGACAGACATGCTGCCCTATGGACAGCGTTTATTATCCGATCGAAGCATACCGGTGTTTGACCTTCGGCTGCCAAGAAAAGAATAACAGCTCGCTGGTCCTGTTTAGACGCATTTGGTAATAATTCCGACATAGTTCACGTTACTGTATTTACCGCACGCACATCGGGAAGACAGGAATGCCACACTAATCCCTTGCATACATGTCGTTGCTTTTATACCAGCACTGGAGTCGCGTTACGTTGCGTACACGTTGCAGCAACGCCCTCACACGGAAACTTTTTGATCGCCACGTATAAGATTGCAGATATTTATAGAGAGATGTTGTGAAATTTTGTTATTTATTTAGTTTCTTTTATTGACACCTGAAGAAAAATCGTTTATCTGAACGTTATTTTATGTAATTCGTCGATAGCTAACAGCCTTAGTCATTTGTTATTATTCACTCAATGCCTGTATTTTGACGACAAGGGGAGGAGGCGTGGTGGCGCAAAGTTCTGTTCACCAGACTGTTTTATTGCGTTTTATGGAATTAGGGCAGGTGACACGTTCGATGGTGATCCATCCGTCAAGCAGGGCCGTTAAGCTCGGCGGCGTCTTTGGTGCTTGGCAAAAGGGAAAGGCTATATGCCAATATTGGATTTTAGCCTTCTCTTTCTCTCATCATAATAAAGCACAATCACAACTCTGTGTTATACACACATACATTACAGTCGCACTTAACAGAGACATACTCAAGGAGAGCTACCATTCTCAATGAAGAAAGAAAACCCTTTCCGATTAGGCGGCTAAACCTACTCTCAGGATCTCGCAACCAAAAATGTCATTTAACTCTTTCTTCCTTTATTCCTTTGTTCCTTACTTACACAATTGTTTAAAAATGACGAAGCAATGACGTCCCCCCCCCTCCCCGCCCCCCCCCCCCCCTCTCCCATGAACTTGACCTTGCCGTGGTGGCTGGGTGGCTTGCGTGCCTCAGCGACAGAGATACCCGTACCGTAGCTGCAACCACAACAAGGCGGTATCTGTTGAGAGACCAGACACACGTGTGGTTCCTGAAGAGGGGCAGCGGAAGTTTCAGTAGTTGCAGGGGCAACACTCTGGCTGATTCAATGATATGGCCTCGTAACATCAACCGAAACCGTCTTGCTGTGTTGGTACTGAGAACGGATGAAATGAAGGGGAAACTACAACCGTAATTTTTTCCCGAGAGCATGCAGCTATACTGTATAGTGAAATGATGATGATGATGTCATCTTGGGTAAAATATTCCGGAGGTAAAATAGTCCCCCATTCGTACCTCCGGGCAGGTTCTACTCAGAAGGATGTCGTCGTCAGGAGAAACAAAAGTGGCGTTCTACGGATCGGAGCGTGGAATGTCAGATCCCTTAATCGGGCAGGTAGGTTATAAAATTTAAAAAGGGAAATGGATCGGTTAATGTTACATACTGTTGGAATTATTGACTACCGGTAGCAAGAGATACACAACTCCTGGCCTGGTGAATGCAGGGTTATAAATGCAAACTCAAATAGGGGTACTGCACGAATGGGTTTAATAATGAAGATGAAAATACAAACGCGGGTAAATTAGTATAAACAGCGTAGTGAGCGCATTATCGTAGCCCAGACAGACACGAAGCCCACGTATACAGGTTTATATGTTAACAAGCTCCGCAGATGTCAAATGGATTCAAGAAATGAATGATGAGATAGAAGATATTGTCCAGATAGGTAAAGGAGACGAAAATGTAATTGTGATGGGGGACTGAAACTCGATAGTAGGAGAAGGACGAGAAGGGAAAAAAAACAAGTGAATATGGACTGGCGGAAAGGAATAAAAGTGGAAGTGGCCTGGTAGAATTTTGCGTCGAGCACAATTTAATCATCGTTAATACTTGGTTTAAGAATCAAATAAGAAAGTTCTATACCTGGACGAGACCTGGAGACACGGGAAGGTTTCAGATTGTATATACAATGGTTAGACAGAGATTTAGAAACCAGATGTTTATTGTAAGACATTTCCAGGGGTAGATGTGGAATGGAACCACAATTAAGAAATTTCGAACTGGTAAGAAATTAAGGAGATGGGACATGGATAGGTTGAAAGACCCTGAGGTTTTTAAGAATTTCGGAGGGAATATTAGGCAGCGGTTGACTATAACAGGGGAAAGGAATACAGCAGGAGACGAAAGGGCAGTTTTAAGAGATGAAATGCTGAAGACAGCAGAGGACCAAGTAGGTAAAAAGGACAAGGCCTAGTAGAAATCCTTGGACAACACAAGAGATATTGAATTTAATTGATGGAATGAGAAGATATTAAAGTGTAGCAAATGAAGCTTCTGAAAGGGGATACAAACATTTAAAAAATAAGCCTGACAAGAAGTGCAAATGGCCAAGCTGGAATGGCTGGAGGACAAATGTATTAATTTGGAAACATACTTCATTAGAGGAAAGATAGATACCGCCTACAGGGAACTTAAAGAGGCCTTTGGGGAAAAGACAAAGAGTTGTATAGATATCAGGTGCACAGATGGGAAACCAATACTAATCAAAGAAGGGAAAGCTGAAAGGTGGAAGGAGGAGTATACACAGGATCAATACAAGGGAGATGAACTTGAAGGCGATATTACAGAACGGAAGTGGACACATATGAAGATGAGATGGGACATACGATACTGCAAGAAGAATCTGATAGAGCTCTAACACATCTAAGTAGAAACAAGGCTACGGGAGTAGACGATATTCCAGCAGAACTAGTGATAGCCTTGGGAGAACCAACCATGACAAAACGCCTCCCTCTGCTGTGTAAGGTGTGTGAGACAGGTGAAATACCCTCATACTTCAACAAGAATGTAATAATTCCAGTTAAAGAAAAGTACAGTTGCTGATAGGTGTAAAGATTATCGAACCTTCAGTTTAATAAGTCATGGTTGCAAAAAACTAACACGAATTCTTTACAGAGGAATAGAAAAACTGGTAGAAACCGATCTCGGAGAAGATCAGTTTGAATTCCGGAGAAATTTAGGTACACGCGAGGCAATACTGACCCTAGGAGTTACCTCAGAAGACAGGTTAAGGAAAGGTAAACCTACTCTTATAAAATCTGTAGATCTAAAAAAAAAAATAAAAATAAAAAGAAAGCTTTTGATTCTGCTGCCTGGAATACTCTCTTAGAAATTGTGAAGGTATCAGGGGTAAAATACAGGGAGCGAAATGCGATTTACAAGTTGTATGGAAACCAGATGGCAGTTACAAGAGTTGTAGGGTGTGAAAGGGAAGCATTGGTTGAGAAGGGAGCGACACAGGGTTGTAGCATATCCTCGATGTTATTCAGTCTGTACAATGAACAAGCAATAAAGAAAACCAAAGACAAATTAAAGTCAAGGGAGAAGAAATAAAAGCTTTGAAGCTTGCCGATGATACTGTAATTCTGTCACAGAGAGCAAAGGACTAGGAAGAGCAGTTGAACAGAATAGCAGTAACTTCAAGGTAGGATAAAAGATGAATATCAACAAAAGCAAAACAGGGATAATGGAATGGGGTAGAAGTAAATCAGGTGATGCCAAAGGAAATAGATTAGAAAACGAGACGCTTAAGCTAGTAGATGAATTTTTATATTGGGGCGGCACAATATCTCATGATGGCCGGAGTAGAGAGGATATAGAATGTAGACTGGCAATGGCAAGAAAAGCATTTCCATAGAAGAAAAATTTATTAACACCTAATTTAGATTTAAGTGTTAGGAAGTCGTTTCAGAAGGTATTTGTCCGCAGTGTAGCTGTGTATGGAAGTGAAACATGAAGGATAAACGGTTTAGACAAGAAAAGAAGAGAAGCTTTCGAAATCTGGTGCTGCGGAAGAACGTTGAAGATTAGCTATGTAGATCACGTAACTTGTGTAGAGGTAGCCTACTGAACAGCACTGGGGAGACAAGAAATTTGTGGTGCAACTTGACTAAAAGAAGGGATCGTTTGATCGGACTCTTTCCGAGACATCAAGAGGTCAGAAATTTAGTATTGAAGGGAAGTGCGTGGGGTAAAAATAGTAGAGGAAGACAAAGAGATGAATACAATAAACAGATTCAGAAGGATGTAGATTTCAGTAGTTATTTGGAGATGAAGTGGCTTGCACAGGATAGATTAGCATGGAGAGCTGAGCTGCATGAAACCACTTTTAGGACTGAAGACAACAACAACAACAACTACGCAGTTTCCTATCACCACAAGCCCCGCGCATGTTTCAGCTACGCCGTATACAGCCTTAGACATAAACATACACTGAGGTGACAAAAGTGACTGGATACCTCCTAATAGCTCGTCGGTCCTCCTTTTCTCCGGCATAGAGCAGCAACTCGACATGGCATGGATTCAACAAGTCCTTGGGAGTACCCTGCGGAAATACTGAGCCATGCTCCCTCCTCGCCGTCCACAATTACGAATATCTTGCATTTGGTGCACGAACTGACCTCTCGGTCGTGGCCCATACATTTTTGGTGGCGTTCATGTCGGGCGACCTGGGTTGCCAAATAATTCGCTCGCATGGTCCAAAATGTTCTTCAAACCAATCCGAACAATTGTGACCCAGTGACGTGGCCCATTGTCATCCACAAAAATCCCAGTTCCGGACTGAAGCGCCTAGAACCGCTAGGCCACCGCGGCCGGCTCCATTTCCAGTCAAATCGGTTCATATGGACCAGAGGACCCAGTCCAGTCGATGTAAACACAGCCCACACAATTATGGAGACACCACCAACTTGCACAGTGCCTTGTTGACAACATGGGTCCATGGCGTCGAGGGTTCTGCATTACACTTTAACCGTACTATCGGCTCTTACCAACTGAAATGAGGCTCATCTGACCAGGCCACGGTTTTCCAATAGAAATTGGTCCAACCAACATGGTCACGAACCTAGGAGAGGTGATGCCGTGCTACTAGCAAAGGCAGTCGCGTCGATTGTTTGCCGGCATAGCCCATTAACTCCAAATTTCGCCGCTGTCTTATCGCATACTTTCGTCATACGCCCGACAATGATTTCTGCAGTTATTTCACGCAGTGTTGCGTATTTGTTAGAAGTGACAGCTGTACACAAACGCCGCTGCTTTCGGCGTTAAATAAATGTCGTATTCTCGGCACACTCTTGGCACTGTGGTTCTCGGAATATTGAATTTCCTAACGATTTCCAAAATGAAATGTCTCGTGCGTTTATTGCTCCTACTGCCATTCCGTGTTTGAAGTATATTAATACCAGTCGTGCGGCTGTAATGACGTCGAAAACCTATCCACATAAATGATTTGAGTACAAATGACAGTTCGTCTGGTCCCCTTAATCCCCCAAACCGACCGACCGACAAATGACAGTTCCGCCAATGCACTGCAGTTTCAGACCTTATGCACGAGATATATCACCAAATGTGCACATCGCTGTCCTATGACTTTCGTCACCTAAGTATATGTGAACAATGCGCCAAGGGGTTGAAGGGCTGTTAAGACAAAACACTCGCTACTGTTCAAATTATCTAGCACTTGTTGCCTCAAATTACGAGACATTTTCATCTACAGCTACATGATTACTGTGCAATTAACAGTTCAGTGCCTGGCAGAGGGTTCATCGAACCACTTTCAAGTTATATCTCTATCTTCAACAATCGAAATGCGCGTGGGAAAAATGAACACTTAAATCATTTCGTGTGAGCTCTCATTTTATTATGATGATCATTCCTCCCTATGTAGGTGGGCGCCAATAAAATATTTTCACAGTCTGAGGAGAAAGTTGGTGATTAAAATTTCATGAGAAGTTTCTGCCGCAACGAAAACCGCCTTTGTGGTAGTGATTGCCACCCAAGCTCGCGTATCGTATCCGTGACTCTCCCATATTTCACGATAATACGAAACGAGCTGTCCTTCTTTGAACTTCATCGATGTCCTCCGTCAATGCTATCTGCTTTGGATCCCAAATCGCACAGAAGAGTGCGGACAAGCGTAGTGTCAGCAGTCTATTTAATAGACCTATTGCACCTTCTAAGTGTTCTGCAAATGTATCGCAGTCTTTGGTTTGCTCTACACCCAACATTATCTATGTGATAACTCTAGTTTAAGTTAATCCCTAAGTTTTTAGTTGAATTTACAGCCTATAGATTTGTGTGATTTATCGTGTAACCGAAATCTAGCGGATTCTTTTTAGTTCAAAATGTTCAAATGTGCGTGAAATCCTATGGGACTTAACTGCTAAGGTCATCAGTCCCTAAGCTTACACGCTACTTAACCTAAATTATCCTAAGGACATACACACACACCCATGCCCGAGGAAGGACTCGAACCTCCGCCGGGACTAGCCGCATAGCTTGACTGCAGCGCTTTAGACAGCTCGGCTAATCCTGCGCGGCTTCCTTTTAGTACTCATTTGGTTAACTGCACACTTTCCATTATTTAGGGTCATTTTCCGGTTTTCACACCATACATTTATGTTGTCTAAATAGCTCTGAAACTTTTTCATCGTCTAATGACTTTACAAGGCCATAAATGGCAGCATCATCTGCAAACAATCTAAGAGGGCCGCTCAAATTGTCTACTAAATCGTTTATGTAGATCAGGAAAAGCAAAGAGCCTATAACACTTCCTTGGGGAACGCCAGATATTACCTTTGTTTTACACGACGATTCTCTGTCAGTTATTATGAATTGTCACCTTTATGACAGGAGATCACGAATCCAGCCGCACAACTGAGACGATAGTCCATAGCCACGCAATTTGACTAGAAGTCGCTTGACAGGAGGGGTGTCAAAAGTTTCCTGGAAATCTTAAAATTTCGAATCAGTTGGACTTCCCCTATCGATATCACTCATTACTTTGTGAGAATAAAGAAAAAGTTGTGTTCCCCAGGAACGATACTTTCCGGACCCATGCTGGCTATTTGTCAATAAATAGTTTACTTCCAGGTTATTGACAATGTTCGAAAGCAGTATAAGTTGCAAAATTCTGCAGCAGATCTAACTTAGTAATATGGGTCTGTAAATCAGCGGACTGCTTCCGTTTCCTTTCTTGAGTGTTGATGTGATTTGTTCACCTTTCCAGTCTTCGTGTACGGATCATTCTACGAACGAGCGGTCGTATATGATTGATAAATACGAGCTATTTTATTAGCATATTCTGAATGGAACCTGACTGGTGTACAGTCTCACTCGCTACACCGAGAAAAGTTACTCATGTTGGCAGTTATTCTAGATTCGTATTCTGTAATATGAACTTCGTCCTCTTTTGTGATGGTAGGGCTGCTCAGAAACGCCGAGATCTCTTAGTTTACTTCCCATTCCTTAGATTCTTTGTACACATATCTGGGCCGTAAAGCCAGTGCAATAAAAACGTTTTCCAAGCTTCAAGGTATGTGATTCCCATAACCGGGAAAATAGTCCACAGGGTATGTCAGTAGACTGAAAGTAGAAAATTGATTTCTATTGCCATAAAGGACTCAGACTGTGTAAATCCAAGAAATAGATAGTTCATTTAGACGTGTACAGGAGTGAAGACGTACTCATAGAATTTTGAAAATGGAATACTGATCAACGTGTGGTCTCGTTTCAATAAAGAAGAAAACTTTCTCGTAGCGTCTACCACGCAGAGAGATTTTCATTCTGGCTGAAGGCAGTAGCTTTCTTATATAGACCTGCGTTCATAGAATAAAAGAGGCTCATTTAATCGCTCTTTATTAATGCTGTCGACCTGCTTTTGCATACATACAAACATTACACAATAGTACTTTAGCTAAGCTCGTAACAGAAGATTTTTGTCGTCTCACATAACTGTGTCATGCTTATTCAATAAAGCTCTGCTCGGTTAACGAATTCATTGCTGTTATATTTCATTAGTGAGGCAATTCACAGTAAATAAGTAATCATCACCATTTAACAGGATATTTGTTGTGCTTCAGCTTTTGGTTATGCCTTTTTGCTGCATCGAGCTGGAATACTCCCGTTTTTGCTGTTGACGCCTTGCTTCCAACACAAAAAATGTAACTTTCACATAATTAACTAGAAATTGAGGGCAGTTTACTTTGTCTCGTGGTCCGTAAATTCTTGTGACATAATGTCTCGCAACTACTTCACTGTGCTTCTAAATTACCATACTGGCCGAATACCTGCACTGCCTTATCCATGCCCCATTTCGTCACTGTCGCAGCCTTTTCTTTTCCTTTAGAGGGTGGCCTACTCTACCGTATCTTCATTAAATCACGCGGCACAAAGGTTTGCGCCTATAGCCGTATAGTTGTGACATTTATTCTCCATCATCACTTACATCCTCTTAATTTACATTTTATTGTGCACTTAGTCAGAACCACAATGTGACAGAAAGTAATTCTTACAAGATGTCTTTTATTGCAGTTGCTATGCAGTAAGAAACCTCAAGTTTTGGTCCCTGTATTATCTGCAGTGTTAATTCGTAAACGGTAATAATGCTACAACTTTTATTTGCTTATTATCAAAATATGTTTCCTAAATTTTTTCAATCTTTCAATATTTTTTTTAATCTTTTGGCTTGTGGTTTGTGCCCATACAGCCATCTCAATAGTGGAAATCAGTTACGACGATACAAACGTAAGGACAACACAACACCCAATCGCCAAGCTAAGAAAATCTCCCACCCAACTGGAAACCAAACGCGGGCCCCTTCGATTAGCAATCCATAGCGCTAACCGCGCATCTACAGAGGCGGAACAATCCGAATACTAGCTAGCAGCAATTTTTCTCCACTTCTCCCTGTTCATTTTCTAATATGAGTCTGATCCTGCAACAATTATGGTATGTCTGGGGTAGAGTTGTGCTCTGATAAAACTACGGTTCAGTAGTTTTGGTACAGTACATAAATGGCGTCGTAAGAGGTAGGACTACCGGTAATATTAGTAACATTGTTGGGAAAGAAACATAAATAAATATGTGAGAGATGAACTGTTTGTTTGTTTCTTTGTTACGCGCATAATTAATACTGCGCATAGTTCAGTGTTAGTCCACTGTAAATTTTATATCCTTACAAAATAAAAACTGCATTTTATAAGTAAAAAAAGTTAGCTGCTCGTGTAAATTCTTCCCTTTTATGTAACCAAAACAATTACTATTGATGTAAGTACAGCTTACACGCACAAACATAAAAGAAATCTGTACGTTTATTATTATTTTGTACTCAGTAGTACGTTCTTCGTCGTAATCTAAGGCAAGTGTTTCCTGTTATAATTGATAAGTGCTGCGAAAGTTGTTTAGTAATAACAGACACATGTTTTATATAAGCTGGACGAAGTATGAAGCGACGTTTGCTATGTTTCTGTTTTGCATTTTTTGATTTTACCTATTTTGAAGCAACTGCGTTTTCTAGCGCTATATTATAAATCTGTGTTGACTTTTTTTTAAGTTTCTGCTACAACACCCCTCTGTTCTACATTACAAATCAACACTTTGGGAATAACATCTGAATGAAACAATGAAAATTTCAAAATTGCTGTAAATACTATTTATTTTTAAGTAACAAATATGATGATAACTATGTAGAACAAAAATGTTGTATAGGTTACAAGGCCCTCTAGGAATCAGCACTGAATTTTCAGATGGTCCAGCACTTCGCGGCTTCTAGTGGACTCTAGTACGACACTGATCGTATATACAGACAGAGCGACCGAAATAACGTCCAACAGGTACGCAAAACACCTGACGTACAGGTAACGCGGTTACGATCTTAACTTACCAAACCTACTATTAAAACTAATGTATCCTACGCTTACTTACAATAGTCTGCGGTAGCCTATAGTAGTTCTACAGCTGTTGTCTGGAATATTGCAGTGGAGGTCTTCTTCTTCCTCTCTTGTCTTGGATCAGTCCTTCCGTTACATTAATCAGAAAACTACTACGCCGGTATAGATGACCAATTAATTGATATTTCCGTTATCATACCATTGGTAGCAGAGATCAGTTTTCCACCTACTGTTTTAATAATTCCTTCATTAGTGAGATTTGTTGTACACGAGATCATTTTCATCCTCCTCCAGCCCAACCTCTCAAATGTCTCCAAACGCCTCTTGTCGAAAGCGCCAATAGTCCACGTTTCCGGCCCATACAAGTTCACGTTCTACACAAAACTCTTAATAAACCTCATTTTGGTCT
This sequence comes from Schistocerca gregaria, assembly GCF_023897955.1. Classification (NCBI taxonomy): domain Eukaryota; kingdom Metazoa; phylum Arthropoda; class Insecta; order Orthoptera; family Acrididae; genus Schistocerca; species Schistocerca gregaria. The sequence goes on from NC_064931.1 coordinate 470,214,263, forward strand.
CTGGGATTGCTTGTTGTAAACAGCCCCTTTTTGTTTCACTACGCTGACTTCGCCTTCAAATTCAGCTTTTTATGTGGCCTGAACTTTTGCCATATGAGTTAATCTTACTTCCTAAGTCATCAGCCCCAATGTCTACTGCGATATGTTGGCAGTTGTATAGCGTAATGTCAGTTTTCTTGCTGTTCATTATCATGTTATACTTCTGTTTAAAAATATAGTTGACGTTTATGTTAGTTTTCCTTAGTGACAGCTACACCGTCAGCAAATCTTATCATTTTAATTTTCACTCCATTAGTTTTAATCCCTTCATGTCATCTTTACAGTCCAAGATGCCTCTCTCAACATACACTTTGAACAATATTGTGAAGTTACATCACTGAAGTACTTCTTTTTGTATGTAAGCCTCTAGTACGTCACTATTTTTGTGAGTATAATACATTTTTGCTTTTTATACAACACTTTCTCTGCATGAGACAGAAACACGAGGGCGTGCTGAAAAGTAATGCCTCCGAATTTTATATGTGAAAACTCTTGAAGCTCTTTAAATTAAACAAAGGTTTTTAACATTCTACATATTTATTCTTAATGTCTTCATATTTATGTATGAGCATAGTCACCCTGGTGACGAACAAATTTCTCCTAACGAGATACAGGTTTTGTCGATGGTATCACTGTAGAAGGTTTGACTTCGGCGACGGAGCTACAACCTCAAACATGCTTGCAACACTTCATCACTATCTTTAATTTTTGAAAAAGATGAAAGCTGGATAGGACTAAGTCAGGAATGTACGGAGGAAGATCGATGACCATGAACCCAAGGCGTTGAATTGTTACTGATGTCGCAGCGCTCGTGCGTGGTGTGGCAATGTCATGCTGAACGGGAGGGTGCTCCACGTGTGAACCAACTCTTCGAATTCGTTCTTTCAATTTTCTGAGGGATTAAAGCACGCTCATTCTCACGCGCCAACATAGTTACGTTTCGCCCCACACGTAAAAATTCGGAATCCCCTACCGTAAGAGGTTTGCAACTTGCGTCAGAGAAGCGGGAAAGTTGACGGACTAATATTCATGACATGTAATAGCTCAACCGATATTGAGAATAAAAAATTCAGACCACCCTTGTATAATTACGCAAGATTTGGACTTCTTAGTTATATATAGAAAAATCGTTCATTCAGTGAAATTGTGAAAGACTGGAGTACTTTCTTTCATTGTCATGGTCATCTAAGGTCGCGTGGCTCACAACTCGATGGGGACAAACAATCCAATGCGTTCACCCGCCTTACTGCCCAGGAACTCTTCGTACTCCACTGTCTATCAACTGGAGTTACGTTCCTTAATGTTTATCGGCTTCACATGTCACTTTGCCGCCTATTCAAGTGTAATAACTACTACTTTAGTTTTGTCTACTTTCTTACTACATACGCTATTGAAAATTTTAGAAACTAGCTCTCTGCACCGACCTAGCAAAGTGAAGAATATTTAAATACAAAACCTGCGTTACGCACAAGCAATTGTATAATACTTCCCTAATGTGTGATGTTGTCACGTGATGATAAAAAGGAATTGAAGAAATCCTAACCTCTAGTTTTTTCCTTTTTTATTCATAGACCATGCTTAAGACGAGGGTCTTTCCATGTCACTTAATAACTGTCAGCGTAAGAGCCTACCATGACCTTGTCTAACAACCTATAACTCAATTCGAAATTATTATTTAGGCAAACAATATAAGACAGTCGCTCAAAAAATGACTGGGGTGTGATCCGAAATATAATTATCGCCACTAAAAAGTCTTCCAAAGGGAGGAAAGAAGGAAATGACAAGTATTTTGGACAGGTCAGGAAAACTGCTGGTGAATCCTGTGGATGCCTTGGGCAGATGGAGGGAATATTTTGAAGAGTTGCTCAATGTAGGTGAAAATACGATCAGTAATGTTTCAGATTTCGAGGTAGAATGGGATAGGAATGATGATGGAAATAGGATCACATTTGAGGAAGTGGAGAAAATGGTCAATAGATTGCAGTGCAATAAAGCAGCTGGGGTGGATGAAATTAAGTCGGAACTCATCAAATACAGTGGAATGTCAGGTCTTAAATGGCTACACAGGATAATTGAAATGGCATGGGAGTCGGGACAGGTTCCATCAGACTGGACAAAAGCAGTAATCACACCAATCTTTAAACATGGAAACAGAAAAGATTGTAAGAATTACAGAGGTATCTCTTTAATCAGCGTTGTGGGTAAAATGTTCTCAGACATTGTTGAAAGGAAAGTGCGAGTATTAGTTGAGGACCAGTTGGATGAAAATCAGTGTGGGTTTAGGCCTCTTAGAGATTGTCAGGACCAGATCTTTAGCTTAAGGCAAATAATGGAGAAGTGTTATGAGTGGAACAGGGAATTGTATCTATGCTTTATAGGTCTAGAAAAGGCATATGACCGGGTTCCTAGGAGGAAGTTATTGTCTGTTCTACGAGATTATGAAGTAGGAGGCAAAATTTTGCAAGCAATTAAAGGTCTTCACATGGATAGTCAGTCAGCAGTTAGAGTTGACGGTAAATTGAGTTCATGGTTCAGAGTAGTTTCAGGGGTAAGACAAGGCTGCAACCTGTCTCCACTGCTGTTCATATTATTTATGGATCATATGTTGAAAACAATAGACTGGCTGGGTGAGATTAAGATATGTGAACACAAAATAAGCAGTCTTGCATATGCTGATGACTTAGTTGTGATGGCAGATTCGATTGAAAGATTGCAAAGTAATATTTCAGAGCTAGATCACAAATGTAAGGACTATGGTATGCAGATTAGCATCTCCAAAACGAAAGTAATGTCAGTGGGAAAGAAATATAAACGGATTGAGTGCCAAATAGGAGGATCAAAGTTAGAACAGGTGGACGGTTTCAAGTACTTAGGATGCATATTCTCACAGGATGGCAACGTAGTGAAAGAACTGGAAGCGAGGCGTAGCAAAGCCAATGCAATGAGCGCTCAGCTACGATCTACTCTCTTCTGCAAGAAGGAAGTCAGTACCAAGACTAAGTTATTTGTGCACCGTTCAATCTTTCGACCAATTTTGTTGTATGGGAGCGAAAGCTGGGTGGATTCAGGTTACCTTATCAACAAGGTGGAGGTTACGGATATGAAAGTAGCTAGGATGATTGCAGGTACTAGTAGATGGGAACAATGGCAGGAGGGTGTCCACAATGAGGAAATCAGAGAAAAACTGGGAATGAAGTCTATAGATGTAGCAGTGAGGGCGAGCAGGCTTAGATCGTGGGGTCATGTTACACGCATGGGAGAAGCAAGGTTACCCAAGAGACTCATTGGTTCAGCAGTAGACGGTAGGAGGAGTCGGGGCAGACCAAGGAGAAGGTACCTGGATTCGGTTAAGAATGATTTTGAAGTAATAGGTTTAAAGTCAGAAGAGGCACCAATGTTAGCACTGAATAGGGGATCATGGAGGAATTTTTTAAGGGGGGCTATGCTCTAGACTAAACGCTGAAAGGCATAATCAGTCTTAAATGATAATGGTGATGATGATGATGATGATGACTAAAAAGTCACCTGTAAAGTCGATGGTAGGCTTTGCAATGGTACGCAAGTACGAAAGGAAGGCGAACTTGTTTTATCATGTGACGTCATTTCTGTATAAGTTAAATGTCATTACGATAAAATGTTTTCTAAATTATTGAGTATCTATCGATATACACTAATGAGGCAGATAAAACTTCAAATACATATCAGTGGAGCGGCTGTAGTTATTTATCGAGAGCAAGTCACGTCTGCAGTTTTAAACTGTAAATTAACATGTGTCAGCCCATATGGGGCATTGAAATACATTAAATGAAAAATAAAATCCACTTGACATCTTGTGCGTGAGCTCAGAGCAAAATTAGCATGTTTTACAACAAAAGATTTTGAGGTATGTGAACGTACATGTCCACTTCCGGGTTTTATAATACCAATCTACAACTTGTACATCAAATGTTACCTCTTAACTTATGAGGCATATTCCATGTATATACACTTTCTTACAGACCTGAAGATGAAAGCATAGTCTGTTGAAACCGGTTGTCTTAAAAAAATATTTTGTGCGATTTTGGCTGTTGAATGGTTTTTAACAATTAAATAGATGGATCTTCAGTTCTCGCAAAATGAGAAAAGTCACTCGATTTTCGTCTCATGAGTTCATACCTTTCTGTGAAAGGAACAGTATTACACATTTCAATGCCGAACCGTTTCAGCATGAAGTCAATAAACGTGCTAAAATATTTGTATGAACCTTCAACTCACACGTGGATCGTTCCGCAGTACAACAAGGATAATTAATTGTTAATATTTCTTTCGTAATACAGAGCTACTACACATAATACAAAATCCCCAGCAGAAAAGCTGCATGGGGACCCCACCGCATTTTAATGTCAGTTTTAAAGCCACTCGTGCATCCACAGCGTAAGTATGACAACAGTTGGGACAAAAGCTTCTTACAGTCAATGATAAGATAATTACTATCATATATAAATGTGGTAGGAAATCTTTGGTACCAGCCAAAGTCACACAGGAACTCGGCAATATTATGTATATTCTCACACTCCTAATGGTATCACTACGTGGCATAGAAGTGAAACATGAGCACAGTGCACTCATGCAACTCTTGGACTTTTTGAGGCTCAGTGACGCCAGCTGTCTAGGGCACCTGCAGTTGCCACCACCAACTGTCTCCAACATGGCCACCGACAATAGCGGCCACCTGCAGCCGTCCAACGATGCCCAGAAGGAGGTGGACGACACGCCTGACCCGACAGACGAGGCCCTGGAAATCGACATGGCAAATAACTTAACCGACTGCCCCCTCGCCGAGCTTTTGAGTACGGTTTTCTGGCACGCTATAGGCGAAGGCTAGGGGGAGTAACATGTCCGTACCCACAATATGCTCACATCATCGTGCACAGAAGCATGAAGCTAAGGATATATGCTTCAACAACCCCTCCTGTCCTCCGACCAGCAGTGATGCTCTGTCCATCATCACACACAGTACACAACTATAGCCGGCCACCAGCCAGACAGTCTGCAATGTGCTGTCACAGTTGCAGATCATTTGCCGTAGTCACAGCGCAGTAACTATCATGAAGTAACCACTGAAAAGTAAACAACGAATATCAAGGTGTTTAACTTTCACAGAGCCGAAACTAACAGACTGTTAACCAGCCACAATCCATGACTGAAAATCTGTTAAATTAGACAATCAGCATGCTCTGTGCTAAAAACTATACTTCAGTGCCACACATCATTCATCAGACATGCATGAGTATTTGTACATATGTACTTCTGTTTCTTGTTTCATACTGTGTTGCCAAAGTTAATTCAGCTTCAGTATTAATTGCCTGGTCATCTTCAATAGGGCAACTACTTTCCTGTGGTAAGTGGTTCGCAACCTGATACCTTTATTTTCGGCGCCAAACTGTTTTGTTGAGCACAACGTAAAAGTGTGGATTTTTTTCCTACTGCACACTGGTTGAACATAATGCATCAACGATTTAAATATAGAATAGCAAGAAAAGAATGGAAGATTGAGGTTTAATGTCCTTTCAACGACAAGGTAATAAAAGACGGTGTATGAGCGTTAATTAGTAAAGGACGGGGAAGTAAATTGGTTTTGTGCCTTTCTTCGTTGTGATTTCATCCCCCCTCGCCCTATGTGAGCCGGGAGGGGAGGGGGGGGGGGAGGTGGCTGGTACCAGGTAGCAGTACAGCAGTCAACCTGCTCTTCAGCCAGTGGACTATACACACTTACGTGCTAACATATAAACATGAAGATACAATGACAATGATTTTAAAATAGTGGTGAATTGTGAGGGTTAAGAAAGACGAATGTAATAAGGCAGACTGAACGAATAGTTTAAAAATTGTGATAAAAATATGGTCGGGCAGCAATATTAAAAAAAACACATGAAGAACCCTAAAAACATTCAAAAAACACTGGAAAAACACCGAACAACACAGATGAGGCCATTAAAAACGAAGCACTGCACACTTGAACTAAAAAACGAAAGGACCTGCCCTGGGATGGTAGACGAAAGGAAAAGTAGTTACAGAAGGACAGTGGAAAGGGATGGGGTTGGGAACTGAGGGTTAGTAAGAAGTGGCAATATAGATGGCTGTTAGGGAACAGGAGGAGAGAGGTAGCTGGCAGGGGGAACTGTGAATTTGACAGGGAAAAGAGAGTGGGGAGCGACTGGGAAGGGGAAAAGGAGGAGGTGTGGAAGGGGGGAGAGGAGGGAGATCCTGTAGGGGGAGGAGAGGGTGGGGTGGATTTAAATTTGGTAATAGGGGTACATTTCAGGGTAGAGTTGAAACGTCCCCTTAGAGCAATTGTATATTACTGTGCTTAAACTGACACACAATATTAGTATTATAAGAGAAAAAATTCTATGAAACAGTACACAGAGACAGGAAGAAAACAAATACACAAGGGTACACAAACACATAGTGGGATAACACAAAGAAAGGACAGGGTTTGTTTTACTGCAGTATTTTGCAAACAAAACTTTACTTCTCAGAGATCTCCCTTTATTCTTCATTATTTCCAAAAAGTCATATCGAAGCCTGCTTTCTGTATTATGCTCACATCCTCTTTCAAAAATAGTTTTTCTCCACTATACACTACTTTTTTGGCCAAACCATTTTCTTACAGCTTCTCAATGCTTTTCTTCTAATTGATCATAGTTAGTTTCTTATATAGTCTACCGCCTCTTAAGCTAACTTAAACCTACTGAGCTCAGATGCTAAACTAATGGATGAGGCAATGCAGCAGCGCAAAACAATTAATACAAACAGCAATGACAAAAAAAATGCAAGTAAGCATAGCGAGCAGCAATAAATGTAATAATTTATATCTAAACATGACAAAGCTGAAGCAGAAAAAATATTACAGTAAAAATGTTTAATACCTATGTCACACCTTAACACTAGAGTGATGCATCACTAGAACATACGCTAGCAGATAAGTTACCACATCGTAAAAAAAATTATTTTTGCAAGTCCTGTGAAGGGAAATGTCTATTTGTGCCCTCTTTTCTAAGGAAGTACATCATAAAATGATTCTTTACTGGGTCTGTAGACAGAAAGCAGTTATATTAGTACATGTATTAAATTTTAATTTAAACAATGCTGTGTTGCAACAAGAAACTAGATATTAAACAAAATAGGCTAAGCAAGGCGTGAAACGTCATTCGCTAGCCATAAGGCACTTCATAATGCAGTAAACAATCTTCCAGCTAGCAAGACAATAGACATGAAACGTTTCTCATTATTTCATTTCAGTAAATATCATAAATTAAGAACTCTACAGTGTAATCATGTTTTCAAGTTTGAGGGTGTCGTATTTACGATGCTTTCTACAAAGGAATGTCAATAGCGAGGATAATGGCCTCTCTTTTTTTTTCACCTGTGCCTCTGACAGGCACACACTAATGGCTTTTTTTCCAGGCGCCTGTCGCGCAGCTGGGTGCCCACAATGCATTACGTGCGGGTGGTCACTTACCTTTCTTACTGAAAAATTTACGACATCAGTTTCCGCTACAGTGACAGTCACATATAAAAATATTTTCACAGGTTGAGAATTTGCGTTACAAATCTGTAGAAACAAAATCCTTTAAATATAATAGTGTCCAAAAAATTTTCATCGGCATTGTAACACATTCACGCATTTACATACATTTCATAACTCTTAAAGTACGATTCTTGGTTTCCAACAACCTTTTGCACAAACCAGAGTCCCTAACCACTACTCATTATTCCTTGCTTTATTACACATATACATATTTGTCGACACTTCTTCAATATTTAATCATAAGAAATACATAGCATAATCAAATTCTTCACATAGCATCAGCCTATTGATCATAAATTCGTCATCATAACATCATAAAACCTCAGCCAAATCTCAAAATCGTCGTGGCTTCCTATTTCAAAACCTAAAAAAAATCTGTGCTCATGTCAAAAGTGTCATCTACCTCAAACGTACTTTAAAAATCATGACCCCATACCAAATACATCATTCAAAGCTCTCATAGTATCACAATGGTTCTGAAAAAATATGAACAGTTCACAAAGTACAGACAAAATACCTGGCAGGGTCGCCATATGAAACGTCCCCTTAGAACAATTGTACATTACTGTGCTTAAACTGACACACAATATATTTAGCGCAACGCAATCTGAATTTTTTAAAAATCCCTACAAAAGAATGGCCCTGACTAACATTAACCTATACATTTCACAAATCACTTACCTCACAAAAATCTTCGTTACTCGAACTACTGCAATACAGCGAGCGCCACTACAGCCAGCTAACTAAAAGATTCAAACTACGGAAGTCACTAACTACTGATAGGCACAGTTAGCAAATGAAAGATTTTAATAGAGAAGAAACAATGTATTTACCTTTATAGTCATAATAAATATATCAGTTCATGACACCAATTCTTACAAATTTCAAAACTCCGCCATCTGTCTCCCCACGTCCACCACTGCTGGCGGCTCACCTCCAACTGCGCAACGCTACGCGCTGTTAGCATCCAGCTGCTGCTGCCCGACACTACAATGGCAGACAACAATGCAAACCAGCCACAGACTGCACACGGCACAGCCAGTGATTTTTATACAGAGCGCTATGTGGCGGCGGCGTTACCAATAAAAAAACCTAAACAGCCTACTTACAGAGTTTATGATCTAGGAAAGGGAGGTGGTGGAAATTTCCTTGGGAGAGGATGTGGAGGGCGTTCAGGTGGAGCATGAGTGAGATGCGTAGCACCACCCTAGGATCTGAGAGGACGCACAGCAGGATTGTTGGAGTCTAATTTGCAGATGGTTTAGCTTACCGAGAGGCGTTCCATGTGCATGAGAGGCGGGAATTTGATGAGTTGGTAAAGGATCCGTGTAGAGGAAGGTAAGCAGATGCGGAAAGTAAGGCAAAAAGCATGATGTTCAAGGATCTGGAGGAAGTTATAGAACTTGGTGCTACAGATATCCATGCAACACAGGCATACCAAAAGGTTGGGGACATCAGGGATTTGTATGTGTATAGGATAGTGGAGTGGTGTAATGCCCATGTTCGGCCAATTAGTAGTTTTACCTGGCTGCTGTGACCGAGCGGTTCCAGGGGCTTCAGTCTGGAACCGAGCAGCTGCTATGGTCGCAGGTTCGAATCCTGCCTCGGACATGGATGTGTGTGATATCCTTAGGTTAGTTAGGTTTAAGTAGTTCTAAGTTCTAGGGGACTGATGACCTCAGATGTTAAGCTCCATAGTGCTCAGAGCCATTTGAACCATTTAGCAGTTTTAGCCTATTGTGGGCTTTCTGTTGGATGGTTAGTAAGTGAGGTTTCTATGTCAGTTGCCAGTTGCAGGTCATTCCAAGGTATTTTAGTATGTTAGTGAGATGGATAAAACAGATGTAAATGATGAGAAATAGAGACGGAAGGTGCAGGTGGCACGTCTTGCAACTATTGCCTGGGTTTTGGAGTTGTTAATCTTGAGGAGCAATTTTTACACCATGAGGTAAACTAATTGAGGTGAAGTTGGAGAGAACTTTGGGACTTCTAGAGTGTAGGATAGAGGGCTAGGAAAGTGGTGTCATCAGTATACTGAAGGAGGGGGATGGGAAGAGGTGCTTTGGGAATGTCAGCTGTGTCAGAAGTAAAGGAGAGGGGAAAGAATAGAACATGGGGTCATGCCTGCACTGTGGTGGAAGGTTCACTATGACAAAGGATGGGTGAGTGGAGAGAAAGTATGCAATAAGGTCAACATCTGGGGTGGTGTTACTTTGAGGATGAATACGGTGTGGAATCAGCACAACATTACCTTGGAGAGAGTCTGTACACTGACTGGAAGTGCATAAGTCTGGAGTATGAAAAGGAGATATGCCGTTATATGCCTTCTGTAGGTCAAGGGAGCCAAAGATGGAGGGCAGATTTATGGTTGTTGAGCTGTTGGGATAGGAGCTAGGAAGTTCAGGAGTTGGTCATCAGTAGAGAATGGGGGATGGAAGCCACACTGGGTAATAGGAAACAGTTGGTGTTGGTGCAAATGGCAGTGGATATGTTGGGAGTTTATGGATTCAAAGACATTGTTAAGCACTGAGGTGAGGCATGTGGGGTGATACAAGGAGTATCAGTGGGGTTTATTTGGTTTGAAGAAAAGTAGGAGCTTAAAGTTTTTCACAGACTGGAATAGTACCCAGTGCAGAGGATAGTGTTATACAGGGTGACAAGGGTTGTGAGAAAGAAAAGAGGGCATTCTTTGAGTTTTTGACAGGTAATATGCTCATGACCAGGGGATGTGTTATGGTTTCTGTCAAGTACTTGTTTTTATGTTCTGAGCTGTGATTGGAATGTTTAATTCTATATCTGGTATGCCGTTCAAGTACTGGAGGCTGGGGGTCAGGAATGGGACTGTGGTATCTGTACGTTCATGGAAAGTATAGAATTGCGAGTAGTCAAAGTGAGGATCATAAGGGATGCAGAAGATTTCAGAAAGATAGGATGCAAAGTGATTGCCTTTGATAAGATCATCAGGTAAGGGGAGATTGTTGTGAGGGATCGCATAGTGAGGGATGGGATGGGTGCCAGTAAGTTGGTGAAATGCATTCCAGCACTCGGAGGAGTTAACAGGTAGCGTAGCATTGTGGCTGGTGCATGTCTGTCGCCAGTCCTAGCGTTTCTTGGCATTGAGTAAATTTCTAATGTGTTGCTGTATCTGCAAGTGGTGTGTAGATGTGTCCCAGTCTCGAGTCCATAAGAAGGAGTAATATAGGATTCATGGAGAAGGAGAATGGCCTATGCTGGGAGAAAGAGGTGATTAGGATATATGGCTTTAGTGGAGATATGGGTGGAGATGGCATCTAACAGGGTCTTCTGCAGGAAGCTTGTGGCATGGGTGAGGCTATAGGGTTACTAGAAAGTTAGGAGATGGCTTTCTATCTGGGTATCTATGGACTCCCAGTAGGCATTCCGGTTGGCAAGGATAATAGCAATGGCCATTGGGAGGACGACGGTTCAATCCCGCATCCGGCCATCCTGATTTAGGTTTTCCATGATTTCCCTAAATCGCTCCAGGCAAATGACGGGATGGTTCCTTTCAAAGGGCATGGCCGAATTTCTTCCCCATCCTTCCCTAATCCGATGAGACCAACGACCTCACTGTTTGGTCTCTTCCCCCAAACAACCCAATCCAATAGTCATGGACAAGTTTTGGATGGAGACTGGGATGGGTGTATGGGGGTGGAATAGATTATAGGATATGGTGAGGAGGTCAGGTAGCTGGTCACTTCCAATTAGGTTGAGGACTTGTGCAGTAAGGCACCTGACGAGTTTGAGAGATCCTAGGCCAACATCTGGGGTGGTGTTGCTTTCAGGACGAATGTGCTGTGGAATGAGCACAACATTACCTTGGAGAGAGTCTGTAAACTGATGCAAACTGATGTCTTCCCTGGATTTCTGTGGAGGATCAACTATGGATGATCGGGTTGGTGGCAATAACGTGAGTAGGAAAGATATAATCAATTTGGGTGAGAAAATGATAGGTGATGGAATTGTTAGGTCAGATGTAGATGGTAGTACAGGAAATGGTTAGGGTTTTGAAAAAGAGGCTGAGGATCAGATGTCCAGGGGGATTATTGAGTAAAGTTTGTAGCCAAGAGGGGATAATCCTGTGATGGCCAACTGCTACTCCACCCTGGACTAGGGGGAGGGGGTTATCAGTGCAGTGGAGGAGATAGGGAGAGATTGGATGGTGTGGTGTTGTTGGAGGAACATTTCATTGAGGATGTATAGCCAGTCAGAGTGGCCGAGCGGTTCTAGGCGCTACAGTCTGGAACCGCGCGACCGCTACGGTCGCAGGTTCGAATCCTGCCTCGGGCATGGATGTGTGTGATGTCCTTAGGTTAGTTAGATTTAAGTAGTTCTAAGTCATAGGGGATTGATGACCTCAGAAGTTAAGTCCCATAGTGCTCAGAGCCATTTGAACCATTTGAGGATAAATATGTTGACGCTTGTCAGTGGGGAGGAAGCGAATGATGTTGCATAGGATGCTGTAGTAGTGCTACCACGCCATGATGAGAGGCTACGTAGCTGGTAGCCTGCGTTAGGGATGGAGAGATTTATGCGATAATGTTGGGACAATGAAGTATGAAGTGGACTTGATTTTGGGAGTATATGGTTTGGGTTGTGAGGTGGCATACTGGGCAGGTGGCGAATCGCTGAAGGGTGTGTGAGTTTTGGAAGAGATGGTGCCCTGAGCAGTGGGTGGCAGGTGGAGGGAGTTGTTAGGATGGAATGGGATGGTCAATAGGATGGACAGGCACAGTTAATTCAGGCTTGATGGGTGAGAGTTTGGCATTGCACTTTGCAGACCGTGTAGGGTGTGCATCATTACAGGCGTTGCAGATGGGTGGGGAACCAAGTTTGGGACATTGCTTAACGAAGTAGGACTGGGGGTAAGTGGGAGGACTCTTACAATCTGGAGTAAGGTGGTCATTATAGTGGAGGCTTTTTTGGCATCTGTAGGATAGAGAGGGGAGGGGGGGGGGGAATTGTGAGGGTTCAACTTTATGATGGCAGTTGTAGATGGGGTGCCCTCCATGAGGAGGCAGTCGAGCGTGGGACCATGCTCTGACAATATGCACATGAGGAGGTGATTGCGGAGTAATTGAAGATATGGCGCCGCGTCCAGCCGAGATGCATAATACGCGTATCTCGAGCAACGCCTGCACACGTAGCGTCGCTATCTCGGCTCGCTCATGCGTACGCACAACACTGCACCACAGACCACGTGCTCTCTGATGAACAGCTCTGCTACTGACTGTTTGTGTACTTATTGTGTAATATGTCTGCATTAATTGATCAAGTACGACAGTATCCAGTGCTCTGGGACTTCTCAAAGTTGGAATACAGATATGCTAACTTGCGTTATTTACCTGTAGCTTGGGGAAAGTTTCACAAGCTTTAGGGAAGCCAAGTAAGTACGAAAATTTCTTTTTCGTGCTGTATTTTACGGTGGAGTGAAAACTGCAGCACATAGTCCATATTACGATTGTGCAACTTTTTCCTTGTTATGGAAGATTATTTCGTGTTTTCATATTCTCCTGTATTTTAGTGACTAAAAAGGCCATTCTCCATATAACCAAATAGTCCTGGATAATGTGACCGCTACTTGTTCTTCACTACGAAAATAAACAATAAATCTCTAGATATCAATATACTTCTTAATCTACATCCATTGAATTTTTTTAAAAAGGATATTACTATAACTTAATTTGAAACTGACTAATTAACTAAAATTGTATATCAATCTCTAATTCAGAAATTGTAAGGAATTGTTATAATAACCGCTACGCCATTCTCCTGGCTAAATGACTGAAAGTAAAATGCCGAATTCAGTTAAGTTAATATCAAGTTCTTTTTTTCACTAGAACACGTGCAAACACTTTTTTTGGTAAATTATTGGGTGTATGAAAGTTGGCTTTGAAATTAGAATGTGACAAGTATTTGTTACTGATTTTCTTTCTTATATGCTAATTGACAGTGAAATAAAAATAATGCTATTTAGTCCACGATGGACTTCATCAGGAATCTTCGACCGTTTTTAATGACAAAGAACAAACTGAAATAAATTTTTCTGTGTCACTGACATTTTATTTTCTTCCCCGACGCGTTTAGAGGGTTTTCACCTTCATCATGATGTGTATACTGCTTGTAAATAGATTTTCTCTTTCAAATAAAAACAAACTAATGATCATACATTATAATTACGTATCCATTATAGTTTATTTGCAGAAATCAGTTACAATGGCATATTGGAAAAACTCTTACAGTACTCTTATTGAAACTAGATGCAGTACTAAAAGAATACTTATTTCTAATATGTCTGTTGTAATTACTGGTTAGCAACGTGCCGAAACTGCCAAGGCGCGCTTCCTTCAGGAGAGTTAAAGAAATCGACAAAGTGGTTCCATATTGCGGCGTTCTCCCTTGTAGCTGCAGCAGCAATTTTCTCAAGAGGATTCCAGCATGTTGTGTAGGCATTCAAAATTTCTTCTGGTGATCCAGCTGTTGTAACGTCACCTTTAACGCACAGATAGCTGTGTAGTATTACTGTGGCTTTTACTAATTTACGTACCGTGTCGAGTTTGCACTGCAACGACCGAAAGTACAATCTCCACCGTTGGGCAAGAGATTTCAACACGTCTGCACCGTCTCACTTTCCAGTTGCAAATTCTCTTCTCTTCGTTAAGATTTCTGCGTAGATAGGGACGAATCAGGGTATCTCTGCAGGGGGAGAACTTCATTTCCCACGATAACATATGGAACAGAGGCCAGTCCTGGTACTAGCGGCTCGTCTTTTGGCACTGAAATGCTGTAGGCAGACATTCGTTTCCCAGGTGTACTGTTTGAAAATATGAAGGAATCGCTTTCCTTTCCGTATGATACCACGTCTACGGGTATAAACTTATCAACATCTATCAGACTCAACAACAGTGTACAGTAATATACATATATTGTAACTGCAGTAAGACGATTTATATGAACGTAGTGCCTGAATTCATATGTTTTTTTTTTCCACCTATTGCACCGATGCAGTGAGGAAAATTCCACCTATCGTGAAATTCTGCAGCAACGGTCATACAGGAATTTTCAGAGCTTGTTGGCATGTACAAAGGTTGCATTGTACGCCACAGAGCGTCAGGCACTTGGTTTACAATCTGCGATTCAGTGCTAATGCCGACTCTGCAGCTGAAGCATATTGTAGTGTATGCGTTTTCATTAGCGAGATACCTAAAAAAAGAGTTGCTGCTACAGAGGCTGTTAGAAAAACAGAATGGAAGAAACTGCGAGATGCTCATAGGAATGTCCTCTGAAGGAGAGAGGCAAAAAGTGGTCAAGCTGCAACAAACTCGAAAACTTGGAAGTACGAGAAATAAATGGAGTTCTTACTGTCCACATTGCCAGTTAACAACCAGTGAGTATTAAGTGCTTGAAGTGCATATTTTTAGGGCACATGATTCACGAGTGCTTGTAACGTTTAGTGTAGTGTATGTGTTATGACGGAGGAAGAGGGCAAAGCCCGGTGTCCAGTTGTAGCCTACTCCTCTCTTACGAAAGGTTAGAGTTCAGTGCCTCCTCGACACGGTCAGTAGAAACAGAGCACGAGATATGTTGCGCAGGGTTAGTACACCTGAGCAGTACTCGGGAAGACGGCTGTTCAGCAACCATCCGACCCGCCAGATGTATGTTTTCCGTAGCTTCCATAAATCGCTAAAATCAAATGTCGAGATTGTTCTTTTGAAAAAGACAAGGTCTGTTTCCTTTCCCGTCATTTCCCCAACCCCTACTTCTGCTGTGACTATTATCTCCGCTCGTCAACGAGACGTTAAATTCTAAACATCCCTCACTGCTTATTGTTCAGAGTATTAAAAATATCATGTTTTTCTGTTATTACCCTGAAGAGATTAATAATTATATAGATACAAGCATTTAAATCGGTCCGTAGCTACGTCCGTGTAATAGAGTTAAAGTTTGTAACTATCTTGAGCTACCAAAATGTTTATTTTTAATTCCAAAAAAGTGTGCGCAAACTACTCAGCTGAATTGGTAGTCAGAAATGGGCACGTTAAGTTTCAAAGAATATTACACTGTGTAAAGCAAAATTGTTAAAAATTCATTTGATGCGACAGTGTATCTTAGGTGTGACGAATTAATAACATGCTACGAAGTTAGTGTAGGTTATTTCTTACTGTTTTTCTGACGATTCTAATGTAACAATCTGTGCTGAATAAGTTTCCATAGCAGAAGGAGGTTAGAAACAGCCAGAACCGGCAATGTGCGTAACCCAGAGTCATCTTTATTGTGAACAAAATTATTTACTAATTATAAAATTACGATTTCAGAGTTAAATCGCTTACAAAATCAATTTTATGTACCCACATTCGTTACTGTTATTCCGAAGCATGCTTTGTGGTACTTGCTCATTTTATTTTGTACGTCTGCTCTTATCGGTAAACTAAAAAAATACCGAGCCAGGTAGTGCAGTGGATTCACATTCTGGAGAGTATTGCTCAAATCCCAACCCGACTATCAAGATTTAAGATTTCCGTGCTTTCCCAAAACGCTTATGGCAAATGCCGCGAGGGTTTCTCTGGAAAGAACGCTGCCGATTTCATTCTCCGTAATGAGCTAATCTGAGGTTTTATTCTGTTATGACAGCTACGTCGCGGAGACGTAAAACCCTGTTCTTGGTTTCTTTTTTCTCCATGAAAATGGAGCACATGTAGTAGTAGCAACAGTTACTTTCAGTGACAAACCCTCTACAGCAAAAGAGTTAACTATGTTTTGTAATACGCTATCCCGTATCTTTAGTCCTCCTCTGTAGCTGAGTTGTCAGTGTACCAGGCTGCCGTGTTGAGGACCCGAGTTCGGTTCCAGCTCCTGTCAAGGATTTTTACTTGGTGGAAGGGCTGGTACCGGGGGCACTCAGCCTCTTGATGGCAACTGAAGACCTATTTGACCCTGTAGTAGCTGCTCCCCGCTCTGGTAAGTCTATAAACCCGGCGGGATAGCGCTGTGCTGACCACATGCCCCTACATACCGCATTCGTATGACGCCACAAGGCAGAGAGAATGGCACGGCGGTCGGAAGACATCCCTTTGCGGCTTCGCGGTCTCGCAAGAAGCTCGGGTTTTTCTTTTCTAGTTTCTCTTACTGTTCTATACCGATGACGTCTGCTATACGCCGGTTGCTGTACATGGGCCGCGCGGGGTTCCTGTGCGGTCTGGGGCGTCTTGTCACGGTCCGCGCAGCTCACCCCGTCGGTGGTTCGAGTCCTCCCTCGGGCATGGGTGTGTGTGTTATTCATAGCGTAAGTTAGTTTAAGTTAGATTAAGGAGTGTGTAAGCCTAGGGACCGATGGCCTAAGCAGTCTGGTCCCATAAGATCTTACCACTAACTTACTTTTTTTTAATGAGGTGGTATCACACCTGCATCTTCTCTATTGATGCGACGCTTATACAATACATCATAATACTGTATATCGATACCTCCACTAAGAACTGTCGAGTACCGTAAACCGGGTATAGTTTGACCGATTTTCTGATTCAAATGTGATTATCGTGATTGTTTTTTTTAACTTCTGTAATATTTATGATAGTGAACATAGGGGCTTGTATGAAAGCATTACATACTAATTAGTATAATACACTAAAGAGTCAAAGAAACTGGTACACCTGCCTAAGATCATGTAGAGCCCCCGCGATCACGCAGAAATGCCGCAACACGACGTGGCGTGGACTCGACTAATATCTGAGGTGGTGCTGGAGGGAATTGATACAATCAATCTTGCAGGGTTGCCCATAAATCCTTAATAGTACGACGAAGTTGAGATCTGTTCTGAAAAGCACGTTGCAAGGCATCCGGGTTATGCTCAACAATGTTCATGTCTGGGGAGTTTGGTGGTCAGTGGAAATGTTTAAACTCAGAACAGTCTTCCTGGAGCCACTCTATAACAATTCTGTACGTGTGGGGTGTCGCACTGTCCTGCTGGAATTGCCCTAGTCCATCGGGAACCACAATGGACATGAATGGATTCAGGTGGCCAGACAGGATGCTTACGTACGAGCCACCTGTCAAAGTCGTATCTAGACGTATCAGGGGTCCCATATCACTCCAACTGCACTCTGGACCATTACAGAGCCTACGCCAGCTGACATGCAGGGTCCATTGATTCATGAGGTTGCCTTCATACCCGTACACGTCCATCCGATCGATACAATTTGAAACGAGACTCGGCTGACCACGCAACATGTCTGCAGTCATCAACAGTCCAGTGTCGGTGTTGACGGGACCAGGCGAGGCGTAAAGTTTTGTGTCATGCAGTCATCAACGGTACAAGAGTGGGCATTCGACCCGGAAAGCCCATATCGATGATGTTTCCTTGAATAGTTCGGACGCTGACACTTGTTGACGGCCCAGCATTGCAATCTGCAGCAGACTGCTGAAGGGTTGCACTTCTGTCACGTTGAACGGTTCTCTTCAGTCGTCGTTGGTCCCGATCTGGCACGATCGTTTTCCGGCCGCAGCGATGTCGGAGATTTGATGTTTTACCGGATTCCTGATATTCACGGCACACTCGTGAAATAGTCATACGGGAAAATTCCCACTTCATTGCTGCCTCGGAGATGCTGTGCCCCATCGCTCCTGCGCCGACTGTAACACCACGTTCAAACTCACTTAATTCTTGATAACCTGCCTTGTTGCAGCAGTAATCGATCTAACAACTGTGCCAGACACTTGTTGTCTTATGTAGGCGTTGCCGACCACAGCGCCGCATTCTGCCTGATTACATATTTCTGTATTTGAATACGCCTGTCTGTACCAGCTTCTTTGGCGCTTCAGTGTACATTATCTAAAGTGCAGAAGTAGTGGAAAAAAATTGTAGGCGGTCGAAGTTAGCATGGATTTGTGGATACGTTGATCAGCCTATACTTCCATACCTGTCAACTATCACTCCATATGTGATCAAGATTTGAAATACACCATGAAACTTTGACCACCCAGAAATAAATAAACTGACTCAGATTTTCTTAAGAAAAAAAGTTTAAGCAAATACCTAGTACATTATACAAATAATGTGATCCATCTTAAAATGAAAGATACTGGGATGAAGTACCACACACGTGCTCCAAATTCAGTTGAGCATCATACCTTCAATTGCATCCATGTGAAACCTAAATCTCCGTTTCAAAACGTCCGGTTCAGTTAGAACCAAGGTTATCTGTTCTACGTTTATCGAATCAATATCTCATAGTTATGCCCGTACAAACTTCATTCCTCCGGAGATATTTGACATTACATGCTATACCTGAATCACTGCCTGTACCACAGTAGCTTGCAATTTCAGCACTATATGACTGGATGGTTAATGTCTGTATTCCTTAGTTCCACACCGTCATACGCACCAACACTGTTTAACAAATTGTTTCTCTATAATCCTGAGGTAACAAAGACCAGCGGTAAAAGTAACCCAAACATAGAGAAGTAACGCGTATGATCTTAAAAATCGTAACAAGCTGGTATACATACACATGTGAATAAAATATTAATCATTGGTGTGTTTCGAGAATTAATCGAGTAACATACATGATACAGCTGAAAACATCGATGGCGTTGCAGTAAAATGATATCAGTAGATTCTGCACAACCAGATTTTAACACACTTTTTCGTACACAATTATAGGTCGGAAGAGCTTCATCAACAGTTTGTGCAAGAAAATGGGCACTACGTGGCGCCATCTAGTATATATTAATGGAACTTTATCACCCAATAGTATATACTAAACACTCAACTGACGGCCAGCAGAGAGCTGTAAAAACTTTGGTGTATGAGCAGTCAAAGTAATCACAGCGATTAAAGTTTACCCGATTTACGGTATCGTTTCTTCAGGGCTTTATAGGGTATTTTCTGTTTCCTTTTGTTAACAATTAGATGAAAGTAACCTTAACAAACAAGTCCATCGGACGATTCATGTGAAATCCAATGTCAAAGACGAAGTAAATCTGGTTCACATTTTAAACAAAAAAACTGTTTGAAGTGTAATTTTCGTTACATGTGTTCAGTTGATATCAACTAATCCTAAGTATGGTGAAATATCTAGTTCACAGATAGGTACTGATTATGCAAAAAAAGAATAACCAAAACATTAGTGTTCTCGGCAGCGACGGACTTCGTCTTCCATACGACAGTACTGTGAGAATATAAGAGCGAAGCACACGCCTTATTTAATTGCAGTAAAATGATAATTCTTCGTGTTTTGCCATTATCATTAGTAAGTGTACTTGTGTTGAACTTCGAAGCAGACTAATCTGAGACTTCTGAACAGTTCTGCTCTTACAAGAAAAATTGCTATTTAAATGACAATTTATTCGAAATGAGAACCAAACTGAAAGTTCATACTAATACTGACGTCACACAAAACAACTCGCTGAATAGTTCTGGATTGAGCTTACTGCACCTACACATCACAAAGACATGTGTGAAACCATGTTCCGAACACCATAGAGAAGGTGCCTGAAGACTTAGGAGAAACACACGGTATACAGGGTGCTCAAAACCAGCCTGACAAGATTGTAGGGGTGTTGCAGGGTAGGTTGTACTGATAAATAATTGTTAAGAATAAAATTCGATATGTTACGGCGTCTCCGAGTTAATCAGTATTGAAGTTAGTCAATAAGGCAGCTGCGCGCGCAAACTCAAATCGCCCGCCAGATAAAATTAGCATCAGTTATTCTCGTGACTAAAATGATAGCTCACGAGACTGTCCATTGTTTGGCTCTGGTTCGATTTTTATTACCGTCTCATGTCCAATCTTTGTATCGCTCTCTAATTTGGTTTTAGGAAACCAAACGAAGAAAACTTTTGGCGAACCCATCTCTGGCAGACTGCTTGAGTTCGCGGACGCAACGGCCTCACTGGGTAACGACAATGCTAATTAACTCGGAAACTGTGCTCCGTATCGAATTTTTCTCTGCACAGTTATTCCTCAGCGCAACCTACCAGCAATACCCTTACAAGCTTTTCGGACTATTTCTGACCCTCTGTATATTTTTTAATGCCTCGTTCGCTTTAGATCGGAGTTTCGGCAGACCGCGATCGACATGATTGACCTAAAATTGTCAGCCGATAAAGGAGCCGTCATGTCGCAGTAAGCACGAACTGTTGCTGTAGAGAAGTGGGCGAACAAGTCGGCGTGCAGCCTAGCAAGCGGTCTCCTGTCGCTGTAGTGGAATGAAGACATGGCGGACAAAGCCACAGTTTCGGGACGTGGTCAGCAGAATGAAGACTGGTATAACCGGAAATCTGAAGACTCGTAGACAGAGGTTAGCATCAGCCTCCTCGGTCTGAAGCACAAATGAAAGCGTCCACCTGGAAAGCTCAGGGGCAACGAACTGAGACTCAAGTAACCTCCCAAAACTGATGAAATATCGTCTACCAGTTACTAACTGCATTTGTCGCTTTATGCAGAAATGCGTCTGGATTACACTTCTCAAAAAGCTTAAAACACTGAGAGGTTCTGGCACTTAGATAGAAAACTAAAATACCTCACTCAATTTAACTTTGCAGTAACATGCACCTCCGTATCGATGTGCTGTATCTCTATTTCACGACTTTGACGCTCATGTAGCTTGTGGCGACCTTGTATTTCTTTTCCTCTGAGATAAGTGACTCGAAACACGTTGTTCGTCAAAACATTTGGGGTTGATTACCAACGAAACTGAACAGCAGTGACAAACGTAGAGAGTCTATGTGTAAATATGAAGAGCAATGTAAGTGTTATCCGTTCGAAAATGACGATGAAAAAAATCCTAGTTGTCATTTCACTTAAGTTGCATTCTAAAATGATTTTGAAGCGCAACCATCATTATCACACTTCTGAAATTGTGAATTTTTATTTATCCTAGAGCAACTCATCTTTCAATCAATGTTCACGCGTTCTGATAAAAGAATACAAGCCGTCTGACGATTTATGTATAAATCAGAAACTGGTAACTTGGGTTTTTTAACAATGTAAACCAAAACTAAATTGCGGCTGGCTGCTGCTGTGTAGTATCAATATTCTATAGGAATATTTACATCCGATAGGAAAACACTATCTGCAGTGCTTTGCAAAAGAAAACAATTATCCATAACTGGAACAAAGCTGTAATCATTCTACTTTATAAGAAAGGAGACAATCCATAAGAAGCTATAGACCTGTTAGCATCCTCTCTGTAATGAACCAGAAATTCCCTTAAGCTATTACCAAACCGCATAGACTATGAATTACCACTTTGCCAGGGGTTCCAAGGTTATAGGAAAACTTTCGTATCTGTATCAACCAAATTGATACTAACAGCCGTTGAGGAAAAATGCAGTGCCTTAGCACACTGAAAAATATACGAGGAAACATCGAAATGTAAGTTACACATGTCTTTCCACAATAAGACCATAGACCATAGAAGAAAATACGTGTTCTGGGTTTCGTGCTCACAGTTCTGCTGCAGTACAGATAACAGTTGTATCATCGTTTTCTTCTTCTTCGGCCATATCAGTGTCTATATAGGGTCGACAAGTTAATTAGGAATTGGCAATGTTAGTAGTAGTAGGTAGTCGGATGCCTTGCTAATTCCACCACTTCTTCCAGGATGTAACTGGCGTACACCATCTGTCTCCGTCGAGAGTTATATCATGTGAAAATGTGAGAAAGTGTTGTAAATGTGTGCGAATCGTGTAACTGAGGTGGGGCCTGGGTATGAGCTCGGTATTCACCTATTCGTATGTGGAAGACAGCCTAAAAACCACATACAGGCTGGGTGGCACACCGATCTTCATTAATCCGCCCGGCAGATTCAATCAGGAGGCGGGGCGTCACCCGTGCCCCAGAAGCTGCAGATTTAGTGCGCTCAGCTATCTGGAAGGATAGCAAGCGCGTTACAGTGTGGGAGTGAAATTGCGCAGCAACTGGAAACGTACTCCAAAGTTGAAGTACGCAGGACAGTACCAGTCCTGTTTGAAAACTTCTAAATTGCACACAGATTCGCCGTGAAATTCTGGCGGTATATGTCCCAAATGCAGTGTCGCCTCCAGTCGTAGTGAAATGGTACCAACAATCTTATCAAACTGTTGAGACGTATATGATGCTGATCGGGAAGAAAGGCCATCGACAACAAACACAGACGACAGTATCCAGGGAATCCAGGAACTGATTCGCAGCAATCAAAAATGGGGACTTAACTTCTGATGTCATCAGTCCCCTGGAACTTAGAACTACTTAAACCTAGCTAACCTAAGGACATCACACACATCCATGTCCGAGGCAGGATGATTCGCAGCAATCCCAGATTTTCTGACTATGGGGTCACTCACGCAGCGGCCCTAGAATAGTTCCGCGACTAAGGAGCGGTTTACTAAGTTCGATGCATTGAACGAGCGATAGAATGTTCCAACAGTTGTATACAAATAATTTGTGTGATTTACGAAATTTTCCCAGCGTATTTCCTCTTCCAGTAATATTCGGATTAGCAGCCGGATCCCATCAACATTCTGCCACGATATTTCGGCCCAGAGACATCCGACCATCGTCAGGTAGGTAGACAAAGTACTGAAGAAACAGATTTTTTCTCCTTTATTGTAATTTCCATTCTCAATCAGGGACGAGCTGGCAGCAGCATAAGCGCTGCTCTTCAGCCAAGATACTTAAATAGACAGGAAGACATTTAAAACGATATAAAGAAGAAAGCATGGCGGAATATAGAAAAAAAAGGCGGAATGTAAGAAAAGAAATCATACAAAGTGATGTCTGTAAATCGGAGACAAAAATCTAAAAATGTATGTTACACAAAAAACACACACTAGATTAAAAGGCACCAGGCAAAGTACGGCTGGAGAATACTAAGTCGTAGAACGATTAAAACAGCCATGTGACGGACGGCGTAACACGGAATAGTCATGGACGATAAACAGGCCGAGCACACAATTGAAACCACATCACTACATAACAGTGTATTATGGCACCGAAACACAACAGTAACACAGCACGCTGTTAATGAACAAAAACCTGGGAGGATCTGCCAGGGGTGTACAAGAGAAAAGGGAAAAGGAGTGGAGAGAAAGGGGGGTGCCGAAGGAGGGCTGGAGAGAGAAGGGATGGGAGAGGAAAACAGCTGAGGAGGGGGTGCAGGGACGTAGGGAGGGCAGGAGGAAAATCCGCCCTAGGAGAAGGAGGGGAGAGGAAAAAGGGGGACCTGGGCAGGGGGAGGGAACAAGGTCAGGTTACAGTTGGAAGGAAGGGTAGATGTCACAGTGAAGTTCAGCATCCCGGAGGGGAGGTGCTGGAAATTGCCCTGATGAAGGAGATTGAGGATGTGGAGGTGGAGAGAGGGAGGGATTCAGCGATAGAGGTGTGGCCATGGGTGGGGCTGCTAAGAGGAAGGAGGAAACCAGGGGGCGGTGAAGATCAAGCCTGTAAGGGGTGTGGAGATCTTGGAGGAAAAGGAGGGGGGCAGGGAAGGGGATGAGGTCATACAGGAGTCATGTGGGGGAAGGAAGGCAGACACAGAAAGCAAGGCGGAGTGCATGGTGTTCGAGGATTTGGAGGGCCTTGTAACGGCGGAGGGAGGGGGCATAACAGAAGATGGGACAGATGAGGGATTTGTAGTGTGGAGGATGGTGGAAGGATGCAATCGCTATGTTCTGCCAGGCAGGAGCTTCAGGAGGCGGAAGTGGGAATGGGCGTCTGCTGGATGGTCAGGAGGTGAGGGGTCAAGATGAGGTGATGGTCGAGGGAGAGGCCAAGGTACCTCAGGGTGTGGGTGAGTTGGATGCAATGGCTATAAATGGTGAGGTAGAATTAGTGGAGACGTAAGGAGCAGGCCTGGGTTTTGAAGGGGTTGAGACGAAGGAGCCACTGGTTACACCAAGTGGTGAACTGGTCAAGGTGGGTTTGGAGGGGGGTTGGGAATGTTGGAGGGTAGGATAGAGAGCCAGACAGGTGGTGTCATCAGCATATTGGAGGAGGTGGACAGGCGAGGGTGGCTTTGGCATATCAGTGGTGTACAGGAGATAGAAGAGAGGGGAGAGGACAGAGCCCTGGGGGACTCCAGCATATGGGAGTTAGTGTTGTGAAGGGTGACATAGGAAGGGCAGAGTGAGAGGAAGGAAGTGACCAGATGGACAAAATTGATAGGCAGGGTGTAGGTTTGGAGTTTAAAGAGGAGACTGGGATGCCATACTTTGTCGTAGGGAAACAAACATGACGGAGCTGTGGGAATGAAGCTGGAGGGAGAGAAGATGGACAAGGTTAAGGAGTTGGTCTTTGGCAGAGAAGGAGGGTCGGAAGCCACACTGGGTAATGGGGAGGAGGTGGTGTTGATTAAGGTGCTGATGGATACGATAGGAGACAGTGGATTTGAAGACCTTACTGAGGATGGAGGTGAGACAGATGGGTCAGTAGGGAAATGTGACAGAAAGGGGTTTGCTGTGTTTGAGGAATAAGAGGATGCGGGAAGTCTTCCACAGGCTGGGGTAGAAGCCAGTAAAGAGGATGACGTTATAGAGAATGGCAAGGACAGTCAGGAAGGAGAAGGGGCTTTCTCTAAGGTGGCGGTAGGTAACTTTTTGTGCGAAGTGGCGGGAGTACAGTCGCCAATGACGTGCTTCTGGGGTTTTTTGCAGACTGTAGGGAGGAGGGGGGAGGGACAGGGAGGAGAGGGAGGTGATGGGTTTCAAATCCCGTAGGCATGGTGGAGGTGCTGGGAGAAACAGCTGGTTCAGTGGTGGCGATTGTGGCCCAGCATGATGTGATGTGTGAGAGAGACACAGATGATGAAGTGATGGACAGGGGGGGGGGGGGTGACAGAGGGGAACCTAACCACCTGAGTGAAGGCAGCAGAGGCGGCAGCGGAGGCGTAAGTGTGGTTGGAGGCAGTAGTGGGAGCTGTTGTGAGCCAGGAGGCTGGGGTAAGGGTGTAGATGTGGGGGTACACAGCAGGGGAGGAGATGGGGGAATGGGTGTATTGGGAGAGGGGAGGTGAGGTATAATGAGGGAGGCCAGTGGCGGTACTCCAGGAAGTGGAAGAGGGAGAGTGGGAGATGTAGATGACAGTGGAGGTGGGAAGGCTCATGATGGGAGGACGGCAACTGACGGACAGCAGGCGGCGGCGATGATAGGTGGAGGCTGACGGACGGCGACGGACAGAAAGCAGACGGCAGCGAGCTCCAGGCAGCGTCGGCAGCGGAGAGCCACGGACGGTGTCGAAGAGGCAGGCACGCGGATGGGCGGACGACAACAGCGGCAGACGGCGGCGATGGCGGACAGACGATAGTGGCCGGCAGGCAAGCAGGCAGACGAAACAGGCAGGCAGAGAGACAGACAGAAAGCAACAGCAACAACAAGAGGTGCTTCGAAACTGTAGAGTCCTCCCTGAGGATAGCCTGAGCTCTGTAATCTGTTGACTTTGAAGTGAGGGGATCCAACCCTCGAGATGAGTGGAAGAGACCTGTTTTTCTTTTCTTTTTCTTTATTGTGATTTCATTCCCCTGCTTCATATGGGTAGGGGACGGCTGTCAGTGGCACAATCCGCCGATGTTCAGCTGAGTGACATGACAGCTAATACAAGAAGAAAATGTTACATTGCAAAGGCGATAAGAAAGGGGGACATAAAACAGAGTAAGAGGGGATAGTGGAGGTAAAAATACACTGACATGGAGGCGTTCATGGGGGAACAAGTAAAAAAGTCGACATAAAGTTAAAAAACACAGTTGACGATTTGTAGAACACAAAAAAGACACTGAAGTCACATGCACAGGTTAAAAGTAGGGCAACAGTATTAAAAACACACTTTAAACCAGCTTGGAGCACACACAATGAAGAATAAAACTTCCAGGTGGGACCTGCTGAGGGAGAAACCTGAGAGGATGGAAAAGGAGGGGAGAGCAAGGTGCAGCAGGGGAGGGGGCGGGATGAAAGAGTAGGGGCGTCAGAGGGTGCACCGAGGGGAAGGAGACAGGTGGGGTAGGAGATGTAGAGGGAAGACAAGGCAGGAGGGAGTGCAGAGACACTGAAATGGACCACAGGAGAGGGAGGGGTCGTAAGTGGGGAAGGCCGCTCAGGAGAAAGGAGGGGGAGGAGATGAAGCCCTGAGGAGGACGCAGGAGGGAGGTGGGGTTAGAGTTGGTAGGAAGCGTAGATGTCAGAGCAAAGCTCATCAACCGGGAGTGGTAGATGCTGAAAGTTGCGTTGGGAAAGGAGGCGGAGGGTGTGGAGATGGAGAGAGGGTGGGACACAACGATAAAGGCGCGGCAACGGGCTGGGGGTGGAGAGGAAGGGAGACGCCCAGGGGTGAGGGGATCGAGGTGGCGGACAATATATAGGGTGCGAATGTGTTTAACGAGAAGAGACCTGATGCAGTCGTGGTATTTATAGCGAATTCCGGGTATGCGAATCCTATTGGCGGTTTACGGCTAATGTGTTATGGGGGTGACATGCGCCGAGGCGGCCAAGTTGTGTGTGCTGCCCTCAGTGTTGAAGCAAGAACAATCTAATCGCTGAGTATCGACTGAGCATGTCGATTCCGTTGGGACTGCTAATTTTAATAATTGGATTCCAAATTTATCCAACTGAAAGCCATTATCACGATTCATTATCAGAAAGACGTATTTCCAATGATTCCTTAATTACAGAGTCCCAGAAGCTGGAAACCGGTGCTATAATTTTGGTATTATTGTATTCCACTGAATGTCCCATGGAAATGCAATATTCTGCTACTGCTGATTTTAAAGGTTGCGGCAGATGGGTCTGTCTTTCGTGTTCTACTCAGCGTTCCTGGACCGTTGGTGCAGTCTGACCTATATATGCAGAGCCACACTCACAGGGAATTTTATAAACACCCGCCTTCCTCAATTGTAAATCGTCTTTAACGGATCCAACTAAGGTCCTGCACTTTGCTTGTGGACAGAAGATGACATTAATATTATTATTCTTAAGCAATCTGCCTATTTTAGAAGACACGTTCCAGGTATGTGGAAGCAATGCAGTTGATTTATAGTCGTCTTCACTCTCCTCAGAGCGTTGCTTCTTGTTATTATAATTGTGCATGGCCTTCCGTATTTGACGCGAAGTATAGCCACTCTCTTTAAGAACCTTCTCCAGATGCACTGATTCTTCGTGAAGCCTATCAGCATCCGATATTACATGCGCCAGATGAATTTAAGTACTAAGAACATCAGCGGTTTGTGCCGGGTGATGACAGATGGACACCTGAAGATAAAGATCTGCATTTGTGAGTTTTCTGTACATCGAATGACTGCATCAGGTCTCTTCAGTACTTCGTCTACTCACTTGAGGATGGCCGGACGTCTCTGGGCCGAAATATCGTGGCAGAATGTCGATGGAATCCGGCTGCAAACCCGAAAATTACTGGAAGCACATCATTACTAACTGTGTTGAAAAATTGTGTCATGTGTCTGTAGCACTTTGAAGTATGATTGGTAATTCAGTAGACGTTATAAACTATAATAATATGCAACTTGCTTTTTGAGGTCCCCGCGTGCCTCTCAATACTACAGCTTCCGTTAGACGTCAGCAGCATTACTGGAAATTCACAATTGTAAAACTAACCAGCAAGGAGATTCCTTATTCATAAAACTCTTGCCATTGGCTCTAGAGGAAGTTTAGAGCGTTTTAAATTAGTAAAAATAAAAAGTACTCTTCATGTAACATACCCGAACAACCCTAGTTTTTCTGATGAGAATGTACCTTTAAGCTCTTATGAAAATAAATTTCAGTTACCAATGGAGGATATTCATGAATTAAAAGATATTTCAGAAGTTTCTTCCTTGGATGTTGTTAGCAAGTATTCACTTTAATGAAGCCCGCACATTGGCCAGTCTCTGCCTCGTGATGACTGGGTGTTGTGTGATGTCCTTAGGTTAGTTAGGTTTAAGTAGTTCTAAGTTCTAGGGGACTGATGACCATAGATGTTAAGTCCCATAGTGCTCAGAGCCATTTGAACCATTTGAACATTGGCCAGTTCGGCCTTACAGGTCATTTTCAAGTGCAGTCAACAAGTAATGGAACAAAGGTACTATATACTGAAGTAAAAAAACATTACAAAGGACAGCCTAATAACTATACTTAAAGCTGCCAAAATGTTGTAATCTACGCTGATTATCAAACGGCAGACATAGCACTTCCGAGACCCAGCATGTAACGTGCAAGCTTCAAAATTAACAACAAAATTTTAACTGAGTTACATAATAGTCATTCTCGAAACTAATGGCACTTTATAAGTCAATGTACGAGGGTTGTCCAGAAAGTAACTTCCGATCGCTCGCTAAATGGAAACAACAATGAAAATCAGAAACATTTTATTAACTACATTTTCCAGATATTTCTCTACCCTCTAGCGTCCTTAGCTATCATATGTGTTACCTCTAGTCTAAAATCTTTTTACGCTTTTTTGACGGCTTTAGCGAGAGCGCCTGCCGGTATCTGTTTGTCATTTGTTTAAGCTTCTTCATGCCATCAACAGGTGGCAGCATGCACCATGTCGGGAATTTAAAAAAGGTAAATATTCTTATCTTTTGCAATTTCACACATTTAGAAGCATATCTATATTTGCAAATGGTTCATTTATCCTGTAAATAAATATCTCTGCCGAGAAACTACTCTTCATGAATAAAATGTTCTACTTAATTGCAGGTATAATCCCTGATACCTCGGGACTCTATTACTATAAATATCCTGTCGTTGTTTACTTGGTTATAATGGCTCGTGTGTTTGTTTCTTCGTTTTTTGCTAAATGTTGTTCTGTTTGCTGTCGTTATCCTGTATTAAATTACGTGTTTCCCTTACATGCAAATATATTGGGTGTTTATTGTATTACTTTAATGAAAATAATGAAGCCAGCAATCCCATTTTTTCCTGCTGTAGGGCTAACTGATGAAGAAATAGCGGAACTTCTGACAGTGCAAGATCCAAATATTTCTGAATTTGTGTTGTCTGAAAAAGAAGATGAGCTTGATATAGCTGTCAGATCACAAAATCGAGCAGCTGATGAGTCATCATCCGAATCAGATGACGAAGGGATACCTTTGAGTGAGATCCAACACAGGGGTGCAAAATGGAAACACACTACAGAGTAAGTAGTTGCTAGATACAAATATGTGTGGCATATTTAACATGTAGTTTGCAAAGATTTATGTTATTTTAATTTAACTTCTAGGTTTAATAACGAAGTATCAGAATTTGCAACACGTAAAATTCCAACTGTGAAGTCGCTATTTGAATATTTCACGCAATATATTCACCAAACATTGATGATATGGCTTATTATATAAATTTACGTCATGTTACACTAACAGGAAAGTCAGTGGACTGTAGTGGAGCAGGAGTAAGAACGTTTTTTGGGGGGGGGGGGGGGGTAGTATGCTAATTGCATTACTGGGGTTCCTTAGACTGAGAATGTGTTGGAAAAGGCGATCACGTTATCCACTGATTGCAGATACAATTAGTAGGGTCAGGTTTTACCTGATAAGAAATAATCTGAAACTGGTTAATGGCAATGCTGTATTAGACGAAACCAAACGAAGTAACAGTTACTGGAGGATTCGGCCACTACTTTACAGACTAAGAAATGCATTTCGAAATCATCCCCGACCAACTCAGGCATGTATAGATGAGCAGACGATTCCGTTTACAGTTCAAGTAAGAACAATACAGTATGTTAGGGGCAAACCTCTCCCAGTTGACTTGAAGAACTTTGTGCTAGCTACATCCAACGGTATACCACTTGACTTTTTGCTATACCAAGAAAAGGGCAAAGATATCACGTCTGGAAAAATTCCAGCACCTGACAACCTTGATATTGGTGGGCGTGTTGTTCTAAAGCTTTAAGATTCTTGCCACCTGGGTCACTAATATACATTGATGGATACTTCACAGCTGTCCCTTACTAGATACTCTCCTAACTCATGGGCCAATCTTAGGAACTCGGACTATCATGGCTAATTGTCTTCAAAAAGCTGTAGATTTCAAGAAAGATTTAGATTTGAAAAGGGAGGGCAGATATTCTTTTGATCAGGTTGAAAGGAATGATGAAAAATAGCTGCAATGAAATGATGTGACACTAAACCTATTAAAGTTGCATCTTCTGATTTAGTGGGAAAATACCCAATGAGAAGCAGAACTAACAAATGGCCAGTATGCGTGATCCACCACTTCGTAGATATTTCTGTTGCAGCAGCTTGGCTAGAATATAGGCAAGCAACGCAAAGTAATAAATTTATGAGAAAATACATCATGCAATATCAAGCTTGACGTTTCAGAAAATCTTAATTTTATAGTCTGCCAGAAAATGAGCAAAGATCAGACTCGCACAATGATGATGATGAGGATGATGATGAAGGTCCACCAGCAAAAAGGGCGAGAGCACCAAAAGCTTTACCATCTTTGCCATTCAGGGTATCAAATGCTAAGCACATGCCTCAGATGATGAGCAGCATACAGAAAAATAGATCAAAATTCAGGTTACAGGGTTGTAGAGGTCTAACGTTTGTGCGATGTAGCACATGTCAAGAAGTGAATTTGAACTTAAGTTTCTCACACAAAACAGGAATATTTATACGTTAAGAATAATTTTGTTGTAACACTCATATGTATTACTTTGTATTAACGTAGACCGCAGGTATCACATATGATACCATATGAAAAATACATGTAAAAATGAAATTAAAATTTTTCTCTGTATTTTTTACTTATTTGTGTCCTTATAGCTTCGAATATTAGTTTCAACAAAATCAGACTTTGGACCAACCTTCAGGACTCTAGAGGCTACATAGTCGCCGCTCCGACTTAGAAATTTGTCGGAGCGTTATACCAAATTTCCAACACCATCGTCATAGAAGGCAGCCGCCTGTGCTTTCAGATAATTCTCTACGCTGGTGCATAGCGCCGGCCGGGATGGCCGAGCGGTTCTAGGCGCTACAGTCTGGAACCCTGAGACTGCTACAGTCACAGGTTCGAATCCTGCCTCGGGCATGGATGTGTGTGATGTCCTTAGGTTAGTTAGGTTTAAGTAGTTCTAAGTTCTAGGGGACTGATGACCTTAGAAGTCCCATAGTGCTAAGAGTCATTTGAACCATTTGGTCTATAGCTCGTAGCCTGCGCCCAAGTGTTGTCTTCATATCCATCGTTTCATGTGAATAGAGATGATACTCAAGACGAGCTAATTAGGGGTGTGTTGTGGGTGACCGAGCACTTCACATCCAAAAGGCTGCAGGAGCGTCTTCAATGCTCCTGCAGAGTGCGACTGAGAATTGCCATGAAGAAGGAAGTGCGTGGCAGTTGTGTCAGGTGGGCTGCATTCATTAAGGCGGTGCCTCTTAGCGGGTCCTCCTACTTGGCGGGAGACATCGTTGTTCTAGGCACCTTTGCTCGCTCACAGTGCACTCACAACTGAAAAAGCGTCTTGATGCGATCAACGGCCATACTAGCGACACTACCCCACACATTTGTACAAAGCTTCATTGGGTTTTCACTGTGGAGTTGTGGGGCGGCGAAGAAGTCGTCGAATGCGTTGTTTGAATGTTCATTTCACGTAACAGACTATTGCCGATGCAACATATGTGGGACGGCGAAGAAGTCGTTGTTTAATGTTGAATGAAATTTGAACATTGCCACCTTAAATCACGCGAGCCTGGCAACTAATTTGGTGGCCAGTCAGAAAGCGAAGGGAAACTTACTGACCTTAGTTCCCAGTCTGCACGGCCACATTCCTGTACAGCCCAGCTAAACGAAAAATATCCATAGTTCTTCACGGGATTAGGGCTGTTTCAATAAAATTTAAAGTTCCAAATAAGATTTTATTATCTTAAAGGCTCACACAAATTACTCGAAACTTCTGAAAATGCTAAAGACATTAAATATTGTTAATTCAGCCAACCGTTTAATAGTTCAGAGGCGACTTCTACAGCAAGTTCCTCCCGAATAGTTCATTACTCTAACTAACGGTGCTCTATTAATAGTTCGCAATAATGTTAAAAAAAAAGATTAATGCTCGCCTTAAAAGTGGAGTTAGTCACCACTTGCCACGCGGAATTATACTTCACACGGACGGCACAATAACAGTTTGTTACCGAAGTCTAAACGATCCAGGACGGTGTACAGTCCTCGCGATTTTCAATGTCCGTTTACATTGCTAAGTACGCGCATGTCACAGCCCGCTATGACGTCACCCGAGGCGAGGCGCGATCGGACGTTAAGCTCGCGTGGACTAGGCGTTGGTCTAATGCGGAGTGAGTTTACTACTGCCTCTGCCGCTCTTTTTATATAGCTCCGGCGCGTACCGCCAAGAGAGCATCTGTTCTTTCCGTTCCTATGCAGATGCCTGCAGCGTCCAAATGATCGCTATCTCAGGCACATAATCTTAAATATCACATTTAATAATAGCTTTACAAACTTCTCAATTTTTGTATACATACATCTGAGCAGTACAGAAGCACGTAGAAAATCTCAGCCCGCTAAAATTAAAACTTTACTCTCTAGAATTTTTACAATGGAACTAACGGTAGATTGTTACCTCTGAATCATAGCTTTATCAAGACTTGTATCAGCTGTTAATTATGCTACAAGACTAAAACTTGGTGTAGCTTTGTTAATTGTCCTATCTGATCATTGGTCTTAAAGAATTTGTTTTATCATTAAAATTTAAAGTACTTAATCTATAATGCTTATGTACATTTTACTCACAAAAGTAGTTTTTACTAAATTACTAAAAAACTAGAAGAGGTAACTGATTGTGGTATTTCCATTATTATTATTAGGGTGAACTGAAGCATCCTACCAATTTTCAATATTGTAGCTCTATTATTTCGCGCCTCTGATTTTTCCGAAAAACGCGGATTCTGGAGTCAATTTTAGTTTTATGGTTTTGGAAACCAGCACCACTCATTAATGACTTCTTACTGCACCTTCTCACCAAATTTTGGCTTCCTAGCGTCATTATTTAGCGCCTCCTATTTTTCTTTCAAAACGTGAATTTTACGTAAACTACTAATTTTATAACATTAAGATTTGTTACCTGAAACATTATTACATAGAACTATACTTTAACAAAGTTTTACACACAAATCTTAATTTTTACTTTTATGTTAAATGTGGTGCAATACTATATGCAGGCGCGTTACGATGACGTGACGCTACTAGCAGTGAACTAGGGTAAGTCCCGTGCACTCGCTCGCCTCTGTATCTTATACATGATACAGCGCTTGCTTTGCTTCAGAGTCCATTCCGCGACCGATCGGAACTTACTTTCTGGAAAACCCTCGTATGTGCCTGCTTTCGTTGATGACAACGAAGTATCACATTTGTCCATATGGGAAAAAGATTCACCCAAGATGCAGATGCAACTAGTAATCGAATACTATTACAATACAATGGCACATGTAATGAAATATTTAGGCTCTACTTCACAAATTTTTTTGTATATCAGTAAGTCAAACATAAACTTGCGGCATCTTTGTTCTATTTTTTGTAGACTGCACCTAAAAGTGGCCTTTAGACAGGAACTAGCCTATTTGGAAAGCTATAATACAGTGAATACTAGCTGAAAACAGCCGAGATGGAAACATGTTGTGACATTACTGTCACATATCTCTATATGATGTTATTTCATTTCCTGACGCTATTTCATGTCTACTTTAATGAGAATACTGGAGCTATATGCTTGGGATGGCATGCCACCAGAAACGTCTCTATGTCCTCTTTTGTCGGCAGGATGCTGTCTGGGAATCTCATTAGGTGTAACTGCCTCCTTTGAATATACGGGCAGCTTTTGTAAGCTGGGCTGGAGCCTGCACCCTCTACGGTCAGTGAGGGCTATGATTAAGGTAGAGTTCACAGTGGAGAATAACTAAGTACGACAGTTTTCCCTTTCAGTGCAAACATCAAGAGCAAGACACCACGACACCATCTGACCAGTATAGGACAGTCAGTTACGATCGCTCTTGAAGTTTGTTTCAGTCGATAGAGCTGCGTCGCTCAAGACAGCGTTCTTTGTAAACATCGCTAACCAATCATGAAGACACTGCTTCAGCCCAGTACCAACTTCGTGTTTAAAAATGTTTGTTTCATAGACAAAAGTAGGGGTGTTATAAGTGCTTTCCCCTGGTTTTTCATGATTTTAGGAACACTTCTTGCCTGTCACATTGGCAACAGCATAGAGTCTTCCCCTTCAGTTGAGTTTTTTTAAAACGGAGATTTGGGAATGAGTAAGTAAGTTAGGGGAATCGGCGGCCGCCTACGATCCAGAGGGATAATTTTTGAGGGATTGTATCTTAGCAGTCATCTTCTGTTGTTTACTGCACTTTGCTGTTCTTCAGAAATATAAGCTCGCTGTCTGTGGCAGCACAATGCATATTCTGAGAAGCTTGCTGTTTCTAATACGCAGCTTGTGTTGCCAATTTCGTTTATAGTAAACTGTAAATTTTGACCCTTTACACTGATTCGCAAGCTGCACAAATAAGGATCCTGGTGCTTCATTCTCCATGCAGTCTTCCACATGTATTCTGACATTCGCACAGTATTAGGACCTTTCTTGGTCAATTTAATTAAATATTCAGATAACTTTGCTCTCTCTCAGTTAGTTGTTTATTTCTTGACACATATAGAGCATATAAATTTCAGTTCTATGCCGCCTTGACTTACATTTCAAGATCCTTTAACTCGTCTTACAACTTTTCCTGGTTAGGCAATACATTAAAAATACACATATCTTTAGTATATCCAGTTGTTTAAATTCACTTGGTTGGCGTTGTTCAAAAATGGTTGAAATGGCTCTGAGCACTATGGGACTTAACTTCTGAGGTCATCAGTCCCCTAGGACTTAGAACTACTTAAACCTAACTAACCTAAGGACATGACAAACATCCATGCCCGAGGCAGGGTTCGAACCTGCGACCGTAGCGGTCTCGCTGTTCCAGACTGTAGCGTCTAGAACCGCTCAGCCACACTGGGCGGCGGTTGGCGTTGTCTTTGTGCACAGTGGCCAAGTGCAACAACAATTTACTTACTATTTTGCGAAAGCAGTAAGCAGTGAGCATTGCACTCTCTCATTTGGTATCAGAATGATTTAGTTTTATTTGTTATTCTATGATAGCAACGAGCATTACAATTGCTCATCTTGTATTGCTATGATTTAGTTTTGTTAACTAGTGAAAGTTGAGGTAACTTCCCCTGGAGGTGTGAACACCTCTTGGTGCACAAAAAGTTGTTGCCACCGTATTTCCTATTTTATACTGATTTCTGGAAATTTGTGGTAAGATCCTATGTGGCCAAACCGCTGATGTCATCGGTCCCTAAGCCTACACACTACTTAATATAACTTAAACTAACTTACGCTAAGGAGAACGCACACCCCGATGTCCGAGAGGGAGGACACGAATATCCGACGGGGGGAGTGGTGCGAACCGTGACACGGCGCCCAGACCGCGTGGCTATATTGATATATGCTTGAACCAGCAGCTCTGCATCATATGACAGCATAGCGCATGCAAATCTTTTGCTGCCTGTACATTTTATTTTATATATGAATAGGTGGTGTCTGTTCATTTGCACCTCTCCAAAATAACAGACAACGCAGAATCCGCATCTGTTTTGCATACTGATTTGCTGTGATGGGGAATGAATCCACAACCATTAGTGTGGATGCACAATTACGTCCGGCCTCCTGCGGATAGGTGGCGCTAGGTGGGAATGTGGCTCGGCCGACAGGCGTGCTGAGATAGTCTGCCAAGTGCACTGACCGGTGTGTCTGGATGGCTAGTGCTTAACGCAGCTCGCTAGTAAGTAACAGGCTTGAATCCCCGTCCCGTACATATTTTCACTCATCACCCCTGATTTCGCATAAAGTCTCGATGCGGCTGACGTCAGTAGGTCCTTCCCTTTCCTTTCTCCCACCCACCTTCAGTTTCTGTTGTGTGTTGATGATTTGTATGTTCCTGTGTTTTGGGGGATCTTATTGAGATATCTGTATTGCTTGTGAAGATTTTGTATTTTTGTTTGAAGGTCTTCTTGTGCGTAGGTTTATTTGCTCATTTTAAATCTTGTGAGACAATTTTCAATTTCAACTCCTGCATAGATGGATACGGCTAGTCGAACATAATCTAGAGAACCAAGAAAAGTTTTTAGCCAAAAGAATTCAATGTAATCAGAGCAAACCATTTCGGAATTTTTTGTGGGAAAGGTATCAGTAGTAGTTGTGTTGCCTGAAACTCAGAGAATCACAACATAAAATCAATAGAGAGAAACTTGCGAGATACGGCAAACGAAATAGACAGTAGCAAAGAGCAGCAGAAACTGTGGAAACGTGGGGGATATTGTGAGCAAAACTGATGCTATAAGAAGCTGAGACAGACAGAAAAAGCGCAAGCAGGTAGAAAAAAGACAAAGAAAATAAATAGAAAAGCCAAAGCAGACAGAAAAGAAGCAGTGGAAAGAACAGGAAATCTGTGGTAGATAGCAAACGAGCAGAAACAGACAGAGAAAAAGCCGGAGCAGATGGAAAATAATTTAGGGAAAAGACGGCCGTATTACGAGGAGAATTCGATAGAATTGAAAGACGAAAAAGTGATTGAGCTGTCTAAGTCAGTCGAAAGCAATGTGGCCAGGCTGGCCCAGGTTGAGACAAATTTGAAGAAAGTGGAGGAGACAAACAACTCACTTTGACAAAGCATACAGGCTATGAGGAAGCGTATGGAACCTGCAACTATAGAACCTGTCTATAGAACCTGTGCAGTTCTCGGAAACTGAGGAGTTTGTCTTACTTAAAAAAGGGCTTTAAGGACTTCAGGAAGGAGAGAGTGCGGCCTCGAGTTGTGGAGCCATTACTGCCCCTGGCATAGGGTAGGATAAGAGCTAATACTGAGCGGTATGTAGGTGACAATTCCGTGTCTAGTGGGTCACCGTCAGTGACGCAAGATAGGGTGACAGTGAGGGAAATGTGTCCTTCATCGTGGTCCTTATCCATCAACGGACACGTCTTCGATGATAAACATTTCTTTTCACTAAGAAAATTTGTAATTTACAATTATTTTTCTCCATTTATTCCTAGGAGTCTGTGTGATTACATGACTGTGGACCTCGGACACTGAAGCTGAAGAACAAAAGGCGGACACCAATGTATCCCCATAGCCGTAGAGTTATTGTCCGATTAGGTCAGGCTCACACTTCTGAAAAAGGCTATCGGGAGTTTTGTTGTGAAGGCATTCGTCAGAGATTTCCTAGATGTAGTTGGGCATGTGAAACAAATGCTCTCAGACAACCGAAACAGATACTTTTGAACACGTTGAAGGGAATGCTATGGAGAAGGAAGATGATTGGAATTTATACTGGCACACGCCACCCAGAAGGCATACAGAGGTGATTACAAAGGCTATTTCTAATACAAATAAATCGGTTCTACAAGAGCAAAGGAGATACGCCAAGAATATAAAGCATCATTTCTTCTGCACTGGGCAGAAAGTGATGGTAAGAAACCACTGCCTCTCTTTCAAGGTGGAGAATATTACATCTAAGCTGTTCTGCCTATATGTTGTACCATTCCGAATAAAATGCTTTGTGTTTGTAAACGCAGCTGTCCTGGACACGTTATGGACGAAGACAACAGTTGGGGTGCACCATTTCTCCAGTT
This sequence comes from Schistocerca gregaria, assembly GCF_023897955.1. Lineage (NCBI taxonomy): Eukaryota > Metazoa > Arthropoda > Insecta > Orthoptera > Acrididae > Schistocerca > Schistocerca gregaria. The sequence goes on from NC_064931.1 coordinate 470,252,535, forward strand.
TCGAAGTTTGTATATACACTCCTGGAAATGGAAAAAAGAACACATTGACACCGGTGTGTCAGACCCACCATACTTGCTTCGGACACTGCGAGAGGGCTGTACAAGCAATGATCACACGCACGGCACAGCGGACACCAAGAACCGCGGTGTTGGCCGTCGAATGGCGCTAGCTGCGCAGCATTTGTGCAACGCCGCCGTAAGCGTCAGCCAGTTTGCCGTGGCATACGGAACTCCATCGCAGTCTTTAACACTGGTAGCATGCCGCGACAGCGTGGACATGAACCGTATGTGCAATTGACGGACTTTGAGCGAGGGCGTATAGTGGGCATGCGGGAGGCCGGGTGGACGTACCGCCGAATTGCTCAACACGTGGGGCGTGAGGTCTCCACAGTACATCGATGTTGTCGCCAGTGGTCGGCGGAAGGTGCACGTGCCCGTCGACCTGGGACCGGACTGCAGCGACCCACGGATGCACGCCAAGACCGTAGGATCCTACGCAGTGCCGTAGGGGACCGCACCGCCACTTCCCAGCAAATTAGGGACACTGTTGCTCCTGGGGTATCGGCGAGGACCATTCACAACCGTCTCCATGAAGTTGGGCTACGGACCCGCACACCGTTAGGCCGTCTTCCGCTCACGCCCCAACATCGTGCAGCCCGCCTCCAGTGGTGTCGCGACAGGCGTGAATGGAGGGACGAATGGAGACGTGTCGTCTTCAGCGATGAGAGTCGCTTCTGCCTTGGTGCCAATGATGGTCGTATGCGTGTTTGGCGCCGTGCAGGTGAGCGCCACAATCAGGACTGCATACGACCAAGGCACACAGGGCCAACACCCAGCATCATGGTGTGGGGAGCGATCTCCTACACTGGCCGTACACCTCTGGTGATCGTCGAGGGGACACTGAATAGTGCACGGTACATCCAAACCGTCATCGAACCCATCGTTCTACCATTCCTAGACCGGCAAGGGAACTTGCTGTTCCAACAGGACAATGCACGTCCGCATGTATCCCGTGCCACCCAACGTGCTCTACAAGGTGTAAGTCAACTACCCTGGCCAGCAAGATCTCCGGATCTGTCCCCCATTGAGCATGTTTGGGACTGGATGAAGCGTCGTCTCACGCGGTCTGCACGTCCAGCACGAACGCTGGTCCAACCGAGGCGCCAGGTGGAAATGGCATGGCAGGCCGTTCCACAGGACTACATCCAGCATCTCTACGATCGTCTCCATGGGAGAATAGCAGCCTGCATTGCTGCGAAAGCTGGATATACACTGCACTAGTGCCGACATTGTGCATGCTCTGTTGCCTGTGTCTATGTGCCTGTGGTTCTGTCAGTGTGATCGTGTGATGTATCTGACCCCAGGAATGTGTCAATAAAGTTTCCCCTTCCTGGGACAATGAATTTACGGTGTTCTTATTTCAATTTCCAGGAGTGTAATATGGTTGCCTACGTTTTAGTTTATGTTGCCTAATTTATTTTTATGTAAGTTATTTAGAGATGCTCCATACTCAACTTGTTATTGGTGCTAACAGTATCGTTTTTGCGTAATTTTTTGTTGTGATTAATTTGTAGTTACTATATCTTGTACATGTGCCTGTAGAGGCAAGTAAAAGAGTAAACAGATGTGTAGGGCGTTTGAATTGTATGCAGCTCGCAGGATTAATTTTATTTTAAAATTTGTTTATAGGCCCACAGACGCTCGTCGCAAAACCGTATGGCATGATAATTTCTTATTGTACAAGCATAATGACTGTTTTTCAAATGCTTTATATCTCAGAACAGTCACCATCAGGGAGAATATTCTGTAGATCCTGAAAATATGATTGTAATTTTGCTTCAGAGGTACGAATAAGATATGAGGTAGCAAAATATGGCACAGTTCCTCTAACAGTCTTTTGTTGTAGTTTTTTAAAGAATGCAACGAATCATAAAGTGTCGCAAGAGGTGACGTTTTGCGTGTGACATGAGTAGGATTAATGTATTTCGTGTTCTGCATGGTCACAGAATGCACTGTAGATATTATGAGTATTTTGGACTACCGAAGCTGCAAGGAATGTCCTGTGGTGCTTCCTGAGTTGATTTTTAGGATGTGTCAGACATTCGTTTTTGCCCGTAGAACGTTGACCAGTATAGCAGTATAGACCCTGTTATTGTTAGGTACTATGTACACCTTATTTAATTTTTTACCCGTACCCTGGCGTGTGTGGCTAGAAAACGTTAAATCGAATTACGTCACCCATCCGATCTTGATGCATAACACACAACTCACTTTGCTCACCATTTGGACAGACCTAAAGTTGAATATCAATATTAATTTGCTAAACCTCAGACTTTTGGAAGAAACAAGATTTTCGCAGATTTTTTTTACTAAGGAAGATTTTTCAGTCAGTATTCGAAACTAATTTTTGGTGTAGTGACCATGAATTAATTTTCGTTAAATTGCAGTGAAATAACTAGAGCTAAAATCTTTCATTACATTCTTCATAGTTGCACATTCTCAGTCTTGAAGAACATAATGACATGGTTATCGTGTGCTGTGCTGAGACGGTATGAAGTGGCCAAACTTTGCTCATTGAAGTTTACAGCTGTTTCAGAAACTGGCGAATTGTGAGGAGGCCCAAGAGGAAGTTCAGCTAGCAGGTACAGCGAGGGTTTTCTATCCCTCACAAGGGTCTGCCTGGCTCAGTGGGCTGGAATACACTACGATTCACTGGGCCCACCATGTGCTGATCTCCTCTACGCACAGCTTGAGAAACTGCAGGCGTTGACTGGTACCACGGCCAGCGAACCCCCGTAGGCGCTGGAGCGGCAGTCTATCCGCTAAAAGAGTCGCTGTGCACTATAAATCAAACATTTGCAGTGTAAATGCACACAGTGAGCACATGCAGATACAGTTCATTTTTGTAAATGGACACATGACTGTACTTAATTTTACTTTGATTTTAGAAGCCCCAAGGAATGCATATGATACTTCACACAAACTTTTCTAGATAAAAACTCGGCAGTCACCATCATTTAATAAAGTAACCTACCACTCACTAATTTGTAGTCACTACATTCATTTAGAGTAATTTACTTAGTTTATGCTTTTTTTCACCTTAGATCACTATGCCAGACTTCTACTAGCTTCAGAATCATTTGTTGTTATGGTCAGAATATCCCTTTGTGAGGAAATATTAGGTTTTAATTCTGGTAAAGAAAAGTAGACGTTATGTTGAAATCTTTTCAATATTTTGGAAGTTGCAGGCACAAATTTTGTTCTGTGTAAGATGAATATTTTGTTTTATTTCACGTCTGTCAAAACCATGTTCATTGCTGCAAGTCTGCGCTGTAACCCAGACCGAGAGCTAATTTTGTAAACATTCATATGCAACAAAGATCCTTGCCATTGACTTTTCATTTACTTTTTTATATATTTACTTTTTCTTTTTTGTTTATTTATTTATTTTGCTTTGTGACTTAATATCTGAGGTCATGAGTCCCCTAGAACTTTATGTCTCTAATAGAACGTTACATTGACACCAGGAAACACTGCAAAGTTTCACGACTGCTAAATATCTATGGGAATTGGATATACCTCCTAATGTCATTCGCTTCCCTAACTCTGTCCATCTACTTTTCTCACCGCTCTTTATCCATTTCTTCCTCGCACCCTCACCATCCATCAATTCCCAACCCCTCCCCCTCCCCCTCGTCATTTCACCACTCCCCTTTCTCTCCCCGTCACCTCCTCCCCTCTCTCTGTCCAGCTCCTCCTTCCCCACCTTATATCCATTTCCTCCCGCCCTCTGTTCGTCTTTCCTTCTCGCCATTCTCTGACTGCTTATTGTTATTGCCAGCCAATCCTTGGTTCAAATGGCTCTGAGCACTATGGGACTCAACTGCTGAGGTCATAAGTCCCCTAGAACTTAGAACTACGTAAACCTAACTAACCCAAGGACATCACACACATCCATGCCCGAAGCAGGTTTCGAACCTGCGACCGTAGCGGTTCCAGATTGTAGCGCTTAGAACGCTTGGCCACACCGGCCGGCTTTCTGAGCCACATTCATGGTTATTTTAGAGAAAACCGGAGCTGTCTGCTTAGAATTGTAGGCTTGTGCCATCCACATTGGGTTGGTGTGTCAATGGAAATGTTTCTGTGGCCTCTTTTGTCAGCAAAAGGCAGTCTGTGAATCTCACAAGGTGAAAGTGCCTCCTTTGGGAATAAAGACAGTTTTCGCGGAAGACGGATAACGACCTGCTCCACAGATTTTGAAAGCCAGGCTGCGGCTAGCAGCACCTATGATCAGTGAATGCCGTGCCACCCTACAGTCCACTGAGAATAATTGACCATGATATTTTTGTCTTTCTGCATCCATATCAAAAAAGGAAGACATCATGACAATATTCGGCCAGCGTGGAGAGTCGGTAGCGTTTGCTCTAAAAATTAGATTCAGCCAATGGAATTGCGTTATTCAAGACCAACTTGGTGTTTAAAGATACATGTTTTGTAGACAAAGGGAGGGATGTTATGCGTGCTTTATCTTACTTTGCATTAGTTTAGCAGCAATACTCGCACGTCACAAAATAGCATAGAGCTGTTCCCTCCACGTAGAGGTTTTTGTTATTTATTTATTTTAATGGGGAGTGGAAAAGGAGCAAGTAAGTTAGCCGGCTACCATCTGGAGAGGTATCTTTCGATGAATCGCATCTACTGCCCATCTATTGCTGTTCGCTACACTCTGTTGTTCTTGAGGAAATGTAAGTTCACAATCGGCGTTAGCACGATCCATATTCTGAGCAGCTCGCTTATTTGTCTCTTTCTAAGACACGGCTTGCGGTGCCAGTTTGATTTATGGTGAACTGTACTTCTTGATTCGTTAAGTTTGAATTCGCAAGCTGCGCAGATAATGATCTCGTTACACCATTCTACACACGCCGACCTCGCTTAAATTTCAAGATCCTTTAACTTGTCTTAAAATTTTTCGTTTTTAGCCAACATACTCAGAATAAATACTACCTGTTGTATACCCAACTGGGTAACTGCAATGTGTCAGCACTGTCCCTCTGAACAATGGCCAGGTACAAGGATAATTTGTTTAAATTTCGAGAAAGCAATGAACATTGCACTCTCTCCACTGTATCAGTATGATTTAGTTTTATTTGTTACTCTGTGACAGCAATGAGCATTGCCGCCGGTTATCTTGTTTTACTACGATTTGTTTTTATTAATTTTGGAAATTTGATTCCACTTCCTCTAGAGGTATCAGATGGCCGTGGGCTTGCATTAATTCAAAATCTGCCGGTTGGAGTGGCTGGCGGGTCTAGGCGCTTAAGCCTGGAACCGCGAAACCGCTACGGTCGCAGGTTCGAATCCTGCCTCGGGCATGGATGTGTGTGATGTCCTTAGGTTAGTTAGGTTTAAGTAGTTCTAAGTTCTAGAGGACTGATGACCTCAGATGTTACGTCCCATAGTGCTCAGAGCCATTTGAACCATTTTTAATATAAAATTTAACCGCCAGACTAGAAACTTTCACTTTAAAACGTCTTCTAACAAATATTGTCTTACGGCTGTCGTACCCCACATGGCGTAAATTTTAATGAATTAAGTTTACCAATACGCTGGGAAATAAATTATAGTAATGTTAAAGAAATTTATAATCATCACATCGAAATGAAAACTATACAAAACAATGATTGAACCCTTTGTCGAGCTGTTGGAGAAATAGAAATTGAAGAAAATGACGAGACAGATAGCAAAATAAATGAAGGGATAAATGAAACCGACCTGGAGTGCTTTTTTAAAACTAAATACAAGTTTCAGTACGAAGCTACCGATGTGTCTCAGGAACTAAGTTCACAGTTATACTGTGTTACTCGTTTTGATTTTCGGTAGTGCGACAAACACTCGAAAACTGACGGTTGGTTAGCGAACAACGATAAATTTGTTGAGGATTAGTATGTTGATCAAGTAACATACCCGAACGGAAGATATCATTCTGGTTTGATTGCAACTGGAAAGAGAGGTGAGCAGAATATATGCCTAGGTGAACACATGGTCAATGAACAAAGGAAGTTCTTTTCGGATTCCAAGAGATAAGAAAAGACCGAGATGATGTGCTAATGGACTCTGGCTAGGCGAGGTTGGAAACTATGGAAGAGATAAGTCGATGCATTTAGCTGAAATAAATAATAAATAGAGGAATCTAGAGAGGCCGTCATCCACCAAATAGGTAAAATTCATATATAAAGACTAAAAATCGTGTGGTGTGATTTTCATAAATCAATCTAGGGTTTCAAAATTAAGCTTCCAACGTGTCTAAATGAGAACGTTGACAATCAGCGTGTGTTACCAGTTTTGACTTATGTGCGAAACTTTAAAAAGCTACGGGTCGTTAAGCGAGCAAAGAAAACATTCATTTTAGGAATTGTCAGAAGAGGCAGGAAAACAAGTACAGGGACCAGAGAAGTGACTGGAGTGGAAGACGTAATTATGACTGCAATGAAAACGAACAGGAGGTAAGCGGGTCATAGAGCAGCGCGAATAGATGGTAGATGGACCAAGCGAAGACTTCGCGGAAATCCAAGAGACAAGGAGGAAGAAAGATAAATTAGGGTTTAACGTGCCGTCGACATCGTGACTATTATAGACGGGACGGGAGATCTGATGAGGTCGATACCAGGATCTAATGGGAAGTGGGTGGGTAACTTTATAAAACTTATTTTTTTGTATTATGTTTCAAGCCATGTAAGGACCTCGTCAGTATAACACGTTATACCTCTTTTTCTTCAGTCTTCCATAGCACTTTTTCGTTTTCTCAGCACGAGATGTTTTCCTCTTATCTGAGCACTTGACGTAAGTAGTTTTTTTGCTTGTTTTATCTTCCTGGAAACCTTTAGATTTCCTCACTACTAGTCCGAAATTGTCTGTTGAGTAAAGTCTCCTATTCAATTCGCATTTCTTTTTTGTCTTGCCTTCCCACTCATTTTCTTTGTCCGTTTTCCTGTTTTGGAAGAATACGTAGATCTTCTTTGTTAATCTGTCTTCCTTCACTCCCATTAGATGTCCGTAGAGTGCAATACCTCTTCTCCTGGTCTCATCTGTTATCACGGGGCAAAATGAATATATTTCCCTATTTGGTCTCAAAACATAATTGCAGTCTCTGTTCTTGATAGGACCTTCTATTTTTCCCAAGATTCTTTTATCTATCTTTTTCAAATCTTCTAATGCTACTTTTATCCTGGTAAATTTGGAGTTTCTGACCCATAGAAGAATTCTGGTTTTACAAGCGTAATGTAATTCCTTAATTTAACATGTTTAGAAAAGCATTTCCCATTGTATAGGTTTCTTCAATTCATTTATGCTCTTAATTTTTTCGTTTCTGATTTTAATTACTTCTTTTTAACTTTTTATGTTTATATTTCCACGCAAATAGTTAAAGTTGTCTATTTCCTTAAAGTTGCTGTACTTGGGTCTTAAAATGGTAATGTATCCTTTCTTTTCATACGATATTTGTAGACCTTCCTTTTCAGCTGTCTCGTTCAGAAGTTCTAGTCTTTTCTTTGCCTTCTATAGGGTTCCATCTATTACAACAAGATCGTCTGCAAAGGCTATACAATTTATTTTTTCTTTCGATATACCTTCTTTTATGTAGTTATTAACCTTTTTCTTTTCCTTCCTCTATTTTCTATTCACTTACAACTTTTCTCATCATACAGTTGAACAAAACTGGTGACAATCTCTCTCCTTGTCTGTCGTCGTTCTAATTTCCAGGCATTTTCAAATTTTAGTCTTGTTTCTGTTAGTAGTATGGATGTGAACTTATAAGAGTCGATCACCTGTCTGAACATCGCCGTGTAATATTGCCAGCCGGTCAACGATGGTTTCCTCATGATCCGTCTGAGTGTCGGCTATCCATCGTACATTGGTTTTTCGGGTCCCGTTTATGATTTGGGAGATTTTCTTGGTTGAGTTGTTCATTCGTACTATACGCCCATAAAATTTCAAGTGTCTTTTCCGCGCAATGAAACTAAATTGTTCCCACATGGAATTCATTTCTCCTGAACTTTTGCGCGTACAGATACCTTCTTGCATCTTGTCACTAGCAGTTAAGGTTAATATTGAGGTCTCAACTGCGCAGATTGCTTCTGGGAGAACGACTGTTTAATAGTGATGCCGTTTGCCTTTGGTGGAAAGGAATTTCCTGTTATAAATATTCCAGATGATTGTGTAGGGTTTACGCAATTTCTTTTCTGGACCTGTTTTATTACTAACTTTGTCATCGGCAGTGTTCCGGTAATTTCCCCGAAGTACGTGAAGTGAGGGATCTAAGTGCTGTTTCCATAGATATAAGGCATCGCAGGTCTTCGTATCTGGAGTCCAGGTACTGTGTTTCTCATAAAAGTTTTGGAGGTGAGTTTTCTCAACGAGCTCATGAAGCTTCCCGCAGGCATACCTGATTTCATTGTTGCTCATGATTTGCTGCGTCGTCCTCTAATGCAATACATTTGACACTCATTCTTTTACTTTTTGTTATTCCCCGTATTCGTTGACTTTCTAGGTATATTACAACATGCTCAAGATAGCGATACTGCAGGCTATGTCTGTTGTTAGTGTATGATCTCTATCGCTCGAAAAATCTGTTTCCCTGTATGCGGGTGGTCTAGTGGTAAGGAGTTGGCAATGTAAGGGATAAGTCCAATGTTTAAAGCCACCCATGCCGTAAATTGTATAACGATTTTAGGAACTGTGAATGGATTGATGAAGATCTTAAGAAGACCAAAAATTAAATAACACTTCTTCAATTAGATTCAATCAAGAATTGCTAATTTTTAAAGATACCTAGTAGGGCAGTATTATGGTCAGAAAATACCGTCAAAGAATGGCACTGTTAGCGACATGACATTTGCTCATGAACGCTTTGCGGTGAGGAGTTTTTAATCATATAATTTCTCACCAATGATAAAATTTATTTAAAAATCCAAATGTGTTATGCACTTATCATGATAAGTTTTCGGCGAATTTTTATTTTAACAGAAGTAAAAGTAACGGCAGTAGGACCTAGAATGAAACAATACGAATAAGAAAGACATTATACATTTTTGATCTTGTACTTTATCCACATGTGGTCTTGCTTAGTACACAAGTAATAGTTCAAGACTATAGTGAAAACACGGAAATACTGTTGTGGCAGGAAATGGTAAAAGAAACTCACCTAACGACCTGTCTGAAAACGTGCAATAATCAATGAAATTATATAATCATAAGAATATAAACTGACGATTATCTGGGTTGGTGCGAAAACAGATAAGCGGATATGAACAACTGTTTAATTTTGCCCTTGGATATTCCTTTGCTTGAAGATTTACCACAAAGAAATGAAACGGAGTCATTGAACTGCCTTATTAATAACTTTACCACATTTTATTTGGTTTCTAAATGACAAACAACCCAATTTATTGTTACTGACTGTCGCTTAGAATCTTTTCTGAGACTTTTTTCATAGTAAAGTAGTTCGGATTTTCAAAGAAGACACATATGATTAGACCTACTCCTACGTGGTATTGAATCAAAGTAGCTAGAATACTTGTTCATTGTATTAAACATCAATCATCACAACAGAGACGTACGGTTGATAACGCTAGGATTTTGTTGTCAACTTAAAAGTGTAACAGAAATACAGAAAGAACCTTGTATTTTGTCTTCTCAGTTATGCAATAGAAAGTTATCGGATCCCTAGCGTCATTAACTGTGGCGTTACGTTTTCAGGTAGTATACTGGAGACTGCGTTGCCATTGCAGGCGACTTGGTAGCAATCACAAGGCAGATGTCGCTCTTTCTCTGTGGAAAACGTGCTGTGGCTTTAATTGTGGTGGTAGAGTTCAGACTTTCGCACTGCAGGGGCTTCTCATTGACTAGAAACTCCATTCGAACTCACTCACTTGTTTCAAAAAAGGCTCTTTTTATTTTACAGTAACTGCTATGTATTTTATTTATTCCCAACTAGTTACGAGCGTAGCTCGTTATCAGGAGATATCTGCAATACAAAATCAAATAGTCTGGAAAGGATCTATATTATTTAAACCACGTATTATAATTAGTAACCTGAAAAAATTGTCAGCGAATTTAGATACTTACGTTTATTTATTAGCTGAATGTCATATCGGTAAAACCATTTCATCATTGTATGGTACGTGAAGCGTACATATTATCACAGAAGCCATTGGTTCGGGATTATTTTTATTTACTATGTACTGTGCTGCTAGAGCTATCGAAACAAATATGTGTCTCAGGAAATCGTCTTACGTTCAGGTATACTAGTATTTCACAAATATTGGTGTATAAAAAACCTTTTTTGTAAAAGGGAGAAAGTTAATGAAGTTGTCGATATATTTACTACTGTGAGGTACAATCTGCTCTTTTAGCATACTATTTGTCTACTTGGTTAAATGGTAAAGTGTATAAAGTTATTCTAAAATTTATCTTTGTGGTACTCTTTACAGAGGTTTAAAATTTATTCCTGCATCAGCCAAGACGTATTATTTTTCCCCAAAATGGTTACCATATGTGTAGATTGTTTAATAGGGGGATTTACATAGAAATTATGCGCGTACTAGCCTTCGTTTGATATTCTCTTGTTAAACCAAGCAGCTGTTCCTCACAAGGAAAATTATATCCTGTCAAACGTTAATCAGTTAACCTTATCTAGGTATTTCATGGTACGCTCAATAAGTCAGACTAGTTGATCAGCTGGAGCCCATCAGTAATTATTTAACGAAAACAACGCTTTTCACCACTGTTTTACTAACATTTATTATTTGTGTGACTTAGTTCCGGGTTATGAGCCCATTTCTAGCGTTACAGGTAAAGGTGTTAAATTGCACAATGTGACAAACGTAAATAAAGAAAAGAACTTCCAACGATGGAACAAATTAATTGGCGGTACTAAATATACCAAACCATAAACTCACAATCACATCACACGATCAGAGTAAGCTAGAGAACACCGCATTTAGAGCTACCCAGTTTTCTCTTCATTCTTTCTGTTTTGCAAGTGCTACCTTTCGCAAACGCGCTTGGAAAGTTTCCGATACCGAAACACGAGAATGGCGCCTCGAGATATAAATTGCAGAAGGCGGAGACGTAATATAATTGCTGGCGCGGCACGGAGGAATGAGGGTACTGAGTGAAGGTCGTGGGCTGCATTCCACGCACTGACCCACATTCGATAGTCTGCCTGAAGGTGGACAGCATGCTGTGTCAAAACATGTCGCAGCTACTGTAGTTCAAGGGAAGATGCAGAGTTCTTTCTTCTTCTCGCTATGCTTCTCTCTTTTCCTATGACGCTCATCCCTTCAAGGGCGATGCCACCACTCTTGGAGTGTATTGTCAAGATGGGGTACGAAGTCTGGAACAAGTTATCAGGATAAGGACAAATAAAGCTATCATACCAATTATGAAGCCTAATTCAACGCCACCTTGCTCATTCCAACAGCAACGGAGCATATACTTTCCAATACGTGAATTCCTAAAGAGTCATTTCGATTCCTGTTCCGATCATCAATCGTTATATTTTGCATGACAGCCTTATATCAGTATTTGTGAATTCCAATTTACAACTCTAGCCATCTATTAGGAAAAAGTCGCTAAGTGTTCTCATATGACATACTGGATGAGTGTATTCTGGGTAGCATCCGCTCCATTTTAAGAAAACGCTAATTTTCCAGCATCTGAATGTTCGTAATATAGCTCCTGAACTACGTCTTTTACAGTATTATAATTTTGCAAGGATATTCAGAGACACATGTAGATACTGCCTGCAGAGTGTGTTTCGAGTAGAGTTAGTAATAAAGAAATAATAAACTTAAACATCATGCCGGATGATAAAGTTTTACTGCGCATCATTTTAAGCTGAAGCTACTTTTCCAAGCATCCAAATGTCTATAACATCATATCTCACCGAATATGTGTCGTAAAATGATATAATTTTGCAGGTATATTCAGTGATATGTGTGAATACTGTCTTCCAACTGCATTGCGAATAGAACTAATAATAAAGAAACAATAAATTAAAACGTCATGTCTGAAGCTGAAGTTGTACTGCATTAACAGCGAAAATGTAGCAAGTGACAAACTTCTTTCCGGTCATCACTTTGTGGGAGGTCTATGCGAAAAACAGTTTCATAAAGACGTCAAATTATGTTTAAAGGTGTCTGGAAGTCGTTACGTCCTCTCATTCTCATATACTGGATTAATGAATTCCGGGTATTTGCGCGTCGCCAGTTACACTCTCAAGAGAAACACATAATTTCTAATTGTAATACTTATTTTAGTATGTTAAACTTTTGACATAAGAGTATACCTCTGCATGAGTATATTATGAGAGCATCTTCAGATTTTAAATTTGGCCAATAATTACGCAACATATTGAAAATGAAAATGTTGTTGTCCCTGGAAGCCGTTAGATACGAAACCCGTAAGTGGTATTGGGTTCCGAATTAAGCGATGGTCGCTTATTAATATACACTGCCAGCCAATAACTTTCTGTGCCCATTTAGAGGTTCTCAGTTCACTCAAGATTTATTGCTGCAACAGTACATACGGAGTACATGAAATGATGACATTTACAGATGAATAGCGTGAGCGATTCTGCAGTACCAGGTATCGACCGATGCTGAAAAACCCATATAATCTACGTGCTGTAGCATCGACGGGTGGCAATGCAGGAGCTCAGTTGGCATCCAGTCGACCGTACAGATAGTTAATACTGCCCTGGGCTAATTTATGCCACGGCTGCTCGATCTGTTCACGTAGTTCTGTAAGAGTTTTTGGTTGAAAAGTCGCCAAGTCACTTCTCGTCCCATCACGTGATCCACTGGAGACATGTCCAGAGGCCGTTCCGATCAGGGAAGTTCCCTTACGTCTTGCAGAGTACGTTCAATTTCACGAGCAGTGTGGGGACGATCTGTTGGAACAACACATCACATCCCAGTTGCAAGAACGGCAAAAGAACAGATCTAACAGCATTCTGCTCCTAACGACCGCTGGTTAGCGTCCCCTCCAGATACACCAAAGGTGACTAGGAGTTGCAGCTTGTCGCACCCCAGACCATAAGGTATGGGGTGGGGCCATTGTGTCTTGGACGAATGCTCTCTAAGAGACAGCGCTCACCAGGTCTACGTCGTAAGTGCAAACGACCATCACTGGCGTGCAAGCAGAACCTGCTTTCATCGCTGAAGACCGTGAAGCTCATTCCAAGTGATCCTCTGACGACACCAGTCGAACTGTGAATGCCGATGCTGTGGCGTGAGTGGAAGACAGGCTAGAGGTGCGTGTGCCTATAGTCCCACTGCCAACAACCGGTTCACAACAGTTCGTGTTGACACGTCTGGGCTAACAAGACCACTTACAACACTATGTGATCAAAAGTATCCGGACACCTTGCTGAAAATGACTACAATTTCTTGGAGCCCTCCATCGGTAATGTTGGAATTCAATGTAGTGTTGGCCCACCCTTAGCCTTGATGACAGCTTCCACTCTCGCAGACATACGTTCTATCAGGTGCTAGAAGGTTTCTTTAGGAATGGTATACCATTCTTCACGAAGTGTTGCATTGAGGGGAGGTATCGATATCGGTCTGTGAGGCCTGGCATGAAGTCGGCGTTCCAAAACATCCCAAAGGTGTTCTGTGGAATTCAGGTCAGGAGTCTGTGCAGGCCATTCCATTATAGGGATGTTAATGTCGTGTAATCACTCCGCTACAGGCCCTGCATTAAGAACAGGTGCTCGATCGTGCTGAAAGTGGCAATCGCCATCCCTGACTCGCTCTTCAATAGTGGGAAGTGAGAAGATGATTAAAATATCAATGTAGGCCTGTGCTGTGATAGTGCCACGGAAAACAACAAGGGCTGCAAAACCCCTCCATGAAAAACACAACCACACCGGAACACCACCTCCTCCGAATTTTACTGTTGGCACTACACACGCTGGCAGATGATGTTCACCGGGCGTTCCTCATACCCACACCCTGCTATCGGATCGCCACGTTGTGTACCGTGATTCGTCACTCCACAGAACGTTTTTCCACTGTTCAATCATCCAATGTTTAAGCTCTATACATCAAGCGAGTCATTGTTTGGCATTTACCGTCGTTATGTGTGGCTTATGGCCAACCGCTTGACCACGAAATCCAAGTTTTCTCACCTCCCGCCTAACTGTAATAATACTTGCAGTGGATCCTGATGCAGTTTGGAATTCCTGTGTGTTGGTCTAGATAAATGTCTGCCTATTACACATTACGACCCTCTTCAACTGTCGGCGGTCTCTATCAGCCAACAGACGAGGTCGGCCTGTGAGCTTTTGCGCTGTACGTGTACAGACGCACAGACGTATGACACAAGTGACACCCAATCACGTGACCACGTTCGAAGTCCGTGGGTTCCGCGGAGCGTCCCATTCTGCTTTCTCACGATGTCTAATGACTACTAAGGTTTCTGATATAGAGTATCTGGCAGTAGATGGCAGCACAATGTACCTAATATGAAAAACGTATGTTTTTGGGGGTGTCCGGATACTTATGATCACATAGTATATCTCTGCTGTGGTTGCTGTACGGTCTGTCACTGCTGCCCTTACAATACGACGACCCTGGAGACCGTCTGTGCTGAGTGGACATCCAGAACCTCGTCTACTTGTTTGGGAACCTTAAAGAGACCACTGATACCAGCGTCGTTGCGCAACCGACGCAGTAGTCCATCTTGTGGGGTAATTCTCCGAATGGACCATCCCGCTAATTTGAAGGCCACAATCTGACCCTTTTAAAACTCGCTCTCTATGGCATGGTTGCCTGCTTACTTCACACGTCTACACTACACTGAGCGTTCTGGCTTTGAGCATTCCCTATTAAAGGGTTAGAAACAGATGCCGCACTGGTAGCTATTCTATTACGCTATCTACGAGCTTTCAGCATGCTGGAATATCTGTGGGTCAGCAACTTCTGTTAATCAGTCCAAAGTTGCAAATCTCACTTCATTTATTCAGTTGGAGATAGTTTCAGCCGGGGCCGGGGTCTGTTTTCAGACCATCGTAACATAGTCACAAACGGTATTTGCGAAAATGGAAAAGCCATGTTTGAACATTTTTGACATGGTTTTTGCATTTTCGGAAAGACCATGTTTGACTACGTTACGATGATCTGAAAATGGGTCCCCGCCCGAAACTAGTCATTGACTGAATAAAAAAAAGTGGAATTTGCAACTTTGGGCTCGTTTCTCGGTATACTACGCTATGATGTCGTTGAAACCAATATCAGTACATCTACAATCCCCCAGATGGTACATGACGTCATCGTATCAAACTACGGGTGAGCTAATTTTTTTTCTAAATTGTACAGGTCACTGCTTTTTCCCTAATGACGTATCTGTCGAATAGACCATCTACAGGGTGAAACAGCTATGACAGGCCACACCAAATACATCCGCAATAAATAAATACAGGGAGTCCCAGGAGAAATGGTAAATATTTGGAAATATGACAGGAATCATCATTCGAAGCAAAACAAAAAAAATCTAGTAAACATGGGCTCTAAAATACATCCCTTAAAGAGCTATAGCACCTCATCTTCGATACTGTGAAACAAATCTATTGCAAGCTCTTTACTTTCCCTAATTTGGGAAGAGGCATTATGAACTAAACCAAGAAAAGATCGTCTAGTAAACATGGGCAGTAACACTGATATCTTTGGAGCAATGAACACTTGTTCAGTAGAAGAGATGTGTTTCACTATGGCGAAGATGAACCACAGCTCATAGCTCTTAAGGTATGCACTTTAGAGCCTATGTTCACTATGATTTTCTGCTTCGAGTGATCATTCCTGATGATGATGACGTTTGGTTTGTGGGGCGCACAACTGGTCGATTATCAGCGCCCGTACAAGTTCCCAACCTTTGTTCAGTCCAAACTTGCCACTTTCAGGAATGATGATGAAAGGATGAGGACAACAAAAACACCTGGTCATCTCGAGGTAGGTGAAAATCCCTGACCCCGCCAGGAATCGAACCCAGGACCCCGTGCTCGGGAAGCGAGAACGCGACCGCAAGACCACGAGCTGCGGACCTCTTCGAATGATCGTTACTGTCGATCCCTGAATACTGACCATTCCTCTTGGGACACGCTACATATCGAGGTGCCGGTATAGTGGACAATATTGCTAATTTTCTGACGGACAGGAGTCATGTTTAACGTTTACAACTAACTGCGGAAATATGACACCGGATTTTTCTTTTAATGGAACTAAATCATTTCTTTTGTTATATCTGAAAGATCCTTCGAAAAGGACTTCAAGGAAATGATATGGTGCGGTTGGTCCCGGAGGAGGTTCGAGTCCTCCCTCGGACATGGGTGTGTGTGTTTGTCCTCAGGATAATTTAGGTTAAGTAGTGTGTAAGCTTAGGGACTGATGACCTTAGCAGTTAAGTCCCATAAGATTTCACACATATTTCAACATTTTTGAAATGATATGTGTAAAACTGGGTCAAATAGTAACGTGATAAAACGCCGAAAACCACTGTCCTGCCATCTGTCTTCGCGTACCAACGTAAGATAACACGTAACTCAGGTATGGGTCATGTGTTTACCTGTGTGCTCTGCTATAGTGTCGGGCTTGATAGTCTAAAGGTAAAGTGCGAGCGTGGAAGAAACCGTAAGGTCGAGGGATCGAACACTGGCCGGACCGCAGGTTTTCTCAGTCTGCGTTTACGCTGGGCTTCGCCACTCGCTGATGTGCAAATACGCCAACAGCGCCACATGTTTCTGATTCCACGTTAAACTGCAGGTCTTCTTTCCCCAGCAGGATTGCTGAGTTTACGGACCCGCAAGTCGCCGAAGCAGCGTCGAATTGAAAAAACTTGCAAACAGGCGCTTGAGCATCCCTCGTGAGGGACTGCCAGCCCTTCGTTCCGTACGAACGTACTGTGCTGTTGTAACGGTCAGACAGTTATTTCGTAAAGCTGTTCATATTTTGTAATATATACGACAGTCGACATAGTGGATATGGTTTTCGTTTACGGCAGATTTTGCCAAACTGTTAGCGTAGTGATGGTGTTGTATGTTGACAGGTATCTTAATCGCGTAACCCCTCGCGACCTGTCTTTTTAAATGTTATAAAAATAGTCAATAAACTGGACGTGTGAAAAATAAAATACGGCAACGAAAAGGAACGGCATCTGATGCAACAAAAATTTCAGCAGTGACGATATACAACCCACGTTTCAATACTAGGCAGCCTATTCTGGGAGTGGAATTAGCCAAAGGAAAGGGAGTTGAGAGAAGCCAATTGGATACGATATAATGACTGTTGGGGTGCTCGTTTCACATTTTATTGATAGGCTCCGGGTGTCTTTCGAAAAAAGTTTAAATGTTACAGGACACTTATTAGTTATACAGTAGTGACAATTTTAACCCTGCCTCGCTAATGAAAGCTCGGCTGGCGGTCATTATTTCACAGTGTAGTAGTTTTGGACGTTAATCCGAATCCTAAACGAGTCAAAGAAAGTTTCTGGGTAAATGAGCAGAGGAATACGCCGAGTGCCGTGCGGTCTAGGGCGCTGCAGTGACGACCTGTGCGGCTGGTCCCTCGGGCATGGGTATGTGTCTTTGTCCTTAGGATAATTTAGGTTAAGTAGAGTGTAAGCTTAGGGACTGATGGCCTTAGCAGTTAAGTCTCATAAGATTAAAAAAAATACGCCGAGTTCTTTCTCTCGCAACCAAATTTCGCAGAGGGGTATCGATTCTGACCGCGGGCGAGGGTGGGACTTCATGTAGCGCAACGATAGGTATTGGGAAGAGAATGAAGGGACATTTCATTGTCCATAATTGGTGCCAGCATTGTTTCATAGAGAAATATTTCTTACCAAACTTGTGTGTTAATTCTACTGCTCTATAATAATTAAGCAAATGAACAACTTAAATCTTCGATTTCTGGTGTTACGCAATTAATTGGAAGTCGCAACGCACCACATTTGCAGATACAACGTCCTATAATCATTTTATTACACACATAAAAAAGTTTCCATCATCACGGTTCCGAGAGTTCCGGAAGCTCTACAGAAAATTGGAATAGAGGTAAACATCATTTGCGCCCCTTTTATTGCTCATGAAAACCACACATTGTATGTTGTACTATCATACAGCGAGACGTTTAGAGGTGGTGGCCAGATTGCTGTACACACCAATATATCTAATACACAGTAGCACGTCCTGTTGCATTGATGCATGCCTGTATTCGTCGTGGCATACTATCCCCAAATTCATCAAGGCGCTGGTTTTCCAGATTGTCCCATTCAACGGTGATTCGGCATAGATCCCTCAGAGGGGTTGATGGGTCACGTCGTCCATAAACAGCGCTTTTCAATCTATCACAGGCATGTCCGACACGGTTCATGTCTGGAGAACATGCTGGCCACTCTAGTCGAGCGATGTCGTTATCCTGAAGGAAGTCATGCACAAATTGTGCACAATGGGGGTGCGAATTGTCGTCCACGAAGTCTAATGCCTCGCCAATATACTGTCGATATGGTTGCACTATCGGTCGCAGGATGGCATTCACGTATCGTACGGCCGTTACGGCGCCTTCTATGGCCACCAGCGGCATACGATGGCTCCACATAATGCCACCCCAAAACATCAGGGGATCTCCACCTAGCTGCACTCTCTCAACTGTGTGTCTAAGGCGTTCAGCCTGACCAGGTTCCCTTCAAACACGTCTCCAACGACTGTCTGGTAGAAGCATATGCGACATTCATGGGTGAAGAGAAAATGATGCCAATCCTGGGCGGTCAATTCGGCATGTTTTTGGGCCAATCTGTACCGAGCTGCATGGTGTCGTGGTGCAAAGATGGACATCGGAAGTGAAGTTGCCCATCATGCACCCTATTGCGCACAGTTCGACATCCTGTGGCTACACGAAAAGCATTATTCAACATGGTAGTGTTGCTGTCAGGGTTCCTCCGAGCCATAATCCATAGGTAGCGGTCATCCACCGCAGTTGTAGCTCTTGGGCGGCCTGAGCGAGGTATGTCGTCGGCAGTTCCTGTCTCTCTGTATCTCCTCCATGTCTGAACAACATCGCTTTGTTGACTCTGAGACGTCTGGAGATCCCTTCCTGGCACAAGGTAACAAAGCGGACGCGATCGAACCACGGTATTGAGCGTCTAGGCATGGTTTAACTACAGACAACACTAGTCGTGTAGCTCGTTCCTGGTGGAATGACTGGAACTGATCGGCTGTCGGACCCCTCCGTCTAAAAGGCGCTGCTCATGCATGGTTGTTTACATCTTTGGGCGGATTTCTCTGAACAGTCAAAGGGGATTGTGTCTGTGATACAATATCTACAGTCAACGTGTATTTTCAGGAGTTCTGCGAACTGCCGTGATGGAAAACTTTTTTTGATGTGTGTATTAAAATTATTAAAAAAACTTGATTAATCGATACTATTTAATTCAATTCAATTCGCGCCATAGATTTCGAGATTATACAATTTCGTTTTTCGATGTGTTTTTGGCAGTCCAATTCAACACTGAAGTACATAAGTGATCCAAAACAAAATCACATCGAAAATCAATAAAACTACTGTAAACATAAAATATGATAAAACACACTTTGAGAAAAAAGAAATCGTTGGGTGTGACGTATATGTACAGATAAACAAATGATTACATTTTCAGAAAAAATGGATGATTTATTCAAGAGAAAGAGCTTCACAAATGAAGCAAGTGAATAACGTATTTGCCAAGCATGTCACAATTTTGCAATCGTGTGCACTTTCGGACAGGTTGCCTTTATTTTGGTTATGCTTTTATTTTCATGTCATACAAAGCTATTTTTGGTTTTGATTCATAAGTCTTATTCTTCCAGTCCCTGCTCCACTAAAATCTAATTCCACATAGACTCTCTGATACACTGATGGTGTAACACTTCTTTTTATCAACAGCTTATCTCTCTTAAGTGGTAGCAGTATTTTCATCATACTTCGCATGTGAGTTATGGATGTTACTGATGTGGGCACAAACGAAATTAACTTCCTTATTGAAGAGTATGAATGTATTTAATCGGGAATTAGAAAACGACCACTGACGAAATACGACGGATCGGAAAATACGAGGGGCATTCCATAAGTCATGGAAATTATTATATAACGTGCGAAAATGTGCCGTCACTATAATCTCAGAAAATACTTCCGATAGCACGCGACAAACAGTATCCAATACCGAATTCAGCCTCCAAATTGTGACCGCATGCCAGGGTGGCTCGGTACCAGTGCCTGAAACGTTCAGCGTGAGCTTGGCCGTGGAATGGCGAGAATACGGGACAATTCCCATTCTCGCTGGTAGCAATGCTACTCAGTGTATGTGGAACTATAAGCAGCTATAGGGGAGAGTGCATTGCCTTATCAAACAGTTGCATGTTGGGTCGAGGTTTTCCGACACGGATACGCAGCAACGACAGACTCGCCGCGATTTGGATGGTTCACGTCTGTCCGTACTGATCTGTCTATGACTGTTGTTGAACAGCGTTTAACAGAATACCAACGTTGGACTGAGCAGGAATTAATGACATGAACAGGTTTGTCGAGAGCAACAGTTTTCCGCACTTTATGGCAGAACCTGAAAGTGGACAGAAAGTGTTTCAAATCAGTACCTCATCAGTTAACCGAGGTTCAGAAGTGGATGGGATGCAAGATTAGCCGTATCAACCAGGAACTATTTGAGTGGGAAGAGAATGACATGCTCAACCGCATTATTGAGACTGATGAAACATGGGCACGAGTGTATCCACGATAATTGAAGGCCTAGTCAGCAAAATGGCGTTGTCCAAGTTCACCTCGACGACACAAGGTGGGACAGAATCCATAACCAACAAATGTCATGCTCATTCTAGCGTAAGATAACCACGATTCTGAAGTGTTACACTGTTAGGGGCGGCCACACCCTCAGTGTCCAACATTACCGCAACTTTATGCTGCACCATCTGAAACGTACTATTGGGTGGAAACGTCTAGCATTGCAGGATAACGCAATCATACTCCGAGATAATGCTTCAGCCCATACCGCAGAAGCCATCAAGAATCGTGTACAGTGATGTGGGTGGGAAATCCTTCACCCGCCCAGCCTATTCGCCAGATCTCATTCCGTATCACTTCGACCTCATTCCACAATTGAAGAAGCCATTGCGTGGGAGGTGCTTTACAAACAGGGCAGATATCCTCGTGGCATTTCGGCGACAGGTGGCACACATTGCTGGCAATGACAATGGCATTCATCGCCTTCCCCAACGTTGGCAACACTGTATGTATCCACTTGGAGACTATTTTGTAGGACTGTAGATGGTCTTGATTTATTTTTGTTTCATTTGTACTATTTCACAGTACATTTACACACGGTTCCATTGCGTGTGTTTCATTTCAAGCTTTGCCGTGGCGTCATTTACTGGAATATTATTTAATATTGGCATTCAGATACACACTGCCTTACCGGTTCACTGCACATCCTTGAATTCCCTTGTTGTCGCATTATCGCAAGATATACTGTAGTTGCCATGACTTATGAAATAACCTTCGTATATAATATAAAGCCATGTTGCCGCATTGTTCAACGTTGTACACTATACAGCGATATTAGTTAAAACAGAATTAAAGACTCCTGAACCCGTATTTGGGAGACTATGAATATTATTCTCTCTGCAAGCAGCAAGAGCACTTCCTTTACAAAACCTGTAGAGCACTAAACGGATATACTGTCTCTACGTTTGGCGCCATATATGGTTCATATCATAACAAGATTTTATTTAACTCGGATCAAGCTGTCACATGTAAATGCGCAACAAATGTCGGATCTACAACTTGCAGCATGAATTGCATATTTAATATCAGATCAAATAATAAACAAATGTGTTCTCACATTTATTACAGGAACAGAGTTTAACATTTCACAGAAAATTTGAGCTTTATGAACAAGACGTCTGCCCGTTCAAGAAACTTTTACCTCATAGTCGATCATCAATTGGGTTGGCTAAAGTAGTTGTGTGTATAGTAAAGGAATTTGATCGACTTTAACGAGGTGGGTTTGTCTGAAACGAGCGAGCAGCAGCAAAGACGCATGGAAAAATACACTCCAGGACAAACGAAACGACGCCCCATGAAGGAATTGTCCGAATGGGGCAGAAATCGGTAGATGTGAAGTAAATGTACAGACAAACAAATTATTACAGTTTCATAAAAATGGAATGATTTATTCAGGAGAAAGAGCCTCACAAATTTAGTAAGTCAATAATGCGGTGGTTCTCCTCTGGGTCTTATGCAAGATTATTCGGCTTGACCATGATTGATAGAATTGTTAAATGTTCTCCTGAGGGATGTTGTGCCGAAACCAGTCAGATTGGCGCGTCAGATCGTCATAATCCCGAGCTGGTTGAAGGACGCTGCCCACAAGGCTACAAACGTTCTTAAGTGGGCAGAGATCCGACGGCCATGCTGGCTAAGGGACACTTACATCACTGCAATAAGCCGACTGTATTCTACACTTCGTTTTGTTGGCCATCATGGCAAGCCATGCTGGGCTTAAATTTCAGCAAGATAATCCCCGCCTGCACACAGTGACATTTTCCACTGCTTGTCTTTGTGCTTGCCAAAACTATCTTCGTCAGCAAGTCTTCGGATCTCTCCCCAATTGAGAAATTTTGAAGCATTATGGGCAGGGCCCTCCAACATCTCGGGATTTTGACAATCTAACTCGCCATTTGGACATAATTTGACACAATATCCCTGAGGAGGACATCCAACAATTTTATCAATCAAAGGCAAGCCGAATAACTTCTTGCAAAAAGGCCAGAGGTGGACAAACGCATTGTTGGCTTGCTCAATTTGTGAAGCTCTTTCTCTTAAATAAAGTATTCAGATTTTCTGAAATTATAATTATTTATTGTACGTGTACATGACATCTACCAATTTCTGTCCCATTCAGATAATTCCTGCGTGGTACATCGTCTTTTTCCCTTAAAGTTTATAATTATTGATGGCTTTGGACCAGATGTTCAACGACTACAGTTTCTGGGAGGAAGGAAGGAAAATTAGGGTTTAACATCCGATCGACAACGAGATTCATTAGAGACGGAGCACAAGCTCGAATTGGTTAACGATTGGGAATTAAATCGGCTGTGCCTTTTAAAGGAACCATCTCGGCATTTGCCTTGAGCGATTAAGATAAATCAAGGAAAACCTACATCTGGATGGTCGGACGTGGATTTGAACTGTCGTCCTGCCGAATACGAGTTTAGTGTATTAATCAATAGGCGATCTCTCTCGGTACAGGTTTCAGAATGTCCCTGCCTGTGTACAGTGTTGATGGGACATCTGAAGTTAGCCGCCTTCCTACTTCTCAGTCATTCCTGATTTCGAGCAGATCTTAGCATCCTTTCTTGGAGGGTGTGTGGCGAATACAGTCAGCTATCCATCAGTTTCAGACATTGACTAGCAACCGCTATTGTGTTTAAATCAGTTTACGGGAAAGCTTCTTAGACTGAATGCGTGGATTTCAATAGAACTCAGAGCTTAAGACGGGCTTAAATCTGAAGATGGGGCATCAAGGCGTTCTGTGTTACATCGCTCCACTAAACCAATCCCTTGTAACATTGCGTTCTACTTCTGATGACTAGGAAACTAGGTAAAGTTGAGCTGCTTCAGGACATCTTTTTATTTCCATTTCACTGCCTGATGACAAAACAATGACTGATTCATCCAAATGAGACAGCTGATTGGCCGTGATGACTGCTTGCTGAAGAGAGTGATGAATGTATTAACTGTGGTGTGTCTGCTTTCACTTAAGCTTTGGACTAAAATCCTTACCATATAAATGCAAGATGCAGTGATATTCTGATCCGAATAGCAAATCACACTGATTCACTGTCAATGACTTTTAAGCAGTTATCTCGTACGATTGTGGCACCCGTGCCGCAGAAATTCGTGAACGGCAGAACTACCGTTACGGCCAACACAAAGGGTGTGGCATCTGGCATCCGCCGACGAGCAGATTTACCTTTAGGAAGAACGTCTGGCAAGAATGTGATGTGCATATAAAGCAATGTGAGGTGGGCAACGGTACCGTACAGACGCATGTA
Organism: Schistocerca gregaria; assembly: GCF_023897955.1. Taxonomy (NCBI): domain Eukaryota; kingdom Metazoa; phylum Arthropoda; class Insecta; order Orthoptera; family Acrididae; genus Schistocerca; species Schistocerca gregaria. The sequence continues at coordinate 470,276,689 of NC_064931.1, forward strand.
GCGGAGTCTGATTCTGCAAACCGCGGACCACAGGGACCAACCCCTACGGGAGATCACCACCAACGCGTACGGAAGCTGGTTTCGTACTCCTTTCGTTTTAACTTTCATTTGGTGATATCCCCGAAGCACACGGCTCCTCCCGATCGCGAAGAAAGCTCGCTTCGCTCCCGTCACACGCCCACTGTTCTGCCATGGTCACGCTATCGGACGACGCACTCGTTGAGGAGTGTATAACCCCCTTGGATCAGTGTTCGGGAGAAACTATTCTGCAACCACCATTACCACGATTGCCATTTAATAGACACTGCAATCATTTTTCCTTTTGTCAGTTGTTCTCTTACTCATTTGTGCTGAATAAATTTATTTATGGCAAGCGCGTACTTTATGAATTTTGACTTTCCGCTCGTGAGACAAGAAGATGAGTAAAACCCCTGTCGAATCCACGTGGCAGATTAACAATTGTTGGTGTGGTACACCGTCACTTACAGGGTTCACACACTCGTTTAGCCAAATGCTGCGCTGGTTCCCAGCCTCTGAGTTAGAAAATAAGATAAACAAACATTTAAATACAATAATGCACAGAACAAAGCTTAAACGATTCATAGGCAGATGGCGCAGACGACTTCTCTCCTCCTGGTTAACTGACGACTGTGGCAATGGGAGGGTATCTGGTCACAAAGTTAAAATTAAAGAAATTTTCAAATCATGAAAACAGCGGAACCTATACGACCTGATGAACGATATGAAAGGCACACAACCAAAATATAGCGTCCTCATCAACAAAATCGAAATCACACTTGCCAATTTAAATCATTTTTATCTGTTCCTAATTAACTGAAACGTGAAACAGTGAAACCCACAAGACAACGATCACTTTCTGAATGGTATATAACAGGAGCAATCTCGCAATGTCTAATAACTTAAACATAGACCTATCGAATGCTAAGAGTTGCTCTACGACGAACTTTTGTAACTGTCGGTCGGCGGAACACTGTGTCCGTTACGCTTATAACATCTCGTTGACTTTGTATAAAACTGTCACATGAGACACAGGGACAAGTGGCAGTAGTCTCACGAACATCCCAGCATACACATCAAAGATGAAGTAATAAAAACAAAATAAAACATATGGAAATCAATCAACAGAACAGTAGTGTGTACTGGGTACCGTGATAAAAATAATAAGTAATCTACATTTTGTATAATTTGTGTTGTTTCATATGGTGGTGTCTTCTTGATTGGACGAGTTACAGGTGGTAGACAAAAATATGGAAACATCACAAACACAACACATTACGTTTAAAGGCTTTTATTGACGTTAGGCAAATTTTGGAATTGAAATGTATCAATGATAACAGGTGAAAATCTATGCCAGACTGGAACTCGAACCAACATACTCCAAGAAAATGAACGACACACAACGAAGAAGTTAAGCAAATTGACCACAAACTGATATTCATACAAGTATTACGGAAAACGCCAAATTGCAACTTTTTCGGCCGGTGGGTGATGAATGTATGACACTGCAGCGCAGCTTCACTGCACAGCTGGTAAGGTTATTAAACAGGGGACATGTCGATGACAGGGCATAAAAGCCTTAGCAAATTCCATTCGCTGTACTCACTTGGACAGTAACAATGCATAGCAGATGGTTGCATGAATAATATGCGCAAATGTCTGCATTTGAAAGAGAACATCCACATGGGTCCATAGAAGCCGGTTGGAGTAATCGGCGAATCACTCTGCATGTTAATACGCATTATGCCACTATTCGACAACGTTGACAGGGATCGATGAGTCATGGCCGAACAGAGCGTTAAGAAGGAAGCGGTTGACCTAGAGATATGACAGAACAATTACCGAACAGTAGTCAGAGAGGCGCTCAAGAGCCCCAGGTTCATTATCATCGATCCAACGTGCAATTGGTGCTTCAGTAACCACAAGGACTATTAATAGACGGCTCACAGAAAGGAGGCTGAACTCACGGCACCCCTTGCGCCGATTACCATTGACCTTTGTGCACGAACAAACTTGTTTGCAATGGTGCCTGGTACATTAGGCCTGGAATCTCATTGAATAGGGTAGAATTGTCCTCAGTGGTGAGCACCGCTTCGAAATGAGCCCCGATGACTGGCGAAGACGTTACTGGAGACGCCTCGGAGAGAGATGGGATACCAACCTGACTGTCGCCTGTCAAACGACCTGACAACCAAAAGTGCTGGTCTGTGGTGACATGTCATTTTATAGCATGATCCCTTTGGTTGTCATCCGCGACATACTATCAGCACAGCTGTAGGTCGACAATATTCTACGTCCCGATTTGTTGGCCTTCATTGCAAGCCATCCTGGGCTTATGTTTCAGCAAGATAATGCTCAACCGCACACGCCTAGAGTTTCTACCGCTTGTCTTCGTGCTTGCCAAATCCTACCTTTGGCACAAAGATTGTTGTATCTCTCCTCAACTGAGAGCGTTTGGAGCATTATAGGCAGGGTCCTCCAACGAAATCGGTATTTTGACGATCTTAGCGCCAGTTGGACAGAAAATGGTACGATATCCCTCAGGAGGACACCCAATAACTTTGTCAATCAATGCTAAGTCGAATAACTGCTGGCATAAGGGTCAGAGGTGGACCGGCCAGAGGTGGACCAATGCAATATTGACATGATCAATTTGTGAAGCTCTTTCTCTTGAATAAATCATTCAGTTGTTCAGAAATGGTAATCATTAACGACGGACAACGTTCCTATTTTTCAGTGTGGATGCCCGCCATGTCCGATCTCCTCTATGGGAATCAGTGACTGCTAGCAAGGGGTTTATGGGTAGGTGTCGCTACGTCAGTAATGAGTCACAGGCTGGGAATTTGAGGGGGAGGGGCTCAGTGCTCGGATGCAGACGCGGTCTCCGCGATACTCGTATAAAGCGGAAAATCTGGGCTCGTGTCCCTGTCCGGCACAGATTTTCACCTGTTACCATTGATACATTTCAATGTCAAAATGCGGTTAATGCTATTAAAAACCTTTGAATGATTAGTGATATGGCCAATGGAACGCACTAGGTGCTTGTTCTTTCAGACAGCGGGTACTTTGTAGGTTTTCTCCGTAAAGCTACAGTTTTCTGTTGCGGGTGCCACTTGCCGAAATCGAGGGTCTTTGAGAGACCCCTAATTGTTGTATTGGCGCATCTGTCAATGTTGCTCCATTCCGAAATCACGCCACAGGGGGGCGTTAAACAGTAAACCTGACAAAGTGTACGCACCTATTGTAGAATGATTCTCACCGGTCCCTACTGGTTCCAGCCTGTACACGAGGGCAAAAATTGTAGTCACGCTGCGTACCAAACAGGTGCGATCAGGTTTAGTGAGGATGCAGCACCAAAGTGTCCTTAGACAGAGGTTGAAACGTCCGTGGGTGTCAGCAGCGTCAAAGGTTGTCAAGAACATCATCGTGTAGCTCATTACAATTAGAACCGCCGTTTTCGATCGCGAAATTTGCGGGAATCAACGCCACAAGGAAAGGGGTGGTTTCATTGACACCATTTATGCCATCATATCAAGCCTTTTCGTGTCGATTCTGTGCAGTGGTGTATCTCAAATCTTTTCCTTGGTCACCCATGAGAAAACCACGTGATTTCAACGCTGGATATCGCCGTTCTGACCTCCATCACAGAGGCGTCAAAAGAAGGAGTGACATGTGGGTAGGAGGGGTTGTGACGACCGTGACATCTTGTGATCGGTCAATGGCGATATTAGGCAGAATTTTGAAGAAATTTCGTGCGAATGTGACATCATTAACCCACCTTACACGTCACATGAGCTTCTGAGCTCTGGCCTTTTTTCCCCATGTGTCGTCACCATGTTGTCTGAAGCGCCGTCGACGCACAGGATGATGTTGCAGGCCGCCTTGATTTTCCGTCGTTACAGAGGGAGGTTAAAGGTACATTTGAGCCAAATTTCAAACTGCTGTATAGGGATGCAAGGCAATTACGGGGGGCTCCGAAAAAATAATCCTTCAATTCTGATACGCTAGTAGCCCCACTATGAGGATGCAGATCAGATTTACTATAAATACAGGCTATAACGCTCGTGAGCTGTAGTTGCCTTTGAGATTAGATGTGGCGAGTTTATAATAGTCAAGAAAGCCTTTAAGGCGACAAACACGCCATTATCAACATCTTACTGTGTTTTATCGAGGTCGTGCAATAGGACTGGAGAATCTGGGTGTTCCTTCTAGGATAATGCAGAAAGACTTGGCAGGAATGTAGCCATTGTTCATGATTGGTGGCAGCGACTGTCACGAGAAAGTCACGGTCAAGTGGCACTATCGAGAGGGAAGACTATAGTGTTCGGCGTATGGCTCTGGTGGATCGTACTGCTTCTGCAGCAGCATTCGGAGCAACAGTTGGCACCACAGTGTCACAGAAAACTGTTACAAGTCGTTTAGTCTAAGGACAGCTCCGAGCCAGTCGCCCTGTAGCGCGCATTCCACTGACCACAAACCACCGCCATTTGCGACTTCAGTGGTGTCTAGAGAGAGCTCACTAGAGGGCAGGGAGGAGATCTGTTGTGTTTTCTGGTGAAGTCTGGTTCTGCCTAAGTGCCAGTGATGGCCGTATTTTGGTTAGAAGGAGGCCAGCTTACGGCCTGCATACCAACCTGTCTGCCTGCTAGACACACTGGACATCTGGATGGTCCGCGGTGCGATAACACACTCGTTTTTATCCCACGCCACCGGACTACAAATTTGTACGCCAATCTGGTGATTCGACCAGTTGTTTTGCCATTTATGAATAGCATTCCAGGGGATGTTTTTCTAGAGGATAGCGCTCGCCTACAGATCGCTGTTGTAGTCCAACCTGCTCTACAGAATATATATATATGTTGCCTTGTCCTGCTCGATCACTAGATCTGCCTGAAATCGGCCACGTATGGGACATTACGACAACTCCAGTGTCATCCAGAAACAGCATTAATTGTTCCTGTTATGATCGACCACGGCCAACAGTCGTGGTAACACTTGTTACCTACACCAATGTAGTCCTGAAATTTCATTACCCTACATTAATTATAATTTGATGCAGCGTTATTTCTTCTGTCAGTGTAAATATAACAACACAATATGATACCTAATAGGATGTAGAAAAAGCCTTGGCATTCATTACAGCTTCCAATTGTCCCGAAATAGATAAATACAGGTCCTGTGTGGTTTTTAAGGAAATCCTATACTGTACGTCCTGCAAAACAGTGGAAGTTAAGGTAAGTATAATGGAGGTGTATAGCGATCACGCAGGCTTCTCTCGAAAGTAAAACAATAAAGGCACAATAGTATTAAGATCCGGGGACTGTTGTGGCCAGGAAGATGGTACAATTCATCCTCATGCTCGTAAAGCCAGACCTTCACGACGTCAGCTATGTGGAGAAGGGCCCTGTCCTCTTGTAGAGTGGTATCACCACTGGGAACAAAAATTATACCATGGGCTCGAGCTGATCAACCAAAAGGGTAACATAATCATTGGTAGTATTGCGACCTTGCAGATTAACCATGGAGCTCAAGTTGTAATACGATACGGCTGCCCGATCACCACCAAAACGCCGTCCTGTTTCACGTCTGGGCCGTAAATGCGGCCAGAAGATGTAAAGGTTGTGTAACAACACTCATCCGACCAAATTACACTTTTCCATTGCTCCATAGTCCAGGTTTTATGGCTTCGGCACCACGTTTTTATGTTATGGAAATTTGCATGACTGATGAGTGGTTTTGGAATTCCTGCTCACCCTACATTTTCCTGCTTGTGAACCACCCTTCTTGCTGTTTTGGTGCCACCAGCGTTCGTGTGGGTATTATTCAGTTCTGCAATGACTTTTGCAGCTATCGTCCTCTTATTTTTCGTCACAGTCCTCTTCAGTGGTCGTATATCACGATCACTCTACACAAACTTCCGTCCGCGTTGTGACTCAGCGGATGACGTTTGCCTACTTTCCATGTATATCCGAAATGGTGCCTCTTTCAGCATCAGCCACTTGGTTTCCCTTGGTTACTGAAGCACCCATGGTATGAGCACCAACAATTTGTCCACGTTGGAATTAAATTGGCTCCGACATAATACACTCACAACTACACAAAACATATGTCATGTTGAGACAGATCATGTCTGTAGAGTTTAAGGACAAAGTGTTTTTGGTGGGGACGGTCTTTAGCCACTGGAAAAGCAAACAGTAGCGGAACACTACAGGAGTCAAGTAGAGACCATCACTTCCCGAGCGAAGAGCTCAAGGATTCGATTCCCGGCGGGGTCAGGAATTTTCTCTGCCTCGTGATGACTGGGTGTTGTGTGATGTCCTTAGGTTAGTTAGGTTTAAGTAGTTCTAAGTTCTAGGGGACTGATGACCATAGATGTTAAGTTCCATAGTGCTCAGAGCCATTTGAACCATTTTGAAGAGCTCAAGGGAGTGAATCTGTACACTTCATGGCAAGTTCTGGAAGAAGGTAGGAGTGTCTAGAATAACGTGGGAGATTCAGTCATATAGGTGATTGTTTCTGGACGTTGAAAGGCCACTATAATAATTAAACTTTTGAAGGGATTTATATTTCGAGAGGCCTAAATGTGCTCCTCAGTTGTTGTTGTTGTTGTGGTCTTCAGTCCTGAGACTGGTTTGATGCAGCTCTCCATGCTACTCTATCCTGTACAAGCTTCTTCATCTCTCAGTACTTGCTGCAACCTACATCCTTCTGAATCTCCTTAGTGTATTCATCTCTTGGTCTCCCTCTACGATTTTTACCCTCCACGCTGCCCTCCAATGCTAAATTTGTGATCCCTTGATGCCTCAAAACATGTCCTACCAACCGGTCCTTCTTCTAGTCAAGTTGTGCCACAAACTCCTCATCTCCCCAATTCTATTCAATACCTCCTCATTAGTTATCTGATCTACCCATCTAATCTTCAGCATTCTTCTGTAGCACCACATTTCGAAAGCTTCTATTCTCTTCTTGTCCAAACTACACTCCTGGACATGGAAAAAAGAACACATTGACGCCGGTGTGTCAGACCCACCATACTTGCTCCGGACACTGCGAGAGGGCTGTACAAGCAATGATCACACGCACGGCACAGCGGACACACCAGGAACCGCGGTATTGGCCGTCGAATGGCGCTAGCTACGCAGCATTTGTGCACCGCCGCCGTCAGTGTCAGCCAGTTTGCCGTGGCATACGGAGCTCCATCGCAGTCTTTAACACTGGTAGCATGCCGCGACTGCGTGGACGTGAACCGTATGTGCAATTGACGGACTTTGAGCGAGGGCGTATAGTGGGCATGCGGGAGGCCGGGTGGACGTACCGCCGAATTGCTCAACACGTGGGGCGTGAGGTCTCCACAGTACATCGATGTTGTCACCAGTGGTCGGCGGAAGGTGCACGTGCCCGTCGACCTGGGACCGGACCGCAGCGACCCACGGATGCACGCCAAGACCGTAGGATCCTACGCAGTGCCGTAGGGGACCGCACCGCCACTTCCCAGCAAATTAGGGACACTGTTGCTCCTGGGGTATCGGCGAGGACCATTCGCAACCGTCTCCATGAAGCTGGGCTACGGTCCCGCACACCGTTAGGCCGTCTTCCGCTCAAGCCCCAACATCGTGCAGCCCGCCTCCAGTGGTGTCGCGACAGGCGTTAATGGAGGGACGAATGGAGACGTGTCGTCTTCAGCGATGAGAGTCGCTTCTGCCTTGGTGCCAAAGATGGTCGTATGCGTGTTTGGCGCCGTGCAGGTGAGCGCCACAATCAGGACTGCATACGACCGAGGCACACAGGGCCAACACCCGGCATCATGGTGTGGGGAGCGATCTCCTACACTGGCCGTACACCTCTGGCGATCGTCGAGGGGACACTGAATAGTGCACGGTACATCCAAACCGTCATCGAACCCATCGTTCTACCATTCCTAGACCGGCAAGGGAACTTGGTGTTCCAACAGGACAATGCACGTCTGCATGTATCCCGTGCCACCCAACGTGCTCTAGAAGGTGTAAGTCAACTACCCTAGCCAGCAAGATCTCTGGATCTGTCCCCCATTGAGCATGTTTGGGACTGGATGAAGCGTCGTCTCACGCGGTCTGCACGTCCAGCACGAACGCTGGTCCAACTGAGGCGCCAGGTGGAAATGGCATGGCAAGCCGTTCCACAGGACTACATCCTGCATCTCTATGTTCGCTCCATGGGAGAATAGAGCCTGCATTGCTGCGAAAGCGGGATATACACTGTACTAGCGCCGACATTGTGGATGCTCTGTTGCCTGTGTCTATGTGCCTGTGGTTCTGTCAGTGTGATCATGTGATGTATCTGACCCCAGGAATGTGTCAATAAAGTTTCCCCTTCCTGGGACAATGAATTCACGGTGTTCTTATTTCAATTTCCAGGAGTGTAGTTATTGTCCATGTTTCACTTCCATACATGGCTACACTCCAAACAAATATTTTCAGAAACGACTTCCTGACCATTAAATCTATACTCGATGTTAACAGAGAATGAAGTCAATAAAACTGTTCAAAAGCTAAAAAATAAAAAGTCAGAAGGCTTAGATGATGTACCAATGTGTGTACTGAAACAATGCATAGGGATTATACAAGGCCCATTAACAAATATAATAAATGAATCCTTCACATCAGGGACATTTCCAGAGCAGCTAAACAGGCAAGAGTTGTACCTTTGCTTAAGAAAGGTAATGCAGAAGACATAGAAAATTACCGGCCCATTTCCCTGCTGTCAGCATTCTCAAAAATAATAGAAGCAATTATGAAAGACAGATTAATGAATTATCTGAATAAATACAATCTTTTAAGCAAATCACAGTTTGGTTTTCGAAGTGGCAAAAATACGGAGTCAGCCATAGTAGAATTCACAAAAGTTGTACTTAATGCTCTTGATAAAGATGAGTGTGTCACAGGCATATTTTTGGATCTTTTTAAGGCTTTTGATACAGTCGACCACAAGATTCTATTAAATAAATTAGAAGCATTAGGAATAAGAGGGGTAGCTAATGACTGGTTTCGATCATACCTAACAGATAGGGTACAAAGAGTAGAGATATCACATACTTCAAATAGATCTAAACATTTAGTAAAATACTTATCAGAACCAAAACATATTAATATAGGGGTTCCACAAGGTAGCATATTAGGACCAATACTATTCCTGATATACATCAATGACTTTCCCAGTAGTGTTACTCATGGTGAGAAAATTCTCTTCGCTGATGACAGCAATATTATAGTCACTGAGAGAACAAGAGAACTCCTTACCGAGAAAGCAAATGAAACTCTAAAGGAAGTTTACGATTGGTCAATAAGCAACAAATTGACATTAATCATAAAGAAAACTAATGCCATGAACTTCAGTTTGAAGAGGAAAAATGACAATGTTAAATTAAATGTAGATGGCACCTCTATAGACTGTGTAACAAATGCAAAATTTCTAGGAATGAATATTGACTCTCAGCTGAAGTGGTGCGAACACACAAAGGTACTTGCAAACAGAATGTCATCAGCATGTTATGCCCTTAGAATTCTATCATCTGTGTGTAACATGCAGTGTCTTTTAGTTACATATTATTCATATGTACACTCAATTCTTAGCTATGGCATTCTTTTTTGGGGAACAAATCCACAAAATATGAACACAATTTTCAAACTCCAGAAAAGAGCCATAAGAATAATAACCAGAAATAGTAGTCGAGCTCATTGTAAAGATCTGTTCAAAGCACTGGGAATTTTAACTGCTCCATGTGAACACATTTACCAGTCAGTTGTACACATCAAAAGTAACATTGGCAATTACTGCACAAACAGCTCTGTCCATGACCATGCAACAAGAGATAGACTCAACTTACATTTACCAAGAAAAAATAAACATAAAACTCAAAACAGCATTTTCTACCAAGGAATAAAACTGTACAATAAATTACCAAAAGAGATTAAAGAAATTTCAAAAATACACTTATTTAAGAAGGCAGCTAAAAAGTACCTGTTATGCAATACATTTTATACATTGAAGGATTACTTAGATAAAGCAGAGTAGGGGTTTGATAAAAAAATGTTATACAAACAAATAATAATAATAATGATGATTATAAAACATCCAATATTCCACATAATACCTTCACTTTATTATTTTTCTTCTTTTTTCCTTTCTAGAGACACTCTCCCCTCAAGCTATGCATAGCACAATACTAACACCTCTTCCTCTTTCTGAGCTTAACATCTCACTCATTATGAAGGGATGCTGACTCAGTTTTTCAGGATAGCAAATGGGAACTTGCAGTACAGAAAATGGCCCAAGGATCACCTGTGTGTGTGTGGTGTGTGTGTGTGTGTGTGTGTGTGTGTGTGTATGTAGTGAGTGAAGTGTTATAAAACAATGTGTGTATAGTGTGTGCAGTGACTGATAGTGAAATATGAGTGAATAGTGTGGCATTACATTATTTAATGAGTTATTTGTAAATAAATTATTGTATACCAGGAGTAAAATCTAATGATTGTCTCTAACTAGAAGTCTGTAAATATATGTGTATACGAATTAGCTTATTGTAAATTGATCTAAGCTTGTAAATACTTTGACATGTCCTATATCCTTGTAAAAAGAGATCTACGGATGAATAAAAATACTACTACTACTAACAAATTTCTCTTCTTCAGAAACGCTTTCCTTGCCATTGCCAGTCTACATTTTATATCCTCTCTACTTCGACCATCATCAGTTATTTTACTCTCTAAATAGCAAAACTCCTTTACTACTTTAAGTGCCTCATTTCCTAATCTAATTCCCTCAGCATCACCCGATTTAATTGGACTACATTCCATTATCCTCGTTTTGCTTTTGTTGATGTTCATCTTATATCCTCCTTTTAAGACACTGTCCATTCCGTTCAACTGCGCTTGTAAGTCCTTTGCTGTCTCTGACAGAATTACAATGTCATCGGCGAACCTCAAAGTTTTTATTTCTTCTCCGTGAATTTTAATACCTACTCCAAATTTTTCTTTTGTTTCCTTTACTGCTTGCTCAATATACAGACTGAATAACATCGGGAGAGAGGCTACAACCCTGTCTCACTCCCTTCCCAACAACTGCTTCCCTTTCGTGTCCCTCGACTCTTATAATTGCCATCTGGTATCTGTACAAATTGTAAATAGCCTTACGCTACCTGTATTTTACCCCTGACACCTTTAGAATTTGAAAGAGAGTATTCCAGTCAACATTGTCAAAAGCTTTCTCTAAGTCTACAAATACTAGAAACGTAGGTTTGCCTTTTCTTAATCTTTCTTCTAAGATAAGTCGTAAGGTTAGTATTGCCTCACGTGTTCCAACATTTCTGCAGAATCCAAACTGATCTTCCGCAAGGTCCGCTTCTACCAGTTTTTTCATTCGTCTGTAAAGTATTCGTGTTAGTATTTTGCAGCTGTGACTTATTAAACTGATAGTTCGGTAATTTTCACATCTGTCAACACCTGCTTTCTTTGGGATTGGAATTATAATATTCTTATTGAAGTCTGAGGGTATTTCGCCTGTCTCATAAATCTTGCTCACCAGATGGTAGAGTTTTGTCATGACTGGCTCTCCCAAGGCCGTCAGTAGTTCTAATGGAATGTTGTCTACTCCCGGGGCCTTGTTTCGACTCAGGTCTTTCAGTGCTCTGTCAAACTCTTCCCGCAGAATTGTATCTCCCATTTCATCTTCATCTGCATCCTCTTCCATTTCCAGTACATCGCCCTTGTATAAATCTTCTATATACTCCTTCCACCTTTCTGCTTTCCCTTCTTTGCTTAGAACTGGGTTTCCATCTGAGCTCTTGATATTCATACAAGTGGCTCTCTTTTCTCCAAAGGTCTCTTTAATTTTCCTGTAGGCAGCATCTATCTTACCCCTAGTGAGATAAGCCTCTACATCCTTACATTTGTCCTCTAGCCATCCCTGCTTAGCCATTTTGCACTTCCTGTCGTTCTCATTTTTTAGACGTTTGTATTCCTTTTTGCCTGCTTCATTTATTGCATTTTTATATTTTCTCCTCAGTAGGAGTCCATATCCGCTTGATTTACGGAACTGAGAATAGACAGAGTATGAGTTACTATTCTTTGTATAGCGCGTGTTAGTTTTTGAATCATCATGTTGAACTCTGAACTGATTTGAGCCGATGAATATTTCGTATATTGTGATTACGAAATGGACTTAGTTTTCGTGTACCTATTATGACTATTTATTTTGGGAATGTTGCTACCATTCACGTAACGCTCTCAACGCAACTTTACTGCTTTTGATAAGGATATTTTTGTCTGTATTTGAACTGAATATTGTAGGACGACTTCCCATTTATTTGAGATGCCCCTTCTTGAATATACATTATTCAACATAATTCTCTGTCGTCTACATCAATTACAGTCGTTAAAGCAGAAACCTTCTTATTAAATAATTCAGTTGATTTTCATTTTGCATTTCTGTGTATTTTATTAAATCTCAATTCTAGCCAATGCATAGACTATTTGACTGCAGGATCACAGCTAGGGGTTATTATTTGCAGCGAATTAGCTACCGAGTACGAAAGCAGATGTGCGCAGTTCGACTCTATGACTATATCGAACTATTCTTCTTAAAAGAGCAGTAAAGAGACCAAGTATGGAAGTTATGAGCAATATAAGACAAAGTCGCAATTAGTTTGCTCGTATTGAATGCTGTGTGGAAGACCAAGTACACCCAGCAGTAACAATTAGGTACCATCGCAAGACTTGTCTTGTTTTACTCACATAGAAAAGATTAATCCTTTCTGTGTGTGTAAATGTGTCTTGTAAAACAGTGTGGCTTGAACAACAGACATCTCCAAATTCTCTAGAAACAAATTTTTCCTCTTACCCCTCTGTGTACTCATTTTCTTAGCACTAAAATATTAACTTATTACTATCTTTAACCCAATTTTATACGTAGTAATTCGTCCCCGAGCACAGTTCATCCTATGGTGCTCAATTATACACCCATTTTATGCATGATAAATGCGGCTTATGGTTGATAATATACATTTATGTTCAGAAAAAACAGAACACTTTGAACGACTAGAGATGCGACGTTCGTATTCACAGTATATGTACATTAGCATATCCTGCAGAAGTGATTAGCATTTCAGTCACATGAGTTCAGCATGTGTCCTGTTGCCTAGTGGGCGTAGCATCCCCTGTAGACCCTGATAATTTGTTCCGTGAGTGATGGCATCGACGCGTATAAGGCACGAATGGCAGCCTGTGATGTACTCATCGATGCTGCATTGACCTGGTTCCAAAGTTCATTTGTGGTGGTTGCCACTGGGTCACAGTGCTGATCCCGACGTTTCACCATATTCCACAAATTTTCGACTGACGACAGGTCTGGTGATATGGCGGGACAGGGAAAAAGTCTGACATCCTGTGACACCAAGAAGGCACGTGTTCGTGCAGAAACATGTGGTCATGCATTGTCTTGCTGTAAAACGGCTTTTAGGAGTTTTGCAGAAATGGTATGGCTACGGATCGCAGGATGTGATTCACGTAGGCCACACTGGTCACAGTGCCCTGGACACGCACCAACAGTGATTCGTGGTTGCACTCAACAGCACCCCACACTGTGAGGCCGGAAGTGGACGCTGTATGTCTTGTGCGAATGCAATCCTTGTGATGCCGCTCTCTCTGCCTCGTGGCGAACCAAAATGCAGGCATCATTTTCAAACAACAGACACTAGATTCGTCCGAAACCAATATCTAATGCCATTCCTGTCACCAGTGACGTTCGATACACCATTGTCCTCTATCGTCAAAGGTAGGCGGAGAAATGGACGACGTGCACGTAATCCGTGCCGTAATAAACGGCGACGGACTGTCACCCTTGCTAGCGTACGATACGTTACACTGTTCCTCTGTTGCGCCAGAGCCGAGGAGGATGAGGAGTCGCTCTTCTCAGAGGGTGATCTGGGTAGTGCGACTTGACCCATCTAGACGTGTTCTACGGCCTTCCGTGACCCATCCTGCATAAATCCGTTGCACTGCCGAAACACTTCGTTCCAAACGAGCAGCAATTTCCCTGATGGATGCATAACATCCCTCATGCCAATAATGGTCCTTCTTTCAAATTCACTAATTTGACGGTACTGTTCGCTCATACGTCTGTGAGGCATCCTGTACGTCTGCTCAGGTCACACTGATTCATTACCCTCGGTTTGTAGTGACAACGAGAGCCACAGGCGCATTTTTCAGGTAGGTGGTGCTCCGCCGCGATATCGATGTTGACCTTGAACCCGCGGGCCGACATGGTTCAAATGCTAATCACTTCTGCAGAACTTTATAATGTACGGGTACATGTCCTGTGAACAAGAGCGTCCTATCTCTAGTCATTCAAGGTGCTCTTTCTTTTCTGAACATAAATATATTTATTACCTATAAATTGCAATACCGACATTTTCTTTATTTTCAAGATAACCTATCTAGTGCCACGGCAGACATTAGCAGAATTGCTAATGATCAAATTTCACCGAATCTTACTTCGTGGTTGCAGAAACAATTATCACCGACGATATAAAAAACGTGTGTCTAAAAGAAGTGCTGTCGTCGGTATCATATTCATGATCACAACTCGCTTTTGGTACACTGACTCGCAATGGATGGCTATAATTAAAGTTCAGCTACTTACAGAAATCTAGTGTGGGCTGCAACTGTCATATGAGAGTGAAACTTGATAGATATTCTAATGTGTTAATGCGGAACCGATCTGCTCTGGAAAAAAATTAGTTCCAATTTTGGACACCAAGTGCTACTTTGGAGTTGTGAAAGCAACAGAAATGTTTCCATATGTAATGGTTTAAGAATGGGACGTGGGCACAAAAGGTCACAAAAGTGAGAAAAGTGATTTCATTATTAACTGCCACTTTCACAATATGTTCAATATTAACACCAGAGACGTCGACGAGATGCTGCACAGCGCCAGGATTGCATCTGGTGACCAAATTTGGAACTAATTTTTTCCCAGTGTAAATCGGTTGCACATTAACACATTAGCATATCTACCAAGTCTCGTTGCCATACTGGACCTCCGTGACTAGGTACACTTTAATTATAACCACCTAGACGTGTGACACACACACACACACACACACACACACACACACACACAAAGAGAGAGAGAGAGAGAGAGAGAGGCAGGGACAGGCATAGAGACAGAGAGCACAAAGATAGACGGGTGACTTGACATTTTACTCGACGAGAATTACGGATCTAATCTTGCCGCGGTGTAAGAGCAGTAGCTACTGTAAGAGCGAGCACAAATGAGCCGGTATGCGCAGGATGTCGACGGGGCTTGCTAGCGGCGCAGCAGTTTGATAAATGCACCAGTCGTTGAGTGGTATAGCACCTGCTGGGCGGTGCTAACTGCGCTGTCTGCGTAGCTCGCAAAGGAGATAAGCTGTACTAACAACTATCCTTCTCTTTTTTCATCTTTCGATTAATTACGATTTGAAAATCCTTCTACCATGAAGTAGTAAGAGAGATGCTCTGTAAGTCCGGTACATCTAAACAAATAATGGCAAAGACCTACCCTCATTCAACGGTACAATTCGTTGAATGCAGTGAAAATAAGGACTACTAGACCCTGCTGCAAGAGAGACTGCAGGGATACCGATAGAGAAACGTTAATGGCAACTCGTGCATCAGAAAAAGAGGCATGCGTGAAATCTATAATAATATTCATGGTCATATTCTGGCTACAGATTTATCAGAAAATCCTAGGAAGTTCTGGTCATAAGAAAAGAAAAGAAACTGATTCAAATCTTCTCGATTCAATCTATCGTGGATCCACCTGGTGTCAAAACTGAAGACGGCAGATAGAAAGTAAACATTTTAAATTCCTCATTCAAGTTGTATTCACACAAGAGGTTACTAGCCTATCAATTTTTGACCGCTGCACAGACTGACAAATGAGTTAGATCGGTATTAGCGCTTCTCGTATTGTAAAACAACTAAAACGACTTAAAGCGACAAAGGCACTGGGCATTGACGGAATTTCAGTTATGTTTGCACTGAATACATTGCGGAATTAGCTCCTTTCCTAAATTGTTTGTTTCTAGAATCTTTTGCACAACGAATAGCCCTATGTGTCTGAAAAAGAACACAGGCCATTCCTATTTACAAAAAGGGTAAGGCATCGGATGCACAGAATTACAGATCAATATCGCTTACGTCCGTCTGTCTGTTACAGGTACCCAGAGCATATTCTAAGTTAAAAAGTCATTCCTGGAGGAAAGTAACCTACAATAAAGGAATTAGCACGTATTCTTTTTAAAAAAAAACCTTGCGAATAATAGCTTGCGTTTTGCATAAACATCTTGCACACAACAACTGAAGGTGAATAGGTAGACTGCGACTTTCTAGGGAATATTTGACTAACAGCGCCAAGTACGACCTTGGACGGCGAATGTTAAACAGAAATGAAAGTAACATCGGCTGGACCTCAAGGAATCGTAGCGGACATATATCCGGACACCCCCACAAACGTACGTTATTCATATTAGGTGCATTGTGCTGTCAGATACTCCATATCAGCGACCTCAGTAGTCGTTAGACATTCGTGAGAGAACAGAATGAGGCACTAGGTGGAACTCACGGACTTCGATTGGATGTCACTTGTGTCATACGACCGGCCGCTGTGGCCGAGCTGTTCTACGCGCTTCAGTCTGGAACTGCGCGATCGCTATGGTCGCAGGTTCGAATCCTGCCTCGGGCATGGATGTGTGTGTTGTCCTTAGGTTAGTTAGGCTTAATTAGTTCTAAGCTCTAGGGGACTGATGACCTCAGTTGTTAAGTCCTATAGTGCTCAGAGCCATTTGAACAAATTTTTTGTGTCATACGTCAGTACGCCAGAGTTCCACACTCCTAAACATACCTAGGTCCACTGCTCCCGATGTGATAGTGAAGTGGAAACGTGAAGGGTCACACACAGCACAAAAGCGTACAGACCGACCTCGTCTTTTGACTGAAAGAGACCGCCGACAGTTGAAGACGATCGTAATGTGTAATAGGTATACATCTATCCAGAGCATCACACGGGAGTTACAAACTGCATCAGGATCCATTGCAAGTACTATGACAGTTAGGCGGCAGGTGAGAAAAGTTCTATTTCATGGTCGAGCGGTTTCTCATAAGCCACACATGACGCCGGTAAATGCCAAATGACGCCTCGCTTGGTATAAGCACCTTAAACATTGGACGATTGAACAGTGAAAAAACGTCCTGTGGAGTGACGAATCACGGTACACAATGTGGCGATCCGATGACAGGGTGTGAGTATGCTGAATGTTCGGTGAACGTCATCTGCCAGCGTGTGTAGCGCCAACAGTAAAATTCGTAGGAGGTGGAGTTATGGTGTGGTTGTTTTTCTCATGAAGGGGGCTTGCACTCCTTGTTTTGCGTGGCATTATCACAGTACAGGCATACACTGATGTTTTAAGCAACTTCTTGTTCCTGCTGTTGAAGAGCAATTCGGGCATGGCGATTGCATCTTTCAGCACGATCGAGCACCTGTTCATAATGCAAGGCCTGTGACGGAATGGTTACACGACAATAACATCCTTATTATGGACTGGCCTGCACAGAGTCCAGATCTGAATCCTATAGAACACCTTTGGGATGTATTGGAACGTGGACTTCGTCCCAGGCCGGCCGCTGTGACAGAGTGGTTCTAGGCGCTTCAGTCTGGAGTGGCGCGACCGCTACCGTCTCAGGTTCTAATCCTGCCTCGGGCATGGATGTGTGTGATGTCCTTAGGTTTAAGTAGTTCTAAGTCTAGGGGAATGATGACCTCAGATGTTAAGTTCCATAGTGTTTGGAGTCATTCGATTTTTTGGGCCAACACCATATTGAAGTCTAGCATTGCCGATGGAGGGAGCCACGAACTTGTAAGTCATTTTCAGCCAGGTGTCCGGATACTTTTGAACATATAGTGCATAAAGTCTCAATTGTTCTTATAGCGTAGACGATAGAGCATGAGACTGCCCCCAGCTTGTGGCTCGGGTTCCATTCTGACTATTCTTCCATGTCCAAGTTCTATTGCTCTCTTGTTCACTTTTAGGAAACCAAACCAAGACACACTTCGCTAGACCGCCTTCGGTGGGCCGTTAGAATTTTCGTGCGCAACGTCCTGACTGGCTAACTTGAATGGTAATTAAGTCGAAAACGGAGCAACGTATCGAATGTTTTTTTCTTAACAATTATTCTCAGCACAACCTATCCTACAACAACATTACAATCTTTTCAGACCGTTACTGATGGAGCTCTGTTCATAAAGTAAGATCCGAATCGCCGTAACTAATCGAATGTCGCACAAACACTGAAACACGCGTTCACACCGGCTCCTGGCATGTGTTTCTCGTCAAACGACACCGTTTGCATTATTACTGTCGTAGTATGTTGTTAACAGTGTCATTTCAAAATGTTTAAAACAATTGATCAGCCCGGAGACTGCGAAATACGGTCAGAGATCCGGTTTTTGTTAGCAAGGAACGCTGCAGCAGCAGAAAATCGACAAGTAAGTGAGGGGCATCGCTCCAGTGCAATGAGTGACAGCAAAGTAAGTAAATGGGTAAGCGCTTTCAAGGACGGACGGTATAATGTTCATGATGAATTGTGATCAGGCCCACCATCAGTGATCTCAGAAATTTCGTCAAAGCCATGGATGAATATATTTAGGAAGACTGTGATTTACCATTTCAACTTCAGTGCTGGAATTTCCGGCTGCTGGTACAATAACGTTGCACAAAATTGTCTCTGAAAAGTTGCAATTTCGCAAACTGTGCGCACGTGAGGTTCCCAGGCTGCTTACTGAGAAATGCAGAATGGAAAGAATGGCTTGTGCTCTTGTTTAGACCAATATCATAAGGAAGGTGATCAAATTTTTGAGATTATTGTTACAGGGGACGAGAACGGCTTTCTCATATTGTCCCAGAGTCACAACTTCAGTCAGTGGAATGGGGTCACACGACATCTCTAGCTAAATGAAGGCCAGGTAGACAAGCTCAACATGCAAGGCTACGGCAACCAAGTTTCGGGACAGACATGGGGTCTTGTTAGTCGAGCTAACGCACCGAGGGACAACAATAAAAGCAGACGCTTACCGAGCTACCCTGACTAAACTTCGACGTGCAATACAGAATAAGCAACGTGGCCTTCTATCGTCTGAAGTTTAGTTGCTGCCTGACAGTGGCAGACCCCAATCTGCCTTTCACACCCAAAATCTGATCAAATCTTCTGGACAGGAACAAATTGTCCACCTTCAGTACAGTCCAGATATAGCGCTGAACGATTTTCGTTTGTTCCGCTATCTAAAGAAGTTTCTCGGCGGCCAGCTTTTCACAACATATGACGATGTGGAAAAAGCAGTTAAAGACTGGTTAACCTCACAGGCGGCAGACGTCTGTGACATAGGAATGGAAAATTTTGTACAGCGTCATGACAAATGCTTAACTAAATATGGAAACTACGTCGAAAAATATAGGAACGTCCACTGAGGTGACAAAAATCATGGAACACATCGTTATATCGTGTTGGATCTCCTTTTTCCCGGCGTAATGCAGCAACTCGACATAGCATGGACTCAACAAGACATTGGAAGTCTCCCGCATAAATAATGGGCCATGCTGCCTCTGTAGCCGTCCGTAATTGTAAATGTGTTGCTAGTGCACCATTGTGTGCACGTATTGACCTCTCAATTATGTCTCATATATGTTCGACTGGTGACCAAGTTATTCACTCGAATTGTCCAGAATGTTATTTAAACCAAACGCTAACAATAGCGGCCTGGTGACATGGCGCATTGTCGTCCATAAAAATTCCATCATTGTTTGGAAACACGAAGTCCATGTATGGCAGCAAATGGTCACCAGGTAAACTAACATAACCATTTCCAGTCAATGATCGCTTTAGTTGGACCAGAGGACCCAGTCCATTCCATGTAAATACAGCCCAAACCATTATGGAATCACCAGCAGCTTGCACAGTGCCTTGTTGACAACTCGGGTCCATACCTTTGTGGGGTCTGTGCCACATTCGAACCCTACCATGTGCTCTTACCAAATGAAATCGGGACACATCTGATCAGGCCACGGTTTTCCAGTAGTCTAGGGTGTAACCGGTGTGGTCACTAGCCCGGAAAGTAGCTGCAGGCGATATCGTCTTATTAAGAAAGCAGCTCGCGTCGGTCTTCTGGCACAGCCCATTACCGTCAAATTTCGCATCACTGTTCCGACGAATACGTTCGTCGTACGTCTGAGATTAAGTGAAGACCATTGGCCACTGCGTTGTCCATGGTGAGAGTTAACGCCTGAAATTTGGTATTCTCGGTACACTCTTGACACCGTGGATCTCTGAGTACTGTATTTCCGAAATGGAATGTCTCATTCTTCTAGCTCCAATTACCATTCTGCTTTCAAAATCTGTTATTACCCTTGGTGCGGCCATAAGAACGTCGGAAACATTTTCACATGAATCACCTGAGTACAAATTACAGCTCCGCCAATACACTGCACAATGGAAAGAGTGAACGGTCCAACCTTAACAAATACAAAATCGAGCACAGGCACAGAGCCATGACATCGTAGTTAAGTGATGACGGGGTAGCACTACAAAGCGGACGAACCCGTGTTCAAAGCTCCGTTGTGCTTTTTTTCCAGAATTCAGAATTATGAGCTGTCTGTCCGGTCATTGACGAGTCTGTTCGTTGTATTCAAATTTATGTCTGCGTCGTGGTGCAACGTTCGTTTGCAACAGCGAGGTGTAAGGAAGAGACCTACAATGAAAGTTGATACTGCACAACTGCTATAGCACCCGAAAAGGAAGTGGCTTTCGAATGATGAAAAGGTGACGAATCAACTGAATCCTCCACCGGAAGACACGTCTGGTGTGTCATACACGGCATTAGTGGCAGTACATGTGTCATATGACAGGAATCTCTTATTGACGCACCTAACTTGTACGCTTGATGAGTGAGTGAGATACCTCCTTGCCGGATTTACGTGTTCTTATGAATTTTATTGTGATCACTCCCAAAGAAATGATCAAAATACACACATCAAAAGACGTTTTGCATCACCCAGTTCCCAGAACTCCTGAAGATATACGTTGACTGTGAATTTTGTATCACAGACACAGCACCTTTGACTGTTCAGAGATGCCACTAAACCCTCTCAAAAATGTAAAAAACCATAAATGAGCATCGCCTGTTAGACGGAGCGGGTCCGACAGCCGATCAGTTCCAGTCAGTCCACCAAGAAGAAGGTACACGTCACGTGTGGTCTGTAATGTAACCATGCCCAGACGGTAAATCCGCTGTTCGATCGCGTCCGCATTGTTACTTTGTGCCAGGAAGGGCTCTCAACAAGGGAAGTGTCCAGGCGTCTCGGAGTGAACAAAGCGATGTTGTTGAGGCATGGACGAGATACAGAGAGACAGGAACTGTCGATGACATGCTTCGCTCAGGCCGCCCAAGGGCTACTAATACGGTGGATGACCGCTACCTACGGATTATGGCTCGGAGGAACCCTGACGGCAACGCCACCATGTTGAATAATGCTTTTCGTGCAGCCACAGGACGTCGTGTTACGACTCAAACTGTGCGCAGCAGGCTGCATGATGCGTAACTTCACTCCCGACGTCCATGGAGAGGTCCATCTTTGTAATCACGACACCATACAGAGCGGTTCAGATGGGCGCAACAACATGCTGAATGGACCGTCCAGGATTGGCATCACGTTCTCTTCACCTATGAGCGTCGCATATGCTTCAACCATACAGTCGTTGAAGACGTGTTTGGCGGCAACCTGGTCAGGCTGAACGCCTTAGTCACACTGTCAAGCGAGTGCAGCAAGATGGAGGTTCCCTGCTGTTTTGGGATGGCATTATGCAAGACTGACGCACGTTGCTGGTGGTCATGGAAGGAGCCATAACGTCTGTACGATACGTGAATGCCATCCTCCGCCCGACAGTCCAACCATATTGGCGAGGCATTCGTCTTCCTGGACGACAATTCGGCCCCATCGTGCACATCTTGTGTATGACTTCTACATCTGCATCTACATGCATACTCTGCAGATCACATTTAAGTGCCTGGCGGAGGGTTCATCGAACCACCTTCACAATTCTCTGTTATTCTAATTTCATAAAGCGCGCGTTAAGAATGAACGCCTATATCTTTCCGTACGATCTCTGATTTCCCTTGTTTTATCGTGGTGATCGTTCTTCTCTATGTAGGTCGGTGTAAACAAAACATTTTCGCATTCAGAGGAGAAATTTGGTGATTGGAATTTCGTGAGAAGATTCCGTCGCAACGAAAAACGCCTCTCTTTTAATGATGCCCAGCTCAAATCCTGTATCATTTCTGTGACACACTCACCCATATTTCGCTATAATACAAAAAGTTCTGCCTTGCTCTGTACTTTTTCGATGGACTCCTTCAGTCCTATCTGGCAAGGATCCCACGCTGCGCAGCAGTATTCTAAAAGAGGACGGACAAGCGTAGTGTAGGCAGTCTCCTCAGTAGGTCTGTTACATTTTCTAAGTGTCCTGCCAATAAAACGCAGTCTTTGGTTAGCCTTCCCCACAACATTTTCTATGTGTTCCTTCCAATTTAAGTTGTTCGTAATTGTAATACCTAGGTATTTAGTTGAATTTACGGCTTTTAGGTTAGACTGATTTATCGTGCAACAGAAGTTTAACGAGTTACTTTTAGCACTCATGTGGATGACCTCACACTTTTCATTATTTAGGATCAACTGCCACTTTTCGCACCATTCAGATATCTTTTCTTAATCTTTTTGCAATTTGTTCTCATCTTTTGATGACTTTATTAGTCTATAAACAACAGCGTCAACTGCAAACAACCCAAATCGTTTATATGGATAAGGAACAGCAAAGGGCCTATAACACTGTCTTGGGGAACGCCAGAAATCACTTCTGTTTTAGTCGATCACTTTCCGTCAGTTACTACGAACTGTGACCTCTCTGACAAGAAATCATAAATCCAGTCACATAACTGAGACGATATTCCATAAGCACACAATTTCACTAGGAGCTGCTTGTGTGGTACAGTGTCAAAGGCCTTCCGGAAATCCAGAAATACTTCCTTCAGGATAACGACATCGCTCGACTAGAGTGGGCCGGCCGATGTGACCAAGCGGTTCTAGGTGCTTCTGTCTGGAACTGCGTGACCGCTACTGTCGCATGTTCGAATCCTGCCTTTCATGGACGTGTGTGATGCCCTTCGGTTAGTTAGGTTTAAGTAGTTCTAAGTTCTAGGGGACTGATGACCTCAGATGTTAAGTCCCACAGTGTTCAGAGCCATTTGAACCATTTTTGAACTAGAGTCGCCAGCATGTTCTCCCGACATGAACCCTATCGAACACGCCTGAGATGGATTGAAAAAGGCTGTTTATGGACGACGTGACCAACCTACCACTCTGAGGAATCTACGTCGAATTGCCGTTGAGGAGTGGGACAATCTGAACCAAAATTACCTTAATGAACTTGTGGATAGTATGCCACGACGAATACAGGCATCCATCAATGCGTATTAGAAGTACCGGTGGGTACAGCAATCTGGACCACCACATCTGAAGATCTTGCTGTATGGTGGTACAACATACGATCTGTGGTTTTCATGAGCAATAAAAAGGGCGAAAATGATGCTTATGTTTATCTCTATTCTAATTTTCTGTACAGGTTCTGGAACTCTCTGAACCAGGTGATACAAATTTTTTTTTGTACGATACGTACGATAAGCTGCAAGAAATGAACGCAACAGTTTCACAAACAGTTTTCCCTGTGATCTATCAAAACATACACTCCTGGAAATTGAAATAAGAACACCGTGAATTCATTGTCACAGGAAGGGGAAACTTTATTGACACATTCCTGGGGTCAGATACATCACATGATCACACTGACAGAACCACAGGCACATAGACACAGGCAACAGAGCATGCACAATGTCGGCACTAGTTCAGTGTATATCCACCTTTCGCAGCAATGCAGGCTGCTATTCTCCCATGGAGACGATCGTAGAGATGCTGGATGTAGTCCTGTGGAACGGCTTGCCATGCCATTTCCACCTGGCGCCTCAGTTGGACCAGCGTTCGTGCTGGACGTGCAGACCGAGTGAGACGATGCTTCATCCAGTCCCAAACATGCTCAATGGGGACAGATCCGGAGATCTTGCTGGCCAGGGTAGTTGACTTACACCTTCTAGAGCACGTTGGGTGGCACGGGATACATGCGGAAGTGCATTGTCCTGTTGGAACAGTAAGTTCCCTTGCCGGTCTAGGAATGGTAGAACGATGGGTTCGATGACGGTTTGGATGTACCGTGCACTATTCAGTGTCCCCTCGACGATCACCAGAGGTGTACGGCCAGTGTAGGAGATCGCTCCCCACACCATGATGCCGGCTGTTGGCCCTGTGTGCCTCGGTCGTATGCAGTCCTGATTGTGGCGCTCACCTGCACGGCGCCAAACACCATACGACCATCATTGGCACCAAGGCAGAAGCGACTCTCATCGCTGAAAACGACACGTCTCCATTCGTCCCTCCATTCACGCCTGTCGCGACACCACTGGAGGCGGGCTGCACGATGTTGGGGCGTGAGCGGAAGATGACCTAACGGTGTGCGGGATCATAGCCCAGCTTCATGGAGACGGTTGCGAATGGTCCTCGCCGATACCCCAGGAGCAACAGTGTCCCTAATTTGCTGGGAAGTGGCGGTGCGGTCCCCTATGGTACTGTGTAGGATCCTACGGTCTTGGCGTGCATCCGTGCGTCGCTGCGGTCCGGTCCCAGGTCGACGGGCACGTGGACCTTCCGCCGACCACTGCCGACAACATCGATGTACTGTGGAGATCTCACGCCCCACGTGTTGAGCAATTCGGCGGTACGTCCACCGGGCCTCCCGCATGCCCACTATACGCCCTCGCTCAAAGTCCGTCAACTGCACATATGGTTCACGTCCACGCTGTCGCGACATGCTATCAGTGTTAAAGACTGCGATGGAGCTCCGTATGCCACGGCAAACTGGCTGACACTGACGGCGGCGGTGCACAAATGCTGCGCAGCTAGCGCCATTCGACGGCCAACACCGCGGTTCCTGGTGTGTCCGCTGTGCCGTGCGTGTGATCATTGCTTGTACAGCCCTCTCGGAGTGTCCGGAGCAAGTATGGTGGGTCTGCCACACCGGTGTCAATGTGTTCTTTTTTCCATTTCCAGGAGTGTATATTTTTAAAGTTTTTGAAGTTCCATTCCATTTTGGTAGTTTCGACTTTTGAATTCATTTGATGTAAGATTGTTCACATCCGAAATTCGTGGTTTTAATTTCGGTGAGATTTCTATGTGGTATCTCACCTGCTCTCACTATTCATCACATTTACTTGAGAAGTAATGTATTCTAACCACATGGCTCACATTATAACCAATGTATAATATGACAAAGGCCAAGGTTACGGAAAGACAACGAAGATTTCAGTAACTGAACTGACAGCAGACAAATTTGTGGAAAAAATAAACAAAAAATATTGGCAGGAGGGAGTTTCGAACACTGCTCTTCCGTTTTGCTGTCCGACAGCGTGATCACTTTTTTTAATGCCTAAGAGTTTTCTCTATTATCAATAAATAAGATGAAACAAATTGCATACAACAGAAAACAAGATCAGAAATTAAATTCAGAGGTATCAAATTAGAATTTCTACATCTGCATCCATACTCCGCAAACCACCTGACGGTGTGTGGCGGAGGGTACCCTGAGTACCTCTTTCGGTTCTCCCTTCTATTCCAGTCTCGTATTTGTGTAGTTAGTCCCCCATTCGGATCTCCGGGCGGGGACTACTCAGGAGGATGTCGTTATCAGGAGAAAGAAAACTGGCATTCTACGGATCGGAGCGTGGAATGTCAGATCCCTTAATCGGGCAGGTAGGTTAGAAAATTTAAAAAGGGAAATGGATAGGTTAAAGTTAGATATAGTGGGAATTAGTGAGGTTCGGTGGCAGGAGGAACAAGACTTCTGGTCAGGTGACTACAGGGTTATAAACACAAAATCAAATAGGGGTAATGCAGGAGTAGGTTTAATAATGAATAGGAAAATAGGAATGCGGGTTAGCTACTACAAACAGCATAGTGAACGCATTATTGTGGCCAAGATAGATACGAAGCCCACACCTACTACAGTAGTACAAGTTTATATGCCAACTAGCTCTGCAGATGATGAAGAAATTGAAGAAATGTACGATGAAATAAAAGAAATTATTCAGATAGTGAAGGGAGACGAAAATTTAATAGTAATGGGTGACTGGAATTCGAGTGTAGGAAAACGGAGAGAAGGAAACATAGTAGGTGAATATGGATTGGGGCTAAGAAATGAAAGAGGAAGCCGCCTAGTAGAATTTTGCACAGAGCACAACTTAGTCATAGCTAACACTTGGTTTAAGAATCATGAAAGAAGGTTGTATACGTGGAAGAACCCTGGAGATACTAAAAGGTATCAGATAGATTATATAATGGTAAGACAGAGATTTAGGAACCAGGTTTTAAGTTGTAAGACATTTCCAGGGGCAGATGTGGACTCTGAACACAATCTATTGGTTATGACCTGTAGATTAAAACTGAAGAAACTGCAAAAATGTGAGAAATTAAGGAGATGGGACCTGGATAAACTGAAAGAACCAGAGGTTGTACAGAGTTTCAGAGAGAGCATAAGGGAACAATTGACAGGAATAGGGGAAAGAAATACAGTAGAAGAAGAATGGGTAGCTCTGAGGGATGTAGTAGTGAAGGCAGCAGAGGATAAAGTAGGTAAAAAGACGAGGGCTGCTAGAAATCCTTGGGTAACAGAAGAAATATTGAATTTAATTGATGAAAGGAGAAAATATAAAAATGCAGTAAATGAAGCAGGCAAGAAGTAATACAATCGTCTCAAAAATGAGATCGACAGGAAGTGCAACATGGCTAAACAGGGATGGCTAGAGGACAAATGTAAGGATGTAGAAGCTTATCTCACTAGGGGTAAGATAGATACTGCCTACAGGAAAATTAGAGAGACCATTGGAGAGAAGAGAACCACGTGTATGAATATCAAGAGCTCAGATGGCAGCCCAGTTCTAAGCAAAGCTGGGAAGGCAGAAAGGTGGAAGGAGTATATAGAAGGCTTATACAAGGGCGATGTACTTGAGGACAATATTATGGAAATAGAAGAGGATGTAGATGAAGACGAAATGGGAGATACGATACTGCGTGAAGAGTTTGACAGAGCACTGAAAGACCTGAGTCGAAACAAGGCCCCCGGAGTAGACAACATTCCATTAGAACTACTGACGGCCTTGGGAGAGCCAGTCATGACAAAACTCTACCAGCTGGTGAGCAAGATGTATGAGACAGGCGAAATACCCTCAGACTTCAAGAAGAATATAATAATTCCAATCCCAAAGAAAGCAGGTGCTGACAGATGTGAAAATTACCGAACTATCAGTTTAATAAGCCACGGCTGCAAAATACTAACGCGAATTCTTTACAGACGAATGGAAAAACTGGTAGATGCAGACCTCGGGGAGGATCAGTTTGGATTCCGTCGAAATGTTGGAACACGTGAGGCAATACTGACCTTACGACTTATCTTAGAAGAAAGATTAAGAAAAGGCAAACCTACGTTTCTAGCATTTGTAGACTTAGAGAAAGCTTTTGACAATGTTGACTGGAATACTCTTTTTCAAATTCTAAAGGTGGCAGGGGTAAAATACAGGGAGCGAAAGGCTATTTATAATTTGTACAGAAACCAGATGGCAGTTATAAGAGTCGAGGGGCATGAAAGGGAAGCAGTGGTTGGGAAAGGAGTGAGACAGGGTTGTAGCCTCTCCCCGATGTTATTCAATCTGTATATTGAGCAAGCAGTAAAGGAAACAAAAGAAAAATTTGGAGTAGGTATTAAAATTCATGGAGACGAAGTAAAAACTTTGAGGTTCGCCGATGACATTGTAATTCTGTCAGAGACGGCAAAGGACTTGGAAGAGCAGTTGAACGGAATGGACAGTGTCTTGAAAGGAGGATATAAGATGAACATTAACAAAAGCAAAACGAGGATAATGGAATGTAGTCAAATTAAATCGGGTGATGCTGAGGGAATTAGATTAGGAAATGAGACACTTAAAGTAGTAAAGGAGTTTTGCTATTTAGGAAGTAAAATAACTGATGATGGTCGAAGTAGAGAGGATATAAAATGTAGACTGGCAATGGCAAGGAAAGCGTTTCTGAAGAAGAGAAATTTGTTAACATCGAATATAGATTTATGTATCAGGAAGTCGTTTCTGAAAGTATTTGTTTGGAGTGTAGCCATGTATGGTAGTGAAACATGGACGATAACTAGTTTGGACAAGAAGAGAATAGAAGCTTTCGAAATGTGGTGCTACAGAAGAATACTGAAGATAAGGTGGATAGATCACGTAACTAATGAGGAGGTATTGAATAGGATTGGGGAGAAGAGAAGTTTGTGGCACAACTTGACTAGAAGAAGGGATCGGTTGGTAGGACATGTTTTGAGGCATCAAGGGATCACAAATTTAGCATTGGAGGGCAGCGTGGAGGGTAAAAATCGTAGAGGGAGACCAAGAGATGAATACACTAAGCAGATTCAGAAGGATGTAGGTTGCAGTAGGTACTGGGAGATGAAGCAGCTTGCACAGGATAGAGTAGCATGGAGAGCTGCATCAAACCAGTTTCAGGACTGAAGACAACAACAACAACAACATATGGGAGAACATTTTTCTAACATGCAAAAGGACGTTTCAGAGACTGCAGCACTGCTCCCCCGGAAGTCTGCTTTCGCTTCGTCAGCCGAAAGTA
This sequence comes from Schistocerca gregaria, assembly GCF_023897955.1. NCBI lineage: Eukaryota > Metazoa > Arthropoda > Insecta > Orthoptera > Acrididae > Schistocerca > Schistocerca gregaria. Next base: position 470,305,601 of record NC_064931.1, read on the forward strand.
GCAATCCCACAGCGTACATTTTAACAGATAACACTACAACTATCTATACAAATGTACTCTACCGCCTCGCCCATGTCAGAAGAATGTTCTCCCATGTAATAATTTCACGCGTAAACTGCTAAAAAAAATCGCCACCAGTGGCTAACGAACTTGGGAAATTTAGTATGACGACTTGACGCTCAACCAATTTTTTAAATTTTTTTTTATAGGAACCTTCCTAGCACCCAAAGGAAGGTGTGCTGGCAAAGTGGGTAGGGATCGCAACCGAGGCCTGGCCCGATGTCCCGTTCCCATCTTCCAAGAACGAAAGAAAGCGTAGGGAATGTGGAGTAGAGGTAAAATGAACATCGTTTATTTATTTATTTTTCTTCTCGTTCTTTTTATTTACTTTTGTCATTAAAACCACAGAATATCAGGAAAACGGCGTCACGCGAAAAGGAGGGCACAGCAAGACGTCAGACTAAGAAAAGCATTGCGATTACCTGTGAATATATCGGTTCTACGTGCGTAAGAGGCGGGGATCAACTCTTCGCGAAAGGAACACACCAGCTCTGGGATGGGTTAAGAAAAACACTGCAGAGGGAACTGGAGAAAAATTGTCGGTATTTTGGACTGTGGGCAACTGCACAGGGGCGTTCATTAAGGAACTGCTAAAAGTCAGGAACACATTTGTCACCATCAGCAAATAAGTACTGTGCTGAGTGCCCACAAAGCTACCTCACGGAGTTCGTCTTTGCGTGCGGGAAATATCCCGTGTCCGGAAAGAGTAGCAATTGAGTAGGTATCTGATGAGGAGTCGTACGGGTAATCATGGACAACATCTGTCGCACCAAGGACCAGACACCTCTCGCCGATCTGCACACCAGGCGGTGCTCGCCTGTGTCCATAACATCACAGTCGACACACAATGGGGTGTCTGCTAGGTGAATCCTGTGAAGGCGTGACCGGCATACTTGTTTCCCATTGACAGTAAGGTACCATGCAGACTGGACGTCAGGAAGATAAGCAACACACACCGATCGCCAAATGGCACGCCAGTCGACATGGGGAAGCTTCCCCTCAACCACATTCGCTGACCTGTGCTGCTGAAGGATATCATAGATCGTCTTCATGGATGTCAATTGCGCCGGCAGTATCACAGTACGGATGTAGTTCAGTTCAAGGAAGAAGTGGCGGAAGTAAAAGAAGGGCGGCAGGACTTCCGAAAGTTGGATAGGTACTGCGAGAGAGTGTGGTGCAAGGGCCTTCAGATAAAGGCTGGTAAGGAACTAGGGCTATGGTACCATAACGTCATGTGAGAGCTAGATCTCTGTAGAGATCGATTCTGAAGTTCGCTGGGTAAACATGGCATGCACAAATGAAACAGTTATTCAAAACTTAATTGTATTCGTGAATATGAGCTTCCTATTTACAACTAAATATACAAACAGATAAATTATACATGCTGCTGTAACTGGTGTGACACAGATGGCAGGCATACAAAAGCTGGCCAAGAAAATATTTACAGTAGGACTGATATGGGATTGACCCTATTAATGAACAACACAGAATGTGCTGAAAATGGTTATCACTGACGTCAATGTAGCGCTTTGTTCTATTTCCGAGGCGCGCGCAACAGCTCTGCCAGAGGAATGGCAGCAAGAGCGTTTTCATCGTTCTGCTGCAGCTTTTCCAGTACATGAGGATTATTTCAGATGCTGGCTCTTCAATTTGTTCCACGGGTAAAAATTACAGTGAGAGAGATCAGGGGATCGAAGTAGCCAGGAGATTGCACTTATGCCAAGGCTGTCAAACTGGTGTATGCTGTTGTCCCATCTTTGTCAAAATATCCGAACTGTTATCTATTATGAATTAATCCACATGTGGGTTACATCATCAACGGCCATGAGCTTGGCATGTGTGCAGTACTTAAGCACGTGTGTCAGTCTCTCTCGGCAGAGTGCACACTTCCCCCTCTACCTCTCCATGCTGTCTGGCTGTCTGGGTGGGAAGGAGAGAAAAGGAGGAAGGAGTCTGCGGAAGTGCCACATGCTGCCTCTGGCTTTGTGTCATATTTCATGTTTCTCAGCAACAGATCACAAATAAAACAAATTTTCATTTTCATTAAACTAATTATTGGAGCACTGAATCAATAAAATCTGTATCTGGTACAAACTGTCGGTATATTGTCACACATAGACAGTTTCACATATCGTCACTCAGGTTGCCAGGTAATCGTGACTTAGGTAGTTTCATAAAAAAGCGTTTCATGCACATATGTTGATCGAAACATTGACCTCAAGTCTACAACCTCGTTATGGAAACGTAGACACTATTCCCAAAGAAAACAACATAAAAATCCTGGACAGTTGTAACGTAAAATAATTTAAGCTCTAAATGGGGATTAGGTTGTGGAAAGACCAGATGCATCTGTAGATGCACAGAGATGCTTTCAACTCAAATGGTAACTGATTTCGAAAACAGATTAAAAACAGATGTAAGACTGCCAATGTCCTCATACGTTTAGAAAGTTATTTCTCTAATTCTTTCAACGTCGCAACAGATTGTTCAGAATTCTCGTTTTCTTAAGGCCAGTGAGTTTAGGGCAATTGAATGTGTTCCCTGTCAGAAGTTGTTCCTTCCACACTGTGATATTCTTTTTAAATGCATCCGCTTTCACTATGAAATTAGAAAAAACTTCCTTCTCACCTTTCAAGTCTTAGTGAAGGAACCTGCAGTAAACTGTTTTTAAAATGCGAGGTCTGCAATCCATTCCGGATCTTCTAATTTTCGTTCCTACTTTCCTTTTTCCTTCAGAAATTCAACAATAGCAGGGCTTCAATCGGAAACTCGTTCCAGAAATGTCATTTGAGTTAACCAACGTACTTTGCAGCAGTTTAAAACGTCTCTTCACTCTTCATTCAGTTCCATCGAAAACTGTTGCAACTGACGATGTAATAACGCTTGCGACGTTAGAAAATTTGCTGTTCACACTACAAATGTCATGAGAGTTCCATCCTATCGTATTTAACGCAGAGTGCTTCTTGATGTACAGAACAATGAATCCAGTACAAATCATCCGCCGATCGTTATAATTTTTAGCTCTTTCATAAATCAAATCTTTAAAGCCTTTCTGTAAAATGTAGTATACCATTTCACACCAAGTTTGCGGTACACGTAGATTATGTGTTTACATAATAGGTCCTGAGAGTCCTCATCCGTGCCCTCAGTGATTTCCATTCATTTTAAAGGGCTGCGATGATAGATTGCTACACTGACCCTTTTGCGCAGAAATCCTTGCGACCTGTGGACCTCCTTTCTACATTCACATCTGTATCGATAATGCGCAATCCACCTTGTGGCCAGTGGCGGAAGGTACCACGTATCACTACTAGTAATTTCCTCTCCTGTTCCACTCCCAAATAGAACGAGGCAAAAACGACAGTCTGTATACCTCCGTCTGAGCACTAATTTCTCATATCTGATCTCCGTGGTACTCACGAGCAATGTTTGTTGGAGACAACAAAATCGTTCTGCAGTGAGCTTCAAACGCCGGTTATCTAAATTTTCTCAGTCGTGTTCCTCGAAAAGAACGTCGCCTTCCCTTCAGGGATTCCCATTTGAGTTCCCGAAGCACATGCGTAGCACTCGGGTGTTGTTCGAACCAGTAACAAATCTAGTAGCCCGACTCTGAATTACTTCATTGTCTTCCTTTAATTCGACCTGATATGGATCCCAAACACTGGAGCAGTACTCATGAGCGGGCCGCACCAGCGTCCTACGTGCGGTCTCCTTTACAGATAGGCCACATTTTCCAAGAATTCTCCCAATAAACCGAAGTCGGCCATTCACCTTTACTACCACAGTCCTCTCATGCTCGTTCCATTCCCTATCGCTTTGCAACGTTATGCCAAAATATTTAAACGGTGTGACTGTGTCAATCAGAACACTACTAGTGCTGTACCCGAACATTACAGATTTGTTCTTCCCGTTCATCAGGATTAACTTACATTTTTACACATTTAGGGCTAGCTGCCATTTATCACGCTAATTACAAATTTTGTCTAGGCCATCTTGTATCCTCCCACAGCCGCTCAGCTGCGACACCTTACCTTACTCCACGATATCATCAGCAAACAACCGCATGAATCTGTCTGTTGGCGTCCATCCATAGTTGACAGTATATCGTGTGAGAAAATAGCAAGCTGAGTTTCACACGAGCGATGCTTTCAGAAACCATGCTGATTTGTGGACATGAGCTGTTCTATCGCAAGAAAATTGATTACATTTGAGTAAATGTTCAAAGATTCTGCAACAAACCGATTTTAGGGACATTAGTCTGCAATTTTTCGGGTCTCTTCTTTTGCCCTTCTTATGCGCAGGAGTCTTCTGCGCTTTTTTCCAGTACGTTGGGACTTCGCGCTGGGAAAGAAATTCGCGATGTACACTACTGGCCATTAAAACTGCTATACCACGAAGATGACGTGCTACAGAAGCGAAATTTAACCGACAGGAAGAAGGTGCTGTGATGTGCAAATGATTAGCTTTTCAGAGAATCAACAAGGTTGGCGCCAGTAGCGCCAGGTTCTGTTTACAGCATCATGATGGTGGCAACCGTGTTTGGCGACATCGCGGTGAACGCACATTGGAAGCGTGTATTCGTCTTCGTCATCCTGGCGTATCACCAGGCGTGATGGTATGGGGTGCCATTGGTTACACGTCTCGATCACGTCTTGTTCGCATTGACTGCACTTTGAACAGTGGACGTTACATTTCAGATGTGTTACGACCCGTGGCTCAACCCTTCATTCGATCCCTGCGAAATCCTACATTTCAGCACGATAATACACGACCGCATGTTGCAAGTCCTGTACGGGCCTTTCTGGATACAGAAGGTGTTCGACTGCTGCCCTGGCCAGGACGTTCTCCAGATCTCTCACCAATCGAAAACGTTTGGTCAATGGTGGCCGAGCAACTGGCTCGTCACAATACGCTAGTCACTACTCTTGATGAACTGTGGTACCGTGTTGAAGCTGCATGGGCAGCTGTACCTGTAAAGGCTATCCAAGCTCTGTTTGACTCAATGCCCAGTCGTACCAAGGCCGTTATTACGGCCAGAGGTGGTTGTTCTGTGTACTGAGTTCTCAGGATCTATGCACCCAAATTGAGTGAAAATGTAATAACATGTCAGTTCTAGTATAATATATTTGTCCAATGAATACCCGTTTATCATCTGCATTTCTTCTTGGTGTAGCAATTTTAATGGCCAGTCCCACGCCCGGGTTCCTGGGTTCGATTCCCGGCGGGCTCAGGGATTTTTTCTGCCTCGTGATAACTGTGTGTTGTGTGATGTCCTTAGGTTAGTTAGGTTTAAGTAGTTCTATGTTCTAGGGGACTGATGACAATAGATGTTAAGTTCCATAGTACTCAGAGCCATTTGAACTATTTTTTTTAATCGCCAGTAGTGTATGTAAGCTACATAAGGGACCAAAGCCATAGAGAACTCTTTTAAAAATCGAGCAGCGAGTCCATCCGCACCTGGTGACTTACTTTTTTTCAACTCTTTCAATTTTTTCTCTATACCTGGGATGCTTATTACTATGTCGTCCATACGGGAGTCTCTTATATGGTCAAATGACGGTACGTATGTACGATTTTCCTGCGCGAACGATTTCTTGAAAATGGAATTTAAAACTCCGTCTTTCGTTTTGCTATCTTCAACTGCCACACCATTCCAGTCAACAAGTCACGGGATGGAAACCTTCGACCGCCTTAGCTCTTTTACATAGGACCAGAATTTTCCCGGGTTCCCGACAAGGTCTCTTGGAAAGATATGGCGGTGGTAGTAGTTGTATGCGTCGCTCATGGATCGCTTCACAGACGCACGAATCTCTAATAACCTTTGCTTATCGTCATTTGCACTTTCTCTTTTGAACCGTGAGTGCAACAGCTCCGCTTCCTCAGCATTTTCCGAATCTCCTTATTAAACCATAATTGGTCTTTTCCGGTCTTAATCGACTTACTAGGCGCATAATTCTCCATAGCTTTATTTCATGAACAGATAGTGAAGAATAAACAGAGCTTAAACCACGATTTTGCCGAACTGAAGAAAAGTCGTGCGAACCAAAATAAACAACACCAAATGCTTAAAGAAGGCGTCGCACTGCTAAATGAAATATCTCAGCATCTCGAGAAGGACAGAGGAAAACCAAAACGTACCGATTAGTGCCAAGACAACCGAGCCCCAGCCCACTCGTGGGCAGCACATTGTTCGTGCGTGAAGTTTCTCACGCTGTGGTCGACCCTGGATTAAACAGTTTCTCTAAATGCTGTCTAGACGTAATAGTTTAGCGAAAGAAGGCGGTGTCCGCCGCTGTGGCCTAGGGGTTCTAGGCACTTCAGTCTGGAACCGCACTGCTGCTACGGTCGCAGGTTCGAATCCTGCATCGGGCATGGATGTTTGTGATGTTCTTAAGTTACTAGAGTTTCAGTAGTTCTATGTCTAGGGGACCGATGACCTCAATGCTTAGAGCCATTTGAACCATTTTAAATAATGCGGTAATTAAGCTATACGACTTGAAAGACTCGTATTACGATGCAGACACCAGACACAGTGTGCCAAATATTATTCCTGAAATTATGCGGCGGCTCGTCAAATTACTGATGGAGATTTCGTGATACATAATGGTGCATGTCCTGTGACTTCACATATGGAGTAAACCAGGAGTTATCTGGAGAAATAAAAACTGAGGATCCAAAAGACTGGTTCCACTTCATTCAGAAACCACAAGCAGAACTCAACACACGAAGCCTCGTCTGGATGCTTTAACTAAAGCATAGCAGAAAATTTGTAAGAATACACATGCAGGTCCTTTTTGATAATGTTTCGATGTAACTAATTCTGCGTCAGACTTATATTTTCTGGACCGGTATTACTTTGCTCACCGTGTACATTTTAAACAGTTTGTATCATAGATATTATTGTCTTCAGATTTAGGTCATGGCAAAATAACATGATAATCTGTCTTTGTAGCACAAGATACACTGAACAGTTTCTTAATCTTACATAATGTAGTGTTGTGTGAGGGCTCTTGTGCGTCCTTGTCTGTAGTCCGGGTGCTGTTGGCGATTTGTGGCGTACGGAACCAGTTATGCGTTTCCTTATGCCACTGATTAGCAAGGCAATCTTGTATAAAACACTCTTATTGGGGGTAGCACCTCTCCAGGGGATACATCGTTGTTGAATTACTTACCGTTTGGGCAGAGAAGCTTGCATGGTCACATGAAGCTGAGGACTAAGCTAGCTGTAGGGCAGCTATTAGCTGGGACGAACCAAATAAAAAGTGTCCCACAACGTCTCATCTCTTCCTTATCCACTCCATTTCCTTCCTCAAGCCCCCAAATAGCCAATCTAAAGTGTGATGGAATCCATGCCAAGGGGAGTGTGGCCAAGGGAAAATGTATCATTAACAGAACCTCAGGGATGTGTAATTGACAGAGCCTCAGGAACATTGGACGATCTCCCTGAAAAGTACCCTTGCACCACATAGGGTTCCGTAGTTTGCGTGGGTCCAAAATGGAGAATACAGAAAACAAAACAAGAATTGAGGGACTTGATGAGACCTCAAACACCCAAGCTTCAAGGCTGGAACCAATGGAAGTTGTTTCCGCAATTGGATCATGCAACTGACTACCACAAGAAGTGGAAATTGTTAGTGAGATTTTGGATCAGGTCAAAATCAAATATTTGTCTGAGGCTTAGAGAAGTAAACTTCTGAAAGAACAAAAGGAAAAGGAAAGTACTGAATGGTTTCCTAAACAGAAATGGAGAGATCTAAAAGGTCTTTGACCCTGGACCTCTAAAATATACTGTCTCTGAATGAAAGGGCTAACCAGACACTCTACCTCTAAGACAGGGAGTAAGAGAACAAGAGAGGAGCCAAATACTCCCACTTCTCAGGATAAATAGATCAAGAAAAAGCAAAGGCGAGGAATAGAGAAACAGATCTATTGTGCTGTAGTCTCTAAATTGAGGATGGTGGGTATCCATCATAGATTTTCACTAGTCAATATAACCTCACAGCAGATGTAGATTGCTCAGATGGGTCTCTCTGAGAAGACTGGACAAGGACGCCCTCATCTTTGTCTCTGATAGGATTGGCTTAACGATATGGTGTCCAAGTTATCTCGATGGGAGGAGGCAAAGTTGCTGATGAAAGCAACATCTGATTTCTTCAAGACCGCAAGGATATTAATTTGGATACTGAAACTTCTTGAGGATAGTGCTCCTAAGACTCAGTTTGATAAAGTATAGGTACAGAACCAGGTCTAGACATTGGAGGATAATCAACCGAAAGGTTGTATTGGCTGGACAAACCCTTGTGAAATTCGGTGAAAAATCCCTGATGGCAGTGTGACAACTAGACTAAAACAATACTTCCGTTTCTCACAGGTTGCCGTCAGTATAATCAAAGACATCAAAAGCGACCATGGTCGCGAGTTGGAGGTTGCAAATGTTGAAGATAAACATGCGACACAGTAAAGAGACAACTGCCATTCTGAGGCATCTTCTAGAAAGATAGGATCCAGATGTGATCCAGGATGAGTTTCTATATATATAGGGAGCGTTTCAGTCCTCGGAGGGGATGTGCATTTATCATAAAAACGGAATGTCATCCATGCTGGTGATGGACTTCTGTTCCAGCGACTTAGTGATAATCAGGATGAAACAACATGGGAAAGGAAACATGAGAGAAATTGTGTTGGCCTCAGCTTACCTTGATTATGAGGACACTACACCGCCTTCCCAGGAACAGAGAAGTTGGGTAGACAGCTACTCACAGCAGAATGGGCAGCAGCTGGTTGGTTGTCATACCAGTGCCTACGACCTCATGTGGAGAAGCAGCGACACTGACAGCAGAGAAGAGCACCTTTTTGAAATTTTTACTCGAGGTTAACCTGAGTAGTTGGATACACCTGCCGGCCGCGGTGGTCTCGCGGTTCTAGGCGCTCAGTCCGGAACCGCGCGACTGCTATGGTCGCAGGTTCGAATCCTGCCTCGGGCATGGATGTGTGTGATGTCCTTAGGTTAGTTAGGTTTAATTAGTTCTAAGTTCTAGGCGACTGATGACCACAGATGTTGAGTCGCATAGTACTCAGAGCCATTTGAACCATTTTTTTTTTTTTGGATACACCACTTTTGATATCAAAATGATATGCAAATTAATTTAAATCATGAATTAATTACGCCAGTCCCACCCTCCAGATTAAGCCACCACATGGATTCCCCCTGCACCTCTCCTGCCATCCCACTAACCCACCAACCCAATTGGAAGAAACATCGAATTTTGTGGGAATTTCGAATTTTGATGGAATTTCGAAATCTGGTGGTAATTTCTTTGGCCCACGTCTGTGATGACATTCTATCCCAACCCCTTCCCAGGAAGTGGAGGGAAATTAAAAATGGTGGTCCCCTTACTGGAACTTGAAGCCTGGTACTTCTGAACAGAGTGTACAAGTGCACCCCACGATACATGGAAACTATATGAATGCTGGAGAGGAATGTTAGGTTAGTGTACTTTATTTATTTTGATTGGGGCATTGAAGCACAGATCAGTCCTAATTATGTCATTAATCAAAAATATTGGTCCTAACTACACAACTACACTCCTGGAAATTGAAATAAGAACACCGTGAATTCATTGTCCCAGGAAGGGGAAACTTTATTGACACATTCCTGGGGTCAGATACATCACATGATAACACTGACAGAACCACAGGCACATACACACAGGCAACAGAGCATGCACAATGTCGGCACTAGTACAGTGTATATCCACCTTTCGCAGCAATGCAGGCTGCTATTCTCCCATGGAGACGATCGTAGAGATGCTGGATGTAGTCCTGTGGAACGGCTTGCCATGCCATTTCCACCTGGCGCCTCAGTTGGACCAGCGTTCGTGCTGGACGTGCAGACCGCATGAGACGATGCTTCATCCAGTCCCAAACATGCTCAATGGGGGACAGATCCGGAGATCTTGCTGGCCAGGGTAGTTGACTTACACCTTCTAGAGCACGTTGGGTGGCACGGGATACATGCGGACGTGCAGTGTCCTGTTGGAAAAGCAAGTTCCCTTGCCGGTCTAGGAATGGTAGAACGGTGGGTTCGATGACGGTTTGGATGTACCGTGGACTGTTCAGTGTCGCCTCGACGATCACCAGAGGTGTACGGCCAGTGTAGGTGATCGCTCCCCACACCATGATGCCGGGTGTTGGCCCTGTGTGCCTCGGTCGTATGCAGTCCTGATTGTGGCGCTCACCTGCACGGCGCCAAACACGCATACGACCATCATTGGCACCAAAGCAGAAGCGACTCTCATCGCTGAAGGCGACACGTCTCCATTCGTCCCTCCATTCACGCCTGTCGCGACACCACTGGAGGCGGGCTGCACGATGTTGGGGCGTGAGCGGAAGACGGCCTAACGGAGTGCGGGACCGTAGCCCAGCTTCATGGAGACGGTTGCGAATGGTCCTCGCCGATACCCCAGGAGCAACAGTGTCCCTAATTTGCTGGGAAGTGGCGGTGCGGTCCCCTACGGCACTGCGTAGGATCCTACAGTCTTGGCGTACATCCGTGCGTCGCTGCGGTCCGGTCCCAGGTCGACGGGCACGTGCACCTTCCGCCGACCACTGGCGACAACATCGATGTACTGTGGAGACCTCACGCCCCACGTGTTGAGCAATTCGGCGGTACGTCCACCCGGCCTCCCGCATGCCCACTATACGCCCTCGCTCAAAGTCCGTCAACTGCACATACGGTTCACGTCCACGTTGTCGCGGCATGCTACCAGTGTTAAAGACTGCGATGGAGCTCCGTATGCCACGGCAAACTGGCTGACACTGACGGCGGCGGTGCACAAATGCTGCGCAGCTAGCGCCATTCGACGGCCAACACCGCGGTTCCTGGTGTGTCCGCTGTGCCGTGCGTGTGATCATTGCTTGTACAGTCCTCTCGCAGTGTCCGGGGCAAGTATGGTGGGTCTGACACAACGGTGTCAATGTGTTCTTTTTTCCATTTCCAGGAGTGTAGATGCTTATAACTACATAAGGAATGCCTAAAATCGCAATACAGCTCAAAAATTGACGCTGCCATACAACTGCTATTATCCTGCTGGGACAAATTTCACAATACCACTCAAAACTAGTGCCAGACACACTCAAGCTCTACAGTTCACCTACAAGCTAGCAGGAAAAAAGCTGTAGTGGGAGGTTCTATCTTTACTTTTCTGGTGGGAAACATTCAACTGATGAGATGCTAGTGTTTGACAGAGAGGACTTTTAGTGTATTACCTGTAAGCGTACATCCAAGGATGGTATCTATCGCTGTTTGACATCAGAGTTCAATAGAGACACATGCTCGAAAATCACCCTGCAGTCCAGGTAATCAAAGCCAATATAGGCTAACACAACTGATGAAAAATGCTTCACTGCTCTAATTACACATCGAAATTTTACTGAGAAAAATGAGCACTCGCAATCAACAGGTCATAACGCAACACAAATACCGGGGAAAATCGTTGTCCCAAAAGATTACAGAGGGGGTGGCAGTTGAATGCGTATTCTTCTCAGTGTACAACCACTAGTGGAATTATACCCACTCCTACGTCCCCTCATCCCTCCACCTCCATCCCTCCTTGCTTCCCTCCCTCCACCTATGGTGGGGACAAAGGCCTTTTCAAACAGCCAGCGCCCTGCTTTGTGACCTGCAGTCATCCCCGAGGCGGATGACCTCGCGATCATTGAGCACCTTGAGGTGATGGTCCAAGCAATGACCCCTTTGCCAAGCAAGACAAAAGGAAAATTTAGAGCCACCGCGCCACCCCACAAGCTGCCCCCTTGTCAGGGCATAGCTGCATAGGGTGATCACACACACACACACACACACATACACACACACACTCACTGGACTAACCCACAGCACTACCAGAGATGCTCACCTCTCTCAATGTGAAAATACTGTACTGTAACAATTGTATTTAATGTCAATGCATCTCTTATAATCTAGGGTCTATTAAAACAGAAAACACGAAAATATGTGCAGTCCATTTTCTTTTAGTTTTGTGAGAAACGTCAGTATAGTTTTAACATTCAACAGCGGAATACAATTTGCGTCTCATTATTTTGCAAAATCCAACGAAGAGCGGAGTCGCCGATTACAGATGAACAAAATTCAGAGGTCAGGCACTAAATCCCCTACGTAAAATCGGGAACAACAACTTCCACTGTTTTACTGAGAAAACTACACCACAAGATGGTGGTGCAAGTAACTCAGTTGTGGGTATAGTGGCCCATGGGCAAAACAGACAAGCAACCACACTGTCAGCTAAGGGGTAAATGTATCACAGGGACCACCTTACAGTCTTCATGATGCTGCAATTTTACTGACCAACACAACTCACTCCCCATCCTTCTGATCCTGGAGCAGACCTACCTCAATTGTCATAAGTATGGAATGGTAGGAAATTCAGGAAGTGGTGGGCTGTAACCCTCTGAGGACAGCCCACACTGCTTACATTGTTCCTACTTTACTATCACCTGTTTATACAGTTTTGTGAGAAAGTAAATGCATCCGTGCAAAACTTCCGTTTTTTGCTTTAATTTTGGGCACCGGTGTATGCTACAGTTATACCGACAGAAAAACCTGTTTTGTGGGATTCTAAATGAGACATGGTTTATTAAGTTTTGGATTTCATCATAAGTATTACATCTGATGCTATGAGAACCAGGAAATACATCAGTGGCGATAGTGAGACAGTGTATTCATGATACTGATATCTGTTTATCTGTGGTGTAGGCCCACATTGTATTTATAAACATCCACAAAAACCTGTCTCACTAGCTTCTTTGATAGTCACTTAAATTTGGGATGGATGATGGTTTGCTTATCGCCCTTATAATTCTGAGGGCTTAATTTCTATTCTAGTGAGGTGATCATGTTGGTAGACAGTACTACTTGAATGTAATCATTTCCACAAACGACAGCTTGTGTTTGGAGTTGATTGTTGACTGGGCAGGGATCTGCTTTCGTGTGTAGTGTCAACATGAACTCTGTTCAATTTGTTTTAAGTGCTAAGAGAAAAGAAAATCACCAGGAAAAGTTAGCTGCAAAGGAACTAGGACCTCCCAGACCAGATTCGTTGACTGAGAAAGTGATGAAATCAAATGAGCATGACTAAAAGCAACAAAGGAGTGTATAATAAGTGTAAGTTGTAGCGTGAGGATCTTGTTCATTTGTTGGAAAAAAAGCACAAAAAGCACGAAAACTCCCACTTACACAAAAATGCGACATGAAGTGTAACGAAAGCTTAAAGGTTATTCCCTTCTTGCCCTAAACTGTACTTAATTATCTGTAAAATAACAAAATTCTACAAAAACAAGTCTTTCTTTTTTCAGACAAGTGATGCATTTTATTGCTATTATTATTATTATCATTATCACTGTTATTATTATCATCATCTGAAGTGACTGTAGTTGTATAAATATGTTGATAAGCATAATTGGTACATATCAGATGTTATTAATTTCACACACTCATATTTATCAGCATCTAACAGTTTGTTGTGAACACCCAAAATGTATAATTATGAGCCGCTACTGCTTCCAGGTCCAATGACAGTTGTGTCTGCTGGTAGAAAGTCGGCGTTTGTGAATACGGATAATCAGCTGGCCATATTTCAGTAGAATCGAAACACTTAATAGCAATTTTCATTGTTGAACTATTGATAACAACTTATCTACAAAGGGTCAAAATTTGAAAGACAGTAAACTACTTTTACTGGGTTGCTTCTATGTTGTTTTCGGAGCGCATTCTTATAACGAAGACTTGAAGCCTTCATAAAGAAACATCAAGTGCCTGAAGTCTGTGAGAGCAATCTGGCGGTAGACATAGGAACAAAAGGCCCTCTCCCTCATTTAGTCTATACTTTCAAGTTGTTGGTATGCATTGAGTGGCCATCTAATACAAGAAGAACTGATAAGTCTTTTGATGCCTTAGAAAATTTCACACACTTTCTAAACCATACAAGAAATGTCTCTGCAGTGATTTATCCAGTGCTGTGTACCTCAGCCCAACCTCCTGGTGGCAATCCTAACTGAAATTCTTTTTGTTTCTTCTTTGAAGGGGAAATGAGCTTTGGTGACATGTAAGCTCCACTTTTCGACATACAAATAAGGCAGGTTACAATTTCATCCCTTGCTTCAAACGTTAACGATCCGACTTGACATTTCCCCGTGCAAGCTATAATTTTCGATTGGTTTATAGGGCTCACTGAAACACTTGTTTCATTGCAATTAAATACCGGTAGTTGAGAATCCATTAGTTTGTGTTTGAGAAGTAAACTTTTCAGCAAGGAAAAAAAGTATCTACAGTTATTTTATTAAATCCCATGGCTGATGCACCAAATATTGCTTCGGGTTTTCGAACAGTTGAAGTAGGATGTCTCTTAAGGAATTTTTGCCTTCAGTTTCATTTTTAAATGTATTAACAATGCCATTTCTTACAGCCAGCCCATAAGATAAGCTATGCATGACTTTCACTGTTAGATAAAGTAACCTAACCTCCATTGTTTTTAAGTAGTTAATCTCAGGTTTCTGTTCTTCCGTAAATACGTTTTTAAACTTTCAATTTTACAGCCAACATTCTCTCTTATTTTTCTAACATGTCTTTTCCAAGTACACTGGGCAACGTCAAATTGATTTGAAGCCTTCTAATACCCATAAAGCTGAAAATACCCGCATCGACAGTATTGCTCATGGCCTCAGTAGACCATGACTGCCTATTTTATTTTATTTTATACATTCGAACTGTCTGATATCAAAGAAAAATAATTTGAAACCTACTAGAAACAATCTCTCACTTCAGATCAAGGAGGACAGAATGAGCTACTACCCTACTCCACCACACCCGTTCTGCCCCCGATTTAGATCAGAGAAGTAATGTCACTCCAGAAAGATATGTAAACAAGCGTTCAACAACACAAAACTACAGTCAATTAAATGTAAGAGCAAGTTTTGAGGGATGGGAGAGAACTGTTGTGAGTAAATTGCTGTTTTAGAAAATTCAAGCAAATCAGAGAGAACTTCACCACAGATTTAACTACAGCCAAAGCTTTGCTGACAAAAAATAATAAGTGCGATGGGAGTCACATGTGAAGCGTTCAAAAAATGCGAAAATGGAAAGAGATCTTCCAATTTAATATCAAATACCAAAACATTTTTGTCTTACGTTAGGACGTAAGTGGATCGAAGCCATTTCTCCAGTCACACAGAGATTATACTGGCACCGAAACGGAAGACGGCGGAGCGAAGGCCGAAATGCTAAATTCTATTTTTCCCAACTTGTTTTGCTGAGGAATACTGTTTCCTTTCAGTCGTCGACCAAACTCCAAAATGGCAGAATAGGGGTAAGTGATCATGAGACGCATAATCATCTAAAATCCTTCAACTGAGGAAAGATGATTGGACCAATTGTGATACCTATATGATTCTACAGAGAGTACACGAAAGAAGTAGGACCTCTTCCAGCAGCTGTATATCATAGGTCACTAGAGGTACAAATTGATCCAAATGATTGGAAAAATAGGTATTTCATTCTTGTCTTCAACAAGGGTCTTTGAAAAAGTTCACACAGCTATAGGCCTATTTGACTGATGTCAAACTGTTGCAAAACATTTTACGCTCTGATATTATGACCTTTCCGGAAACCAAAAATCTCCTGTGTACTGATCGTACATTTTTACTTGGCCCCTGTGTGATTGATGGAATTCGGATGAGTGAAATGTTTACTCTCATTGGCAACCTGAGCTATTTTACAGTATTGTGCGTCATAACAGTAAGTACCGTTGTGCATATAATGCTGACTTGCATGTGGTGTTTTGCATAGTGATTGTTAATATTAGTTAGAGAATGAGTGAATAGGCTGTACCTGATTCTAGCAACTCGTTTTTATGTCACTTCTGTGAAGCATTAAACCATTACATATTCGTTTCTTTTATAAGATACAAGCCAGCTGCTCTGAGAGAAGGAGCCAGGACCTGTCTTAGTAGCCGATAAACTACGAGCCGATTGCAAGCGCCACGCGCACTCACTTAGAGGTCAAGTAAAACTGTGAGATCAGTAGGAATCAATATGGATTATGCAAAGAACAGTCCTGTGAAACCAGCTTGCTCCATTTGTCAATTAATCTCAGAAGGTTGAAGGCCTCCTAAATACAGATTCCGTGTTCGTTGACGTTTGGAAGTCATTTCGTACTGTTCGGCACTGTCGCCTAATGAACGAAATGGGATTGTATGGAATATCAGGCCACTTTTGTAGGACGTCAAACCGGCCCACTTGGAGCAGGAGACTCACCACAGGACATTTTAATTTCCACTGTTTATACTTTTACAAATTAGTTCTTAAAACTTTGTCAACATGACCAGGCAGGATTCAGGATCCACACTAGTAGCAGTGGAAGTTCCAAAACACAACAAAATAATTTTTTTGCATTTTAAATTTAATCATTTTTTCACTTACTACTGGCTGAATTTGTTGCTGTTGGTACACTTCTCTTCAAAGTAACAGAGGGTCTTCGAAGAATTTTGCACAGTGTACGAAGCATACTTACAGGTGTATGAAACTTTATAATTCATTTAATTTAGGAAAAAATGAATGAGCTGTCACATTTTAAACTTCACGTTTAGAAAAAACAAATTCTACAGTTAATTAACTCAATTTTTACCACAGTAGATATAGAAAATTCTAGACTAGTGCATTAAGGAGTTTGTGTTTAATAAGCATACCAAGTTTGAAAGTAATAAAACATTTATTTTGGATGTTGCATGTACGATAATGGCCGTTGAACTTTCTGCTTGTATATGGCATTCTTTTAGAACTGTCCAGCAGCATATGCAAATTCTTTTTCATTTTCTAAATCAGTTTTCTATCTTTTCACAAGGCTATGATGCACTTTTCTTGATTTTATCACCTCCAAAAATCATTTAGCTGCTTTCACTACACGCTGTCTGTCTATCGCATACAAAGCTTTGATGCAGGTCACTCCAGGCTTAATTCCCATTTTCTCTAAAACATATTTCCTGCTTTGCACACCATCATTAAAACATGAAACTGCACCATAAACAACAATAGCAACTACATTTCTTCCCACAAAAATTGTTTTTGGCAATCTTTCTCATACCCATTGGTTAAATGTTATGTTTGTGTTTTGGGTACAGGCATGGAGACATTTCTTCAATAAGTTTTCATTTGCAAGGTCCCCAAATAAGGTTTGATGGCTGCCATCACAACAGTCGGCAGAGAATTCCTGTGATGATATTCCTCACTATCAGCAATTGACCTTTGGTAGCCACACCATGATTCACTTCCTTTCAGGCACAAGTTGTGGATAATGTTATTATCTGTGGAAATTTTGTGCAAGTATAAGGCCCAAATGGCTTGTTTCATATTTTTCAAGTCCTCTGTGTTCCACAAAAAAAAACATAACCAAATGAAAATAATTTCGAAATTCACAACATCTTACTGCAAGTCTTTCAAGACAGAGAACAAACAATCAGCGATCAAAACAAGGCACGTCGATAGCAGCAGAGAAAGCACTGATATCAGTAGTCCTTTATTTCACACATGAGAGTCTCTGGCACAAATATAAATGTTTGGATTCTACAGAGCGAAATACAGTTACTTATGATGGAAGACTGCTGTACAAATGGGTGTGTCGCTGCATCTTCGTACATTTAAAATCAAATAACGTGCCTTATAATCTCTCAAATATATATGTTTTATACATCAAACTCTTCAGGAAGATGTGTGCAACAAAATAGGCATATTTTTGAAAAATCTAAATTTTTGGTATCCTATCCCCCTTAAAGAGTTCCTAGCAAATAGAGCACAACTTGTCACTCTAAGCAGAGAACGACTCAGACTTACAAGCATGTTTGATGATGAGCCGGATGCCATGGCAGTTATCTGCTGGCAGTAGCGGCATTTTTCTTTTTCTTCCACTTTGATAGAAGGGTGCCGAATATCTCTTGTAATTCTTCTGGGCGAAGGCAATGTGGATGACATATTGTTGTGCAGCACAGACGAGTAGACTGATAAAATTGAAGTATTTAATATGAACATGTTGTTGTTGTTGTGGTCTTCAGTCCTGAGACCGGTTTGATGCAGTTCTCCATGCTACTCTATCCGGTGCAAGCTTCTTCATCTCCCAGTACCTATTGCAACCTACATCCTTCTGAATCTGCTTAGTGTATTCATCTCTTGGTCTCCCTCTATGATTTTTACCCTCCACGCTGCCCTCCAATACTAAATTGGTAATCCCTTGATGCCTCAGAACATGTCCTATCAACCGATCCCTTCTTCTGGTCAAGTTGTGACACAAACTCCTCCTCTCCCCAATACTATTCTATACCTACCGATTAGTTATGTGACCTACCCATCTAATCTTCAGCATTCTTCTGTAGCACCACATTTCGAAAGCTTCTATTCTCTTCTTGTCCAAATTATTTATCGTCTATGTTTCACTTCCATCCATGACTACACTCCATACAAATACTTTCAGAAACGACTTCCTGACACTTAAATCTATACTCGCTGTCAACAAATTTCTCTTCTTCATAAATTCTTTCCTTGCCATTGCCAATCTACATTTTATATCCTCTCTACTTCGACCATCATCAGTTATTCTGCTCCCCAAATAGCAAAACTCCTTTACTACTTTAAGTGTCTCTTTTCCTAATCTAATTCCCTCAGCATCACCAGACTTAATTCGACTACATTCCATTATCCTCGTTTTGCTTTTGTTGATGTTCATCTTATATCCTCCTTTCAAGACACTGTCCATTCCATTCAACTACTCTTCCAAGTCCTTTGCTGTCTCTGACAGAATTACAATGTCATCGGCGAACCTCAAAGTTTTTATTTCTTCTCCATGGATTTTACTACCTACTCCGAATTTTTCTTTTATTTCCTTTACTGCTTGCTCAATATACAGATTGAATAACATCAGGCAGAGGCTACAACCCTGTCTTACTCCCTTCTCAACCACTGCTTCCCTTTCATGTCCCTCGACTCTTATAACTGCCATCTGGTTTTTGTACAAATTGTAAATAGCCTTTCGCTCCCTGTATTTTACCCCTGCCACCTTTAGAATTTGAAAGAGAGTATTCCAGTCAACATTGTCAAAAGCTTTCTCTAAGTCTACAAATGCTAGAAACGTAGGTTTGCCTTTCCTTAATCTTTCTTCTAAGATAAGTCGTAAGGTCAGTATTGCCTCACGTGTTCCAGTATTTCTACGGAATCCAAACTGATCTTCCCCGAGGTCGGCTTCTAGTAGTTTTTCCATTCGTCTGTAAAGAATTCGTGTTAGTATTTTGCAGCTGTGGCTTATTAAACTGATAGTTCGGTAATTTTCACATCTGTCAACACCTGCTTTCTTTGGGATTGGAGTTATTATATTCTTCTTGAAGTCTGAGGGTATTTCGCCTGTCTCATACATCTTGCTCACCAGATGGTAGAGTTTTGTCAGGACTGGCTCTCCCGAGGCCGTCAGTAGTTCCAATGGAATGTTGTCTACTCCGGGGGCCCTGTTTCGATTCAGGTCTTTTAGTGCTCTGTGAAACTCTTCATGCAATATCGTATCTCCCATTTCATCTTCATCTACATCCTCTTCCATTTCCATAATAGTGTCCTCAAGTACATCTACATCTACATCTACATCTACATGACTACTCTGCAATTCACATTTAAGTGCTTGGCAGAGGGTTCATCGAACCACAATCATACTATCACTCTACTATTCCACTCCCGAACAGCGAGCGGGAAAAACGAACACCTAAACCTTTCTGTTCGAGCTCTGATTTCTCTTATTTTATTTTGATGATCATTCCTACCTATGTAGGTTGGGCTCAACAAAATATTTTCGCATTCGGAAAAGAAAGTTGGTGACTGAAATTTCGTAAGAAGGTCTCGCCGCGACGAAAAACGTCTATGCTGTAATGACTTCCATCCCAACTCGCTTACCATATCTGCCACACTCTCTCCCCTATAACGTGATAATACAAAACGAGCTGCCCTTCTTTGCACCCTTTCGATGTCCTCCGTCAATCCCACCTGGTAAGGATCCCACACCGCGCAGCAATATTCTAACAGAGGACGAACGAGTGTAGTGTAAGCTGTCTCTTTAGTGGACTTGTTGCATCTGCTAAGTGTCCTGCCAATGAAACGCAACCTTTGGCTCGCCTTCCCGACAATATTATCTATGTGGTCCTTCCAACTGAAGTTGTTCGTAATTTTAACACCCAGGTACTTAGTTGAATTGACAGCCTTGAGAATTGTACTATTTATCGAGTAATCGAATTCCAACGGATTTCTTTTGGAACTCATGTGGATCATCTCACACTTTTCGTTATTTAGCGCCAACTGCCACCTGACACACCATACAGCAATCTTTTCTAAATCGCTTTGCAGCTGATACTGGTCTTCGGATGACCTTACTAGACGGTAAATTACAGCATCATCTGGGAACAGTCTAAGAGAACTGCTCAGATTGTCACCCAGGTCATTTATATAGATCAGGAACAGTAGAGGTCCCAGGACGCTTCCCTGGGGAACACCTGATATCACTTCAGTTTTACTCGATGATTTGCCGTCTATTACTACGAACTGCGACCTTCCTGACAGGAAATCACGAATCCAGTCCCACAACTGAGACGATACCCCATAGCTCCGCAGCTTGATTAGGAGTCGCTTGTGAGGAACGGTGTCAAAAGCTTTCCGGAAATCTAGAAATACGGAATCAACTTGAGATCCCCTGTCGATAGCGGCCATTACTTCGTGCGAATAAAGAGCTAGCTGCGTTGCACAAGAGCGATGTTTTCTGAAGCCATGCTGATTACGTGTCAATAGATCGTTCCCTTCGAGGTGGTTCATAATGTTTGAATACAGTATATGCTCCAAAACCCTACTGCAAACCGACGTCAATGATATAGGTCTGTAGTTAAATGGCTTACTCCTACTACCCTTCTTAAACACTGGTGCGACCTGCGCAATTTTCCAATCTGTAGGTACAGATCTATTGGTGAGCGAGCGGTTGTATATGAGTGCTAAGTAGGGAGCTATAGTATCAGCGTAATCTGAAAGGAACCTAATCGGTATACAATCTGGACCTGAAGACTTGCCCGTATTAAGCGATTTGAGTTGCTTCGCAACCCCTAAGGTATCTACTTCTAAGAAACTCATGCTAGCAGATGTTCGTGTTTCAAATTCTGGAATATTCCATTCGTCTTCCCTGGTGAAGGAATTTCGGAAAACTGCGTTCAATAACTCCGCTTTAGCGGCACAGTCGTCGATAACAGTACCATCGGCACTGCGCAGCGAAGGTATTGACTGCGTCTTGCCGCTTGTGTATTTTACATACGACCAGAATTTCTTCGGATTTTCTACCAAATTTCGAGACAATGTTTCGTTGTGGAACCTATTAAAGGCATCTCGCATCGAAGTACGTGCCAAATTTCGCGCATCTGTAAATTTTAGCCCATCTTCGGGATTTCGCGTTCTTCTGAACTTCGCATGCTTTTTCCGTTGCCTCTGCAACAGCGTTCGGACCTTTTTTGTGTACCACGGGGGATCCGTTCCATCTCTTACCAATTTATGAGGTATGAATCTCTCAATTGCTGCTGCTACTATATCTTTGAATTTGAGCCACATCTCGTCTACATTCGCATAGTCAGTTCGGAAGGAATGGAAATTGTCTTTTAGGAAGGCTTCTAGTGGCACTTTATCCGCTTTTTTAAATAAAATTATTTTGCGTTTGTTTCTGATGGGTTTGGAAGAAATGGTATTGAGCCTAGCTACAATGACCTTGTGATCACTAATCCCTGTATCAGTCATGATGCTCTCTATCAGCTCTGGATTGTTTGTGGCCAAGAGGTCAAGTGTGTTTTCGCAACCATTTACAATTCGCGTGGGTTCGTGGACTAACTGCTCGAAATAATTTTCGGAGAATGCATTTAGGACAATCTCGGAAGACGTTTTCTGCCTACCACCGGTTTTGAACAAGTATTTTTGCCAACATACCGAGGGTAGGTTGAAGTCCCCACCAACTATAACCGTATGAGTGGGGTATTTATTTGTTACGAGACTCAAACTTTCTCTGAACTGTTCCGCAACTGTATCATCGGAGTCTGGGGGTCGGTAGAAGGAGCCAATTATTAACTTAATTCGGCTGTTAAGTATAACCTCCACCCACACCAATTCGCACGGAGTATCTACTTCGACTTCACTACAAGATAAACCACTACTGACAGACACAAACACTCCACCACCAATTCTGCCTAATCTATCTTTCCTGAACACCGTCTGAGACTTCGTAAAAATTTCTGCAGAACTTATTTCAGGCTTTAGCCAGCTTTCTGTACCTATAACGATATCAGCTTCTGTGCTTTCTATTAGCGCTTGAAGCTCAGGGACTTTTCCAGCGCAACTACAACATCGCCCTTATATAGACCATCTATATACTCCTTCCACCTTTCTGCTTTCCCGTCTTTGCTTATAACTGGGTTTCCATCTGAGCTCTTGATGTTCATACAAGTGGTTCCCTTATCTCCAAAGGTCTCTTTAATTTTTCTGTAGGCAGTATCTATCTAACCCCTAGTGAGATAGGCCTTTACATCCTTACATTTGTCCTCTAGCCATCCCTGCTTAGCCATTTTGCACTTCCTGTCGATCATATTTTTTAGACGTTTGTATTCCTTTTGTGCCTGCTTCATTTACTGCATTTTTATATTTTCTCCTTTCATCAATTAAATTCAATATTTCTTCTGTTACCCAAGGATTTGTACTAGCCCCCGTCTTTTTACCTACTTGGTCCTCTACTGCCTTCACTACTTCATCCCTCAAAGCTACCCATTCCTCTCTACAGTATTTCTTTCCCCCATTCCTGTCAATTGCTCCCTTATGCTCTACCTGAAACTCTGTACAACCTCTGGTTCTTTCAGTTTATCCAGGTCCCATCTCCTTAAATTCCCGCCTTTTTGCAGTTTCTTCAGTTTTAATCTACAGGTCATAACCAATAGATTGTGGTCAGAGTCCACATCTGCCCCTGGAAATGTCTTACAATTTAATATGAACATAGCCATTTTAAAATTTAAAAGCTTAAAGCGAGAACAAATATACATGAAGTACCTTATGTAATCAGATGTTATAGAGCAGGATGTAAAATATTGTGATGTGGAAGTTTTATCATATACGAAATGTCTAAAACAGTCATAGTCGTTAAGAAACTAGCGAAGACAATCCTGATAATATTTGAGGATTTCACTGGAGGAAGATAAAAATTTTGAATAATGTGATATCCAGATTTGGTTTACATAGCGTATGAACAAGAGATGGCAGAATAATGGGGCGGATGAAAGCTGGAAAAAAGCAGTGGAGGTAAACTCTAAAGGCTGTACAAACTTGCACTATTTACACCAGTGTGTCTATTGTTACTGTAGACCGTCGTTGGCTACCACTTTTAACTCATTTCGACGGACTCCGCCATATATTCCAGAATATCGACATCCTTGTCTTTTTCTGATGAACGTGGGCACCTGTATCAAGACAAGCATGCTCTCTAGTTCTCTTAATATAGGCTCCACTGTCTGTAGACACCACAGAAGTAACAGATGAGCATGTGGAGTAGTGGCATGCAAACGCTTTGACTGATTAATGATCGTGCTATTCATATCCATTAGAAATGAAGACAAAGAAGTTAAATATATTTTCGTAAATATCAAAGCCCTCAAGTAAATTGGCCCCTAATGTGCGTCCTCTACAGACATTCGAAAGTAGTTAGGCTAACCTGTTTCAAAACTGACCTTTCAAAATTTGATTCGGCTTAGAAGCATAGAAATTATGCTAGGAACACTAACATAAATATTCTTCCCCTTCATTGTGAAATTCAAATGAGTAGTTCCTTCTTAAAATGTAACAGTATGTTAGCTTGCACATACCCATAATGCAGCCTACAGTCTGGCTCCCATACATATATTTGCCACAAAGCCACGAGCAAAGAAGTTCGTACCTTGAATATTAACTCTGTCCCTCTCTTTCTCTCTCCGTTCAACAGTGCTGACAGGCCGCCGTGTCATCCTCAGCTCACAGGCGTCACTGGATGCTGATGTGCAGGGGTGTGTGGTCAATACACTGCTCTCCTGGCCGTATGGAAGAGCACGAGGCTGGAGCCGCTACTTCTCAGTTAAATAGCTCCTCAGTTTGCCACACATGGGATGAGTGCACTCCACTTGCCACCAGCGCTGGTCAGACTGGATGGTAACCCATCCAAGTGCTAGCTCAGCTCGTCAGCGCTTAACTTTAATGATCTGACGTGAACGAGTGTTACTACTGCCTTGGAATATCAACTCACAACATCATATTCATAACTTACTCTCTAAAATGTTCAAGGAATGAACTGTGCAAAAATACAGGGACTAAGTGTATCAGTGTACTTGCAATTGCAGAGGAGCCACAACGGATAATTTGGGAGCAGACCTCCATACCGATGGTGGATGTGAAGGACAAATTCCATGGATTTACAACCAAAGTAGCTCTATTACAGAATAAATATGCTGCCCCAAAGACCACACACGAGAAGGGAAAACCTGCACCTTGGCTAACAGAAGAGCTAAAACGCTTCAGAAATCTCAGAGACACCGCATGTCGCACTTACAAACAACCTCATACACCTAAAAATGAAACTGATTGCGAACAGAAAGCAAACAGAGACACTCAATCTGTGAGCAACGATAAGTAAGACTCGCAAATTCATTAATCTAAAACAAAGGCCAGATGCTCTTATGGAAAACCTTGAGTGATCTAGAGAAACTGCAGCTGATCCTTCTGTCCCAACCAAGGAACATGACTTTAGAAATAATCTTCATTGAACTGTAAACAAATCATAGACTTACTGATTATTTCGTGGAGTTAAAAGGTGGAAGTTGCAAGAAATTCTTTCTTGAGATGACAGTGCTGTCGAAAAATGCTTGAAATCAGCATTTACTGTAAAGGACAGACTCACAGTCCAAATGATCAAGCTTATTGTTGCTCACAATAACTACTGATCCTTAGAAGTTGAAGCTCTTTCCTGAACAACACAGCACGAATGCTCTTTCCCATCAGAATACAAGCACTAGAGATCCGATTACTAAGATGAGCAGCTGGGAACATTCTGTCTGACAGGATAGTGAATCTAGCCATCAGAAAAGAACTGAGAGTGAAAAATATAATGAGCTGTTTATATAATACAGAATTATATCACAAGAATGGAATACGACAGACTGCCAAAATTGGTAAGAACTATTACCTAGTGGGCCGAAGAGAGGAAAATTAACAATTTCAACCAAGAGGGCGTAACTGGCAAATGTGTAATATATGCAGAAAGAAGAAGACTCGACACAATATTAAAATTATAATAGTTTTTAAGAAACTGTGATTTTAATGAGCTTTGTAATCACATATAAAACTCTAGTCTGCTGTAAGAGGACTCCTGAAGGCATTATTATTTTCAGGGTAAAAGAATAAATTAGATTAGATTAGATTAATACTTGTTCCATAGATCCTCAATACGACACTTCGTAATGATGTGGAACGGGTCAGGTTAATGAAAGATGTCTGTACAAGATATTACATTACACAAAATATTGCATGACACTAATGCTTAAGTTAGTTTTTTTCCCCTCCCTTAATTTATATCTAAAAATTCAGCCAATGAGTAGAAGGAGTTGTCACCTAGAAATTCTTTTAATTTATTTTTAAATGTTGGTTGACTATCTGTCAGGCTTTTGATGCTGTTTGGTAGGACTTTTGTGGAAGCATAATTTACCCCTTTCTCTGCCAAAGTCAGATTTAACCCTGCATAGTGAAGATCATCCTTTCTCTTGGTGTTATAGCTATGCACACTGTTATTACTTTTGAACTGGGCTGGATTATTAACAACAAATTTCATAAGTGAATATATATACTGTGAAGTTACTGTGAGGATCCCTAGATCCTTAAATAGATGTCTGCAGGATGACCGTGGGTGGGCTCCAGCAATTATTCTGATTACACGTTTTTGAGCAATGAATACTTTTCTACTCAATGATGAATTACCCCAGAATATGATACCATACGAAAGCAGTGAATGAAAGTAGGCATAGTAAGCTAATTTACTGAGATTCTTATCACCAAAATTTGCAATAACCCTAATAGCATATGTAGCCAAACTCAGACGTTTCAGCAGACCATCAATGTGTTGCTTCCAGTTTAACCTCTCATCAATGGACACACCTAAAAATTTTGAAAATTCTGCCTTAGCTACAGACTTCTCTTCAAAGTCTACATTTATTACTGGAGTTGTGCCATTTACTGTACGGAACTGTATATACTGTGTTTTATCAAAATTTAAAGAGAACCACTTAATAATTTTGTGAAAAACATCATTTACAATTACATTACTAAGTTCTTGGTTTTTGGATGTTATTACTATACTTGTACAATCAGCAAAAAGAACTAACTTTGCATCTTCATCAATATGGAATGGTAAGTCATTGATGTATATCAAAAACAGTAAAGGACCTAAGACCGAACCCTGTGGGACCCCGTACTTGATAGCCCCCCCAGTTTGAGGATTCAGCTGTTGTATTAACATTACATGAACCACTTATTTCAACTTTCTGCATTCTTCCAGTTAAGTATGAATTAAACCATTTGTGCACTGCCCCCCTCAAACCATAATAGCTTATCTAAAAGAATTCCATGATTTACACAGTCAAAGGCCTTTGAGAGATCACAAAAAATACCAATGGGTGATGTCCGGTTATTCAAAGCATTTAATATTTGATCAGTGAAAGCGTATATAGCATTTTCTGTTGAAAAGCCTTTCTGAAAACCAAACTGACATTTTGTTAGTACTTAATTTTTACATATATGGGAGGCTACTCTTGAATACATTACTTTCTCAAAAATTTTTGATATAGCTGTCGGAAGAGAGATTGGGCGATAGTTGTTGACATCCAATGTATCCCCCTTTTTATGCAATGGTTTTACAATGGCATATTTCAGTCTGTCGGGGAAAACACCCTGCTCCAAAGAGGTATTACATACGTGGCTGAGAATCCTACTTATCTGTGGGGAACAAGCTTTAAGTATCTTGCTGGAAATGCCATCAATTCCGTAAGAGCTTTTACTTTTCAGTGAGTTTATTATTTTACTGATTTCAGAGGGAGAGGTTAGTGGAAATACAGTTGTTTCAAACTGCACAGGTATGGCCTCTTCTATTAGAAGCCTTGCCTCTTCTAGTGAAGATCTAGATCCTACTTTCTCCACAACATTTAAAAAATGATTATTGAAAATATTTACAATTTCAGATTGTTTGTTAGTACACTTGTCATTCAGTTTTATGGCACTAAAGTCTTCCTGTGCTCTTGGTTGCCCTGTTTTCCTTTCAATAATATTCCAAACTGCTTTAATTTTATTATCAGAGTTACTGATCTCAGACATGATACACATGCTTCTGGACTTTTTAATAACTTTTCTTAGTACCGCACAATAGTTCTTATAATATTGAACAATTTCGGGGTCAATACTCCCTCTTGCTGTTAGATACAGTTCTCTTTTACGGTTGCAAGATATTATTATTCCTTTAGTTAGCCAAGGTTTTTTTATATGTTTTTTTAGAATTATGTTTCACTGTTTTCTTGGGAAAACAATTTTCAAATACCCTTAAAAATGTATCATGAAATAAGTTATATATCAAGTTTGCATCGGGTTCCATATACACTTCATCCCAGTCTACCTCCTTTAGGCTTTCCCTAAAGTTTGCAGTATTTATATTGTTAATTGAACACACTGCTTTGAAACTCTGATTTGATATACTGCATGGAGCTATGCCATGTACTGTAACTAGCTGTGCACCATGATCTGAAAGACCATTCTCAACAGGATAAGCATTTATGTCCTTAAACTTATCTTGGTCTTATCTATCAATGTCCTGCTGTTCTTTGTTATCCGAGTAGGAAAATCAATGATGGAGCTCAAAATGAAAGAACTGAGTAATACTACAAGGTCATTCTTCCTATTACACTCTTTCAGGGAATCAACATTGAAATCCCCACAAATGATAATTTGCTTCCCCCTGTCTGACAGATAGCACAACAAAGCATCCAAGTTTTCTAGAAATAGGTGGAAATTCCCTGAGGGGGACCTATACACTGTTACAAGTATGAGAGTGCCATCATTTAGTTTTAGTTCAGTGGCACATGCTTCCATATGTTGCTCTACACAAAAATTTTTAGTTTCTAAATGTTTTGCGCTGTGGAAGCTTTTGACATATATGGCAACTCCTCCTCTCATCATATTATCTCTACTTACATGTGCAGCTAATTTGTACCCATTGATGCTAACCTTTTGCATATTAGTGACTATGTGATGTTCAGACAGGCATAGTACATCTATTACATTCTCAGTTTCTATATCTTCTAAACAAAGCAGAAGCTCATCAATTTTATTCTTCAATCCCCCAATATTTTGATGAAATATACTAACATTTTTCATTTTACTTTTGTGAGTATCTTGAACTTTTTTAACATCTTTAGTACTTGCCTGGCTGAGTTTCCAACTGGACACTGATCTTACACTAAAAAAGAGTTACCACCATGATATGTAGTTCGTCCCCCCTTTAAATTTCCTGCTATCAGCCCAGCCAGTTTACCCTTCCCCTTCTTGTTGAGGTGTAGGCCATGTCTAGTATAGTCCCACCTACAGAGTGAATCAACAGGAATCACACTAATGTGTGACCCTGCATCAGATCCAAGTAGCCGTTCCAACTCCAAATTAACTCTCCTGACAGAAGAGCTCAAATGAGGCCGGTCGTGGCGCTCCAGAACCGACACAAACCCACTGGTATGACGCGATGCCGATGCAATATTTGCCAGGTCACACTCTATGCTGTACCCCGGATCTCTGTCAATACTGTTGCCCGGCCCACCCACAATAACCACATCATCTTCCTTAGTAAGGCCTCTACATAGTGAACCTAAATCCTCTGTAACCTGCCTCAGTCCAGCACTAGGTTTGAAAAAACTTGTGACCTGGTATTCTGACCCTAATTCATCCTGCAGAAGTTGGCCCACACCCCTAGCATGCGAAATAAATAATTAAACATAATAATACATACGAATGGTCAGTATTCAGGGGTATGACAGGCATGATCAATTTAAGCAAAAAACTTCATGTGGACACATTTACTATTCTGTATGGTTTCCGTGATACAACATATTTAATGTACATTGCACCTTATTTTCTTTATTGCTCAGTACATTGTCATTGTACACAATGTACCATATTACTGTAGATGAAGTCAAGACAAATAATTTGATATCAGACATGTGGACTATCAAGTCGGGAAGCTACTGCAAACTGGCTTGTCTACACTCTCTTCACGCAATGTATATTAGTCCTTCAGGAAAAAAATGAATAAGACCTTTTTAAGGGATATAGTTTAATTCTGTACTGCGACAATTTTTTGTCAGAGTCCGCCGATTACGTGTTTTTCAAGAGAAACATATGAATGTAACTTTAAATATATTCCTTCTCAGAAACTATTTGGAATAGGGCATATTTAGTTTTTTGCTTCAAATGATTGTCTCTGTTGTATCTCCGAACATCGACAATTTCTCCTGAGACAACGTTTATACAAGCACTATCTTGTATATTACAATACTGGCCATTAAAATTGCTACACCAAGAAGTAATGCAGATGATAAACGGGTATTCATTGGACAAAAATATGTTATACTAGAACTGACATATTATTACATTTTCACGCAATTTGGGTGCATAGATCCTGAGAAATCAGTATTCAGAACAACCACCTCTGGCGTGAATACGCCTGGTCGTTGAGTCAATCAGAGCTTGGATGGCGTGCACAAGTACAGCTGCCCATGCAGCTTCAACACGATACCACAGTTCATCAAGAGTCGTGACTAGCGTATTGTGACAAGCTGCACGATCCGTTACAGCCATGCGGATAAGATGCCTGTCATCTCGACTGCTAGTGAAACGAGGCCGTTGGGATCCAGCACGGCGTCCCGTGTTACCCTCCTGAACCCACCGACTCCATATTCTGCTAACAGTCATTGGATCTCGACCAATGCGAGCAGCAATGTCGCGATACGATAAACCGCAATCGCGATAGGCTACGATCCAACCTTTATCAAAGTCGGAAATGTGATGGTACATATTTCTCCTCCTTACACGAGGCATCAAAACAACATTTCACCAGCCAACGTCAGTCGAGTGCTGTTTCTGTATGAGAAATCGGTTGGAAACTTTCCTCATGTCAGCACGTTGTAGGTGTCGCCACCGTTAGATTTAGTATCGTGTCCACATAAAGTAATTCAAACCTACGTAAAGTCTATCAACACACCAACAACAGACATAAGTGCAACAGAAATAGAAGACATTGTCTAGCTGTGACTGGAATGTATCGTGAAAATCGTGAAACCAATGTATTTGAAACACTGCAGAAAGAACTCCAAGCCATCCTCTGCTACTGGAAAGCATGATCAAAAACCTTTCTGAACTGCCATATAAGGAAAAAGTTCGAAATTTGTACAGTGATGTTGTATGAAATATTTGTACTAACAAAAGAAATGACCCTCTATTGAAGAAGAGTGAACATGAAAGATGTAAAACAGTAAACAAAGGTAACCTACAAAGTGCTTCTGAACACTTCTCATGTAATTCAAAAAGGGTTAAAGAAAAATGACTGCATCAAGTTGAAAACAAACACACATGAGTCAGCTTACAAATAATAAAAAACAGGTACTGTTACTTTCAGATAGTCACGGTAGGAACTGTGCAAAAGTACTGAACGAAATTTCAACAACCAGCCATAAATTTACATCTTTGATAAGGCCAAATGCTATATTCAAAGAAGCAACATGCAATACACAAAACAAAACGTGTTACACCAGGACATCAAACATATTTGTGATCCAATGAAGCTAATTTGGTGGACAATCCCACAAGAATGAGCAATACTGCAGCCGAACCAAGAACAACACCAGGAGCTGAAGAGCCATCAGTAACAACAACAAAAGTGAGTATGCAGTCAGGATCATCAAGGAAAACATCAGAAACAGTGTTAGAAAAGAAGAAGGTACCCACAGTCAGCACCAAGTCACCACCAACATCCTGTGTAAAAATCTTGTCAAGTGCCACAAACCAGTCAGCCCACAACATCCAACCATAAACAGCAAAAAAATGTGCAGCCACACTCCAGATCAGTACCACTGGAAACTGTGACAAGATCTTCAACACGAAAACGCAGACCTCCAGCCTACAGTCAGGATTTTTTATGGGCAAGAACACCAGCAGCTCCCTGCCAGCAGCAAACCAAGGGAAAACAGATGCAGAGCCATACCTTCATGAACCAAAACTACAAGAAAACCCAGTGAGTGGTGTTAAAAATCATTCCATTGAAAAACAGTCACTATTATCCTTTAAAATATTGCACCATAATGAGTAGTGCATGTTTAATAAGTTATTAGAAATAGATCTCTTCCAAAAAACAAAATCACACTTAGATGTTCTTTGTATTACTGAACACTGGTTAAATTAAAAAAAAAAAACGCCACTTGGCAAATTTACTCTAGCTGGTTATTCTGGTCGGAACAAAAGTAAGGGAGGTGGTACAGCAATCTATGTCAAAAAATTTTAAGCTACAAAAGCCTCACAAAGTACAATAATATGCAAATAGAAACAGAATCTGAATTCTCCTTAATTAATTTAACAGATTATAACCTATTGATACTGAATGTGTATAGAGCCCCTGATGGGAACATCCAAACCTTCAAGCACTCCCTCTAAGCACTACTCACAAAAATTCACTCACTCGACAAAAATCTATTAATAAGTGGAGATTTTAATATTGACTTCCTCACACCTGGAAAAACTAAGATGAATTGTTCAATATTACAAATTCATTCAACCTATCCCTAACTGTAAACACACCATCCAGGATCACAAAAAGTTCAGAAACAGATCTAGATCAGATTTTCATAAATGCAGACAAACTACACCACTCAATTGAAGTCATCAGCACAGGTTACAGTGACCATGAAGCCGAAATACTGACAGCGAATTTAAATTACATAAGACTATATCCCACAAAAACTAAAATGCAAAGGCAATTTAATGATGATAATATAAGGCTTTTTAACTACCTGTTAAGGGCTGAAAACTGGGCAGAGGTGTATAAAGAAAATGATGTAAACTACATATTTAATTCCTTCCATGAAACATTTCAATACTGCATTTCCACTGAAATCCAGGAAAATCGGAAACAAACACACAAACTCATGGGTGACAAAAGGGGTAAGGATCTCCACAAAAAAAAAGATACCCTTAAAAAATCACATGAAACACCATGAATGTCAATGATCAGTTTAGGTCATATTGTAAGATCTATTTTGCAATCTACAGATAAGTAATCCAACAAGCAAAAACATTAGAGAATGATATATTTATAAAGGAATCTAACAATAAAATGATAGGCTTGTGGACCGTTGTAAGAAATGAAACAAACAGTAAGTAGCATGCTATAAACAAAACATTAAAACTAAACCTAAATGATGAAGTCACATCAGATCCCAACAAAATTGAAAATGGTTTTAATGACTGTTTTAGCAAAATAGCAGAAAATATGATAGAGAAAAACTGCTACAGACCAAATACTTAACACCAAACACTAATGGAAACCATACCAGTACAGCCATCAATGTTTCTTCACAGTCTCCAATACTGAAGTACTTACAGCTATAAAAGGACTAAAGAATAAGTACTCCAGTGGCAGTGACAACATTCCTGATCTAATTGTAAAGAAATGTGGAGAATCCATTGTCAAATCCCTAACCAACATAATAAATGCATCCTTTACAAATGGAGTTTTCCCTGACCTACTAAAGACTTCTAAAATTACCCCACATGACAAAAAGGTCCCTAAACATGATGTAGCCAATTAGAGGCCCAAAGCACAACTCAGCTCTTTCTCAAAAATATTTGAAAAATTATTTTACACCAGATTGGAAGACTTTACTAATAAACTATCCTTATTAACAAAACACCAGCATGGTTTTAGAAAACAAAAGATGACTACCACAGCTATTTACGAGTATCTCAACAAAACCTTAAAAGCAGTAGACAGTAAGGAAATCTCTACTGGTACCTTCTTAGATTTATCCAAATCATTTGATGTAATTGACCATACCATACTCCTTAAGAAGTTAGCATATAATGGTATAAGAGCAATTGCAAACAAATGGTTAGAATCTAACCTGTCAAACAGATTACAAAAAGTTGAAATTAATTTTGAAGGAAAGGATACAACCACCCATCAATGTACCATCCACTCCTCTGACTCAATGCCTATTGGATATGGTGTGCCACAAGACTAAATCCTTGGGAACCATACTGTTTCTACTATACATTGATGGCATAAGCATGAAGCTTGCTACAGGACATAGCACACTATTTGCTGATGACATGAGTATACTGATAACAGATGCTGATACAGAGGACCACAACCAGAAAGTTAAACCGCTTATGTCGTCACTCAGCAAATGGTTCAGTGAGAACAAACTGATTATAAATATACAGAAAACACTGTACATCAACTTCAGACTCTCATCCCAAAAACAAGAAATGCCCAATGTGATTCTAAAAACCAAGAGCTTACATGTGTGGACTCTGGCTTCAAGAAAACCTTAAGTGGGAGACTCACACAAATTATATCTCAAAACAGCTACCAACTGTGTGTTACATTTTAAGGATATTCAAAAAATCAGTCACAAAATCTGTTCTCATACATGTATATTATGCTTACTTCCACACTACATTACAGTATGGAATCATATTTTGGGGGAACTCACCCTGGGGTAGATATACACTCCTGGAAATTGAAATAAGAACACCGTGAATTCATTGGCCCAGGAAGGGGAAACTTTATTGACACATTCCTGGGGTCAGATACATCACATGATCACACTGACAGAACCACAGGCACATAGACACAGGCAACAGAGCATGCACAATGTCGGCACTAGTACAGTGTATATCCAGCAATGCAGGCTGCTATTCTCCCATGGAGACGATCGTAGAGATGCTGGATGTAGTCCTGTGGAACGGCTTGCCATGCCATTTCCACCTGGCGCCTCAGTTGGACCAGCGTTCGTGCTGGACGTGCAGACCGCATGAAACGACACTTCATCCAGTCCCAAACATGCTCAATGGGGGCCAGGGTAGTTGACTTACACCTTCTAGAGCACGTTGGGTGGCACGGGATACATGCGGACGTGCATTGTCCTGTTGGAACAGCAAGTTCCCTTGCCAGTCTAGGAATGGTAGAACGATGGGTTCAATGACGGTTTGGATGTACCGTGCACTATTCAGTGTCCCCTCGACGATCACCAGAGGTGTACGGCCAGTGTAGGAGATCGCTCCCCACACCATGATGCCGGGTGTTGGCCCTGTGTGTCTCGGTCGTATGCAGTCCTGATTGTAGCGCTCACCTGCACGGCGCCAAACACGCATACGACCATCTTTGGCACCAAGGCAGAAGCGACTCTCATCGCTGAAGACGACACGTCTCCATTCATCCCTCCATTCACGCCTGTCGCGACACCACTGGAGGCGGGCTGCACGATGTTGGGGCGTGAGCGGAAGACGGCCTAACGGTGTGCGGGACCGTAGCCCAGCTTCATGGAGACGGTTGCGAATGGTCCTCGCCGATACCCCAGGAGCAACAGTGTCCCAAATTTGCTGGGGAGTGGCGGTGCGGTCCCCTACGGCACTGCGTAGGATCATACGGTCTTGGCGTGCATCCGTGCGTCGCTGCGGTCTGGTCCCAGGTCGACGGGCACATGCACCTTCCGCCGACCACTGCCAACAACATCAATGTACTGTGGAGACCTGACGCCCCACGTGTTGAGCAATTCGGTGGTACGTCCACCCGGCCTCCCGCATGCCCACTATACGCCCTCGCTCAAAGTCCGTCAACTGCACATACGGTTCACGTCCACGCTGTCGCGGCATGCTACCAGTGTTAAAGACTGCAATGGAGCTCCGTATGCCACGGCAAACTGGCTGACACTGACGGCGGCGGTGCACAAATGCTGCGCAGCTAGCGCCATTCGACGGCCAACACCGCGGTTCCTGGTGTGTCCGCTGTGCCGTGCGTGTGATCATTGCTTGTACAGCCCTCTCGCAGTGTCCGGAGCAAGTATGGTGGGTCTGACATACCGGTGTCAATGCGTTCTTTTTTCCATTTCCAGGAGTGTATTTTCTAAATGCAAAAAAAGGCAATAAGCATAATATGTAACCTAAGACATAATGAATCATGTAGACAACATTTCAAAACAAATGGCATTATGACACTGCCCTCTGCTTACATTTATAATATCGTCTCATTTGTCAAGTCATACCTGTTAAACAATGACTGCACATTAAAATTCAATGGAGATATTCATAACTATGCAACACGGCAGCAATCTGACCTACATATGATTCAGTCCAGAACTACCTGCTACCAAAAAAGTGTTTTAAATTTTGGGATAGACATGTATAATAATTTACCAAATGAAGTCAAAGCAACAAAGTACCCAAGAGCCTTCACACACAAGTTAAAAAAAAATGTCTCTTGGACCAATGCTTTTATGCAGTTGATCATTTTTTTGAAAGGGGTTAAAATTGTAAACAATTTGATAATAAATGTTCAATTAGGTCTGAAAATTATATACTGTGCATGTCCATGATATATAATGGATTAATTTACCATTACATTTGTATTGGCTGTTTGTATTTTACTATAGAACATTTGGATTCACTGAAACTTCCTGGCAAATTAAAACTGTGTGCCCGACGAGGACTCGAACTCGGGACCTTTGCCCGCAAAAGACAAAGGTCCCGAGTTCGAGTCTCGGTCGGGCACACAGTTTTAATCTGCCAGGAAATTTCATATCAGCGCACACTCCGCTGCAGAGTGAAAATCTCATTCTGGAAACATCCCCCAGGCTGTGGCTAAGCCATGTCTCCACAGTATCCTTTCTTTCAGGAGTGCTAGTTCTGCAAGGTTCGCAGGAGAGCTTCTGTAAAGTTTGGAAGGTAGGAGACGAGATACTGACAGATGTAAAACTGTGAGTACCGGGCATGAGTCGTGCTTTGGTAGCTCAGGTGGTAGAGCACTTGCCCGCAAAAGGCAAAGGTCCCGAGTTTGAGTCTCAGTCGGGCACACAGTTTTAATCTGCCAGGAAGTTTCATATCAGCACACACTCTGCTGCAGAGTGAAAATCTCATTCTGTATTTGGATTTACTGTTTTCTTAAAGATAGATAATTTCCTCATTACAAAATAATGTAAAATCAATTTATTAAAAATTACTTGCAAATATGTTCTCTTCACCTGTCCAATATTATATGCACAACCGTACAATTCTATTATTTGTATTGACTGTTTTGTTTAAGATAGATAATTTCCTTGCTACATAATAATGTAAAAATGAATTTGTAAAAATTACTTATAAATATGCTCTCTTGACCTGTCCAATATCATATGTACAACTGTACAAGACTATGATTGCCTGGATCAATAGAATACAATACAACACAATACTAGTACACCTAAGAAGAACACACACACACAACAAGGAAACAGAAGTGCATCAACACAAGAAGACAATGAGTAGAACAAATAAAGTAATGGTAGGGGAGATTGGGAAAAAAGCAACACTTTGCATATTGCATTTTTTAGTACCTTCCTACAAACTTTTGAAACAAAAGGAACTAATGTGTGTGTCTTCTGAAGCTTTCCTAACGCAAATGAATTTAGTTTCTACAAAATTACATATATTTGGTATTTGTAAAACTAATTTTAAGGCATCAATGTACCTGTGACTTATGTCCCTGTTACTGGGGACAGTAGTAACACAGGTAGATTACGAAAGTAACATAATAAGTCAAGCCACATTTTATTACCTAACGGACTCATTCAGTATCTTAAAGTACATTACCAATACAGAACATCAACTAAACATCAATAAACGTCAATGCTCATTCATTTACAATTATTATATTTATTCAAATAGCAGTTAATAGCACTTAACGAATTCAGACTTTATGAATAAATGTTCAGTGAGTCCGTAAAAAGAGAAAAGTTCAGATGGTTCAAATGGCTCTAAGCACTATAGGACTTAACATCTGAGGTCATCAGTCCCCTGGACTTAGAACTACTTAAACTTAACTAACCCAAGGACATCACACACATCCATTCTATAGGTAGGATTCGAACATGCGATCGTAGCAGCAGCGTGGTTCCAGACTGAAGCACCTAGAACCGCCATTTTACGAAATGGTGCAATAATAACAAAAATTCTTCCTCTTGCATTCTGCCACTCGCATTTCCTGCTCCAGTGCAACCGATAAGACAGTCTCGAATAAAATGGTCGTTATATCTCAAGAGAGGGAATACAGAGAGGGGTCGTGTACTGTTTTCCTGGGCATTGATGGCAATATCAATAGCGACAAAGTTGACATGATAGCTCCTACCAGCTTTATTTCCCATTTAGCAACAATCCTGTTTGGTTTCTGAACAGTGGTGACACCTGTCTTGTACATATTCGAGATGTCCATACACTCTAACTTACATCTCTCTATAATGATAGCCAGGTTGTTGAAAAAGGCATTCACATTTGTTGGATTAAAGGTCGTTGCTTGAGCAAGACTAGTGGGTTGAGACGACCTAGTAGACAACTAGGGATTCCTCTTCATGAATGCTGAAAACCAATCTGGACCAGCAGTTTGATTGTCCACCCTAGTGGATGAAATTGGTATATTGTTTGTCATTGCTTGTTTGTGAGCTAATTTATGGACATCTTAATTAGCAATGGTATTGAGATACCTGAATGGGTACTGCCTGACAGCCAATAAAAAACAGAGCTTTCTATATTTTCTGTTTTTGTGGATGAGAAATGCTTCATGTGCTAATAAGATTTGCAAATCCACATTTGGACATGTTCTATAACACACTTTTTGGTCGTTTGGGAAACATTTTCTTATTGATGTGGGGTGGGGCATTGCTGCAGCAGCTTATTGCAGAATTTTCATCCTGTTTATTGCAGCCACTGGATGCGCATTTTGAAAACAGATGAGCTACCATACAATTTTTCTGAATCATCCACAATCCTCTCTGTAGAAATACCTGGCTCTTTGAATCGATTCAGGAGTGGACTGCCTATCCCTAGTGGCAACAGAATCGTTTGGCAGTCATTTTCAGATTTTGATTCCCTGAATTTTCTCAATAGTGTTTCTCGAAAAGAACATTGCGTTCCTCCTGGGGTTCCCATTTGAGTTCATGGAGCACCTCCGTAACACTCATGTGTTTTACGAACCTACCAGTAATAAACCTAGCAGCCGGGCTCTGATTTGCTTCTATGTCTTCCTTCATTCCAAGCAGATACGGATCCCAAACACTCATGCAGTACTCAAGAATAGGTCACACCAGGGTCCCATATGTGGTCTCCTTCACTGGCGAACCACTCTTTCCTAAAGCTTATGTCAACAATTTACCTTTTCTACCACGGTCCTCATGTGCTTTTTTCACCTCGGATCACTTCCCAGTGTTACGCCCACACATTTAAATGGCTCGACCGTGTCAAACAGAATGCTAATAATAATACAGCTGAACATCACAGGTTTGATTTTCCTACTCATCTACATTAACATACATTTTTCCACATTTAGGGGCAGCTGCCATTCATCACACCAACTAAACATTTTGTCCAAGTGGTCTTGTATCTTCCTACAGTCACTCTAGTGCAACAGCCTCTGATTCCTCATTATCTGCCGTATTTTGTCATTAAACCATGGTGCATCTTTTCTAGCCATGGTGAGTGGAGCCGTTGCGTGTTACTACAGGTCATGGCTGGTAGTAACTGAGGGGACTGTCATTAGAGAACAGTATATCACAGACACCCTGCATCCTTGTGTACTACCTCTCATGCAACAGTATTGTACTGTCCCTGAGAGAATATGTGTAGGACCAGCATAGATATCAACTATACCCCAGTGCAAATATGAGTCTTGGTCTGGCACACAGTTTTAATCTGCCAGGATGTTTCACATCACAGATCAGTTACAACATTTGTTGGCTATCTTGCTGCAGGAGAGGATACAATATCTTTATGAAACCATTCCCAACTGAATCAGAGCATGTATCCAGGCCAGATGGAGTACAACATCATACTTGTAAGTGGGCTCATACTGTAAAGTTCTTTGTAAATTTGACTCAATTTTGTAATCGCTACGGTAATGCTGCACACCCTCTCAACTCACAAAGCTTCACTACATATCCTCCCCTTTTAGGTGCTTTATGTTTTTTTGTCTGGTGGTGTAGTTTACCATATCTTAACAAGAGGTATTTCAAAATGTAGCTCCATACAGAATTTCTGGCCAATGATGGCAGTAATGATATAATAACAAATAATAATAATTATAATAATGATACCAATAATAATAAATTATTATAACAATAATAAATATGTCCCTTGTGTGTCCATATGCTTCCTGCAATAAGAAGTAGGTAAAATATATTTGAGAATTTCAAGCAATTTAGTACAAGCAGCGATGTGATGTTGCATTAGAGAATGTGGTACAGTTTATACGTTCAGATTCTTTTATTTTTACTGTGAGATGGCCCAACTTACAGAATAGCCTCAGACATTTTCATGAAATACTTCAAGTTTCCGTCTGTTGGCAGTCTATAAAGTGGAACAAATTGTATTCAAATGGGAGTGAATTTAGACCTGAATATGAAGTAGTTCTTGCTGGTTGCTTGTATTAGACCAAATCTGATGGAAGTTGGTTCTGTTCACTGTATGAGCCACAACACTGACTGGCAATAAATCTTAGTAGTTATAATGCTTCCAGTACATCATTGAACATGAAGCCACACTGCAGTATTGTCATGCTGCAAAGACCTGTTTTTTACACTCCGAGCAAAAGAATGAATATAAAGTCATGTGTAAAGCTTTTATCGCAGACTGGATCTAACGTTTCCAGATAGAATGTTGTAGCTGCAGCATATTTAACACTGTTTAGTTATAACAATCATACTGGAGAATCTCTGTTGAGTTGCTTTAAAAAAAATAGAGAGAATAATTAAAATTTAATGACCAATCAGTGATGAGGTCATTAGTAATGAAGCACCCTAGCTAAAATATGAGAAAGATGAGGATGGAGATCATGTTTTCATTTCAAAGGAACCACTACAGCAATTACCTTAGTTAATTAAAGTGAGTACCAGCAGGTATCTACTGAAGGCAGTGCACAATGGTTTCCGATGCAGGACTCCTGAGGTATGTCTTACTGATTTGGATCCATGGGATGTGGTAAAAATGTTAATTTGTTTATGCTGAGGATTAGATGGAGAACTGACAGAAGAAAAAGTTTAGAGTTGCATTCAACATTTTCAATTCTGTCAGGTTACAAATGTGACATGATATATTAAAAGAACACAAAATATTTTCTGAGATAGAAACGATCACTGTTCCACCCACATGAAAGTCAAATTTAGCATACAGATTAATTCTGTGAGACTGGACTAGGAGTAGGCAAAGGTAAACTCATCATAAAGTAAATAACTTTTGAGTGGACGTTTGAAGGTGGTGAATCACCATTAATTGCTGTAACAAAAATAGTTACACCTTACACCCTAACCTTGTGGTTACAGTTCTCATGAATAAAACCATTTGACACTGCTTCCCTAAGCTGACAGTTAAAGTGTTATTCCCGTGGTTGAGTTATTAGACTTCTTAAGACTGTGATGGTGATAATGATGAAATCTTGATCTTAAGCAGCTGTACTAATACATTTTGAGACAAGTGTGATTAAATGGTTTGAAAATGTCACAAGATGAAATAGACTGAAATAGTACAGCACATTTTTGTGTCTGGCTGATAACTAAACTAAGACAAAGGAATGGAGGAAGATTAGGTTGGAATATCCTGTTGATGATGTTGATGATACCTCCTCGGATAGCTGAGCATGTTGAAGTTCCTGGTTCTGTAACAAAAGGAGAGGTGCTTACCCAATATTGGATATGTCTCATGGATTAATGGTAGAGGCCAGTGTGCTGACCAACCTGGATGCTGTCCTAGGCAGCTTTCCACATCTACCTATGTAAAGACTTGACTGGTTCCCAGGTTTTGTATCAGTTAGATGATGCATAAACACTTTGAAAAATGATGTCACATTTGAACATGTGATATACATTAGATACAGAGGGAAGGGTACATGGATTTGTGCCTGGGAGAGGGGGGATGGAATCCAGACAATTCACAAATTTCTCAAATGTGTAAAACGCTCATCTTGTTGGTATCTAAAATAAGTAGCCTTTCTCTATTTACATTTACTTGCTGTTCTCTGATAATAATATGAAACATACTTCATTAAAATGGTTCATACTGAAATGTGTACTCCACGTGCAATTAAATGAGGTTAGTCTTCATGCTTATGTTGATATCCTTAGTTCTATGGAAGGCAACTTACTACACAGTGCTATATCTGACACTGTAAGTAAGAATGCCATTGCCAAACAGTAAACACTCATCCTCCAATTGGTGTACGATCCA
The DNA here is from genome assembly GCF_023897955.1 of Schistocerca gregaria. NCBI lineage: Eukaryota > Metazoa > Arthropoda > Insecta > Orthoptera > Acrididae > Schistocerca > Schistocerca gregaria. The sequence goes on from NC_064931.1 coordinate 470,347,331, forward strand.
ATTCAATGGTGAGGCAATGTCTCATGGGTGGAGAGAACACTTTTTCACAGTGTGCCCCATAAAACCATACTTGTCCACTGTATCAGCTTCCTTTTTACTCTGTACACCAAGGATACCTGCAATGCTGCTTCTGTAACAGCAGAATAGTCATGAATAATCTGGGTCCTTTCTCTGTTGGATGTGTCTGCAGAGGCCATTCAGAGAGTTCAATCATATGAAAAAATTCTTCCCTCGATCATGACTCATTTGCTCCACCTTCATGATTTTATAACATTCTGCAGTGTATATTGTAAATTCATCTGAGGCATGGACACAGGAGACACGACTAGTAAAACAAATGAGGTTCTTTATATACATAAATGACCCATAATCACAAAAATCTTGAGTGCTTTGAAAGATGATACTTTTGTATACCCCAGGTGTGGAGATGATGTAAGCTTTTTTGAAGTGAGCCACAGAGACTTCACAGATCCTTTAACATGATGGCCTTCAATCTAAGACCTAAACAATTAAAAATATGACATGATGCTGTAATTAATGTAATCTTGTAATATCACAATTCTTGTCACATCTCAGTATTTAGCTACAATTCTCATGTGGTAGCAGAGAGGATGAAGGAAAGATAAAACACTGAATGGGGTTCCTTACTATAGATATTATATTATTTAAAGAAGCTGTAAAAGTATTTGCACTTGAAACACTACCTTAAAGGACCTCATTCTCTCATGTAAAACCATATGGCTGAGCGTTGATGATTCTCATCAAAAATGACAAGGCAAAAAAGAAAAAAGAAAAAAAAATAGAAAAAGAAAGAAAAAACATTCTGAGGCCAAGATTCTATAAACGTACCTTAATTTTAAAATGTTTCAACAGACTTTGCTGTTATCTTCAGGTCTTAAAAAATCTTTTCATTATGATGCATGTTCATTTTAAGCTGGAGGGACCTGAAGATGACAGCAAAGTCTGTCGAAACTGGTGCTTCACATAAAGAAATATTTATGCAATATTGGCTTAGAATGTGCTTCTGTTTTCTCAAAATGAGAAAATTCAAACAAGATGAAACAAAGTACCACAGAAGATGAGGAATATATCCCTACAATCTCCATGTATGATGTTTGTCTGAGGATAATACACCTCCAAGTAGTCTTGCAGCCCTTTCTCAAGGCTGAACAATATACCTATTAGTTTAAATCTGAATTACACTCACACTTAGGGAATACAAAAGGATTCTATGATCCACACAAGGTGGTTGCGGATCATCCCTTCCAAGATCCCTCCCTTTCAGCTGGTGAATCCAAGACTATGAAAACTACTCTTATATGGACAATAGTACACAGATTTATAAAGATGAATTAAAATGTCTTCTCTTTGTTCATTTAGTAATGCAGCTTTCTTTATATGGGGGGTAAAAATATTAAAGATGGTATCTTCAGAACCCATAGTCAACATTCTGTATTGACTTTTTCATGATCTGTTGTTGTGTCGTGACACAAACAAAGCCTAATCTAATTACCACATACAAAGGGAGCACTTCACTTTCACACTTAACTATTCAAAAAACTGAAATATCACTCACTCTTCTCAGTGATCACTTGCTGGCAGTGGGAGGTTGGATTCTGGTTAGCAGTGGTGACGATTTGAGCATCTAGCCTGTGCCACTGTGTGGTGCATAAATTCATGCACTACCAAATAATTGCCTTTTTACCACCCAATCAAACCTTTTAGTTTCATGTCACACTCTGAGATCCAATGATGGAGCCATTCATCCAGTACTCTATATTGGGCAATCTGAAAACACTCTTTTTTTCATATCCACTATCGATTGCACTAAAAAAAGTATGCTAATGGTGAACTCCTGATATATAGAAAGACATGCAGCTTACCTGTGGTCACTGGAGGGCAAATTGTAGCATGTAAGTAAATAACAGGACAAGTGCCAAAAAATCAGAATTTCTGTTATAGGTGAAATTCTGCTGTAACCGGCAATGCCAATAACACATATTCTGATACAAGCACCAGAACAGCACAAAACAGTATTTACAGCTGTCACAAGATGGTACTCGTGTCTAACATCAGCACTGATGTTCAAATAATGCGTCATGCACCCACTGTTCTCTGTTATTGTCTTGGTGCATACTTGTGTGAACTGGTGACAATTGAAGTAGATATGTGGTTTGTTTGTAACAACAGGACACTGCTGAAGTAATTATTACAGATACAGGCCTTGAATGCCCTTTTAATTTTTATTTCAAGGCTTCAATTGTGCATAAGTTATGTCCTAGTGTTTAAATGTGTTTAATTTGTTACTGAAACAAATTTTGTGAAGACAAAAATCATCACTCTGATTGTGAGGTTATAGTTAACCAATTCAATGAAATCATTTACTTACCTGAAAATACCTAGACATGAAACTTCCTGGTAGATTAAAACTGTGGGCCAGACCGATACTCGAACTCGGGATCTTTGCCTTCTGCGGGCAAGTGCTCTACCATCTCAGCTACCGAAGCATGACTCACGCCCAGTCCTCACAGCCTTACTTCTGCCAGTATCTCGTCTCCTACCTTCCAAACCTTTCCCTTCATTCTTTTCTTTATCCTAGACTCCTTGTTAGCAGCTTCTGCAGTTGTCTCTGCTTAGGTTACCCGCCGCTACTCAATAGGAGTTACAGCTGAAGCTATATTCCTTCTTGTCTGGACCATCATTAGATGTTATTATTGCATCCATTACGCCAATCTTCACCACTGTCAGCCCAGCAAACACAGTTTTGGGTATTCTCTCCCATACATAGCTGTTGATGCTTTCATTTAGATTCTGAGAGAGACCACGCATACATTTCCCAAGTAGATTTTTGTCTACCAGATCCCTGTATATAGGCATACTTGCCTCTATTACAGCAAGTGGCAAGGAATTCTTGTGGGTATATTGTATGTTTGTAGCATTGCTCAGCCAGTACTTGCATGATGAATATTCCCCTTTTACACGCAAACCATGCAGTGGGGATTCATCTGTTGACACTCTGTGAAACCATGTTGCCCAAACAGCATTCCAAATCTCCTACATTTCTCCTTATTGCTAGTCCATAATATTGAGTCAAAGAATCAATTTCACTTTTTGTAAAACGACCTGGGCCAGCTATGTGTTTTCCATCTGACAGCTTTTTCAACTGAAGTATTTACATATTACCTCAGCCGAGCTGCCATGCCCAACACATTCAAGCTTTTTTATCAGAGTGCCCCCTTATGGTCTGTCATTAACAACAGTAGTGTGTCCTTTGCCATATCAAGGCAAGAAAGCCACTATTCCAGGAAAAAAATGGGTGACAAAACATTACTTAAGTGATGACCTGACTTTTTATCACTTATTTAAGGAATTTCAAAGGCAACATGAGGACACTAACATCACATACCATTTCTGTGAAAAAGTCTTTAAAGACAAATTCCCCATGCTAAAATTATATTGTTTGTCAAGTGACACTTGTTCTACATGTGACCTCCTTAAAGCCAAATTGAAGTGTGATCCCAATAATAAAGAGAATAAACTGCAGCTAGAATGCTGTCATCAAAAACAAAGGAGCTATGGACTCCATGAAACCTGACACAGTCAAGAGTCATGTGCTTAACTCAGAAATATGTACAGCATCAATGGATTTGCAAAACTGATTTCTCTTTGTTCATTAAGGCCCAGTGAAATGTACTATTTACAACAGCTCTCAAATTACAACTTCTGCATTCATGTTCATGATAATCAAACCTGTCACATGTTTCTCTGGCATGAGGCTGTATGTGGCAAGGATGGGAATTAAATTGCTTCCTGTGTGCACAAAACCTTTACTTTGACACTTACTTGTCAAAATAAACTAATAATGTGAAGCTACAACTGCTGTGGACAGAACAAAAACAAGATGATGCTTTTCCTTTGGGTTTACCTTAGAGCAAAGGGTTACTTTACTGAAATACCACCCAAGTTTTTGGTGAAAGGACGCTCTTTTATATCTTATGATCATGATTTTGGTCCCATTGAGAAGTGAAAGAGTCTGTGTGTGAAGTTCCAAAAGATTTAGTTCCCCTCATCACTGGTGCTACGCACACAACATTATTCATAGTGAGTATTATGCAAGAAACAGTTTTTTACGAACTTCAAATGGTTCAAATGGCTCTGAACACTATAGGACATAACATCTGAGGTGATCAATCCCCTAGAACTTAGAACTACTTAAAACTAACTAACCTAAGGACATTACACACATCCATGCCTGAGGCAGGATTCAAACCTGTGACCATAGCGGTCGCGCAGTTCCAAACTGAGGCTCCTAGAACCACTTGGCCACACTGACCGGCTTTTACAACTTTAAGACAGGTGCTGAAAAATATATGAATCTCACCGATGTGTATATTTCAAAAGCACAATAGATCAGACTGAGTGCTGAACGGCGAAGGGGTACTGCAAGTCTGGTCAACTCTTAGTGCAATTGAAGATTCAAGGAATATTACATCTTTAAGAGAAATGTGAGGCCTTCTGATTTTAACACGTGCAGCTGGAAACACTACACCATGAATGTGGGCTGTCTGAAGAAAAGACAAGGGATTTAGCTAAAGTGACACCATTTGTAAAAGAGGAGAATAAGTGGTTTTATGAGAAACTTGTGAAATGAGTGAAAATGGACATGATGGCACTTCTTCTGTCTAGTTTCACTCCTGTCTGTGCCACACTAAGAAATAATTTCTCCCTTTAATCTTATACTTATGCATGTTGTTGTTTTCAAACTATTTACAACAGCTCTCAAATTACAAGTTCTGCATTCATGTTCGTGGTAATTAAACCTGCCAACAATGAGTTTCATAAGAGAGTAAATGTAATGTGTATGCTCTACTGTTTCAATATATCTAAAGGCAGCTTTAGAATGGACACCATGTGTAATACTTATTACATACTTCTGTGCAACAAACATTTTTCTCCTCAGTGATGAAATACCCGAGAATATAAAGATGTAAGACGTTTAGGAATAAGATAATAGGAAAAGTTAGTCAACTTTTTTATCCTTTCAATTCCATAATTTGATATCTGCAATGTGAAACTTTCAGAACTAATATGTTTAAGAAGATTTGTAACATGTGACTTCCAGTTCTGCTTCTTACCAGTATAAGAACCTATAAATTTAGAATATTCTGAGTCATATATTGGTTTACCTTCATGCTTGATTTCTATTGGTATGGTCAGGCCTCATGCCATACCATTTCATGTAATAATTCAAGTAAGATTTCAGCTTATCCTGGAGCTTATCACAGCTGTAACCTAAACACCCAGTTTTGGCTCAATCAGTGAGACACTGCTAACATTTTAGAAATTAAAATTCCATTGATGAAAATAATCCCTGGCAAATATGTTAAAAGTGTAGTATTTTGTTACAAATCTTTTTATCAGTGTCAACTAATTAATCATGGAAATGCCTTAGTTTCCCTGGTTCCTTCACAGCTAAGTTCAAGATATATGAAATGGAGATTTTGGGGTTACTACAGTATTTGTGACAGTTGGCAACAATGTTGCATTTAGAAATGTTTAACTGTTCTGGAGAAAAGTTCAAACTTTGCATCTACCCAAAGGAACAGAAAATACAACAGAAGAATTTCTGCAGTCATTCCCCCATGGATTTGACTGGAGAAATTAGATGAGAAGCTTGTCTTGTATCTGGAAGAATCTTCACAGAGAAAGGTACTACTTTAGTACAGAGGGGCCAGTGAATATTATTGGTATATAACACTTATTTCTATAAATAAAAGTAATGTCATTGTTTTACTACCAAAATATGGACTGAATGAGTTTTCTGACTGATATCAGAAGCCTGATAATGATCCTACAAGCTAGGTTTGACAAACAACCGCACCATTGCTGAAATGCTCAAAGGAACACTGAAAACTTTTTGGTGTAAACTATATGACCTCATGAAGTCTAATGGCAGATATATACATTTACAACATTATAAAGTACACAAGACACATGTAGCCAGTCTTAGAGATTCTTTATGAAGTCATTCTCTGAGGAGATATTTTCATCACATTTGTAATTCTGACCATTTATTTCACATCTCAAACTAAATAGATCAGATCTTTTAGTGACCCTCATTATCATACTCTTCACCAAGGAACCTGTAAGCAGTTTTTTATCATTCAGTGGCAGTGATTTTGACACAGTTATTAAAGAATTGTTTCAATATATCCTTACCTACATTTAATATATCTTAAGTAAACATATGAGCATCCACAGACAGTTATCATGACAGAGGGATAAGGGGGGGGGGTGTTGAGAGGGTAAAGATATTTATGCCACAAGAACTAAATTTTACAGGCGAAACAAAAATAAAATTGTTACAATTCGCTACATGAGAGATTCAGTGGAAATATGGATATATGCTGTATACTCAACTCACGTTTGAACACCGAGTGAGGTGGCGCAGTGGTTAGCACACTGGACTCGCATTCGGGAGGACGACGGTTCAATCCCGTCTCCGGCCATCCTGATTTAGGTTTTCCGTGATTTCCCTAAATCGTTTCAGGCAAATGCCGGGATGGTTCCTTTGAAAGGGCACGGCCGATTTCCTTCCCAATCCTTCCCTAACCCGAGCTTCTGCTCCGTCTCTAATGACCTCATTGTCGACGGCACGTTAAACACTAACCACCACCACCTCATGTTTGAATTACATCTCAAGTCAATGTTGAGAGGAATGAGATGGTCAGCTACAGAGGCAGTGGTATATTTCATGGAAAGCAATAAAGGAAACTTCTGCCACAACTCCAGAAAGCAACATAGCTAATTTGAGCCTGGCCATCTAGAGCTACAGCATGTGTCTAGAAAACCAAAGGTAATGTAACATGTAATGTGTCACTTGTAATGTGTAATTGGATTGAATCCTAGTCAGACCACTGAATTTTCCATCTGCAATTTAACCTTGTATTTAATTTACTGTGACATGGAGATTCACCAGACATAACATCTTGTTCAGAGCCCATATTAAACTGCAGCTCCCCTTTCTCCAGTTGTGTAATGGGAGTATGTTAGGGACATGCAAGACATCAAAATGGTATCCAATTGGAAGACTGGCACCAGGTCATAATTCCACACAGAACCATTATTGCCAGACCAATACACATAATAAATTAAAGTCCCCTGCCAGATTTTTCTATTTTTATGTTAGGGTTAATATCAGAATTTTGATCATTTTTTATTAATAGAGAGGCTGATTCCTGGGGAGGTTGTGTTTATATAATTTATTACCACTACATCATACAAGTTGTCCGGCTACAGGTACTTAGTGCAACCTTTGCTAAGATGGGACAAGTTGCCAGGATGTCACATACCAAAAGGGTCTTAATTCTGCTAGAAGTAAAAACATAGATAATTGATTTTTGGTGAGTAACACCAAACACCAGTAACAGACACTGTGGATTCAATGAGACATATATCAATAGTTTCAAAAACTAGGGATAGTTTCTTGTACTTTTAAAAAGAGTTTATTGGCAGTATTGAGAATTTCACTTCTTGAGGCTAAATATTGTGTTTCTATGAACTTGATTCCTTTTTCCACATGGAAAGAGTCTCCATGGTGATATTTATTGTTTCAAATGTAATGTCCAGTTGTCACCTTATTGAAATATTTCTTCCATACTTCTCTATAGGCACTAACAGCTGTGCATGGCACCATACGCCAAAAGCATTAGGTTACTCAGTTTTTGTATAGGTTTTGTTACTGGTAATCAAAACTTCGGATTTTCCTAATGTAATTATTTGAATTGCTTATTCTTCCTTAAATTTTACACAGCCATTAATGTGGTGCACAGTTTTTTCTAGTAAATGGTATAGTCTCTCACTAAGTAATAGATACTTTTATCCACCAAATAACATAATCTCACATCCTGTAAAAGATTTTAAGCCAAGCATAATCCTCAAAGTATTTTAAGAGGCCGCAGGAAGTATAATAACCAGTTACTGTATTTCTGAATTGTGTTCATGTGAATAGATGCTCCTAGTGTCTAGTGATAGTATTCTGCACTGCCTTTCAGGTGCCATATGCAATTTATGTACTACCAAATAAGATTGTTTTAAGGGTCAGTGGGAAATATGCTTATGACTAAGATAATTTTTGCCAAGACATAAAAATATACTTATAACAAAATTGTTGGCTTTTATGGACTACAGGAAGCATACTTACCACCAGTCCACTAGATTTACTACTTTCATGCCAATGCATCATATCACTTCTGGATGTGTATGACATACTGTAGTAGTATGCTGTACCGGCTGTATAGAAACTACTACAATATTTGTCATTGAATCACTACTGTCATTACTTGTGAAGTCATATCACACAGTGATTAGTTTCTACAGTATATGCTGTTTTACCTTTTATCAGCTCATTTCTGTACTTCATGGTAAAGTTTCTAGGGTTGTTCTCACTCTGTGCTAAGTAAAATTTAATATCTGTAACTAATATATTTTAAAAACTAGTGAAACATTTATTGCTCATTTCACTATTTTTCATTACCTTTTGTATTAAAAATGTCTAAGGAACTTGGACCACAGTAATATATACCAGAAGAAGCACTGGATATATGCTTGACAATGCATCGGTTATTGGGGGTGATCTGAAAATTATATTTATTCTTCAAGAATCAAGTTTACTGAGTTTGCTAGTAATTCTTTAAATTAATATTACTTGTTTTGACAAATCTACTCTGTCATCATTGGATATTGTAACATTATTAGACATACAGGCTTTTTACAGCACCTAAGTTACAAAGTTTTGAATCCTTAAATCACTAACTGATAGTCGTATTGTCAATATCATGTTGTTCTCATTGTCAGTCCTATGTCTCATTTATACTCTATTAACTCTAAATTATATGTAATATGTGTTTTCCAAAATGTATTAAATATATATAAATCTATCACATGTTAAAAGAGTATGTAAAAGAACAACACTGTAATTCAATATTTTAGTTTTCAACATATTATATAATGTTAATTTTATGTGTTTTAATTACATGCTTTAATTTTCGACATAATGTTAATTTTATGTGTTTGATAAAAAAATTTTAATATTCTGCTGTGCACAGTCTGGACAGTATTATGACAATTCCTATATCATGTAAATGATGCAAGGGATGATAATAAATGAATTGAAAGTGATGTTGTATGAAAATTCTAATAAAAAGGTGCAGGGAACATCAGCTTGCCACAAATAAAATACCACACTGTCTAAGGACTGTGAAGATTCTGAAACAAAAACTGATGAAGGAACAGGTGACTAATTGGTTTCAGACATTGTGCAGGATATTGATCCAAGTGAATTTCCACAGCATGATAACAGTTATAGTGAAAACAGGACCTGTCCTATGAATATTAATATTTCTGGTAATGGAACCATAAGTGAATAAGGGCTGTCAGCAGAAGAGGAATGGTCAGATGATGCTGCTGTTTTTGACTCACTTCACATTCATACATAAGAGAAACAAATTTTCAGTATATCATTGACAAAATACAATATAAGAAAAAGACTGCTCCCTTTCTTTATTTACCACTGAGATGTTAGAGCTTGTGGTTCTACAGACAAATCTGTATAAAAGCAGTTGAAACAAAACTAGCAATCTTGTCACACCATGAGGTGATAATCAACTGGAAAGACTTCTCGGCAGATGAGTTACAGACCTGGAGTGTTACAAATATCTCGATAAGTACTGTTGTGTTGTTGAAAGTAGCGCACTAATATAGTTTAGGATCTTCTGTAGGTCACCCTTGTCAAAGCCCAAGTCATTTGAATTCCAAAATGACATCCAATCACGATAAACTTCATAAGGTCAGAGCTCATACAACATTTCCCACCAACATGTTCCCAGTAAGGTATATGTTGTGGATGAAAGCATGGTACCTTTTAAGGCATGGACATTATTATAGTAGTATATGTCTTTGAAACCAATCAAACAAGGGAGCAAGGTGTAGTGTCCAGCAAACTCAAACACAGCCTTTGTTACAATTGACAGATTGTTTCTCATTTTGCACAAAGAAATGCTGTCCAGTAATCATTATAACCAAGAAGAACAGCATACCAAATCATGGCAAAAGTGGGTGGTCAAGAGCCAGAAGAAGAAAATACCTATGCAGCTCCTGCAGAGTCCTCCTGATATTGAAACATGCTGTTACTAATTTCAAAGGGAAAAACTCTTTGTACTTATTTGAACATTTGTTTGTGAAAGAAATATTACTTTCTTATGGGCACTAAACTATTTACATTGAATACTGATCTCCTGAAAACATAAAATGTGACGTAAAATGAAAACACAAAATACTGGTCTTCATTTTTTCCACTTGTAATTGTAACTCATATCAGCAGTTACTAAATACATTTACCAAATTAATAAAGTCAACTGAATACCGTTCCAATGCAATACCAGAAAAATTAACTGTGCTGAGTCTCCTAAAAAATACTGCACAAAAGTGTTAAGTTACATACCTACAGAAACTAAAAGAACAATTAGTAATTCCTTAGACTAATGTATTCATTTTTTATTAAGTCACAATGGAAATACAATGGTTTTTCACATGGTTTCTGATTAAACTACTTTCTGGTCATTTTAGTGAATTAAATTGAATTTTGATACAAAAATGTTTTAGTGCTGTAGAAAAGCATTGAGATTATCTGGCTTATTAATTTTATTGTTCATGTTGTCTATGAAGTATTACATAAAGGAACCTCCATCCCATATCCACAGAATGTGGAGCCGGGTGACACTCATATTTCCAAATAAATGCATCATCAGTTACTATAAAATCCACAAGTTGGGTATAGTAATCTATGACGAGTGCTTGAACTTCAGGTTCATCCATGACTTCACCCTGTAAATATGACATAAAACTTTATTAATGAAAACTGTAAGGTAATGGGAATACAAGTTAGGAGATTGCATATGTGTACATGCACATGTGCACACAGGCATGTGTGTTTGTTGCTGTAGCTTGTCAAAGAATTTTTTCAGAAAGCTATCAAGGTTTCATTCTTGTTTTGCATGCAATTTCTACTGCTTGGTGAGTGATCTCCATTACTCCTAAGTTATTTACATTTTACAGGAATTTTCCTTATCCTATGTGTATCACCTTAAATACCTTTTGTGTACTTTACCTTCACTGCAGATACTGCCATTATCAACCCCATAATGTCTGGTAGAGCACCTACATCATTTACCTGAGACTTTCATCATCAAGACTTACTGCCAAGAGCACACCCAAAGCGTAGAATGACTGTCAATCCATAGTACCCTCAAAAAATCTCTCTACTGAACCTTCATCTCACTTCACTCTCAAAGGTGCTACATTTTAGATGTGCCCAAAGAACCATAAGCCCACTCATCAAGAATATCACATTGCAACTTCACCCTGAAGCTATCTCTGCCTTTGGGACCAACATCTTCAAATGATTGCCTGCAACTTACCACCAAAGACATAAACCACAATCTCTACCATTTCTCCTCTACACTTTCTACATGACACCTAGCATAACATCACACAGAATCTCTTCTAACACACAGCTGACTCAGAAGCATCAACTTCATATCTAGTAGCAATGACTAAATCCTCATCATTAGTTGCTTATGGTTTAAATTTATCATATACTAACAAAAAAGCTGCAGCATGGCCATGGTCACTCAAACACCATGATTTTATGGATAGAGAATGGTGATATTTGTGTGAACTGGGTCATGCTATCCACTTTCTTATTTGTACATGAAAACTGTAGTATTTATGGGACATCATGAGAAATCACTCCAAGGAATCTAGACTCCCAAAGCCAACAATAATTACTATTATCATTGTTATTATTAATATAAATGGTGACTAAAAAGTTTCCGTTCAAAGATTGTACAGTCCACAACCAGGATATCTATGAGGCAAAATTCCTATGAGCATTGATGGAAACATCCCTATGATGCACCAGGTTGCAGATACCTTTTGGCAGCCAACAAATGAATAACAGCTCATTGGTCTTATTTTAATCACCATAGTTCATGTTTCCACATTTACAGCATGCACCTCAAAGAAACACTAGTGCTACTCTGGTCCCTCATCTAAACGGCAGTGCTTATATACCGACATCAAAGTAGAGCTATGTTCCTTACAAACGGAAACATTTTCACCGTTCCTTGTATTATATGACCCTCTACTGCATGGCTATCAATACCTTTGCTGAATATGAATTTCTTCACATGCAGTCTAAATGTTTCAAGCAGACAACAGTTTTTCAGAGAAAATCTAGCAGTTTTTAAGAGAAGAAAGAAGGTACCCCTTCATCATAGATCTGTGGGGAAATCTTACCCTTCCCCCCACGTTCATGACAAAACTGCCTATTCTATATCTGTTTGTAACTGGCATCAATCAGAAGGATCATTGTCAGTGTTGGAAGCTAACATCAACAGAAGTATGATGTTATGAACAAAGAAGATACATTAAGCAGAGTAAAATACAATGAAAAGGAAAAATAAGAAAACTTTTTGTGTCTGGAAAGGAGAAATAAACGTCTTCTCCATTACACTTTTAAGGGGCAGTCCAGTACTAACATACTTAAAATAATAACATACATGGATGTTAAAAAATCAGATAAGTAATACTTCAATTCTCTGTGACTACATGTTTGAATACCCATTAATTAATAATAAATAAAATCCATGGAAAAATAATATAAGCATCAGAAGAGATGAAAAATGAGGTAGCAGTCAATGCCTGTGAATCTATCTGCGGTTCTCCTGTGTGGCAATTATTTAAGTAGCACTTGAACTCATCCCATGCATGAAAAACCATCTTTGTGTTACTGAGTTCACTCCAACTATGACATAGTTCTCTAGGTCAGCCAGAGTCATTGGTGGAAGTGGAATGTAAGCTGCCTGTTTCACATATCTCACAAGGAAAAGTCACACCGCATGATATAAGGAGATCTCAATGGCAAAGTCTTCTTTTCTCATGCAACTTATATGTTATTGAGGAAGTGACTGATTCAAAAATGATTTGACACGAAGCTATCGATGGGGTAGAATTACTTCTTGTTGAAAAATGAGTTCTTTGAAGCCTTTCATATGTTAAAAAGCCATTGCTGCAACATTCAATATCATAGTTGTGTAATGGGTCTATTGGTCACCTTATTTTGACTATGCTAAGAACTTTCCTCTTTTTTTTTCACTCATATGGTCAGACAGTGAATTTTCTTTGCAGACATATCTGGTTAGTTGAAATTACTTAAGCAAATAGTTTATGCTTTTCTTAGATGTTGCTTCAATGCTGTCATATTATTAAGTACCTGGACAAAATTTATGAGGATTCCATAGCATCATGGATAACAACAGCAATACATGTTATTGTTCAAAATCTCAGAGTTAACAATAACATACATTACTGATATAATGGTACAGCATCAGCTTTGAACTAATGAGCCAGATGCCACTTTCTGGTAATGGTATTCCTCATTAGTGTTAACTACATAAAAAATGTAAATGTCATATGAGTAGGGCCTTCCATCAGGTAGACGGTTCCCCAGGTTCTAGTCTTTTGATTTGATGCCACTTCAGTGACAAGTACGTTGATGAGGATGAAATGATGATGATTAAAACAACACTACACCCAGTCCCTGATCGGAGAAAATCTTCAGTCCAGCCGGGAATCGAACTTGGGCCCTTAGGATTGACATTCTGTCGCTGACCACTCAGCTACTGGGGGTGGACTTTAATTAGATAATTTTTCATTTATAGTACTCTGTCTCTCTGGATGCTAAATAACAAATATTCCATTAAAAAGACACCTCATCTTCCTTAGACTTTAACACCAAACATTCACACTCAGAATAGTTGTTTGTTTTTGGTGGGAAGGATGTCCACTTGCTATATGCTATGGAAGATATTAATTACTCATTCACTCTGGACAAAATAGGTGACTTCCTCAGACCTATGATAACTCTCAAAAATGTGTTAACACAGGATGAATGTCACAAGTATTGGCTGGAAGAGGGTCGTATTGTCCAGATAGTCATTCTCACCTGCTAATGGAGACATACAGAACCATGCAACCAGAAACAGTATAATGTTAAGAGTCTCATAACACATCTCAGTTAAACTAGAAAGAAATAATGCTTATATAGCAATAAAACTGTACAACCATTTACCATCTCATATTTCAAACATTAGCCTGAAAGAGAAATTTAAGCAAACAGTAAAAGTATTGCTTATAGGACATCCTGTCTATTCAGTAAATGAATAGATGCCAAATGCAAAAAACTTTATTTACTTATACAGTGTCATGGGACTATAATGTGCGTAGACAGAGAGGTAGTAAATTCAAGGGGTGTCTTATGCATGGTAGAATAGAAATAAAATGGCTGTAGGTACACTGTACAGTTGATAAAAAATGTATAATTCTGTACGATGCTATTGTATTTACAAATGAATACCTTGATAATTAAGTTCTGTATATAACTGATATTGTGTAAAAATGACAATGCAAATATGGACTTGGATCCATTACCTCTGTGTACATTCAAAGCTGCTTATTAAATATATAAATTCATAGTTTGTCTACACCAAAATGAGATTCAGTACAGGATTACCTTTTTCCTAGTATTGTCACCTCCAGACCCTAACCAAGTCCAAATCAGAAGACAAGATCACCAATGAAATACGATACTTCATACTGGTTCCATGATTTTTATTGACACCAACATACATCCAGAACAGAACTGACTTCCCGGATGAAGAGTGCTGCTATTTATATGAACACTGAATAAACCAAAATGATGGTATGATGGCTATTCTGAATGTAAGGTCCGATCAGTCACAAAATGAAAGCCATTCTCAACATAAAAAGTTTTTCTTTGTAACAGTTAGCTACATCTTCTACCTACTTCTCTACAAAGTTGCCGCTCTGACTTAGACCATGGTCAAAGCATTTTACCAAATTTTCAATACCCTATTCATAACAGTCAGCCACACATGGTTTCTGCCAATTCTCTATGCTGGTGTCCAGTTCCTTGTCTGTGCTGAAATGTCGTCTCATAGCCAGTGGTTCATGTGAGCAGAGGTGAAACTCAGCAGGAGCCAAGTACGGGCTGTATTATGAGTGATCAAATACTTCCATCGAAAATGCTGCTGGAGCATTGTCATTGCTCCTGCAGAGTTCGTCTCAGAACTGTAATGCAGAAGGAAACCCATGACAGTTATGTTATGCGGTCTTCATAACAGCAAGTGAAATCACTCACCAGGTTCTCATACTTGGTGGAAGACACTATTTTCTAGGCATCTTTACATGCACTCCGAACGTCACAGAGAGATGTGACATGATCATTGGGCATAATAGAGACACTACCAAACATATCTGTGAAACATTTCATCGGATTTTCACTGCGGTAACCATTTCGTGCCTGACTGATCCTTAATTACTCAATATCCCTCATATTTACACAAACATCAGATATTCTAGTATATACAGCATTAGAAACATAAGATACTTCAAGAACCTTCCAGAAATTACAAAAACTAAATAACTTATACTCACTGGTGCTTGCGTTGGAAATGGTGACTTGCAGCACGCCAGATAGTGATGATAGCCACTAGAATACTGTACACTACACTATGCTACACTATAATGCACCACTGCTCACGGCATTGCTCCCTCTCCCGGAGAAACAGCAAACCACAGCTCCAGAAGGTCTCACTGGTGCCAGCTACATTGCCCTGGATACAAGTATTGTCAATAGTCTTCTATATTGTGGTTCTAGCAGATGCTCATGTTGATACATCCTCTTCACTACCATGTGTATTCAAGGTAGCCTTCCCTCAAAGCTTTGTGATTGCTGAGTGGGTTTTCAGTTTCTTCGAACCTCCTATCATCAATCTGCACCTCTGGAACATGGTGGGGCTTAATAGGGAGGACACTGATGAAGTCCCTGCAGTTTTGTCTTGTAGATGAAATGTTATAATTCTCAGTTTCAAATTTGACATCTGACAACAACAAAGGATGTGATACATGCCACAGTAACACTTTGGTTACTTTTCCATTAGTCTCACTTTCCACATACATACAAATATCCATAACAAGTCTCCCAGTGCTTGGCATTATAGTGCTTTCAGTGTTCCTCCTGCGTGTCTAGGGTCATTGTTTGTGCCAGCTGCTTTGCTCTTTTGGCCAAGACGATATGTTTCAGGAAGTACGTCTGAGTATCATCAAGCTGAAATGTAAAGAGTTTATTCATTGTCACTTCAGCCTCGCGGCCATGGAGCAGACAGAACAGTGTGAAACTTGTGGTGTCTTGCTACACTGTGTTGTATGTGACTGCCATGCTTTGCTGTGTCGTATTCCCATCTCTCTGTTCAACATCATCATACATCAACAGTATACCTGCCAACATCTTAGTAGGCATCCACCTACAAAGAGAGAAATTATCATCACAATAAAGTAAGAAAAATCAGGGCTTGCAAGAAAAATTTAAGTGCTCGTTTTTCCCGCATGCCGTTCGAGGGTGGAAGGGTAGAAAGACAGCTTGAAGGTGGTTCATTGAACCTTCTTCCAGGCACTTCGTTGTGAATAGCAGAGTAATCAAGTAGCTGTAGATGTAGATGTTTTCCATGAGCCTCACTTGCCACAAACATATAAATATCCGTAACAAGTCTCCTAGTGCTTGGCACTATAGTGCTCTCAGCGTCCCTCCTGGGTGCCCATGGTCATTGTGTGCGCCAGCTGCTTTTCTCTTTTGGCACTGATGATATGTTTCACGAATTACTTCTGAGTATCATCAAGCTAAAATGTGAAGAGTTTATTCATTGTCACTTCAGCTTCGCGACCACGGAGCAGACAAAAATGTGTGAAACCTGTGGTGTCTTGCTACACTGTGTTGTATGTGATTGCCATGCTGGGCAGTATCATATTCCCATCTCTCTGTTCAACATCGTCATACATCAACAGTATACCTGCCAACATCTTAGTAAAGCATGCTCTTAGGCAGTTATCATTACTCTGTGTGTGATTTTTCATCATGAATTTGTCTTCTAGTTCCAACTGGGAAACTTTTTCATGATCACAGACCACCACACTAGGTGGTCTTCGCTTCAGAATGACAATTTTTGCAACAAACTTCACAGTTTCTGGAGCTCTAGCAGTGAGCACAGTTTTGGTTACAGAACAGTGGATGAAGTAGCCAGTGCAGACTATTATCCATCGATTACAGTTTGTTGACTGTGCAAATCTCCCAAAGAGGTCGATGCTAATCAAGTGAAATGGCAACATCACTGCACATGGGAGTGGTACCACATGCTTTGGAGGTAATTGTGGCATGTGCTTCTATGGTTAACATTCCTTACTGTAGTGTTCTTGTACTGAGGAGTGGCTGAAGACACTTTGAAAAGAAGAATGTTATTAACAAAACAAAACTCAAGCATAACATCCTTGCATGAATATCCACACAACTACATACCACAGAAATATCTCTCATGTGACATTATCTGTGATGTGTCTATACAACAAACCCTACTGTCATGACATGATCATGACGAGGATGTTTGGATTGTGGGGCACTCACCTGTGTAGTTATCTACACCCATACAGATTCCCAACCTTTTCTCAGTCCAAACTTGCCACATGCATGAATGATGATGAAATGATGAGGACAACACAAACACCCAGGCTCTTGAGGCAGGTGAAAATCCCTTACCCCGCTGGGAATCGAACCCTGGACCCCATGCTCGGTAAGTGAGAACGCGACCGCAAGACCACGAGCTGCGGACACTGTCATGACAGGTGGCAGCATGAGAATCTGGGACATTACTAGATCAGTGTTGCTGGCATGTTGTGACAGCTGACATGCTGATAGTGCACACAAGTGTGAACTGAGCTGGGTCTGCTAGCATAGAATGCTGAAACAAAACTGCAGGTACTCCCAACTGGTTGGGGACTGAACTAGTGATGTGGATGGACAGAACTACTGTTATTGCTGATTTGTGGCACAGGGTGTGACTGAGTTTGTAGGATCCAGGGGTGGCCTAAATAGTCAGAAATTGTTGGATATTGACATGGCACTGTGAGGACACATGACACAGTGCAGAAAAACAGTGTCCTGCCAACAGCATTCCCTGCTGTGACAGGCATACTATCTGTCTGTGAGGTTCAAGCCCCCAGACGCCGTGGATGCAATGAGTAATGCTGTTGTACACAATACAGGCCACACAAGGAAATTATCTATTTCAATGAGAGTCTTTTACACACATCCTCCTGGCTGGGCAGATGCCCATGTGGTGTGCCTGGTGTGGAGATGAACAGACTCCTAGGCAGATACAACACTTACAGTGGCTCACTTAGTGTCTAATGGATCAGTAGGGATACCCATGTCAGATTTGGTCTAGACTATTCATGAATCCCAGTGCCCAGGTGTTGAATCTTCATGGAAACACTGCACTATCACAGGTTGCAGATGATGTGGGATGACAAGCAACCATTCTGAACCCACTGGGTCATATTCCCTGTTACAAAATGTTTTATTTATGAACTGGAATCCTTCCTCAGTTGATTTCTCTTTCTTCACGGCATCTATGATTTTCAGCCATGCTGGATCTTCCCTTCATTCGGTAGCAATACTGTTTAATGCTATGATGACTGAGACTTCATCCATGGTGCTGTGTTCCACCAAAGGACACCTTGAAAGGCAGCCAAAATTCTTTTGTTTACATCCGTTTTTGCATACCATTGTGATGTTGTACTCCTTCAGCCTCAGTGTTCATCTGGCCAGTTGACTTGTCAGATACTTCAGGCTAGTCATCCAGCAAGGAAAATGATGATCTGCCACAACAGTGAATGGTTTGCCAAATAAATATGGTCTGAACTTCTTGATGGTTCAGTCAACTAGACGGCACTCCAACATTATTATAGAGTAGCTCATCTCAAATTAGCCAAGTGCTTTATAAGCAAATGCTACCATCTTTTCAGCACCTCCCTCAATTTGTACTAGAGGTGCCTCCATACCAAAACCACTAGTGCCAGTGTGAAGTTCTGTCTTCACATTCTCATTAAACAATGCTGGAACTGGAGAAGATGTTAGCCCCTCCTTAAGTTTGAAGTTTCCCAGCAGAAGTTCTTGCAAGATATATATCTGAGGTTGCCCTTATTATTTCTGGACTGGGATGGTATCCATAGCCATTCACTAAGTGCCCCAGGGTTTTTTTATGGTTGATGAAGAAACACTTTTCTCATATTTGGCAATGACCAGCAGTCTGAACAAACTTCAACATTGTTTTTCAGAAGGCTTAGATGTTATTCAGATGTCTTCCAAAACATGGTAATATTATCCACATATCAAATACACTTTGTCTGTTAAGCTTTCAAAGTAGGTTGTAATCATGTGTTAAAAGGTTGTTGGACTGTTATATAGTACAATAGCCATAAATTGGAACTCATAGATTGTCCACTGTTCAGGAGGCAACACTCTATATGAGCAATGGCAAATTGGAGGACTTCTCAACAGTGAAAGAGAAAATATTGTATAATAGTGTCTGACAAGTAGATTAATTTCTGTGACATTAGCATAACCTTGACATAACAGTTTTCTATAACTAAATATGTAGAAACCTCAGAATAGTAATCCAGATTGGAGCATAACATCAGATAACATAGTTAGCATCAAATAACTACAATTATTAAACCATTGGGATATTCATTTAATTTTTTCAGTTATGCTGTGCTATCTCAGTAAGGATACAGTGCATAAAATGTATTATACACAATAATAATTCTCAAATTAACAAAGGATCTCAACATTTTTCAATAAAATGTCTTAACTGGTCCAAATTATCTCTCATTTTTGATAAAGTGAGTAACATGTAGTAGCTATGTTTATCCTTTATGTTATTTTCAACAAACGTGATGCCAAATTTTTTGCTACTTGACAATCCTGCATTTTTTAAATTATGTGTAGTTCCGCATTTAAAATGTCCTAAAGACCTTCCTAAGATATTAATATCTTGTAGTTATCAATAACAGTATATTTAGTACTTCATCACAAAGTTTTTAACTGAAATTCAGATACTACTGATATGTCAGACATATTCATAAACTCTATTAACATCAGTATGCACTCACAGACCAATATTGAACATCTATGTGTTACAGAAATTCACCATAGTCATTCATCTGAATCTTATATAGCATATACTCAGAAGCAAAAGGAAAAAAACTGCAGAACAGAGCATAAACAATTCCACAATACATCAAAACCTCTAAATAATGATCGTAACCACCATCATTATTGACCATTGTCATATTACACAATACTTTATAAACCTCATCTCAAATCAAATCTCATAAACATAGCAGAATCTCCTTAAACATTACATAAATATACCTCACATGGAAAAACTCCTCCAAATATAATCCCTATTATCCACCCATAATGATACAACCACAATGAACAAGGAAATAAGTTCTGTCTTGGTTCCCCTTATGCAGCAACCCAAATTTCCTTCCAAAAATCACATAAGTTTCCCAAAACATTATTATTTTCATTACCATTTGCCTTCAACACATTACAAACAGCATTAATGTAACATCACATGACTTAGTTTGCATGATGTAGATCAACAATAAATTATGTTTAGAAAGAAGCATAAAAAGTTTCATAGTTTCAATTTATCACATAAAACTTAGACACAGAAATATCATATTCTTTTGCTTTTAAAGATTCTTCTAGCATAAACAGTAGCAAATCTTATATTTCCTTTTAGTTTCTCAATCATATTTTCAGTTCAGCATATGTAATGTTTGCTGTGGGATTATTCGGCCTTACACTAGATCATGATTATTAGATTATTAAAAAGAAGAAGGTAGATTGAAAGTGAGAGGTAATTGCTAAAATACACTCCTGGAAATGGAAAAAAGAACACATTGACACCGGTGTGTCAGACCCACCATACTTGCTCCGGACAGTGAGAGAGGGCTGTACAAGCAATGATCACACGCACGGCACAGCGGACACACCAGGAACCGCAGTGTTGGCCGTCGAATGGCGCTAGCTGCGCAGCATTTCTGCACCGCCGCCGTCAGTGCCAGCCAGTTTGCCGTGGCTTACAGAGCTCCATCGCAGTCTTTAACACTGGTAGCATGCCGCGACAGCGTGGACGTGAACCGTATGTGCAGTTGACTGACTTTGAGCGAGGGCATATAGTGGGCATGGGGGAGGCCGGGTGGACGTACCGCTGAATTGCTCAACATGTGGGGCGTGAGGTCTCCACAGTACATCGATGTTGTCGCCACTGGTCGGCGGAAGATGCACGTGCCCGTCGACCTGGGACCAAGCCGCAGCGACGCACAGGTGCACGCCAAGACCGTAGGATCCTACGCAGTGCCGTAGGGGACCGCACCGCCACTTCCCAGCAAATTAGGAACACTGTTGCTCCTGGGGTATCGGCGAGGTCGTATGATGGTCGTATGCATGTTTGGCGCCGTGCAGGTGAGCGCCACAATCAGGACTGCATACGACCGAGGCATACAGGGCCAACACCCGGCATCATGGTGTTGGGAGCGATCTCCTACACTGGCCGTACACCTCTGGTGATCGTCGAGGGGACACTGAATAGTGCACGGTACATACAAACCATCATTGAATCCATTGTTCTACCATTCCTAGACCGGCAAGGGAACTTGCTGTTCCAACAGGACAATGCACGTCTGCATGTACCCCGTGCCACCCAACGTGCTCTAGAAGGTGTAAGTCAACTACCCTGGCCAGCAAGATCTCCTGATCTGTCCCCCATTGAGCATGTTTGGGACTGGATGACGCATCGTCTCACGTGGTCTGCACGTCCAGTACGAACGCTGGTCCAACTGAGGCGCCAGGTGGAAATGGCATGGCAAGCCGTTCCACAGGACTGAATCCAGCATCTCTACGATCGTCTCCATGGGAGAATAGCAGCCTGCATTGCTGGGAAAGGTGGATATACACTGTACTATTGCCGACATTGTGCATGCTCTGTTGCCTGTGTCTATGTGCCTGTGGTTCTGTCAGTGTGATCATGTGATGTATCTGACCCCAGGAATGTGTCGATAAAGTTTCCCCTTCCTGGGACAATGAATTCACGGTGTTCCTATTTCAACTTCCAGGAGCGTATAAAAAAAGACCTGAAGGAGAAGACACGAAGTACAGAAATTTGAAAATTTTGAATAAAAACTGCAAGTACTTGTGGGCTTGGGTTAGCTATGCCCATATCACACTATTGTTATGGTTCATCTATACTATTTCAGTTTCCTCTGATTGCTATTTTTAACATCTGTTGTCTATAATACCATATAAGCTTTTTTCCATGATTCTGCAATATGACATACTGCCAGTAATTCTACCAACACCTGTTTTTCCTCATTTCAAGTCACAAAACAGATTGAAAGCTCCTAGTACCAGAGTTCGCACAGGTCCAAGTTTGTTATTGTTAGTGGTCGACAACATAAGGTTACAGCTGTTGCTTTCCATGCATATTTTTTCAATGTATGTTTCTGATTTTAGTTCTATTTTACTTGTAATAACATTTGTTTGAAAATATCTGTGACCATATTCTGAAGTTTCGCTATTTTCTACCACAAGGAAGTTCATATATGGCAAACTTAAATCCACACACATTCGCTGTACCACAAAAATTTTAGTGTCCATTTCAAATTAGGGTCTTCAATGAGAACAGATTTGACTTTAGAAGTGATTTTTTTTTACTCTGACAGCCAAATGATTCCAGGGTAGGAAGGCATACCAGTCCCTGGCACGATTCCGCCTGGCGGATTAGTGTCGAGGTCTGGTGTGTCGGCCAGCTTGCGGATGTTTTTTAAGGCAGTTTTCTGTCTACCTCAGCAAATGCAGGCTGGTTCAACTTATTGTGCCGCAGTTACAATATATCAGCGATTGCTGCGCAAACACTGTCTCCATGTATGTATACACCATATTTACTCTCCCATGCAAATATTTAGGGTTACACTCCTCTGGTATGAGACATTCCCAGGGGAAGAGGGAGGGGGGGGGGGGGGGCGGGCACGGGTGGGAGGTGTCGACTGGTGGCCAAACCCCTGATTTCGGTATCGGGTGTCGGTGGGGTGGGTGATCTGCTGTGGCCTGTTGTGGGGTTAGGAACCACTGAGTGCTACAGTGCGATGAAGCCTCTGTGTCATTTGTAAGTTCCCTGTCTAATGCACAATACATAATCCAAAGTAAGTTTTCCTTCTATGAATTTGTCGCTAACCTGTTCATTATGCACCTTTATTGTAGATTCAGTTTTCCCACTCTAAATTCTGCATTTCTCAATTTTGAAACTAAATGTTTCCTGAAACTTCCTGGCAGATTAAAACTGTGTGCCCGACCGAGACTCGAACTCGGGACCTTTGCCTTTCGCGGGCAAGTGCTCTACCAACTGAGCTACCGAAGCACGACTCACACCCGGTACTCACAGCTTTACTTCTGCCAGTATCCGTCTCCTACCTTCCAAACTTTACAGAAGCTCTTCTGCAAAAGAGTGAAAATCTCATTCTGGAAACATTCCCCAGGCTGTGGCTAAGCCATGTCTCCGTAGTATCCTTTCGTTCAGGAGTGCTAGTTCTGCAAGGTTCGCAGGAGAGCTTCTGTAAAGTTTGGAAGGTAGGAGACGGATACTGGCAGAAGTAAAGCTGTGAGTACCGGGTCAGAGTCGTGCTTCGGTAGCTCAGTTGGTAGAGCACTTGCCCGTGAAAGGCAAAGGTCCCGAGTTCGAGTCTCGGTTGGGCACACAGTTTTAATCTGCCAGGAAGTTTCATATCAGCGCACACTCTGCTGCAGAGTGAAAATCTCATTCTGGTAAATGTTTCCTGTTCATCTTCAATGAAGGTTCTATGTTTCTCAATGTTGAGCTCAATTCTCTCAGTTGTCCTGGTGTCACTCTATATTAGTTACAGATAATTGGTGGACTTCTCAACAATGAAAGAGAAAATATTGTAATAATAGTGTCTGACAACTAGATTAATTTCTATGGTATTAGCATAACCTTGACATAACAGTTTTCTATAACTATATAGGTAGAAACCTCAGAATAGTAATCCAGAGTGCAGCATAACGTTAGATAATATAGTAAGCATCAACTTCTGAACTGTGAAAGAGAAAATATTGTAATAATAGTGTCTGACAACTAGATTAATTTTTATGCCATTAGCATAGCCTTCACATAACAGTTTTCTGTAACTACATAGGTAGAAACCTCAGAATAGTCATCCAGAGTGCAGCATAACATCAGATAATATAGTAAGCACCAAAGAACTACAGTTATAAAACCATTGGGAATTTCATTTAATTTTTCCAGTTATGCTTTGCTATCTCAGTGGTAAACAATTAGTAAAATACAGTAAGGATACAGCCCATAGAAAGTATTATACACAATAATAATTCTCAAAAATAACAAAGCATATCAATATTTTTCGAGAAAATGTCTTATCTCTCATTTTGGATAAGGTTAGTAACATGTAATGGCTACATTTAGGCTTTAAGTTATTTTTAATAAACGTGATGCCCCTTTTTTTGGTTAATAGACAATCCCCCATTTTTTAAATTATGTGCAGCTCTGCCATTTCATACCAAGACTAACTCATTACAAAGTTTTTAACTGAAATTCAGATACTTCCAATATGTCAGACCCATTCATAAACTCTATTAACATCAGTAATATAATCACAGACCAATGTTGAACATCTACCTGTTACAGAAAATCTCAATAGTCATTCATCAGAACTTTATATAGCTACACTTGTAAACAAAAGCACAAAAAATTAAAGAAAAGAGCATAAACAATTCCACAATACATCAAAACCTCTAAATAATGATCGTAACCACCATCATTATCGACTATTATCATATTACACAATACTTTATAAACCTCATCTCAAATCAAACCTCATAAACATAGCATAATCTCCATAAACATTACATAAATATACATCACATAGAAAAACTGCTCTTAATATAACCTCTGTTATCCATCCATAATAATACAACTCATGTTTGAACCGAGAACTATATTTTGCATCATAACTGATCTTTCATGTTACTTACTGTAACCTCTGGTTTGCATCGATCTGAAAAATACACTACTCCATTACACCTTCCTCTCACAACAACAGCACAATGGTAACAAACTTGATGTGTCTTTGAAAAACCATACATTTTCATTCCTCTTACGCATTTTTCCTGTACCTAAATACTGGATGTTTTTACATTGCTGACATCAGCTAACTACAACCACAATGAACAACGAAATAAGTTCTGTCTTGGTTCCCCTTATGTAGAAACCAAAATTTCTTTGAAAAATTCACACAAGATTCCCAAAACATTATTCTTTTCATTACCATTTTCCTCCAACACATTACAAACAGCATTGTCATGACATCACATGGCTTAGTTTCTGTGCTGCAGATCAACAATAAATTATGTTTAGAAAGAAGTATAAAAATTTTCATATTTTGAGTGTATCACATCAACACCATCAAGCTTAGAAACAGTAATTTTTTTATAGAAATATGTAAATTATGTTGTTTTCCCTTTAACGATTCTTCTAGCAAAAGTAGTAGCAAATCTTATATTCCCTTTCAGTTTCCCAATCATATTTTCAGTTCCCAAATCCACATGAGACTTTCTTCAGCAAACAGATTCTATGTTTTTTTGTGGCATATTGTATACATAATTTTATCAACATAAATTTCATTTTGTATCTTTTCCCTGAAATAGTGCTCACATATGACACACCACCCTTTATTTAGCTTTCAAGATTCAGTTGCTGTAGGTATTGCATAAAAACTGTATATGAAAGTTCACATACCTTTGTGGTGGCTATAGTGCCCAACTACAAAGTAATGTTGTGCCAGATCATGTAAAATGATCATATAAAATTAATTGTTAGTAAGGCAGGGACCAGGTTGAGATTCATTGGGAGACTCTTTAGAAAATGTAGTCCATCAACAAAGGAGGTGGCTAACAAAACACTCATTCGACCTATACTTTAGTATTGCTCATCAGTGTGGGATCCGTACCAGATCGGGTTGACGGAAGACACAGAGAAGATCCAAAGAAGAGCGGCACGTTTCATCACAGGGTTACTTGGTAACGGTGACAGCATTATGGAGATGTTTAGCAAACTCAAGTGGCAGACTCTGCAAGAGAGGCGCTCTGCATCACGATGTAGCTTGCTCACCAGGTTTCGAGAGGTATCGAATATTTAGCTTCCCCCTACTTATACCTCCAGAGGAGATCACGAATGTAAAATTAGAGAGATTCGAGCGCGCACGGAGGCTTTCAGACAGTCGTTCTGCCCATGAATCATACGTAACTGGAACAGAAAAGGGAGGTAATGACAGTGGAACGTAAAGTGCCCTCCACCACACACCGTTAGGTGGCTTGAGGAGTATAAATGTAGATGTAGATGTATAATGTTTGGGTACTGAAATGACACAGCTTGGAGTCAATAGTTCTTCCAATGAAAGTCACTCTTTATGTATCCTTCCACATTAGTTCAAACTTGCTTCCAAAAATTCAAGATACATCATAACATAATAATTTAGTTTTTAGTATTGTCCATTACACATTTTTAAAGAGCCCCTATAGATGTTAATTCATGACTAGTTGTAAACAGTATATATGAGCCCAAAAACAGTCTGAATGATGCTGACTCAACTGATGCCATGAAAATATAACACAGGAAACATACTTTGTTCAACAACAATCCAGAATAATCCATAATTCAAAACAACAGTAAGATAATTTCCGTTCTTTAAATCATATGACAAATTCAGAGTATAGGATGTCTCTTGAAGATATGCAAATGTGTGAAGATTTATAGTTATAATACTTGTTAAAGGGGGTTTTAAAAGTTGCAAACATAAAAATGAGAAACTTTCTATTACGTTGCAATATCAATTACATGTCAATAGTAAAATAAATAAATATAGAAATAGAAGCATATAGTTCATCTGCATTTAAAACTAAATGGTAGAAATAGTAAGAATAATGTAAATTGTGCTGCCATAATATTTGCTGTCAGTTACTTATTAAGTAAATTTCATAGTGTAAGATTGAAGTATGAGAATATATAAAACAAAACAGAAAATTATGTTTGTGGAAAAATTGTACCCAACAACCGGAATAATCTACAAATATTGACAGTTATGGAATTCATAATTTATTTATGAAAACCAATTTAAACCTGACCAGAATTCAAATGGTATCATCGTTAACTGAGTTAAAGTCCTGTCCTGGTTCATTACAATAGTCTCACACCTCCCCCCCGGCCCCCGTAACACATACACCTACAAAGCTTAACACAGAATCTATATCAGTGTGTGCTTCTTTAGGTTGAAAAAACACTGGCTATCTGAAACAAAAATTAATTAACATTTTTTTTAAGTCTGAAAATGCTGGGTATTTTTGTAATGATAATTTTATAAAAGCTAAGGATTCATAAAGTGAAAGTAAGAAAACCTTTTGCAAGAGACATTAAAAAACTATAGAAATCTGTAAATCTATCATTACCACACTTTGGTTAAATTAATTCTAGAATAACAAGAAAACAGTAAGAAAATTTACAATTTTCTTTTAAAGTCGATAATAGTTTGTCTACTTAGAGGAAGTCTGATATAACTTTTCATGTTTCACATTCAATATGTTTTTCTATAATATCATTTGGTATGGACAGTCAAATTTATAAAAAGTAGAGAAAGTTAAGGATTTATGCAATACACAACACAGAGGTACATTCAAAATGAGTTAATACTCCACAAAACAATTTTTGTAACTTGCAGTTACATCAGTAGATTCTCTGTCACTTGTGCCCTGACAAATGACATAAGTGAGGTGTAAAAAATTGATTAAATAATGTCCGAAACTGAATACAAGAATAGCTTATTAATTGTAATTATTAATTTTGTACCCCACTTTATAGTAGATACAAATGCAGTACATTCCTGATTATTCTGGGTAATGTGGGGGAGAAGATAAACAAATAATCGAAAAACAAAATTAATCAAGATGTTTTCAAACATGTATTCTTTGTTTAAAAGTTTACCCAAGTTCTGTGCATAGGAATTATACAAATTAGAAACTTCTTGTTATGTTGCAGTATTGATTATATATTGATAATAAAACAAATAATAATATAAATAGAAAAAAATTCTTTTTATCTACATTTATAGATGAGTGGTAAAATAATAAGAATAATGTAAATTTGTTTTTAGATCATTTGCTGTTAATTATTTGCTAAATAATTTTCATAATATAAGATTAAATGACAGGGTAAACAACCAGGACTAACATTTCCTGTTTGAACTTAAATCTTAGGCAACCTTCAAATCAAAGGGGTATGGTAAAGTTGACACCTGATCTAACCTTCATCACACATGAAGCAACAGGCACACCTGGACAGGCTACAAGAAGAGTTGTAGAGGCATTCCCACATAACCAGAACTTACCAGTAATTGTAGAAATTGGGCCATCAGTCAGAGTTACAAAAAGTCCACAATCCCAAGATGGAGCCTGATGAAAGCTGACTGGCTTAATTAATACTGCTACATCACAAAAACGGTAAATCAGATGCTATTAAAACCTAATAACTAAACAAATTCACGAACCTGGTACCCCAAGTGGCCATAAGTGCTATTCTTTGTGGAGTTAGGAAGGAATACACCCCCTGCTCGATGAAAGAATGTGGAACACTAATGGAAAAATTTCAGAAGACCAGGGACTATCAAACCACAGAACAAGTGGTCAGTAATATGAATGAGGAATGCAGGTGCAGATGGAAGGAAACAATGGAAAGTCTGGATTTCCTATTCCAGCAGAAAGAGCTGGAAACTGCAGAAGAAACTAGGTGGTGCAACTTCCCCTCACAAGCCATGTCTTGGCTCTAGCCCATCTGAGGTTGCAACAGCCCTGAAATAGACTTCCAATATTCAACTGAAAGTAGCTGAAAAGAAACAGATTTCAAAAAAATTGAAATCTGTAATACTTAATAATGCAATCACAGTGGACACTGTCAAACAAGCGGAAACAGATGAGATTACCAAGGCCTCGAAGCCAATGAAGACAGGAAAACTGACTCTACCTGATGAGATCCTACCAGAAATTTTGAAGGAACTAGGAATTTTAGGAGAAAGATGTTTCACGAAAGTCTGTACAGAATGCATCAGGATACGAACTCTCCCTAAGATCTGGAAATAAGTAAAAGTCATTGCAGTGCTGAAAATTGGAAAGTCCGGAGGTAACCCAAAGAATTTAAGAGCACCATCACTGCTATTTACCTCCTAGAAACTGTTCAAGACAATATTACTGACCACATTAGCTCCACACATCAAAACCAACATTCTCAAATAGAAAGAAAGTTTTTGGGTTGGTAGAAATTGTTGCGATCAAGTGCTCTTTACTGACAAAGGCTTCCAAAACAGGATGGAAACCAGATTGTTTATCACAGATGTTAAATGTGCATGTAATACAGTATGGAATGAGGACTACTACTTAAGCTAACTAGAA
Organism: Schistocerca gregaria; assembly: GCF_023897955.1. Classification (NCBI taxonomy): domain Eukaryota; kingdom Metazoa; phylum Arthropoda; class Insecta; order Orthoptera; family Acrididae; genus Schistocerca; species Schistocerca gregaria. The sequence continues at coordinate 470,376,903 of NC_064931.1, forward strand.
TCATTAAATGCCAACAGACTTTTATGCCTTACTTAAAAAACATGTCAGAAAAATCCAGGTTTCACTTCATGTCATAAACAGCAAGAGCACGGTTTTGAATAGCGGCCTGCCACAGGGTACGGAACTAGTATCTATTCTTTTCAATCTATATATTGCTGATAGGCCACACACAATCTCATGTAAATCTGCATCGGCCACATTGTCCAACGTGGCCGATGAATACCAAAGTAAACATTTTAATAACCTCTACAAAATACTGTATGCAGATCTGGAAGTACTGAATATCTACTGCTCTAAGTGGCATCTACACTGAACCCCAAATGAAACATCAGCGCCATGATGCACTTTAACCGTAGAAACTGAAGTATAAAGCTATAACTTCCTATGAAGGGCCAAAGTATCAGGCATGAGAACAAGCCTAAATACATGAGAGTGAAAATAGATGACGCTCTAATGTACAGTTCATATCTGAAAGATACAAAACAAACTAAAATCCGATAATGCTATCCAGTTGAAACTGTCTGGAACAACATAGGGTTGTGGAGCAAGCACATTCAGGACTTCAGCAGTAGCCATTGTACACAGCTTGGGTGAATACTGTTCATCAGTCTGGATGAGAAGTGTACATATACAGTATTTAAAGTGGATGTCCAACAGAAGGAGACAATGTGGATAGTCTCCGGAACACTCCAGGAAAAATCCAGACTTAAATCCATATCTCCTTTATGGAAAATCAGCAAAGAACTGCAAGGCTTTGACTTCAAGACAGCTTGAGCTGTAAGTAGACATAGGAACTGAATCTTGGTGGATGACTCCCACAAGAAAACTGACTGGAAAACTCTATGAATATTCATGGTTATGTAATATATAATTTACTTATGAAAACCAATTCAAATTTGGCCAGAATTTAGGTGGTATTGTACCGTTTACTTAACAGACACAGGGGGAAGGATTATACACTGTCCATCTAAAAAAAATCCTTGGCATCTGAGCAGTAAGTACCAATGCATCTCAGACCAACAACCATAAAAACAACAGATGTGCATTGGACCAGTCAGTTGTGAGCATACACTATTGGGTAGTTTATGTGCAACCATAGTGGGACAATGTTGCTGTGTCATGAATTGCAATGGAATAACACCTATAAATCAAGTGTTTAAAACACCATGTGTAACAAGACATTTTATCAACATGAGCTCCTAAAGACAAAGTGCAGAAATACACATGAAAGGTCAACACTTTGACTACGTAACCAACATTCAAGCCAATTTAATGTGTGAAATGAACAACACCTGCAACACAAAGAAAGACTTTTCTGACAGTTTCCCATGGTTGTAAAAATGTTCTGTATGTTGACTCAAGTGGGAGGAGACTATCTACAACACCACATGCATTACAATCACCATCTTATCTTTTCTCTATTTTTTTAATGTCTTCAAAATTTTTCGAATTATGAGGTAATTTGTCTTTGTGCCTTCCGATGGTTTGTTTGTCAGTACACCTGAGGGTGGCTTCATGTCTAGTCACTGTTATATTGTGCTGACTCAACATTATCAATTTGCAGTAGTCTCACTGATTTTTAAATCAGAAAGTAGTTGATCACATGTGTTTAGACTGAGCACATTACTGCACTAAAGAGATGCAGAAGTCAGATTTCACATTACTCACATATTATTTGATATTATTAATATCAATACATTAACCATGTCTTTTAAAAAAACTTCTAAATGAGTACAACCGTCCATTAATCAGTCATTTGTGCTCCTCACATATGGAATTTGTTAACAGATAAACTTTTTGTAACTGTTAGCAAGTAATGAAAATGTATATTGCTGAATAATTGCAATCTTTCTGGATCAGAGTAAGTATATCAACTGTATATGTCAGCATCTGAATTTGTTTAGGCACTTCAACAGTTCTATGGTCGTCTCCTCTGAAGTGAATTTATTAATAAATAGTAATCCCAAGAATTGTCATCATTCTGTACCTTCCTGTCATTATGTTTTAGATGTATAATGGGGGTGGGGTGTGACGGATGGTCTCAGAATTATTCAACTGCATGTGGTGTGTCTGTTTACTGAATACTGACACAGAACAGGCTAGTTTTAAGTTATATATTACAACTGCTGTTGTTTTTTAGGCATATGTATAGAATATCATTGGTCATGTTCTGAGTATGGAGTTTTGAGAGTGTTTTGGTTTATGGGTTTTGTGGTGTTGCCTGCAGTTCACATGGATTTTGTATGACGAACGTTTTTGGGAGTGGTTTAATAAATATGGTGAAAATGCAAGAAAAAATGTTTGTTTCATGAAAAACTCACCTCACTTCTTGAAATGTTCTCCTTGAAGGGATATACACTTTGTACAGTGATCCTCCATGTTCTTTATCCCACAGGAAAAATAGATACTGTCAAATTCTGCAAATACTCATTGACTGCAACTATCACTTCCACATCTAAAGAAATTATCTTTGTAGCAAGCCAAAGCTTAAAATCAGACAACAAGAAGAAGTCATGTGAGGCTAAGTATGGAGAACAGGGTGGATAAGAAACAAGTTCAAAGCCCAGTTCATGCACTTCCACCATTGTTATCACCAATATATGTGATGGTGCATTATCCTGGTAAAACAGCACTTTTTGCCTGCCAACATTGGTCTTTTTCCAACTAATGCACATTCCAAACAATCCTACAATGAAGCATTATAAAGTCCAGTTATGGTTCTGCATTTTTCAAGTAATCTATGAGGATTCTTCACTTGGAATCCAAAAAAACATAAATAAATAAACTAGCCATCACTTTTGTGATGGTTTTTGTTTTCTTTGGTGCACTTGAAACAGCCTTTATCCATTGTTTTGACTCTGATGTGTAATGATGGATTCAAGTTTCATCAACAGTCACAAATTGGCAAAAGAAGTTTTGTGCATTCCGTTAAAAACCACCAGACATTGTTTTGAAATGTTGAGCTGGATGTGCCTTTGGTCGAGTGTGAGCAATTGTGGCACCTACCTTGCCCACGTCTTCATAGCTAATTATCTGGGCCAGATATTACGCTTTCACTCAATTAGTCTTACATTATTGTATAATGGATTTTGTCAATGATTTCCTCTGTGGTGACATCAGCTGGTTGGCCAGAGTCAGCTTTGTCTTCAGTGGTTGTCCAACCACACACAAAAGTAAATGGTCTTCAATGATGATGCAGTCTCTGTGTGAACTCAAATGAAAATATTTAATAACAGCTCCAAGGCGAATGTTCTCCATTTTCAATGCTAGTCAACACTTTAACTAATTCAGACAGCTGTCAACAATGAACAGCGTGCTCATAAGTAATCTTGTTTCCCTTTCCTTGTAATGCCTGTGCCAATTCAAAGATCATGCAGCACACCACACTCTGTACTGTTACTGTGTAGTGATTAGTTGATATATGGATGTGCCAACAGTCATATATGTAATACAGTATGTTGATGTTTGTTTGATACCCACAATGTCAGCTGTAGTTTGTATCTTTGATGTGTACTCATATCCAGTATTGCAATGACTGGTTTATTAGGCCAGATGTATATTGTAATATTTTGATGATGACATATCATTCACAAGTGTCTGACATTTGTATACATAAGTGATCAAATATGTAATGACTTTTGAGTTCTTCACATTATGCCCTGCAGTGTGTAAGTACATTTCATTGATTTTAAGTTCCCTTTGCACTTGTTAATGGCTATAAAGCTGATATCACAATCACATAAAATAAATTAGTATTAATACACAGTCAAATGGCCAAACATTATTACTGTCCATGAAAATTTCATTAACAGATATTTTCTAAAACTGTACCAGATAAGCTGCTCATTACAATGAAACAAACTTGACATCTGCTAATGTTTCTCATGATATGACATTAATACACACAAGAGAAAGATGGACCATTACATGAGTCAATTATATCACCTAATAATATCACAAACAACTGCTTCAGTAATATTTGTATCCTACTGTATTGAAATAAGAACATTCATTTTCTTAGTTACAATTACAAGAAATGTTACTGGAGATTTAGGAGCTTTAAATGAAATGTCAGAACGAAATCTTTTCGATGATTCATCACTTAGAAACACTGCATGAATATTCACATCTTTAAATAGTAAGAAATAAGTATGAGAACTACACTTAATCAACTACTCATTATTCAGGTTAATTATAGTTCCTCTATGTATATAAATAATGAAATTTCCTTAGTGAAAAATAAAGAACAGAAATTAAATTTATATCACTTCTCTCTAGGTGGATTAACACTATTTATATAAATAATGAAATTTTTCATATATAAATTTACTCAGTAAAAAATAAAGAACAGAAATTAAATTAATAACACTTCTCTCTAGGTGGATTAACACTATTCCTTGAATTACAGCCAAATTGAATAGTTACACAATCACTAATGAAAAATAATATGTTATCAAAATTACAATTACAGTAGTACCAAAAAGATTGTGCTATGTTATTATATATTAAGTAGATTTTTACCCTTATTATATCATACACAGAAAATTATTGATAAATAAGCTTTATATTTTGAAACTTGAAAATTCCCCATTCAACAGAAGTTATCATTTTTTTAAATTTTTACTTTCAACATCAACTTTATACACTATATACTAAGAACTTACAAAACTCAGACTAATGAGCTTAAAATTATAATTACAAAAAGTAATCTTTTTTTCTTTTGTAATAGCACCTGCTGCCATTACTAAATATTAGACCTGCTGACATGGAAAAAGAGAAAATTTTTATTTTGGTGCATGAGCAGAAAAAGCTAGAACATTCATGAGAATATGTAGTTGAGGCAGCAAGGCGAACCTGTATCTTTAATTGGAGATGATCAAATGTTTAGTATAACCATTACAGCCCATAAATTTTACATAACTTTTGTTACAATAATACCTATTATAATTAGTGAAATAGATGTAGCATTTACATGAATAAATATTTTAAGAGTTTTACATTTATCACAATCATAGCATTTTTTATTGCATGTTCTGTAGTCAACAACAGTTCTGGCACAATATCAACTGTTTGTCCACCAGTATTAGGTCCTATTGTTGTAGGAGGAACATCAGTGAATATAGCAATTTTATCACTACACTAACAGTCGTGTCATCAGTTTTAGATGCAATTGATTTTATTACAATAGTAGTTATTATACAATCAGGACATATAATCCTAGATAATAAACAATTTGTTTGATCAGTAGCTTTTATAAATTCCTCTTCTGCCTCCTCTTCCTTCCAGAACTTTTAGTAGCAGATCTTATTACTAGATTTTTAACTGATCAAAACCTAATGATCAAGTGGTAGCGCTGGCTGGTTGAGTCAAGCAGAGACCACTGTTTTCGCACTGAATTCTAGTTACCGTATTTACTTGAATCTAAGCCGCACCTGAGAAATGAGACTCGAAATCAAGGAAAAAAAAATTCCTGAATCTAAGCCGCACGTGAAATTTGAGACTCGAAATTCAAGGGGAGAGAAAAGTTTTACACCGCACCTCCAAATCGAAACAAAGTTGGTCCATTGTAATATGAGACACAATGTAGGTCGAATGAATGGACGATACAGCTACAGTAGTTTGGTTCGAGTCGTAAGCCTAGCAGTTAAGTTTTACCAGGTAGCCATTGCTAGGCGTCAGGCCCTCCGTCCGGCTACCCTTCCTTTTTCGCGTGCTTCGTCTGGTTTGAATTGATTGCTTATTTTTCTTTGATCTGACAAGTGCCGTTCTATTTGTTATAGGTGTTTACATCACTCTAAGATGAAAATGCATTATTGTACTGTGTTATGCATTTTTTGTTGCATTCTGATAATGAGTGTTTACCGCTTGTCGCCGCTCGCGGCATGGCTTGCTTTTGGCGCGCTACCGCCGCTTACAATAAAAAAAGAGAGGAATTATCCCATTAGCGAAACAATGGCAAGAGACTGCTATTTGTTGTTACTTACACTGCTGCTTTCTTTGATAATGATAAACGAGAACCAAATAATAGACTGCTTATGGTAGAAGATGTGAACGAGGGTTTAGCAAAAATTTTTCTCTGTTTGAAAATCTTTGCAGATGCCTCTTTAGTACATTACCTTCTGCATAAAAATTAGAGTCATCTTAGATTTAAAAATCTAGTCAGTTGCCGTGCTTCATCTCTGACTGTGTCACTATTCGGCATAAGAATACTACGAATATAAACATGACATGATATGTATATTCATTCGCGTTTGCTGTTGTCTCACTCTAGTTTCGTAGTTTATTAAGCAGACAGGATTTAAATGAGATAGCAGCTGACACGGAGGAATACACGGCAAAATGTTTACATTCGTATTATTCTTATGGTGAAGAGAATACTGCATGTGATTCACAATTCATAAAAGTTCCTATTAGAAACCATTACTTGTCACAGGTAGGAAAAAATTCAGAACGTAAAGTTGGCCATGTGGACAAACAACCCAAACAGTCTAGCCAGTCTCGGGGCGTAGAAAAAAACTCGTCTTCCACATTTTTTAAATTTATTTACTGACACAGAGGTTTTGGCACCAATATTTATCTTTGTGCCTGCAAAGCATGCCTGTGTAGCGCTACATATATTCGACGGCAGAAGTTAGTTGTGGGCGCACCTACCAACATTTTTCAGAACTTCCGCTTCTCTCGATTCTAAGCCGCAGACGTTTTTTTGGATTACAAAAACCGGAAAATTCGAGTAAATACGGTATTCATTGGCGGACTGCTGGCAGTTCCACCTGCCTTCAAGCTGGATCTCTATTAGTTGAACTGTTTCTGGAGTTACAGCAAGAAGGCTTTGGCAATAACTGCAGCTTATTTCTGTCCATGCTTTGTCTGGTGTCCTGAGTCAACCACGTAACCAGTAACATAAATAAAATTTTTCTACTAACTATTTACATCATTGTTTTTATGGTTTCAAATTTTTTACTATCAAATAAGTTTCAGTTTTGTTTGTGCTTTTAGGACTCATTTCAGAAAAGGGGTCTCAGAGGAGGGAACAGGAAAGCTTGTAAATGACAATTCTAGTGACAGCGAGTATTTTGAATTTGACTGGTCTAATGGGGAGGAAAAATAAATAGAAGTTAGTGATCAGAAATAGAAGTGGTTCCTTTAGAGGAAAACGAACATATACACTTTGAAGATGAGGAAATGTGACATCATAAAGAAGAAGATGTTGGTGATGATTATTTTGATTTCATTTATGGGTCTTTTGTTGGTAAAGATGGTAAAACTAAGTGTTCCAAGGGAAGATATCCATTTTCTTATTGGAGGCTTTATTTCAACTGCCTTGAAAGGTGGAAATAATTTAAAAATGTTGGGAGGCTTTGGAGCAATAATGGTGCTGGTATGATGATTCTTGGAGTTGTATGTCATACAAATGGTTCTTATTTTTCCTCAGAAGTGGGAGATATAATGATTAAGTGACAAGAAAATAACGAGAAAGATAAATTAGCAGTGATCATGATATTTTTGGATAAATTTGTTACAAATTGTCAGGAAGTATTTAGTTTGGGAGAGTTTGCAACTGCAGATGAGATGCTGAAACCATACCAAACAAACCAGTGAAGTATAGCTTGAAATTATTTGCTGCATGTGAAGCCAAAACATTGTACACTGTATCTGCTGAGTTATATCGTGGAACTCAATCAAATGGCTTGAACCAGGGGTCAAATAAACCATGTGATATTTTGTATCAACTGGCAGAAACTCTGATTGGGACCAACTGAAATATTAATTTTGAAAACTGGTATAGTAGTTATCCATTTACAATTTCACTTTTGCCAAATACATCACTTGCATTATAATGCTGAAAAAAATGTAAAACAGAAATACCTCCAACCCAGCTTAGATCCATGGCTTCATGGGGTCTGCACCATCCTTGAAACATAGCATCAGCTCTTAGGAACTGAAATAAGAGCCCATCCAACCAGACTATGGTTTTCCATACACCCAGGGTCCAACCAATATGGTCACAAGCCCAAGAGTGTTTCTGTAGATGATGGTGTGCTGTTAGTAAGGGCACTCGCATTAGACATTTGGCGTCATAGCCTACTAATGCCAGATATCACTGCACTGCCTTAATGGAAACATTCATCATACATCCCACATTGATTTCTGTAGTTATTTCACTCAGTGTCGCTTGCCTGTTTGCACTGACAACTCTACACAAATGGTGGTGCTCAGTATTATTAAGTGAAAGCTGTCAGCCACTGCATTGTCCATGACTGAGAGGTAATCCATGAACTTTGGTTTTCCCAACACACTCATAACACTGGGGATATCAGAATACTGAGATACCTAACTATATCTGAAATGGAATACCCCTTATGGCTAGCTCCAATTACCATGACATGTTCAAAGTCTGTTAATTCCTGTTAATTCCCATTTTATTTCAACACTTGATTCTATTTTATTTACCAGCCTTTGGCTTTATATCATATATTGTTTGTCAACAATGTGGAAAAACTGTATCTTTTGCAAAACTGGGAATAATTTATGGTATATAATCAATAAGATTTATTAAATGAACACTCATCACATTTTTACAGTAAGTAGAGATATTGATTCAAGACTGCATGTTACATCACTAACAATAATAATTTTCATGATGAAATGGATAATGTTGTTTTGACAATTAGCAACACTGTACAGAATTAAGTTCATATTTGTTCCACCACTATTATGACAAATTTTATTCACTTTCTTATTTACACTGGAGGTTTGACAGTTCTAGTATTGCCATCTCTTCCTATTGTTTTACATTACTCTTCCCATATTTTGCACTACAATATCCTGAACTACTTAATATGATATTGTAATATGTGCAGTTAAATGCCTGTGAAGGTTCATGCAGAATCTGCCGATAGCCATGCAACCACTGATGTTACAGAAACTGATGTGACTGCTGGTGGTTTAAATACAGCTCTCTTTGATCTAACAAAGTACATGCATCCTGTACATGTAAATATCAGAACCCTTTTAAAATTCAAAGTGCAGCCAAGATAACACTTTATTTGAAGTCAGGTGGTTAACAAGCGGCTTCACCTTACATAGAAATTTTCGAGTATGCCAGAAGAAGTGAAATTTGATGGAATTTTGATGTTAGTTCTTCATCTTTTTTCTTATACAAGGACTGAACTTCAGCATGTTTCTGTCTTTCATGTACTTTTCCAGTGATAAATGACTAGCTCCACAAAAAATATATTACTAAACTCATAAGTACAAATTTCTGTTAAAGTTTTAACACGTTACCCTTAAAAAGACCTTTCTTTTATTATTAATTTAAAGATTCGATGGTGGATGTTGTTTTTTCTGGTGTAGTGAAGGTAAAATTTGTATTACTAAAGTCATCTGTAATGTCTGGTCTGAAATATTCCATGGCAATTGACAAACCCTCTTTTCTGTAACAGCTACACTACTGTTAACTGCACACATCCATTACCAACAGATTGTTTGCTCTTAAAGCTATCTGTTGCTTCTCATCTATCGCTCTAGCACACTCTTCCTTCATTATACCCCACATTGCGTTTATTTTATTACCTGATGTGGCTGACGTTTTCTCAAATCAAATTTGCTTCAGTGGCTGTATTACTATTTTAAATATTTTTTTGCATGTTTTGTAATAAGCTACAGCATCTACATCACCAATGTATCTACCTGCCAGATAAAGCTTCCTCTTTCTAGTGCGAGATATCTTTATTCCTTGAATAATTCATAGTTTTTTGGTACTCATTGTTTTAATCTGGGCTGCTTTTCTGGGAGAACAATTTTTAAATAAGGCAAAAACTTTTCACTCATGTCATAAGCACTGTATACATCACTCTAGTCAATGTCTTTGAGGAATTTTCTAAGATAATCAATTTTAGTATACTGACTAACCTTCTGAACTCTCGATTAATTATAACATAAGGAACTACATTTTGTGATCTGAGAGACCACTGACTATCGATTTAGTAACATAAGTAGTTCATTAAACATTTCTACAATGATGTTAACGGTAACTGTTTACCAACAGTTAGCTACTGTACTTGGTAATTTAACAGCGTGAATCAAGTTGTATGATGGTATCGAAAATAATAAATTTGTTCTGCAAGCTTCTAATTAAATTCTTATTACCTCGAGTACTTTTTTGTTTTTTTATTGTTACTGTTGTCTGCCCCCGGTAGCTGAGTGTTCAGCGCGACAGAATTGCAATCCTAAGGGCCTGATTCGATTCCCGGCTGAGTCAGAGATTTTATCCACTCAGGGACTGGGTGTTGTGTTGTCCTCATCATCATCATTTCACCCCCATCGATGCGCAAGACGCCGAATTGGCGTCAAATCGAAAGACTTGCACCCGGCCAACGATCTACCTGACGGGAGGCCCTAGTCACTCGACATTATTATTGTTACTGTTAAATAAATCTCTTTCCCTTGACTTACAATTTTCCCTGTTTCATAATTTCCCAAGCCAGTTTTTCCACTAAAGAGTTTCCGGCAGCATTTACCCTCCTACAGAAATTCCTCACCTGATTCTAATTCCTCAGAAGCTCCAGTTCTTTGATCTTCTTTTTTATCCACTCTCTCTTTTTTTGTTGGTGGACCCTCTTTCAGTTCTCTTTTTCTTTAGAAACTTCCACCACTTCTCTTGTTCAATTTCACTGCAACATTCTTCTGTAAGAGATGGTGCTGATATTTTGATAAATTTCTCAACTCCAGAGTGGTACCAAGGGATGCCATAGAAGTATGACTTGGATGATAGTACTGACTAAAAAAATTGGGGGCAATGAGAATTGCTTTGAAGAGACTGAAGAACAATAGGTCACCAGGAAGGAACAATGTTCCATTGTTCCAATGGTTCAGTCCTTGTTCAAGAAAGGTAGCATTCACTCAGAACAGATTAACCTAAAACTGGTAATTTCAGTATAGTATGAAGAGAAAACACCATAGCACTGGAGAGAAAGAAGTATATGACTAGTACACAAGAGAGGATACATGCTCGAATGTGACAAATAGTAAAGAATTACACTGCTACACTAAGATATAAGGTGCTCACCAACAAATATTTTACCATCTCCTCCCATTTGTTCAGAGAGAGTCTGGTTCACACCAATGGGGACTTCTCCTGGGGAAATCAACAACAGATCAAATCTTCACCCTACAGCAAGTTTTAGAAAAGAAAATTGAGTTCACGATTAGCACATATAACCTTTTCATTGACTACAAATCCAAGGCTTCTGAGGATGACTATGAATGAGGTAAAGTATAGTATAGGAATGGAAGGAATCCACTATGTATACAAGACAGTGTAAGGCACGGGTAGAACTTAGAAAAACAATCTAGATCATACGAACCACAGTCATTGCTGACTGGTTTGAATACAAAGGTGGACCACCATCAAACCGTACTCCAAAGTTGATGTATGGAGGCGAATCCATGGAGCAGGAAATGCAGAACCCTACAGATGCTATCAACTGCAGTTGACAGTCAAAAAAGACTATTTCACATTAAAAACAATTTTCTTCAAGGCTCTTAACTTGTATCATCATATTAATGATATATAAACCACTTATGAGACCAATAATTATGTATGTCTTGGAATTCACTAACATCAAAATATATGGTAATACTAGAAGCCTCTGAGAGAAAGGTACTCAGAAGAATCATTCGACAAGTCTGTGAAAGAGGAATATGGAGGGTGAGGTACAGTCATGAACTGTAAATATCTTCCCATTAAAAGGATAATGAAATCGGCCAGACTCACATGGGTGGGTCATGTGGCACACATGAGCAACATGGAAGTATCTAAAATCCAGTGTATTGAAGAGGATGGGTTGCCTGAGAATCAGATGAATAAATGGAGCCATGGAAGCCCAGCAGTAAAAGGGCTGTAGGGGATGAAAAATCAAGCCCTAAATCACAATATCTAGCAGAGAATGGTTGAAGAGGACAAGTTCCACAATGAACAGCAGCGCCACTAAAGTATGTACGTAAATACTGCTGATTACACCAATGAAGCTTCAAATTACTTCTGGTACTTGGACTACATTAGTTGAGAAACTATACTAGTGTTAAATGTGATTCCATATGCTGAGGCAAGTAAAACATATTGAGATCCATGTTCGGAAATGTATATCTATTCCTAATCGAAGTGACAATTCTTCCCTTCTCCACTTGTGCTCTATACAAGTGAGATGTTAAATTAAATCCTTTATTAGCAGCTCTATGTTAAAAACCAAATAGTGAACTTGTATTCTAATAATAGTTCAGCATGAGAACTACCTAACAACAATTTTTTTGTCTTTACTCACTTCCCTATATTTTTCTTTTAACTGGCTGCTGAAAGTTCGTTGTAGCCCATTTATACCTACATCTGCTGTAGACTTCATCCTTATCTAACTTTGGCGCAGAGAGGGGCAACAGATTAAACTTATTTTCTACATTTACCACAAAGCTAACAAATAAAGACCCACATTTGTTCCTGTTGCCACTTTCCACCTCTTTATTTTCTACGAGTTCCATTAGCATGCTATACACATAAGACAGATCGAATCAGCACATACTACTACAGGTTATCTTTACTAATTCATATCACAGTCATCACAGGTTTGATTTAACACATAACCCCGGTAATTACTTACTGTCACTTAGACTATGAGATCATCTTTGGAGAAGACTGAATAAAGAAGCAGTGTAAGTGATATAAAATTCATTGAAGTAACTTCAAAACTGGAGACTCTACCACAACTGTTATCTAAATGAACTTACTGTAAAAATAAAAGAGAATATCTCATCTACACTCACAAATATTCTATAAATCTCAGTTAAATCTTAACATTCGGTTAAAAACATATTATAGTATACCGTACTAAGTAATGCGAGAAATGTAAATTAAAGTGTATTAAAATCATGAGACAAACCTTGTTACAATCACTGGTGTACTTTTTTGTCCCTCTTTTTACTCTTCCCTCTGCTTTAGATTTGTTTGTGATTCTGTACAAACAGAAATAAGAGCACATAAATATAAATATTTTTTGTACAGTAGGCTGAGTAATACTTACTGGTACATGACCAAAACATTATAGATAGATCTCCAGCAAATATGCTCATAATTTGATCACTAAGATATACATGCGATTTTGGAAAGAAATATTTTGAGTTAGTTTAATTACGACTTTGAAAGTCAGGCCAAATACAAGACTCGTGTAATATAGCAGTTTTTTTGTTTTTATTTCCATGTATTATTGGCATGTCACTGTTTGTACCTAAAGATACTTCCATAAATCAAACATATTTAGAAAATTTAAGGGCTAAAATTTTCATAGTCCAGTAAAAATAAAATGCTACTTAAGTGCTATTCTAGCAGATACAGGTATTAGTTCACTGAGTATGAATATGAAGAATCCATGTACTGAAGACACCTTTCTTTACCAAAACTTACGTCATTGCTTTATAGATCAGTTATTTAATAATGATAAAGGCTAATGCTTTCTCATAAGAGGTTTGCTGATACATTTGTAAGAGCAGTGTCAAATTCACATTATGTCGGCTGATGAAATGAAGTTACCAGGAATATGCTAGAAATCCACTGCTACATGACATATTTTGTATTATACTTTGTCTCAAATGACACCTGACAATACTCTTGAGAATGTTCTGAGAACTAGTAGTAACAGTAGTAGTAGAAGTAGTAGCAGTATTAGTATTGGTAGTAATATTTATTAGTAGATCTCTTTTAGAAGGATATTGGGTATGGCTTGGTAGCACAATTTAAGAACAACGAAATTAAAGTAATTCACATATACAGACTTACAAGTCTTGATTGACAAGGATGGGACATGTAGTTGACTGTGGCCTTACAGTATGAACCACCACAGCAATTGCTTACAGTAATGTAGGGAAACCACATAACACCTAAATCAGGATCGCCCAGTAACGATTGGAGCCTCCACACTCCCAAACACAAGGCAATCTAGTTTATAACAGTGTTACCTCGTTTCTTTTACCCCCTAGTGTACAATACCGTTTTACAAATCATTTATTTAATAATTATAAAAGGCTAATACTACACTGTTTATTCACTTCTCACTCCCAGTCACTGCACACCATACACACACATTGTCTGATAATAATACACACACTGTCAGCTGATGTCAGGGCAGTTTCGTGCACCACAACTTTCCATTTGTTTGCCTTAAAAACTGAGTTAGCATCCTTCTATAACGAGTGAGATGTTATGCTCGGAAAGAGGATAAGGTGTTCGTATCACACATTGTATAGTATGAAGTGTTATGTGGCATGTTAGATGTTTTATTATCGACATTATTGTGATCAATTTTTTACCACATCCCTACTCTGTGTTATAAATAAAATAAATAAATCTAAATCCTTCAACGTATAGGATGTTTGGATTAGAAGGTACTTTTTAATGGCCATTTTAAATAAATTTGTTTTAGCAATTTGTTTCGTCTCCTTGGATACTTCATTGTTGGCCTACAGTTTTATTGCTTGGTAGAAAATTCGGTAAGATCATGCATTATAAAATAGCTTGGCCCCAACCTAAAAGCATTAAATATATTAAAAAGAAGAAACATCAAAATTTCTCTCACTGGACGTTTTCCTCACAAAAAAAACTTCATCAAGAGCATAGCACTGTTGAATTCCCTGGTTACAAGGACTTCAAGTGTAAGCCTACATGCAGTACTGTCACAGTGCACAAAAAGATAAAACTGAGAACGAGTAATTTGGTCCGTTATTGGTTCAATACAAAAAACGCCCAGTTGTGGTATCAGCCTAGTTTGAGAAACTACTGAAATATTAACTACATTGATGCAAGATAATTATCACAATAGCTAATACTTGTGATAAACCATTACATAAGAAATAGTGACTGGACTCTATGATAATATACCACCTTCTCTCTCTACTCACGACCAAATGACATCAACTTACACCAAATTTTTCAATAGCCAGCTGGAATCCGTTCATGTGACTTCTCACAGATCATATAATAATGTTCATAGACCCTTTCGTGACACCAAACAATATGGCGTGTTATTATTTTCATCATAAAATAATACCTAAAGATAAATACTAAATTGTTTGAATTACCAACCAATTGCTTAAAATACAAAAATAATAAATGAAGAAAATGTGATAATGTAACATAAATTGTAAAATTTCACGTAGATGTTACACATTGATTTGATTAAAGTTTCTATGCCAGAGTCTTTATTTTACTTTCATTCAGCACTTACAAGAGAATAGTCTTTGCGTCCTACGTTGCTCAGTGCTACAGTTTCTATAAATTGCTATATTTTCTTCTCGCTCTTAGTTCGTGGGAATGCACAGTCACCTTTGAACTATCCCTCAAATTCAGACAGTTATATTCTTCTGAAATCGCTTGTAATTAACAAAGGATTAGAACGACTACTGCACGACAATAGTTTAAACTTCGCGCTGCCCCAGTGGCAATAACGGCTTCCATCCAGCCACAGACAAGTCTGCACTGCTTATGTTTGTAGAACCTGCAACACACGTTACTTATTAGAAGAATACCAACAATGAACATGCTTTCGTATCTATTGTATGGTTAGTAACGTAAATTGGACAACAGCGTGGTGTGAGGTTAATCGCAGAGGCTTATGAGCGAAAGCTACACTTCGACGTAACGCAGATTGCGTACCGCAACATGTGCATTCAGACGATTGATTCACAGTTAGTGCTTAAAATGTTAGTTTGTGTACCTATGTAAGTGGTCTCAGACAGTGTCACTGGTGGTGGTGGTTGGTGGTGGTTAGTGTTTGACGTCCCGTCGACAACGAGGTCATTAGAGACGGAGCGTAAGCTCGTTTTAGCGAAGGATTGGGAAGGAAATCGGCCGTGCCCTTTCAAAGGAACCATCAAGGCATTTGCCTGGAGCGATTTAGGGAAATCAAGGAAAACCTAAATCAGGATGGCCGGAGACGGGATTGAACCGTCGTCCTCCCGTCCAGTGTGCTAACCACTGCGCCACCTCCCTCGGTGACAGTGTCACTGCCCCTTCTGTTGGTTATTAATACATTACTTGCCAAAAATTTATTATTTTATTTTAAACTATGCTTTACTGTAATGTGATGCAATGAGTGATAAAAGAAAGAAAAGGCTGTTCTGAAAATTTCCGTATGTTAGTAAAAAGCTTTAAACCATCCCATTCTCTCGGCACCTTCAGAATTGTCAATGCGAAAACTAGAAATGGGCAAAGCTGTGTTTTCAGAGAACGGATCAGAACTGGTTTCTCGCTGGAATGAATTGGCTCTTTTTCATTACTCAGCACCTACCATTTAATCACAAAAATAAATAAGAAGAAGGTACATTGCCGTTTTAATTCGGGTCACTTAATCTGTATTTTTATCTGATTTGCTCCTATTTTGAAAGGATGTATAAAGAGGAGTAATAAAGTTCTGTTATGTCCCTAGTAATTTTCATTTACGAAAGTTTTAAATTTCGCCTGCAGGAAAATTTGTAAATACTACAAAAAATCCTAAATATTTTTTATGAAGTACAAAAACTTTAAGAATGAAGACTGATGGTTTTTATATTTTGATACTTCTACTGAAAAAATATAAAAATTATAACAACTGTAAATGGAGTGTATTTGCAACAGTCATTTACAGTCAGTATTACCATATATGAAAAATTAATCATTATTGTAATTGATTTCAGCCGACATGAGTCTCTTTCTCGTCTTAGTGCACATTGCCCTGCTTTTGAAAATATTCGTTCATATGCCACTGATCTGTGATACATTATACTTTTAGAATCAATTAATACACAGCTGGCGACAGCAATTTTCTTGTTGCCCACCAGTTTAAGGGATTGCTGTTTCTAGGTAAATACCTCTCCACTAAATATATGTCTAGTTCGACGATTGCCGCACTCTGTGGGTCGTGGCGTGCTTGAAACTGACTAATAGTTTCATTGAACTCCCCCCAGATTGAGAACGTCTCATATCTCATCATAGAATCTGGTAAAGAAAAGAGTGCTGCTTTTTGTTTTTGATCAATCAACACTTCCATTTACCCAATAGCTATCATTTAGCAGTCATGAAACGTTTTGTCGACTGAAAATCATTGCCTATGAATCAGGGTCCAGTAACGTTGCCTGAGTAATCAGTTTGTTACTGGAGATAACCTTAAAACACTCAAATAAACCTTTAAGCAAGTTATTAGCCAATGACTATTTCTTGAGGATATTCTTTATTTTTGCATTTAAAAGAATTTAATTTCCATTCCATTAATACTAATTTTAAAAGTGAGGCGTCTTTCTAAGAGGACACTTCTTTGGTTACCTTATGGACAACTTTCAAAAATTGTAAAGCCTGCCCATTACCTCCTACTTTGTGTCTCTTAAATTTAAAGTAATCGATTTTCTACCTAAAATAGCGAGGCACGAAATAACGGGAGCTTTATTGAAAGTAAGTGTATGCAACATTTCCTAAGTAGAGTTTCACCTGCTTGGGACATCTTGTTTCAATTTCAGTCGGTTTTCTTTTAAATTTTCTTGCATTTCAGCAAGTTTGGTTAAAGCAAAGGGTCCCTCCAATTCATTTGACCTCATTAATGGTTACTGTAGAACATAGCTGCTCATCACTTTCAACTTATTTCGACGAACTCCGCCATATATCTGAGAATATCGACATCCATGTCTTTTTTCTAACGAACGTGGGCACCTGGCTCAAACCAAGCATGCTCTCCAGTTCATTAAATATAGACTCCTCTGCCCGAAGACAAAACAGAAGTAACAGATGAGCAGGTGGAGTAGTGGCATACAAACGCTTTGACTTATTACCGACCATGCTACGCACATCCGTTAGAAATGAAGACAAACAAATCAAATATATTTTCGTAAATTTCTAACCCCTTAAAAAAATTTGCCTAATGGGCGTCGTCTACAGCCCTCAGGAAGTAGGTAGATAGCCTGTTTGAAAACAGACCTTTAAAGATTCGATTCCGTTTAGGAGTACCGGTATACAAGTTATGCTAGGTCCACTAACATAAATATTCTTCGCCTTCACTGTGAAATTTATAGGTGTAGTTTCTCCTTGAAATGTAACAGAAATTCAGCTTGCACATACTCACAATGCAGCCTATTATAGTCTGTGTGTCAGTGTACCTGAAATTGCAGTGCAAGCACCACAGATAATTTGGGAGACGACTTCCACACCATTCACGGACATGAAAGACCAACTCAATGGATTTACTACCAAAGTAACTCCATTACGGAATAAATATGCTCCCCCAAACACCGGAAACCGCAAGGGAAAACCGGCACCTTGCCTCACGGAAGAACTAAAACACTTCACGAATTTTGGAGACGCTGCACATTAGACCTACAAGCGACCTCCTACCATTGAAAATAAAACTGATTAGAAGCAGAAAGCAAACATAGTCAATAGACATCATCTAAAACAAAGGCCAGATGCTCTATGGAAGAGCTTGTGTTATCTAGGGAAGAGCAGGCAAAGTAAAGGCTGCAGCTGATCCCATTGTGCCAAGCAAGGAACTGAACGAGTACTTAACTTTAGCGATAACCCTGACTGGACTGCAAACAAAACCTAGACTCATTGATTATTTCGTGGTGTTAAATCATGGAAATCGCGAAAAATTCTTTCTTGGGCTGAATGGTCAACGCAAGTGGATGTGAAGTGAAGAACTTCAGGTTCCCTTCTCAATTCGATCGAAGAATATTTTTGCCGCTCTGTGATTGAGTTTTGTGTTGTGCTTACTTTCATTTCGTTCTAATTAGTATTACTATTGAGGTAGCTGAAAGGGTACTACCCAATAGCCAATAAATTAAACAAAGTAACTGGAGCTTTCTTTATTGTCTGTTTTCATGGATGAGAAAAGCTTCTTGCACTAATAAGGTTTCCAAATCCACACTTGCGCATGGTCTGTAACATATTTTTTGTAGCTTGGGAAACATTCTCTTGTGGAAGTGAGGTGGGTCACAGCTGCAGCAGCCCAGCGAGGAATTTTCATCCTGCTCGTTTCCTCCACCTGGTATACATTTTGAAATCAGGTGAGCTACTATTCATTTTTTCTGAATCATCCATCATCCATTCTTCAGAAAGATCTGGATCTTTTTATCAGTTCTGGATTTGACTGCGCACCTATACACAAAACTATAAGAAAAACCGTTAACAAAATTAAAACACTGTCTGTACTGGTTTTGAGTGCCTATTCAGTATGAAATGAAAAAAAAAACATTAGTCATGTACATCAATATTTTACATATCACACATATTTTAGTTTTTTTGCTTGTAATATGCACATCTCTTCCCTGTTTTGCTTGACACAATAAAGTGGATTCCTGTGTCTAGTCGCACAGCTGTGTTCACCTATTCTCCCATCAGGTTGCTTCTTTGTGGTACTCTTATGTTTCAATGTTGGTTTTGTTTCCTTCGATAGGTACAACATCACTATTCTCTTTCAGACATTAAAAACTACGACCTATTCATTTTGGTTAGCAATTTGGTACCCACACTAAGTGTTTATAGTGCAGATATCAGTCGTTTGGTTGAATAATGGCCACCACCACTGCTCTGATCTTGTCCTCAACCCGTAAAGGAACATGTGCCTGCCCAGTAGATAGTCAACCAAATGTGTATTGTATTCTTCAACGAGATGTGGCATTCTAACAGATATTTCCTTTTTCTCTGCCAGCGAGTACCTTTTAGCACAGCTGCAATGAGTAGTAGTACTGTAATTTGTGGCTACACATAACTTACTGTTTTGTTGTACCTCCATCTCACTATTAGAACATCATTCGCTTAGTTCAGCATCTAGTCAAAGACTCCAAGGTAAGGCATACATTTTCATCTCTCGCTACTGAGTTCACTCAATGCCCCACTGCAGTGAAGTGTTGGATATTTCTTTTGTCATTTATTGTATACAGTGCCTGTTCAAATCAATGATCTCTGTTTTTTCTGACATGCACGTCTGAAAGAACAGACACCATCCATATAACATATATATGCCAGCTGGCGTTACAGTATTTCAATGTGGATGCACAACAGTTTCGAGCCTTTGCTTGAATACAGTTAGTCTATGAGCAAGTGGATTAATGGATAGTGTGTGCTGCTGTGTAGTGTGAAGCATTGGGAGTTTCGGGTTGGACGGGAGACGTGCTCAGCTAGCTGAGGATGCCAATCTGCCTTTGGCAGTTCGACTGTATGGACTGTGCTCAGCTGTCTCCACCACTGTCTGCGCATAGATTACCACACTTCTAAGTCGAACAAACTATCATGACCAGCGTCTAACAGGAACAAAACTTTTAAGTTCACCTTTTGAGATGAATAAGCATGACCGAAAGCACTGGCCATTGAGTACATCTTACATGATGATGTCAAGATCCCCCAAAATGATTTCATCAGCATTAACCTATTGATCATCAGCAGTGTCGTTTATCGTAAGATGACTTCAGGCAGTGCCTACAACGATATTATCCAGTGGACATGACATGGACTCAAATATCAACACTCTGATCGCAACAGCCAATCCATGAACGTGGACAACACTGGATTTGGCTTTTCGACTTTCTGTGTTTTCAGCGGATGCTTCACAGCACCTTTCCACTTGCAGGGCCAACCACGAACCTGATTTCAACTGTACACACCCATGCTCGAAGTTCACATGGCTAACCGCAAGTCTTATATACCAGAATAACGTGAGTCTTTTACTTCCTCAGACACTCAAACACATTGCCATAAGCAAAATTCGCCCAAGAGCTGTAAGAAATGCCACAAGACATCAGAATCAGCCACTAGGTCATCTCTGCAGGACGAAGATGTGGCACACAAGAATGACAGTATCCACGATAAAACTTTTTCATTGCCACAGAGACACATTCTCCACATGACCGTGAGTCATCCACTGGAGATTGTGATCAAGACTCACCTCTGGAAGCCATGGAAAATAGAAAACCCATCATCGCTGAAGCAACTGAACTAACTCAGTCTATGCTGCCATCTCTCACCAATGTTGCAACTGAGAGACTGTTTCTTTGGGAGGATGACAGGGATTTTCTACCAACACCCAGAGTGGAAATGAGATCTGATCCTCTGCTATACCAACACTAAAAAAAGAACTGAATGTTGTTGTTTTCAAACTATGATTGACTGTCAACAATGAGTTCCCTAAGAGAGTAAACGCACTGTCAGAATATTTTTAGTATGCTCTACTGTTTCAATATATCACAAGTAACTTGAGACTGGACACCATATATAATAATTATTACATACTTCTTTGTTACAACCATTTTTCTCCTCAGTGATGTATTACCCCAGTATATAAAGCTGTAAGACATTTAGGACTAAGAAAGTAGGAAAAGTTAGTCAACTTTTTTACTTTTCCATTTCCATAATTTGATATCTGCAATGTGGAAGTTTCAGATTTAATATGTTTAAGAAGATCTGTAGCATGTGACTTCCAGTTCTGGTTCTTAGCAGTATAAGAACCTATACATTTAGAGTATTCTGTTTCATATATTGGTTTACCCTCATGCATGATTTCTATTGGCATGGTCAGGCCTCATGCCATACCATTTCATGTAATAATTCAAGTAAAATTTCAGCTTGTCCTGATGTAATGAAAACTCTGTGAAATTTCATATATAAAGCCATCTTTCAAGCTATAGAAGAAAAAATATTATTACAACTGTAATCTCAACACCCAACTATAGCTCACTCAGTGAGACATTGCTATCATTTTAGAAATTAAAATTTGATTGATGTTAATAACCACAGGCAAATATGTTAAAATGCAGTAGTTTGTTACAAATCTTTTTATCAGTATCAATTAATTAATCATGGATATGCCTTAGTTCCACAAGTTCCTTTATAGCTTAATTCAAGAAATGTGAAATGGAGGTTTTTGGATTTCTGTACTATTTGTGACACTTGGCAACAATGCTACATTTAGAAATTTTTAACCATTCTGGGAAAAGTTTAAACTTTGTACCTATCCAAAGAAAACAGAAAATACAACAGAAGAATTTCTGCAGTCATTCCCCCATGGGTTTGATTGTAGAAATTAGGTGACAAGCTTGTCATGTATTTTCATGAATATTCACAGAGAAAGGTAATATTTTACTGCAAAAGGAACCAGTGAATGTAATCGCTACACCACACTTCTTCCATAAATAAAAGTAATGTCATTGTTTTATTGCCACAATATGCACTGAATGATATTAGAAGCCTGAAAATGGTCCTACAAGCTAAGTTTGACAAACAACTGCATCATTGCTGAAATACGCAAAGGAAGTACTAAAAACATTTAAGTGTAAACGATGTGGCCTCCCAAAAACTAATGGCAGATATATACATTCACAAAATTACAAGGTACACAAGACACATGTAGCCAGTCTAGAGCTTCTTTATGTAATCCTTACAATTTAATTCACATCTCAAACAGAACTTCAGGCGACCCTCATTATCATACTCTTCACTCTTTAAGTATCATGTAAGCAGTTTTTTTTTCATTTAGTGACAGTGATTTCGACACAGTAAGGAACTGTTTCTCCATATGCTTACCTACGTTGTGTCTTTAAATTATTTGAATTGAACATATGAACATCCACAGAGAGTTATTGTAGCAGGGGGGTGAAGGGGGGGTAGATATGATGTAGATATGTTATGCCACAAGAACTAAATTTTACAGATGAAACAACAATAAATTGCTACAGTTGGCTATGTGAGAGATTCAGTGGAAATATCGATATCTGTTGTATACTTGACTCGTGTCTGGACTGACATCTCAAGTCAATGTTGGGAGCAATGAGATGGTCAGCTACAGAGGAGGTGGTACACTTCAGGGAAAGCAATAAAGCAAACAGCCTCCACAGCACCAGAAAGCATCAAAGCTATTTTGGGACTGGCCATCTAGTTCTACAGTATGTGTCTGGAAGACCAAAGACAATGTAACATGTAATGGGTGATTTGTAATGTGTCATGCGACTGAATCCTAGTCAGACCACTGACTTTTCTGTCTGCCATTTAACCTTGTATTTATATTTTAGTGACATGGAAATTCACCAGACATAACATCTTGTTCAGAGCCCATATTAAACAGTAGCTCCCCTTTCTCCAGTTGTGTAATGGGAGTATCTTAGGGACATGCAAGTCATCAAATTGGTATCCATTGGAAGACTTGCACCAGGTCATAATGCCACACATAACTCTTATTACCAGATCTATACGCATAATAAATTAAAGTCCCCTGCCTGATTTTTCTGTTTTTATGTTAGGGTTAATATCTGAATTTTGATCAAATTTCGTTAATAGAGAAACTGATTTCTGAGGAAGGTTTGTTAATATAATCTATTACCACTACACCTTGCAGGTTGTCAGGCTACAGGTGCATAGTACAACATGTGCTAAGATGGGACAAGTTGCCAAGATCTCACATACCAAAACAGTTTTAATTCTACAAGAAGGATGAAATTCAGATAACTGGTTTTTGGTGAGTAATACTAAACATTAGTAACAGACAGTGTAGGTTCAATGACACACATACCAATAGTTTCAAAAGCTAGGATAGTTTCTTGAACTTTTATTGGGGTTTAGTGGCAGTATTGAGAATTTCATTTCATATATTGTTTTTCTATAAACTTGGTTCCTTTTTCCACATGGAAAGTGTCTCAATGGTTATAATTATTATATCAAATGTAATGTCCACTTCTCACCCTATTGATATGTTTCTTCCATACTTCCCTATAGGCGCCAACAGCTGTGCATGCCACAATACACCAAAAGCATTAGGTTACTCAGTTTTTATATAAATTTTCTTACTGGTAATGAAAACTCAGCATTTTCATGATGTAATTATTTTAATTGCTTATTCTTTCTGAAATTCTACTGAGTGATTGATATGGTACAAAGTTTTCTGTAGTAAATGTACAATCTCTCACTAAGTAACAGATAATTTTTTCCCAATAAATGGCATAATCTCTCACTATGTAATCTCACATCCTGCAAATGATTTTAAGCCAAGCATAATCCTCAAATCATTTTAACAGGCCATGGGAAGTACACTATCAAGTTACTGTATTTCTGAACTGTGTTTATGTGAATATATTGTATCACCTCTGTATGCTCCTGGTGTATAGTGGTAGGACAATACACTGCCTTTTAGGGGCCATGGGAAATTTATGTACCCCCAAAAAGATTGTTTTAAAGGTCAGCGGAAAGTATGCTTACGACAAAGATAATTTTTCCACAAGACATAGAAAATATGCTTACAACAAAATTATTGGTTTTTATGGACTGCAGGAAGCATACTTACCACTGGTTCACTGGTTTTACTACTTTCATGTCAATATATCATATTATTTCTGGATTTGTTTGACATCTTGTTGTAGTATGCTATACCAGCTTAATAAAAACTACTACAATAATCAGGTTCTCTTTGTTATGACATCACTACTGTTATCACTTGTGAAGTCAGATCACAGTGCTTAGTTTTTACAGTATATGCTGTTTTACCTGTTATTACCTCATTTCTGTACTTCATGGTAAAGTTTCTAGAGTTGTTTTCACTCTGTGATAAGTAAAATTTAATATCTGTAAGTAATATACTTTGAAAACTAGAAGCACTGGATATATGTTTGATATTGAATCAGTCATTGGGGGTGATCTGAAAATTATATTTATTCTTGAAGAATCAAGTTTACCAAGTTCACTAGTAATTTTTTAATTAGTACTACTGGTTTTGACAGATTTAGACTGCCATCATTGGATCTTGTAACATTATTAGACGTAGAGGCTTCTTAACCACCTAAGTTAGAAAGTGACATTGCTTCAAAATTCTAATAAAAAGTGGCAGGGAACATCAGCATCTCAGAAATAAAATACCACATGATTAAAACATATGACATGTGCTGATTTCACAGCAGCTGAGATATCACCATAACATGGTTTTTTTTGTGACATGTTGATGTCCCCTGCCACTTTTTATTACAATTTGTTGCAGCATCACTATCTAGCAATCTTGGCAAAGTTGATTCTTTGAGAATAATAGAAGTGGAGAAGCTAATACTTTCACTGTCTAAGGATCCTGAAGATTCTGAAACAGAAACTGATGAAAGAACAGGTGACTAATTGGTTTCAGACATTGTGCAGGATTAGATTAGATTAGTTTTTCGGTTCCATAGATCCGTGATAAGGAGATCCTCATGGATGTGGAACATGTCACAGGACCTGGATCCAAGTTAGGTTCCACAACGTGATACCAATTGTAGTGCAAACAGGACTTGTGCTGTGAATATTAATATTTCCGGTGAAGGAACCATAAGTGAAGGTGGGCTGTCACCAGAAGAGGAATGGTTAAACGATTATGCTGTTTTTGACTCACTTTTTGACTCACTTCACATTCATGCATAATAGAAACCCATTTTCAGTAGCTCATTGACAAAACACAGTATGAGAGAAAGACTCTTCCCATTCTTTATTTACGACTGAGATGTTAAGAGTGCCTGGTTCTGTAGATGAATCTGTATACAACCAGTTGAAACAAAACTAACCATCAGGTCACACCATGAGGAGACAATCAACAGGAATAACTTGATAGGTACTGTTGTGTTATCAAGAGTAGTGCACTATTATAGTTTAGAACCTACTCTAGATCAGCCTTGTCAAAGCCAAAGACATGTGAATTCCAATCATGATAATCTTCATAAGGTCAGACCTCATGCAACATTTCCCAACAACATGTTCCCAGTAAGGTATGTGCTGTGGATGAAAGCATGATACCTTTTAAGGCATGGACATCACTATAGTAATATATGTCTTTAAAACCAGCCAAACAAGGGAGGAAGGTGTAGTGTTCAGGAAACTCAAAGGCAGGCTTTGTTACAATTGACAGATGGTTCTCACCTTGCACAAAAAAATGTAGTCCAGTAACCATTACAACCAAGAAGAACACCATAGAATAGCAAATTATGGCAAAAGTGGGTGGTCAAGAGAAGAAAATACCTGTGCAGCTCCTGCAGAGTTCTCCTGATATTGAAACTTGCTGCCACTAATTTCAATGACAAAACTTTGTACTTATTTGAACATTTGTTTGGGAAAGAAATATTACTTTCTTATGGTCACTAAACTATTGACATTGAATACTCATCTCTTGAAAACATAAAATGTGAAGTAAAATGAAAACACAACTTGCACTGGCAACTCATATAAGCAGTTACTATACATAGTGTGACAAAAAGGTATGACCAAACTTTCAGGAAACATTCCTCTCACACAAATGAAGAAAAGATGTTATGTGGACATGTGTCCAGAAACTCTAAATTTTCATGTTAGAGTTCATTTTAGTTTCATCAGTATGTACTGTACTTCCACGATTCACCGCCAGTTGGCCCAATTGAAGGAAGCATACTTTACAAGTATGACACAACATATGGTTCATGCACGATGGAGCTCTTGCACATTTCAGTTGAAGTTTTCATACGCTTCTCAACAACAGATTCGGTGACCTATTGATTGGTAGATGTGGACCAATTCCATAGCCTCCACGCTCTCCTGACCTCAACCATATTGACTTTCATTTATGGGGGCATTTGAAAGCTCTTGTCTACGCAATCCCAATACCAAATGTAGAGACTCTTCGTGCTCGTATTGTGGATGGCTGTGATACAATACGCCATTCTCCAGGGCTGCATCAGCGCATCAGGGATTCCATGCTATGGAGGATGGTCGCTAACGGAGGACATTTTGAACATTTCCTGTACAAAGTGTTTGAAGTCTCGCTGCTATGTTCTGTTGCTGTGTGTTTCCATTCCATGATTAATGTGATTTGAAGAGAAGTAATAAAATGAGCTCTAACGAGGAAAGTAAGCGTTTCCGAACACATGTCCACATAACATATTTTCTTTCTTTGTGTGTGAGGAATGTTTCCTGAAAGTTTGGGCGTGCCTTTTTGTAACACACTCTATATGTTTACCAAAATAGTTTTAATCTTAATCAAAAACACAATTATTGATAAATTAATAAGATCAACTGAATACAGTTCCAATGCAATACCAGAAAAATTAACTGTGCATGTTCTGAAAAAAACCACAAACGTGATAAGTTACATACCTGAAGAAAATAAAAGAACAATTAGTAATTCCTTAGACAAATCTATTCATTTTTTATCAAGTCATAATGGAAATACAATGATTTTTCACATGGTTTCTGATTAGACCACTTATGTATATTTTACTGAATGCAATGGAATTTCAATACAAAAACTTTTAGGACTGAAGAAAAACATTAAGATTATCTGATTTTGGGAGATACATTGTTCAGGTTCCCTGTGCAATATAATAAATAAAATCCTCCAACCCACATCCATAGAATTTGGAGCAGTGTGACACTCATTTTTACAAATAAATGCTGTTGCTGTGACTATAAAATCAACAAGTTGCATGTAATAATCAATCACAATTCCTTGAAATCCAGGTTCATCCATGACTTCACCCTGTAAATATGACATAAAACTTTATTAATGAAAACTGTAAGGTAAGGGGAATAAAAGTTGGGAGATTGCATGTGTGTACAGTGCACGCAGGCATGTGAGTTTGTTTCTGTAGCTTGTCAAAGAATTTTTTCAGTGTGCTATGAAGGTTTCATTCTTCTTTTGCATACTATTTCTACTACTTGGTGGGTGATCTCCATTACTCCTAAATTATTTACATTCTACAGGAATTTTCCTTATCCTATGTGTATCACCTTAAATTCCTTTTGTGTATTTTATCATCACTGCAGATACTGCCTTTATCAACCCCATGATATCTGGTGCAGCACCTACATGAGTTATCTGATACATTCATCATCATGAATTACTGCCAAGAGCACACATAAAGCCTAGAATGACTGTCAATCCATAGTACCCTAAAAAAACCTCTCTACTGAGACTTCATCCCACTTCACTCTCAAAGATGCTACATTTTAGATGTGCTCAAAGAACCATTAGCCCACTCATCCAGAATATCACATTGCAACTTCAGCACTGAAACAATCTCTGCCTTTGTGACCAACATGTGCAAATGATTGCCTGCAACCTACTACCAAAGACATAAACCACAATCTCTAACATTTCAAAATGTTGCCATTAAAAGACTGTACAGTCCACAGCTGGTGTACCTATGAGGCAAAATAGCTGTGAGCAGTGAGGCAACAATCCCAATAATGCACCAGGTTGCATATATCTTTAGACAGCCAATGTAAGAATACCAGCACATTTGTGCCATTTGAATCACCATAGTTCATGTTTGCACATTTGCTGCATGCACCTCAAAGAGTCACTAGTGCCACACTGACCCCTCATCTAGATGTCAGTGCTTATATACCCCCATCACAGTAGTACTACATTGCTTATAAACTGCAGAGATACCCTCAAATGGAAACTTTTTCATCATGTTATATGACTCTCTGCTGCATGGCTATCAACATCCATGCTGAATATGAATTTCTTGACATGCAGTCTTAATGTGCCAGTTTCATGGAGACAGCAGTTTTTCAGAGAAAATCTAGCAGTTTTTAAGGCAAGAAAGAAGGTGCACTTTCAACCTAGATCTGTGAGGAAAGCTTACCCTTCCCTCCACATTCATGACAAAACTGCCTGTTCCACTGCTGTTTGTATTGCTGGCATCAATTAGAAGGATCAATGAAAAGGAAAAATAACATAACTGTGTGTGTCTGGGAAGGACAAATAAACATCTTCTCCATAACAATTTGAAGGGCAGTTCAGAACTAACATACTTAAAATAATAACATACATGGATTGATGGATGTTAAAAAAGCAGATAAATAATATTTCAACTCTCTGTGACTGCATGTTTGAATACCGATCAATTAATAATAAATAAAAACCATGGCAAAATAAATTAAGTTTCAGAAGAGATGAAAAATTATGCGGCAGTCAGTGCCTATGAATTTGTGTGCTGTCCTGCTGTGTGCAATTATTTAAGCAGCACTTGAACTCATCCTATGTATGAAAAACCATCTATTGTGTTACTTAGTTCACATCAACAATGACACAGTTCTCTAGGTCAACCAGAGTCGTTGGTGGAAGTGGGATGTAAACTGCCTGTTACACATATCTCACAAAAAAAAGTCACATGGCATGAGATCAGGAGATCTCAATGACAAGGTCTTCTTTTCCCATACAACTTATCTGCTATTGAGGAAGCAACTGATTCAAAAACGATTGGACACTGAGGTAACAGTGGGGTAGACTTACTTCTTGATGAAAAATGAATTCTTGGAAGCCTTTCATATCTTGAAAAGCCATTGCTGCAACATTCATTGCTAGTTGTGTAATGGGTTTATTGGTCACTTTATTTTGACTGTGCTCAAAACTTTCTTCTATTTGCCTCACATCCATATCTGACTAATATGATCAGACAGTGAATTTTCTTTTCCGACATATCTGGTTAGTTGACATTACTTAAACAAATAGTTTATGCTTTTCTTAGATGTTGATTCGATGCCGTCATATTATTAAGTACCTGGAAAACATTCATTAGGATTCTGTAGCATCATGGATAACAACAGGAATTCATATTATTGTTCAAAATCTTAGAGTTAACAATAACAAACACTACTCATATAATGATACAGCAGTAGCTTTGAACTAATGAGGCAGATGCCACTTTCTGGTAATGGTATCACTCATTAGTGTTAATTAAATAATCTTTCATTAACAGTACTCTGTCTCTCTACATGCTGAATAACAAATATTCCATTAAAAAGACACTCAATCTTTCTGAGATATTAACACCAAACATTCATAGTTTGAATAGGTGTTTGTTATTGGTGGGAAGGATGTCCACTTGCCGTATGCTATGGGAGATATTAGTTACTCAGTCACTCTGAACAAAATTGGTGTCCTCCTCAGACCTATGATAATTCTCAAAATTGTATTAACAGATAATGAATGTCACAAATATTGGCTGGAAGTGGGTTGTATTGTCCAGTTAGCCATTATCAATTTCTGATGGAGATATACAGAGCCATGCAACCAGAAACAGTATTATGTACAGAGTTTCACAACACAATTCAGCTAAACTAGAAAGAAATAATGCTTATATAGCAATAAAACTGTACAATTGTTTACCAACCCATATTTCAAACATTAGGCTGAAAGAGAAATTTAATCAAAGAGTGAAACTGTTGCTTATAGATCATCCTGTCTATTCAGTAAATGAATAGATATTAAGTGAAAAAAAATTTGATGTGTATATAATCATTTTTGTGTTAAAATGACAATGCAAATACATACTTGGAGCCAATCCGTATGTGTACATTCAAAGCTGCAAAGTAAATACATAAATTCATAGGTTATTGACAGCACAATGAGGTTCGTTACTGGATTGCCTGTTTTCCCATATTGTCGCATCCAGACCCTAACCAAGCCTGAATTGGAAGGCAAGGTCACCAATGAGATACAATGCGGCATACTGGTCCCATGATTATTATGGACACCAACATACACCCAGAACAGAAATGACTCCCTGGATGAAGAGTGCTGCTATTTATATGAACTTTGAATAAACCAAACTGATGGTATGATGGCTTTTCCGAAAGTAAAGTTAGATCAGTCACAAAATGGAAGCCATTCCGAAAATCAAAGAGCTTTTCTTTGCAACAATTAGCGACAGCTTCCAGCTATTTCTCTATATAGTTTCCACTCTGAGTTAGACCGTTGTGAAAGTGTTTTACCAAATTTTCAATACGTTATTCATAGCAGGCAGCCACATGTGATTTCCGCCAATTCTCTACACTGATGTACAGCTCCTTGCCTGTGCTGAAATGTCGTCCTCATAGCTAGTGGTCCATGTGAGCAGAGATGAAACGGGAACCTATTACAAGCTATATTACGGGTGATCAAATATTTCTTATCGAAAATGCTGCTGGAGAATCTTCATTGTCCCTGAAACGTGCGTCTCAGAATTGTAATGCAGAAGGGAACCAATGACAGCTATGTTATGTGGCCCGCATAACAGCAAGTGAAATCGCTCACCAGGTTTTCATACTCGGTGGAAGACACTATTTTCAAGGCATCTGTTCGTGCTCATTGCGCACACAAAACGTCACAGAGAGATGTGACGTGATCAATGGGCATACAAGAGACACTGTCCAAAAAATCCTTGAAAAGTTTCATCTGCTTTTCACTGTGGTTACCATTTCACGCCTGACTGATCCCTACATTCTGAACATTCATCTTATTTACACAAAAATTAGATATTCTAGTATATACTACGTTACAAACATAAGATATTCCAAGAACCTCCAAAAATTATAAATACTAAATGACTGACAATCATTGGTGTTTATGTTGGAACTGGTGACTTGCAGCACTCCAGATAGTAATGCTAGGCACTACAATTATGTACACTACACTATAAGGCACCATGGCTCACGGCATTGCTCCCTCTCCTGGACAAACAGCAAACCACTGGTCCAAAAGGTCTCATTGGTGCCAGCTACATTGCCCTGGATACAAGTATTGTCAATAGTCTTCTAAGCAGGTGCTCATGTTGTTACATCCTCTTCACTACCATGTCCATTCTAGGTAGCCTTCCCTCAAATCTTTGTGATCACTGAGTGGGTCTTCAGTTCCTTTGAACCTTCTATCATCAATCTGCACCTCTGGACCATAGTTGGGCTTCATAGGGATATAGCTGTCACTGTAAAATGTAGATGTTGGCGTTCTGTGGAGGAATGTTGGACGTGGATGGAAAATGTCAGGGTGTGCCATATTAAAACTCTTCCTTGAACTTCAATTGTTTTATTATTCCTAGCTACAGTGCCGTGTTCATCTCTGTCAGTGTCACATGGTCCCGCAATGCTGAGGATGCCACTTCGCTGTCTGCAAAACATCTTGGTGCAGAAGGGCTACCTCAGTGACCCATGCAACATACTGTGGCGTGCTGGCCGTGTTCAGCCGTGATGTTTTGATGATAACTGGATGTGCCGGCAGCCGATTCAGCAAGCGTCGTCCCCGTTGCCTTAGCGCCGCTTTCTGGGAGTCATAGAATGGCCCGTTGCGTGCTTCTTCGCCGTCGTGGTTAAGATCATGGGCGACGACAAGTGCATGTGATCTGACAGCCAAATCTGTGGCCATCGCCTTGGGATGCCTCCAGAGTGTGTTGAGAGGCAACAAGACTGCCCGCAGTAGTGAGCCGTTGAGTGGCCCGCCGCTGGCTGGCTGTGGAACCTGCGTTGGTCTCAGAGGGTCAAACCAGTGACTCGCCATGGACTGGAACGCTGGCGCCCCATCTGCTGCTGCATATAGCCAGTGGTGTAACACGCTCTGCCGTCCAGGAGAGCTGCCAGCTGCCACCCTTGTTAGAAAACCGGCACCTATTTATAGGCAGCTGTGCACCTCTGTTTTGCTAATGCGCCACTCTGAGTCACGTACTCATACCACCTTGGTGTGCCTGGAACTTGCACCATGCAAACCGCAGTGTTTACTCTTTTCAGCGGTTCTACGGCCGTGTGGCCTCCATTCCACTTCACAACCGCTGGTAAGCATAAATTACGTTCAACAGGCGTACTCCTGACTGTAACTTGTGCACTCAGAAATACTGCACCAATTCTAACTTTTTCCCATCTTAAACAGTAGTGCCGCTACAGGGAGGACACTGATGAATTCCCTGCACTTTTGTCTTCTAGATGAAGGGTTATAATTCTCAGTTTCATACTTCATGTCTGACAAGCAACAAAGGATGTGATACAAGCCAAAGTAGCACTTGAGTATCTTGAGTGTCTGATAGACCATCAGTAACAGAGCATCTCGCATTCCTGCTGCTAAGAAGGAGAGTACGACTTTCGTTTGTTGTATATTTTTACTAGCTTCCAGCAGGAGCGACTTATTTATTTACAGATACCTGCGTAGTCACTAGATTATTTTTGTAATTTCTTGCATGTTCGAGTGCTTACTAGGCACATGCTTTTATTTTAATAACAGTGTAGCATACCATACTGCTGTTCCTATCAACCCTCAGATCGTACAGGCTGTTGTTTCTTTTGGCTAGTATAGCTCAGTGTTGGATAGACCATCAGTGACAGAGCACCACATGTTCCTGCTGCTACTAAGGCGAGTACACAGTTTGTTTGTTGTAATTTTTATGAGCTTCAATCAGGAGCAACTGCAGTAATGGATAGGAACTGTGAGTGCTTTGTACAGATGTAAGCTGAGTTGGCGACCCTTCACTCAAAGTTCCAGGCTGTGTTGGCTTCCGGTACGCAGCTTGAGGCTGTTGCCAAGGGGCATCACTGTGGGGGGTTGGATGCGGGGATGCGAGCACATCCCATGTGCCCCCTGTTTGGTCCACTGCTGTGGCAGGCTCAGGTACTGCTTGAACTGAGTTTGACCCCTGACCCATGGTCGAGTGGAAGATCATTCCAAAGTCTGGCAGGCAACAAAATACTTTCCAAGGAGCCGATCGTAGGGATCCCCAGTTCATTACCCCATTCCAGAGGAAGCTTCTCAGACTACAAGGTCTGGGCGTTCGCAGAGGGTGGGTTTGCTGGGAGTTGAGAGCTCCAGTGTTAGGCGCATAATGGAGTGCCTTAGGAATATGGGTGCCAAGGAGGGGAAGGAAGCCAGTGTGCACTCGGTGTTCATACCAGAGAGAGTCATTCCAGATGTGAAAAGGCTGCTTCTGGATGCCATGAAGAGTACAGGGTGTAGCCAACTGCAGAAGGTGGCTCATGTCGGTACCAGTGACATAAGTTGCTTTGGATCGGAAGAGATTCTCTTTAGCGAGATTAAGGCGGAGCTCACCACCTGCAGCATTGTCGATAGAACCAGTCTGAATCAGAGGCTCAGGTGTTTCTGTGACTGTGTATGCTCCAGATTGCTTGACTTGCGCCATCAGGTGGTCGGTTTCCAGGTTCCGGTTAATAAGTCAGGAGTCCACTACACACAGGAATCAGCTACACGGTTAGCGGGTGCTGTGCGGAAAGGGAATTGGTGGTTTTTTAGGTTAGAGGGCTTCAGGGAACCACAGAAAGGGCGTCTGTCTAAAAGGTGACAGGTAAAACACAGTAAGTTAGTTGTAGAAATGATTGGTATTTCAGCTGTAAATTATCGTACTTGTGTTCAGAGAGAACCAGAGCTCCGAGCCCTAATTGAAAGCATTGAAGCTCAAATAGTTATATGTACAGAAAGCTTTCTACAGCCGGAAATAGGCTCAGCAGAAATTTCTTCTAACGATCTAACACTGTTCAGAAAGGATAGATTAAATACAATTGGTGGTGGAGTATTTATTGCTGTCAGAAATAGTTTGCCTTGTAGTGACATTGAAGTAGATAGTTTTGCGAAATAGTATGGGTAGAGGTTGTACTTGACAATCGGACTAAACTATTAATTGGGTCATTTTACCGATACCAAACTCAGAAGACGTAGTTGCTGAACAGTTTAAAGAAAACTTGAGTCTCATTTCATATAGGTAGCTACCCCAGTGTGAGGTGACTTTAATCAACCCTCGATATGTTGGAAAAATGATACGTTTAAAGCTGGCGGCAGGTATAAAACGTCATCCAAAATTGTAGTAAATTCTTTCTAAGAAAATTATTTTTTACAATTAGTTCATGAGCCCAGTCGAAGCGTAAATGATTGCGAAAGCATACTTGACCCCTTAGCAACAAATAATCCTGGAGAAATACTGAGTATCTTGGCGATTACAGGGATTAGCGACTACGTGCGTAGCCAAGGGCGGGGATTTTGGGGGCTCAAACCCCACCCCCGAAAAATTGACGAAGCTAAAAAAAAAAAATAGGGAGAATTGACCTTAAAATCTTTATTTCAAAGCTGCCGCTTTTTCAAACTGGCTATGCCAGCGTGGCGTAGTGCGCGAGGGGAATACGGCAGCGACAATATTGCCACCAATGGCTGGACTGAGCCTCAAAGGAATGCGGTTTGTCTGGAGCCCTGGAAATTCCAGGTAGCGCAGTCCCTGCATCAGGGCCACTCTAGTTGTCACAGTTCCGAAGATGGGTACAGTGAGAAGTCATTCATTTCCACGGCAGCAGCTTCCTACTACCACTGTCATCCCGCTTCCCAGAAATTGCTGAAATGGTTACTGACGTGGTGAGAATTTTTTAAAAATATTTATTTTAAGTAAAGTTATGTAGAAGAGAAACGACTAGTGTGTGCGATATCATGTTTTATTTCTACATTTACATTTGTATAAATGTGCTCCGCAAGGTACGACAAAGTAAGTGAGACACTGATACTAAAGTACCCCATCACCTCCTCCCCGTCGGTTCCTTTCACGGACATTACGCAAAAAAAAAGACCAAAACGAATTGCAAAATGATTTAGATAAGATATATGTATGGTGCAGAAATTGGCAGTCGACCCTGAATAAAGAAAAGTAAGTTATTCACATGAGAGCTAAAAGAAATCCACTAAATTTCGATTACGCGTTAAGTCACACAAATCTGAAGGCTGTAAATTCAACTAAATACGTAGTGATTACAACTACAAATACCCTAAATATGAAGGATCACATAGGTAATGTTACGGGTAGAGCCAACCAAAGACTGTGATTCATTGGCAGAACACTTAGAAGGTGCAACGGGACTATTAAAGAGACTGGAGTATTGTGTTGTGTGGTGTGGGAGACGCATCAGATGGGACTGACGAATGACATCGAAAAAGTGCAAAGAAGGGCAGTGCGCTTTGTATTATCGCGAAGTAGGGGACATAGTGCCACAGACACGATACGTGAAATGGAGTGGCAATCATTGAAGCAAAGGCGTTTTTCGTTGGGACGGGATCTTCTCGTCAAATTTCAATCACCAGCTTTCTCCTCCGAATGCGAAAACATTCTGTTGGCATCCACCTACAAAGAGAGAAATGATCATCACGATAAAGTAAGAAAAATCAGGGCTTGCAAGAAAAATTTAAGTGCTCGTTTTTCCCGCACGCCGTTCGAGGGTGGAAGGGTAGAAAGACAGCTTGAAGGTGGTTCATTGAACCTTCTGCCAGGCACTTCATTGTGAATAGCAGAGTAATCAAGTAGCTGTAGATGTAGATGTTTTCCATGAGCCTCACTTGCCACAAACATATAAATATCCGTAACAAGTCTCCCAGTGCTTGGCACTATAGTGCTCTCAGCGTCCCTCCTGGGTGCCCATGGTCATTGTGTGCGCCAGCTGCTTTTCTCTTTTGGCACTGATGATATGTTTCACGAATTACTTCTGAGTATCATCAAGCTAAAATGTAAAGAGTTTATTCATTGTCACTTCAGCTTCGCGACCATGGAGCAGACAGAAATGTGTAAAACCTGTGGTGGCTTGCTACACTGTGTTGTATGTGACTGCCATGCTGGGCAGTATCATATTCCCATCTCTCTGTTCAACATCATCATACATCAACAGTATACCTGCCAACATCTTAGTAAAGCATTCTCTTAGGCAGTTATCATTACTCTGTGTGTGATTATTCATCACGAATTTGTCTTCTAGTTCCAACTGGGAAACTTTTCCATGATCACAGACCACCACACTAGGTGCTCTGTGCTTCAGAATGACAATTTTTGCAACAAACTTCACAGTTTATGGAGCTCCAGCAGTGAGCACAGTTTTGGTTACAGAACAGTGGATGAAGTAGCCAGTGCAGACTATTATCCATCGATTACAGTTTGTTGACTGTGCAAATCTCCCGAAGTGGTCGATGCTAATCAAGTGAAATGGCAGCATCACGGCAGATGGGAGTGTTACCACATGCTTTGGAGGTAATTGTGGCATGTGCTTCTATGGTTAACATTCCTTTCTGTAGTGTTCTTGTACTGAGGAGTGATTGAAGACACTTTGAAAAGAACGTTATTAATTAAACAAACGCTGGAACTGGAGAAGATGTTAGCCCCTCCTTAAGAACAAGGAAAGATTTTTCTTGTGCCTTGTCCCAGGAGAGTTTGGTACAGAAGCCCTTTTATGAATCTCCACTAGCACAAGCAAATTCTGAGAAAACTTCTCCCATCCCAAATGTGCCAAGGAGTCGGAAAATCTGTCTTTTGACTGAGAGGGTATCCATAGCCATTCACTAAGTGCCCCACGATTCTTATTTTATGGGCGTCAACGAAACACTTTTCTCAGATTTTGCAGTGACCTGCTGAACACACTTCAGTATGGTTATCTGTAGGCTTAATTGTTATTCAGATGCCTTCAAAAACATGGTAATGTTATCCACATATCAAATACACTTTGTCTGTTTAAGCTATCAAAGCAGGTTGTCATCATGTGTTAAAAGTTGTTGGAGTGTTTCATAGTCCAATAGGCACACATTGGAACTCATAGAGGCTGTCAGAAGTTATAAAGACATCTCTGCATGTCCATAGTTGGGAAATACTTCACTCCTTTCAAGCAATCTATGGCATTATCAGTTTGTGGCAATGAATAGATATCTTTCTTCATGATTCTGTTCAGTCATCTACAGTCAATGCAGAAATATCATATGCTCTCCTTTTTCTTCACAAAGACAACATGGGAGGACAAAGGACACTCGCAAGGTTTAATGATGTCTTGCAGCAACTTGTCCAATTCGTCTCAGATTATATCCACTGTTAAGCAAGCAACACTCTATACAAGTGATGGCTAATTGGTGGCCTTCTGAACAGTGAAAGAGAAAATATTGTAATAATAATCGATTTCTATGACATTAGCATAACTTTGACATAAAAGTTTTCTATACCTACATAGGTAGAAACCTCAGAATAGTATTATACACAACACCAATACTCAAAAATACCAAAGAATATTAATATTTTTCAAGAAAATGTCTTAACTGGTCCCAATTATCTGTCATTTTCGATAAAGGGAGGAACACATATTTGCTGTGTTTATGCTTTATGTTCCTTTCCATAAATATGGTGCCCAATCTTTCTGTCCATCAAGAATCCCCCCCTTTCTTAAATTATATTTAGTACTTCATAGTAGCCATTTCATACCAAAACTAACTCATAACAAAGTTTTTAACTGAAATTCAGATACTATCAATATGTCAGACCCATACTGGTAACAGCAGTAGTATAATCACAGACCAATGTTGAACATTTATGTGTTACTGAAATTCTGCATAGTCATTCATCAGAATCTCATATAGCATACAATCATAAACAAAAGGACAAGAAATTACAGGACAGAGCACAAACAATTCCCCAATACATCAAAACCTCTAAATAATGATCATAACCACCATAATTATAATTCATCATTATACTGCACAATACTTTAAGAACCTCATCTCTACTCAAACATCATAAACATAACAGAATCTCCATAAACTTTACTTAAATATACCTCACATGGAAAAAACTGCTCTGGATATAATCCCTATATTTCATTCATAATAATACAACTAGTGTTTGAATCCAAAAATATATTTTGCATCATAACTGCTCTTTTATGTATCTTACTGTAAGCTTTGGTTTAATTTGATCTGAAAAATATACTTCTCCATTACACTTTCCTCTCACAACAACAGCACAATGGTAACAAATTTGACATATCTTTAAGAAATCTTATATTTTCATTCTCTTAAACATTTTTCTTTTACCTAAATACTGGATGTTTTTGCATTGCTGACATCAGCTAACTATAATCAAAATGAACAACAAAATAATTTCTGTCTTGGTTCCCCTTATGTAGATACCCAAACCATTATTCTTTTCATTAGCATTAGCCTTCAACACATAACAAACAGCATTAACATGACATCACACAGCTTAGTTTGCATAATGTAGATCACCAATAAATTATGTTTAGAAAGAAGCATAAAAATTTTCTTATTTACAATATATCACATAAACACCATAAAGGTTAGACACAGAAATTTTTATAACAATATGTAAATTATGTTGTTTTTCTACCATTAATAGAAGTAAATCTTCTATTTCCTTTCACTTTCTCAGTCATATTTTCAGTTCGGTATTTGTAATGTTTGCTGTGGGATTATTTGACCTCAAACTAGATCATGATTATTAGATTAATAAAAAGAAGAAGATAGATTGATAGTGAGAGGCAGTTAATAAAATATGAAAAGATATGCAGTACCGAAATTCGAAAATTTTGAAAGTACTGGAAGAGCTTGTGGCCCTGGATTAGCGAAGCCCATATCACATTCAGCACATGTGAACACTACTGTTATGGTTGATCTATAATATTCAGTTTCCTCTGATAGCCATTTTTAACATCTTTTGTCTATAACACCGTCTAAGTTTTTTTCCATGATTACTGTTTGTGATTCTGCACTATAACATACTACCAGTAATTGTGCAACACATGTTTCTCCATATTTCAATTCACAAAATAGTTTGCACACTCCTAGCATCACAGCTCACAAAGGTCCAAGTTTGTTATTGTTGGTGGTCGACAACATAAAGTTACAGCTGTTGCATTCCATGTGCTTTTTTTCAATGTAAGTTTTTGACTTTAGTTCTACTTGACTTGTAGTAACATTTCTTTGAAACTATCTGCAAATATATTCTGAAGTTACACTATTTTATACCACAGGTAAATTTATATGGCTAAGATAAATCCAGCAATATTCCCTGTACCACAAAATTTTTAGGTCCATTTCAATTAAAGGGTCTTCATTGAGGTCAGGTCTGACTTTAGAAGTGATTTTTTTCTTCTATACCGTCCAATGGATTCCCGAGGAACTAGGCATTCCGGTCCTCAGCATGAATCCACCCAGTAGATTAGTGTCAAGGTCTGGTGGTTTTCCATCTACATGGGCAAATGAAGGCTGGTTCCCCTTATTCCAACTCAATTACACTATGTCAGAAATTGCTGCGGAAATGCTGTCTCTACGTATGCGTACACCATAATTAATATACCACGCAAACGTTTGGGTTACACTTGTGTGGTATGAGACATTCCTGGGGGGATGGGTTGGGAGTGGAGGGTGTGGGGGGGGTTGTCCACTGGTGGTTGAACTGCACAATAGCCCTGGGTTCAGTGTGAGGCAGTGGTGCAGTGGGTGGACTGCTGTGGCCTGTCGTAGGATTGTGAAACACTGAGGGCTATGATGAGACAAAGCCTGTCCACTGTTTCTATGTCCCTGGTTTAATACACAATTCATAAGCCAAAGGAAGTTTTCTTTCTATGAATTTGTTGCTAGCCTGTTCATTATGAGCCTTTATTGTGGATTCAGTTCCTTCCACTTTAAATTCTACTTTTCCCAATTTTGAAACTAAATGTTTCCTGCTCATCTTCTTCGGAGGTTATATGTTTCCCAACATTGTGTCCAATTCTCTCAGTTGTCCTAACGTGGATTTCTATAATTTGTTGAAGTCTGTTTTTCCATTTAATTGTACTTCAGTTGAATTGTCAAAACTAACAGAATCAGAATATATCTTGGCTTGCATCTGCAGTCCCCACCTATGGCTTCACATCCTTCACCTTTTTCACTCATTTTCATGAGATTATAAAGTATTTCCCGAATTTAAAGTGATTCCCGAATATTTAGTTTGTTTCTACTGTAATCTCCTGTAAAGACTGTCAGATTTTTCTCATTGTCCATGTATGCATGAAGTTCTTCCTAAATCCACATGAGAGTTCCTTCAGCGTCCAGATTCTATGTTTCTTTGCAGCATATTGTATACATAATTTTTATCAAGAAGAATTTTCTTTTGTGACATTTCCCTCAAATAGTGCTTACATATGACACACCATCCTTTCAAGATTCAGTTGTTGTACATATTGCACAAAAACTGTATATGAAAGTTCATTTAACTTTGAGGTGACTATAGTGCCCAACTACAGAGTAATGTTGTTCAATATCATGTATGATGTTTGAGTACTGAAATGACACAGCTTGGAGTCAATAGTACTAATGATGAAAGTCACTGTTTATGTGTCCTTCCACATTAGGTCACAGTTGCTTTCACCAGCTTCATAATAGAACATAAAAACATAAGAATTTAGTTCTTATTATTGAACATCTCCATTAAACATTTGTAAAGGGCTCTTCTGGATGTCGATTTATGTCATGTTATAAACAGTACATATGAGCCCGAAAACAGTCTGAATGAATCTGACTAAATTGGTGCCATGCAAATGTAGCATAAGACACATACTTTGCTCAACAATATTCCAGAATAATCCATACGTCAAAATATCAGTAATATAATTTCCGTTTTTTTTAAATCGTATGACAAATTCATAGTATAAGATGGCTCTTGAAGATATGTAAATCTGTGAACATTTTTAGACATAATAACTGTTAAGGGAGATTATGAAAATTGCAAACATAAAAAACAGAAACTTTCTGTTATGTTACAATAGCAATTGCATGTCAATAGTAAAATAAATAAAAACAGAAATAGAAACATATATTTTATCTGCATTTAAAACTGAAAGGCGGAAATAGTAAAAATTATGTAAAATTTGTTCCCAGAATTTTAGCTGTCAGTTACTTATTAAGTAATTTTCATAGTGTAAGACTAAGTATGAGAATATATAAAACAAAACAAGGAACTATACTTGTGGAAAAATTGTGCCCAACAACTGCAATACACTATGAATATTCACAGCTATGGAACATATAATTTATTTTTGAAAACCAATTTAAATCTGACTAGAATTTGGGAGATATCATATAGTTCGTTAACTGAGTGAAAGTTCTGTCAGATACTGGTTCATTGCAATACTCCCTCACCTCCTCCTCCCCCCACCACCACTATAACACACACACACCACACAAACACATACATATACAAAACTGAACCCAGAATTTGGATCAGAGTGTGCTTCTTTAGGTTGAAAACTCCCTCTCTTATTAAAAGTTTTAATTAATGTTGAATGTTTTGGAAGTCTTTGAGAATGATCTGTCCTTTTGTAATGATAATTTTATAATAGCTTAGTAGTAATAAAGTGAGATTATGAAAACCTTTTGTGTCAGACATAGAATCTATAGAAAATCTGCAAATCTATCACTACTACATTTTGTTTAAATCAGGTCTAGAATAACAAGGAAATAGTAAGAAAACTTACAATTTTTTTCAAAGTATTTAATAGTTTGTCTACTTGGAGGAAGTCTGGTATAGCTTCTCATGTTTCACATTTTTCTGTAATATCGTTTGGTATGGATAATCCAATTTACAAAAAGTACAGAAAGTTAAGGATGTATAAAATACACAACACATGGGTATATAGAAAATGAGTTAATTCTTCACAAAAGAATTTAGTATCTTGTAGTTACATCAGTAGATTCTTGGTCACTTGTGCCCTGACAAATAACGCAAGTAAGGTATAAAAATATAAATAAATAAATACATAAATAAAACAAATAACGTTCCCAATTGAATACAAGAATATCTGAATAATTGTAATTATTAAGTTCATACCCCACTTTATATTAGGTACGAATGCAGTGCACTCTTGATTATTCGGCGTAGCATGGAGGAGAATGTACACAAATAATTGAAAAACAAAACGAATAAAGATGTTTTCAAACATGTATTCTATGTTCAAAACTTTATCCAAGTTCTGTGCATAGGAAATATAAAAATTAGGAATTTCCTCTTATGTTGCCAAATAATTTTCATAATTTGTGATTATATGACAGGGCAAACAACCAGGTCCTAGATCTCCTGTTTGAACTCAAGTATTAGGCAACCTTCAAATCAAAGGGGTAGGATGTCAAGTTGACACCTGATCTTACCTTCATCACACATGATGCAACAGGCACACCTGGCCAGGCTACAAAAAGAGTCATAGAGGCATTCCCACATAACCAGCTCTTCCCGGTAATTGTAGAAATTGGGCTATCAGTTGGCATTACAGAAGACTCAAATCTCATAATGGAGCCTGATGAAAGTTGGTTGGATTAAATAAAAGTGCTACACCAAGAAAACAGTAAATCAGATGCTATTAAATCCTAAAAACTACAAAAAATTCATGAACCTGGTACCCCAAGTGACCATAAGTGCTATTCTTTGTGGAGTTAGGAAGGAATACACCCCCTGCTCGATGAAAGAATGTCGAACACTAATCGATACATTTCAGAAGAATGGACTATGAAACCACAGAACAAGTGGTCAGTAATTTGAATAAGGAGTGCAGTTGCAAATGGAAGGAAGCAATGGAAAATCTGGATTTCCTATTCCAGCAGAAAGAGCTGGGAACTGCAGAAGAAACTAGGTGGTGCAACTTCCCCTCACAAGCCATGTCTTGGCTCTAGCCCATGTGAGATTGCAACAGCCCTGAAATAGACCTCCAACATTCAACTGAAGGTAGCTGAAAAGAAACAGATTTCCAAAAATTTGAAATCTATATTACTTAATAATGCAATCACAGAGGACATTGTGAAAAAAGTGGAAACAGTTGAGATTACCAAGGCCTTGAAGCTAATGACGACAGGAAAACTAACTTGACCTCATGAGATGCTACCAGAATTTTTTAAGGCACTAGGAGTTTTATAAAGAAGATGGTTGAAAGAGCTCTGCACTGAATCCATCAGGATAGGAACTCTCCCCAAGATCTGGAAGGAAGTAAAAGTCATTGCAGTGCTGAAGCCTGCAAAGTCTGTAGATAACTCAAAGAATTTCAGACCGACATCCCTGCTATGTACCTCCTATTAACTATTCAAGAGAATATTACTGAGCTCATTTCCTCCACACATAAAAGCCAACATTCCTAAATGACAAGAAATTTTTTGAGCAGGTAGAAATTATTGCAGTCAAGTGCTCTGCCTTACAAACTATACTGACAAAGGCTTCCAAAACAAGATGGAAACCAGCCTGTTTCTCATAGATGTTACATCTGCTTACAACACAGTATGGATTGAGGACTACTGCTTAAGCTAGCTACAATCATTAGTTGCAAACAGACTTATGTCTTACTCAAAAACATGACAGAAAAATCAAGGTTTCACTTCATGGCATGAACAGCAAGAGCATGATTTTGAATAATGGCCTGTCATAGAGTTTGGAACTAGCACCCATTTTTTTTCAATCTATGTAGTGCTAATAGGCCAGACACAAAATTATGTAAATCTGCATAGGTGGACAACTTGGCCAACACATATCAAAGTAAACATTTTAATGATCTCAAGAAAATACTGAATGCAGACCTGGAAGTACTGAACATCTACTACTCCAAGTGGCATTTACATTGAAACCCAAATGAAACAATCAGCACTAAATTAGAAAGCTAAAACTTCCTATGAATGGAAAAAGCATCAGGCATGAGGACAAGCCTAAATACTTGGGAGTGTTATTAGATCACACTTTCATGTATAGGTCATATCTGAAAGTTACAAAACAAATTAAGATCCCATAATGCTATCCAGGTGGAACTGTCTGGAACAACATGTGGTTGTGGAGGAAGCACATTCAGGACTTCAACAGTAGCCCCTGTATACAGCTTGGATGAATACTGTTCATCAGTCTGGATCAGAAGTGCACACATATTTAAAGTGGATGGCCAACTGAACGAGACAGTGTGGATAATCTCCAGAACACTCTAGGCAAAACCCACGTGTCTCACTCCCCGTACTTGCAAACACAGAGCT
Source organism: Schistocerca gregaria (assembly GCF_023897955.1). Classification (NCBI taxonomy): domain Eukaryota; kingdom Metazoa; phylum Arthropoda; class Insecta; order Orthoptera; family Acrididae; genus Schistocerca; species Schistocerca gregaria. Next base: position 470,421,467 of record NC_064931.1, read on the forward strand.
TCCACTGATTAGGGGATGGTACTTAGCCACAAGACCATAAAGAAAGATCCTAAACAACCCAGAACTTCCTACACGCCAAGATCTAGCGCTTCCAACTAGACTTAAATATAGATCACTTTTAAGGAAAATCTGCAAAGTACATCAAGGCTTTGACTTCAAGACAGCTTGAGCTGTAAGGTGACATAGGAACTGAATCTTGGTGGATAACTCCAACAAGAAAACTGACTGGAAAACTCTATGAATATTCACTGTTATGGAATATATAATTTACTTATGAAAACCAAATCAAATCTGGTCAAAATTTAGGTGGTATTGTATAGTTCACTTAACAGACACAGGGGCAGGGAATATACACTGTACATTTAAAATAAAAATCCTTGGCTGATTTTATTCCCAGCATATAAGTGGCATCAGAGCAGTAAGTACAATGGCAGCTATGACCGCGGGTAACAAAAGTATGTAAGTGGAGCAATAGCGGACAAGGGGTCACCCTAGAGAAAATGTGGGCATCAGTGGGGTAAACCATTGAGCTAAACGACTTTGACAAGACTCTGTGAACGAGTATCTCGAAAACGGCGAAGCTGGTCGAATGTTCAAAAGATACTGTCGTGAGTATCTACCGAAAGAGATAGAAGGACAGTGAAACTACCACTAGGCGCTAAATGTTTGGACGTCCACGACACTTCACAGAACGTGGGGTTCGGAGGCCTGTCTGCTCTGTAAAGTAGGATAAATGGTGAAATGTGGCATCTCTGCCAAAATAGCACAATGATGGAGTACTCTCAAGTGTTTCGGAGCACACTGTTTATCGTACATCTTTAAAAACTGAGCTCCGCAGCAGACCACCCCTACATGTTCACATCGTCAGTTACGATTTCAGTGAGCACGGACCATCGGGATTCGACCGTCGATCAATGGAAACATGTCGCTCTCCATGTGAGTCACATTTTTGTTATACTAGGTCGATGGCTCCCTACACTAACGCCATCATCGAGGTGAACGACGGCTCGGAAGGTGCAGCGCGCCACGGATGTAGTCTGGGCGGAACAGTATTATGCTCTGAGAGATTGGCCTGCTCTTGCATGGGACCTGTAGTAGTGATGAAGACACGCTGACAGCTGCGAACCATCTGCATACCTTCATGATGATGTCTTCCGCGACGGCGATGTAATGTTTCAGCAGTATAACTGTCCGTGTCTGGGAGCCACATTCGTGCTACAGTGGTTTCAGGAGCATTATAGTGAACGCACTTTGATGTCTCGGCGACCAAATTCGACTGATGTAAATGTTCTGGAACTCATCTGGGTCAATATCGGGTGCCATCGCCGCGTACGCAAATCAGCGACCCGTTATTTACGTGACCTGTGCGTAGGCATCTAATGCCACACACCTGCACAAACCTATCAACAAACTGTTGGCTGCCTCCTACCCAGAATTAGTGATGTATTTCTTTCCAAAGACGGAGAAACAGGCTATTAAGTAGGTTGTCTTTATGTTTTGGCTCATCCATGTATAGTAATTGAAATACATAAACTTGGGAACGATTTTGTTTTGCACTATTATGTACCAGATCTAATGCGCAGAGTGAATCAAATGAAAACACTGATTTGACCAGAAATATCCACAGATGGGGGTAATAATAGTCAGAGAAATTATTATGGAATTAAGATTAAGAAATAAATGTTACATGATCACAAACATGAAAAAAATCTAATATAACAGTATAATAAAGAAAACCAACTCTGAAAAGAAGACAAATGCATGCAAAACCAAATGTAAACTCCATATTATGGGGTATATGGTGCATGAAATTCACAAAATTAATGGGTTGGCAGAATTTGAATAAGTGAATGTTTCCTATTCAGTTTTCAGTTGTGTTTACACAAAAATCACACTTACAATAGCCGGTTCATCCAACCCTGAACGATAAGAATGTGCCCCTGGCATAGACCCTACATCTGTACCATGTTTCGCCAACATTTTCACAGTCGGCACAAACTAAAAAATTTTCCCCTCTTATTTCACTGTCGTCGTCCGAATTACCATTGCATAGGTTTGAGTATTACTTTCCGAAGTAGATCATCAAATGCAGCAGCTACACTCCTGGAAATTGAAATAAGAACACCGTGAATTTATTGGCCCAGGAAGGGGAAACTTTATTGACACATTCCTGGGGTCAGATACATCACATGATCACACTGACAGAACCACAGGCACATAGACACAGGCAACAGAGCATGCACAATGTCGGCACTGGTACAGTATATATCCACCTTTCGCAGCAATGCAGGCTGCTATTCTCCCATGGAGACGATCGTAGAGATGCTGGATGTAGTCCTGTGGAACGGCTTGCCATGCAATTTCCACCTGGCGCCTTAGTTGGACCAGCGTTCGTGCTGGACGTGCAGATCACGTGAGACGACACTTCATCCAATCCAAAACATGCTCAATGGGGGACAGATCCGGAGATCTTGCTGGCCAGGGTAGTTGACTTACACCTTCTAGAGCACGTTGGGTGGCACGGGATACATGCGGACGTGCATTGTCCTGTTGGAACAGCAAGTTCCCTTGCCGGTCTAGGAATGGTAGAACGATGGGTTCGATGACGGTTTGGATGTACCGTGCACTATTCAGTGTCCCCTCGACGATCACCAGAGGTGTACGGCCAGTGTAGGAGATCGCTCCCCACACCATGATGCCGGGTGTTGGCCCTGTGTGCCTCGGTCGTATGCAGTCCTGATTGTGGCGCTCACCTGCACGGTGCCAAACACGCATACGACCATCATTGGCACCAAGGCAGAAGCGACTCTCATCGCTGAAGACGACAAGTCTCCATTCGTCCCTCCATTCACGCCTGTCGCGACACCACTGGAGGCGGGCTGCACGATGTTGGGGCTTGAGCGGAAGACGGCCTAACAGTGTGCGGGACCGTAGACCAGCTTCATGGAGACGGTTGCGAATGATCCTCGCCGATACCCCAGGAGCAACAGTGTCCCTAATTTGCTGGGAAGTGGCGGTGCGGTCCCCTACGGCACTGCGTACTATCCTACGGTCTTGGCGTGCATCCGTGCGTCGCTGCGGTCCGGTCCCAGGTCCACGGTCCCAGTCGTGCAGTTTGCAAAATGCCTGTGCCCAGTCTCCCGGCCATCACAATCTGCGCGTCTTCCCCGTTCTACACATGGAGAGCATGCTCACTGATATTACATACACCTTGTGTGTGTCTGACTAGCAGTCATTTCTCTCTGGGTGATGCTGCTATCACGTGAATGGGTTAATATCGATAGTAGGTCGGTGGTCAAAATGTTCTGGCTGATCAGTGTATACGTTCAGTGGCAAAATAAAAAGAAATTCGTTTCAGCAGCCTGCAGGAGAAAACAAAGAAGGGAATGGAGAGGCCCATAGAACGGGTTGCAAAGCGGTGTTCACTGTTCAGCAGGAGAAAGAAATTGAAGTATATTTCAAGAAGTTAGCAAACACGTGTTATGGTTTCGATCTTCTGGATCTTAGAGGAGCTGTATATGAATTTGCAGAAAGAAACAAACTAGTTAACAGTTTCAACCCAGTTGGTCGTATGCCTGGTAGAGATTGTTTAGAGAGCATTCTGGAGAGCAATTCCGCCATTTATGTAAGCAAGTCAGAACCAATCAGCGTGAGCCGGGAATTCAAGTTTTATAAGCAAGAAGTGTCCACATTCTATGACCCTCTGGCTACAAAGTCCAGTAACGCAAACGAAACTCAGGATGAAGTATCTTCCAACAACAGGAAGTCATTTGCAGGAATTTCACCAACTCCAGGTGGTAGCAAAGCCCTAATGGACAGACAATGAGAGAGATGCCAGGAATCACTATTCCTAATTGAGTCGTCCATAAAGAAAATTACCGAAGCAAAAAGAGCAAAGAAGGTACGAAGGAGAACAAAGAGAAATCAAAAGTTTTAGCAGAAGAGGAAACCAATCCTTCAGAAGAAAATTGCAGGTCCTGGGAGGAATATACACTCCTGGAAATGGAAAAAAGAACATATTGACACCGGTGTGTCAGACCCACCATACTTGCTCCGGACACTGCGAGAGGGCTGTACAAGCAATGATCACACGCACGGCACAGCGGACACACCAGGAACCGCGGTGTTGGCCGTCGAATGGCGCTAGCTGCGCAGCATTTGTGCACCGCCGCCGTCAGTGTCAGCCAGTTTGCCGTGGCATACGGAGCTCCATCGCAGTCTTTAACACTGGTAGCATGCCGCGACAGCGTGGACGTGAACCGTATGTGCATTTGACGAACTTTGAGCGAGCGCGTATAGTGGGCATGCGGGAGGCCGGGTGGACGTTCCGCCGAATTGCTCAACACTTGGGGCGTGAGGTCTCCACAGTACATCGATGTTGTCGCCAGTGGTCGGCGGAAGGTGCACGTGCCCGTCAACCTGGGACCGGACCGCAGCGACGCACGGATGCACGCCAAGACCGTAGGATCCTACGCAGTGCCGTAGGGGACCGCACCGCCACTTCCCAGCAAGTTAGGGATACTGTTGCTTCTGGGGTATCGGCGAGGACCATTCGCAACCGTCTCCACACCGTTAGGCCGTCTTCTGCTCACGCCCCAACATCGTGCAGCCCGCCTCCAGTGGTGTCGCGACAGGCGTGAATGGAGGGACGAATGGAGACTTGTCGTCTTCAGCGATGAGAGTCGCTTCTGCCTTGGTGCCAATGATGGTCGTATGCGTGTTTGGCGCCGTGCAGGTGAGCGCCACAATCAGGACTGCATACGATCAAGGCACACAGGGCCTACACTCGGCATCATGGTGTGGAGAGCGATCTCCTACACTGGCCGTACACCTCTGGTGATCGTCGAGGGGACACTGAATAGTGCACGGTACATCCAAACCGTCATCGAACCCATCGTTCTACCATTCCTAGACCGGCAAGGGAACTTGCTGTTCCAACAGGACAATGCACGTCCGCATGTATCCTGTCCACCCAACGTGCTCTAGAAGGTGTAAGTTAACTACCCTGGCCAGCAAGATCTCCGGATCTGTCCCCCATTGAGCATGTTTGGGACTGGATGAAGCGTAGTCTCACGCGGTCTGCACGTCCAGCACGAACGCTGGTCCAACTGAGGCGCCAGGTGGAAATGGCATGGCAAGCCGTTCCACAGGACTACATCCAGCATCTCTACGATCGTCTCCATGGGAGAATAGCAGCCTGCATTGCTGCGAAAGGTGGATATACACTGTACTAGTGCTGACATTGTGCATGCTCTGTTGCCTGTGTCTATGTGCCTGTGGTTCTGTCAGTGTGATCATGTGATGTATCTGACCCCAGGAATGTGTCAATAAAGTTTCCCCTTCCTGGGACAATGAATTCACAGTGTTCTTATTTCAATTTCCAGGAGTGTAATTCATATTTTTTTGTGTGTTCATCATTATGTTCCGGTTCTTTCGGTACAGATCTATCAACTTTTCTGTACGACAGCGCACAGAGTGGCACAGTTTGCCGTCCACACTGGACGCTTCATGCTGCACCAAATCTCTTTCTTTGATCTTGCGTGGCGCGGCCGGTGAGACGTGGATTCATCGTCTCAATATAATATGCCGTCCTCCGGAGAAAATTTATGTATCGATCCCACTTGACACAAAAGTGGCAGTTAATTAACGTGTGCTTCACCAGTACGCTTCCTGGCCTCATACGGGAAGCACTTATTCATTAGCGGAACAGACATGAGAGCGTTTGCCTAGCCTAAGTGCAGAAAGAATGCCGATTGGCAGAGAATATACTCACCGCGTTGTCCAGCGCAATTGTGATGGCCTACAGGTTCACATACAGGATGCTGGTATGTCGTTTGTCACTTGTGACTGATAATGATGAACTTATCCTTGATCCGAGATGTGCTTAGTCTGAACACTATGTAAGTCGTTTGTCACTTGTGACTGATAATGATGAACTTATCCTTGGTCCGAGATGTGCTTAGTCTGAGCACTAGAGTGACATTCCTTTTATTCCTGGTGGGTTGTTGGTGCTATGTACCTCTCGTGATGACTTGACTTGACGACACTGAAAAATGAAGGAACCTAGGGACTAATCAGACTGGCGTTAGTGATAATTCGGAGGAAGGCGTTAGCCAGGTGGCTTAGCACTCGCCCCTAGCACCACTCCCCCTCTTCTTCTTCTTTGGCGGTTTTAGTACATAAAACTCGCGGATGGTTCAGTCCGGTGGTCTGTGCTTTCGTATATACTTGACTGCTTCTTCAGTCACGTATATCCAGTGGTGGTTCGTGAAGATGAGATAGGAGTCGAGGAGTTATTGATCTTTCTTTTCGATAAACTCCTGATTCCTAAGTTCTCAATTAAAGGTTTCACACCCAAGCGGAAGGTATAAGGTTTATGTGGGAGATTGGTAATGTCGAAAAAGTTGAAGGGATAGGGGTGGTCGTGGTGGAGAGTGGAACCATCACGGAGAGACTCAGGGGTCTTAGTGAGCTCCGCTTGCAAACTGTTCCCACCCGGGAGGGACAGGCACACGAAAGACGTCTCTTCTTGTTCATCATGTTCCGCCATCCCCACTTTGGGAGTGGGGGCGTGTGAGGCCAGCGTCTCCGTTTCCACGGCCACATACGCAGCCTCCTGCTTCTCTGCAGGGGCTGGTGAGGCAGCTGCATCCATGGTGACCGTCTGCGTGGCTGCGGCAGATGTTGCCAGTACCATGGCTACCATCTCAACTGCCTGCGTTTCCACAACCGGCCAAGGTGGCCCCCGTCTGGTTTTCGCGTCTATTCCCGTCTTGGTGGGGGGTCACGTCAGTCAAAGCTTCAGTAAATACCGCATCTGGCTACGAGCCTCGTCCAGCACTGCCATCAGGGCCGCCCTCTCCTCCACCATGGCGTATTTGTGACAAGCAACTGCGACGTCGGTGGTATTTCGCAAGTGGCCGTTCCGTCTTCGTGGTAGCTCGGCCCGCTTGCCTCGGCAACCTGATTGCGTTTCAAGGGGGTGAGGGGGGGGGGGGGGGGGTGGGGGGGGAGCTGGCGACCGCCGGCACCTCTTGCTCGTTGTTGGCACGACACCGCGATCTCTCCATTTGCGGCCTTGGGAAGCGTCTCTTCCTCTCCTTCTTCTTCTTGTCGCGGCTCTCGATAAAACTGCAGCCGCTATTGTTTGCCGCATGTGCGCCGCCGCAGTTGATACACTACGCAGCTTTGTCGCATGTCCGGTGCGGTTGCGTGTGTCATGTGTTTTCGCATACTTCAAGCACACAGTACATGGTGATGTGGCCAAGTTGTTGGCAGCGGTAACACTACTCTGCCTTTGTCTTCTTCTTGCCGTCGCGGTCGTTCCCGGCCAATTTGAGCAGGAACTCAACCCCAGAAGAGACTTTGCCTCCCTTTCCAAGTCAAGAAATGTCCGGGATGTGCTGGCGAAAGAGACGAGCGATAGTAGTGCCGACGTGACCCGCAGCGAGTCGAGCAGCAGGACTGGTAACTCACTAGTCAGGGCGCTGCTGTGCTATTTAGAGTAGAAAGTCTCGCGAGCTCCTTAGTTCTGTAGTCTTTCACACACGATTTTACAGGTGCTATTCGATGAAAAGAAAAAACGATAATTTTCATTACCTATAGGTTTATATGTCAGTTTCATGGTAAATTCCCGGTCATTTAGTTACTTATTGTGATATTTCACGAGTAAGTAATATCCTGGGTGAAATTCGAAAAGTTCATAATAAAAAATAGGGGTCGCTGTGACTTTGTATTTGGTGGATATTACTTGATACGTTACTGTGTATGAAATTTGGCTAACATGTTGGATTTTTTCTGTAAACTGGGAGGAGATCAATATCTGCCTCCAGTTTCCAGAAAATTGATTGTACAGGATATAACGCGTTCACATACGATCGCGTGTGCGTGTGTAAGAAATATTCTTAACATTCCTCATAGCTCATAAACCGTTAGACGTGAAGAGGAGAGTAGCTTGTCGTATGGTTAACATGCGGAACTCTTATTTGCGGCAATATTTATTTTATTTTCCTTTCAATGCGCTACTGAAAACTTGTAAGTATCGTATGGAATTTTAAGCTCTGTTCTGCACTTATAAAAATATAATTTTGAATTAAGGGGCTCCACCATTTTGCAAGTATACAATTATTGTTTTGCTTGATTACGCAAACATATTTCACTACAGTTGTGGTACCCTCAGTGAGGAAGTTTTTCCTTTTATTGCTCTTGAGGTACATAGATACAAACAAATTTTATGTAAGTTAGGAAATACGCTACAGCAGACTTTGTTGTGATTTAAATTATATACGGATTTTACGTGTTCTTTTCTTTTGGCAGCCAAAGGGCTGAGCTGTCACTGGTTTTTACGCTGCCTCCCAAACGTGTTTTTGTTGTTGTTTGCATATTTATAATGTACTATTCTGTAGCTAGGACAACCACAGCTTAGATTACACATTGTTACTGTAAATAAATTTCCAAAAATTCTCCAAAATAATCTTAAGAACTCTTTAATTTTTTTTCTGAAAATGAATGAAAATTGGGATATTTCTGGCTTTACTAGCCAGAGCAGTAGACGTTGCAGTATTACGCATATGACGTAATCATTTGTGTACGATACCAGTAGCAAATGGTAGCTTTCTAGTGGGAGAGACGGCTCGAGTTGCAGTCTGTCAATGTGATTGCCTAATGCACTCGGAGGCTGCCCGCCAAAACCCTTACTTTCTTTGATTAATATTTTAAAAACGTTGCTTAAACTTGCTTAACATTCTGGAATAAGTATCTCTAAACAGCAAGCTATCGCCCACTTCTTTCGATGGTCAGAATTACATTCATAACTAAAACTATTAATAGTTCTGCACCTTTGATTCAGTTGTTCCTTTATTCTTCTGTTCGTATTGTTTATGTTCATTCTGTGAAACTACAAATGTACTCTATCGGTTTGCTACTTTCATATAAGGAAAGCGAAATCGGACTGCCAATAAAACTTTGCTATAAACTTCGTATACTCCTTTTACATGTCAGGAACACGCTGTGCCATACAACAGTTTCACAGGTACTACTGTACAAAAACCAGCATGGCCAGGGGTCGAACCTAGGACTCTCGGCACTATCAAATAACGTTCTACCGACTCCCCACGGGAACTCTACCCGGCAGACAGTCACAATTAATGCTTTTCCTGTGCTTCGTAAGTCAGGGGTTACCTATTACTCACCGTTTACACACGTTGTCGTGGACGGAAGCACAGAGCACAAACTATAGCGGAGTTTTGGTTGATGCTCTGTCGATATGTAGCGTTGGGTACCGATCTGACTGTCTGACATCTCGAGGTTCGGGTGTCAGTGACCTCTTCTACCGTACGACTGTCACTAAAGCTCACTCCAATGGGTTCCATAGCAAGGTGCAAGAAAGTACCACCCTAAACTATCAAAGCTTCTTCATCACTGTCTTAGCACAGTTTTATCGTTGATCTATATGAACTGTGGTTTTATCCACCTGACGGGGATGCTGTATGAGCTAACTGTACTCCTCTTTTAATGGGGACTACATTTTAGGACCACGTTTACTGAGGAGTCAACTTTTCAGACCCTGAGTCCGTCATCACACAGCTTTGGTTTCTTACTGGAGCATGACTTTTGACACTTTCGACGTGCAACCTACGGTGTATAATTCCGAGTTTAGCCATTCGATGATCAACTTTTAAAGAGGCTACGAAACGAATCTGTTTACAGCTTGAATATTGGGGCATCATACATTCTCTGTAGCCTCATGAAGTGAAAAATTATTATCACCTGAAGATGCACCTATAATGTAGTAAAACCGGTTGTGCCGTCTAATAAAGGAAACACTCTACAACTAATGCGGCCTTGAAGAGTTTTCATTTATTTTTTTCAGAAAAATTTTTGAAAGTTTTTTTAAGACTTTTTTGTAGGATTTTTGGAAATTGCTTTACAAGAACTGTATTTGAAATGACAAACGGACATCAATAAAACTTTGTGAGGCTTTGATATGGAGAACTGTTTGGTCTCATTTGTTATTTATAGATCACGTTTCGTATATCTCTTGCTTATTGCTGCACCCTGGATCTTATTACGTCGCTGAAATTTGGTCACACGCTTCACAGCACAATTTACGTTTCCGATGCTATCTTGACAGCCGTTTGTTTCGTTGTTTAGTTTACGATTGACGGCTGCGAAAATTAAGTTCGATCCGATATGTTTTGTTTGTTTGTGTGTGTGTGTGTGTGTGTGTGTGTGTGTGTGTGTGTGTGTGTGTGTGTGTGCGTGTGTGGTATGCACAGTACAAAGCAATATATTGGTATTGCTATGTTAATGAGATAATTTGCTTGGCAAATGGAACCCGTGACCAGGTACTACAATTCAGAGACATCAATACTGCCCACCAAAAAATCCACTTCACCTTTGAATTTGAAACAGACAGAAAGAGAGAAAATGCATTCCTTATAAATCACAATAGAAAATAAAAGCCACAAATATTGGATCTCAATACAGAGAAAGATGGCATCGACCAGTACAATGATTCGTACCAGGTCAGACCTCTACACACCCCACAAACAGGCCAGCCTCAGATACCACCTACACAAATGGCGTAGAATTCCAACGAACAAAGATAGACATACACAATATAATCACGCAGATTGTCACAGAGAATGATTACAAAACAAACTCAGTAGACAATATGAACCAAAAAAATAGAAACTCAACTGACACAGAACACACACAACAGTATTAGAGCACAATACACCAGTAACAACACAACAGTGAACACACGGAGGACACTGGATGAAGAAACCACAAACAACAAGAAACAAAGGTGTACAGTGACATTTGACAACAAAATAACATAGAATAGGAAACATTATGAGCAAACAATGAATTCATGTCGAGTATACACTGAGGAGCTAAAACTTTATGACCTCTGCCCAAAGCCAGGTCGAATGTCTCCTGGTGGTGTTGCGGGCACGTGACGCAGTAAGGTAAGAATGTAAGCAGAATAGAGGAGAATGGGTAGTCATTATAATGATGATACCGGCCGTAAATGCAGAAATCCAGTGATATCAGCGGTTTTGGCAAAGGGTACATTGTTGTGCCACTGCGGCTGGAAACGGGAATCTCTGAAACGGCGAAGCCGGTCGATTGTTGGCTAATACTGTCGTGAGCACCTATGGAAAGCGTCTGAAGGATGGCAAAATAACCAGTAGGCCATGCACGTTGTTTGTCAAATTCGTATGTATTTGGCCCATAAAGCAATTACGTCACGCGAGTTGCGCATTGGCACAAGCTCCTTGAAAAGTGCATAACTGGAGGTGTGCTGGTGATCCTGATGACAAGTTTCACAGAGTCTGCAGGAACAGTAGCGCGATAGATTTAAGTGCAGTACCTCTCGTATTGCAGCATCTATGTTACGTTTAACAGCATTCAAAGAAAAATAACCAATAAATTCGCAAGGTGTGGAAAATTAGTGTGTTCACGTGTTCTTGTGCTTTTACACATCAGCCGCCACTGCCTTTCGACCACCCTATGATAAGAGAACGAAGCCCAATTGCTCTACGAGCGCTTGGCCCAGTAATGGAGGAGAAACAGGAGGTGACCACAGCGTATCTAAGACGAGCGAGAAGTATCGTTGAAAGGTAGGTGGTCCGCTCTGATCCGCGCCATGCTGCGTGCATTCAGCATGACATTACTGGACCCAACAGCGTTGCCAACCTGGTATGGAATGCACAGGCTATATAAGATAATATGCTTCATACCGAGCTAGGTGGCGTAGTGGTTAGCACATTGGACTCGCATTCGGGAGGACGACGGTTCAAACCCGCGTCCGACCATCCCGATTTGGGTTTTCCGTGATTCCCCCAAATCGCTTCAGGCAAATGCCGCGATGGTTACTTTGAAATGGCACGACCAGCTTCCTTCCCTAATCCGATGAGACTGATGGCCTCGCTGTTTGGTCCCTTCCCCAAATCAACCAACCAATCTATACTTTCTAACTCTTCTTAGAGGATTAGTTGACCTTATGTTATCTAAAGTAATCGTAGCAGAAGTATTAGCAATAGCGTTAGTAACGCAAGTATCAGTAGCAGTAGTTGTAGAAAAATTAAGGTAATAGTTACACTGATAGGACCTTTTTACACTTGTAATAGTTGTATTGTTTGTTACTGCAGGAGTAGTACGTGCAGTTGTAATAGTGCTACAGCAGTAAGTGAGAAAGACTAGTGTCAAATTAGTTAAAATATATTGAAATAACGAAACCCTATGTCTTGTTTTTACGTCATAGTTACGGAACACCAAACCGAGAGTTGAAAAAGATGCCATAGGAAAACTACGTGTAGGATACTCTTTCTGTTTCGGATAAACCAAGGCGCTTTACTTGGCTATACGACCCTGCACTGCCAAGCAAACAATATTTCCGTCCTGGGAGCTAGTCGCTTACGGTCGTTGAGATGCTGCATGGTGTTTAATACGGAACTCCTGAGCTCATCGATTCCATATTCACATGACAACCTTGGGATCCCGTGAGAAACGGCAACGATGTTGCGATACTGTACACGGCAGTTTCGATAGGGAACGATCCAGCCACTGTGGAATTCTGTGACACGATCTTCTCACACGCAACCAGAATTCAAGGGCTATTTACGAATGAGCAACCAGCTGCGTAATATCGCCTTATACACATACAGTAATACAGAAGGCGTTACTTCTACCTACTTTGTGCAATTTCACTGAAAAGCTGATCATATGCATACACTACATGCCAATTCTGGGACCTCGTCATGGATAATCAAACCGTTTATTATTACCTCAGGTATTTTACCCTCTTATGAGGGAAAAATATCTGATTTTTCTCCAATTACAGCAAGTAATTCATCTTCCTCTGATCTAAAAAGAAATGTTCACGCCACACGTACTCGGCTAAGCGAGAATTCCGCCTTCATAGTTTTGCAGTTTTATGGCAAGCACTGTAACTAACTGCTTGTATTATTTTTCAGAAAAAATGTTCAGAACAATCGCACACGTAGCCCTCTCTGGCACCAGTTTTAATCGCACGACCCTCTCAATCTACAGCTGAGAAATTGAAGTCTCAGTCGGCATTTTTAATAACCTCACTACACACTACTATGTTTTTTACGGCAATAAATACGCCGTCACCATTAGCGTCTAGCTCAATCCTGCGCTATATATTCGAGTTCGAATCTGATATTTCGGTGCTGTTCACTTCCGGTTTCAACCAGATCTCTGTCCCTAATAGTATTTGGAAAATATTTCGAGTAGATTTCCCCACCATGTTATAGATCTGGGTGGAGATTTTAATTTGCCGGATATAGACAGGGAGACTCAAACGTTCATAACGGGTGGCAGGGACAAAGAATCCAGTGAAATATTTTTAAGTGCTTTATCTGAAAACTACCTTGAGCAGTTAAACAGAAAACCGACTCGTGGCGATAACATATTAGACCTTCTGGTGACAAACAGACCCGAACTATTTGAATCAGTTAATGCAGAACAGGGAATCAGCGATCATAAAGCGGTTACTGCATCGATGATTTCTGCCGTAAATAGAAATATTAAAAAAGGTAGGAAGATTTTTCTGTTTAGCAAAAGTGACAAAAAGCAGATTACAGAGTACCTGACGGCTCAACACAAAAGTTTTGTCTCAAGTGCAGATAGTGTTGAGGATCAGTGGACAAAGTTCAAAACCATGGTACAATATGCGTTAGATGAGTATGTGCCAAGCAAGATCGTAAGAGATGGGAAAGAGCCACCGTGGTACAACAACCGAGTTAGAAAACTGCTGCGGAAGCAAAGGGAACTTCACAGAAAATATAAACATAGCCAAAGCCTTGCAGACAAACAAAAATTACGCGAAGCGAAATGTAGTGTGAGGAGGGCTATGCGAGAGGCTTTCAATGAATTCGAAAGTAAAGTTCTATGTACTGACTTGGCAGAAAATCCTAAGAAATTTTGGTCCTATGTCAAAGCGGTAGGTGGATCAAAACAAAATGTCCAGACACTCTGTGACCAAAATGGTACTGAAACTGAGGATGACAGACTAAAGGCCAAAATACTAAATGTCTTCTTCCAAAGCTGTTTCACAGAGGAAGACTGCACTGTGCTTCCTTCTCTAGATTGTCGCACAGTTGACAAAATGGTAGATATCGAAGTAGACGACAGAGGGATAGAGAAACAATTAAAATCGCTCAAAAGAGGAAAGGCCGCTGGTCCTGATGGGATACCAGTTCGATTTTACACAGAGTACGCGAAGGAACTTGCCCCCCTTCTTGCAGCGGTGTACCGTAGGTCTCTAGAAGAGCGAAGCGTTCCAAAGGATTGGAAAAGGGCACAGGTCATCCCCGTTTTCAAGAAGGGACGTCGAACAGATGTGCAGAACTATAGACCTATATCTGTAACGTCGATCAGTTGTAGAATTTTGGAACACGTATTATGTTCGAGTATAATGTCTTTTCTGGAGACTAGAAATCTACTCTGTAGGAATCAGCATGGGTTTCGAAAAAGACGGTCGTGTGAAACCCAGCTCGCGCTATTCGTCCACGAGACTCAGAGGGCCTTAGACACAGGTTCACAGGTAGATGCCGTGTTTCTTGACTTCCGCAAGGCGTTTGACACAGTTCCCCACATTCGTTTAATGAACAAAGTAAGAGCATACGGACTATCAGATCAATTGTGTGATTGGATTGAGGAGTTCCTAGATAACAGAACGCAGCATGTCATTCTCAATGGAGAGGAGTCTTCCGAAGTAAGAGTGATTTCAGGTGTGCCGCAGGGGAGTGTCATAGGACCGTTGCTATTCACCATATACATGAATCACCTGGTGGATGACATCCGAAGTTCACTGAGGCTTTTTGCAGATGATGCTGTGGTGTATCGAGAGGTTGCAACAATGGAAAATTGTACTGAAATGCAGGAGGATATGCAGCGAATTGACGCATGGTGCACGGAATGGCAATTGAATCTCAATGTAGACAAGTGTAATGTGATGCGAATACATAGAAAGATAGGTCCCTTATCATTTAGCTATAAAATAGCAGGTCAGCAACTGGAAGCAGTTAATTCCATAAATTATCTGGGAGTACGCATTAGGAGTGATTTAAAATGGAATGATCATATAAAGTTGATCGTCGGTAAATCAGATGCCAGACTGAGATTCATTGGAAGAATCCTAAGGAAATGCAATCCGACAACAAAGGAAGTAGGTTACAGTACGCTTGTTCGCCCAATGCTTGAATACTGCTCAGCAGTGTGGGATCCGCACCAGGTAGGGTTGATAGAAGAGATAGAGAAGATCCAACGGAGAGCAGCGCGCTTCGTTACAGGATCATTTAGTAATTGCGAAAGCGTTACGGAGATGATAGATAAACTCCAGTGGAAGACTCTGCAGGAGAGACGCTCAGTAGCTCGGTACGGGCTTTTGTTAAAGTTTCGAGAACATACCTTCACCGAAGAGTCAAGCAGTATATTGCTCCCTCCTACGTATATCTCGCGAAGAGACCACAAGGATAAAATCAGAGAGATTAGAGCCCACACAGAAGCATACCGACAATCCTTCTTTCCACGTACAATACGAGACTGGAATAGAAGGGAGAACCGATAGAGGTACTCAGGGTACCATTCGCCACACACCGTCAGGTGGCTTTCGGAGTATGGATGTAGATGTAATACGTGAGACAAATTCTGGGAGCTCACCGTGGATGATCCCCCCCGTTTACTCGTACCTCATTAACACTTCTGTTACTGATCTGCAAGGGTGAACGTTCTCTTCCGACAGTAAAAGACCTGATTTTTCTCCGATTACAGCCAGTAATTCATTTTCCTCTGACCTAAAACGGAATGTGCGCGCCGCACGTACTCTGCTACCAGAATAGCCGCTCCGTTTCTGTAGTGCACGCATGACATGTTGAGGGACGTCCTATAGTTCTCCACCCGTCGCGGAGATCGAAAGATCTGCGTACGAAATCTTCGCAGAAACATCTGATCCTCAGGTTTACACCTTCTATTAGGCTCCAAACCAGAGGACCGCAGATCGAACCTACGAACGATGTTGCAAATAGTGAGAATGTTACCTCCTTGCATGCGAGTGCAGTTGTCTTCACCAGTACAACGAACTCAAAAGAAATCGAGGACGGCCGCAGTACCCAGCTGGAAAGCATCATATGTGCCGACATTAACTATAATTTGCAGTTAGTTGCAACCAGTTCGTTTGGTACACGCTGGCAGAACCTCCAAGACGTCTCAAGCGAAACATCACAGCATACATACGGAGTGCGTACTGACCTCTTTTGCCGACCTGCCTAATAGTTCCCTCCGGGGGCTTCATTATGCAACTAACGCTGGAGCTTTCAATGCTCCAGGTACTCACTCTGAGTGCTTGTTCGGACTCGGCAGGAAAATCTTCCACTGGCCGAACAAGCGAGGCATTCCGTGCTGGCTCAGATGAGACTTCAGCACTGGACGTTTTCTAGTAACTGTTGCTGAGGCACAACGGGACAGCCATGTGGCCACTCCCACATTCACCCTCAGCCCACCACCATCCGCCACTCACCCATTAGTAGGGAAAAACCTGTCAGATGTCAACCATCGGAAGAAGCAGAGTCATCAGGGTTTCCCATAGAGTACAAATATCTCTGGAGTGAACTAGGATTC
The DNA here is from genome assembly GCF_023897955.1 of Schistocerca gregaria. NCBI lineage: Eukaryota > Metazoa > Arthropoda > Insecta > Orthoptera > Acrididae > Schistocerca > Schistocerca gregaria. The sequence goes on from NC_064931.1 coordinate 470,438,120, forward strand.
TCTCGAGATATCAGGACCACGCTGTTTTCTTATGTTTTCAAAGAACTCTTTGTCAATAACGAATTAAAGGCAAATTCCATCTTGGTGTTCATACACATTAAAGGCAATTGAAATCCACAGCTTGAAAAATGTCCTGCGTAGAAGTTAGATGTTTTTCTTGCGGATAGATTTTTGGTAGCTATCATATGCGTGGTGTAGGACCAGTTTATTTGTTTGAAATTGGAATACACGTATCGAATGACATTCTGTGACATGAAGGAACAGTTTTGTGTTTTATGCAGCAGTGAAATATTTTTGAAACATTCTGTTGTTACCTGAAAGCTTGTTTAGCACAGCACACAAGTGAACGATAGCTACAAAGTATGAAATGTAGTACTGAGCAAAATTTCAGGATGTACAGTACCATAAATACATTTTCGGCACTATACTGGTTGAGATCACTTCATTTGTCTACTTTTGTTACAACACTGGCATCCACAGATCTGGGTGGTATATTGTGTATTGCAGACAAGTTTGTAGGAAATCAACAGATTCAGTGTGTTGAAGTGATGCTGTTAGTATGCTCCATTTAAACCATTTGCATGCGAGTGATTTTAGAGTGCCACGAGATATTATTTTTGTAAATTTATTATACTCATAAGACATGGATTCTAGATATGAGACTGAACCAGTCTCTGTTTTATTTTAATGTGTCACAGTTCTCAGTTCGTATCTATGCACATCCATGAGTGTGTGAGTGCATGAAGTTTTAACGCAATGGGATATAGAAAGGTGAGGGATTAGCCAAAGATAGAGTGTAGTGGACTTTGTCGAAGTATTAACTATGAGACGGCTAACCAAAGAACTTGTTTATAGGCTTCAGGAAAGATTAGCAGAGTCGAGAGGTATCAAGTGGTTCCAGATAATAGGAGAGGTTCTCCACCACGCAATTTGAAGAAGGAGACGTTGTCTCTGCAAGTCCGTCATGCTTGGGTCCTGCTACACGAGCTGGCGTGAGGTGTGGACGCTGCAGTGGATTTCTTGCTGATATAGTCAAAAAAGGTATTAAAATGAGTTAGATCATTGTGTATAACGCTCGTAATCTGTCGCTTAGAAACAATTTAGTCAGGGAAGTCTTAGAGGACCGTTTATTATTATAATTTTGTTGCTATAAAGTAAATGGTATTTCATGGTTATGACCACTAAGTATGAGTGTTGACCGTCCATCGGCTATACACTCTATTTGGGAAATAATTGCGAGTGAAATATATTCATTTGAGAGAATGTGTCAAGCTATTGCTTCATTTGTAAAATTTTGTGGGATAAAGCTAAATTTTATGTCAGTTTCTTCGTAACGTGGTCATGAACACACGTTCGCGCCAGTTTTGCGAGCGCAGATTAACAATTAGAAATTCAAATTTTGCGTATGATTAAACATCTTAAAGGCTTGATAAAGAGTCTAGAAATCGGGTCACAGTAACTTCACTCAGTTACTGTATGAATGTTGGGCAGTTGGTTTGTGGCTTTCACTGGGACTACAATGCTCACCAGGTAGATGCAATCTGTTTTGAGCCTCCTTGAGGCACTAATGTACGTTTAAGTGTATTAATGTTTTCCAGAAGTGATTCTATGAAATCTGATACCCCCTTTTGTGCGAATTGTTCTTTGTAAGCGAGATTTGGCCATGTGTGTAATAGTAATTCACCCAGTACATAAATTTGAGTGATACAGATGTTGTTTAATTTCCTGCAATATGCTACAATGATTTTAATGGCCATCCGTCATGTCTCACCTAATAATTCAGTGATTTTTGGTGAGTTGTTTTTGTGAATGCTAACGAGCCCCATGTGTTCCCACCATTGTGAATTCGTTGACCTCTAGTCATTCCAAGCAGTTTTTGTCAATCTCTTGGTGTGGAATGATAGCCTGTAAAACCTAAATTCATTAATTTATCTCAAATTTTAAACTTTGCAATGGACTTGATATGTTGAGTTAAGCCCCCACCAACTCGCTTTGTTAAACGATAACAGATGCGGTGACTATTCTGGCAGTGTGTAACGTAATTTATTTATTCGTTAATGTGCAGTTGTACAAAGCCCCTCAGAAATCTTAGCATTGCTTCACTTTCCTATAGCGTAAGCTGGTGCACTTAGTCGGAATACTTACCCCAACATCTTTGCTGTAGTTTTTACGTGTTCTTGTGTGTATGTGATGTTGCATGCTGCTACATGGAACAACATTGAATTTAATCAATGCCCCTACACTAAAGTGTGACTGAAGCTTCCGTTGTATGTAGAAGACCAAATAGGTAAAATTCACAACTGTTATCATTAATTGAGATGTCATTACTATTCTAAAATAAATGTTGTACGACCTCATGTTGAAGCCAGGGTTTTATACCAATAAATACAGATCATTAGATAGAACCACATTTCGGGAATAATATAACTGGATCACCACTCCCTTTCCTTACTAAATGCAGATTGTATAGAATCTCAGTGCCAAGAATGATTTGAAATATGGAAAAGAGATTGCAGGAAGAATTATTAAAGCTTTGATGAAACAACATTGACAAGTGAATAATGTTTCCACTCTGGTCATCATAAAGCAAACAGTTACCAGCCTCTCTTCTGAATGTTTTGGTTTGTGATGCAGCTAACGTTATCCATTGCATTGTTAAACCGTTTAAAGTTCAATTGAGAACCATTAAATACAACTGAATCTAGGCTATTATTGATAATCAGAATTGCAGTACCAAGAACCCCTGCATACAGTAAGAGATTAAGATGTGTATAGGGCGCTACAGTCTGGAACCGTACGACCGCTACGGCCGCAAGTTCGATTGGTTGGTTGTTTGTGGGGAGAGACCAAACAGTGAGGGCATCGGTCTCAGCGGATTAGGGAAGGATGGGGAAGGAAGTCGGCCGTGCCCTTTCAAAGGAACCATCCCATCATTTGCCTGGAGCGATTTAGGGAAATCACGGAAAATCTAAATCAGGATGGCCGGACGCGGGATTGAACCGTCGTCCTGCCGAATGCGAGTCCAGTGTGCTACCACTGCGCCACCTCGCGGTTCGTAGGTTCGAATCCTGCCTTGGGCATGGATATGTGTGATGTCCTTAGGCTAGTTAGGTTAAAGTAGTTCTAAGTTCTATGGGACTGATGACCTCAGAAGTTAAGTCCCAGAGTGCTCAGAGCCATTTGAACCACTTTGTGTATAGGGATTACTAACGAATAAATACGGGTATAAGTCCGGGTTACATAGACTTGGATACAGAGTAAAAAAGTAGCGCAGAATATGAGAGTACGAGTTTTTGGATTCATGTGTAGTAATTTCATCTTACCCACACCGACAGTAACCGTGCAGTGTAACATAATATTGGGGAACAGAAAGAAGACAGAAAATACACACTTTGGGTAGTCATTTTAGTACACATTCAGCTGCTTCGTTGGATTTTTCATCCTGCTGACTGCGTCGACCATTTGAATAACAAGCATAAAGTATTAGTACGCAACATGACAGCTAACGTCTTCGTAAGCGTCAGCTAGCCTACTTACCTTCATATTGTTACTTTGATCTAGTTCAAAAAATGACATTGGAAGGCTAAAATAAATTTTGTAGTGAACAGTTTCTAACACTGTCATCAATATTACCCATATTTATCTTCTCTAACTTTTGTGTCTGTTTTTACTTAATGTGACAGCTGTATAACCATGCACTTCGAAGTAACATCTACGTAAACATTTTATTCCTTACTTATGTCCATTTATGTCAACGTAATTAATCTACGGATACAATTTTAAAAGTCATGTCCTGTAAAAGAATGTATATGTTAAAACGCTGTGTGTAACACTGGTACATGGATAGCGTACTGAGGTTTGTAGTCATGTAAATCATGGAGAGATGTCCCTCTGCAACAAAAAGATGGATTTAGCGGTCGAACGACAAGGCTCCTTCGTGGCAAGAATTAGTCGGTGGCTAGCATGCAAAGTGTTCACATCTTGTGCGCTGAACGGGGCAAGAAGAGCAGGGAGATTATTTAATATAGCCTCGGATGTGGAAGAAATTTGTCTCACTATTCATGGCATATATTGGTTAGCTCTGTACTACGAAAAACCGACGCTAAAAAGATAATTTTAAGAGCTTGTTATTCAGTGAGAGCCATAGATAGTGTGCAGCCTCTTTTGAGTAGCCATAGTAAATCCCCACAGGAATCACCTCAGCCTCAAACAATCAGTTGAGTACTGCATAATAGCATAGACCAGTTACGCGTTTTATTATCCAGTGATGTTTGTTTATTGTAAACTCTGTGTTGAGCACTCATATTTTATCCTTAGTCATTTACCTAGACAGGGTCTAAGTGCTGCGTTATTTCGAGTATCCTATTTTATTTAAATTAAAGTAACTCATTTCTGTAATAACATCAACAGCATTTGTGGGTTAGTAGATTTCCTCACCATTCAGTGAATATTGTTTCTGAAGTACTCCACTTGTTTTTTATAGGATAGTTAAAGTTTCACTGAATTATAATTGTCAAGTAAAGATTTAAAGTATTTAGCTTCAAGATTGTTCTTACTAAAATCCAGGTACAGTATTAAAGTTGCACGAATAAAACTGGAATCGTTCAGAATAGTTTAGCAGCTAATTGACCTGTAGCTAAGGGTTTCTCATATTGTGTCTTAATTAAAACGTTAAGTTTTAATCTGAGTCAGTTTCTAATATGGTTTCTGGGCTCCCATGCCGGTTGTTGAGCCAGTTTTGCAGCACATATCGCAAAAAACAGCACTAATGAAGTGCAATTTCCATTCTTATAACTTGTGTGTGCTATAATAAGAACCGATGTTCAAACTGTAACGGACGTAGGGATCACATGTTCCATTTAAGCTCTATAGTATTAAGAAGTGAATGCTCTGTGACAATACAAAAGGTAGTTCAAAATGGTTCAAATGGCTCTGAGCACTATGGGACTCAACTGCTTTTGTCATCAGTCCCCTAGAACTTAAACCTAACTAACCTAAGGACATCACACACATCCATACCCGAGGCAGGATTCGAACCTGCGACCGTAGCAGTCGCACGGTTCCGGACTGCGCGCCTAGAACCGCGAGACCTACAAATGGTAGTCAGAATAGAGAATATAATAACCTGAAAACAGTTTCAGTGACAGTATTTTCCAGTAATTAAACTGATAAAAGGATCTACTGTTCAGTTTAGTGTTACTCTACCATTAGTAGTCATTTACCTTCAATGATCCTTAGCTTCCTGCTTTAATATACAGGCAGTGTGTGTCACTGAGAGTCAATTCATGTCAAACTACAGGTACATTTCTTGCAAAAGTGTACTGCTGTCTCGTGTCCCATAAGCAACAATAGAATTTCAGTATCAAATAATGTAAATACCAAAAGTCAACTTACTTTGTGAACAGCGCTAGTACTCGACGCAACTTTGCCTAATTAGACTGGTAACAGTTTTCTTTTACGTAACTGCAGTTTACTTGTAACCAATAAAACCGTTGTTCGAATTCCGTTTGTTCTGTTGCTGCTTCATATCAGTTGGAATCGCGAGGAAAACGAAAACTAGTGTGGTACCTAAACCATTAGTACACGGTCACAGTCAGATCTTATTTCTTTTGCATGGGAAACAGTCAGTTTACTGCTAATTGAGTAGAAGTCGGTAGTGTTATAAATTTTATTGCAAGATCATGAAAAGTGTCCCCCCCCTTTCCTCTCTCTCTTTGTGTGTGTGTGTGTGTGTGTGTGTGTGTGTGTGTGTGTGTGTGCGTGCGTGTGTGTGGGCGCACTCTCTGGATATTGAAATATGTCATGTATATTTTTCAAGCAAACATGGAAAATACAGGATGGAATGTATACTTATTCTGTTAAGTAGTGACAGCTTGTACGTAGAATGCTCTAAATATAAATGATGATTCAGCTGCCCCTATTTATGGGTTCTGTGCAACTCACAACACCTTCAGATACCACGTGCTAGATTTTCATATTCTCTTGCTCCTTACGCACATATTCCTACAGAAACAATGAAGTGGAACTTTCTGTAGGAAATTTAATATAGTTAAATTCCGTACTGGGATACGTTTTTGCTGGAGGCTGTAGTTTTCGAATTATTCAAGACAAACGCACAGAAGTGATATTCAAACGAGGTTTTTTTTTAATAACTCGTAAACAGTGACCACCAGTGAAAACGTATTCCAGTATAAAACTTAGCTAAAATAAATTTCCTACAAAAAGAGCCTGTTCATCTTCTCTGTAGGACTAAGAGTTCGCGTATAGCGAGCAACAGAATATGAAAATTTGCGCGTGGTATTTGAAAGCCTTACGGGTAGCATAAATCCAATAGGTAAGGTCAGTTGAATAACCCTGTATATTTCAGAATATTAGCAGCAGGCATTATGTGCTAGCCTGTAAAAGAGGTGAAAATACGCAGAAATGGAGAAAAAGCAATGACGAAGCGCGATATCTCATAGCCACTGTGCGGCGAATTCACTGTTTTTTGAAACACTTTTAAAAGCATTAGCTCACTGTCAGTTCATATTGCAATGTCACCACGCAAAAATATGCTAGAACAGACTAGGAAATACGAAAAGGTTCGTATAAAACCAAAACATAGCGGCAGCTGTTCCAGAAACCAAAAGGTAGGGTCATTTGAGCTGTGAAATTTGTCGCAAAGAAGAGAAATATCCTTTCATTTTGCTCCACAAAGCTATGAGCACGGTTTATTTCGGGTATCAAAGGGAAATAGCTGTGGTGTCCACAAAATACCTATACCAGCTCCACAGCACTTTCGAAGAGACTCTGTCTGTACGTGCCATGTAATGACACTCAAAATTTTCAAGGGGCGTTACAGACAAATCTACGGCGACCCGATATCGCGTGACCACGGCGACAATGTATGTTGACAACAGAACATCTATTCTGTGCATTTGAGTATTCACTCCAGAGATATCTCCTCTCTGTTTGGTTTCGAGCTTCGACCATAGATATCTATGGTCGAAGGTTTCAAGGGAATTACAGCGGCACAAGAGACGTCACATCCATCGCCAGAGGTGCCCCAACGTCGCTGCAGCTTAGCGCAGCAGACTGACGCCTGTCAGCCGTGGCCAACGCTGCTTCGAGCTGTTCCGGAGAGCAGCGTTAATTTCATGTTGTGTCCTCACACAACAAAGTCCCTAACCATTGCCTACTATGCAAAACTATATAAAATCACGAATAAATCTGTTAATCAAAGATGCCAAACACATGCAATAAATGTAAAAAAGAAAAATGCAATTAGTCTGGTGTCCTGTAGGTGGGCTGAAGTCGATAATACTGAACTAAGTCACAGAAATGAAAAGTGAAAGATGGCATAAGTCCACTAACTCGCGGAACCTGTATGCAAAGCACAGAAGCAGGCAACGAAAGTCACATGTGGTCGTGATTCAGGTATCTCCGACGCCACGGCAGTACATCACAAACATCCAGCATCTTCATGTAATACCTTTGAGTATGTAGTATCTTAGTACCATCTTTTAAGAGCGCAATGTCTCTCACACACGGCACTTAACTGTATGCACGTCAGCTTGATGCTGAGATACTCTCTCAGCTAGAAATATCTTCAGATCTGTCCACAGTACAATACTTTAGGGACCAACTTCATCGCCAGCTCCATCCCAATACCAATGTCGAGGGAATATTACAATGATCGTGAGGCAACGTACTTAAGTGGTGTATACAACATCGGTATGACATCCTTCCCAACAGAATCATTGTATTTACCCAGGCTCTAATGGGTTTAGTATCCAACTGACACACCAACAGTGTACTCATACTGCTAATTTCTTTGTTTATTTAACTAGATTTTTGATCGCTGAAATAAAACCACATAAAGTCTCAATACATGATGTTTCATTCAACTTCTTTCTTCTACGTACTTAATATTTTTTGGTCAGTGATTGGATGTTCTGAAAACTGTGACGCTAACACGCAGAGTGGCTAATGTAATGAAACACAAACTATTTTGTGAGGAACAGGTTTTGGGCTACGTTATTTTCTCATTGGCTTTCAGATACTCAGCCATTGAACTACCTACATTTGTTCTGATATATGCGCAAGTTTTCCCATCATTCTTTCGGTAACTGGTGAGGGCACGTATACAATAACGACATATTTAGAATTAAAGTCCAGCCCAAGGCGTGACTGTGTCCCAGTTAACGAGACTGCTGGAGAATACGGCTTGTTTATGTGATTTACATCAGACGTTCATGTCTCTAAACCTGGAACTTCATAGTCTCTGATGCCAGAGCCATGAAGCTGAAATGAAAGAGCTGTTTTATTCGAATCTCTGTTCAAGGGACAGATCGAGGAGGTTCAGTGGTAAGGCACTGAAATCGCGTGCATTATGATGTGGGGTCAAATTCCTGTCCGATGAACCAGATTGAAGGTGCCCACGGTTTCCCAAAACTTCTTACGGCAAATAACGGGGTGATTCCTTTAAGAAAGACACTGCCGATTTCCTTCTCTAGCGTATCTTAGAGATTCTGTTCTGTCTCTAATGAGCTCGTTGTAGGTGGAACGTTATACCCCAATCTTCCTTCCTTTCCCTTCAACAGGAACAATGAACAGTCTTAGCAATTCTGCGAGCTTCACAAACTGTCTTGAAATCACAGAATACAAAAAAATATTCTGAACAAATCTTTTGCTTCTGTACAATAATTCACTGAAGAAGTTCCTCAAAAGGTTCGATAGGATTGGGAGCTAACTCCGTCGACATGCCTATAACTTAGTTAAGCTGAGAGCGGAGAGTTATATGCAACACTTACTACTTTCGAGACATTATCACATCGCATGCTTGATATTTGCCAAGAATGCAATACCTGCCGCTGTTTCGTAAGAGACTCAAGCTTTCCCACCATGTGTACCTGAATGTGTTCCGAAGATCAGATGACACGAATGCGTTCCAAACATCCGAGTCCTAGGTAGAACACACACCAAATACAAATAAACCATTATGACCTGAAATAGTTAGGACATATCTGTCATATAACAGTGACCTTAAGCGAACTGCACTATTGCTCAAGACGTCGTGGAGAACCACAGTTTCGTTATTAATATTCGTTTAAATTCGTCATTAAGATGACAAGCATCATTACTTAAACCTATTACGATCTTGCGCAGTGTTATCTATATTAGCGCCAATATGCGTCGATTGTTGTCAATTTGTTTGAAGAGAAACATTACATGCACCATTTTCAACACTTCAGTTCATTGTCTGTGGTTAATTTCTGCATGCCAAAACTTTACCTTATTTAAGATGTATTCATAAAATATGTGGAATACAAAATGATGCAAACTGCGCATCCTCGGACCACAACAAAGAAAAGCGGAAATATGGCAAGACTGTGTTTTGTATAGCGAAAGAACATATGTTTAGAACCTGATTTTAAGTCAGTAATTATTTCGACAGTTTTGAGGACACTACTAACCCTGAATATTACTTTAATACAAAACTTTTCTATAATTGAGAAGTATTTCCTGATCGTTTAAAAATGCTGTTTGAATTAGAAACGTGAAGCCTAGGGAGTCGTTTATTCTGTTCATTAGGTGCAGTTCCGTAAATTTGCCACTGAGGTAGAAAATAAAAAAAAAACTACTTTCTTTCACTGACTGTATTTTTTGCATATAGGAAATAAAATTAAGTTTTTTCTCGGATGTACCTGTAGACAAACAGTCTTTGTGCTTGTGTTACTAAGAAAAATTCTTATTGTTTGATAATCTGTGTTGAGTGCAGAGAAAACGTCAAATTATAAAACTCTTCATTCAAACTATATGCCTCTCACTTGTTCTGTGACATTATTTCAGATTTTCCACAGCTGAATCACCTAAATTCTCTTCAGCTACATTATTAAACCTGTCACGCTCGTCCCCATTACAACCTATGTCATAGTTCTTTACCGATGTGTGGAATGATCACATACATATACGATTAGACTCTGAATCATCCAGTAAAAATTTGAGTTAAGATAAAAACATTATTTATTTAAGAAAGTAACACTTTTCAACATATGTAGAGATGTCTGTAGCTACAAAATTTAAATTTTTTTCTTAAAACTATGTTGTTCTACTGCAACAGCTTCTTCATTAGCATCTGCAGCAACTGGATCATCAGCAAATATATTCATTGCACTGCTGCTACATAAATAATTATTGTAATAGTGTAACCCTTTCTCCTAAACTTGTATGACGAATATAGTTCAGTAGTTTTTGCTGTGTGACTAGATGTGATACTGAAATAACTATACAGTATAGTATATAGTTAACACAGAGTAACATAAAATATTTATTCCTGCTATTGCATTCAGTACAGTTACTAAACGGTTGGTTTGAAATGAATAACAGTTATTATGGTTTCAAGTAAATTTATTTCAACTTCTGGATAATCAGTAGTTTTGTTAGAAAATTTCAATAGTCTATTTTGGACAAAGGATAAATGAAATTAGTCAAACAGGAAATATTCTGACAGAGAAACAAATGTGTGTTCTTATATTTATTCTGTGATATGGTCAGCAGATTATGTTGTGTATTTAGAGCGCAAATATTAAGTAATTCCACAGAGTTTATAACCTGCCTATCAAGTAAAACCGATTCTTTGAAACTTTACCTTTTTATCATCATTTAATGATGAAATAATGCCACATCAGCTCAGAGATAAAGACGGTAAGAGAAGACATTATATTTTGTCACAAACGTTCATATATCTGCTGTCCAGTCACACCTGTTTTGTAATCCACAGAAAATGAAAAACATAATACAAAAAGATTATTTTAATACTTATTACCTTAGTAATTAATAAAATTATTAAAAAAGAAATAAATAACATATTACTCTATGAAATAGCATTATCGAAAAGCTAACTAAAGACAATTTTTAATGAGACTGTTAATGATGATATGGAATATTTCCATGGCATAAATATATTTACATCAATTTGTGAACACTGCATCTGTCAATATTACGAAATTGGCCACACATGCCCATCTAGGGGTGTAAAATAATTCTTGCTAACTCAGTGACTATGACTTTGCTTCATGATAAAAGAAATCGAAACATTTTACTTTAGCTGGCAGTTCTTTAGTTTTTAAGTTATTACATCAATCTGTTTTGTAGCATGGAACATCATTTCTTGAATAACAGCATCACATTTTATGACAATAAAATTCGCAGTTGACAAGTAAATGGAATAAATCAATATACAATGCCTTGAGAATAGTTGAATTCATGTTATTAGTAACAGAAAGGAGCACTGATTAACAAATATAACTACAGAGAAACTAACATAATTGTAGGATATAGCATGATGTCTGAAAGTAAACATTAAAGATTCTAAAAGTATATAATCAACATATAAAATAATATGGCACAGAAAAATATCAAATACTGCGAGGAGTGATGGCATGGATATGTTCTATGTATTAAATGTTGTAAGTCTGAAGCTGAATACCATTGACATTCCATCACATTATAAAAGTTTTGATAAAAACGTGATTCATGTTCTGACATGGCCAGAAAAAAAATTACTGAGTTCGTATTGATCCACCTCCATATTTAGGCTTCTGACTGTGACTGGCTGGACAAGGAGGAGGACATCATGGAAGCCCTTCTAATTATTATCAACAAAAGTTTCACATTTTGATAACACTGGTTAACTATTCTTAGTTATTTAATATGTTCTTTTATTTGACTCTTGAACAATCCCTAGAAATCTTCTCATCAAAATACATGTTTTCCTCCCATACTTAAATCGTTTGTCAATGAGAATCACTCTGTATTATTATCAACTATAACTGCCATAAGGTTTCTCACATTGGTACCAATACTCTCTGGAAAGAATTAAAATTCTTATGATCACTTTGCTTCATGAAATGTATAAGAATTCAGCGCCAACATCAACTTCTGTTGTGCAGCATTCAAAGTTTATAAGGTATGGCCACCTGAGTCATTATTTTCAATAGCTGAATAGGAAGCAGAGAATCCTTTACTTACTATGCTATCATCTGATCGAAATCTGACCAATAAACTTTCTGTCATGGAAACTATATCAGTTGGGTTCTGAAAAACAAATCAAACAAAACGCGTTGAAAACGTTTGAATTAAGGATGGAAAATTTAGTAAATGTTTATTTCATATAAATATAATAGATTATATCTTTTTAAATGCAGGAAACATCAAGAAAATAGTTACTGTTGTGAATAATGTAATTAAAACAAAATTGTTGATAAATAAGTAAGCAATTATGTGACATTGTTTCGCTAATATGTAAAAATTAAAATAGCTGATGAATATTTTTACTGATAACCGATGAAACACAGACTTAGACTGACTGACAGAGAGTAGGGAGGGAGTTGCTGAAGCTGGTGTTGTCTCTACTGTAAAATATTTTCCTCACAAATATGTTACATTAAAGAAACATCAAGAGTTATATATTTGTGCTATAGCAGCTGTTACTCACTTCGAGCACTGTGCTCGTCTAATGATAAAGAATAAGGAAAATGGTGTACATGAATTCTGAATGAGATCTCACAAGGATGCATTTTCCCTTAATGTGCACGTTAGCATTAACAAGTGTAATGGCATACGAGATATTTGGAACTAATTCAGTTTATGAGATGACATTTGTAGTCTCTGTCACAGAGTTGTTATTTCTCACACCTTAATGACTTGGTCTTCAGCGTTTTTACTTACAATAATGAAGTAATATGCGATTTAACTCCTCACAAGGATTTAAACATCACATGCACATTCTAAATCATACCTATGTCATGGAAACTATTGTATATTTAAAATGATTATAAAATACAGAAACTATATACGCAAGGAAAATCGACAAGTGTGCTAATGGTTGTCTTACAATGGCTGATCACTTAAAATTAGTCGAGTCAGCACATTAAGATGCATAGAAACACCCTTCCTCTTGGATGGGAATGAGTTGAGACACAAGAAAAAATTCTGACGTTTGTATCACTCTAACCTCATTATTATCTAAACGTATGATAAATCTTAACTCAGAGAGAGAGATATGCCATTGTTATTTTATAAACTCACGAAGTGCTGCAATGCCGCTTTGCTGTCATCTGGAAGTAGTAATGGGAATTTTGAGGCTGTTTCCATATTGAGAGTCACCGTGACGTCACAGACACACTGATAAGGTTCCCACACCAGATCCACGATAGTGGTGGCAGGAAATTTTAAAAGTGCCACACCCACTCCCACGCGGGAAATTAAAATTTTGTCAGGTTTTCGAGAGTGCCACGCCCACCTGAACTTGGAAGGAAATAGTTAAAGACTCTACGACGATCCTCAACCGACCGCCACATCCTCGTACCAACCCATGTTGGCAGGCAAACGTGTACTAACTGTACTAACGTGCACTAACGTGTAGTAACACGCACTAACCTATACTAAAGAGTATTAATGTGCACTAACATATACTAACGTGCACAGCGCATAACGTAATCCAAGATGGCGGCCGTGACGTCAGTTGATGATGCAAGTACCCCACTCCCCTGGTGGGAAGTTTGAATTTTGGTGGGAAGAAAGGCCACTTGGGATTTCTTTACCAACCTCAGAAACTCGTGGGAAGACAGGTCACTTGGACTACCGTCATTAACCTAAGTCACCCCACCGCCACCTCTTCCTAGGGATTAGTAAGAAAAGGACTCAGCCTGCACTGGGCTGGTGGAGACAGGAAAGAGTATACTTTATTTATTTTCGAACAATTTATTTAGGATTGGAGTATGTTTATTACACTGATACAAAACACACGCTCTGAACTGCTTGGGGTCACATCACACAGTCTGCAGATTACTCATAAATAACGCAACAGACACCCTTGCTAATTGTAGACTATCGAAGTAAATCATTCCACAGCCACAGCCGACACACACGCAAACTACTACACCGAAATAATATCAGTACAGACCTGAAAACTGCTCCTTAATAATACAGCACAGTCATGCGTAGATACACTCAGTATTCGTAAACTGTCCAAATAGCGCCTAGCACAGCCTACAGACCCACTCGCAAAGTAATGCCCATTCAGGTCCCGCATGCATGAGGTGGTGGCGTCCCTTTCATACTCAACACCTGAGAAATTACTCTCAAAATACGTGTTCACCTGCGCGCCGTTGATGTACGCACATGGTCGGCGACAGATCTAAATTTGGATATGGTTGTGAAGTGTGCTCGGATAGTCTAAAGGTATGGCGATTGCTCGCGACAGGCGGGAGATCCGGGATCGAGTACTGGTCAAGCGCAAATTTTCATTATCGTCATATCACTACACGGGTGATGGTTGTTCATATTCGCAGCTGCGAATTCATTTCACGTAGTTCCTTCACTTCCCCACGAATGGCTAAACATCAGTCGCTTGACTGCTCCACACTTGGGAATCATCCATCCATTCTGACGCTTCAGTTAAACGTGAAAGATGCTTACTCACACAACTAAGCAAGCTTCGCCTTTAGCTGATGTTCACTCCAATTTAGGCTGTTGCTAAGACTTTCACATTGTTCCAACCATATAAATTTCTCTTAAACCCATTAGAGTACTCTTGTTACAACTTCACTGTTCTGTTTCTATCATTTTCCTTTCAGTCCTGTATATCTCACGTACCTATAAGTTCAACTTATCCCACTTTCCTCCTTTACATTAGCTGCAATCAGACACTACGCTTTCAACTCTTGCAGAGCTTCCAGCCTTATTACCTGACGATGTATCGTTGCAGCTTAAGATGTTAGACTCTTATTCGAGAGAATCAGGTTTCAAATCCCTGACAAGTAATTTTGATTTAGCTTCCCTATGATTTCCACAAATCACTTTAAGAGAATACTGGGATGGTCCCTCCAAAACCGCGGTGATCCGACTGAAAATATTAGAGAAGTTCCACCACAGAGCATATGGTCCAAAACCAGTCAGGCCATGCACAGCATTTCTCTCCATAGCCTCATTTGAAACACCTCTGGAGGAGGTTGTAGATAGATTTGCCAGGCAGGCCTTTCAGAGATCAATGTGGCTGTGGGCAGCTGATACTCTCTCAATCTTCCCTACTTAGCATCAATGTCAAAGACCTATAAAACACAGAAATCCGCGCCTTGTACACCGTATTCACTACTGAAAGAGCACACCCCATTGTTACCTGAGACAAAGTCTTCAGTTCATCCCCTCTGTGTTCAAAGATTGTTGTCAACATAATAGCCGCTTCTGGCCACCACTCCCATCCGCCTGGTAGATTGGTAGTCAAGACCTAAAAGGCACAAATGTCAACGTCCTCTGAGGCAGCACTAACTAGCCATCTCACCACATATCAGTTCAAAACTTCTGTACTGCTGTAGACGTTGCACATTATTCTACTTATTGAAGTTGACAAAGCAATCACTGAGCTTGGCACATAACCATGATAACAGAGGGATTTTCACATTTGTGCTAACACTTTCTGTTAGACATGGGGAGTTGGCCACAGGAATGTCAATTTTTTCACGTCACAGCCGCTATTGATCATCTGTTTGCCACAGAAACCTTCCACGGCTGCTGCTACCATCACAAACAGTGCCCCCACGTTACATAACTTGGGGCCACAACAACCACACGTTACATAACATGGGGCCATAATAACCACAATCATAGACTTGCCTCTCACCTTGTCACTAGACGTATTCTGACACACCTACCTATGTTCAAATGTGTGTGAATTTCTAAGGGACCAAACCGCTGAGGTCATCGGTCCCTAGATTTACACACTACTTTAACTAACTTAAATTAACTTACACTAAGGGCAACATGCCCGAGGGAGGACTCGAACCTCCGGTGGGACGGGCCGCGCAATCCGTGACATGGAGCCTCAAACCGAATTGTCACTACGCGCGGCACCTACCGATACTTATGCCCCAAAGTTTCTGCGATGTTCTTCCTTGCTGTAAGCTGCAGTGGGCCATGAAGGTCTCCAATGAAGAAAGGCAGTTCATGGAAGTTGTGCTCCTCTTTCACCCAGACCACTTATGCCACCCTCAGCAAGAGGCCAAATGTCGTCATGTGACAGGATCCACTAGCACCGACCCCAGCACTGTTCTCCCCCTACCTCATACAAACCTAGTCAACACGCTGAGATGACAAGAGTCATCGGATAGCGATATCAACATATCCACATGATCGCAATATCGCATACACAACATATAAAAGAGCAGTGCATTGACGGATCTGTCATTTGTATTCAAATGCTTCACCTATAAGGATTTCAGGCGTGATTATGGCCACATGAAGCGGAGATAGCAGACTCTGAACGCGGAATAGTTGTTGAAGCTACACACATGGGACATTCTGTTTGTGAAATCATTCAGGAATTCAGTTTTCTGAGATCCGCAGGGTTAAGAGTACGCCGAGAGTAACAAATTCCAGGCATTACTCTCACTGCGGACAACTCAGTGGGTGATGGCCTTCACTTAACGACCGAGAGCAGTGGCGTTTGGGTAGACATGTAAAGCCGAGCGGTCTAGGGCGCTGCAGTCATGGACTGTGCGGCTGGTCCCAGCGGAGGTTCGAGTCCTCCCTCGGGCATCTGTGTGTGTGTGTGTGTGTGTGTGTGTGTGTGTGTGTGTGTGTGTGTGTTTGTCCTTAGGATAATTTAGGTTAAGTAATGTGAAAGTTTAGGGACTGATGACCTTAGCAGTTAAGTCCCATAAGATTTCACACACATTTGAACATTTGAGGCATGTAAGTGCTAACAGACAAGCAACACTGCGTGAAACAACCGCAGAAATCAAAGTTGGCCTCATAACGAACGTATCCGTTATGTCAGTGCGGCAAAATGTGACGTTAAGACGGTGGTGGCTCCATAATGTTGTGGGCTGTGTTAACATGGGACGGGTTGGGTCCTCTGGTTCAACTGAGAAGATCATTGACTGGAAATTGTTCTATTCGGCTACCTGAAGACCATTTGGAGCCATTCAAGGACTTCATGTTCCCAAACACCGATGGATTTTTTTGGATGACAATGCGCAATGTCACCGGGCCTCAAGTATTCGAGATAGTTTTGAAGAACATTCTAAACAATCGGAGAACATGATTTGGCCACCCAGACTGCACTGCATGAATCGAATCTAACATTTATGGGACATAATCCAGAGGTCAGTTCGTGCACAAAATTCTGCACCGGCAACGCTTTCACAATTATGGAGGGCTATAGAGGCAGTATGGCTCAATATTTCTGCATGGGACTTCCCACGACTTGCTGGGTCCATGCAACGTCCAGCTGCTGCACTACGCCAGGCAAGAGGAGGTCCGACACATTAGGAGATATCCCATGGCCTTAGGCACATCAGTGTATTAGCCCCATGTAACGATTAAAAGTAGACAGGGATTTATCTACGTCCAGTGATGTATTGATTCAGAGATCAAGTTCAAGATGCCTCCATTATCCGATCGACCTGTCGGCGAATGGCCCTCCGCCATGTGACCGGCAGTCAGTTCAGAATGCATTATCATGCGTCGCCCTTAAATAGCATAGTACCACTGTAAGATGACCATGCTATTTGTTTTGTGCCTCTCGGCTTACGCTTGTTGATGAATTACACTACAAGTTTGATTTCGTTTCAGTTTTAGAGGCCATCACTGACTTTGTTCTGATACGGTAACCTTGTACGGACTGGTTCCTTCTGTGAACACAACTCATTTCACTCGAATGATTGCTATTTTGTCATTTCTTTCCAAGGTACTCAACAGCAGAATCCCCTTGCCTAAAATTTACAGTCCGTATAGATCCAATTCTGCATTCTGTTCCAAAACATACATTATGTGAGATATTTTCGGGTGTCAAAAGTGCCCCAGGTGATGTCCGGAATATTAAGTGACACTTGTAAGAGCTGTAGTTCAGATTATGTCAAAAGAGAATGTAACTGGACTTCAACTCTCTTCCCAGTCGCATAGGTGCTGGTACTCAACAGTGCACGACCAAAAGTGGATTTTTCTGTCGGCTCTTTCACCTATCTGGTGTAATTCGTAATTATAACAAAATCGTTTAATCTCTCAATGGCAGCAGTTTCCACTTTATTTCTTATGAGTGTTGCAATTTTGTGTTAATGGAATCATTTTCTTCACATCAAGATTTATCATCATGAGCTCATTAGAGCTTTGTGTACTCATTAATCTGTGGTAATCTGACTTCATTATCATAAAAATAGGTATCGTGACAGTTTGTATATAAGTAATAGGTAATTACAGATCATTGTGTAGAAAAATCCTTTTACTCACCGAATTACCACAAAATCGGCCGTAGGATGGACCACTGGAATCTAATCCAGAGAATACTTCTACGGAGTCATAGCCACAGTCTTGCTCATCTTCCAGTTCAAATGTGAGGAAAGTTAGGTGAATGATTAATCCAGGTTGTGCTTCTATCGCCCAGTCACAGTCCGCTCCATTTTCGTAACTATGATCTCCATATTTCGCATGAGAATAGAGATGTTTAACCTTCTTTGTAGCTCTGAGGTGTCCTCCACAAGCTGAATAACAACACAAGAAAAAGAAAGTTACTATTTATATCGCTAGAGTATCATAAGTCCGAAAAGAGAACAGTAATATAGCTAGAAATAATAACAGCTAATATCATATATCCGTATATCTATAACTTTTACTTGTTTGCCTGGTTACAATGGAATTACTACAACATTGTTAATCTATACATTTTTCTGTAAACAGAGGAAGGACTAAAGGTGCAAGAAGGCATGACGAGCTCAGTCAACGGACAAAGGAAAAAGTTCCGTTGACATAACTTCAGCAACTAGTAATTGTTCAGGCCGGTCTAAGAAAACTGAAAAATCTGAAGACATTCGTCTAACTGAATGGCGCAAAGAACCAACTTAGACTACAAGCGTGAAAAAAAAATAATAAATGAGCAGAAAAATGGTAACGTCAGGCAAATATGTTACACAGGTGGTAACCGTTCGAGTGAATTAACGAATGGAAGGGCAAAATCCTTTATTTATAAAATTAAATGCAATTTTACAAAGTTGGATACAATGAAAAATATGACAATTTTTGAGATGATATCCGAAATTTATCACTGGTATTTTCTTGGCGGGTTGAACTGCTCTTTATATTAACGTAACTTAATTTTGTTTGTTAGGGTAACTTGCCATCGACTGTGTGGCCATTAGAGATGGGACACCAGCCACATTTAGAAGTGCGCAGGTTTTCGTGACAAATGTCACTTTGAGTGAACATGAGGCTAAATCGTTCCTTAAAGCTGCGCAGGGTAGCCTCGCAGGCTAGGGCGCCTTGTCACGGCTCGGGCGTAGCCTCCCGTCGGAGGTGCGAGTCCTCCCTCGGGCATGGGTGTGTCTGTTGTCCTTGACGTAAGTTGGTTTATGTTAGATTAAGTAGTGTGTCCGCTTAGGGACCGATGACCTCAGCAGTTTGATCCCATAAGATCTTACCACAAATTTCCATTCCGTAAAACTTAACCAGAACTATGACGAACAGTCGACCATTCTTCCATTGTGCTAAAGTTCTCTTGCTTTAAGTCGTTTGCCTAGAAAGTCATCAGACTGCCTAAAGTCACTAAGTTTGTGGGAGACAGTTTATACTGGAAACTATTGTTTCTATAACTCAAAATAATGGTTGACACGGAACATGAGATGGGCAACTTGTAATCAGGGGCAATGTTTCCTTGCAGGAAGACATCGATGCTGGATGGGAGTACTTATATGGTCTATAGTTTCAGCTGTACCAAGGTGATATGGAGCTGCTGCCTGGCGAACAGTCACAAACTTCATAAGTAATTTTGGGTAATTATTTAGATCCTGCTTCAAGGTCAGGAACACTCTGACTAATGCTTTGATGGACATGTTCTGATTTGGTGAGAATCTGTATCCACTATCGTCCTTCAAACGCACATAAAATAACGAAGTGGTATCAGTGGGGTGGTGTATCTTTAGTTGGATCCAATGAAACCCACGAAAATAACAGCATAAATGCGTAAATGTTTTTGACAGAAGAGGCCGAGTTACAGTGGAGATGTTGTGTGCTCTCGGGAATCATAAACACAAATAAACATTTATGTGTGTGTTCCTAATCCCCTCCTAAACCACTGTATCCATTTCAACCAAATTTGGTTCAAAATGGTTCAAATGGCTCTGAGCACTATGGGACTTAACATCGGAGGTCATCAGTCCCGTAGAACTTACAACTACTTAAACCTAACTAACGTAAGGGCATCAAACATGTCCATACCCGAGGCAGGATTCGAACCTGCGACCATAGCAGTCTCGTGGTTTCGGACTGAAGCGCGTAGAACCGCGCGGCCACCGCGGCCGGCAACCAAATTTGGTACACATTCTACCTATTGTCTGTAAAGAAGCACTATGAGCATCCATTAGGGTGGGCCTGAAGGTGACAAAGGCTTGGTAACTCCTTAGATCTAGGCTGCCCTGAATGATAGATGTGTTTTGTGCGTAGTATCTGAATGCATTCCAGATCGTATACATGTGGATAAAGACGAAGACGGCTGAGCAGAGAGAGAGAGGGGATAAGAGGACGGATAGTGGGACTGGGTGGATGAGGTGGACAGAGAGAGGGGTAGCAGGAAATAGAGAGACGAGGTGGAAGGGATGTGACCAATATATAAGCCATACAAATGAAATACCCAACTTCAGAGGCTTTACTGGTCTCATAAACATATGAATTTACGTTTATGGACTGAAGCAGTGAGTGAAAATTTGTACCAAGGTCGGGATTCTAAGCAGGTGTGTTAGCCACTAAGCACCTTGGCGCAGCTGCTCACACAACTGCACGCATTACCTTGGCATGCCTCCCTCTTCGATCCGAATTCTCACTGCCGCCCCAGTGTACTGTAAATTCCCCCTTACACACGAACAGAATCGTCAAGATTCTCCATGTTCTAGAATAGCACCTTAACAGTGAACATAATGGGGGATCCAGCCTCAAACCCAGATGCAGGTTCTTATACAAATGAAACGACCTAACTTAAGAGACTTTACTGGTCTCATACAGATATGATTTTATGCATACAGACTGAAGCGGCAGGTGAACATTTCTACCAAGGCCAGGGAATAAATCCAGGTCTCCTGCTTACTAAGCAGGTGTGTTAGCCACTAAGCCACCTGTGTACTGCAGTTCACACAACTACACAGATTACCTTGGTGTGGTTTGGATCAAGGAGGGAGGTGTGCCAAAGTAATCGGTGCAGTTGTGTGAACCGTTGTGCCAAGGTGGCTAGTGGTTAGCACACCTGCTTAGGAAGCAGGAGACGCTGGATCGATTCCCGGCCTTGGAACAAATTTTCACTCGTCGCTTCAGTCTATACACATAAAATCATATACCGTACACGTACACGGGCGAAGCCGCAGGTAAGAGGCTAGTATAATATAAAATGGTTATGTTTCAAAATTATTTTGGTAGGCGTAACATAATGTTGTGAAGTTGCGCTAAAATCCAACGAGTACCAGTCAGGTGGGAAGGTCACGGAACACCACTGCATAAAGGAACAAACGCACTTTTTGTAGTACCTCGGGGACATAACTGTGTGAGCATGTGAGAAAAATTGGAAAAATGCGTAAATATGGATAATAAAAGAAGAACTGATAAGACATGAGCAGATGCAGGGAGAAAATCAGTATTTTACTGAAATAAGCTACTCAGTTTGGTATTCAACATCTATGAGAAAGTGAAACTTCCCGTACAGGGTAAGAAAAGGACTTAATGTAGTTATTGCAGAGAATCTGAAAATTGTCGAGGTAGGAATACTCCCCATGCGAAGTTCTTTTGGTCAAAGCGAGGTAAAAATTGCGGGTAGGTCCTTTTATCGTTAATCAGACACGCCCGTTGCAATAAGTGAAAACTTCATAGATATTGTCAGTTCACCACTACATATGCTCCCTAGTTACGCTGCAGTAATTATAAATTGTTTGACTACTTCACTGTCTCCTTTGACATAATTTTATGGATTCTCTGTAGATTAAATATAACTTTATAGCTAGAAGAGTTCATGTGAGAGGGCAAAGTAAGAGGCATCTGTCGATGAGCAGGTCTGACATACGATTTTTACACTGAGACTGCAACTGCTCACCATATTCTCAGTGTTATAGCAAGTCATCAGCTTTCAAAGGGCTACTAGACAAGCTACATAAATTTAAATGGCCGATGAAATGAACAAGTATTTACTGTAGATTGAGCACCTGATATGAGCAGTATTTGTCACAAAAGTTCAGGAAAACTGTTGACAAAGATCTAGTATATTATATACAAGAATCACCAAGGTGTTCTCCAGTATACAAGTTAAACTACGGACTTTCTATAAAAAAAAAATAGATGCATTACAGGTTCACAGGAAAGGCAAAACTGCAAATGTGTGTCTGTTAATTGTAACACTGGCATAGTAGAGTTTTATCACTAGGACTGTTACAGAACCTTCGAAAAAGTATGACAGAAATCTAAATCTACCACACCAAAACAAAAGCCGGAGTGCTAACCGCTGTTTTCGAATGTTCCTCTACAACAGAGACACAAGGTATATAGACTCCTTTTAACTACCGTTTCACAGTAGGTATGGATACCAGTAGGCTTTTGCTATCAAATGCAAACTGGGCACAGATTCATTTACTATTTTCTTGCTTTTTTAAATTGAGAACTGAAATATTCAGAAAATTAATACGTGGCTGACTGTCGATTCCTGACAACCAGTGAGTTTCTGTTGAGGCTGTTTGACGCATCTGCTGCTGGATGGTTATTCCCACCCATTATGTCGAAGTTTCGGCTCCTTACTGACTGCTCAGTATAGCGTCACATAATTTCTTACTGTGTTCACCAGTTCAAACACAATTAGGCCGAATTAATGTGGGAAGGTTCTGAGCAGTGGTACAGTTGGATAGCAGGTAATTCCGGATTACACTCAAGATTTCGACATTTACTGATACATAGTTTATAGGGTTCATAGAAAGGATCAACAAAGGTTCGATGCTTGTCATACTTTTGACATAGGCAAACCCTATCTCACTCGTCCGTCTCAGCCATCTTGTCAATTTTATACTTACGACAAGCTATTCTAAAACATGCAGTAGAGTCTCAGAAATGCTCATTCATCTAACAGAACTTTTGGTGAAGAGATGAAAAAATCAGATTGGGCAGGTCGGACAAAATGCTGTCTCGTCGCCATGATCGTTCGAGGTAAAACATGTGCTCAATTCTATAAGGGTGGGAGAAGGAAGTAACGGTGACCTATTCAAGGAATCAACCCACTATTCACCTACAGTGATTTAGAAAAAACACGGATAACCTATCTTAGGAAGACTGGGCAGGATTATAAATCCAGTACGTTGCCTTAAACACTGTTCCATCACGCTTAGTAAGAATTTCAGCATGGTTTCCTTGATGAAACTGGTGCATTGATGTTTTTTATATTCTCGAGCTTTCAATTTTGTTTTATAGTATTATAGAAGACACAGTTTGCCACCGAACAGCCCTGATAGCGCGATAGATTAAACGTTAGCAGCACAATGGATTAGTGACAATGAACATTTCTGCTGGACCGAAACTCGAACCCAGATATCCCGTTTATCGCGAGCGTTTGCCTTAACCACTTACGCTACCCGACCACCCCTCCAAGACCAACCACAACGTCCATATGTCACTGTGTGTCTACGCCATGTGATTTCACAATTCCTGTGATTCCCACACAGATGGCGACTTCCATTATTATTGTTGTGGCCTTGTCTAGGCACTAAATAGGATCTGCATTGTCTTTTTTATGCGATGAACTATACAGTGTCCTTCAGATAGGCTTGCATGTCTGAAGGAACAGACACTGGGGCGGATGACAGCCGTATGAAATAAATTAAATATATTCACAATTGAGAATACGATTAGACGACGGCTGCTCAACGGCTTAGTGACAATGAAAATTTGTGTTGGACCAGGACTCAAACATGAATTTCGCTTATTGCGAATGGTCGTCTTAATAACTTACACGGCCTGAGCACTCCTCCAGAACGAACCAAAACTTCCATATGTCACTGTATGTCTACGACCTGTACTTACACAACTGCTGTGATTCCCACACAGGAGAGACTTTCATTATTATTCTTGCGGCCTTGTCTAGGCAAGGCGTGCATGTCGGAAAGACACTGCATATTACATCGTATAACACACACACTGCAAATATTATTTCATGACTAGACAAGGGCGCAAAAAGAATCATGAAAGTCTCTCCCTGTGCAGGAATCACAGCAATTATGCAAGTACAGGATGTAAACACACCGTGACATTTGGTATTCTGGGTCAGCCTCGGAAGTGTGCTCAGATAGTCTAAATGGTTCATAGTTTGCTTGTGGCAGGCGAGCTGTGCGGACATACGCTGTTCACGTTCCCGCCGCCGCGGCCGAGCACCAAGGCGAGTGGTGAGTAAATTTGGTGGGAAGAGCGGTTGCTAGAACAATTCAGACAGAATATTGATATAAGGACGGTATCACAGCTCCGTAAGGACACTCTGAAATTAATCTGACAAACAGTACACACGAGCTAGGCCTCTCGTATTAGAGATATTTTTGCGAGATGTGGTAAAACCAGGTTTTCATGATACGTTCGGGATTCACTTGTCGATAGTTAGCCGCATGGTCTATGTGAAGGTGATAAACACATAAAGCTGTGAAGTCGTATCCGTAACTGGAAGACGATTTAAGTTCAACATCTGTGATAGGAATGTGGGAAAGGCACCAGCAGAAATGGCGGGATTTGGGGTCAGGACCATAAGGTTCTTTGAACTTCCATTATAAGTGACTCGATCGCAATTCGTTTCAATTCTAAGCATGTACGGCACAGTACTGAGCAACATGGCAGAGAAATGAACAAGTTTCCAAACCTACCCTGTCCTTCGGTGTCAGACAGGTTAAGGCTGATATCCATCACCATGTCCCATCACATATTAATGTCTGCAGAAGTAGAGTGCTCGTGATGTATGAAGGACAGTCCCAAACGGTTGAGGTTGTAGCAAAGAAGGATGTGTACAGTCTGAATGTGTGCGGAGATGGGTGGCCCAGTCACCAGTGGGGAAATCAGTTGACCCTGAGCAAATGTTGACACTACCAGTGGTTTATGATGCTGCAGTCAGTTGAACGCGAACAGAACGATTTCAAGCTGCGGAGAAAGGTCTAGGAATGACGGTTACCGGAGAACACGTCGCACCAATGGACACACACCAGACAGAGGCGACAGAATCACCCCCTGAATCAACAGTTCAACGAGCAACCAAAAATGGAGTAGAACAAATGAGAGAGGCGACAGCTGCAAATGACAGGCGACAGGATGTGGATGATCCGATGCCGCCGGAGCCGAGCAAGCACTCAGATAATGCCGTGTGCAGACCGCGGCACTCATCACGAAAATACAAAAACAACGGATAGCTCCCCCAAACGTGGATCAAGAAGCGATAGAAATGCGTGAAAGAGTGCAGAGGATCACCCGCACCCTGGGAGGACCATTGGACGGCCACCGAGACGGAATATGCCAGATACTTCAACAGGCAGCTATCTCTGAAACGGCTGAGAAAAGGAACCCATCCAACAGAAAGATGTGGACGGGACTCAAGAAACGACAATGGTGCAGCGCGGCACAACGGCTGGATGGCGTCGAGATGCCCCAGGAAATCTGTCAGCTGGCAGATGATGTGAAATGTGATCTATAGGGTGAAGGCATGAATAAATAAATGACTGTAGGTGTCAGAACAGGGGAGGTGCACGGAGTCAAGGGTCATAAGGATATGGCAATGACCAGCCGTGTGGGAAAACTTAAGCAGCACTCACAGGTTAAGGGCAGGGACACCCTCCCTTCCCTCAAAGAATGATTGCAGCACAGGCATACGAAACAGGGATGGTCAACATCAACAGTATAAGCGACAGCCTGAAGCTTCAGACTGTACGTGATATACAGTAAACCGCCCAGTTAGATGTAGTCTACTGCAAGAGATGACGAACATAGGTCTCCAGAAGATTACTGGATGTACAGCTTTCACTCATCCAGGAACTTAAAAATATCTTGGAACAGCAATACTTACAAGGAAGGAATAATGGTGAAAGAAGTTGAATACCTAGCAACGGGCTGAGATATTACCCTCACCAAACAGAATACACGCTCGGTCAACGTCTACGCACCCTCAAGCTCTGGCGATCGACGAAATTATCGTAGATATAGACCGTTTATTCACCGGCAATTACGACCTCATTATCTTCAGGGGTGGCTCCTGTCCCCGAATGTCCAGACGTCGCATTTCCGCATTTTAACAGTAGCCCGTACCTAGCATCTATAATACGGCACCTAGATTTGAGTGACAGTTGGGAGCACGTTAATGGCAATGAGACAGGATTCACACATGCCACGACCCACTCAGCCAGGCGACTTGACCGCATTTACGTGACGCCAGCAGTAAGTCACAAAATTTATAGACAGAGCTGTGCCGACCGTGTTTTCTAACCATTCAGCGTACATATTTAAAGTAAGTCTCCAAAGACAGATGACGTACCGTGTGAGGAGATACTGGAACCCGAACGTCTCGCACTTCAACGAGGGTGAATGGCATGCAGTATTTGATACGACATGGGTTACCTATGAAAGACAGCATCCTCAATATGCCTTGGCGCTAGGTTGGTGGTTAAATTGTGCAAAACGGGCGATCAGGAAGGCCGTCAAGAGCTGAAGAGGAAATGGCGCATCCGCACAGTGAAATTCTTTTTCCAGGTCCTCCGTGACTTATTCCGGCCAGACTCGTCGGTTGTCGCCAACCACCGGGAAATACAACGGGCAAAGGCACGTTTACGGCGATAACACACAAAAAAATTAGAAGGGTGCCGGATAAGAGCGAGACTTCGAGACGGTGTCCAACGCGAACAGTCTCCTATATATCAGTTGATTAAGACGCGAATAGGTAGCCGCAGCTTGACTGACACATCGCCATCTAAAACATTCTCAATGTTATTCTTTCATCACATGGCTTTATATAAAAGAAAGAGCCAAGTCGACCTCTCGGGAATTGTACAGTGTCCAGAAATAGTTAACACTTGCTTTCTTGATGCCTCAGCTTGTATGCACGGAAATTCTTAGCGTAACAGAACCTGTTTACCAAAATATCGCCGAATCCAGTCTTCCTCACGGACATAACGTGACAGCCTTCC
This sequence comes from Schistocerca gregaria, assembly GCF_023897955.1. Taxonomy (NCBI): domain Eukaryota; kingdom Metazoa; phylum Arthropoda; class Insecta; order Orthoptera; family Acrididae; genus Schistocerca; species Schistocerca gregaria. Next base: position 470,465,317 of record NC_064931.1, read on the forward strand.
TGCTCTCAACATATGCAAATGTTCTCACCGCTCCTATATCCCACCAAAATCAATCGAGCATTCGCATTGGCTCTTATCGAATTTACCAGTTGAATTACTAACGCCGTCGGTATCGAAGAATCATCCACCTTCTCTTTCTTTCTGGGGCTTTCTGTCGTTATTTTGCAAAGATTGCTAAATTGCACAGACAGTTCCCTCAATCTGTACACCCCCAACCTGTTCTCTCTTTTTACAGACGCTACACTCAGTGATAATTAACTATTTTACACAGATCACCATTTTGCAACGACAACTAAACATGGGAAATTTGTCTACAAGTCATCAAACACATACAATACTAGCATACTAGCAAGAATATTGGAGCATCAAACCGATCTACAGACATCTCCAGACTCGGCGCTTACGAGAACACCCGTATTTTCGCCATAATATTATGCAATTTTCGCCGTACATCTCGATATCAAGCACACAGCAGTAGCCTCCCGATCGCTAACGCTTCATAATGCGCAAGATAAAGACTGTAAATTATTTCTCCACAAACACCAAACTTTAGCGAGGTGCAGTGTGCTGTAAACCATTGACTAACTGGAAACAAGTAGAGTAAACTGATATTTACACTCTCAAATACCGAAGTCGGTGATCTAACAGATTCCAGATGATCAATATTATTTATAAACCAACTAGGATCTTTCCCACGTCTAGAGAACAGCCAAACGTGTGTCCAACACACCACGACCAGTATTCCCTAAAGTAAATAAAGGCACCAAATGTGCAGAAGCAGTCGACCGAACAATTTACATGGGAGGGAATAATGCTCCACCGCAAACGCACCATCTCCTCAAAGTTACACTTGATCACGAAAGCGGCCCAGCACATACTTAGTTCGCTATTCGGTCGCCTAGAAGATGGCAAAGTTAACTGTCATACATTCCTACACTCCAACAGGCCTCTGCATTCGGAAGATCGCTACCATTAACGTGGGAACGCGAATCAGTACCAATACAGACTTTGCATACACGAACAAATTCTAGAAAACCCCTCACGTATGTCTTCTATCATTATACTTACAATTAAATATAACGATCTAGGTCTCAACTGAACGGTATTCGGCAATGAGCGAAGTATCGGAAATACACTCTGTTGACTGCTGTGGCTTTGGAAATACCTGTACCTTCCTTACCACTAGACATACTCTTCCCTTCGCTGTCACAGTACTCCAAGTCAAATCCATACCCTCCCTACAACAGCACACAGACATTTCCTTTACACAAACAGATATACTTTATAAGCCTAATGCTCAAATGCGAACATATCACACACGCAGTGCTAATACTAACTACAATATTACCTCCTCAATAACTAGATGCATAGGATACCAAATAATACTGACAAAAATCAACAATGTGCGTGCATGCCTCTTACGTTCTTCCTGCGAGTCATACCACCGTGTCATAGACGTAATCGAGCACATGTTAAAGAGTCCCGATCCCAACAACTACTTCTTGTTACTCTCACAAGCGGTCATCGTTCTGCAGGTGCACCCAAGTATCGATGTTAAAACCTATAACCGCTTTATGAATCGAGGTACGACATTATCTCTGAATGAGGTGGTGTTTTCCGGACAAATACCGTGACGGTGATCGTAGAAATGTGTGTATTAAGAGCCAATGATGCAACCCCGCGATTAACTCAATGAACTTTGAAAGTCATTCGGCTAAGGAACGTCGTATGTAAGCGCTATTTGCAACTCCATCACACCGTACGTAAGTGCATAATTCATTAGTTTTTGCAACGCATTCTGTCTCGAGACCATATCAGACGTTCCGCGATATATCCGTTGAGTTATAGGCGATGACAGACAATAGTAGTAGATGACGGGCTGATTGAGGTCCTAAGAAGAAAAATATACACTAACTTCTCAGATCTCTAGCCTTACGCTATATGTTAGAAATTAGGTCCATTCAAACACGTACTTGCATAGGCTCACACACACAAGTCAATCATATTTCACGCACTCTCATATCTCTAAACGAGTCACCTTCCTCGAATCTGTCTGCAACAGTAAAATTACAATCTCCTTTTAATCACATCCTACACATCCTCCAGTCGCACCCATTTCTACAGCTTTCCACAAGTGCTAGTTCCAATTTAAGTCGGAGAAAGACGTATCCAACACAGCATGAAACCCGCGTAGAGACAGTTCGAGTTGAGGTACTGCAACTGGACCGTGTTTTGAGCATTTGGTGGAAATGAGCGCAGTGTGGTGCGTACCCAAACTAGATACAAGTACTACAGATCCCCAACATGCTGTCTTCGTTATTCTATAATCACCCCAACATAGAAAAATCACGAACTATAAAAGCTCATCCTATTTACAAGTCACCTAGATGTCGATGCGGGTGCAGTGACGTATAGCTACGGTGAGCCTCCAATGCGAAGAAGACATTTCACAGTACTTCCCCAGAATAGCGCAGCGGCAGCCACCCCAGCATTCCTAACGGTTCAACAAGTCCGACACATCAAACCGCAGCTGCCTACGTTGAGATGATCATATTAAGTATACCAACACCACATAGACCACTTTAAACTTTCATCACCTATACCGTAAGAGAATTATCGTATGAGACGATCCCTCTGCTCCTGTTTCTAACACTGTTTTCTGACACACTTTTGTACATTGCCAAAGATTTCGTTGTCTCCCATGACTTCGAGGTCTGTGTCAGATTCTAAACTGACATTAAGATGCTCTGATCCACGACCTCTCACAGAAAACTAGACATCACACGATGTATATCACATTGTTATGGCAGATAGCATAACGCTGAACGATTTTTAAATAAAACACACTTACAGCATAAGGAAACTAGAAGAGTTTGGCAGCGTTGTGGAGAGTTTCCAAACTACCGCCCGAAAGTGATTCATGACCTCTACATTTAAATTCACATGTCACACTGATGGAATAGATGGTAGCTCAGCGTTGCATTTCGAGTTATTCGTAATTTTGCGCTCATATACGCGATCGCTGTTGAGCTGCTAGCAACCCATAGGAGTTGTCATCCATCCACAAAACTTCTTCCCCGACTCAAAAAAGCTATATCAGTCAATCTTTATGTGGCAACCAATGTGCGGATGTGATGGAAAAGACACTGTCGATGTACTGTAATATTAAGCAACAGACTTGATAGTGCGAAGAATTTTACACTAAGTTCAGCACCGGCCAATGATGTGACAGTATGTTTCCCCAATTTCAGTATCACAGCTAAACCATGCCCTCTCCATGTTGCGAGTATCATTGCGATCATTGATAGATGACTGAGCATTATGTCCATTAACTCTTAATTCTCGAACACATAAATCATCAAAGTATACGAGACAGCACTCCACATGTTTCTACCATCTTGAGCATAGTGTTTAATTTACGATCTATCTCTCAGCGTATAGGAGTCACAGAGCACTCTCCCCGTCTTAGGGTGAAAGACCAACCTCACACATTCATTGACCAATCCACCCTGCAGCACCGTTAGTGCACTAGATTTCTCTTGTTGAGGAGCTTAGCACTCCTTATCGATTTATAGTAACAGATTTCAAAGTGCCGTAATGTGATAGCATACAGTTAAGAAGAACTAAAAAAGACTTATTTTTATACGCGATGGAGTTCGAGACGAATAGAGTTGGACACATTTTTACTTAAATCAACGAAGCTATCAACTCTAAATTATTGTTCTACACTCTTCGATCTGTACCTGGAGGGTATTGGTAAGATAGAGAACATAAAGACACAAACTCCTAAGACTACAACGGTCTGCACTTAAAAACGGGGTAATTAGATCAAATACCTTTCCGGCCTATCAGACATACATCCTTCTTCACAGTTTCTCAATGCTGAACCATCTTATCGAATGGTAAAATATTTGCTTTGCATGATACGAACGCAATATAGCTTTGCGGAGACATATAGTGTCCACTGTTCACATCCGATCACAGTTCAGAAATTATACTATGCCTGCATAAGGCCTACGTAAAATGATAGTGGCGGGGGATACATCCTACAAGGAAACAGATAAACTCATAGCAGCAGCGTCCGACATGTGAAAATTACAAGTCATTCCGTCACTAACTCTGTAAACAGCACATCACTCGGGCAAATGTGTACACAGGGATTGCAGCGCATCACAAGCTCTTATCGCTAAGTTAGTTATGACCCTGAAGTTTCGATTTTACACCCAAGATTTGACAGGGGCGATCACATAAATCAAAGCTCCTTTAGAGAAGTGTGTCAAGTTTCTTCACACATGAGATGGAAGCCCTTTGATGACCGACAGGTTTCCCGTTAACGATCACAAGTAGACACCACTTTAAAACACATACGGAACATGTAGCTGTATACTAGTAGAACGCAGGCTATGTCACCTGACCAATGCATCCAGAATCACTGGTACCTCAATAGACATAGCGCAGCCCCAATGGGAAAATACTGACTGCCTCTCTTATTCCCTTCGTTTCGATGTCCAAGTTTTCCATGATTCCTCCTATTGCTGCATACTTGGTCCCACATACATATTGTTCGGCGCGAACCAGAAGATAGCAAAGTACTTGCTCAATTTCACCGCATTAGGCTCTATATTCGGTCAATATGTACCTATTCATCGTCACTTTTCGCAATTCTATCGACTTAAGGTCAGATCTATATATGTGATCATGGCACAACATGTCGTTCTGTGTTTTAAAATTGATTGTAAATGTAGCACAGCTGCCACCACCTAGCCCAAATGCATTGATCGGGACGTGTAATATAGCACTGCACTCGACTGTATCCAGTCACATCCACGTTCAGAGAGCGTTTGCTCTGCTTTCTGTATGTCTGTGTAAATGCACGCCTCGTGGACACTTTCCAGGGCCCGCAGTAGACCAGAGTTAGCGTTCGACTGTGGATCCACCGCATGTTGTATCCGGATCGGTGTTGAGATGCAGATCCACAATACGCGGCGTCCCAGAAAGAAAGAAAAGGTGGATGGTGCTTCGATATCGACGGCGTTAGTAATTTGACTGGTAAATTCGATAAGAGCCAATGAGAATGTTCGATTGATTGTGGTGAGATATAGGAGAGGTGAGAACATTTGCATATGTTGAGAGCAGGAAGGCTATCACGTTATGTCCGGGAGGAAGACTGGATTCAGCGATATTTTGGTAAACAGGTTCTGTTACGGTAAGAATTTCTGTGCATACAAGCTGAGGCATCAAGAAAGCAAGCGTTGAGTATTTCTGGGACACTATGCAATTCCCAAGAGGTCGACTTGGCTCTTATTTTTTTATAAAGCCATGTGATGTAAGAATAACATTGAGAATGTCTTAGATGGCGATGTGTCAGTCAGGCTGGGGCGAGTACGTGCGGTTGAACGTGTGTGTCAACATGCTCTGTGCTATTCTGCCTTCAATGGTAAAGACAAGTGGCACCTGGAGATGCCTAAAATATGAGACTGGCATGAACGCACTTTGGAATGCTATGACAGTATAACGGTGACTGTATAGAGGCATCTAACTTTCACCAGTGTTCGGTGGTGGTGGTGGCTGGTGGGTGCGACGGAGCGTGCGGGACCCGAGCTGCGGCTGCTTCACTTCACCGGTGTTGTGGCATGTGCTGACCACCTTCGCTCGCGTCATCATTGGCGTCGAGGTGAACACGTATTTGGATAGGAGTTTCACGGGTGTGGAGTATGAATGTGGCTGTCGCCACCTCAAGTTTGTGGAAGCCGAGCAGGGACCTGTGCAGGATTTGACAGCTGACGAGCATGTGACTTCGCAGGGGACAAGATGTGGTGAGGGGTGCTTGTGCGCTTTTGTTGTGTTATTTTGTGACCGGTCCTGTAGGCTGTGCCATGAGTTATTTGGACAGTTTACGAGCACTGAGTGTGTTTGCATATATGTGTACTGAATTATTTAGGAGCAGTTTGCTATTGTGTACTGAAATTAGGAGCTGTTTGCACGTCTGTGCAACATGACCCCAGGCATATCTGGGTGGGTGTTTTGTGATAGTGTGATGAATATACTACACGCCTAAATAAAATGTTCGAAAATAAATAGAGTGCAGTCAGTCGTTACTCTCCCCAGCAGCCCAGAGCAGGCTGAGTCGCTTTGCCACCATTTTCCCTACTCATCTTGGTTTACATCATGATAAGGACGACAGCGTTCTCTGCTGGTGGTACTGAGTACTAGACTTCGTGGAGGACACAATGTTTGCCGCCATCAGGGAGAACTTGCGTCATCAGCTGGTCTCACAAAGGCGTCCTCTGGTGGCGAAGAACTGTACTAAGACAGTTGGGGTCTGCACTTAATGGTGAACCCACTAGGTGGCGCCATCTTCGATGATGGTACTTGCGTCATCACCTGACGTCACTACAGCGTCTTCTAAGTCAGTTGGGCTATGGACTCAGTGGAAAATACACTTGGTGGTGCTGCCTCTAATTCTTTACATAAAGAGTGGTGTCTGATTTACACTACTAGCCATTAAAATTGCTACACCAAGAAAAAATGCAGATGATAAACGGGTATTCATTGGACAGATATGATATACTAGAACTGACATGTGATTTGAGTGCATTGAGCCTGAGAAATCAGTACCCAGAACAACCACCTCTGGCTGCAATAACGGTATTGATACCTCTGGGAGCCGCGCGGTATTAGTCGAGCGGTCCAAGGCGCTGCAGTCATGGGCTGTGCGGCTAGTCCTGGCGGGGTTTCGAGTCCTCCCTTGGGCATGGGTGTGTGTATTTGTCCTTAGGATAATTTAGGTTAAGTCGTGCGTAAGCTTAAGGACTGATGACCTTAGCAGTTAACTCCCATAAGATTTCACAAACATTTGAACCCCTGGGCATTGAGTCAAACAGAGCTTGGACGGCATTTACAGGTACAGCTGCCCATGCAGCTTCAACATGATACCACAGTTCATCAAGAGTAGTGACTGGCGTATTGTGACGAGCCAGTTGCTCGGCCACCATTAACCAGACGTTTTTAATTGGTGAGAGATCTGGAGAATGTGTTCGCCAGGGCAGCAATTGATCATTTTCTGTATTCAGAAAGGCCCGTACAGGACCTGCAACATGCCGTCGTGCATTATCCTGCTGAAATGTAGGGTTTCACAGGGATCAAATGAAGGGTAGAGCCACCTGTCGTAACACATCTGAAATGTAATATCCACTGTTCAAAGTGGCGTCAATGCAAACAAGAGGTGACCGAGACATGTAACGAATGGCACCCTATACCATCACGCTGGGTGATACGTCATTATGGCGATGACGAATACACGCTTTCAATATGCGTTCACCGCGATGACGCCATACACGGATGTGACCATCATGATACTGTAAACAGAACCTGGATTCATCCGAAAAAATGACGTTTCGCCATTCGTGCACCCAGGTTCGTCGTTGAGTACACCATCGCAGGTGCTCCTGTCTGTGATGCAGCGTCAATTGTAACCGCAGCCATGGTCTCCGAGCTGATAGTCCATGCTGCTGCAAACGTCGTCGAACTGTTCGTGCAGATGGTTGTTGTCTTGCAAACGTCCCCATCTGTTGACTCAGGGATCGAGCTGAGGCTGCACGATCCGTTACAGCCATGAGGATAAGATGCCTGTCATCTCCACTGCCAGTGATACGAGGTCATTGGGATCCAGCACGGCGTTCCGTATTACCCTCCTGAACCCAGCGATTCCATATTATGCTAACAGTCATTGGATCTCGACCAATGCGAGCAGCAATGTCGCGCTACGATAAACCGCAATCGCGATAGGGTACAATCTGACCTTTATCAAAGTCGGAAACGTGAAGGTACGGATTTCTCCTCCTCATACGAGGCATCACAACAACGTTTCACCAGGCAAAACCGGTCAACTGCTGTTTGTGTATGAGAAATCGGTTGGAAACTTTCCTCATGTCAGCACGTTGTAGGTGTCGCCCCCGGCGCCAACCTTGTGTGAATGCTCTGAAAAGCTTATCATTTGCATAACACAGCATCTTCTTCCTGTTGGTTAAAGTTCGCGTCTGTAACACGTCATCTTCGTGGTGCAGCCATTTTAATGGCCAGTAGTGTAATAAGTATACTATGAGGAAAACACTGACGAAGATAAACACTTAAACTGCCTCTCTGTAATTGTGTGTAATTCGAGAGCTAGAGCCTGACAGTCGGTGGTGCTGCACACTTTGTTTCACTAACGCGTGGATGCGTGTTTTACTGAAAACAAATACAGCTCCTGATTGAAGGTACGAGACATGGCTGTACTATAGAACAACATTTCTGCCCTCTAGCGCTCTAGTTGCTTGAGATCTTGCATAACGTTCAGTAAGGCGCTCTTGAAACAAAAATTTTATATTTGTTGATAGTTGTAGGACCAACGTGAGCAGCAATGTCGTGACAATATAGATCGCAGTATTTATAGGCTACGAGCCTGCTGCTGTCGAATTTGACACATGGTGATAGACGTTCCACCTTCTAGCACGAGACGTACTACGATCTTCTCACAAATAACACTCAGTTGCAATTTCTTAATGAGAAATCTGCTGCATAATCTTCTTTATGCGCAAAATGTAGATGGCGTTACTACTACCGTCTTTTTGCCGTTGTGCCGAAATTGTAATCGGGTGTATCCAGACATCTACACTGTCCAGTCACATTAACTTGGCCACCTGTCAAAAGCATGAATAATCACCTTTCGTAGCGGGAGATGATCCGGAAGACAGCCACTGAGGTTCTGGAAGGTACCGACAGGGATGAGGAGCCATCCCCACTCCAGTGCAGTGGCCAGCTACGTTAGGTTTCTCGGTTGACGATCCATGGCTCGAATGGCAGGATCGGGGTGGTCCCACAGATTCTAGATTCGGTCTAAATCAGGGGAGTTAGGTGGCCAGTTGAGTACGGCAAACTCATCCTGTTCCGCTTCAAACCACGTACGTAGGCTGTGAGCTGTGTGATACGTTGCATTGTCCTGCTGGTTGATGCCATTATGCCGAGGAAAAACAAACACATGGTCCTGGAGGGTAGATGCATACTTGGGCTGATCCAGTGTGCCTTCCAGAATGACGAGATAACTCAAGGAATGCCACGAAAACGTACCCCATACCATAATATATGCAGGGTGTTTGCTTGCAGGCGTTTCACGTTGTACACTCTAACGGTCATCTGTCTGATGGAGCATAAAACGTGGCTCATCTGAAAAGACCATCTGTCGCCTCAATGGACGTCCGGTTGCGGAAAATTCCAGCCTTCATCGCCAGTGAATAGCAGTCAGCATTGGTGCATGAACCAGGCCCATATGCAGAAAAGTTCGCTGAATGTTCAAAATGGTTCAAATGGCTCTAAGCACTATGGGACTTAACATCTGAGGTCATCGCTCCTCTAGACATAGAACTACTTATACCTAACTAACGTAAGGACATCACACACATCCATGCCCGAGGCAGGATTCGAACTTGCGACCATAGCAGCAGCGCGGTTCCGGACTGAAGCGCCTAGAACCTGTCGGCCACAGCAGCCGGCGCTGAGAGTTGGTTGAAGATACAACGTTGGTAGCCCCTTTGTTCATCAGGGCAGTCAGTTGCACAACTGCACGTCTATTCGCCCGTACACATCTCCACAACCGTCGTTCTCCCCTGACATCTATGGCCAATGTTGCACTGCAGTTGCCTTGACGCTGATTTTGGATGGTGCCATTTGCCACGCACCACGGCAGCAGGCAAAAAATTTACAAACTTAGCCGTTTCGGTAACGCTTACACCCTTGGCCGGAATACCAATGATCATACCCGTTTGGACGTCGGATAAGTCGCATCTTTTCCGCATTGCAACGACGACTGCTGTGTTTGCCGTGTCCCCATCCCTCCCTCTCGCTCCCCCCGCCACCGACATGTTTCACATATCCTCCACTGCTAATTATGCCATCTACAGTCTGTGAGTGGTTGACGTCGAATATAAGCGGTTGTCACATTAATGTGACTGAACTGTGTGGTACACTTTGTCAGTTTGACGTTTGTAGCATGCTACCTTCATGATGTTGCATTTTTAATGCCTAAAAAGTGTAGGTGCCGGAGCCAAGGCTATTGTATTAATAATAAAATGCTACATCATTGTTAATGAACAAGGTACGTTCAGTTTAACGCCCTAACTCATAACCATGAAGGGGTTGCTTCTGTTTGAAAAGGCACAGGACTTCTCTGTTTAATACACTGCTCTGCAAATCTCAAAACGAGATACATAAAGTAATATAACATAACGTATTAACAAATCTGTGGAAATGAATGAAATTGCTGGAGAATATTGCCAGAGGGCCCCCAACTGTGCATGTAATGTTAAGTCAGCGCCAAATGGGACTGACCCCGCAACACGAGGCAGTTCAGTAGACGGGAAAAGACAGTGAGCGTCAATCAGCGAGTATTTGCGGTGCACTGTGATGGTGTTTTTCGTTACAGCATGCCCAAGGGTAACAACTGGCCAGCCGGAGTGGCCGTGCGGTTCTAGGCGCTACAGTCTGGAACAGCGGGACCGCTACGGTCGCAGGTTCGAATCCTGCCTCGGGCATGGCTGTGCGCGATGTTCTTAGGTTCGTTAGGTTTAAGTAGTTCTAAGTTCTAGGGGACTGATGACCTCAAAAGTTGAGTCGCATAGTGCTCAGAGCCATTTGAAGCATTTTTGGTAACAATTCGATGACTTCACACGGGGAAGAATAATCGAGGAACTGGAAGTAGGACAAAGTGTGACGGGCGTACCCCGGTAGTTTGGCATTGCTCACAGTATTATTTCACGTGCATGGATAGCGTTCCAAACCACAAATACTGCTGCCCCGAAGAGAGGGTCTGGTTGAACACGGTGAACTACAGCAGCAGATGACAGCTACATTTTGTAACAGGCAAGAAGGGACCAGCGTCAAAAAGCGGGCCCAATTGCAATCACATTTAACTGGACTGCAGGGCACGCAATCTCAGGCTCCAGAGTGGTACCGCGACAGGATGTGGGTGGTCTCTCTGAACGACGAACAATATATTGTTTTGTCGACTCCCGCACATCGGCGGCACCGTCTGCGATTGGATCAAGGAGGAGGGGGGTCTCGTGCTTGTTCTGGGATGAGAATAGATTCAGTCTGAGAAGTGATTCTGGCGTACCATCATATGGCGACAGGTGGGAACAGGTAATGCGCGCATAAACATTGTCGAATATGATCGTTTTGGTGGTCCAGGTATTATAGTGTGGGTAGGCATATTGTATCACAGGCGTACTGGCCTCCAAATCTTAGGATACAGTACAGTCACCAGCCAACATTATTGTGACTCTTTGCTCCTTCCCCATGAGCGTGCGTCTCTTGCGGGATGCATTCGTCCCTGACTTAATTTTCATGGGTGACAATCCGCTACCGCTCCGAACAGCGCAGGTGGAGGAGATCTTGGAAAAAGAGGATATTCTACGAATGGACTGGCCGGCCCATTGCCCCTATTAAAATCCCATCGAGCCTGTATAGAAAGCATTGGGGAACACTTATTGCAGCACGTCCACATGAACCAATGACCATTCAGTAGTTGTCAACCGCGTTGGTGAAGGAATGCAAGGCTCTACTACAAATTTGTACCACCTTGTGGCTAACAAGGGAACACGTTGCAGAGAATGTTTGCCGTCCATGGTTATTACATACCCTATAAAAAATTATCTCCCGTTTTTGGTAATGTCCGGGGGACCATCACAAATCGCGGTGATTTCAGTTTTATGATCGTCTTTGAATAAATCACACACCCTATTAAGAACCATGTCCTGATTTTGGTAATCTCCCAGGGACCGTCATAAACCGCAGTGACCTCAGTGTTATTATCGTCTTTGAATGAAAGCGTTATTTCTGTTCATCTGATTGTGTTTTTTCTGTTTTCTTCTGTACTATACTGCAGAAGTTCTTTCTATGTATGGTCCAAGTTCTTTCGAGTCATGTTGCGTGGTAGTGATACATCACGCGAAAGTTACTTTCGTTCTTAACTTTTGCATACATTTGTATTAGGATTTCGATTCGGTCAGTGTAATTTTTTTTCAATCTGGAAACTGGGTTCTGCATCAAAATGCATTAAAATTATTTTGTTACCACACATGGTTATGCATCGCACGCTAGTAAAAGTCATTGGTGATCATGTATCTGTCATGTCAGCAGTTTTGTAAGTGTAATTCCCCTTTCTATTAACTCATTGTGAAAGACGCAGCATTTATTGAAACATTCTGGAATAAACGGAGGGATCACAGGAAGAGAAGATCATTGAATTATCTTGCAGGCTCTGAATGGGCTGTCATTATGGCTTTCAGACATTCAGATAGCATTGGGATACGAGGACAAACACTCGCAACCACGTGCAATATTGGCACACGTCTCCATGACAAGGGACTATGTTCACACGTTGACTTGTCTGCCAAAAAATCCCACCAAAGGTTGAAAGACAGGTGCTGGCGCGTAATATTCAACGGTGTATGCCAGTGATATCTAGACTCGGGATTACTAATGATCCATCTGTAGAGGCACCTTCAGCGGCAAGCGACGGTGGTCATGGTCGAGTGTCATATTGCTGAAGATCTGATGGTGTGGTGCAGAATGGTCTACTTCTGTCACTCAACGCAAAGTTCCAGAAAGACTATGCAAGACTTTATACAGTGATGCTATCAAATGACCATCTGTATGTCACCGACATTACCTCATTACTTGCGCCATCCCTCGATCTTTACGTATGGGAAATGTACTGACTGAATTTGGACGGGCACTACCGGACATCCCCCACCGACTAACCACGAGGAATTCTTTCTGGGAAATAAACTGCGTAGGATGCATTATCGTTATCACAGACTCACATAGGAAAATCTGATGCATCAAATTCGCGTAAAATCCCAAGCTTTCGATGACTGCCTCCATCATCTTCATCCTTCGTGAAACTGCGGTCCTTCCACTCGTATCCCGAAAAAACAGCTTCTGATTTGCTGGTTTTCGTCACAGAGATGGTGTACACTTAGGTGACGCACACTGTGTCCATATATTATGTTTGCTTTGTCCTGTATCGCTTGCAGCGCCACCGCTTACATCAGGCAGTAAACTATGAGATGTCTTCCTCTGTGCTCTTTCTTTATCAAGTACACGCTTCCATGCAGTGGTGAGTGCATAGCTAGTGTCTCTATTAATTTTGTTCTCAAATAGTGTAATATCAGCTGCTTCCCTGATCACAAAGTCACAATAGTTCACAAATAGTTCGATGCCTGCGCAAGCATTGTTGCTTGTTCACACAAAACATAACGTGCAGAATGAAATTTTCACTCTTCAGTTGAGTGTGGGCTGATATGAATCTTCCTGGTAGATTAAAACTGTGGGCCAGACCGACACTCGAACTCGGGATCTTTGCGTTTTGCGTGTAATTGCTCTACCAACTGAGCTACCCAAGCACGACCGACGAGACCTCTCCTCAGAGACGTGCTTCCGCCCGTACCTCGTCTCCTATCTTCCGAACTTCGCAGAAGCTCAGGAGAGCACGCAGGGACATCTCTATAGTTTTCCGCCTGATGCAAGCAGTAGCGCTACAAGCGACACTGGACAGCAAGTGCAAAGAACACAGAGGGTGCCAACTCAGCATGCGCCATCCCATGCCTTAATACAGGATATCAGATGCCGTTTTATGGGCATAAAAGTGGGAGCGTCGTCGGTTTCACGTCATTCTAGTTGGAGCTTAAGACACTTTTGTGGTGAAAGCTTGCGTCACGATTTCGACGTTCAACAGCGTTTCTCGGCGTGAACATGTATTTGCTGCTGAAATGAATCAATTTTGCCGTGTCACTTGTAGGCCGCAGTAGCGACATCAGATATCCCTGAATAGCTGGGATTGTTAGTCGTTAGGAGTAGAGCAAATACTGGCCAGGTCCCCAGCCCCGGCTGCACAAGCCTGTGTCAGTCAGGCCAGGTAAGAAATTGACAGAGCGGACGACGAAGCGCCACTGCTATTGATAGCAACAATAATGAAGTGATCGCATGAAATTGTTGGCCGGGAGGTTCCATTCGGGTTCGGCCGCCAAGTACAAGTCTTATTTCAGTGGACGCCACGTTGGGTGACTTGCATGTCGATGATGAGGATGAAAAGATGGTGAGGACAACAAAACACCCAGTCCATGAGAGGAGAAAATCTCCAACCCAGCCGGGAATCGACCCCAGGTTCGCTGCATGGGAGGCAAGCACGTTACCACTCAGCTAAGCAGGTGGACATAGCACCAATCATCGTGTTCAAGGCTGAAAACAAACACCACGAAAACGCTGACCTGCCAGTCGCTGTGAAATTGGCAAGGATAGGGACACCACAAAGAAGAAAATAGACTTTGCATACCACGCTTCACGGCACAAGTCGCCTTTCACGTCGGAACACAACTTCACAAACGCTACATAAGGTCAACCAGAGTCTAATTTGTGGCAACATCGTCATAGTCCGGCGCATCGTCTTAGGAGGACAGCGATCAGAGAGCGAGCAATCGTATGTCAACTCGCTGGCTATGTCAGCACAAGACGTTTTGGCAGGGGAACACCACCTGCAAGAAACCACGACCACCTGCTCGATTGTTCCAGTGAGCCAGCATACTTCAGCAGCCCACAAGCCCTATGCAACGAATATGTCCAACTCGGCAACCAACAGGAAGCCGGCTAGGTCCCGACAAAGCAGTGTCGCATCAAGTGTGGAAGAACGTCACCGCAAGGCAGGTCAGTCCAACCAGGCAATCACAGCAGATAAAGTCAAGATACAGCCAATAGTTATATATCACACCACCAACTAAACTGGTGTCCAAAATCAAAGCAACTAAATGCTATGTCACCAACTCTTGTCTAATTCACGATATTATCATACAAACTGTCAACAGATATCCAAACGATCTGTTCTGCATGGAAGAGGACAGTGTGGTCAATGGACGACTACGCCAGTGATTACGTGAGGGCTTTTATCAAACTGGCTAGTGTTTGCTGGGTAGTCTCACATCCACAATGGAAGTGTACATAGTCACAGACGATGCAATATGGCGCAGAGAAGACGCCTGCCAGGCTCTGCAGTGGAGGCCCATAGGAAGAATGGAAGCAGAACAGTCGCGAAACCGATGTGGTCCGATTGCTTAATGTGAATCGTTCTGTTTTTTCTCGGATATGGCCACAGTTTATAGAGACTGGAACCATTTCCCAAAGACCAGGAGAGGACCGACCAACGTGTGACATCAGAAAAACAGGACCATTATTTGGTTGTAAAGGCACAACAGTACCACCGTAGTACTGCATGACAACTGGAATCCGACCACTCAGCATCTACTGTACGTGTTGTTTCGAGGCAAACGGTGCACAGAAGGCTTCAGCAGAGTGGTCTTCATTGACAGAGATCTGCTATATGTGCACCTCTGATGTTTCTTCACAGAAAGGAACGTCTAGAGTGGAGTCGTCAACATGCCACCTTTACGGTTGAACAGTGCGCAAGTGTCCTTGTCACAGATGAGCACTGATATTGTCTGGAGAGTGGTTCTCGACGTATTCACATCTAGAAGAAACGTGGAACACAGTTTTGGTATCCGCCAGAGGCTCGAGGCCTCCCTCGGGCATGGGTGTGTATGTTGTCCTTAGAATAAGTTATTTTAATTAGAGTGTGAGTCTAGCGACCGATCACCTCAGCAGTTTGGTCCCTTAAGAATTCACACACATTTGAACATTTTATAAAAGACTTCCTCCATAAAAAGAACCCCTTTAGTCACCCAGCAAGGGAAGCTATCCAGCCTGAAACTTATTACAATGGATACTATAATGTGACAGCGTGCCATTTAGTGAAAGCCAGGCATAGTCAGGCGCAACAATAGAGAAAGTGGACGCTTATGCCATCTGTGGGCAAGAATCGAAGGCAAAGTGGAAGTGCTTCCACTAGGTGGCAGCTGAATTAAAGAACGCTATGCAGGAGACAGTGTCTGGCTTGTGCTGCACTCTGACAGTGAAATAACAAAAGAATGAAACTAAATAATATTGTTACATGTCGTAAAAATATAATTGTAATATCACTTAAATATATGAAAATGACTGTAATTGAATATTGTAATGCTATGGTATGTTTAATTGTAAATAGAGAACTTGGCGTAATGTAAAATAATGATGGGGGGGGGGGGGGGGGGAATTCCCTGAGAATGAGAACAGTGCACAGATTGGCGTGGAATATTAGCGGTAGTAGTAAGTTGGCGTAGCTCTGAGGGAGAACAACTGTTAAGTGGCGTAAAAGTGACTGCCAGTGTGTGCTACGGTAGCAGCAGATATGGACTTCGTTTATCATATGACTGCAAGCTAAATGGACACTAAGGCTTGTAAGACGCGGTATTTCAACGGAGATGGGCAGTGAGCGGCAAAATAGTACGGTTTCCCGCTCTGAGGTACATGGCACTGCATGGTGCAATGCTGCGTCAATTGCGACGAGTTGCTTGTGCCAACGGGGAGGTTTGAAGGGACCAATAGCCGCATCCAACGGCGTATTGTGATCTCAATAACTAATGAGGTCCATTGGTAAGCTCACTTCAGTACCAACGAACTAGAAGTTATCTACAGGAGTATTATTATCAACAGTGGTGGTTATACCGACGCCATTACCAGTACATTTATATTCTGTGAATCAGTTTGTGTAATAGTCCAACCAAGTTCTTTACAGTGTGTAAACTTTGGAGGCAATAATAATTTTGTGGTTTAAATTGCATTCCCCGAGTGTAATCAATTATTTAAAGGAAATAGTTCATTTTTACCCCATATCCAGTGATTCCTATGTGCTGCAACATCAGTGAAAAGTTATGGTGTGTGAGTATCGGCGTAGCTATATTACAAGAGAAAATAGTCGGAATTAACGCCGAAATTGCCAGCTCGATGTGGTGGCTTTTCAGTACATTGCCATAGTCAAAAATTACTCAGTTCCGTCCGAGCAACGTGATTCTCAATTAGTGCTTACAGTAACTATATTGACAACCAGATTTATATTGTTCTTTAATTAAGCATTCCAGGAAATTGCTGCCACCACAGTACACATTGTGCCTTCAGCACAATGCAAGCTCAATAGCATTAAATTCAGTCATTACAATTTGTATAGTTTACATTAACCTAAAACAAGTTCAAGTGTTTATCATGTGTGTTTATGTATTGTGAAACGATTTCAGGCTGTGGTAGTGTCTTAAATCAATAATGTCCTCCTGCTAGGCAATATCAAACATACATAATTAAGTGCTCCCTGTTCAGTCACTTCAAAGTGCTACTAATAATCGAATATAGACGTAGAATTAAGTTAGTTACGCCATTATCATTATTTATTCCAAAAATTCCGTGTAGTAGTTGGATCACCATACGGTGTCTATTCAAACCTATTACACGCCAGAGCTGCTTTCCGGAAGTCCGATGCCGCATGGTCTAATAATAATACAGTATATTCGGGAAGTGGAACCGCAGTACACCACAGTGATCGATGTAATGAGTGGCTGATCGGACGTCGCATCTGGTCGCCCAACAACGACAGCCCTTGCAACGAATGAGGGCACTGAAATAGACATCAGTACTTATTGGGCATATGCCAGCATTCATGACGGACTTGCTAAGATAATGGGACTGACTTCTGCCTGCTCTACCACTCATGTGAAAGCAGAAGAAATGGAATATGAGATTATCAGACCGAAAAGGCCAGCTACTGAAGAGTAGCAGCACAGCGCCAGGCAGAAATCAGCTGTCACCTTCGCCACAAGCAAGAATGTCTCCAAGAAAGGCATCAAGTCTCTTCGTCCATCAATTTAGGGTGAAGAAGCTATTAAGCAACCTCACAGGTCATGCAGCACTATAAAGCTCATGACAGCAGATCCTGCAACAACCAATAGTACCTTTGCACCATCAGTTCACTGCGTAAAATGTGGGTAAGACCACATCAGCAACGACTGCACTCTACACAAGGAGGACAGTAACACCTTCCGCATCAATTGTAATAAAGCTGGTTATGTCGCCAACTATAGAGGATGCAAGGCATTCAATGAATCATTATGACGCTCAAGAGCTCCTTATCCCCCACAGCTACAGGAAGACAGACCATGGCCTTGAATCCTTGAATCGGAAACTTCAACCCACATCTGGCTGGTCGCTGAACTACCAGTTTTCTCTCAACATAGATTGGCTAGTGGTTCTCAACAACTCAGGAATTTATCAGGTTGTTATGCACACAGTCACGAAACCGCTAATGGAATCCAAGCTATTGGCGACAAAACTATCACTTCCTGCCATCAAGATCTGTCGGAATTGCAGAGTATGGTGCACCAAACTATGGGTACAGTGCTCAGCATCGTAAATAAATTGCAACAGATAATCGCATCTGCAGTACTGAAATGGTTCCAAAGCCTACACTGATAATGCAGTCAAGTGCTTCACGAAGATTGAAACACGAGATCTGAGTGTATGGTTATGGAACGCAAAACACAGCAGGCAGAGTTGTTTCCGGTACTGAAGCTCTCATCGTCGTCATATGGAGGCAAGCATTGAAGCTTGGACATTCATCGAAAGCTTAGGATCTTATAGGAATTTGATACGGCAAATTTACTGAGAATATTATATGTAGGATTTTGTTAACACAGCAACACAAACAGCTGCATTTGGAGTGATGCCGTGACTAAGAAGCATGGAATTCTGATAAATGATGTATTGTGTTCAGTTACGAATCAGTTATTTTCACTACTCAAAATGATCACTGCCTATGATTATGGGGCCACCTGGTGAGAGCTCCCATTCTTCCAGTATTTAGGAGAGGCGCAGCGGTGTTACTCCTGGCTTCATGGTGAGGGGAGCCATTGGGTATGACATCAGGTCATGACTGGTAGTGACTGAGGGCACTCTGATGACGCATCAGTGCATCATATACATCCTGCATTATTATGTGTTACTTGCCATGAAACGGTATCATAGTGCCATTTTTCAACAGAAAAATGCTCATCCACAAACGGCACATTTGTCTATGAACTGTCAGCGTGAAGCTGGAGTACTACCATGAATAACAAGATTCCATTATCTGTTCCCAATAGACCATGTGTGGGACTAGCTCGCACTTTAACTCCATCTCACAGGTAGACAAATTCCAGTGTGTGTACAGAGAGCTGTGTTTTTCTATATTTTGTAAACAATTAGCTTCCCACTTTTTCAGTCCTATTGTTTTACATTCGAGGCTAATATTTCTATTGTATTTAAGCGACTTTTTAAAATGCCTATGCTAACAATTACATATTTTTATTCGTTTGTAGCCTACTTGAGTGTCTGAATGAATGTGTTTCGTGGTTTGACAAAGTGAGCTACACTATCCGATCAAAAGTATCCACACATTAATATGGAATGTGTTCACCCTTCGACTTTATGACGGCTTGAACTCTGCTGGGGACACTTTCAGTGAGATGTCTAAATAACTGTGAAGGAATGACAGTTTATTCTTCCTCAAGACATGAAACCAGACGAGGCAGTGATGTACGACACTGGAGCCCAATGCGAAGTCGACGTTCTAACTCATCCCAAAGGTGTTCTATTGGTTTTAGGTCGACATTCTGTGCGGGTAAGGCCATTTCAGGAATATTATTGTCTATTGCCTATTATTGTCACACATGCTGCTTTATGGCAGTGTGAATTGTTATGCTGTCACAAACAATCATCGTCTCCGAACTGTCCCTTCACTGTACGAAGTAAACATTGCTGTAAAATGTGCCCAGTCATTCCACATTTAGCATTTTCTTAAGCGTAATAAAGGGACTACATCCTAAACACATAGAATGCCTCCATACTGTAACACCACCTCCTCTGTGCTTTACTGTTGGCACTAAATAAAATGGTAATTAACGATCTCCAGGCATTCGCCAAATCCAGACCCATCCATCAGATAGGGCATAGCGTGACTCATCACTCCACATCATTTGTATCCCGTTATTCACTGTCCAGTGGAGTCACCTTTACACCACCTCACGAGTCACTTAGCACCGACCATACGGAGATTACTAGGAGCTGCTCGATTTTTGTACCCCATTGTTTTTACCTCCCTAGGACAAGTCACTATGGTACCTGGACTGCTGGTAGCACTCTGGAAGTCACGAGGGAGTTCTTCCACTGATTTCAGGCGATTTTTACAACCAACCCCTGCAGTACTCTATGGTCTATGCCCATCAGTTCATGAGATGTACCTGGTCTTCGTTTAACTCACATCACCAACAGTCGCCTTGGGAAGCTTTCCTGTCCATGGTAGATTTAATACTCAGGAGATATCCAATAACTTGTCCACATTGGAAGTCACTAAGCTCTCCTGGCTTATCCAGTTTGCTGTTAGTGCTTCTCTACTGACAACACATTACTTCCTGTCTCGTTTTATGCTGTCTTTTCCGCCTCTCACAACATTTAGTAATCAATTATGTGTTACATAGGGTGTCTGCATACTTTTAATCAGTTAGTGTGTATTTTCACCACAACATTTGACTCATTGCTTGACATTTTTTATCTCTAACCTTTTAGTAGATTCGAGATGTTGAGGCCATTAATCACCATTATTATTATTCATTGTTGAAACTGAGCTAGTTCTCCCATGTCTAATGCTCTCTTTGTCGATGGGGCAATAGAACCTAACAAACAAAAAGACAACGAACCTTCCTTGTATTTATTTGGCCATATGTCTTTTGCAAAAATTGCAACAAGAAGCCCATCAGATTCACATTACCGTGAACTACAGCAATGCAGGAGAAAACGCTGGTAGTGGCAACCAGTATAAGGGCAGCAAGGGCTGCGACGGCAGCAGCCAACGGCAACGGACCGGCAGCAGCCAAAGCGGCGGCGATGTGAGAAACTCGCCACAGGGTGAGGCAGCGCTGGCAGGGCATCTGGTACCGTGTCACAGTCAACGTACAAACATATTACTGCTGCACTGAAATTCCTGGGGAAAGCTAGGGAAGCATATTACACATCCACTGCTGGGAAGTCCGGCAATTAGGTAAGGTGTGCGAAGAGAAGTAAAGAGGACACAACACGACAGACACGAGTGGAAACTACTAAGTGACCACAGTAGAAAGAATCACTGCAGATTATCATGCACTACAATGGCTAGCAAAGAAGCATCAGAATAAGAATGTCAAGCATGATTATATCACAGATGGAATATGATCACTAGCTGAAGAAATTTTGGCATTACTGTCTGACACATTAGGTGCACATAGAAACATCAGTTCTAGATACAGCAAGATAAATAGAAAGTTGTGGCATTAGAAAGAGTGTTCAACCAAAGCAGTGGATATCAAAGATGAATTCAGCACACGTACAGGGCAAGCAATTACAACCACTTTCAAGAAACCGCCTAGGCCGGACAGAGATTTCTATACATTGGGCATTATATGGTTTTCTCTTGTAAGAAAAGAAAAGGTGAGTGAAAAATGGTGGTATCTTGTTACTTAGTCTTCGATTTGATAAAAAAAAGTTGGGTTGAAAGGAAGCAAGATTAGGATTTAACGTCTCATGAACGTCGAGGTTATTAGGGATGGAGCACATGCACAGATTGTGGAAAGATAGAGAAGAAAATCAGATGTATCTTTTGACTATTTGTCTTAAGCGATTTGGGGAAACCATAGAAAACAAAAATCTGGAAGGCCAGGCGGTGATCTGAGCCACCATCCTCCTGAATTTATCACTGCATAAGCGGCTTCAGAACGTACAGCTGCACTACCAAATGCATTTAATTGTGGCATTATATGTTCTGAAACTTACTGTTAGTATTGTTGTATGGTACCAGTAGTAATATCTTCATAGTTATGAAATATTAACACAGCATCTACAGTTATCTTACTATGTAAGTCTCCATTCTTTATGTGTTTATGCTGAATATGCAAGACAACATGCAGTCTTATGTTATTACCAGTTAATAAATTTTAAATGAATTAAATATGATGTATGAATATTGCTTTTTAAAGGCAGAAGTCTTCCAGCTTTTAGTTTAACACAGTAATTTATTGTTGCAGATTGCTATATCTGTATGAGAGTGTACAGAATCATGCTGAGACCATGCTGTTATTATAGGGACTGATTTCATAGTACTCATTTTCAAATATCTGACTGACAACTGTGCACTTTATCACAAAGAAATAGATGCAGAGCTTGTCAAAAGTAAATGTAAT
This sequence comes from Schistocerca gregaria, assembly GCF_023897955.1. Classification (NCBI taxonomy): domain Eukaryota; kingdom Metazoa; phylum Arthropoda; class Insecta; order Orthoptera; family Acrididae; genus Schistocerca; species Schistocerca gregaria. The sequence continues at coordinate 470,487,513 of NC_064931.1, forward strand.
AAGTATGATTGGCTGTGCAACATTTGCATGAGGTGTCCAGCACTTGCAGTAAATCATTGTGCAGCATGTTAGAATGAGGCAATAGGATTACTCAATCATCAGCCACTGAACTTGCAATAAATAGTGATAGTGAGATGAAAGAATTTTTGGGCACACGTAAAAGACATTCCAGCAGAATCCAGCTGAATTATTTTCATCTTATAGAGATTTATGGGAAAAAAGAGCAAGAAATAATGTGCATGGCAACTGCAAGGCTCATAACCTTTCTCAGACAGTGATTGTACATTATGAAATGTCAGTCCATTCACCCACTATCCATTTCTTGAGCAAGAATAGTTTGAAGAACCTAGTATAGGCTTCCATCATTTTGAGAGTGACCCAAATCTATCATAATGCCTTATGATTAAATACTTGTGGGAATTCATAGAGTCGCACATTCAGTATCTGAAATACTCCCTACTTGCATATTAAAAGCAAAGCGGGGCATGGTTGGTTGTATCACATGTCCAGTATTGACATCTTGTCACATTACTACCATATCAGATCTTTTATAACAACAACTGTGAATGATCCACAAGGTATTAGATAACTGGCCAGAAATCAGTGATCAGACAGCTTGCATCATGCTTTAAGACACTAACATAGAAACAATCCAGGTACTGATACAGGCTGTTGCTAACAATTATTATGAACACAATATGAGGGCAAGTGCCTGATGCATGTGCTTATAAAGAGGATGACTCTGGTAGGTAGTACATTCGATGCTGTAACATGTACACAAGTCATGTGGCCCACAGCAGGTGGCCTCTGTATTACCATTGGGGAAAGGATACTCTTCCAACATGGGCATCAGGTTGGCTGTTGAAATATCCATGCCCTTCTTGGCAGATGCTGCAGGCAGTGATGGTAGCAATGTATGGAGATTGCAGGCTGGAACCAGTGAATAGGGGCAGAAGTGGCAGGACCATGGGCGCAAGCAGTGGGTGTCCCCAATGAAGTACTGTAGGAGGACCAGTGACAAGGGTGCTAGTAGCATCTTGATGTGGTGAAACAGCACCAACAGAGAAGGCACCAGCCACTTGGTCAGGGGTTTCAGTAATGACAAAGTTTAAGGGCCTGAAGGCACCAGCCCAGCTGGTTGTCGAATTGCCATTCGCAGGAGGGTCCAGCAGCAGCTGCAAGGGGTTTGAAACCCAAACAAAAGGCAGAAGAAGGTGACATCCACAGGGAGGGCAGACCCGCCCCCACAGCAGGGATGCCCTGTGAGGCCACGACAGGCAGTGAGGGAGGAGGTGGAAGCATAAACAGGGCAGTGAACCCACAGCCCTTGGTATGACACAAGGATGCAGGTGTTTATAGTGGCACACCAACAATCCTTCACTGGTGACCCCAATGCAGAGGTGGTTGCCTTAGCAGCTAGAGGACCATAGCCAGAACCCACTTCAGTCAATGACCGAATCACCAAGCTCAGACCATGGACCCAGGAGCAAACCAAAACAAGGGCCACAGAGACAGGTGTTGGTAGAGCAGCATGAGAAGATGGAGGATGCTTTACTATGGCCATGGAGCATCTCGGTCAGACTCCTATCCCCCACTGCCATACACATGTAGGAACTCAAGAAGACATTCAAGGAATAGTCCATTAAGGAGTCTGTGAAGTACCTCTCCATTTGAACCTTGAAAGTGCAGCTAAGATGTTCTACCTCACCATTAGATTGGGAGTGAAAAGGAGGAACATTCACGTGGCAAATGCCTTGATGGGTGCAAAAATTGTGGAAGGCCTGAGACACAAACTGTGGTCCTTTATCTGTCACAGCTTATAAAGCTATCCTTCAATAGAAAAAAATTTTGGAGACACCCTTAATTATAGCCACAGCTGATGTTTGAGAAGATAACATATGGAAATTTAGAGAATGCATTAACAACCAGCAACAAAGAAGAATTTAAGAAGGTCCATGAAATCAACATGGACATGGAGGATGTGTAGCCTGTGGTGCCACCTGTTTGACAGCACACTGGGAGAAAATATACAATGTCACCATTAATGCTGGCCTGAAATGTGTATGACTGGCCAATAACTTTGTGCATCAGATATCCTGATATCCCTGATGTAGAAGCTGAAACAATCCCACCAAAGGGCAACCACAATCACAACCTTAGGCAGCAGACCATCTGTAGCTATCAGAACAACGCCATCAAATGTGGGAAGGTGGTGACACAGGGCAAAATAGTTATGCAAAGGATCAGAAGCTCTGCCCAGAGGCCTGTCTTGCAAACCATGCAGAAAAACATGAACAACTTGATTTAAAACCTGGTCAGCAACTATGATCCAGCCTGTAATAGGAAACCCTACTAGAGTACATTGTGGTTCAACAAATAAATGAAAACAAAGGAATTCATCATGATCAAAGGTAGGATCTGGCCACAGCAGAAGCCAGAACAGCACATTGGTGTTGGGATGTTGTGTAGCAGACCAAAAATTGGAGATGATATTCTGCTTTTGCAGACAATGAAGCATAAGAATTAAACAATGAAACCAAGAGCTTGTGGTCAGTAATGTGGTGGAACTGAGACCTATACAAGGGCACATGAAACTTATTTAGGAAGTAGAAAATAGAAAGCACTTCTTTTTCAACTTGGGAATAGTGCTGGGAGTGGAGTTGAGAATTTTTTATGTGTAAGCTATTGGACATTTGGAACCATCATACTGATGTGTGAAAGCCCAAGTCCATGCTGAGAGGCATCCGTAGCCAAGAATAAATGGTGGCCAAATAAACGAAAACAAAGGAGTTCATCATGACCAAAGTCATGGAAAGTACAAAAACAAGGAGCAGAATATAATTTACATTTCAAAAGCATTAATGGGCACTCACAGACTGGTGTTCGCTGCAAGGAAACAGCCTTGTGGAACAACAAATGGAGGGTATGGACCAACATGGCTACACCTGGAATAAATTTGTGATAATAGGGAATTTTACCTAAATTCTTGGAATTCTCTGACATTTGTAGGGTGAGGCAGAGCTGGGACCATGGCAAGATGATGATATAATGGCTTAACACCATTACAAGGAAGCCCAAACACCAATACAAAATGTATGACTTGTCAAGGCTACATTCCAATTCTGCAGAATATAAGACATAAACAAGGTGCTTAATTTATGGAAATGCTCCACCCTGATGATGATGATGATGATGATGATGGTGCCACTGAGTTAGTTGATGTACCGCAGAATGGACATTGTCAGTTGTTCCAAAAAATGCTGAAAAATCATTTGGGTACCAGTCACTCTGAATGGGAACAACCTGATTTGGAAGAACCTGAAGGATGTGTTAATCACAAGAAGCCATTTAGAAACATCATCCAATGGAACAAGTAAATAGTCTTCAGATGAATCAGTTTTGGAGGAAACCTGTACCCCAATGAGTTAGGCCAATAACTTGCCCAGACAGGGCAAAGGTTAGGTGTCAGTGGTATACCATACATTAACTGAAACTTTAAAGTTGTTGCAGAGGTGAACCTGTATGACCTCCAATGATGTCAGCATGTCCAATTCTCATTTCATTTGATCACACAAAGCCATTGCAATATGATGCACATGGGAAAAGTGTGACTCTGCCATAGGTTTCAGGGTTATGTGGAACACAAAATTAGTGGCACAATCTAACCCACCCAAGAAATGGGCAAGAACACAGAACACAGAGACTCTAACTGCTGGTAAACGACCTGATCTGAAACAAGATGCACATTATCCAGAACAGAAAAACCAGAAATGTTGAAAGCATGTAGACTAAAAAGGTTTGTGGTGCTAGCATAATCCACTACTAAAACCATCAATGAATAAACCACAGATTTATACACAGTGGGGGGCCGTAAATTGCCCCAAAATTGTAGTATGCTGCTTGTTCCAGTTCATCAAACTGTGTCACTGGAGACAATTCTGAAGAACCCAAATCCACATACAAGGTGTGTTCCATACGTAATACGACCAATTTTTTTCTGATGCAACGGTACACCACAGTGTGTTGTAACTGGCTGGGCTAAGTGGAAGGGAGTGTTAGCTTCAAAATGCTCTTCGTCTCATTCAGCTGCAAACTGCCAGAGAATTAGGACTTGTGTTTCTGTCAACCCCATTTTGAGTTTATGTAACATGGCACAATGGATCATTCTGTAGAGCAATGGTTTGCTCTCAAATTTTGCACTAAACTCGGGAAGTCTGCCACCCAAACGTTTCCATTATTTCAGCATGCCTTTGGGAATGATTGCTTGTCCAAATAACAAGTTTTCTGATGGCACAAGTCGTTCATTAGGAGCCAAAAGGAGATCACCGATGAACCTCGCAGTGGACAGCCATCAACCGCACGAATCGACAAAAATGTGTGCACGATTGTTTGACTCTGACAGACAACTGAGCCTTCAATTGATAGCACAAACTCTAAACTTGTCAAAAACAACCGTTTTCTGCATTGTGACTGAAGATACGAACATGAGAAAGGTGTCTGCCAAACTTGTCCCAAAAGTGCTGACCGACGAACACAAGCATATACGAGCGCTTCGGTGCCTATAAATGTTGGAAATGTGTGAAAATGATCCTCATTATTTAAACTCAGTTATCACTGGTGATGAGTCATGGATTTTTGAGTATGACCCTGAGACAAAAAGGCAGAGTTCAGAGTGGCACATCCCATCGTCCCCCCGTCCCAAGAACGCATGCATGAGCAAGTCCAGAATCAAACCCATGCTCATTGTCTTCTTTGACGTCAGAGTCATTGTCCACCACAAATTTGTACCTACTGGGACTACAGTGAACTCAGCTTTCTACTTGGATGTGCTCAAAAGACTGTAAAGGAGGGTCTGGCACTGCCGAAGCGACATCAAGGACACGTGGGAAGTTCAACATGACAACGCGCTGTGTCACAGCGCCTTCATTGTCAACAACTTCCTGGCCAGGACCAGACCCTATTGGTTCCCTAGCCTCCCTACAGTCCTGACCTGGCTCCCATTGACGTTTTTTTTTGTTTCCTAGGTTAAAAGGAGTCATGAAAGGAAAACCTTGGGACACGATTGAAAGAATCCAGGTGAATGTTACATCAGCTCTAAAGGACATTCCGGAAAAGGCATTCCAGGATGCCTTCCAGGCATGGAAACACCACCTCCAGAGGTGTATCGATGCACGAGGGTGCTATTTTGAAAATTTTTTATTATTTGTACGAATATAGTCAATAAATGATTTTTTATGAATTTGGGCGCATTACTTATGGAACGCACCTTGTAAGTTTCGGAGTTCAGTCAAGTCAAGGCTGCATCCATGTCCACTTGTAAACTTAGTACTTTGACCATTACTTGCTCTTTGATAAACAGTTTTTTAAGGTTTTAAGCAGTGGAGACACACAAAGAATATCGATGTCCATGTCCACTGTAGGGGGCTGGGAACAGCACACAGATGCTATATGTCCTTTTCTTTTCTCCTACAGTTGTTGCAATTCACTCAGTGCTTAAGGTATGTGGCCTTGTCATATTGCATGAAACAGCGTGGACAAGATAAGAGTGCGGAGCACTGTTGTTGCTGTGATTGTTGTTTTGCATGTCACTGTCCAGTATGGTGTGAAGTCCGCATGTGTTTGGCTGCCATGTCATCCTCCTTCCTACAACTGAACAACATCTGATGACCAGGAAAATGAGTCACCATGGCAATGTCACACCAAGCAACAATCTGATCACCAGCGGCACAAGTTACCATGAAAGACTGAGCAATATCAAACACTTCACCCAAAGATGAACTCTTGCACTGTAGTGTGTGTTGACATCATCTCATTGTCAGGAGACAACCGAATGGTGGCATCATGGACAACAGAATCAGTATAGGAACCATCATAAGCATCAGTAACAAACTGAAATTTTGAGGGTGTGGAGTTTGGCTGTCCAAACTCAGATGGACTGGTGGGGCTGTTTATGGCCACGATAAAACTCTACACATGCTGCAATGACATCCATGCATTTACAGTGAAAATTTGACAACAACTTCCACATTTCATCCAATGAAAGTTGCACTGGTTCCTAGATTAGGGATAACTGGCACAACAACTGGTAGATACCAGGATAAATCCAAGAAAGGACCAAAGCCTTACACATGTTTCCATCAACAGCACCGGAAGGGAGGAAGAGTTGCTGAAGCTGCATCTCTTAAGCCTCCAGGTTTCTGACCACACCATCATAAGGAGGAAAGGATGGCATGTACGTAGACAGCATGGAAGACTGGATTGTCAATGTGACTGACAAGTTCATGATAGCAGCCATAAGATCCTGCTGCTACTTGAGGAAAGACTGAAGCACTGTCTCCACAGTCAGAAGAACCAAAGGAGCAACCAAATAGACTGGGAAGTGAACATCACACTTGTCACCAATTTTATTATACTCTAAGACACAGACATAGAAACAATTAAGGGACTGATACAAGCAGTTGCTCACAGTAAGTATGAACACAATATGAGGGCAAAAGCCTGCTGCACCATGCTTATAAAGAAGAGGACTCCACTAGATGGCACAACGGATGTCACACCAAGTGCACAAGTCATGTGGCACACAACAAGAAGCCACTGGTGGCTGGCCTGCACGTATTCATGGAATAATCTAAGTGTAGTGTACTCATGGCCTGGTGTCATGACACATATCCGCGTATTGTATACAGGGTTATAGCACAGCTTACAACTACAAATGCATAAATCACAATATATGAGTGTCTGTCATTTACAGATTAGAGCCTATTCGCAATGTTTATATCTTTTGGCAATTTACTTTGCATTTGTAAAAATGTTATATGTAAATTTCCAAAAACACAATTTCAATTCTGTGAAAGGAACATCAAGCATGAATAGTCATTAATATCCTTGAATACTCTTAGTATGCACTACTTATTAAATGTTTTCTCAACTTAAAGGATAGCTTGAACATCACAGTGCTTCAATAAGTGTGGTCCTATTGGAGGTGATATGCCCTAGACTTCTACATCCTTTTGAACTGTCTCACCCAACCAGTTAGAAGTAGATCTGAAGTTAAAGTAGACTCCAAATCATGGTGAAACTTAGCACTTTTACCTATACAAATCTTTGACACTTATGAAAGCCCCTACGACTGCATGGTAATTGAGCTTTCAACCTTTGGATTTGTGTTCTGACCATTACCCGCTTAGCAACCAAAGTGTGCCTTATACATAACACAGTAAGTAAGATGAAGGTGCTATTACTTGCCTCACAGCACTCATTGCATAAATAGTACTGGATAAAAACAATAAAAAATCATCCTCTTTGGGAATTCGGTTGCTACTACTGGATTACTGTGACATCCCCTCCTAACATTGGTTGTATTTTGTATCAGCACTAAGGCATACACAAAATTTTGATTATGTATTGACAGTTCATTCATACCAAGTTCATTCTGCTAAGTCTGAAGATGCTGAATATATTATCCAACAGCTCCTCAGTAATCACTGGGTTTGGTGAAGGTTAATAGCTCAGGATGCTTCACAGGAAACTATGAATTTACACAGTTCTTAATAGTTTCTTAGAAAATAACTTGTGCCTATTGACTATTGTGAGTAAAGGGAGTTCACTAATACTGTACATTCCACAGAATAAACCTGCTCCTGGGAGCAAATAAGAAGAAAAAGACAATGTCAGTATGAAGCACATATTTGCTTACTGTTTCAGAGACATGGAAATTATAGTGAAAACACTTTAAAATAGCTGAATAAAAATTTTACAACAGTGTAAACAAGTATATTTGACATCCAAGATTTATCACACTTCTATTCTTTGTGCCACTGATAAAGCATTAAAATTTTTTGAATAAATGGAATTCATTAAGAGTTTAAATATAATATTAATTGCAGAAAGGATCAGGTACCTTCCAACAAATAACCGGCTTCATGAGAGGAAGAACTATTCAAGATAAATAGGAGTACTCTTGCCAACAACATCCTGACTGAAATATGTATCATCAAACTAATCTCGTCACTTGCAATAACCATTTGAGTTACTAAAGGAAATTCATACAATTGTTAATTCATTCTCATTCATAAACTATTTGTGTTAAGATTTAATGTTTTGTCATGACAGAAGCTGTACTCTCCACTACCAGAGAAATCAGTTGTAAGGAGTCTTACTGCAGAAATTATACAAGAATTGGCCTGTAATGGTTTAATGAAATTGTAGAAAGTGCCACAATAGGAAACTCCAGACTGGAATATCAATAATGTGAGGAAAAGATAGTTGCTACTTACTGTAAAGATGACACGCTGAGTTACAATCACAATGGAAATACCCTTACACATTAGCGTTCGGCCATAGCCTTCTTCAGAAAAGGAAACACACACACACACATTCAATTACACAAGCAAGCACACCTAACACACACACATGACCTCCATCAGCAGCAGCTCAGACATGTGTGTTTCCTTTTCGGAAGAAGGTTTTGGCTGAAAGATAATTTGTAAGTGTCTTTTCATTGTGCTTGTCTGCAACTCAAGGTGTCATCTATATGGTGAGTAGCAGTCTATATTTTTCTTATATTGTTGAAAAAAAGCTAAACTAGACTATACAGGCTACAATCTTCAGACACACATCTCAAACATTAATGACAGACGCTTGGTGCAAAAATAGTAATCAGGGTTTGTAAATAGTATACATGACAGAACGTGTGAAATAGACTTATAGAATACTCTCTAGAAAAGGATGAATTAATAATACTAACAAAAAAGTGGTGTGTATAAAATGTGAAAGACCCAGTCATCGTTATTGAATATTGGATACTTAGTGTATGTGAAAAGGAGGTTGAAATCTGTGATACGAAAAGATACTAGAAACTTGGAGAGAATTCATGAAAATAATTCTCAATTGAAAATATCAGATTAAATTTGAACTGTCCTTGAAAAAGGAGAATAGTGTCTGCAGTAAGTTATTGCATTTTTCTGTGACACATAGGCACCTTGTGAGTGACAGATTACCAGCATGTTAATATAAAAGTGAAGCTTTTTCACCAATGGCACATAAATGACAATTGTGCCTGATTAAAACAATATAAAAGTTAGAGATATCAATAATAAAGTCACAACAGTTATCTTGCCAAGGTTACCTTGACATTTGCTGAACTCTGCATTAAATTACATTGGCAATTTTTTTCCAACCCATTATCAGTTGCAAATGGAAACCACAATAGAAATAAAAAATGTTTTATTTGCAACATTTACCTACAACTTATACCTACTTCTCTATATAGTCACCATTATGACTTAGACATTTGTCATAGCATGGTACCAACTTTCCTATACCCTCATCATAAAAGGTGGCCATCTGTTATTTCCACCCATTCGCTATGCTGCTCCACAACTCACAGTTCATGGCAAAATGGTATCATCATAACCAATTGCTCAAGTGAGCAAGGAAATGAAAATCAGAGGGAGTCAAATTACAGTTCTATAGAAACTACTTCCTAGTGAAAATGCTGCAGGAGTGTCATTGTTGCATCTGCAGTGTGTGACAAATCATTGTCTTCAAGAAGGAAATGCATGACAGTTAAATTATACAGACTGCATGGAATCAGAGGAAACCTCTCAGCAGGCACTTCACACTTGGAATTAGACACTACTGTTCTAAGCATCTTTAACTGCTCACTGTGCACTCAGAACTGAAAAGTGTGATATTACACAATAGACAGGCCTACTGGATACACTATGCATCATGTTTGTGGAAAGCTTCATTGTCTTGCACCTGTGGTTTTAACTTCATGACCAATCAAATCCTTGAAAAAAAAAAAATAGCTCTCATATCTTATGATGCAGGGAGTTCTTGATCTCTTCAGTAATTTTTGATACTGTGTCATCCAAGCCATCAACAAATACTTTATAAAGTAGTGTACTTTGGTTTGATCTACATACTAACAGTTGTTAATTTTTCTGTTGATCTGTTATCGTTTAACTTACATTGGCCAGGATATGTAATGTTGTATTACTGCTATTTTCATTTTTTTTTCAGTTTTACGACATAGAAGACAAGTAGATCAACTATTTTTTTTCAAGCACTACACCCTGTCAGGAGACAATTATGCCAACAATAGTACAATAAATAACAACATATATTAACAGCATGGAATAAACAGAGGTGTTAGTAAGTATGTTACTAAGAATCGATCAACATACTTAATGTCAAGAATAATGTAGCCAGGCAAACAGTAACAGAAGAATATTTAAATGTGTTAAGATAAAAATGAACATCTGATAGATCATGAAGACTTAACTGACATTTTAGAGAAAAATGTAAAAAACAAAAATCTTAAATACTTAAGCAGGCTAACAGTGTATTAGGATAAGGCAGGCATTAATACATTACAATAATTAGGGTGTAGAAGTGTAAGATGTTATTTCAAAACTGTATCAGGACAAACAGTTGCATAGCAGCCACACATAGAAAATACCTACTAAAACTGTATTATGATATATTCATCATTTAACTTTTTGTTATGTTAATCAATCTGTAACAGACAATATTGTTGTGGTACACACACACATCACTGTTGCATGAGAGTGAAATAAAAGACTCTGCCAGAGAGCTCTGTAAAGAAAAAAAAATAATGAATGCACTCAGTTAAACAGATGCTTGTGTAGAAATATTGATTTTTGTTCCCATTCTTAGTCTTATGTTTTAGATATCTAAGTGGAATTCTTTGGCAAAGACATTGTATCCCATGAAATCCTAATCTCAACACTGATAATCAATTGTCTGTATTCCCCTAGTATATTAAACTACATGGCCAGAAAGTGATATAATGTTCCACTACATCAAAGGTTTTGTAGCTGTTTAAAAAGTTGTAAGCAGTGTGCAATACATTAGCAACTAGCAGAAAAGGTGTGAAGTAAACACAAGCATTAAAATTCACTAGTCATTATAACAGTGAGCTCTTAAATGCAGATGTCACCAGGAAACTATAAGAAATTTATCAAAACTTATCATTTGAGATGTGCCTTTAACTGTATCTTTTCTTTTTTGCACTGAACTATAAATAATTCTGTATTGAAACAACACCAAATATAAACCTGTTAGTGTTATGATTGAGTGTACTTCTGGTTCTGTTTCAGTTTATCTGTCTGATCCTTAAGCACTGTATTTTTTAAATTTTCTCATGACCATTCTCATTTCTTCTTGTAAGAAGTATAGCTAACAGACTAACAGACAGTTTCTTTTCACCTAAATCAACTGTAATAGTTTCTGACTGTTCACATTTCTTGGAGAACTTATTTTTATTACAGACTTATGAGTACTTGAAAAAAGTCATGATTATCATCTCAGCAGATGAAGCAGTATTCACGACTTTTTCTAATACTTAAAAGCTGTAGGGAATCACCTTCTGAAAATATATTGGGCCTTGTAAATAATTCCTATGGCCACTAAAATTAGCTCTATGTCATGCCCATAGGACTAGATTCAAATCTTGGGAATTAAAGTAAGATGCTATTTCAAAGCTTTGTTACAAGAAGTTCATCATTATTTGCAACTTGAGAACAGTTGTAAATCTAAATTTATTTCACATTATGTGTCAGAAGACAGGCAGTAAGAGAAATAGTAAGTAAACAGTTTAAATATTGTAGGCAAGTTCTTACAGAATATAAATACTTTAGGATTAAAGGAGACCACTCACAGAAAAGCAGAAGCATTGTGTTGTCAATAAGTGCACAAAAAGACTGAAAATCTGCTAGCTTTGAGAGGTATCCTTTGATGAGCCAGAGTAAAATATCACTGCTTCATAACCCAAGACATTTAGATCCTTTCCTCCACCACCATCTTCTCTGAACTATGAAAATGGAAGTTATCCTTATAACACATCCTCCACTCCAGTAATTGCCCTGGCCTCAATATCAGGCAACCCACTGTCCCCACTCCCTCCACACAGTGTGTGTGTGTGTGTGTGTGTGTGTGTGTGTGTGTGTGTGTTTGTCTTTCTTTTACTGTCACTCATCAAGGGAAAACTCCAAAAGCTAGCTGTATGCCTATCGACAACTCAATGCTTCTGCTTTTTAATGAGTGGTCTCTTTTAATCCTAAAGGTAGCAAATAGTTTACAACAAATGATACAGACTGCAGCTGTAGTCTGGTTATTGGTATTGCTGATCAATACTTCAGAGTTAATTAATTTGATTTCTAGTGATAACCCTATTTTTTTCTTGTAGAAAGGCCTGGAGTCGACTTAATTCAGCCTCATGAGGCCAGCTGCAAAGCTGTAGTAATTAGTTATTGATAACATTATACATAATATGTTTAAGTGCAATCAAGTGAAAAGGCTTTAGCAAGACTGTGAAGCACACAATATCATTGCTCTTAGCACATGATTACTAACTACAATATACAATATCAGTTAAACATGTCAATACCATCTAAACAGCATCATGATGTAATTTTATGTGCTGTTGCACATTTATGAAGTAACATCTTTTGGTCACTGAATATCATTACGAAACTCAACAAAGTTATCATTTCAAGAATATATTACAATTCCACCACAAATTATTTCACCCGTTTCATTACATTGTTAATGTCATCCAGCAGCAATTATGATTCTAGGAGATTTCAAGCTGTATTTTGTATTTAATATGCTTTATAATTTTTTGAGTATCATTTCTCTACACAGTAACAATAAGGATAATGCACAGATGTCCTATGCTGGTACAGTCAAAAGCTTAAAACTTTCAACAGCTAGTGAAACCAACTTGTCTTAGTTATTTGTTTACATATGGTGAATATGGCTGAAGAAGCTTATAGTTTTACTACAGAAAATTAGTTGATTTTGTAAGAGACAGTAGAATAGTCACTTCCAAAGTTGTATAGCTACACATTTTGCCATATTTATGCCAGTTGTATGATACAGGAACCTGCTGCTTATAGGTTTTGCAGTGGTTGATCATGTATACTTCATGACCATAACCAGCAATGACTAAGAAAAATATGTGATCAATCAGCATGCCAAATTGGATATTATGACAGGCACAGACTGTTTCTTAATGATGGTGAGAGGATTTGTGGTGGACCCATATGTCTGTGATGTATGTTTTGTGGTGTGCTATGGTTGAACTGATCTTCTCATATTGGTCTTTCAGTAGAAACCTCTACAGAGCTGTATTAGATGCTATTTTATCACTTCAAATAGTTTGAGGTTATCTAAAATGATACAGCATTCTGTATGACAACCTACCAAAAAATAGCAAAAATGACTATTCTTTATCAAGTAGTTGTTTTTAAAATAAATAGCATGATTACTGGTCCAGAAGCTATAGATTGGTATACAAGTATATAATCTGTTTCAAGGAGAGCATAGTCAACAATATGGTTTTCACTGGTAACAAACCTGTGGGTTACAATACAATTAAAAGCTTGTAAAGAGATATAATTTTGAAGAATGAAACAAACCTTCAAGCTTTACAAAATTTGAACTCCTTGCCCTGTACAATTCTGCTGATATTAGTGAAAACTCATAAAAGTTCTAAGGGAGCACTAAATGCATGCAAAAAATGTTAGGGCAACATAGGCTAAGATGGGACTTGATCTCATATGGTAAAATGTGTGTACTCGCCTGTTTTATAAACTCATAATAAACTCACTTTTGATCCCTTCAATTCTCATAGAAAGTGTGTACTATAGGTGAAGATGTGATGATACATTCACTGGATTTATAAGAAAGTGAACAATAGGTATCAGCCATAACATGGAAAACAGTTTGGGGGGGCTTATACCATTTTAGAGCCTATGTGGTTGGAACTTTCTTTACAGAAAACATTTCTTCAAAAAGAAAAATTTTGTCCCTCTAACTTCCATGGTGCAAAGATTCTATTGAGTATACAAAAGGGTCACTAAAGCCAACTGTCTGTACCCACTATATCATACACTATCACACCTACTGTGACCATTCCAGGGCCAAGTGTCACTCACCAGAAAATGTAACGAATTCCAAATCTTTACATGACAGAGTTCATTTTTTAAATCATTCTGATGTGAAACATACTTGGTGTAAGGTTGTAGAAGCCTTCCAGTAACAAATGTCTCCACACACACAAAAGTTTTTTTTTTTTTTCCCCAAGCAAAACTTGGTTGCATAAGTGGTCTGTATGGTTCCTATACTATACTTACACCAAGGAGCCAAAACATGAAGACCAACTGCTAAATAGTTTTTTAGTCCACCTTTACAGTGCAATACAGCATGATGACAGGTGGTATGTATTTCATAGCTCTTTGGTAGGTTTCTGGGGGTATATGACACCATGTGTCTATAAGGTTCATCTGAAAAGTTCCGAGCCTGAGAGTGACAATGACAGTTTATGCTTTCAAAGAAGATTTATTTTTATCTCCTACAAAGTTCCCATCTACAGCCATGATGGCTTCTTGATTAGATGAAAAGTGCTGACCAGCAAGGAATTTCTTCAGTTTTGAGAATAGGTGGAAGTTTGAGGAAGCCAAATCTGGGGAATAGGGCAGATGTTCCTGTACTTCATAATGTAAATCCCTCAATTTCCCCACTGCCAAGACACTTTTGTGGGCACGTGCTTTTTCGTGATAGAATGCATTTTTTTCTGCTTTGAGCAGTGTTTGTTTTCACAAATACTTGTGTTCAGTTTTGTAAGAAGTTGGGAGTAGTATTCTGTAGTTATGGTTTTATCTTTTTCAAGATACTAAATCAACAAAATTTCTTTCACACCCCAAAACACTGTTGATATTATCTTTCCAGCCAATGGCACCATCCTCACCTTCTTCGGAGCTGAAGAAGTTGCTTCTGTCTACTGTGTAGACTGATGGTGGATTCAGGTGTGTAATGGAAAATCCTAGTTTCATCCACTGTCATGTATTGATGAAAAAATTCACCAAGCTCGTTTCAGAAACTGTTGTGTGATTGTGTTTGTGATCCACAGTGAGCACACATTGCATTCATCTTGCTCAAAGCTTTGTTATGCTCAGTTCCTCATGCAAGATGTGACCAATATATTTGTTCGATATCCCTAGACCATTAGCAATTCCCCTCATCTTTATATGCCAATCTTCCAAAATCATATTATACACTTTATGTTGCACTTTTTGCATATCCAATGTGTTGATCATCTTGGATGCTTTCATGTTGAAACCTGACCATCTATTGCTTTACCGTGGAAACTAAAGGTATAGAGCTGCCATACACATTTACAAGTAACAAATGAATATCAGTCAGTGTTAAACCTTCTTTTAAGAAGAATATAATCACTGCATGACACTCAATCGTTTTCCATTTTCAACACCTCATTCACCACAACTGCTTCAAACAACTGCCTACAGTCAACTGCTGCCTGGAATGATTTCAAGTTTTATGTGGTATCTACTAACATGTGTACCAATATAAGGGGGAAAAGAACACACGGGTAGTGCTGCATTCTCTGTGTGAAGACAATAACTTTTCTGAAACCATCATATGTACAGGTCATGCAATGCTCATAAATTATTGGCCAGTGTTTTGTGGATGCTGAGGTGACACCCAGTAGCATCATGTAAGTGCTCCATTCGGTTCAGATCAGACAAATTTGGTGACCAAGACATGAATGTGAATTCACTATCATGCTCCTCACATCACTGTAATATGATTCTAGCCTTGTGACATACACAATTATCTTGCTGGAAATGCCATTGCCATCAGAGAATACATCAAGCATTGGGAGATGCAGGAGATCTGCTATGATGTTCGCACAGTCCACAGCTGTCATTATGCTTCCAGTTACTATCACAGGTTTTATGGAAGCCTACATGTTTGTCCCAAATAGCATAATTCTGCCCCCACCGGCCTGCATCCCTGGCACTGGACATGTTTCAAGCAGTCATTATGTTTGATGATGATGTATCCTGATATGACCAGTGACCTAGTGTAATGAGAAACATGATTCATCCAAACAGTGAGTACATATCCACTGATCCACAGTCCAATCTTCATAATTCCATCCCAACTGCAATTGTAATTGATGATCTTATTGGGTTAACATGCTCCATGCTTAACAATGTGTGCAAAACAGTGAGCTCTGAAAAATTTGTGCCTGCATCAACACTGTGCTCTGTCATCAGGTCTGCTTTACAACATAGACAAGTATCCAACCTCTTCATTCTGTAATGAGGCATGTACATTTATCACTTTGACATTTATTCATTGTTTCAACTTTCACAAATCATTTTCCATTGATGCTCACAACAGTAGCATGTGAATAGTTTTCTCATTTTCAAGATTCTTATTTTCAGGTGCTGGGCCATAACAATCTGTGCTTTGTCAAAGCCCCTTATGTTAGTGGACTTCCTCATTTGTGGCCCATATCACTGCTACAATGACTCTCCATTCTTCATCTTTGCTCTGTGTTACTTTCCTTACTGCGTCACATGTCCACAACACATTCATTCTTATGGTAGCCAGATGTTACACTCAATTTCAAGACTGAGTATCATCACTAGACAGCCTTTTTGCTCCACCTGCTGGCCATTTCATGATCAATAGTTATTGTCTAAATCGCAAGGTAATGGTAATATGAAAAAATTAGTTTGGCTGAGAAGTAAGAGCAAATATGTTTAGTAGCTGTACTAATATTTCAGTGTTATGCTAACAGTCCATCAGTGCCTTGACACCCACTTCATCAATGGGACCATCAAATATTGGGATCTAGTACCAGATCATGGAATCATTGAGTTCCCTTCAAGATGTCTTTGTGGAGCAAGTGAACAGCAATGTCATGCCATGACCATCAAGTTCCACACTTGTCAGTTATATAGCCACATCTCATTTTTGCAACTCGCAGATATTTAAAATGAAAAGCATAGTGGCACATACTAGACAGTTAACAGGTCAAAATAGTAGGCTACTACACTATTTGTCTGATGGAGTTCTGATATGCATATTCAGTATGAATTTCTCAATATTTTTCTCTTTGAGATATGGATACTTGTTTAGAATAGGGAAAGGGATGCATTTGATTGTAGATATGAGAACAGTCATTGCACTGGCATTCCATCATCAGTGTCAATAAAAATTTTGATGTCCTTGTGAGGTATAGTACTTCAGATAAATATTATTTTGAGCATTAATTGGTCTGCAGTCAGTTGTGTCAGGCACTCTGTCACACCTAGGTTGGTCCACAAAACCACCCAAGATTAATCACATAGAAAATGTCAAGAACTATATGGAACATCAGGTGAAACCTAACAATCAACATCCTCACAATCTGGTAGCTGTAAGGGATCTAATCATTGATGAGTGTCTTCAGCTAGATACAGCATACTTGAAAATAATTGTGGACCTTCATGCTTGCTAAATTGAGGTAATTGTCAAGGCTAAAGGTCGTTGTGTGACTAGAGCCTTCCATGAGGTAGACCATTTGCCGTGTGAAAGCCCTTCGATACGACGCCACTATGGAGACTTGCACATCAATGGGGGTGCAATGATGATGATGATGATGATGATGATGATGATGATGATGATGAGTGGTGAAACTCTCTGACCTAGCCGGGAATTGAACCTGAGCCCTTAGGATTGACATTCTGTCATGCTCACCACTCAGATACTGGTGGTGGACAAGGCTAAAGGTGATATTACATGATATTAGCATGATGTCTCCTGGGAGTGACTAATTTTTTTTGTAGAGTGTGCTTATTGTGGTGTTGTACCTACTTACACAAATAGCTTTACTTCTGTTTTTACTGTTAACATGCTGTTTGCATGTTTGTATGGTTTAGTACATTTCACTTTCTGTTTTTGTCCATTTGTTACCAATGGAAAGTAACTGCTCCACATATGGTATGGTGGATATGATTTTCTACTGTGATTTAGCAAATGAAAGTAAAATAAGGAAGGAAGATTGGAGTTCAATGTCCTCTCAATATCGAGGCCTTAGAGAAGGAGCACCAGCTGAGATTACGAAAGGATGGGGAAGGAAATCAACCACAATCTTTTCATATCAATCTCCCCAGAGTAATTCAGGACAATCATGGAAAACCTAAATCTAGATAGCTGGATAGAGATATGAACTATTTTACTAAGGAATCTGACTCATGTGTTAACCCCTGCATTGCCTCACTTGGTCTAAAGGAACTAGTCTCGCCTCACATGGTCTAATGAAAGTAGTCAATGAGACCATCTCCTCTACACTGAAAGTGCAGAGAACCATCTGATAACTGTTTGGTTGACTTTTCCAGTGTCTTAAGGATACAGTTTATCTAGCATATCAGGAGGTAAATATTGGAAAGCATCTCTCCATCCACACACCTCAGATAGAGGATGGTTTGCTACATTCAGTGAATGGAAATCCTGGAAGCAGTATCCAATGATTAGCAGCAGCAGAAGGTCAGAGTCATCATTCCTTCTGGGTAGAACTTAATGAAGAATTACTGTATCCATACCACCATGGCAAATTGAAGTTCCATTAATGGCCACTGAAAAAGTGTGGTGCAGGTGCACTTTCAAACTTAATATTTTATTTACTGACAAGGTGTGATTCACAAGAGATAATATTATGTATTTTTATACTCCCAATTTAGTTGCAGAAAGAGGGTATCAATAACACCATTTCTCAATCGACAGGTGCACATGTGTTGTTGCTGGTATATCAATAGGACCATACATACTACTGAAGATATTAAATGAAACTCATTACTAAGGATTTTCCATTATCTTATTTCCTACCTTACTAGAGGCTATGACATGTCACAAAAGACTATACATATGGTTCACACATAATGGTGCACCAGAACATATCCAAGAACATCTTATGACCACGTTACAGGAGCACTGGGTCGCTCAAGGAGGCCCCTTACCTTGGACCCCACATTCTGCACACCTCAATCATCTAGACTGTTGGTTATGGAGACTTGAAGAAATTGTTCCATGCCTCTTTAGTCAATAATGTGCAGATATTACAAAACTTTCTCTTCTTTGCATTCAGCAGATACAACAACTACAACAGAGTCAACCTCAATGGTGCATGATCTGTAATTCCATAATGGAGGAAAATGCATTGCCTTGTGTAGAAGTAACATTGAGCAACTCCTATGAACAAGCACCATGAATAGACATCATATTATACCTTACCTATGAACAAGTTTCAGATCTAAGAATGTATGCATTTCTGGACCCAGTTGTACTGTTTGTTTTGTTTTGATAAGTATTAATGGATCTGAAAATATCTAAAAAATTTTAACATCCATATACATGATTCTGTTCTGACATATGCTTCATCGTTTTTTCACTGTGTAGGAATATGAACATTCTATCTGAATAGATCTTAAAATATAGTTTCGTGAATGTGTACATGTGTCACATTAAATTGTCATTTCACTCTCAGTTTATTAAAGTATATCACAATAAATATATCTAGAGAAAAGTGAAATGTCTAGTACCTGTAGTATGCCTTGCAAGGAAACCTCTACGCTGAACTGAAGCATCTGACTTGAAAACCATTAGCATCTCATTGCCTGTTGCCAGCAATGGGTGAGGAGCCTTGGAGCCACAGAAACGTCCTAATGTGTGAGCATCAGGAGAATCACCATCGTACAGGACTACATGATCATATGCACATTCTTGATGTGGTTCCATCTCAAATTCAACAAAAGTCTGAAACAGAATGAATTCACTGTAAACATACAAGACAACAACAGCATGTTGAAATATTTGCATGTTCAGTGCGTATGTGTAGTATACAAGGTGAAGAATTGACTGTAAAGAATACACACAAGATAACAACAACACGTTGAAATACTTTAATGTTTAGTACACAAGGTGAAGAAACAGTATTGATCTATCTCAAAAGGAATCAGAAACATTCAGCTCATGGCAGGATCATGAACAGGAAATGTACTGAAGTTTACGAAAATAATGGACCAAGCACTGGATAGATTTGCACTCAGCAGAACAATTCATGATAAGAAGAACCATTCTTCTTACACGTCTCTATAAAGAAACTTTTAAATGGGAAATGTCTATTGCACAATACATGTAAAATAAAGCTTTGGATAATAGATAGAAATATGTTAATTGAAACACATTTGACTGTCAAAAGGGCAATTCCTGAAACTCTCAATGACTACTGCAGCAAAATCTGACAGAATAATATCTTACAAAATCCAAATAAGTTCTCATCATATGTACATATTATCAATTGCATCAATGTTTGTACCCAACAGTCATTGATGACTCATGAACTCAAATAGAATATAGCAAAGTAAGAGCAGAAATATTCCTTTACAAAGGAAAATCCAGAATTGCTGCTCCAATGTGAGACATTAAACAGTGCAAATGTGAATGGTACAGATATTAGTGACAATGAAGTTGAGATATAGTTGAAGTCATGTAATGTAAACAAAGCTCCAGGCTTGATGGAACCCCATAACAGATTCTATATAGAAATTTCTGTTGAGGCAACTCCTCTTTTACATACACCCTTTGAACAAAAAACTGTACCCAATAATCAAAAGAAAGCACAAGTCACATCAGTCTGAAAGATGGATAGCTCAATTGATCCACAATTTTACTATCCAATGTCTTTGATATTCATCTGTGTAGCAGATGCTTTTGGTAATTGCATAATGAATTTAAATAAAGTTAATTTCTCCACCACATGACAGAGTGACATTAATGTGAAATTTATAGAACAATCAATGTCATAAATATGAGGACAAAATCCAATATAGCACCTAATAACATGTTGCTAATTTTCTGGCTGCATTAGATGTGTTTCTGAATAAGCCTGTTAATCTCCTTTGAGTAGCAGAAGGTATGCACTGAAATATTGTCTCAGAAGATATGTTGAAATCCATTCAACACATGTCATTTTTCTTGGGTTTAATTACTACAAATCCTGCTCACAATTAGTCTAATGATATGTGAAATGTCATTTGAAGAGAAGATACACCCAATTTTCTTTAAAAATATATGTAAATATATAACTACACACAGATTACTTACAGGTGTTTAATTAATTACACACTTCTAGAAGTCCTCTATGGTACACAACGAGAAATCAAGGATAAGCATTTTTAATCAGGATTTGAAAACAAATCTGTTTGTTAGACATCTGATTTCTATGAGGATATTATCAGAATATTCTATAGCTATGTATTTCAATCCTCTTTTCGCTGAATTTAGCTTCAGTAGAGGCCTGTGGAGATTACCTTATTTCACTTGCTAAATAGTTATACTAATCACAAACCTAAACTGATTATGTACTACAAAAATTCTGTAGCTAACGTTATTAGCTGCTGAAACAGATAACAACAAGGTGTACATGAGAGAACCCTACAAATATTTCTAGTTACGTTCTACAGCACAGTCAATATTTTGTGCCTAAGATGAGTTACACAAAATTACCTGGAGGGCATCACTGAATGAAACTGTTTAAAATACTCATATTTTTAATTGCATAACATAGAAGTAAATAAGTCAATACTATCTGCATGTAACACTGGCATTTGTTTTGGTGCAATTACAACTTCATGTGAGAGAGAACATGGAAAAACGTTCTTTATGATGTCACTAAAGATCACAGGCAAATCCACTTACTTAAAAATGTAAAGAAGAGAAAAAATAGAAATTAATGCATTATTTCTGCAAGCTGCACTAATGAGAACAAAAAGAAAATTAATAAACAGATCAAAATCAAAGGAAGGAAAAAGATTACAAGAGCTCACAAAAAATAAAACCCAAAAACCTCTCAGACTAACGGGGACTAGAAGGGAGTGTATGAAAAACTAATAAGAGGAACCAAATCCAGTGACTACCAAAAGGATATTCCAACTTCAAATAATATCCTTAAGACTGTTGGTCACAAATAAATATACACTCCTGGAAATTGAAATAAGAACACCGTGAATTCATTGTCCCAGGAAGGGGAAACTTTATTGACACATTCCTGGGGTCAGATACATCACATGATCACACTGACAGAACCACAGGCACATAGACACAGGCAACAGAGCAGGCACAATGTCGGCACTAGTACAGTGTATATCCACCTTTCGCAGCAATGCAGGCTGCTATTCTCCCATGGAGACGATCGTAGAGATGCTGGATGTAGTCCTGTGGAACGGCTTGCCATGCCATTTCCACCTGGCGCCTCAGTTGGACCAGCGTTCGTGCTGGACGTGCAGACCGCGTGAGACGACGCTTCATCCAGTCCCAAACATGCTCAATGGGGGACAGATCCGGAGATCTTGCTGGCCAGGGAAGTTGACTTACACCTTCTAGAGCACGTTGGGTGGCACGGGATACATGCGGACGTGCATTGTCCTGTTGGAACAGCAAGTTCCCTTGCCGGTCTAGGAATGGTAGAACGATGGGTTCGATGACAGTTTGGATGTACCGTGCACTATTCAGTGTCCCCTCGACGATCACCAGAGGTATACGGCCAGTGTAGGAGATCGCTCCCCACACCATGATGCCGGGTGTTGGCCCTGTGTGCCTCGGTCGTATGCAGTCCTGATTGTGGCGCTCACCTGCACGGCCCCAAACACTCATACGACCATCATTGGCACCAAGTTAGAAGCGACTCTCATCGCTGAAGACGACATGTCTCCATTCGTCCCTCCATTCATGCCTGTCGCGACACCACCGGAGGCAGGCTGCACGATGTTGGGACGTGAGCAGAAGACGGCCTAACGGTGTGCGGGACCGTAGCCCAGCTTCATGGAGACGGTTGCGAATGGTCCTCGCCGATACCCCAGGAGCAACAGTGTCCCTAATTTGCTGGGAAGTGGCGGTGCGGTCCCCTACGGCACTGCGTAGGATCCTACGGTCTTGGCGTGCATCTGTGCGTCGCTGCGGTCCGGTCCCAGGTCGACGGGCACGTGCACCTTCCGCCGACCACTGGCGACAACATCGATGTACTGTGGAGACCTCACGCCCCATGTGTTGAGCAATTCGGCGGTACATCCACCCAGCCTCCCACATGCCCACTATACGCCCTCTCTCAAAGTCTGTCGACTGCACATACGGTTCACGTCCACGCTGTCGCGGCATGCTACCAGTGTTAAAGACTGCGATGGAGCTCCGTATGCCACGGCAAACTGGCTGACACTAACGGCGGTGGTGCTCAAATGCTGCACAGCTAGCGCCATTCGATGGCCAACACCACAGTTCCTGGTGTGTCCGCTGTGCCGTGCGTGTGATCATTGCTTGTACAGCCCTCTCGCAGTGTCCGGAGCAAGTATGGTGGGTCTGACACACCGGTGTCAATGTGTTCTTTTTTCCATTTCCAGGAGTGTAAATACAAAAACTTGAAAGAAATAGAGAGGGAGGATCTGAGGGATTCATCTAAAGTAGGCACTGTATGTTTCCAAATGGGGTTATTGTGAAATGATGGTCAGTCTGCTAAAAGAGGGCTCACCAAAAGTATACAAATATGTATAGCATCTTCAGTATGACAGACTACTTATTCTCCCCTCTTCCTCACAACATTTAGGTCCCTGTCACTTCTGTTTCTTAATTAACTATACTTCCTATTTAACCTTACCCAACCCATCTCGTCCCCCCTCCCCGTCGCATCCTCCTTACCCCCCCCCCCCCCTCCCGCCCTCTCAATGAAGAAATTATTAGTTCAAAAAACTAGGATAGTCCATATACTTTTATATATGACTACTGGCAGTACTAACATTTGGCCCAATGGGAAATACTGGCCAGCAATTCTGTCTCATAGTTTTATAGAGTACCTATTTTATTATATCTTATTGAGTAAATAAGAGTTTTTAAAAGAGATACCCAAATCCCCATACATACTGAGGTTCCAAATAATATAACTGTAAGACTAGTTAAAAGCTTTTTCTCATTTTCTGATGAGCTATCTAACTGTTTTGAAAAGCTCACACACAAAATGACTGAGTGACATGCAACATATTATTCAAATTGTAATCTAGTTAGTACTATACCTGATGTACACAAAACAGTTGAGGTTGTGATAAGACATTTCTAACATGTGAAATGACAGCTATTATATTGTTTACTGTATGAAATACTGACATGTATTGTTTGATATTCAAAAATTTGATACATGGGGAGAAACATTCAGAACAATTGACTTATATGTTATGTTTACAAGATGTGACATGACCATTTTTGTGATACTAACCAATTTTATACGATGACCTGGTGTTGTTGTAAAATGCCAGACACATTCCTTTCTACTAGGATAGTAATCTGGATAATTGGGACTGGAAATTGTTCCTGATGGTACAGTAATTTCAAATTTACAGCCACCTTCTTTACAGTCATGACCATTGTCATGTAGTGTGAATCCATTATGACAAGAACAGGTGTATGAACCAATAGTGTTTCTGCATTCATGTTGACATCCACCATTGTTTGTGGCACACTCATCAATATCTGAGAAACACATTTGTAGAAGAAAGTATAGTTTCACAGCAATACATTATCATTGTAAATGGTGACATAAAACTTGAGACAGAGAATTACTGTGGTTAAATGGCCTATTGAACTTTTACATAATCAAAGAAATGATCTCAAATGAAAAGAGAGTTACATGATAAAGATGATTTTCAAGTTAATATATTAGTATTCAAAGAAAAATACACACTGTTCAACTTCTATTATTTATTTGTCATTCACCTTTTATAATACCAGAACAGTGGAAGGTGTCAAAAGACACTTTTCCATATTATTTCTGTAATTACAAATTCAGTTTTACTATGTTTTCATTGAACTTCTTGATTTTTTACCATTTCTTCTATTTTTTACAATAGTGCACCGTAATTTTCAAATATGATTTCATGGACATTTCCTGAAGTACATATAGAACAGTGAAAGGGTCAGTTGATCTCCATCATAAATAATCTTTAGAATACTGATGTACTGGTGTTCTTGGAATTACAAAGATATGCTCTAAAACAATAAAATAAATTTTAAAAAAATAAACAAAACACGAAGGAATTATCTGAGTAGGGCAGAAAAAGGTAGGTGTCATGTACATGTAGAGACAAACAAATGACTATAATTTTAAAAAGATGATTTATTCCAGAGAAAAATCTTCACAAAATGAGCAAGTAAGTAATGCACTGGACATCTCTGCTCATTATGCAAGCAATTATTCAACTTAGTTGTCCTCCTGCAAGATATCATGCCACATTTGATGCAAATGGTGTGTCAGATCATCAGAATCCCAATCTTGTTGCAGGACCTTGCCTATAAACTCAAAATGTTCTCAAGTGGAGAGATGTATCCAGCAACCTTGCTGGTCAAGGTAGTGTTTGGCAAATGTGAAGATGGGCAATCGAAACTCTCACTATTTGTGGGTAGGCATTATCTTGCTGAGGTGTAACCACAGAGTGGCATGCCATAAGGTATAACAAAACAGGGCATAGAATATTGATGACATACCACTGTGCTGTAAGGGTACTGGAGATGACAACCAAAGCAGTCCTGTTACAAAATAAAATGGCACTTAAGATCATCACTCCTTGTTGTCAGTTCATATGGCAAGTGACAGTCAGATTCATTTCCCTTGGCTGTTCATGTTGTCCCCAGACACATCTGGACCCCGCACTGAAAACAATTCTACTCCAGCAAATGTTATTCTAGGTCAAAGGTGCCCAACACCACTGCAGATGGGCTTGTTAGTCTACAGAGGTGAATGGAAGTTGGTGCAGGAAGCTGTATTAGCTCAGTCCCCTTTCTATGAGCTGCCTTTTTATGGCCCTTGTGGTCACTGAAGGAGCAGTTGCACACCGTGTAATGATGAATATGGTTTCTCTGGATGCATCTCTGATGACTGCTCATTCCTCACAATCTGTCATCTCTCAGGGTCAAATGTTTCCTTCTTGGTGCTATGTTTGGCCATGGTTCACCCATTCCTGCCAATATCATCAAGTAGTGGCATCACTCATATTCAAAAGTTTAGTAATTCGTTGATTACTCCAACCAGTTTCTTTGAGCCCAACTACACACCCTCTTTCAAATGCTGACATCAGCATATATCAATCACTTGCCCAGCTGTGAGCCATAGTTACTGTTCAGTTGAGTAGATGGAATGAAATTTGTAAAGAACTTAGGCCCTGGTATCAACGTGTCCCCTGTTTATTACTCTTGCCAGCTGCATGGTGAAATTGCACTGCAGCACTGCAGCATCACACATTCATACACTGGCTACCAAAGCTTACAGTTACACATCTTCTATCAATAACTGTACGAATGTCAATTTGTGACCAATTTGTACAACTCCTTCGTGGTGCACTTTTTTTTTTTTTTTTTTTTTTTTTTTTTTTTTTTTTTTTTTTTTTTTTTTTTTTTTTTGCTTAGAGTGTATTTGCATTATATTTGTTTTCAGTCAACAGTGAGTGCCTTCACTGGTGATGTACACATTGTTTGAAAGGTTTCCATGGTGAATATTTTAATGTAACTTTTCAGTCATAGTTTGGGTTTCTATGTTGTTACTTACCTGATCAGTGAGTGTTTATTTATTTATTTATAGCCTGTTACTGGCATTTTCCGTTATTTTGCTTTAGTGTGTTCTTACTAGAGAAGTAATATCATATATTCTGGAGAACTCAGATACTGAATCAGAAAGTGGCTTATCAAATTCAGATGGAGATTTTCTACCAAAGACAACTGATGATGAAGATAGGAGGTGTGTTACCATCAACAGATAACTACCCATCTCAATTTTTTCCACAACAGTCTCTGGAGTCATCCAGCACAACACTGAAAATGGAAACTACAACTGGAAGGAAATGGGAAGTTGTTAACATGCTGTTGCCTGGAAGATGGGCTGTTTTAAATATCCTGAAGGAGTAAGGGTGATCCACTGCATTTGCTTGTGACTTTGTGGATGAGTCTGTCATCAGTGCCTTTGAGCTTCTTCATAATTAATTGATGCTCTGCATCATATAAAACACACAGAACCAAATTCTTGAAATGAAATAAAAAAAACACCACTCCGATGATATCATTGAGTAATCGGAGGAAATGATTGCTATCACGTACTCCAAAGGCCCTTTCTTTTTTGATGAAAGTGTATCCTTGGGTGATGTTTGATTGTCTTCTTGGGGGCCGAATTTTATCATGGATAAAATAATAACAGATAGTTCCACAAACTTATGAGATTCCTCCACTTTGATGAGAATTCATCTCAAACTCAATGCCTTTCTGTTGACAAGTTTACTCTATTTCTCAAATATGGAACAAGTTTGTACAAAACTGCCTGTACTGTTATTGTCCTGGTGAAAATATGAGAGCATGCTGTAAAACCAATGCCTCTGAATTCTGTACGTGAAAAATCTTAAAGCTTTTGAAATGAAATAAATATTATTAACATTATAACCTGTATTCTTCATGCCTACATATTTCAATCTCAACATAGTCACCCCAGTGATGAACCCATTTCTCCATATGAGAGATCAGTTTGTTGATATCAGATGAAAATCAGATGGGGCAAAGTTGGGAATGTACAGGGGATGACTGATGACAGTGAGCCCAAGGTGTCAAATTGTTGGAGACATTGGTGGTTCATTTGTTGTCTCACATTGTCATGCTGGAGCAAAGGTTGCTCCATGTGTGGATTGACTATTCAAATTCAAAACTCAATTACAGCATGCTGTTTCTCATACACTGCAATAATTAGGTTACATACCACCATGTCATGCTGGAGCAAAGGTTGCTCCATGTGTGGATTGACTATTCAAATTCAAAACTCAATTACAGCATGCTGTTTCTCATACACTGCAATAATTAGGTTACATACCACCATGTTATATGCTACAGTTCAGAGTTCTCTAGTAGAAGAGGGCTGCAATTAAATAGATGTGAAGAATAAATGGGTAGAATATTAATAATGTTTGTTTTATTTAAAAGCTTTAAGAATAATACACATAAAAATTTTGGAGGCATTGCTTTTCAGCCAGCCCCTGTATTACAGCTGATGACCAGTTACGTTCAAGCAAACCAAAGTGCAAATGTACCCACTTTAGGCCAAACGTACCTGGCAATTACAGACTCAGATTTTCAGCAGCTGCAGACATGACATCCAAGTAGATTTCCAATGTCTTCTCATATCTTGGTAAGGAAAAAGTAACCAGACAACCAGCTGTTGGGAAAGTACATTGCTCCTTACCTCAGGAGCCATTTCTAAACCAAAAAAGAAATGTGACAACAGACAACTCCTTGACCTACCTTCAGCTTTATAAGAAACTTCAGTAGACCAAAATTTGTTGAAAACTTCCCATCCCTGTGGAGAAGAACAACTTATGTTCCACCATCATCTTGAAGAAGACTGATAAGACAGAGTACACACTGACAGTGTACCAAGAGAAGGTTATTTTTCTCAATGCACTACACCCTGAAGTAGCACTCAGTTATTTTTATAAGTTACAAAATGTGGTGTGGATGTTGTTGACAAAATGATTCATAAATATTCAACTAAGCTTGCTTTTAGGAGATAGCAGATGCATTTATTTTATAATATCCCAGACAGAGCAGTTGTAAACGCATGGAGCTGTAGAAATATGTCACTTTTCTGGGTAGATGAATGGAAAATAGAGTATGTTAATTGAAAGTGAAAGGGAGGAGAGGGAAAAGGAAAGGAAAGGGAAGGAATTCATGATGTCAGATGTGATGGTACGTAATGCAGAGTCAGCAGTGATGAGTGAAAATGTGTACTGGATTCAAACCTGGGATCTCTCACTTACTAGGCAGATGCATTAACTATTGTGCCACTTGGACACAGTGTTTATTGCAGTTGTGTGGACTATCTTGATACACAACTGAGCTGACCCACATACCCTCTAGCACCACCTATTCACAGTCCCCATCCATGTCCCCCTTAGTTGCTACTTTGAGATTCCAGCAGGAGGTAGAAGATGACTGTGCATTCACACTGAAGGTGGTGGATTCATAGCCCATCAAGTCGAATCAATTATATAACTGTGTGGTGTCTGTTCTTTTGGACATGTCATAAAGAACAGACACCATACAGAATCCACAGCTGTGATACATATATAAATTAGGTAAATTAGCCTCCATGAGCTATGAATCCACCACCTTTGGTGTGAATGCACTATCATGTTTTGGAGACTCAAAGTAGTGAGCAAGGGAGATGTGCACAGGGTGTGTGGGCAGACGGGAGTGTCATTTGGCTGGGGTGCATACCAAGGCAGTCCATGCAATTGCAGTAAGCACTGTGTCTGGGTGGCACAGTGGTTAATGCAAGTGGCTAGTAAGTGGGAGATCCTGGTTTTGAATCCCACTCCAGCACACATTTACACTTGTCACTGTTGACTCCACATGCAGTCCCAATGCTGCTGAAATAATGAATTCCTTTCTTACCTTTCTTTTCTCACCCCCCTCCTTCTCTCAATCTCCAATTTACGTAATATGTATCGCAGCTGCTGATTCTGACTCAGTCTTGTTCTTTCAGACATCATGAATTCATACAATGGAAAATATGTAGGATACAGGTGTAGCTTTAATCGTGTGGATTTTTAATGCATATTGTATTAGGGGTCAATTGGCACCTTCCCACTGTTCTAGGTGCATCACATTTTTTGCTGTTCTAGTGTTAAAAGTCATTACAATGAAAAATGACTGCTGCCAAGGAACAAGGATAAATAATTTTATTGAATCTGATTAATTGCTTTCCTCCTAGGCCATTTCCTTTATTATTGCTATTATTATTATTATTATTATTTAAAAATATTGCATATTTTTTGACATACCATACTCATGTCAGCAACAAAACCTTAAATGGATTTGGAAACAATATGTAATGTCACAGCTACTGGAATTCACTTATAAAAGTTACACTTTTATCTTGACATTATTTTTCTCTTTTTAAACAACCTACATCACCAAATAATTTTTGTGTGTAAATATGAATTAAATTAATTAACTGACCTGTGAAAAATATTGCAGAGAAGCCACTCTTCTGTATGGAATTATCTGAAGAGAACTCTATGCGTAAGCTATTACCTTCTGAGGTAACAAGAGGTGGAGGTTTTGAACCACAAAACACGCCATGTCGTCGTAGAATGTCATCTCCCATTCGACTAAAAACTTGTACACTATCATACTCACATTCTTGCTGTGAATGAACAATAAATTGGAAGCATTAACATGTATTTTTAAACAACTGTAATTCATTTACATATAAGTGATTTTACGTCAAATAAGTCAATGAAAGTTAGAATTTTTATCCTGGAGACTATGATCACAAAGTATAATCTGTTCTAGCAATATAAGCCAGCTTAGGAGCATAATTACTCAGACTTCCTCTCTTAATTCTCATTCAGTCACAGAAGAAAACAAGTTTTGCAAGTTAATTTCCTCTTGCATCTTCCATAGGAAGATCACGGCAGTTATTAAGCATTTAACAATCCCATTTCATCACTAAGGTAAATTTCGCTAAGCAGCAGTCCAGATAGAAAATTGACATGATTATGATGAACATAAGGAAGAGTATTAAGAACATTAATCAATAACAAGGACTTGGCTGTGAAGAGAAAAGTTGATAAATGTAGGAAAGCTTTATCAAAACAAAACAAAAAATTAGGATGATTGTTGACTACAAATAGCATAATTCACTTCTACAGGATAAACAAGTTTTATATTTGAGTAGGAGTTACCATATAACAGCCAAAAACAAACAGTTTTATATACTTTCTGACAACTGGGTAAAAAACAGTTGCCAATAAAACATACCACATTTGTTTCAGAGTTTGCTATTGTTAGTGGTAAGAATCACCAAAAACTTGTGAGCAACTGTGACTGTTAACCCTTGTTAACAAACTTGACAGCCAGTAAGTGGGTACTGGGTACTTTCCAGAATGTCACCAAAAGCTATTAAAACTCACTACCCATTGCTAATGATCACCATTGAATCCAGTGACATTAGGTAATGGAAGTATGGAAGGTTTGAAGAGGAACTGTGGGATAGGTCACAGTTTTCAGTCCTTCCATGAGGCATCCTCATGTAGTGAAATTGATAGTGCACTGCCCGTAAAAGACAAATATTTGGGAAGCCAAGACTAGCACACACTTATTTACAGCACACACTTCTTACATATATTAACACACATCTGCTGAAAAACCTTAAAAGCTAAAAAAGATAAAAATTTATTCCGTGTACTTTCTGCATGAAATGAACATTAATTTTTCTCATATTTCATCATAAGGTAATGTGGGCTCTCAACCAAGCAATCTCACACACACTAAGATAATTTATGAGTAGATTCACAGATTGCTTACTACTCATCAGTCCTCCTAAAACTAACTTATTCTGACTTCAGTTAAATGATTATCATTCCAGACTTGATAAATAGAAAGTGCTGGACAAATTTTGTACAAATTAGTGTGTTTAAAATTCTTTAGTCTCTCAGGCTGTTGACATGCAAGTAATAATGTTAGTGTGCCAAAAACCTTGATACAGTGTTAGCACTGGTTCCCACGAGGACACTAAAGTTAAGTGCTTTTGGGTTTGTCTGACACTTCGATGGGTTACTGTCTGGATCAGATGAGTGCTTTTGGCATGCAGGGTGCACTCAGCTCTTTTGAGTGGCTTGACTAAGAAGTAGCAGCTCTGGTCACAAACACGGACAACAGGAGAGTAGTGAGCTGACCACATGCCCCTCAACATCTGCATCCAATGATGCTTGTCGTCTGAGGATGACACGGCAGTCTTGTTGGCAGAGGCTGACATGGCAGTCAGTCAGTACCTTTGGGCCATCCAAGGCCTGTTCAGACAGAGTTCAGTTCAGTTTCAAAAATGTAAGTGTAGTCTAAATGCTTTGTATTTCTTTTATTAAAATGATATTTTTGGGATAATACAGATGAAGATGGTGAAGTATCTGTTCTCAAGACATCATATTTGCAAAAATCTATGATCCAAATAATCAGACATCTAGTAGTGGTCTCCTCAGGAGTCTCTGTAGTATTAGACTTATTTGAAAACACTTGTGGCTCTGGTTTAATCAGTGAGCAAAATTTGTTAATATTACACAGGATAAACAGCAACCATTTTTACAATGACTTTGTAGCTCTGTTCTAGACTCTGAAAAGGGTCCAACAGTCTAATGAAAAAAAAGGTTATAACAACCAGCAAACATATTTATGAAATTATGTTGGGAAACTGAATATGTCTAAGATAAAACAACAATAATGGAAATCCCAGGCTGCAATATGGTGTGTATATGGGCATTCTGCTACTTAAGAAATAGAGGACATACAGAGAATCCGTCAGGCACATAAATAAAGCAGAATATCACTTAGCTTTAAATAGAGTCATTCATTGAAGCTAACAGTCTCTCTCTCTCTCTCTCTCTCTCTCTCTCTCTCTCTCACACACACACACACACACACACACACACACACACACACACACACACACACACAGCCATAGTTGTGTTGCAGTGATGGTGCCTGATAAATTGAGTAGAAATCTCAGATCGAGTGGGTCATGGTTAAGCAGGAGGGAATGTACTGTGGAGAGAGGCCTGGAGGGCATTACAAATGAACATGGTGGAGTGGAACAGAGTAGTTGGGGGTGGGCACACTGAGAAAAGGAAAAAAAGGATAGTGTTATAAGGGGAAGAATATAGTTTATGAGATATAGGAAATATCTTCAACTGAACTGCCTATTGTGATATTCTGTAGCCTTAGAGAACTAGCACCTCACCATTCCTCAGTACTTCAGTGTTTACTTCTTTCCATGTACATCCTTATAGAAGATTCTCTTCTACTTCAGTCTACTCTTAATCATTATAAATTGTGATTTGGGTCTATATGTGCTCCTGGTTATGCCTCACAATCCAGTATTTGATTTTGGAATCTTTGTTTGACAATGTGTAAGCTTACTGGGATCTTTGTGTGTTTCAAGTCCTTTTTCAAGTATACTTCCTTTGACTGTGATTTTTGAACAGTGTATTTGCTATTACTAGCTGAAAGTTATTGTCGCACTCAATTAGTCTTGCCACTCTCTCATTCCTACCACTGAGCCCATATTCTTCTATAATTCTGTCTTCTGTTGTACAGAAATACACATTCAATATCCTCAAATACTTTCTCCACCTCTTCATCTTCTGCTTGTAATATCGACATGTATTACTTAAATAATGTTATTTGCAGTGGTTTCCTGTTGATTTTGATGAGAAAAATCATACCACTTAACTGCTCACAGTATCTCGAGCTCTGTACTAGATTTCTGTTCATCATAAATCATACTCCTGTTGCACCATTTTCTGCTATTCTTGATACTGTCCTATATTCTGGAATGAATTTTCACTCTGCAGCAGAGTGTGCACTACTATGAAACATCCTGGCAGATTAAAACTGCATGGAAGACTGAAACTGAAATGTGGGACCTTTGCATTCTATGAGCTAGCCCTCTCTCAACTGAGCTATCCAAGTGCAACTCATGAGCCATCCTCACAGTCTAGTCATCTCCTCTCCCACCTTAAAAACTTCACAGAAGTTCTCTTGCATACTTTGTGGGATTAGCACTTCTGCAAGAAAGCACACTGCCGGTATATGGCTTTATCACAGAATGGGGATGGTTTACAGAATGAACTTTCTTTCTGCACTGGAATGTGTGCTGATTTGAAATATCCTTACTGCTTAAAACTGTGTGCTAAACTGGAATCAAAGCAGTGTCCTTTTCCTTTCACAGCCAACACTCTAATTAATGAGGTACCCAAGCATGACTCACTATCTGCCTGCAAAGCTTTATTTCTGACAGCACCTCATCTCCTACCTTCCAATCTTCACAGAAGTTCTCCTGCATACGTTTCAGGTCTGGTACTCCTGGAAAAAATGATAATGCAGAAATGTGGCTTAGCCACAGACTAAGGAATTAATTACACAATGAATTTTCTCTCTGCAGTGGAATGTGCACTGATCTGAAATATCCTACCAGCTTAAAACTGTGTACCACACTGGTAGTCAAACTTGGGACCTTTCATGGGGAAATACTCTACTGACTGAGCTTTGCAAGCGATGCTCATGACCAAACCTCTCAGCATTGCTTCCAGCATTAACTCGTATCCTACCTTGCAAACTTCAAAGAAGTTCTCCTGCATACATTGTGGGACTAGCACTCGTGGAAGAAAGTATACTGTGGAGACATGGTTTACCCACAGCATAGGGGATTATTTCCAGAATGAATTTGCTTTCTGCATCAGAGTGTGCACTGATCTGAAATATCCTGTAGATTAAAACTGCCTCCTATTAGGGGCATTTCCCAACAACAAGGGCAATAGGTTGCCCAAACCTCTATCTACACCTCTTTCCTCTTTGATAAAGAGATTGGAAGAAAAATGGTGACTCCTTATCTCAGAGGTCTTCAATTCCAATTGCTGAAAATTTTTATTCAAAATTTAAATAGTGGTAGGGATTCAACATTTGACCCAAGAAGTTTGGATTGCTAGCCAAAACTACTACACCTAGACCATGGTGACTTAACAGTGTTCATATGTGTTTTGTTTATTTGGAAAAAAACTTTTGATATAGAGAGGATTCATAATTTCTTAAAGGCATGAAATGAATCAGTCTTGATGAAAATATCTCCAGTAATTAAATCATTTTAAAAGAACCAGATTGTCAGTTAAAGAGTAGGTCAATGATTTACCTTAGTTTGAAAGTAAAGATTTATGTTAGACATGTCTGTATATTATTGACATGACTTTTCAATGTATACCTGAAAATAACAGTCAAACAAGCTTCAAATAATATACACTGGTCAGCCAGAATATTATGACTCATGACCTGCTATTGACATAAACCCATCCAGGCAATAGCAGTGTCACCTGACAAGGAATAACTGCTAGTCAGACACACACATGGTGCATGTAGTATCAGTGAGTGAGCTGTCCATGTGCAGAACAGGTAAGGCACGTGATCTATTTGAGTTCTGCTGAGGGCAGATTGTGATGTTCGAGAGGCTAAGGAAGAGCTTTTTGGAAACTGCACAACTTGTTGGGTGTTCAAGGAGTGATGTGGTGAGTGTCTCCAACACAAGCTGAAACTACATCCAGACATCATAGTGTTGGGTGGCACCCCTCATTACAGATGTTGGATGGCACAGGCTGGGCAGACTGGCAAAACAGAACAGGCAGTGAACTGTGGTGGAACTAACATCAGGCTTCAATGCTGGGCAGAGTACAAGTATCTGTGAACACACAGTGCATTGAACACTCCTGACAATGGGCCTCAGCAGCTGACAAATTAATATCACGACATCAGCAACTACGACTGAAATGGGCAGTTGACCATCAGCACTGGACATTGGCACAGTGGCAGAGCACTGTATGGTGCGATGAATCCTGTTTGCAAACCATGTACACCCCTTCATGAAGACCATGTTTCCTGATAGCAGTGGTATTTTTCAGCAAGATAATGCAGTATGTCACAAGGCCAGGAGTGTGATGGAGTGGTTTGAGGAGCACACTGACAAGTTCCAGTTGATGTGCTAGCCCCCAACT
Source organism: Schistocerca gregaria (assembly GCF_023897955.1). Classification (NCBI taxonomy): domain Eukaryota; kingdom Metazoa; phylum Arthropoda; class Insecta; order Orthoptera; family Acrididae; genus Schistocerca; species Schistocerca gregaria. The sequence goes on from NC_064931.1 coordinate 470,523,002, forward strand.
CACCAGATCTGAACCCAATTGAACACATCTGGGATGTGATTGAATGTGGCGTCACAGCTCATTGCCACTCACCCCAGAATTTAGGCGAATCAGGTGACTTGTGGTGCAAATGTGGTGCCAGCTTCTTCCAGCAACCTACCAAGGCCTCATTGCTTCCATGCCATGATGCATCACTGCTATAATCCAAGTGTAAGGTTGGCATACTAGCTATTAGGTAGGTGGTCATAATATTCTGGTACATTGTGTATATATAAGCATTAAATTGTGTGATTCATAATAAACTGAGAAATGGCTATGACATAATTGTGATGCTCATTATGAAGATCACTATGGCTGACATTGAGACTCAAATGTAAATTGCTTAAAAACAAAGTCGTGGCAATCTGTAAAGAACCTCTTAAAATGGAACACTTTAAAGTAAGTGAAATACAACTTGAAAAATAGACAAAATGGTACACTTTGGTTGTGGTGTTCTGGTAGTGTAGATCAAAACATGAGTCAAGGTTGCAAAAACCTCTTATTTCTTTCTTAAAAATGAAATAAAACATCCATTTAAGTTATGGTCTTATGATGGCCTTGTAAGCCAAAAACTGGCTAATCAAATACAAAATACTCTGTCTTATTTTCCTTTCTTTCTTTTTTCGTCTGTTATCTATTACTGGAACCATGTAGCCCCATAATTAAATTAGAGTTAGTTGAGAGTTACGGGTCCTTAATATCATTCAACGGAGAATAAATGTTTCCCAAGCCATCACTCATCATTTTCATTAAGCAAATTGAACCACTGGAAATAAGGCTTTAGAAGGGCTGAACTACTCATGCATAGAAAAAACAAAAGAAATACTTATATCGATTATAAAAAAGAAACTTTAAATACTTTGTCCATTAAATGTAACATCCTTTAAGATTTAACCTAGATATTTGATCTTGCATACCTTCTTATAATACATGGGTGAATATAAGTAAATTCATGATATGTACCATAGAAATTAGGGCTTGAAAATCTGAGGTACTAGCTGAAATTCGATCAAAGAACTGTTCCCATATAGCAGTTAATGAATAAATAGCAACCAACATTACCACCATACTTATCTGGACAGTCACACGACAAGAAAAAGAATAATAACAAGCAAAAATAAATAAGTGCTTCCCTGTATCCTCACTGATGGTGGGTCAGTCTCACCTGGGGTCTGACTGACCTGCCCTCCCTTTTAACCTTAGCCAACCTATCCTTCCCTGATGTGTAAGGAAATAACTAGCTAAAAGGTAGTTAGTGTATTAGTTTTGCTTTTATAAATGTGTACAGATAGTACTGCACATTTTCCCCCTTGAAGATAAGTATTGCTGACCTTTACCAATAATTTTTTATTTAATAGAAATAAATGTTTATGCATCCATACTATGGTAGCTTACAGATTTGACTACATTTTAGCTTGCTTTGCTCTTAGAAATTTATTTAATTGTGTTTATTTAGGAACTAAACTAAAATTATATTTTCATAGTTTTTATTCCTATGATAATTCTCTGGCAAAATGTAACAAAAGCGTATCTCAGTTCATACGTAACTGTATACTCTATCTCATTGAAAGTTAGCTCAAAAATATAGGGATAATTTTAATCGGAAAGAAGAGACCATGAAACTTGGTGATATTTGGACAGTAGCACTACAGAATTGCTAGACAGTTTTATCTGTGATGAGATTACAATGGATAGTTAAGTTTTATCTCTGACAAAGATTATCTCTGCATATCACGTGTAACTCTGCCCACGCCCACTTTCTACGATATATAAGTCGCTCTCAGACGTCCGACCCATCAGTGGGCAAGACTCACCAGAGGAGAAACACCCCTCTGAAGATGTCCAGTGCAGCTCTGGATGAAACGTTAGGAGCTGAAGAGTTTCATGGACCACGACCTTACATCCCGGAAGGTTTACCAGAAGATAAATGGATACTTGTTTGGCAGAGTCAACAGCTCTATGTTGGACTGACTACCCCAAATTTTATTGCTTTCTGTGAGCAATTGTTGATGAATTAATGAGAATATTTTAAGGAATGACAAAATGAAAATGAGCCAGATGAGGAAAATGTAAGTAAATTGTTTATTATTACAAAAGTAATAACAATGATTGTTAGCACATTTATCTCACTGGGAGACAATATGTTTCATGGAGAAAGATTTACAGTTCCCTACAGAACCATGATTGTACCTCTTTATCCAAAGCAAATCAACAGCCATGAATGTCTATCTTTATGACTTGAAAAATATTGAAATTGCATGGGGAGAGATCACGACTATATTACGTATGTCTAAGGGATTCCCAGTGAAATATCTGCAGTATAGTTGAAACAACCTTGCCAATATGTGGGTGGGCATTAAGCTGCAACAAAATGGTGTCATGCATCAACCTGCTGCTCATTGACTTTCTGGGACACAGCACCACAGTTGACGCACAGCTGTACATGAACATTTCCCCAAAATCTAAAGTGCGCTTTCAAGTCCAAACATTCAGGAGTGTTGATGATACCATCATTCTATTGCAGGATAATGCCCACCCACATGTTGCCAAGCTTGTTTCCATTATGCCACAGAAGTTTTTGCTGGGAAGCCCTTATATATTCTCCATACAGTTTTGATTGATCCCTATTTGATTTCCATATTTTTGGAACCCTGAAGAAATACATTTGTGGTCATCAGTTTGCTTTGGATGAAGAGGTGCACGTCTGGGTACAAACATGGTTCCCTAAGGAACTCCAAACATTTTTCCATGAAGGCACTGACCATTTTGTCTCACAGTGCGATAACGTGTTAAGAGTTGTGACAGTTACTTTTGAAATAATAAAATGTTTACTTGCTTTTTTTGCATCTGTATTGTTTTCATTTGACTGATCCTTATAGTTTCACACTTTTCAAGTGTGCTCATAGAAAAATAATAGAAAAAAATCTGCATAAGAAGAAAAAATTTCAGTGATATTCAATATAATACATAACACCTAGGCAGATCGTATCTTGTTGTACATAAATGAAAAAAATGGGGACCTGATAGTAACTTAAGATTAATGTAGATTTCCTGGTAAATTCCCCCCATTAAGAAGATTCTGAACATCTAATATAAAGCTACAGCCTTGTTCCTATAGTTGAGTTCCCCACTAGAACTAGAACTTCTTTCTGTAGTCTAATAAAAACATCTTTGTCTAACAGATCATATATGGTCTGTCTGATCACAAAGGTCAAAAGGCTTACATTTAACAGCTTTAATATTCCCCAGAATGAAACTGGAACAAAGTGGAAAGCTGCAAACATAATGAATGATGAGAATCTCCATTTTTGAGAAAATTGACAGGAGACCAATTTATCCCTTGCAAGATGCTAACTCAGAGTATAGTTAATTAATAAATGAGACAACAGTAACATTTGAATGTATATGCTTTAAAGGACACTCAGGTTTCAACTTACAAAGCGTATTAAAAGCTTTGGCTTACTAAGGGTACTAACAAAGTAATAAACTGGATCTACACACTACACCAAAGTGGAAAACATTGGCTTAAATGTTGACAATGAGGAAATGGCTGACAGGAAGGAATTAGGATAGAATATATGCCCAGCAGTCTGATGAAAGTAAGCTGTAATTAAATATATAAAGCTTTGGATTTAATAGTAACATATCGCAACAACAAAGGATAGTTCCCTAAAGAATAAAATACCCAACTGTTAGACCTAGTAATAAAAACTGGAGGTATTGTAAGTGTCTGGAACTATCACCTCATCTCACTTTCAACAACACTTCCCCACTGTCTCAAGTTCTTGAAAATGTTGTGTATAACATGAGACTGGCACAACTCAGGAACATGAAAATAGCAAGAGTAGACAGTTTGGTGTCCAAGAAACCATCAGTTCACCAATGACATATTAAATCTAAAAACTGTAAGAAATTACCAATGGGTGTCTTATGTTAGCTCTCACAGGCATTTAACTGTGTAGATCACAAGACATTCTTAGAGAATACATGGTCAAAACTTACCTTGATAACAGGACATTATATTATGCTATTATCCTAATAGCATGTTGGTATCTGATGACCCCTGAGTGTGGCATATTACCACTTAGAGTTCCTGAGAATTCTGTTCTTGGGCCTTAGCTGTTCATGATATATGTCAATAATCTGCCTCAGTCCATTAGAAAAATATGTAATTTCACAATGTCTGCTGATCATATTAGTTTTGTGATGGATAATACATCATCTATAAGTCAGCACACTTTGGCTCTTTGCATTCAGTAACAATATAAAATAAGCCCCACACTACATAAAACAGCAGCTAGACTCAGGTGTGGAGTATTACCACATACCTCAAACTGTAATCTTTCAAAAAGCAGTTGGTATAGTGACTACAGTATCTCAGCATATATTCTCTGCAACGCATTTTGTTGTAGAAGAATTTTATCGGGAAATAAATAAATCTTTTATGTGAAGCTCTCATGTGCACATGGAAGTAAAATAAAAAGTTAAATGTTGTATGGAAGTTCCTATTAGTAATTTCTTTATTTTATATATTTTCTTAGCTAACACTGCATCACTTGCACTGATAACCTTCTGTATCAATATATATTTTAATTTATTTAAAGAAAAACACACAGTACTACGCATCTTGTATGTCTTTTTGCTAGGTACTACTGTATTGTTACAATTGTTGAACTTGTTATTATTGGCATGCTATGTATTGCTGTTCATATTCTGTGTATTTTCTTATACCCTGTCCAAATGATGTGCTTGTATGCATGGACTTACAGAACAAATTTACCATAAATAAGAAGATGAACAAAATTAATAATAAAACAAATAATGAGAAAACAGACAAAGTATAAAAGGGAAACCCATTTAGCTTTCACTGATTTTATTAGGGCATTCAGGGTTTGATAGAAAGAAAGTGTGGAGTATCATGAGGAAAAGCGGATATCCACAACACATAATAAATGTTTTACAAAATCTGTTCAAGCAAACAACTGTAATTTTTCATATAAATGACACTCTAACATATCCTATAAGCCATAAGCAATGGAGAAAGACAATGGCTGCAGCATTTCACCCACACATTTTAACATTTATTCACATGATACAGTTCAGATATGGAAAGATGTTTATAATGCAGGGGTTCAGATTAACAGTAATTCCAACTTAAAAGTATCTTTTATATGGAGATGATGCCACACTGCTGGTAGATAATGAAATTTACCTTCAAAGGGGAATACAGTTATTAGGTAAGACATATGAAGATAGTTTCAGAAAAAAGATGAAATCAGTGACTTTCAAAGGGAAATAGCTTGCATTTACAAGAGCTGTGATTAACAACAGAACAATAGAACATGTCAAATATTTCAATTATTTATGTTGTGATATCACAAATGAATATTATGAAGACATAGAGAAGAAATCAGCAAAGTTGGGGAACATATGAGGAACAAAAACAGAATTTAAAAAAATAAATAAATAAAAATAAAAATAAAAAAAATAAAATGAGAAAATAAATACGACTGAAATTTTATAAGACAATGGCAGTTCCAAACCTCATGTACTGAAGTGAATCATGGTTTATAAGTAAATGTCAAGAAAATTGCATACAAGCAATGGACATGAGTTTTCTAAGAGCAGTAAATGTGTGCACAAGAGCTGACAGACTTCAAAATTCATAAATTAGGGAAGAAATGAATACATTTAACATCCTCAATAAAATACAAAAGAAAATATGACGAACTGGAATGAACATCTCAAAAGAATGGGTGAAGAAAGATTACCTCTCCAGATGAGAAGATTTAAGCCAGTTGGGAGAGGCAGTCAAGGAAGATTGAGGAAGCAGCTGAAATTATTATGCAAATGTCATTACACAAAAGGACTATTTACACTTGAAAATCTTCTGGGTCTTTGAGTGGCATTCAAAATGAAACTAAAAACATTTGTCATTTACCTTCCCTTATATAAACTATTAAGTAGAGTAGTTGTGGCACTGTGGGAAGTAAGGGAAGTGCATGTACTGCATGTGCTCATGACTACAAAAGAGAAACACAAACTGTGAAATGAGTGAGCACCATTTTTGACAGTGGTGCCATCTAACAGCAGCTATGGTGAGTTGTAATTGTCTAAAATGGACAATGTTTTCACATTTAAATACCCAGTGTGAGAAATCTCATTTTTGTAAACACGAAAATTTTATTGTATCACAAGACATTTAATAGTTTCACTAAGTTCAGTTTTTACCCTGTCAAAGAATACAAAAACAGAAAATTTTGAAGAACCCCAACATGCACTAGAGGTGTTAAAACTTAAAAGGAAGCTCTGTGAAGAGGATGAAGAAATGTCAAGTGTGTTGGCCATTTGGATGAGTCACAAAATTGCACTACCCTTAGCAAAGTTCTTGATTCCTCTTACAGATGGTGATTAAATAGGTGAATACTTTGTAGTTGCAGCTAACATTTATATCAATTTCAGGTGGAATAGTTTTCTGTGGTGTCAGTATCAAACATGACAATCATATGTCCCACATGTGTCATGGTAGATGATGTTTAGTGGTGGCTTGCAAAATCTTTGTTAAGAGTTTGTTACATATTGTTTAGTGCTCTATGAAAGAGCAGATACCATTGGCTTACAGCTGAATGTGACATTCTTAGTAGCACTGAATAAAGTGTAGGAAATGTAGGTTTGTCATGGAAATTACTCATTTATGTGTCTACAAATAGAGCACCACTCATATTGTAGGATAAATCAGGATTTGTAGTACAAACAAATGAGAAATTGAAAAAATTTCCAGTACATAATTTGTACTGATCTGCAGCTTGAAGAAACTGACCTGCAGTAAGCCAGAGAATATAAAGAGACTATAGATTTTTAGAAGCATTTCCCTCAGGACTGATTTCCTCATTTACGTAAGTTTCCACATGACTTCCCTGCATTGATAGAAGAGGTGCAGTGCTCATTACTCACAAGGTCTGTACTCAATGTCTGATCATGGAGCACATATGCTGTGAAGCCCTGCATTAGAGCAAAAGATTTGTTTTTAATAGTGACTGCTATGAGCGAAGTCCTTCAATTTACCCATGAGAATTAACACCCATTACAATAAATTAATGGATTATCAAGTATGAAATGTAATATTTTAGATCTAAATAGATATGTACTCATCAAACTCCCAAAGGAAAATATCCAAATAAAGCACTTATAACTTGTCTGACTGGTGCCTTTCGAGGTGAGAGTTAATGAAACTGAAGTAATGAATACCAACAAAGTGTGTTAGTTCACTAGTAGACCTGATACTACCAACCTGGTTTTTATTCAAACATTTTCTTATTAGGACAGTGCTATTCAGATATATGTCTGGGAAAACTTTTGTGATTAGTTCATTTGTTGATCTGTGAAAACTGAATTTTGAGACATGAAGCTTCATTGGAGGGGGGGGGGGGGGGGGGGGTCAGATCTGACAAGAACAAATAATAAATCGATAAAATCCTTCAAGCTAAATGGTGTTCTCTTATTTATTGTAAGGGTGTTATAGTGTTACCTTCCAACTTTCCTAACATTCACTAAAGCATTGGAGAGTCAGCTTACCTGGAAGACCTGTAACAAATAACAATAACAATTAGTCCCTAAGAACTTCCAGACATAAAAACATTGTTCAAAGAAATCTAAATGTTCCATTGTGAAGACACTGAAAAATTTGATAAAGAGTGAGGAGAAATTATGCCTTCTCTCATGTTAATACTCTGTGTACAGTGATTAATTTTTCCTTATTTTGATGTCAAAAGAAGGTGAATATATTTAATTAGTTTTATTAGCTTTCATCTGACAACAAGTATGTAGTTTCACAGTTCCACCACTAGAGCTTTATCGATCTTCTGCCATGTCAACATGTACAGGGTTTGACAAAAACATCGAAACGATGCAATAAATGCAGGTCTGGAAGTAAATGCAGATGCTAGCCAAGCCTGCAGGTTGTGCTGCTGTATTGAGCAATTAGTGGTGACAGTGCAATACCCTGTACATGTTGCAAGTGTCAGTCATAGTCAGAACAGTGTTCTGTGTAGCTGTGAGTGCATTGTGCGAGAGCTCATTGAATTGGAACATGTGTGGTGGATGCTTCCATAACCAAGGGAGCCAAAGTGTTAAGTTTTTCAAGAGGCACCATAACAAAGGCTTATACTGCATGAAGAGAAAGCAGGGAAACTTCATCAGGCAAGTACAAGGTTGAAGACAGTTTATAATGTGTCATCATGACAGATGGTCACTGGAGAGTTTTGTTATAAAAAACAAAGAGGAGGACATCTGAAAAAGTCACTTTGGAACTGAATGTCACATTTTTGAATCCTGTCAGTACCAAAACAACATGAATGGAATTTCAGAAGCAGTGATCTGAAGGGCAAACTGGATTTCCAAAACTATTCATCAATGATGTAAACACCCTTAACACAAAATCATGGTGCTGAAGTCATAAAATCCAGATTGTGGAGCAATGGTAGAATGTCATTTGGTTGGCTGAGTCTTCTTTCTTCCCGTTTTCAGCTTCTGGCTCAGTTTACATCCCAATAGTGAAATATCGTGGGGATTTGATGACGATTTGAACAGTCATATTGTGATATTCCATGGGCCTCATAGTTTCTCTGCAAGCTCACATTACTGCAAAGGATTATATGACTATTTTGGCTGCTCAGGTCAATCACATGGTCCAATGCTTTTCCTCAATAGTGATGCTGTGTTCTAATACAACGGAGACCCTACTCACACAGCTCACACTATCCAGAACTCATTTTGTGAGCATGATGATTACATGTTACATATCCCCTGGCCTCCACAATCACCAGATCTCAATATAACTGAGCCCCTGTGGTTGGCTTTGGGGAGAATGGTACATAATCACTATCCACCTCCATCATCATTATCTGAACTTGCCAGTATTTTTCAGCACAAATGGTAAAGGATTTTCTTGAAAACCATACAGGACCTGTAGTTATCCATTGTGAGCAAAACAGAAGGTGTTTTGTATGTCAACAAGTTTTTTACACCCTACTAGGCACAGTAATTGGATGTTTTGTGTGAATCCATAATTTTGTCCAACATCTGTATGCAAAGTCTATAAATCTGGTTAGTGTCTTGTGCACTTTGTCAGAGTCTAACCATTTTTATTTTCTCTCTTTTTTTCTGCTTCACTTGTGATAATCTGATAGTTTTCTGGAAAGGAGAGGGTTGTGGTTAATCTGGAATGCATTGGTCAAGTTACCTTCCATTAGGAATGTGAATGTATTCAATGATTGTGATATGACTTTCAAAATGATAGAGCACAGCAATCAGTCATCCTTTTCTTACGTGTGTTATTAAGTAAGTCTAGATTTCGGCTAGTGCCTAGCCATTAACAATGCACTATATCACAGTATCAATGCATGTCCTAGTACATCAGTACATACTAGGACATGCACTGATACTATGGTACAGTGCAATGATAATGGCTAGGCTCTAGCAGAAATCTACATTTGCTTATGATTTTGAAAAAGTGCATTGGATTGATTTAGATGTCAAGAGATTGAGCTAATTTCCATTTTGAAAAAAGTTGAAATAATATATTCAAAACAGCGCCAAATTAAAACTGATGAGGGAAGAATCAACTATAAAAATTTGTTAATTAATTTTTTGTCACTCATATAAGCAACAGAACTGAAAACACTATATCTCTCACAATTGCTACTTGTCTTTAATATTATTTGTGGTGGTTATCTGTATTTCCTTAGTACAGCCATCAGTGTTGACAGACTTGTTATTTTGTAATCATCTATGAATATACACTGAAATGCCAAAGCAATTGGTATAAGTATATGTATTCAAGTACAGAGATATGTACAGGGTGATTAAAAAATGACCGGTGTGTTTGAAACGGAAATACAAACTAAACGAGCAGCGATAGAAATACACCGTTTGTTGCAATATGCTTGGGACAACAGTACATTTTCAGGCAGACAAACTTTCGAAATTACAGTAGTTACAATTGTCAACAACAGATGGCGCTGCGGTCTGGGAAACTCTATACTATGATATTATCCACATATCCACCATGCGTAGTAATAATATGGCGTAGTCTCTGAATGAAATTACCCGAAACCTTTGACAACGTGTCTGGCGGAATGGCTTCACATGCAGATGAGATGTACTGCGTCAGCTGTTCAATTGTTTCTGGATTCTGGCGGTACACCTGGTCTTTCAAGTGTCCCCACAGAAAGAAGTCACAGGGGTTCATGTCTGGCGAATAGGGAGGCCAATCCACGCCGCCTCCTGTATGTTTCGGATAGCCCAAAGCAATCACACGATCATCGAAATATTCATTCAGGAAATTAAAGACGTCGGCCGTGCGATTTGGCCAGGCACCATCTTGCATAAACCACAAGGTGTTCGCAGTGTCGTCTAAGGCAGTTTGTACCGCCACAAATTCACGAAGAATGTCCAGATAGCATGATGCAGTAATCATTTCGGATCTGAAAAATGGGCCAATGATTCATTTGTAAGAAATGGCGGCCCAGACCAGTACTTTTTGAGGATGCAGGGATGATGGGACTGCAACATGGGGCTTTTCGGTTCCCCACATGCGCCAGTTCTGTTTATTGATGAAGCCGTCCAGGTAAAAGTAAGCTTCGTCAGTAAACCAAATGCTGCCCACAAGCATATCGCCGTCATCAATCCTGTGCACTATATCATTAGCGAATGTTTCTCGTGCAGCAATGGTAGCGGCGCTGAGGGTTTGCCGCATTTGAATTTTGTATGGATAGAGGTGCAAACTGTGGCACATGAGACAATACGTGGACGTTGGCATCATTTGTACTGCAGCTGCAATACGGCGAACGGAAACCCGAGGCCGCTGTTGGATCACCTGCTGCACTAGCTGCGCATTGCCCTCTGTGGTTGCCATACGCGGTCGCCCTAACTCTGCAGCATGTTCATCAGTCACGTTCCCACTCCGTTGAAATTTTTCAAACAGATCCTTTATTGTATCGCTTTTCGGTCCTTTGGTTACATTAAACCTCCGTTGAAAACTTCGTCTTGTTGCAACAACACTGTGTTCTAGGCGGTGGAATTCCAACACCAGAAAATCCTAAAATCCTCTGTTCTAAGGAATAAACCATGTTGTCCACAGCACACTTGCACGTTGTGAACAGCACACACTTACAGCAGAAAGACGACGTACAGAATGGCGCACCCACAGACTGCGTTGTCTTCTATATCTTTCACATCACTTGCAGCGCCATCTGTTGTTGAAAATTGTAACTACTGTAATTTCGAAAGTTTGTCCACCTGAAAATGTACTGTTGTCCCAAGCATATTGCAACAAACGGTGTATTTCTATCGCAGCCCGTTTAGTTTTTATTGCCATTTCAAATATACCAGTCATTTTTGAAACACCCTATAAACAGGCAGAATATGGCGCTCAGGTCAGCAATGCCTATATAAGACAACAAGTGTCTGGTGCAGTTACTAGATTGGTTACTGCTGCTAGAAAGGCTGGTTAACAAGATTTAAGTGAGCAGGAACATGATGATATAGTCAGTGCACGAACGATGGGACACAGCATCTCTGACATAGGGATGAAGTGGGGATTTTCTCATACAACCATTTCACAAGTGTACCATGAATATCAGAAATATGTTAAAACATCAGATCTCTGATATGGCTTTGCCCAGAAAAAAAGATTGTGCAAGAAAAGAACCAATGATGACTGAAGAGAATGTTCAATGTGATAGAAGTGTAACCTTTCCTCAAATTACTGCAGATTTCAATGTTGGACCATTAACAAGTGTCAGCGCATGAACCATTAAATGAATCAACATCAATATGGGCTCTTGAAGCTGAAGGTCCACTTGTACATTGAACTGTTGCCTGGTCAAGCTAGTCTCATTTCAAATTGTATCGAGTGGATGGACATGTGCAGTTATGGAGACAACTTCATGTATCCAAGGACCCTGCATGTCAGCTGGGGACTGTTCAAGCTGGTGGAGGCTCTGTAATGGTGTGGGGTGTGTGCAGTTGGAGTGAGATGGGACCCCTGATATGTCTAGATACAACTCTGACAGGTGACATATGCATAAGCATCCTGCCTGATCACCTGCATCCATTCATGCCCATTATGCATTCCAATGGACTTGGGCAATTCCAGCAGAACAATGAGACATCCTGCAAGTCCAGAATTGCACAGGGTGGCTCCAGGAACACTCTTCTGAGTTCCAACACTTCCACTGGCTGCCAAAGTCCCCAGACATGAGCTTACTGAGCATATCTGGGATGCCTTCCAATGTGTATTCAGAAGAGATCTCCACCCTCTTGTACTCTTACAGGTTTATGGACAGCCCTCCAGCCCTCCATGATTCCCTCCAGCACTATTTCAGGTATTAGTTGAGTCCATTGCATGTTGGGTTGCAGCACTTCTGCATGCTCACGGGGGCTTTACACAATATTAGGCAGGTGTACCAATTTCTTTGACTCTTCACTGTATGTTGTATTCACCTTGCACACATGCACACATGTAAGTTATTTGAAAGGACACTAGTCAAAAATTAAATTGGGACGAAAAAGTTGAAAAGCACCCAAAAGCTGTTCTGCTTATGAATTTTTTGTAGTAACTTTATGCAAATTAAAACAGCATGTGGGAGTGTAAGAGATGCAATTCAGGATGATATAGCTGTACTATTTGAACATGAAATTCATATCACAGCACCAATACATCTCACAGCAGGTGGTACATGTGATATCAGCATTCGATACCACATTTGTACATTTGTTAGGGGTTGCAGTTATTGACTGTGGTCCATGTTAGTATCGTTGGACCTCCCCCCTCCCCCCCCCCCCCCCCCCTCGAGTTGTGACCAGTGCTGAAGACATGTTGTTTGACTCTTCCAAACAGTGTTGTATGTTCATTGATGTGCAAAATGATGATGTTGTAGAAAGTTTTCCTGTCGACTTTCGTTATATAGCCACAGTAACAGCTAAAGACCCAGTATTAAGTGTTGTTTTGCATTATGTCGCTACGCAATGGCCTTTATCTAAAAATCAGATTGAATATCCGTTGGTTCATTTTTTTGTGCACAGACAATGACATTTTGTCCAACGTGGTGTCATCTTGCTCCACATGAGAACAATCAGTCTTGCTCCACATGGAGAACAATCAGTCTCGTGTTACTGTTCCACATTCTTTGAAGTCAGTTGTGCTACGACTTCTCCACCAAGGTTGTTGGGGTATTGTTCGGACAAAACAGTTAGCTCACGGTCACTGTACCTGATTTGGAATTGATGCTGACATAACCAAGATTTGTTCTTCTTGTTCTGTGTGTGCGGAAAACCAATCCACACCACTGCAGAAATTTTTCTCTTGGCCTAAGGCAACTTTGCCGTGGAATCACTTACATTTAGATTTTGCTGGTCCTATTTTGGATGCACGATAGTTAATTCTTGTTGATTCTCTTAGTGGTTTTCCATTTGTTGTTTGCATGTCATCAACAACATCGTCTGCTACCATCGAAGCCTTGTCTTCTATATTTTGCATTGAAGGATTGCCACAAGTCATTGTCACCAAAAATGGACCTCAATTTGTGTCTGCAGAGTTTGAAACCTTTTGTGACGCTAATGGTATTCAGCATTTAACTTCAGCAGTGTTCTTCCCTGAAATGAACAGAGCTGCTGAAAGATTTGTTCAGACATTTTAAGTCGCAAATTTCTAAACTGCATGACTCTCATTCTCGTGAGGACGCTCTTTTGTTGTATTTATCTTCGTACCAATCACATCCACATGACATTTCATTGCTGGCTGAATTGTTGAAAGATTGCCCTCACAGAACTCTGATGAATTTGTTACATCCTGCGCACCTCATTTCTTGGCCACAGCAGACCCACAAATTCTTGCTAGATGATACTGTCTATTATCGTCATTTCTGTGGCAATTTCCAATGGTTGAAATGGCACATTCTTCACCATCTAGGCCACGCTATGTTTGTCTTATCAGGTCCATGTGGTGATGTGTGCAGGCATCAGAATCAGATGCGCCTCTTTAGTCGTGAGGTCTCTGCCACTTGCCTTATGTTTCCAGTGTCGGTGCCAATGGGGCTGCCCCATGGGGACCTCTTCCTGGCTCTCTTCGTTCCTGGGTGCCAGTACCCATAGCTTCACCTTTCCCACATAATGACACACCAGTGTGGATGCCACGTCTTTTGCCGGAGTCACCTGCAGTGCCATCATCGCTGCAGTGACCGGATGACCATGTGGACCAGGTGCCTTCGACTGTGATAGCGCACAGTGAAATTCCAGTTACAACACTGTCCACCACCGTAGAACAGTCTGAACTTCCAGGCTTCCATTCTTTGTTGCTGGTTGGGTGCTCCAACCTGGTGGAGGTCAATCCTTCGGTTCCTCCCATAGTTGTATAGGCACAGACACCTCATGTTGACGTGCACCAAGGAGAAGGTTTCCAGGCATTTCCTATCTCCCCTCGGTCTCAATGGCAGGGTGCAGGTGGGCGTGCCTCACCTGCAATCAGGCTCCCCACCCCTTCACCTAAATCAGCATAGGATCCTCCACCCAGCGGTCATCAGCCACATTCAACGATCGTTTGCAGGTTTGCTGGGGAGGAATGTGGTATCAACGTTTCATACCACACTTGTTGGGGGTTGCAGTTATCGACCGCAGTCTGCATTAGTATCCACGAGTTATGACCAGCACCGCTAGTGTTGCTCCGTGGCTTGTGTCAAGTTTCTAGCGAGCTTTTGTCCACTCTTGCTCGGGACATCAAGTAGTAAAGCAGCATAGCCTTCAGCTGATAGGAAGCAACCTATAACAAGGCACTTAGTAACGTATGGCCTAAGTGAGGCCTCAATAGCTGTCTGTTTATAATTATATGTATGCAACCAAGAAGAATCCTGTACAACCAGGTAAGTACAATATATATTATTTTTTACTAACAACTTCTAATTATTTTAGTCACTGCAGATCCAGACCATGCAGCCAGAAGCTTATTGACATTACTGACAAACCTTCTGTGATTTATATGTTTATATTTAGCATTGGCCACAAGTCAACATTGGTTATGACTTGTTCATCATCATCATAACAGTACATATTCAGGAATGCATTGTAAGTATTTGATTCACTGTTTAAGTATGTTAGGGTTGATGACTGTTTATGACCATGCTTACCACATATATAAGTGCAGCTTGGTTTCTTGTTATGAGTGAGAATTCTTAAAATATTAAGTACAAGTGAAATCACCAGAAAAATTGTCATAATCAGCAGAAAAACTTGCAGGTGAACGTTAATATACACTCCTGGAAATTGAAATAAGAACACCGTGAATTCATTGTCCCAGGAAGGGGAAACTTTATTGACACATTCCTGGGGTCAGATACATCACATGATCACACTGACAGAACCACAGGCACATAGACACAGGCAACAGAGCAGGCACAATGTCGGCACTAGTACAGTGTATATCCACCTTTCGCAGCAATGCAGGCTGCTATTCTCCCATGGAGACGATCGTAGAGATGCTGGATGTAGTCCTGTGGAATGGCTTGCCATGCCATTTCCACCTGGCGCCTCAGTTGGACCAGCGTTCGTGCTGGACGTGCAGACCGCGTGAGACGACGCTTCATCCAGTCCCAAACATGCTCAATGGGGGACAGATCTGGAGATCTTGCTGGCCAGGGCAGTTGACTTACACCTTCTAGAGCACGTTGGGTGGCACGGGATACATGCGGACGTGCATTGTCCTGTTGGAACAGCAAGTTCCCTTGCCGGTCTAGGAATGGTAGAACGATGGGTTCGATGACGGTTTGGATGTACCGTGCACTATTCAGTGCCCCTCGACGATCACCAGAGGTGTACGGCCAGTGTAGGAGATCGCTCCCCACACCATGATGTCGGGTGTTGGCCCTGTGCGCCTCGGTCATATGCAGTCTTGATTGTGGCGCTCACCTGCACGGCGCCAAGCACGCATACTACCATCATTGGCACCAAGGCAGAAGCGACGCTCATCGCTGAAGACGACACGTCTCCATTCGTCCCTCCATTCACGCCTGTCGCGACACCACTGGAGGCGGGCTGCACGATGTTGGGGCGTGAGCGGAAGACGGCCTAACGGTGTGTGGGACCGTAGCCCAGTTTCATGGAGACGGTTGCGAATGGTCCTCGCCGATACCCCAGGAGCAACAGTGTACCTAATTTGCTGGGAAGTGGCGGTGCGGTCCCCTACGGCACTGCGTAGGATCCTACGGTCTTGGCGTGCATCCGTGCGTCGCTGCGGTCCGGTCCCAGGTCGACGGGCACGTGCACCTTCCACCGACCACTGGCGACAACATCGATGTACTGTGGAGACCTCACTCCCCACGTGTTGAGCAATTCGGCGGTACGTCCACCCGGCCTCCCGCATGCCCACTATACGCCCTCGCTTAAAGTCCGTCAACTGCACATACGGTTCACGTCCACGCTGTCGCGGCATGCTACCAGTGTTAAAGACTGCGATGGAGCTCCGTATGTCACGGCAAACTGGCTGACACTGACGGCGGCGGTGCACAAATGCTGCGCAGCTAGCGCCATTCGACGGCCAACACCGCGGTTCCTGGTGTGTCCGCTGTGCCGTGCGTGTGATCATTGCTTGTACAGCCCTCTCGCAGTGTCCGGAGCAAGTATGGTGGGTCTGACACACCGGTGTCAATGTGTTCTTTTTTCCATTTCCAGGAGTGTATATGAAATCACTGCTCATGTAAATCATAATCTGACATGTCACTATAATGATAGCATTGAGTTAAAGAAAACAGTATATAAACATCTTGAAGTGGATGATGAATTGTGACAAAAGCATGAAAAGGCAGATATCTCCACAAAAAGTGATCAAAGAAGACTGTAATATCTTGTCATGTTTTGGCATATAAAAGCAAACCCACCTATATTACATTGTTAGGAGATGGTGGGAGTTGTCAGAACAGTGTGAAGGAAGTGTCATTCACTTATGAAGAAGGTCAGTTAGAAAACTTTCATTCAACAAGTTCTTGAGAACTCTTTATCACTGTGTGACTTTTACCAACTTTACTTAATGAAAGATGTAGAGAAAATTAAGATAAAACTGTCCAGATCAACATATTATTGTCTATTGTGTGCAACAGCATCACAGAAGTGTTGAAAAAACTCCAATGAGAGATACTACAAAAAGGGAAATAAGCAGTATGGAGAATTCTGAGAGCTTTAAGTTACAGTACAAGTAAGGGAAGGTATTTCTTTCACTAATTATTTTTCCTTGCATAATGACTGAAATGGTAAACTAGAGAAATTCAGGTGTTCTCTGAAATCTACAGACAAACCGTATTCCTGTCCATCAAAGAATAGAACAGCAAGAGGGGATGGGGCAGGGAGTGATCCTGGCATGCTATGTACCTTCTCCATATACTGACTAGTAGATGTAGATAATAGTGAATGAATACACATAAATGATACTCTATTGTGTATCATATCGTAAAATAGATTCTACAAATCTTGAATCCAACAAACTGTGAGCCAGGTCAGTTCAAGATTTTTCCCAATCAGTGCACATTTTACTTTGTATATTGGCAATATTTGCTTAAGTATTTCTCAAAAGGTGCAATCCTAATTTGTAGCACAATGTTTCTTCTGAGACCTCATCTGGCCAGAAAGTGATAAAAGAGCAAATAATCTTGTTCGACTCTGATTGCTACCAATAGTTGGTATCAGTGAACTGTTCTTAGAATTTGAAGTACTCTGGTGGGCATTGCATCATGGTCACATTCAATGAGCTTTTGATTAAATGCCATAGCATTCAGTAAGACTTCTGCAGTTTTTGATTGACTTTATGAAAATAATTTCTCTTATTTGAGCCTCTGTTATTCATGCCTGACACAGATGTAACTCTTTTTTTGAGTATCCCTTTGTTGTAACATCATACCGTCACTAATGAAAGTAATACAGTGAAACACATTTTGTAAACCACAGAAACAACTGCAAAGTAAAGCCAAAAATATGAGGGTTGAAACTTAAATAGTGGCAAATACTTATTTACAACTTACACAAAGCAGACAACTGTTTCAAAGTCTTCCTGTCCTTGAGAGTAGTCACCAGCATTGTGTATAACCCCTTGCCAGCAATGTGGAAGTCGTAGGACACATTTAGCGGCATCTGATGTGTTGATACATCAAGTGGAGTGGTCTATTGTCTGACGAATCTCTGTAACAGTTCTGAAGTGCATTCTATAAAGTGGCTCCTTCATCTCAGGAATCAAGTGCCAGTGATCGACCAAATCAGTCACAAGTTGGTGCCACACGAGACCGGACAGGATGGGTGCATCCTGCAGAAAGTGTCACTGCTTCTTTTTCTAAGCTGTTCATTTTTGGAACACAGCCTGCAGTGCACCACAGTCCCAGGACTTAATCCCTTGTGATTTCAACTTGATTCCTAAGATGAAGAAAGCACTTCTTGGCATTCATTTCAGAACTGTTACAGAGATTCAGGAAATAGACTGCTCCTCTCAAACTATCAACAGAACTGACACTGCTAAAGCTGTCCTATGAGTTCCACATCATTGACAACTGGTTATACACAATTCTGGTGACTACTCTGAAGGACAGTAAAACTTTGAAATATTTATCTATTTTGTATAAGTTGTAAATAAATATTTGTCAATATTAAAGTTGCAATCCTCATATATAAAAGGAATGGGTACATTTTAATCTATTTTAATTGTTGAAAAGTAGTAATAACAACTGTAAGGTTTAATTTGGAACTCATAATGTTCATAGAATGGTGTGGTTACTTTGTGGAATTCATCAAAGCTATTATTTCAAAGATATGCAGTTAACTTCACTTTTAGTCCTATGATGTTTCCTTGCTTACAGTGTTAATTTCACCCCTCATAATGTTTTGAGAGGTAATAACTAAAAGTCACATTGAATGTCAGTACTTTGAATATCTCTTTCAGTGAACAGAAAGACAATGAGAAGCAGGTGGGCACATAGACAAGAACAATTATCAGCTGGGGTTTAGAGTAAGTCCTTTTTCAGAGAGGTTGACAGACCACACACAGATTGCACATTCACACACCGTCACTCATTCTCCTGGGGACCCAGTCATGCTTTTTTATGTGCTTTACTGTTGCTCATTGTCTGTTCTGTCCAGCCAGTTATAGTATATCAAAACAAATTTTTTTGAATTGCCTTATTCATGTTTTACATTCATTCAGATTTCATATTGGTATTAAAGTGTCTGAGGAACACATTTTACAGTTCAGAGGAAGGCAAGAGTACACCATCTCAAAACAGACCACGACTATCATTGTAGATACTGGTGCTGTAATGTTAAACCATCCTCCAGGTTTCTTTTTGTTATGCACACAAACTGACATTTGAAAAGAGTAATATAATGAGAAATGGAGAAAAAAGATGTTGGATAGTAAGTGGACTATCTAATATGCTCATAGGTAGGGCAATTTAAGAATAAGCTCAAAAAAAAAAAAAAAAAAAAAAAAAATCCACCAAACTAAATGTAAATTTTTGAAATAGCAGTTTCTGCTTCTGTAAAACATTCAGCAGTTAATGTATCATTAGTTTTATACAAAATTCATTGAATCAATGAACAAAAATTTAATTATTGTGTTATGCAGCTATGAAATTGACTGTAGTTGTTTACTTACATTGTTCCCTTCAAGATCGAAGTGTGTGAAGTTCAAAGTAATACGGTATTGTGGAGGGGCAATAATTTCCCATATGCAGTTCTTGTTACTTGGATATAATTCTGGGAATGATGGACTAGATATTGTGCCATTTGATGACTCAAACAAGCCTCCACAAGCATCTGAAATGAATTTTGATAGTAAAATCATTGCATTTAACTATTACTTGATAATAAACAAACAATTTCAATGATTAATTACAGAAAGTAGGTAAATTGTGTGAGGAAAAGCAAATATATAAAGATTCTAGGAAGTTGGTATGAAACATACAATATTTAATATGAAAGTGGGACATACATCTTTTAAAAAAATCAGATTTACTCCATAATCTAAGTCATCTTCATTCTCCCTTTATCCAGCATTAGGCTGGGTTGAGACATTTAAGGTACTTTTCCACTTTCCCTTGTTTTCACAGTTCTTCTCCTACAGCTGTTTTCTTCCTGTCCATATACCTTCTTCTTAAAATGGTGTTAACTTAATCAATCCATCTTGCTTTGGATCTTCCTCCTGTCCTCAAACTTGGCCCCCAGCATTCATTTTGATAGCCTCCATTTTCCACTCACTTTACACGTCCAAACCATTTTAATATATTTTTCTCAATTCCTGCATTCAACTTTTTAACTCCAGTTTCCATCCAAACATCCTCATTCCTCACTTTGTATCTCCTTGTTTTCCCTAACATACTTCTTAAGAATTTCATTTCACTGACTTTGATTCTACTCTTCTCTCTTCTTGTTATTGTCTAGGTCTCTGAATGCATATGTTTTCATTGGCACATCCCTTCCCCAGACTGAGCCCTCACACACAGGTAGAATGCATTGTTATGTTGTACCATTTTGATAATTTTTGCCCCCATCCTTGCATTTTGCATTAACAAAGTAACAAAATATTTAAGGTTGCCTACAGCTCTGATTTCCTGTCCTTTAATATTAATTTCTTCTCTCCCTTCTGTCTCTCCTGCTTCTCAACACAGCACTACACACCACACTTTTTGACATTGCATTAAGTATTTATAGTTTAAAGGTTAATTATCTAGAAACAGCATATCCTACTAATGTTGTGGATGAACTATGCATACTGAGGGGAGGGAGGGATGGGGGGATCCATTTTGAAAAAAGAAAGAAAAGATTTATAACTTAATAAAGGAATTATTAATGGAAACACGGTTAATTGGATGATCAGTTCAATCTTATGGACCAGAAATGTGATGAACAGAACAAAAAGACTCACAGTCAAGTCACTACTAGTGAGTATACTGCTGTATGGATTAGAGACCAGGACAATTAATCAGAGGCAAGCTGGAAACATTATACATGTATTTCTGCAGTAGGTCACCAAGAATTTCAGGGAGAGAACATGTAAGGAATGCTGAACTGATAAAGGTAATAGAAGTGGAAGAAGGTGTAAGTGATGCAGTGGATCAAAGACAATTACATTGATACAGAACTGTATGAAGAATAGAGGAAACAAGAATACCAAAACCAAAACTGGGGTGAGAAATTGAAGAAGGAAGAATAAGAAGATGACCAATGATTATCTGGCTTTAAAATTTACAGATGACAATGAGAATACTTGTTGCACAAGAAGAGGATAGACAAAACAAACAACCTGGAGGAACACATTGAAGAGATAGTTTGAGTATGAGAAGCATTCAATTAGTAATGCAACACTTTTTTTCTTGGCCAATTTCAGTTGAAAAATGTGGAATCTGTTTGGGACATTGTGGAATAGCACTGCTTCAACCCCTATAGTTTCATTAATTTCTGATTGGTGGCAACACTGCACATAGCACTCAAAATGGTATATGTAATGGAGGTGCATTACAAGCAGAGAACTGTCGCTGAATTTCTTTTGGCAGAAAACTACAGCATCACAGATATTCATAGCTGTTTGCAGAATGTCTACAGAAACGTGGAAAAAAAAGAAAAAGTATTTGGTGAGTCATTGGGTGAGGCATCTGCCACCATTGCAACAAGAACCTGTTCCATCTCCAACGTACTGGCCAGCTGCACACAGCTGTGACTCCTGCAAATTTGGAATGTGCAGACACTCTCATTTAAGGTGATTGCTAGAACACAATCAAATATCTCAGTGCTCAACTGGATATCTCTGCTGGTAGTGCTGACAATCATTCACAAGATAGGGTGCTCTGTGGTATATATGCCTGCTGGGTTCCTCAGTGCATAACAGAAGACCATTAAGAGCAGTGAAGGACTATCGGTGCACAATTTCTTGTGTGTTACAAGGTTGATCATGAGAGTTTTTTTGTCATACACCATCAAAGGTGATAAAACATGGGTTCATCACTTCAACCCTGGAACACAATTGTAATTCATGGAGTAGTGACACACAGCCTCTTCCGAAGAAAAGGTTCAAAACTGCATCCTCAGCCAGTAAAGCCATGGTGACAGTCTTCTGGGAATCTGATGGGGTTATTCTGTTTAATGTCCTCTCTCATGACGCAACAATTATCTCTCAAGTGCACTGTGCTACCTTCAGGAAAGTGATGAAATGACTTCAGTGTGTTTGTCATCACAAAAAAGCAAACCAACTTCTACAACTCCATGACAATGCAAGGTCTCACACAAATCCATACAAAGCTTCATTGGTCTGTTCTTCCTCAGCAACCCTATAGCCTGGATCTTGCACCTTCCAAATTTCATCTATTTTGTCCAATGAAGAAAGCTGTACATGGATGATGGAGAGGTTATTCATGCAACAAGATACTAGCTCTGATAATGGTTAGTAATGTGATATCAGGAGGCATACAGGCCACCTTAGTAAGGTGGTGTTAGGCCATCACACTGAATGGAGATTACATTGAAAAACAGGTTTTTGCAGCCAAGAGAGTCGGAAATAATATGGTGTACTGGGATCCTGAATAAAACCAATCTGTTTTCAGAAAAAAGTGTTGCATTACCCATTGAATGCCCCTAATACTTATGTAATATGCATTGTAATAAGTTGCATGTGTATTGTTATATTGGAAGGCTCTGTATTGAGGAAGATCTCAATAAAAAATAATGTCCATTTGTTCTTGTACTTCCGTACTGTAGGTTCCCCACAATACAGTATCATTGGCAAATAGGAATTTCTTCCTCTCCCTTCTGCAGTGGGATTATTTTCTCTCTTCAACAATTTCATCCATAACCATTATAAATAATACCAGTGACAGCACATTTCCTTATCTCAACTCAACATCATTCCCTAAACCAACCAAATCTTCCAACTTGGGTGTGGACACAACTGAAGCTTTTGTGATACATTGCTTGACAGTTCCTAATTGTTTATTTATCAATTCCATGGTTTCCTGTACCTTTTCTCTGTGGGCAATATAGTATGCCTTCACTAAATCAAGAAATGTCATTAATAGATCCTCCTCATATTCCTGATGCTTTCCATCATCTTCCTCTTACTAAAGATTGACTGTTGATCTGTCATGTTAAATTCCATACTGCTCTTCTTCTACCTGATGTTCCACTTTTTCCCTCTTTCTTCTTTCTATTATTCTCTCCATTATCTTTGCTACTTTTGATCCTTTGATAGTTATCACATAATTTTCTGTCTCCTTCATTGAACACCAGAATGGTTATTCCTTTACCCCATTCTTCAAGCACACATTTCTGAGTCCATACACATCTTAGCAATTTATATAACCATTGTAGCCCAGTATGTCCAGCCGCCTTTAGCATCTCCACTCTTCATTTCACTGATCCCACCTGTCTTTCCTGTGTTCAGTCTTATGACTGCTAGTTCCACTTCTAGTACTGAAATACAAAGCTTCATTGGTCTGTTCTTTCTCAGCAACCCTATAGTCTGGATCTTGCACCTTCCAAATTTCATTCTCTTCTTCCTTGTCCAGGTCTCTCTGCCATATTTCTACTCCCCCTTCATTGCTGTTTCTCACATTTAGTAGTTTGACAAAGTGCTTTTTCTTATCTATTATTATTATTATTATTATTATTATTATTATTATCATTATTAGCTCACATGGTTGTGCTGTTAGCTCTCCACTTCTCCATTTACTAGTTTTGTGTAAATGCCTTCCTTGCCCTCTCTCTCTCCCTGCTATTCTATACAGCATACTTCTACCATCATTAATCACTTTTCCCAACTCTCATGTGAATTCCTCCAAGTGTTCCTCATTTCTTCTGTAACAACTTCCTTATTTTTGCTTTCCTAATGTTTCCTTTTATTTCCTTCATTTTTTTCTGTTCTACTCATGTCAACCTTTCTACTGCCTCCTTTACCTATTCATTCCACCATGGTGTTCCTTTATCCATGGTGTTTCTTTATCCTCCACACTTGGAGACGTTCTGCCACATGTGTTCTCTACAGAACTTGCAAAAGCCTCCGTGAATTTACCACATTCCTCTCCAAACTATCACATTCAGTGCTTGGAATTTTAAGTTTAAGTAACTCCCTGGAATTTTCTTGTACCTTCATATCTTTTAGTTTCCCCACTTATCTTCTACTCTCTTTCTGCTTTTATTCCTTCAATTTTATCCATCCTCATTTTTGCCACCACTATTCAATGGTCTCCAATTAAAACTTCTCTTGGGAATGCATTTACATCCACTAACAGTCTATGATTCAGGTTCTTGTCAGAAAGTAGTCAGTAACCATCATTGCCCTTCTCTCTCCCCAATCAAATCTTATTATCTTTTGGCTAGTTTTTTGTTTCTGAACCAGCTATTGCCCTCAATCAAAGAACATTTCTTTCATAAAACTCAGCCAATTTCTTTCCTTTCTATTTCTTTTTCCCATATCCATGTGGACCCTAGTGTCTTATTTCCCTACTGTGCATTTAAGCTGCCCATCACTATCACTTCCACAACCATAACTTCTATCTCTCACTCTTCTAGGAAATCTTTGATGTTCTCCTCTTTACTTCCAGTTTGTGGTGCAAATAATTCAGTGAATAGAATGAGATTTTCACTCTGCAGTGGAACGTGTGCTGATATGAAACTTCCTGGCAGATTAAAACGGTGTGCCGGACTGAGACTCGAACTCAGGACCTTTGCCTTTCATGGGCAAGTGTTCTACCAACTGAGCTACACAAGCATGAATCACACCATGTCCTCACAGCTTTACTTCTGCCAGTACCTTGCCTCCAATCTTTATCCAGCGCACAGTTTTAATCTGGCAGGAAGTTTCATATCAGCGCACACTCAACTGCAAAGTGAAAATCTTATTCTGGAAACACCTCCCAGGCAGTGGTAAGCCATGTGTCTGCAATATACTTTCTTTCAGGAGTGCTAGTTCTGCAAGTTTCACAGAAGAGCTTCTGAGAAGTTTGGAAGGTTGGAGGCAAGGTACTGGCAGAAGTAAAGGAGTTAGGATGGGGCATGTTAGTTTGATACTGATATTCATCACTGCACTGCACCCTTTTTATATGTTACACCAAGATATAGTAATTACTGTAACCTGATGCAAGTGCTATACAAAATCAATAAAACTAATAAAGTATGGAAATGGAAAGTCCTGGTAGAAATAAAAAAAATTGGGTAACAGCTCAATGCATAGTAGATGCACTGAGAAACAAGACTCTAAACTTCAGTAGATTTGAAGTAAATTCTCTCTCTCTCTCTCTCTCTCTCTCTCTCTCTCTCTCTCTCTCTCTCTCTCTCTCGTCCCTCTCTTTCTTCCCCTCTCTTCCTCTTCTTCCTCTCTCCCTCTCTCTTGTTCAGTTACATTATGCTGGCTGAACACACTGTGCCAGGACTGCATGTCTGCCACTTCACTGGGGAAGTGGTCTTATCGGTTGACGTGGGTAAGTGGAGAAAGGGTGGGGTGTGGGGGAGAGGAGTGTGAAGGAGGGTAGGAGAAGGGTGACTGACAGCTGAGAGGGAGGCAGCAGTGGGTGGTATACAAATGTGGTAAGGAGGGGTGAGAAGTGCACAGTACAGGAATGTGACACAGGCACTGGCACTAGTGACTTCATGCATTGCATGATGATGATGATGATGATGATGATGATGATGTGGATGTGTGCATTAGAAGGGGCTGAACTTACTCATTAGCTTGTGTTGCGATCCTATCTTGTGCACCGGTTGCCTCTTCCTCTCACATTTCTGTTCTATACAAATGCTGTCTGCCACCCAACACCAACCCTGCCTACTGCTCCCCGCGTCCTTTCTCATTTTTCCCAATGCAACTAACACAATTCATCACCCCAGCCAAGCAGCAGAACTGCAAACCTAGCACTATGTATTCAGAGCTGGCAAAACATAGTCCTACCAGCACGTGTGTGTGTGTGTGTGTGTGTGTGTGTGTGTGTGTGTGTGTGTGTTGCTTCTCTGCATGACTCAATGCTATTCAATGAGTTTATTCAAAAAATTTTCATAAACTTTAAGAAATCTTAGACTTCATAATGGAATAGAATTTTCTCAGTTTTTCACTGGCATATTGTGAAACAAATAAGATCTCAATACAAATAATAAAAAAATACATGATAGTGTTTATGTCATGGGGAATAAATTAAACATGGTGAAATGCAATGAAAAATGCTACAAGGAAAGGACAATAGCCTTGACCAATGTAAGACAAACAAATAAAGACACACACACACACACACACACACACACACACACACACACACACACACACACACACCAAAAAAAAAAAAAACAAAAATTGCTGATACTGTATTTAAGTGGACAAAATCCGAGATCCAAGAGTTGAACTCCGGATCTCCTTAGTGCAGCCACCAGTAACATTGATATACCTACAGTCCCTAACACAACTTCAATTAATAACAATATTTATACACACCACTCTGTACAATATAATGGTGTATTCATCATCATGATCAACTACAAAGTAAATACTAACCTTCACAATGTTTTCCATCTGAGTGAAGTTCATAACCAATTTTGCAGCCACATTCATAGCTACCCAGTGTATTAATACAGTTGTGTTCACAGCCATGGTCCTGTAGTGCACATTCATCTAATTCTGAACAAAAACTGTGAGTTATGAATGAATTTCATCACATTTGAAGTAAAATTAGAAACATGAGAATGATTTTATGTTGTGTTATGTCTATGTATAGAACATTTTCCACTGTAGAAATGGATAAAAATGAAGAATCTTTATTAGTCACTGATTGTATGAGACGATATATTCTTCGTCATTTATATACAATAAAAATGAACAAGATAGTGAATATACATAATATAAGAAAGTTACTAACTACAAAAAATACCAAAAAGGTGAATGGAATGATTAAATATGGTAGGCATTGATTTAGGTATAGCTGTTAAGTTAATGTAAATTAATACATAATATGAATTATTAATACAGTGAATATACTTATTATCTTACAGGCACATAAGTATTGTGCATAGGAAGAATAAGTAAGACCATGACTACAATTATTACCTTACAAATTAATATCAGAATTGTGCAGTTTGTATAATTATTTTATACAATGAATTAAATAGTCTGTCAACCAGTAACGGTGACTTACTTTGAGATTTTATAAAGAAACAGACCAATCAAATTGTGGATTGTGGATTTTCAAAGTATTCACTTTGTGTGATTTAATAGTATCTGTACCGTAATCTGCCTTTATTACGGTGTTGTAGTCCAATTTTTTCCCTAGTGAAATGCCTCATGTCACTCATTCTCACAAAGAATGGAGGGTAGATTACATATAGTAGATCTGGGGGTTCTTCACTTTTAAATTAACCTGTTGTTAATTTGGAGTTGAGAGCGTGAGTAATTGAACTATACTAAGGTGCAGTGAAAGTGGTGCTGGGAGGAGTGGACAACCTCTCCCACTCGTCACCTTCCTACAGCTTCTAAGTGCCAATGAGAAGCCTTTGGCCTAAGCTGGCTTGGTTCATGACTTAAGTGTACACTGTTGCCACAGTGTCATTTTTGCAACATTTGCTGGCCAGGTGACAGTGGAAAAAGTGATCACTACCAAACAAACACCTACCCTTAACATGGTTTATGTACTTCATTTGTGCTACCACTGGCACATATTTTTCCACGTTTGGATCAACATGCCCAGGCCAAAAGCTTTTGATTCCTGAAAACTGAGGAGTAAAGTGATGACACTAGTGGCAGAAGTGTGCATAAAAGTGGAGGTAGTACTTTCTTTACTTACCCATCCAGACACCAGGTTTGTTGCTCCCTAGTATAGTGGATATATTTTTACTGCATCTTCAAGAGAGAAGAATTCACCATATAATGTGATTACATGGTGTAGCAGAAGAATAAGAAGTATAAATATGGAGGGTGACATGCTGCAAAGAGCAGAAGGAAGGTACCAGAGCCAAAACTAAAAAATTTTATTTTGTGATACACTACTGCACAGAAAGAATAATGTGGTGGAAAAAAATCATAGAAGATTAATCATGGACAACATAATTTATGTAAGAGGAAGAACATAAACATTATGTTAGGAAAAAGTGTTTTATAAATAAAAGTTTGAAGTACAAAGAAACCTCTTGGGGTGTCGAGTGTTCTGCCAGGTATCAGTGTCGGCCATGCACAATATTTCAACAACGTGACTTGTCTTCATCAGGTGATACCTGAGGCTATCACTTTATTGGCATATGCCATGAATTGTGTTGCATGAAATCATTTGTTAGTGATGAGACTATAGTAGATGGTAGTAAGTGAAAGTATTGAAAATGAGATTTAAAGGTGATGGTGAAAAACTTAGGTAGTGTCTGCGATTTGTTGAAAGCTTAACTTTGCTGCTTAAATGTCTTCTACCGTTTCCACAGGGGTCTTTCTTCATCATTGTAAAGTTAATGATACTAATAATCATTGTAAGTCTCTGTTCTTTCCTATAACCCTTTCACAACCATATTCTTATCATAAATGGTTTACAGTGAAGAATATTCCACCCTGTAACAATTATTACTAAGTGTTCTGCAATAATTAATATGCAAAATGTAGCTGCATGCCCTTGCAACATGCAGTATCTGCTATAAAACATGTTCTGCAACATTACAGTAAAAGCCTTGCCATTTAATTTGCTGCAGTGGCCAGTTAATATGAATAACTACTAATAGTGATAGTCACTTAACTGCTAAGACATACACAGTAACCATCATTCTAGTACTTTAATTTGTAGTAATATTTAACCTTAGTTTCTTTACTCTGTAATTGTCTTGTCAGCTTTCCTCTAGTCTAAGTAATGAATCACCAATTATGTGATAAGCCTCACAATTACATATAACTTTCTTCTTATTTTTGTAACATAATGCGTGGATTGTGTAAACCACAAGGAGAGTGGGGTATACAGTGCACTGAATAGTGTACTTTTCTGTGGTTTTGTAACAAAAGTGTTATGTTACTATACAGCTGCCATTTCATCTTCTTTGTATTTAATTATTTTCAGTCTGTTTATCACTTGCTCCTGAAAGTCACATTTTTCTTGTTATTTTCAGTGAAGACAGATGAAAATGCAATAGTTATCCAAAAAGCCTGGGGGTGTATCTGACAGTGAAATCTAGACAGATTTTTAAAAATTGGATGTTTCTGACTTGTCATGACAGTCAGAGATGCAGTTTCAAGTCCATGAACAATAATCTAACAGTGTTGGAAACAGCTGTCATACCAAGTTTATAAGCTAAACGTACTGAGGATAGGTTGCAGAGTGAAGAACCATGTAATAATTTTCTGTAACTGTATTTAGATAAAACAATATTCTTAATAAAAGTGAAATTAGTGGTCTTATGCATTCCAAACTGTGATTCATCATTCGATATTCCTACATCAGTATAGTGATATTTTAAATACCACATACAACACACAAAGTTTAACTGCTAACTGCAATACAGCTTATTCACTAAACTGATATATGGAGGCCTGGTGTTTGTCAGCTCCAAACAACGTTACACATGATGCCAATAGTAGAAAAATGAAGGAGACTGCAATAACCACACCTGAAACACTGTTATTTTCAAGAAAACTGCAGGCAGTACTACCAACCATATTAAAGTGGTAAGTCATATTATGGGTAGAACATAACCTACTCCCCCAAAATTGTAGTGGAACAGTAAGTGCATACATATTTCTCAAATCAGTCCCTACTAATATACATTTGTAAACAGGGCACTTCAAAGTGACATGTGCAAGGGTATTATTTTCTGATGGTACTCATTTGTACCAATATCACAGTCATCAATAAAACATCATAATGTGATAAGATCTTAGGTCATTAGCATGGGATACCTTTCAGATCAAAGATTCTAGGATGGAGTCCTAACAATACATAAGAAAGGAGATATAGCATCTCCAGATAACTATTGAATAATATCACTTATACACATAATATCAAAAATAATAGAATACTGTATGCATAAACAGATGAGTCAGTATTTTGAACATAATGATATACTTACCTCCTCACAGTATGGTTTCAGATACAGTCTTTCTACAGTCAAAGCAGTTGAGTGAATTGTAGCGAAAATATACAATTGTTTTGAAAATAAAGATATTATCTGTGCAACACTGTTGGACTTCAGGAAAGTTTTTGGTATTGTCTCCCACAATATTTTTATAAAGAAGCTCTACCACTATGGAGTGAGAGAGAATGCTGTATGCCTAACGCAGTCTTACTTGGACAACAGATAACAGTTAGTTAATGTAAATAATTAAATGTCAGAATGTCTCCCAGCTGTGAAGGATTTTTATCAATGATCTGTTCTTGGAAATTTCCTTTTCATTATTTATATAAATGATTTACCTGAAGTTGTAACATGCACACACACACACACACACACACACACACACACACACACACACACACACACACACACACACACACACAAAACCTTCCACATAGAATTAATTAATTTCAGGCATAGCCATAACAGTTTCCAAATCGCAATTTTTGCTTAAATAATTTGTCTTGATTAAGTTGTATATGGTTGCAGATCATAAACTGTGAAAGAAATCAGTCATTATAAAAGCATATCATGTCCGGAAAACCACACCATGTGGTAAAAGGGTATGAATTCGTAATTTTATGTTTCTTCGAAAACCTGTAATTATGATTTATATGTGGGAATTAAGTTTTCTGTATCCCAATTACAGATCCTGTCCCCATAGTGGTGGCCCCACAGTTTGTTCATGTTTAGAGTCTCCCGCACCAGTGGTTATGCAACAGGTTATATGCACTATGCAACGACCACACCAAACAATGCCTTGTTCAAAGGTGTGGAAGCACAACTCCGCTCACGAGTTTCATCGTTTCTTCGCCAACAGTGTATTCATCATTTACGCACAGTGATTCGCATTCTCAACCAACGCCATGTGCTAATCTCATTAGTTTTCAACAGTCAACATCTACACTGTTAGAGCAAACAATGGACTCAGGCTTCGTGTCACCAGATTATGCCCATCTGACAGTTAAATGTGAACTGAACAACACTTTGAATTGTGTATCTTCAAATCGAGTGTTTCAAGAACAAAGTGATCTCAATTCCAACACGTGTTTACCCACCCACCGTCATGCAACATCAGTTACTGTCAGGCTGTGTGCAATGCCGCCATTACTACAAACCACACCGTATCTGTTCCATGCACCTGGTGTTCCAGTTGTGTTCCAGTTGTGTCTAATGTACGTGCACAATTCAGTGTTTTACGTAACATGGACCCCTTACCTTGCCTCAGTGGCCCGCCACATGCACTACAGGCATGTTATGCATCAGATAGTTTCCATATGGGTGACGTTCTCAGTCTCAATTCCCCCTGCCCCATCACTTGCGGAAGTCACTGTTCCCAGTCGCTCAATTTCCTACCACTCCCACAGCACCGCCTGTGTCTGCTGCGCCAGTCTCTCACCCTGTTCCGGAAATGGGTCGTTTCCATCCAGCACTCATCACTCACAGTCCAGTTTCCGGGCCCCCCTTGTGTGCCGTCCATCCACTGGTTTTCATGGTACCATCCGTGCCTGTCACACCTTGTTTTCATGATACACAATCAACTATACCAGCTGCTGCTACTATGGATTCGCTTGCCTGATTTAAATCCAGGCCTACCGTGCCGGCCTCTGAGTTAACCTGAATTCAGCCGCTATCCCATGAGACACCGAAGCTACCTTTGTCACCACCTCCTGGCAGCCTGATGAAGCTACCGCCCTTATACAAGGACAACCTGGCATCGTGGTTTGCGCATGTCGAGCATCTGTTTGAATTACATCATGTGTCGGACAACAACTCAAAGTTTCTCTGCCTTATCACACCTCCACAATCACAATCACTCAGATTTGATTTGTGACCTGCTCCTTTCGCCTGGGCTATAATGGAACGACTTGCCTGCTCGCCACAAGAGTTAATAATCAAGATTCTCTACGAGGAGCACCTGGGGGAACGAACCCCCTTGCAACTCTGGCACCCCTTTCGATTGCTCGAGTGTACCATGCTTGACACCACTCTATGGGCTGTGTGGTCTGCCAAACTACCTAACGATCTACAGATCCATCTGTTACCACACTCGTTCGAGTTCATCGGGTCCTGCTTGTGCATCGCTGACTAGTTGTATTCGCTGCTGTGGCAACATCAGCCAGTTCATTCGACACCGTTCATCAGCACAGCTGCCCCCGCATACCGACCTTCAGCCGGCAGAGGTAGTGCTCGCTCCACCGTCACCTCATATACTTCTCCTGGCAGCGTCGGCTCACTCTCTCTGCTGTCTGAGGACTCCAGGATTGCCCCTGCACCTTACGTACTGGTCTCTTTACTGGAACAAATCAATTAGGACAAGCTGTCCCCACTTTTGCAGTGTCCATCTCCTCCTCACCTTGCTCACCATTTCTGCTGGTACCACAAAGTGTTCGGCGATGATGCCAAGAAGTGCAGGGTGCCATGCCAACACCCAAACACCAACTGCAAGTACTAAGAGGCATGAAGTCCTGTGGGGAACCTAGCAGGCATCCTCTTACATTACACTCAGTTCACTCATCCGGCCGACCGAGTGGTCGTCTCTATTTGACTGCCATTGCGTCAGGTATACCTTTTCTGGTTGAAACTGGTGCTGACATGTCGATCGTATCTACTTCAATGTCTCCACCCACTTCTTCAGAGATGAAATCACTTCTATGAGCTGTCAGCTTGCCGACGTTACCTACCTGACGCTTAGTAAAGGTTATGGTGAGCCCATCTCCTTCTCTAAGTATTCCGTGGACGCTCTACATTGCCGACATCGATGAACCAATCCTTGCTGTGGATTTTTTGTCTCATTACAAACTATCTCCAATTGTCGTACAGGGTTCAGTGCTCCACCATCCTATGAACACTCACATACCGTGCACATACACCTCTGTTTCCACCACAACATACATTATCATACGCGAGTGCTCTGCTCTCATGGGCAACATTGTGACCTGCGTTATTGACCTACTGTCAGAATACAACTTGGCGACGCAATTCGGCCAGCAACAATGAGAAGCTGAAACAACACATCAGATCCACTTACAGTGAGCTCGTCACAGCTCGTACCTCGCTTCTGCAACTGCAGTCCACGGCGCTGCCAGCTAAACAAGATTGCTCACCTGAGCCTAGCTCAAACTCTCAGCAGGTTAGTCCACAAACTTTACTTGCATGTAATGTTCCAACCCCCCACCCCCACCCCCACCCCCTTCGTCGCGCTTGCCTCAACCAGAGCCATGTATTTCAAACAGTGCTGTTAATGACAGTCACATGCACTTTGCGACCACGCCCACCTCTCGGACAGCTACTGCGCGTATTGAAAAACATGCCCCGTCTGTCACTCACTGGCCACATGACCCAGCGGCCACTGTGCTCCCACATGCGTCGCCAGCGCTGCTCTTGCCCATGCCGGTTGTCCACTGCAAGGTTATCGGACAGTTGCCACCCGTTCCCCTTCGCTCGTGCGCACCCATCCCCTCGACACAAGCGCACGCCTAGCTCCCGTAAGAGACATGTGGCTTTCGTGCTACCTTTCCCCACTCGCGCTAACGGCTACACCTCGTCGCGCCCTACTCATCTGAACAGTCGGCACCAGGATGTTAACCAATCTCATGTTCAGTTCTCAGTTTCTTCTGCCACTGATGGAAGGACACACATGATAGCTCCCACTGCCAACCCTCCTATAAGATATAAGGTCCGATGCCTCAACCCTATCAAGTTGCACGCGCCCCGGCAGCAGATTAATGAACTTTTGGCGGCAGGTGTACTGCAACCTTCAGACAGCAACTGGCCTTCACGAATCCACCACAGCCCCAAACACGATGGATCTTTTCGAATGTGCAGTGATTACAGACGCTTAAATGCTCATACTGTCATGGGCAATTACCCAGTGATGAACATCAATGACTTCACTCATATGTTATTAGGCGCCACAATCCTCAGTGTTACGATTGTAAACGCTCTTACCACCAGATTTCTGTGGCACTGGAAGACATTCCTACGACGGCTATTATCACGCCGCTTAGTTTATTCTGATACCACTTCATACCTTTCGGCCTAAAGAACGCGGCGCAAACGTGGCCACATTTCATTGCCTCTATCTTGCAACAGTTCGAGTATTGCTTTGCTTATCTGGACGACATAGTCGTTTTCAGCAGTTCAGTGGAGGAACATGAAAATCATCTGCCTATGGTCCTCCAGACCTCGAACTCCAATGGTGTCGAGGTCAACAAAGACAAGTTTCAGTTGCGCTAACGTGTCAGTCTCCTTCCTAGGTTACACTGTCTCCACTGACAGAATACAGCGTCCCAAATCTTGTGTGCAGGCTATCACGTCTCTGCCGCTCCTAGCTACTTACAAAGAGCTATGCTGTTTCCTCGGTACCATCAATTACTATCGTTGCCATCTGCCTTCTGCCGCCACTGTTCAGGCACCCCTGATGGACTCGCTATCAGGCAAACAAACTTCCGGTATCAAACCCATCTCTTGGACTGCTCTGATACTACAGGCTTTCAAGGCTCTGAAGACGTCCTTAGCTCACACTGTGAATCTCGCCCACCCTGACCCTCGGCGGAGTTATTCATCAATATGGACGCCAGCGACATTGCGGTGGGGGCAGTGTTGCAACAAGGCAAGGGCGACACGGTTTTTGCCCTTCATTTCTTCTCCAAGACATTATCTACGGCTCAGAGAAAATATTCTGCATTCGATAGAGAGCTCCGTGCTGTTTACGAGGCAATGAAACATTTTTGCTATGACGTTGAGGAACGTTCATTTTTTGTCCTCACCAAACACAAACCACTGTAAGAAGCATTCTGCAACCCATCTGAGATGCGTCGACGTTACCGCCACTTTGACTTGGTTTCTCAATTCACAACGGATGTCTGTTACATCAAGGGTGCAGATAACATCGCTGGAGATTTCTTCTTGGGGATCAGTGCTGTTTCTGCATCATTGATCTTTCTGATATGGCCTCCCTCCAAGGTTCTGACGAAGGTTCTCAGGCTCTCCTATAAGACCCACAAACATCACATGTTTTCAGAAAGGCTAAGTTTCCTGGCGTTTCTGATGAGGTGTGGTGTGATTCTTTGACCGGCACCCTACACCCTTTGCTCCCACCCGGGCTGCACCAACAGGTTTTCGACACCCTACATAACCTAGCCCACCCAGGCATTCGAGCCATCACACGTCGTGTCAAAACGTTTTGTTTGGAAGAACGGGACTGTCAAACTTGGGCATGCAGCTGTGTTGCTTGCCAGTGCAGCAAGATCAGCCGCCGCACCTCCACACCTCTGGGCAAGTTCGACATTCCCGCAGGCCGATTCTGTCATGTACATATTGATCTGATCGGGCGTCTTCCTCCTTCGGAGGGCCATAGATGTATCTTATCAACTATCGACTGTTTGTCTCACTGGGCCAAGGCTGTCCCTCTGCCTAAAATTACTGCCGAGATGGTAGCCAAGGCTTTCATTGGCTCATTGATTGTTCGTTTTGGGTGCCTGACCAATATGACCACCGATCAGGGTCAATACTTCGAATCCTCCCTTTTCACCAACACCTGCAATATCTGTAGTATTAAAAAAACACACACTACTGCCTATCACCCACAAAGCAATGGGTTGGTGGAGAGATGGCACTGCAACCTCAAGATGGCCCTTCAATGGCATGACAGTCTCTGGTCGCAAGCTCTCCCATGGGTGCTACTTGGTCCATGCTTGACCTATAAACCTGACCTACAGGGGACTATATCCGAATTTATTTTCGACGAGAATCCGGTCCTACCGGGAGAACTTATTCTTCCCCAGGTTAGCAAGGATCTTCCCCCCTTGCCAGATTTCATTAGCCAGACGTGTACACATTTTCAACAAACGCATTTGCACCCGCCCATCAGTCACTCACTGCCTGAGACTTATGTTTCCACCACACTCTCCGGCTGTTCCCATGACATGCTGCATGATGATGCAGTTAGGCAGCCTCTTTAACCTCCTTATCTTGACCCCTACAAGGTCCTGCAGCAAGGGGAAACGACTTTTGATATCATGATTAAAGACCGAACACAGACAGTTTCTCTGCATTGCCTGAATCTGGCTTTTGTTGACCCTGATGGTCTCACACTGCTGCAGTCAGACTCTGCAGACGATCCATCCTTGATCAAGAATGAAGATGTGCTCCCATCAACCTCACTGCACACCTCTTCTGCTGAAGACTGTTCGCCTCTATTTGCTGGTTTCCCTACCTCGCCCCCTGTTTCACGCTGTGCAGGTTTCACGCATTCACCTCCAACATCGGAGACACACATACCTACCATCAGTTCGTCCATCATCGTGCCGCTGTACCGAGTGAACGATGTTTCTACAGTAGCATTTGATGACCGAGTGCTCATTCTTTTGACAGATTCCAAGGTCCCAACATCGGACAGCCCCTTACACATCAACATTGCACACAACCTAAAACTCCCACGCGAATGTGACCTAGCATCAGTACATGCTTTCATTTCTATGGATGGCTTGATCCACTTAAGGGCCACACACACCTCCACCACACCATCAACTGCCCTGCCCGCTTACTCTTGGGCCAGCCGCTCTCTCATCCGGCCATGGTGGCTGACTGACTATGAAATGGACCTGCATCTTGCCGCTCTGCCTGCACAACCCGCTTCATTTGAGATGAAAGTACCTGTGGGGTACCTGCGTACGCATACAATTTCCACTGATATTGACACCTGCATGCCCTCACCCTTCAACATCTGTAGTACTCTCTACGGTGGGGGAGAAAGGGGGGGGGGGGGTGCTGTGTGGCATCGATAGTTCATATCAACCACGAAACTTAATATCTGAGAACTCTAAGTCAGTTCTTTGTTATACTTCATTCTGTACAGACAAAGTGTCAAGTGTAAGTATATGCGAGCTACGACATATATGGGAATTAAGTTTTCTACATCTCGATTACCATCCCGTTCCCATAGCCTATTGGTCAGTGCTACAGAATATGGTTCATTTGAAAGTTTCCATTTGTTGTGTTGCATGTGCTCCATTCACTGCTCATTGCTTTGTTCTCAAACTTAGAGGCAGTCTGTTATATTTACAGTTATACACACAGTGTACTAGATTCTCTAATATTTACCGTTACAAATAATTACAGAAATATTGCTCTTCAGTATTAGTTGTTGCTGACCAGTTATAGCTAGTATTAGCTAAATGATAATACTTACCTTTCATAAATAATGCAGAAAACCCTGCTTTTTGAACAGAACCATCAGAGACAAATTTCACAAGCATCTTATTTCCTGTTGATCTGATGTCTGGTGGCAGCTTGTAACCACAGAAAATTCCCAGCAGTGGACTGTCCAGTGAATGGCCATCATGGATTTCAACATAGTCATACACACAGCTATCATGATTTTCTACCTGTGCAAATTCAAATATAAGCTTTGGAGATAAAATATCCCAGAAATCATGTGTAACTATTACATTTGTCTGTCATTTAAGTGCAGATATTTTTTACTAGGCATATAGCCACTGTAAAACCAAAAACTACATGAACTATGTGGCTAAAGGTCTCAGGAGGCATTGTCTCATTTGGAGATATGCCATTTGCGATGCCCAAATATTGTGGTTAGGTGCAGCAGACTTGGAAATATAGTATAGTAACTGAGTATTCATTTGTAGACACTTGCAGTGACTATGGCAGCAGGTCAGAGTTTAAATGAACTTCAGTGTGGAATGATAATTGGGGCATGGATCATAGCATATCAAAATTACACAATAATTTAGATTTCTGAAGTCAACGTTTGTCTAGGGTGGATCTTCAATACCACAGTGAGATTGTTTCCAAATACATGAAATGCTGCATATGGAGACCACAAGTGTCTGACAAATAGGCATGATGTTGCCTCCCCAAAGCCATACAGATGATTGAAGCTCTACTGTCAGCCATATCACCCCTGATTTGAAAGTCAGGCATTAAGAACGCATTTGCAACAGGACTGTATGGAGGCAAATGCACTGCATAGGCTTCAGTAGGCAGCAACCATCTCATGTACATTTGCCACCTCATGAGATCTGGCCACTCAGTGAGATTCACAAGTGTGTTTTGAAGTAAGAAAACTGGTTTATCGTGAGTTTTATGAAATAACAGCTTATGTTAAAATTAATTTTTAAGTGAAACCTAAATGTAAGACTACAAAGCAGTTCTTAAGATATATGTGTAGATACTCTGCTGCAGAATGAAAATCTGATCATATAAATCGTGACATAAACATTCAGACAAAGAAAGCAGTATGCAGTAGTAATTATGTTCATCTCTGGGTCACTTTTATAAAAATATTGGACTTGTGGTAGTACAATTCAGCCATTGTGAATTAACATAAAAGGGAATTACAAACATTGGCTGCAAGTGGGACTTGACTGAATTTAATGGGGGAAGTTGGAAACTTGTGCTGGACCAGCATTCAAACCCAGGTTTTCTGGTCACTAGACAGGTGCTCTGACTAGTAAGCCATCTGGACACAGTGGTGATTGCAGTAGCACTGACTACTATAGCACACTTCCTGTCAGACCCAAATTCTCAACTTATCTGCACGCTACGTATGTAGTAGCCCTTACCCATTATCCTCATTACACATGGCATTTTGTCAGTTCCTATAGGTGAAATGACTGGTACAGAGTGCCCTCAGCCTTGTAAGGCCAACTGAGAAGCTACTCAGTTGTTTAGTAGTGGTCCCAAAGTCAAGAAACCTGACAACGACCGGGAGGGTGGTGTGCTGACAACATGCCCCTCATACCATCTCCAATCATGCCATTGGTAGAGAATTAGATAATAGTTACTGAGGCCTGACTGGTCTATCTATGTCCAGAATGTGGAACTTTACTTTTTTTGTATACATTAACTATGTTTTTCTTAAGACATAAGGGACTTACAGACATTGGCTGCAATTGGGCATTGATTGAAACCAATGAGGAAAGTTGAAAATTTGTGCCAGACTGGGTTCAAACCTGGGTCTCCTGCTTACTAGGCAGATGCTTTGACCACTGAGCCATCTGGAGACAGTGGTAACTGCTGCTGTGTAGGCTACCCTAGCACACCTCCATCAGACCTAAATTCTCAAATTATCCTCTCTCACTACTAGTGTAGTGCCCCTTTGCTCATTGTCCTCATTACTCTCAGCATTTTGCCAATTTCTGCAAGAGTTCAAGTCTGGTGTACATCTGAACTGAAGACTTTATTAGCCATTTCACCTTAAGTATATGTGTGGGGTGTTTCAAAGAGGACTTTACAAGTTTAAAACTTCATATAAATTTATTTAAAGAAGACATAGTGCTGGGTTTAGTGTTATTTTGTAGGGAACACATCACGTTTATTTCCTTAAACAAAAGACGTTGTATGTGGCTTCCGCTGGTTATCCTGAACACAACCCATAGGAAGTCAATTTCTTCCAAGAGTCATTGTAGCATTGCAGGTGTAACATGCTCAGTGGTAACATAAATTCTTGTGCTACGTTTGGGTAGAGAAGCCAGCACAGGAGGTACAAACATTATATCCTTGATGAATGACATAAAAAAAAAAAAATCAAGTGGTGTCAAGTCTGGGGAATGTGGGGGCCATGCAATTGATGCATCACAGCCAATCCATTGACCTTCATGCACCATCTTGCATGAAGTAAACATTTCATTCTTGGTCAAGATCATCAATCAGTGGTCTCAAAAAATGTTGTAACATGCCCAGGTACATTACACCGTTGATGGTTCTCTCACGGAAAGAAAGGGGCCATACACATTGTTCTTGCTCAATGCACAAAAAACATTCAGTTCATAGCTATCATGAACATGCTGCAATGTTTGATGTGGATTTTCAAATCCTACAGTTATGGGTGCTAAGCTTGCCACTTAAGTGAAAAATCGACTCATCAGAAAAGATGATTGTGTCCTAGAAATGTTCATCCTCATGAAATCGATTTAACATAACTGCACAGAAGTTCTTGCACTCAATTTCATCAGTATCTTTTATTGCTCCTATGATCATCAATCTGTATGATTTCAAATGCAAATGGTTTCTCAACACACACTAAACAGTCGTATATGGGATCTGCAGTTGACAAGATGCACACCAGGTTGATTTAATAGGGCTGTTGACGACACGTTGTCTCACTCACTCAACAATGTTGTTAGATGTGCTTGGATGACCTGATGATTTCCCATGTCTTACCAAGCACCCTGTTCCTGCAAAACATTTATGCCACTCTTAAACTGTAGGTCTGCAAGGAAGATCTTTAGCATATGGTACTTGGTATGGAAATTACCCCGACTTTGATTCTTCAAACGAAAATACACAGCTAGCACACTTGGGTCCAGTGAAGGCAGCCACCTTTAACACAACTGCCACTAGCACCCTTTATGGTGTGATTCAGCACTAGTGAACTAAGCAAGACAAAACTTGATGTATTTTACTACAAATTGACATTACAGTCACCTCTGTAGATACTATGACTTAATTTATATGAATTTTCAAAGTTGTAAAGTCCTTTTTGAAACACCCTGTATGTGGCGAGTAATAAGGTTAATGGGCAAGGGGCACTACATTAGTAGTGTGTGGATAAGATGAGAGTTTGGGTCTGACGGAAAGTGTGGTGCGATCTTCCATACAACTGCAATGGCCACTGTGTCTGGATGGCTTAGAGTTCAGAGCATCTGCCTAGTAATCAGCAGACTCAGATTTGAATCCTGGCCCAGCACAAATTTTCAACTTTCACAATTGAATTCAATCAATGCCCACTTGCAGCCAGTTTCTATAATTCCCTTGTGTCTTAAGAAAAAAATTTTATTTATACAAAAAAAAAGTAAAGTTCCATGCTCTGGCCCAAGATAGGCCAGTCAGGCCTCAGCGACTACTATGGAATCGTCTGCCAATGGCATCATTGGATGTGGTATGGAGGGGCATGTTGTCAGCACACCACTCTCCAGGTTGTTGTCATGTTTATTGACCTTGGAACCACTACTAAACAACTGAGTAGCTTCTCAGTTGGACATACAAGGCTGAGGGCACCCATTGTCTCACCAAGGGAAAATCTCTGATAGTACCAGGAATCGAACCCAGGCATGGCAGTCAGCCTCACTGACTAATATTCACACATACAGAATTTGCATATTTACAGGTGTAACTTGAAAAAGATGGTGCCGGTATGGTAACTAGGTAACGTATGAGAAATATAACCAGACTCCTTGGCGGAAGGTGATATCTATTCCACTCTTAACCATACAAAAAAAAAGGTAAGCATGAATACACTATTTATGTGAGAAAAGATTCAACTACAGAAAAGTTTAAATAAAAACATAGTGTCATTACCACACAGTCAAACAATATGATGTATGTTTTTAATCATAATGTCATTATCTGAGAGCATACACGTATCAGAAAAAGTTTTGCATCATCTCAGTTCCCAGAACTCCTGAAGATAGACGTTGACCAATGAGTGTCGCATATGACTTCAACCAGACAATCATTGGAGACATGTTTGGAGGCAACCTGGTGAGGCTGAAAAACCTTAGACACACTGTCCAGTAAGAGCAGCAAGGTGGTGCTATTTTGTGATGGCATTATGTAGGGCCGACATATGCTGCTGGTGGTCATGGATGGCACCGTAATGGCTGTACGATACCTGAATCTCATCCTCTGACTGATAGTGGAACCATATCAGCAGCATATTGGCAAGGCATTCGTCTTCATGTATGACAATTCACATCCACATCGTGCACATTTTGTGAGTGGCTTCCTTCAGGATAATGACATTGCTTGACTAGAGTGGCCAGGATGTTCTGCAGACATGAATCCTATTGAACATGCGTGGGATAGATTGAAAAGGGCTGCTTATGAACGATGTGACTTACCAAATACTCTGAGGGATCTACACCGAATCACCATTGAGGAGTGGGGCAATCTGGACCAACAGTGCCTTGATGTACTTGTGGATAGTATGCCTTGATGAATACAGGCATTACAGATTTCAGTACTCTCAGAACTGAGGTAATGCAATTTTTTTTCATGTGTGTACGTAATCTAGGGTTGAAATCTATAGGAAATAACATATGGACATTTATTTAGTGGTAAAGTTAAAAATGCAATCTCATAGGTGCATATACAGATTCAATGAAAATAATTGAATCTGCAGTGACAAGTCATCACTTCATGAAAGTGTATAAAATATGTACTGCAGATACACTACAATGGGATCCTGAATTATATTTATGATGATTTCATTACGAATAAAATACTGTAATTTGTAGAAGATTCCAGACATGACACATCAGTAGGAGTCATGCTTTGAAATATGTTGCCAAAGAAATCAATAAAGATGGATTTTTACAAGCTAAGTCTGATGAAGAATTTGAAGAGGATACTGAAGGAAAGTTGAACCCATCCAAATAGCCAAGCATGTTAAAGTATTGCTTCTGGAATGCAGGGAGGCATTTTAGGCCCAGATCAAATCTGTTTCATGGATTAATAATGGGGGCTGTTATACTGGTGAGCCTGGGTATGGTTTTTTGGGCATTTATCCACATCTGTCTATATAAATACTGAGGTAGTTGCCAGATACCACCTCAGTTACACAATGTGTGAACACCTTGTAACACATGTCACATCTGGCCATGCAATTACACTAGATGCAGACATAAGGAGTGTGATGATTCCTCCACTGTGGAAGCTTGCAGTAGCTTTAAAATGCTTTTGGGAGTGGCAATCCTATCGTGTAATAGCCCATGTATCATTATGGTTGTTCTCTGTGAAATAAGAGAAGTATCATAGCAGTCCCAGTCTGACACTGACTCGATAAAGGGCACCAGACAGGAAGAAACGGGATGAGAGAAAGAAGAAAATTTCTGAGAGGATTTGGAGATATCAAGGATATCAATGAAATTTTGTTTCCTTTATGTTGTCATATGATTCATTATAATGGAAGCCAAGTGTCAACCCAATCTGCAGACTTGTACTGTTTATGTGATAGTCACTTTGTGTGTGTTTCCTACCAATGGATAAACTCAGTAAAATGCTGTTATAAAACTCATTGTTTGGGACAGTTTATATCCAAAGTATTTCATCCATAGTAAGTGACAATTTGTAAGAATTCTGACACATAATTTTTAACTGTTAAAGAAATGACTACTGGCAGCTGAATTCAAATGGGGTAGTGCTGCTGAGGATGATCCACATGAAGGACAACCCAAAATTAAAAATGATTAATAAACAGAATTAACTATTAGAAAGGTTTGTATAAGATGGATCCCATACTTAGGCTGAGCAAAAGCCAAAGTAAACACATATTTACTGGCAATTTTTGGAACAACTTCTAGAAGAATATTATTGATTGTAGACGACTATTTGTTATTGAAACTGAGATGTAGGAACACTGCTTTGTGCTAAAAATGAAAAATGAAGCAAAATCATGGAAGCTGTTGATTCCCCTGCATTAGAAAGTGTGGAATTTATTTTCATATCAGAATAGTAATTACTAATTTTTTCTGGTGTATCGTCCTTATCAGTTAAGAGGCTACCTTACAAAGATTACCAGTAACTAAGAAGTACTGTTGTGTGTTCTGGACCTCCTGGATGAAAAATATGTAATTGGCACTCCTGACTTCCACCTAATCCTATCATTATAGAGATTTGTTGCTGTAAAATATTCTGAATCCTGTGAAGAGGTGTGATAACTGTTAGTGAATATTAGACAGACCATCTGTCATCACACTTCTTCTGATTTAAGTGTGCTGGAACTGTATCAAAAAGTAAGTACACTTCTCACCACAAAATACACATTCTACAGCAACATCTGCAGCTACAAACATATTCTGCAAGCCACTATATCATCTATGGTGGAGGGTACCTTGTACCACTACTAGTCACTTTCTTTCCTATTCCCCTTGCAAACAAAGAAAGGGAAAAACACTTGTCCATAGACCTTTGTATGAACCCCAATTTATCTTATCTAATTTTTGTGGTCCTTATACAAAATGTACATTGGCAGCAGCAAAACCATTCTGTAGGCTGCTTGAAATGCTGTCTCTCCGAATTTTCTCAGTAGTGTTCCATGAAAGGATTGTTATC
This sequence comes from Schistocerca gregaria, assembly GCF_023897955.1. Lineage (NCBI taxonomy): Eukaryota > Metazoa > Arthropoda > Insecta > Orthoptera > Acrididae > Schistocerca > Schistocerca gregaria. Next base: position 470,567,231 of record NC_064931.1, read on the forward strand.
TTCCCTCCAGGGATTCCCACCTGAGCTGTGAAAGCATGCCCATGACACTTGCATTTGATCAAACTACTAGTTACAAATTTAGCAGCTAACCTCTGAGTTGCTTTGATGTCTTTCTTTAATCTGACATGGTGGAGATCCCAAACAATCAAGCAATACTGAAGATTGGGTCATACTAGTGCTCTATATGCAGTCCCTTTACAGATCAACTATACCTTCTTAAAAGTCTTAAGTAATTAAAGTCAACCATTCATCTACTCTATTACATTCCTTACATGCTCATTCCATCTGATGTTGCTTTGCAGTGTAATGCTTAAACATTTAATTGACATGACTTGTCAAGCAGTACATTATTAATTTTGTTTTTGAACATTATGGAATTGTTTTTCCTACTCACTTTTCGACATTTAGAGCGACCTGCCATTCATCACACCAAACAGAACTTTTGTCTAAGTCATCTTGTATCCTCCTTCAGTCACACAATGTTGACATATTCCCATACATCACAGCTCCGTCAGCAAAAAAACCACAGATTGTGGCTCACCCTGTCTGTCAGATTATTTATGTACCTAGAGAATAAGTGTGTTCCTATCACACTTCCCTGGAACAATCTTTGTCTGTGATGAACACTCACTGATGAGTACAATGTACTGGGCTTATACTATTTAAGAAGTCTTTCAGCCACTCACATATCTAGGAGGCTATTCTGTATGCTCAGACCTTTGTTAACACTCTGCAGTGGGACACCTTGTCAAATGCTTTGCAGAAATCCAGAAATATTGAATCTGCCTGTTGTCCATCATCCATGGTTTACAAAATGTCATGCGACAAAAAGGAAAGTTGAGTTTTGCAGAAGTGATGCTTTCTAACTCCATGATTATTTGTGGGCAGAAGCTCTTCTGTCTCAAGGAAATTTATTGTATTTGAACTGAATATTCAAGAATTCTGCAGCACACCAATGTTAAGGATACTGGTTTGTAGGTCAGTTTTTTTACCATTCTTATACATATGAGTCACCTGTCTTTTTCCAGTTACTTGGGACTTTGCACTGGGCAGAAGATTAACAGTAAATGTAAATACAAACTAAGCATGGAGCCAATGCATGCTTTGTAAAACAGAATTGGGATCCAAATAGACTTCATGAGTTACTTGGTTACACCTCTTTCAGTTGCTTCTCCATGCCAGGGATGCCTATTACTATGTCCTCCATATAGGAGTCTGTACAGTGATCAAATGACAGTACATTTGTATGATCCTCCAGTGTGAATGATTCCTTAAATGCAAGATTTAAAACTTCAGCTTTCCTTTTGCTGTCTTCTGTTGCCACATCAGATAGTCAATGAGTGATTGGCTAAAATCCTTTACCCCCTTAGTGATTTTACATAGTACCAAAATTTTCTTGGGTTCTGAGCAAGATCTTTTCCTAAGATATGATGGTGGTACTGTAGTTCTTGAGTGCCTCACACATCAATCTTTTTTAAGGGCACTTGAATTTCTACTAACTTTTACCTCTCATTATTTGGATGTTCTTATTAGAACTGAGAGTGTAACAGTCATTGAATACTCAGCAATTTCTGAATTTTTTATTTAAATCATAGTGGAACTTTTCCATCCTTAATCAACTTATTTGGTACATACTTCTTCAGAACGTGATTTATCATTCATTTAAACTTTGTGTAAATAAAAATAAATAAAAAAAATTTTAAAAAATTCCTCTCTGTCCATCATACTGGAACTAAAAGATGTCCATTCATTTTCTAAGTACGATGCTAACAACTGCTTCTCTGCTCTCTCTAGCAGAAACATTCTCATAACATTTTTAATGGATCATTATCATTATGATGACGTTATGATCACTAATCTGTGTCTTTATGATGATGCTGTTAGTAAGGTCAGGCCTGTTTGAAATCACAAAGACTAAAATATTTACACTATATGCTGGCTGTTGAAATAGCTCCTCAAGACAGTTTCTGAAAAACATGTTCAAAAGTATTTTACAAAACTGCCTGTCCATACAACCAGCATAAAAACCATAGACAACTCAGTCTATCCTCAGTAGATTAAACTCACCTCCAACTATCATTGCATGATCTGAGCATTTCCACAGTACTGAATGTCGAGTTTCTTTGACTGATTCTGAACCTGTCATGGCAGAACTGGGTGAACAGTAAAAACATCCTACAGTTAACTTGTATTCTCCTAGACCTGTTACATGCTTTGAGGTAACTTCACAGTCAGGCTCAGTTTCAACCTCAACAGATACAATATCTTTGTTGATTTCAATGCACACTCTCTCACTTATGGCGTCTACTCCATCTTTTCAAAATATGTTCCATGCCTAGGTAAATATTTCAGAATTTTCTGCTTTAGGTTTCAGCCAGCTCTTGATTCGGAGAATAATTTGAGCATAACATCATTCCTGGAGGGTAGTAAATTCATGAACTTTGTTACAAATACTTTGACAACTTACTGTTAAAATTTTGAAAGTTGAAGTGTTTATTTTTTACAAGTTCTGATTTCACTCTCTGTGTATTGACTAGTGAGCATTCATCATAGGACTAAGTAACCCCATGTGCACCCAAGTAGCTGCTTCCTTTGTGAAGTGGTGCCCCTGACCTATCAAGAGGATTTCTATAATTATCCACACAAGTCCAGGAATCTACAGCCAAGACTGTCACAGAATTGACAGAGCCTTTGGTTAGACACTCCACTCAGCCCCAAGCCCGAGGACTCCGATCAGTTTAGGGAATGATGCTGCTGACTGTGAGCTCTGCTGGCACCCCACACATGAAGCCAGTAGTGTTCACCACATCTGCCAGCTACCCACATGAAATGAGGATAGCCTTGGAACCCAAGTGACAGACACCATGGGTGACAAAGTGAACCACAACTTGCAGATGACTACACCGTGCATGCTCAGTAGCCACAAGCAGGCCTTTCTCCACATCTTGGATGAGTTCCCTGGCAGACACGGATTTTCATCTGACTCTGGGTGCTATTAACCTATGGGCTCCATAACGTGCCTAATGTTGGAGCTCCCAATAACTAGCAAAATCCTCCTCCTGTGTGCCTGCTTGGATCCTGCGGAAGGAGCAGGCACCTGTCTACTCACAAGTTGAGTGGGTGAGGCCAGACGGCCAGCCTCCACACTGCAGCATCTTCACTTCAAGGGATGTGTGTGTGCTCCCACCCATCACTCACCATGTAGTTAGAGTGGATCTGCCACTTCAGGTATCCTGCGAGGTACTTTGGGAGAAGAGCCCACAGATGGAACAAGCACCAGCAGAGGTGTCCTAGGCAATGTACCAGATTTTACACCACTGCTACACCCAAAGGAAATAGCCTGAAGATGACTGACTGTGGCCAAAAGCACCTTGAGGTGTTGGTGAACAGCAGCTGGCTCCTCCTCGATCCACACATGGCAAGCACACAGCCCTAGTAGCATTAATTTAAGATTTAATTGCAAAAAGGATACACAGAAAATTATATTAGGTTGGTGCATAGGTTTGTAGCTTTTTTCTTTTTTCTATTATGTTGGTATTCCATTGCTATGAATTTATTTATTGGAAACTGGAAATTTGTGGTAAGATCTTATGGGACCAAACTGCTGAGGTCATCAGTCCCTATACATACATACTATTTAATGTAACTTAAACTAACTTACACTATGGACAACACACACACCCATGCCTAATGGAGGATGGAAACCTCCGAAGGGGGCAGCCGCACAGACTGTGACCAGGCGTCCTAGACCATGCTGCTACCCTGTGCAGCAATTTGTTTATCAATTGTCATTTTTTATTTTAGTTCACTGTCACTGTCTGAATTTACATATTGTCATTTTGTCATCTGGAGACAGTGAGTGGAGCTGAAGACACTAGAAGATGGTGTGCCAATGGGAGAAATTGGAACATTTCCAGCATGTACTTCTGTTTGAGTTCAGTAGAGGGATGACAGCAGTGGAGGCAGTCAAACACATTGGTACTGCATGTCAGTATAATGCTCTTGGACAGAGCACAGCAAGGAAATGGTTTTCTCATTTTAAGGAGGATCATTTTGACATTAGTGGCTCTACATGTTCAGGAAGATCTTCAGTGTTTGATGAAGATTGTTTAAACACATTAACCCACAATATATAGCAGTGTACTAGAGAACTGGAAAATGTGATGTATTTTGATCATTCCACCATTGTGTGACATTTGCATCCAATGCAGAAGATTGAAAAATTAGAATTATGGGTATTGCATGCTCTAAGCCAATATCACACAATTCAGTGGGTGGCCATATGTGCATCTCTGCTTGCTTGTCATCAATTGTCTCTTGAACAACACCAACCATTCCTAACCTGTATCATTTCTGGTGTCTTTAAATGGTTACTTTGTGCTAACATAATGAAAAGAAAGGAGTGGTTGAGCCCAAACATACCAGCAACTCCCTGTGCCCATCCATAAAGATTATGTTCTGCATGTGATGGAATGGTGATGGTGGAGTGTACTATGAGTTGCTTCCCAGAGGAATGACCATCGCTGCTGACATTTACTACCAACAACTGAGATGTCTTGCAGATACAATCCAAGAACAATGACCAGAAAGACTGCATGAAGGGATGCTACTCCATGATAATGCCAACCCACATGCTGCTACAGTGAAGAAAAATAATATACAGAAGTTGGGTTGAGAAATTGTTCAACACTTTAATCACCTGATCTTACACCCTCAGATTTTCACCTTTTAGAGTCTGTAACAAACAACCTTCAAGGAACTTCCTTTCTGGAGGCAAATGCACTCTGAACATGGCTCAACAAGTGCTTCACCTCAAAACAATATGATTTCTAAAGTCATGGAAACAAAAAGTTACCCTAGCATTGGCAGACTGTTGTAAATAGTGAAGGAAAAAATATTATTGAAGACTAAAGTCTTTGCTATGTGTATCTGTTGTGTTTATTAAATGTATGGAAATGCACTACAAACTTATACACCAACCAAACACAAGTAATTGCTATTTTTTGAAATGTCATCAATGGAGGATGACACCTAACTGAGCTGTGTAGTTAACTGCTCAAAAGAAATGACACCTGTGCTACAGACTGTGTTAATCTACACTTCACAATGACTGACATTAAATCTCTTAAATACAAAAACACACATGGAATTTAAGAAACAGACTATGAAAAAACACAGTGAACGCTAAATATGTAACTTGCTGTTCTGCTGGGCCATCACAGGTAGCAGCTGGAAACTGATATTTCTTTACTGGGAGGTCAAGAAATTTTTAGCTTGCCCTCACAAAACTGGACTAAGGTAAGAAGAAACAAAGAGATGAAAATATGAATTATTTATTATTTTAAAAAGTGCAATTTTAAAGTAATGAAGTGGAATGTGCACAATGCTTGTTACTGAATTTACACAGGAAGTAATTTTGGTGAAACGTATGTTTAAAGCACAAAAATATGGAAACTAAGTTATCTATTTTTATAGTAGTTGTGTCTTCTCTTTTTGAGCTGTCCAAAAAGACAGACACCATTCATGGTCCTGCAGCTATATTTACATGACAAAAGAGAAATTCCAATATCCTCTGCAATTGGGCATTGAAATAAATTCAATGGCAATAAATGAAAATTTGTGCTGGACTTGAACTTGAACCTCGATTTTCTGATTATTGTCAAATTCCCATATGCCGTGCACTACATATGTAGTGTCCCCTGTCAACCGTTCTAAATGCTTGCAACCTCACCTGATTCCCACATGAGGTTGAATGAAGAGTTCACTTACACTGAAGGTATAATTTTTTTCTATCAGAGCACATATATTTCTATGTGAATTGTCTGTTCTTTCAGACACTCAGACACTATGTATGTAGTGTGTGACACATGCGAATTTTGTTGGACTGAAAGTGTGCTCAGATAGCCAAAGTTGTTAAGGTCAGCTCTTGTGATACATGAGAAATCTGGGTTGAAGTCCTGCTCTTTTAGGAATTTTCACCTATCACCACTGGACTCACTTCAGTGCCCAACTGCAGCTTGTGCCAAAATCTCTCTTTTGTCATAAATTATGTATGTTGAACAAAATGTAAATTTTGACAACCGCACTCTTCAGGAAGTGAAAACTGAATACAGAGTAACTTAACTACTCTAAAGGAAATCTAATTTATAGTGATAAGGTCAGATCCCAGGTAGAGGCTTCTAGTTTATAGTCTTTGAAAATAAAAATAGTGAAATTATCTGTATGCCTCTGTATGAGCCCTAATTTCTTTTATGTTACACTTACACCTATGATACAAAATGTACTGCACAATCATGGCAGTAGACTCATTTTACTCTCTGCTTATAAACTTGTGTAACAGAGTTCTATGGAAACAAATTTTCTTTCTTGTTTATGTAAGATAAAATGTGACACTTAGAACCGATACTACCATTCCTCACAGGAAGACAATGCGTAGATTGTCAGCAGATTATATGTATATGCTTGTCTCCTACAACATCCAACTGGAAAATAACAGATGCTCAATGAACATTCCCCTACAGACACAAGGCTACATATGAGGACTGTTAGATCACATATATCAGTGTAATAGAGCATGCACTGCCTTAACAGAATGTGAAGCACCCAGAAGTGCGAGGGAGGAGGAAGTGAAATGTGAAATGAAACTTCTTGGGCTAAGATGGTATATGATGTTATTTCAGTGATTAAAAAACTAAGTAAAATTTACAAATAACTCAACAGTATGAGCTCACTTATCAGTATGGCTTTCTTTCCCTCTGCCGTAGATGTGCGCACTGGTTCATTTGAAAATAGTGTCATAAGGCCACTGTATCCTCTTCCAAGGCAAGCTGCTCCACAACTGTTGTAACGGTTTCTTGATATCCTGGACAATGGAACTCATGTAGAGTTTGTGTCCAAGCTGGTCCCACACGTGTTCTATCAGAGACAGATCTGGGAATTTTGCTGGCCATGGGAGTACCTCAGTGTCATTCAGACAGTTTGTAGAGACATGTGGCATGTATGGAAGACCATTGCCCTGTTGAAAAATGTCATCAGAAACTTGTCACATGAGAGGTAACATGTGAAGTTGCAAGATGTCCATGACATACTACTGTATGGTCAGATTTCCCTAAATCACTATTAGTCACCTGAAGTCATACCCGATGACACCCAACACCATGATGTCGCGACTAACACTGCTATTCCTCACCAAACCACTAGCAGAATGAGACTCCTCTGGAGCAGTGCAGAGCCTCAATTCACTGCTGAACACAATGTGATGCCATTCAACAGCAGTCTATGCTTTGTGGTCATGTCATCATGCCAAGTGCCCCTGTTCGTGTTGCAGTGCTAATGACAGTGCATGCATGGGATGGTAATCCCCGTAGTCCAGCTGTCCATTCAATGGTACAGGATGACACAGGATGTTTCAAGGAGTTCACTACTTGTTCTTTGATGGTAGGTGCAGATGCCAAGGTTTTAGAATGTGCTTAGCACACAAAATGCTGATCCTCCCTTGTGGTGGCCCGATATGTCTGGCTGGAAACTTGATGATCAGTATCCCTGGCCTCAAATTACCATGCTGATCAACAATGGTCCTGGTCCCATTTGAATGCCCCACAAATTTGGATGACGAGCTTGGTGCACAATATGGTAATCCTCCCTTGTTGTGGTAGACATGCCTGACTGGAAACTTGGTGATGAGTATTCCTAGCCTCAAGTTCTCATATTGTTCAACAATGGTCCACTGTCACATTAAAATACCCCACAAATCTGGATATTGCCTGATTCAATTAGCTGGATAAATGGAGACCCACAATAAGATCCCTTTCAAACACTGTTATGTGCTGTAAACACTATTTCACATGTGTATTGAGCATCTCTGTGTCCTTCACAGTGATTACTCAGCATTTGATGCTGTTCGTGCCACTTAGGTACTTTACATGGCCTGGTAACATGACTAAACATGAATGATACTAATGCAATCTGGTGGCTATTTTACATTTTACCTGTTGGAGAGAATTTCAGTGGTGTGTACATGCATGATATTACATTTACATACAACCATGTCTACTGGGTGCCTCACATTTTTGTCAGGCAGTCTATACAGAACACTGTTGAAGAAGATGAAGATATCTTAAAATCAGCTCCAGCTAATGTAATTCACTTATGAGCAAGTATTAAATGGATATGAATCAGATTGTTTCCAGTGTCTTGTAAAGTCCAGAGCATGATAAGTGCTCCCATCATAAAGGCAAAGTGGGATAATATTTGTTATTAGATAGGGGTTCTTACTTCAGCTGCTTGTTACTATACTGTTCAGCAAAATATCTAACTGCTGCAAATAATCTGAAAATCTCATTTTCCTGTTTTCCAATTTAGTTGTTTCTTCAAGTAGGTGCTATATTTAAAATTTGACACAAATATCAGTGCACATATTTTCCAGTTTCACTCTTCAGTCTCTTTGGGAAATGAGTAAGCATATGGGTGAACAAATATCAAATTCAGCTCCAAACAGATTGTCGTAAGCTTTGATGAGAAGTGACAACAAACAATACCTGGGAATCAGCCTATTTACAAATGTTCTGTGTAACTTCAAATTACTCCACAATTTCTTCTGGAGTGAGGCAGATGGATACCACCAGGGAGAATCAGATGGTAGCAATAAATCTGATGGTCACTTAAATAATTAATGAAGGGATGAGGCTAAATCCTAGAACTATCTTCATTACGCCACCTTGTTTGCAAAACTTTTTCCAAAGTTCCAGCTGTTCATTTGCAGATAATGTGTCACATGTATAAAAGTAGCATACAAAAATGATATTAACATGAGTGCAACTAAATTACTCACTAATTTTAGCTACTCACAAAACACACACACACACACACACACACACACACACACACACACACACACACACACACACAATCATACACAGGGCTAATGTCATCTCTGGAAACTAAGGCCCAACTTTGACTGCATCTGAGGTGAGCATCAGTTTCAGTATGGATCCACATTGAAGGTACAGAATAAGTGTGGGTTGTGGGAAGATGCTGGTGTTGCTTGTGGCGACATGCAGGACACATCATGGGGACATGATAGTCGGCTGCTAGGTGTAATGTGCATTGGCTGTGCTAGAGGTGCCTGGGGGGTGGGGGAGTGGAATGGGGGAAGGAGAGGGGTAGAGAAGAGGAAAAAAACAGACTAAGCAGGACCCTGACAAGTTGATGGCATGTGTGGAGCTGTATTAGGAGCAGGGTAAGAGATAGAAGCAGGTGAAGGACAGGTACTAGTAATGGTTATGACGAGAAGGTTAGAGGAATGAAGGATATCTTGCAAGGAGAGTTCCTACCTGCACAATTCAGAAGAGCTGGTGTTATTGGGAAGGATCCAGATGGCACAGATTGAGTAGCAGTCATTGAAATCAAGCACATCATGTTGGGCATCATACTCAGCAACTGGGTAGTCCAACTACCTCTTGCCTGCAGTTTGGCAGTAGCCATTCATATGGACAGACAGTCTGTTAGTTGTCATGCTGATATAACATACCACACAGTGGTTGCAGCTAAGTTTCTAGATCATGTGGCTGCTTTCACAAGTGATGCTGCCTTCGATGAAGTAGGAGATGCCTGTGACAAGACAAGGTAAGTGGGGCAGATGTATGGCACAGATATTGCATCTGTGTATCTATTCCAGGGTTATTATACATGAGTTGAGGAGTTTGGAGCAGGGGTGGAATATCAACAGAAAAAGCTGTTGTGTAGGTTCGGTTGGTGGTAGAATAACACTGTGAGAGTGTTGTGGAGGATATTTTTCATTTCACAGCGTAGCAAGAGCTGGTCAGAACCCTGGCGGAGAATATAATTCAATTGCTCCAGTGCTGAGCTGTACCGAGTCATGATACATGATCTGTGAAGGCCTCAGTGGGACCTTTGGCATATCTAGAGAGGGACTGCTCCTCATTACAGACATGTTGCAGATGGGTAGCTAAGCTGTATAGAATGGACTTCTTGGTGTGGAATGGGTGATAGTTTTCAAAGTGGAGGCATTGTTGGTGGTTGGTAGACTTGATGCGGACAGAAGTACTGATGTAGCCATCCTGAGATGGAGGTCAACATTGAGTGAGGTAGTTTGTTGGGTTGAGGGGACTCCACGAAGTGAATGGTGTTGAGGTTCTTGAGGACTGTGGATAGGGTGTCCTCACCCTTGGACTAGATCACACCAATGTCATCAGAGAATCTAAATGAGGTAAGGAGAACTGGGGTTTTTGCCCTGGCTATAAAGGATTACTCTAGACAGCCTATGAAAATGTTGGAATAGGATGGTGACATGTGGGTGTCCATTGCTGGAATGCAGGTTTATATATAGGTGATGCCTTCAAGTTAGAAGTAATTATGGGCGAGGGTGTGGTAATCAGGAAAGAGATAGTAGGTTTGGAGGCAGCTGAGCATTTAGGAAGGTAGGGCTTTATAGTGGCAAAGGTCATTGTCATTTTGGATGTATGCGTAGAGGCAGTTGACACTTACAGTCATGAGCAGAGTGCCAGGTGGTAAAGTAAGAGGAACTGTGGAAAGTCAGTAGAGGGAAAGGGTAACTTCTCTGTACTGGTGCAGATGGAAGGAGCCAGGACTCACAGTGGATGATAACAAAAGCATTTAAAATGTGTAGGAGTATCTCAATAAGCTCAAAACAGACAAAAGCAGATGAAGTCTAGTGAAATAAAGATGAAACTGGAGGTAGTACAGTGAAAAACAAGATGATGATGAAATATATTTACTATACTACATCCACCCAGGACTGAAGAAACTGAATCATGTCTCCACCTCTTGTCATGCCCTGAAATTGGGAATACCCTCCCACTGTCTTCCTCATCCCTCCAAGAGTGACACGTTGCCACCCACCCAACCCATGCAATCTTCTTGTCTGTCCCTATTCCACCCCTTCTCCCAACTCCTTGACCTATGGTTAATATTTTTGCAGTAATCAGTTTAAGTCAAGCTGTAGCTTGATGTAATCTTTTAGGGTGTGAATGAGTTGGAATGATGCTCTATTAAAAAATGTAGCAAATCCACGCATGTTGGATCAAGTGCTTCAGTGTTAAGTGTTGTCTTTTGATCTAGACGGGGTGCCTGTAAATGCCGTGGGGTTTTTAGCTGCTATTATTGAAAAAAATTTCCATCTGGCAAGGCAATTCAGGGTGAGAATGTAAGGATATCATGACCACAATCCTTGACAGTGAATTACATAGAGTAGTCTTCCACCTTTTCTGGTGGTGGTGGTGGTGGTGGTGGTGGTGGTGGTGGTGGTTATTGTGGTGGTAGTGGTGGTGGTGGTGGAAGGGTGGAGGAGGAGGGTGGCAGGCTTTGTTGTGTCTTGATGACAGTATTAGTTACCAGTGAACATGTGAGGTAATAGTGTGGCAGACTTGGTTGAGCAAACATGTAGATTAGATTAGATTAGATTAGATTAGATTAATACTTGTTCCATTGATCATGAATACGACACTTCGTAATGATGTGGAACGTGTCAGGTTAATGAAAGATTTCTGTACAAGATATTAAATTACACAAAATATTGCATGACACTAATGCTTAAGTTAGTTTGTTTCCCTACCTTAATTTATATCTAAAAATTCAGCCAGTGAGTAGAAGGAGTTGTCATCTAGAAATTCTTTTAATTTATTTTTAAATGTTGATTGACTATCTGTCAGGCTTTTGATGCTGTTTGGCTGGTGACCAAAGACTTTTGTGGCAGCATAATTAACCCCCTTCTGTGCCAAAGTCACATTTAACCCTGCATAGTGAAGATCATCCTTTCTCCTGGTGTTATAGCTATGCACACTGCTATTACTTTTGAACTGGGCTGGATTATTAACAACAAATTTCATAAGTGAATATATATACTGTGAAGTTACTGTGAGGATCCCTAGATCCTTAAATAGATGTCTGCAGGATGACCGTGGATTGGCTCCAGCAATTATTCTGATTACACGTTTTTGAGCAATGAATACTTTTCTACTCAACGATGAATTACCCCAGAATATGATACCATACGAAAGCAGTGAATGAAAGTAGGCATAGTAAGCTAATTTACTGAGATTCTTATCACCAAAATTTGCAATAACCCTAATAGCATACGTAGCCGAACTCAGACATTTCAGCAGACCATCAATGTGTTGCTTCCAGTTTAACCTCTCACCAATGGACACACCTAAAAATTTTTGAAAATTCTACCTTAGCTAGTCTATTTTTATTACTGGAGTTGTGCCATTTACTGTACGGAACTGTATATGCTGTGTTTAATCAAAATTCAAAGAGAGTCCGTTTGCTGAGAACCACTTAATAATTTTGTGAAAAACGTCATTTACAATTACATCACTTAGTTCTTGGATGTTATTACTATACTTGTATCATCAGCAAAAAGAACTACCTTTGCATCTTCATCAATATGGAATGGTAAGTCATTAATGTATATCAAGAACAGTAAAGGACCTAAGACCGAACCCTGTGAGACCCCGTGCTTGATAGCCCCCCAGTTTGAGGAATCAGCTGTTGTATTAACATTACATGAACCACTTATTTCAACTTTCTGCATTCTTCCAGTTAAGTATGAATTAAACCATTTGTGCACTGCCCCCCTCAAACCATAATGATTTAGCTTATTTAAAAGAATTCCATGATTTACACAGTCAAAGGCCTTTGAGAGATCACAAAAAATACCAATGGGTGATGTCCGGTTATTCAGAGCATTTAATATTTGATTAGTGAAAGCATATATAGCATTTTCTGTTGAATAGCCTTTCTGAAAACCAAACTGACATTTTGTTAGTACTTTATTTTTACATATATGGGAGGCTACTCTTGAATACATTACTTCCTCAAAAATTTTTGATAGAGCTGTCAGAAGAGAGATTGGGCGATAGTTGTTGACATCCGACGTATCCCCCTTTTTATGCAATGGTTTTACAATGGCATATTTCAGTCTATCGGGGAAAACACCCTGCTCCAAAGAGGTATTACATACGTGGCTGAGAATCCTACTTATCTGTGGGGAACAAGCTTTAAGTGTCTTGCTGGAAATGCCATCAATTCTGTAAGAGCTTTTACTTTTCAGTGAGTTTATTATTTTACTGATTTCAGAGGGAGAGGTTCGTGGAAATACAGTTGTTTCAAACTGCACAGGTATGGCCTCTTCTATTAGAAGCCTTGCCTCTTCTAGTGAAGATCTAGATCCTACTTTCTCCACAACATTTAAAAAATGATTATTGAAAATATTTACAATTTCAGATTGTTTGTTAGTACACTTTTCATTCAGTTTTATGGCACTAAAGTCTTCCTGTCCTCTTGGTTGCCCTGTTTCCCTTTCAATAATATTCCAAATTGCTTTAATTTTATTATCAAAGTTACTGATCTCAGACATGATACACATGCTTCTGGACATTTTAATAACTTTTCTTAGTACCGCACAATAGTTTTTATAATATTGAACAATTGTAATAAAAGAGTTATGAGACAGAGATAGGCAAAGTTGAAGTGTAAGTATCTACTAGTGCAGTAAGGGAAATATGTCATTGCAATTGTTTGTTGTTGTGGTCTTCAGTCCTGAGACTGGTTTGATGCAGCTCTCCACGCTACTCTATCCTGTGCAAGCTTCTTCATCTCCCAGTACCTACTGCAACCTACATCCTTCTGAATCTGTATAGTGTCTTCGTCTCTTGGTCTCCCTCTACGATTTACCCTCCACGCTGCCCTCCAGTACTAAATTGGTGATCCCTTGATGCTTCAGAACAAGCCCTACCAACTGATCCCTTCTTCTAGTCAAGTTGTGCCACAAATTTCTCTTCTCTCCAATTCTATTCAATACCTCATTAGTTATGTGATCTACTCATCTAATCTTCAGCATTCTTCTGTAGCACCACATTTCGAAAGCTTCTATTCTCTTCTTGTCCAAACTATTTATCATCCACGTTTACTTCCATACATGGCTACACTCCATACAAATACTTTCAGAAACGACTTCCTCACACTTAAATCTATACTCAATGTTAACAAATTTCTCTTCTTCAGAAACGCTTTCCTTGCCATTGCCAGTCTACATTTTATATCCTCTCTACTTCAACCATCATCAGATATTTTGCTCCCCAAATAGCAAAACTGATTTACTACTTTAAACATCTCATTTCCTAATCTAATTCCCTCAGCATGACCCGATTTAATTTGACTACATTCCATTATCCCCGTTTTGCTTTTGTTGATGTTCATCTTAGTTCTTTCTTTCAAGACACTGTCCATTCCATTTAGCTGCTCTTCCAAGTCCTTTGCTGTCTCTGACAGAATTACAATGTCATCGGCGAACCTCAAAGTTTTAATTCCTTCTCCACAGATTTTAATTCCTACTCTGAATTTTTCTTTTGCTTCCTTTACTGCTTGCTCAGTATACAGACTGAATAACATCAGGGATAGGCTGCAACCCTGTCTCACTCCCTTCCCAACCACTGCTTCCCTTTCATGTCCCTTGACTCTTATAACTGCCATCTGGTTTCTGTACAAATCGTAAATAGCCTTTTGCTCCCTGTGTTTTACCCCTGATATCTTCAGGATTTGAAAGAGAGTCAAAAGCTTTCTCTAAGTCTAAAATGCTAGAAACATAAGATTGCCTTTTCTTAATCTATTTTATAATCTATTTTCTAAGATAAGTAGTAGGGTAAGTATTGCCTCAAGTGTTCCAACATTTCTACGGAATCCAAACTGATGTTCCCCGAGGTCGGCTTCTACCAGTTTTTCCATTTGTCTGTAAAGAATTCGTGTTAGTATTTTGCAGCCGTGGCTAATTAAACTGATAGTTTCGTAATTTTCACATCTGTCAACACCTATTTTCTTTGGGATTGGAATTACTATATTCTTCTTGAAGTCTGAGGGTATTTTGCCTGTCTCATACATCTTGCTCACTAAATGGTAGAGTTTTGTTAGGCCTGGCTCTCCCAAGGCTATCAGTAGTTCTAATGGAATGTTGTCTACTCCTGGGGCCTTGTTATGAGTTAGGACTTTCAGTGCTCTGTCAAACTCTTCATGCAGTATTATATCTCCTATTTCATATTCATCTACATTCTCTTCAATTTCTATAATATTGTTCTCAAGAACATCACCCTTTTACAGATCCTCTATATACTCCTTCCATCTTTCTGCTTTCCCTTCTTTGCTTAGAACTGGGTTTTCATCTGAGCTCTTGCTATTCGTGCAAGAGGTTCTCTTATCTCGAAAGGTCTCTCTAATTTTCCTGTAGACAGTATCTATCTTACCCCTAGTGATATGTGGCTCTACATCCTTACATTTGTCCTATAGCCATCCCTGCTTAGCCATTTTGCACTTTCTGTTGATCGCATTTTTGAGACGTTTGTATTCCTTTTTGCCTGCTTCATTTACTGCATTTTTGTATTTTCTCCTTTCATCAATTAAATTCAATATCTCTTCTGTTACCCAAGGATTTCTATTAGCCCTCGTCTTTTTACCCACTTGATCATCTGCTACTTTCACTATTTCATCTCTCAAAGCTATCCACTCTTCTTCTACTGTATTTCCTTCCCTTATTCTTGTCAGTCATTTGCTAATGCTCTCCCAGAAACACTCTACAACCACTGGTTCTTTCAGTTTATGTGGGTCCCATCTCCTCAGATTCCCACCTTTTTGCAGTATCCTCAGTTTTAATCTACAGTTCATAACCAATAGATTGTGGTCAGAGTCCACATCTGCCCCTGGAAATGTCTTACAATTTAAAACCTGGTTACTAAATCTCTGTCTTACCATTATATAATCTATGTTATACCTTCTAGTATCTCCAGGCTGCTTCCATGTATACAACCTTCTTTCATGATTCTTGAACCAAGTGTTAGCTATGATTAAGTTATGCTCTGTGGAAAATTCTACCACGTGGCTTCCTCTTTCATTTCTTCTCCCCAATCCATATTCACCTACTACATATCCTTCTCTTCCTTTTCCTACTGATGAGTTCCAGTCACCCATGACTACTAAATTTTAGTCTCCCTTCACTATCTGAATAATTTCCTTTTATCTAATCATACATTTCATCAATCTCTTCATCATCTGCAGAATTAGTTGGCATATAAACCTGTACTACTGTGGTAGGTATGGGCTTCATACCTATCTCGGCCACAATAATGCATTCAATATGCTGTTTGTAGTAGCTTACCTGCTTTCCTATTTTCCTATTCATTATTAAACCTACTCCTGCATTACCCCTATTTGATTTTGTGTTTATAACCCTGTAGTCAACTGACCAGAAGTCTTGTTCCTCCTGCCACCGAAATTCACTAATTCCCACTATATGTAACGTTAACCTATCCATTTACCTTTTTAAACTTTCTAACCTACCTGCCCCATTAATGGATCTGACATTCCACACTCCGATCTGTAGAATGCCAGTTTTCTTTCACCTAATAACAATGTCGTCCTGAGTAGTCCCCGCCTGGAGAACTGAATGGGGGACTATTTCACCTCCAGAATATTTCACCAAAGAGGATGCCATCATCATTTAACCATACAGTAAAGCCAAATTCCCTCAGGAAAAATTACGGCTGTAGTTTCCACTTGCTTTCAGCCGTTCGCAGTACCAGCACAGCAAGGCCGTTTTGGTTAGTGTTACAAGGCCAGATCAGTCAATCATCCAGACTATTGCCCCTGCAACTACTGAAAAGGCTGCTGCCCCTCTTCAGGAACCACACATTTGTCTGGCCTCTCAACAGATACCCCTCTGTTGTGGTTGCACCTACGGTATGGCTTGGTTAGTGTTACAAGGCCAGATCAGTCAACCATCCAGACTATTGCACCTGCAACTATTGGAAAGGCTGCTGCCCCTCTTTAGGAACCACACATTTGTGTGGCCTCTCAGCAGATACCCCTCCATTGTGGTTGCACATACGGTATGGCTATCTGTATTGCTGAGGCATGCAAGCCTCCCCACCAATTGCAAGGTTCATGGTTTATGGGGGTTCATTGAAATAGGAATGCTAAATTGTTGATTTTTTTCTTGAATGAATGACCTTTAAAACTTGGAAGTATCATCAGAGGAATGAGTGTGATACAGTCAGGCGTGTTTTCCATTGTTTGAAGATGGATAAATCAAGTTAAAGCACATTATCTTTTATTTCAGAAGAACCTTACCAGATCTTATAGTTAATTTTGTAGTTCTGCAGTCATGACTGAAGTAAGTCTCTCACCTGATAGTGTGATAGCCAACCATTAACAAAATGGATAAACTCTCTTAAAATTATGGGGTGAGAGCTTACAACCACCCATTTGCTGAGCATGCCTTCTAACACAATGAGCTTGACTTCAGTGACTGCTACACAGCCTGTGTTATCTGAATTATTCCCACCAACTCCAAATTTTCTGAATTTACAGGTGGTAACTCTCCTTACAATATGTCACTCAATCCCATAACCTGCAAGGGCTCAGCCTTCGCTAATCTTGGTCCTCCACCTGCTTGCATCTTCTACCCTACTCCCTCTCCTACCTACCACATGCTTTCAGCCTGCTGGCACACCTGCACAGTCCTTTCCCCTTGTCTGATTTCCTCCTTCCCCCTGCACAGCCATCTGATACTACACCTAGCACCCCATTATCCTGTTTCTGTGATGTCCCTATATGCTCCTACAGGCAGCACTAGCATCTTCTCCCATCCTTACTCTGCTGTGCCTTCCCTTCCCCACCTCACATCTCATCTCTACCCTCAATATCCACTACAGCTCAGATTTCTGCTCAATTTGTCACAGTTGCAGTTGGTCTTAGCACCTGGAGAGGACACTGGCCATGTGCATGAGAGTTATAAATGTGTATATATGTGTACGTTTTGTCTATGTCTGGTGAAGTATTTAGTTCAAAAGCTGAAAAATATCTAGCAGTCATTACTCAATGTTCCTGTCTGTCACCCAGTGCCTTCCCTATGTTGTGAATAAATATCTATCCTTTTTGCATTGCTGGTGTTCTGTCTAGGATTTTCAACTGTTGGTGTTTCAAGCAAATTTTATTATCGGTTAGATTCTATGGACTCACAGAAGTTGCCAAGCAGATATAATTTCTGTTTACATTTGAAGTTAATTTTATTAGCTATGAGATTTTTTACATCAGTGGGCTGGTGATGAAAGATTTCTGCAGCTTACTGGCACAGAGTGATGGGTAGTGTAAATCATTTCTCCTCCAAGTATTATACTTATGAATACCACAGTTCTTTTCAAACTGTGATAAATTGCTGACAACAAACTTCATAACGGAACAAACATAATCTAAGACTGTTAACAGTATGCCTAACTGTATAGAGAGTCACCTACACGATGTTCTGGAGTAGTCATTACATATAATTATCATTACACACTTTAATGCATTGCACTGTTACTTTCTTCACAATGAAGAATGTCCCAGTATATGATGCCATAAGACATTAATGAGTGAAAATAAAGAGAGCTGTGAGAGCTTGATGACATATTGTATACCATCTTCATAATGAAAAATGTGGTAGTGCCAAATTCCACAACGGACGTTCATCCAGGAATGAAGAACCACCAGTTGTAGAAACACTTTCACAACATATATAGCCCACAGGATGGTTCAGCAGAGGCATCTCAGAAGATTTACAAAGGAGTCTTCGTTCATAAGTGAAACAAGAAATTTAATTCAGTATGCCAGTAACCTCTACAAAATGTCTAGATCATGGTGAGTGGTATTATCTATGGAAAATCTGTCAGTGATTGATATATAGAGAAAATGAACTGTGATTTCAATGAAAACTGCAATACTCTTGGAGCTAGGTTTCTAAATATAAATAAGTTCTTCAGCAATAAATGTTTAGATAAAGATGGTCTTTATTAAATAGGTTAGGATCCAAAACTCTTAGTAAAATGTTTGTTGATATATTGAAGATTCTGAAAAATAGGAGAAACTCATGAGAAACAGAGTTTGGTAATGACCATGGCAACACCAAAATGGTACCAAAGAAAGAGTATACTTGAGACCACAAATAGGGAAGAATGTCCCTTCATAATGCACTTGAATATAAATTGTCTAAGTGCTGGCTTTTCAAACAAACATCATAAAATAAACAAATTACAAATTACTCTACCTGCATGTAGAAATATCTATGTTATTTGCCTCAATGAACATTGGCTTGTATTTGACAATATTAAAGTCTTAATGAAATTGAAAATTTCAAATTAGATAACAGCCTTTGTAGATACGAGAAATAACATAAAATAATAAATGATATTAATCATTTGAATGAAGGGTGTATATCTGGAAGGTGCTGAATTGAGGTGAGGGACCTGAAATGTTGTAGTAGTTTCTATTTATGGAGTACCAGAAAAAGCTACAATTTAAGATTTTCTGGTGAAATTTCATTGCCTACTTGAAAAACCCAGTATAGAAAAAAGGAAGATGACAGTAACAGTTGCTGGCTTTAATGTTAACATCACTGATGAAAGCAATGAAACATCAAAATTCACTGGTTTAGTGAAATACTTTGACTTCAAAGTAAACTTCATACAATCCACTAGAGAAAATGCAAAGTCAGCAGCCTGTATTGATGATATTCTAACAAATTATGTATTTGACAATGTTTATAAATTTTGCATAGGTTTGGGAATCTCTGACTACTCTGTTTTATTCATGGAAGTATAAGAAATTAAAATAGAAATTTCATGAATAAAAGCTGTATGAAAAGGAACTTCAATTGAAACTACTCAGTTACAATTAGAAATAGGTCAACAGAGCTTGAATGGCCTTCAAACAGCTGTATTTCAAGTAATAGTATCTTTAACAAATTTTTAATTACTTTTCTTTAAATATTTAATGCAACTTTTCTACTTGGTACCACATGTAACAAAATGAATAATAAATGTAAGTGGATAGCTCAACGTACAAAAATTTCTAGTGCCAGGAAGAGGAAACTCCACAGTCAACTGAAATCCAATAAAAACAGACGTTTTACTGAGCATGTTCATTATGATAAAGCTATATTTAAAAAGTTGTGAAGGCAGCCAAACATAATGGCAACAAAAAAGTTCATTGTACAACATAAAAGTAACACAAATATAATGTGGTCCATTGCAAAATCAGAGTTAGGTGTGAGAATTAGTAGTAATGAAATATCTAGGATAAAAATAAATGACAACTTTACTGTACACCCAGCTCAAATATCAGAATGTTTAAACAAATTGTTCATAAATGTGCAAAGTCAGATGTTGATGTAGCAGTGTATCAGAGTAAAGTAAATCCATTTGAACTTCAGCAAGAAGCTGAGTACCCTGTGTATTTTAAAAAAGTCACACTAAAGGATGTGGAAAGTATTTTATTATCATAAAAAATAAAAATGCAGCTGGGTGGGATGGGATACCCAATAGAGTGATTAAAACAGTGTGTGACATAATAGCACCTCCCCTAACTAAAATGTTCAACCAAACTTTTCAACGGTGATGCTTTTGCAATGTTTTGAAGTATATTATTATAAGTAAAAAAATTGGATCTCAAATGGGGAAAAACACTCTGGATGCAGTGAAAAACTTTACTGAAAAGATCTGCAAATTATTGGACCAGAGAAGTAAAGTTGCAGATATCTTCTGTGACCTCACAAAGGCATTTGACTCTGTGAATAATGACTTGCTTACCTACAAATCAGACAGATATGGGAGTAAGGACAATCCTCTAAATTGGCTCACACCATACTTACACAACAGAAAACGATGGGTAACTATCACTTCAGATGCAGTGAACTATTATTCTAAATGGAGTACAGTATCACAAGGTGTGCCTCAAGGCTCCATTCTGGGGCCAGTCCTGTTCATTTCTATGGAAATGATTTACCCATAAATATAAATTCCCTGTCAGTTCTGTTTGCAGATGATAATTCTGTTTTAATTGAAGATGACAATGCTGAAAAATTCGGAGCTTCATCATAACCACACAGAACACCTTAGAAAACTGGTTCCAGTTTAATTGGTTGAAACTGAACAGTACAAAATGCCATGTGGTACATTTCAAAACCAAACTTTCAAAATATGTGGAACTTAAAAATTCAACATAACAATCAACTCATGTAAAAAGTTGTCACAGTCAAATTCTTAGAACTACATGTGTACAGAACTTAAGGTGGAATGCACAGACTTCCTATCAAATAAACTATGCAAATTCCACTGACTTGCATACACAAAAATTGATTAGCATAGTTATTTTGAATATGTTACTATATATGATACAATTTTTGTGGAAGTTCAAGTTGTGTATCTTGAATACTGAAACTGCAAAAGAAAATTGTCATATACATGTGTACTACTCAGCAAACAGAGTCTTGTCGCCCATTGTTTCAGAAACTGCAAATCCATATACATTTATATGCTTCCTATACAGCAGACAAAAATTATTTGGTGAGAATAATTTTAACCACACATATAATGTGAGAAATAAAATAGTGTTATCTTACTGACATACCAGTTGAAAATATGTGCATGGACTCCACAGTATATGGGGACGGTCACGTATAACAAGTTAATGAGCAAAAACATATTTAATATGAAATGAGAAATTTTAAGAAGGAGGCTACCGCAGATGCTGTGGGAGAAATGCTACCATTCAATAGAATAATTCATTGAGGATGAAATGATAATTTGTGTAAGTGTTAGATTTTATTGTTCATATATGTAACAAAATTATGTTGTTATTTTGATGCTGTTAGTTAAAATCAGCTGTTCTATGTTTATTGTGAAATTTTACTACAATTCTGACATGACTCATGTACCTGAACCAAATGATTCAGATTATGAACATTATGAGACAAATAAACCATAATTCACAAAAATTACGTAAATATTTCTCTTTAATACATTGTCCAGGCACATTACAATTGTGAACACTTGGCAAAATCGTGAATAATCAGCATTTGCAGCACATACCACTAAAAGAAGAGAGTTAGTGAGGATCTGGAAGGTGTCAACAGGGACGCGGAACCACGCCAACTCCAGTCCCATGGCCAGGTGTGCTAGGTTTCTCAGTCAATGATCGATGGTCTGAACAGACCCATCAAGGTGGTCCCACAGATTCTCGATTGGGTTTAAATCCAGGGAGTTTGGTGACCATGGAAGCATGGTAAAGTTATCCTGGTGCCCTTTGAACCATGCATGTACACTGGAAGGTGTGTGACATGTTGCATTGTCCTGGTCATAGATGCCACTGTGACAAGGAAAAACCAACTGCATGTAGGGGTAGACATGTCCCACAAGGATAGATGCGTACTTGTGTTGATCCCTTGTGCCTTCCAGAATGATGAGACTAGCCAGGGAATGCCACAAAAACATTCCCCAGACCAAAATCCTCTCTCCTCTGGCCTGGGGACTTCTGATGATTGATGCATGGCGTTTGTTTTCACATGTTTTACGCTACTGGAGCATATATTGTGATTCTTCATAAAAGTACACCTGTCACCACTCAGTGGACATCCAGTTTCAATACTGGCAAGCAAATTCCAGCCTTTGTCACTGATGAACAGCATTCAGCATGGGTGCACGAAGCAGGTGCGTGCTGTGAAGTCTCATACTCTGCAATGTTCACTGAACAGCCATTGAGGAGACACTAATGGTAACCCCTTAGTTCATCTCAGTGGTCAGTAACTTAATAGTTGCATGTCTATTTGCTAGTACACACCTCTCCAGCCGTCCTTCACCCCTGTCACCTCTGGCAGACGGTGCAACACAGTTGCCTTCCAACTGGTTTTTGATAGTGCCATTTTTCAATGTATGGTACACTATAACCATGGTAAACAAACTTAACAAACTTATCCAATTTCAAAATGATTCCACCCTTAACCTGAAAGCCAATGGTCATGCCCTTTTGGAGATCAGATAAATGTCTCTGTTTCTTGGTTATGACAAGCACTGCACTTCTGTGTGCCCTAGACTTGGTTCATATACCCTCCACTGCTAGTGCTGCACTTAACATCTGTGAATGGTTGTTGCACAGTGATGCTGAATATAGGCAGTAGCCACACCACTAATGTGACTGCATCATATATAATATAATATTAAAGAATTGCTTACTGCTACAGAATGTGTGTCCTATATCAAAATAATTTAAGGTCACATATTCAAATTATAAGCATATTCTGCAGTGAAATCTGTAATTTTAACAGAACAATATACAGAGATGGCGTGAGTCATGGGATACCCCCTAATATTGTGTCATATTTTCTTTACATTCTTTT
The DNA here is from genome assembly GCF_023897955.1 of Schistocerca gregaria. NCBI lineage: Eukaryota > Metazoa > Arthropoda > Insecta > Orthoptera > Acrididae > Schistocerca > Schistocerca gregaria. The sequence goes on from NC_064931.1 coordinate 470,590,467, forward strand.
GTCAGGCGTAGTGCAGCAGCTCCACATTGAATGGACTCAAGAAGTCATTAGAAGATCTGTGCAGAAATGTTTAGCCATGTTGCCTCTGTAGCTGTCCATAAAATGGTAACATTCTTGCCAATACAGAATTTTGTGCATGAATTGATCTCTTGATTGTGTCCTATAAATGTTCAATGGGATTCATGTCTGGCAATCTTGGTGACCAAATTGTTTGCTTGAACTCACCAGAATATTCTTCAAACCAAACAACTGTGACCTGGTAACATGGCATATCATTATTTGGGAACATGAAGTACTTGAATGGCTGCAAATGGTCTCCTTTCCCTTCAATGATTGTTTCAGTCAGACCAGAGGACACAGTCCATTCCACTAAACACAGGCCACATCATTACAGAGCCACTACCAGCTTCCACAGTGCCTTGCTGACAACCTGGGCCCATGGCTTCATGGGGTGTGCACCACACTTCAACCCTACCATCAGCTCTTACCAACTGAATTTAGGACTCATCTGATCACACCATAGTTTTCCAGTCATCTAGGGTCCAACCGCATGATCATGAGGTCAGGAGAAGTGCTGCAGCAATATTGTGGTGTTAGTAAAGACACTCACATCAGTTGTCTGTACCTCATTAACAGCTAATTTTTCCACACTGTCCAAATGGATATGTTTGTCATAAGTCCCACATTGATTTCTGCAGCTGTTTCATGCAGTGTTGATTGTCTGTTAGCACTGACAACTCTACACACATGCCACTGCTTTCGATCATTAAGTGAATGCCATTGGTCACTGAAGTTAGGTGTTCTCGGCACACTCTTGACACTGTGGAGCTCAGAATATTTCATTTCTTAATGATTTCCAAAATGGAATCTGCCATGTGTCTAGCTCCAACTAACATTCCGCATTCAACATCTGTCAATTATTGCCATGCAGCCATAACCACATCAGAAACTCTTTCACGTGAATCACCTGAGTACAAATCCAATCCGGTGCCCTTTTGCACTTGTATATGAGATGTTACCACTATATGTATATGTGGCTACCACTGCCCCATGACTTTTATCACCTCAGTGCAATCTCATTTATTAAATAATAATGTTGCTATGTGTTAAAACTATGACAGGTTTAATCTTTTAGTCATTCTTACTGTTTGTGCTTATGTAAAACAACTTACTTATGTGTTCTGCCAGACATTCTCCAAAAACACTAAAAATTTCAACAAAAAAATATCTCTTGCAGGCTACATTTTTGTGTGGATTTTAGATTAATGAATGTCATTAAGATTTAATGACGTTAAAAGATGTAAAACAAATACTTTATCAACATAATATTTCTCAAATGTTACAGAATATTTGGAGGTATTTTCTAAATTCTGAATGACATTGTATCATTTTGACCTGGTATTCAGCATTAGAAATTAATCTCAAACTTGTAGAATTACACTGTACCTCACCTCAAAAGACTGGAACTTGAGTGCCACCTGATAATCTTGTTGAGCAGTAATTCTCCATACACATTCTTTATTAGGTTGATAATCTTCTGGATAGTTAGGGGATTCTAAATGGCCACCAGTCCCCCTGATTTCAATTTGTCCCCCGCATACAGCTGGAAACAGAGTAAGACAGAGGACAGAGTGAAAGAAGAACAGTTTATATAAAAGTGTATGTAATCAGTAGGCAGCAGAAAAGGAAAATGCACTTGTGGTCTATAAAGAAGCACTTAAATCTTTGTTCATTGAATGATTAGTAAAACCAGTTTGGTCAAGCACCATCTGGATAAAACTGATTTATCCATTTGTTTGTCATCAACAAGCAGAGAGATCATACAATAAACGTTTATAATTTGAATAAAATGCCTAGACATACCATCAAATATTGTTTGAATGAAACATAGAAATAAGGATCAAATGTTAGAAAAGCAGTTTATATGTCTATGAGATGAATCTGAAGCCTTTAGACCTGCACTCAGCAAGTCACTGAGAATTAGAAGGCATAGGCCCTTCCTTGTTGCCACAATATTTACATCCAATAAAGATGACAACTTAATGGACACATAAATACTGGACAGTAAATGTGAAGCATTATGGTTCAGCTTTCAAACTTATATTATTCTTCTTCTTCAGAGCATACAGTTATAGTACATTGACATCAAAATACCCAGTCTGCTACCTTCTACATAAGCCACAGACTTAATAGAGGGAGCATTTGGTTAAGATGAAATGGGTAAGTTTAATGTGGATAGTGTAGGGGATGGGGAGGGTTCAGGGTCTGAGAGAAAGAGAAACAAGAAAAAATGACAAGAATTCAGTTGTAGAGACAACACACTCATGTCAGGGAAATTGATTGCACTATAGTATAAAAGGTTTTGGGTGAACATATAGTGTTAAATCTATATAAAATTCTGCAGTTTTCTTAATACCCACCTCGAATACAACTGGCAGGCAAAGAAGCAACAGAATTTCACAGATTAAATGTCATAGTGTTGCCCTCCTACTATTGATTATATCTCTGCTAACAATGCTAGATTATCTGTAACATCATTGTTCTGATCATAATGACAGGACACAGGGGTCTACAAGCATTTAAGATGTGAATCATCTCAGTAATAGATGATCTAACATCTGTGTTCAGGTCAAACGGCTTCATGAACACATGAAAACAAGTCAGCACTGTATGGAAAATGCAGACAGATGTCTGGTAAGTGAAAAAAAAAGATCAGTACACCATGACTCTCTGTTCTGTGGAACAACATTGATTACATTTGGATTGATATTAAACAGGCTATACGGTACAAGCAATTTTTTCAGTCATTTAAAAAATCAGAGTGATGCTGAAATCTGTGTATCAGATGCTTTCCATATTTATTTACACTTTAATTTTTAGAGTCATTCATGATGCACCATTTTACTCGTCATTGCTGTTCCAGGTACTTTGGTCTAACAGTAAAAGGCAGAACAACCATTACAAATGAGCAATACCGGCCAGTTTTCCAACTGCTTCCATTACATGAGTGGACAACATGGAATTGGATTGTCAAGAACAGCAATAGACTATGTAGTTTTGGTATACAGAGGGTGTAAACAGTGCAGATATTCACAGGCATTTGATGGCAGTTTGTGGTAAGTGTGCATCATCATGGAAAGTGCTCTTGCAAAATGACAATACTCATGCCCACATGAGTTGGAAAACCATGGCTTTCATTGCTGAAATGGGGTTCCAAGTACTACCAAATTAACAGTATTCTCCTGAACTGGCCTCCTTAACTTCTGTAGGCACCCCTTCAACCACTTTTCTAGAGTCCGTTGCACCTACTGCTGGACAGCTCCTTGCATTTCCTATGAACCTGCAAAATAATGTCCTCACAGACGTTTCTTCACAGCACCAGATGGAAGAAGGATGGCAACCATGTTTCCCCACTCACCACTAATACAGGGATGAGTGTTGTCATATTGTAAGAGCACTTTTCATGATAGTGCACACTTTCCACACACTGCCACCAATTTCCTGCCAATATCCACTGTGTTTACACCCCCATTCCACAAAAACCATATTATACAGCACTATCCTTGATGATCACACTCCATGTTGTTTGCTCACTTAGTAGTAGCAGTTGTGAAATTGGACTGTACTTTTCAGGGATTACATTTCTAGTGATTGTCCTGCCACCTACATTTAGAACAAAGTGCTACATATTTGGACCTGTAATGATTCGTTGAATGGCACACCCTGATGGGAAAAAAATAAATTTTAAGCCAATATCAATGTGGAAAGCCTATTTTAGAATAGTTATTTACTTTACTTTACTTTACAGAAGCTCTCCTGCCAACCTTGCAAATTGGAAGGTAGAAGACGAGATACTAGCAGAAGTAAAGCTGTGGGGATCGGGCGTGAGTTGTGCTTTGGTAGCTCAGATGGTAGAGCACTTGCCCGCAAAAGGCAAAGGTCCCAAGTTCAAGTCTCGGTCAGGCACACAGTTTTAATCTGCCAGGAAGTTTAATAAAGTAACACTGGACAGATTCTTCCAACTATTTCTCGGTGGAGCAGCAAATGGCAGTAGCACATCAAGTACAGAACTCAGCTATGGCAAAATACAGCACCATGAATTAACTGAAGATCTTGCTTGATCAAATGTAGAGGCTAGCATCAACTTCAAATTACTGGGACTAAGTAATCAAAGAGGCCATGAAAATCAGAATGTGCACCAACAACATTACCAGAGATACAAGCTGCTCTTTTAGCAATGTGTTGAAGTGGACACTGAATAGCAGGAGACTATAGATGTGTACATTCCATGCTGCACATCACGATCAGAACAACAATGCTGCAGGTAATGCATGCAATCTCCTGAAGCAGTGCATACCTCACTTTTTCATTTGCAACATCTGGTCACCTCTTTGCCAGTCACTGGCTTCCCTGGTGGATATTGTTAGAAGCTCAGAATTTTATACACATTTAACATTCCAAGTTCACTGCAGATATCTGATGGTGGTAAACTTTCTTGTTATAACTGCATACTGCTTTGAATATGGTTTCTGGTGACATTTTTTAGAAATCTTCAGAAATGGGAAATAAGATAAGGTATTCTAAAAGTTGTATGTTACTTAAAAATGTAGTTTTTATGCAGTTTAATAATACTGATATAATAACTATATGTACAAGTGAGTCTTGAGCAATTAAAACTATATGAAAAAGCTGGCTCCAAATATAGATATCAGTTTGTCATAAAATTACAGTATGCTCTCCAAAGGTGAGCAGATGTATATTTTTAGATGACACATACAATATATGTGATAGTTACATCATACTTCAGTGCAGCACCAACCTTCATACTTAGCTTGAAAACCTTTGTGGCGGCCTTGTGGGTTTGATGATACATAAGTTATTAGCATTCTGCTTCCTGTTGAAAGTATTGCATTTGTGGGTGGATTGTCTGGACAGTATCTTCCTGCAATAGAAATTTCTTTAGAAACAGTTGGTTCTTTTAATGTGAGCAAAAAGAATAATCGTAAGGAGCCAATGTTATTACATCAGTTTTATAAATGCTTGACATTATATCATGCACAGAAACCCAAAACTCCGAAATTTTTCCCTCACTTATACTGGTGACTGGATTCATTCAAATAATGAGTATCTTCAGATCATGGTGCTTAGAGAGCAACTGGGTATTTGCAGATGATTTGTGGAGATGAGCCACACATGCAGTGTTCTCCAGTCACTATGATCTGCATATATGCATTACTTTAATAAAAGTGGTGATCAGAGTGAAAAAATAGAATCATTAAACTGTAATAACAGGCCTTTCAGAATATTTCAATTTTATTTATTTGCAGCTAGAAATTTAGTAAAATCAAATTGTCCACTGCTTACTGTACTTCCACTATTGTTAAAGGGATGTGAGTAACATGAATTGTTGAAAAACTTATCTACTTCATAACCTAGTTACTACAAAGTTGAATTAATGATTCTTTCCTAGCTGATAATTTATTTCTTACTTCACCATTTCGTGTAGGAATACACATATCAGGTAAGGTACATACAAATAAGCTATTCCAAACCACACTAGATAATCCTGAATCTATTTCTGTATTCCTTCTACAAATTACAGGGTGATTATAACTAAACTTTCAGTATTTAAACCAATGTAGATGCAAAACTATTAATTGTATGGGTACAAAGCTTTATTGGAATGATGTTCAGACTGTGTGTTGCAGGTTGCGTGTTGTTAGTAGTGTTGGTGTCATGACTTGTGATTCAATGCTGGTGTTGTAGCATCAGTATGCATTACAGTTGGAGGAATTCAGTGTGGATCTGGAAAAGGTAAGCAGGGCTGTACTTATAACACTGGTTCATGAAAGCAATGGCAATAGTGCTGCTGCTCTTCGTGAGTATCAGTGTATTAATGTGATATGGATTTGGAAGTTTGAATTAATTGGAAATTTGGAAATTTCTCCTGGGAGAGTTCAATGGCTAGTTAAAGAAGTTACTGTTACCATGGTTGAAAGTGCCTGACACGATGTACAATCATCAAGCAGTGCACCAGTGTCATAATACTTAAACATTCAACCTGAGATGTTTGGGCAGCAGTACAGCTATCTCTAGTGCAGTTCCAGGATATCATGGTTGCAGACGGTCATCACATTGAGTAAACTTTGTAACCTGGGATGTAAATTTGGTATGCAATTAATACATGTTACCTTCTCATATGGAAATTAAAATGTGTTTCTTTCAATGGTTTATTTGTTATTTCTCTTCCACATGTCTTTAAAAATGTTTCTGTGAAATTTCATTGTCCGAAAATCACTCATTTTTAATGTGGCCTCACAAGTAGCAAAAGTTTAAATTACAACTACCCTATATATTATTTCATTTTGAACTAATTTGTGTATATGATTGGAGTGACTAAGGTAGTGAGTGCCGGTGAAATAGGTATATGTGGTGATCAGCGAGCTGTCCAACATGATTTTACTCATTGTTGTCATGGGTGATAGATACTATAAATGCAATTTACAAGACCTGGTAATTATCATTGTTTTGGTCAATTGGGAGGGAGGGCAGTGAAACTGGGGAAACTGCAGGAACATACAAACAGTAAAATTTCTAAACTGTTTGATTGCCTCTGTGTTCACATATATTACAAGAGGACTAATATCACTATTAAAAATAGATTTTGTGAGAACTGTGCAGTCCAGAAAACCCCTGTGATGAATGTTTACTGCAATGGTGCTTGAAGGCAAATTTACATTTTCAGTGAGAGAGATTATTGGCCAAATATGGTGGCTTGTATCCTTGGGTATAGCCCAAATACTAGAAGATATTTCCTAATAGTCCTGACTAACATTATAGGAACAAAACTGGTCTTGATTTATGCTGCAGTAACTATTCAGTCAGCAAAGATTTCTTGTCTGTTGCAGCAGTTCACATATGTTACTGTCATTTGGAGCAGTAAGCTGATCTTTGGATCAATTGCCTGTTACTGATACATCACAAATGCCCAGTTGGGTGGAAAATCCTTGGAAGAACTGTGACACCTCTCAGAGACTCATAACTCAGCATCACTAAAGTTCTGTTAAATTCTTTCATTATATTCATTGGCACCATTCCAGCATGTCTTTAACCTGGTATGATGCCTAAAATAACAGACCAGTCTTTCAACAAGTCAAATACAGATGTTAAAATTTCAGCATGTCCACACTCAGTATGTCATCCTTACTTTATCTTCAGCACAGAACTTTCACCATAGCCTTGATTACTCTCTGACAGTGTTCCTTGCAAATATAGTCATGCCTTTTTGTGTTTAATTTTGCACTGCTGTATAAGAGTGAATGACACTTTTATCTAAAAACAAAAATGATGCAAAGTGATCTACTTTGGCAAATAAGGTACTGAGTAACTTAAAGTAGCACATTATGTAAAATGCTTACATATAGCAGTAGCTGGTAAAAAGTAAATATTATAACAATAATTTTCAGAAGTTTCAGAGGTACAGCATGCAACCATAATGTCCATAAAATTAAGGAGATTCTCATTAAACATATAAACATGTACTGAACATAGTATATAAAGAGCAATAAATGATGAATTACAATATTTTCATTTCTTCTTTAGCAAAATATGTAAAACATTGATGCCAGTATTTTAGACAGTCTAAATAATCTAAACTAACATAATAACGAAGAAAATAAAACTTGTTTACCTATAAGAGGTGATTTTTGCCAATAACCATCTCTTATCTCTATGTAATCAGAACAGCAATTTTCATTGGGATACATGTCTATACTTGTAATGTTAAGAATGATTCGTTCACCATGTGTTGCTGTTATTCTCCACTCACAATGTTCTGGTGTTACAGAAGCTGCTGCAGTAGGATGGAAACCTGGAGTTGAAAATGTAGCTGAATTTTCTTGATAAGTTCTACCACAACCTATAACACAAATTTAGTAAATCAACATTTTTATATTTATAAATTTGAAAATTTTGGAATAATTATTGTGAGTTAAGATTGGTATACAATGTCAGATGCATAGAGTCTAGCACACACCAACATTATGAAGCTAGAGATATATACAGGTAAGTTTTGCAACACTGGTCAATTTACTTAATATTTATTTTGAAAAATATTTTCAACTGCAGTTGAAACAACTTTACACTTTGCTAAATGACTCTTCAAATATATTTTCTTTCTGAGAACCTCTGCACCTGGGTACATTATTTTTCCATGTCTGTAGAAGATATATCTCCAAAGGAAATGGCCATCTTTTCAGTTCAGTAATCACATGTGAAAATAAGGTGCTGTCACAGAGAGCAAGGCAAGAGCTACTTAAGGATTATAAAGTATTCTGCATCAAAACAGCCAGTAATAATAAAATAACAACAACAACAACAATAATAATAATAATAATAATAATAATACTTTACTCAACATAGAATGATTCACTGCATATGTACAAAATAGCAAATGTTACAATTCTTTATATATAACATGATAATATATTCTTCTCAATTTGTCATTGATTCACAAATGATAAAATTACAAATACATGGTTTCCTGAATACTGTTAATATATTTTTTTCCAAGCACTTCTCACTCTTCATACACTATGTGATCAAAAGTACCCGGACACCCCAAAAAAAACAGATTTTTCATATTAGGTGCATTGTGCTGCCACTTACTTCCAGGTACTCCATAGCAGAAACCTCAGTAGTCATTAGGCATCATGAGAGAGTGGTGTGGCGCACTTTGCAGAACTCATGGACTTCAAACGTGATCAGGTGATTGGGTGTCACTTGTTTCATATGTCTGTATGTGAGATTTCCACACTCCTCAACATCCCTATGTCCACTGTTTCCAATGTGATAGTGAAGTGGAAACATGAAGGGACATGTACATTACAAAAGTGTACACGCTGACCTCGTCTGTTGACTGACAGAGACTGCCGACAGTTGAAAAGGGTCATAATGTGTAATAGGCAGACACCTACTCAGACCACTACACAGGAATTCCAAACTGCATCAGGATCCACTGCAAGTACTATGACAGTTAGGAAGGAGGTGAAAAAACTTGAATTTCATGGTTGAGCGGCTGCTCATAAGCCGACACATCACACTTGTAAATGGCTCACTTGGTGTAAGGAGCATAATCATTGGGCAATTGAACAGAGGAGAAACATTGTGTGGAGTGACAAATCACAGTACACAATGTGGCGATCTGATGACAGGTTGTAGGTATCGAGAATGCCTGGTGAACGTCATCTGCCAGTGTGTGTAGTGCCAACAGTAAAATTTGGAGGAGGTGGTGCTATGGTATGGTCATGTTTTTCATGGAGGGGACTTGCACCCCTTGCTGTTTTGCATGTCTACATTTATGTTTTAAGCACCTTCTTGCTTCCCACTGTTGAAGAGCAATTTGTGGATGGTGATTGCATCATTCAACTCGATTGAGCATATGTTCATAATGCACAGCCTGTGGTGGAATGGTTACATGACAGTAACATCCCTGTAGTGGACTGGCCTGCACAGAGTCCCAACTCGAATCCTATAGAACACCTAAGGGATGTTTCGGAATGCCGACTTCATGCCAGGCCTCACAGACTGACATCAGTATCTCTCCTCAGTACACTACTCCGTGAAGAATTGGCTGCCATTCCCCAAGAAAACTTCCAGCACATCAGCACCTAGTTGAACATACACCTAGAAGATTGGAAGTTGTCATCAGGGCTAAGGACGGGCCAACATCATATAGAATTCCAGCATTACTGATGGAGGGTGTCATAAACTTGTTAGTCACTTTCAGCTAGGTGTCCAAATAATTTTGATCACATAATGTATATGCATATTCTTATGTGTAAAGAGTGTTTTGTAGCAGAAAGCAGGAATTTCTTAGCCGGAAACTTAAGCTTTGTTGGGAGAAGAGCCATAACCAAATTGGGCAGTGCATTGTTTAATTTTAATCCTGCATATTTTGGACCCTTTTCATAGAGTGCTGTTCTGTGTCTGGTGACGTAAAATGTTTCTTTATATTTGGTATTGTACAGAAAAGGCATCCAGCCACCCCTAAAACTAACATCCCCAAATCTGTTGTCGCCATGCCGACCCTGCGATCGGTGCAGAACTATGGTGAAAGTGAAAGAAATTCTTTTAACAAGCAATATGGCTTCGACATACAGCAGTTTTTGGAAACAAGCCATGTCTTAATTCCTTATATTTAGTTGCACAGATGATTCTTATAGCACTTTTTTAAAGTACCAGTAAGTTATTTAGATTTGCTCTGGTTCTTGCTCTGTAGTTCAAGTGTGATGAAAATAAAGTATGGTATGCAGTGTTTGGCACAAGAGTGTCTTTGCAGAACTTGGTAATCATATTGAGTGAAATTATAGTCTTAGATAACTTACACACTAGTGAGTCAACATGTGTGTCCCCTCTTTTTATACCAATTTATTGGCAATGGCTAGTTTAATTTGTTAAACTCCATGAGACACGTCATAGTCATGCTAACATTTAGCTGACTTTTATTAAAGTATTGATCAATTTCATATGTCAAATATTTAAAGTGGCTCTCAAATTCATTAAATGATTCAGTCTTACAATTGATGGGCTTATCATCTCCATATAGAACTACTTTTGAACTTAGAGAGAAATGTTTCATGTAATTTACATTAACAAAAAACAGAAAAGGATCCTATAACAAGCCCTGTGGCACCTCATACTTTCATTTAGTGATTTTAGATTTGTAAACTCCACTTTTTGTCTAAACAGTACAAACTGATTTTAGTTACTTGTGTATGACTATGTTACATCATATACAGTGCCTCTGCTGCCAATGTTCCATAGAACAGTAATGTTCACGCAGTGGAAAGTTTTCTCAAGTTCTAGGTAATATATCTGTAAAGTTCCTTGTTGTTGATGCTACTTAATACCCCTTCAATTAACTGAGAAGCTGCTTTGGCAGTTCATTTACAGTTTAGGCATCCATTCTGATTCTGAAGCATTAGATTGCATTTGTTTGAGACAAATTTTGAAAAGCACAGGAAGTATCAAGATTGGTCTGTATTTTTCTGTTTTGTATTTGTCACCCTTTTAAAAGATCTGTGTTACCTGGACTATTTTTAGTATATCTGGAAGTTACAATATCTTACTCTATTAAATTATTTACTGCTACAGACAGAGGTACAGAGACACTTTGCCTACACACCTTTCATACATTAATACTGTGGTCATCATAACCTGAAGAACTGGAGGATTTTAAAGAGCTAATGATGCTCATTATTCCTTTGGAATTTGTGGGTGCTAGATATATGCTATGCTCAAATGGATTCCCTTTAAAATTATGCTGCAGCTCTTTATTTTTGTTATAGAAGGCTCCCCCTGATGAAGAAATGTATTCATTGAATATATCTGTCATCTCAATTTGCTCTTTTATGAATATCTCATTGTACGTAATAATAAAGTCCACACAGGATTTGTCTCTGCACATTCTAAAACTGTTTATCACTGCAGTAACACAATGTGAATGCAGAATATTGTTTGCTGTGTAGTTGCTCCTGGTCTCTATTAATTAATCTTTATAGAGTTCTTGATAAAGTTTGAAAGCTTCTTTTTGCTTGAGATATTCTCTGTCTCATTCAACATTGCAGTAGACATGAGCTGCATTATATTTGTTATAGGAAACATTTTCTTTATCTCTAAGTCTTCTGCTCAGGTAAAAAATAATAATAATATAAAAAAATAGAAAGAAAAGAAGAAAAGGGAAAAGGCCAGGTTTTGAATGTATTGGAGGAAGTGGAAACCTTTAGATACAAAAAAGATAGTATACGGTCATTTGAACTTGAAGCATTATAACTATTTTGATTGCTCACATGGTTAACTATATTGTAATGGAGGGAACCAGTGATCTTAGTCATGTGTACATTGCAGAATAGTGCCAACATTATAGTTATTGTTTACCAGGGCTGTCAACATTTCCTGGTTGCCAGTGAAGGCAAGGCCTACTTTTGCAGCCGTATGGGATTAGCCGAGCGGTCTAAGGCGCTGCAGTCCTGGAGTGTGCGGTTGGTCCCAGCGGAGGTTCGAGTCCTCACTCATGCATGGGTGGGTGTGTTTGTCCTTAGGATAATTTAAGTAAAATAGTGTGTAAGCATAGGGACTGATGTTCTTAGCAGTTAAGTCCCATAAGATTTCACACACATTTGAACTTTTTTTTTGGCCTACTTTTGCGAGCTACACATCTCATGTCTGGTTTGAGGCAGGGAAGAAGCCAGTGTGCTTAGTTCATTCTACTTTGTACCTATGGCCCTGCAGTATTTCATATTTCCATGACTGACTATGCAATGAGCTACATCTTCAAGATAGGTTTTAGAAAAAAAAGTTCAAATGTGTGTGAAATTTTATGGGACTTAACTGCTAAGGTCATCAGTCACTAAGCTTATACACTACTTAACCTAAATCATCCTAAGGACAAACACACACACACCGATGCCAGAGAGAGGACTCGAACCTCCACTGCAACCTAGGTTTTAGCCTTCAGCTACTGTTTCTTGTTCTTACACAGGGTGGTTATTCTTAATGTGCAGCTACTCACGAAGTTCCCGTGTAGGCTGTAGTTATTGTATGGCAGTGAAACTTGGTAGATATGCTAACCTACTTATTTTGGAAAAAAATTAGTTCAAAATATGGCCACCAGGTGAAAATCTTGAATTCTGCAGAATCTCATTGACATCTCCTGTGCTCATATTGAAGAACTTGTGTAAGCTCTGGTTAATAGTAAAATCAACATTATGCCTCTCTCACTTGTTTGGCCTTTTCTACTCGTGTCCCATTCCTAATTAATTACATATGGAAACATTTCTATACATCTTTCTTGCATTCCCAGTGCTAAATTTGCCACTAGTGTCCGAAATTGGAGTAAAGTTTATAATCATAATTAAGGTTGCACCTGAAGACGTGGCTATAAGCCATGAAGCTGGTAGTGTGGTCATTTAAAACCAAGTTTTACGAGCTGTAAAGAGGGTTTTCATTCATTATGACCTTCAGAAGCTGCATATACCTTGTAAATAAATTAGTTTGTGATGTCTTGAAAAGCTTTCTTTTGATTTTTTGTTGGAAAACTCTTTCTCAGTATACTTTTGACCACAGGAAACTGTTACCTGCAGCCACCAACATAATGTAAGTACAGGGTGGGGCAAATAAAAGTGGCCTGGAGAACAGAGTTCCAGGGTGCAAAGAAACACAGCAGAGGAAACGAAATATAGTACTAACCTGACTATAACAGATGTTAATGGCACTTTTGGGCCCTGGTGTATGGGAATGTTTCAGAATGTTTTTTGATTTGCTCAAAACAGATCCTGCCTGATGCCATTCTCAGACTAAGCATTGTATGGCACTCTTTACTGTCACTTTGGCACCATTACTCCACAGTAAATACCCACTGCTCCACTGTGAGCACCATCATTCCCATTGCACGGCTCCACTCACACTAACATAGCCAACACTATGCTCTGAGCTGGAGTGGATCATGTGGTAGGCATACACATGGTGTGCACATCATGAGGTATAGTTATTTGCATACATTCAACTCCAATCGTATCCACTCATCTGGGCCACTTTCGTTTGCCTCACCCTGTACAGGTAGACATCCACTCACAATGCAGTTCATTAGAGCACACTGTGTCAACAGTCATGAAAGTGACAATATCGCTTGTGTGCCTTGTTCAGACTGTCAGTTTGCCTCAGAGGATGATTTCAAGCTTAGGCCATGCATGGACTGTCTCTTCATGGCAAAACTGATGAGTAAAGTGTATTTAAATGTAATTAATATAATTATTTAATTTCATTGTTTTAATTAAAATAATGCTGAATCCAATCTCCTGACAGAAGTGCAGCCACAAGCAGTAAATCTTGGCCCCTAGTGTAAATAGTGACATGAATTTGCTGCCACTCTTATGCAACCCACAAGGTGAGACTTGCAGAGCTCGCCACTGTGGAGAGACTTTGTGGGTGCACTGTGCTAGTACTAATAGTAGTAGTAGCTGTAGTAGTAACTGACATTGTAAAATGAATGAACAGAGTAGCACTAGCTTTTTATATTATGAAATAACTTCAGTGCAAGAATTTATAAACAGAAACATGTTGGAAACAACGGATAAAGTGAATGAGTTTGTACTGCTTTTAACAGACTGGACTTGTATTCTGGAAGATGGTTGGTCTAATTCCCATACAGATATCCTGATTAAGGTGTTGTATTGATTCTCTAAATTCCTTTATGCACATGACAGGGTATTTCCTACTAAGAGTCCCCAATCATCTACTTGTACTACCGTAATAACTAGACCTATAAGTATGTAAATATTTGTGTATAAAAATTGGGATTTTTATTCTTAAACTACAATTACGTAACATGCTAAATATTCTTTTGTATGTGATCCACAGGTGAATAAAACTACTACTTGTAAACACACCCACATTGTTTTCTATAGATTGTCTCAGGGAGCATTAATCCTAACTGATTGTAAATGAAACTATAATTTGTGGGTATAATTCAGTATTTGATAATTATTTTGAACCACACTTTTGATGCAGTAGACACAATTTTGAAGAAGAATAGTATAGTCATGCCATAGTGAGATACTGAATACAACAGACATGGTATGAGTTCAGTTTGATGCCAAAGGCTTGCTTCATTGTCACATACTTCTGGCATCAACTTTGTCACCATTCAACTATGAGTGTGTAGATACAGCTATAGTAGTGCAGCAGCATGTGAGTTTGTGAAAGAGAATGTCTAAGCAGTGTTCCAAGTTTGACCACTTAACTCGAGAAGATGCCAACCTGGAGTCAGGTGAGCTCCACAGAACAGTTGTTATTTTTCTCACCAAGAAATGGATGACAGCTCTGTTGTAGTATAGAGTGCTCTATTTCTCTCCAGCCCTGTGATATCTGCCATATTGGTTGTTGCTGGTGGAACAGAGTAGTGCATCAGGTCTCTCTCTCTTGGCACAGCTGAGGATGGCAGAATAACTACCAGCCATATCCTAGCAAAAGCTAAGCCACTGAAATCCAATATTAGCTGGGAGGAATGATATGGCTTACCTTTATTACATTAGAATAAGGAATTCATGATTTTTTCCAACCTATAAAGGAAATACCATTGTGATTCTGAGCACAGAAGACCACCACCTGAAGGTGCTGAATACTATACACATCGGAAGTTTATCTCCAATCCTCACAGATCCCTTTAAGAAAGAAAAGGAAAATCTGGTATGCAAGAAGAAGCTGTGAAGAAATTCATGCCATGTGCCGCCACACCTCCCAGGCTTTGTGGATTGCTGAAGATACTCAAGGAAGCTGTTCCTCTTTAGATTAGATTCAGTTTTCATTCCATAGACCCAAAAATGAAACGATTCTTGTGGGTGTGGAAGAAGTCAGAATGTATCACACAAAAAACACAAAACATTTGAATACAGTACTCACTACTCTGATCATTTGTCAGGAGATTGCCAAAATACATGAATACACTACAGCACACAAACAGCTAATATTTACAGAATTAATACACTATCAGAATGAAACATAGTTATGCACTTTTAATAGATTTATCATACACAAAATACCTAATCTTGACTGTTGTGACCAAGTGCTGTCAAAACTGAAATCTAAAAAACAGTTTTACTTTAGCTGGTCTAACAGGCCATGAATATTGTAACAGTGACCTATAAAAATCAGGTTGTTAGCTTGCAGTCATCCTTTGAGACCCTCAGGATAATAAAAATAGACCAAAATGACATAATGATTAGTCTGGACCTTGGGTCACTTTTTATTAGGGTGAAGTAAAAGTGACACTGGATTTTTTGGCACAATAGCTTAAACCTGGGTTTGTAAGGTGTTCCACCATGTGCTAATGACAATGTACTTCCTGTACTGCAATGGATATTACATGTTGACGTAACACAGCCATGGGATCCTCATTGTCTCCAGCCGATGTGAAATTCTTCATGGAGCATTTTGAGGAGCAAGCTCTGAATTCTACTAGGTTGCATCCATCTTGCTTCCTACGGTATGTTGACGACAGTATTCTAATATGGCTTCATGGTGAATGTAGGGGAGAGTGGGGCACTCTGAACCATGGGGCACAATGAATCAGGTAGCATAATTTCAGTATCAGGTGGTCAATTATTTTTTCCTCTGTGCATATGTTGTCAGTACTGCTCTATCGACTGCCATTTGTTTTCTGCAGGATTTAGTTCCTACCATTAGTGTTGTACTGGCAATATGTTAGTTTCGCGACAGTGGAGTAATTTTTGGAGACGTAGATAGACTGAATTTCGTTCAATCACTTGTCACAAAATTTTAGAGGAAGGTCATTGTAACAATATCAATACTGTATTTTAATCATATAGATCTTCATATATATAAGCTTTGTTTGAAATATGTACTGTTGGGGCACACTGAACCAAGCTCTCCTGGGGCACAATGAGCAATGGTTCGTTGTGCCCCAGGGTGGTCCATTGTGCCCGAGGAATATTTTAATTATCCAATACAAGCACACTAGATAAATACAAGCATGGGTAAATACATATGTGTAGGTATTAGGCTTTGAAATTACAGGCGTTCAACAGCCCTGTTTTATATTATCACGTTTGAAGATGGTTCGTTTGTACCGCAGGAAAACGGACAGAGGTAAAACTGACCACAATGTTATGCAAAAAGCTGTACAGGATGTTCTTAATGAGGGTATGGCAGTTCACCAAGCAGCTATATCTCATTCAGTACCTTACCCTACTCTTCGATGATATGTTCAAAACATTAAATGTGGTTCCAGTGAAAGATTGAAACCAAACTATGAAAATCGAAAGGTATTTCCTCTGGAGCAGGAAATACAATTAGTGGAGTATTTGTTGCATTCTTCTAAGATATGCTTTGGTGTTGACACTACAGCATGCAGGCGCTTAGCAATTGAACCGGCTGTGAAAAATTGTCTGAAATATCCTGAGAACTGGATGGAGGGAATGGGTGGTGTAAACTGGTTCCATGGGTTCATGAAACGAAATCCCAGTTTAAGTATCTGAACCCCAGAGGGCTGCAGCTTATCAAAAATGTTCAAATGCGTGTGAAATCTTAAGGGACTTAACTGCTAAGGTCATCAGCCCCTAAGCTTACACACTACTTAACCTAAATTATCCTAGGGACAAACACACACACACACCCATGCCCGAGGAAGGACTCGAACTTCCGCCGGAATCAGCCTCACAGTCCATGACTGCAGCGCCCGTAGACAGCTCGGCTAATCCCGCGCGGCTGCAGCTTATTCAGAACAACATCCTTTAATCGGTATAGTTCCGAATTTCTTCAAAAACTTGAAAGACCTTTACCAGAGATACCCTACTTTCGCTGATGGTACAAGGGTTTTCAATCTGAATGAAGCAAGTACCTCAACTGTACCAGACAGGCTTCCAAAGGTAGTGGCACAAAAGGAAAGTAAACAGATTTTACAAGCAACTAGTGCAGAACGTGGTGTCGTAGTGACCACCTGTTGCATAATCAGTGCAGGTGGTACTTTCCCCTGCCCCCGGCAATGATATTTCCTCGAGTACATTTTAAACAACATATGCACCAACAGGCACCCTGGGGTTAGCAATAAAGAGTGGCTGGCTGAATAGCGAACTTTTTGTGGATGTCGTGAATCATTTCATCCACAAATTCAGTAGTAGCAAAGACAATCCTGCGCTTCTACTTTTAGACAATCATGAAACTTATCTGTCAATTGAGGTAACAGATGTAGCAAAAGCCAATAGGGTGATTATGCTAACTGTACCTCCACATACCTCAAACAAACTGCAGCCTCTAGATGTAGGAATGTTCTCTTCATTCAAGGAAACTTATTACTCAGCATTAAATTCAAAACTTCTTCACAAAAAAGGCACTCCTCTCACTACTCTGATGTAGCTGTATGTGTCAAAATTGCTCACGACAAACCAATGACACCTACTAACATATGTTCGGCTTTCAAGAAATGTGGAATATTTCCATTTGATTAAGACATCTTCACTGACGAAGACTTTATGGTCAGTGAAGTAACAGACAGGGTCGTGGAGGCAAACAGATCAACTTCAGATGTTAATTCTCTCCATCATATCAAGGATGCACGATCTGCAGGACAAGCCTCAGTCGATGTCAGCCAGCCACAAGATGTGCAGCAAGCAGGACCATCTGCAGTACTTAACAAAATGGTTCAAATGGCTCTGAACACTATGCGACTTAACTTCAGTCACCCAGAAGTCAGAACTAATTAAACTTAACTAACCCAAGGACATCACATACATCCATGCCCGAGGCAGGATTCGAACCTGGGACCGTAGCGGTAACTCGGTTCCAGACTGTAGCGCCTAGAACCGCACGGCCACTCCGGCTGGCAGTACTTAACACCCAAACAGCTTTTCCTAATGGAGTTTCTCCTGAAATAATTCGAGGATATCCAAAAGCAGAGAACAGAAAGAAGATCAATAAACGTAAGAGAGGACGAAGTTTAAATGCAACTGATACACCGGGGAAATATTTGTTGCAAGCCACAAAACATCCCAATAAAAAGGTCAACCGCAAGCTTTATGAGCAGGAATCAGATGACGACATTAGTGAGGCGCATTATGAAGACAGTGATGTCAATGTGGATGTGTGTGGCGAATCTGAGCACAACTTTGAATACTTGGACAAATTACCAGAAACAGCTAATTTCGTTTTGACCGAACTTGAACTGAAAAACAAAACACCAGTTTACTATGTGGGGAAGATTTTGAAACCGAAGGATGACGCAGGAGACTATCAGGTATCATTTTTGAGAAAAAGTGAAAAAAATGAGAGTGAAGTTTTACACTACTGACTATTAAAATTGCTACATCAAGAAGAAATGCAGATAATAATTGGGTATTTATTGAACAAATATACTATTCTAGAACTGACATGTGATTACATTTACACGCAATTTGGGTGCATAGATCCTGAGAAATCAGTACCCAGAACAACCACCTCTGGCCGTAAAAACGGCCTTGATACGCCTGGGTATTGAGTCAAACAGAGCTTGGATGGCACGTCCAGGTACAGCCCATGCACCTTCAACACGATACCACAGTTCATCAAGAGTAGTGACAGGCGTATTGTGACGAGCCAGTTACTCGGCCACCACTGACCAGGCGTTTTCAATTGGCGAGAAATCTGGAGAATGTGCCGGCCAGGGCAGCAGTCGAACATTTTTTGTATCCAGAAAGGCCTGTACAAGACCTGCAACATGTGGTCGTGCACTATCCTGCTGAAATGTAGGGTTTCGCAGGGATCGAATGAAGGGTAGAGCCACGGGTCGTAACACATGTGAAACGTAACGTCCACTGTTCAAAGTGCCGTCAGTGCGAACAAGAGGTGACCGAGACCTGTAACCAATGGCACCCCATACAATCACACCAGGTGATACGCCAGTATGATGATGACGAATACACTCTTCCAATGTGCGTTCACCGCGATGTCGCCAAACACGGATGCGACCCTCCTGATGCTGTAAACAGAACCTGGATTCATCCGAAAAAATGACGTTTAGCCATTCGTGCACCCTTGTTAGTCGTTGAGTACACAATCACAGGCGCTCCTGTCTATGATGCAGTGTCAAGGGTAACAGCAGCCATGGTCTCCGAGCTGATAGTCCATGCTGCTGCAAACGTCGTCGAACTGTTCGTGCAGATGGTTGTTGTCTTGCAAACGTCCCTATCTGTTGACTCAGGGATCGAGACGTGGCTGCACGATCCGTTACAACTATGCGGATAAGATGCCTGTCATATGGACTGCTAGTGATTCAAGGCCGTTGGGATCCAGCACGGCGTTCCGTATTACCCTCCTGAACCCACCGATTCCATATTCTGCTAACAGTCATTGGATCTAGATCAACGCGAGCAGCAATGTCGCGATACGATAAACCACAACAGCTATAGGCTACAATCCGACCTTTATCAAAGTCGGAAACGTGATGGTATGCATTTCTCCTCCCTACACGAGGCATCACAACAACGTTTCACCAGGCAACGCCGGTCAACTGCTGTTTGTGTATGAGAAATCGTTTGGAAACTTTCCTCATGTCAGCACGTTGTAGGTGTCGCCACCGGCGCCAAACCTTGTGTGAATGCTGTGAAAAGCTAATCATTTGCATGTCACAGCATTTTCTTCCTGTCGGTTGAATTTCGCGTCTGTAGCACGTCATCTTCGTGGTGTATCAATTTCAATGGTCAGTAGTGTATCTTCCTCAGGTAAAGGATGAAGCTTTTGTTCCAGCTAGCAACATACTTTACATGCTCCCGTGACCTGCTACTGATGGTGTGACAAAGAGACAAAAATCGTATTTCAAATTTGGAATCAGGTTCGAGTCCATGGATGTTCGGTAATTCCAAAATAAGTTACATGAGAGTGTGCCAACAGATTTAATTATATGATTCACTCATGGAATATATGTAAACATTATGTCTAAAGTACATTTACACTTACTCTGTATGCTAAATAGGTTCTTTCAATGAACGTGTTTAAAGTGGTTCATTGTACCTCACATATAAGGCCATTTGATACTTGGATGATTAAACTGTAACATCTGTAAATCACAACTCTGTAATAAAATTATTGAATGAGTAACACGAAGAAATATTTTTTATGGTTCAATGTGCCCCACTCTCCCCTACTGCAGCAGTTTGTGAACCGCCTGAATGGTGGCCATTCCATTATTAAATTAACTGTCGAGATAGAGAGGGATAGCAAGCTTCTGTTCTTGGATTTTTTAGTTGAGTGGAAGACACATTCAGTGTACAGGAAATCTACGCACACTAACGAGTACTTCAACACCCTGTATACATGGAAACGGTTCTGGGCACGTTAGGACCATAGAATCTGAATTTCAGCATTTGAAGAGCGTGTTCAGGGAAAATAGTTACAGCAAGAGAGAATAGAAAAAGTTTTCTGGTGCCACTGATGAAAGACGTCTCCTGAATCGGCAGAAGAGGCCAATCAGATTGCATTTCTCCCATACTGTGGAGCAGCAACTATCAAGTTAGGTCATGTGTTTCGTATCCCCTGTGAATGCGACAGCATTTACATAGGATGAACTATTCGCGCTATTGCTGAGTGTTGTGCAGAGAACTGACGATCTATTAAACGAAGGGAACTTGATAACTCCGCCATGACTGAATGTTGCCTAGAAAACGGGCATAAAATACAGTTTGAAAAGACGAAGGATTATGTTATAAAAGAAGCGGCCGGAATTACAGTTAACAGCAACAATTCTAACACAAGACCATAAGCACACAGGGCATAGAGGCGAGCTCTGGACATTGAGCAAAAGAAACGACAGGGCGGCGGGAAAAGCAATTTCAAACGATGCGCCGGCCTCTCGCGCCATCTGATGTCATTCACTGCAGCGGTGAACGAAGCTGCTATGAGCTGCCCAATTTGCCTACCAAGCTTGCGTTACTTCGGCCCTATCTGGGAGGTTAAGGATGCTGGTCCTGCATACATACGAGCATAACACAGTGCCAGCACCCGTGGCCAGTGATTTTTAAATCCTGATGACGATGGCAGAGACAGTTATCGAAAGCTCAAATATTTTATTCGGAGTGACATGGCTTGTAAACCGAAAGTGTTTGATGAAACCTGCACAGACTCCTGACAGTATTCAGCATATTCACAATCTGATTTTGTATGACAAACACATTAACGGTGAATGAACTGTCAACTCGCTTGGGAGTAAGAGAAGTGAGTCTGTATAGAATATTGAGACACTTGAAGCTGAAATAGGTTGAAAATAGGTGGACTCCGAAAATTTTGACAGATGCTCGCAAAGAAACACGGAAGACAGTGTGCAGCAAACCATTGGAGTAGTACAAGATTATTGGAGGTGGCTGCCTTGGAAGGACTCTGATCAGCCCCGGATCTATGATATTTCATATTTCCAAACCGGGGCAAAAACTTGGTAGTGGTGACCCCCCCCCCCCCCCCCCCCTCGCTTCTCACCACACGAGCGTTGGAGGTAGGGCGTCACAAATAAAAAAAAGATTTTTTTAAAAATATGCTCATTTTGTAGCGCACATCTTTCTGAAGATTTTGATATATAAAACATATATGTTCGAGGAAATGTAAGACATGTCGTTTGGTCTTAAGTGCGCCAAAGTGCAGTGTCACGCTTCTTCACACAGCAGTCTTCTTCCGCAAGCCGCTGTATTACGCTCTGTGGAATTAAAACGTGTATATTTTGTAATGGAGGCCATCAAACCTATACTCAGGACAGTGGAAATTAAAATGTCCGGTGGTGCCTCTCCTACTTCCAGTTGGTCGGTTTGACATCATACCCACCTTCCTAAAAAAAAAAAAAAAAAAAAAAAAAAAAAAAAAAAAAAAAAAATACAATTAAAACTGGGTGAGATTATTTGTGGCCGAGAGAATAACTCTTCAGAAACTTTGCACACTTTATTTTCTGTTATCTAACAACTTTCTCTTTTCTGTGGCAGAAAATTAAATATAGGAAACACAAAACCAGTAAAGAGAAGAGACAAGCAAGACTGTACATGTATCTTCAATCCTTAGGTCCCAGCATTTTTTCTTTCTAATTTTGATATAGCTTTACGCGGCTGGCTTTGCTTTCTGCGAAAGTATCTACGTATTACATCATCAAAGTTCATCAAACTTCTCGCTACATGAAAAATCAAAAATCGTTGTCTAATACTGAAAAAGCTGATACTACGAATATTACCCAAGAGCGGTGTGATTTCTTGATTTGATTACGTCTGTTTTGTCACTGGCTGCTTGATAAAACGAAATAGGCGTTTCTAATATTGCAGCAATTGTAACACGCTTCAGATAAACGAGACTGTTTTGGCAGAGTTTGTCATTTTTATCTACCCAATTAACATAAATACCACGAAGATAAT
This sequence comes from Schistocerca gregaria, assembly GCF_023897955.1. Lineage (NCBI taxonomy): Eukaryota > Metazoa > Arthropoda > Insecta > Orthoptera > Acrididae > Schistocerca > Schistocerca gregaria. Next base: position 470,613,398 of record NC_064931.1, read on the forward strand.
TCAAGAAGTACCAATATCAAATGCCTATTAAGCCTACTACATGCAAAAAGTTATACGTTAGGAAATAGTTTCACATTTCCTTCAGACGCTCCATCTCAAGCATGAGATGGAAAAGAAGTAGTAGTAGTACAAACGTTTTATATAATTTGGAATCGTCACATTCTTTCATATTAGTTGTTGCCCTCATTTCTTCTCCTTCCTCGTTCTCAAAATCGATCTTGTTACCACTAATTCTGTAACTATTCCTGCCTTTGTCAAAACTTATTCTCCGGTTAACTTCAGTAACCCTGCCAGAATCACCGGTTTAGTTATCCCGCTTTTATTCTCCTGTTACGAGTTATTACGTGTTCATACAATGCGTTTTCTGCGCTATTCCGAGAACAGAACCTAAGCGGCTCCTATTGGGGGACTGTACAACAGGCTCTTAATAGTTAGCGTAGCGATCCGGCAAAATTTTTCTGTCAAAATTTCTCTTTCTTGTATACACCGAGAAGACAATACGTAATTTTTCTTGCCTGTCACTCTGTTAGTCTTCTATTTCCGCTCTGGTTATATGAATCTATGGATTTCGCTAACAATTATAAGAACGCTTATCATTCGCACATCCAATCTACCATATCAATAGCGACTGGCATTCATCAGTTCGGGTTCATTGTGCTCAGCACGTCCCCTTTTGTCTGCGGGAAAGCTTCTTTATTTCTTGATGCGACGGGCATTCCCCTGGCAGAGACGTCACGTCCATTATGAACAAATTCAAAAATCAACTGATGATTCGTTCATAAATCAACTTAGAATGTGTTCAAAAATGTTCAAAAACCAACAACTATGCGTTTCAAAATCATATGAATAATCGCTAGGCAAACGTGCGCTGAATGCTAGCCTCTTTGTGAAACAAGGTTTTTTCTTTCAATAACATATCGCTCGCCCTCCGAGATAACCTGGTTGAATCACTGTGAACTAAAGACGAAAAGGAATTAAATGGAATGGCATCATGCAAATGCATCGAAGATGGCGCAATTTAAAACTGTGCCATCAGTAGGAAAAGTGATTGCTGCTGTGTTTTTGATTCAAAACGACTATTGCTTGTGGACATCATGCAACACAGAACCTCCATAAATTCTAATAAGTATGTGGCAACTCATAAAAACCTTCACGCTAGTGTGTGTTGCGTTCAAAAACATCAGAAAAAACATAATGCTTTGCTGTCACATGAGAATGCCTGGCCACATGTCAGTGAGAAAACCACCAGTGAGATCACAAAGCTTGAGTCGCCGACACTGAAATACCCACTCTACAGACCTTGTCTGGTACCGTGAAATTACCTTCTCATCGGTAAACTCAAGGAATCCTTCGCAGAACATTTGAAGATGATGACACCTTTGTAAAAGCTACTGAACAGTCGCTCAAGCATGCTGTTCTTGACTTCCACTGTGCAGGTACAGAAGTCTCAGTTCCACTGTGGCATAAGGCAGTTGAAAGAGATAGAGCTTATGTGGTAAAATTACATTTCATACAATATAATAAAGCTTTATTTCTGTTGGAGTCACTGAGATTTATTGGTTTTCTGACTATTCTCTTTAATGAAACTGATGTGCATGAGCTAAAAACTTTCTTTGTAGTAGCTTCCAACCAATCAAGGATCACTCCACTGGTTTTGAGACTACATAGGGTTCTGATGACTGTTAGATTAAAATATCTTTTGAGAAATGAGCCAAAAATTTCAAATTACGACATAAACTAAAATTTCTCTGCTTTCTCTTGATCTGTATACTTATCGTGACGTTCATTGTGATATACAGTACATTGCTGACATGCTGTGAGTGCAATATCTGTGACGTAACCAGAGACTTGAGTTCGTTCTTAGGATCCAAGGTGAACAGCTGTGTGTCTTTTACTTCTGTAGATATTGGTCCAGTGAAGTGTTAAGTCTACCGTATCGTGTCATACATCATTTATATCGTGCTCACACTGTACCCAACTTCACATACTCTTAATAATAACGGAAAACCTGTCGATACTTAAATATATTAGAAACATTAGAAAGCCTTCGAATGATTGTTGAAATCATGTGCAGCATCTGAGATGCTTATACATTAGTGCCATTATGGTGGTATTGCTACATTGCTGGAAAAAAATTTTCTGTGAAGTTTCTGATGTTGCGTAATAAGTGGTCAAGGGGCCAAAGATGGATGCCTTAGTAGCTGTAGTGTCGTGAATACAGGGAAGGAGGGGCGAGTGGCCCCAGTAACGGGCAAGAAGCCTATACTGGTGGAGAGATAGTGAGGTAGTTTCAAGCAGTACGTTTCTGGAGTAACTAAGGAGTGCTTGTAATGTTCATATGCTGATATTTTTGCATCGAGAGCTGCATCCTCAAGCCAATGCAAAGTTAGTGAACCATAAAATTACCTACGAGGAACTGAAAGAAAGTCTTGAAAAGGAGAGTTCAGGAAATAGTTCTGGGCTGACGGGGGAAGTAAATAAAATGAAGAAGGATAGTTCTGGAATCCAGGAAAGAGTGTAATCACTAGAGGAAAGTGCCAAGGGACAGAGCCTTCCCCTGAATAGCGCTAACTGCTTGGTTATCTTGATAGTAAGACTGATCCTAAAGGTAAGGTAGCTCCAATGGTAATGATGTTCAAAAAGGAATGTACATGTCGGGTACTGATTAACTGTAGGGTAGAGAAAAAATCTATGGATGAGCAGTGTCTTGGAGCTTCTCAGGGGTGGGCAGATAAAGCACTGGAATTACGCAAAACGTTTGAAGATTTGCTTAAGCAGTTCAAGGCTAAACACCAGAAGAGGAAATTACGGAGACTTACCTGAAAGTATGCCAACTTGCAATTAATATAATTGTATACAACAAGGTAGAGCATGTGGTAATCGACTTGGATACCATAATGCTGGCTATCTCAGAATCTATTACAAAAATATTTGAAAGACTAACAACATTTAACAGAGATGCCAGTGATAGGAGTCAGTGTCATATGACTGACAGCCAAATTAAGTAATCCCATTATAGAACTTGTATTCCTGAAGTTTAGCATAGGAGAACTGTGTTTGGAGCATGAGGTTCTAGTAGTTTCTGAGCAGAGTATGAATGTTATTTTAGGAGTGGACTGTGTGCTGAAGTACGAAATACAAATTAATTGTGATATATACTGTTTACAACTGTAAGGCTATTTGATATTTTTTGACACTTCATTTACGTTGCTATGAGCAGCTATTCATGTTTTCATGAAATATTTCAATTTTCCCTCAAGTCACTAACATAATTTTTTCTTAATTACCCTGATTAGTTTCAAGCAAAACTAGACCTCATAACGATCAATTTGATCCCCTATTTACTATTTTCCACTCTTTGCTCGCGGATAAAAATTCAGAAAATATCCATTGTGTTATTTTACCTCAAATTACTAACTAAAAAACTCCTCCCGAACAGGCCATGAAGGCCCAAAGGTACCGACCGGCCGCCGTATCATGCTCAGCCCACAGGCGTCACTGGATGGGGTTATGGAGGGGCATGTGGTCGGCACACCACTCTCCTGGCCGTATGTCAGTTTCCGAGGCCGGAGCCGTAACTTCTCATTCAAGTAGCTCCTTAGTTTGCATCACAAGGGCTGAGTGCACCTCGCTTGCCAACAGCGCTCGGCAGACCGGATGGTCACACATCCAAGTGCTAGCCCGGCCCGACAGCGCTTAACTTTGGTGATCTGACGGGAACGGTTGTGACCATTGCTGCAAGGCCGTTGGCAAATTACTAACTAATTTTTCTTAATTACTCAGCTTACTTTGAAGTAACTAAATATTCTTTTGCAAACCCAAACCTCTGACTGGTCAATTTTATACACCATTTGTGAATTTCCCATTCTTAGCTTCACTGTTATAATTTGCACAAAAATCCATTTTAGGGAGTATTATTTTTGCTGCACATAAATATTTGATCATTAGGATAGAAAAAACTATGGTCTGTAGCGCCAACAATATTGATAGTCAGTTTTTCAAGTTTCAGCAAGCTTGACCAACTGGGTAGGTTATAATTCTGTTGTTTGTTTATACAAGTACCATTCAGACTAACGCAGCACTGTAGCTGAAATGGTGAAATGAGAACTTTTCTACAGGAACAATGTATATGATTGTAAGTAGGAATACATACAAAACAATAGCTAGAACGTCTGCAGCAGTCTTAGGGCAGCTCTTCAACTACAACACCAATAATTTGTTACGTTGAATAATAGGGTTTTCTGCTGTTTGTTCATGTTATTCTCACACAATATTTCGATGGCCGTATTCGCTGTCTTCTTCAGGTGCTCGCTGAGACTGGTCTTTGAGAGGATCAGATCCAGTATTTATGCCTGCATGGCAGTAGGTGCTCTGTTTTTTGGTCCACGCTGCGTTAGGTGCTCCATCCATAGTCCACTCCCAGCAGGAGCCGCTCTAGTTTTTCTCTCTTGTGGCTGGTACTCCAAACGCTGTCCGCACCTACTCAAACAGAACACCTTGCATGGTGCAGACGTGAAGTAGAGCATCAGAGCATAGACTGAACACCAAAGGAGGACGGCCAGGTCAGGTGCATGCAGGGGTTGGAGCACCAGTGACAAGACAGGGCAACAAGACCCGCCTCTGTTAGGTGCAGACTGCAGATGGAGCACCTGACATGGCGCGGACAAAACTCGAAGCTCCTAGCTACATTCAGACATAAATACTGGACCTGAGCTACCCACGGACCAGTCTCAGGGAGAACCTGAACAGGACAGCGAGTCACACCATAGAAATATCATGTGAGAATGACATGAACAATACGCAGGAGATCCAATTATTCAACATGTCAACATTTCGCTGGGAAAGCTTGAAGAATTATAACAATTTTTCATTGATTTGATGAGATCAGAATGAGAGACACTCTCTTTAAGACCAAAGCTGATCAGTTGGTCTGTAAGAGCAGCTACAGCTGAAGACTAACTTTGAGACAGTATGGTGATTGAAATGGATCCTGCCAGCAGACCGATCCATCAAAAAATTGAGTGCACTTTTTAGATTGGATCACCTGTAGCTTATAAGAACCTAAATTAGAATCTCTGGGTTACAAAATTCTGCAATCATTTGTGCTCCTGGCATTATTGTGTTCTGCCAACAAGTGATAGAAAAGTTCAATTTCAGGTAGTCAAAAGAAGAATCTTATTTCATAATTATTGATGAAACATGGCCGTAACAATTTCTTCTATGAGCAAAATAGCATTCATTTGTTTGGGGCTTTCAAGAGCAGCCCTGACTGCTGGTAGTGAAAAGTGCACAAAATGTTGGGAAATGAATGCTGTGTAATTATTTGTTCTGTCAGAACTCGTTGTCCTATGGGCATAATATTTTGGCAAGCAACCCAGTCGACATCACCAGCTTTGTTAACAAACTGGCCTCTTGGGACATTTTGGTGAATTATATCCCTCCTCCCACATCTCTGGAGTGGGGTTCTATACACCATTTGAATCCAAATACATGTGCCAGCTGAGTCAGTGGCGATGTTTGTGGTGGCTGCAGTGATCGTATCGACAGATCGGAAGTCATCTGATGTGTTTGCTTATTCTTCTCCTGCATTATACTGCGGGCTAGTTCCCAGACTTTACTGAGAGTAAAGTAGCGATTTACAAGTTTGCCCAGTACCGGCAGTAAATCTTTGGGCCTTTCTGTTAATGACTATTGGGGGAGAAGCTAAAGAAATCACAACCCAGATCAAGAGAGTGTAGGATTCTCCTCTGTCATGACAACACACCAGTTCAGTGTGTGGTGTTAACAAAGGATTTCCTCACTCACCAATGCCCTTTGGAGTTCCATCTGATTTCTACATCCATGGGCAGTGATTTGAGACTCAATGTGTGTGGGGCGTAGGTTCAGGACCTCCCGAAAGAAGCCTGTGATGAAGCCTTCATCAAATTGTTTGAACAGATGGTTTGTCTTACAGGAATTCAGGGGAACTCAAGATATGAGACAGTTATTTGTAATACCCAGCTCATCAAAGCTCGTCCCTTGTAACAATTATAGTTGTTATGTCTAAAGATTTTGTTCATGCCATGTTGTTTATAAACTTTCTGTGAATTTTTAATGAAATTAAGTAGTTAAAAATGCAGAGCATACTTACGTGGACACTTATAAAGTAAATTTGTCTGTGCGATATCTCCTGCGCTAAGACGAATTCTTTGTCCAATTTCTGGTCGTTTTTTTGGATATGATTCACCAAGGGGTGTTATGGGATATATGGTGTCCAAATATGTACCCTAAAAGACAAAAGGTAAACGTTCGTTAAGTCATATTAACACTGTATTTTAACACTGTGCATCAAATTAAATATATATACATTATTTTTTTAAAAAAATTCAAGCTATAGCTTTTTGTTGGAACAGACATGGTAATTTGGATTTAATATTTTGATAACATTTTGTGATAACTTGTTATATTCATGTGTACACTCCTGATATGGTTTTTTGGAACTTCAAATAAAAAACAACAGTACGCAAATACTACTTTCAATAACTTCTTGTCAGATTATTGAAGCACTGCTTGAAAACCAGCTGCACCTAACGGCAAATATGCTACCTGCTTACAGTTACAGAAATGTTAGACCAAGCAGCACGAAAAGAAATATGCTCTACTTCTATATGTGAAATGGAATCAGAAAATTTTGTTCAAAGGAATGTAACATGCTGATTAAATATGGAAACACTGCTTGTAATGTTAACAAACTGAAATTCTAAAGGTATACTTCAAGGTGACAAGGGAGTAAGTTGTCATATTCATCCATCTATCAACTGGGGACTCTGAATATAAATGGTTCAAATGGCTCTGAGCACTATGGGACTCAATATCCGAGGTCATCAGTCCCACAGAACTTCGAACTACTTAAATCTAACTAATCTAAGCACATCACACACATACATGCCCGAGGCAGAATTCGAACCTGTGACCGTAGCGGTCGCGCGGTTCCAGACTGAAGCGCCTACAACCGCTCGGCCACATCGGCCGCCTCTGAACATAAACACCATGTTTCTGATATTTACATATGGGGTTCAGAGACTATGATTTTTTTTATAGATGACAATTTTCTTAACTCAGCTGTTACTGGTCTCATATATGTTTACATTCTTCATAGTGTGGTTTACATGATGTCTTTACTTTTGAATATTTTAGAAGCATTCACCTGAAAAAATGTTTTTTACACTAATAATGGTTAAAATTCACGCATAAATATGAAACCCAGATTATAGAAACACAGGACACCAAAAAATATAAATACTGAAGAAGGAAAAATTAACCATATTGCTGTAAGTGGAGTTTATGAACCAGTCTAGAACTCTATATCCACTGATAAATTCAGAAAGTAGCTGAAGAGTGCAACTGTTAAAAATAAGGCTGATAACAAAAAGTTGAATAAATTGTACTGTTGAAACGGAGCTATAATAAAAATAAACACACTTTCACTTGGATTCTTATCTTTCATATTTGCTAAAAGAATAATTTTGAGTGAATTTAATTCTGTCACTGTTTTTCTTAATACAGCAGCCACTTAAAAGCAACATTCTATCTCCAGTTATTTTTTATTACAGTATTATAGTAGTTACATACTAGCATTTCATATTGTCTCAACCACTGACACTAAGTTAACATTATACAAAGAATAAACATTGATATAATTGAACTCATCCTTAAATAAATATATAATATTTATTTTGGTGCCTTTCTACGATGATGAGGTACTCTCATTCTTTGTATCACATACTGCTTTCAAATTTGTAACACAGCTGCTGGAATAAGTTTCACTTGTGATACGTTCTACCGCAACCCCTACTCACGAGTGAAAAATGTTTCTTATTTTCTAGAACACAAGGCATCCACAACTGTCACTACTAAATATATTGAATGGCAGCTCCACCTGGACCAAAAACTTTAAGTGAAATGATTCAGACCCTTAGGCCATTCTGAAGTGTTCATGACAATACAATGAAAGTCCTTCTGTCAGTAAGAATCTTCACTTCAATGTTTCATTTGCTTATTGTCCTACATGAGCTAGCAAAGTGAAATTTCTATATATGCCGTATTTATTTTGGATATGGTTCCTCTTTGAAGTTTCACTTGAATAACGTTTTAGTATATTTTTAATTTACCGTGTATTTTTAACATTTTAAAAATATTTCGTATCACACTATGTGATCAAAAATGTACGGACACCAAAAAAAAAAAAACGTTTTTCATATTAGGTGCATTGTGCTGCCACCTACTGCCACGTACTCCATATCAGCGTCCTCAGTAGTCATTAGACATCGTGAGAGAGCAGAACGGGGCACTTCACGGAACTCAAAACGTTCGAACGTGGTTAGGTGACTGGGTGACACTTCTGTCATACGCCCGTACGCGAGATTTCCACACTCCTAAACATTCCAAGGTCCACTGTTTCCGATGTGATAGTGAAAAGGAAACGTGAAGGGACACGTGCAGAACAAAAGCGTACATGCCGACCTCGTCTTTTGTCTGACAGAGACCGCGACAAGTTGAAGAGAGTCGTAATGTGTAATAGGCAGACATCTATCCAGACCATCAAAGAGGAATTCCAGACTGCATCAGGATCCACTGAAGGTACCATGACAGTTCAGCGGGAGATGAGAAAACTTGGATCTCATGGTCGAGTAGCTGCTCATAAGCCACACATCGCGCCGGTAAATGCCGAATAACGCCTCGCCTGGTGTACAGAGCGTAAACATTGGACGATTGAACAGTGGAAAAACGTTGTGTGGGGTGACGAATCACGGTGCACAATGTGGCGATCCGATGGCAGGATGTGGATATGGCCAATGCCCAATGAACGTCATCTGCCAACGTGTGTAGTGCCAACAGTAAAATTTGGAGGCGGTGGTGTTATGGTGAGGTCGTGTTTTTCATGGAGAGGGATTGCACCGCTTGTTGTTTTGCATGGCAGTATCACAGCACAGGGCTACACTGATGTTTTGAGCACCTTCTAGCTCCCCACCGTTGAAGAGCAATTCGGGGATATCGATTGCATCTTTCAATATGATCGAACACCTGTTCATAATGTACGGCCTGTGGCGGAGTGGTCACATGGCAATAGCATCCCTGTAATGGACTGGTCTGCACAGAGTCCTCGCCTGAATCCTATAGAACACCTTTGGGATGTTTTGGAATGTCGACTTCCTGCCAGGACTCACAGACCGACATCGATATCTCTCCTCAGTGCAGCACTCTGTGAAGAATGGGCTGCCATTCCCCAAGAAACCTTCCAGCACCTGACTGAACGTATGCCTGCGAGAGTGGAAGCTATCGTCAAGGCTAAGGGTGGGACAACACCATATTGAATTCCAGCGTTACCGATTGAGAGCGCCACGAACTTGTACGTCATTTTCAGCCAGGTGTGCGGATACTTTTGATCACATAGTATACGTCAACTGAACAAGTCATTCAGCATCAATAATTAATTCTCTTTGTATTCCAGTGTCCTGTTTCAGTCCATTTATCGCCTATTTCAGCAGCGTTCCATGCTTTTTCATTCATTGAAGCCCCTTTGCATATAAAATACTCTTTCTCTGCCAATACAGTAAAGTGGATACCTAACAGAAGTCTGTGTATCAGGACTGTGTCCGGCCTAGTTCCTTTCATTTCATCAAAATCTGCGAAATTTCCATCATGTGTTCTATGAAATGTTCTACAATGGTCGTGGAATGTCTTTATGTTCTTTAGTATATGTACTTGTAAATGTTAGTTATAAGACCTTAATTAATATATCAATGAAACATTTATACAGTTTTTACTTTTTCCAGATCCTTGAGGACCATCTCTCTTAGGATCTGTGGAAGAAATGTTACCACATCAATTCCTACGCAAATAAGTACCGGTATTACGTACTTTCATTTTTGTGATGTGTTCCAACTCCTGAAGGAACTCTTCGCTGTAAGTCTATGGAATGATAAGCATATATGACCTAATTTAGTGTCCAAAGAATTATGTCTGACTATTTTTGCTCATTTGTTGAATGCTAAGTCTAAACTGGAAAGAAAGCGATGCCTGTTGAACATCTGAACACAACCTTCAAAAAATACAGTTCGTTAAAGAACTGTCATTGGATTCCATCTGAGTATTTGTTCCAGAAACGTACTGTATTCATCTGGAGGTGAACGTCGGTAACACAACTGGTGATTTCAGTAGCTTTTTCTATTACTTTAATTACGTACAGAAGTGAGTTGTGGTCTTTTCCAGGCTTAAGAGACAGGCATTTTTTTTTCAAATAATAGTCTACGTCTACAGTCATACTTCGTATCTCACTATGATATGTGTGGCTGAGGGTACTTTTATTTACAATGTATTCACTTCACAAATGGTGTATGGAGAGAATGATACGGTAACTTACATGCCTCTAGGCGGGCTATAATTAGTCTAAGCTTGATTTCACTGACCCTCTAGGCCCAGTATACGGTGAGCTGAATAACATTAACAAATTTCAACCGAAATGTAAACTCCAGGAGTGTGCTAAGTAGGTTCTCGAGAGATTCAGTATGTCTTTCTTCAAGTAAATTCAGTTCAAATTTACCGGCAATCTTTCTACAATCCCTTGAGAATGGAGCAAGCCTGAGACAGTTCCTATTTCCCTTCTCAGTCTATGCTTGATATGCACGTTAAACTGAGATAGTAACGCTAAGACAGCTCCTGAGAGGGTCGAGATACACTATCAGGGAGGTTCTGATGAGCTAGAGAAAGCTTTGAACTATTTTGGCAATTTTCGTGTCTTATTGATGGCAAAATTAGCAATACAGGCGTAATCTTAACTCGCAGTAAGATGACTGAAACATGTCACTACTTTTGACAGTTGTTTCATTCTCGTTACGTAGTAATATGCTTCCGGCATCGAAGAGGAAGGTAATTATAACCAAAGTACGGAAAACATTCCTGTCACATCAGGCTTTGGAGGCTACCTACTCCTGGCTGCTGTCAAAAATATAGATATTCAACCATACAGCCTCTTTTCAAAAGGTAGGTTTCTTAGTCCAATGCTGAAAGCTTAAGGTTTTCTTCAGTTGTCCTTGTATTTCCGAAAACGGCTGCAACATGAAGAGAAATATTCACTGAGGTGACATGAAGTCACGGAACAGCGATATTCAAATATACAGATGGCGGTAGTATCGCGTACACAAGGCAAAGTCTGTAGACCTTGACACAAGATGTAAAAATGCAGTACTTTGGTGGAGTTGTCAGTTGTACTCAGGTGATTCATGTGAAAAGGTTCCCGACGCGATTATGGCCGCACGATGAGAATTAAAAGACTTTGAACGCGGAATAATAGTTGAAGCTAGACCCACGGGACACTCAATTTCGGAAATCGTTAGGGAATTCAATATTCCAGGATCCACAGTGAATACTTCTCACCACGGCCAACGCAATGGCCGGCGCTTTCACTTAACGACCGAGAGCAGCGGTGTTGGCGTAGAGTTGTTAGTGTTAATAGACAAGAAACACTGCGAGAAATAACTGCAGAAATCAATGTGGGACGTACGACAAACGTATCCATTCGGACGTTGAGGCGAAATTTGATGTTAATGGGCTATGCCAGCAGACAGCCGACGCGAGTACCTTTGCTAACAGCACATCGCCTGCAACGTCTCTCCTGGGCTTGTAACCATATCGATTGAATCCTAGACGACTGGAAAACCGTAGCCTGGTTAGATGAATTCCGACTTCTGTTGTCTGTTTGTGAGCGCTGACGGTAGTGTTAGAGTGGGGCGCAGACGCTACGAAGCCATGGACCCATGTTGTCAACAAGGCACTGTGAAACCTGGTTGTGGCTCCGTAATTGTGTGGGCTGTGTCTACATGGAATGGACTGGGTCCTCTGGTCCACCTGACCGTATCACAGACTGGAGATTATTATGTTCGGCTACACGGTGAACATTTGCAGCCAATCATGTACTTGCTGCTACCAAAAAACGGTGGAATTTTTATGGATGACAATGCGCCATGTTATCGGGCCACAGTTGATCGCGATTGGTTTTAAAAACATTCTGGATAATTTGAATGAATGATTTGGCCACTCAGATGGCCCGACATGAATCGCATCGACCGTTTATGGGACATAAGCGAGAGGTTAGTTCGTGCACAAAATCCTACACCGGCAACACTTTCGCAAACATAACACTTTCGCAAATATGGACGATGGACGGCTATAGAGGCACCATGGCTCAGTATTTGTACAGGGGTCTTCCTACAACTTGTTGAGTCCATTCTACTTGAGTTGCTGCTCTTCACCGGGCAAAAGGATGTCCGACACGATGTTAGGTGGTATTCCATGACTTTTGTCACCTCAGTGTACAACGCGGGTAAAATATCGGTAAAAGAGAGAACCGTTCCGTGCCAATATGCTATACGAGGTCCGTTTAAACATTACCGGAACATTCGTAATTTCACGCCAATGGTGGGTAGGAGCAAAATTAGGGGGGCTTCCGTGCACGCGTCTGTGTTTAATGTGTGACTGTCGGAAGTTTCATTGTTATATGTCTGTTAGATATTGTTAACTGCAGTATTGAGTAGAACGTTGCGAATTTCGAGATGGCACAGTTAGAGGAGCAACGCGGATGCATTCAATTTTGCGTGAAACTCAAGGAAACCTTTATAGAGACACAACAAATGACGCGGGAAGCCTACGGTGAAGAGTGCTTAAGTTATTAAGTCGTACTCGGTGTTACGAATGGTTCACATGGTTTAAAAATGGCCGGATGGAAGTTAAAGACCACCCTCGTTCTGGAGGGCATTCGATGTCTACCGACGACGCCCATCTCAGGAATGCCAGTCGAAGACTGACTGTCGAGTGATTGAAGAAACATGTAACATTTCAGTTGGATCATGTCAATAAATCCTCACACAGAATCTTGGAATGCATCGTGTTACAGCCAAGTTCGCCCCACGGCACGATAACGCACCCGCCGTTTCGTTCCTGTTGGTGCGTGACTATTGCACAACAAACGAAATCACTGTGCTGCCTCATCTTCTGTACCCTCCAGGCCTGGCCCCTGTGCACTTTTTTTATTTCCAGAGTTGAAAACCCCGTTGAAAGGACGAATATTTGCAACGGTAGAAGAGATGAAAGGAAATTCACAAAAAAATGGTTCAAATGGCTCTGAGCACTATGGGACTTAACATCTGTGGTCATCAGTCCCCTAGAACTTAGAACTACTTAAACCTAACTAACCTAAGGACATCACACACATCCATGCCCGAGGCAGGATTCGAACCTGCGGCAGTAGCAGTCGCGCGGCTCCGGCCTGCGCGCCTAGAACCGCGAGACCACCGCGGCCGGCGGAAATTCACAGACGGCGCTTCGCGCGATCCATCAAGAGGCATACTAAGATTACTTCCGGAAGAGGAAACGGCGTGGGGAGCGATGTGTCAATCGTGGAGAAAAGTATTTCGAAGGAAACCATGCACAATAAGTAAAAAGTAAGCGCAGAAAATTTTTGTGGACAAGGTTCCGGAAATTTTTGAGCAGTCCTCGTATTCCTGGGACAAATCAGTAATTCGAGTACTATGACTTCAAAAAGAGATTCTATTCGTCGAAAACCGCTGATTGTTTACTTGTTGCCTTTCGGCTTGCTTTTATATGATGTCATAGTTGGTTGACATTTGACTTTGGAGGATAGCAATGTGTGTATTGCAAAGAACTAAGATGTAATATCCCATACATGTACAGTCGTAGACATGTCTCGTAAATGGGACCTACGCCTCACCATATAATAGAACACCGGTAATACAATAGGGGCGGCCGCAACAGAGGCAATATCATATCCCGTACTCGCCCAAAACTGCGGTTGTACCACAAGGCGTTGACAAGGTGTTAAACTATAATCTTTATTCTACCAAGATAATGTTGTATTTATCTGGATACACAACGTAACACTAGTTTCTTCTGAGAGTGCTACTAAGAAGAGCAAGATTTTTGCCGCTATCCTATGCTGTGGTCACTGCTGACAGAACTAACAGTTAGTAGCAGCTATTATAGCTGAAGATACTGCATGGAGAACAACGCCATTATGGCTGTTTATGTTTGGTATGACGCATTAATATTCGTTCTGGAACAAGACAATGTTAAACGCACTGGGGGTCAGTAAGAATATCTTTCTCCAGCTTGGGCAGTACGTTGTGTGAAGACAGCTTGGGGTACAATCTCTCTATATTACTGTAGGAAGAAGAGAAAACCCGTTGTTCTCAAAACAAAAAGTCAACTAGTTATGAGTACGATAACAGGGGTGTTGTTTAAGTGCAGGGCCTTGTGGAGGCATCGAAAGTTTTCTTACAAAACTAGCAAAGAGAGTACAGTGTCTCGTTAACGGATTTACTGTAATCAGATGCATTGGGGACCATTGACATGTCAGAGAGAGGAGAGTCAAAGCATGATATAGCAAATGGAAGTGGAATGTCCTGAAGTATAGTTTCACGCCTACAGTCGCTTTCAAACAACTAAATATGTTCGAAATTTGGGGTTAGATTACCCAAAAACACATATTTTTCGCTTACAACCAGTCGCAATATGTGGCTGAAGATAGCTCAACCGCATCGAGCTTTTCAAATTATCAACACAAATTATACGTAATATGATTAATTGTATAAACGACCTGCACACGCCCGTAGAATGTGTGAGATTAATATGATAGCAAAGCCAACGAATTTATCGCTAGAGAAAGTGTAGGACACAAGACATGCCTGTATTTACGTGCAGAGCACCCCCGTATCCTCGTGGCAGGCTGTTGCTGTGGCCAAGAATCAACACTGGCGGAGTTGTGACCCCCGCACGTCAAACGATCCTTTGACGACAATACTTGCGTCGATAGAGCAATGTTGGTGAATGACACGCTAGGAAATCACCCAATAGTTTGGTCTGCATCCGCCGTGGGAAAAACCTTTCACAGCTTTAAATACTTAATTTTTCGGGAGTAGCAGGCATGTTTGATACTTTTGAATGAAGTGTTTTAAATTTTAAGTAAACCTCACTTAAATGCTATATGATTAGATTCACGGCACACATTTAACGCACGAAAGAATTTTTTCGCATTGATCGATGCGCAGTACGAAGTTTCTAGTGGTAATCTTTAGACAACTACCTGCTCATACTTTCTGTTCGAAAGGGCATTAGATGGCAACTGCCAATGTCATGAATGAGTGCTGCAGAAGTTCACCAAACTGAAAAGTGTAAGGACAATTATATTTACAGAATGAGATTTTCAGTCTGCAGTGGAGTATGCGCTGATTTGAAACTTTCTGGCAGATTAAAGCTGTGTGCCGGACCGAGACTCGAACTCGGGAACTTTGCTTTCCGCGGGCAAGTGCTCTACCAACTGAGCTACCCAAGCACGACTCACGCCCCGTCCTCACAGCTTTACTTCTGCCAGTACCTCGTCTCTTACCTTCCAAACTTCACAGACGTTCTCCTGCGGTCCCGAGTTCGAGTCTCGGTCCGGCACACAGTTTTAATCTGCCAGAAAGTTTCATATCAGCGCACACTCCGCTGCAGAGTGAAAAATCTCATTCTGGAAACATCCCCAAGGCTGTGGCTAAGCCATGTCTCTGCAATATCCTTTCTTTCAGGAGTACTAGTTCTGCAAGGTTCGCAGGAGAGCTTCTGTGAAGTTTTGAAGGTAGGAGACGAGGTACTGGCAAAAGTGAAGCTGTGAGGACGGGGCGTAAGTCGTGCATGGGTAGCTCAGTTGGTAGAGCACTTGCCCTCGAAAGGCAAAGGTCCGAAGTTCGTGTCTCGGTCCGGCACACAGTTTTAATCTGCCAGAAAGATTCACAATTGTATTTACTTCTCTTGCTAGTTGCTGTAGTGTAACCGTTGTCGAGATTTACCGAAGTGCTCGAAATGGGCCGCTGTCTTCAGCTAATTGCACTAAGAACTGCAGGAATGAAGGAGCAGAACTAAATACGAACCATCGCAATACGCAAGCATCCGCTTTTCTACATTTGTCTAACACTGCAGACCTGGGAATGCTAAAAAAATGAAGCAATGTTATTGACATTATGTGGTTAAAGGCAACCACGAGGAAGAATTCCCTGACGGTCGTACATATTTGGGACTCGCAGAGATGCAAAACTAAAGTTCACTAGTCTCTAGTATTAGAAGTGTAGCTTATCGAAGATACGTTGCTTGTTTCTCTGGTAGTACGTTGATTATGTACTACCTTCTCAGCATACGCCCCTCATTTAGAAATGACAGAATCTCAAATTAGTAAGCGTGGTAGTATTCCACAAGCTAAGTAAACAATAAGAGGATGGAAACTCCTAAAATTTGTAAAATAATTCTGGTTATCGTTCATCCTTTACTTACCCTAGAAAATGTATTCCTCGCATAATGCATAATGGAATCGTAGTCATATGGCAGTCCAAGAGAATTCACTTCTTCTTCCGTCAGCTTATTGAAATTATATTCTTGCCCTAGGGAAAAGAAAGTGGCGGATTTCAATTTTTAAATAATAGCTAGTTATTCGAAATAGACTAAAATTAGATTAGACTGATAATTTCGTACTATTTGTGCAAATATTTAGCTAATGTTCTGTACAATAAAAAATGAGCTAGACCTTAATGTCGTATTGCAGCACTCAGAGTATACTACAGAATCGTAAACAGAAGTCAATTTTAAATGGACTTTTCTCCAGAGACCTTAAACTAAACGTTCTCTCTTGTTTTTCATTTGAAAATTATAAAGTAACTTTTGATTTCAGTGAGTGAATGTATGTGGTAAACACAATCTATGATATAGTAATTTATGGGAGGAAGGTCATGTTATGATGATCTGACAAGCAACAGTTTCTTGATATATGTTTAAATTAGTAGAAGCACTATTAAATAAGCTACATTTCAAATTATTTTATCAGTGCAGTATTTCCCACGGCGTTTACCGTAGCACAGTGGTATCTATAAATTACAATATGCCACAGCGGCAATAACCAGGATAAAACTTAAAAAGGTCCCGGAATTAGCTTCGCTTATAAAGGGTAACTATGCACAAGACACAGAAAGCTTACTGAAACCAGTTGCCAACAACAGTTAAATTCTGAACTCCGACTGGATTGTATGTTTAAAACATAGGTTAAACGCTGGTGGTGTAGGCGTGTTTACAGCTACACTCCTGGAAATGGAAAAAAGAACACATTGACACTGGTGTGTCAGACCCACCATACTTGCTCCGGACACTGCGAGAGGGCTGTACAAGCAATGATCACACGCACGGCACAGCGGACACACCAGGAACCGCGGTGTTGGCTGTTGATTGGCGCTAGCTGCGCAGCATTTGTGCACCGCCGCCGTCAGTGTCAGCCAGTTTGCCGTGGCATACGGAGCTCCATCGCAGTCTTTAACACTGGTAGCATGCCGCGACAGCGTGGACGTGAACCGTATGTGCAGTTGACGGACTTTGAGCGAGGGCGTATAGTGGGCATGCGGGAGGCCGGGTGGACGTACCGCCGAATTGCTCAACACGTGGGGCGTGAGGTCTCCACAGTACATCGATGTTGGCGCCAGTGGTCGGCATAAGGTGCACGTGCCCGTCGACCTGGGACCGGACCGCAGCGACGCACGGATGCACGCCAAGACCGTTGGATCCTACGCAGTGCCGTAGGGGACCGCACCGCCACTTCCCAGCAAATTAGGGACACTGTTGCTCCTGGGGTATCGGGGAGGACCATTCGCAACCGTCTCCATGAAGCTGGGCTACGGTCCCGCACACCGTTAGGCCGTCTTCCGCTCACGCCCCAACATCGCGCAGCCCGCCTCCAGTGGTGTCGCGACAGGCGTGAATGGAGGGACGAATGGAGACGTGTCGTCTTCAGCGATGAGAGTCGCTTCTGCCTTGGTGCCAATGATGGTCGTATGCGTGTTTGGCGCCGTGCAGGAGAGCGCCACAATCAGGACTGCATACGACCGAGGCACACAGGGCCAACACCCGGCATCATGGTGTGGGGAGCGATCTCCTACACTGGCCGTACACCTCTGGTGATCGTCGAGGGGACACTGAATAGTGCACGGTACATCCAAACCGTCATCGAACCCATCGTTCTACCATTCCTAGACCGGCAAGGGAACTTGCTGTTCCAACAGGACAATGCACGTCCGCATGTATCCCGTGCCACCCAACGTGCTCTAGAAGGTGTAAGTCAACTACTCTGGCCAGCAAGATCTCCGGATCTGTCCCCCATTGAGCATGTTTGGGACTGGATGAAGCGTCGTCTCACGCGGTCTGCACGTCCAGCACGAACGCTGGTCCAACTGAGGCGCCAGGTGGAAATGGCATGGCAAGCCGTTCCACAGGACTACATCCAGCATCTCTACGATCGTCTCCATGGGAGAATAGCAGCCTGCATTGCTGCGAAAGGTGGATATAGACTGTACTAGTGCCGACATTGTGCATGCTCTGTTGCCTGTGTCTATGTGCCTGTGGTTCGGTCAGTGTGATCATGTGATGTATCTGACCCCAGGAATGTGTCAATAAAGTTTCCCCTTCCTGGGACAATGAATTCACGGTGTTCTTATTTCAATTTCCAGGAGTGTATAAAAATGTGATAATATCTAATGAAATTAGTACGGATTCAAAATGCGAAATATGCCTCAGGAGAAGTTGTGTCGGAAAATAAAGAAAGCAGCTGCTTGGGTGGGTAGCAGAGTACGTGTGGAATGCACTTTCTTTCGCTTTTTTTAAAGGCTAAGCGGTTGTTCGAGGTGCTCTAATGAAAGCTCGCCAGTCGACAAGCAAACTGCGAAATCGGACCAGGTGGTGCAGAGTACAGACACTTCGACTGTCGAGATTTTATCAGTAAATTAATGAAGTACTCGTAACGAAGTTCTCGAATTTACTGTTCTCTAGCAAATTTGTCGCCATAAAACTATTCTCGGGACCGTGAGATGGCTGAAACCGAAAACAGAAAGCTCTGAAATACTTAGCAAGTCAGATGCCATAGCAGGAGGAGTGTAACTTGCACTCCACATAAATACTGTCTCTAACGAGACAGATTTTGAATGTGACTGTGAATTCATCTGGACGCGTATAGTACGTCTAAGAGAAATCAAGTTAATTCTTAGATGTTTTTACCGGCTACCTGATATCACAGTGACAGTTTTTAGAGTCAACCAAAGAAAGTTTACACTCACTTGCGTGGAAATACCAGTTTCATGCAATATTTGTTGGAGGCATCTTTAACCTGCCGAGTGTAGACTGCCTCGTTTATGGATGCAGGGCACCGACAAGATGTCTTTTAAAGTATTTTTGAACACGTTTCCCGAAAACTATCTTGAGCAGCTAATTCAACAGCCCATACGCCTTTGACATAATTTAGATATCGTAGCTACAAACAAGCCCGACTCTGTCGACGGCTTCAGTATAGAGACAGGAATTAGTGACCATGATGTCATCATTGCGTCGGTGATACTAAAGTTATAAATCAATCAAGAAGGTTAGGAAAGAATGTTTGCTAGAAAGAGAAGATAATCAGTTGCTGGCACCCTACTTGGACAATGAATGGAGATCATATAGTTCATGTACGATGAAAGTAGAGGAACTAAGGGCAAAGCTATGTGTCGAGACTCAGGACGGAGAAGAGCCACCGCGGTTTAATAACAAAATCCGGAAAATGTACTCTCGGTTCAAAAGAGAATGCGAAAATGATAACAGGCAAAACTTATTAGAGATTCGTGTAGCTGTGAAAAAATCTATGCGTGAAGCATACAACATTCACCGTCATATCTTATCGAAGGATCTAGCCGAGAACCCGAGAAAGTTTTGGTCCTACGCAAAATCACTAAGTGGGTCACTCGTTGACCAATCTGGTTTGGCATAGAAAGCCGAAGTTTTTAATTTCGCGTTTAGGAAATCATTCACGCTGGAGGACCGTACAAATATTCCGTTGTTTGATCATCCCACAGACTCCCGAATCGAGAAAATAGTAATAGGCATCTGTGGCATAGAGGAACAGCTGAAAGAGCTAACAACAAATAAGTCGCCAGGTCCGGATGGAATCCCAATTTGGTTTTTAGTGTGGTTCACCCGTAAAGGGCTGCGCGTAAAGAACAGTGGTCCGAGCCATTTTTGAGTACTGTTTGTGTGCTTGCGTGTTTGGGGCAACGGCCTTGCCGCAGTGGATACACCGGTTCCCGTGAGATCACCGAAGTTAAGCGCTGTCGGGAGTGGCCGGCACTTGGATGGATGTCCATCCAGCTGCCATGCGCTGCTGCCATTTTTCGGGGTACACTCAGCCTTGTGATGCCAATTGAGGAGCTACTCGACCGAACAGTAGCGGCTCCGGTCAAAGAAAACCCTCATAGCGATCGGGAGAGCGGTGTGCTGACCACACGCCCCTCCTATCCACTTTCTCAACTGAGAATGATACGGCGGTCGGATGGTCCCGATGGGCCATTTGTGGCCCGAAGACGGAGTGCGTTTTTTCTTTTTTTGCGTGTTTGGGATCTTCCTCTCGTCGGATTAAAGGAAGGCATTGAATCAATTCAGAGGAGGACTGCTAGATATGTTACCAGTAGGTTCGATCAACACGCAAGTGTTAAGGAGATGTTTCAGGTATTCAAATAAGAATCTCTGGATTCTTTTCGAGAAACGTTACTGAGAAAATTTAGAGATCTGAAATTTGACGCTGACTGGAGAATGATCCTACTGCTACGTAAGGATCCCGATCTTAAGATGCTAGAAATTAGAGCTCGTAAGGAGGCTTATAGATAGTCGTTTTCCTTTCGCTCTCATTGCGAGTGGAACAGGAAGGGGGATGACTAGCAGTGGTACAACGTACCCTCCACCACGCATCATTTGAGGGGAAACCTGGAGAACATTTCGCGTAAATTTCCTGGTCGTCTTGTAGCATTAGGCGGATATCTCAATTTACCAGCTATACACTAGGAAATTCAAGTGATTAGTGCGTTTAGCAGGGACAGGAAGTCATGTGAATATTGTTGTAAGTGCCTAATCCGAAAATTATCTTATTCTGAAAACCGACTCGTGAAGGTAACATCTTAGATCTGCTGATGACAAACAGACATGAACTTTTCGACTCAGTTGGCGTAGGACAGGGAATCAGAGATCATAAGGCCGTTACAGCATCACTGAATACGGTTGTAAATAGGAATACAAAAACGGAAGGGAGATATTTCTGCTTAGCAAGAGCGACAATGAACAGATTTCAGATTATTCCAACGGTCGTCATGAAAATTTCATCCCCAGCATTAACAACGTTGATTATCGATGGATAAAGTTCAAGAGCATTTTATAATATACGAGGGTGGTTTGAAAAGTTCTCGGAATTACCACGAGGGTCAGCGCTAGCGCAACGAGTTGTTCACGTGCTATTCATTGAACTGTTGCCTGTTAATATGTGCCACGTCAGTGCTCGTGGAAGAGAGCTGTGGCGGTGACGTGGCTCTGTTGTTGTTCCCGCGTAGTGATTTGCGAAGATGGAAAAATCGAGATTCGAGCAGTGAATGAAGTACTTCGTAAAGAAAGATATGAAAGCAGAGGACATTCATACAGATTTCTGGGACACACTGGGGTACTCTGCTCTTTCGTATTCAGCTGTTGCCAAGTGGACAAATGAATTTAAATTTGGTCGGGAGAGCTTAGATGATGATCCGTGCAGTGGTCGCCCAAGACATGTCACTACTCCAGAAATCATTGCAGAAGTGCACGAAATGGTCATGGAGGATCGCCGATTGAAAGTGTGTGAAATTGCCCACGCTTGCCAGATGTCATCTGAAAGGGCATATCACATTTTAACTGAAGAATTAGATATGAAAAAAATATCTGCAAGATGGGTGCCACGACTCTTGACGCTGGATCAAAACATGAGAATGGACATATCGGAACAATGTTTGGCCCGTTTCAGGAGAAACGAACAAAATTTTTTGCGCTGGTTTGTGACCACAGATGAAATTTGGGTGCACTACTATACCCCAGACACAAAACAACAGTCAGCAGTGGAAACATGCTGATTCTCCTCCATCAAAGAAAGAAAAGACAATTCTCCAGTGGGAAAGGTCATGGCATCAGAGTTCTGCGATACAAAGGGGATTCTGTTTATAGATTATCTCCCCACTGGGCAGACAATTACTGGAGAATACTATGCCAACATCCTGGACAAATTGCAAAAAAAGACGCCAAGAAAAGGCAGGTTTAGCAACTAAAAAAGTCATCTTCCATCAAGACAATGTGCACCCGCACACGTGTGCCGTCGCCATGGCAAAATTCCACGAACTAGGGTATGAATTGTTGCCACACCCTCCTTATTTACCTGATATGGCGCCATAAAACTTCCATCTCTTCCCAAAACTGAAAATTTTTATTGGTGGACGAAGACTCACTTCAAACGAAGAATTGATAGCAACAGTCGACAAGTACACTCATGCTCATAAATTAAGGATAATGCTGATACATGGTGAAACAACGCTGTGGTGGGCGGTTTTCGGGTTTAAATCACCTCGGGGTATGACCATGCGGTGCATTTGGCCTGCGGTCGTCGCACAATGGCGCTGGCAGTAGTCCACATACGCACAGGTATATTGGTGCATGTCAGAGTACGGTGCAGCGTGTAAGTGTGCAGATGTTTTCAGACGTGCTAATGGTGACTGTGTATTGAAAACGACTGAAAGAAAACATACTGATGACGTTATGAAGGGTAGAATACTAGGGCGACTGGAGGCTGGTCAAACAGTAGCACAGGCCCTCCGTGTGCCACAAAGTGTCATTTCATTGGTTACAATATTTATAACGATAGGATTGTTTATAACGATGGACTGTCAATTTATGAAATAATTTGTACTGCAATAGTCACTTTTTAGCTAATATTTCATTCGCATGAGGTGTTTCGGTAGCATTTCACCATCCTCAGGTACATTTGAGCTACATTTATATTATATTTATCCTAAGTGTGATTATGATCATTTTCTGTTTATAACAGTGACGATATATGTAGACAAACAATCCTGTACAGAAAAATAAATATACATTAGTGTGTACATTATATGATATGAATGCGTAGATTATTTATTTAGTGCATTTACATACAGTTTTACTGGAAAATTAGTTATCTGGCACAAAGAGCACAGTGGAAAGCACACTAACATGTAAACATGTGTATGTGAAAATGTTAATTACGCTGTAAGGGGTTTGTCATTGTTCACTGTGACAGGCAACTAAATTTCCAATAAAAATGCATTCATAACCGCACTGGCACACACAGCAAATGAACATAGTCACATTTCATATTAATGTAATGTAAATGTAACTGAAATGCACCTGATGAGGGTAGCACTCTACCGAAATGTGTCGTACTAATTGAATATTAGTAAAGAAGTGACTGAAGAAGTACATTTTTTTCATAAACGAAAATATTACTGAAATAGCTTTTGGTGACAGATGAAACGATAAGTGCTGATACTGACGAAGAAAAATATTGATACTTTTAGTACAAGAGCCAAAAAGTTTTACCTATTGTAAACTATCTCATTTCCAGTTTCATTATGTGATATCAAGACAGAACATTTAAGGTCACCTGTGTTACGTGTAATTCGTGCTGTAAATAACGATAATGCGATATACGTTTACTAAGAAAACTTTAATATGAAAGTATGAAATATGAAATCAGGCACGGCAAAACGCAATCCGCTATAAAAATAATAACGTTTAACAGCGACATTTGACTGCCTTCCTTGATCGTAAACACTGCCTTTACTTCAGAACTGGATCTGAATTCGGCAGCCTTCTTTACTTAAGCGCTGAGTTCTGTAATACTGTTATCTCTTCCCATAATGTACCGGTATTCTACATCGTTGTCATTTGTTGTTCTTCATACAGATGTAAGAAAACTATACTTCATTGGTCACAATAGCTCTTTGAGACATTTTTTTGTGATTAAAACTCATTAATAACAGCTATAAGTCCCAACGTTATCCGCGATATGAGGATTACATAATTCCTCAACCAAATTATAATAATTTCTTCATGTACGGGACAACAGACTCAATGTGTCGTCTAAATGATGGAACCATTTTGACCACCATAGGCTATAAGTCTTATTCCTTTAATACACCATGCATATAAATTTCACTACTGGCCAGTTTCGGCCTTACGTCATTATCAAATGTCTGCAGTATAATACCGAAAGTACAGTAAATAGGTAAGACATGACCACTAGACTTGCTCTCTAAATTCATTTTTAAATGTGACACACACGTCACCAATATCATGCAAGCAGTTTGTTGTTGCTGTGTTGTTGTGGTCTTCAGTCCTGAGACTGGTTTGATGCAGCTCTCCATGCTACTCTATTATGTGCAAGCTTCTTCATCTCCCAGTACCTACTGCAGCCTACATCCTTTGAATCTGCTTAGTGTATTCATCTCTTAGTTCCCTCTACGAGTTTTACCCTCCACGCTGCCCTCCAATACTAAATTGGTGATCCCTCGATGTCTCAGAACATGTCTTGCCAACCGATCCCTTCTTCTAGTCAAGTTGTGCCACAAGCTCCTCTTTCCCCCAATTCTATTCAGTACCTCCGCATTAGTTATGTGATCTACCCACCTAATATTCAGCATTCTTCTGTAGCACCACATTTCGAAAGCTTCTATTCTCTTCTTGTCCAAACTATTTATCGTCCACGTTTACTTCCATACATGGCTACACTCCATACAAATACTTTCAGAAAAGACTTCCTCACACTTAAATCTATACATGATGTTAACAAATTTTTCTTCTTCAGAAACGCTTTCCTTGCCATTGCCAGTCTACATTTTATATCCTCTCTACGTCGACCATCATCAGTTATTTCGCTCTCCAAATAGCAAAACTCCTTTACTACTTTAAGTGTCTCCTTTCCTGATCTAATTCCCTCAGCATCACCCGACTTAATTCGACATTATATTATCTTCGTTTTGCTTTTGTTGGTGTTCATCTTATACCCTCCTTCCAAGACACTGTCCATTCCATTCAGCTGCTCTTCCAAGGCCTTTGCTGTCTCTGACAGAATTACAATGTCATCGGCGAACCTCAAAGTTTTTATTTCTTCTCCATGGATTTTAATACCTACTCCGAACTTTTCTATTGTTTCCTTTAATGCTTGCTCAATATACAGATTGAATAACATCGGGGATAGGCTACAACCCTGTCTCATTCCCTTCCCAACCACTGCTTCCCTTTCATACCCCTCAACTCTTATAACTGTCATCTGCTTTCTGTACAAATTGTAAATAGCCTTTCGCTCCCTGTATTTTCCCCCTGTCACCCTCAGAATTTGAAAGAGAGTATTCCAATCAACAGTGTCAAAAGCTTTCTCTAAGTATACAAATGCTAGAAACGTAGGTTTGCCTTTCCTTAATCTTTCTTCTAAGATAAGTCGTAGGGTCAGTATTGCCTCACGTGTTGCAACATTTCTACAGAATCCAAACTGATCTTCTCCGAGGTCGGCTTCTATCAGTTTTTCCATTCGTCTGTAAAGAATTCGCGTTAGTATTTTGCAACTGTGAGTTATTAAACTGATAGTTCGGTAATGTTCACATCTGTCAACACCTGCTTTCTTTGGGATTGGAATTATTATATTCTTCTTGAAGTCTGAGGGTATTTCGCCTGTCTCATACATCTTGCTCACCAGATGGTAGAGTTTTGTCAGGACTGGCTCTCCCAAGACTGTCAGTAGTTCTAATGAAATGTTGTCTACTCCGGGCTCCTTGTTTCGACTCAGGTCTTTCAGTGCTCTGTCAAACTCTTCACGCAGTATCATACCTCCCATTTCATCTTCATCTACATCCTCTTCCATTTCCATAATGTTGTCTTCAAGTACATCACCCTTGTATAGACCCTCTATATACTCCTTCCACCTTTCTGCTTTCCCTTTTTTGCTTAGAATGTGTACTCTCATTACTCCAAACGAGGCGTCGTTTGGTATTTACCGGCTTGACGTGTGGCTTATGAGCAGCTGCTCGACCATGAAATCCAAATTTTCTCACCTCCCGCCTAACTGTCATAGTACTTGCAGTGGATCCTGAAATAGTTTGGAATTCCTGTGTGATGGTCTCGATAGATGTCTACTTATTACATATTACGTCCCTCTTCAACTGTCGGCGGTTTATGTCAGTCAACAGACCAGGTCGACCTGTATGCTTTTGTGCTGCAGGTTTCCCATCACGTTTCCACTTCACTGTCACATCGGAGACCGTGGACCTAGGGATGTTTAAAAGTGTGGAAATCTTGCGTACAAATGTATGACACAAGTGGCACCAAATCACCTGATCACATTCGAAGTTCATGAGAACCCCATTCTGGTCGCTCACGATGTCTAACGACTACACAGGTCGGTGATATGGAGTACCTAGCAGTAGGTGGCAGCACAATGCACCTAATATGGAAAACGTATTTTTTGGTTGTGTGCGGATACTTTTGAACACATAGTGTATTTTACGAGCTATTAAAACGAAACGCCCAATCTTAGCCCAGTATTTCTACCTTCCATTAAAATAAAACAGCCGATCACATCCCAGTACTTTACCAACCAATGAAATGAAAGAGCCATCTCAGTTTACCACAGAGCAGCTATCTTGGCCATGTTCGTAAGTTTCCAGATCATCTGAATTTTTTTGCAGATGTATTTATCAAAGTTTGTAACTTCCAGCATATATGCATCTAAAATGGACAAACTTCTTCGTCAGCAAAACGCTCATGCGATGAACTTACAGGGCAAGCAGCACTTGTCACCACTCACAGTTTGATCTCTTACCATCCTTAGTGTACTGCACAATGCGTCCTCAAATTAAGAATCTCTACATTTAAATTAGCCTGTGAGGCTTGACAAGAATGCATCACAATCTTATTTCTACACACACACATCTCCATAAAAATTAAAGCCTAAAACATGATAGCGGACTCTCAAAAATAAGTGCTTTCATGTCATTTCCACATGTAAATTGTTAAGAAACGCATGTGTCTAAAAATAACATACTAAGCAGGCGGCTATCACTTAATTTTTAGACCTAAATGAGACAATGCACCAATAACCTCACCAGGCTTATATCTATAGAAAACAAGAAATACTATACCAAGGAGGGAAGCTCACAAACAACTAGGCAGTCTGTTACTATAGGTTATCGGTTTTGAGGTGACTGCACTTTAATTAAAAAGAATTACATCAGACGTGTTTCGCTGTTATTTATAAAGCATCTTCCACGGTTATTGGTGTTTCTTTACATATTCTGCACCTTCCCTACTTGCTGTCAGTGACTGGTGTCGAAAGGCTTCATTTCAGATTTGCACTTGGCAGTTTTTACCATTCTGCAGTATTTCCTGCGCTGCATTATACCAAGCTACATACAGTTTTCTAGGGGGGTTACAACATTTACTGGTCTGAATAGGGGTGCCAAGGGTCTCTAAAGGGTTTAGAGAATGTATTACCCACAGTGTTACCGGAGATAATACGAAAATCTAATTGTGCTGCTTCAAAATGCAGGATGTAAAAAAACTCAACATCGCCAAAGACAAACGAACTGAGCGAGCACCATTTTAGATAAGGAAGAAGACCTTTTTATTAGATCTTTATTAAGTTGCACTTAAACTGTGTATTTTCGTAATACGCAAGCATACATTCATAATGCATGGAATAGAATACAAATGTGAACATGGCCAAACACGGTGGCGAAACAAGTTTCAACACATGGACTGGAAACTTCGATAGCTCTTTGCTGCGCCACAAATCTCTAATTGCAAACGAAAATTCGATCTTTCCACCAAGAGAACATTATTTCTCAAAATATGTAAGATATCGACCACATAAGAAATATGGCACTACCACCGTAACTTGACTATTGAATACATTAAAAAATACACCAGCTCACATATTTACACTACTGGCAAATATTACCGGTTAAGATAAAATGGTGATGACCAAAGTTCGATTTTTGTACCACACTTTTGAAGGCACAGTGGATCCTCAAACTAAATACTCCCACATCGAAACTGTCTGTACTACTGGTCAAAATACTCGTTGTTCGCTTATTGGCGCTAATGAAATAAATTATACGTTAGTTGACAAGCTTAGTTAAACATGTGTACTATCCATTAAATATGTCAAAATATATAAACACTGGTTCCGTAACGTGACAAAACGCACATGGACGCTACAGCTGATTCGAGTTACAGCTTAAGGTAGACTTATCAATGAGAACAATTTGATATCTAAACCAATGTGTACAATAATATTGCAACGCCTAAATTTGTCAGAAAGTCGTCTTGGCTAGACTAAAATCGATTTCAAAGTCAGCCACTGAGCAACATGCTAAGTCATAATCTTTATCTTTTAGTGTAGAACATTTGTCATCTCCATCTGTTGCACAATGGAGACTAAATGACACATCACCCCACACATCGTCATTTTACGTTAAAATGAAAACAGAATGCTTTACACATTTTCATTTTGTAACAAATTGGAACAATGGTGGTCAGATTATTTACCATAAATCAACTGAAACTGGTGAAAACTATCTAAAACCGATGACAGCAACGTTATAACGAATTATTTCCATACATCACCGTATTACATGAAATTGTAACAAAGTAGAGCAGTGATGGTCGGTTGGTATGGTGACTATCATTATCACAAATGCATGGTGATAGTATATGGACCATAGTCTGATAGCAGGTGTCGGCTACTGGATCTTAAACTCGTATTGTAACACCAAGAGCTGACTCTGTATCTGCAGTGGATGTCAGTTATTGATCTTGAAACTATATGGGAGCAATGATGGTCAGTTTATGGCGTGTGGAGCAATTATGGTCAGTTTTCTGGGTTGGGCAGTGATGGTCGTTGCAAGGGGTGACCGTCTTTACCCTTCTGGGGGTAATAATGGTCAGTTTACAGGATTACCTCCATTACCTCCTCCCCCTCTAGGGAAAGGACAGTAAGTTTAGATGATGACGACCAATATTACCTCCTGTAGGCCATGTTGGCAGTCTACATGGGGACTACTGTTATCCCATACGCAAAAGGGGGCAATGGTGGTCAGTTTACATTGTGAGGCAGTATCGCGGCAAGACTAACAAACTGCCCTCTCTTATTTGTATTCCATTCATTATAAATGTCTCGTTGCGTATTACGAAAATGTACAGTGTAAGTGAAACAACTTGATAAAGATTTCATCAAATTGTCTTCTTCCCTCCCTAAATGGTGCTTGCTCAGTTCGTTTATCATTGGCGATGTTGTGTGCTTTTACATCCTGTATTTTTCAGCAGCACAATTAGATCTTGGCATTAGGTAGTAGTTGGTTGTGGATAATACAGACTGCAATTTTTTAGAGAGCCTTGGCATCGTAGTACGGACCAGTAAATGTAGCTGCCTTCCTAGAAAAATGTACACAGCTCGAGTATGCTTAGACGAAAAGCAATAAAAAGAAATATTTTCCTGTCTGATGGATTATTTAAACGTGGAAATAATATTGTGAAACTCGACTTATACATTGTGTGTGTTGTCTTCTTCCCCCTAAATTGGTACCTGTTCAGGTTTGTTTTTGTTCATATTCTCACTTAGGCCTACGATGACGTTATTATATTCTTCCAGTAGATGACAGTAATTCAGACTGTCTTTATGTCTGTGTGCTTGCCTGATCGGTATAATATTTCTTCAGTTTTCTGCAAATACAAGCCTAGTGAGGTTTTTATGATGAATTGCCACATTTAGACCTAAAAATCAAGTGTCAGCCACGTGCTTATTATGTTATCTTTAAACAGGTGAGTTTTTTAATGATTTAGATGTGGAAATAACATGGAAACATTTATTTTTGAGAGTCCACTGTCATGTTTAAGGCATCAATTTTCGTGGCCACCTGTGTAAATGTGTTTGTGCGTGTGTTTTCTGTAGAAGAAAAAATGCAGATATGCTGGAAGTATTTTTGCACATGGCGCAAAAAATTCAATCATTTGGATACTTATGAACATGGTCAAGACGGGCTGCTCTGGGGTACACTGGGAGTGGCTGTTTCATTTCAGTGGCTGGTAAAGCATTGGGTTGTGATTGGCTGTTTCCTCTTAATGACTGGAAAAATATTGGACTGAGTCTGGGTGTTTCGTTACATTGGCTGATGAAATACTGGGATGTGATTCGCTGTTTCATGTCAGTGGCAGGTAAAATATTAGACTGTGATTAGAGGAGAGGAGCGTGGCTTATCGCTATCTTGGATTGTGACATCAGAGGGGGCGTGCTCTTCATCCACTACAGTTTGAGCGTACACCTGTAGCAGTCCGAGGAACGGCGTGTGTGAATATTTGTCCCAGAGTTGCCACAGCATTCCTGCTACAGAGTACACCATATCTAATAAGCTAGATCTCAATGGGACGTTGGAGTCTACCCTTCCTTACTTCTTTTTTAACTCTGTGCGAATATCATCAATGCCCACCATTCTACTTTGAATATTTTGGACCTCATTTGTAGATCGATTCTGTTCTAATTCAACATTTGTCTCCCTGCTGTAAGTGATTTGCCGCCTACCGTCAGTTGCTCCAATATAGAAATTAGTTTCGCGTCGTAACTTAGTTTATATGATGCAGCAACACATATCACTATTGGCAAGGAAGACTTCATGAACACTAGCTTGTGTGACAATGACTGCCATCTAGAGACTCTCTCTGAAAACTACCACTGTTGGTTGTGTCATAAAATTCAGGTTTAATAAGCAGAGAAAAATTAGAATTCGTTAATAAATTGCGCTCACGTCTAAGAAAGCGAGTCTGGCTATTTGTCAATATCACTACAATTTACAAACGCAGAACTAAGTATGATCATAGAATGGGTATCTTCGCAAATACCCCTCAAATAGAATGGGTATCTTCGCAAATACCCCTCAAATAAGTAAGAGATGGAAGAAAGGTTACAGCTGTCAAAGGACATCCTTAGCCTGCCAAGGCTTGTGATCTACATTAGACGGTAGCAATTTCAAATTTAAAGGCTTCTGTATCTCATTACAAAAGCTTGCAAACATGACCCTGATAACATGGACAATGCTTTGCAGTATTCATCACATTGCACTCAGAGACAAAAAAGTCCCAGGCTAAAACGCAATGAAATACAGTCTGTATATGGACGGAAAAAGATTATGTACACCAACAATGAAATGTTGTGGGATGGGGAATTGACTTAATGAAGGATTCCTAGGTTTACGGATCTTGGGAATCCAACAAAATATCTGCTCAATAGGTGAGCAGCATAACCTGTCGAGAAATACTGATCCAAGCTTGTTCAGCTACTCTTCTACGTTTTCTAGTGGGCTGTCCATTAAAGCGAAGGTCCGTGGTTTGATTCCCAGTAAATACTTCAGTCGTTTCTGTTATGGGAATATCTGAAACAGGGTTCTATTAGCCTTCTGACCCCATATGAGAAGCTTCTTTAATAACAGGCATCGGCATTAACAGGAAAGTCGCCCAACTGGTGTGAAATCGAAAGGCTCAATCAGGCTGGGAGTATCACGAGGTTTATTTAGTTCTCTAGCACTTGTAGATGGAGATTCTTATGCAAGAGTAGTTCTGTCCTCAGATTTGAGTAAGTAAAGTTAACATTTCGGCCGGGATTTAGGTTATTATTCCCTAGAATCACACTGAACCTCTCCTGAACTACCCTTGCTAAGCGTCTGGGTGAATAACTATCCTGTTGATGGTAGGTGAATTCTGCGAATTGTCTGCAAGCAGCCCCTTGAAGCAACTGTCATCCGCTGATCAGTATAGGACGGTCAGTGTACACTGTACATTCTACAATTAAAATGTCACATTACAGGGTGATTCAGTGATGATATTAAAACTTTCAAAAATGACAGTGGCAGGTAGATGTTTCTTTTTGAGGTAAAGGATCCCCGTTCTGGAAACGACCGAGTCGAAAGTTATAAGAGAAAATCCTTCTGATACCTTTGACAGTGGAATGCACATACTGGTACTGATGGTGCTAAGATTGTAGGGCAGGCAGCCCTGACGAGCATTTAGAGGTTGCAGATGGCGTACTTTGTACTTACATGAGGAATCGTGGTGTACTATGTCTGTACTGTTTAGCAGACTGCAGTCTGTGTTTACAAGTTGAAGTACTAAAGTCGATCAGCCCTAACCAAATGGAGTTGTACCTAGTGGCGGAAGTTGCAGACATGAGTTTTGTGTACTGGCAAGCAAGTGGAAGCAGCAGAGAATCGGAGAGGTTCTACAGGACCAGATATCCGGGTAGAAGACACATCCTGCTCATATCATGTTTCCAAGACTGTCCCAACGATTCAGTGGAACAGGTGAAATGGTATCCCAACGATTAAGTGGAACAGAGGAAATGATACCACAGTACTATAACCGAGGAGGACGACGAACTACGCGGATTCCCAGTTTAGAAGATACAGTGCTTGCTCGAGTGGATGAGGCTCCTGCAACCAGCACTCGATTAGTTGCACGTGAAATGAGTGTTTCACAGAGTACTGTGTGGTGAGTATAACGGAAAATGCAGCTACACCCCTGCCCTTCACTGAAACTGCATGCTTTGACATCTGCTGATTCGAACCTCGTGCCGTGTTCAGCTAATTGTTCTTGCAGCGATTTACAGTTAATCTTCACTTTGCTGCCAATGTACCTTTTACGGATGAAGTCTACTTCACCAGAGACGGAATGCTAAATAGTCGCCGATGAAATACTCACGCTACAGTATTGAGAGCCATTTCTTCATGCCCGATAAAATGCAGCGGTATACACAGTGTTTATCGGAGACCTACAACTCAGGTTCCTTAATATATCCCACTTGTTATTCGTCAACGGACGTGGTTCCAACATAATGGAGCCGCATCTAATTTTGGACTGATGGTCCGTGAACACCTGAATTAGAAAATCTCTAAAAACTGAGTAGGCAGAGCAGGTCCTGTTTCGTGGCCAGCACTTTGAGCGATCTCACCTCACTTGATTTTTCTTCTGAAGCCATGAGTTTTGTGTATGAGGTGTCTGTCGAGACTGAAGAGAAATTCCAGTCAAGAATTTTCGCTGCCTGCGACATGGTTCAAGCGACACTGGGGAATTTAGAACGGGTACGACAGAACTTTGTGCGATGATGCAGTGCCTATATTGATGTTGCGGAACGACTGTTGTAAATACAGTAGCTTCTGAAACCTGCGTCGGTTGATGGAATTCGTTATTACTGTACTGTAGACCTAGAAATTTTGGTGTCTCTGACATCAAGTTACATGCGCCGTTACAAGCCAATCAACAGAAGAAAGAACCTGTCGATATTGGGGAGTGTTCGGGGGGAATTATGCACATCATGATCATAGTTCGTAATATGGGGCACTTAATTTGAGCGCTGTGCGAGGCTAAGTGGAACTTGAGCGGATTTTCTCTTATACCATCGATTCGGTCTTTTCCGGATAATGGTCCCTTACCTCAGATTGATACATTTACCCTTCTCCATCATCCCTGAAAGTTTGTACCATCATCACAGAATCACTGTACATTTGCGACCACCGGCAGCATAATCAGTGCTTTATTAAGAATCAGAGTTAATGATCTCGTTTCGTCAGAACCATGCCGGAATCCTATCGGAAGCTTAAACAAATGGTATTAATCTGATAAAACTACTAGTTTGCAATCCTTTGGAATTCATCGACTGATTTTGTGACTATTCGATTCACTATGTCATCTGCAGATGCGTCGACGTCCATCAGAAATCTGACAAAGGGACCTTTCAGATAAGGCAGTGTCGACGTTGACGAGTTATATCTTTTAGTGGATTCCCTTTCCACGTAGAAGTGTGACTACACAAGTTTGCACCAACAACATCCTTCCTGGTTATGAACGTCGTTAGACAAACTCAGTAAGTAATGGCTTCATCACTGAAGATGAACAAGTGAAAAATGCCATTGCCGTTGGGAGACGTGATCGTCATGAAGGGGTGTACGTGGTCTGCAACCAGTCTATGACACTCCTTGCACGAGCTCCACCGGATCCATGGATGCCGACATGAATGTTCCCCATGGCATAACGGAGCCGGTGCCGGCTTGTCTCCGTCCCGCAGTGCAGACGTCAAGGAGTTGTTGCCTGGAAGATGACAGATTCGTGCCCTCTCATAGCCATGATGAAGAAGGTATCAGGATTTATCAGACCCATGTACGCTCTGCCACTGCACCAACATAAAGTTCCTGTAGTTACGGGCCCATTTCAGTTTTAGCTGCCGATGTCGTGGAGTTAACATTGTCATGTACGTGGGTTGTCGGCTGCGGAGGCCCATCGCTAGGAGTGTTCGGTACACTGTGTGTTCAGACACACTTGTACTCTGCCCACAATTAAAGTATGATGTTAGTTCTGTCCAGTTCGCCGCCTGTCCTGTTTTTCCAGTCTTCCCATCCTACGACGTCTGACATCTGTAATGAGGAGCAGCCGCCAAACCCCACGTCTTCTGGAAGTAAGATATTGCAGTGCTTGTGTTATTCTGATTACGATGCAAAGTTCCTTTGGACATGCATGCAAGGCAATTCGGCGACCACTGCCGTTACGAAACACATCAAATGATTTCGCAATTGCGAATAAGGACTACAGTCAGCTGTAGATTGAGATGACGACGCTGAAAATCTGTGCCGGATCGGGAGTCGAACCTTGATTTCCCAAGGTGATGACATACGAAAATTTCTGTCTGGCCGTGAGTCGTGCACGGATAGCAAAACGATGAAGTGACCGCTCGCGATAAGCGGGAAATCCGGGTTTGAGTCCCAGTCCGGCACAGATTTTCATTGTTCTCATCACATTCTACATCTGATGGTAGTCCTCATTCGCTACTGCAAGTTAATTTGATGTACTTCTGGAATTGGTTTCACCTTAGTTTCGCAATCTGTTGAAGACACTCTCCGTAGCACCCCTGTAACATCCGACAAGTCGTGCAGTTTCCGAAATGCTTGTGCCGAGGCTCCGGGCCATTTACAATCTGCCCTCGGTCAAACTCGGATAGATCGCATGCCTATCTCATTCTACACACGGCCAGCGCGCTCAATGATACATGCACCATGCGTGTGTCTGACAAGCAGTCATTCCTCGACAGGTGACGCTACAATAGCCTGGACGTATTTATATCGATAGTAGGTCGGTGGTCATAGTGTTCTGGCAGATCAGTGTAAATCTTTCTGGTATAAAACATGTCACTTCAGTTTTATGCTAATCAGGGCAAACGTACCTGTATAAGTTTGTAAGAGTGAACTGAAACTGCACGTGTGAAAGTTGCACCTCATTCACAATCAGACTAAAAAGAAGACAGAAAGTCACATGTCATCCAGTCATGCAGCCCGCCATGTATGTCCCACCAGGTAATAAAGTACCACGTTACAAAGATAGGTTCTGTTAAATGTGTGCAGCCAATAGGTGACTAAGGGTAACACGGAAAAATGTCTTAGTCTTCGTACAATGGCTACTGAAAATCAGTTTTGCTTCAGAGTTCTGCAAGATGAATGACATTCGCTTCAGATGGGTCTCATAGACTTAATCATTAACACCAACAAACATCATGGCATAAATTGTATTGTTACGGAGGACAATCAAACTGCGAAATGAATTAGCTTGTGCTACAAAAACTGATATATCTATTTCAAACACTTGAAACATGATTTTAATTCGATCTTAAAGCCATTCTTTGGTACAGGGTTTTCATACATAATATATGTATTGTCATGTGTTCTGCACTCTGCGTAAGTTCGGTCACACAAAACCAAAAAGTTGAGTTACGTTTCTTTTTCCATTTCCTATTATTTACAGAAATCATTGTTTTTTTTCAGTGTCAAACTTACGACGATTATTAATATACAACGTTTGCATTAAAATTCGAGTGTTTGTAACTGAAATCTAACTGACATCCTTGTAATTCACAATTCAAATCCACTTAAAATGTCACATTTCTTTTCCAACAGCTATCATAACTTGACTAAAGAGTCTTTTTAGAATAATTCTGTGCTTTAATGGACCTTTCAACAGAAGAAATACACTCCTGGAAATGGAAAAAAGAACACATTGGCACCGGTGTGTCGGACCCACCATACTTGCTCCGGACACTGCGAGAGGGCTGTACAAGCAATGATCACACGCACGGCACAGCGGACACACCAGGAACCGCGGTGTTGGCTGTTGATTGGCGCTAGCTGCGCAGCATTTGTGCACCGCCGCCGTCAGTGTCAGCCAGTTTGCCGTGGCATACGGAGCTCCATCGCAGTCTTTAACACTGGTAGCATGCCGCGACAGCGTGGACGTGAACCGTATGTGCAGTTGACGGACTTTGAGCGAGGGCGTATAGTGGGCATGCGGGAGGCCAGGTGGACGTACCGCCGAATTGCTCAACACGTGGGGCGTGAGGTCTCCACAGTACATCGATGTTGTCGCCAGTGGTCGGCGGAAGGTGCACGTGCCCGTCGACCTGGGACCGGACCGCAGCGACGCACGGATGCACGCCAAGACCGTAGGATCCTACGCAGTGCCGTAGGGGACCGCACCGCCACTTCCCAGCAAATTAGGGACACTGTTGCTCCTGGGGTATCGGCGGGGACCATTCGCAACCGTCTCCATGAAGCTGGGCTACAGTCCCGCACACCGCAGGCCGTCTTCCGCTCACGCCCCAACATCGTGCAGCCCGCCTCCAGTGGTGTCGCGACAGGCGTGAATGGAGGGACGAATGGAGACGTGTCGTCTTCAGCGATGAGAGTCGCTTCTGCCTTGGTGCCATTGATGGTCGTATGCGTGTTTGGCGCCGTGCAGGTGAGCGCCACAATCAGGACTGCATACGACCGAGGCAAACAGTGCCAACACCCGGCATCATGGTGTGGGGAGCGATCTCCTACACTGGCCGTACACCTCTGGTGGTCGTCGAGGGGACACTGAATAGTGCACGGTACATCCAAACCCTCATCGAACCCATCGTTCTACCATTCCTAGACCGGCAAGGGAACTTGCTGTTCCAACAGGACAATGCACGTCCGCATGTATCCCGTGCCACCCAACGTGCTCTAGAAGGTGTAAGTCAACTACCCCGGCCAGCAAGATCTCCGGATCCGTCCCCCATTGAGCATGTTTGGGACTGGATGAGGCGTCGTCTCACGCGGTCTGCACGTCCAGCACGAACGCTGGTCCAACTGAGGCGCCAGGTGGAAATGGCATGGCAAACTGTTCCACAGGACTACATCCAGCATCTCTACGATCGTCTCCATGGGAAAATAGCAGCCTGCATTGCTGGGAAAGGTGGATATACACTGTACTAGTGCCGACATTGTGCATGCTCTGTTGCCTGTGTCTATGTGCCTGTGGTTCTGTCAGTGTGATCATGTGATGTATCTGACCCCAGGAATATGTCAGTAAAGTTTCCCCTTCCTGGGACAATGAATTCACGGTGTTCTTATTTCAATTTCCAGGAGTGTACAATGTGATACAGTCAAGTAACTCTGGTAATTTACTCTGTGAGGTACTAACGAGCGTGCACTCTAAGGATGCCGTTTCTAGATACCAGAAGCGAGATGAGACCCAATTGATAATTAATGCTATTAGCCAAGTCTGAGAAACAATCTAAGTTTACCCAGTGTAAACCATTATCACCAAGAAGACTTTTTTAGATGGCAACACTTACATCATGTTCGGGTTGATCAGTTTTATCTAGGCTTTGTTCCACACTTTATGTGGCTGATATAGTAGCTGTATTGCGATGACTATGACAACCTCATCAACTTTATAAAATTTGTTGATCTAAAATGACACACTGGATATTTACATTGAAATCTATGAAATTGAATGGGGATGTATGAACAGATTTTTCGTGCAGTCTCTAATAGAGTAAACATTCTTGGATCCACCATTTTCTACAAGTCCACTGCTATCTTGGATTCTCCCGTCATGGATTTTTTACATATAAATTTTCTATCACTGCCATCTTGGACTATGACGTTCTTGTCTCTGCAGTCAAAGGTTATTTTGGTCCAAAAAGTAGAAGGAGATTGCTCTGTAACTGTGAGTGGGTAGTCAGAAGCTCATAAGTCATCAGGTTTCAATTTGGTTGGGGTGGGTGTTGGGGGTGGAGGGGGGAAGGGGGGGTAGGGAGAAGTCATCAAAGCTGTGCAGATGAAGTATATTTTTCAGAGAAAACCTCATTACGACATTTCATTTTTCTCGAGGTGTTTGACAGACTATTGCGACTTTTAAGAATATTGCAAGAGTACAGTAGATTATATTAAAATTTCACCTTCTTTGTAAACTGGTGATGGACAGTGTCGCTTGGTGAGAGATAGCAGCAATAAATTTCGCCTGGACTTTCAATAGTAAGCCTGCTCGGCTAACCATGTTCACTAAAATAAGTTGCGGGTAGCTTAGAATCTCTTCGTCTGTGCAGTGTCTTGCGCTAATCGAGAAGGCACTGCACTCGCGTTTGGGATGAGCACGTTTCAAACTTTCGTCCAACAACCTAAATTTAGGTTTACTTTAAGTGCTAACATCACATTGAGCGTGACATCACTTACTGCCGCAAAGGATAGTAGGCATTTCTTGATTCAGAGTGTCAGAGAAACTAAATTAATGGTACTTCGCATACTACGCTTTATGAATCTTCTCAACAGGAACTGTTGTTTCAGGGAAGGTGTGAAGGCAAATGGGGTTATTTTGCTTCTGGTTCTATAATCGCAAACGACAACGTCCACCTCACGTGGATTATGGCCGTTTTTCGTTTCATGACAGTGGTTACGTTTTCCTTCTTGTACAGCTTGCTTCGCAAGCATATGTGCGACAGTAATATATCAGTTATCTGTAGTGAATCCTCCTTCAGCACTTAAGTGAAAATGAATTTAGGACTTGATCGAATCTATTTAATAGATAATATTGCAGAATGTGTCCGTAACCACTTTTATTTGATGCCATAAAAGTTTAAAAGTTCTTATTAAAAAGCACGGATACTTCAGATAACAGTTATTAGAGGGGAATCATAATGAAATTAACATTAATTATTTATAGTTTAATCCCGATTAATCAACTGAATATGAAAAACCCCAACCTTTAGTGACTACTGGATCATTCCTTTCAGAATGAAGTGTATATCTGAATTCGTTGATTTAGCATCTAAATGGATTGCAATAACTGACGAATGTAACCTGTACGTTTGCTTCACGTGCTGACAGCGGTGGAGCTTCTTCAAAATGCCCCTACGTTACAACTTTTATAAGTGACATTATTGTGTATAGCAAACAAAAAGCTAGTAAAAACTTGGCTGTCCTGTATCAACTTTTGTTAGTATCTGGCGGACTTTAAGAATTTGAAAACCGCTTATACCACATGGTCATAATTTTTAAAATGTTATCTGTGTATTTAGTGCAGTAGAAGACGACGTAACATCATTTAGCCCAGAACTAAACTTCGAGTTGTGTTGTGGGCTAGATCATGCCATGCCATACGCTACTCCTACTTACGGTCACTGCAGTAATCGTATGTATAACGTAAATTAAAATTACGGACATGTTATATACGCTATTTTAAAATTCTAACGCCAGCCAGACCATGACTTGCTGTCTACCTAGTTGCAGTACAATTATGATTTTCGCAGCTTTTTTTATGGTTATACACAATTACGTCGCTTATAAAAGCTGTAGAGTATAGCCTGTAGAAAATAAGAAAATGAATTTGGAAAAAACTTAAATTCTGTCGGTACGCGAAACAAAAGTTACACTTAATAATGTCTCCATTATAATGGATGCTGTTAATAATCTGTCTTAAGTTTCTGAAACCATTTCCTCAATTATTGATGTCTGCCTTTATAGTTCTGTTGAAACGTTTTGCTGAGTGCATTGTACACTAGAAAATTAAAAAAATACATCATTAAACTTCCTTAGAGATTTCAGTTATATGCTGGACTGCGACTGACATGTGGTAACTTAGTTTGGAATATAGGAACCAAATAATGGCGGGTGAAACTGTGTACCAGTATGTGAACTGTAATACGATAGATAGTCGCTAACAGCTTTATCCACCCCAGGCAAAGGTCTCGATATGAATCCTGATTCTGCACACAGCTGTAATCTATCAGGAGGTTTCATGGTAGTGCATACTCTGTTGCGAAGTGAAAGATTTAGAAATCATTGTTTGGGAAGATCAGTCTACTGAAATGATGCTCGTGTGTAAGTATTGTGTATTTAAAACTCATGGTGGCAATATCGTTTTCTTCTTCTTCTTCTTCGTCTTTCTCCTCTTCTTTCTGAGAGGCTGTAACCAGAGAAGCACAGAACCGACATAGTCCATCAACTATATGAGCTGCCTCATAAGACTGTCTGCCTTCCGGATGAAAATTTCCCAGGCATGTGATGATTCACTGGGAGTATGAATAGTATATAACTCCAGAAAATATTTCATATGTGGCGTCTTATAACAGACATGACCGTGACTAGGGGCCAGTCTCATTCTAGTGGCAGAAACAGGAATGTACTTATGTCCTTATGATTAGACGTCAAATAAGAACGGCCATACAAAGTAACATTGACAAACCCTGTGATATTAGTAATGGAATAACGTGGCTTTTCATACTGATTATGTAATTACGTTTCTTATACAAATAAAACTTTTTTAGCGCCTTTAAAAAAGCGTTATTCGTTTGGTTCAAGGCTAGGTGCATGGCTTCCTAATGAGCCACATT
Source organism: Schistocerca gregaria (assembly GCF_023897955.1). Lineage (NCBI taxonomy): Eukaryota > Metazoa > Arthropoda > Insecta > Orthoptera > Acrididae > Schistocerca > Schistocerca gregaria. Next base: position 470,654,085 of record NC_064931.1, read on the forward strand.
TCTAAAGTGTAACTATTTACTGTAGGTGAATGTGACGAGTGCTTGAGGAGAGCAATGTCGTGTTCATGATGATAATGGGCAATGTCGTGTTCATGATGATAATGGGGGAAGGGATAGAAGAAAACCGGTTGTCGGCGTGCAGCCTTCTCCTCTCGAATAGCAGCAAGGAGGCAACCGATTTAACGTTTTCACCCAACAAACAGACTATTGTCAACAGTGTAACACGTTTTCATTGTGTATGGCACACCAGAAAGTTTATGAATAGAACCCACAAGAATGAATAATTGTGTGATTTAGGAATTTTACGCAAACCTTTCTCAGCAGACCTTGTCGATGAAATATCAGCGCTGAACATCTATTTCATTACCAGGATTCGAAGTGGTTACACCCAAATCGATTGTCATAGCGAATGCATGTGTTAACAACAACGGCTCTGAGACTGGCTACTTATTTATTACATACAATTTCCATTACCTTCCTGGCACTGTAAAACGCGCACTTCCATGTGTGTCGAAAACTCTTCAATAATTTTAATGATGTAATTTTTCTGTTGCATCTTTCTTCTTAGAAAATAAAATTTAAACCAAAAGGAGACAAAACTAACCGCCACGACACATTGTATAACCTGACAGACTCAGACTCGAACAAGGAGCGTTTAGTGTTGATTCTTTGCCCAGTAAAATTGTGAATGGTGCCTTCCTCGATAATTATATGCCTCATATGCCAGTTAATTTCTTAATTTTCAGCGCCTAACTTACGGCAGAGACGAACGAAATAGCACTATTAGGAAACACCATAATATAAATACACTGCTTGGTAATTACTGCTGAACAACAAAATTTCTGCATCCGCTCCTGCGTTGCAGCGATATCTTTGCACAAAGTTACTGACAAGCCGTCTGTCCTTAAGCTCTGTTAAAGCATGTTTCAACGAGCCATCCCGAAGCACTATCGGAGCACGTTTATGAGCACGTTTAAAGAGGAATCGCTGCAGCCAGTGTTAGGCAGCAAACACTGTGACGCAAAAACTGTAATTTTCTATAGGCAAGACAACACAAACTGAACTGCGTTTGACTGCAGGTGCACCTCGACTGATTCGCTGAATCACGGGATGTTAACTCCTCAGATATGTCTGGGACTATTTCTTACGGTCAACATCCGTGCAGTCTCCTACCTCTATGGGATCTAATCACAAATGAGTGGCTCCAATTGGATATGGCACTCCTCAAGCAACTTGTGGACTATCGTCCTCTCCGACTGAGGCCATTAAAGTACAGAACTGGTGTTACACAGTATGTGCGTGATATCTCTTGGGGATGAATAATTTATTGTCCGGTGCGCTTATATATGCGCGAAAGTGAGGAGTCATCATACACTCCAGCAGTATCCATTGCCTCAACATGAGGCAAAGTCAGAAATAAGCGGAATCTAAAGCTTGCATTTTCTGTGAGTGATACGTTTGTAGCTGCTGTTCCTGTACTCTTCACGACATACACTATGTGATAAAAAGTATCCGGACACCAGGCTGAAAATAACTTACAAGTTCGTGGCGCCCTCCATCAGTAATGCTGGAATCAATATGGTGTTTGCTAAATCTTAGCCTTCATGACTGCTTCCACTCTCGCAGGCATACCTTCAGTCACGTGCTCGAAGGTTTCTTGGGGAATGGGAGCCCATTCTTCACGGAGTGCTGCACTGAGAGATTCGATGTCGTTCGGTGAGCCCTGGCAAGAAGTCGGCGTTCCAAAACATCCCAAAGGTGTACTGTAGGATTCAGGTCGGGACTCTGTGCAGACCAGTCTATTAGAGGGATGTTGTCGTGTAACCACTCCGCCACAGCCCGTGTATTATGAACAGGTCCTCGATAATGTTGAAAGATGCAATCACCATCCTATATTGCTCTTCAATAGCGGGAAGCAACAAGGTGCTTAAAACATAAATGTAGACCTGTGGTATGATAATGCCATGCAAAACATCAAGGGGTGCACGCCCCCTCCATGAAAAACACCACCACACCATAATGCCACCGCTTCCGAATTTTACTGTTGGCACTGCACACACTGTCAGATGAAGTTCGCCGGGCATTCGCCATACCCACACCATGCCATCGGACCGCCATATTGTGTACCGTGATTCGTCACTCCACACAACGTTTTCCTACTGTTAAATAGTCCAATGTTTACGCTCCTTACACCAAGCGAGGCGTCGTTTGGCATTTATGGGCGTGATGTGTGGCTTATGAGCAGCCGCTCAACCATGAAATTCCAAATTTTCTGACCTCCCACCTAACTGTCATAGTACTTGCAGTGGATCCTGATGCAGTTTGGAATTCCTGTGTGATGGTCTGGATAGATGTCTGCCTATTGCACATTACGACTCTCTTCAAATGTATGCGGTCTCTGTCAGTCAACAGACGAGGTCGGCCTGTACGCTTTTGTGCTGTGCGTGTCCCTTCCCGTTTCCACTTCACTATCACAATGGAAAATGTGGACCTTGGGATGTTTAGGAGTGTGGAAATTTCGCGTACAGGCGTATGACACAAGTGACACCAAATCACCTGATCACGTTCGAAGTCCGTGAGTTCCGCGGAGCACCCCATTCTGCTCTCTCACGATGTCTAATGACTACAGAGGTCGTTGATATGGAGTAGCTGGCAATAAGTGGCAGCACAATGCAGATAATATAAAATACGTTTTTGCGGGGTGTCCGGATACTTTTGATCACATAGTGTACATTATACGCGCAACTGATCGAGTGCTGATAGAATGCTCCTTATCCACACTACAAAGCACTGGTTCTTCCACGTCGAGTGACTGTACAGATAGCTGTCGCCATCGGATGTCGGTGCTACTGCCTGCACTGCTTTCTTTGCCAGACGGAACATTTTTCGGAACCGTGATGATGTCCCAAACAAACTATCAGCTTCCCTACAGTTTCCATTTGCTCGTCCGCACACGACTAATAATTTCGTATCTACATACAACGCCATTTTAATAGGGCTGATCGACTGTGCACCTCATCTTGGAAGCACAGACAGCAGTCTAACGGATCTTTACATCAAGACTGACATGCGAGTGCCTCTGTCAGGCAATCTGCGGTTTGCTTGTGGAGTTTCATGTCTCTGCCTTATGATGTACGCTTGCATGTTGGTCAGGTTTGGCTTCCCTTCAATGTTAACAGCTACATGTACAAAAAATAAATTTGTTACATTTTACAAACAACCAATTGCGGTTACTCGTATCCCAGTGTCAGAATTATCCGATAACTTTCTTGGTTTCGTAGTCTCCGACTTACTCGTTTCCGGCCCAGAGTTCCTCACCTCAAATTAGTATGTTTGTCCTTCTCTTCATACCTGAAAGTCTGTTTCATCGCCACGGAAACATTATGTATATAAAAATGTTCTAGGTGGTATCTGGTGTGATAATAACAGCTGAAACTCTATTAGATTAAAATGTAGAGCAAATTTATCATAGAATAGGAGACGAGGTACTGGCAGAAGTAAAGCTGTGAGGACGGGGCGTGAGTCGTGCTTGGGTAGCTCAGTTTATAGAGCACTTGTCCGCGAAAGGCAAAGGTCCCGAGTTCGAGTCTCGGTCCGGCACACAGTTTTAATCTGCCAGGAAGTTTCTTATCACAGAATGCTTGAAATTTGTTACAAGACTCATGTGAGAGCAAAATTCAGTAGAATGTATGTGTCTTAAAGTGTAAGCTGAGTGCTAAAACTGAAACTGAAATCGAGACAGATGAAGAGTGACTGCTCCTGTCACCACAGTGGCTGGATTAAATAGTCTGATAAAAAGTATCCAGACACCTGTTACCGGACATTAACATGGGCTGTGCTCACCATTGGCCTTTTTTAATTCCATACGCACAATCATTGTGCTAGCTGAGCGTTGGAATTCACGAGTGATTCCTTCCGTTTATTTCATGTGATTTTTACAACCACCATCCACAGGTCTCGACGGTTCCTTTTCGTTAGTACATGAAACTTGCCTGGTCTTAGTTTACCTGTTGTTGTCCCCTCGTGTTTATACTAGACACTACGCCACCAGCAGTCGACTTGGGCAGCCTTAGATCGACTGAAATGTCAGTGATGTATTTGTTGTTCAGGCGACATTCAATGTCGAATTCACTCAGCTCGCCTGGGCTATCCACTCTGCTGTTCCTGACTTTCAATTGACAACATAGTAATCTCCGCTTCCTTTTATGCTGGCAGGGTTTTCTCTCTTGACAACTAATAGTCTCTTCCGCGTTACATAGGGATGTCCAGATATTTCTGATGAAATAGCCCAGATCGGCTTGACTGGAATGTTGTCAAAGAACACCTTGACCGTGGGCGTGACAGTGGATTGCAGGATGGGCAAGACACGAGATATCAGCGCATGACCGTGGGTGCTAGACACGTGAGACTTTCCATCTCTAAGGTCTTCCTGGCACCGGGATTTACACCATTTCAAGGTTGTTCTAATCACAGGGCATAATAATTAACATAGGATTAGGAACACCACCATTGGATTCTTGATTCATGGAGTGAGGTAAACATTGGTATAAGCACGTACGCTGAAAACAGGTGTGCCTACCACCTGCAGCAAGGGCACTGTTAAGGCAGATAGATGTTTAAATGAGACGAAATACGACCCTTAAGTTGTGTGCCATCGTCTCTATCCCGCGTACTATACCTAAAGTCTGATGATGTTTATTTCACAAACTTCACAGCTGGTCTGTACCTTCAGCATAACAATACACCAGCCTATTTTTCCTGAGTTGTGTCAACATGGTACGGTGAACGTTCCACAGAAACGTAGATACTTGCGTAGACTATGAAGTCAGCTGGTCCCAATCATGTTTAGTATATCTGGGACCACCTCGACAATTCTCTGAATTGTGGTAGGGATTTGAGTGCTCATGGAACACGCTAAGACCTTTGACTGTGTTCGTCAAATAAGTTATGGAAAGTACACAAAACATGGAATAACAGATTATCTCATTTACTTCACACTGAATTTATACGTTGATGCAGAAGCCACGGCGAGAACCCGACATTGAGCAACTAAGTGGATCAAAATTTACGAAAGGGTACAGCGAGGCTGAATATTATCAAGTCATTTTTTCAGCTTGTATGCAGACACATTACGAGGAGAAGAAGAAACCGGAAATGAAATGGATGGGGCAGATATAAATAACCTTAGATATGCAGATGATACCATCCTGATGGCAGAAACTGATGAAGAGCTACAGAGCTTCTTACTGAAGATGAAAAAGGGGAAGACGAAAGTGCTCTTAATGTTGAATGCCGAGAAACAGGAAATTATGGAACCATACTGATCAGCCAGAACATTATTATCAGCTACCTAATAGCCGGTATGTCACACTCTGGCACGGACAACAGCGACGATACGTCGTGACCTGGAAGTAATGAGGCCTTGGTAGGTCGCTGGAGGGAGCTGGCATCACATCCGCCTAAGTCACCTAATTCCCGTAAATTCAGGGGATCGGGGCGATGAGCTCTGACGCCACGTTCAATCACATCTCAGGTGTGTTCGATATTCAGATCAGGCGAACTGGGGGGGGGGGGGGGGCAAAGCAACTGGAACTCGCCACTGTGTTCCTCGAACCACTCCGTCACACTCCTAGCCTTGTAACATGGAACATGCCGCATTATCTTGTTGAAAAATGCCACTGCCTTCGGGAAACATGATCGTCGTGAAGGGGTCTGCAATCAGTGTACTATATTTCTTGGCCGCCATGGTGCGTTACCCGAACTCCACTGGACCCATGGATGCCCACGTGAATGTTCCCTAGAGTATAATGGAGCCGCTGCCAGCTTGTTTCCTTCTCGCAGTATAGGTGTCAAGGAGCTCTTCCCCTGGAAGACGACGAATTCCCATCGGACGTCGTTTCACCTAGGTTTCACCACGTGTTGAAGACACTCACCATAGCACTCCTCGACCATTCGACAAGTCTTGCAGTTTGTGAAACGTTCGTGCCGAGCCTCCGGGTCATCAGAATCTGCCGTCTATCAAGCTCAGATAGATCGCGTGTCTTTCTCATTCTACTCAGGGACAGTACGCTCACCTATAACACATGAAACCATGTGTGTGTCTGACTAGCAGTCATTTCTCGCCAGGTGACGCTGCTATCGCCTGGACGGGTTTATACCGATAGTATATAGGCAGTCATAATTTTGTGTCTGATCGGCTTAGAAGTATCAGTTCGTAGCACACAGGAGACGGAATAGTGGTGGCAGTTCCTAATTTCAGCTATCTGTACTCCCGGATTTCTCCTAATGGTCACTGCGGCCACGAAATCACGAGACGTTTATTACTGGGTAGAGAGGCCAGATTCAATATTGTCAAAGTTCTAGGGTGTAGAGATATAACTTTAACAACAAACATGTATATAATAAATCATATGGTCTTTCCAGTTGTGATGTACTGTTGTGAGACCTGGACCACAGGAACGGCTGAGGGTCGTAGAATAGGCTCTTTTGCATTCTGGTGCAGGAGGAAACTCCTTAGATTTCCATGGACTGCAGAGAGAAAGAATAGCTCGACATTACAATAAGTAAAAACGTTATTCGCGTTGGAAGGCCTGTTACTGCAACAGAAACTGAACTGTGGGCACATCATGAGAAGAGATGATTCGTTGAAGAAGACCTCAATGCTAGGGAATATCTAAGAGTTAAGGAGAAGAGGGTGGAAAAGGATTAAATGGCCCGATGGCATTACAGAAGTAATGGATTCCAACTTGGAAAGTCTTCAGGAGATAGTGCAGGGCAGAAGAAATTGACGTGCTTTAGTTCAGAGAGTCACGGAGAGTGGAATCGACTTAGTGACTAGAACGAGAGAGGGAGGGAGGAAGAGAGAGAGAGAGAGAGAGAGAGAGAGAGAGAGAGAGAGAGAGAGAGATGTTCCCATCGTATATATTCACAATTATCAAATGCACAGACGTACTGAGTTCGCCCATTCTGTGTACAGCTTTCAGACGGCTAGTGTAATGATCAAGTGAAATGACTAATGGAGTTTTCGTCGGGACGACAGGGGTTCTGTTGCAGTTTTATGACAACTATCTGTATTTCTGATACTTGTCATATACCGAGGGTAGTTATTTTATAAATTACACAGTTTAGAAAAAGAATGCAGACAAAAATTTTGACAATGCTGGAATGATATTTTAGCTTGCGTACAAAGTACCTTACTACAACGTCCAAGTTGCTGCATTGAGAAACAAATAACAGTACCTTAACAGTAGAATAGCATTGGGCGTAACAGCACGTTTTTTGCCCTTGGACTATTGTCTCTACTGTTGAGACACTGAGACGCCGCGATTGGTGAGGAAGGGAGTGCCGATGAGAGATGTGGAGGGAGGAGAAGAGTGTTTGTGCACTCAGCTGTTTGTGATATTACAAGGTAATGGCCATTGTGCGTGCAGCATATGGCATTATCTCTACAATTTGAAACAGGCGCAGACCGAGAAGCTCATGCTTGTACGCCGCAGTTTTAGTTGATTTGTACCCAGCGGGTAATAATTTGCACAGCGTAAGTAACTCCCTTACACAAATAGTTTTCTACCGAACTGAAGCTTATGTATATATTCTAATCAAAGAATGTTGATGGTAGTCAGTACTCTGATTAAGAGTGGGTTGTTGGAACTGTAGGAAAATGGCAACAGGAGAAGAAAGAGAAAAATATTTGTAGTTGGAATATTACATGATACTCAGAAACCTGCACATCTATTCATGTTACAGTTCGCTAATACACTTACATCGCCTCTGTTACGTATGAGGCCCGTTACAGGATTCCTACACGTAACAAACCATTATCAGTTCGATTTACTGATTATGGGCGACAGGGGACAAAAGTCGTTCATAACAAAATCATTAGCGACGTGAACAACCTTACAATACGCAGTGATACAACTTGAAATATGTGCATGTAGTGAAACATATGGAGGGAAAAAGCTTATTATTCAGAAATAATTAAGAGTATTAGTGCAGTAAATAAAAATTAAATTGATGTGCTTAAAAAAACTGTAAAATCAGTTAATGTCTTGGGTAATCTAAGAAAGCATATGTGTGTGATAATGACTACTGGAGTGGCCTATAAAAGAAACAAACACATGTATCTGAATCATTACAGACGTTGAAAGAACATCTCAGAATCGCGTAACAAAATGAATATTCCACGTGCATAACAAATGTTTTCATATGTCTGCGGACACTTTCTACCTGTTAACATCTAACACCTGAATCATTAAATCCTTTCCCTGTCACATGTTTACACTCTTCAGACGAGTGGAACCATTCGCCATACTTCAGAATGCATACCTGTAGCTTAAGAATGATGTTGACATTTTGTAGGCAAGTTGTAGCGGAGGAGAAATTTATATGAACAAGATTACCGACATTTAAGGTATTAAACTCGAAAGGGCGAGAGCTCTCAGGTTTGTTTTTCAGTTCCTTAACAGACGCAATGCAAAAACATATGGAATGAATCTTTGTATTCTCTGATATGCTTTGAACTGCGTGTCTCAACTAAAACAACATTCTCCGTGTATCTTCGGCAAGTTTGCGTTATGTTGTAGCTTTATGGCATGAAGTAAAGTTATTAGAATTCAGCGATTATTATTGCCGTTGAAACGCATGTTATGACTAAGATGAGAAAAAATTTGACTATCCAGAACCTTGCCATAAAATTCATGTGTAATTTACTTAATGTACTTTAAAACTGGTCCATAATTTTCACTGAGAATCACTTAATAAGTTGATTTTATTCAGTTGTTCACTGACCAGTTCACAACATTTTGCTCAATTTCATCGCGCAAAAACGTGTCTGACATAACATTATCCACAGTTCGATTCAGATATCTCTGAATAGCTGAATAGTTCATAGCAAACGTTACAATATATGCTTTTACCCATGCTGTAGCACTGGCTTTTTTAAACGATGTGTTGTTTTTGCTTTGTCAGAATTTAATTTCTTAACAACAAATAAATAACGATTCCTTTAGCAAGCTTTACTGCGATTGCCAATTTGACTGTGTTTTATTGTCGTAGTGCTTTTCTTGTATGATGATCAAAATATTCCCTGTGATCTTATGTTATTAGAGATTTAGTTTCTCAAGCTAGTTTCTGTCAGTAGTTCAGTTGTTTATGAATGTATTATTTGTGTTCTTTCTGATTAAAATGGTTCAAATGGCTCTGAGCACTATGGGACTTAATTTCTGAGGTCATCAGTACCCTAGAACTTAGAACTACTTAAACCTAACTAACCTAAGGACATCACACACATCCATACCCGAAGCCGGATTCGAACCTGCGTCCGTAGCGGTCGCGCGGTTCCAGACTGTAGCGCCTAGAACCGCTCATCCACTCTGGTCGGCCCTTTCTGATTACTTCTATTACTTCTACAGCAAGAAGACGTACGTATTGAAGTATGTCGAAGCTTTATTATAAAATGTTGCCATTTACTGTGATTACATTTTCTATTGTTTTGTGTGTGATGCCAGCGGTGATGTATTTTAAGCTCTTTATGGGTAGGGCTCCATGTTTGTTTGAGAGATGTCTAGCTTGTTAGTCTGTCATACACTTTGTGCAACTTTCTGGTCTCGTTCAGTGTTTTTGTATTCAAAAGTTTATTTATTTATTCTTCTCGCTTATCTCATTCTTTGTATGACGTTTTCAGTGTGCGACAATTTCTGTTTAACTATTGAAAATAGCGAAAACTCTTGTAAGGTCGGCAAATCCTAAGAGAATCTTACAATGCAGAATACTGATGAGCCAAAACATTAAGACGACTGCCCACCGCGAGACGGAATGCTGCCTGGTGTCATTGTGGTCACGTGATGCGGTAAGGAAAGCATACAAGCGGAGAAGAGACGAATGAGAAATTATTCCAGCGAAGATATGGGCTCCAAATGGGGGAATCTACTGCCATAAGCGACAGTGGCAAAGGTCAGATTGTCATGGGCCGGCGCCTGGGAGCGAGCATCTCGGAAACGGCGAAGGTGGTCGGCTTTTTGTGTGCTATTATCGTGAGCATGTAGGCAAGCAAGAATGGTGGAGCCACAAGGTGTTGGACGTCGACGCGTTATCACAGAACATGAAGGTAGGAGGCTTGCCTGCTCTGTAAAGTAGAATAGGAGGCGATCTGTGGCAGATGTCACAACAGTTAGTTCAGATACTGTTAGTGCAGATACAAGTGTTCTGGAGCAGCGCAAATTGTTATACATGGGGCTCCGCTGCAAACGACATCTGTGTGTTCCAATGTTGATCCAACGACATCACCAATTACGACTGCAATGAGCCCGGGATAATCGAGATTGGACCTTGGATCAATGGAACGGTGCACCCTGGTGGACAAAAAACGTTTCTTGTTACAACAGGTCGATGGTTGTGTCAGAATACGCCGTCTTCCAAGCGAACGTATACTTCAGTCATGTATCCCACCATGGTCGTAGGCTACAGCGGCCATTTAACTAGACTTCCACTGGTCTTCTCGTACTAATCAAATGCACCACCAGTACTGTGGACTACGTTAACATTATTGCGGACCGACCAAGTTCATATCTTCATGTTTGATGTCTTCTCTGAAAGCGATGGCATCTTCCAGCAGTGTAACTATCCATATCACAAGGCTAGAGTAATGCTACAGTGGTTTGAGGAGTACGGCACTGGACTCATCCTGATATCTCGGGCACCTAATTCGCCTGATATGAACCAGATGGAATACATGTGCGACGCTATCGACCGCCAGCTCCACGCCCTCAGTCCACTTGCTCGTAATTTACGGGAACTGCAATATCTGTGTGGAGACATGTGTTGCCACATGCCTCCAGAATCCTACGAAGGGCTTTTCGAATCCATGACACGTATAATAGTTGCTGTATTGAATTCCAGTGATGGACCATCATGCTATTAAATGGGTGGTCATAATATTTTGGCTCAATAGTGTATGTCGCAACTGGAGTAATTTTATGACAGAGTGAGCTGTAGTAATTTTATGATTTCGTAAGTTTCTGTGCCTGAGGTAGTTGTGTTTTATGTTTTCTATCGTCTCAACTAATAGTATGTTTGTATACATAGTTGTTATATTGAAGGAGATGGACCTGCCAGCTTGGGGGATTGGGGGATTTGTATGTCTTTTTATTTTATGGGCTAGCGTTAGTAAATATTTTTATAATGTATTTTGGGTTGTATGTGTATAGCTCGTACAATAATACGTTCAGCTTTTTGCTTGGGTTATATGTTACACTGTCTATAAAATTTGTTATTGGACGGATTGGAATATGGTCTACGTGCATCTTTGGTGAACGTGAATTCATTACAGTGGATGATTTTTTGTCTTGTTCAATGAAAACTGCATTTTTTATTGCGTTCCTGACTTGGGCATTATATGAAGATGACACATTTCTCTTAAGAAATGGGGATAACAAGGATATGCAAACCATTCACCAGCAACTAAGCACTCTGCATCCAAAAATAAAATTTACAATACAAACAGGAAACAACAAATCCATCGGTTTCTTAGACATAAAAATAAGCAGTGATAATAACCTAAAGAAATCTGAAATTTGCAGAAAATCTACAGCTACGTACCTCATCAGTAAACATTCATGCCATCCCAGGTCGCACAAATATACATAAAGAAATAACATTGGAACGAGATGACAAAAACTAAGCCATACAGATACGGTATATGTACCAACAAAATATGAAGGCAACATACCACACTAATTAAGGAAATTGTTAAAGAAATTGAAAATACAACTAGCACTACCAGTAACTTATAAATGAAGCTGAGATCAGGAAAAACTGACGTCCCTATCTCTTCTAACCCAGTAGAAAATTTCCTGTGACGAGTGTAATAGTTTTTATATTGGACAAACAGGATGAAATTTTAGTACAAAATTTAAAGAACAAACGAGAGATTGAGAAGCAACCGAGACGGTTTTACCTACATTTAAGAAATAAAAACCATAGAGTGAACACAATCGAAAACGCTTTGAAAATTCTACATAGGATGCCATAAGGTCAAACCGCGAACATTTTGGAAGAACTAGAAATTTATAAACACACAATGGATATTCGAATGACATCCTAAACGAATAAATCGACCTCAAACATAAAAATTATCTGAAAAACTTTATTAAGATAATAGAAAGAGAAAAAGAATGAACACAACACGATAAACGAACAATAATAGGCAGCATTAAGATCGTACATCCAGGTAATGCAAAATATCCCTGGTAAGAAATATCTCTGACTACCAACGATATAATTTCCTTGTAAACGTAACGCAACAATGGGATGATTTGCCATTTGACAACTGCCAGGGCCTAAAATATAACGTTGAACCATTATTTCACAAAATATCTATAAAACACGTAATAGCTACAGCAAAGGTAGCAGATGACATCGCAAAAATATCCAAACGTGAAGAAAAAGACGTAACTGCAAAAATAGCAAAGATCATTGAAATAGAAATACAAAACAGAAAATAGCACTGAACGTCACACACCAAACAGTATAAATACCAAACTGATAACGCAAAATGCTATGGCAATGAAATGGGACAAAGTTAATAGTATAGTCATTATATTCCAAAATGACTATATCGATTAAGTACAATTTTTTCCCAGAATAACAACACCACAACATAACCCAAGTAACAAACATAATACATTAAATGTAATCGCAGTTGTGAATATGGACAACCATCAGCTGTACAATGGAATGACTACAATGAAAATCTGTGCCGGGCCGAGACTCGAACCTGGATTTCACACTAATCGCGATAAGTAGGAACTCCGGGTTCGAGTTCCTGTCCAGCACAGATTTTCGTTGTCGTCATTCCATTCTACGGCTGATGATTGTCCATATTCGCATTAGCAATTAGTCTGGTTGATTGATTTGGGGGAGGCACCAAACAGCGAGGTCATCGGTCCCACCGCATCAGGTAAGGATGGGAAGGAAGTCATCCGTGCCCTTTCAAAGGAACCCTCATGGCATTTGCCTGAAGCGATTTAGGGAAATCACGGAACGTCGCCTTCCCGAATGCGAGTACAGTGTGCGCCACCTCGCTCGATTACATTTAATGTGTTTCACACGGCTGTAGTTGCCGCAGTGCATCGTAATTCAGAATAACACAGGCATTGGAATATCGTATTTATTAGCCGACACCGGGTAAGCGACATTCAAGAAAAATATCTCACCTGTACAGGGGTACACGAAATGGATGTACGAGTACAGGTTGTAGAAATATGGGAGTTTGGGTCTGGCCTTGAGTCGTACACAGATACTCAAATCGTAAGGCGACCGCTCGTGATAAGTGGGAAATCCGCCTTCGAGTCCAGGTACACAACGGATTTTCATTGTCGTCGTTCCATTCTACAGCTGATAGTTGTTCCATCTTCGCAATTGCGTTTACATTTAATGTGTTTCATAACGGCTATAGTCGCCGCAGTTCCTGTACCTTTGGACATGCATGTCCAAAGGAACTTTACATAGTAATTCAGAATAAACAGGCAGTGCAATATCATCGTAACAAATACAATTCTCAAACTGAGAAAGCGATTAACAATTATTACGCAGTTTTCACTGAACAAGACAAAAAATCATGCTCTATAATGAGTCCACGTAAACCAGCTCTGCAAGCGCAACCAAAGACACACAAAGCCCATATCCCGACCGATCCAACAATAAACTGTATAGACAGTGCGACATATAACTTAAGTAAAAAGCTGAACACATCATTGAACAAACTATACACATAAAATAGAAAATACACTATAAAAACATACAAAATACCCAAGCTGGAAAGTTCATCTCTTTCGCTTTAACTTGTATACAGACAATAGTTGTCACAATTGAAATTATAGACACAACGTCCTTAGATATAGAGTAAATTTCCCTAAATTTTTTCTGGGTGTGTGACCGCGTAACGATGCGATAAAACTGTCAACATTTCGTCTACTATTGCAGACAGACAGCCCGCCGGTGTGGCTGTGCGGTTCTAGGCGCTTCAGTCTGGAACCGCTTGACCGCTGCGGTCGCAGGTTCGAATACTGTCTCGGGCATGGATGTGTGTGATGTCCTTAGGTTAGTTAAGTTTAAGTAGTTCTAAGTTCTAGGGGACTGATGACCACCGATGTTAAGTCTCATAGTGCTCAGAGCCATTTGAACCATTCTATTATTGCAGACAGCCCTATTCCTCCAATTGAAAATGGGCAAGCGTCCTGTCATACTATGTTTAATTGTTTTTAATTAATTAATTTATTTATTTATTGTTCCGTAGGACCAAAGTAAGGAGAAGTCTCCATGATCATGAAACGAGTCAATACATGGAATTATAACACGATAGCAGAAACAGATAAAATGAAATATATAAAAAAAAAAAAACATATTCAGGCGATAAGTCTTAAGTTTAAATAAAGAAAATCAACAATGTAACACTCGAATTTGCTTAATTTTTTAGCTCTTCCAGGAGCTCCTCGACATAATACACTCCTGGAAATTGAAATAAGAACACCGTGAATTCATTGTCCCAGGAAGGGGAAACTTTATTGACACATTCCTGGGGTCAGATACATCACATGATCACACTGACAGAACCACAGGCACATAGACACAGGCAACAGAGCATGCACAATGTCGGCACTAGTACAGTGTATATCCACCTTTCGCAGCAATGCAGGCTGCTATTCTCCCATGGAGACGATCGTAGAGATGCTGGATGTAGTCCTGTGGAACGGCTTGCCATGCCATTTCCACCTGGCGCCTCAGTTGGACCAGCGTTCGTGCTGGACGTGCAGACCGCGTGAGACGACGCTTCATCCAGTCCCAAACATGCTCAATGGGGGACAGATCCGGAGATCTTGCTGGCCAGGGTAGTTGACTTACACCTTCTAGAGCACGTTGGGTGGCACGGGATACATGCGGACGTGCATTGTCCTGTTGGAACAGCAAGTTCCCTTGCCGGTCTAGGAATGGTAGAACGATGGGTTCGATGACGGTTTGGATGTACCGTGCACTATTCAGTGTCCTCTCGTCGATCACCAGAGGTGTACGGCCAGTGTAGGAGATCGCACCCCACACCATGATGCCGGGTGTTGGCCCTGTGTGCCTCGGTCGTATGCAGTCCTGATTGTGGCGCTCACCTGCACGGCGCCAAACACGCATACGACCATAATTGGCACCAAGGCAGAAGCAACTCTCATCGCTCAAGACGACACGTCTCCATTCGTCCCTCCATTCACGCCTGTCGCGACACCACTGGAGGCGGGCTGCACGATGTTGGGGCGTGAGCGGAAGACGGCCTAACGGTGTGCGGGACCGTAGCCCAGCTTCATGGAGACGGTTGCGAATGGTCCTCGCCGATACCCCAGGAGCAACAGTGTCCCTAATTTGCTGGGAAGTGGCGGTGCGGTCCCCTACGGCACTGCGTAGGATCCTACGGTCTTGGCGTGCATCCGTGCGTCGCTGCGGTCCGGTCCCAGGTCGACGGGCACGTGCACCTTCCGCCGACCACTGGCGACAACATCGATGTACTGTGGAGACCTCACGCCCCACGTGTTGAGCAATTCGGCGGTACGTCCACCCGGCCTCCCGCATGCCCACTATACGCCCTCGCTCAAAGTCCGTCAACTGCACATACGGTTCACGTCCACGCTGTCACGGCATGCTACCAGTGTTAAAGACTGCGATGGAGCTCCGTATGACACGGCAAACTGGCTGACACTTACGGCGGCGGTGCACAAATGCTGCGCAGCTAGCGCCATTCGACGGCCAACACCGCGGTTGCTGGTGTGTCCGCTGTGCCGTGCGTATGATCATTGCTTGTACAGCCCTCTCGCAGTGTCCGGAGCAAGTATGGTGGGTCTGACACACCGGTGTCAATGTGTTCTTTTTTCCATTTCCAGGAGTGTAGAAGGAGTGAGCAATGAGGAAACTCTTCAGTTTAGACTTAAAAGAGTTTGGGCTACTGCTAAGATTTTTGAGTTCTTGTGGTAGCTTATTGAAAATGGATGCAGCAGGATACTGAACTTCTTTCTGCACAAGAGTTAAGGAAGGAAGTGCATTCCACATGCAGATTTGATTTCTTCCTAGTATTAACTGAGTGAAAGCTGCTAACTCTTGGGAATAGGCTAATATTGCTAACAACAAACGACATTAAAGAAAATACATACTGTGAGGGCAATGTCAGAATTCCCAGACTATTGAATAGGGGTCGACAAGAGGTTCTCGAACTTACACCACATATAGCTCGAACAGCCCGTTTTTGAGCCAAAAATCCCCTTTTTGAATCAGAAGAATTACCCCAAAAAATAATACCATACGACATAAGTGTATGAAAATATGCGAAGTAGACTACTTTTCGTGTTGAACTGTCACTTATTTCAGATACTGTTCTAATGGTAAATAAAGCAGCGTTTAGTTTCTGAACAAGATCCTGGACGTGGGCTTTCCACAACAGCTTACTATCTACGCGAACGCCTAGGAACTTCAACTGTTCCGTCTCGCTTATAATATGCCCATTCTGTCTGAACAAAATATCTGTTCTTGTTGAATTGTGAGTTAGAAACTGTAAAAACTGAGTCTTACTGTGATTCAGCATGAAATTATTTCCCACAAGCCAGGAACTTATTTCATGAAGTACATTATTTGATACTGCTTCAATATTACACACAAAATCCTTCACTACCAAGCTGGTGTCATCAGCAAACAGAAATATTTTTGAATAACCTGTAATACTAGAAGGCATATCATTTATATAAATAAGAAACAGCAGTGGCCCCTGCACCGACCCTTGGGGAACGCCCCACTTAACAGTGCCCCATTGGGACTGAACATCACTACCACTCTCAATATTGCGGAGAATTACCTTCTGCTTTCTGTTCTTAAAGCAAGAGGCGAGCCAATTGTCAGCTACTCCCCTTACTCCATAATGGTCCAACTTCTGCAGTAATATTTTGTGGTCAACACAGTCAGAAGCCTTCTTTAAATCAAAGAAAACACCTAGCGTTCGCCACCTTTTATTTAATCCGTCCAAAACTTGACAGAGAAAAGATAATATAGCATTTTTTGTTGTTAAACCATTTCTATAACCAAACTGTACATTTGACAGCAAAGTATGTGAATTTAAATGCTCCAGTAACCTTGTATATACAACCTTCTCGATAACTTTAGCAAACACCGATGGCATAGAAATAGGTCTAAAATTGTCAACATTATCCCTGTCTCCATTTTTATAAAGTGGCTTCACTACCGAATACTTTAATCGGTCAGAAACCGACCACTCCTAAAGGAAAAGTTACAGATATGGCTAAGTACTGGGCTAACATACATAGAACAATACTTCAGTATTCTGCTAGATACACCGTCATATCCATGAGAGCTCTTGGGCTTTAGTGATTTAATTATTAACTCAATCTCCCTCTTGTTAGTAACATGGATGAGCATTTCAGGTAACTGTCTCGGAACACTTTCTTTTTAAGAGCGCTATGTGATTCCCTGTTGGGACTAGGTTTCTATTTAGTTCACCTGCTATATTCAGAATGTGATTATTAAATACTGTACATGTACGCGACTTATCAGTAACACGGACATTCCCACTACGCACTGATTCTATATCTTAGACCTGTCTCTGCAGACCAGCCGCTTCCTTTACGACTGACCATATGGTTTTAATTTTATCCTGAGACTTAGCTATTCTATCTGCATACCACATACTTTTTGCCATCCTAATAACATTTTAAGCACCTTACAATACTGTTTGTAATGGGCTGCTGCATTTAGATTTTGCCTGTTTGTAACTTTTTATATAATTGCCACTTTGTTCTACAAGATATTCTTATCCCTCTAGTCAGCCACCCAGGCTGCCTGTTTGTGCTAGTACCCTGTTTTGAACGTTCTAACGGAAAGCAACTTTCAAAGAGCACGAGAAAGGTCTTGAGAAAAGCATTATATTTATCATCTACTGCATCAGCGCTATAAACATCTTGCCACTCTTGTTCCTTGATAAGGTTTACAAAGGTCTCTACAGCAACTGGATCAGCTTTCCTAAACTGTTTATAACTATATTTAACATGTGTTGCAGCACAAAAATCTTTCAGAGTTAAAATTTGTGCATCAAGCCATTCACCTTTTTGCTAACAGAACGCCCTTCTAATAATGAGGAATGAACAAAAATCTTGTCTATGGTTGTTCTACTGTTCCCTTCCACTCTCGTTGGAAAGAATACGGTTTGCATAAGATTATATGAATTAAGGAAGTCTACCAGCATCCTTTTCCTTGCACAATCACTTATGCAATTAATGTTGAAGTCACCACATATAACTAACTTTTTGTATTTCCTATAAAGTGAACCAAGAGCCTTCTTTAGCTTTAGCAAAAATGTTGTGAAGTCGGAGTCTGGGGATCTATAAATAACAACAGTTAGATGTTTATCTCCATTAAATTTAACCACACCTGCATAACATTCAAACACCTTTTCAGTGCAGTACTTTGAAACATCAATTGACTCAAATGGGATGCCGTTTTTCACACACAAGGCTACTCCCGCACAACGCAAATACCTCCTAGAAAAGCTGCCAGCCAACCTGTATTCTGGTAAAGGAAGCCTCTGAATTATCTCCTTATTTAAGAAGTGTTCAGATATACAAATAATTTCAGAGTCTACATCTATAAGCAATTCACTAACTTTATCTCTAATACCTTGTATATTTTGATGAAATATACTAATTCCCTCATTACTCGGATACCTAAGTTTTGTCAAAAGTGGTTCCTTTGTTAGAGAGACTTCCCTTAAGCGGGAATACATATCAGCTGACTTCAATCTAAAAAAAAGGTGCAGCTCTAACACCCACTACTGCAGGAATTTTCCCATGAGTGATCCCACCACCCCCACCTATGCTGTCACCTATAAGCTTTGCCAACCTCCCCTTCCCATACCTGTTGAGGTGCAGGCCATGTCTAGTGAAACCCGTCCTGCTCATAGACTCCACTGACAGCACTGAAATGTGACTCAAGCTTTCTGTCATCAGCGCACCCTCAAGTCTCATGTTATTACGCCTGACGGCTGTATTAAGATGAGGCCGATCGTGACGCTGAAACAGTTCCTCGAAATGCAAATTCGTGTTGCCAGTCTGAGTGGCTATCTTTTCCAGGTCACCATCTATGTCATACTCCCCATCCCTATCAATACTATTATCAGCCCCACCCACAATCACTACCTGATATTCTTTAGTAAAGTCCCTACATAACCGCCGGCCGCGGTGGTCGTGCGGTTCTAGCGCTGCAGTCCGGAACCGCGGGACTGCTACGGTCGCAGGTTCGAATCCTGCCTCGGGCATGGATGTGTGTGATGTCCTTAGGTTAGTTAGGTTTAAGTAGTTCTAGGTTCTAGGGGACTGATTACCTAAGATGTTAAGTCCCATAGTGCTCAGAACCATTTGAACCTACATAACCTCCCTATGTTAACAGTCACCTGAGCCAATCCTGTATTAGGCTTCACAATGCTGGTGACCTGGTATTCACTCCCCAACACTTCCTGCAACTGCTTGCCTACACCTCTGCCATGAGAACTACCTAACAGCAGAACCTCCTTCTTCCTCTTCGACCTTGCAACTGTCCTAGCCACCGTAACAGCTGAGGTCTGCTGCATTCTTCCTACATCTACAGCTACTAGAGATTCCTCTCCACTAGACTCTGACAGTTGGTCATATCTATTGCAAACACCAATAGTAAAACTATCTGAAAATCTTCCTCTCCTAGCAGATCTCTTGCCAACAGCCAGCTCCCATTCCCAAACCCCTTTCTCCCTCTTCATCCTATCTAGCTCCTCCTGTGCGTTTTTCAGCTGCACCTGAAGGGCACAGAAATTACGCTCCTGCTCCTCTATCAACTTACTCTTGCTACATAACCTGCAGTTCCAGGAGACGATCTCACCAGAATGCCCACTGGCTTCCCCACTGCATTCCCCCCTGTGAAAATACTTCGAACAAGTCTCACACCGAAATCCACTACTCACGAACCGACAACAAAGCCCACTCTTATGACTCATGGTAAAATTTTACACTTATTGAAACAAGAAAACTATTTTTTCTAAGTTCCGTTACTACAATAAGAAGATGTTTAAAAACCTGACTGCAATAATCACAGACGTACTCTACAAGGGAAGTAACTACTATTATTAACAGTATTAATCAACAAAAAATGAGAATATAACAAAAGACTAATACAGAAAGAGAATCAAACGTCTAATGACACAGTAACGAAACTGAAAACAGTTCCCAAAAGGTTATTCTGAAGTTATTTCACCAGAAAACACCACGAACACCGGTTGAAGACTACTAAAGTTCCTAAAAAAACCACTATACACGCACAATTAATTAGCACTTAGCTTTCGATGCGCCGCTGCATTTGCAACTGGTCAGCGCGGAATGTAAACACAGGTAAGAGGTTAAGTTGCTCGATACGAAACACTCACAGATATCTGGTCACAACATAAGAAAGGCAGAGGTGAATGAAGAAACCTCTAATAAGTCACTTATATAGTAAATAATATCAGAAAAACCTTTAAAATATGTGTCTGAAACCTAAAAATATATAAAAACTTAGAGAGCGATGTCACACGCAGTCAATCGCTTATGACGTCACACTAAGTAATTCTTCTGTACTGTGACATGAGATGGAATTAACACCCAATTGGGTTATAGGGTCACGCGGGGGACATCAAATGCGTAAATGATGGGGGTATTTGATGTTAGTTTTATTGATAGTCATTGGCTTATCTGATTGACGCTATCATCATAACATACTGTTGCGAACGCATTAGAAGATGGCGCTTGGAACCTATCAGTGTTTCCTCTTGCTTCCAGTGTGGTGTTTACACGCCAAGCGGTAGAGCAGTTCCCTCAGAACTGTTTGACCACTTGCCCGTAGTAACTAACAACGAAGACAGTGAGAGCTGCTCTGCGATCTCAAAAGTGTCTCTGATGTTCCATTTGTGGGAAGTTCCACCTGGCTTACGCATGCGCTTGTTTAAATTGTTCGGATCCGTTGCACTTGTCTTCATAGTTCGCCACGGCCCATTTAGTGTGCTGACGCATCAACATACACTCCTGGAAATGGAAAAAAGAACACATTGACACCGGTGTGTCAGACCCACCATACTTGCTCCGGACACTGCGAGAGGGCTGTACAAGCAATGATCACACGCACGGCACAGCGGACACACCAGGTACCGCGGTGTTGGCCGTCGAATGGCGCTAGCTGCGCAGCATTTGTGCACCGCCGCCGTCAGTGTAAACCAGTTTGCCGTGGCATACGGAGCTTCATCGCAGTCTTTAACATTGGTAGCATGCCGCGACAGCGTGAACGTGAACCATATGTGCAGTTGACGGACTTTGAGCGACGGCGTATAGTGGGCATGCGGGAGGCCGGGTGGACCTACCGCCGAATTGCTCAACACGTGGGGCGTGAGGTCTCCACAGTACATCGATGTTGTCGCCAGTGGTCGGCGGAAGGTGCACGTGCCCGTCGACCTGGGACCGGACGGCAGCGACGCACAGATGCACGCCAAGACCGTAGGATCCTACGCAGTGCCGTAGGGGACCGCACCGCCACTTCCCAGCAAATTAGGGACACTGTTGCTCCTGGGGTATCGGCGAGGACCATTCGCAACCGTCTCCATGAAGCTGGGCTATGGTTCCGCACACCGTTAGGCCGTCTTCCGCTCACGCCCCAACATCGTGCAGCCCGCCTCCAGTGGTGTCGCGACAGGCGTGAATGGAGGGACGAATGGAGACGTGTCGTCTTCAGCGATGAGAGTCGCTTCTGCCTTGGTGCCAATGATGGTCGTATGCGTGTTTGGCGCCGTTCAGTTGAGCGCCACAATCAGGACTGCATACGACCGAGGCACACAGGGCCAACACCCGGCATCATGGTGTGGGGAGCGATCTCCTACACTGGCTGTACACCTCTGGTGATCGTCGAGGGGACACTGAATAGTGCACGGTACATCCAGACCGTCATCGAACCCATCGTTCTACCATTCCTAGACCGGCAAGGGAACTTGCTGTTCCAACAGGACAATGCACGTCCGCATGTATCCCGTACCACCCAACGTGCTCTAGAAGGTGTAAGTCAACTACCCTGGCCAGCAAGATCTCCGGATCTGTCCCCCATTGAGCATGTTTGGGACTGGATGAAGCGTCGTCTCACGCGGTCTGCACGTCCAGCACGAACGCTGGTCCAACTGAGGCGCCAGGTGGAAATGGCATGGCAAGCCGTTCCACAGGACTACATCCAGCATCTCTACGATCGTCTCCATGGGAGAATAACAGCCTGCATTGCTGCGAAAGGTGGATATACACTGTACTAGTGCCGACATTGTGCATGCTCTGTTGCCTGTGTCTATGTGCCTGTGGTTATGTCAGTGTGATCATGTGATGTATCTGACCCCAGGAATGTGTCAATAAAGTTTCCCCTTCCTGGGACAATGAATTCACGGTGTTCTTATTTCAATTTCCAGGAGTGTATATCGCTCATGCAGCGCAGTACATGTATTGGTAGTGCGTCCCGTCTCGCCAGTACAGACCAGTCTACAATCAGAGCTAAGCTCGTACATTCATGGTGTGTGAAGCTCTTATTTTACTCTAAGTAGGTATATTAGATTGATTTGGGTTCACGTCGGCGTAGGCTCTTGCCCACTAAAGCCTCTTACATATGGTGCGCGGGCGTTTCGTCGCAGCTTTTCCTTCTGGAGGCTTTTGACCCTGTCCCTTGTTGCCATCGCATTATTTGTGGAGCTCTCCTGTAGCTTCAACCTCCAGATAGTTAATAACAGACTTCCAGTTATATCTAAAGAAGTTATCCACAAGCTCAAGATTTTTACGTAGCAGGAAATGAAGTATCAATCCACATATCTCACTGAGAAAATGTTTACTAAAACAAAGAGACAAGGTTATATAAATTTGTACGAATTCAGAAACGTACAAAACCCCTTAACTATTATTAAGAACTAGCATCTCGTTGGTACATCTACTTTCATGTTTGAGTATGTTAGAATTATCTGATAAAAGAAAAACCGATTTCGGAATTTGCGAAGTACAGGAGACGAAAACAGAACTTATCTGCTTGAAGGTAACAGACCTGAATTCATAGATGAAACTATCCAACTATCTATTTCATTAGAAAAAATTATAAAATGAATTACAACATTCAGAACTTTTGCAAACTGTCTGAGATTCAATAATGCACATAACACCTGTATTTCTATTCAGAATCTGTTCGTTGTTTGTCCAGCTTAATCCAAATTTTATCACAGTTCGTGTATTCTAAAACTTATTTAGTCGAGTATAACTTAAACCATAGGTGGCGCTTTATATACAGGAGGAAATGGATTATCGATCCACCTATCACACTCAGAAATTGGTGAAACGGTATCTGCTGTCACGAGAAAATATTCCTAATGTTTCACGAAGGTGATAGAAACTGCAGCTTCTTCAATGTTAAAACCCCTTAAGAGATCTTAGAGATGCAAATGTATTCCGCTAAAACTGTCTATGTAAACTCATCGTAAAGGAAAGTGTAGGCTTATGAGATCGAAAATAGTGAGCATAGCTGAAGATCTACAATAGAAGCATCTGATCTAGTCTAAGTTATGTACTTAGCTTTTTATTTCCACTAGCATAATCAGTGGCGCCTTTTTAAAAATCCTGTTTGCACTGGCAGTTGCCTTGTCTTCTTGTTACAAGAAATTATTTTTTATTGGTCAGAATAATTTCGTAATACTTATTGCGTGCGCGTTACTTATATACTGTATGCATTTGACACGCTTTGTTCTCCACCGTGCTGAGTCGCTTGCTGCAATGCAGCCCCGTTCATCCTTTTTGTGCGCAAAACGCAGTCCATTTTGGTGACATTTGTACTCATGTTTGAGACCTATACTATCCGCTAACGGTTCTCGAACGATCTCCTACCATCGCACATACGGACGCCTATATACCAACGTTCTCAGCCAGTTTGTCACATTTATGCCTCCGATTCGTTTACTGCAATAACATTATTTTCGTGTTAGTGACAGCATATATGTGGACAATCCTGATGTCCTCCAGTGCTACGAGACATGCAGTTGCCCAAATACACATTATTACGTCGATGAAAGTCATTTGGTGAAATCTTTCTGCAGCTATATATTTTACGTTAAATTTGTCGGACGTTGGGAGAGTTGAGAACGTTCCGTAGTGACAGAATAAGTGCTCGAAGTTATGGGCATAACAAATTCTCTGAATTGTTTTTTGTCATCTCATTTATTAGTGAGCTCCTCCGCCGATAATAACAGTACAAGAGCTCAATAAATTGGTGGAAATTCAGTAAGGTGTTGCCAAACATACGCCTGTTACCGAATTCAAAAAAAAAAAAAAAAATCGATGATGATGATGATGATGATGATGATGATGATGATGATGATGATGATATTATGATGTTGACGACGACTACGGCGACGGTGACGATGATAATGATGATGATGAGGAGGACGATGATGTGATAATTATGCTGATGCCGACGATGTTGACGGTGATGAATACCCAAAACGTAGACTGTGATAAATGAACAGCCATTGTCAATGTTACGTACTCAGCCGTTACTAAAGGATCTGTGTCAACCAATGTTTGCGGTTAGTCGGCGTCGTCGTTTTCGATGAACACTGAATAATACTAACGCGTGTCATAGTATTAGATCTCTCTCTTTCATTCGTCACTGTATCAGGAAATCAATTAGTGCATAACCGAGCGAGGTGGCGCAGTGGTTAGCACACTGGACTCGCAATCGGGAGGACGACGGTTCAGTCCCGTCTCCAGCCATCCTGATTTAGGTTTTCCGTGATTTCCCTAAATCGTTTCAGGCAAATGCCGGGATGGTTCCTTTGAAAGGGCACGGCCGATTTCCTTCCCAATCCTTCCCCAACCCGAGCTTGTGCTCCGTCTCTAATGACCTCGTTGTCTACGGGACGTTAAACACTAACTACCACCAACACCACCATTTACTGCATAAGTTCCAAATACTCTGCTCATGTTGTTGGTTATCTCTTTCGTCAATTTAGGAAAGTGTGGAAGAACGTGGAATATATAACTTAGGTAATTTCTCAGTTTCTTTCATCAGACAGTATGCTGTCACTCAAGCGATTCATTGCTCAAGTTGTTGATGTGTACCCATCACATGTACTCAACTTACATCGAAGAATATTATGTCTTAGTAAATGAACCTAAATTTCAAGTAATATCTAATGTTCCTACTTTGTTTTTGGACTAGCATTCGGAAGAACAGCGGTTCAGATCCACGCCTTGCTATCCAGATTTAGGCTTTTCGTGACTTTTCTCAATTGCTTAAGGCAACTGTAGGGGACGTTCCTTTGAGATGCACACAGTAGATTCTTTTCTTCATTCTTCCTCAGTTCGAGGTTGTGCTCCGTTTCTACGACCCGGTCATCGACGGGTGTTAAGCTCTTATGTTGCTGACTTCCTTGTCTTTGTTTGAATGATCCTCTGAAGTTGTGTTTTGCAGCAACACATACGATGGCGGGATGAGAAATAATTCGTCCGAATCCTTTATGTTAAAACAAAAGGTTTTTAACGTTCTACATCTTTATTCTTCATGTCTACATATTTATTTCTCAACGCAGTCATCCTGTCGATTAACATATTTCCCCATCGAGAGACCAAATTGATGATACTGTCACCGGAGAACGTTTGACTTCGTTGAAGGAGCCATAACCTCACCTCTACTTTCACCGCTTCTTCACTGTCAAAGTGAAGTCCTCGGTGGTGTTCTTTAAGCTCTGGAAACAGACGAAAATCGGATGGAGTCAAGTCGGGACCGTGTGGAGGATGATCGATGACAGCGAACCAAGGCGTCGGGTTGCTGCAGAGGTCACAGCGCTCGTGTGTGGTTTGGCATTACCAGGCTCAAGGAGAGGATGTTCCATGTGTGAACGAGCTCTTCGAATTTTAAACTCGATTACAGCACTCTTTTTGTATGCACCGACATAGTTACGTTACACATGGCGATTTTACAAGATAGAGTTCAGAGCCCTCTAGCGACAGAGGACTGCAGATATATAGACACGAAGAATAAAGATGTAGAATGTTGATAATGTACGTTTTATTTAAAAAGTTTTAAGAGTTTTCACGTAAATATTTCGGATGGTATTACTTTTCAGCAAGCCCTTGTAGTTAAGTTCATCATTACAGTCACTACATTATGTTCTATTTCTCGATTTATAGGTCGCAAACAAGGTGGTCTTCAGATTAGTCTTTATAGCACTGCTCGACCTTGCCATTCCATACTTTCTGAATCATAGGAAGACATTTCCTGAGTCTAGCTTCAGAGAGAGGTGGGATAGCAACGTTTTGGTTACAGAAAGTAGCGACATGCGTCAAGGCCGCGCAAATGATTCGGCCCCAGTATCACGTAGAGCAACAAGATCCAACAACACTTCGTTCCGGAACGTTAGACCTAGACGTTCTTGGTCCTGAAGTTGCCTTCGCTATGCACCAGCACTACTCCTGCGCGCACGTACTATCGCCGTTGCACCACTGCCGGACTACATCTCCCACCGCCGTCAACCTGCCAGTCGATAACTATCCTCACATCACCACTTTGTGTGTTTCCCAGGTACGTCCCTGGTGACACCGCTTCACTAGCAGCTGCACGTATCGTATGTCGTGCTGCAAATGCAGGATACAGATCGAGTCCCTGTCTGGCACAATTTTAACACGTCGTATGTATTGAAAAGTAAATATTACTCTCATTCAAGGCTGATCAAAATTTGATTTGCAGTTCCACTTGCTGTCATTTGTATGCTGTCGGGAATCTGATTATTAAACATGACACCCTGCTCTTAAAAATACAGAAAGGAAAACTGTATCAAAGTACACTGATAAGTCCAAACATTATGACCACTGCCCTTTGTGAGGTTGGATGCCACCTGGTGACTCTGCGGGTACGTGACGAGCTATGAAAAATTCATCGTACATTGCTGAACACGGAGTTCCGCAGCAGACCACACTTACGTGTTCACAAGTTGACCCAACTAAATCGTCAACTACGATTGCAGTGGACATCGGATAATCGGGTTTTGACCATTATTAATGGAAACGTGTTGTCTCTTTGGGTGAATCATACTTTTTGCTACACTAGATCAATGGTCGTCTCCACAGACACCGTCATAGAGCTGAACGGCAGCTCGAAACGAGCAGCGCGCCAGGGACGCAGGCTGGTGAAAGCAGTACAGTGCTACGGGAGTCCCGCCCGACTAGCCTTGCGATATAACGCGCTGCTTCCCGAACAAGAAGGCGTGCCGGTCCCCGGCAAGAATCCTCCTGGCGGATTAGTGTCGAGGTCCGGTGTGCCGGCCATCCTGTGGCGGTTTTGCGTATGCCTCGGCGAATGCGGGCTGGTTCCTCTCATTCCGCCTCAGCTACACTATGTCGGCGATTGATGTGCAAACTCTGTCTCCACATACACGTACACCATAATTAATCTACTTACAGTGTATAATAGCACGAAAGATGTGCAAGCTATGAAATAAGACACTGTTATGGTTACTTCATGGAGTAGTGTAAAACTGACGGAAAAGTAATCACAGTACCAAGAAGGTGTTTTGCGACATAAACGAAAGTTGGTATGCGCGTTCCTACATCTGAAAGATGATGTCTGCTCCAATTTCGCGCCAGTCGCATAGACCTAGGAGGGGTGCCAGTAGTGGCACTATGAGGTAGCAAGGAAGCAAATAAGGTTTGCTTTAAATACACGCTGTAACGAACGTGAGCGTTAGTTACGTTCGAGACTTGACGTGGTGAGTTGACGTTAGTCAAGAATGTCTTAAAGGCGACAAAGACGCCATAATGAACATCTCACTGAATGAAGCTCGATATTCCCTCTGCGACGGTACAGAAAGACTTGGCAGGAATGTAGCCACTGTACATGCTTGCTTGCAGCAGGGGTCAGGAGAATGTACGGTCGCAAGAAGACCTGGCTCCGGACGGCCACGTGGCACTACCAGGGACAAGACTATACTATTCGACGTATTGCTCTGGAGTTTCGCACTACATCTGCAGCAGCAATTTGAGCATCAGTTGCCACCGCAGTGGCACAGCAAACTGTTATATGTCGGTTGCTTCGAGGACAGCTCCGAGACAGACATCCTGTAGCGAGCATTCCACAGACTCGAAACCACTGCCATTTGCGAATTCCGTGGTGTCAAGTGAGAGCTCATCGGAGGGCAGGGTGATGAGGTATTGTGTTTTCTGATGAAAGCTGGTTCTGCCTTGGCGCCAGTGATGGCCGTGTGTTGGTTAGAAGGAGGCCAGCTGAGGGCCTGCAGCCAATCTGTCACTGTGCTAAACACAGTCGACCTTCAACAAGAGCTATGGTCTGGAGTGCGATTTAGTATGACAGCAGGAGCACTGTTGTGGTTATCCCACGCACGCTGACTGCAAATTTGTACGTCAGTATGATGATTCGACCTGTTGTGCTGCCTTCACGAACAGCATTCCAGGGGTGTTTTCCAACAGGATAACATTCGCCCACGTACCGCTGGTGTAACTCAAATGCTCTATAGAGTGTCGAAATGTTGCCTTGGCCTGGTTGTTCATCAGATCTGTCTTCACTCGAGCACATACGGGATATCATCGTACGACAACTGCAGCGTCATAGACAGACAGCATTAATCGTCCCTGTACTGACCGACTAAATATGCTGGTCTCCATCCCACAAACTGACGTCCGGCACCTGTGCAACACAATTCAGGCACGTTTTCATGCTTGTATGCAACATTCTGGTGGTTAAACCTGTTACTATTTTACCAGCATTTTACATTTGCAATGGTTTATCTTGGGCTGACATTAACCTGTGAACTTGAAATGTTAATCATTTAAATATGGTACCTAGACAAATGTATTCCCGAAATTTCATTACTTTACACTTTTTTTTGGTGCAGCGATTTTTTCCTGTCTGTGTGTTTAGAGAGTTCGTAGTTGTAATGCTTCACCGTCTTTCTTTTCTTTTTTTTGTCCTCGACGCTCACTTGCATGTATGACCGTTTTAAATCACGAAAAACTGATTTGCACATCCATTGTTATGAATATTATGAACTTATCAACAATAAATAAAACCCAAGGAGTTCTCACATTGCCTAGTTAATCTATTACATGTCAGAGGGAACGAATAAAATGAGTTCCATGGGATGTGTGCTTATATATGACCACTGATTTTTCTGAAATAGAAACAGATTGCGAATACAATAGCAGATTCCGAGAAAAGACGATTTTCTGCTGCAGTAGAGTCATATTTCAGTGAGGCCTTTTATCGCTGCTATTTATCCTCGTGTTCAGTTGCAGTAGCTCTCAGTGCACGTTAATGCAAGCTGACACGCCATCGTACGTTGTCACGCAAGACATTCGCCAAGTGAATTTCCCACCTGTAGAGCGAATGTATGAACGTCAATACTTTGACGTCCGCTGTGTGATGTTAAATTAGAAAACATAATTACATTACCGTAAAATAAGAAGTCACTGCAAGAAATTTGGAATAAGGTTTTAAGAGGCACGTGAGAGGTCGGTATGCGAAAGACATACATATACTGGATTTCATTTATTAGACTTATTTAATTTAATATATTAAGTATTTGCTTCTTGTGGAAGGAAGATATTCGCAAATGACACAGAAACACTATAATTAAAAATGGAATATTTATATTGCTGTTTTAAGCCTAGTTTATGCGAGCATTTCGTAAGAGCATGCTTCAAGCAGTTTCACATAATACATTTTAAACTGTTTTCTGTTGTTTTCAGAAAATACTATATATTTTTACCATTGGTGCCAACTGATTTGTTAGTCACTAATCTACGTAAAATTTTTTTACAATTCACAGTTGGAAATACAGTATACAATTCACACGGCAAAGAGGTGTGTTGCTGGTTTGATCTTACACGGATCCTTAAAACACAGCGTATGTAATAAAATTGACTGTTTCAGCATTGTATTTTCATATTTACTTCAACAAGCAGTACGTAAATGTAACCTGACTGTGCTCCTCTAATCCGACAGCGATGTCAATAACAAACACTGTACGGTTTCTACCTAGAAAGTACTGTGTGTAGTGTAGAGTAGGAGATAATATTAACACAGAAACTGTATAAGGTAATAAGAATTCAGCATTAACATCATGATAACTCAAGACGATAAATTGTCCTACACGAAGTATTCTTTTAGCAAAACTACCGTACCGAGACAATGAAACATTTGGAACAATTATTCTGAGTGATACTTGTTGGAAAGCTGCCTTACTCTTACTGGCATTTCTTGGCGTTTGTTATTTTTTAAAATGATTAGATTCTCTTTTTTAGCAGGCTAAACCACATTCACATTTTGGGCAGCTCCATTTCATTTTGGACAGCAGGAAACCTTGAATTTTTTATGGGGGTTCCATTTTCCGTCATCTAAAATAGCTGTGATAAACACATGCTTCCGGATTTTTCCAGGGCCAACGCTACCTTAATTTACTAAAAATCTCGATATTCTGAGACTCGGAACTCAGAAAGTGTTCAAAGTAAAATCCTCAAATGAAATTATAAATGCCGGTAACATTGTATAGTTTGAGGTGATATTCATGCAGTATTTTTTAGAACTCTAGGCAATTTTCATCTTTATCATATTTTTGTGAGAAATTCCAGTTTAAATGGAATAAAAATTATGCCATATACACTGAAGCGCCATGGAAACTGGTATAAGCCTGCGTATTCAAATACAGGGATATGTAAGCAGGCCAAATACGGCTCCTGCGGTCGGCAACGCCTGTATCACCTGCATCCATTCATGTCCATTGTGTATTCCGACGGACTTGGGCAGTTGCAGCAGGACAATGCGACACCCCACACGTCCAGAACTGCTACAGAGTTGCTCCAGGAACACTCTTCTGAATTTAATCAATTCCGCTGGCCACCACACTCCCCAGACGTGAACATTATTGGGCATATGTAGCATGCGTTGCAACATGCTGTTCAGAACAGATTTTCACTATCTCGTACTCTTACGGATTTATGGACAGCCCTGCTGGATTCATGGTGTCAGTTCCCTCCAGCACTACTTCAGACATACGTCCAGTCCATGCCACGTAGTGGTGCGGTACTCCTGCGTGCACGCCGGGGCGCTAGACGATATTAGGCAGGTGTACCAGTTTCTTTGGCTCTTTAGTGTAGTTTAGCATTTGATTTAAAAACAATGTTAGTAACTTTTTAAGGGTATCTTCAATAGAGAGTGGTGCAGGAAAAATAAAGAAAAATAGAAACGGCTGCAACACTTATGAATATGAGGAGGCCGTTGTAGATCGACTGCTGCTTATGTTTCAAGGCTGCTCTTCACAGCCTAATTACAGTGTGAGCCTAAATGCACTCTAAAGTAAAAAAAAACAACAAAAAAACATGCACCCCGAAGGAATCGTACGAATGGGGCGGAAGTCGGTAGATCTGATATACATGTAAGACAAACAACCGATTACAGTTTCAGAGGAACTGGGATTCAGTAGAAGCTGAGCAAGAGCAAGTCAATAATGCGTTGGTCCACCTCAGAACCTCAGGCAAGCAGTTATTCTGCTTGGAATTAATTGACAGACTTGTTGGAAGCAGTAAAAAACTCTCGCCGTATGCGGGCGGGCATTATCTTGCTGAAATATTGCTCCGCGAACAATAGAATACCGCTCATATTTTCATGACAGACACGCCTGAGATACTCTTACACATCTGACATTTTATCCACATATCTGAGAAAGACAATAGTAATCACACTCAATTGAGCCTTACCAAAATGAAGACGAGAAGAATCTCTTTTAGATAATAGATTCAGAATGTCTATAAGACTTCATTCTGACTATATAAGATCAGGTGATACTGATTTGTTTCCTTGTTCGTGTTCATTGATACACATCTATTGTCTGTTGATGCAAGGGAAATGTCTAGTGGCATTTGAAAGCGTTCGGTTTACCTCATTACAGTCTGGCAGCTTATCCTGAATGGATCTATAACATAGACTTACGATCTGACCAGTTCTGATTCACACGTTGTACTAATTAGGCATAAGATAACAGAGTAAACGTGACAAATCAAATGTATGTTTCCCCCAATTTTTGAAAGTTTTATTTTTCTGACAGATGTGTAACAATAGCTTCGAATCTTATTCCTCAAAAAGTACAAACTTAGTGCTCTACTGCTGAGTTACCTATCTTGGCATTGGTGGCTCTCAACAGATCAGACAGGCAGAAATTGGTTCCACTGAAGAGGGAGCAGATAATGACTGTTTCAACAACGAGTCGAATAAAAACTAAAGCCTGACTTTAACGAAGAACTTCAATGAAAAACTGAAATTCGCTCATCAGTAGGAAATCACTGAAGCAGAAATGTCAGCAGTAGATATTTTGATAGACCTTATCGCTAGTATATTTTTATTATTTCTTTGATTTCTGATCTGAGCTTATCAAATACAAACAGCACAAAGTGTTTGAAGGTCGTCGTTTTGTAAAGTAAAATATGCGAGAACAACACCAGAGAGCACTTTTCAAAAGGACGTAAAGATATTGTTTTAGAATTTCGTGAACCTCTAATGTTATCTTGTGCAGTGAAAAGGATAAAATGATATAATCCGTCCTTTCTTTAAAACTAGAGATGTGGAAGCCTCGATACGCCGTTAATGAGACTTTTCGACAGAATTTCTCGTACAATAGCCGTTAACGATCATTCAGCTTAGCAACTGGCTCATAACAGAAGTGCATCCGTTATCGGTTGAATTAAATTATGATTCGCTCATAACTATTTCAGTTCTGCGATTGTAGGCAGAACCGAGGCACTGGAGAGGATTCAGTTCAACAGTGTTTGCGATATGTCATAAGCGAAAATTTCAATATAGGAACTACGCGTTTTTTGACATGAAAATGTATTTCATTGCAACGATTCCTGCATAATTCGAACTGAGAAATTTGTTTAAAAGTAACTAGATATACACACATCAAAAAGAAGAAAATGTTTAGTTTACGAAAATCAAGGAATTGTTGATATGGCAATGGAGCACACTAAGTGGTGTCATCAGTGAAGGGTACAAATAATGGTAAGACTAATATTTTGAAACCAGGTTTTAGCCTACAAAATATTTCAAGAAGCCGGTGTAGACTCTGAGAGTAATTTATTGGACACGAAGTAAAGAAAACTGGGAAAGTAACTAGAGGTTGTGGAGAGTTTCAAAGGGAGTGTGAGGCAACGATTGACTGAAACAGGGCAAAGGAATACAATATATAAGCAATGGGTAGCTTTGAGATATGAAATAGCGACGCCAATAGAGGATCAGGTAGGCAAAACGGAAAAGCCATAGTAGAAATCCTTAGACAGCACATGAGATATTTAAATAAATAGACGGAAGGAGAAAATACAAAATGTAGAACGTGAAATACGCAGAACGGAATACATATTTAAAGAAATGAAATTAACAGGAAGTGCAAAATGACAAAAGCAGGAATGGCCAGAGGAGAAATACAATGTTGTAGAAGATATATGTCTATGGTAGATGAGAAGGAAGATACTGTACGATACTGCGAGAAGAATTTAAGAATTATAGAGGTCTTTGATAGAACATATCACGATAAAAATTATTACACCTGATATGCAAGACGTATGAGACCGGTGAAATACTGTCCGACTTCAATATGAATGTACTAGGGGTGCATAACTAAATAAACACGAAAAATACCAACAGAAATCTTTATTTACAAATTTACAGGACCTTACTCTATTTTTCAATGTAATCGCCGTAGCTGTCAAGGCACTTATTGCAACGTGAGACCATATTTTCCATTCCCATGTCGTACTCCTCTACCGCCAAAGATTTGAGTCCGGATGTCACTGCTTGTTTGAGGTCTTCATCATTTGAGAACAGCTTTCTATCCAAATACTCCTTCAGGTTAGAGAATAAGTGATATAAACTTCGTGCCAAGTCAGGGCTGTAAACAGGATGTCCAGAAGTATCCCACTTACCAGGCTGAAGTTCTTACTTTGCCAACGACATTCCACGTATTCTACTCTAGGAGACATGGAATGTTGTCAGTTAAAGTGTTTTTCATTCATGACAATGTGCGGCCTCATATATCAACATGAAAACAGCATGAACTTCACCGTCTTGAGTTGGGAATTTTTGGACATCCTCCTTACAGTCCTGACATGGTACCAAATGATTGTAACTTAATTCCTAACTTGAAGGAATTTTTCGGTGGGTAAAGGATGGCCACCAGGTATGAGCAGCGGCATCCCCACTCAAATCTTTGGCCGTAGAAGAGTACAACATGCGAATGAAGAAATTGTCCTCACATTACAATAAGTGCCTTGATAGCTGTGGCGACTATATCGAAAAATAGAGTAAGCTGCTGTAACTTTGTAAATAAAATTTTGCGTTGATATCTTTCGTCTTTGTTTGGTTACGCCAAAACGTTCTTTCTTTTCAAGACGACCTTCGTCATAATTCCAATTCCAAATAAAAGAGTTGTGAATATTACCGAACCATCAATTTAATAAGTAATGGATGCAAAATGATAACGCGAATCATTTAGAGAAGAATTCGAAAAAAGAACTAATAGAAGCTGACTTCGACGAAGATCAGTTCACGTTCCGCAGAAATGCAGAAACAAACAAGGCAATACTGACCCTGAGATTTATCTTAGAAGATAGACTAAAGGAAGATAAATCTGCGTTTATACCACTTGTAAATTTAGACAAACTTTTTGACAATGTTGACTGGAATATACTGCTTGAAATAATCATGTATAATATACAGAGAGCGAAACGTCATCTACAGCATGTACTTAAAAGAGATTAGGAAAGGTATTTAAAAATTAGCAAGAAGACACAGTTACGGATTCCAAACACCAGTAGCGGATAAGCTTAATCTGATGCACATAAAAACATTAACGTTTGCTGATGACATTGTAATTAAGTCAGAGGCGACCAAGGATTTGAAATCTCAGTTGAACGGAATGAAAAGTGTCTTGAAAAGGGATTGTGAGTTTAAATTCGACAAAAACACAACAAAGGCGGTGGAATGTAGTCGAATTAAATTAGATGTTTCTGAGGGAGTTAGAGTAGGAAATGAGACAATAAAAGTAGTGGATGAATTTTGCTATTTGACTAGCGAAGTAACTGATGAAGACCGAAGTAGAGAGGATTTAAAATGCAGACGGCCAGTATAAAAAAAGTTCTGAAGAAAGGTGATTTGTTAATATCGAATAAGTGTTAGGAAGTCTTTTCTGGAGGTAAGTCTGGAGTGAAGCCTTCTAAGAAAATGTCACATGGACGGTAAACAGTTCAGACAAGAAGGAAATAGAAGGTTTTGAAATGTGGTTCTATAGAAGAATCCTGAAGATGAGATTGGTAGACCGATCAGTTGTGTGGAGGTAATGAATTGAGCTGTGGAGTAAAGAAATTTATGGAACAACTCCACTAGAAGGAGGGAAGGTTGATACGACACATATTGAGATATCAAGGAATACTTAATGTGGCATTGAAGGGAACTGTGAGGGGGGGGGGGGGGCTAAAATTGTAGAACAAGACCTAGAATTGATTACGGAAAGTAGGTTGAAATGTATGTAGGTTGTAGTAGTCAGGCAGAGATACAGAGGCTTCTACGGGATAGATCAGCGTGGAGAGTTGCATCAAATCAGTCTTCCAAATAAAGACCAAAATAACGAAAAACGATTACCCCTGAATAAAATTCTAATATCCAGAAGCAGTGCTGCATATGGAAATACTAAATTTACTACGTTTAATCTCTTCGAGCAGGAGAAATTAACGTCCTTTCAAATAGTACGTACTGTGGAACGACATCTGCCATGACTAGGCAAAGAAATGTATCAATAGAAATAGAAAAGTAAATCGAATTGCAGAGTCTGTACGACCCAATTAATAGTCAGCTACAATTGCAAATTTGAAAAGTACAGTGATAAGTTTAAAATAGGTAAATGACGTGGAGAAATTCTACTAGCAAAAACTGAAATGAACTATCGAACTGCTTTCGCCTATAAACATTATCATTCAACACAAACAAATTGCAGTGCTGGGCACTTTATATCAGTGACATCACGAACGTATTGCAATAAAACACATAAAGTTCTTTCCTAAAGTTTGTCACTAACAATAATACATAGGATAGTTCCTTAAATATTTGTAATCAAGCGTATGGAAGAATAAAACAGCTCAGGCACAGCCACTGTGAGAATTTACGGGAAACCGCAGTGAGCCATGAGGCTCCGAGCTACACTTGGACTAATGCTACGTGATAGCGGGCGCAGGCAGTCAATTCTGATATCGCAGTAAACGCCTTGATTGCCTCATAAGATATCGTCAACCACTCCGAAGTAGGTTAAGCAGGAGCGATGGATCCTCTCAGGGCGGGTCGGCGCCACTGGAGCCCCTGCGTGTGTATGAAGAGCGCGTGCGTGGGCCAGCGCATCGCATTCATTTCATTCTACCACACATTAGCACTCGTTAGGTACACAGAGAGGCCAGCCAAATTATGTCTGGATGATTTTTGTCGCCATGTTTCTTCGGGCTTTCGTTGTCAAACCTCATCGATAATGGGAAATACGAACGAGTCAAGCTAATCTTAACTAAAGAAGGTGCCTGTGTCACAACAAACCTGAGAGATGTGTGAGGTCACTGAAATAAAAATACCGCTTCATATTTATTAGAATAGGATAAGAGTGGTTGATTTGTTTGCAGAGCCTAACCTGCAATTACATGAGATAAAGCAGTGCATAAAACGAACAGCTTATGAGGAAGATGCTGAAATAATGTATTTGCTTATCCATAGGAATTAAGCCATGGCAAATCTTACTCAGTGAAACATTTGTACACGGGGTGAGTGATCTAAGTCGTTACGTTAGAACAGTTCAGGGACGTTTAAAATAACATTCTGAGCGATGATACTACGCAATAGGGTGAACCTGCTTTTCATTGTTTTCAGTAGTGGCGAATGCTGCACTGCATACAGAAGACTATATTACAATTTAATACTCCCGCCGATATGATCTGATAGGGTGTCACTAGAAAGATTTTCTACAAATTGGAGTAGTATAGTGTTCTATATTTGTTGGACAAGTTTTTCAGCTCCTCGAAAATCAAATAGAGATAAATATAAGGAACTGATCAAAATGAAACTGTGGTACCTCGCTCGTTTCTTAGACTGATTGAAGCTTTGCAGATTTTTCCAGCCTTTCGGTAATAATTTTTCGAAATGTCATCTAGTTATATAATAGCTGCAACTGAAATTGCATTCCAAAGTGACTGAAAGGAATGAGAAGAAAAGAAATGACACTTTTATTCAAAGACACTAATTACACTGAAGTTATCGCGATCATGATGGTCCCTTGAACAATACAAAAGGCTGGACATGGGTCTTAATAGGGAGCGTGATCACCAGAGACGACAGTGTATGATCTGCAACGTGCCCTCGTTCTGGCGACAAGGGTAGAAAGGAGTTCTTGTGGCAGGGGCTCCCATTCTTCCACCAGCGCGGCTGACAAATGCTGAATGGTCGGTGGTGCACACGGACATGCTCCAATACGCTTCCTATACGTGCTGGATGGGCTTTAAGTTGGGGGATCGGACAAGCCATTTCATACACCGATTATCGACTAGTTTCACGAGCTCCTCCACATGGGCTGTGCGATGTGGTCGCTCATTGTTATCCACAAAACAAAGTCAGAGTCGAATGAATCCCTGAAAAGACGCTCGTGAGGAAGGAATATAGTGTCACAATAACGTTCAGTGGTGAGCGTGCCATGTTCAAAGATTTTGAGGCCAGTACGCCCATGCAACACTATGCCTCCCCACATAACAACATGTGGTCCACCAAAACGGTCATATTCGACAATGTTCCTCGGTGATTTACATCTTCCCACCTCTAGCCATATTAGGGTATGTCCAGCATTGTTGAACATGTCCTTTTGGTGGTCCAGCTGCTATGGTGCGGGGAGGCATAATGTTGCATGGGCGTACTGGCCTCCAAATCTTTGAACGCGATACCCTCACGGGTCAACGTTATTCGAACACTGTACTCTCCTCTTTCCAGGGTGCATTCGACCACAACTTAATTTTTATGGATGACATTGCGCGGCCGCATAGAACAGTCCAGGTGAAGGAGCTCTTGGAATGAAAGGATATTCGGAGAATGGGCTAGCCTGCCCGTTCCCCCGACTTAAATACCATCGAGGACGTGTGTGATGCGTTGGGGAGACGTACTGCACGCCCACATACACCAACGACAACCTAGTAGTGTTGTCAACCGCACTGGTGGAGGAATGGAACGCCTAACACACCAACTTCTTACCAACCTTGTGGCCAGCATGGGAGCAAGTTACAGAGCGTGCATTGACGTGCATGGTGATCACACACCTATTACGAACAATGCCCAACCTTTCTTAATGTCCAGGGGACTATTATGGATGAGGGTGAATGGTGTAATTGTCGTATTTGAATAAAAGTGCCATTTCCGTTCGCCTCATTGCGTATTTCTTTCAGTTACCTTCTATGCTATATTATAACAATTCTTTCTATGACTGATCGAAGTTCCATAAAGCTATGGCGCTTGACAGCGACTCATAATGTGAAAATTACCATCGTCCCTATGTTTTGAACAGCAGTGTATTTATTAGAATAGTGGAAGAGATCCAGTGAAAGGGCATTACTCTCATGTTCGCCTACATAAATAAATGTTAAGGCAACAAAGTATAATACTCAAAAAGCAAGCTGCTAAATGGACATTTTGTCCAGTGCCAGAAGATGATTCACCCCTGCCGCAATTCACGGCCGGTTGGTTTGTGAGCTCAAAGTTAGCGCTCGATAGCGTCTCAGTTGAGTTTCATCGGATTCAGATAAGCCGAATTTGATGGCCAAAACATCAATGTGAGTTCACTATCACGCTACTCACACCATTGCAGTACGATTCTGGCGTTGTGACACTGGCAGTTATCCTGCTGGAAGATGCCACCTCTGCTGAGAAAGACATCAAGCTTAAGCGGATACAGGTGGTCCCTAATAAAGTTCACGTAGTCCACAGCTGTCATGATGGTTTCGATTACTACCGCAGGTCCCGTGGAAGCTCACGTGAATGTCCCCAATTACATAATACTGCTCCCACCGGCGTACGTCCGTAGCTCGCTGCATGTTTTCGAGCAGCCGTTCGCCTGGATGACAGCGTATCTGAACACAACCATCAACCTGGTTTAACAATAAATATGATTTACCCGACCAGGCGACACAATTCCATTGATCCGTTGTCCAATCTCGGTGCTATCAAATTCAAATGGTTAAAATGGCTCTGAGCACTATGGGACTTAACATTTGAGGTCATCAGTCCCCTAGAACTTAGAGCTACTTAAACCTAACTAACCTAAGGACATCACACACATCCATGCCCGAGGCAGGATTCGAACCTGCCACCGTACCGGTCGCTCTGTTCCAGACTGAAGCGCCTAGAGCCGCTTGGCCACACCGGCCGGCATCGATGATATCATGGACACTGTAATCATAATTGGTGATGTTGTTGGATCAACATGGGAACACGTAGGGGTCCTATGCTGCGGAACACCATGTTCAGCGCTGTACGCTGAACGGCGCCCAACAAAACACTTGTGCCTGGGCCAGCACTGTACTCTGTCGTCAGATCTGCCGCAGATCGCCGCCTATCCTGTTTTAGACAGCGGGCAAGCCTCTGATCCCTATTTTCTTTGATGAGGTATGGCCGTACAACTCCTTGTCGCCTCCTCGTGGTTTCAGAATTCTTCAACTACCTTCGGCAGCTGCTCACGACAGTAACACGCGAGCGACCGGCCAGCTTTGCTATTTCCGAGATTCTCGCTCCCAGACATTGGGCCACAACAATCTCTCTTTTATGAAAGTCACATAGGTCGACGGATTTCCGCATTTGCGACACGTATCGTCACTATGATGATACTCCATTCGTCTCTGTGCCGCTCATATACTTCTCTTATAGCTTCACGTGCCCTCAGCACCACCAGGGGTATACAACCTCGCGGTAGACAGTGATGAAAATGTTTCAGCTCATTAGTGTGTAAGCCGGCCGGAGTGGGCGAGCGGTTCTAGGCGCTACAGTCGAGAACCGCGCGACCGCTAAGGTCGCAGGTTCGAATCCTGCCTCGGGCATGGATGTGTGTGATGTCCTTAGGTTAGTTAGGTTTAAGTAGTTCTAAGTTCTAGGGGACTGATGACCTCAGAAGTTAAGTCCAATAGTGCTCAGAGCCATTTGAACTGTGGCAGGTTTGGTATTGGCAGAAGACACGGACAGCCTGTTTCCTAAATTTGCAGACAAACTTGGAATTTGATCCACTTTATAATATAAATGCTTTCATTGGTTATTGTGGTAGGGAAACCAAATAGAATGGAAATGACTAAACACAACATAGGAAATCTGGTGAAGAGAAAACATAAAAGAAAGCTTTAAAAAAGGAATGAAAAGTAACCTAACAAAAACTAGACTGTTCAGTAGGGAACAACAAGATTTGGAAAGTAGATGGAGACACCTGGAGACCATTGCTTCCAGAAGTAACTTACAACATTACAGACAGAGTGAGGTGGCGCAGTGGTTAGCACACTGGACTCGCTTTCGGGGAAAACGACGACCCAAACCTGCGTCCGGCCATCCTGATTTAGGTATTCCGTGATTTCCCTAAATCGTTTCAGGTAAATCCTGGGATGTTTCCTATGGAAGGGCACGGTCGAATTCCTTTCCCATCATTTCCTAACCCGAAGGGACCGATGATCTCGCTGTTTGAACCCGTCCTCCGAATCAACCAACCAAGCAACCAAAATTACAGGAAAAAGAAAGCGACCTAACAAAATTTGGTTTAACATAAAATGCGAAGTAAAACATTTTTGCCAAATACTGCAGAGGACAAAGAATTAAGACAGATGTACAAAAGTCATAACGTCGGCGATGTGCTGAAGAAGAGAAGGTTGAACTGGGCAGGCCGTACAACAAGAATGACAGAGAATAGTCTACCCAGTGTAGCATTTTGCAGAACAATAGATGTGTAGTGTAGCTACCACGTTAAGAGTAAAATTTGTGAGAATGTGTGGTGGAACATTGCATTAGCCGCCGGTGAGCGCCGTCTGGAGTGAGGCAACAACCATGTGAAAATATTGTCAGATGGGTAGCCTCACTCGCTGTATCATCATGGCACAGGTATGGTAATTTGTCCAGCATCAGGATTTCAGCGGTGTACCTGAGAACGTTACCAAGTGCATTGCTGTCTGGTATAAATAACTGTTGATTCCATAGCAGAGTAATTCTCAGTCCAGCAGTACCATCAGGGCGCAGGGGCTACGACACACCAGGCAACGGTATACAGCCACCAGCCACAATCACGGGTTAGAATCCCTACCGGGGTACCTGCTTCCTGCACTAATTCTGCCCACCGGACTCGGTGCCACAGCGCTGTGAGCCGCCGATCTACTCGAGCAGCAGCCAGCCTCCTGTCAAGATGCAGCAGGTCGCACCCCGAGCACAGCAGCCGTCTTCCGACAGTACGGTGGGCGCACCTCTTGCAGCTCGCAGCTCCCTGGGTGCAGTCATTCATCTCCCCATAAAACCACCTTCCACCTCTCCACAGACCAACGACGGTGTTCTATGAAAGAGAGTGAAAAATTCTCGTGAATGGTGGCTCTTAAACAGCACCGAGGTCATCGGTCCCATGGGCTTAGGAAAGGATGGGGAAGGAAGTCGGTCGTGCCCTGTGATAGGAACCGATCCCTATGTACTCTCGGCGGATCTTACTGTAATTGACCTCTGTATACGATCTGCAACTATCGTCCTCTGCAATATTTGGTAACAATTTTAATATTTCTTTGGAAGAGATATAGTTTCGCAATTTCTACCAGTTAACTTCTTAGTTTCACGAAAGCGATGATTACAGTTAATGCTTCCTTTTCAGTTCCATCTCATCGTTACCTGGATAAACGTACCATATTTGAAAACTTTTAGACAGGATGTCTGAACCCATGTGCCTCTACAATAATGACATTTCGAAATCAATCAGTTTCCTTAGTTGAGTGAGTCCATGATTTTATCCATATGTCATGACTTATACAACGCAGAATGTTAAGCCGTATGTTCCATAACACGTGTTGGTTAGATAATAGGGATACATCCCACTTTGCCACAAAATGTGTATTACACCCTGGTGTAATAATGTTGGTAGTGATACGCAGTCTACGACATTACAGAGATTACAAAGAATTCAATGACCAACATCGCTAGCATTCTTTTGAAGGCCAGCATAAAGTAAAACTTTGAAATTACGTGGCGTTGTAATATTAGAGAAAACTTCTGAGTTTTCACGTTCGCAGAAGTAGCAACACATATTTGCATGTACAGTCTAAGACAAAAGAAACGACCCACCACGAAGCTATTATTCGAATAGGACGGAACTCGGTAAATGTGATGTACATGTACAGACAAACAGATGACGACAGTTTTAGAAAATCTGGATGATTTATTCGAGACAAAGCGCTTCGCGAACTGAGAAAGTCAATAACGCGTTGGTCCACCTCTGTATCTTTAGCAAGCAGTTATTCGGCTTGGCATTGATTGATAGAATTGTTGGATGGTCTTCTGTGGGATATCGTGCAGAACTTTAGATCGTCAAAAGGGTGAGATGGTTGGAGAGCCCTCCACACATTGCTCCAAACTTTCTCAACTGACTACAGATCCGACGACCTTGCTCGCCGAGAGCCGGGCGGGGTAGCCGTGCG
Organism: Schistocerca gregaria; assembly: GCF_023897955.1. NCBI lineage: Eukaryota > Metazoa > Arthropoda > Insecta > Orthoptera > Acrididae > Schistocerca > Schistocerca gregaria. The sequence continues at coordinate 470,696,948 of NC_064931.1, forward strand.
GTCTACGGCGCCTTCCCACGGTTCGAGCGGCTCCCCGCGTCGGAGGTTCGAATTCTCCCTAGGGTATGTGTGTGTTGCCCTTAGCATAAGTTAGTTTAAGTTGGATTAAGCAGTGTGTAAGCATAGGGACCGATGACCTCAGCAGTTTGGTCCCCTGGAAATAACCACAAATTTTCAAAATTTGCTTGGCGGGGTAATGTTTGTCAAACACGAGGACAAGCAGTGGAAACTGTCTCCGTGTCCGAGAGGACATTATCTTGCTGAAATGTAAGCCCGAGATGGCTTGCCATCATGGGGAACAAAACAGGGGGTAGAATATCGACGATGTACCACTGTGCTATGAGGGTGCCGCGGATGACAACCATAGGGATCTTGCTATGAAAAGAAATGGGACCTCAGACCATCACTCCTTGTTGTCGGGCCATATGGCGGACGACATTTAGGCTGATATTCCACCGCTGACCAGGGCGTCTCCATGCACGTCTTCGGCCTGGAATCTCAGTGACAGGGCTAGAACTGTCTTCAGTGATGAGTCCCGCTTTGAACTGCGCCCCAATGACTAGCGAAAACGTTTCTGTAGACGCCCCAGACAGGGGTGGGACACCAACCTTGCTGTCGCCTGCCAATTGCCTCGACATCCAGGATTAAATTTCAAAGCAGGAGCCCTTTGGTTGTCATCCGTGGCACCCTTGCAGCACAGCGGTACGTCTATGATGTTCTACGCCACGTTTTGTTGCCCTTCATGGCAAGCCATCCTGGGATTACATTCAGCATGATAATCACTGCTCGCACACGAGGATAGTTTGTCTTCGCAATTGCCAAATCTTATCTTGATGAGCACTGTCACCGGATCTTTCTCCAGTTGAGAAAGTTTAGAGCATTATGGACAGGGCTCTCTAATCAGCTCAGAAGTTTGTCGATCTAAAGCATCAGTTGTACAGAATTTGGCAGATATCCCTGAGGAGCACATCTAACAACTCCATCAATCAATGTCAAGTCGAGTAACTGCTTGTATAAGGGCCAGAGGGGGTGCAACGCACTGATGACTTGCTCAATTTGTTGAATTATTGTTCTGGAATAAATCATCCATTTTTTCTGAAATTGTAATATTTTGGTTGCATGTACATGTACGTACATCACATCTACAGATTTCCGTCCCATTCGGACAATTGCTTGGAAGTGCGTCTTTATTTTTATCTTAGTGTGTATTACTGGACTAGCTACCGGCCCTGGCTTCGCACTGGTAGCTCTAACAAGTAAACCTGCCCAAGGTATCAGCTTAGCTTTTGATCGCATTTTAATCTGTTGTTATGTAGAGCAAAATAATGCACATATTTTTTATACGTGCCCATACAGCCGTTAAGGGAATGAAACATCCCCTTGAAAAAAAAAAGAGTTTTATTTTATGAATGAATATCGTTGAAACGGTAACAGATGTAAAAAGCTTAAAAGTACTATGGTTTTTAACGTGCGTTACAAAGATGCATTCCCTATTTGTCGGAAAAGTCGTTTTTCCAAAATCCTCGCCCCTCCACATTATTTTGCTTTTCGTTTCGACGTTTGACTAATAGCAAAACGTGTAGTATCGTTAGCACCAACCTGTATTGTATATACTTGTTATTCCAAGTATGCATTTCTCAGGAATAAGCTAGTAATATCTTTATACCACTAGACGCCCGCCCGATATATGTCCGCCTCAGTGCCAATTGTTATATTGGATTGGTTAATAATCTTTCCCAGATAAATGTATTCTATATGAAATCTAAAATACCTTGTATTGTATTTTTTGTTTTCCTTTTACATTTTGTGTATTTTTTGTTGTTTTCAAGTTGTAAAGTTTTCAGATTTAATTATGTTATATCCTAAATTGTTTGTACATTACTGTCGTAATATTAAAGTAAATATGAACAATAATGAGGAAGCACAGAACTTTCCTTGTCAAAAAATGCTGACTGGAATGGGATTTCGAAAAAAATGGTTCAAATGGCTCTAAGCACTATGGGACTTAACATCTGAGGTCATCAGTCCCCTAGAACTTGGAACTACTTAAACCCAACTAACCTAAGGACATCACACACATCCATGCCCGAGGCACCGGCCGGGGTGGAAGAGCGGTTGTAGGCGCTACAGTCTGGAGCCACGCGATCGCTACGGTCGCAGGTTCGAATCCTGCCTCGGGCATGGATGTGTGTGATGTCCTTAGGTTAGTTAGGTTTAAGTAGTTCTAAGTTCTAGGGGACTGATGACCTCAGAAGTTGAGTCCCATAGTGCTCAGAGCCATTTGAACCATTTAGCCATGCCCGAGGCAGGATTCGAGCCTGCGACCGTAGCGGTCGCGTGGTTCCGGACGGAAGTGCCTAGAATCGCTAGGCCACACCGGCCAGCTGGATTTCGAAAAATTGACTTTTCTGACGCATACGGGTGCGCCGTTGTAATGCACATTAAAATCCCAAAACTTCTATTTGAATTTTTTTTTGTGTGTCACCATTTCCACAGTATTCATTCAGAAATATTAAATTAAATTTTTACTAGGGGATGTTTCACAAGCTTAACTGCTTAATGGAGACGTATAAAAAAATGTACGTCTTCATTTGCTCTACACTACAACATACGCAAAGCCGATCAAAATAAAAATATATATTCCTTGGGTGGGTTTATTTGTATCTACAGCTTGTTTGGTAACGGTAATAAATTGTATTCGCAAACCTTTCTCGTCACTCAACCTATCTGTTAGTGGAAACCATCTCAAAGTCCCTACAATAGTCCCTGAGATTAGGTTTGACATGTAGAAGGAGAAACACGAACGAGTACTATAATTCATCATAGTTCAGTTAGATTGTATGAACTACTGTATTTATCAATTATACACACAAATCTTCCTCGTGAAATAGTCTATCCTTAGTTAAAACCGTACCAAAATCCTAAAGTAGTTCTTGAGGTTAACCGTCACATAGAAACAGATACTGCGGTTGCCGACTAAATTATGTATGTTTGTATAAAGTTTGTGGAACGTAAGTTTCATGGTATACATTGCGCCTGGATAATTGAATGCAGCAGGCATCGTATATTACGAACAAATTACAGTACACAGACTTCAGAAAATGCCCAGGTTTCATCTATAGGTTGCAACATGTAGGAATGCGTTAATAGATTAGCCAAGCACTGATTGCTAGAAAATTAGAAATAAAGAATACACTTCCTAAACCGCAATCACAGTATAGATAATTTTATTTCTGCGACAGGTTTCAACAATCTTATGTTGCCATCAACTGATCTTATGAAACTTGTAAAAGTGCCATAAGTGTTCCGCAAGATCATATGATGGCAGCGTCAGACTGCTGAAACCGGCCAACTGGGAGCAAAAACATTTTCTACAGTGCGATCGTGGTGTACGAGGTGTATTCTTCAGTTCCAACCATAAAGATCGCCTCCACAGCACAAGATGTGTACCTTATAAACTAGAAACAAGAGAACTTGTCAAAATATGTTGAGTTTTACAGACACCAGGCCATACCGGAGCGGCTAATTTTTCCCAGACATTTTCCCAAATCACATGGTATTTTTACATGTTTATGTATTGGCTGGTTGATTGTGGAAAACAAATTTTATTACTACGTAAGAGAGTATTTTTAATTAGAATATGAGTAATGCAATGCTTACCTGTCATGATATTCTCGCGCACGATCTGCACGTGGTGGTCGCGGTCTGGGCGGGTGTGTTCGTGCCAGAAGCCGACTACGTGGCCCAGCTCGTGTACGACGATGCCGAACTTGTCGCAGTTCTTGCCGATGCTGATAGCTTGTGGGCCATTCCCACGCTTTCCCACGAAAGAGCAGCATCTACATAAGATCAACAGAAAACTATGTCGGGAAGTTGGCCAGAATTTTTTTGGAACTCTCCGACGTAAGATTTACTATACGGAACTGTGTGGTTTTGCTATAAGGCACACTACCAGATTCATTAACGTTTATCAATGAATGTTTTGTTAATAAAATACGCCTTCTCTTGCTGCACTGTAGTTTATTCTCCCTTATGCGTTTCTCCTTTTTTCACTTTGAGGCATCACCAGTGGGATCTATGATGATACAGTTATGATACACTTTTGTCTTGATATGTATTATTCATAGGTTACAAATCAGTTCACTTCTCGCTTTTTATGCAAATAAGTGATTAATTACGGTTCTTAGCGTTTTTCTTTGGCATCTGCGTTTCCTCTCATCTGGGCACCTGCTGGATGTTGCACTGCTGCTCTGTTTACGAAACATAAGCATGTCGCTACCGAAGCATAAGCATGTTTTCATGTTTCGAACATTTTCCTTCCCACATTTCATTTTCTTTGCCCTTGGTGTTGATATGCACTATCAGTCTTCTGTCACAAGGGCATAAAAAATGAAAAGTGAGAAGAAAAATGTTCGAAACGTAAACACATGTGAATAGACCGGTAGTGCGACCTCAAGCATGTGGCCAGATGAGAGGAAGCGCAGATACCAGCTAAAAACGCAAAAAACAGCAAGTAATCACTTATTTACATAAAGAGCGAGATGTGAACTGTCTTACAATCTACAAATACTAAATATCAAAGTACAAGTGTATCGTAACTGTATCGTTAAAGATCCCTCCGATGTCGTCTTAAATTGAAAAAGGCCTTCACAACAGCTTCCAGTCGTTTGGAATGGATACGTGCAGGTCCTGTGTGGTTTTCACGGGATCCTTAAACTATTCTTCCTGCAAAATAGTGGCAAGTTCGGGTAACTGTGATGGTAGTGGACAGCGATCACACACTCTTCTCTTCAAAGCAGACCACAAACGCTCAATAACTTTGAGATTTGGTGACTGCGGTGGCCAGGGGAGATACAATTTGTCCTCATGCCTGGACGGTGGTAGCTGTGTGGATAGGGACACTGAAGACTTGAAACACAGAATGTTGTTGAAAATTTGTGGTTAGTTCCTATGGGACCAAACTGCTGAGGTCATCGGCCCTAGGCTTACGCACTACTTAATCTAACTTGAACTAACTTACGCTAAGGACAACACACCCACCCATGCCTGAGGGAGGACTCAAATCTCCGATGAAGGGAGCCACGCGAACCATGACAAGGCGCCACAGACCTCGCGGCAGAATATTGTTGTTGCGGTCTTCAGTAGGATGAAAGTCCCTTTATTTCTAAATAAATACTGCAATCTACAACCATCTGAACAACCTTACTGTATTCGAGCCTTGGTCTTCCATTACAATTTTTACCCCACCCCCACTCTTCCTTTCGTTACCAAATTTACTAATCATTGTCCTAATCAGTTATTAGTCTATTCCAAGTTAGTATGCAGGATTCTTCTATAGAATCACATTTCAAACGCTTCTTCTCTTATCAGAACTGCTTATCGTACACGTTTCACTTCCGTAGAAGGCTACACGTTAAAAAAATTCTTGAAAATTCCTATACTTAAAAATTATATTAGATGTTGAGCAATTAATCTTTTTCAGAAAGGCTTTCCCTCTTATGGCCAGCCAAAAATTCATATCCTATCCACTTCGGCCATCATCAGTTATTTTACTGCCTGAATAACAAATCTTTTAGTTTATCATTTCCTAATATAATTTCCTCAGCATCGCCTAATTTAATTGGACTACGATCAGTTATCCTTGTTTCACTTCTCTCGCTGTTCATCCTCTAACCACGTTTCAGAGCATTATCTATTCTGTTAATCTGTTTTTCCTAGACATTTGTCGTCTCTGACAAAATTACAGTTGTCATCTCAAATCTTAACGTTTTTATTTCTTCTTCCTGAACTTCAATTTCTCTTACACTTTTCTCCTTGTATCACAGCTTTCTCAGTCTGTAGACTGAATGACATCGATGACAGGTTGCAACCCTCTCTCAATCCTTTGTCAACTGCGGCCTTTTCTTTCATGTCCTTCGACTCTAAGAACTGCAATCTGGTTTTTCTATAGGTTGTATATAACCTAACGGGCCCTGTGTTTCATTCATACTACACTGAAAATTAAGAGAATATGTCTGTTCATATGGTTAAAAGCTCTTTCCAAATCAATAAATGCTATAAAACGTAGATTTTCCTTTTTTCAATCTTATCGCTGTACGGGGTATCCCAGGAGAAAAGGCCAATATTCAGTTACAGTGTATGACAGGGACGATCATTTGAAGCAAACGAACCTTTTAAAAAAGGGCTCTAAACTGAGTCCTCTGAGAGCTGTCAGTACTTCTTCATCTTCGACTTTGTGAAAAAAATCTCCTCTACTGCAAGCACTTTGATTTCCATCGACGAGCTGTGGTAGTATGGACCAAAACAAGAATGCCTCAATAACCATGAGCTCTTTTTAATCTTCGCTACTGTGAAACGCATCTCTTCATATTTCTTACTGTCACTTGCCTATGCATCAGCTTCAAAAAAAAAAAAAAAAAAAAAAAAAAAAAAAAAAAAAAAAAAAAAAAATCGATTTTAGTTTTAATCTTAAATCGAAGTTTAGATTTTTTGAACAAAAAATGTAGTTAAAAGAACTGAACATCGGGAAGTTGTTTAAATACCAACTAAAAGACCTCTCCACGTGCGGCCACACTCATGTTTTCTCCATTTTCACACGACATAGGGTTTATGTTGTCATTAGACTCCCATTCCAGAAATACATACCATACAACTGTTTTTAGAGTTGGTTGCCCTTTTAGCAGATAAGCTTTGCGATGATCTTATGTTTCCCCTTGTATGTCCTTGGTTTTCGAGCGGTGTTTTACTTTCCAACTTTTCTGTAGTGTGAGTTGTTATTATTGTGTTGTCCGCAACTCGTGGTCGTGCGGTAGCGTTCTCGCTTCCCGCGACCGGGCTCCCGGATTCGATTCCCGGCGGGGCCAGGGATTTTCTCTGCCTCGTGATGACTGGGTGTTGTGTGATGTCCTTAGATGAGTTAGGCTTAAGTAGTTCTAAGTTCTAGGGGACTGATGACCATAGATGTTAAATCTCATAGTGCTCAGAGCCATTTGAACCAACTATTTTGTCATTCTAGAACGTTATTATGACCCCAAAAAGTGTTTTGGTACTGGAAAACGTGAGAATTACGGCAATCGGACAATTGGCCAGGAAGCACAAACTATGGAAGTGCATCTAAAAACGACTTGATGTTAGCTTGACCCCAAGTGCCTCAAGACAGAAGCTCAAATGTTTGAAAACCCAAAGTGAAACATTTAAGAGAACTGATTAAGACAATATAACTGAATGGAGTTTCACAATTGGTGAACTGAGTGCTTTGTGTAGTCTTCTAAAGGATTTTACTGTGTGCGCACTCTGTGGAATACCTGATATTAAAATTGTAGAAGCTTTTGAAGGCAGAAAATTGTGCTCAGCAAGTTTCAAATGTTTTATAATTTCTGTGGAGTAATTAAAACTGGGTGTTCTTTTGGATTGTGCAAAGGAAGAGACTGAGATATTAGAATAGCATACAGAAGCACAGCACAAAAATTTTATGCTGTCATAGATTTGTCAGCACTTCCAAGATTTGAGAAATACACACAGGCACTTCTTGACAGCATCAGTAGACCGAGCGCTGCATTTATGAAGAAAGATGAGGGACACGTAAACCAAGAAGATTATTCAAATGGAACGTATTAGGAACAACAGAGGTGAGTCATAGATCAAATACACTATGTGATCAAAAGTATCCGGACACAGGTCTGAAAATTACTTACAAGTTTGTGGCGCTCTCCATCGGTAATGCTGGAATTCAGTATGGTGTTGGCCCACACTTAGCCTTGATGGCAGCTTCCACATTCGCAGGCATACGTTCAATTAGGTGCTGGAAGGTTTCTAGGAGAATGGCAGCCCATTCTTCACGGAATGCTGCACTGAGGAGAGGTATCTATGTCGGTCGGTGAAGCCAAGCACGACGTCAGCCTTCCAAAACATCGCAAAGATGTTCTATAAGATTCAGGACAGCACTCTGTGCAGGCCAGTCCATTAGAGCGATGTTATTGTCGTGTAACGATTCCACCACAGGCCGTGCACTATGAAACGGTTCTCGATCGTGTTGAAAGATGCAATCGCCATCCGACATTGCTCGTCAACAGTGGGAAGCAACAAGGCGCTTAAAACATCAATGTAGGCCTGTGCTGCGATAGTGCCCCTACATGAAAAACACGACCACACCATAACACGAATGCCTCAAAATTTTGCTGTTAGCACTGAACACGCTGGCAGATGAGGTTCGCCGGGAATTCGCCATACGCACAACCTGCCATCGAATCGCTACGTTCTTTGCCATGATTCGTCACTCAACACAACGTATTTCCACAACTCAGTCATCCAATATTTACGCTCCTTACACCAAGCGAGACGTTTCTTGGCATTTACCGGTGTGATGTGTGGCTCATAAACAGCCGCTCGACCATGAAATCCAAGTTTTATCACCTCCTGCCTAACTGCCATAGTACTTGCAGTGGATCCTGATGTAGTTTGGAATTCCTGTGTGATGGTCTGGATAGACGTCTGCCAATTACTCATTACGACCTTCTTCAAGGGTCTGCGGTCTCTGTCAGTCAACAGACGAGGTCGGCCTGGACGCTTCTTTGGGCTGTACGTGTTCCTTCAGGTTTCCGCTTCACTATCACATTGGAAACAGTGGACCTAGGTATGTTTAGGAGTGTGGAAATCTTGCGTACAGACGTATGAAAGAAATGACACCCAATCACCAGACCGCGTTCGAAGTCCGTGAGTTCCGCGGAGCGCCCCATTCTGCTGTCACGATGTCTAATGACTACTGAGGTCGCTGATATGGAGCACCTGGCAGTAGGTGGCAGCACAATTTTCCTAATATGAAAAACGTATGTTTTTACTGGATGTCCGGATACTTTTGATCACATAGTAAATAACTTTGAACTGAATATTCCGAGAATTTCATTTTCTGACATGTTTATTTTACACCAAAAAATGTATCTGAGCTTGAAGTCTGAGATTTTTTGGTATTTTTCGAGATACTATTTGGAAGACAGTAGACTAGAAAAATGCTCACTGAGTAAATACCAAAAAATTACCTTAATTATGATTAACGGATGTAAGTATTTCCAGAACAAGAACATACCACTGAAATGACATATTGTAGTCTACTCTTTAGACAGACATGTTGTTAACGTGTACTAAAAAATTTTATGTCTCTAAGTAAAATACACTCCTGGAAATGGAAAAAAGAACACATTGACACCGGTGTGTCAGACCCACCATACTTGCTCCGGACACTGCGAGAGGGCTGTACAAGCAATGATCACACGCACGGCACAGCGGACACACCAGGAACCGCGGTGTTGGCCGTCGAATGGCGCTAGCTGCGCAGCATTTGTGCACCGCCGCCGTCAGTGTCAGCCAGTTTGCCGTGGCATACGGAGCTCCATCGCAGTCTTTAACACTGGTAGCATGCCGCGACAGCGTGGACGTGAACCGTATGTGCAGCTGACGGACTTTGAGCGAGGGCGTATAGTGGGCATGCGGGAGGCCGGGTGGACGTACCGCCAAATTGCTCAACACGTGGGGCGTGAGGTCTCCACAGTACATCGATGTTGTCGCCAGTGGTCGGCGGAAGGTGCACATGCCCGTCGACCTGGGACCGGACCGCAGCGACGCACGGATGCACGCCAAGACCGTAGGATCCTACGCAGTGCCGTAGGGGACCGCACCGACACTTCCCAGCAAATTAGGGACACTGTTGCTCCTGGGGTATCGTCGAGGACCATTCGCAACCGTCTCCATGAAGCTGGGCTACGGTCCCGCACACCGTCAGGCCGTCTTCCGCTCACGCCCCAACATCGTGCAGCCCGCCTCCAGTGGTGTCGCGACAGGCGTGAATGGAGGGACGAATGGAGACGTGTCGTCTTCAGCGATGAGAGTCGCTTCTGCCTTGGTGCCAATGATGGTCGTATGCGTGTTTGGTGCCGTGCAGGTGAGCGCCACAATCAGGACTGCATACGACCGAGGCACACAGGGCCAACACCCGGCATCATGGTGTGGGGAGCGATCTCCTACACTGGCCGTACACCTCTGGTGATCGTCGAGGGGACACTGAATAGTGCACGGTACATCCAAACCGTCATCGAACCCATCGTTCTACCATTCCTTACCGGCCAGGGAACTTGCTGTTCCAACAGGACAATGCACGTCCGCATGTATCCCGTGCCACCCAACGTGCTCTAGAAGGTGTAAGTCAACTACCCTGGCCAGCAAGATCTTCGGATATGTCCCTCATTGAGCATGTTTGGGACTGGATGAAGCGTCGTCTCACGCGGTCTGCATGTCCAGCACGAACGCTGGTCCAACTGAGGTGCCAGGTGGAAATGGCATGGCAAGCCGTTCCACAGGACTACATCCAGCATCTCTACGATCGTCTCCATGGGAGAATATCAGCCTGCATTGCTGCGAAAGGTGGATATACACTGTACTAGTGCCGACATTGTGCATGCTCTGTTGCCTGTGTCTATGTGCCTGTGGTTATTTCAGTGTGATCATGTGATGTATCTGACCCCAGGAATGTGTCAATAAAGTTTCCCCTTCCTGGGACAATGAATTCACTGTGTTCTTATTTCAATTTCCAGGAGTGTAGTTAGTCACAACATAGATTCCAAGTATAGACTGGCGAATAAGAAATATAATTTACTGACCTTCAAAAAAATTGTAATGAAGTCAATATGAGAACTAAAATGATTAATTGTTTACCAGAATGTTCAACAAGATACACTCCTGTTGTCCTATAATTGTCATCGTACTAAGATTCACGTATTTTAGTTAGAGCCATGTTAATTTTAGGAAAATTGTAAGAATTTAACAAGTCGTCCACACGCAAGTTTTAGAGCCAGGTTTATTAGGCATTTTTCTGGTAAGTGCTCATAGCTCTTAAGGTATGCGTTTTGGAGTACATGTTTAATAGAAATTTTGCTTCGAATGCTCGTTTCTGTAATATCCCTCAATAATGGCCATTCCTCCTGGGACATCCTGTACATCACAAGGTCAGTACTGCCTTGTTTGTTCCTGTATTCCCCGACATAGTCTTCCACCAGTTTCTACTTTCTTCTGTAAATCATTCGTGTCAGTATTTTGCAAACATGACGAATTAAATTGACTATAATATTACTTATTGATTGATTATAATATGGAAAACTGTCAGCATCTGCTCTCTTTGGTACTGGAATTATTACATTCTTCTTGAAGTCTGAGTGTATTTCTCCTGTGTCATACCTCTCGGAATGGTTTTGTCATGGGTAGCTCTTCCAAGGCATTCAGTAATTCAGAGGGAATGTCTTCTATTGTAGGGCCTTGTTTCGCCTAAAGTCTTTGGTGCTCTATGAAATTCTTCTCGTCGTTTTATATCTCCCATCTGGTCTTCATTTAATTCCTCTTCCCATTCGAAATACTTTTATTCGTACTCTATAATAATGCTTTCAAGTTTATCTCATTCGTATAGCCATTATATGTCTTCCTTCCACATTTCATGTTTTCCTTCTTTGTTTAGTACTGGCTTGCAATCTGAGCTCTCAATACTGATACAGCTGCTTGTCTTTTCTCCAAAGATCTCTTTAGTTTACTTATAGGCAGCAACAAAATTTTCCTCTACTTATGCATGCCTCTATACCATTGCATGTGTCCTCCAGCCTGCCCTCCTTAGAAAATTTTCGCTATCTGTCAGTCTCATTTGTAGAAATCTGTATTCCATTTGGTGTGTTTCATTTGATGCATTTTTACAGTTTCTCATTTGGTCACTTAAATTAAATATCTCAGATGTTATCAAATCATTTCTACTACGTGTTAGTCGTTTTGTATATTTTATGCTCTGCTGCCTTCACTATTACATGTCCCAGGGTTATACATTGTTTGTCTGTAATATTCCTCCCCTCTGTTAACAGTAAATCGCTGCCTAATACTTCCTTTGAAGTTTTCAACATCTGGTTGTTCCAATTTATCAAGGTATCATCTTCTTAATTAGCTATTTTTTGAGATTTTTTTTAGTTTTAATATAGTTTAATTTTAAGGTTACTTATGTTGGTTCTAAAATCACCTCGTAACAGGGAATGTCTTATGTAAATATACTCCTCAGTTGTATTATTTCCAAATTATATATCATACGCAGTCTGTCATATCCCTCAATACTGACCATTCCTCCTGGGACATCCTGTACATCACAAGGTCAGTACTGCCTTGTTTGTTCCTGTATTCCCCGAGATAGTCTTCACCAGTTTCTACTTTCTTCTGTAAATCATTCGTGTCAGCATTTTGAAACCATGACGAATTACATTGACTATAATATTACTTATTGATTGATTATAATATGCTGCTGTGATTGTTTTTTCAGTCCAATTGATTCCCTAAACCCTCTCCCCGTCACCCCCTTTTATCTATCTACGAGAGAAATCGGTCAGTGGATTCATATTTTGGAAGAACTAGTTTGCAGTTTGCATGCAACCATTATGGTTTGGTTATTTCGTTATTTCGAAACTGATCTTGAATGTGACCTAATGTTCCGTATCCAGTGACAGTGTAGTCGATGGGACAATACATAGCAACTTCCTTCCTCTCGTAGCTCACTTTTTGTGCAGAAACGAGTTACCTAGTACAGTCTGAATAATCTCACTATGCAAATTGCTTGAGATTTTTCGTCCATTGCCCGAATTACGTAAATTCACTCTCCTTCAAAATTGCTTTTGTCTTCACTGCCCGTCCGTTCCAAATGGTAACCTTCTTATTTTGTAATGAACATGCCACACTGCAGATGTCGATCGGAATTGTCATACGCTCACAATCATCTGAAAAAGAAGGTATACACTGCTTTACTTGCGTAATCTGTCGAACAAACGATTGAAAGAGTTTTTAAATTACGCAGAATACGCAGTCAAGTTTAGAGTTGAAAAATGTGTCAATGCCTTTGTTCTTTATGATTTTTTTCATTGGGAATAATTATTGTTATGCCAAGTTTGTCGGTTTATTCTGATTATAGCCCCTAATAGTATCAGTAATTATATTCGTAATAATAGGGACGTTAAGCGAAGCAGTGGCAACGACTCACCCGCAAGGACGTTCTGTGAAGACAATATAGTTGGGGTGATCCTGCGGCACGCGTTCCACGAACTTGATGCAGGTGAAGTTCTCCCAGTGGCGCATGGCTTGTTTGAAGAGCGCCTTGTGACCTCCGCTGAAGTTGCCGTCGATTTCGTACGGGATGACTCCCAAGTCCCACACGCGCTCCTTGCGAGCCGTCGCCGCCCGGGTCACCCTGGAGCCACACAACGTAACTGTTTTATGCACTGATATCAATAAAAACAGTTCATGAGAAATTAGTTAATCTATCATGGAAATTAATGTGAATAAAATCTATCTTGCAAACTGAAAGTAAGATTTTGTTTGACAAAGAGTTCAATGAATCTTCGCCCAGTTCATTTGAAGCTTCATGTACTAACTGGTCGGGGAGGGGAGGTGTTTGATGAATCTGCGACTTGAATAAGTGTATAGAGACGCGAGGGCCAATATGAGTGCAATTTTTAGGCAACAATACATGTTTCTTGGAAGTCAGAAAACCGTTTCAGCTGTATGAGAATCCTTTTATTGTGCTTACCGACCGGTTTCGTGGCATTATAATCACATCTTCAAGGGAATATCTAGATATAAAGACATCACCATTGTATTGATCCTCCAGTAAAAGCGTATAAACTTAATACAGCTCTAATAGAAGACACATATCTGATGTCATAAGATAAGCAGCACTGAAGATATATGAAAAAAATAAATTCGCAGTCAGTTTGGAATGAAAACTAAACCGCTAAGAAGGCGATACGTGAAAAATATATAGAAACTGCAAGTAGTAATCCTACCCCAGTTAATTGATAAGACTTACAATAAAATGTAGTGCAACAAGTAACGAAGCTGCACAAACATTCTGTAATTAAAAAGCAAGTGATAATAGGAGTAAACAAAAACAGATCACCAACGGTTATAAACTGACGACGTAACTGTCAACAAGTTTGACAGATAAATGGTGGAAACCAGTGATACATCCAATGCTAATAGCCACTACACAAAAACCAGTATCCAGAAATAAAACAACAGTGCTGACCTTAGGAAGGATCTTTAGAAACAATGATCCGATTGAGGAAACTCACCATTATTTCGTAAATCGATCTCATGAGGTTCAGAGGACGTCACTTTGACATCTGTCAGCTGATTACTTTCGCGCCTTTAATATTAGACAGTCAGAGCGTAGGCCTAATATGCAGTAAAAAACTACCTAGGATTAAAATAAGACATATTAATTATTTCCGAAAGACATTTACCTCTGGCGTAAAAATGGTGTCATATTACATTATTTACGACACATATATACGTCTGACGAAATATGAAAATGACTGCAAGTTCCAAGTTAGCAGAGCACACTCACAGTGCGTAGTGTTCCACCTCTCTGTCTTGTTTCTCCAATCAGGGCCTAGTATTAAAATTCAGGAGCCAATTACAATGTAGCCACATCTGGGCTGTGCTCAAAATTATCCGATCGACCTGGATCACTTATCAAAAAGAAGTACAATTCTGTCTTTTCCTCCAGCCAGAGCCTAGAATTAGTGTTACAATGGAACCCATCAGGACTGTTCTCGAAAGTACTCGAAATAAAATACGTCAAAGCATCTGAATTGCCATAACAAAAGTGTTGTCAACGATGTTTGCCTTAATGACTTCCAAAAACTGTTTATGGACTGGCTCACCAGTTAGATTAGTAACTTTTTTTTCTTTATTGTTATTTCACTCCCCAAAATGGGGCGGGCTGGCAGTGGCACAATAAACCGCTCTTCAGCCAAGAGAGTTACAGCAAAAACAAAGTCAAATGAGAAAATAACACACAACATAGAATGCTATAAATTGGTGACTAAGCAAAAAAAAGGTAGATGAGTATAAATGGTAGATTTAAAAACAACATAAACGGAAGCCACACACACATGCAGAGAATGAGCACTGTGAGTCGACATGAAAACAAAGAAAACTGCAGTGGGAACACAAATGAATGGTGCTGGATGATGCTGGCGACACTGTTAGTGCTGGTGGAACATAGCACTGCACACGGCACTGGAGCAACACTGACACCACAACGAAAACGTTAAAAATCACTGCACTGAAGGGGACCTGCCACAGAGTGAAGGGTAGGAGGGGGTGAAGAAAACGGAGGGGGGCAGACGGTAGGGGAAACCTGGAAGGGGGAGGAGGGGGGTGGTGGAGGGGAGAAGGAATGGAGCCAGAAGCCTGTTGGGGGGGGGGGGGGTGGAAAGCTGGTCAGCAGGGGAAAAGGAGGAAGAAGAGAATGAGGAGAGAGGGAGCCCTGAGGAGGGGGAGAAGAAGGAGGGATTAGATCAGGTAGGCAGGGTAGATGGAAGGCGCAAGGACATCATCCGGGAGGGGGAGTTAGCGGAAGCCATCTTGGGCGTGGGTATGGAGCGTGTGGAGATGGAGACCAGGCGGGACACTGTCGTACAGGCTTAGCAGCAGGCTAGGGTGGGAGAGGACAGGGGAAACCAAAGGATGGGGGAGATCCAGTTTGTGGGAGACGTATAGGACCTGTATTCGTTCAAGGAACTGGAGATGTGGGAAGGAAATAAGATCATAAAGGATCTGCATGGGGGACAGGAGACCATTGCGATATGTGAGGCGGAGTGCGTGTTGCTCAAGGATTTGGAGAGATTTGTAGTAGGTAGGGGGGGGGGGAGGAGATCCAAGCGGAATGGGAACAACATAGGATGGGGCAGATGAGGGACATATAGGTATGTAGGATAGTGGAAGGGTCTAATCCCCACGTTCGACCAGAGAGGAGTTTGAGGAGGTGGAGACAGTTGCGTGCCTTGGCTTGGACTGTGAGGAGATGGGGGTCCAGGAAAGATGGCGTTCGAGGGTGATGCCAAGGTACTTGAGGGTGGGAGTGAGGGCAATGGAGGGGCCATAGATGGTAAGGTAGAAATCCAGGAGGTGGAAGGAGGGGGTGGTGCGGCCTGTGATGATTGCCTGCGTCTTGGAGGGATTGATCTTAAGGAGCCATTGGTTGCACCATGCGGTGCACAGGTCAAGGTGGGATTGGAGGAGACGCTGGGAACGTTGGAGGGACGGGGCGAGAGCAAGGAAGGCGGTGGTACATTAGTAAATTTCAATCGAACCTGTATATCATTGACTATGCAATATTGGAACGGGTATATAACATATTTCTCTGTAAATAATTGAAAGCGGAATTTGCTTTTAAATTAAATAACAAATTAGGAATATGTAGTTTTTGAATATGTGTTTTACCTTAAATACTATTCCGAAAACGCTGGAAACGCGAAATAAAAACAGCGCGCTAACTGTCACCAACAGAGCACTCCACTGTTAAAAGTGACACAAGTTCGATCTCTGTACCCCAAGCTGTCTTCACTAACACCAACAGGTGTCTGTACTAGGAACATATGATCGAAGTTCTTTCAATGAACCACACTTGGTTTAAGACACACAAGAGCATTATATTTATTATTTTTCACATCTATGATATAAAAATGTTCTAAAAATCTACAAAAAAATCGGCAACACGAAAATGTGATGTTTACATTGTTTATCTGGGACCAAGTTGAGGTTAAGTACAAGAAAAGACATTGTAAGACTAAAATTAATTACTTTACCTCATTTATACTGTCACAGTATTCTAAAATGCATCATAAAATGTAATCTACGTCTACATACATACTCTGCAAGCCATCATATGGCTGAATAGTACCTAAATACACGAACTGTGTTCAAGCTGTGCAAAATGTACAGTGTTTATGTCAGTTATTGCAATGTTTATATCAGTTATTTTCTACATGTATCTATCATGACTATGAACTCTGAAGTATGTCAGGGTGAAGGGGAGAGTGAAGAGAATGTATCACTAGAAAAATGTAATCGATAAAAATTATTGCAAAAAATAGCTGGGACCTAGTTAACGATAAGTACAAGAAAAACTTTGTAAGGCTCAAAATAATTGCTTTGCCTCAGATATCATGCCACAATATCCTAAAATGCGTCATAAAATGTAATTTTTACGTTACATTAATATATAAATACGTAAAGCATATTCGGTCTGATAATGCGTGTACCATAATCACCTGATGTTTCCTTTGAGCACCAGTTTAGGAGAGGAGGGCAAACATAACGCACCACAAGAAAAAATACCATCAGCGACAGTTATTGAAAAAAAACAACATAGCTGCATATAGAACTATGGCTCGCTAAAATAAAACCTGTAATGAACTACTAATAAGTACCATCACACACACACGCAACACGATATTTTTAGGGAAGGGAGGAAAAAGGTGTTCGATTCTAGGAAGGAATAAGTTGCCTTAAATTGTAGAGCCACGTGGACTTTTCGTAAACACACACTCATAAGAGGAGGACGAACAAAGATGGTGACGACGAGAGACGTGACATCTTGAGAGACAATGTCAGAGACAGTATCTCTAACATAAATAAAATTATTTATCATTTGTTGTGAGATTTACTACACTTTTCAAGCCCAATAAAGCTTGAAAAATCAAATATTTCAGTATGTAAAGTTTTTGTGCTACCTATTAAAATGCTTATCGTAATATATGCAAGATCTCTACGAAATCTCGAGCAAAATAAAAGCTGCATCATTGCAAGCAAAGTACTCCTGTAACATAGCCATGACGTTTTAGGTTTGTCAGTTCGATGGTCCTCAAAGGAACTGATATGTGTTGGGAGTTTGTGTGTCGTGTGTGGCTTCCCTGCGATTGCCAGTTCTCATGGCAGAGGCTCAGCTAGCAAACTAGTCAGTGGCTGAAGTGCAGGGGCGCGCCTCATTGTGTCGCTTGCGTAGTTACGAAGTTATCATGGATGGCAAGTCCCTAAGGAGTGTCTTTGGGCGCTTGTGTTTCCATCTATGGTTGTGATCGTAGTTGCCCAAGTGCAGAATCTGAGGATTGTTCGAGTGACTTGATTTCTTGTCAGTCGTGTGGCGAGTTTTTTGGATACCTCCTGGAGAGTCTCCAGTCGGTATTCTCGGTGAAGGTCCGCTGTCCGTGTATATCGGGGAGCATTGCTTATGATACGTAATACCTTGTTCTGTATTTTCTGGAGGCGGTCCAGGTGTGTGGACGCTGCGTATCCCCAGACAGGAGCTGTGTATGTCATTGCCGTAACTAAAATGTCTGTATTACTTATTAAAATACTCACGGCTCACTTATTGACACCACTGACAAAAATCTTTTAGCTTAAGCAGCACTCTTATGTGTTACACAAGTGCGTTACACCCAAGTCTGCTACAATGAAAAAACGAATAACATTCTTTTAACAAAAGTGATTTATTTTCCACAGTTAACAAAGTACAAAACTGTACACATTAACTAACCATTTTACATTTCAAAACCGTTCGGTGCTACTGAATTCATTGCGGCAAATGCTCTTACTGCAGCTTATACAGGAGTCTGACAAATAGAACACGAGGAGAGGGAAGTTGCACAGTTTCAACGTTTCCCTCATCATCTTACGGAGTCTAGGTCCTCAGTTGTAACACCATTTAATTTTTAGCTGTATCTTCAGATAATAATCAATGCTTCTTAAAGTTTCTGTTCAATAGATAGTATTTCATTATCCTGTGAATCATTACCCCTGCTTTCAAATCGAACAAGAATATTAATCTCTCTGCCACTTCATTTGGGTTGATACCTGCTAACGATTTGTCGTAATTATCCTATTCTTCTTATCCACCGTCAGCTTTTATAAAAATGTCGCTTTTATTGTCTACGTACGCCTCCTTTCTACATAGCTCTGCCAGTATATGAGAAGTAGGTTGAACTGCATGCTTGTTGAATTGTATCTTCTTCTTATACCTTGACAAAACCTGACTAGATTTCTTTTGGCACAGCTAGAATTGCGTTCTTTTCCATGCCGATGTGTATGTCATCACCATCTCTCAATTATGATCCACCAGTTATATCTAACGCAATCTTAACGATATCAATATATTTATAACCTATATTGAGATTTACTTGTCTGAAGGGAAGATAGCTTTGCTTATGAACACTGGTAGCGTTGCGAATTTTACCATAATACTTAAGAACTTGTATTGTGTGTCTCTTTCCAGAAGATTTAATTTTGAACAATAGATTCCCAGGTGTTTCGCGTTGTGAATTACTAAATCAACTCCATCGACATGTGTCTCTTTCCAGAAGATTTAATTTTGAACAATAGATTCCCAGGTGTTACGCGTTGTGAATTACTACATCAACTCCATCGACATCTACTCGTGACTCGCCAATCATTCAGACTCTTGATGTTGGTCTAAAATTAATACTGTATACAGTAACACGTGTTTTGACCGTTGATTCAACAAGTGCACGCTTCTGGTTGAAACATATCTTCCATTCTTCTTCCAAAATCCGATGAGATTTTCTAGGCACGGCTGCATTAAGATCTGAAACGGAGAATAAGTTCTAGTTAAATCTGTGTTAAGTAGTGGAAAGAGAATGTATAGAAATTGTTATATTACATTTTCACTCACTATGTCTGATGGAAAGCTCATTTATTAATTACACTGTAGCTTCGTGTGCTTTAATATTGAGTACACATTTTCTTCGTAAGCTGGAATCTGATTAATTTACTCTCCTTAATCTGATTCGTTATGTGCTAAAAGTGATCTGAAAATTTTCAGCGACCTTCGTAATCGATTAACCTTCAATAACACATTCTTTTGGTGTTTTAATATCTTTTGCAGTCCACCTTCTACCCAACTGAAACATGAAAATGGATAATATTAGTTTGTAGGATGATTGCCGGGTGGTTTTATTCAGGAACTGTGTGATAGAAAGATGGGCTTGTCTTGTGTTCCGATTCCTTTCGACACCTTAATCTGCTTTTTAGAATGATAAAGGGTATTTTAAAATTTTCAGCGCCCTTTCTAAAGCGAAGAGCTTTGACAACAGCCCTTTTCAATCTATCCCAGGCATGTTCGATACGGTTCAAGTTTGGAGAACATGCTTGCCATTCTAGGCGACCGATGTCGTTATCCTGAAAGAAGTCATTCACAAAATGTGCACGATATGGGCGCGAATTGTCGTCCATGAAGACGAATGCCTCGCCCATATGCTGCCGATATGGTTGCACTATCGATCGGAGGATGGCATTCACGTATCTTACTGCTCTTACGGCGCCTTCCATGACCACCAGCGGCGTACGCCGGCCCCACATAAGCAGGGAACCTCCACCTTGCTTCACTCGTTGGACAGTGTGTCTAAGGCGTTCAGTCTGACCAGGTTGCTTCCAAACACGTCTCCGACAATATTCTCTTTGTAGGCATATGCGACATATCGGTGAAGAGAACGTGATGTCAATCCTGAGCGGTCCATTCGGCATGGCGCACAGTTTGAGTCGTAACACGACGTCCTGTGGCTGCACGAAAAGCATTATTCAACATGGTGGCGTTGCTGTCAGGGTTCCTCCCAGCCATAATCCGTAGGTAGCTGTCATCCACTGCAATAGTAGCCCTTGGGCGGCCTGAGCTAGGCATGTCATCGACAGTTCCTGTCACTTTGACTCTCCTCCATGTCCGAACAACATCACTTTGGTTCACTCCGAGACGACTGAATACTTCCCTTGTTGAGAGCCCTTCATGGCACAAAGTAACAATGCAGACGCGATCGGACAGCAGTATTGGCCGTCTAGGGATGGTTGAATTACAGACAACACGAGCCGTGTACCTCCTTCCTGGTGGAATGACTGGAACTGATCGGCTGTCTTCAGGAGTTCTGGGAACCAGGGTGATGCAAAACTTTTTTTATGTGTGTATATAGTCTCATGTGAAGAAATAGAAGGCACAAAATTGGTTGCCTCTACAAAAACTCGCGAAGAAAACCGAGAGCAATTTTTTCAGCATTTTCTGGCATCAAATTTTCACTCATGTTCAGAAAAGACAGAACATCTTGAACTACTTGAGATAGGACTTTCATATTCACAGGATATGCACGTTAGTATGTTCTTGCAGAAATGAGCTGCATTTGAACCATATCGGTCAGCGTGTTCATGGTCAACATCGGTATGGCAGCGCAACACCAACTTCCGGTAAAAAGTGCCTGCAGCTTTCATTGTCGCTATAAACCGAGGGTAACGGATCAGTGTAACTAGAGCAGGCGTGCAGGGTGCCTCAGTGACGTATGCGCGAACCGCATCGTCAAATCAGTGAATTTGAAAGTGCACGCATTATTGGCATGGGAGATCTGATTCGTCCATCCGGGAAACTGCTGCTCGTGTGGGACGAAGTGTTTGGGCAGTGCAACGAGTGTGAGCAGAATGGTTCACGGATGCCTTAGAACACATCGAAATGATTCATGTCGCACCATCCAGACCATACCCCAAGAAGAACGACACCTCTTCCGAATGGTATACTAGCTACGGTCGCAGGTTCGAATCCTGCCTCGGGCATGGATGTGTGTGATGTCCTTAGGTTTACGTAGTTCTAAGTTCTAGGGGACTGATGACCTCAGATGTTAAGTCCCATAGTGCTCAGAGCCATTTGAACCATTTGAATGGTATTTCAGGACGGATCTGTATCCTCCTTGGCTCTGTTGCAACAGTGGAACAATGTAACACATCGTACACTATCAGGTGTGACAGTCCGTCGACGTTTATTACGGCGTGGGTTAGGTGCACGTCGTCCACATCTCCGCCTATCTTTGACGAAGTGCAGAAACATGCTAGACGGCAGTGGTGTATGGAACGAAGTCACTGTTGACATGAAAAGCATTAGATAGTGTTTCAGAACGAATCCAGGTTCTGTTTGCTTGGAAATGATGGCTGCATTTTGGTCGGCCACAGATAAGAGGGAGTGGCATCACAGTGCCTGCATTCGCACAAGACATACAAGACTTTATGATGTGAGGTGTTGTTGGGTATAATTACAAATCGCAGTTGGTGTGTGTCCAGGGGACTGTGACCAATGTGACCTACGTGAATGACATCCTGATTCTCATAGTCATACGCTTTCTGCACGACACCCCAGACGCCATTTTTCAGCAAGACAATGCACGACTATATGTTGCTGTACGAACACGTACCTTCTTGGTGTTACAGGACGTCAACCTTTTGCCTTGGCCGCCAGATCACCAGAATTAGTGCCAATCGAAAATGTGTGGGATATGATGAAACGACGTGTGTAGCGCTGTAACCCTATGCCAACCACCACAGATGAGCTTTGGAACCAGGTGAATCCAACATGGAAGGATATACCACTGGACGCCATTGGCGCTTTATACACGTCGATGCCATCACGCATGGAACAAGTTGTCAGGGCCCATGGCGGACCCTGTACCTACTAGGCGACAGGGAACGTGCTGAAACGAAATGACTGAAACTCCTATCATTTCTGCAGAATACGCTAATGTACATGACCTGTGAATGTGAAGTCCCCGTCTTTAGTCGTTCAACGTGTTCTTTTTTTTCTGAACTTGAGTGTATTTACGATGGAGTGTAAGTACTCGACACATTCCAATTAATTTTCACTCTCGACAAAATTAAGGAATATTTGCGAGTCACTGTTCGTCTTTATTTTAAGGAGATTTATTTACCTCTTTGCCTTATTTATGAATTGCGAAAACTGAAACTCGAGGCACCTAATTAACTAATTTCTCCCGGAAATTCCTGTTCGTGTAAGCCCGTTGTTCTGTTTCAGACTACCTGAGTAAGCCCTACACCTCACACGCGTAATCTCGACTGCTGTGTACGCAATCCACGCACAGATTTGTGTGCTCGAGCCTCTCTTTTTATTTACTCCCCTCTCTTTTTCACACCTACGAGCAGCAAGAGGGCGAGAAGAGAAGAGACGAGAGCAGAAGCGAGAGGTAAAGACGGAGAACAACCTGAAAGGCGATGTACTCATGAAATGTTTCAGCTCGGCTCATTTATTCAGGCCCTACTTGAGCCAGCTCATTAGCGATATGTTCTGTGACGATAAATGCAAACAGAATCAAAAGCGCCGCATACGGCAAATGCTTCCTTCGAAATGCGAATATTTCACCTACCATTTCCAGTCTATGATAGGCTACTCCAGATAGCAGACATTGTCCTTAGCTATAATTTCACTATGTCATCAGTTACAGAAACAATTGTGGTTACAGGAAATTAATTTGTAGTACCACATTCGTAACATGAACTTAGAAAGTGGTCGAAAGTCGCTTAGGGAATTCGATGAGTAGTTAAAGCTTATACATGTTATTATTAGTTAACCTGATGTGCAGTCTGTAATGAACTGGCTTAAAATATAGATTTGAAGGGCTTACGTGTCTTAATAAGTGTTTCTAAGAAATTCTCGTAGTAAATATGAGCAATTGAAACATGAGGTGATCTGATGACATAGGATTTTATCCTGGCTATAACGAAATGAAAAATATTGGCATGTCATCTTGTTCCTTACTGTCAACAACTATGTAACATGAAAGTCATAACAAGCAGTTATATGAAGAAAACTTTCATTGTGTAGTATAGCCCGAAAACTGCAATCTGTTTGGCAACACACCCATATTTCTACGAGCGAGGATGATGACATTTAACAGTTTTACAACCGTTGTCTACCAATTTTTTAGACTATCAAAATCAAAAGTTCGCATCTCTTTTGCAATTAACCTGACGAATGACACATTTTTCATGAGATACTTGAGTGAAATGAAAATGGTTTCGTGGAAAGTATGTCGCCTAAATATTTGTAACAAAGTAATGCTCTGAAGTGTTAAGGATCTTTTACTGGTAAACCAATATTCGAGGAAAATTTGTAGTTGGGACTTAAGAAAGGAACTCTTCATTACCTTTGCCTGAACATCAGTAACGAGACAACAGAGTGATTTCACTGGTTATACTAATTGTAGCGCTAGACGACTTGTAGCATACATAATCGTAAATGATTTCACTAATCTGGACACTGGATAGGAGCGTTTAATCTGTAAAATTGTACTCCGAAGAGTTTTTGG
Organism: Schistocerca gregaria; assembly: GCF_023897955.1. Lineage (NCBI taxonomy): Eukaryota > Metazoa > Arthropoda > Insecta > Orthoptera > Acrididae > Schistocerca > Schistocerca gregaria. The sequence continues at coordinate 470,720,941 of NC_064931.1, forward strand.
TACTTTCAATGTGGCTGTGAATATACACTCCTGGAAATGGAAAAAAGAACACATTGACACCGGTGTGTCAGACCCACCATACTTGCTCCGGACACTGCGAGAGGGCTGTACAAGCAATGATCACACGCACGGCACAGCGGACACACCAGGAACCGCGGTGTTGGCCGTCGAATGGCGCTAACTGCGCAGCATTTGTGCACCGCCGCCGTCAGTGTCAGCCAGTTTGCCGTGGCATACGGAGCTCCATCGCAGTCTTTAACACTGGTAGCATGCCGCGACAGTGTGCACGTGAACCGTATGTGCAGTTGACGGACTTTGAGCGAGGGTGTATAGTGGGCATGCGGGAGGCCGGGTGGACGTACCGCCGAATTGCTCAACACGTGGGGCGTGAGGTCTCCACAGTACATCGATGTTGTCGCCAGTGGTCGGCGGAAGGTGCACGTGCCCGTCGACCTGGGACCGGACCGCAGCGACGCACGGATGCACGCCAAGACCGTAGGATCCTACGCAGTGCCGTAGGGGACCGCACCGCCACTTCCCAGCAAATTAGGGACACTGTTGCTCCTGGGGTATCGGCGAGGACCATTCGCAACCGTCTCCATGAAGCTGGGCTACGGTCCCGCACACCGTTAGGCCGTCTTCTGCTCACGCCCCAACATCGTGCAGCCCGCCTCCAGTGGTGTCGCGACAGGCGTGAATGGAGGGACGAATGGAAACGTGTCGTCTTCAGCGATGAGAGTCGCTTCTGCCTTGGTGCCAATGATGGTCGTATGCGTGTTTGGCGCCGTGCAGGTGAGCGCCACAATCAGGACTGCATACGACCGAGGCAGACAGGGCCAACACCCGGCATCATGGTGTGGGGAGCGATCTCCTACACTGGCCGTACACCTCTGGTGATCGTCGAGGGGACACTGAATAGTGCACGGTACATCCAAACCGTCATCGAACCCATCGTTCTACCATTCTTAGACCGGCAAGGGAACTTGCTGTTCCAACAGGACAATGCACGTCCGCATGTATCCCGTGCCACCCAACGTGCTCTAGAAGGTGTAAGTCAACTACCCCGGCCAGCAAGATCTCCGGATCCGTCCCCCATTGAGCATGTTTGGGACTGGATGAAGCGTCGTCTCACGCGGTCTGCATGTCCAGCACGAACGCTGGTCCAACTGAGGTGCCATGTGGAAATGGCATGGCAAGCCGTTCCACAGGACTATATCCAGCATCTCTATGATCGTCTCCATGGGAGAATAGCAGCCTGCATTGCTGCGAAAGGTGGATATACACTGTACTAGTGCCGACATTGTGCATGCTCTGTTGCCTGTGTCTATGTGCCTGTGGTTCTGTCAGTGTGATCATGTGATGTATCTGACCCCAGGAATGTGTCAATAAAGTTTCCCCTTCCTGGGACAATGAATTCACGGTGTTCTTATTTCAATTTCCAGGAGTGTCTTTACTATTGATATAAGACTTTCACTCGTATCAACTCATAATCATGTTTTATGAGCACTTTAGTTTGCAGTGGACAAGGGAAGGAGATGATACTAATGAATATTCGAGGTGATCGATAATAAAAGTCAACAAAAAACACGATGTTACAGTATCCAGCATGAGCTGACTTCTGCTTCACCTAAATAAACACTCTTACAGAGTAGAATGGTGCCAATGGAGAGAAGGCAGTATATCTATGGGCGTACTGCGACACTTTGTTTACACTGTATGTTCTGGACCACTTTTTTTATACCATGCACTGAAGTCATTGGCCTACCCATGGCATCACAAGCGCCACCCTCCTTATCAATTACATTAACGTACTTAACAGGGACATCATCACTCTTACCTGTGACATGATTATAATTATCAGTGACATCATCATCCTGATCAGTGACTTCATCATCCTTGTCAGTGACTTCATCATCCTTATCAATGATGTCACCAAGCCATCGTGCCCTCCCCTCCTCCTTGCCCCTTCTCTCCAACCAGTCACAGTGTAGTATTAAAGTCAGACAGACACTCAGAATGTAGTTTCAATAAAAAAATAAAATAAGGTAAAAATACAGGATGGCAGAACTAGCCCAGATGTGTTTTCTATCTCGTGCTCCTCCCACTCTCCCCAGCCAATCTCAGAGTAGAATTAAAATAACGCAGTCAGATGTATAAAAATGGCGCCAAGTTCACAGACATGCAGTAAAACATTAAGTAACCTTAACTTGAATGGGAGCCAAAGTCAAAGTAATGCATTATTTGCGTTAAAGCCAATCGCAACACTACGAAGGAGTAGTATGATATAAAAGGGCCCGCATATCGTGGTCGTGCGGTAGCGTTCTCGCTTCCCACGCCCGGGTTCCTGGGTTCGATTCCGGGCGGGGTCAGGGATTTTCTCTGCCTCGTGATGGCTGGGTGTTGTGTGCTGTCCGTAGGTTAGTTAGATTTAAGTCGTTCTAAGTTCTAGGGGACTGATGACAATAGATGTTAAGTCCCATAGTGCTCAGAGCCATTTGAACCATTGATATAAACGAAAGTTTTTAGGCGTGTTTGAGCATCTGCAAGGTAATGCCTATTCAGATTTATCACCAGTCACATACGAGTGGCGCCACTTTGAGGATGCAAATCAGGTTTGCTTTAAATACACGATATAGTAGTCATGAGCGTTAGTTACCCTTGATGTCGCAGATGTTGAGTTGATGTTAGTCAAGAATGCCTTTAAGCTGACAAACAAGCCATTTGCAACACCTGACTGATTTTGAACGAGGTCGTGTAATACGGTTACGAGACGCTGGATGTTTCTATTGCGATGCTGCACAAAGACTTGGCATCCGCTGTGCATGACTGTCGGCAGCGGTATCCCCGAGAATATATGGTCGAAAGATTACTGGGCTCCAAATTGCCATTGGCATTATCGAGACGTAAGGCCATCCTGTTAGACGTATGTCTCTGGTACATCGTGCTGCATTTGCAGCAGAAATTTGATCAGCACTTGGCACCATAGTGACACAACGAACTGTTAAGAATAGATTACTTCAACGACAGCTCCGATCCAGACAGTCTGTAGCGTGCATTCAACTGACCCCGAATCACCACCATTTGCGACTTCAGTGGTTTCAAGCGAGAGCTCATTAGAATGCAGGCTGGAGGTCTGTTGTGTTTTCCGATGAAAGCTGATTCTACCTCGGTGCCAGTGATGCCATATCTTAGTTAGAAGGAGGCCAATTGAGGGCCTGCAACAAACCTGTCTGCATGCTAGACACATTGGACCTACAACTGGAGTTATGGCCTGAGGTATGATGTTGATTTCGAATGGCAGCAAGAGCACTCTCGTGGTTATCTCATGCACCATGAATGGAAATGTGTACGTCAGCCTGGTAATTCGACCTGTTGTGCTGCCACTCATAACAGCATTCCAGGGGATTTTCCAACAGGATAACGCTCGCCGACATACCGCTTTTGTGTCTCAACATGCTCTACAGAGTGACGACATGTTGCCTTGGTCTGTTCGACCACCAGAATCGAGCACATGTTGGACATCATTGGACGAACAGCATTGACCGTTGCTGTACTGACGAAACAAGTGCAACAGGCGTGGAACTCCATCCAACAAACTGACATCCGGCTCCTGTACGACATAATGTATGCACATTTACATTATTGCATTCAACATTCTGGCTGTTACACCGGTTATTAATGTACTAGCATTTCACATTTGCAATTGCTTATCTTGCGCTTACATTAACCTGTGATCTTGCAATGATAATCGCTTAAATATGTTCCCTAGACAAATTAATTACAGAACCTTTGTTACTCTGCACGATTTTCAGAATGAACTTTGACGGCTTATTCTATCGCACATACTGGTAACATAAGAACTTAATGCACATTCTACTCTGCCTTCAACTCTTTTTGAATATCATCAGATTTCTGAGACAACTGTGGGGGAGTGACGTACTAGAAACTATGCAATGCTCTTAGATATAGGTGTTGCAAGGCTGAAGAATTCTTAGTGTATTTGAAAATGTGTTTCAAGAAGCATGCACTTTAAATCTCAATTAGTCTTATTGTAGATGAAAGTGGGTTAAAACCATCAAATTGCAAACATGATGGTATATTTCCTCTTACAGTTAGAAGTTTTAAACCTCGTTCTTTCAACCGTGGTAAAGTGAATGTGATTATTTACCTTCTCGCTAGTGAAATTTTCACTCTGCAGCGGGGTGTGCACTCATACGAAACTTCCTGGCAGATTAAAACTGTGTGCCGTACCGAGACCCAAACTAAGGAACTTTGCCTTTCGCGGGGAATTACTCTACCCTCTGAGCTACCCAAGCACGACTCACAACCCTCCCTATCAGCTCTAATTCCGCTAGCATCTCGTCTCCTACCTTCCAAACTTCACAGAAGCTCTCCTGCAGACATTGGAGAACTAGCACTCCTGAAAGAAAGGATATTGCGAAGACAGCTTAAACACAGCCTGGGGATATTTCCAGAATGAAATTTTCACTCTGCGCCGGAGAAACTTCCTGGAAGATTACAACTGTGTACCGGACTGAGACTCGAACTCGGGACCTTTGCTTTTCGTGAGCAAGTGCTCTACCACTGAGCTACCCAAGCACGACTCACGGCCCGTCCTCACAGCTCTAATTCCGCCAGTATCTCGTCTTCTTCCTTCCAAACTTCACAGAAGCTCCCTGCAGACCTTGCAAAACTAGCACTTTCGGAAGAAAGAATATGGCGCAGACATTGCTTAGCCACAGCCTGGGGGGTGTTTCAGAATGAACATGTCACTCTGTATCGGAGTGTGTGCTGATATGAAACTTCCTGGCAGGTCTGTAGGAGAGCTTCTGTGAAGTCTGAAAGGTAGGAAACGAGATGCTGGCGGAATTAGAGCTGTGAGGACGGGTCGTGAGTCGTGCTTGGGTAGCTCAGATGATAAAGCACTGCAGCGAAAGGCAAAGTTCCCGAGTTAGAGTCACGGTTCGGCACCACACAGTTTTAATCTGCCAGGAAGTTTCGACCTTCTCCTTCATGAAAATTATCTCAGATTTAAGAATAAGTATATACAGGGTGAACCAAAAGTCTGTTAACATTTGAGAATTCAATACTTCACGGAATATTGTAGGCAGAGAGGTAAAAATGGGCACACATGCTTGAAATGCATGTGCTTTTATTGAAACAAAAAAATCGCACTAAATGACCAACAGGTGACACTTCATACGATACAAAAGCAATAATTAGTATAACAATTGATTTTTAGCAAAGACTATGTTCATTATAACAACGGCCGTCATTCATCAACAATACCTGTAGTCGAGGAACAATGTTGTGAACTGCAGTGTACAGCACAACAGCAGGTATGGTTAGAAATCTCCGTCGGATGTTGTCTTTTAGCATTCCTAATGAGGTCGGCTGAATGTGGTAGACTTTAGGTGGAATTCGAGTATTGAGAGAAAAGGACTTAGAAGAAGAACACAAAGTATGCTATGAATGGATTATTTAAAACAATCCGAAGTAGTTTAAAGTTTATGAATCCAGCCAGTTATCTCATAACAACCGTAAAAAAGCTCGTAAAATTGCTTCACGAGTTGCTCCAAAAGCGGAATCCCTATGCAGAATGATGGAGATGGAGTGTTACCTCTCGTTCCAATATGTGTTGCTGTATTAGCGCCTGGACGATTAGCTGGTGGAGCAGTGGGCACTGCTAAGGGAGTTAGTGATGCAAACAACGGTGCTACCAAACGACTGGCTGAGATAGAAAGTAATAGAACTTCATCAAGCCAACGGCTTGTAATTAGGAACATAGAGGGGAAAAAGGCTTGGTCTGGGTGTGATGAAAAAAAAAAAAAAAACCTTCTAAAGCATTTTCCAACTAGAGCGCTTACCAATACTGACTTAGAATATTATTCTAAAAAATTGGAAATCACCCATTTTCTTGGTGTGAGAATGAGATGTTATTTACCTAAAACCCCTAAAAGGTACAAGAACGAGACTGTAGACCTCCGCAGAGAGACTGAACCTAATTGACGTTAGGTATCTTATAAGAAGAAAGTAATGTTCTGTACTACATCTATATCTACAGCCACATATACATCTACACGTACATGACACCTGCAATTCACCTTCAGACTATTTCTCTATCGCTCCGGTCTGAAACAGCGCGTGCGAAAAATTAGCACTGAAATCTTTCCGTACGAGCTCCGATTTTTCTTATTTTTCATGATGATCATTTATTTCTATGAAGGCTGGCGTCAGTAAAATATTTTTGCGTTCAGAGGAGAAAGTCGATGCCTGAAATTCCGTGAAAACATCTCGACGCAACGAAAAACACTTTTGTTTTAGTGATTGCCACCTCATCTCGCTTATCATATCTCTCCCCTCTTTTAGGGAAATCCAAACTTTTTCGATGTCCTCCATTAAAGCTATCTAGTATAGATCCAATATCACACAATAATACTCTACGGAGTACGGACAAGCGTAGTGCAGGCAGTTTCTTTAGTATATGTGTTGTACCTTCTAAGTGTTCTGTCTTCCCCATAGCATTATCTATGTGATGTTCCAGTTTAAGTTGTACGTAATTGTAATTCCTAGGTATTTAGTTGAATTGACAGCCTTTAGAGTTGTGTGATTTTGTCGTGTAGCCAAAATTTGAAGGATTCCTTTCAGTACTCATGAGGATGACCTTAGACATTCTCTTACTCAGAGTCAATTGTCACTTTTAGCATCATACAAACATCGTGCCTAAGTAATTTTGCAATTGGTTTTGATCTTCTAATGATTTAACTAGGTGGTAAATGACAGCATCATCTACAAAAGATCTAAGAGGGCTGCTCAGATTGTCTTCTAATTCGTTTATATAAATTAGGAACAGCTGAGAGCCTATAAGTCTTCCTTAGGAAACGCGATGCATACTTTTGTTTTACTCGATGACTTTCTGTCGATTACTACGAACTGTAATCTTTCTGACGGGACATCATAAGTCCAGACGCAAAAATGAGACGATACTCCGCAGACATGCAGTTGAATTAGAAGTCTCTTGTGAGAAACGGTGTTAAAAGCATTCTGAAAATAAAGAAATATTGAATCAATTTGAAATCCCCTGTCGATAGCACTCATTAATTCGTGCTAATAAAGAGCTATTTGCGTTTCTAAAGATCGATATTAGTCAATAAATCGTTTTCTTCGAAGTAATTCAGTGTTTCTGAACTTATATTCCAAATTCATACTGCAAATCGATGTCAGTGATATGAGTTTGTAATTCATTGGATTACTCCTATTTCGATAGCTTCGGCGATTTACCACCTACTCCACCTTAAGATATCATTACTATCGACTATAAGTGAGAGGCTTAAAGTTTCTGAACTCTAGATAATTTAGCAAGTCTCTTAACATATACCGACAGTATGACTTTTGATGTCTTCGACCCCAGTATAATGTTTAACCCGCCTGGAAAAAATCTATTATAGCTGCAGTCTTTGACCCCACACTAAATTTATCAAATCGCGTGCACGAATTTTCCATACTCAACTTATTGACCTAAAACTACATACCGAATAGTACATAGAGAAAAAAAAACTCCTACCTTTATAATCAAATACGTGATCCGGAAATACTGGACAGAGTTACTAGAAAACGTGGAAGTTACACAGAAGAGCCAAAGAAACTAGTAAACTTGCCTAATATCGTCTAGGGGCCCGGCGAGCACGCAGGAGTGCTGCAACACAGCGTGGCATGGACTAGATTAATGTCTGAAGTAGTGCTGGAGGGTACTGACACCACGAATCCTACAGGGCTGTCCATAAATCCGTAGGAATACGACGGGGTGGAAATCTCTTCTGAACAGCACGTTGCAAGTTATCCCAGATATGCTCAATAATGTTCATGTCTGTTGAGTGTCGTGGACAGCAAAATGGTTAAACTCAGAAGAGTGTTTCTGGAGGAACTCAGTAGCAATTCTCGACATGGTGTGTGTCGCTGTGACGCATTGTCCTGCTGGAACTGCCCAAGTCCGTCGGAATGCACCATGGACATGAATCGATGCTGATGATCAGACAGAATGCTTACGTACGTGTCACTTATCAGAGTCGTATCTAGATGTATCAGGGGTCCATTATCACTCCAGCTGCACACGCCCCACATCGTTACAGAGCCTCCACCAGCTTGAACAGTCCCCTGAACACATGCAGGGTCCATGGAAACATGAGGTTGTCTCTATACCCATACACATCCATCCGCTCGATACAATTTCTAACGACACTCGTCCGGACAGGCAACATGTTTCCATTCACCAACAGTCCAATGTCGGTGTTGACGGGCCCAGGCGTAAAGCTTTATGTTGTGCAGTCATCATGGGTACACAAGTAGGCCTTTGGCTCCGAAAGCCCATATCGATGATATTTTGTTGAATGTTTCGCACGCTGACGCTTGTTGATGACCCAGCATTGAAATCTGCAGCAATTTGCGGAAGGGTTGCACTTTTGTCACGTTGGACGATTCTCTTTAATCGTCGTTGGTACCGTTCTTGCAGGATCTTTTTCCGGCCGCAGCGATCTCGGAGATCCGATGTTTTACCAGATTCCTAATATTCACGTTACACTCATGTAATGGTCGAATGGGAAATTCCCCACTTCATCGCTACTTCGGAAATGCTGTGGTCCATCGTTCTTGCGCCGACTATAACATCGCTTTCAAACTCACTTAAATCTTGATAACTTGCCATGTTGTAGCAGTAACCGATTTAACAACTGCGTCGGACACTTGTGTTATATACACGTTGCCGACCGCAGCACTGTATTCTGCCTGTTTACATATCTGTATTTGAATAAGCATGCCTATACCAGTTTCAGAGTATTGAATGATGATTTTTTACAGCCCTGTTGAGTGAGATAAAGTTATACAACATCAAGAAGGAGGAAGAAGATGATGCGAAAAAAATCACAGTCGAACTAAACATCAGTTGCAAAAAGCTCTCGAACGATGCAAGATGTGGAGTAATGTACATGTTCATTTTAAGCTGAATGATAATATAGGACAAGTTTTAGATTTTGAGAAAAATGTGATAGAAAAGTATAACTTAAAGAAAGCAGAAAAGCCAGTAAATATTACGGACTTCAACGCCAGATGCCCTGACTGTAATATTTCTGGCGATATATTACACAACTCTGCCCTTAAACACATTTACATAATTTCTAGCGTGCCGTAGCAACTTCATATAACATCATGGAATCTCCACATCGTGTCAGTCGTGGTAAGATACATTTCAGATCTAAGTATATCAGTTAGAGACCAACACGGAAATCTTGTGGATTTCGACTGAGAAGAAATGTGTTCGATTACACACAAGAAAACGAAATGCGGATCATATTCAGGCAACGTGTTGTGTGTGAAGAGACAGAATACGGAGAAGAAGAAGAAGAAGAAGAAGAAGAAAAGAAGAAGAAGAAGAAGAAAAAGTATGGAATGGAAGATGTCTTGACTCCTTTTATCACAAGGATACACAGTTCTATAAGTATTATCATTCCCTGTGAGCTCTCATTCGACTTTTTGCTGAGTGATGGTGGGGAAGGAGAACGAGGAGGAGAAGGAAAAAAAGAAGAAGAAGAGTTACACATTGTATGTGAGAGAAAAATTCCCGTTGACAACTCGATTAAGCGCTTCGACTACCATTAGGTATGAACCACGCGGCCAAACAGATTTCTTTCACAACGATTCCATATCCATTGTGATATAAAACGAAAACACGTGAGAGTCGTCTGTATATTGAAGGAAGACTTGTAGATGATTCAGGGTGGCATAAACCTAGTGACATCGACTTAAATAAAAATTGCACTCTTCACTTGTTTTCGAAAATCCTCCATCGTTTCAATAACCAAATTCCTGTGTGCACAATCCAGGAATTCCAACGCTAATGAAATGATATGCATCATTTATGCCAAATGACGCAATCACTTGCAGAATGCTATTTGTCGAACGAGAAATGAACTAAAGGAGTCTGTTGCTGATGTTGGACGTCTCGGTTTCTCTATCCCACTCAGTCTGGTACTTTGGTTCGCAGAGAATGATAAAAAACACACAGTTCCCGGATTACTTTGTAAGGGTATGAGTGTATAAGGAGTAAGCTGTGTGAGGGAGATAATTTGCTACTCTTTTATTACCAGATTGGTCAATTTGTTACAGTTTTGCTGCAAAATGGAATTTACTTTGTTATGGTTTCAATGTAACATATTCAATTTGTTACAGTTTTGAGAGCAATGTGTTACAATTATGTTGAAGACAAGACAATTTGTTACAAGGAGTGCAAACTGCTAAAATTTCGCTGTAAAATGGGGGGGGGGGGGGTTATTTGTTACAGTGTCGCGGTAACATGGTCAGTTTTTTACAGTTTTAGTGCAAACGTTATTTGCATATATTTGAACATGACACCGTTATTACATAACTGAACACATCATTATTCTGATTAAATGCAGGTGCATGAATGCGTAAGAAAATTTCTTTGACTTTCACAAAAATAATGCTTATCTTTTCCTTGGCATATATTCATGTGAAGATTACTGCACGCCTTTGAACACGGAACCATTTTTATGAAACTGACTGCCTCACTTTAATACTACATTGAGATTGGCTGGAGAGAGTGGGAGAGGACTGAGGTACAAACAACAACTGGTTTAGTTCCACCATCTTGGCTATTTTGTTTTATTTATTCACTCATTTATTTAACTTACATTCTCACTGACTGTTTGATTTTGATACTACTCTGTGACTAGTTGGAGAGAAAGGAAAAGGAGGAAGCGGAAAGGGCAATGTTGGTTATGGCTTGATGATATCACTGATAAGGATGATGGAATCACTGATAAAAGTGATGGTATCACTATTTATAATAATGATGTGACTGATAAGAAGAATGGGGTTTGTAGCATCGTCGGTAGGTCAATGGTCTGGGTTATATAATGTAAACAATATGGTCCAAAATATACAAAGTGAACAAAGTGTGTCAGAATGCCCATAAATATACTACTTAGATACACTAACGTAATACAGTGCTCATAGGAAACATCGAAGATACCATTGATGATGTTGCAGCTCTCGAAGAATGAAGTTACAATGAAATCCAGGCTTTAGCTGGTTACAGGCGTTGATAAATATCAACGGGAACAGTTGAAAATGTGTGCCATGACGGGGACTCGACCTCGGGATGTCCTGCTTACATGGCAGACGTTCTATCCGTCTGAGCCACCGAGGGCACGGAAGAATGTGCGACTGGAGGGACTTATCTCTGGCACGCTCCCCTTGTGACCCACATTTCCAGCTTACTGTCCACACACTACATTTGTAGTGTACTCTTACGGGAATCGGTAGATTGACTGCCGCGAGTAATGAGTATAGTGGGCAGGGGCATTACAAATGTAGTCTGTGGACAGTAAGTTGGAAATACGGATCTTACGGGGAGCGTGCCAGAGGTAAGTCCCTGCAGTCGAACTATCGTCTGTGCCCTCAGTGGCTCAGATAGTTCCGTTTCAGCCGCGCTCGCGAGTGGACGTTGTTTATTGCTGCGCTGCACTTCCGTGTTGACATCGCTGTACTTGTGCTTCGCCGAGTGCTGTCCGTCCGTTACTCTCCGTGTTCGTTCATATTCCTTGTGATCTGATTGCTCCTTCGGGTCGTGCTGCTGTTAACTGGAATTTCAGTTTTTGAACCGAAATTTCGTCGCTGGATTAACCATGGCTAAAAACCTCAGGAAGAATACTCTGGTATTCGTGTCTTGAATCCCTCCAGTGAAATTGAAAATGATAAGAGTAAGGAAGCTCTTTCATTTTACGGGGAAGTTAAATCAATTGCAAATGGAAGATGGTCACCTCGCTTTAAACTACAATGTTTAAACGGCGTCCCGGCGTCCACTGTGTAAAGATGGACGTTAAGACAAACATTCCGTCTCACATAACTGTTTGTGGGTATAAGGTACAAATTGTTTATACAGGTTAGGAAGCTAAATGTCATATATGTAACGAAACCAGCCAGTTCAGACAGAAATGTCCGCAGCGAACTCTTGTTCTTAAAAGTAATTTTATACAGCGTCAGAAACTTACCTTAAATTATCTGTTACCAAAGAATAGCCCCGACCAACTGTTTGAGGATGTTAACGCAGCGGGCCAAGCTGCTGTCTCCCTTCATGATAATAGTCAATTTCTTCCGTTAACAACAAAGGGAAAACCTGTTACCACTACTCAATAAAACTGAAATGCAACCGAATATGGTTCATATGGCTCTGAGCACTATGGGACTTAACATCTGAGGTCATCAGTCCCCTAGATCTTACAACTACTTAAACCTAACTAACCTAAGGACATCACACACATCCATGCCCGAGGCAGGATTCAAACCTGCGACCGTAGCGGTCGCGCGGTTCCAGACTGTAGCGCCTAGAACCGCTCGGCCACTCCGGCTGGCGCAACCGAATAAACGACCTCTGGAGACAACTGATAGTTGTTCAGAGGACGAGCTGTCTTGTACAACTCGCTCAGTTTGCAAGCAAAAACAGTGCGATGATGGGGCAGAAGAACCGGAAGGCAAAATGCAAAAGGAAACTGATGAACAGAAAGATAATAAACATACGGTACCAGAAAATGAAAGAGGTGTAGTCAGTATTAATTTGCAAGAAACAACAGGTGAAGTAGCTGACTGCAAAGATCAGCAACTATCTTTTAGTAAACACATTCAGGGAGAGGTTGCAAAACTGCCATCTTCATTTGTTTCTCTCGGTCAGGAAGTAAGTGATATTAATAATGAACAAGTAAACGGTGGTCACAATGAAACCACGGTAACTACCGCAGGGCAGGCGCCAGCAACAGAAATTGGGAAAGCGTCTGCTGCTGCTCCAGATGAACCGCGAAGTAAAATAAAAATGCAACCAAATGTGAATGTAGCTTGTAACCAAGGGAAGCGAAAATCCGGAAAGGGCGACCCTAGCCAAAACAATGTTCGGTACGAAAAATATGTTCAAATGTGTGTGAAATATTATGGGACTTAACTGGTAAGGTCATCAGTCCCTAAGCTTTCACACTACGTAACCTAAATTATCCTAAGGACAAACACACACACCCAAGCCCGAGGAAGGACTCGAACCTCCGCCGGGACCAGCTGTCGGTACGAAACGGACCTGGAAATCAGTCTGCTAGCGGTACAATAGAAAACATCAGAAGTAGAAAAAGCAAAAAAATGGGAGAGTAACTAATAAACTGATTGAAGTGTTATTCCATGTTCAGCCTTCCGAGAAAACTGTTAATAGTTTAACTGAACCCTGAATCACAGGAAACTAAATTAGTTCATCAAAACAACTACATACTGAAAGTGCAATGACGCCGTCCTACTCTGTCACCACAATAAACATAAATAAAATTAAGTCTGGTTTGAAATTATCGGCACTTAAGAAATTTTTTACGAATCCGCAACTGATAGGGATTCCAGTAAATGAGGTGGAACGACTGGAGTCCGGAAGGGGACTAGGAATAAACATCTATGATGTGACTGCCATCAACTTATATGCCTCCTCAGGAAGTTCTCACCGAACTGACATGGAACGTTTCTTCAAAAATGAACTTATATACTGTTAAGGAAAAATTCAAGACAGTTATTACTTGGAGGTGATTTTCATTGTGTTTTAAATTGAAAAGATCAGTTACCTAATTTTAATTTCTCAAGAGACCTAAAACAACTAGTTACTGGTTTAGAATTAAATGATATATGGGAAATTAAAATACCCCTCCACTGTTGAGTTCACTTACGTCACGGCAACATCTCGTAGCAGAACTGGTAGATTATATATTTCTAAAAATCTTGAGATTTTCGTGGCAAAAGTAGAAACCATTCCTACGAACTTTTCAGACCATTCAAGTGTCTTAGTTTGCATAAATCTAACAAGACAGCCAGTTCGCCAATTCAAGAGTCACTGGAATTTGAACGTTTCCTTGTCAGCAGACCATGATTTAGAAGACCTGATAATAGAAGCATGGGCAATATGCCTGCGTGCTCGTAGTAGATATGCCACTGCTGTAGACTGGTGGGTTAAAATGACGAAGCCAAAGTTGAGGAAGGTTCTTATTCAATATAGAGCCCAGAGCATAAGAGAAATGAAATGCACTATAGAATATTACTATTCCGTTTTGAGAGATCTATATGATCAGGTCACAGCAGGTTCCTCACTTCGAATAACATACATCAAAAACGTCAAAGCCCACTTACTTAATATCAAGATAAATCAAATGGAAGGGTTGAAAATAAAATTTAAGGCAAATTCGGTGTCAGAAGACGAAACTACTTCCCTGTATCATTTAGTGAAGCATACGAAAAAGGGAAGAATGACTTTTGTTGATGAAATGGGAACAAAAAAAGGTACCATTCTCAGAACTCAGCAGGATATTATACACGAGATTTATGGCTATTATTGCGAGTTATATTCTGTAAATCAAAGTAGTGATGTTTCTTTGGAAGAATTCCTTGACATCCTAGCCCCACAGCTGACAGAAGATGACAACGAAAATCTGTCAGCAGTTTTACATCCGTTACTGGCCAATAGTGGGTGCAAAAATCACCGACATTGTAAATGAGGTTATTATGGGTAAAATGATTCCGATTGAGTTTGAGGAGAGTAAAAAAAATGTTCTTGTGGAAAAAATAGTTGGAAACAAAGATTTAAATAATTTTTGTCCAATTTTACTGCTGAATTCTGATTATAAATTAACAGCTAGAATAGTAAACAAGAGAATTTCATGCCTTACAGATAAAGTTATTAGTCAACATCAGAACTGCGCGCGATGCAGTACCATTTTTCAAAATCTAGCAGAATTCAGGGCTATCATTGCAACAACTTCTGTAACGAACATAAAGTGTGCTTTACTTTTTTTTGGATTTTTATAAAGCCTTCGATGTAGTAAATCATAAATATCTTCTACAAACGCTGAAGAAATAAGTTTCAACGATAGGGTCATACAGTTGATAAAGAACGTAGCAACTGGAATAAATGCAAAAATAGCGGTGAACTGTCAACAATTTAGACTGTTACAAATAAAACGGGGCGTTCCTCAAGGAAGTCCTCTGTCCATGTCGTTCTTCGCCATTTCACTGGAACCTCTGCTCTGACATGTCCATGCTAGATTAAAAGGCTTAACATTATAAGGAAATAAAACAGTTATAAAAGCCTATGCTGACGATATAGGGGTCATTATAAGAAATAATGAAGAGGTAGCCATACCAGCAACAGTGAATGATACGTACTGTAGATCATCTAGAGCCAATGCAAACTAAAAGAAAGTAAGATGTTAAATCACAGAGGTTTTGGTAATATCAATGTCTAGTGGACAAAATTAGTCCGCAACGTAAAATATTTGGGATTACCCTGACAGCATGCCCATTGAAAATGACGGCTTTAATTGGAAACTTGCAGCAGACAATGTGCAAGGAGCCATTATAGAGAATTTAACTCGATAGATGAACCAACTTCAAAGAATAAAGTGTATCAACTCATGCATACTTGCTAAAGCTTATTATGCTTTCCAGCTTCTTCCAATACCGAGAGTGACAGCGAGGAGAATAATGTCCAAAATCACGAACTTTTTGTGGAGAGGTGAAGTGTTCAGAGTTCCTGCTAAAGTAGCCACCTTAGATCCTAAACAAGGTGGACTAGGATTAACTGATATAACGGATAAAACATCTGCACTTTTTATCACAAGGCAAGTTAATTTAATAAGAGACTCGCGAGAAAGCATAATAAGCGAACTTTTCGAGATCATTAAACTTCGAAGCCTGCTTCCCCCGATTCACGTGCAGAATATCGTTTACATCATGTGAGGGTTTTCTATCTTCAGTTCATTTATGTAAGTGCCGAAATCAGGCAGTCACGACACTTAACATCAAGAGCCATAATGCGGGAAGGAAAGAAAAGCGAAAGAAGGAACAAAATAGAACGACAGTTTCCAATCATTGATTGGACTGAGATTTGGAAAAATATTAGTTCTAATGTGCTCACGTCTAATATACAGACGTCATTGTACAAGTCAGTTAACAACATAGTTAGCACAATGAAAGACCATACGCAATCGGACTCAATGAAACAAATTTATGTCGTTCGTCCTCTGTTAGAATATTGCTGCGCGGTGTGGGATCCTTACCAGGTGGGATTGACGGAGGACATCGAAAGTGTGCAAAAAAGGGCAGCTCGTTTTGTATTATCACGTAAGAGGGGAGAGAGTGTGGCAGATATGATACGCGAGTTGGGATGGAAGTCATTAAAGCAAAGACGTTTTTCGTCGCGGCGAGATCTATTTACGAAATTTTAGTCACCAACTTTCTCTTCCGAATGCGAAAATATTTTGTTGAGCCCAACCTACATAGGTAAGAATGATCATCAAAATAAAATAAGAGAAATCAGAGCTCGAACAGAAAGGTTCAGGTGTTCGTTTCTCCCGCGCGCTGTTCGGGAGTGGAATGGTAGAGAGTTAGTATGATTGTGGTTCGATGAATCCTCTGCCAAGCACTTATATGTGAATTGCAGAGTTGTCATGTAGATGTAGATGTAGATGTATGTCAACAATGTCATCTGGTTGTCACAATAATTCATAGATACCCTTTCAGTAGTCACATGAATAGTTGGAAGTGGATCGGAGAGCAAATACCTCTGATTAACAGGTCATGCCCTGAGAGTATATCGCTGTCATTGAGACACAGGCCTGAAGCACGCTATTTCACAGAGGCAAAACATGACGCTGTGCAGTGGTTGCTGGGAAATTTTGTTAATTACGTTCTTAACAGATTAGGATCGGACAGCACCATAGAGTTCAAGGTACACATGCTGTATGGATACCACAAAATTAGAAGGTATTCTAATCACAAGAAAAAGTTCGGTAATAATTAAAAATTGTATTTGAAAAAATGGACATTGGTTAATATAAAAAAGAAGACTGTGTTGACAGTGATGTATTGTAGCTACCTGAAGGATATTATTTAAATTTTTACTGCAAAATTTTGGTGTGTGCTTTTTCTACTTCAAAAAGTGGTTTTTGAAATTTTATAAGCTAATGTACAGAACTTATGTGACAGCCAGATTGTGTTTCTAATAGTGTGAAAACACAACACATTAAAGCTGGATAATTGGTTTATAGTATAAATATGAAAATTGACAGTTTTTATGGCAATGTCTTTAACGATTGGTTAAAACCGTAAGATTGTGTCTGATATAATGTAATATGCAATGGCTGACAAATTGCCCTGTTCATTTTTGCACTGTGATGTGAAAATCAGTTTTCCTGTGAAAGACTTATTATATAGGTCTGATCACTTCAGATAATTAACATTTCTTTAATTTCCAGAAAGTGTAGTTTGAAGGCTAGTCAACTTTATAACATCTCTTTTCCGCCGTTCTCAAGTATTTAAGAGATAGTTTGATATGGTTGTTAAATTGTTTTTATGTGCAAGGGGCATAAATCTTCCATATTCTGTATACGTTTTGGTGATTTCAACACAGTTGTGTGAAATTCTCATAGATAGTCATACAGAGCTGAGAAGATTAATGATCAGTTTTTACCTTTAACCTGTCTCTTACGGAGACGATTTCATTGTGTACATTAATATATTAAAAATTATCCCAAAAATTTGCTGATATCCTTTATAGTAGTACTATTTATGCTTCTCTAAAGATTGGAGCACTTGGAATTCAAAGTTCAGTTCTTTATTTATTCATGTTTGAAGAAGTTTGAATGTCTTTACAAAACTTTTGTTGATGTTCAAATTAATTCTTTCTTGTAATTTAGTCAGTAACATAATCTTGTATTTCTTTCACATCAGCATAATTGCAATGATCAAACTGTTTTTGTTTAAATCATTTCATGTGTAACATGTGTGCGTGGTTAGTACATGTACTTAGTATGTATTTGTAATGTGTACCATTATACCTTAAATACATGTTTACAAAAAAAGACGGATAGAGAATCTGCTATGTAAGCAGGAGTTCCCGGATTCGAGTCCCGGTCGGGGCACTTATTCCCAACTGTCTCCGTTGATATTTATCGACACCTGTAAGCCGCTAAATGTCTTGATTTCATTGTTATTTCACACTAGGCATTGGTTTATAATTCCATCCTTTTTCATACCATTTAAATGTCTGAAACCTGGTATGTTTATTTTGTAGAAAACATATAAATATAAATGTCCGCCCACGGTAGCTGAATGGTCAGCGTGACGGGTTGTCAATACTGTGGGCCCGGGTTCGATTCCCAGCTGGGTCAGGAAATTTTCTCCGCCCAGGGATTGGGCCATACGATTACATAAATAAATTATAAACAATCGTTATATCACTTTCCTCTTTCATATTACTCCTAGTACTGTGTTCCAATCTATGCCGGAGATCAGGTGCGTCGGAAAGCGTAAAATTATTTATTTTTGTGAAGGTCTTATACGTGAAATGTATTCGCAATTGCTGATACGAACATCCATCAGATGTGTAAGGCAACTACGACAATGAAATATGTGGCAGACCGAGACTCGAACTAGAATTTCCCGCTTTCCGCGAGCGGTCGTTTTAATCTGTTTGGCTACCCAAACTTCCATATGTCGTCGCCGCGTCACAACCTGTACTCGTACACACATCGTACAGGAACGACGACATACGGAAGTTTGGTTTTGGCCGTGAGTCGTGCATGCATAGACCAAGTGGTTAAAGCGGAAAGCGGGAACTCCGGGAACGAGTCACGGTCCGGCGCAAATTTTCGTTGTCCTGGTGGTTGTTCGTACTTGCAACAGCGAATACATTTCATGTATTTCATAGCGGCTGAAGTCGCCACAGTGTCTGTTCCTTCGGACATGCATGCCTCGTTCTTCTTAACACAGGCACTGCAATATCGTATCGGCTGAATTTCTTGCTTTCAGTACATAAATTGAGCAGTTAATGTAACTTGTTCTAATGTGTACCAGGGACAGTAGGCTGTTCCGTCTGAACAGATGACAACAGTGCATCTACCTGTCTATCATTAGTGACGACGTACTAGTTCAGTCTAAAGCGATACAAGAAAGATCTGGTCCTGTCCTTGTTGGAAGAGGAATTCTGGTATTTGTCAATAGCTGTTTGGGGGTATACAAAAATCCTAGGTAAGGACGGCTGTACCGCTCGCTAATACAACACCGTCTCTCAACATGGTAATATCTCGTCGTCAAAGATTATTTGGTTAAAATATTGCATCAGTTTTAAAGGACTACCAAAACACTGAAAACAGACGCGCTAGTTTGTCAGAGTCTGGAGAAATTTCGATCTTTGTTTGACCCACACCCCGTATTTTAAGGGGATAGGCCCCTGAACGTGCTGCATTTTTAGCATTATCTTCACCCTCATAGTGCAACTGATCAATAAATGAGAGATAGCTCAAAATTCTTACACACAATTAGGGTTATTAGTCGAAGCATTTACCCAAAAATCATCGAGATATATGACAATAATATTTATAATAGTATAAAAAACGGAACACTATTTCACTTCGGTACCATTTTCTTTGGAACCACTGACTGCACAGCTAGGAAAATGAGTCAGAATACAGACAACATTCGCATATGCGTTTTATGCCTCCATTGTCCTTCCATGATGCTGATCTGTGAAAAAGACAAGTAACTTATTTTACAACAACAGAAATATTTTGAAATGTAGATCAAGTAACACCGACATCATCATCATGTTATAAATTTTACTGGAAACAGTAAGCAAAAGGAGGTAGGAGAGGTCATCTGTACCAATTTTTGTGAGTTCAACTTCAGTCATTTAGGAGGAAAGTGTACCTGAATTATGAAAATTCAAGTTTTCGGTAAATCGCAATACAAGATTTACAGGTTCATTAACTTACCACTATACTCGTTTAAAACATTCCAGCTGCATACTGCAGTTGTCCTCCTGTTTCCTTATCCTCTATACTCTTCATCTTCATTTTTTCTTTATCCTTGACTCCTTAGTAGCAGCTTCTGCAGCTGTCTCTGCTTCGGTTACCCACCACTTATCAATAGCAGTTAGAGCTGAAACCATATTCCTTCCTGTCTGGATGTTCAGTTCCTTCATAACACTGATGATTGAAATTATACAATCATTCAATGTTATTATTGCATCCATTACATCAATCGTCATTACTGTCAACCCAACAAATACAGTTTAGGGTATTCCCTCCTATATACAGCTGTTGAAGCTTTCATTTGCGTTCTGAGAGAGACCATGCGTACATTTTCTAAGTAGATTTTTATTTGCCAGAACCCTGTACAGGGTGTCCCGCCGGCCGCGGTGGTCTCGCGTTTAAGGCGCTCAGTCCGGAACCGCGCGACTGCTACGGTCGCAGGTTCGAATCCTGCCTCGGACATGGTGTGTGTGATGTCCTTAGGTTAGTTAGGTTTAAGTAGTTCTAAGTTCAAGGGGACTGATGACCACAGATGTTAAATCCCATAGTGCTCAGAGCCATTTGAACCAGAGTGTCCCATTTAACTTGACCACCCTAAATCACTTTTTATCCAGATGCAAATTACAAAAAAATTTTCAAGCAAATATTCGTTAGCCATCAGGGGTACATCAATCAACATGATTGCCTTTATTGTAGTTTTGTTTCTTACAAAGATGTAAATAGCGGTATGACTTTTTTAAATGGTAGCCTGTATTTTTTAATCAGTAATTCATTTCCTCTCCTAAGTACCTATTCAGAAATGCATCACACTGTACCATTCACTGAAACGCAACATTATTAATTACATAACACAACATTTGCGTTGACGTTCCCAGCGCTTAGTGTAGGTACTCGGGGTAATGGAATACATTCACGTGCTGGCGCTGTCAGAGGACAAATGTAAACATAAGTAGAGTGCACATCCGTCAATCCGTCAACCATCGTCAGTTGAAGAGTTGTTTGAGTAGAATGTACACCAACGAAGAGAAGGTAGAAATGCTGCTCATCTATGGGGAATGTGAGTTAGCAGGAGAGTAATTGCAATATTGTTTTCTTATGTACGGGTACATTTAGTACAGTAGTTTAGTCCTTTTAAATACTGTTCTTTAGAGTAGGCATACAGTAAAGGCTGTCCTTCCTACAAACTGCATCGACATAACGTTTCTTTTATTGTTGTTGGAGAAGATAGGCGAAATGCTACGCATGCAGCGGAGCTGTACATAGAGCGATATCCTGACAACAACCCACCTTCCCGACTGATGTTTTCTCGTCTTGTTTCGACGCTTCAGGAAACGGGAAGTTTCAACTCACGACAACGAAATCGTTGTAGCAATCGCACAGACGAAGCTGCCGAGGTTACTGTTCTCACTTCCGCTGCTGTGAATTCACATGTGAGCATCGACAGCTTGAACACGACATTGGCATTCCTAAAACCAGTGTACATCGTATTCTTACACGTCACCGTTTTCATCCTTACCATGTACACCTACATCAAGAATTGCCTGGGAATGATTTCGAGAATCGTGTAAGTTCTGTCAGTTGGCACAGCGGCAAATCCTTCTATTTACCGATGAATGTTCCTTCTCAACCAAAGGACAGGTAAATACAAGGAACATGCATTATTGGTCCAGTGACAACCCACGATGGCTTAGACAGGTGGAACATCAGCGTCAATGGAGAGTTAACATCAGGTGTGGGATGCCTGGTTCTACAATTATTGGCCTTTATTCCATCAGTGGTAGTCTAAACGGCACAGCGTATGCCAACTTCCTCAGACGAATTCTTCCTCTTCTTCTGGATAAAGTGCCGCTAAGAACCAGAATGCTTATGTGGTATCAACATGATGGATGTCCAGCACATAATGTCTTGCGTGCACGTCGTGTTCTGAACCGAAGGTATCCTGCCAGATGGATTGGTCGAGGAAGGGCGGTTACTTGGCCTGCGAGGTCTCCTGATTTAAATCCTCTGGACTTTCTTCTTTGGGGATGCATTAAAGACGTTTCTATCGCGATATTCCAACAACTCCAGAGGACATGCAGGAACATATAGTACTTGCTTGTAATTCTCTTCAGCTGGTAACACTGCAAGTAGTAAATAATTCTTGCACTCAACGAGTGCAGCAGTGTATCGGTGTCCCTGGTCACCATTTTGAACACCTTTGAATGTTCTACTCCTGAGCAATGATACAGGAGAGTCAAAGTCAATTTTGTGTTATGTATTTACTTGGTTTTCATTTGTTTTCTGACAACACGAGCAATTGGACGAATTTGTGTTCTCGGGCTAAAAGTCAATGTTCTGTTATGTAATTAATAACATTGTGTTTCAGTGAATAGTACACTGTGATAATTTTTGAATAGGTCTTTAGGAGAGGAAATGAAATACAGAACAAAAACTACAGATTACCATTTAAAAAAGTCATACCGCTGTTCATATCTTTGTAAAAAAATAAAGCTTCAACGAAGAAAATCATGCTGATTGATGTTCCTGAAGGCTAGCGAACATCTGCTTGAAAAATTTTGTAATTTGCATCTGGACAAACAGTTATTTAGGGTGGTCAAGATAAATGGTACACCATGTATATAGGTTTAATTGCCTCCATTACAGCAAGTGTTAAGGAATGCTTGAGGTATATTGTATGCTGGTAGCATTGGTCAACCAGTACTTGCACCACGAATCTTCCCCTTTTGGACACAAAGTATCCTGTGGGGTCTCATCTGTTCACACTCTGTGAAACCATGTTGCCCAAACAGTTCGTCTCATGTTCTCCAAATCTTCTACATTTCCCCTTATTTCTGGTCCGTAATACTGAGTCAAATAATCAATTTCACTTTCTGTAAGACGACCTGGACCACCTATGTGTTTTCCGTCTGTGTTTTTTTCCCAGTGAAGTATTTACATAATTTTCTCAGCCGAGCTCCCATTCTTTTTCTACATGCCCAACACATTCAAGCTTTTCTATCAGTGTGTCCCCATATGGTCTGTTATTGACAACAGTAGTGTGTCCTTTACAGTCTCCATCCCCAAGGTAGCCTACATACCTTACACCACGACTGACCCTGATATCTGATCTTCTAAAAATGTTTAGAAATTCTTTAGTTTCCACGTTCCCATTTGGGCCATCACAGTTCTTTACACAAACACGGTTGTCAATAAATTTACTTGAACAATCCTGGTAGTGCTTTGTTAGACATTCATAATCTAGTATCTTACCAGTTTCAACAAATATGGCAGTTACAACCCCATTCAGATAAGTATGATCGCTCTTCTGCCAATATCCATCAAATACTCCTAAAATGTCTCTGTATTCTCAGACAACGCTGCTGCTTCTTCTACTGCTCTTTTCATTGAATGTTCACTTACACCACATAAAGCATTATGTTTTAATTTACTGTATCTGTCAAACCTCAACGAAGGTGAAGGCAAATCCATAACTGCACAAAAAGTCTGGGAAGCTCTCCTTCCACTTCCAATACATCGCATTGCATAAGCAAGTTGAATAATTACATTGTAATGTCGACTATCAGTCACTGGCGATGTCATAGTATCACTGTGCATCTTACATGAGCGACAGGCAAACACTAACCGACTTGAAAGGCCGTTACTTGCTGAAATGTTTTAAACTGGCATACTGTAGTTTTTATTCGGAAATTCATTTCCTCTCCTAAAGACCTATTCAAAAATCTATAACAGCGCTCTTCAAGAGTCTTGACAGCATATTTAGGTACAAAATAACATTTACGTCGTTATTGCTACTCACAATACTACTAGCCTTGTTCTTATTACATTCAGGACGCGAAAGCTTACGTCTAGAGACACTGTCTGTAGAAACAATTTCCGCTGGCGACATTTGAAGCAACTGGTGTGTATTATTGGGTTGTGTCTGTTACCCAGAAATTTTCGTTTGGGGCTGAACTCCTTTACACTCGGTATTTGTAGCACAAAAAATGGCTCTGGGCACTATGGAACTTAACATCAGAGGTCATGAGTCCCCTATAACTTAGAACAACTTAAACCTAACTAACCTAAAGACATCACACACATCCGTGCCCGTGGCAGGATTCGAACCTGCGACCGTAGCGGTCGCGCGGTTCCAGACTGAAGCGCCTAGAACCGCTCGGCCACAGTGGTCGGCTTTGTAGCACAGGAAAAACACACACATAAACAAAACAACACACAATAACTGCAAAACCACTTAGGTATGAAATTCCGAAATCATATATTCTCCGATCTTTGTTTACATTCGAACCATAGCCTTCTAGACATGCCTGTACTTTTGTTCCGGGAGTCAGTGCTTTATAGAATACACCTGTGTTAACAATCCATAACTAACGAAGGAAAAAATGGAAGAACAAAATAAGGCATCACGTATTCTGACGCACTTCAAACTGACAGGTGGGCGTCGCCCCTGTGCAACATTACGTTCAGCCTCAATTTTAGAACGAACGGAAAATGATAATGCCCATAAACTATACAATTTTTGAAATCAGCTTGAAATGTTCTTTTCCATAGACCAAGAAACGTTTTTTCAAATTTTTTAGTAATTTTCACGAGCAAAGACTTCTGTTGCCATTTTTTCCATATACACTCCTGGAAATTGAAATAAGAACACCGTGAATTCATTGTCCCAGGTAGGGGAAACTTTATTGACACATTCCTGGGGTCAGATACATCACATGATCACACTGACAGAACCACAGGCACATAGACACAGGCAACAGAGCATGCGCAATGTCGGCACTAGTACAGTGTATATCCAACTTTCGCAGCAATGCAGGCTGCTATTCTCCCATGGAGACGATCGTAGAGATGCTGAATGTAGTCCTGTGGAACGGCTTGCCATGCCATTTCCACCTGGCGCCTCAGTTGGACCAGCGTTCGTGCTGGACGTGCAGACCGCGTGAGACGACGCTTCATCCAGTCCCATACATGCTCAATGGGGGACAGATCCGGAGATCTTGCTGGCCAGGGTAGTTGACTTACACCTTCTAGAGCACGTTGGGTGGCACGGGATACATGCGGACGTGCATTTTCCTGTTGAACAGCAAGTTCCCTTGCCGGTCTAGGAATGGTAGAACGATGGGTTCGATGACGGTTTGGATGTACCGTGCACTGTTCAGTGTCCCCTCGACGATCACCAGAGGTGTACGGCCAATGTAGGAGATCGCTCCCCACACCTTGATGCCGGGTGTTGGCCCTGTGGGCCTCGGTCGTATGCAGTCCTGATTGTGGCGCTCACCTGCACGGCGCCAAACACGCATACGACTATCATTGGCACCAAGGCAGAAGCGACTCTCATCGCTCAAGACGACACGTCTCCATTCGTCCCTCCATTCACGCCTGTCGCGACACCACTGGAGGCGGGCTGCACGATGTTGGGGCGTGAGCGGAAGACGGCCTAACGGTGTGCGGGACCGTAGCCCAGCTTCATGGAGACGGTTGCGAATGGTCCTCGCCGATACCCCAGGAGCAACAGTGTCCCTAATTTGCAGGGAAGTGGCGGTGCGGTCCCCTAGGGCACTGCGTAGGATCCTACGGTCTTGGAGTGCATCCGTGCGTCGCTGCGGTCCGGTCCCAGGTCGACGGGCACGTGCACCTTCCGCTGACCACTGGCGACAACATCGATGTACTGTGGAGACCTCACGCCCCACGTGTTGAGCAATTCGGCGGTACGTCCACCCGGCCTCCCGCATATCCACTATACGCCCTCGCTCAAAGTCCGTCAACTGCACATACGGTTCACGTCCACGCTGTCGCGGCATGCTACCAGTGTTAAAGTCTGCGATGGAGCTCCGTATGCCACGGCAAACTGGCTGACACTGACGGCGGCGGTGCACAAATGCTGCCATTCGACGGCCAACACCGCGGTTCCTGGTGTGTCCGCTGTGCCGTGCGTGTGATCATTGCTTGTACAGCCCTCTCGCAGTGTCCGGAGAAAGTATGGTGGGTCTGACACACCGGTGTCAATGTGTTCTTTTTTCCATTTCCAGGAGTGTATTTTTCTTCCAGAATATGTCCTGTGCCAACCAGATATCTATTTATCGTGTACCTAATACTTTTTTCAGTGGCCAATTTATCTTCATGACACCACAGCACAAACATTATTTTAAACCAAGAAATACAGAGTTTGTTAACTGTCAGTAATCTCTATTCTGTATTTTTGGCATTTTTAATTGTCTGTGTGTTGTGTTTCTGAGGCGGAGGTGGAATTCAGGACGTGAGTTCTTTCTGGGTCTGGGTCACTTCCCAGTGTGGCAAGGTATGACTCTATGTAGTATACTATGAACGCAAAGAGAATAACATTATAGTTTAACGTCCTGTCCAAGCTGAGGCAATTAGAAGTGGAACACAATCTTAGACTGAACATGGATGGGAAGGCAAATTACGAAGAAACCTTCGAAACTTTCACATTATTTCCAAATTTTTATTTTCTGTTTTACATATTTTTAAACTTTTAGTGAGCTCTCATGATCCTCTTAATCCTACCCTTCACTCTCCAAAGTGGCTATCATCGGCGTCGGCTCCTTCTACTATAGAAACTATTTTAAGCGGAGTGTTTGCTGACATTATTTACTACTAGAAAAAAAAGAAAGATTAACTGAAGCTTGCCCACTGTGAAAAAATTTAATGTTCCTCCTGCTAAAGGAATAATACGCTTTCCTCTTACACATTTTAAACTTACTAATTAAAACTTCTTCTTTTTAAAAAACTAGATCCTAAACCCAACTGCTGGCTGGAATCCAGACCTGACCCAAATTTTTTATAGTCTTCTTCTTCTTCTTCTTGCGCTTCTTCATCTCAACTGTCTACATCTGTTCCATTTTTAATTTACTATAAATATACTCTTTATTTGAAACAAAAATAAAAGTTCTTTTCTAGATGTGCCACGGACCCATGGCGTTGCTAAAATAATACACCGATGAGCCAAAATATTATAATCACTTTTCAAACACAGTAAAACAGAGATTGTGCTTGGCATGAATTCCACAAGTCCTTGACGGGATTCCAGAAGTATTTTGCTCCAGATATCTACGCACAGGTCAAGCAATTTATGCAAATTATGGGATGGTGGTTTATGGCAAGCACCTGGCGCCCGCTATGTTCTCCAATGGGTACAGATCAGCCACATTTGTTGGCCAAGACATCAATGTGAGTTCGCTATAATGCCCCTCAAACCCCCGAAGCACGATTCTGACCTTATACACTAATAGTTATCCTGCTGGAAGATGCCATCGGCGTAGGGGGAGCGTTCAAGCATGAAAAGATTCAGCTGGTCCGCAATAATGTTCACGTAGTTCGCTGCAGTCGTGATACTTTCGATTACTATCACAGGTCTCATGGAAACCACACGCAATGTACCCCACAGCATTATTCGGTCCTCACCGGCTTGCAGCTGTGGCGTGGTGCATGTTTCGTCCAGCCATTCGCCTGGATGACAGCGTGTAAGAACCTAACCACCGACCTGGTGTAGCAAGTAATGCGATTCAATCGACAGGCGACACGTTTATATCGATTCACGATGAAAAATCAGTGATGCTGTGCCCACTGCAATCATAACTAGCAGGATCACGTAGGGGTCGTGCGATGGGGAGCTCCATGTTCAACAATGCCCTTTGAACGGTGTGCTCCGAAACATTTGTGCATGCACCAGCATTGTGCTCTGTCGTCACGTCAGCAACAGTGGGGAACCCTCCGACCTCTACGCTTTATGATGAGACGCGGTCGTCCAATACCATACGGCCTACTCCATATTTCACCATACTTCAGCCACTTTCCATAGGTGTTCATGACAGTAGTACGCCAACAGGCGACCAGCTTCGCCATTTCAGAGATTCTCGTTTCCAGCTGCTGCGCCACAACAATGTGCCCCTTTGTCAAAACCGCTCGTATCAGTGGATTTCCGCAGGTTCGGCCCGTATATTCGCTGTAATGACTGCTTATTCGTCCCTCTTTCGCTTACATCCTTTCCTTAGTACCTCTCGTGCCCACATCACCAAGAAATATCTAACCTCGCGGTGGGCAGTGGTCAAAATGTTTTGGCCCATCAGTGTATTTGAGCCTCTAAAAGGATGTCTTCTATCCATAAGAATAAGTCGTTTAAGTGAAACTACGGAAAAAATAAATTTTGATGGCCAAATGGAAATCTGAATCCCAGTCCTTCCTAATACGATCCCAGTGTCTTAAATAATGCTCCACCTACCTGCGTGACAAAGAAACCTTTCACATTCTGATGTTCTGAATGTGTTATAAACAATCTTATTTTACTACGCGCTCATACACCCCCTGCTAGTCTCTCATAGAGTGTCTTTGCTGTCTCACTTGACATACCAAGATGAAAATAAATAAACTATGTCACGTGCTTAGCAAATGGTTCAAATAGTTCTGAGCACTATGGGACTTAACATCCGAGGTAATCAGTCCCCTAGAACTTAGAACCACTTAAACCTAACTGACCTAAGGACATCACACATATCCATGCCCGAGACAGGATTCGAACCTGCGACCGTAGCGGCCGCGCGGTACCTAGAACCGCTCGGCCACCCCGGCCGGCTCACGTGCGTAGCCTTCTGGAGCTTCCTAGAAAGAAGGAATGCCAACGCTACTGCATAGCGAAACACACCTTCAACCTCTTTCTTATAAGGCATTAACTGGAACAAAGCTCCTTGTAATGATTCGGGAGTTGGCATGAGGTGAGACGCGATCTACATTTTGTTTTGGGCAAGTGAATTTAGAAGAACGTGTTTGAAGTTCAGAAAACTAGTTGAACAGGAAGGGAGAGGTGTGTACCTAGAAAAATAGTTCAAGGTGACAGGGACTTACCATGGAATACGGCCTGCGCACACAAACTTCTAAAGGAATAGAGACTACTATCCAATAGTTGTAAAAAACGGACAGAGCTACAGACAGAGAAATGTGAAATGAAACCCGTTTGGGCGTGAAAAAGGCAATGCTTGAAGCCTTCAGCTGCCATAGCAGAACCTTAGCGGAAAGTCTACTCACAACACCCGAAGAAATTCTAGCGACATATCAAGGCTGTCAGTGACATCTAAGTTAGTGTCTAGGAACTTATGGATGACGCAGGAACTGAAATTGAGGATAGGAAAGCAAATGCAGACACACTGAATTCCATTTTCAAATGTTCCCTTACAAACGAAAATTCCAAGATTAGACCTTTCTGGTCAATTTAATAAGCAGCAGTTAAATAAAAATGAAACCTCTAAAACTGGACATAGCTCCAAGGCGCGACCGAGTTCCTATCTAATTCTGTAGAGAATTTGCGCCTGAGGTAGCCTCTCTTTCAAGCATAATTACCGTCGATGCCACTAATACTCGTAAAAATCTGTGCCCATTAGTTGGTAGGAGGCATGGGCGACGTCCGTCTAGACAGCCACCTGTTATAGAATCTACGAACATATTCATGCCTTAAATGTAATGAGGTATCTCCAACGGAACGACTTCCTCAATGTCAACCAGCATCTATTCCGAGAACATCGTCCAGCGAAACCAACTCGCGATTTTCTTAAATCACAGCATGAAAGCTATGTATCCAGGCAATTCCGTAGATGCAGTATATCTTGACATATGAAATGCTTTTTGTTCAACCCGGATCAACGTTTATTAACAAAAGTACAATCTTGTGGGTATTATCGAAATTTGTGAGTGAACTGAGGATTTCTTGGAAAGGACACAGCGTGTTATATTTGAAGGAGAGTCATCCAGAAATGTAGGAATGTATCCAAGGGAAGTATGTTACGTCCCTTGTTCATGTTGTATATCCTTGACCTTTCGCACCATTTTAATAGAAACTTCAGACCTTTCGCAGATAATGCAGTTATCTATAATGAAGCATTATCTGAAAATGATGTTATAGAAATCAGCAGTCAGTTCTTGATAAACTTTCAAATTTTAACAAACATTGGCAAATGGTTCTATATGTTCGAGAAAGTAAAATTATGCATTACACCAAATGAACGTATAAGCATATGACTACAATATCAAAGAGCAACAATTGGAACTAGCCGCCTCATGTCGATACAAATGGTTGAAATGGCTCTTAGCACTATGGGACTTAACAAGTGAGGTCATAAGTCCCCTAAACGTAGAACTACTTAAACCTAACTTAACCAAGGACATCACACACATCGATGCCCGAGGCAGGATTCTAACCTGCGACCGTAACGGTCTCACGGTTCCAGGCTGAAGCGCCTAGAACCGCTCGGCCACTCCGGCCGTCTCATGTCGATACAATGTGCTACAATTTGTGAAGACATGAAAAGGAATGATAAACAGAGGCGCAATCGTAGGGAAAGCAAACGGAAAACTTAGTTTCCTTTGTAAGATGCCGTGAAAGTACAATCAGTCTATAAAGGAGACTGCTTACAAACACTCGTGCGACACCAGAACGTTGCTCAAGCATCTCTGATAAGACTATCAGGACATGTATAAAACATTCTCCGTTTTGTAGTCGCGTCAAATCTGAGTAAAGCTTTGCGCTTTTGACATAATTCTGCAATGTTTTCGTGAGGAACAACTGAATGTCGTGGCTGCTGTTGTGGCACTTACAATTGCGCTGAACTGTTAACGTTCCTACCAGAGCGCTGGAAACACCTGTAATTCAGTAGTAGTAGTAGTAGTAGTAGAAGTAGTAGTAGTAGCAGTAGCTTTATTCATCCGTAGATCTCTTTTTACAAGGATGTAGGACATGTCAAAGTATTTACAGATTTAGATCAATTTAAAATAAGCTAATTCGTATACACATATATTTACAGACTTCTAGTTAGAGACAATCATTAGATTTACTCCTGGTTACAATAATTTTTTTACAAATAACTTATTAAATAATGTAATGCCACATGGTTCACTCATATCTCACTATCAGCCACTACACACACTATATACACATCGTCTGATAACACTTCACACACACACACACACACACACACACACACACACACACACACACTCACACAGGTGACCTCTGGACCATTTTCTGTACTACAACTTCCCATTTGCTCTCCTGAAAAACTGAGTCAGGATCCCTCCATAATGAGTGAGATGATGAGCTCAGAAAGAGGAAGAGGTGATAGTACTGTGCTATGCATAGCTTGGGGGTAAGTATTTCTAGAAAGGAAAAAAAGACGGAAAAACATAAAGTGAAGATGTTATGTGGAATGGTGGATATTTTATAATCATTATTATTATTTATTTGTATAACATTTTTTATCAAACCCCTACTCTGTTTTAGCTAAGTAATCCTTCAATGTATAAAATGTATTGCATAACAGGTACTTTTGAAGCCCCTTGCACTGTCCCCCGAACGTCTGCTTAAAAGGTATCAAGAAACTGATAAACCTGCTTAACATCGTGTAGGGCCCCCGCAAGCACGCAGAAGTGCCACAACACGACGTGGCACGTACTCGACTAATGACTGAAATAGTGGAGGGAGCTGACTCCATCAATCCTTCAGGGGACCGCAGCTCGTGGTTGTGCGATAGCGTTCTCGCTTCCCGCACCCGGGTTCCCGGGTTCGATTCCCGGCGGGGTCAGGGATTTTATCTGCCTCGTGATGACTGGGTGTTGTGTGCTGTCCTTAGGTTAGTTAGGTTCAAGTAGTTCTAAGTTCTAGGGGACTGATGACCATAGATTTTAAGCCTCATAGTGCTCAGAGCCAATCCTTCAGTGCTGTCCCTAAATCCCTAAGAGTACGAGGGGGTGGCGATCCCTTCTGAACAGCACGTTGAAACGCATCTCCGATATGATGAATAACGTTCATATTCTGGGGATTTTCGTGGCCGATTGAAGTGTTTAAACTCTGAAGAGTGGAGCCACTCTAGCAGTTCTGAACGTTTGGGTTGTCGTATTGTCCTGCTGGAATTCCTCAAGTCCGTCGGAATGCTCAATGAACATCAAGGGTTACACGTGATCACACAGGATGCTTAAGTACGTGTCAAGTGTCAGAATCATATCTAGATGTATCACGGGTCTCATATCACTCCAAATGCACACGCCCCACACCATTACAGAGCCTCCACCAGCTTTAATAGTCCCCTGCTGACATGCAGTGTCCATGGATTCATGAGGTAGTCTCCATACCCATACACGTCTATCCGCTCGATACAATTTGAAACGAGACTCGTCCGATAAGGCAACATGTTTCCAGTCATCAACAGTCCAATGTCGGTGTTGACGGGACCAGGCGAGGAGTAAAACTTTATGTCGTGCAGTCATTAAGGGTACACGAGTGGGTATTCTGCTCCGAGAGCCCTTATGGATGATGTTTCGTTTAATGATTAGCACGTTGACACTTGTTCATGGTCCAGCACTGAAATCTGCAGCAATTTGTGGGATGGTTGCACTTCTATAACGTTGAACGATTCTTTTCAGTCGTCGTTGGTCTCGTTCTTGCAGGGTCTTTTTCCGGCAGCAACGATGTCGGAAATTTGATGTTTTACAGGATCCTGGTATTCACGATGCACTCGTGAAATGGTCGCACGGGAAAATCCCCAATTCATCACTACCTCGGAGATGCAGTGTCCCAACGCTCGTGCGCTGACTATAACACCACATTCAAGTTCACTTAAATCTTGATAACCTACCATTGTAGCAGCAGTAACCAATCTAATAACTGCGCCAGACACTTGTTGTCTTATACAGGCGCCGCCGACCGCAGCGGCGCATTCAGCTTGTTTGCATATCTCTGTATTTGAACACGCATTCTTATACCAGTTTCTTTGGCGCTTCAGTGTACTACAGATCCCTACGCATCGATTTCGTAAGGAACGTAAAGGTAAGCTTAGACTAATTAAGTGGTGCACAGAGATACTTAAGCAATCTTGCTTTCCCCGTTCCTTACTCGAGTACAACGGGAAGAAGCCCTAATAATGGAACGTACCCTCTACCATGTGTAAGCGTAATTAAAATGAAAACGACATGGATGGAGGAAGTTAGTGAACTGTTTATTATTTCAAAAGTAATCGCCATGACTGTTAATACATTTATCCCATTGTGAGACAAGACGGTCAGTACCCTCATAAAAAAGGGCAGTGGCCTCCGGAATCATGATTGTACTGAGGCATGTACCACTTCATCCGAAGCAAATAGAAGACAACGAATGGTTTTCTTCAGAGCTCTTAATATATGGAAGTCTCATGAGGAAGGATCGGGACTGTATGGAGGATGTGTGTGGGCTTGCCAGTGAAAATTTTGCAGCGTATTGAAATTACGGGCACGACAGCTCCGGGAAAATCAGGAGACCTCGTTTTTGACTGCTAGAGCCCTCTGCCCATTGATTTTCTGAAACACGGTGCCGCAATTAATGCACAGCGACACGTGACGCTCTGCAAAAATTGAAGGGCGCCATCAAGTCCAAACGCCCAGGAACGATGACAAATGGCATAATTCTGTTGCAGAATGATGCACACCCATGTACTGACAACACTGCAGAAGTTTTGCTGGGAGCCCTTAGACAACCTCCGTAGAGTTCCTATCTCTCTCCACGCGATTTTCATATTCTTGCTGCCGTGAGAAAGACATATGTGACTGTCGAGTCGCTTCTACATCTACATCTACATCCGTACTCCGCAAGCCACCTGACGGTGTGTGGCGGAGGGTACCCTGAGTACCTCTATCGGTTCTCCTTTCTATTCCAGTCTCGTATTGTACGTGGAAAGAAGGATTGTCGGTATGCTTCTGTGTGGGCTCTAATCTCTCTGATTTTATCCTCATGGTCTCTTCGAGAGATATACGTAGGAGGGAGCAATATACTGCTTGACTCTTCGGTGAAGGTATGTTCTCGAAACTTTAACAAAAGCCCGTACCGAGCTACTGAGCGTCTCTCCTGCAGAGTCTTCCACTGGAGTTTATCTATCATCTCCGTAACGCTTTCGCAATTACTAAATGATCCTGTAACGAAGCGCGCTGCTCTCCGTTGGATCTTCTCTATCTCTTCTATCAACCCTACCTGATGCGGATCCAACACTGCTGAGCAGTATTCAAGCATTGGGCGAACAAGCGTACTGTAACCTACTTCCTTTGTTGTCGGATTGCATTTCCTTAGGATTCTTCCAATGAATCTCAGTCTGGCATCTGCTTTACCGACGATCAACTTTATATGATCATTCCATTTTAAATCACTCCTAATGCGTACTCCCAGATAATTTATGGAATTAACTGCTTCCAGTTGCTGACCTGCTATTTTGTAGCTAAATGATAAGGGACCTATCTTTCTATGTATTCGCATCACATTACACTTCGCTACATTGAGATTCAATTGCCATTCAGTGCACCATGCGTCAATTCGCTGCAGATCCTCCTGCATTTCAGTACAATTTTCCATTGTTGCAACCTCTCGATACACCACAGCATCATCTGCAAAAAGCCTCAGTGAACTTCCGATGTCATCCACCAGGTCATTTATGTATATTGTGAATAGCAACGGTCCTATGACACTCCCCTGCGGCACACCTGAAATCACTCTTACTTCGGAAGACTTCTCTCCATTGAGAATGACATGCTGCGTTCTGTTATCTAGGAACTCCTCAATCCAATCACACAATTGATCTGATAGTCCGTATGCTCTTACTTTGTTCATTAAACGACTGTGGGGAACTGTGTCAAACGCCTTGCGGAAGTCAAGAAACACGGCATCTACCTGTGAACCCGTGTCTAAGGCCCTCTGAGTCTCGTGGACGAATAGCGCGAGCTGGGTTTCACACGATCGTCTTTTTCGAAACCCATGCTGATTCCTACAGAGTAGATTTCTAGTCTCCAGAAAAGACATTATACTCGAACATAATACGTGTTCCAAAATTCTACAACTGATCGACGTTAGAGATATAGGTCTATAGTTCTGCACATCTGTTCGACGTCCCTTCTTGAGAACGGGGATGACCTGTGCCCTTTTCCAATCCTTTGGAACGCTTCGCTCTTCTAGAGACCTACGGTACACCGCTGCAAGAAGGGGGGCAAGTTCCTTCGCGTACTCTGTGTAAAATCGAACTGGTATCCCATCAGGACCAGCGGCCTTTCCTCTTTTGAGCGATTTTAATTGTTTCTCTATCCCTCTGTCGTCTACTTCGATATCTACCATTTTGTCAACTGTGCGACAATCTAGAGAAGGAAGCACAGTGCAGTCTTCCTCTGTGAAACAGCTTTGGAAGAAGACATTTAGTATTTCGGCCTTTAGTCTGTCATCCTCTGTTTCAGTACCATTTTGGTCACAGAGTGTCTGGACACTTTGTTTTGATCCACCTACCGCTTTGACATAGGACCAAAATTTCTTAGGATTTTCTGCCAAGAAGTGCACGGCTGGGTGCAATCATGGTTTCACAGACAACCGTAAACATATTTCCATGAAAGCATTGATCATCTTATCTTACAATGGGATAAACAAATATGTTAACATTTATTGTGATTTCGTTTGAAATAATAAACAGTTTATTTACCTTCTTTCTGTGCTTCTTGTATTCATTTGACTGACCCTTATACGAGCGGTGATTAGAAACTTAGTTTACAAATCCTGCAGTGAAAAGTGTACATTATATTTCATACAACCAGTAGAGCTAGCTCATAGTACACACATTAGGTTTTTTCAACAGGGTCTCTCTTGTGTACATAGTTCCGCGTAGTCAGCGCGTACACAACTTTCCTACTAGAGCGAGCACCGCTAAGCACAACAGCACAGGCGCAGCGCTCGTCCGTCTCTGCACTACGAGATGGCGCTGTCTTACAGACGGACCAAATTCTGCTACCGCCGATCCGCGTATTAATATGTAACGCAGCCAATGAGATTGCTGCTAACGCAGAACCTTTTCTCCTCGCGGATCACACTCGTGCAGTGATACATGAACTCGCGAGGTATTATAACGAGTGTACAAACCCCGATTAGTCAGTGTGCATCAGTCTGCATTAGTCGGCATTTGTCTGTACCAGTTTCAGTCTGGGCCTAATAAGATTAGCAAATTCCTGTACACAGCCATGAATAGAAATGTATAGACACTGTGTCAAGTATCAGAGATATGTGAGAATAAGATTAACGTACCAAGACCAAAGGAGCTTCAGATTGTCAATTGTAAATAGCATCCAGAAGCAAGTTAAGTAAGGTTTATGATTGTTATTATTTTAATAAATGTGTGTGAAAATTAATCAAGTTCTGTTTAAAGTTGGTCACCGTCAATCTGCTACTCTAAGCGTGCAAGTGGCATTTCTATCGTCTGACCTAACGGCAGAAGATAAACACGCCACGATAAGACCACGAGACATATTGCTGACACTCGTCTACTTCGTTAGAGCGACAAGTCAAATAATCTGATGGTGTGTGTACCAAAGGTCTTACAGTACGCACACCACAATCTCCATAGTAGTTTAGCCACTTTTCACCTCGTGGAACGAGTTTCAGTGTACCCTCCTGGTAAAAAACGTGTCCTTGCGTATTCAACCACGTTTTCTTCGTTTGAAGCGAACCGTCGGCCTCAGACGTGCTCCTTCAAGTGAGGAAAAAGGTTAAGGTCGCTTGGAACGATGTCCGGGTGTGGGGAAGATTGTCAGTGACGTCAGCGAAACTAGTTCAACAGCGCGGTGATCGGCCACTGCCATCCTCGTCGGTGACTTTCCTCTACAGGCCCAAATCTTTCGACACGGTTCTGTGACGTGCTGACGGGGTATTACACTCTCCGTAAAGCTCTACCAGTTGCCGGTGTATTTCAGCCACAGTTACAAGTTTCGCCCACAGAAATCGAATAACTTAACCGATTTCTTCGTGTGACAGGTTTCCAAGAGAGTTGCCATTTGTGTTTACCAACTAACGCTGTAGAGGGCAGGTGGCTGTAACTCTATATAGTCACCAACAGCATCTATCAGAATTACTGCATACTATTAATTTCTGTATAACAGGCGAAACTTCAGGAAAATCGGCATTGTAGCCTTAGTGTATGATCACTCCGCATACTGGACTGTGGTTTGCAGAGTACGGGTCCAGAGGCTTGGCAGTGTGGTGCGCGGGAAGCGGAGCGGCAGGCGCAGGTGCGGGCCACGAGGACCGCCGTGGCGGTGCGACTGCGGTTGGCTCGGGGTCGCTACAGGGTGAATCAGCACGACAGTTATCGATTTGATATCGCATCGGCGGCTCCCATTAAGGCTGGCCGCTAGACTGCCACTCTTGCCTTCCCTCCCTTTCCCTTCCCTTCCCCAGGCGAACCCTCTGCTGGCCCATCGCGACTGTAATTCCCCGTTCTGCGACTCGCCGCACAGCTGGCACCGGCCTGCCGCGCGGTGATCGAGGGAGTTCTCGCTGTGCCAACGACCGAAGGTTTCGCTGTGCTACGAGAGAAATGATGCCAACGACTTATTTCTTTACGGTATCATAAGCAAAATAAGACGTACTTTAAGATACACAACAGTTGGAGCTTTCACAGTGGCGGCTATTTATTTACAATTTACACAAAATAGACACATGTTTCAAAACCTTACTGTACTTCAAAGCAGTCACCAGCATTGTGCACAGCCCATTGCCAGCGGTGTGGAAGTCGTAGGATACTGCTGTTCATTTTTTGAAAATAGCATGCGACCTGCTTAGAGAAAGATGCGGTGACGCCTTCTGCATGACCCGCCCAACATTTGCAGGACAGTGCTCGAGTGCATATGGCGCAGGTTGAGACTGATTTGTTTCGTCGATGGGACTGGGAAGTGCTGTACCTCCCACAAAACTCCCAGGATTTACGCCCTTGTGACTTAAACTTGAACCGCGCGGGATTAGCCGAGCGGTCTACGTGCTGCAATCATGGACTGTGCCG
The DNA here is from genome assembly GCF_023897955.1 of Schistocerca gregaria. Lineage (NCBI taxonomy): Eukaryota > Metazoa > Arthropoda > Insecta > Orthoptera > Acrididae > Schistocerca > Schistocerca gregaria. The sequence continues at coordinate 470,758,661 of NC_064931.1, forward strand.
CTGGTCCCGGCGGAGGTTCGAGTCCTCCCTCGGGCATGGTTGTGTGTGTCCGTCCTTAGGATAATTTAGGTTAAGTAGTGTGTAAGCTTATCGAATGATAACCATAGCAGTTAAGTCCCATAAGATCTCACACACATTTGATTTGAACTTAAACTTGATTCCTAAGACCAAGGAAGCACTTCATGTTATTCGCTTCAAAACGGTTACAGAGCGTCGTTGGGCAATAGAGTGCTCTACTCGAACCATGAACACAACTGGCTCTGCTAAGGGTCTCCTACAACTTGGACATCGCTTGCAACGGGATATGCACCACGTTGGTAACTGCTGTGAAGAAAAGTAAAACTTTGAAACGTTATCTATTTTATATAGGCTGTAAATAAATATTTGCCGCTATTAAAGTTCCAACCCTCGTTCATAGTCCAATAATAAGAACATTTATACTTACACTCCGCAATCCACCTTACGATGTATGGTGAAGGCGGTGTTGCACTGATGTGACAGTGGCGCCTTGATTTGTAAAGTAAGAAACAGGCAACGTAAGTTCATACTCACTCCGTTTCTTATCTCAACCGAGCGAGGTGGCGCAGTGGTAGCACACTGGACTCGCATTCGGGAGGACGACGGTTCAATCCCGCGTCCGGCCATCCTGATTTAGGTTTTCCGTAATTTCCCTAAATCGCTCCCGGCAAATGCTGAAAGGGCACGGCCGACTTCCTCCCTAATCCAACGAGACCGATGACCTCGCTGTTTGGTCTCTTCCCCCAAACAATCCAATCCAAATCTTATCTCTACCTGAGACTTCATCAACTTTGTCTTTTCTTTCCTGGCTTCTGATTCCCCATAATTGTTCAGTGACGCTACGTAGAAAAACGGTGCTTTTCCCTCAGTGATATGTGGCTTAGACGGAATGTGACAAAGTGACATGTCTAGTTGAGAGTCACATTCTCTATTTGAGCGTAGAATGTACTTCAGACTATGAATGCGTTTTTGGATACGGGATAACAAAGTGAGGGCCAATGTATTTAGTGTAACTGGTTGTAATTCCCATACTGGAGCAGTCAGCCGTCACAAAACGTTACAGCTGATTAAATAAAAGTAAAAATACAGTAGTTCGCCATAACAAGATATGGATCGGTTTTCTGTTATATTGCCCTTTTCCTTCTTGAGATGTGTAGGATCATTCAGCAACGGCGATCACTTCTGGGCAGACTGCTGCCTACAGAAGTGGTGTTGCGATCTTTTCAAAGAAAGGCGTCATGTGTTACTGCCTCAACATTCCCTTGTATTATGAGGTACAGTATGCTGGAGCACATGGTTTCGCCACACGTAAAACCTTTGTTTTATAATTTTAATTACCTCTACGGAATTTTCCTTAATTTCTTACTTTATCTATACTATGAAATGGAAAAATTACAAATATTAAAACGCCTCAATGATTTTCGGATATGTCTTGAAAAGCTTTACACTTCGTTTCCCGGGACTGAAAAGGTATAATTTATCGCCGACTTTAAACTTAATTTGGATACTGAACTGTTGCTGCTTTTCCTAGAGAACGCAGATACGATGTCTCCATATATTATCATATGTATTTTTCCACTGATTAGCTCCATATATTATCGTGATGTATTTCTCCACTGAATAGCAAATCAAGTATTTACTAGTTCATACTTGTGACACATGAGGTGTGTCGTCTGTGAGTAGCTACGTTTCATTAGTTTCTATATTCAGTACCTGTATTTCATTGAGCTCCTGATTTTATTCTGGAACTTCATTCTAATATACACGATAACTTACTGAAATCATAATGCCTGTTATATTTCACAGTAGAATCAAGGGAATCGAAGTTAGTTTGTTGCAAACAACGGTGGGCGAAGAGGAGGCTATTTTACAGCAAGATTAAATTACATAACTTTGTAACCATAGAGATATAAAATCAACTATGGTTTCCTTTAACGAAGCCATGTACTTTATAACAGCATTCTAAAGCTAGAAAAAGCAGTCTGAAATAATACGGTATATGTTACCATCGAAGCGAAACGTTTCATAAAATGGAGCTAGAGAGTTTGCTAAATGTCAGACTGCAGGCCGTTTAAACAGAGATTTTCAATTCCACTTCCCTGTAAACATAGACTACAGGGATAAATTAGCGATGTACTGACAGACTGTATCCTGAGATGTAGCAATGATTCTACGATTTTTTGTGAGATTTTGCACTGTGGATGTCAACGTACGTTGTTGTTGTTGTTGTCTTCAGTCCTGAGACTAGTTTGATGCAGCTCTCCATGCTACTCTATCCTGTGCAAGCTTCTTCATCTCCCAGTACCTTCTGCAACCTACATCCTTCTGAATCTGCTTAGTGTATTCATCTCTTGGTCTCCCTCTACGATTTTTACCCTCCACGCTGCCCTCCAATGCTAAATTTGTGATCCCTTGATGCCTCAAAACATGTCCTACCAACCGATCCCTTCTTCTAGTCAAGTTGTGCCACAAACTTTTCTTCTCCCCAATCCTATTCAATACCTCCTCATTAGTTACGTGATCTACCCATCTAATTTTCAGCATTCTTCTGTAGCACCACATTTCGAAAGCTTCTATTCTCTTCTTGTCCAAACTAGTTATCGTCCATGTTTCACTTCCATACATGGCTACACTCCAAACAAATACACTCCTGGAAATGAAAAAAAGAGCACATTGACACCGGTGTGTCAGACCCACCATACTTGCTCCCGACACTGCGGGAGGGCTGTACAAGCAATGATTACACGCACGGCACAGCGGACAAACCAGGAACCGCGGTGTTGGCCGTCGAATGGCGCTAGCTGCGCAGCATTTGTGCACCGCCGCCGTCAGTGTCAGCCAGTTTGTCGTGGCATATGGAGCTCCATCGCAGTCTTTAACACTGGTAGCATGCCGCGACAGCGTGCACGTGAACCGTATGTGCAGTTGACGGACTTTGAGCGAGGGCGTATAGTGGGCATGCGGGAGGCCGGGTGGACGTACCGCCGAATTGCTCAACACGCGGGGCGTGAGGTCTCCACAGTACATCGATGTTGTCGGCAGTGGTCGGCGGAAGGTGCACGTGCCCGTCGACCTGGGACCGGACCGCAGCGACGCACGGATGCACGCCAAGACCGTAGGATCCTACGCAGTGCCGTAGGGGACCGCACCGCCACTTCCCAGCAAATTAGGGACACTGTTGCTCCTGGGGTATCGGCGAGGACCATTCGCAACCGTCTCCATGAAGCTGGGCTACGGTCCCGCACACCGTTAGGCCGTCTTCCGCTCACGCCCCAACATCGTGCAGCCCGCCTCCAGTGGTGTCGCGACAGGCGTGAATGGAGGGACGAATGGAGACGTGTCGTCTTCAGCGATGAGAGTCGCTTCTGCCTTGGTGCCAATGATGGTCGTATGCGTGTTTGGCGCCGTGCAGGTGAGCGCCACAATCAGGACTGCATACGACCGAGGCACACAGGGCCAACACCCGGCATCATGGTGTGGGGAGCGATCTCCTACACTGGCCGTACACCTCTGGTGATCGTCGAGGGGACACTGAATAGTGCTCGGTACATCCAAACCGTCATCGAACCCATCGTTCTACCATTCCTAGACCGGCAAGGGAACTTGCTGTTCCAACAGGAAAATGCACGTCCGCATGTATCCCGTGCCACCCAACGTGCTCTAGAAGGTGTAAGTCAACTACCCTGGCCAGCAAGATCTCCGGATCTGTCCCCCATTGAGCATGTTTGGGACTGGATGAAGCGTCGTCTCACGCGGTCTGCACGTCCAGCACGAACGCTGGTCCAACTGAGGCGCCAGGTGGAAATGGCATGGCAAGCCGTTCCACAGGACTACATCCAGCATGTCTACGATCGTCTCCATGGGAGAATAGCAGCCTGCATTGCTGCGAAAGGTGGATATACACTGTACTAGTGCCGACATTGTGCATGCTCTGTTGCCTGTGTCTATGTGCCTGTGGTTCTGTCAGTGTGATCATGTGATGTATCTGACCCCAGGAATGTGTCAATAAAGTTTCCCCTTCCTGGGACAATGAATTCATGGTGTTCTTATTTCAATTTCCAGGAGTGTATATTCAGAAACGACTTCCTGATACATAAATCTATATTCGATGTTAACAAATTTCTCTTCTTCAGAAACGCTTTGCTTGCCAGTGCCAGTCTACATTTTATATCCTCTCTACTTCGACCATCATCTGTTATTTTACTTCCTAAATAGCAAAACTCCTTTACTACTTTAAGTGTCTCATTTCCTAATCTAATTCCCTCAGCATTACCCGATTTAATTTGACTACATTCCATTATCCTCGTTTTGCTTTTGTTGATGTTCATCTTATATCCTCTTTTCAAAACACTGTCCATTCCGTTCAACTGCTCTTCCAAGTCCTTTGCCGTCTCTGACAGAATTACAATGTCATCAGCGAACCTCAAAGTTTTTACTTCTTCTCCATGAATTTTAATACCTACTCCAAATTTTTCTTTTGTTTCCTTTACTGCTTGCTCAATATACAGATTGAATAACATCGGGGAGAGGCTACAACCCTGTCTCACTCCTTTCCCAACCACTGCTTCCCTTTCATGTCCCTCGAATTTTATAACTGCCATCTGGTTTCTGTACAAATTGTAAATAGCCTTTCGCTCCCTGTATTTTACCCCTGCCAACTTTAGAATTGGAAAGAGAGTATTCCAGTCAACATTGTCAAAAGCTTTCACTAAGTCTACAAATGCTAGAAACGTAGGTTTGCCTTTTCTTAATCTTTCTTCTAAGATAAATCGTAAGGTCAATATTGCCTCACGTGTTCCAACATTTCTACGGAATCCAAACTGATCCTCCCCGAGGTCCGCGTCTACCAGTTTTTCCATTCGTCTGTAAAGAATTCGTGTTAGTATTTTGCAGCTGTGACTTATTAAACTGATAGTTCGGTAAATTTCACATCTGTCAGCACCTGCTTTCTTTGGGATTGGAATTATTATATTCTTCTTGAAGTCTGAGGGTGTTTCACCAGTCTCATACATCTTGCTCACCAGCTGGTAGAGTTTTGTCAGGAATGGCTCTCCCAAGGCCATCAGTAGTTCTAATGGAATGTTGTCTACTCCGGGCGCCTTGTTTCGACTCAGGTCTTTCAGTGCTCTGTCAAACTCTTCACGCAGTATCTTACCTCCCATTTCGTCTTCATCTACATCCTCTTCCATTTCCATAATATTGTCCTCAAGTACATCGCCCTTGTATAAACCTTCTATATACTCCTTCCGCCTTTCTGCCTTCCCTTCTTTGCTTAGAACTGGGTTGCCATCTGAGCTCTTGATATTCATACACGTGGTTCTCTTCTCTCCAAAGGTCTCTTTAATTTTCCTGTAGGCAGTATCTATCTTACCCCTAGTGAGATAAGCCTCTACATCCTTACATTTGTCCTCTAGCCATCCCTGCTCAGCCGTTTTGCACTTCCTGTCGATCTCATTTTTGAGACGTCTGTATTCCTTTTTGCCTGCTTCATTTATTGCAAATATCGCAAAATACCTTCACTTCGGGTGGTGATAATTCAAATTCACCATAGAACACAAACATTTTCAAGCAATAAATCTTTGCAGCCATCCATCTAGCGTAATGGCTAGCCCCAAATACATGGAAACAACTTCGCCAAGAAAGATCGCAGCTAACTCCAAGAATTATCTATAATCCACTCTTGGTTGCTGTTATCTCAAAATATCTCGAACAAATTCAAGAACTGGAATCACATCAACTCAATCCAAGTGTTCCTTGACTTTTGTGTACTGAAATTCAGTTTCGAATTTATTAACATCGATTCCAGAACAAAATTTTTGAACCTAGAGGTCTTTTCTAAAAAGATTTCAATCAACTTATAAGGACCCATGAAAGTTCCTATATTTGACACTATTGCGTCAAAAAGTAATGCTTGAATCCTAATTCTGATTCACAAATTCGGCAAGTCAATCTGACAAAAATTAAGAAGAAAAATAACGATAGCAAGTTAAATGGTTCAAATGGCTCTGAGCACTATGGGACATAACATCTGAGGTCATCAGTCCCCTAAAACTTAGAACTACTTAAACCTAACTAACCCAAGGACATCACACACATCGACGCCCGAGGCAAGATTCGAACCTGCGACCGCAGCGGTCGCGCGGTTTCAGACTGAAGCGCCTAGAACCGCTAGCCACCACGACCGGAAGCAGGTTAAATGACAGCAATACGAATATAATTTTGAGCACTGATTTACAACGAGAATTTCATACACAGCTTACCGTTCGGGTTTATAATCGCTGATAACAATGCAGGCGCTACAAGAAGTTGCCCAGCACCACAATTAGAGAGAATCACACCAAGTCTTTTACCTTATTTTTACCTGTTCATTCGTTAATAGCTCACAATTCCAATGGATGGCAGCAGCCTGTAATTTCTTGTCACTAAATTCGTTCTTGAATTCAGGAGTCTTTTTCTCATAGACCTTCTGCCAGGTTTATGAAACAGAACTCCTGTTGATAAAAAAGTTTTTTGAGCGTTGCATCACGTCATAATGTAAAAAACTATTCTGGAGCAATAATCCACTGAACCGTCCCCAAAACGTTGATTTCTCCAGTATAGTTTTTGCATTATATACTCAGAAATCTTTGATGTCAACTGACTGTGGCCGCGGACGTCTACGTCATTATATCATAGAACTTCTGTCGACTGCAGTATCTTCGATATCTTTATGTAGCATTTCGTTTGTAACTCTCAGAATGCGAATGCTGATCCCACGTTTATCAAAGGCACCTGCAAGCCTGGGAGTCAATATTGCTTGATTCCTCTTTTCTTTTTAATAGTGGTGACGTAATTTTTGAAACAGTGTTATCAGTTGATGTATCCTGAGAGTCCACGAAATCTAGCTCTGACTCACCAATTCGGCACTCAGTCTGATAAAAACTAAGAAGTACAATAACGACAGCAAGTTAAAGAACACAAACACGAGTATAATTTTGAACCCTGAATGACATTAACCTTGATACGACTGCTCCTTTCCTCGAAAATGAAAGACTACTGAGACCGTTTTGACTGAGTTGTAAGAAGGAGCTGCACAGCCCGTTTTGCCCACTCAGTACTTGCCATGGAGTCACTGACTCATCACGTGACCCAAAAACGAGTGTTCTGTGAAATTATTTTAGTCCGTTGAGAAATATAAAGGAACCTACAAGCCTGAATTTGGCAATGAAAGAACTTGTCATGGAGAAGTAATATACTCCAGAGTCAGTGGTTATACAGTGTGTTAGGGTTATAAGTGCCGCAATTCCTGTTGATGACTGAAAACAGTGTACTGAATAACATTACATCAATATTTACTTCATTTGCAGATTAATAATTATAGCTGCTACATGTAGTACGTTTTTAGGTTGGTTAGTACCTCCAAGTACGTGTGGCACAAGCAAGCAACTAACGTTTATACTCTCCTGGGCAGGAGATCAGGTACATGCATGTGTACACATGGACACAAAATGGATGGTCTAACTAATAGGCGTAGTCCACTTTTACGTGCAGTTACGAGCGAGCCGAAAACATTAGGTAGTATATTATGCGATGTGTTTGCGGAAAGACTGTTACACACAGAGAAAAAAACAACTAACACACTAAAGCAGGTACTTATTAAAATACCAATGATAACAATATGTGTGCCTATACCCCTAACGCCCTACCTTTTAATGGACATTCCGAATTTGAAGGCCCAGAGATACCCCTTCACCTTTTCCTATTGAGCCCAAAATTCACCCAGCTCAATTTACATGAAATGGAATAAAACTGGAGGGTAGTCCAAGTAAAATTATAAAATATTAAAAGAGCAGGAGTTAAGAGCCACCCATTTACCCAAAAAGATTTTACATTTCCCCATTCAACGTTAACAGCAATGGAATATGGTCCAATCACGTGCTGACCGCTTATGCCACATCACACATTCTCACTCCAATGTACGAGTAGTTGGCTGAACATCTCCCTAAGGCAGTAATGTATGTTTCTCATATTTGCCCTCTGGGAATTGTGAACTTGTCCTCATCAGTGGATGATAGTTCCTCCTAGCATTATTTTCTTTCTGAAGAACACACTGACAGTGTCCAAAACGACGCTGAAAATCACTGCTATCTTGCACTTTATCTTGAGAAATACTGAACGGGTGTTATTTATGTCTATAAGAAATACCGAAAACGCCACTTTGGCTGATTTCAACCTCTCTTGGTATTTGGTACGAACTGACATTAGTTTGTTGCAGCAGCTGCAAGAACCGCTACTTTAGCAGCTTCGTTGGTAGCAGGCTTCCATAGTATATGTTCTCATGCGGTAAAACTTATTGTCCAGTGAAATCTTTTGATGGTATTAACGAAGTTGGTACGAGTTAGTCTACCTGGGAACGGCTCTGCATACAGTTCAGCTGCTCCTGATGTATTTAGGTGTCATTCGGCATAAATTAAGAGCATGTCAACCAATTACTCGTTAGTGAATGGCACTGTACTCCTGAAAATGGTCTACGCATTACTAACATTTCAAAGAGCTTTCCTAATAAACCACGACCTGTCCATCAATTTACAGCCTGTTTAAATCTCGCAAATATTTCCTCAGTTGTTACATATGAAACGCATAACAACAATTTGATCGCGTGGTAAACATACTATTTCAGTCTTAATATTTCCCCAAGATGTGGTGCCAGCAGTGTAGCGTAACAGTCTGCCTGCGGCAGCGACCGTGTGCGGACCTGTTGTGTGCAGCGCGCTGCGGCCGACATCGTTTACATCGGTGTGGTGCGTCGCTAGCTTGCAGCGTCACTCGATTGTGTTTGTAACCTTACTGTGTAGATTAACATGAGGTAATGGCGGAGGCTAGCACAGAAGATACGCTGAAATTTACCTTCGACAGATCATTTGTAAATTCGAAATAGTTTGAACTTAAAGACTGCTTAGGGTCTTCAAGCAGCCGAGCATAACCATTTCTCGTCAACGATCGGTTCATTTCTACCAGAGAACCCAGCAAATTCCACGTAAACACAGTCCACACCATTATGGAGCCACCACTAGGTTGCATAGTACCTTGTTGACAACCTGGGTCCATAGCTTCGTGGGGTCTGAGCCACACTCAAACTCTGTCGTCAACTCTTACCAACTGAAATCAGGACTAATATGACCAGGCTACGATTTTCCAGTCAAGGTCAAACCGATATGGTCAGGAGCCCAGGAGAGGCGCTGCAGACGATGTTGTGTTGTTAGCAAAGGCATTCGCGTGTGTCGTCTGCTGCCATAACCCACTAACGCAAAATTTCGTCTCACTGACTTAACGGATACGTTCGTTGTACGTCCCACATTGATTTATGCGGTTGTTTCACGCAGTGTTGCTTGGTTGTTAACACTGACAACTCTACACAAATACCGTTGCTGCCGACCGTTAAGTGAAGGCCATCGACTACACCATTGTCCGTGGTGAGAGGTAAAGCCTGAAATTTTGTATTCGCGGCACATTCTTGGCACTATGGAGCTCTGAATACTGAATTCACTAACGATTTCTGAATGGAATGTCCCATGCGTCTAGCTCCAACTACCATTCCGCTTTTGAAGTCTTTTAATTCCCTTTGTGCGGCCATAATCACGTCGGAATACTTTTCACATGAATTTGTTGAGGTACAAATTATAGCTCCGCCAATGCAATGCCTATTTATGCGCTGTGTACGGGATAGTATCGCCATGTGTATATGTGCATATCGCCACCCCATGACTTTTGTTACCTCAGTGTATCTACCAAATTTCACTGCTATACGATAATTACAGCGCACACTGGACCTCCGTGAGTAGCTGCGCTTTAATTATAGTAACTGTGCTGATTGTAATTCTACTGGTAACGTTCGTGTGGAGTCCATTCAGAGGCACGTGGCACAGTTACCTAGAGGTGAACCTGCACAAACATCTGAGAGGACAACATGGCCCATTTCGTATGCAGCTGCGGCCCGTGGCCACGCTAGCATCAGCTTGTCTGCAAAAAAAAAAAAAAAAAAAAAAAATGGTTCAAATGGCTCTGAGCACTATGGGACTTAACATCTGTGGTCATCAGTCCCCTAGAACTTAGAACTACTTAAACCTAACTAACCTAAGGACATCACACACATCCATGCCCGGGGCAGGATTCGAACCTGCGACCGTAGCGGCCACACGGTTCCAGACTGAAGCGCCTAGAACCGCTCGGCCACACTGGCCGGCGCTTGTCTGCAGACATGAACGGAACGGCGTTGAACATAGCAACATTGCAGCCCGAATAAAGTAGAGATTCCTATGGAATACAATGAAGGATCAGAAGCAGGCACAACTGTTCCTCCGGAAACAGAAAATGCCGGCCTTCCATCAACAGATCAGATCGATTTAATTACCAACAAACAAGCAAGTGTCAACGAGGAACAAACTTCAGAACAACACAGACATGTATTTGCAGATAGTGAAGGTAGCTGTCCGCCTTCTACACCGAAGGAAAAGAACAAGGAGCGAAGCCTCACACATCAAGGAGCGAGTAAGGCAGGAAACCCAAGATGGTCAGTGAGGAATTCAATTCAACACAGAGCAATCAGACAAATCAAAATTTCAGGAGAGATTGTCGACATCCAGAAGATGCACCAAATAAGCACCCGATAAGCTGTCAAAGAAAGACAATAAAGACGAAAAGAAAGAACAGATACAGGCAAAGGGCTCTAATGCTTTAAATCAAAACCCGCCTGTAATCGATTGGGAAGCATAGGAAGTAGAAAATGCCGATGCTCGGGTGACAGAAACGAATCAGAGGACTACTACCAAAACATATTGTTTCGGAAGCTGAAGATATGACCAAAGATGTACAGAACGTAGACGAAGATGCAGTTTCGAGCTGATGCTCAAATGATGAATTCTATAAAAAGCTGAATCCCTTAAAATTACACAAGTCTGCCACGTTAAACATAAATAAGATCCGCAGTGCATTAAAATTAAATAATGTTCAAGATCTTTTTTACTCCGTGTGCGCTGACCCCTTACGCAGATCCAAGAGGTCACTGGTGTAAATCTGCAGCGGATACCCGTATACAACGTTATTACAGATCTAGGCAATGGCACAGAACTAGGAACGGCCTTCCTTACTAACGAACACATAAGGATGTAGAAAGACTTGGAAATAACAGGTCAGTCTCCGGTAACTTTAACAATAAAAGACTGGTCAACACATACGCGCCATCGGGCGCAACCAACGTGCGTCACAGGGCCGAATTTTTTAGGCAAAAGCTTATTCCTCTTTCAAGAAACCAGCACGACAATATAATCCTGGCTGGAGATTTTAATTGGGTAATTAATCCGAAAGATCAAACACAACATTTTAGTAACTCCATAGAACCTGAACAGGTCGTTAAAGAATTTCTTTTAATTTGTTCTTGGGAGTATAAGAACAACGCACTGTCCGATTTCACCCATGTCACGATCCATTCGACAAGTAGAATACATATTGTCTTTCTGGGCAGTTCCTCACAAACTACGACAAATGGTCAGCTTGGCTGCGATATCCAATTCAAAAGCTTGTAAGGATGCCTAATGTCAGTAGTGTTACTCACAATTTCAGTAGAGCCATTTCTCGCCACACTAACGAAACAGCTAAAATGTGAACAAATAAACGAAGAAAATTGTATTTCGAGCGTACGCCGCCGATGACGTCGGCTTCCTGACAACTAGTGTCAACGAAGATGAGATCGCATTGCGGATATCACAGCGATATGAAGCCGTATCAGGGACTAAGTTGAACTGTAAGAAGTCTCGACTTATGAACATCGAACTTGGTATGGCCCAAACCACCAAGATCAACTTCAGGAAGTCTAAAATATCAAGTGTCTAAGAATAGAGTTCAAAATCAAATTACAGCACAACATTGTTGCCAATTACAAATATATCTTGCAACAGATAAGGGGAGTGTATATGAATTTCAAAATGTCATTTAACAAACGTCTACCAACTATCGACGGCAAACTATATAGCTCAAACTCTATCTGTGCCTTGTAACATAGCAAAAAGTATCTCAGCGGCTCTTGGGCATTTCGTCAGTCGTAGTCACATCTTCAAACCGAGATAAAATTGTACCTTTACGTTTTTAACGCGACATGCCGAACTGAATTCAACACATGTGTTCACCATGGCACAAGCCTTGTACATCCGCACCATGTATAAACAGTGGCTATCAGTTTTACCGCACTTATACTGCACGAAATCGCACCTACGAATGTCACTGAACCGCTCAATCTGGGTCATATCCCACATTAGTTGCATCATTTGAAGCGTTCTTTATTAGAGTATAGTTATATCGGTATGAGAGTAATTGAAAAGCGATTTATAAAAGTCAACGAAATCTATAAGGATCTTTCAGAACTTAAGACAAGCAGATTGGCAGAACGGAAATATTTGGCACGAAGATTGATCAGCCGTATGGGAAAACATACACAGCTCACGTGCCATCTTACGTGAGGACATAATGATACTTCGCAATGAAGATAAAAGTTCCAACAAATTCCAAGGTCCCTGAAATTCACCTAGCAGCTTCACCGTTGTGTAACACATCTTAGCCAGTAGATAGCGACGAACGTGTGTACAAATTCTCAGGAGATATGGGATTTCATGTCAGACGAAGCAGCGATTATAAATAGGACCACAGAACTCCTGATGACAAACCGTATCCTATGACCAAAAACAACACGAGAAATTGTTAAAAACGACACAATATGTGCTATATTTTAACAAGAGACGAAAAAAACTAAGCACGGTTTTTCAACTATATTTAACAGCAAAACTTCATTTGCTCAGAATAAAGAAGAAGATATACCTCTGCAACTTTTTTAAGCGTGACAGTGTTGTTTTAACCACAGAGGTGCAAAAGTAACGAAAATGAAAAAAAAAAAACGGTAAGAGAATATAAGTTCTATTTTTAATTTCAATTTTATTGACTTTAAATTTTAACACTGCAGTCCTCTAGTTTAGTTTTACATATACACTGATCAGCCAGAACATTATGACCACTGACGTACTATCTACATAAACATGTCCAGGCGATTAGTACAAGTGAACGTGCTAACGTGCTGTCTGTGTGTAGAACGGGAGAAGCGAGCGATCTCTGAGTTTGACCGAGGGCAGTTTGTGACTGCCCAGAGGCGTGTCATGAGCATTTCGGAAACTGCGTGATTTGTCGGCTGGTCGAGGAGTTCTGTGGTGAGTGTCTTTAACACGTGGCGGAACCAAGGTGAAACCACTTCCAGACGTCGTGGCGTTGGACGGCCACTCCTCATTACAGATGTCGGACGTCGTAGGCTGGGCAGGCTGGTTAAACAGGACAGGCGGCGAACTGGACGGAAATAACATCAGACTTTAATGCCGGGCAGAGTACAAGTGTGTCTGAACACACAGTGTACCGAATACTCCTAACGATGGGCCTCCGCAGCCGACGACTCACGTATGTGCCAATGTTAACACCAAGACATTGGCAGCTAAAACTGAAATGGGCACGTTACCATCGAAATTGGATATTGGCGCCGTGGCAGAGCGTGCATGGGTCTGATGAATCCTGATACCTTCTTCATCATGGCGATGGGAGGGGGGGATTCCGTCGTCTTCCAGGGGAACAGCTCCTTCACATCTTTACTGCAGGGCGGAGGCAAGCTGGCGGGCGGCTCCATTATGCTCTGGGGAACATTCACGTGGGCATTCGTGGGTCCACTGGAGTTCGTGCACCATGACGGCCAACGTGTATCGTACACTGGTTGCAGACCACGTACACCCCTTCTTGACGATCATGTTTTCCAACGGTTGTGGTATTTTTCAGCAAGATAATGCGCCATCTCACAAGGTGAGGAGTGCAATGGAATGGTTCGAGGAACACAGTGGCGTGTTCCAATTGATGTCCTGGTCCCCCAGCTCGCCAGATCTGAACCCAGTCGAACATATCTGAGATGTGATTGAACGTGGCATCAGAGCTCATCGCCCTGCTACCTAGAATTTACGGGAACTAAGCGACTTTTGTGTGCAGACGTGTAGCCAACTCCCTCAAGCGACCAACCATGGCCTCATTGCTTCCACGTCACGAGTGGTCGCCGGTGTTATCCGTGCCAGAGGTGGACATACCGACTATTAGGTAGGGGGTCACAATGTTCTGATTGATCAGTTTACTTCTCTCGATCAAAAAGACGATTAAATTTAACGCAACTCACAGCATCTCTGCTGCCAACGAAGAAGAAAGAGAAGGAGATATAAGAAGCCTTAGTTGAATCTATGACATAAAGTTACTTAACAGCAAAATGGTTCAGATGGCTCTGAGCACTATGGGACTTAACATCTGAGATCATCAGTCCCCTAGAACTTAAAACTACTTAAACCTAACTAATCTAAGGACATCACACAATACATGGCCCAGGCAAGATTCGAACCTGCGACCGTTGCTATCGTACGGTTCCGAACTGAAGCGCCTAGAACCGCTTGGCCACAGCGGCCTTCACTTAACAACCAATTATGATTTAGTTCAATGGTGGAACCTCCCACCACGTTTCTTTGCAGCTGTACCGAAAGCAGACGAAACGCTATGATTTTAGTCACTCTTCTTTTTTCCACTTTTAATCTTGCAGAAGACGCCATTTATGTTACGTTACTTTCCACTACAGAATACAAAATTTATGTCGTGAATTAAGGAAACTGAAACTTTCAATTCATTTTTAAAACGAAGAGTTTAATTAATTAAAGAAGTACGAACCCTGTCTACCTGAAAGAAGTTAGCTGATAAAGGCATAATCTGGGGAGTGCAAGGACGGGCTATAACGGTAGGTGGAAGCCTAAAAAGATTAATAAATAAAAGATAACAAAAATAAAAAAGGTTATGGTCGCTGCCTGGTGTACTGCCGGTCACCAGTTCAAACTCGACCACCAGTTATTGTTATGTAGTACTTATCATTTTTGGAAAGTTCTTAAAATATCTTATGTTTGTATATTCTGGTATATACGATGTTTGTATAAGTACCAGCATTATGGAATACTGGATGTTTGTGTAAGTAGCTGCACACTCTGTCCAAGAGGTTGGTAGCCCTGCGCCTGCTACACGGACGTCTGAGTCACAGCTCTTGTACAAGATAAGTAATTTAAGTAGTAATAAACTGTTTTTTAACACTTGAAACTAATTTATTACGTTAATTATAGTGCTCTGCAAGCATACCATTAAAGGTTTTTGTCTTACTCGCGTATTTTCACAGTAATCACGTAAAGTTCATTTTGTTTACATATCGCGGCCAGGCCGAACTTTTGAGTTTTCAGATTAAACTTCATACCGCAATCTTAAGTGCATTTACTGATAGTTTAGTGTGCTAAATACGTTTGCTGCCCCTTTATATCTGTAGAGTATCGTCATCTCTTAAGTAATTTCCAGTAAAAAACTTCTGAACCACTGTTTACATAGTCGCGAGTAGGCCTAATTTTTCGTACACGTATTTTCATTGTTTTCCGGTAACTTAATTGTCTTTCTGTCACTAAAATAGATTTGTACCATGAGTGTAAAGTGCCTGACGTGCCGTAGGATCGTTAGCTCCGGGGTCTGGTGTGATGGATGTAGTAACTTTTTTCATTGGGGCGACTGTAGTGGCGTGGGAATTGGGAAAATGAGCGAGACTCATCAGTGGTTCTGTAGGCTATGCAGTAGAGATAGGAAGATTGTGGAACAGGAGGGGAAAATTGCTGCCCTTCAGGCTGATTTAGATGAGGCTAGGCGAGAACTGGGCAGGTTAAGGGGGGAGAAGGGTAAACAGGGGTGGGAAGTGGCAACAGGCATGAGGAACAGGCCAAGAAATTCTTCTGACCGCTTTGTTATTAATGTACAAAATAGGTTTGACCTGTTGCCTCAGTCAGAAACTGATGAGCCTCTCACAGAAGTAGATGTACACAGGGCTCAACAAGCTTTCAGCAGCAAATTGATTAAGAATGTAGGGAAGTCTGCAAAGAGAAAGAAAGTCTTGTTGCTAGGTAGTTCGCATGCTAGGGGTGTGGGCCAACTTCTGCAGGATGAATTAGGGTTGGATTACCAGGTCACAAGTTTTTTCAAACCTAGTGCTGAACTTGGGCAGGTTACAGAGGATTTAGGTTCACTATGTAAAGGTTTTACTAAGGAAGACACCGTGGTAATTGTGGGTGGGCCGGGCAACAGTATTGACAGAGATCCGGGGTACAGCATAGAGTGTGACCTGGCAAAGATTGCATCGGCATCGAATCATACCGGTGTTGGGTTTGTGTCGGTTCTGGAGCGCCACGACCGACCTCATTTGACCTCTTCTGTCAGGAGAGTTAATTTGGAGTTGGAGCGGCTACTTGGATCTGGTGCGGGGTCACACATTGGTGTGGTTCGTGTTGATTCACTCTGTAGGTGGGACTATACTAGACATGGCCTACACCTCAACAGGAAAGGGAAGGGTAAACTGGCTGGGCTGATAGCAGGAAATTTAAAGGGGGGAGGAACTACATCTCATGGTGGAAACTCTTTTTTAGTGTAAGATCAGTGTCCAGTGGGAAACTCAGCCATGCAAGTACTAAAGATGTCAAAAAAGTTCAAGATAGTTGCAAAAGTAAAATGAAAAATGTTAGTATATTTCATCAAAATATTGGGGGATTGAACAATAAAATTGATGAGCTTCTGCTTTGTTTAGAAGATATAGAAACTGAGAATGTAATAGATGTACTATGCCTGTCTGAGCATCACATTGTCACTGATATGCAAAAGGTTAGCATCAATGGGTACAAATTAGCTGCACATGTAAGTAGAGATAATATGATGAGAGGAGGAGTTGCCATATATGTCAAAAGCTTCCACAGTGCAAAAAATTTAGAAACTAAAAAATTTTGTGTAGAGCAACATATGGAAGCATGTGCCACTGAACTTAAACTAAAGGATGGCACTTTCATAATTGTAACAGTGTATAGGTCCCCCTCAGGGAATTTCCAGCTATTTCTGGAAAACTTGGATGCTTTGTTGTGCTATCTGTCAGACAGGGGGAAGCAAATTATCATTTGTGGGGATTTCAATGTTGATTCCCTGAAAGAGTGTAATAGGAAGAATGACCTTTTAGTATTACTCAGTTCTTTCAATTTGAGCTCCGTCATTGATTTTCCTACTCGGATAACAAAGAACAGCAGTACATTGATAGATAACTTTTTTATAGACCAAGATAAGTTTAAGGACATAAATGCTTATCCTGTTGAGAATGGTCTTTCAGATCATAGTGCACAGCTTGTTACAGTACATGACATAGCTCCATGCAGTATAATAAATCAGACTTTCAAAGCAGTGCGTTCAATTAACAATATAAATATTGCAAACTTTAGGGAAAGCCTACAGCAGCTAGACTGGGATGAAGTGTATAAGGAACCCGATGCAAACTTGAAATATAACTTATTTCACAATACATTTTTAAGGGTATTTGAAAATTGTTTTCCCAAGAAAATAGTTAAACATAATTCCAAGAAAACATATAAAAAACCTTGGCTAACTAAAGGAATAAGAATATCTTGCAACCGCAAAAGAGAACTGTATCTAACAGCAAGATGGAGTACTGACCCCGAAATTGTTCAATATTATAAAAACTATTGTGCGGTACTAAGAAAAGTTATTAAAAAGTCCAGAAGCATGTGTATCATGTCTGAGATCAGTAACTCTGATAATAAAATTAAAGCAATTTGGAATATTATTGAAAGGGAAACAGGGCAACCAAGAGCACAGGAAGACTTTAGTGCAATAAAATTGAATGACAAGTGCACTAACAAACAATCAGAAATTGAAAATATTTTGAATAATCATTTTTTAAATGTTGTGGAGAAAATAGGATCTAGATCTTCACTAGAAGAGGCAAGGCTATTAATAGAAGAGGCCATACCTGCACAGTTTGAAACAGCTGTAATTCCACCAACCTCTCCCTCTGAAATCAGTAAAATAATAAACTCACTGAAAAGTAAAAGCTCTTACGGAATTGATGGCATTTCCAGCAAAGTACTTAAAGCTTGTTCCCCACAGATAAGTAGAATTCTCAGCCACGTATGTAATAGCTCTTTGGAGCAGGGTGTTTTCCCTGATAGACTGAAATATGCCATTGTAAAACCATTGCATAAAAAGGGGGATATGTCGGATGTCAACAACTACCGCCCAATCTCTCTTCTGACAGCTCTATCAAAAATTTTTGAGAAAGTAATGTATTCAAGAGTAGCCTCCCATATTTGTAAAAATAAAGTACTAACAAAATGTCAGTTTGGTTTTCAGAAAGGCTTTTCAACAGAAAATGCTATATATGCTTTCACTGATCAAATATTAAATGCTCTGAATAACCGGACATCACTCATTGGTATTTTTTGTGATCTCTCAAAGGCCTTTGATTGTGTAAATCATGGAATTCTTTTAGATAAGCTAAATCATTATGGTTTGAGTGGGGCAGTGCACAAATGGTTTAATTCATACTTAACTGGAAGAATGCAGAAAGTTGAAATAAGTGGTTCGTGTAATGTTAAAACAACAGCTGATTCCTCAAACTGGGGTGCTATCAAGCACGGGGTCCCACAGGGTTCGGTCTTAGGTCCTTTACTGTTCTTGATATACATTAATGACTTACCATTCCACATTGATGAAGATGCAAAGTTAGTTCTTTTTGCTGATGATACAAGTATAGTAATAACATCCAAAAACCAAGAACTAAGTGATGTAATTGTAAATGATGTTTTTCACAAAATTATTAAGTGGTTCTCAGCAAACGGACTCTCTTTAAATTTTGATAAAACACAGTATATACAGTTCCGTACAGTAAATGGCAAAACTCCAGTAATAAATATAGAATTTGAACAGAAGTCTGTAGCTAAGGTAGAATTTTCAAAATTTTTAGGTGTGTCCATTGATGAGAGGTTAAACTGGAAGCAACACATTGATGGTCTGCTGAAACGTCTGAGTTCAGCTACGTATGCTATTAGGGTTATTGCAAATTTTGGTGATAAGAATCTCAGTAAATTAGCTTACTATGCCTACTTTCATTCACTGCTTTCGTATGGCATCATATTCTGGGGTAATTCATCGTTGAGTAGAAAAGTATTCATTGCACAAAAACGTGTAATCAGAATAATTGCTGGAGCCCACCCACGGTCATCCTGCAGACATCTATTTAAGGATCTAGGGATCCTCACAGTAACCTCACAGTATATATATTCCCTTATGAAATTTGTTGATAATAATCCAACCCAATTCAAAAGTAATAGCAGTGTGCATACCTATAACACCAGGAGAAAGGATGATCTTCACTATGCAGGGTTAAATCTGACTTTGGCACAGAAAGGGGTAAATTATGCTGCCACAAAAGTCTTTGGGCACCTACCAAACAGCATCAAAAGCCTGACAGATAGCCAACTAACATTTAAAAATAAATTAAAAGAATTTCTAGATGACAACTCCTTCTACTCATTGGCTGAATTTTTAGATATAAAGTAAGTAAAAAAAAAAAAAAACTTAATCATTAGTGTCATGCAATATTTTGTGTAATGTAATTTCTTGTACAGACATCTTTTATTAACCTGACACGTTCCACATCATTACGAAGTGTCGTATTCATGATCTATGGAACAAGTATTAATCTAATCTAATCTAATCTAATCTAGGTCAGTTCTGTTCTGGCTGCACGTTGGTGTACTTAGCAAACGTGCTAAGTGTTGTGCTTCATTGACGAGCGTGCTTTCGTATTTCAAGATGATTCTGGTTATGACGTGACGATATGAGGAGACTTGAAACATCGTTCTACAAGTTTTGTTTAGTACGTCAAGTATTGATAACTTGAAGGCACTTTTACAGTTGATGCGTTGATCCACTTTGTGAGATTTGTGCATTAAAATTTTCTGCATTTCTAATGAAACCGATATGTCATTGTCCAGTGAAGGCAGCCTGTAGTAGTTAATCTTGTATAGGGTTATATGCAACGCTGCCTATGTTTTATTACATTTTATAGTAATCATAGCATTAATTAAATGGGCAATCAGTTGTTAGTAAAAACAGTAGTCTGAGTTCCTTTCCCAATTAAAGGACTCAAATTTAATCTTTTTAAACAAGTCTCATAAATTAAAACTAGCAACACAGTCTTCATTTTTAGATGTTAGGCACCTATTTTTCATTTTTTATTCAATTGAACGTGCATTTCAAATTTTAAGCCTTTTGATACGCACTTGCTGACTTAAGCTGCCGCTTAAGTCTTTTTTCCCTTCTCTTCAACCATAAAATGTAGATTTTATGTTCTTACGAGTAGCGCTTCTCCTGAATATGAAACAGCTTTCGCTTTGCTAACCCGTCTTTACTCGCAGAGCTTTGCCGCGCACCGTCGAGCTCACTGCCATTCTACGACGCGAGGACTTGCCGAACAGACAGAAAAAAAGGAACAGTCTTCACTGGGCTGTAAAGTGGATAAAAGCAGGAGCAACGTGTTGGTGGTGCTACTGGGTCTCCCTGCGGAATTGCTAATATCCTCACAAATATAAACGCGTGCAGCATTAAAGATGAATCGCGCTACTAACTACGCCACGTAAGAGGTAAAATAAATGGATATAAACGAAGCAGTACTCCTGGGATATAACATGCTCATGCTGAGTAATATCCTCATCAGCCCACCGTGGCTTTATTCGCACAGCGTCTCATTCTCATATGAATAGTGGACGCAGATAATCTTTGATGTGGATAGTGAGTTCAGTTTTTGTCGATCTAAGAAATAAATCTTCATGTAGTGAAGGGTCAGTACATTTTGTAAATTTTCGTCCTGTAAGAGAAGCATCTCGCCAGACCTGCTTTAGTATAATATGGAAGATAAATGAAAGCAAAGCGAAATGATACGAAAAGAAATTACACAATTATTCAGAGTCAATGATAACACTGACGTCAGTGATTTTTGATGGTTCACTAAACATTTCAGAAGTCAGGACAGGGTTGTTATTAGTATGTGTGATCACAACGGACAGCAGTGCATGCAAAGCAGCGTGCTCCCGTGCTGGCCACAAGGTTGGTAAGTTCCCGTGGCAGAATATTTCACGCCTCCACCACCGCGGTTGACAACTGCTGGATAACGTCGGTGCACGTGGGCGTGCTGTAAAACGGGTCTCCACGGCATTCCACACGTTTTCAGTGGGATTTATGTTGTGAGAACGGGCAGCCCACACCATTAGCCGAATATATCCTCGCTCAAAATGGTTCAAATGGCTCTGAGCACTATGCGACTTAACTTCTGAGGTCATGAGTCGCCTAGATCTTAGAACTAATTAAACCTAACGAACCTAAGGACATCACACACATCCATGCCCGAGGCAGGATTCGTACCTCCGACCGTAGCGGTCACTCGGCTCCAGACTGTAGCGCCTAGAAACGCACGGCCACTCCGTCCGGCTATCCTCGTTCCAAGAGCTTTTCAAACAGCGCTGTTCAAAGTGGTCGCTCATTTTCATCCATAAAAATGATGTTGGGGCCGACTGCACCCCTGTGAAGTGGGTCAGTCGGTACGCCCACCCACACAGTAACACATGGACCACCAAAGCCACGCTGTTCGACACACCGTCATATGGCGAGTCGTGGGAACACGTAATGCACTTAGGAACATTGTCGAACAACATCGTTTTGGTGGCCAAGGTGTTACGGTAAGGAGAGGCATATTGTTGCATGGGCGTACTGTCCTCCAAATCTTTGAACAGAGTACACTCACCACTCAATGTTATTCTGACACTGTACTCATTTCCCCTGTGCGTCTTTTCAAGGCTGGATTGGTCCCAGCCTTCTTCTTGGAAAGGAGTGGTATACAACACGTCCGTGTGCACCAACGACCATCCAATAGCTGTCAACCGCGCAGCTTGAGGAATGGAATGCCCAACCAGTAGAACTTTTTGCCCATCTTGTGGCCAGCATATAAACGTGTTGCATTCTTGTTCGTGGTGATCTCACATCTATTAAGAACCAAGTCCTGCCTTTTGAACTGTCCAGGGACATATCATATATCACGGTGACGCCAGTGTAATTATTGTCTCTGAATAAATGTGCCATTTATGTTCGTCTCATGGCGTTATTCTTTCTGTTATCTTCTGTACTATACTCTAGCAGTTCTTTCTATGCATACTCAAAATCGAGGTACGTGATCAGGCAGTGACACATCAAGCGCCAGTTATTTTCACCCTTATTCACCCTTAACATTTGCTCACCAGTGTATTTCATAGAATATTTTAACACAAATCCAATAAATGGTTATATACGGTTACGTTCAATATGCAGCCTATTGTACCACAAAAATACACGTCACTTTGGAAATCGATTAGCATTCGGAAGATACGTCCATCATCAGTGTTCTCTGGCAAACATAGAAGCAAAAGGTTCTGTAAAAGTTATGTACAGTTGCAGGCAATCTCGAGGTTTCAAAATGGTTCAAATGGCTCTTAGTACTACGGGACTTAACATCTGAGGTCATCAGTCCCCTGGACTTAGAACTACTTAAACCTAACTAACCTAGGGACATCATACATATCCATGCTCGATGCAGGATTCGAACCTGCGATCGTAGCAGCAGCGCGGTTCCAGACTGAAGCACCCAGAACCGCTCGGTCACAGCGGCCGGCTCTCGAGGTTTGTAAGATAGTACGCAAGTAATGGAGAAGGGCTCATCTAATAGAAATTCCCTTAAGAATGACTTTAAAATTTAGTCCATACAGAGCGAATATTTTATACCGCAGTGTAGTATTACCTATACGTAAACTTTCTTACATTAAAACTACCTAGTGTACCGGGAATCGGTTTTAGATTCTACCTTTCTCTAGGAACATGATTCATTCTGAGGCAACTACAGCCCCTCAGCGTCTAACTATTAAACCATGCACTAGAAATGCAGATTCCGCGACACAATCCTAGTCTGTCAAACAGTTTAACGTCACAAGGTGATTGATAGCACATGGTGTGTGTTACGATTGTTGTGAATGTTAGAAGTAAGATAGAACAAAGGGGTATTCATCTTCATCTATACGTCGCAGGCCACGTTATGTGATGTGGCATAGCCTACTATGTGTACTACTGTCACATGCCCCCATCCCTACCCTTTCCTGCTCAAGATGCGAACGACACCCGGGAGGTAAGATTGTTGGCAGACTGCCCTGCGAGCTCCGATTATCTATTAGGCGAACCGGAAAGCGATGTCATTTCTGTGCATGTCGATACCCGTTTGCATTTATCAGTTCATTGCGTAGTTTGACAGTCGTGCCGAAGACATTTCAAGGCTATAGTAACTTGTTTACTCGTAAGTTATTACATATTAAATATTTGTTTTGCAGTTTGCGGTTAATTGGCCAGGCAAGTATCACAAGATGTACATATCCGGCATCGTACACTGAGGTGGCAAAAGTCATTTGATATCTCCTAATATTGTGACGGACCTCATTTCGCCCGGCTTAGTGCAGCAGCTCGACGTGACATGAATTCAACAAGTTGTTGGAAGTCCTCTGCAGAAACATTGAGCCATGCTGTCTCTATAGCCGTCTGTAATTTCGAAAGTGTTGCTGGTGCAAGATTCTGTGTACGAACTGTCCTCACGTTCCCATATTGTCCAACATCGGGCCACCTTATCATCCGAAAGGCCCACTATTTTGGGTGTTGCACGATTCGACCAGCCGGTCAAATGACGGCCGAAAATGAGACTCCATTCAATGTCCGTCAGGTGCTGATAACGATATCTCACACGAGTATATGACATCTCCGTGTCCTTTACAATGATTACTCAACATCTGTCAATGTCCATACCCCCTTGTATAATGTATGACGTCAGGTAACAACGCTAAACAACACTAATGCACTTTGGTGGTAGTTCTGCCCGTCGCAGACAATTGAAACTCTGTAACAATTTACATTGATGGTGTGTACATCTGCAAAGTTATATTGACATCCGATCATGTCTTGTGGGTGCTTCAATTATTTGTGAGACAAAAAGAGAGAGAGAGAGAGAAATAATTGAAATTAATATTTCACGCACTGCATAGGAGTGAAAGCTGTTGTGTGTAGTAATTGGGTGAACCTCTTTGATAAACCGGGACAAAATTCGAGCCCTAAATATTGCGGGCAAAGCTTATACCCACTACGCTATCTATGCACGTTTAACAAGTAGGATCTGAGCTCCAATGTTCCAGTGTCCTGTTTTATAGATTTTACGTACGATTTTATCTTCTGTAGGCATATGTCCATGTTCATCGACTTGCCCGGCACACTATTTCAGTCTACCAGGAATGTTACAGTAACAGAAGATGGAAAATAAGATGTAGAGACTTCTAGGACAAGAAAGTGTTCTCGATTAATTCAGCAAAAACCTGTTTTTATAAATTTCGCCAGACGCGGACAGACAGTTCATAAACTAAGAGTACAGCTTGAGATCAGGAATACTGTACAAATATTTATAATGCATATTTATTGGTTCAAAAGGTTTATAAAACGTTTAATGAAATGGCGCTGTTAATAAATTGATTGGACGTCCTACTCTTTTTTGCAGTTCGCAATAGAATAAATGCTATTTGTAGTTTGCCGAATGCGTTTCGCCTCAATTCATTCTAAAGCATATTCAGTAACCTGAAACATTTACCTACTGACATGAAAAACATTTCATTTACCAGTTTCCGCATTCAAATTTTATTCCGATTTTACGCGTACATGTACAGTTTAAACCACTGACCTCAGCTACCGAAAAAATGGTTTCAACTATTGGCAGCACTACAAAAACAAAACATTGTAACATGATTAAATAGCTAAAACAATTACAGTCAATTAGGCACACACAGATAAACTCAAAATCGAAAACTGGCATGGTTTGGTGTCTCCCTCTTGGTACTCAACGACAAAAAAAGTACAGTATTCACAATGTAACAGAAGTACGCTAAATTACGTAATATTATAAAATTCTTTTCTCCAAGGGTAGTGTCATGGCAGCTCCCCAGCTAAGAACAGAGATTGAGCGACACTTCTTTCATCTTGGGACTATAGGCCTATGTATCTTTGTGAGAAATGAATTTATTTTGCTAAGAACTTTTAGGCACCGTTGAACACTGACCAGACGAGCTTCAGGTTGCAACTCACAATATCTTGTAAACTAGCAGTCAGGCAGAATCGTTTTAAAAGTGTCATTTCGTAAGAAATGACACCTAACTTGAGGAAGTATTCATACTATTGTAATATAAAAAGGCAAATGGAGGTTATCGCTTTAACGTTACCAATCCAAACATCAACGACAAAGACGTAGCTAGACATCATTTGCATGTCATATTCACAGGGCAGAATTCATATTTAAAACAATGAAAGAATCACCTTTCCGTTTAATATACCAAGGAATACTGACACAATCGCTAAAAATGAAAGTAGCGGTGTTGGTTTAGTTACAGAGGAGAATATAGAACGCATCAGTCGCTCAGCAACAGTAGAGCATATATGATTACTTACGCAGTTACGTTCCAGACGCCATATGGTCGTGAGACACGTGGGTAGCGTGTCAGGTCACGTCAACTTTTACTTTCAGTTTCATGGTCGGAAAAGCGATCAAAGTCTTTACATATTTTAGTCCAGATGAGAAAATAAATGGACTGCAGGATTCAGTGACGCAGCTAGTTCTTTGTCAGCGAGGCATCAGTTAAGTCTGTTGCTCGATTACGACTGTTTTCGCGTCATGTAACTAAATAATATCTTAATAATACGCCTCACCAATAATATCAATTTTTATTTCTCTACAAATACGTATCAAGCTTATCTTCAGTTAGTATATGAGCTCTTTATACACATTAATTTGTGAATACAAAACTAACATTCATTTGGTAAAGAAATCAGTAAATTTGTCAAACTGGTGGGACTCAGCTTTCTTTAGTAAGACTGCAAGGGTAATTTTAATACAAATTTTCGTGGAGATACTTGTATCCAGTGACTTACGAATGGTACAGGTACCAAAATTTATTTATGCGAAAATTGAGGTAAATGGAGGACTTTTCTTATTAATGAGCCTAGTTGTGAATTAACAACAATATAATTAAATGATGGAAGCGCTCACACAGCGTCATGTCCTGTAATGCAAGTGAAATTCACAGGAAATTATCTCTCCTTTATAAAAAAAAAGAATAGTTCATTACATCTGTCCCTTTTCCTAAATGTTTAAAGTGAAATATTTTACATGGTGGAGTGTTGTTTATAATAATACAGAAAGTGGCAAGTATCTGCCAAATAACTTGATCGTAACCGAGCATGGTTTCCAGTTTTCGTGTAGTTCCTAGACCACATGGCATTGCTTGGGTGTGACCCTCTTCGGTATTACAATGTAGTATATCAAGGGTATATCTATACCTTGTTGCTGAGTAACGGATGTTTTGCTTTGCAGTGTTGTGTTAGTATTAGTATGGATGATAACAGGTAAAAGTACCAGCTTCCGTAGCCGTGGTCGCTAACGTACACTTTGGTAAGATAGTTCGACGCTAATTTAGACGACTGAAATCTGTTGCGGTAGCATAAATTTTGATCACCAGTATTTGACCGACAATTGAAGTAGATTTGTGTCAGTAAGGTTTCCAGGTGCCACACTGTACTGGGTTGCATTTAAAATATCTTCGCTATGTCTCATCATCAAAAAGACAAACACGACGGTACACTATATAGCAAACTTCTTCAATATCGTCCTGTAGAGGAGCTAGAACCATCAAATGTGCCACACGGAAGGTACGGATGCACGTACAGGGATTGAAAAAAATATGGAAACACCGCGAGAAATGCGTTCTTGAACGTAAATGCAGGTTGGACTGATGTATTTGACCACGAACGACACTTGTGCACTATCCTCAATACGCTGCAAGTGGCAGTGGCGGTCGCAACAGTTTTCTGCGTAGTTGTGAGTGCTTTATGTCGGAGCTAAGTTAATTCGAACGTGAGAAAATTTTTGGTGCTCGCATGTTGGATGCTTCCGTAACCAAGGTAGCAAAAGTATTCAGGGTTTCAAGAGGCATCGTTTCGAAGATTTATACTACATACGGGGAAAGCACAAAGCATGACCCGAAAATTCACAACGCGGAAAAAAGTGTGTGCTGAGTGATCGCGACAGACGGCCATGGAATAAAATTGTGCCAAAAGACAAGCTGACAACAGCTGCGAAATTCATTGCACTACTGAATGTTACACTCGAGAGCCCTGTCAGCACCAAAAGAACACGAAGGTGGCTCCAGGAGGAGGGAATTTCAGGGCGTTCTGGAATTCCAAAACCACTCATCAACGATGCAAATGTCCTTAACAAGGAAACGTGGTGCCGAAGCCAGGAAACTGTACTATGGAGCAAGGGAAGAATGTCACTTGGTTGGATGAGTCTTGATTCACATTGTTTCCAACTTCTGGGCGAGCTTTCGTCGCAAGAGTGAAATGTGGCTGGGGTCCAGTGACGATTTGGGCAACCACATTGTGTTATTCCAAGGATCCCATGGTTACTCTGCAAGGTCGCGGTACTATCAACGATTCTGTGACCTTTGTAGCTGACCATGTTCCTCTCATGATAGTTTTTTTTTTTTCAGTGCTTATGCTGCACACTAATACGACAGGGACTTTGTTCACACAGCTCGCATCATACAGGACTGGTTTTGTGAACATAACGATGAATTGTTTCATCTCTCCTGGCCGCCACAATCACCTGACCTCAATACCATTGAATATTTGTGGACTACTTTGGAGAGAAGTTTGCATGATCACTCTCCACCCATCATTACCTGCACTTGCCAATATTTTACAGAAAGAAGGGTATACGATTCCCTTGAAAACCGTTCTTAACCTATACTTATCCATTCCGGGATGACTGAAAACTGTTTTCAATGCCAACGGATTCCCTACACCGTATCAGGCATGGTAATACGTTGTTTTCATTGTGTTTCCATACTTTTGACCAACCACGGTATATCAGATGAAGAAAGGAAACTAGGTATCCCATACATTAGCCTATTTCTCTTGACGGAGTTTTAATTTTTGAACAGCTGATTCATACTTGTATGCTCACAAATTTTCAGTTAATTATCCTACAAAATTCGTTATGATGAAGGCACATACCAAGCAGCCTCGCAGCTATATGAGAAGGCCGTCCCAAAGACGTCATCTCTGAGCTATTGCACGTTTTCTGTGAGAGAGAACTTGTATGGGGAGTACCTTATGACGTACTGGGCTACAGAGAAATGGTTCCAAGCTCACCAGTTTTACAGGATATTGATATATTGTAACTCCTGCCATATGAGGAACACCTCAACAGGAGGTTTTTTGGCATCTGTGCAGAAATTTTGCCTTTTTGTTCAGAGGGAGGCTCTAATGGAGATGGACTGCCATTAACTTCCACCAAAATGATGAGCGTAAATATGTATCGTGTTGGAGAGTGTGAAAAATGCTTGTGCGCTATAAAATTTTATGTACTGATCATCACAGGACGAACGTTGTGTATTTATTTCAAATAAAATCAAAGGAGATCAATTTAATCTTCCCGTCAAACAGGTAAATCGTATTTGGCAATGAGTTCCATCCTAGTTTTAGAAAGTTCTGCAAAGATATTGGAAAATTAAACCGAGTCGTCGAAACAGCCTCTGGACAAATCGCACAATCTTACATAAATTTATAGATGTTTCTGAAGCTTATGTGCAATATACACTCCTGGAAATGGAAAAAAGAACACATTGACACCGGTGTGTCAGACCCACCATACTTGCTCCGGACACTGCGAGAGGGCTGTACAAGCAATGATCACACGCACGGCACAGCGGACACACCAGGAACCGCGGTGTTGGCCGTCGAATGGCGCTAGCTGCGCAGCATTTGTGCACCGCCGCCGTCAGTGTCAGCCAGTTTGCCGTGGCATACGGAGCTCCATCGCAGTCTTTAACACTGGTAGCATGCCGCGACAGCGTGCGCGTGAACCGTATGTGCAGTTGACGGACTTTGAGCGAGGGCGTATAGTGGGCATGCGGGAGGCCGGGTGGACGTACCGCCGAATTGCTCAACACATGGGGCGTGAGGTCTCCACAGTACATCGATGTTGTCGCCAGTGGTCGGCGGAAGGTGCACGTGCCCGTCGACCTGGGACCGGACGGCAGCGACGCACGGATGCACGCCAAGACCGTAGGATCCTACGCAGTGCCGTAGGGGACCGCACCGCCACTTCCCAGCAAATTAGGGACACTGTTGCTCCTGGGGTATCGGCGAGGACCATTCGCAACCGTCTCCATGAAGCTGGGCTACGGTCCCGCACACCGTTAGGCCGTCTTCCGCTCACGCCCCAACATCGTGCAGCCCGCCTCCAGTGGTGTCGCGACAGGCGTGAATGGAGGGACGAATGGAGACGTGTCGTCTTCAGTGATGAGAGTCGCTTCTGCCTTGGTGCCAATGATGGTCGTATGCGTGTTTGGCGCCGTGCAGGTGAGCGCCACAATCAGGACTGCATGCAACCGAGGCACACAGGGCCAACATCCGGCATCATGGTGCGGGGAGCGATCTCCTACACTGGCCGTACACCTCTGGTGATCGTCGAGGGGACACTGAATAGTGCACGGTACATCCAAACCGTCATCGAACCCATCGTTCTACCATTCCTAGACCGGCAAGGGAACTTGCTGTTCCAACAGGACAATGCACGTCCGCATGTATCCCGTGCCACCCAACGTGCTCTAGAAGGTGTAAGTCAACTACCCTGGCCAGCAAGATCTCCGGATCTGTCCCCCATTGAGCATGTTTGGGACTGGATGAAGCGTCGTCTCACGCGGTCTGCACGTCCAGCACGAACGCTGGTCCAACTGAGGCGCCAGGTGGAAATGGCATGGCAAGCCGTTCCACAGGACTACATCCAGCATGTCTACGATCGTCTCCATGGGAGAATAGCAGCCTGCATTGCTGCGAAAGGTGGATATACACTGTACTAGTGCCGACATTTTGAATGCTCTGTTGCCTGTGTCTATGTGCCTGTGGTTCTGTCAGTGTGATCATGTGATGTATCTGACCCCAGGAATATGCCAATAAAGTTTCCCCTTCCTGGGACAGTGAATTCACGGTGTTCTTATTTCAATTTCCAGGAGTGTAGGAGAGCTGGAACTAGTGAAAATCCATTAAAATGCAAAAATGTGTTTGAAAGGTGTTTTAAAGTATATGCGGACCGGAGACTGATAATTTCAGTCCAAGAAGCAACGTACACATAATTTTAAAAATACAGTCTGCTTGAACAGATAGTGATTGTTTCTAATAAAACTTTAAATGAAAACAATGCAAATCGCAGTTATTTAGTTACCCTTTACCAGCTTCGTCGTTTAAAATTTTCAAAAGTATTATACTGTCGTGGAATCAAGACCTGCGTCAAGTAGCTACAAACTTACAATATTTGTCTTGACCGTAAATGTTTCGGGAACATTTCACATGGCTAGTACTGTTGGTACTAGACTACCTGACACAAGTTCTGCATCGAAAATAGCGAAATACGTCTGAAAATAGATTAATTAAGCAAAACTTGAAATATGTAACAAAGAGCTGCGGTTAGAACTGGATTATAAGATTTAAGAAATTTAAATCAAATAAACATAAATTAGAGTGAACCATATCCAATTGAGCTTCTTTAACAAGGTTATTTACCAGTATTTCTTTCTTCTTTAAAATGACTATCATAACCAACTAAATATTATCAGCATGTAACTGAAATGAGAACTATAGAATGTATTTTCCTTTCTTGTTAGGACTGAACGTATCTTGATAGCGGAGTTACTGAAGACAGAACACTAATCCAATACTTACGTAGACAGGAGTTCGTACTGGTCGTGGTTTTACTGGAGAAATAACTTATTATAAACTTAAAATGAGTAAGTAAGGGCATACAACATCCACATTTCTAAGAACAGAGCGAAATATGAAAACAACTACTTTCTATTAGGATTACTGTGCCATTTTGTTTAGTAAACAGTAGAACTGACATGTGGAAGCTGCATATGGAGGCAAATGTGTGTTACATATCATTTGCGAAATCAAAAAATTATGTTAAATAAACTGCTTTACAGGTTTATTGGCGAAATAGAAAAATGTGAGCGTCGAAAAACTGACGAACGCGTGATTTAGAAACATCGGACGTCACCTTTACCTACCGGACGCTGAACTCTAGGTCATCATAGTTTATGGCGGAATACAAAATCATAAAATTAGTGAGACACGTACACCTTTAAATCACAATTCATGGCGCTGTAACAAAACTAGAATGTATTATCATCCATTGTGGAGGGATATAAATTAAATATTATGACAGGGAACAGTCTCTTTTTACCTTTTATGTGATTTGCCTCCTGGTTCTGCGGGCGTCTCCGTAATATTGTTTTGCTGTTTCCACTCCATCTCATACTGCGTGAGCGGCACAGCGATGTCCCCATAGAAACCATCTGAAAAAAATGGAAAAAAAGTGATAACACCAGAAAGACAAGTCGCATTTATGACAGTACGTATTTGAAATTTATGGTCAAAAATATAATTTTCGGGAATGATTACGAACTTTTCTCAAGGGAATGTCAATCAAAATTTCGTCGTTCGGAGACAGGGGCGGGTATACTTTGGTCGACGTGAAAAATGGATTCTGTATGTGTTACAGTTCACGGATTATCAAAGATACTTTAGGAATCCATATTTCCTAAGCTGACGTCCACACTAATCAGTGATGTATGAGACGAACTGATGTATCCGGCATGGCATGATTGTACATTACGCGAAGGCGTACCGAAAAGCAGTGTCTCAGAATTTTTTATGTGAACAGACTTAAAGCTTTTAAAATAAAAGAAACGTTATTAACAGTCTACATATTATTTGTTACGTGTGGTTAGCAACTGAAAAATTCCACAAAACATCTCGAAATTGGAGAAAATTTAACATATTTTCTAACACTCTTTGAAGCAACGTTACTCTACCATCAAATATTATTGATCGAGTCCTGTGTTAAACATTACAGTACTTTGCTTTGGAAGTAATAAAATTTATAAGGCATTATTTGGCTGTATACGAGGTAGAGGCTTCTGCAACCATTGAAGATGACGTTAGCAGTATATCTCCATTTGCTCGTGCTTTTGCAGCGAAGAGGGTACCACAAAACACGCGACGAGAGGCGACCAGCGGTCACGTGAGTGCAGCCGCAGCGTTCCTCTCGGCGCCGGCGGGGGTCAGCGAAGCCCTACCAACGCCCGCCACCAGACGGACTAATTTTTGATTTGTCGATCTGGTTATCCAGCTGCGTGTCTTGCTAAAAGCCTCCCGCGGTAAACAAAACGACACAGCAAAAACAGGTAGCTCAGGATGATAGGTCCAGTAATCAGTTCTGCCTCGTGATTGATTGGAAATAATTTTACGCTTGATAAGCCAATTTGTTTGAAACTTCTTTTCAGTCATACAGCATTAAAATCTGATCGTTATTCTCTATTAAAAGTGACAGGGAAAGGTGCAAAATTTGTGGTTGAGTCAACGTATGTCAGTTTGTCTCCAGATTGTTTCAGAATCGAGTATCAGAAGAGCTGCCAGCTGAGGCGGCAAATCTCTGTTCCAATTACTTACCCTCTAGTCCAAGAGCCTGAACTAAAACTACGTGAAACAGTACCAGGAAGCGTGAATGGTGTAGCTGGTGTGAAAGTGACACAATTCCTGAAAAAAATATTATTATTCGAACTGCAGTTCAGGAATGCAAAGTTTACAAATGGGAATCCTCTTTTATGATCTCAGTTTGATTCTCAACCTCAAGTAGAGATTAGCCAAACATGGAATATGGCTAATACTATTGCAGGGATCAAATACGCTTGCACCTACATTTTTATCGTAATGAAGCTATGAATCTTCTGGTAATTATTTCACGGGATACAATTGTAAGTGTTTTGAACAGAGCTAACAACAATACACGGTGTCCCAAGAAAAATGATCACTATTCAGACAGATGACAGGAAACCTCACCTGGAGCAAAAAAACTTAATATAGACATATGCCCTATTTCGAATGGTTTCCAAGTTTTACATTAGTGTTTGGGCTAGTGGCGCACATAAAACGTTTTACGCATCCTATCTCTTTGCGGTTTTATTCTAGACCAACTTATCTTGTTGCTTTGCTCGGGATGACTTTCTGCCATTAAACTACCCCGCTGAACTCGCAAAGTTTTCCATGGCTGTGCGTGAAATGGTGCGAGGGATTGAGTTTGTATCAGAGAGAAGCTTCGGTTACACGTGTTTGTACATGAGCTGGCTAAAATGCCACACATATACACCAATGGAGAATACGCAGATATTGAGTATGTTCACGGCTTCTGCCATGGTAGAGCTCCTGCTGATGTCGAGGAATACCATCAGCGCTTCCGACACGTCGAGTTTCGATCGTGGATTCGTTACCAGAGTTTTCAGCAAATTGCGTGAAATAGGTATTCTTCCACGTTCCTGTTTTTCTTCTGAACTTGTCCTTCAACAACCTGTGCAGGAACAGCAACACGCTGTTGAAATGGTGCTGCGTCGTCTTATTACCAGCACACGGCGACTTTCTGCACTTATCAGTGTCCCACGAACACATGTATGGCGAACATTACATGCGGAAAACTTGTATCCATTTCACATATAGCATGCCCACAAAGTTCACATTGGAAACAATGCGATGCGACTTGAATTTTATTGTTGGTTAAATGATAATCGTCATTTGCTTCCATTAATACTATTCACTGATGAAGATATGTATACGCGGAATGAAATCAAAAACACACGTAACAATCATCGAAAGTAGCAGCAAAATCCACACTCTACAGAGGAAACTAATTTCTAAGTTTGGGATTTCAGTAAATGCATGGTGCAGCATGATCGGTAACATGTTTGATACGTCAGTGATTTTACAGGAGCAAATGACGAGACACCCTTAATATTTGGAAAATTTGTTTGTCAAACATCTTGAGGTCATTCTTTGGCCACGTGCACTGCAATAACCTTTTAGCATTACGGAGCTCCTCCACATCTTACCTGACGTGTGAGAAAACATCTAAGCTGCATTTACTCTGATCGCTGGATTGGTTGTGGTAGTGCAATTAGCTGACCAACAAGATCGCCAGATCTTACGCCAGTAGATTCTGTTTTATGGAGGTTGGATGAAGTCTGAGGTGCGTAAACTAAAGGTGAATACCTGAAATGAACTGCTTGGGTGCATCAAGGACGCTGCTGCACTAATTAGGGAACGTGCAGAAGCACTGAGACACACAACACAACTTGTTCTCCCTTGAGTGCAGAAAGGTATCGAAGTTAACGGTGGTGTATGTGAACAGTTGTTGTGTACTGTACAACAGCTTAAATTTGACGTGTAAGCGTACTATATTGCTAAGAGTTGAATGTGTTAAAAATACTTATTCTTTAATTGATACTTTGTCAAAGGCATGTGTAATGTTTGGTTGACTGGTTGGTTGATTTGGGGGAGGGACCAAACAGTGAGGTCATCAGTCTCATCGGATTAGGGAAGGAAGTCGGCCGTGCACTTTCAAAGAAACCATCCCGCCATTTGCCTGAAGCGATTTAGGGAAATCATGATAAACCTAAATGAGGATGGCCGGACGCGGGTCGGCCTCCCGAATGTGAGTCCACTGTGCTACGTGTTTAATGTTTACCAATTGTTGTACATATGTACTTGTGTAAACTTTATAATGTATTGAATAATACAGAAAGTAAATAATCGTGTACATTAAATCAGTTATAGCTCGGAAACCACACGGAATAAAAAATATGTCCATATGAAGTTTCTTGCTTCAAATGATCGTTCCTATCATATGCGTGGATATTTACTATTCCTCATGGGACACCGTGTATACTCCACTTCGATGATTAGCGAAAGAAAACAGCGGCCACTGATGGACAATAAGAGAGGTTCCGATGGAAGAAACGTATCATGGCTCTAGCACACTAAAATACCGGAAAGTTCTCATGGTATATAACTGGAGGTAAAGGTACACTTTTCACCATAACGGAATACTCATATGGGTCGGGTATTACAAGTGGAAGAAAAAAAGGTCTTTTATTTCTTTCAACAAATAATGAAAACATTAATATACTCCTAGAAAGGGAACTTACTCTCGATTTTGTATAGGTTTGACGATGCAAATGATTTAATGATACCATTATTATGAATTACAAGTTTCACATTGACCCTGAGTGAGCGCTAATCTTAAGATACAGAATTTTTCGAGTGCGCCGAACTATTTCATACTGATTACACTGTCAAGTCTCATCATTACGATCACCTCATGCATGTGACGTCTAAAGCGTATCTCTCATCACAAATATCAAAACATTTACATTGAGGACGTAGGTGTATCAGGGGATCTATGTACGTATTCCTGTCCTTATTATCGTGAGCAAAGGATGAGATTTTTCAAGTTGGAATGAGGGATTATTATGCGGTTCTGGGTTAAAAATGGATACTATTTGGGAAACAGCAAAAATTATCATTTGTTTATGCGCTTTTGTGGCGAACGGTATCGTAATGGAGAATCGAAGAGTTTGAGATGTGGTGCTACGGAGGAATGTTGGAAATTAGGTGGACTGATTGAGTAAGAACTGAGGTTTTCCTCCGAATCGCTGAAGAAAGGAACATGTGGAAAACACTGGCAAGAACAAGGTACAGAATGATAGAATGTGCGTTAAGACACCACAGAATAACTTCCATCGTAATACAGGGAGCTGTAGAGGTAAAAAAGACTGTAAAGGAAGAGAAAGATTGGAATATATGCAAGAAATAATTGAGGATGTGGGGTTCAAGTGCTATTCTGAGACGTAGAGGTCGCCACAGGAAAGGAATTCGTGGTGCGCTGCAACAAACCGGTCAGAAGACTGCTCTTTCTGTTTATTTCATTCAAATGTATTAGGGAGTTCGTATGAGCAGAAGTAGCAGAAGCGGCAAACGTAAATAATCGTTACCGTAGCACAGATTTTAGTTTAGATCCCTTCATCTAACTTGCTGCAGACTGCTTGAATCAGTGGCCAGATGCTTTTTAAACGACACAAACAACGATTTCACCTTGGGATCATGAAACAGTGTTCAGTTTCTACTTACTATAGCTCGAAGTAAGCGTTGAGAAGTATGAAGATGACCTACAAAGCTCAGTACCAGCTGAAAGAAATATGCAAGAAATACAACTTAAGCATTTCTAATAATGAAACGAAAATAATGGCATCCCGAAGAATATATTTAGTCAGGTCAAAAATTATTTCAGATAATTTAAAATATTACTTAGATTATGCTGTAAGCTTCGGGTTTGGCTCTGATCATGAAAATAAAATACAGAATTTCCAAGTTATGACGATTCCTGTGTTGTGCTATGGAAGCGAAAGCTGGGTTACACAAAAAAGCAAGAAAATAAAATTCAAACAATAGAAACTGGGTTCCTAAGGATAAAGAAGGACTGCACAAGAAGAGACGTGA
This sequence comes from Schistocerca gregaria, assembly GCF_023897955.1. Lineage (NCBI taxonomy): Eukaryota > Metazoa > Arthropoda > Insecta > Orthoptera > Acrididae > Schistocerca > Schistocerca gregaria. The sequence continues at coordinate 470,795,174 of NC_064931.1, forward strand.
TTACAAAATGGAAATATTAGGTCAGAATTAAATTTTTCAACATGAATGAATAAAGTTCAAATGTATCGTGAAAATTGGAAACAGTACGTCATGAGAATACTATGTTATAGTATTCCACAGATGATCCTGAACCACAAGCAGAATGGGAAAAGAGGTATTGGAGGACCTTGTAACACATTGTAATGATTTTGTTTGTGAGGTTGGTACAGGAGATAGCCTAATCCTTGAAAGAATGATGATGATGATGATAAAGTATTAAATCAAAAGTATTATAAAATACGTGATTTCGAGGTTCACTCTTCGGCTTGCTTTGCAGCTTTCGAACACTATAGCACTGTGTCGTCTTTAAGAAAACGTAAATAGTTTTGCAGAGTTGGGTCCGTTTAATGTTTGTGACACAGCTACTATGAGTGTCCTGTCTCGTTTACATTACGTAATACTCTGACTTTGATTAGCAGTCTATATACTGAACCTGAGCGACAACATTCGCGAAAATTGTGGTTCAAATGGCGCTGAGCACTATGAGACTTAACATCTGAGGTCATCAGTCCCCTAGAACTTAGAACTTCTTAAACCTAGCTAACCTAAGGACATCACACACATCCTTGCCCGAGGCAGGATTCGAACCTGCGACCGTAGCAGTCACGCGGTTCCGGACTGCAACGCCTAGAACAGCGTGGCCGAAAATTGTGTAACCTGTAGTTCACGTCCTGTCACAGCGGTTAAGCAAAAGTTAGGCAAAATGCCAGTGACAGCTCTCAAGTTCTACAGAATACCTGTAGCTGAGACCTGTCTGTCCACGAATATTATAGATTAATAAAAATGTCAGATATTAGTGAACTTCAAGAGTTTCTGTTATAGTGAAGGAAACAGCAAAATAACTAAGAAAATCATGTAATGCAGATCATCATAAGCGATAGCAAATATTACCTTCATAATGTTTCTTTATAAATGAAAAGTGTTGCTCGTACTGAGGCGCATACTGCAACATGTATTAGGAATTTCGAATTTTCCAACACTTGTCGTTTGATACATCTTTGCACGAGAACGGTAAGTGACGCAAAACAGCTAACGGAGAAAAACAAGCAACTTAGAACAGAGCGAAGCATACATATCCGCAGCGTTTGACTTTTGGCACAAGGAGGGCTGGTCTCGCATGCAAACACGCGCGCTAATCACCAGACTTAATGCAGAATATGGCTTCTGATCCTGCGCCAGACTTTCGGACCTCTGCGCCGCACTATAGAATATCAGAAACTTCTGTTTTGTTATATTGATAAAGTCCACATTTTGAGTATTGTGATAGATTATCTCTGTCCTCGTTGTGATGTGCCTATATGTCGTTGTTATGACTAAATGAGAAAGAGGAAACACAGAACTACCTTCGGAATAGACTCTGTAGAAATAACTATAACAGTTAATATCGTAAAATATATTCTGTCGTCTCAGACAATTATCCCTAGTGTAAACCTCTAAAAGTATGTGAAGTTTCAGGGCGAAAAAATCTGTGTCCAGTAACCTATATCGAGACAGATGTATAAGGTTTTGATGGAAATATTCCCTCCCTAAGTTTATCTAATACACTCACTGTTCTTAATTGAAAGAAATATAGCTTATAAGTCCAAAGATACTCAGTGATCCTGAACATCGATTCATGGATTGTTAAGTATCGCCTTATTCGCACAATTCCTAGAATTAACATATACGTACATGGAAGTCATTTAATATGCAGTACTATTACTTATATAGAAACATAAAGGCCATACGGTGGAAAGTGTTAGTATTTCCTTCAGTAACAATTTACGTAACAAGCTGAATGGTATCGTACACGGGAAAAGAAGAGAGCACATTTTGGCATGAGACAATCTGCACATTCGGGGTATGGACAAAAATATGGAATCGCCGCAACCGCAACGAATTACGCGCCTAATATGGTTTAGGAAAGCCGCCGACATTCAAAACAGCTTCCGGACGTCTTGGAATGGATAAATGCAAGTCCTGTATGGATTTGAAGGGAATCTCACACCATACTTCCTGCAGAACAGCAGAAAGCTCGCGTATCGATGATGGAGACGGTTAGCGATCATGCCGCCTTCTCTCCAAAGCAGATGACAATTGATCAATAATATTAAGACTTGGCGACTGTGGTGGCGAGTGGAGATGCGACAATTCATCGTCGTGCTCACAAACCCAGTGCCGGGCGATGCAAACTGTGTGAAAGGGGCAATGACGTCTTGGAACACAGCTTCACCATTAGCAACCAACATTGTACCATGGTACAGTCCCTATCAGTCAAAATATTCATGTAATCCTTGGCAGTAAAGCGACTTCGCAAGAGTAACCATGGAGCCCATAGAATATCACAATATGCCTGCCCAAACCTTCACTGAACCCACGCCGTGTCTCACTATTGGAACGTAAACTCGTCCAGTAGTTCGAAACAGTGAGAAATTATACTCATCTGAGTAAATGACTTTCGTTCATTGCTACAGAGTCTAGTTTATAATGGTTTCGGCACCACGTTTTCTGGTTACGGCCATTTGCATCCCGGTTCAGTAGTTTTTGGAACACCAGCTCGCCCTGAAATTCCTTGCTTCAGGAGCTCCCTTCGAGTTGCTTTGTTGCCGACTGCGTGCGCCAGTGCGATATTTACCTGTGCAGTGAGTTTTGCAGCTGTCGTCCTCTTATTTTCCGTCACAATCCTCTTTAGTGTCAGTCTGTCACGGTAACAAAATACAGATTTTCGTCTGCGTCGTGAATTAGCAAATGATGTTTCTCCACTTTCCCCGTACAGGGTATAGATCTTCAATATGGTGCCTGTTGGAACACCATCCACTTCAGGTATCTTGGTTACGGAAACACGTTCGAATTCACTTGACTCGGACATAATGTACTCAAAACTACAGAGAACTCTGTTGCGATCACGACTGACGCTTTCAATGTATTGAGGACACTGTACAGGAGACGATCTTGGTAAAATACAACAGAGAAACCTACATTCTTGACCAGCATTTGCATTTACGTTCAAGCACTCATTTCTCGCTGCGTTTCCATAGTTTTGTCCAGTTCCTACACTGGTCTTGTAGTCTCCGTGATAATAGTTGCCTGCGTTACAAGATAATTACTAAGTATTCAACAAAATGAGTACTGGCAATACATTCACTAGTTTTACCTTGCATACAGCTAGTGTTAGACAGTCCTCTGGTCAGTCCGTTGACCCTTAACTGTCCAAAAAGGGGACACATGGCAATCAGATTTTTGAAATTTTTTATGTTTATGAAACTTGTTACACAACATAAGTAAATCAACTGACTGCATATAAACCGCATATGTATAAGGGAATGAACATATAGATACTACCATTCTGTAAATCTCTGTGGCCGTAACAGTACGTCTGGTTTAAAAACACAAAGCGCCCACAAAACAACAAGCAAAAGACCAAAACGTTTATAATGAATTTGTTCACCTGCACCACCGCTAAGATTCCATTACTGTTATGTTAGCTAATAAGAAATACTGGCTGTAGTGTACCAGAAGCAACGTTCCCATAAGTTTTGCGTCAGGCATAATAGAGAGATCTATCTCCGTTATACAACTTTCGTCGGCTGTGTCCGCAAACAATGAATGGTATTCCTACCTCAAGCAGAAAACACAGAACTGAGCACTAAAACGCGATCAAAAGCTATTATAAATTGATAATACTTTTGAGATTCTCGTATAAAAGTTTTTGTATACTCTTTACCGTAATTATCCATGGGAACTGGTACAGTGAGGGAGCTCTACTTGTTTCAGTGTGGAGCCATGAGTATTTTTGGGTACAGAAATTCCATTTTGGATCGCTACGTGTGCCAGTTCCCCAATCAGATTTACGCTGTGAATCACACAGAAAGTCAGAAAGACAGAAAGAAGGACGTAACGTAACGTTCTGCTATTTCAGATAATGGTAGTTAATAATAAAGATTGACAACATTGATTTCAAAGCTATGACTCGTAAAGCATCTTATTATTAGTGCATCCCGATAGGTGAAACCATAACAAAAACATTCCAAAGAAGGTAATCACGAAAATATAGTTATAGGCTGCAGACCGATAGCTTCAATACCATTTTAAAAATTGTCGTGTAATGACATTAATGTTGATACTAATAATAACGCTGACCATGCCAAAAGAGTTTCAGTTGGTGTTCATTATATATAAGAGAGGCAAAATGCCCTCAGACTTCAAGAAGAATGTAATAATTCCAGGTCCAAAGAAGGCTCGGCTGACAAGTGTGAATATTACAGAACCATCATTTAAGTAAATCATGATTATGAAATACTTACAAGAATTACTTACAGGAGAAAGGATATACTGGTGGATACGGGCCTCGGGGAAGACCAGCTTCATTCCAGAGAAATATAAGAACACGAGAGGCAATACTTACAGCACAACTTATCTGAGGAGAAAATCGGAAAGAAGGACATACTTACGTCCATAGCTTTTGTAGATTTAGAGAAACCTTTTAATAATGTTGACTGCAGTGCACTCTTTGAAATTCAGAAGGTATCAGAGAGCGAAGGGTTACCTACGGAAACCAGTTAGAAGCGTTGAAAGACCCGAAAGGGAAGCAGTATCTAAGAATGAACAGAGGCAGTGTTATAGCCGATACCTGATTTTAACACTGTGTATACTGAGGAAAACGTATGGAAATCCAAAACGAATTAAAGTTCTTAGAGATGAAATAAAAACTTTGAGGCTTGCCAATGACACTGTAAGTCTGTCGGAGACAAATACGAACCTGGAAGAGTAATAGAACGAAAATGATGATATCTTGAAAACACATTATATGAGAAATATCAACACAAGTGAAACAGGGTTAACTAAATGTTGACGAATTAAATCAGTCGATACTGAGGGAATCGGATAATGAAATGAAATACCAAAATTTGTAAATGAGTTCTGCTATTTGGACAGCTAAACGTCTGACAATAGCCGACGTAGAGGCAATATGAACTGTAGATTTGAAAGAGACTTCTGGTGACACTGGTAAGGGGAGGGCTTGAGACACGACTATTCGATTCGGCTCGTATTAGGCAGGTCGTTTGTGCACAGGCCCAAATGAAAGACTTTGAGACATTCTGGCTCAATACCCCCCCCCCCCCCCCCCCCCCAATTTTATAAAGTATAATCGACTCAGAATTGAGGGGACTGATAAGTAATTAAAAACTGAGCGTTATGCATTAACATATATGGGGAGAGCAAATGCATGTTTTCCTAGAAATAGAAGAAAGAAACTTTTCTGATTAACACTTATGTACCCATAAGTTAAGAGCTTTTAAACGAAAGCGCCACTGGTGTAGCGACCAAGGCATCCGGCTCAGAAGCAGAGAATCTGTGTTCAATTCCCAGTGTAACTTTGCAGGTGTTTCCAATTGTATTTTTTTCGCATCGAAATTGATAGGAATAGGAGGGGTCAAAAAGATAATTGAATTAGTGACACATAACTAAAAAAGTAGAAAAAGCAAGCGACTTGGATTAGTAAAAAAATTGAAATTTTAAGCCCCGTTGTAAGAAAACAATTGCGAGTATGATTGCTGTGAAGACGAGTGTTCGGCGGACGTTATCGCACAAGGGATAAAACTAACCCTTATCGCTGCTAGTAGTGCATGTAAAGCGCAATATTCCATCACAGCGTGTGGAAAATTGTTACCTAAAGTTTTCCCTTGCTTTTAGAAACTGATGATAAATTTATCCCTCGGGGCATAGAAGATGAGAGTCGTTTAACCGACTCGTTAAAAATTGTGTACTTTGTACTTCTCTTGCTCCAAATCCGGGAAATAGAAGAATTTGATTTACGAAACATATCTTGAGAACATTTGAAAACCACGCACGTTGCTGGTGAACTGTTTTGTCTGATACTGCATTCCTGGGGATGGACAAACTTACACTGTCAAGTATGATAGCATGTTTATAGATGGTGAGGGGTCAACCAACTTGCACGGTACCAGTAATGCCGCTAAGTCAAAAGTGCGTGACAGGTTTATTATTTTTATTTTTACGGCAAAATTATTTCGAGGCTTAAGAATTGCAGTTTGCTTCTGGAAACCCAGCGGAGATTGCATGACCGAGAGGATGCAATAACTATTCACAGCATAGCTCATGATTAACTTTCAGCACCGATTTTTCAGAAAATTTAATCGTATGTGTGATATGCATCAAAATTTATTCGAAGACGAAGAAATGCTTTTAAATGTAAATCAAGTTGGTTTCTGTTGGAATCTGCTGAAGGAGCGATGCAGCTGCACAAAATTGCTTTCCTAATATGTTTTTGGTGCAGCGATTATATTTGATTTGAGTAGTTCGAAGGACAAAATGGTTCAAGTGGCTCTGAGCACTATGGGACTCAACATCTTAGGTCATAAGTCTCCTAGAACTTAGAACTACTTAAACTTAACTAACCTAAGGACATCACGCACACGCATGCCCGAGGCAGGATTCGAACCTGCGACCGTAGCAGCCCCGCGGTTCCAGACTGCAGCGCCAGAACCGCACGGCCACCACTGCCGGCCGTAGAAGCACACTGAGGACATGTAAAAGAGTGAGTGAAAGAGTCATTGTAAAACGACCAGAATTAAATTTGTAATTCTTTATTAATCAAAATCGTTCGAGAAATTTCTTTGGCAACCCCGTTATTATGCACTATCCCTTTACTTACTTTACTAACCCTCTTATGGCTACTAATTTCGAAATGGAAAAAACACAAATAAAAGAAAACCTGCAGAATACACCTGGGAAATGTACGGAGGTTCTCCGCTCCGCATACAGATATCTTGGTTGCAACACCATCGGCGCTTTCATTGAGGAGCTCTTATCTTATGGATACGAAGCGGCAGTTAAAAAAGTTTCTTCCCTCGGTTTCTAGGAGAATATACGTTTGTAGCCCTCATATATGATGATGAAAAATACTGAGTTACGAATTATCTATCAATCCCGTCAATTCTGAGTCAAACTTCAGGGGTAGTTTTCTCAAAATTGGGATTAGTGACCAAAATATATTACAGTCTTTAATTTTATGTTGTACACAACCTGCCAAATAGAAGCCGAATCGGTTGGGCATGTCTGCGGCCATTCCCTTATGAATATAAATTTAAGCGCTAAGAAGTCTTTTTCGAAGGTATTTGTCCGGAATAGAGACTTATGCGGAGGTGAAACGTGGAAAGAGTTGTCAATTTGGTGATGGAGTGACGTATTGGAGGTGAAGGGTGGGGGCAAAAACAGCAGATGGAAATCCAGGTTTCACTGTAGTACGCAGGTTAAAATTGATATAAGTTGCAGTTGTTATCCAGGGATGTAAAGCATTGCACAGGATGGACTAACATCGAGAGCTGTATCAAACCAATCTTTGGACTGCAGATGAAAACAACGTCAACAACTAAAACAATGATAAGCCAATTTCGGTGTAATAATACATAGACTAGTGATTGTGAAATCCAGAGAAAACCGAGACACTGAAATATCACAGTGTACCAGAAATAGGTCACTTAAGTTTCAGAGAGATTAACAAAAACGCAGTAGTGATTTACTCTCGCGTGTTATCGGAAAGGTCAGTATTAAGCCAAATCCGTCTTTGAAAGCCGTGAAATACAGTCGAAATGTTAGAGCAAGTCCAAGTAACTCTCGGCAAAGTGTGTAATAGCAGCGTGTTAGTGACCTCGACTGAGGTCGAAAAATTAATTTCTCGTAGTGAGATATTTTGGACTGTCCTGGGGTCACACAGTAAATGTCTGCATGTGTGAAACCACAGGTTGGCTGTAAGTACTTAGAGCGAATGCTGAACTGCACAATTACTGGATGACCGTCATACAGCTTCGTCTAGGTGGCTGGTGTGGCCGTGCGGTTCTAGGCGCTTCAGTCTGGAACCGCGAGACCGCTACGGTCGCAGGTTCGAATACTGCCTCGAGCATGAATGTATATGATGTCCTTAGGTTAGTTAGTTTTAATTAGTTCTAAGTTCTAGGCGACTGATGACCTCAGAACTTAAGTCGCATAGTGCTCAGAGCCATTTGAACAATTTTTGAACCAGCTTCGTCTACAGCAGGAGCAGCCCAGAATTACGCTCGGGTGAGGCATAGGGTGGCTGCACATTTCCCCCACCGCCACGTGACGCTGCCTGAATGTGAGGAGCGGGAAAAAGAGGAAACTGTGAACGTGCTGTAGTAAGACGGCAATGCAGCTGCACTGCATACAACTTGGCTCCATTATTCTCAACTGCAAGGATCACAAACTAAACACATTTCAGTATTATTTAATTATTTTTGGCGTACTGAAGGTGTGATATAATTTTTACTAGTATAAACTGTGAGAATATGGACAGATGCAGACATTCGCGGATTTTCGCACTGAGGCTATCATGTAATCGAGAATTATTTTGTTTCATAATGTAAAAAAGTCCTTTCACACATTTGTAAACTCATTACAGAGATGTGGAAACTCTTCGTAAGGAGAACACTGTAGATGCCCTGAACAGTTCTAACGTAAAAAGGATTTGTCCTGAAAACAGGAATTACGTTGCAGAACAATCAGTTCCACCTGCTCATGTACAGGAGTACTTTCAACTGAAACGACAAACGGTCTCAAAAACAGCTCCAAAACAGTTGTAAGATTTTCAGTGTCCTAAAACGTTTAGAAAGCTATCTTTCTAATTCTTTCAAGTTTATTTCTGTTTTGTTTGACGCTAGTGAGCTTAGGGAAATGAAAGGTCTTTTTTTTCATAATTTGTCCTTTGCACAACGCGATTTTCTTTTTAAATGCAGCCCCATCAAATGAGAAATATGTTGTTTCTCACCTTTCAATGTCTTACTGTGGGCAGTGGGCAGTGAAATCCACTTAAAATGCGAGGTTTGCAATCTATTCTGGATGTTCTACTTTTCGTTCCTGCACTACTTTCCTACTGATATTCAACAATAGCGGGTTTTAAATCGAAAAATCGTTTCAGGCATGCTCCCGACGTAACCAACGTATTTTGAAATAATAATAAAGTCTCCATACTCTTCTTTCAATTCCATCTGAAACTGTTGCAGCTGACAATGGAATAATGCGTGAGACTTCAGGCACCAGTTTCTTCACATTCTTCATACCTACAAATTTATCACAACTGCTTCTTTATGTACAGACCAATAAATCTCGTGTAGCGACCGTTGTAATTTTTTGCACATTCATTGTTAACGAAATCATTACATTGATCCTGCCTGGTGCTGTAATTCCATTTCATACCAAATTTGCAAGTACTTACAAACTGCGTAATACATATCGAGAGTTCTTATCCCTCTCTCCTCTGACTCTCATTTAGTTTTAAAGGCCTGTGATGGACTTCGTCTTTTTTCGTAATCAACCACTGGACCTGTAAACTTCTTTTATACATGAACAAAAATAGGTAAGGGTAAACAGCGGTGACATTACGATTCCGCCGAAATGGAGAAAGTCGTGCCGACCTGAAAACGCCGGACCGGAATACTAAATGAAATGTTCCGCTTTACCGGGCACTTTGCAGATGTACCGAGCAAAGCGAAGGCAGGCCGGGCATCGGCTAGCATGCAGCCCCCATATCTTTCTCGTTTGCGTTTTCGCACACCATGGCCGACCGAGGGCTGTAGAACGCAGTAAACAAATGTTATTGTCGATGCACACAGCATGCAGCAAACTGCTGGTGTTGTTGCTGTAAACTGTATCCGCAGGTACGTTTACTAGGCCATAACATAAGAACATGTCTGCCATTTCCCATTTGGAATAATAGGCCGCTATTATTCTGGTAAGTGCAAAGATGGAACTACAGTTCAAAAGCATTTCACAAACTCATCACAAGATAACCTGGTTCCATTAGAACTGATGAATGCACTGCACTTACGCAGAACAGTTAATACGATTTACAATAACATCACTAACAGAAGAACTGCAGGTTGTATCCATGGAGAATAACAAAGGAATGTGTCCTCATTTGTTTAATAAATTCTTTAGGTCGTTCGTTAGGCAAAGAGATTGCCGTTGAAGAGATGTGTTTCACAGTAGAGAGGTGCTCATGCAGTTTGGAGTCCATGTTTACAAGATAGTTTTGTCTTTGCCGTAAATTCTCAAAACATGAATTACTTTTTTTTAACTCACAGTAAATCAGTAACCCCTGATGTGATCCAAGAATTAAACTTTGTTAATGGTCTTGTATCTTCATTTTTGAAAGAATACTTGAAAACAGAGTTCAATATTTCTGCTTTTGCTTTACCTACTCTCACTTATGTTGTAGGTCGTCCACGAGTCTCAAAACACCCGAACTCAGGTGCCGCTGACATACCTCACATATGACCGGAACTGCTTTCGGCTTTATGAGAGTTTGTTTTGCCAAAAATATTATACAGTAGTCGTTAAATATTTCACATATTGCCCTTTTGACCGCAAAACAGCCAAACGCGTCTTATATAGCATCTTTCTTTCCATAACCCTATAACACTTATTGTGCAGTCATCCCTGTTATTTTATAAATGTATGGTGAACTTTATCACTGGTTGCATATCTGTCAAGTGCATTGTCAACTATTCTTTTAAACCAGCTACTGTTCTTCTGCCAAATACTTGGTCAAGTATTTTTCTAAGATTCTGTCACAAATCCTGTACACACTCTTGTACAGATGTAATTGTTTTAAGTTACAGTTTGCGTTATGACACTATTGCCTGTTTATCTACTTTTCAAAACGTCTGAGTATTTCAGCTTCTGTAGATATCATTTGCACTTTGGTGACCATTGTTGTTAAAAAAATGGTTCAAATGGCTCTGTGAACTATGGGACTTAACTGATGAGGTCATCAGTCCCCTAGAACTTAGAACTACTTAAACTTAACTAACCTAAGGACATCTCACACATCCATGCCCGAGGTAGGATTCGAACTTCCGACTGTAGCGCCTAGAACCGCTCGGCCACACTGGCTGCCCATTGTTGTTACAACTCGCTAACAGTAAGTGATATCAGTTTCAATGTGCACGCCTTAAATCATTTTATATCCCTTTGTTACTGTTAGCTTTAATCTGTTTCCGTAATGAGTGGCATTCTGAACTGTATATTCTAAATAATCTTAAGAGAAACCATTTAATATTACTTTACAGAAAGTATTATCACACCCACTACTTAACAACACTGTAATTATCCCAATATATTGTTGTGTGTCCTCCAGTAGTGTCAGCATGAACGGGAATGGGGATTGTGTGTTCTGGCGAGCTGAAGTTCTCCCTCAAATTTTCTATACATCCTGGAGGAGTTTGGCAGTCGATAAAAGTTCTCAACTGTAAGTTCATTCCTACTCTTGATACTGAGTCCTGTCCCAACGATCTCGAATGCAGTTTCAGTTTCTGTCTGGGGATATGGGTTGAGTGTATAATGCAACGAATACATTCATAAAATTTCTCACTGCCCTATTTCTTCGATATACACTTACACTGATCCTAAAAATCTCACTTTAGTCGATTTCCAGTTTTACACAGTTTTCTATGCCTACTATTACGTGGACTTCGTTTGAGGAAATTTTGTTGGACCTTAAGCTAATACTTAACAGTATCCTAGAACTGTTATTTCTGGACTAGATGAGGGGCCAGCTCCCTGGGTAGCAGCCTCTGGTACATAGTGCACTGGAGTCATTTAGCGGGTCCCTTCGTTTCTCAACCCTGTGGCGCAAATCTAGGGAATCTCAACCCACCGTGGCACATTATTTTCTATCTGTCTTTCACTTCTTCAATATCAACATGCCACGATCAGTTCTGGAGGGCTTGCTGTTTTTTGTGAGATTCGTTCAAATTCCGTGAGCAACGCTATTCTGAACTTCCTCCGATCCACGGATGACTCCGGAGCCCAGACGACAAGCACAGTTCATACGTCATCACAATCTGGAAGTGGCTTCACCCTATTTCTTCAATAGCTGCCGCCTTCAAAATTATCTGTGTCATCTAGCGACAATCTAGTCACAACACCAAGCTACGTTTTCCACGAGTTTCGGGACTGCAGTAGTAGGATGTCGACATCATCTACGATATAGCGGCTGACAACCAGGCAGACATCATCACATGAGCTTTAGACTGGGGATTCATCGTGCACCTCACTGACATTATACCGAAACTCCGTGCGGAGGCGCAAGCTCATAGGTTTTCTCTGCATGACTTCCGTCCGTCAAATGTTCCTCTATTTGAGGCGCGCAGTGCAAGCGTGACGATGATATTTCATGCATATCTTCTGTCGAACTTTGGGGCGATTTAGGGAACTCACAAAAATATAAATCCGTGTATCCGGGTGAGGATTTTAACCGTCATCCTTCCAAATGCATTCTAGTATATTACCACTGCGCCATCACGTCGGTGAATCCCAGCACGACATACACTTTTAATCTGTCTCTAAATGCCGCTACAGCGTACACTGTGCTCTAGAATGAAAGAGTTTTTAGTCCTGCTGCGCTAAAAAGAGCATTACATCTGAGTGCTGCAGAGAGTGTATTATGTTTGCTGTTATTTTCCCTTTTCAAAGTAAGTTCGCATGATATATAAAACGATGAAATGTCTGTCAACAGCTCAGTTAAAACATAAGTAATATGATTATGAAATACTTGAGTGAAGTTTTAAAAAACAATTACTCTTGTGTCTGCTTTTCTAAGAACGGCAACATTACTTAGTTTTCTGGTGACTAGAATACTTTAGTTATTACTTTCAACTCTATAGCTGTCTGATTCTGAGAGATCAATGTTTGAATCGTTTGAGACTTTGCACTGCCTGGTGACATTCGTTTTGTTGACAGTTACAAGTTTTGAAGTGCGAAAGCTCTCTTTCATTGTTGTCAACCGGTCAAAATTTCTAGTCAGATTTTGTAATGAAGCACATTTTATAAAATAATTTAGGTATTATCCTATCCTATTGTCTGCTCGCTTCTTCTCTTCTACTCTGTCCCATCCTTTTCCTTTCGGTCCTATACTAACCTGTCCCATACCGCTCCATCCTATCACATCTCATACTATCATACCCAATGCTATCCCATCCGATCATCTCCCATCCCATCCTACATCTTCTTTTCTTTACATAACCATGTTTTCGTTTTCATAGTAATATACTAACTCACATGTTTTTCGTAACGTTATGTTCTCACCATAACACCTGCTCCACGAATCACTTTTTTGCTGGCATATCTCCTATTACTTCAGCTCTTCCTATCTCAAAATGAGAGTCTAAATCCCCATCTAATCGTCCTGATTTAGGACTTCCATGGTTTTCCTAAGTCGCTGCTGACGAATGCCAGGATGTCTCCTCAAAACAAAACAAATCGCGTCATTGCCTCAGCGTCACCTACTGTGCCAGCACAGCGCCTCCAGTGTCCCGGACGTCACTTCCTCCAAAACCGCCATCCGCCATTGTGAGCTCTTCGCACCAATAGAACGCATTTCTCACCATCACTTTCACCCACGAACATCGTACAAACGTAACCAAACAGCGACCTCCTCCACTTTCGATATCGTCAGCCTCGACAATAGTTTCTATACAGGGTGTTAAGAAAAGTGTAGAATACTTTGAGAGTTAGTCGTACTCTTGGAAACAAGAGAAATAAGTCCAATAAACATAAGTCCGGAAATTCATACTTTTTGCGATAAACACGTGTTTACAAGAGGTGCTCAACGTGGCGTCCATTCATGGCAATGCACCCCTCTGCCCTCCAGCGTAAGGAATGACGCACTATTTGAAGTATACCCGGTTGTTATACCTGCTGGCACGGATTGAAGACGCGATCCTGTGGTGTCCGCACATCGTTTATTAGTGTGGCGTAGACCAGTGTCCACAATAACCAAAAGTCTAGGGGACTGAAGTCTGAGGAACGAGCAGGGCAAGGTGTGGGCCGCCGACTCCCTTCCCCCCTCCCCCCTTCCAATGCAGCGATTCTGAAATATCTGCATCATATGTTCGCACACGTTTCTACTAAAGTGTGCTGGTACGCCATCATCCTGAACCACATTCGTAATCGTTGCTCCCACTGCCCCCAGCAAGGTAGGCAATACATTAATGACAAAATCCAGACGTATGGTGCTATTAATCTGTAGCGAAGTACGCCTGCTCGTACGTTGATCGAGAATCGGTGTTGATGCACTCTTTCCTGAATTCCTTCGAGAGTTATATCTGCCTGTACATGTTGATTGTGGAAATTTACAACACCATCTAAAAATGGTTCAAATGGCTCTGAGCACTATGGGACTTAACTGCTCAGGTCATCAGTCCCCTAGAACTTAGAACTATTTAAACCTAACTAACCTAGGGACATCACACACATCCATGCCCGAGGCAGGATTCGAACCTGCGACTGTAGAGGTCGCTCGGTTCCGGTCTTTAGTGCCTAGAACCTCTCGGCCACACCGGCCGGCACAACACCATCTCTTGTGAACCTTGGCTCAACCGTAAATAAAATCTTGGATGTGAACAGTGGATCTGCGGCACACTTCAGCAACAACCACTGACAGAACCGCCGTCTGCCGTGATGATCCTGTGGCCTTAGTCCTTGAACGCACTGTAGATTATATGGGTACAGCAATTGTTCATGAATTACTCTCCAGATAAGAGAGTGGGACACGTCTTCTACTGTTGCTAATCGTCGCACACAGTTCCCAGGGTTTTTTTCCACCGAACGTAGCACACACTTATCCAAGAGGCGTGCGGACTGTCCGGAGCTTTCTACGGCCAGTCTTCCGAGGTGCAAAGGTACCTGTGTCCCTCAGGTGTTGGAAAAGTATGCCAAGCAGCTTATCAGAGGGCACTCTGCACTGTGGATATTTTTCAGCATAGAGGACATGGGCTCGCAGGCTATGTCCATTTACTAACCCACAATAGCAAAATATCATCACATGTCCAGTCGTAGGTTTCCATTGCTAGCAAGTGGTAAATGAAAGAAAATGTAAATGTACTACGCCATTTGTACATACAAACAGCGGAATCACAGTAAACAAATAAGTGACTCTATATTTTTGGAAGTAGGTAAAACACCATGCTACGCACCCAGGGTTGACAGTACTGTATAATAACGCACACAAACATGACGAAAACTAACTTAGCCTGCAACACGACTCGAACCACACAACTGACTGCAGACCACCTAACGTTAGGTGGAGTATTGTGAGCAAGACATCGTAATACTCTGTCGACACATTTGACAGAGCGCCAATGCAACGACTTTGCTAATATCAGCAACCAAGCGCCGTGCAGCCCTTCCTACGAGGGTTTATCTCGGAAAGCATGCGTTTCCAGACTCATGTTTATTGGTCTTATTTTTCTTGTGTCTGTGGGTACTATCACCTCTCAAAGTATTCGACAATTTGTTTTGAACACCTTGTATACTTTAAAAAAATGTAAATACTATGTCTATTTAAATTAAATTGTAACTTTCAGCTGTTTCAGATACAGTACGGACAACGAGCGATTATAGTTCACATTCACACACGAAGAGCAAGTCAAGGAAATAAAAATAATGAATCTGTCCTGCAACAATAACCGTTGTATTCAAGCTATCCTAAATCACGAAAGGCGAATGTTTTCACAATCTGCAAAGTTCCGCCAAAGCATTTTCTTAAAGAGAAATTTATTCGAGAGAATTTAAGTCGAGATAATTTATTCGCGAGATTGATGAGATTTTGCTTGAATTGACTGAATGCAGCTTTTATAAAGAATGAGAGTGGATGTTTCCAATATTTCTAACGTCGATAAAAGCGTCTATAGCGAACTCTGCTTACAGAATGAAGAGCTAAAGAAACTGGTACACCTGCCTAATATCGTTCAGGGCCCCCGTGAGCACGCATAAGTGCCACAACACGATGTGGCATTGACTCGACTAATGTCTCAAGTACTGCTCCAGAGAACTGACACCATGAATTCTATACGCTGTCCATAAATCCTAAGAGTGCAATGGGGTGAGATCTCTTCTGAACAGAGCGTTGCAAGACATTCCACATATGCTTAATAATGTTCATGTATTGGTAGTTTGGTGGCCAGCGGAAGTGTTTGAACTCAGAAGAGCGTTCCCCGAGCAACTCTGTACCGATTCTGGACGTGTGGGATGTCGCATTGTCCTGCTGAAATTGCCCAAGTCCATCGGAATATACAATGGACAAGAATGGATGCAGGTGATCAGACAGGATGCTTACGTACAAGCCACATGTCAGAGTCGTATCTAGACGTATCAGGGATCCCATATCACACCAACTGCACGTACCACCAGCTTGAACAGGTCCCTGCTGACATGCAGGATCCATGCATTCATGAGGTTGTCTCCATACCCGTACACGTCCATCTGCTCGGTACAATCTGAAATGAGATTCGCCTGACCAGGCAACATGTTTCCAGTCATCAACAGTCCAACCTCGGCGTTGACGGGCTCAGGCGATGCGTAAAGTTTTGTGTCGTGCAGTCATTAAGGATACACAAGTGAGCCTTCGGCTCCAAAAGCTCATATTGGTGATGTTTCTGACACTTGTTGAAATCTGCAGCAATTTGCGGAAGGGTTGCACTTCTGTCACGCTGAACGATACTAATCAGGCGTCTTTGGTCCCGTTCTTGCTGGATCTTTTTCCGTCAGAAACGATGTAGGAGATTTGATGTTTTACTGGCTTCCTGAAATTCACGGTACACTCGTGAAAAGGTGGTACGGGAAAATCCCCACTTCATAGCTACCTTGGAAATAGTGTGTCCCACGGCTCGTGCGCCGACTATACAGCACGTTCACTCACTGAAATCTTGATAACCTACCATTATAGCCGCAGTAACCGATCTAATAACTGCGCCAGACACTTGTTGCCTTATATAGGGGTGACCGACCACAGCGCAGTATTCTGCCTGTTTGCATGTCTGTGTTTGCCTATACCAGTTTCTTTGGCGCTTCAATGTATATAAGTAATACAAAGTGTAAGGTACTTCCATAACAAGTGAAGATGATTCGAAGTTTGATTTGTGTGAACGCCGTAACTCAAAAGATAAGATAATAATCGTAAAACGTTACATTTTCATCATTTTTTGACTAATCTAGATTGAACAGAATCCGTTAATATGTCATGATGGATTGTTGTGCAATTGGAAATCTGGAATACTTGCAGTTTAGTACTGATTTAAATGATGATTATCAGGGTATTAAAAGACCTTTAATAGCGGATGTCTTGATTTCTGCTTGCTTAATTTCCAGATCTGTGTCATAACCAATAATGTAGTTTTAAAAGTGGTGATACAAGGGATGCGACATAGCGCTTGGTGGCAATTGTACCTCTTAGAAAGATAATTGATTCCACTCAGCAGAACACATACGTGTTATACTGCAGGCAAACAGTATATACTGCTTCTATATTTTTGCGACGTCTTGTAAAAACTGTGTGTCGTAAAAATTTATTCTGTACAGTCTCTTTCTCAAACTAAACGTTCAAACGGGGTTTCATCTGTATGTATACATATTTCTAGAGTTACTACCGATTAACACAAATTTGGCACTTTTACTGTGGTCAATAGTCGTCACACTGGAAGATTTTCTGAATATTGAGCTTTACCATAACCATTCGTAAATAAAAATATAAGTTCTGTCTTGAAGAACATGATATCTACATCAGTGAGAAATGTTTACTACGTTAACAATAACCTCCAATGCAAAAAAGTTAGATGTATTCCTGAGTGACAACTTTAAAAATTGTAATTTCAACATAAGATTTCTTAACTATTTTTTGCTAGTGAACAGCAGAAATTGCGATAGTGCAGAATTTCAGTTTTATAGTCAAAACGTGTTGGTTTATGAATTATTAATATATCAACAAAGGTAAAATGCTTTGTTTACCTTAGAAGGGAACGTATCCCACGAGCAGGTAAAGATCAGACTAAAGAGTGCTGCATTGAGTTATTCATCAATATATAGTTTTTGAGTTTTTCCAACGTAATAGTTGTGAAAGGAAAGACTTCTTGCATAGATAGCTGTAGAGATGGTGCGAATTTTGAGTAACGTTGAAAGGACTGAAACTCACTGAATTTGCTACATGAAACACCCCATCATTTGTAGATTAAAATATTACTAATAATACACATGTGATAATAAACATCTCATATATAAGACAATTTAAAATGGTGAAAAATACACGTATGATTATTCCATTACAGCCAAATCGTTATTTAGAGATATAAATTTCTTCCACGAACTTCGATGACAGTCGACTAGGTAAATTTTTATCTGCAATTGGAAAGACATGCTAATAAACATAAAAGAAAGAAAATAATACTTCTTTCAAATCTCCCTCGTATTCAGTGCAAGCATCCAACAGTATTGGCTATAGCCAGCAATATTACACGGAGAGCATTCGAAAGGAAATTGAAAAACAGATACCATGACTAAGGCGGATCAGTAAAGGCAGTTCCAGTTATCTGAACTGTTACGAGATAAGCGCCGCTAAGGACGCCCGCTGGCTAATGATCAAAAATCGGTAGCAGAGCGAAGACACGACACCGTCATTTTTGCATCCACTTCTTTATCGGACAAATGCCATATTGCGAAATGTCCTGTTTTTTCGCCTTCGTTATCCCATATACGACGTAAGTATGCGACGATATCAAAGACGTATTTCTTTTCTTTCTTTCGCTTCTATGCAGCAGAGTCGAGGCGTAATGTTCTTTCGTCCTCGGCACCTTTATTTTAATCCATGTCCACAGCGTGTTTAATATTCGAGCCTTGCGTTAAAATTAGAAGAGAAGCTGAAATTGCATTGATACAAAATACATTTCAATAAGCTTCCGAAACTACCTCTTCTGCACCATAATAAATAAATGTTAAGTTAACCGTATAGAAGCAAAGAAAAAGTCTATAGGATGTTTTCAGCTCTTAAGAAAGTAGTATAGCTATATTCTGGGATTAGTACAGAAAAATAATGCCTGCCTTTGGGTAATTTGGTTTCAAATTGGTGAATGGGTTGTCAGTTTCTATACATGAAATGCAATGACACGACTGACTGACTCACTCACTCACTGATTCATCATCGCCAAACCCTAGCCATTGAGTATAGACACTTGAAACTTCCACAAGGTGTCAATCTTATACTGTCGCCATCGTTTAAGAAGGTATTTTTGGAAACACCCCTAAGAGGGTTAAATAGGGGATGACAGCTTCCTTCAAAATATGTCGCTATTAAGGCAATTTTGAAACTAGACCTGTATGTATGTGCTTCCTCGATGAGAAGTAAAGAAATTAGTGTTCAGCACTTTTTTTTGGAAATTTAACCCCTAAAGCGGTGAAATAGTGGGTGAAGTTGTTTTTAAAATAAACCATTATTAAAGATCTACCGCAGTAGTGTTAAATCTACATCTACGAAAATGGGTGTTTGACTTCTCGATTATAAATTAAAAAATTCGCGTTTTAATGTTCTCGGAAATTCAACCGCCAAGGGGGTTAACCAGGGCATGAAATATTTCATGACTAAAGCATTTTTAAAGCTAAATCTATGAAAATTTGAATTTTGCTTCTCGGTTGGACAGAAAAAGGTACGTGTTTCACTGTTTTCGGAAATTCTATCCCTATGTAGCCCTATGCGGGTGAAACAGGGCATGACAATTTTTATTTAAAAATGTCATCAATCAAACATTTTTGAAGCCAAATGTATGAAAATTTTTAGTTGTATTTGGAAAATCAAACCCTAAGGGGGTGATAAAAGGGTGAAATGTTTTCCGAAGATATTTCGTTGCGAAAGCATTTTTAGAGCTAAATCTATGAGACCCGGTTATTGGCTTCTCGGCTAGAATTGAAAAAAATACGTGTTTCACTGCTTTCCGAAATTCAGTCCCTAAGGAGGTAAGGATAGAAGAGAGAGTGTGGATTTTGTACTGTAGGTATCTTTTAGGAAGTAACTGTTTGAAATTCCGCTATTAAAGCGGTGAAATAAGAGATATAAGATTTTGTGAAAATATATCGCTGTTAAGGCAATTTTCAAGCAAGAGCTACGGAAATTAATATTTGCTTTCTCGGTGAAGTAAAAAAAAATGTGTTTCAGCATTTTTTTAAATTTAATCACTAAGAGGGTAAAATAGCGAGTAAAAAACTATGTAAACTGTTTATTATTTCAAAAGTAATCGCCGTAACTGCTTAAAGATTAATCCCACTGTGAAACAATGCCTTCATGGAAAAATGTATGCGGTTACCGACTGAATCATAATTGTACCCAGACGAGCACTTCTTCGTTCGAAGGAAATAGACGGCCACGAATGTCTTTCTTCTCTACTCTAAAAATATGGAAATCGCATGGGGAAGGATCGGGACTGTATGGAGAATGTGAAAGGGCTTCCCAGTGAAATGTTTCAACCTTGGAGACATGTGACCGGGCCATATCCTGCAACAGAAGGATTCCGCCCGTCAGCGCATTGCTCATTGACTTTCTGGAACACTGCGCCACAATTGACGCACAATGGTACGTGGACACTTTGCAAAAATTGTAGCGTGCCATGAAGACCAACAGCCCGGGAACGTTGACGGACGCCATCATTCTGTTGCAGGATAATGCCAGCCCATATGTTGCCAAGGCTGTTTGAACTACATGCTAAAAGTTTCACTGGAATCCTCCATACAGTCCTGACCTCTCCCCATTTCATTTTCATGTTTGTGGAGCCCTGAAGTAGGCCATTAGTGGCCGTCGATTTGCTTTTTTTTTTTTTTTTTGCTTTGGACGAAGATGTGCACGCCTGGGTACAATAATGGTTTCGTCACCAACCGAAGGAATTGCCTCACAGTCTAATAAATGTATTAATAGTTATCGTGATTACTTTTTAAATAATAAACAGTTTACTTACTTTCTTCCATCTTCTCGTTTTGATTGGACTGCCCCTTATATGAGAAAAAATGGATCTTTTTGAATAATAGTGCAGAATGAGCCGTAAATAAACTGCTTGCAGAATGCGTCATAAATACATAGCCATGGAAATGAAAATGAACTGGGCGACGTCTTGCCAGCAATCGATGCAATAAATAATGGAGGAAAGAACCAAATCTGTATTACCAACTCATAGTATGAGGCAAGTCGGACTGATACTGGCACGAAGGCCACAGACAATCCACAGTCACAAAAAACTGCGATTACCAAAAAGAGGATGAGGATCAGCGCAGCAGTGAAGGTGAAATATGAAAGCGTAGTGTCTGTGTCATGGGGCGGATCACGAGGCAGTTTTAGAGGTACTGTCAGGTCCTTGGGTTCAAGAGAAACAGCAGGGTCCAGAGACAATCACTCTAGAGTACATGCTTTATTTTCATACGCGTTAAAATACCGTGTTGTATTTGACTGGAGAGTTGTGAGTAGGACCTGTCACTTGATGATGATGTCACTGATAAGGGTGATGACGTCACTGATAATGGGGCGTAGCTTGTGACGTCATGCATTCCAGGTGAGTGAACACACGTGATGTCTCCAAGCCTGAAGGTCGGTCGTACTGCGCCAAAGAACTGATTACTATTAAAGTTCAACTGAACTGAATCATTATTATGGATTGTACATAAGAAACAGGGCAATATACAAATTTAAATGGATTTTTTTACCTAACCAAAGTCTGAAAAGTAGCAGTGATATTGCAAAAGTCTAAACAGGAGTCTCCGATGCTGATAGCTTCTACGAGACGTTTTATATAGTTTTGTTATCCAAGAATCACTAAATGATCTTCTTGTTCACTAAACATAATTCAAACGGAACGTTTTCAGGATGACTGCATAACCGTATGCAACGAAATCAGCTACGGTACTGGGTGAGTGACAGGCGTGATGATACGGAGCAGTATTCGGTATCACCGAAAATTGGAGCTATAATTGGTTTAAGTATAGAATATTCGGATATCAGGAGTCATAAATAGTCGTCAGTTTCACACCGTCCTTCCACATATCACTCGTTTTAGTGAAATGGAATGTTCAAACTTCACAAAACAGGCTACATGAGGGCAATAAACGTAGCAACCTTCCAACTGTATGCAACGAACGTCGAAGTATTTCTGGCATTGGGTGAAAACATTCAATAGCCCGGATCGAATAAGTTAATGTTTACTGTTGACAGCCGATTTGGACAGTTCCTGGTCCTCAAAACATTTTTCTTATAAATCGTATTCCATTGTGAGTTAGTACCTCTGGACATGTTAGCAGTATGAAAATAAAAATTCATTACATTATAAACAGGTTTGTATTACAGTTGCTGTATTTTATCCACCATAATGGCAACAAGGCATGCAGTCCTAACTCTCAATGGAACACGTTTTATAACAAAAATTTTTTGCAGACCAAAAGATGACACAGCTGTCGAAACCGGTTGTAAATTATAAAGAGTAATTTATACGATCTTAGTTGGTGAATCTTTATTTAAAACATGGATCACTCCTTCTAAGTTCCCAACATGAGAAAATTCTGATTCTCATATTTTTCACAAAAATAAAATTAATGAACTATCCCACGAATACATACATAGTACTAGCATTTATCTCTGTTGTCACAAGCAGATAGAATAATCATTTGGGGACTGAAAGCGATGCTATAACAGTCTTTAAATAATTTGTGAAAGATAACTTAAGAATGGAATACAACTTCGCTACTTCACATGCACCGCAACACAGATTCCCTAGCACCTATATGATGATTGTACTCAACGCAAGTATGAGAAAATGTCCTACAATTACAAGTATTTTGGTTCCCTTATGAAACTGTAGAGCCAGCAACGAATGTGGGACATAAAGTAATGAGATTATGCCTGCTATTTTCCCTTTGATTATTACTTTAATCCGAATATAAATTACTTTAGTCGACTGCTATTTGTTTAATACTACTTCAGCTTTCAACTGAAGAAAAGTTCAAAAAGACTGCAAACGAAACCAAACGTGGTAGGAAAAAAACGAAATTTTCTATAGATCTGTTTACAACGGTGAAGGAAGATGGGGGATGTGAACATACTTAGGATACTGGGATCAATGCACGACCAATTATTGGCTTGAGTCGTATGAACATCGCTCAACAGATACTAAACGTCATTGAAAAGATTCTCTATAACGTTGACCATATACTGAAAATAACATGTTATGCTTTAGTAAAATAGTCATCAGTGTGGCTATTTCACCGCAAGTGGAAGTAGACATCTGTCTTTCCATTGTCTTCGATATTTTCAGCGCATTGTTCAGAGCACGTAACAAGGGCTTAAAAGAGGCATCAGGTGCTTTGAAGGAGTTTTACACACCTGGTTCTAAAGTTCCCCAATTGCTGCCAAATAGTTCCCATGGAACATTTACGACCCATTTCTTCCTATTAGAAGGGGAAACACTTAGAACACATCTCAGAGATTATAGCTCAAAGTTTAGCCCTTAATCACAGAGGCCAGTTATGGCTACTTTAATACCCTCCGCACCTTGCTTTCGTTCCGGTGCTTCGGAGCCGCTACAGGATTTGGAAGTTGAATTTAGCTTAGCTATTATTTAGTCTAGCTGATGCACTGTTAAATATTCACAGGGCATCAAAGGAAATTTGTGATATTTGAAATAGAACTATTTAAAACTAAATCCTCGGATATCAGATCGAGACATAAGCTAATTGCACCATGCGTGCTGTCTAATTGGCTCTAAATAATGTAATAAAAAACACTGACAACCAAGATGTAGTTCAAACAAGCTGCATAGTTTTGGACGTATACTCGTGAAATATGTTCGGTACTGTGATATTACCTTTATGCCTTTACTTCCCTGTTTACGACAGCATATTGAACTGTGGTTCACTACGGAGCATACAGCTACAATTTAACTGTTGTACCCAGAAGGCACTTTTCACCAAATCGAATTACAAGAAGACATCGAAATAATAAACCATGAGCAGATAGTCTGTAATAAATGAAACAACACCTAACTTTTCTTAGAATCTACATAAACACGGTTACCACAGTTTTAATGATGATATATTTTTATTATATCATTATTACCACGATTATATTACTCGCGTGCTATAAAACCTATAAACTTGATTAATTAAGGATGTATTGTTAGATGTAAGAGAGGTTCTGCAGGCCTTAAACTTGACAGGTGAAATAAGTGCATAATTAAATTAAAAAGACCATGTATGTTGTAGAAATAAATGGATGCTTATGCTGCTTCAAAGACTCACCTATGTTGCTCTTCAGTAACTGCAGTGACATGGACTATCATAAAATATTGGTTCGTATTACACGATTTCCAGCCTTTGTTACAATTTTGACAGGTAGCGCTTGCGATACTGGACTCATATTCGGAAATCTGGGGTGCTGGTTACCAGTTTCTAGGTTTAAAATGTTATTGACAAAATCATCTCCAGCAGATGTCGATATGGTACTTTCAGTAAGACCAAGAACGATTTCATACTCCATCGTTGATTTAATTTAAAGCTCCATTTTTGATTACGTTGGTGCTGACAAGTGGTATACACCGTCTCCATTTACGTTTTTGTATTGTTGTGACATAATGTATTCCATATCGGATACAATACCACAAGAATATATTTTTTCCGACGGGAAAAAAAAATTCCAAAAAAATTCATACTAAGCTAATCAATTTTTGTCAGTTGGTTTTTCAGTGCACATTTTATCACAGCAATACAACTACTGAGCAAGATATAACTATTCCTATAGTTCACGAATAATCGTCAGCACGTTGTCAGTCTAAATAGCTTCGAGACAGGGTTAATAAAAAGCAGATGTAGGCTTTAATACTTCAGCTGTTCTATATAGCTTCCCTCTCATTGAGTACAATGGAGGGCAAAATGATACACAATGTGAAACTTTCAGAAAAGTCTTACTTTGTAATGTTGCTCTACTCGCGTGTCAAATTTGCATCATTTCGGTCTAGATGAACCAACAGAGATTAATTCTACCCTTTGTCGTCTTGTAACAGGTACGTGTTTATAACACCAAGTCTCGTCATGAGTGAAGATTGCCTCCAGAAAAGAACTGTCCCCGTTTCTCATTACAATCAAGTCATGGCAGGCGTCCATACCTCGTTGTTTTTGTTCGGGAGTCAAGGCATGCGGGTTAAACGTTGTACACGCCTTTCTCTTATTAAAAATATTCTGAAGAATGTCTTGAACATCTAATTTAGAGGTGATCAGTTCGTTGCTCCATTGTCATCTGTGACACAACATTGACACACTATAGCCGCACGCCCATTACTTAACTCTGCCTTCTCACAACTGACTGGCTGAATGCATATTATTTTGTTATTTACAGTTGCTAGTTAAATCTTCCACCTACTACTCCGAAGTCGCTTATACGCCAGGAATGGAATGAGGCTCAAAAACGGTTCAAATGGCTCTGAGCACTATGGGACTTAACTTCTGAGGTCATCAGTCCCCTATAACTTAGAACTACTTAAACCTAACTAACCTAAGGACATCACACATCAATGTCCAAGGTAGGATTCGAACCTGCGACCGTAGCGGTCGCGCGGTTCCAGACTGTAGCGCCTAGAACCGCTCGGACACTATGGCCGACAATAGAATGAATCTTGGAGCTTTTTGAACGGACGGTGTATTATATGAAGGTCAACTGATGCTACACAAAACGTATTTACAAGGTGTCAGTGGTACATAGAATTCCTTCCGTCACCATCCCATGCAGAGAATGAGGAAAAAGTCTATTTTAAAATACTTTGTCGAAAGGGAGATGTAATATCCAAAGGTTGTGTATGACTATCATAGAAAAACGTGGCTCTTCGAATGTCACATACTACAGTCAGTAATTTATATTTAACCTGGAAGAACCACGAATTTACACAAACTAGGGAATATAGTAGGGGGTATTCAACTTGGCCTCCACGATGTGTGTTTGTTGCAGAAAGAGTCATTTAAAATGTGAACTTTGTCAATACTACAAGGGTATCTCACGGCAATGGAATTGTTAAATCTTTTTTATTTAATATTTATGGAACGTGACGTTCAGAACTCAAATGCACTGACGGAAAAAATTGCGACAACAAAAAATAATTAATGCAGAGTAATTAAATTTAGGGAATACATTTGTGTAAGTAACATATTTAAGTAATTAACATTGCAAGAGCACAGGTTAACGTACGCGTGGGAATGCCACTGCAAATGTGAAATGCTGGTACATTAATAACAGGTGTAATCACCAGAATGTTGCACGTAAGCATGCAAACGTGCATGCCTTGTGTCGTACAGGTGCCGGCTGTCAGTTTGTGGGATGGAGTTCAATACCTGTAGCACTTGGTCGTTCATTACAGGGCAGTTGAGGCTGATTGTGCATGACGCTGGACTTGTCGTCCGATGATGTCCCATATATGCTCGATTGGAGAGAGATTTGGTGATAGAACAGGCCAAGGCAACATGTCGACACTATGTAGAGCACGCTGAGTTACAACAGCTCTAAGTGGGCGAGCGTTGCCCTGTGGAAACCACCCCTAGAATGCCGTTTATGAATGGTAGCACAATTGGTCGAATCACAAGACTGACGTACAATTTGGAATCAGGGCGCTTAGGACAACCACGAGAGTGCTCCTGCTATCATACGAAATCGCATCCCACAATAAATCCAGATGTGGGTCCGGTGTGTCTAGCACGCAGACAGGTTGCTTCGCTAGACACCACTGAAGTCGCAGACGGCGATGATTTGGAGTCAGTTCGAAACCACACTACAGGGCGTCTGGCTCGGAGCTGCCCTTGTAGTAACACATTTGTAACAGCCCGTTGTGTCTCTGTTGTATCACATGCTGTTCATATTGCTGCTGCAGATGCTGTACGATGCTCCAGGATATACGCCGAGCACGATGGTCTTCCATCTCAAAAGTGCCACGTGGCCGTCCGGAGCCCAGTCTTCTTGCGACTCTACATTCTCGTGACCAACGCTGCCAGCAATCATGTACAGTGGTTACATCCTGCCAAATCTTCCTGCAGTATCGCAGAACAGACGTCCAGCTTCTCATACCCCTTATTACACTGTAAGTAGGCTGTTTACGTTTTTTTTATTGGTAACGCCACTTAGCGCTCTGTATAAAAATCACTGGCTGTGCCGTGTGCAGTCTGTGGCTGGTTTGCATTGTCGTCTGCCATTGTAGTGTTGGGCAGCGGCAGCTGGATGCTAACAGCGCGTAGCGTTGCGCAGTTGGAGGTGAGCCGCCAGCAGTGGTGGACGTGGGGAGAGAGATGGCGGAGTTTTGAAATTTGTAAGAATTGGTGTCATGAACTGATATATATATTATGACCATAAAGGTAAATACATTGTTTGTTCTCTATTAAAATCTTTCATTTGCTAACTGTGCCTATCAGTAGTTAGTGCCTTCCGTAGTTTGAATCTTTTATTTAGCTGGCAGTAGTGGTGCTCGCTGTATTGCAGTAGTTCGAGTAACGAAGATTTTTTGTGAGGTAAGTGATTTGTGAAAGGTATAGGTTAATGTCAGTCAGGGCCATTCTTTTGTAGGGATTATTGAAAGTCAGATTGCGTTGCGCTAAAAATATTGTGTGTCAGTTTAAGCACAGCCTTGCACAATTTTTCTAAGGGGGCGTATCATAACACGACCACGTTCAAGCTCATTGAGGTGCTGATAATGGTGTCTTTGTTGCCTTAAAGGCATTCTTCACTAACATCAACTCACCTCTTCCAGTCTCTCGAAAATAGACTTCGAAATTTTCCAACCAGGTTTAATATGGTAAAAAAGGTACAGTTTTTTCGACGAGCGGTGTGGCTCAGTGATAGAATGTGCGCTCGCGTTGTGGGGGATATAGGTTCGATTCCAGGTAGAGTAAAATTTTTCAACATAAGTGCATTTTCTACGAAAATTTTTGCAAAGCGTACACTACTTAAGGCGCACGAGAATGGCAGTCGCTATTTCGGATAGCGTTTCGGTCATTGTTCGTTTCGTTTTATTCCGCTCAGTTCGAATACCTAAGTTAACTATAAAATTCATCAAATATATGCTAATTAACATATTTAATTGCCTTTTCATTGCAAAAATATTTCCTGCTTACCGATTTTTGTGAGAGACGGCTAGTAAAAATTGCGCAAAAAATTGCAAATTATTTTTTTCCGTACTTTTGTATTTTGCGCTTGACGTAAATGCTCATAGAATATGCACGTTTGCTTAAAAATTTTATTTCGCCAGAATTCGAAACCAACCCACCCCCCTCACACACACACACACACATACACACACACACACACACATACACACTCACTCACTCACACACACACACATACACACACACACACACACACACACACACACACACATCATGCGAGCACTCTACAGCATAGCCACATTGCTTGTCGAGAGGACACCACCATCGTTTTGCATATTAGAAATGGTCGGAAAACTTCAAAGTCTATTTTCTCGAGTGATTTTGGAGAGGTATATTTGAGTTCTGAAACTCACGTACCATAACTACAAACAATCACAGAAATCCGATTGCCGTGTGGCCCCTTGTTAGTGGTTGCTGTCTTTCGCCTTCTCAGCAGAGCGGCTGTTCACGGTATGGAGTAAGAATCGTGCAACAGTACTTTGAGAAAACTGATGAATTCTACGAGTAGTAGATTCATAAGTCCCCAGACTTCAATTGATCGTCTGCTCGCAGCTCATCAGCTATCTCCTCATAATGCCCAGCGACTGTTTTACTTGAAAATTCTTTGATTGTTACTGCCAGTATCCTCAGTAAATAACATTGGATTGCACATCAGGCCTGACTTGACTGAGGGCGGTCTGTCAATCCAGCGTACTAAAGTAAACTTAAAACTCTATTTTGTATGCAATAATCACCAAAACGACTCTTTTGCTGTCTGTTGAGATCGCTCTTATACATGGTGCGTTTGAGCACTATTTTATACACTGTACTGATTTCAGCCTTGTTTTTTGATCCGATGATGGCAGTCGGCCGAAACGCTTAGTATATGTGGGTAAATAAAGTGCGATCCAGAAATTTAATTTTGTATAAGTGCTTCATAATGATCGCCGACTTTTATAATGACTTTCTGTCTTCTATTGTCAAGCATGAAATAACATTTGGGCAGTCTTAAACAACACATCAGATAAACGAAAGTGAAGATATCTTTAGAACCATCAGTCTCTGTCTCTACGCGAAAATTCATGGTCTAGCTGGAAAATACAATTTTCTTAGGTAAAAATATACTAACTTTTTATGTAGTCCTATTTTAAGCACGATTCTGGAAACTCTACAGCATACCCACTTAACACTACCATAGCTTTTCCTTTGTCCGCAAAACTTTTCAGCCACGAATTTCTTTAGCTGTAGGGATAAGTCAGAGTGTGAGAATTACTGTGAGTGATTTGGTGGTGGGATCATTTCGTACTTCAGATCCATCAGATTTCCTTTTGTTATGACACCTTTCAAGCAGGTGCATTGTCTTGAAGAAAGATTACCTTTTTGCGTTACTGCTTCCATTCGCTCTTATTTTTGCTTTCAGCGGGTACCACAGGCTTGGTTTGGTTTTTTCCATTTATTATTTTACAGCTCGAAAGGTAATAGATATTTATATTTACTTGCATGTTTGGATGAACAGACATTGTTGCCGATAGACAGTCGTCTGAAAGTACTTAGAAATAAATTCGGTAAATGTGAATAACTTGGTTGCAACTGTGCTGGGTATAGATGTGCAACCTATTAGTGACATATGAAAATTTACATCAAACCAGGACTCGAACCAGGATTGCCCGCTTATCGCGAGCGGTTGCCTTAACCATTAGCTCCATCCGTGCACGTCTCCTAGACCGATTAAAAGTTTGTTGTGTCACACCGTCTACATCCCTATATCATAGTCTCTTACATTCATCATTAAACGCTCACAACTATACTCTGTATTCCCGCAACAGTGAGAATGAGTCTATGAGGAACCGGGACACAGCATGTTATCCTCATTTAGGCGCCTCGGCAATTAATTTGCATGTCTGGATGAAAAGACACTGATGCAGATAGAAAGCCGTACGAAATTTCTTCGAAATAAAGAGATGTAGAGAGCGTGACATATGAAAATTTAGGTCCGTTGGGGAGGTGTGACAGGACAGCCTAAAGGTTAAGGCTACCGATCGTGATGATCGGGAAATCCAGGTTCGAATACCGGTCCGGAACAAGGTGCATTGTGCTGGCACATACTGCCATCCATTCCATATCAGCGACCTCAGTAGTCATTAGAAATCGTGAAAGAGCAGAATGAGGCGCTCAGCGGAAATCACGGACTTCGAACGTGGTCAGGTGATTGGGTGTCACTTGCGTCATACGTCTGTACGCGAGATTTCCACACTCCGAAACATCCCTAGGTCCATTGTTTACGATGTGATAGTGAAGCGAAAACGTAAAGGGACACGTACAGCACAAAAGCGTACAGGCCGATCTAGTCTGTTGACTGACAGACCGCCGACAGTTGAAGAGGGTCGTAATGTGTAATAGGCAGACATCTACCCAGACCATCACATAGGAATATCAAACTCCATCAGGATCCATTGCAAGTACTGTGACAGTTACGCAGGACGTGACAAAACTTGGATTTCATGGTCGAGCAGCTGCCCATAAGCCACACATCACACCGGCACATGCCAACGACGCCACGCCTCGTGTAAGGAGTGTAAATATTAGACGATTGAACAGTGGAAGAACGTTGTGTGGAGTGATGAAGCACGGTACACAATATGGCGATCCGATGGCAGGGTGTGGGTATGGTGAATGCCCGGTGAACGTCATCTGCCAGCGTGTGTAGTGTGTGTGTGTGTGGGGGGGGGGGGGGGGGGGGTTTAAAGGGACCAGACTGCTACGGTCATCGGTAGCGTATGTAGTGCCAAAAGTAAAATTCGGAGGAGGTAGTGTAATGGTGTGGTCGTTTTTTCCATGGAGGGGGCTTGCTCCCTTTGTTGCTGTTGCGTGGCACTATCACAGCACAGGCCTACATTGATGTTTTAAACACATTCTTACTTCACACTGTTGAAGAGCACTGCGGGGATGGCGATTGCATCTTTCAACACGATCGAGCGCCTTTTCATAATGTATGGCCTGTGGCCGAGTGGTTACACGACAATAACATCCTTGTAATGGACTGGTCTGCACAGAGTCCTGACGTGAATCCTATAGAACACCTTTTGGATATTTTGGAACGCCGACTCCGTGCCAGGCCCCACCGACCGACATTGATACCTGTCCTCAGTGCAGCACACCGTGGAGAACGGGCTTCCATTCTCCAAGAAACCTTCCAGCACCTGATTGAATGCATGCCTGCGAGGCTGGAAGCTGTCATCAAGGCTAAGCGTGGGCCAACACCATATTGAATTCCAGCATTACCGATGGAGGGCGCCACGAACTTGTAATTCATTTTCAACCAGTTGTCCGAATACTTTTGATGACGTAGTGTAGTAGGGTCATCCAAAAAGAAATGAGCCGGACGCTGTAAAATGAAAACGTTTGAGAGATCGTAATGACATTGCTTACAGAATAAGGTTGGGGTCTTATAAGAGCTGTGAGGTGTCAAAATCGTCACTAGACGGACAAGGATGTACACCCACGTGACGACAGAGCAAGTGCGTGCACGCGTCGGCCGTCCGCTACACTCAGTCGAGCTATGACTGGGGGAATGGAGGCTTCAAAAGAGGTGCAAACGGGTGTAGTGGGTTTCTGACAGCGGAAGGAGTGCAGAGAACGGAAATTCATTAAAGAACGGCACAAGTTCAGAGGGCACTGAATATCCGACGCAATTCCGTCTCTGAATCCGACCTTAGGGGCAACGGCTGCCACCGCAGCTCGCTGGTCTTCAGTCATGAGGGCATCGGCAGGCTGTATAATGGTATCGGTAATGCTGTGTGGCGTTCTATATCGTGGGCTATCGGCCAGCAACATCCGTCCTTCCGTGAATCGCTTGTGCTACCTACGCCTTGACCCTTGCAACAAATATCCAGTGCTCTTTGTACTCTTGTGCCATTCTTTGATGAATTTCTGTTCCCCGCACTTCTTCCATCTTTCCTTTGCCGGGAAACGCATAGCACACCCTTCCTCATCTTTTGAAGCTTCAGTTTGTGTTTTCAGTTCGATTGAATGCAGTATGCGCGCTTAGTGGCCGCGGTTTGAGGCGCCTTGTCACAGACTGCGCGGCCCCTCCCGCCGGAGGTTCGAGTCCTCCCTCGAGCATGGGTGTGTGTGTTGTTCTTACAGCATAAGTTAGTTTAAGTTACTTTAAGTAGTGTGTAAGTCTAGGGAATTCATACACATTTCAACAGTTTTGACTGAATGCAGTGGACGGTCGACGCTTGCACTTGCTCTCTCTTTTGTAATGTGGTTGTGCACTGCACAGCTATTTCGCTCTAGTACCGAGTGTGGGGTCTCAGAGCTCTTTATAGGGACAACACCTTGTTTTGTAGGCAGTGGCATTACGACGGCTTCAGTAGTTTTCATTTAACAGTCTCCGCCTAGTTTCTTTTTGAATGACCTTAATAACATAGTTACAGTATATCTGCTAGTAACAGAACATCTAGTACCACAGCTAAATGTATCTACTCCTAAAATGGCAATATGACCAGCTTCACTGCTTTCTGTGACTACTGTACACTATAGTTACCATGTAATACGAGACAGGTCACCTTCTTCCATCAACTGCTTGCTGTTTCTTTTTTGGAGTGAGGTCATTGACCTTAGTCTCATTCACAGCAGTTAATTGAGACCCATAACGAATTTGATTCTCTCTAACCGCTCCAGACACTAACGACAGCCGGTCGCTGTGGCCGAGCGGTTCTAGGCGCTATTATCTGGAACCGTGCGACCGCTACGATCGCAGGTTCGAATGCTGCCTCGGGCATGGATGTGTGTGATGTGCTTAGGTTAGTTAGGTTTAAGTAGTTCTAAGTTCTAGGGACTGATGACCTTAGAAGTCCCATAGTGCTCAGAGCCATTTGAACCATTTTTGAACTAACGACAATTTAGTTTTTTTGCATTTCCTTTCGGTCAATGAGCAACCAATGCAGATCACACATTGCACAAAACTTTCCCTTAATTAACTATTCATGTAAAATGTGTCTTACTCTTAGTTATGACATATCTGTAGCACAGTCGTACCCTCCTCCTTTGGCAGGAACACTGAATGGCGTAGAAAAAGGGAGACGAAGCTACAACTTTTTCCTAAGCATTACGACGCCTGAATTCCTTCAGACTACTGTCCCTTTAACGGACGGTACACGTTCCGTATGCCACGTAATCGCACAGAATCAGAAGGAAAAAAGCAACCGGATGTGCCTGCAGAGATGAAGGCACTCCAGATCACACTACTGGAAGGCCTTATGTATTCGGAGGTTGCTAGTGCTGGGTGCAATAACAAACTCAGCACGGTATACCAGATGCTAAAGAGGCTCATTAAGATGAGTTAATCTCGAAGATTTTCAGTGACATTGGGACACAGTGTCCAAATAGGTATAGCGGAGTCACATCATCACTGATCACATAATAAGGGAAACAGAGACAATAACAGTGGAAACATACATATATGTAGCAGTGGTAATACTGATTGTGATGGCGGTAGTATTAGCTGTAGTCATAGTTACAATAATAATTATAATTTCTGGTCTATGTATAACCTTACAGTCGCTACTGTTTGGCTTAGAGTAGGTGTACAAATACAGCTATAGACAAAATACATAGCCTGTTGTGGAATATTAGGTAATCGGCTGCAACGTAGGGAAAATAAATCAATTAATAAATTTCGGAGGTACATGATACACATTTAGTCACTGATTTTCCAATTCTATATTATACACATTCTCGGTGATTTAATGCAATCACACATTTCTTGGTGATTGAAAAGTAGTGAACAGATTCTTATTAAAATTCAATAACTTCGGATAAATTTTTGTCAGTTTTGAAGTAACGTAATAAAATATAGCAATGGATTTCAATTTGAACGAAACCCACACAACACGACTACTGTAAAAAGCTGCATAAACTAAATTATTCCACGTATTAAGTTAGGAATTGTGATACTGTACGAAGTGCAACAACAGGATAAAATAATCTTTGATGTAACCAGCATCATACAATCACATCGAGAAGCTCAGAACTTGCTCTTTTATTACGAGGTTACAAATTCAAGAGACTTACGTTGGGGAAACTATGCAGCAAGAAACAGTATACTTCCTCTAAAATGATAAATTTCGTCGGTTCTACGTAACAGTGACCAACAACGTTGATGGGAGAAAACTGTGGAGGAATATCGCCCTGATGTTTGAATTGCCACCTTAGTTCATGGAAACTGTGAGTCGAAACGAATTCCTCACGAAGTCACAGGGAGGCAATATGTGACTGACGAATGGGCACAGTATTCTGCTGTAATATTCTTTCCCTGTGGGGATTTGTAAACTGCAAACAGTTTCTATGTTGAGCTTCAAAGCGACCACAATCTCCAGGCCTTCCTTATGTACTGTTAGTGTAAATATAGTAGACTCCTGGAAGTGGAAAAAAGAACACATTGACACCGGTGTGTCAGACCCACCATACTTGCTCCGGACATTGCGAGAGGGCTGTACAAGCAATGATCACACGCACGGCACAGCGGACACACCAGGAACCGCGGTATTGGCCGTCGAATGGCGCTAGCTGCGCAGCATTTGTGCACCGCCGCCGTCAGTGTCAGCCAGTTTGCCGTGGCATACGGAGCTCCATCGCAGTCTTTAACACTGGTAGCATGCCGCGACAGCGTGGACGTGAACCGATGTGCAGGTGACGGACTTTGAGCGAGGGCGCATAGTGGGCATGCGGGAGGCCGGGTGGACGTACCGCCGAATTGCTCAACACGTGGGGCGTGAGGTCTCCACAGTACATCGATGTTGTTGCCAGTGGTCGGCGGAAGGTGCACGTGCCCGTCGACCTGGGACCGGACCGCAGCGACGCACGGATGCACGCCAACACCATAGGATCGTACGCAGTGCCGTAGGGGACCGCACCGCCACTTCCCAGCAAATTAGGGACACTTTTGCTCCTGGGGTATCGGCGAGGACCATTCGCAACCGTCTCCATGAAGCTGGGCTACGGTCCCGCACACCGGTAGGCCGTCTTCCGCTCACGCCTCAACATCGTGCAGCCCGCCTCCAGTGGTGTCGCGACAGGCGTGAATGGAGGGACGAATGGAGACGTGTCGTCTTCAGCGATGAGAGTCGCTTCTGCCTTGGTGCCAATGATGATCGTATGCGTGTTTGGCGCCGTGCAGGTGAGCGCCACAATCAGGACTGCATACGACCGAGGCACACAGGGCCAACACCCGGCATCATGGTGTGGGGAGCGATCTCCTACACTGGCCGTACACCTCTGGTGATCGTCGAGGGGACACTGAATAGTGCACGGTACATCCAAACCGTCATCGAACCCATCGTTCTACCATTCCTAGACCGGCAAGGGAACTTGCTGTTCCAACAGGACAATGCACGTCCGCATGTATCCCGTGCCACCCAACGTGCTCTAGAAGGTGTAAGTCAACTACCCTGGCGAGCAAGATCTCCGGATCTGTCCCCCATTGAGCATGTTTGGGACTGGATGAAGCGTCGTCTCACGCGGTCTGCACGTCCAGCACGAACGCTAGTCCAACTGAGGCGCCAGGTGGAAATGGCATGGCAAGTCGTTCCACAGGACTACATCCAGCATCTCTACGATCGTCTCCATGGGAGAATAACAGCCTGCATTGCTGCGAAAGGTGGATATACACTGTACTAGTGCCGACATTGTGCATGCTCTGTTGCCTGTGTCTATGTGCCTGTGGTTCTGTCAGTGTGATCATGTGATGTATCTGACCCCAGGAATGTGTCAATGAAGTTTCCCCTTTCTGGGACAATGAATTTACGATGTTCTTATTTCAATTTCCAGGAGTGTATTTCCGCCAGAGGAGGAAGTTTTGGAATTCGAAAATTGAAACAACTTCGAAGTTTGGATCGCTGGTGTCTAATTCTGATTTTATAGAACAACTGAATAGCATTTTCTTTTTCAAATTAATGAGTGAAGTTGACATGTGTGACATCAAGAGTTATCTTCCTGAAACTCTCTGGACTTCGCCGCTGCGAGCTCCATTTTGGACAAAACTTAATTCTTTTATAAAATGCAGATTCGAGGATATTCATTAAATGCGTTTAGCAGTGCAAATGCAAAATTAGTTTAGCGGCTTATCTTCATTTACCATAAACACATCCCTATAATAACGGAAAATGACACAGGGTGACAAAGTTTTTTCCTGTACTGATTTTCAGAACTCTAGCTCAGGACTAAACAGTTGCTCTGAAATACACGAAGAACAGTAGTCGTGATTTTGTAGTGCATACATTTATCTTATTTTATCAGTTGGCCGGCCGCGGTGGTCTAGCGGTTCTAGGCGCTCAGTCCGGAACCGCGCGACTGCTTCGGTCGCAGGTTCGAATCCTGCCTCGGGCATGGATGTGTGCGATGTCCTTAGGTTAGTTAGGTTTAAGTAGTTCTAAGTTCTAGGGGACTGATCACCACAGATGTTAAGTCCCATAGTGCTCAGAGCCATTTTTTTTAATCAGTTGTTGTCGACTCCCCTGATGCATTTATGAATGAGAAGAAAAGTGACAAATTTTAGAAAAGTGCGGATGTATGAAACGATGCGTCCAGAACGCGGAACAGAAGCTGGGAATTCTCGAATTCACATCGCGGCCTCAGTGTTGCACAAGGCGTGTCGAAGCTACCTGGGAATGTTGCCAGTAATGGGGCGACCCTGGATACCCGCTCCCGGCAACTCAAAGACATAGTTGAATCCGAATCAGGAGATATATGCCACATACAAAATAAAGACATGTGGTCCTACAATGAGAGCTCATGCTGCTTACAGCTCTTAAACTTTCGCAGGACATGTCACGTCCTCCAGGTATGTGTTATAGAGAGACCGTAGTTATAAAATTAGCCGTGAAAATATCAGAAAGCGGGCTGGCTGCACTTGTATAAAGTACCCACCCCTATATACCGCGTGATGGAAAGCGAATTATAAATTTAGCCACAGATCGCAATATAGCCCGATGAGGTCGAGGAATTCGTTGAATTACCCTGAATGAATCTTGCGTTACCAACAACGAAACCATTTGGTACTCCGTTCAAATGGTACTAATGTCTCTAAGCACTATGGGACTTAACATCTGAGGTCATCAGTCCCCTAGACTTAGAACTATTTAAACCTAACTAACGTAAGGACATCACACACATCCATGCCCGAGGCCACATTCGAACCTGCAACCGTAGCAACCGCGGGGTTCCAACCTGTAGCGCCTAGAACCGCTGGACCACAGCTGCCGGCCGGTACTCCGCCAAAGAATTCTATTTGTACCGTTTCAGTCAAACAAATATCGTTTGTAAGAAGAGAGAGGGTCAGGAGTTTCTCATCCCAAGGCCAAATTAATATGCACCCATGACCAAACAAAACAGCATTCTTTTCGAATCGTTCGCTTAACGCTCAGATGAAGTTTTGTTCTAAATTTTGCCTAGATTTAGTTTTTCTGCTTCAGTTAACCAGTTCGAACAGGTAGGTATGGTAAATGTTTTGAAGATTCTTCTGATCTCTTCCAGTCAAAGGGAAACCAAGAGACTTTTTGTGTGAAAGACGGCAGACCATGCGATTACACACATCTTCAACATACTCGTATTGTCGAATGCAATATGTATGACGTAAACTATATGTTGTAATATAAGAGACTAAACTAAAATGCAGTTGGTCGGAACGTCTAGCCAGACGAACAGCTGGTATAAGAACCAAGGAAATTTTACTGTGGATTACAAGAGATATGAAAAGACCCAGACGTCGGCCTAATGAAATATTATTAAAAACATAAAGAAAAATCATGGAAAACTCTGAAGCAATCGTTTATCTAACAGTGAATGTCAATAGATAATAAAGATGATGAGTGGTGGTGGTGGTGGTTAGTGTTTAACTTCCCGTCGACAACGAGGTCATTAGAGACGGAGCGCAAGCTCGGGTTAGGGAAGGATTGGGAAGGAAATCGGCCGTGCCCTTTCAAAGGAACCATCCCGGCATTTGCCTGAAACGATTTAGGGAAATCACGGAAAACCTAAATCAGGATGGCCGGAGACGGGATTGAACCGTCGTCCTCCCGAATGCGAGTCCAGTGTGCCAACCACTGCGCCACCTCGCTCGGTGATGATGAGTTCCTGTATGACATGTTTCTACATCTGTTTTGTCATAACATATTTTTTATTGAGAATAGTGGACAAAGGGTGGCTGCCTGACTTACTATCACGATGAAAACCTTAGGAACCAAAGAAGTAAGAGACCCACTCGATTTAAATAATTATACGCGCCGACGTTCCGCATTGTGTTTCATCATACATTCAATGTCGGCTTTGGATCGAGATTTTGAGTCAACGATTCTGTTTGCCGTTTGTGAATGGGCGCTGCGCAGATGTTGCGCGCCGTCGTCCAGAGCTTCCGTCCCATTTCGTTCACTGATAATACGTGATGACCTCGCGACTCTGTAAGGCGTACCACGTAGTGTTCAGGCTTAGGTCACCAACAATCACTGCTCAGCAGCCAGCCACACGAATACTAGTGCTTCAGCTCCTACATGAAGGAATATCATGTACTTTCGCCTCTTGATGTAAATATGCCGGTATCTATAAATGAATGAAAAATTAAACGTTAACTATAACTCAAAAATTTATGGGTTGAATGTGACGATGTGTAGCCCAGATAGTGTAAGGACCAGACGGAAAAAAACAAAGTTCTTGATAAATTATGTGTATTTGAATGTAGACCGTGTTATAAAACACATTGTGTATTCCAAAGTTCAAAGTACAAAAAGCGCATATTATATGTTACATCTATCACAGCAGTGCCACAATAAACTGTATGTGATTGTGTTAATGATAAGTGTTTATGAGCTACATTCCACGTGAATAACTTTCGTTTTACAAAGCTACTTTCAACAGGCCAAGCGCTTCGGAGGAGAGCAAACAGCCTTCCTGAGAGTATCCCGGAGGTGTTCTACAGTTTCAAGGTAGTAATGTCGAGAAGACTCCATGCGGTTAATTGTGTGCTGTTGAAGATATTCTCCCACAGACAAATTCTTTATGGCAGCCCGTAGCCGTTTTGCAGGATGACATTGGAAGTTACTGCATCGGTGCAAAGGCGTACATGATGAATTTCACCCCTATATGCCTGTGAAGCCACATTTCACCTACAAAGAGCTGGAGCTCTGTGCGTCTACCTGAAGCCATACTGCCGTACACACAGAGACTGCTTATCATAGACATTTGACGGATGACTGTATTATCACACCAAAGTCAATTTTCTCCGACTCTGTCTAGACAAAACAGGACTTCTGCTGTAGAGGTCTGCAGTGCCACACGCAAAGTAAAGAAAAAGGAAGAAATTGTCCCTTTTAAAGACACCTGAGCGACTAATTTGCATGAAACAACTGCAGGGGAAATCGAAACAGCATTTCTTCTGTGGATTTGTGAAATAGTTTCTAATTTGAACACCAACATGCAGTGCGTTGAAAAGCAGCAATCATTTAGCCGTGGAATTAAATGTACTCGATTCAAATAATGTTTTTTTTTTTTTTTTTTTTTTTTTTTTTACAAATGCAAATTTAACTTAAGAACTCATATCGATCATGCGTGGTCATTTTCATTAGACACG
Organism: Schistocerca gregaria; assembly: GCF_023897955.1. NCBI lineage: Eukaryota > Metazoa > Arthropoda > Insecta > Orthoptera > Acrididae > Schistocerca > Schistocerca gregaria. The sequence continues at coordinate 470,834,826 of NC_064931.1, forward strand.
CTACTTATCCATATTGTGTGAACATTTATTAACGGTTCTGTTAACAAAAAATATACATATTATTATGTTACTTCATAGAAGACTATATTCACTTTTGATTTATACATTTCAAATCGTAAAGATTATTGTAAGTATCCTATATACATGAACCTTCTCGCCCTATTTCTCTTACCTCGTGTTTTACGAACATTCTGATTGTTGTCACATAGTAAAAGAGCGTAGTAAGAGGAGTAACGGTCAGGCGGCCTTCCACCAAAGAAAACATCTCTCAAGGCCCAATCTGCGTGAAGGACTGTTAACCATTAATATTCCTACAGCGAGGTCTCTTCACTGACGCAGAGAATTTGCTTAAGAAACAAGTCGTCTGTAGTAAGTGTTGCATAACAAAACGCGTGCTGCGTACACCTTCATGCTAGTGCGAAGTGTGGGCAGTTGCGCACAAAATGTTAGTCGTGAAGAGAGAGCTAAAATGTTTCCCCTCAATGTTTATAGAAAAGAATCGTACCGCTCTACATTTTACACTTCCATACCTCAGAGCTGTTAATTAGCCACACTGAAACAACAACACTTTTAATATCCAGGACACTTCGCACCTTGCCGAACTTACTGCTTCACTTATGGTGTGCATTTCCTTTTACTGTTGGATCTCCAGCGTTTTACCGAGAGAAGTAGCGAAGAAGATAGGAAGATGCACTTGAATCCAGGAAGAGCGAGGTTCAAATAATCGTCCAGTAACTTGACCTTTCCGTGATCTTTGAAAATAACCGAAAAAAGCTGAGATGTTTCTGCTGCAAACAACGACCTCATCTTGTTTCCACGGTACTCCAACTGAGGTGTTCTCGATCTATAGTGATGTATTTGTTCAGCAGAAGTTAAAATCTAAGCTTCCTTCTTTCTAATGTTTTCGAAACACTCATTTAAAGTTGGATGCTCTATCAATATGAATAAATAAACAAGGATTCAGTTCCGAAATTTAGAAAAATTCAGACCGGCCGTTCAGCATTTAAATTTACGGAGCCGTATTCTTGTTCTAATTTACAGATCGATATCCGTAGCACAATAGGATGAGAGACTCGCGGAATCTATAACGTATCAGCAAGATACTATTCAAGTTGACAGCATCGGTGAAATTCTCGCTGTGCGCACTCAGCGAAGCTCAACAGGGTCACTTGCGGTTATCGGGAAGGCCTGCGAAGGGATCGGTACTTCCTCTTTCGACAGAAGATAACGAAGCTTTAACGTAGTGTCTCAAATCAATCACGCCGAGCTAGACGGGCCGCCCCAGCGTCAACAGGCGGCCCATTAGCAACAGCAGCGCTTTGACGGGATAGCTGCGTAAGTTCTCGTAATGACCTCGAGACTTAAATGAATCTTCGCCAGACACCCGTGATAACCAGCGCCTGAAGCAACAAGCTGGTGAGACTAACGCCGTTAGCAAATTCCTCACAGCAGATGTTGAATGGAGTTCATTAATCAGCGTGCACTGAATATATGGTCGTACTAGCAGATACTTACCATTGCGGAGAACTACCGAATACGGCACTTGGCACTACCAGAGAGTATCTGTGTAACGTCTGTCGGACGTGGCCTTTGACGTCATAAAGGCGTAGTTCCAGTAAAAAGAAAATCGCCATATGTTCTCAACACGGGTTAAGTGTCAAGAGATTTTCATAACACATAATAGCAAAAATATTGGGAAGTCAAAATAAAATGCCAATCCACCACTGAATGTGAATGTCATTTAACGATCCAAGGACGAATAAGCAGAGTTTATGTGCAAGCAACTGAGAAGTCACAGGGAAGGCTCGAACATCAGCACACATTTATTCCAAATCGATACAATTACAAGATAATAGAAACTGCATGCAGCTGTCCAAAGAATATTTTTAGTATATGAGTCTGCCCAAGTCTACGTAAGTGGTAAATCATTGCACACAATCTTCGGAAAGAACCAGAAGAATTGAGATACGAACAGGAGAGGCACTACCACTGTGTATTGTAAAACGTAAATGTTCTTTTCTGTTCTCGCTCAGAGACAAGAATGACAGTAGTAGTTGAATTATGGCTTCATACATGAAAAAAAAAACGGTCCCTGTCCGTCAGTACATCAGGTCTGCTTCGTTTTGGTTTAGCTGTGGCTGTTTCTTCCCGTTTCCACTTTACGGTCCCATCACTAACAGACAGATTTGGCCGCCTTATAAGGGATGAAATTTCCCTGACGGATTTAATACTCAGGTGACATCTAATGATCAGTTCACGTTCGATGTCACTGAAATCTCCTGACCGGCCAGTTTGCTGTTACTGCTTCTCTGCTGACATCACAAAACTCCCCGCCTCCTCTTATTCTGGGCGATCCGCCTCTCGAGACATCAAGTGGTCAATTCTGCATTACACAGAATGTCCCGATACTTTTGTTCTTACAGTATATAGAACAGTAAGCTCTTTGCCTCCGTTCATATTCTGTCAACATTCACTGTAAATATCTCTGTTCCGTGATTACCATGTGCATGTAACAGTCTGCCACCCAATGATAGCGACGTATTTGATGCTTCGATGCTGCAAAATGTTCAAATGTATGTGAGTTATTCAGGAACCAAACTGCAGAGGTCATCGGTCCCTAGACTTACACACTACTTAAACTAACCAGTGCTAAGAACAACACACACACCCATGCCCGCGGGAGGACTCGAACCTCCGGCGGGAGGGGGCGCGCAATCAGTGATATGGCGCCTCTAACCTCGCGGCCACTCTCGATGCTCGATTCGCGATTTGTTTGCAAAGCAACAGTGCGTGGTGCAGCTACATGTGGCGATTTGGTAGTCCATAACTGAGTAATTCAGCAATATACAGGGTAAACATGAATAAAACTTACAAACTGCAGGCTCAGATTCCTGACTGGAAGCAGAGGTAAATAAGGTTGTATGAAAATGTGTCCGGAAATGCATCGTTGCCATAGTACATGGCGCTGACAAAAGACAGTTCCTGTGACCATGTGCCGTGTGTTACTTCTGTGTTGCAGGCTGTGTGGTTGACGTAGTGTACTGTAAGCAGAAGAATTGTCAGTATTCATGCCAGGAGCAAACCGAGATGGTGGTGTGTATGGCTAAGTAGACGGAAACGGTCGAGCGGCAGCACGGCTACATAAAAAAGTACCCTCACAATCACGTCACACAATGTTTCAAGTCCTTTTTGGGCGTTTGTGTGGTCATGGGTCCTTTCAGAAAGACGAACGCGCAGTAAGCCGGCGGAATATGCGTACACCAGATTAGGAGGAGCGGCTTCTACAAGATATTGAGACAAACCCTAGTACAAGCTCCAGTCAAGAAGTGTAAACCAAAGTACGATGTATATCCTGCATGAGAACCGCTACTATCCGTATCACCTGCAACCTCATGGCTGCCACTTCGAACATGTATTGTGACGTTGATGCGATGCAGTTCTATACTGTATTCCGGGACGATCTGTTGTCGTTCCACGCACACCTTCCATCTGCGGACACGTGTTCGTAGGACCTTTTCTCCACAATTTCCACTCAGGAGTGCGCCCCTGCAGTTTTTAGGTTTTATTTATGTTCACCATGTATACAGAAAAGAATAGCAATTGCGGGGGGGGGGGGGGGGGGGGGCAATATCTGAAGGAATTCACCAGACGTTTCGACAGAAAACAGTTGTATGACAGCACTGAAAATAACAGTGTCTCCTCCTGTCAGGTCATGAATAAAAGGAAACATATCAGAAGATTCGTCTAGGACGTAGGTAGGCACTATTTTGAGAGACTATTTTGAACCTGCCGAAAACAGAAATATGCTCTGACAATACGGAAAACCTCGTTAAAGTGAGGCGCAGCAGGGAATGCTGTTGTGTCGCTGAAAAGTTCTGAACAAATGTCTTCATTGTTGAATCTGTAATACGTACAGCACGATACTTCGCTTCTGGTAGCAGAGAGCGCTGCTCATTAAAATTCCGAGGGAGTTTATTGCAACAGACTTTTTTTTCTCAGCCGAGAATTCCTCCCACACACAAGGAGAGCAATGGGAGCTACGCCGACGGCGCGTTATTCCTTTGTACACATTCATATGCAATGAATGCATGCACTTGAGGGTGAGATGAGCTTACTTCGCTTTTATGGCTTTACAGAGTTGCGACATTCTCTCTAATTAAAAAGACAAAAGCCGACGGGTGACCTGTGGCATTTCTCATGCCGTTTCAGAACGAAAGCTAAGTATAACAAGGAAGAGTAAGATTTGTAGTGAGTAATAAAATTCCTCAGCAGTGATAATGATACGTGGATTTAGATATGTAGTGAGGAGCCGTTTAGGGGACGAGCGAACGGAATAGAAGTAACTGTTGATGATCTCTAACTGTGCGGAGTACTGCTCGATGTATGGCAATAATAACACCTAAAACAAGAAGGATGACGCCTACGTTTCATTGTCTACATGCCAACCCACCGAGGGCATGTGTAACACTCTAGCGACGACTAAGGAATTGTAACTGAAATCGCATAATTTTTCTGTGAGACTCCATGTCTTCATTCATTTTCAATGGTAAGAAAAACCTCTAAACAACGCCACGACTCGAAAAAATATGTTTACAAGTGATCTCTCTTACTGACTGCCAGCACAGCTGAGGAAGTGTCCCCAACAATCACTATCATCCACTTGCTTCTTACACTGCGTACATAACCTGCTACGTTACATTATGTCACTCAGGCGAGCACTGCATCGTATTTACAGACAACTGCCATTGAAATCAGACTATGGTGGAGCCCTTCCACCGTGATAAACGAATGGTTTCAATTAATATGTCCTAATAATCATTACACCAAACACATATGTATTATAGATCCAAATTTACGTCCTCCTTAATTTTTCTAAATTGTTTGATGTGAATGCTGGTAAGTTTCTTGTGAATAAACACGGCCGATATCTTTCCCTGTCCTTTCTTTTTTCTCACTTGAGTCATATTATGTACCGCCACATTCTCACGTAATTCAACTATGGGCACTCTATCATTACTCAATGATTTTATTGGCACCTATTTCTTTACAACAATACACTGACCTCGAACAATCAAAAGCGAGTATCATCGAGGATGTATTCATGAGCACCTGCGCGGATTCATTGACCAAAACTACGGCAAACTATATACAAAAAAAATAATGCTAGACTATTAAATCACTTCATAGGGTTTCAGTGATGTAACGACGCATCATGTGCGGTGACACATCCATCGATCTTGTTCTTGGTTCTGTAGGAATTATCCACAGAATACCGACACTCTGAGAGACTATGCGCATTTATCCTTGCTGTCAATAGTTTTCTGGTCACGAAAACAGGGTTCTATCATCTCTCGACGGGCCCTTCTGTCATTAAACTACGGAACGATGCTATAATTGTTGATAAAGATGTTTGACAACTGGTACTCGCAGTATGCTTCACAGTTATGCAGATAATATAATGATGAACGGTTGTGGCGTTTTTATGTTTCCATATAATTATAGCATTTGAAGCAGTGGGCTTACGCTTCAGAACCCCTAGACATTGTTACTGCAGACTTTTTGATTTTCTTATTTTGATACCTTTTGCGCAAAAACGTCAACATCATCTTGCTTTGTGGAATATCTTTTTTATACGGCATTTAGAACTAGCGTGCTGTGTGTTTTTCGTTAATTAAATACACTGGAATAGTGTGAAGTCACAATATTCTGTGTTTTGGACGACTCATCTCCCACAGAAACTCATCCAAAGTTAGTAAAGGTTTATAGTGAAACTTCTTCTCCATTTTCAACAGTTAGAACTGAAACGTAAACGTAATTTACACCGGGATTTCAGACACATCAGCGGAAATACAAAGCAGCCGCACTTCTTTAAAAGGCAGTGCAGGACGCTCCAAACTGAGAGTATGGGTGAAAGCGCCGAGAAAATACAGGATAATTACAGAATAAAGATGTATGAAAGAGACAACACTACACGAATATCAGAAAGAAAGAGCACGGTGCATTTTACATCAAGAAACGTGTATTTTATGGGAAGTGACCGAAAGCACATACAAAAAAGTCTCAATTTTTGCCCATTTTAAAACGAATCAATCTACTTCAGACGAGTTGTGTGTGCACGACTTTGCACTAGTTCAAAAGGGCTCTGAGCACTATGAGACTTAACTTCTGCCGTCATCAGCCCCCTAGAACAAAAATGGTTCAAATGGCTCTGAGCACTATGGGACTTAAAATCTATGGTCATCAGTCCCTTAGAACTTAGAACTGCTTAAACCTAAGTAACCTAAGGACATCACACACATCCATGCTCGAGGCAGACTGTAGCGCCTAGAAGCGCTCGGTGACTCGGGACGGTTTAGAACTAGTAACGAAACAGCAATGAGAGGAGCTGGTAGCCCTGCACCTAAAAAGGTGAATACTGTTTAATCTGCTGAAAAGGTTACATTCAGTGTTTCTGGGATACAAAAGCGATTCTGCTTGTTTATTATTTTGCAGAGAGTAAATAGAATAATTCTTGAATACTAGGCAAATATTTGGAACATCCTCAGTAGTCACGAGATTCTGTATTCTCAGATTGGCACCCATTCTCGTATCTAAATAAATTTGAGACTAGAAACTTTTTTAGTCCAAAGAAGAGTTTACTGCAGAAGTAAATGGGTAAACGGGTATTATTTATTTATCTGAGATGGGATTCAGTCACATAAGAAACATGGGATCAAGCCAATTTTCTTAAAAAAGAGGTACAACTAAAAATAAGTGCATCTCTGATACAAAAAACGCAGTCTTCCTTCACCAGATAGAGATATTATCAACTTGCTTCGTAGTTTTACCACTTTGATATATTTTCCTGCACCTACATACCCTGGGATGTGTAACCGGTAGTCACACAGAGCGCGTCCTGGAGGCTTTTGGCTGTGTAATGTATCTCCTCTTTTCCCACCGCCAAATCATTGACGTGACTTCATAATGAGACACTCAACATGTAATCAACAGCAGTTACGAACAATCAGGTCACAGTAATCCAGAGGTTTATCATAAATATTGTGTTTGAATAGAGACACGATTTCCTTCATAAGACTCGGCTGAATACCCTCTACAATAAATTAGTACTCCATCGTTGATGGCTCCACTGTCGACAGAACGTGCAATAACATCGGAAGGATCCTGAAAGGTATCATGTGGTTCAGCAGGTAAATTCAGAAGCGCGAGCTTCGACCAGTGAAGGATACCAGGATTTTTGCGTCACTGACCGTGACATTTGCGGTTAAGAAATGTGAACAAGCACAAACTACATCCGTGGTTTATTGTCAATTCATAGGTAACGTCCACAATTGTAATTAAATATTATTCAAATTTACGAATGACTTCCATGTACTTCTACCTTGTGTGTACCATCCTCAGAGAGGAAAGGGGCATCAAATAAAAGTGGCCCAGAGAACAGAGTTCCACGATACGAAGAAACACAGCAAAGGAAAATAAATGCAGTACTAACATGATTATAGCAGATGCTGAAATTGACCACCTTTCATCTCTTGGCACTTTTAAGCCCTGCCCAGCAAGTAACTGAAGGTGGATCAAAGCTAGATTGCTGAAACTGCTGCAGTTTTATCCGAAATGTTCTGCAACAGTTCTTGAAGAATGTGAGGGTTGTTGCGATACACCTTCAATGTTCAAATGTGTGTGAAATCTTATGGCACTTAACTGCTAAAGTCATCAGTCCTTAAGCTTACACACCACTTAACCTAAATTATCCTCTAAGGACAAACACACACACCCATGCCCGAGGGAGGACTCGAACCTCCGCCGGGACCAGATACACCTTAGACTGTAGGGCTCCCCACTCAAAGCAAGCGCGCATCAGGTGACGTATCAGGTGACCTGTGTGGCCAGCTAGGGCAGCGACCAGACTGACCTCAGCTACCAACTCTCAGGCATGAATAATGTGTAAATATGCTTCAAGGTTCGGCTGGCTGTATGGGCAGTTGCTCCATCCTGTTGGAAGTAAGTGTAGATCTTTTCCTCCTCCGTCAATGCTGCTACAAATTCACGTCCAATCGCATCCACTCCTCCGGCCCAATTTTATTTGCCCCACCTGTTATGTATTTATATTGTATTATCTGTTCAATGTACGAGCTATGTATAAATTAAAGTCAAATTCAAAATTTTTATTCGTGTCAGATTTAAGACTTGTTGTTAGTTTCATAACTGCTTGCTTATTACGCTGCGAACTCCATGTAACGGGCATTTCAGTTCTCAATCTGGAGCAATAGATGCATTCCGGTGCATATCGTATTAATCAGCAAGTGCTTATTGTTTCAGGACTCAAGGTGTTGTTTCATGAAGTGCCACCACAGTTCAGGAGTTCTCAGAGACGGCACTAAAGTATCCGAAACCTGGGATCACTGTGGTCGTGTTGATTCCAAATAGCTCCAACGTCAAAGCTCCTTTTATGACTCTCGTTTTTCAAGCGAAACCGTTAACTGCAGCTCAAATTCAATGTCAAGTCGTACGCGTTCTCATAGCTGTGGTTGCCATACCTACAGAGTCGTCTTCAGAACTTGAAAACAGCTGTGTCCCGTCACGTTCAACTGTCCCATGTCTGACTTCTGTCAGAATCACAAATTCTTCGCATTGACCCTTTAGCGGTGATCAGAAAGCAAGAATCTTTATCGGTTATGAAAGAAAATCGATATCTACAGAGCTAAGATGCTGAACAGACAACAAAGGACTGCGGATTGTCAGCAGGCATTCTTAAACAGGCTCTGGAATTTTTCAGGACTTTCACTTATAATACAGAAGTACTTCGTATACGTAACATTAGTTTCTCGATTTTGATTCGAACTTCACTTTTTAAACCAGTTTATAAACAATGCGCACAACTACACAGATATTTACTGTATACGATAGGCTGATGGAGGGTACATTGTACTACTACTAGTCATTTCCGTTCGTGTTCTACTTGAAAACTGAGCGAGGGAAAAGAGGCTATCTATATGCCTCCGTATGAGCAGAAATTTCTCTCATCTTCGTGGAAGCAATAGAATTGTTCTGCAGTTAGCTTCAAATGCTAGTCGTCTAAATTATCTCAGTAATGTTTCTCTCAAAGAACGTCGTCTTCCGTCCAGGAATTCTCACGTGAGTTCACGAAGTACCTCCGTAATACTCTCATGTTGATCGAACCTACCGAAAACAAATCTAGCAACTTAGAATGGTACGCACTAGTGCTATATACGTTGTCTTTACCAAACACACTTTTGTAAAATTCTCCCAAGAATCCCAAGTCGACAGTTAGCCTTCCCTACTACTAAATGCTCGTTCCATTTTATATAAAGATGCAGTATTTTGTCTAGACATTTAATCAATGTGATTGTGTCAAACAGTACACTAGTGATGCTGTATTCGAACATAACAGCATTGTTTTCCCTACGCTTCGACATTAACTTAGACACTTCTACATTTAGAGCTAACTGCCATTCATCACACCAAGTAGAAATTTTGTCTAAGTTAGAAAGGAACGGAATGGATGGGCGTTTAATTTAAAAAGCAGGAAGGAATGGAATGGACTGGAGTTTCATTCACATAGGCTATTGAAAAGACGAGATGCCATTACCTTGAATGTAGCTGAGGGGCAAAGGTGGATAGTTGATATGTTGACTGTCATCACCTCTAGGTACTAGTGGGGGGGGATTATAGTTAGTTAACATGATGACTGCCATTACCCCGGACGTGCATTTCTCTTCATTTGATGGAATGTGATATGCTTGGACACGGCGTCAGGACGCATCTGCAGATGTTAGTAAATTTAATCACGATGTTAACTAAACAAGTTCACACTTATTACAGCAAGTCGCGCCTTGCTCCATTAAGCAATGGGAAATAGACAGCAAGTTGACACTATTTGAGGCCAACAAGAAATACATTTAGATTCATGATGGATGTACCTCATTCATGAAGTCGCAAGCCACACCTCCCTTTACTGTGACGTCATGATTGTAATGATGATGATAATGTTTAGTTTGCGGGGCGCTCAACTGCGCGGTCATCAGCACCCGTTCGAAGTGCCAATCTTTTCACATTAAAATGTTTTACGCAGTCCAGTCTAGCACAATTACGAATGATCATGATGATAATGATGAGATGATGAGGACAACACAAACACCCAGACCCAGGGCAGTCAAAATCCCCAACCCGGCCGGGAATCGACCCCGAGATCCCGTGATCTACAGGGAGCAACGCTAGCAACTTGACCACGAGCTGCGGACTTGCGGATTTGATGTCATCATGACATCACACATAGGTCATTGACCTTGACCTCATCAGATCACAATCCAAGACTGAATCATGGTGGAATTCGTTTTGAGGGCAGTAAAGTAATACATTCTGATCAGCTATTTCATTTTGATGATCCTTATAATATCATCACAATATTGTGTGGGCTATCGCTTGCGCTTTTCAAGGCCATTTAAGTGCAAAGTGGCCCAGAGATGTCACATATATTCTGATAAGATATAAATGCTGTTTCCAAATGGGAAACCCTCTGTGTAATCTTTTCTTTATACAAGGTGGTGTATTCAGGAGGTGCAGAAATAGATTACTTTTCTGATGATAGTATTTAATATTGTTCGTTATTTCCCAAATCATTTCAGACGGACGTTTGAACGGTTTTTTCAGAAACAGGGCACCAATATCCTTATTATGCCTTTGTAAACAACACAATTGCTTTATTTCTAATGAAGATACGCTGAAACGTTCAGTCATTTCTTTGTTCCTTCCGGACGGACTAACAGCAACACGATCGCATTACTGTCACAGTTATCAGTCATGAAATGCATCTGAACCGCCCGCAAGGCTTGAGTCGAAGAAAGGTAAAGCGCAAATTCGGTTGATTATATAAACTGTTGGCTATTAAAATAGCACATGTCACATTGGCATGAAATGTGCTACATACTTGCAAATACAAATAACTATCATTTCAGTGGAACCGAACAAAGTGGATAAGAGTAATATCATCTATATACAGGGTGGTCCATTGATAGTGACCGGGCCAAATATCTCAAGAAATAAGTGTCAAACGAAAAAACTACAAAGAACTAAACGTGTCTAGTTTGAAGGGGAAACCAGATGGCGCTATGGTTGGCCCGCTAGATGGCGCTGCCATAGGTCAAACAGATATCAACTGCTTTTATAAAAAATAGGAACCCCCAGTTTTATTTCATATTCGTGTAGTACGTAAAGAAATATGAATGTTTTAGTTGGACCACTTTTTTCGCTTTGTGACAGATGGCGCTGTAATAGTCACAAGCGTAAGTACGTGGTATCACGTAACTTTCCGCCAGTGGGGACGGTATTTGCTTCGTGATACATTACCCGTGTTAAAATGCGCAAAGGGTCGATATCGTGTTGATGTATGGCTATTGTGATAAAAATGCCCAACGGGCGTGTGCTATGTATGCTGCTCGGTATCCTGGACGACATCATCATAGATGAAAGTTGGAAGGAAGCAATGAGTGATTATACTGCTTCTGCCGAGAAATGTTATAATAACAGACAATTGTCATCGATTTAGTCCATGAAAGGTTCTAAATTCACTCACTCCCTACAATGCGATGGAGATTTTTCATTTCGTTACAATTTGTACGCTAAGATTTTTCGTACGCTAAAGTCGAATTATTAAATATATGAAGAACTTGTCACCGAAATTGTTTCTACCATAAACAAATTGAACACAAATCCAGCGATGATAGCAAGATTGCCCGTAACATATTTGGAAGAACGCCGCCAGTGTTCGTTAGAAGTTATCTAAAAAAAATCTTCATAACCTTTAAATATGATGGATTAATCAAATTTTTTACCTATTTTCTCTCGAACATCAGCTGGGCACGATGATGCTGTAATGGATCCACTGGATTCGCATCCGGAAACAATGGGGTCTGAATACTCAGGTTTTCAATGATTTCCTTAGTCACTTCAGATGAATATTCGAAAAAGGAATGTCCGATTTTATGTATTACGCTTTTCTCAACCAACCATGTACTCCGATTTAACGTCCGAGCAAGGTGCCGCAGTGGTTAGCATACTAGACTCGCATTTGGGGGGCATTACGGTTCAAATCCGCAACCGGCCACCCTGATTTAGGTTTTCCGTGATTTCCTTAAATCGCTTCAGGTAAATGCCAGGATGATTCCTTTGAAAGGGCATGGCTGATTCCCTTTGCTAGCCTTCCCTAATTCGAGCTTTACTCTATCGGTAATGACCTTGTTGCCGACGGGACGTTAAACACAAATCTCCTCCTCCGCCGTTTTAACGATCTAATGCGGGACATCATGTTCCTACTAAAAAAACAATCTAGTTCCTTTCCGCTGCAGCACTTCTTTTGCTACCAAGTTCCGAAAAGGTAAGTTATAAGCAATTGGAACGCAATTTTGAATCCCAAACACAGTATAACATCAAATTCAGAGCATGGTGATGGAAACGAGTTTTCCTCTGGTCAACAACGAATTTTTCATCTGTTGTCCTGCTCACTGAAGTACGCTGCAATTTTGATTTCGATATTAAGCGACAGTCAAATGAAAACGAGACAGATGGAGAAAAGTAAGTGAACTGTTTATGTAATCACCATAACCGTTAATAAATATATCCCAGTGTATGACAAGATGGTAAAAGCCTTTATGAAAAAATGTCTGCGGTTGCCTACGGAGCCCTGGCTGCACCCAGGAGTGTGATTGTTCGTCCGAAGCAAATCGACAGCCAAGAATGGCTTTTTTCAGGGAACCAAAAATGCAGAAGTCGCACGGGGAGAGATCGATACTCTATGGAGGATGAGAAAGGACTTCCCAGCGAAACTTCTGCAGCCTAGTCGGAATGATCTTTGCAAAATGTGCGACCGCCCACACAAGGATGAGCGGCGCCGTGTTGCCGCGCGCCCTGAGCGCCTTGCCACTGTACGTACGGCTCCCTCCGTCGTATGTTCGAGTCCTCCCTCGGGCATGGGTGTGTATGTGTGTTGTCCTTAGCGTAAGTTAGTTTAAGTTAGATTAAGTAGAGTGTAAGTCTAGGGACCAATGACCTCAACAGTTTGGTCCTATAGGAACTTACCACCACCACCACCACCACAGAAGGATGAATTGGTTTCTGACTGAAACCGGTCGTACAATTAAACATAAATTATTCAGCAGCTTAAAGTGTTAAAATACCACCAAAAACTATACTGTAGCAATTATTTCTACATAGGGTCGAAATTTCATCGCGCTATGATACTTGGCATTGAAACATCGTGGAAAAATTACTTTCGTCCTTATGTTTGCACGCCATTGTTGGTTATCCAGATAAAAAGGCCCTCCTTATTTCTGAACACCTTGATTATATCCTTCTTGCCACTTCCTTTCCGCAACAGATCTGCTCGGATGCCATATGCACCCACATCACAGTCTAAACTACCTACCATAATGATCTGTGCTGCTCCCCGGTGATTCCTGTCAATTATAATAACCAGTTCTGCAGACTCAGATGCATTCATACGTCATCGGAAAATACACATACCCATAAAAATCTAACAAACGCGAAGAAGCTCCGGTATTGGCGACATGCATGCACAAACCTTAACTGTATATTAAGTGTGAACTTTTCAGATTACCAGAAGGCTTTCACAACCACACTGATAATCTATCCACGTGTATCCTACCTCTTAGATACTTTCACAATCTCTGATGATCCAAAGTTTGATTAATCCTTATTCCATAGTGTCAACGAAAGTAGTAACACCAGTCTGTCAACTCTTGTTCCTAGATCCCACTAACTAGAGCACATAAGAGAAACGTAATTCAACACAACCGGCAATGCACAAAACATTAAACAATATTTATCAAAAAATTAACACTTTTCAGGGTCACTATTGCATTCCTTATAACACCTGAAGGAATTCCGCATTTTTTTCTAAAAAAACCTAGACAGCCTAAGCATTCTGTTCCGTCCCACGGGTTACTAACCCGAACCGCAGAAAACCTTCTGAATCCTATTATTCCCTATACGCAGCAAAACTGCCAGTTTCCTCTCCTCATACCGATACATCACTGCACCTCAGGTTTAAGATAATTATTCGAACATATCCTCTCACAATGAATCCATATAAACCTAAATAAACATCTATGTCTTCATTTTAAAGAAAGTGGTTTGTATTCTAATTGAAATCCGACGTCCAGCTCCAGTGTCCTACTCAAAAAAATATAAATCTGTCATATTTCTGGAAAAAAGCACACGACCGTATATGAGATTCTACCTTCACCCTCGATCTATGCGTATCTAAAAAGCTGTGCCTACTTTAATGCATTATTTCTATGCTATCAGCTGAACACCAAGGCTCCCTTTCTCGTCGACTTCCGTACATCCTATACAATGCTGATATTATTATACCCCTCTTGCTGTCCACCTTTTCCAGGACCTCAACGACACTACATTTCCATCTCTGTAACCAATACTTGAGAAATCCATTCATCTCTATCATACAAATTCTATCTCTTGGTTCAACCAGTGGTTCTTTAAGATCAACCCTTCCAAGACTCAGGCAACCATTACAGGACGAACCATCCTGAGCTTCTGCGTTCATGGCTTCTATCTCACAACTTACGACTGTCCTAACCTACAACCCTCGAACGTAAATTCTATAGATCCCTCCAAATCATCGAAGTCGATCAATCTGCCACAAATTGTATATCTGCCTACCTCTGTCCCTCCTCCCCTCTGATCCTCTAAAAACGTAGTAACTTCTCCCTCTCAAGTACATTCATCTTCGAATTTCCTACTCTTTCCGAATACTTGACACCAGCTATCCAATATTTTCATTACCAACCATTGTATCTGTCGCGCTTGCATCAGGACACCTTCCCCTCAACAAGCCTTAAACCTACGCACTTTACGTATTCTATCCTAACTTTCAGCTTTCGCTAAATACTCGTCTTCCTCTCCATCTCAAGACCCCTCTTGTTCCAGCTTCTTTCCTTCCATTTCCAACAGCGTGGGTAGTGATATTTTTCCAAGACACACTCATACGGCATCTCTTACAAAACCCGTCCCCACAAATACCGTCATCACATGTGGCTCACTTCTTCTTCATAATCAACAAATCTATTTCTCATATATTCCTGTGCCAAACACCATGGAAGACATCCGTTTTATTTATATAAATATCAAGAGTGCCGGTTTCTATTTTATGACAAAAGCTCAAAGAATGTCTTCAACATTTTAACTTGTAAACTACATGTAGGTGAACACCTTTTAAAAGTTTCTAAATAACTTTTCATACTTTTTAAAATTCTGTAGTTGAGGAACAAATGTTTTACCATTAACAACCCACCCTCCGGCTATATTGGGGACGGTGGTGAAACAACAACAGAGAAATGTAATATCTGTTACTTTTGAGATGGAAATAGAGTGGTAGGTAGCTGGATCTGAAATACAAACTCCTGGCCTCCAGTCAGAAGCAAAGGCAGCCATGATTTCAATTACTGTCAACTGCTGCTTAAATAAGAACCAATTATATAATCCCTTCAACGATTGCTTGATGACTTTCTTTCATGTATTGTTGCTTTCTGAGTGTTTGTGACTGTTAAAACTGAGCTACCTGAACATCTACACGTAAATCATACATCTGTGACACCATTGTAGTCATTTCTATACCCGATCACTATTATTATCTATCCCAAAGTTGATGATGAAAATCGAACTGTTTCTCAAAGCTGTGTAGTATATTTTGACACCGTGGCCAGTGTTATCCGCGGCCCCTCGTAACTTAAAAATCAAGTTTCCAGTGATAATTATTTCTAAGGTTCAAAAGGATAGTATTGGAGAAGTTAACAGCACGTCTGTGAGTTTGGATATATGGTAAAGATGGTCAACGATACATTCCACTGTCCAACAAATGTGAAACTTTGTGGTTGTAATGTTATAAGGTTACAAGTAATGGAAAATACTGAAATTACTTCGCCTAAGGCGCTGCAGTCATAGACTGAGCGGTTGATGCCGGCGGAGGTTCGAGTCCTCCCTCGGGCATGGGTGTGTGTGTTTGTCATTAGGATAATTTAGGTTAAGTAGTGTGTAAGCTTAGGGACTGATGATCTTACCAGTTAAGTGCCATAAGATTTCACATACATCTGAACATTTTGATTTGAAATTACTTAAGGGCCAATCAAATGAAAACCTAACACCCGTCACAACAGGGCCAAAGAAAGCTTCCATTCTAAAGTAATTACCGCACGCGTTAAGGATTTATCTCACTGGGAGACTTGATCATCAGTTCCTGTTTCGTACAATACAGTCGGCCGCTGACGGTCCCGCAACCTCACGTACTCTTGCACTTCTTCGTCCAACTGAAACCGGCGTCTAAGAATGTCTTTCTTTAGGTCGCCAAACACGAGCAAGCCATGAGGGCTGTACGGAGGATCCTGCAGTGTTTCCTGACCAAATCGCTGTAGCGTAGACTTCGTCCGAGTGGCAGTTAGAGGACGGACTTTATCGTGCAATAGAACGATTCCTTGCGACAGCATTCCTGGGCATCTTGACTTTATGGTGCTTCGTAGTTTCTGCGAAGTATCTTCATAGGGCTGGGCACTGATTGAGATTTCAAGCTCAAGGAACTCGACGAGCAGAGGGCCCGTGCCGACGAAGGAGGTCAAAGGTCACCATGACCTTAACTCAACTTATGTGAACAGCTTTGGATTTCTTTCGCGGGGGAGATGTAGGATGTTTCCACTGTTTGCTTTTCCATTTTCCCTCGAGCTGTCGGAATGCTGTCGCACGAAATCATTCTGTTGAACTGTAAGGCCCGCCACCGCACTACCAATCGGATGAAGGTCACGCTTCAGAGATTTGGCTGCGAAACGCTGCAACATCCTCCGTACATTCCAGGTGATTTACACATCTTTGTTGGCCGAAAAAAGACATCTGTGGACTCCGGTTTCGGTCAGACGAGGAGGTGCAACAGTGGGTGGGGTTGTGGATTGGTCAATGGCCGACCGCCTTCTACGGAAGAAGAATTGATCTGTGTGTATAGATTACTTTTGAGTGGAGCCATTCTATGATCCCGTTGGACAGGTGTTCGGGTTTCATTTGACTGCCCCTTTTACATTTTTCATACGTCTGGATCACGTCATCGCCGTTTTAAATGGTTCAAATGGCTCTGAGCACTATGGGACTAAACTGCTGTGGTCATCAGTCCCCTAGAACTTAGAACTACTTAAACCTAACTAACCTAAGGACATCACACACATCCATGCCCGAGGCAGGATTCGAACCTGCGACCGTAGCAATCGCACGGTTCCGGACTGCGCGCCTAGAACCGCGAGACCACCGCGGCCGGCAAGACGTTTTAAAATCCCTATTCTTCATACAGAAAATAGGTCACGTTTACTATAATCTCTACCAAATGAGCTGCTGTGGTAGCTCAGGAACAACATGGTAAATATTACACTAACCTAACAACTGAAATAGTTTCATGGCGTTTTAATGGAACTATCAGAGCATAAAAATATATATAATTTTTAATGATCGCGACATTTCCATTGTTAGGGCATAGGTATTGTAACTGTTTTGTTAAGAGTGAAGGTAAAAATGCTTCATGTAAATTCCGGAACTTTCACTTTACAACGTTTTGCTATTCCTTCGTTTCGTTTAAAATTAATTCTAATGTTAGTATTATTAAATAATATAATGTAGTACTGTGTAATAGAAGAAGAGAAACAGTGAAGGAAATGAGTAATTTAAACTTATCTACAGACGACAAAAAAGACACACAGAGCTCTCCTTGCCTTCAAGTGAAAAAATAACGCCACACGAACTGTACGGCCACCTGGAACTTGACAGATGTGTCCGATTCCAGGTCAGAGGGAACAAACGACATACCATCTCCGATAGGAGAATACCTAGTAAAACAACGTGGTGTTGAAGCTAACGTTCGAGTTGTGATTCCTTTGCGAAATAATTACTTCAGTCTTGTGCAGTCAGTAAAACAACAACGTAATGAAGCTACGTGTTAAAGAGAAAGTGGTGAGTAGAGAGAAAAAGGAAGAAAGATTACGATTAACGTCCCGTCGATAACGAAGTCATTAGAGGTGGAGCACACTTTTGGATTGGTTTAAGGATGAGGAGGGAAATCGGTGGTGCTGTTTCAGAGGTACCGTCCCGACATTTGCCTGTAGCTATTTAGGAAAATCACGGAAAACCTACATCAGGATGGTTTGAGGCGGATTTGAACCATCATCCTCCCGAATGAGAGTTGTAACATTACGCGTATTTAGGTGAGCTAATCTGTCGCTCATTATTGTTATGAGGTGAGATGAACTTCTTGTAAAGCTGAGCGCAGGCAGACAGCCCCAGCGCCGACAAAACGCCGCGGCCCGGTCGAGAGGCATCGACCATTCCTGGCGAGCCCAGGTGCGGGCACAAAGGCTTGGCCGGAAATGGAGAAAATCCGGGCACGGAGGATTTTGACGCTTAAGAGGTGAGACAATGCTCCAAGAAATGGTGGAGTGTCAGACAAGCTGAAAGATGGCTTCTTAAAACTCTTTGAGAGCCTATAATGAATTACAATCAAATATTAATGCAAACATGAATACATCGGCAATCCCAGAAAAATGTAGCTTATCCAATGCCCCAACTGTATTTAAATGTCTTTAAAACCACAGAAGTTAATATTTCATAGCGAATAAACTTCAATACAATGAATCTCTGGATAAACAACTTTTAATCGCTTCATGCGATTTCAATACGATATCTGAGATGACAGCATTGCACTATAGCAATCATCTCTGGAAGCTGCGAATCTGTATCTATTTTATTTAGTGATTTAAGACGTCCTTTATATCTTTTTCATTATGTAAATGTCTGTCAGACCATAGTATCCTCCACATTTACACAGCAAATGAACACAGCACCAGTTCCTCACATTTTGTACAGTTTAATGTTTGACCAGTAGGTTTATATAAATGTTTATTGCAAGAGCTGTTAAAAACTGTGCTAATTTAAAAGTGATGAATCTTACTTACTAACTGACTTCAAGTTTGTAAAAGAGTGCCAAAAGATCCTTCTAATAATTAAGTCTATGTAGCTCTTTAAATAAAATTTAACGATGATTTGTTGTCTTTTATCAAGACACTTGCACAAGAATACTGGCTTATTTATTTATGAACAAGCCTTTATTTATACTTATTGTGACTGGTCTCATTGTGACTGAATGTTTATAGTATTTCCTTACGTAAGTATGTTTGTAATATGACCTATTAGTTTAGTCCAGGAAGTGGTCAAGATGAGTCAAATCATGTCTGTAAGCTTAAGAACAATGTAGTTTTAGTGGGGATGGCCTTCAACCAATGGAAAAGCGGACAGTAGCCGAACACTATAGGAGTCAAGTGGAGACTAGCAGTTTTCGAATGGAGAGCTCTAGAGAGCGATTCTGAACGCTATGTGTCGAGTACTGGAAAAAAGCAGACCTGCCTACGGTAACATGCGTGATTCAGTTGTATAGGTGATTGATTCTGGGAGGTGAATGGTCGCTACAATTCTTGAACTTTTGAAGCAACTCTGTCTCGCGAGAAATCTCAATGTGCCCCAGAGTAGGACTCTAATGTTTTCAACATTTATTATGGAACTGAGGATAGAGTATGTGATAGTATTTTTTGTATCATGGGTGATAATTTGCAAATCATCATGCTGCACTCTGAATTGTCTTGAGCTAGTGAATATTTCGTGCATTGTGATTACGAAATGGACTTAGTTTTTGCATATCTTCGATGACAATTAGTTAGAAGATTTTGCTGCCAGTCTGGTAACACTCTCATCGTAACTTTATTGTATTTGATAAGGTATTTTCTGTCTGTATTTTAATTGAATACCCTGATTATTTAACATGTCCTTTCTTGAATAAACATTGTAAACATAATTCTGTGTCATCTACATCAGTTACAGACTTACTAAGGGAGACACTGCATGCAAAGAGAGCGACTGTTGAAACTAAGTTTTTGAAAACAGCCACAAGTCGCACTTTGTGTTTTTTATTGACTGGTTTCGCTCTTCGAATTAACAAGGCTGGCAGCATTAAGGTTTGCGCTGTCAATGTCATAATTTACTACTGTACTTTAAGCGTACTTTAAACATAAGTTTAAGTACTATAGTAAAGCCAGTTTAATCTTTGGAGCTGTCAGCCAACTTCACATTCAATCTTAAATGCTGTCAGTGATCTTTAAACTGTCTGTTCTGACGATGCCCTTGTTCATTTGAAGAGCGAAATCGGTCAATAAAATATGCAAAGTTCGACCTGTGGCTGTTCTCAAAAACTCAATTACAGACGTTTGAATAGAACCCTTGTTATAAATTAGTTATTTAACTTTTATTTTGTATTTATTTACATTTTATTAACTCGGTATTCTAGACAATGCAGAGATTATTTCACTGCAGGATCAAAGTTACAGGTTATCCTTTGCAGCGAATTAGGTGCAGGACATGAAGGCAGACGTGCACGGCTCGACCATATGGCTACAGCGAACTACAGTCATTTCCAAGGGAAAGTGTACGCCGTCATCTGTATGAAATAAAAGACACTATTATAAATATATGTTTACATGAAAATACATGTTATTACTAATTGAACAATCGTCACCATTATCGATTATAGCTTGGCACCATTTGGCATGCTCTCCACGAGATTTTCTGCGTATTCTCTCGGTAACGATCTTCATATCGTCCTGATTTTCTATGACAGCTGCTTCACAGTATATATTGGTTTTCCTTTAAGCTTCATCTTATTATATGACAAAACATCATCGATCGGATGTGCATACGGAGATATCCATCATGAACACCCCATCTACATCTACATCTACATCTACATGACTACTCCGCAATTCACATTTAAGTGCTTGCCAGAGGGTTCATCGAACCACAATCATACTATCTCTCTACTATTCCACTCCCGAACAGCGAGCGGGAAAAACGAACACCTATACCTTTCTGTTCGAGCTTTGATTTCTCTTATTTTATTTTGATGATCATTCCTACCTATGTAGGTTGGGCTCAACAAAATATTTTCGCATTCGGAAGAGAAAGTTGGGGACTGAAATTTCGTAAAAAGGTCTCGCCGCGACGAAAAACGTCTATGCTGTAATGACTTCCATCCCAACTCGTGTATCATATCTGCCACACTCTCTCCCCTATAACGCGATAATACAAAACGAGCTGCCCTTTTTTGCACCCTTTAGATGTCCTCCGTCAATCCCACCTGGTAAGGATCCCACACCGCGTAGCAATATTCTAACAGAGGACGAACGAGTGTAGTGTAAGCTGTCTCTTTAGTGGACTTGTTGCATCTTCTAAGTGTCCTGCCAATGTAACGCAACCTTTGGCTCGCCTTCCCGACAATATTATCTATGTGGTCCTTCCAACTGAAGTTGTTCGTAATTTTAACACCCAGGTACTTAGTTGAATTGACAGCCTTGAGAATTGTACTATTTATCGAGTAATCGAATTCCAACGGATTTCTTTTGGAACTCATGTGGATCATCTCACACTTTTCGTTATTTAGCGTCAACTGCCACCTGACACACCATACAGCAATCTTTTCTAAATCGCTTTGCAACTGATACTGGTCTTCGGAGGACCTTACTAGACGGTAAATTACAGCATCATCTGCGAACAGTCTAAGAGAACTGCTCAGATTGTCACCCAGGTCATTTATATAGATCAGGAACAGTAGAGGTCCCAGGACGCTTCCCTGGGGAACACCTGATATCACTTCAGTTTTACTCCATGATTTGCCGTCTATTACTACGAACTGCGACCTTCCTGACAGGAAATCACGAATCCAGTCGCACAACTGAGACGATACCCCATAGCTCCGCAGCTTGATTAGAAGTCGCTTGTGAGGAACGGTGTCAAAAGCTTTCCGGAAATCTAGAAATACGGAATCAACTTGAGATCCCCTGTCGATAGCGGCCATTACTTCGTGCGAATAAAGAGCTAGCTGCGTTGCACAAGAGCGATGTTTTCTGAAGCCATGCTGATTACGTGTCAATAGATCGTTCCCCTCGAGGTGATTCATAATGTTTGAATACAGTATATGCTCCAAAACCCTACGGCAAACCGACGTCAATGATATAGGCCTGTAGTTAAATGGATTACTCCTACTACCCTTCTTGAACACTGGTGCGACCTGCGCAATTTTCCAGTCTGTAGGTACAGATCTATCGGTGAGCGAGCGGTTGTATATGAGTGCTAAGTAGGGAGCTATAGTATCAGCGTAATCTGAAAGGAACCTAATCGGTATACAATCTGGACCTGAAGACTTGCCCGTATCAAGCGATTTGAGTTGCTTCGCAACCCCTAAGGTATCTACTTCTAAGAAACTCATGCTAGCAGATGTTCGTGTTTCAAATTCTGGAATATTCCATTCGTCTTCCCTGGTGAAGGAATTTCGGAAAACTGCGCTCAATAACTCCGCTTTAGCGGCACAGTCGTCGATAACAATACCATCGGCACTGCGCAGCGAAGGTACTGACTGCGTCTTGCCGCTTGTGTACTTTACCTACCCCATTGGCTTGTTTCCACGCTGTACAGAGATGTCTGCGATGTTTCGGATCATTATCCTCTTGATGTATCCAGTTTGCCTCGCTCGAAACAAATTGCTTCTTAACGGACCTCAGAAGGCAGTTTTGATACATATGGCACATTTTTTCAACGTTTAAATTGGCTGTAAATAAGTGTAAATAGCTAAAAGATACAACTCCCACACTGTTTATCAGTACAGTGTGCAAAAGCGCTCTGATTACAGATTCGAGACCACTACCAGAGATGTCGCGGCGGACGTTACATTTAAATTATTGTGTACACTTCCTTGTGGAACTGACTATATTCTTTTTAAACTGTTCCGTACATTGTCCACGTACCTGGAGTATGGGTAACCATAGGTAAATATGCAAATGGTTTGCTAATATAGGATGCTGTGTCGAAGAGCAGTTCTGCAGCAGTAACTGAAAGGTACCGTCGCAAAGTCCAGTCTGCTTAGAACTGCGCCGCCTCTCTCGATTGGGGAGGCGAAGGGAAAATGATCAGTCTAGGTCAGTGTCAAAAAGACAGTTTGATTTCAGCTGGAAAGACGAACAACATATTGTGGAAGGGATTTGAGTACGCATTAATAAGAAACGGAATGGAGAAGATAAGTGTAAAAGTATTTCAGCGCTATAACAAAATAATAACTGTTTGCATCCTGCTGTTAGAATTCTGCCACATGCTGAATCAAAGCCCTTTTGGCAATATGTACACGTGGGATAACGCCTTTCGTGTGCTAAAAGGTTCCCATACCTGCCACATAGCTAGATTTGTGGCACAGGTTCTTCTGACACGTGGATCGTGCGAGTACGAAGAAAATGTAGAATTAGAATTAGCATGCCCAGAGCTGATGTGAAGTTGACAAGGCCGAATAAGTAGACAGTTAGCATCGATAGGCGAGCGGTGTCGCGTCTGGCGGGCTGCAAGCTGTGAACTATTTCTGTCTGGGAGGTCGGAGGGCGCAGATAAGGAGCGGCGACAAGGGGTGTCCTTGGCGCGCACGTGTGTCGCGCCCGCTCACCGCTCATTCATCCGGCGCACGATGCATCGTCGCGATACCCCACCGTCACACGCACACACCCATCCCTGTCCACGCCACTACGCACTGCTTGTTTCGGGTCCGGACATGGGCACGACTGAGCATTCTACTGCAACACTCGCTAACTGGGTGCGTACTCTTACGTGACTTCCTGGCACCAGCGTGGCCACTTTCTGTTACTTTTGACGATATTTTTTCAGATCGATTGACAACGATGTCATTAGAAACGGAACAGAAACCTTGATAACAGAGTGTGAAATAATACACAGCTTACCCCGGGGAATTAATAAAAAAATACACATATTGGTCGCAGTTATCACAAGTGGTTTGTCAGATACACAGTGCTAGGAACATACCCGGCAGCTGCCGATCACGAGTCCAGCGCCTTAATCTGATTGACTTGGTTCCATGTTTCATCTAACTCACTCGATTATTTTAGTAAAAATCAATTTTTGTGGGTTACCTAGTTATTCTACAGACGACGGTCTTGCCGCAGTGCTAACACCGGTTCCCGTCAGATCACCGAAGTTAAGCGCTATAGAGCTTGTTTAACACTTGGATGGGTGACTGTCCGGGTATACCAAATGATGTTGCCTGCACTCAGCCCTTGCCAGGACAACTGAGGAGCTACACTACTGGCCATTAAAATTGTTACACCGAGAAGAAATGCAGATGATAAACGGGTATTCATTGGATAAATATATTATACTAGAACTGATATCTGATTACATTTTCACGCAATTTGGGTGCATAGATCCTGAGAAATCAGTACCCAGAACAACCATCTCAGGCCGTAACAACGCCCCTGATACGCCTGGGCATTGAGTCAAACAGAGCTTGGATGGCGTGTGCAGGTACAGCTGCCCATGCAGCTTCAACACGATACCACAGTTCATCAAGAGTAGTGACTAGCGTATTGTGACGAGCCAGTTGCTCGGCCACCATTGACCAGACGTTTTCAATTGGTGAGAGATCTGGAGAATGTGCTGGCCAGGGCAGCAGTAGAACATTTTCTGTATCCAGAAAGGCCCTAAAGGACCTGCAACATGCGGTCGTGCATTATCCTGTTGAAATGTAGGGCTTCACAGGGATCGAGTGAAGGGTGGAGCCACGGGTTTAACACATCTTAAATGTTACGTCTACTGTTCAAAGTGCCGTCAATGCGAACAAGAGGTGGCCTAGATGTGTAACCAATGGCACCCCATACCATCACGCCGGGTGATACGCCAGTATGGCGATGACGAATTCACGCTTCCAATGTGCGTTCACCGCGACGTCGCCAAACACGGATGCGGCCATCATAATGCTGTACCTTCCTGAACCCACCGGTTCCATATTCTGCTAACAGTCATAGGATCTCGACCAACGCGAGCGGCAGTGTCGCGATACGATAAACCGCAATCGCGATAGATTACAATCCAACCTTTATCAATGTCGGAAACGGGATGGTACGCAATTCTCCTCCTTACACGAGGCATCACAACAACGTGTCGCCAGGCAACGCCGGTCAACTGCTGTTTCTATATGAGAAATCGGTTGGAAACTTTCCTCATGTCAGCACGTTGTAGGTGTCGCCACCGGCGCCAACCTTGTGCGAATGCTCTGTAAAGCTAATTATTTGCATATCACAGCATCTTCTTCCTTTCGGTTGAATTTCGCGTCTCTAGCACGTCATCTTCGTGGTGTAGCAATGTTTATGGCCAGTAGTGTAAATGATTGAGAAGTAGTGGCTCTGGTCACGAAAACTGACAACGACCGGAAGAACGGTGTGCTGAATACACGTCCCTTCATATCCGCATCCAGTGACGCCTATTGGCTGAGGATGGCACGGCGGTGGGTCGGTATTGTAGAGCCTTCCGAGGCTTGTGCAAACGGAGTAGTTCTCATCAGTTATCCGCTGAATCAAATTTAAAGCAGCTGAATTTTAGAACAGCGACAAATGCAATCCGTCGATGTTCGCTAAGCGTTTATGGGATAACAAGCCTGTAGCTGGATAAAATCGAAAATAATGTTACTGTTTTAAGTCAGGCAGAGAAAGGTAGACATACGGACCTGGCAATATTTTCACATTCTGCTAAGGAACCAAGTGCCATTCTGAGCAAACAATTCAAGCCAGAAAAGAAATCTAACATTTTGGGGATATTTTGTTACAACGCTAACGCTAGTGATGAAGGTCGACTGACTGAAATTGTGTCTACGTAATTCACAGATCCACCCCCATGAACCATGGACCTTGCCATTGGTGGGGAGGCTTGCGTGCCTCAGCGATACAGATGGCCGTACCGTAGGTGCAACCTTAACGGAGGGGTATCTGTTGAGAGGCCAGACAAACGTGTGGTTCCTGAAGAGAGGCAGCAGCCTTTTCAATAGTTGCAGGGGCAACAGTCTGGATGATTGACTGATCTGGCCTTGTAACACTAACCAAAACGGCCTTGCTGTGCTGGTACTGCGGACGGCTGAAAGGAAGGGGAAACTACAGCCGTAATTTTTCCCGAGGGCATGCAGCTTTACCGTATGGTTAAATGATGATGGCATCCTCTTGGGTAAAATATTCCGGAGGTAAAATAGTCCCCCATTCGGATCTCCGGGCAGGGACTACTCAAGAGGACGTCGTTATTAGGAGAAAGAAAACTGGCGTTCTACGGAGCGTGCAATGTCAGATCCCTTAATCGGGCAGGTAGTTTAGAAAATTTAAAAAGCGAAATGGATAGGTTGAAGATAGATATAGTGGGAATTAGTGATGTTCGGTGGCAGGAGGAACACGACTTTGGGTCAGGTGAATACAGGGTTATAAACACAAAATCAAATAGGGGTAATGCAGGAGTAGGTTTAATAATGAATAAAAAAAATAAGAGTGCGGGTAAGCTATTACCAACAGCATAGTGAACGCATTATTGTGGCCAAGATAGACACGAAGCCCATGCCTACTTCAGTAGTACAAGTTTATATGCCAACTAGCTCTGCAGATGATGAAGAAATTGATGAAATATATGATGAGATAAAAGAAATTATTCAGTTAGTGAAGGGAGACGAAAATTTAATAGTCATGGGTGACTGGAATTCGAGAGTAGGAAAAGGGAGAGAAGGAAACATAGTGGGTGAATATAGATTTGGGGAGAAAAACGAAAGAGGAAGCCGTCGGGTAGAATTTTGCACCGAGCATAACTTAATCATAACTAACACTTGGTTCAAAAATCATAAAGGAAGGTTGTATACATGGAAGAATCTCGGAGATACTAAAAGGTATCAGAGAGATTATATAATCGTAAGACAGAGATTTAGGAACCAGGTTTTAAATTGTAAGACATTTCCAGGTGCAGATTTAATTGATGAAAGGAGAAAATACAAAAATGCAGTAAATGAAGCAGGCAAAAAGGAATACAAACGTCTCAAAAATGAGATCGAAAGGAAGTGCAAAATGTCTAAGCAGGGATGGCTAGAGGACAAATGTAAGGATGTAAAGGCTTATCTCACTAGGGGTAAGATATATACTGCCTACAGGAAAATTAAAGAGACCTTTGGAGAAAAGAGAGCCACTTGTATGAATATCAAGAGCTCAGATGGAATCCCTGTTCTAAGCAAAGAAGGGAAAGCAGATAGGTGGAAGGAGTATATAGAGTGTCTATACAAGGGAGATGTACTTGAGGACAGTATTATGGAAATGGAAGAGGATGTAGATGCAGATGAAATGGGAGATACGATACTGCGTGAAGAGTTTGACGGAGCACTGAAAGACCTGAGTCGAAACAAGGCCCGGGAGTAGACAACATGCCATTAGAACTACTGACAGCCTTGGGAGAGCCAGTCCTGACTGAACTCTACCATCTGGTGAGCAAGATGTACGAGACAGGCGAAATACCCTCAGACTTCAAGAAGAATATAATAATTCCAATCCCAAAGAAAGCAGCTCTTGACAGATGTGAAAACTACGGAACTATCAGTTTAATAAGTCACAGATGCAAAATACTAACGTGAATTCTTTACAGAGGAATGGAAAAACTGGTAGAAGCCGACCTCGGTGAAGATCAGTTTGGATTCCGCAGAAATGTTGGAACACGTGAGGCAATACAGACCCTACGACTTATCTTAGAAAAAAGATTAATGAAAGGCAAACCTACATTTCTAGCATTTGTAGACTTAGAGAAAGCTTTTGACAATGTTGACTGGAATACCCTCTTCCAAATTCTAAAGATGGCAGGGGTAAAATACAGGGAGCAAAACGCTATTTACAATTTGTACAGAAACCAGATGGCCGTTATAAGAGTCGAGGGACATGAACGGGAAGTAGTGGTTGGGAAGAGAGTGAGACAGGGTTGTATCTTGTCCCCGATGTTATTCAATCTTGTATTGAGCAAGCAGTAAAGGAAACAAAAGAAAAATTCGGAGTAGGTATTAAAGTCTATGGAGAAGAAATAAAAACGTTGAGGTTCGTCGATGACATTGTAATTCTGTCAGAGACAGCAAAGGACTTGGAAGAGCTGTAGAATGGAATGGACACTGTCTTGAAAGGAGGATATAAGATGAACATCAACAAAAGCAAAACGAGGATAATGGAATGTAGTCGAATTAAGTCGGGTGATGCTGTGGGAATTAGATTAGGAAATGAGACACTTAAAGTAGTAAAGGAGTTTTGATATTTGGGGAGCAAAATAACTGATGATGGTCGAAGTAGAGAAGATATAAAATGTAGACTGGAAATGACAAGGAAAGCGTTTCTGAAGAAGAGAAATTTGTTAACATCGAGTATAGATTTAAGTGCCAGGAAGTCGTTCCTGAAAGAATTTGTATGGAGTGTAGCCATGTGTGGAAGTGAAACAAGGACGATAAATAGTTTGGACAAGAAGAGAATAGAAGCTTTCAAATGTGGTGCTACAGAAGAATGCTGAAGATTAGATGGGTAGGACACATAACTAATGAGGAGGTATTGAATAGAATTGGGGAGAAGAGGAGCTTGTGGCACAACTTGACAAGAAGAAGGGAAAGGTTTTTAGGACATGTTCTGAGGCATCAAGGGATCACAAATTTAGCATTTGAGGGCTGCGTGGAGGGTAAAAATCATAGAGGGAGACCAAGAGATGAGTACACTAAGCAGATTCAGAAGGATGTAGGTTGCACTAAGTACTGGGAGATGAAGAAGCTTGCCCAGGATAGAGTAGCATGGGGAGCTGCATCAAACCAGTCTCAGGACTGAAGACAACAACAACAATTCACAGATCGCCACCCGCCTTGGTAACTAAGGCCGCTAACGCACACATGTGCAGTGACGCTCGACTCGGAAGTAAGCCTGTTCGAATCCTGGCCGTGGATGAAACCTTTACTGGCAGTATTTGGTGGCAAGAGGAGCAGGGATTGTGGCATAAAGCTCTTGATCACCATTCTTGGCGCCAATGTCCTAGATTAAATCCCAAAACTATCCATTTGTGTTTCATGATGTCGGATGGTGACGTTAAGCTCGACGCCCCTTTGGTGCTATTTGAGAGGAGTACCCTCTGTGCCGGCACTGGGTTTCACCCTCTCCCTTATCTCATCATCATCATACAATAGAAACATAACACTACAGTATACATAGTATACACGCATCCATTACACACACCCACACACTACAGATACACGCAAAGGCAGAACTCTCACTTGTCCAAAGCAGAAAGGGCCAGTGTGTTCAGAGGAATAACACAGTTTTCGACTGGCAGGTGAACCCACTCCATGGGATATCCCAACCAACAATGCCGTAAGATATGTACAGTTTTTTGCAGGTTAGCGATATTTCAGGCTGTCGGTTGTTCATAATACTTTGCCGTTTATTTGTGTGTTCCTTAGGTGGTTGTCTTTAATTATGACTCCGTGCATCTACCTCTGCATGCCTAAGCATCGTTTATAAAAAAAGTTATATTTTTGACATTGGGTTTCTTTTTGACGAAAGTATGTAACTCTTGCCGTTAATCCAAGCTGTAAGTATTGCTTCTACTTTTACAACAATTCTGAATCATCCTTACCACCTGAATATTTTCTATGTTCGTGACGTCTGTACAACAAGAATCGATAATGATCTTTCACTGAAATTGGTCACTTATTAAATAATAATTTAAACAACAGCAAGAGGTGGTCTATAATATCATTTCTAAAGTTTGCCAAAGCTGTGGAACACAAACAACAAAGCCGGCCGTTGTGGCCGAGTGATTCTAGGCGCTTCAGTCTGGAACCGCGCTACCGCTACGGTCTCAGGTTCGAATCCTGCCTCGGGCATGGATGTGTGTGATATCCTTAGGTTAGTTAGATTTTTCTAAGTTCTAGGGGACTGATCACCTTAGATGTTAAGTCCCATAGTGCTAACAAAACATATTTCAGTTCGTAGAATGTGCCATATCAGGCACATACTTTGAGAACACATTTTAGATATTTTACAAAAAACTCTTTTACAGATAGCGACAGATAGTATCAAAGCGGTGAGAGGCGCCAATGAAGGCAGCCCAAGTGTATGATAAATGCGTTAGTTGTCTTATGAAAATTAAGACCTGTGGAAGGAAGGTAGAGTTTGTTTTCTCCTTGAAAAGAAAACATTTCCTTTCAGTTAAAATAAAAAGGCTGATGTAGGAAAAACTTTAAGGCGTACGCTGCAAAGCGTTTAATTACTCATCATACTTGTTAATGGAAACAATAATTTATTAGTATATGCTACACTACGCTTCCGAAAATATCGTAGAGCTATAATACGACCACTACAAGTTTCGATTGCACTTTAAAAAAATATTAGAATGTGTTTCTGTTTTGCTCTAAGAAACGGAGTACCACAGTCAACAATCCACCACAGCCGGAATGAAGAACGCATGAAGAGAGTTCTTCGTGTGGCTGAAGTGTATCATTAAAGCTTAGTAATATCGTTAAGAATAGCGCCGCAGACGGCAACATTTATGATAAAAAATTATTCGCCGAAACGAGTTATCACTCTTATGTAACAAAAGCTGATTTCTATTACATTCTCTTCTCATTAATTTATTGGAAGTTAAATCCTTTTTTTCCGCCAGGACTGTTACTGTGTCTGCAAAATTATGTTTATATCATAAATAGGATTTGCCGTTTTGTCACAGTAGTCCATTACAGGTGTTAATATATAAGTGTATAACAGAGCATGAGTGTCAAAATGTTTTCAAAATATTACCATTCTTATACCATCATTGTGAGTCGATGTACGGAGTGCCACGATGCATCTAAAATCTAAACAGACCTACGGTCGTTACACCCGATACTAACCGCTTACTTAGCCCGATCTCTTACAGGAGGTAGTATTTTCAAAGTATTTTGACGCTCATGTTCTGTCACATTCTTGTCAGCAATTGAAAATCACGACTAGGCTGGAACAGCCTTTTGTAGGTGCAGTAACATACTTGGTGGATACAGTGACGTTGACCTTAGATTTTTCTTTTGTTGTGCTGTGATATCTAATCTTAACAGTAAAACGAAGAAACAAACTGATCTAATACTTGAAGCAACGAAACATCACTGAAAACTTGGGACTCATTTATTGTGAGTGTTGTTGTTGTTGTTGTTGTGGTCCTCAGTACAGAGACTGGCTTGATGCAGCTCTCCATGCTACTCTATCCTGCGCAAGCCTCTTCATCTTCGAGTAACTACTGCAACATACATTCCTCTGAATTTGCTTAGTGTATTCATCTCTTGGTCTCCCTCTGCGATTTTTACCCTTCATGCGTCCCTCCAATACTAAATTGGTGATCCCTTGATGCTTTAGAAAGTGTCCTGCCAACCGATCCCTCCTTCTGATCATAGTGTCTAGACTAGTCTAGCCTAGTCATTGTGAGTTATACAACAAATAAAACAGACGCAATGCTACACGGAAGTTATTACTTCTCTGTATCCTATGTTTTGCTTTGAGTTAGGAATATTATAATAACAATAAAAAACAGGACGAGTGTGAGTTGTACTGGTCAACTGAGGGCTTCGCACAAACTTAATTTCCTCAAGAAACCACAGACATTAGACTTTGACATAAATTTAAATTTTATACATCTACCCGTTCCGGAGAAAAAGGAGTCTTAATAGAGGAACTGACAGAAGCACAGAAAAGTAATTCTGTACAGCTTATGTTTTTACCGGTTGCGACATGGACCCCTAAAAATTAATAATTTCTGCCAGGAATTTAAATTTTTTTTCAAATTAAAGTACGAATATATGTATATAAATACCAAATCTAATCTGAAATGGCGCTTTCACTCTACATCGTTTTGTTCAACGAAGTTAATTTAACGGAGAGTTGAAAAACTCTGTTCTAGCCGTGGCTGGAAGTTTTAACATTTTACCTTTCGTTTACTACAAGAAAGAATTTATATTTTTCTAGTTGTTATGGGAAATCCAGCAGACATTGTCACATTGGAGCTCATGTGAAATACTGAACGAAAATATGTTAACGCGGAAAAATTAGGCTAGAGCTGTTTAGTTCAGTATAATATGAATAATTACCAACACAATAATTCAAAATAATATGACGGACTTCACTACAATCTCGATCTTTGCCTTTTTCCAGCAACACTATGTTTATTTAACTTGCATAGTTTGCATAGTTTGTAGAACGCTGACCACAAAAAAGAAAGGTCCAGGTTCAAAGTCCGCCAGCACAGTTTTATGAATTGTTACATGAGTCAGTGTTTATTGTGTGCAAATTTTAGTAACAGAATTACATTACGATAGCAAATTTTGTCTGCATTAACCTCATTTCGGCTACCAGCGTTATCTGTTCTGGGTGTTCTGGCCGCTACAGATGTTGGTGTAAACGAAAGGTAAAATACTAACGAAAAAGGTGTTAAAACCTTAGGGTCAGAATTTTGGTATCAGTGGCAATATTCATAGCCATTGTATATTGAAACTGTGTAAGGAATAAGGCGTGTATTTGCCTTGAATGATTTAGAAATACTACTTAATACCGTATCGTTAAGAAAGAGGCCGTGGATTTGAAGCCATCTGCTCCCAGTTATGAGTATAGCAGGAACTAAATACTTCATTTACGCAGGGGAACTGAACTTCACAAAAGAATATATGTAGAGAGTATCTTTCAACTGTGATCCTGCAGCCGAGTTCAACAACATCAATCGATGCAGCACGCGGCCCGATAACATCCGCTACGGAAAACGTCACTGGCACTTCGCCAAAGAGATAGCTACACTCTTAACACGAGTAATTACGCAAAATATTTTTTCTGTAAGTAATGCGTGTTTTGCGCAGATAGTTCCGAAATAAAATCTTAGTACTTCATGCAGAGCTACCAGTCAAACCTGGAAGCGGCTTACACAAACGTAAATTCTAAATCTACGTGGATGTGCACTTCTATCGGTGGTATACTAAGTTCAAAATTTTGTGCTGATCCAGTAAAATTTCTAACGGTGTTATAGTTAACGCTGATACTCAAAATTTCTTTACACTGTACATTGACAAGCCAAAACACCACAACTACCAGATTATAGTGTGTTGGTACAGCTTTGGAATGCAATACAGCAACAGTTCAGCGTGGCATGTATTCGAAACGTCCTTGTTTGGTTTCCGGAGGTATGTGGCACCAGATGTCTACGATCAAGTTACGCAATTACCGTAAATTACGGGAAAGTTGTTTGTGGTAGCGGAGCTGGCGCGCCATGTGTGTTCCAGCGGGCGAATATTGTGGCCAAGACATCAATATATTTTCTCTGTGATGCTCCTCAAATCACTGTAGCACGATTCTGGTCATGTCAAGGGCAGTTATCCTGCTGGAAGGTGCCATCATTTCCAGGAAGCAATCAAGCATGAAGGAGTATAAGTGGTCCTCAAAAATATTTACGTAGTCCACAGTTGTCATGATGTATCCGAATATTACCACAGGTCCAAAGAAAACCTAGACGAATCATCCTACTCTATATTCCTAAACCGCTATTCCAAGACCAATTGCAGGTTGCCTATCTAATGGAATTCAGGGGCAACAAATATTTGATTTTTATTGTTTTGCGTAACTATTAACAGAACTGAAAAATTTAAAATTCTCTCAGAATCTACTCATTGTGAGGCATAATATTATGTTAGAAGTTTAATAATGTAAGATAAGTATTACAGTTAGAAACAGTGTGTTTGTCGTGAGGCAACGCAACTGACGATGCTCAACTTCCCGGCCATTATTCATCCAGTATTTGAGAATGAGAGCACTTAACGACTTTCTGCAAGCTTTAAGCATAATCTCAAACTTATCCTAAAATTCTTCTCGCTTAGATGATGAATGTCAAATATTTTTAATACATTACCTTATTTGTAAAGTAATCAGATGTTTGAAGTTTTTTATACATGCGAATTCGATTCTTTAAAGAATCGGGGGTTTTCGGCAGCATAATAATGCTCCCATCGGTCTGCCTCCGTGAGCATGTTTCGAGCAGTCGTTCGCCTGTATAACTGTGTATCAGGATGCGACTATCGATATAGTGTAAGAGAAAATCATCTGATAAGGCGGCGCGTTTCCATTGATCCATGGGAGAGTCTCGATGATCCCGTGGTCAATGCACTCGTAATTGACAATGTCGATGGATCAACAAGGGGACAAGTAGGGGTCATCTGCTGCGGAGGCCCATCCACAACGAAGTGATCTGAACGATATGTTCCCAAAAGCTTGTGCATGCAGCAGCACTATACTCTGCAGTCAGATGTGCCACAAATTGCTGCATATCCTGCTGTACAGAGCGTGATGCCTGCGACCTACACATTCTGTGGTAAGGCGTGAACGTGCACCTGGGTATCGTCTACTCGTCGTTTTATCGTCATTCAACAACTTCCCATAGGTGCTCACGACCGCAGAACACGAATAGCCAGCGCTTAGCCTTTTCCGAGATGCTCATCCCCTGGCACTGGGCCATAATAATCCACCCTTTGCCGCGGTCGCTTATGTCAGTGGAATTCCCTTATCTGCGGCCCGTATAGTCGTTAGAATTATTCCACACTCGTCTCTCCTCTGCTTATGTACTTCCCTTACAGCGTCACGTGATCGCAACGTCAGCAGGTAGTATTCAGACTAACAGTGGACAGTTGTCAAGTCGTGGCTCACCAATGTATTTGTAATGATACGTTTCATTGCATGCATCACATGTTAAACCTAGAAACGTCATGATGAGCGTGGAGAGGTTAATATAGCGTTATAGGGTAATTACTACTAGCTGATGTAGTTTTTATTTAGTTTTCTGTATCGTTTACGTCTCATAGGCATCCAGGTCATGAAAAGCGAAGTGATTGTATATTTGGACAGGGCTGTGGAAAGGATTCAGAACTGTAGAAAGGAACAACCTCATTCATCCAGCCTGAGTCTATAAACATAAAACCGGTACGTTAGATACATGAATTTTAATAGTAGTCTTTCCGAACAACAAGACAGTGCCTTATCATTGCAACTCAATAGTCGTACTTGCAGTTAAGTTTCTACTTATGAGCAATGAATAATCTGTAGGGGACCCATTGTTGGGAAATTAGCTGTTTGGTGCGGAGCTGGGACCTATCAGATGTGTCTGAAACTGAAGGACGGCGGCCGCGGCCATGGACTCTGTGTGTACACGATAACTGTTCTCTCGAGTGAGCTCGCTCTAAATCTCTGCGAGGTTGCAGAACACCCATGACTCAGGATAATCCTTTGGTCTTGAGCAATGCTGATTCCATTCCATAACTCGCATCAAGTTACCAAGAAAATCGATGTGCTGTTCATTTTTCGCAGGGATCCAATTTTCTTACCAATTATTTTCCATATCTCTAGCACTTTTTAATCTTCAGAATTAATACGTCACGCCGATCAAGAAACGTATTGCAGGTCACCAAAGCGTGATTCTCCTTCTGCAAGTAAGATAGCCGTAGTTTTGTAAGTAGCGTTTCGTCAGTAATCGACTTCGATACTATTAGAACAGTTTCGACACGGAAACACCTAAACGAATGAATTTTATTAAGTGTTCCTTCATGATAGCGTCAACTAGATGAAACTTTGTTCACAGAAAGTTCTGAAGTACTTGGCACGAAGTGGAGCCCGTATACTCTGTTTAATCACCAATTGTTATCACAGTTAACGCGGCATATCTAGTGCATATGACAGTAAAGAGTCAACAAAAGTATCTTTACTACTTTAAAAAATATCTGGCCTGCTCGGACAGTGACGAAATTTTCGTTGGATTACTAACCAATAGTTTCACATATTACCAAGTTTTCAGGTGGCATTTATACCGTTTCTCGCGTATGCTGGGGTGGAAACTGATTTTCTTCCTAAACTCTTCCACAAATGTTTAAGGGGTGATCAAAATGTTTCCATTCGGAGCCCATACAGTCCAGAATATGTATGTCAGTCAGGAAAATCACCGTGAGCCTTGAGGCAACCATACCACCGACGCACCAGGCTGAAGATACCCATTTGGTAAAGCACGGTGTCTTACCACATGAAGAAGTCCGTAACAGCCTGCTACAGATGTTCATTCGACAGGAATTGTTGACCTCTCAACTCCATTTTTAAGGCGTGATAGTCACATGCCGATGCTTATATACCTGCATCAGAGTCGCACTACATTGCATATACGTTGCAGCAATACCCTCAAGCGGAAACTTTTTGATCGTCTCTTATACAATATGCTAAATAAGAACAATAGTAAATAATATCTACATCGTATCACAAGACACACAGAAATGTTCAGTAAGTTTCAAATCCTACTTTCCTTGACTCTTTCTGACTAACGTACGTTTTCCTGTCAAAAAGGGCATTGGCAGTAGGACAAAAGTTAATGGTCACTATATACCTCATCAGGTACGTGGTGGTCTAGTAAAAACTGTAACTGTAAAACGACGGGTCGCGGGATCGGATCCCTGTCGAACCACGGAGTATTTTAGTTTGTCTTTGGCCTATCACTGAACTTTGAATGATGTGAAAATTCTCCAGGACCGACACATTGTCGATCCCACTTTAAACTGTAGATCCCCTTTCCCCGAAAGAATTACTTGGCTACGAT
The DNA here is from genome assembly GCF_023897955.1 of Schistocerca gregaria. Taxonomy (NCBI): domain Eukaryota; kingdom Metazoa; phylum Arthropoda; class Insecta; order Orthoptera; family Acrididae; genus Schistocerca; species Schistocerca gregaria. The sequence goes on from NC_064931.1 coordinate 470,871,441, forward strand.
AAGGACACGACGCAAGTCACCGAAGCGGCTTCCAAATGATGGACTTGCACCAGGCCGTTAAGCCACACGGAATTATTATTATTATCAGATATGTTTACCCTAAGCGAAATAAAGAAGAACGTAAAGCAAGAGTATATTTCAGAATCTGTTTCACTAAATGTATCGGGAAATCTCTTTCGGCCGATGATGTAGAGTACGGCTTACGCTTCCACGCAAATTGATCCAAAAGTGACTGCGGTCTTTGTAGCTTGTTACATATTTATTAGGAGTTGTCAGTAGAGACTCTTCTACACAATCACCCACAGATTCTAGTTTTTTGTGTACGAAGTACGAACTGCAGCTGCGATGTGTAAATGCTTCAAGATTCAAGTTCAATGTGTACAATAGAAGGTGCAATGCGGGCTACCTGCTACAGAGTTTCAGGTGCGCCAGCGGGAGAAGTACGCAAGGTTGCCTAACGCACAGGCAAAACTGTTGGCGCCGCTGTCAGATGTAATGACTGTAGAAAAAACAATAGTGTAAGGTTTAGAACAATATATTTTATTTATAATGCTCTGTCCTCTGTCAACTTCGTAGTATTTAACGAGGGGAACTGCAAATACTTCGAGTATAATCTTATACTAGTTGAATTTTGAATCCTTCCATTTTTACCTGCGTTACTGCTCTAACATAAGTTGCCTTCTTCCAGGTAGTAGCAGCATACACTGAGGTAGTAAAGTCATCGGACAGCGATATGCAAATATGCAGATGGCTGTAGTATCACGCATACAAGGTGTAATAGGGCAGTGCATTGGCAGAGCTGTCATTTGTACACAGGTAATTAATGTAAAAGGGTTTCCTATCTGATTATGGTATCACGACAACAGACTTACAAAGCGGAATGATAGTTGGAGCTAGACGGATGGGACATTCCATTTCGGACATCGTTAAGGAATTCAATATTCCGAGACTCACTGTGTAAAGTGTGTGCCAAGAATACCACATTTCAGGCATTACCGCTCAAAACGCACAACACAGTGGCCTACGGCCGTCACTTAATGACCTAGAGCAGCGGCTTATGCGTAGATTTGTCAGCGCTAAGAGACAAGCAATACTGCGTGAAATAACCGCAGAAATCAATGTGGGATCTACGAAGGACGTACCCGTTAGGACAGTGGGGCGAAATTTGGCTGTAATGGTCTACGGCGACCGACGCTAGTCCCTTTCCTAACAGAATGACATCGCCTGCAGCGCCTCTGTTGGGCTCAAGACCATATCGGTTGGACGCTAGACGACTGGAAAACCGTGGCTTGGTCAGACGAGTCCCTATTTCAGTCGGTAAGAATTGATAGCAGGGTTAGAGTGTGGCGCAGATCCCACGAAGCCATGGACCCAAGCTGTCTACAAGGCACTGTGCAAGCTGGTGCCTGCTCCATAACAGTGAGGGCTGTATTTATATTTGTTACGAATTTCTATGGAAGACAGTGCGCCATGTCACCGGGCCACTGTTTTTCGCTGTTTGTTTGAAGAACTTTCTGGGCAATTCCTGCGAATGATTTGGCCAATCAGATTGCTCGACATGAGTCGCATCGAAAATTTATGGGGCATAACGGAGAGACCAGTTCGTGCACAAAATCCTGCTCCTGCAACATTTTTTCAGTTATGGATGGCTATAGAGGCACCGTGGCTCAGTATTTCTACAGGGGATTTCCAACGATTTGTCGAGTCCATGCCGCGTCGATTTGCTTGACTACGCCTGGCAGAAGGAGGTCCGACACGATATTAGGAGGCATCCCATGAATTTTGTAACCACAGGGTATTTCATATTCTTTGTAGCTGAAAATTTCTTTCGCTTCGTTTCGATTACCACAAGCCAATTGTGCGATTTGTGGCTAGGGAACACTTCATATCAATCGTTGCGCGAATATGTATTAGACATTCCTGTTATTTATTTCGGGCCATATTAAAAACTGTGTAGAAAGCAGCTTTCTGTAGGCACTAAATGAGATTTTTGCTTTGAAACGTCTTTGCATACTGAAAAACATTTTTGCCATACAGATGGTGAGGAAAAATTAAAGCACTTAGGCGTCGCAGCGCTATTCCTCACATACTAACAATATAAAAATGTCTCTCACAAAATTTCGTCCTGGGAATATTTCCGGCGGTAAACGAACGATAAAGACTAGCAATCTGGCAACAATATAATCACATATATGGTAACTAGCTCGGAGGAGTACTGTGCAGCTGGTGCAGTGGATGGCGTATTGGGTTAGCACGCAGGAGATCGAGAGTTCGCTTCTGGGTTGAAGCGTATTTATTTGCAAATTTCGTTGTGTCATATAATGTTGTAGTGCACTCCATTTCTTCAGCCACATACATCCGACATTTACATGATACATGTTTAGAAATTATTTGCAAAGCACGTTGCTCACCGTTCTGGAAACGGAAGGCCATAACGAAATGTAATGAACCTTTACGTGGCATTAATAATAATTGATACCAATCGAGGGAATCATTGGAGGCGAGTAAATAGAAAACAGGTTTGGAATCTAGTAGATGCAGTGGTGTGAAACTATTTGCGTCCACGGCGTGTAAAACGCTTCTTTAAAAGCTGAACTTCTATTTCAGTGTTGGTAGTACGTAAGAGCAAATGTTTTGAAAAGACCCAAGGCAATCGCTGTATGACGATTAAGACACCAGATACCGTACTATGCAGACTATATTTAGAACATAAAAACAAATACGCCTCCACCCGCAATAAAACCCTTGACCTCCTGCATGCAAACCCAAAACGCTATCCACTGCATCAACAGCATAACACTACTCCTATATGCTGACAGAGGCAGTTAACGTACATGTGATGAAGGTTTTACGAGATTGCCAATCTTTAACATGCATTCACTGGTTTTATGTTTCCTATAATTAATTTAATATCACACAAAAGAGAAAGTTATTAGTTAATAGTCAACAAAGAGTGCAAATTTTCTGAAGAGTTCTTACTCTCCCGTCACATATAATCACACCCAGTATTAATTGTGAGTTTTTTAAGGGGGCTAGGATGTCAAACCAGTCGACTCGGAGCAGGAGAGGCACCACAGGACATTTTAATTTCCACTGTCCTCAACATAGGTTTGATGCTTTCCATTACAAAATATACACTTTTGAATTCCACAGAGCGAAATATTACTTGCGATAGAAGAATGCTGTGTGAAGAGTCGTTACGCTGCACATTGGCACCCTTAAGACCAAATAACACGCCTTACATTTGAATTATCAAGCTCTTCAGAAAAATGTGAACTACAAAATGAACGTACTTTTGAAAAACCGATTTTTTAATTTTTGTCGTCCTAACTCAAATCTCGAGGGGAAGGGGGCGGTGGGGGGGAGGGGTGGGGTGCGCCACCATTAAGTTTTTGCCCCGGTTCGGAAATATCGTAGATCGGGGCGCGTTTGCGTAAGTATTAAATGCAGAATTTAGGTTTTTTTCGTTACACCTATATTTAGTAGTGCCGTAACTACTCGGGGAATTAAAGGTTTTAAGTTCTGTCTTTTATTTCCTTTCAAAATCGTAAAGTCCATTAAGCCCATACGCGATCTTAGGCCTAATTATTCGAGTATACAAACTTTTAGTTTCAATATTAGTTTAAGTGCATTACATTATTATATTAATAGTATATACGTATATTAGTGTTCAACATAACCTTGGTGAATTATCGTAGTTAATAGAATATTACTGTTATTGCCTAGATAAATTTTGTAAAAATATTGTAAACAACCATGAGCGAGAAGTGTTTGAGCTGCCATAGGAAAGTTAGTTCTGGGGTTCTATGTAGCTGTAGTGACAGTTGGTTATATTGGGGGGAATGTAGTGGCGTGTGAATTGAGGAAGTAAATGGGGCTCTTCAATTGTATTGCAGAGGGATAGGAAAATAGCTGAACTGGAAGGCATGATTAGAGCCCTTGAGGCTGAACTGGATAGTGCTAGGGAGGAACTCATGAGATTAAGGGGAGAGAAGGGTGATGAAGACAAGTGAAAGTGGTAGCAAGGAACAGGAGCCACAGAAAGAGAACAGTATGTGACAGTTTCATCATTGGCACAAAGAATACATTTCCCGTCAGTTAACTAAGGGAGAGGCCCAGGTAGATGTAAGTAGAGTCGGCACTCAAGAGACTTTCGCCAGAACAATAACTGTTTCAAAAAAAGTAGAAAGTAGGAGAAAATTTCTGTTGTTATGTAGTGGCCATAGAAGAGGTGTGGGCCAGATCTTGCAGAAAAAGTTAGGTGATAGGTAATAGGTCACAAGTTTTTTCAAGCACAGTGCATGTCTTAGCCAAGTGACGGATGATGTAGGATCATTATGCAAGGGTTTTACAAATCAGCATCATGTTGTAGTAGTGGGTGGAGTGGGAAACAGTGTTGATAGGCATCAGGGCTACAATGTTGAGCGTGACGTAGTGAAAATAGCATCTGTGACGAATAATGCAAACCTTGGTTTGGTCCCTGCTTTCATGCAGTATTATCGGTCCCAATTGAACAGCTCTGTCAGGAGGGTCAATATGGAGCTAGATCAGGTGCTTCGGGCAGCTACTTTGTCAGTCAAAGGTTTGGTTTCTGTTGATGGTATTGGTAGTTGGGACTTCACAAGATATGGCCTACATCTCAGTAGAAAAGGAAGAGTAAATTAGTTGGAAAGATAGGAAAATCTTTAAAGGGGGAAAGGCACTGGAACTCATGGGAGTACCTCTCTTTAAGGCTAATGATTGAGCACTGAGTAAAATTAAGCTTAATGAGAATCCCAGGCATGCAGGTACTAGAGATGTTAAAATATCACAAGATTCTTATAAAAGTACAGTAAAAAATAATGATAGTATATTGCAGCAGAGGGACTAAAAAACAAAATAGATGAGCTTCTTGTTTGCTTATAAGATTTAGAAACTGAGGGTGGAATAGACGTACTATGCCTGTCTGAACATCATATAGTTACAGACATGGAAAAGGTAAATGTAGGTGGATATAATATTTCAGCACATGTAAGTAGAGGGGGAGTTACCACATATCTTAAAATCTGACATAGTGTGAAAAATTTAGAAATTAAAAAAATGTGTAGAGCAACATATTCACGTGAGCTTAAACTAAATAATGATACATTTATAATTGTAGCCATGTACAGGTCCCCAATGTGAAGTTTTCAGCTTTTTTGAAAAACTTGGATACTTTCTTGTGCTGTCTATCAGACAGAAGGAAACAAATTATTGTTTATTTCACTGCGAATATCTTGAAAGAGTCCGATAGGAAGCTTGACCTTGAAGTACTACTAGGTTCTTTCAATTATACCTCAGTTATTTCTTTTCCTACTCTGGTTGTACAGCAAAGTGGCACGCTAATAGATAATGGTTTTAAAGACCAAGATAAATTTAATCAAGTGAAAACTTTTCCTCTTAAGAATGGTGTGTCTGATAATGATGCACAGCTAGTCACAGTATATGACATAGCTCCATACAGTAACGCAAAACAGTCCTCCAAAACAGTGCATTCAATTAACGATTTAACAACTGAAAATTTTAGGGAAAGTTTGGAACAGTTAGATTGGGATGAGGTGTACAGGGAACCTGCTGCTAATTTAAAATTTCATTTCTTTCATGATACCTTTGCGAGAATATTTTAAAACAGTTTCCCTAAGAAAACAGTGAAATATAATTGTAAGAAACCATGCAAACAGACATGGCTCACTAAAGAGACAAAAATATCTTGTAAACAGCTAGAAGGAGTAATGATTCAGAAACAATGAAACATTATGAAAACTACTGCACTGTATTAAGAAAAGTTATTAAAAAGTCAAGAAGTATCTGCATTATGTGTGAGATTAGTACATATGACGATAAAATTAAAACAATTTGGAATATTGTTAAAATGGAAGCAGGGCAACCGAGAGCACAGGAAGATGTATGTCTGTCAGACTCAATGAAACGTTTGTTAACAAGAAGTCAGAGATGGAAAATAATTTTATAATCATTTTTAAGTGTTGCAGAGAAAATAGAATCCAGGTATTCATCAGAAAATGCAAGGTCGTATATGATAGAGGCAATACTTATACAATTTAATAAAATTGAAATTCAACCCACCTCTACTACTGAAAACAGGAAAATAACAAATTCCCTCACATGGAATTGATGGCATTTCCAACAGAGTAGTAAAAGCTTGCTCCCAACAGATAAATATGAAGAAACTTCCTGTCAGAGTGAAAATCTCATTGTAGATAAGTAGGATTCTCAGCCACATATGTAGTAGCTCTCTGAAACAGGGCATTTTTCCAAATAGACTGAAGCATTGTTCAACATTTGCATAAAAAAAGGGGACAGGTCTGATGCTAACAACTACCGTTCAATCCCACTTCTGACAGATTTATCCAACTTTCATGAAAAATCAATGTATTCAAGAGTAGGATCACATATTTGTAAAAATGAAGTACTAATGAAATGTCTGTTTGGTTTTCAGAAAATACTGTATATGTTTTCACTGACCAAATGTTAAATGCTCTGAATAACCGAACATAACCCATTGGGATATTTTGTGATTTCCTAAAGACTTTTGATTGTGTAAATCACGAAATTCTTCTATATAAGCTTAAGTATTGTGGTATGAGTGGGACACTTCACATATGGTTTTATTCATATTTCACTGAAAGAATGCAAAAGGTTGAAATTAACAGTACAGATAGTCTGCAAAAATCAGCCGAGTCCACTAACTGTGTCCCGCCAGTTTCAGTCATTGATCCCTTATTGTTCTTAATATATGTCAATGACTTGCCACTCTGTATTCATGAAGATGCAAAGCCATTTCTTTTAACTGACGATACAAGGACAGTAATCACACCCGACAAATAATAATCAGCTGAGGAAATTGTAAATAGTGTCTTTCAGAATATTATTAAGTGGTTTTCTGCAAATGGACTGCCACCAATTTTTGAGAAAGCACAGTATATACAATTCTGTACAGTAAATGGCGGAACACCGTTGATAAATATAGTGTATGAAGAGAAGTCTGTTCCTAAGGCAGAATATTCAAAATTTCTGGCTGTGTGCACTGATGAGAAATTGAACTGGAAGAAACACATTGACGATCGGCTGAAACAGTTAGGTTCAGCTACTTAAGCTATTAGGGTTATTGTAAATTTTGGTTATAAACACATCAGTAAATCAGCCTACTACGTCTATTTTTATTAACTCCTATCATATGGCATCATATGTTGGGGTAATCCATCATAAAGAGAAAAAATATTCATTGCAAAAAAGCCTGTAATCAGAATTATAGCGGGAGCCCACCTAAGATCACCTTGTAGGCATTTATTTAAGGAGCTAGAGATGTTCACAGTACCTTCGCAATACATATATCCACTTACGAAATCTGTTATTAATAACCCATCCCAATTCAAAAATAATAGTGAAGTGCATAATTACAACGCTAGAAGAAAGGTTGATCTTCACTATTCTGGATTAAATCTTACTTTGGCGCCGAAAGGGGTGAATTATGCTGCCACAAAAATCTTTGGTCTTTTGCCAAATAGAATTAAAAGTCTGACACACAGCCAACCGATATTTAAAAACAAATTGAAAGAACAGCTGAATGACAACTCCTTCTACTCAATAGTTGAAATTTTAGAGATGAAGTGGTAAAAAAAATTAATTGTATTGTGTAAAGAAAACTTATGTTAATGTTAATACGTTCCACATCATTACGAAATGTCTTATTCATGATCTATGAAACACGTAATAATGTACTGTTATGTAATGTAACGAGTTATGACTTACCTAGCGTTTAACCTTTCCATGGCTCTCTAAATGGAGCTTTGTGATTTCTGCAACGACATGACGCTTTCACACACACACACACACACACACACACACACACACACACACACACACTTTACTGACTAATGAGATACCATTCAGTGATAAATGTTTCAGATTATCCCATTAAAAATAACTAAGAACTGAATGAGCTATTGTAGGGTTTGATTCAAAATCGGAATGAAAAGTTAGAGACCTTCGAAGAAATTAACTGAGAAGTTATAACGGAAGAAAGTGTCATAGTTAGGAAAGTCACAGTCATCTACTGCGTGACCGTCTATCGTACACGAAAGATGTACCGTCTAGACATTAAATAATCTGAGACTGTTAGTCTTTCCGAAAATGTAACATGACGTGTTTTTAAGCTTCTGAACAAGGTTTCACCGCGTGCTACTGATTTAAGTTTTCTTTGAGCTTAGTAAATATCATGTAATCGATCGCAAGGCATTTACTTAATATCTAACTTTGAACAGGTTCACAAACAGACATTCGCTCATCGTGATTAACCGGAAGGCCTCCACTGCTTGGCTGGGTTACCCGTGTGACTCAGAGACGTAGATTTTCCTGACGGGCGAATGCTGAATGCGGTGACGCAGCATCAAAATTCTGTCCTCGTAACTTGAGCTGGAAGACTGTCGACTACTTGCCGAGCTCCAGAGAAATCTGGAAAAAGTGATCCATCTCTAACGATCTCAGTGTTGGCGGAACCATAAACGTCAGAGAAAGAAAACCGTTGAAGTGGCGGCCTGTGGCGTATTAGTCATTACATATGTGATGCGATCGTATCCTTTTACAGCCCAACATGCGAATTTTGGATTGGACCATAAGTTCTGTAACGCTGATTTTGTTACAAGGCGTTGAGATCCACGTACTCTTTGTTGTTTTGCTTGTAAAAATCCAGGCATCAATAGCATCTCAAAGCCACAACTCTCGCATATACATTGATACTTATTTTGTGGATTTTTAAGGTTGCAGGTCCACAGCTTCATGTAATTTTTGAGTTGATTATAAGTAGTGGTTTTATATTATCGTTCAGCAAAAAAAAATACTTCCACTTCGCGTTGCCTGTGTTGCACCATACTATGTAACAAAGTCGAATCATTAGAACCAATCAGCCTGTAACTACTCTAACTGAACATCCTCCAGAACTGGCCACAAATGACAACCTCCAGTTAGAAACTCGTCTGTTTTAGTGCGAACGCTTTTTATCAGCGAATTCGTGAACGCTACGACAACCGCTTGTCAGCCTTAAAGACTGCCAATGACCTATCTGTCTGCTTGCGCGGTCTATCTCTGGATAGGACTTGCAGGGCATGTCTTGAACGAACGAATGGGCTTCAACGGGCTTCGTTCAGTCGGGATGCTGGGCGGCATATTTCGGTTTGGAAGCCTCGTGGGCACAGCACAAGGGCGAGCTGCCGTGACAACTGGACATGACGATTTTCTCGGTAGCAAAAGGTGCCTATAATTAAACTTTCGCTACTTGGGTGAGTGTAGACTGAAAACTATTTACCGCGTGGATACCCAACTTCATAGAAATGATATTCAAACTATGCGCTGTATGATTTGCGTTGTTAATTATGTTGGTCTCATGACTTGCCGTTAGGGGCTGGTACTGGAACAGCGACGGAGGATTGAAACACAAGCATCAGTGTACACTGCTGTTACAGTCAACATGGGCCTGGATAACGTGAGCAAGGCTTTACTCGCAAAGCTGTTGTATCAAAACACAGCAACAGTGCGGCTGCTCTACGCGAGTATCTACGCATTAAAGGAATACGGAGAGGTCCTCTATCCGCACTGGGATCGAAGAACATGACTCGGAATCTCGAATTAACTGGCGATTTGGGAATTGCTACCGGGCGAGGCCGATGGCCAATAGCGGCAAAGTTGTTGAAGAAGTAACTGTCGCCATGAGTGAGAATGCTGGACACAATGTGCGACAGCTGTACATTCCACGGTCCACCATTGTTTCAGGCAGCAGTAGAGCTATACATAATGCAGTTCCAGGCTGTCTTGGACGTAGACAGCCGTCACACTGAGCAATGTTTGTAACTTGTAGCGCTAAAATGGTTCGCAGTTAAGAAATGTTACCCTCTCATGTGAAAATTAAAATGTGCTTCTTCCAGTGGTTTATTCTGTATTTCTATTCCCAGTGCCGTAACAAATGTTTGCGCAAAAGTCCTAAGATAACTTGTTTTTTGGGGGGGCCCTGTCGAGTAGCGAAAGTTAATTACAACCACACTACATAGGCGCACTGTCTTGTGGCAGTGACATGGGCACATGCGACCAACTTCGTTCTGGCTTATGGTCAGACTATTGTTAGTTTTACAAAATGGTTCAAATGGCTCTGAGCACTATGGGGCTCAACTGCTGTGGTCACCAGTCCCCTAGAACTTAGAACTACTTGAACCTAACTAACCTAAGGACATCACACACATCCATGCCCGAGGCAGGATTCGAACCTGCGACCGTAGCAGTCGCACGGTTCCGGACTGCGCGCCTAGAACCGCGAGACCACCGCGGCCGGCTGTTAGCTTTACGCACTTGATCTACATTTACGTGATGTTGCTTTTCAGATCATGAAGAATTAGATTGCTTGGTGTGCAACATTTTGCAGTCGTCATTTGAGTGGGTATGTTAGGTCTTTGTTTGTGCTTTCAACTTCTTTAGAACACATATGCATTTCTAATATAAAGTTCAAGTGGTTTACCTAAGCGCTCTTACATTAATAAAACCATGTATCAGGAAGTAACGTTAAGTTGTCCGCGTTGGGCTGTGGCTCCGAAAATTACAACGATTATTTCTATCAGTTGCATTTTTTCCCACGACACATCTATAAAGGCTACACCCTCTTCTTTAGGGTTATTTCTGCCGGAGTATATTATAAGTAGCTATATTATTGTTCAAAATTTGTATAAGAGGCGATCAAAAATTTTACGTTCGAAGGCAAAATTTGCGCGAGCACTGAGACCACCATCCCACCGACACACCAGCTTGAATATACCTGTTTAGTAAAACACCGTGTCCTGCTGCGTGAAGAAGTCCGTAACTGCCTACTGCACATCTTCATCAGGCAGGAATAGTCGATTCTTCAAGACTTTGTTAAGGGACCGAAGGCGTGATAGTCGCATGGGGAGAGATTAGGACTATAGGGCGTGTGATAGAATGTCTCCCACTTGAAACGCCGCAACTTCTGCGTGATATGGGGATGTGCGTTACCATAAGATAGCAGAACATCTTGGCGCAGTTTTGCACAACGGTGATTTCGACAGACGTGCTGCCCCATACAGTTTTGATTCTCCCGTGGGCGCCTACGGGTGCCTGTCCTTTGGCAACCAAGAAAATATTAACAGCACGTCGGTATTGTTTGGACGCATTTGATTATAACACTGCCATAGTTCATGCTTCTGCCTTTACTGCACGCACACCTGTTCTTATATACCACATCGTAGATGCGTTGCGTTGCATATACGCTGCAGCGACGTCCTCAAACATAAACATTTTGATCGCCCTTCATTATTCTAGTCACATCTTAACAATTGATGATTATGCCTTATTTGTTGCCAATCGAAACTCAAAATGATCAACTGGCTACATCAAGCAAACAATAATGCACTGTAATCCACTTATCCACCAGAAGGTAAGGGTGTAAGCTGTAAGTCGTCGAAACGCATAGTGGGGGAAAATAAAGAGTGACTTACACAGGTAATTGTTTCAGTTTATCCTTTATATCTGAAACTGTATTGTAATTTTCTTTGTCAATCGTAAAAGCACATAGTTGGTTGAATTGTATTTATCCATGAAGCGTGTTATTCTCTGTATGAACTTTGATCATTTTACTGCATTTGAGTGCAGTTGGGATTTTACATATTTATTATTCTCCTCCCTGGTTTTTGTTTAACGAATCCTGCCACATGCTACACGTGTGTCCACTCAAGATTTACGTTCCCGAAAATTACTACACACGTTATAATTGTATTTAAAGTTGGAGTGAAACAGTTTTCAGCTGGGTAGATAGTGTGAACTCCCAGGTTAAAGTTAATCAAAGGAGGGCAAACTCTGAAGCTGAAGTGGCTTCTAATATTACGGTGGCTTTTGACGTCATTCTCATGGCATGAAGCAAGCCCTATGTCAGAATTACGAAGTGACTTATGAATGAAACGAATACTTCCACAATTTACAATCATAATTTTCAGTATGATACATTGGACCAAAATAGTATCCAGGAATCTTCCAGGATTTTCGGTATTCTTTGCATGGGGATCATGTTTATAATAGACTGAAGAGCCAAAGAAACAAGTTCACCTGCCCAATATCATTTAGGGCCCTCGAGAGCACGCAGAAGTACCGCATGGATTCGACTAATGTCTGAAGTAGTGCTACATGGAATAGACATTATGAATCCTGCAGAGCTGTCCATAAATCCGTATGAGTAAGAGGGGGTGGAGATATATTCTGAACAGCATGTTGAGAGGCATCCCAGATATGCTCAATGATGTTCATATCTGGGGAGTCTAGTGGCCAGCGAAAGCGTTTAAACTCTAAAGAGGGTTCCCGAAGCCACTCTGTAGCAATTCTGGCGGCGTGGGGTGTCGCACTGTTCTGTTGGAGTTGCTCAAGTCCGTCGCTGCAGGTGATCAGACAGGATACTTACGTACGTGTCACTTCACAGAGTCGTATCTAGACGTATGAGGCATCTCATGTGACTCCAACTGCACACGCTCCATATCATTACAGAGCCTTCACAAGCTTTAACAGTCCCCTGCTGACATGCAGGGTCCCCGCATTCGTGAGGTTGTCTCCAGACACGTACACGTCCATCCGCTCGATACAATTTGAAAAGAGACTCGTCCGATCAGGCAACAAGTTTCCAGTCATCAGTCCAAAGTCGGTGTTGACGGGTCCAGGCGAGGCGTAAAGCTTTATGTTGTATAGTCATCAAAGGTACACAAGTGAGCCTTCGGCTCGGAAAACCCGTATCGATGATCTTTAGTTGAATGGTTCGCACGCTGACACTTGTTGATGGCCCAGCATTGAAATCTTCTGCAATTTGCGAAAGGGTTGCACTTCAGTCACGTTGAACGATTCTCTTCAGTCCGTTCTTGCAGGATCTTTTTCCGGCAGCAGCGATTCCGGAGATTTGATGTTTTACCGGATTCCCAATATTCACGGTACACTCGGGAAATGGTAGTATGGGAAATTCCCCACTTCACCGCTACCTCGGAGATGCTGTGTCTCATCGCTTATGCGCCGGCAATAACACCACGTTCAGAAGCACTTAAATCTTGATAACCTGCCATTGTAGCAGCAGTAACCGATCTAATACCTCCGCCAGACACTTGTTGTCTTATATAGGCGTTGGCGACCGCGTCGCTGTATTCTGCCTGTTTACATACTTCTGTATTTGAATATACATGCCTATACCAGTTTCTTGGGCGCTTCAGTGTAGTCTGTATTGACTGGACTAGGTTGTAACAGGAATAGAAAGACTAAAAAATATAAAAATGTCAAGATCAGAACTGAACACAATGTCAGTTAGAATGTGACACTTGTGAACGCAGATAGGTGGGGCAAACGGGCAGAACGTTCGATGTCAGATACAAAAACAATATGAGAGCCTGGAAGTATGAGGAAAACAACTCCTCACTTGCAGAGCAGCTCTATGAACACAATCACTAGCTAAGCGCCAAAGAACAGGATATGTAAATAATTAGAATAAATATCAAAAGACACCTTCCGACCTTGCAAGAAAATTATCATACCAAAGCAGAAAATAAAACCTTGTTGAATAATCAACTATACATGACAAACAACTCATTAGTTAGACTAATACGAGGGTTGTCCAGAGAGTAAGTTCCGTTCGGTCGCGATTTGGACACCACAGTGAAAACCCAATGAAGCTTTGCACAGATGTGTTGGGTAGCGTTTGTACTATGGCCGTCGATCGCATCAAGTCGCTATTTTCAGTTGTGCGCGCACTGTGAGTGAGTAAAGATGCCTAGAACCACGATGCCTGCCGCCAAGAAGGAGGGCCCACTGAGAGGCTTCGCCTTAGTGAATGCAGCCCACCTAACACAACTGCCACGCACTTCCTTCTTCGTGGCAATTCTCAGCCGCACTTTGCAGGGGCAGTGAAGACGCTCCTGCAGCCTTTTCGATGGGAAGTGTTCGATCAACCGCAACACAGCCCTAATTGGCTTGTCCTATCATCTCTGTTCACATGAAGCGCTGGATACGAAGACAACACTTGGGCGCTATAGACCAGCGCAGAGAATTATCGGAAAGCACAGGCGGGCTGCCTTCTATGACGATGGTGTTGGAAATTTGGTATAACACTCCGACAAATTTCTAAGTCGGAGCGGCGACTATTTATGGAAGTATCTGGAAAGTGTAGTTAACTGTTGTAAATAAAATGTTTCTGATTTTCACTGTGGTTTCCATTTAGCGACCGATCGGAACTTACTTTTTTTGGACAACTCTCATACCGTAGATACAGTATTAGAATAAAACTCCGACAGATGATCATCAGAATAATGCCACACAGCTCTTTCGCCTCATGCTTCCATGTTCCCCTCTAAATAACCTTTACACCAAAAATCGAACCGATGACCTCAGCAGTTTCGTCCCTTAGGAATTCACACACACACACACACACACACACACACACACACACACACACACACACACACACCAAAAATCCGATCATGTGAACACTTAAAACTTTCAAACCACTCTTTGACAGCTATAACATCCACATTCAACTTTCTACAACACTCTCCCTGACTAACTATCTTCCAACTTCTCTACTATCTTTACTTTAAAAAAAGCAGCAGGAATGGACAATCGTTAGGATTTGTCGTATACTCTGATAGATTGGCAACACTTACATAAACAAATGAAACAAGAAGAGAGACATAAATTAAACACGTAGTTACGACAAAAAATCACTGTTGTCCTTAGAAAATCTGCAACTAGTGCCGGACTAGTAGTTGCGTTCCAGAACAGTTACTTTAAAAATATAAACATTCCCAAACGCGAAAACGTGTTTATGTTTCGAAAATGAAGTGACAGTGTGACCTCTAACCTGTGACCATATGAGAGAAAACGCAAATTTTAGCAAGAGAAGTGAATAACTATCAGTGTTACCTGATATTTCTAAAAATTATCACGTGAACTGTTTTCTAATCTAGATTCATCGCATATAAAAGCAAAACTGTATTAAGACTTTATTTTCAGTTGGGTCCGCAGCATAATATAAGTCAGTAAAAGACTACAAAAAGGTAGTATATATTTTTTTAAATATTTTACACGAAGGCCTGTTCCTGCGTATTACCGTTGTCAAGTGACCTGCGAAAATAACACTTTTAATGTTATATAATGTAAATCGTGGCTATTTTATGTTAGCAGTTGCCTTGGTACTTCCGTCTAGCCAGAAGTGACGACCGTATCGCATCAATAGCAAGTTATTTCTGTCATGTCGTGGTAACTATATTGTTTTCTATTATTACGAAACGTAAAAATACGTTTTTGTCAAATGATCTGACAGTTTAGTTTTGACATATCCTTTCTATGACGTTTTATTTTTACATAGTATATACAGCTTAGCATAGATGATTCTACATTTCGTTGCTCTTATTTTCCTTTGAATTTTATCTTTGGTCTGTGTAGCTTTTGTTTCCCCTATAACGATTTCTTTGCGTATTTTATTATGTCAAAAAAGTTTTCGAGATATTTTTCATGTTGAAAATATATGTGTCCATTTAAAATTTCGTGTGGATAATTTCTTGTCTGAATGTAAATTTCCTTTTCTTTGAGAATGATCCTAGTAATTCCTTCCGGTATTTTGTGTAATATTTCTAACGCAGTCTTACTATTGTCGGCCTTGTGGTGTTGAGTTTTCAGATATAAATAGAAGCTTGAATGTATAAAACGAATAAACAGAACGTTATTCACATAAAAAAGATTGCAATTTGAATATTATCAACGCCGTAGTACCAGTGTTTTAAATAATTAATATTAATTAGAGTATTGTCCTTTGGATGAAATATATTATCTATAGCCAAGTATTTCACTCATTGGATATGATATTTCAGTTACTCCAGAATGCTCTTCAAAGAAACTGTCGAATATTAATTTGTACAGTGCTTTCGTGTCAGGCTATGAAAGATTGGCTCATGGAAGCTATCCCAGAAAAAAGTATTATTTCACTGCAAATAACGGGTGGTTATAATTAGCAATACATTTTAGTAATTCTGTGGATAATTTCTAACAGAGATCAAATACGAAAACTTGGATCACACGAACAACTCTGAGAAAATAAATCGAAGTAAAAAGATCGACATGAAAGGAGACGGAAAATGTTATTCTACTTAGTCGCCAAAAATGTCTGCTATGTTACATCATAACCAACTTTTGTTCTGCGAAATTTTACGTTATGATGGACAAAGGGCCTCAATTCTGCAGCAAGCGAATAGGAAAAGATCAAGGGGGCACAGTTGAATTTTAGTTTCTGTGAAGAGTGGAGTATTCATTCAATAGAATTGTATCATAGCGCCATGTAACTGAACGCATTTCATTCAAAGAATACTGCTACACACCAACTCCCGAAGTTATGAAATAATAAATGTTACTGCTGCTCCATATCTCATTATTATTATGATAGCTTTAAGTAGAATTTTATTCATTTCAGCATCACACACTGTTTCCAACTATCTTTCATAAAGTCTGTTTGCACTGTCTGGGCTGAACAGCAAACACGCTGATCAGTTAACAAGCTCCGTTTCTTTATGACAGGAAACGAGTGATTCTGAGTGACGAATCACGCTAAATCCTGTGGCAATCTGATGCAGGTGTTCACGAATGCCTGGAGCCTTCATGTGTAGTGCCATCCGTGAAGTAAGGAGGAGATGTGCTGCGATATAGGGTTGTTTTTCGTGATTATCGTGTGGCTCCCGTGCTGCATTTAAGAAAACGATAAATGCGGAAGAATATGCACACATTTACAACATTGAGTTCTGCGCACAGTAGAGGAACACTTTGGAGACGACGGCTTATTTTATCAGGATGACAATGTACGCAGGAATAAAACGGAATCTGTGATGCAATGATTTGTGGAAAATAAAACTCTTGAAATGCACTGGTCTGCCCGGAATCCCGAGATGAAGGCAACAGAACATCTTTGGGAAGAGTTAGAATTTCGACTTCGTTCCAGACCTCAGCGTCCAACATTACAACCTTTTCTAGTTTCGGTGCTTGAGGAAGTGTGGATTGACATCCTTCTACTGATATTCAGACACCTCGTTGGAAGTGTTCCCAGCTGAGATCAAGACGTTATAAAGCCGAAGCGTAATGTCCACTAATTGGTAGTTGTCGGGATACTTTAAATCAGACAGTGTACATGTTGACATGTCGAAGTCCTCTTCGAAAGCTTTTTCGAATGCCACAGAAAACAGTACGTAGGTCCATTTAAAAAGAAAGAAAAACATTATCGGTGTCATTATTTCGGCTGCTACAAACTTTTAAAAAATTGCGTGCTTACGTCGGAAAATGCACTGCATCTTCCGCTATAACTTACCCAAAATCGCACCTCTAAATATTTACTGGTTCAGATGTATTTGGAGTGGGCTGTTTCACAGTGTATGAAGAAAACTTTGATCTCAACAACCATCCATCGTTTACCAGCTGCTCAAATTATTCTCTTTCTATGGGACAATCTACGTCGTCTAATGACGCCACATGTGTGTGGCGGAAGATATGTATCTTAAAAGTATCATTAGTTTTCATTCATATTACATTCGTTGAAGTTTCGCGGAAAGGATGACAGCCTGTATTCGTCTTCACATACCTGAAATTATTCAATCTTTGTCACCGTGTTCATGATGTGACGGGTAGTAACTTACTTCATAACACCTCCCGGAGTGCACGCAACTGGAATGTTAATTCCAACCCCTTAGATGTGCTTAAACCAACACTACTAACCCCTCGCAAAATTTATGATTACCTGTAGGGATAAAACAGGACATTCTGTATTTTATTTAGTATGTAACATGAATTTGATACCTAATATTTGTAAATAACTAAATCATAACCTATAAATTATGGCTTCCTTTGAATAAAATAAGGAGCAGTAAACGTTACGATGGTGATTTTTTGTTTTTTTGTTTTTAGTAATATCTTATGGCACCGAACTGCTGAGGTCATCGGTCTCTAAGCTTACCCACTACTTAATATAACTTAAACTAACTTACGCTAAGAACAACACCACACACACGCATACCCGGGAGAGGACACGGACTCGACTCGAACATCCGATGGGGGGTGGGGGGTATGGAGGGGGGAGCAACGTGAACCGTGACAAGGCGCCTCTGACCACGCGGCTTACTACGGTTTCGTAGCAATGTAACATTTCCCCCCCCCCCTTCTTTAGTGTTCTAGGTTTGTTTTTGGGTGACGCAATGGAGTGTGTTGAATATACATGCGTTACTGTAACTTTGTCTAAATAAACACCTGAAGATCTCTTATCTCTTTTTCGAACAGTTACAGTCTCTGCCGTTAATCAGTCTTCATGATGACACCAGGGTTTTGAAATATAATTTAGAAGAGTTTATGGATATTGCAAGTAAATTATTGACCCTGCTCGATACCCTAAGATGTTTCAACTTTATCAATAAGCGAGTCATTTGTCATTACTTCATTTTGTCCGAATGTGCGATTTCGTGTTCTTTAGCTTTTCGACTCGAAATCGGTTCTTACCGTCAGCTATTCATTTGTATTAACACTGTAAAAAAAGATATTTCGGACATAATGGGTTTGATCACAGATCCCTCCGTATCGTTGGCTATGCCCTACCAACTCAGCTATTAGAAAACTTCTGTGTAGGACTTGTGAGGGCCACAGGTTACCTGGACACTAAGTCGGAGTTTTGAGACTAGTGCGCTCCGTTCTGTTACATGTTGTACCATTACCACCGTAATAGGCGACCATCAAATCTGTGTCAGGCCCAAGTAAGCAGAGCTGGCGCTCATTTGACCGGAGAGTGGCTGGCAGTGGTTGCACACTGGGGAGGAGTTGGGTGTTTCGGACTGGTGCAGTCCCTCTGATTGTTTGCGCTATTATCACTGGAGGCACTGGAGAAACAAATGGAGGGTTGTTGACACTGTGGGTTCTTCACCGAGGTAGGAGATACCCGACTAAATGTTTATTGTCCTTAGGATCTGAATGATAGGGTTTAACCCACCTACTACGGGCTTCACTAAGTTCATATCTTGCCAGATATATTTTTTTACTTAACTTTACGGCCACCCTTACTGCAGCAGCAGTCGTCAGTTGCCTAATAGTGAGAAATCGTGCAGACCACCTGCCTATGAATGGAATAAACTTTGTTCCGTGTGCAATCGTATTTTAACATTTATATCTCGTATCTTCTGAGGCAGAAAGAGGGGACCAGTTACCATTTGCCTAAATGAGTGTGAAAAAGTCACATTAATGAACAATTTCGATCCGCAGGCTAGAGAGCTGCTTGTTACGCTATACGAGCAGTTAAAGAGCTGCGTGGATCAGGCATATTAGAAGATACGACCAAAACTAATTATTTTATGCTTTTCCTAAAACATTTACTTTGGAGAACAATAATTTCAAAATATTTTTAGATATACAATGAATTTTATTAACCTTAGCACTGTGCTGCCAAATCCATAAAGAGCAGTTGAAGTCATACAAGGAATGACGGAAGACTAGGATTTATGAGACGGAGCGCTAGCTCTGATTATTTCAAGGATAGGGAAATAAATCGGCCTTGCCCTTTCAAAGAAACCATCCAGGCATTCGAGTGAAGCGATTTGGGAAATCTAAACTGTTCGGGAAGCAGACCTCTGGAACCAAAAACTTTCTTAGCTCCACATGAAAAAAATGTACCTGCATCTCGGTGGTTAATAAGGTTACGAAAACATTTGGTCGTTATTTTATGTGGCGATTGTGACTATTCGTCAACTTGAAAATACGTTATATACATCTTTGGCGTATCAAACATTGTATCAAGTGACAAAGATGCATCACAGCATATATGCGATTCTAGGAACGGCGCTATCCATAAACACCGAAGTCTAATGTATGAAATTCTCTCTTTCTATATGCTGAAAAAGAAAGTCGGAGATTCCGACTGAAGAAGCGTGAAGCCTCCTCGTGCACTGCGTTATATCTCACTGACCGACTGAAACCTACAATGTATCAACAACTTTCACCTACGATTCCTAAGCTATTCTACTTATCTTAGACGAACACCACTGGTAAGGAACAGAATGTGACACAGAGTCTCGAAAATGTTGTTAGTGGATGCTCAGTATACCTTTCCGAAGGTTTGTGATATCATAAAAGAAACTTTCTTGGCACACACGTGCATTGTTGAAGGAGAAAGATTTATTACAATAACGAACATAATTAAAATTACTTTTTAGTGCTGTTATGATTATAAAATACATTATCCTACTTCAAATCTAAATATACATATATAGGAATTTTAACACAATGAAAATTTATGGTCTTTAAATTGGAAATAATCATTGTGGTTGAAAGTTATTGCCAATCAACATCTTTGTCTGAAACTTCCTAGCAGATTAAAACTGTGTACCGGACCGAGACTCGCACTCGGGACCTTTGCCTTTCGCGGGCAAGTGCTCTACCAACTGCGCTACTCAAGCGCGACTCACGCCCCCTCCTCACAGCTCTACGTCCGCCAGTACCTCGTCTGCTACCTTCCAAACTTTACAGAAGCTCTCCTGCGAACCTTGCAGAACTAGCACTCCTGAAAGAAAGGATATTGCGGAAACGTGGCTTAGCCACAGCCTGGGGGATGTTTCCAGAATGAGATTTTCACTCTTCAGCGGAGTGTGCGCTGGTATGAAACTTCCTGGCAGATTAAAACTGTGTGCCGGGCGCGAAGCTGGTGCCAGGTGACGTTATGGACGTATTACATGGGAAGCAGATCAAGAGGATTTGGTGGCAAATACGTCAATGTGTATCGCGTATCATAATATTCAAACCACTGTGACAAGGGCAATTAGCCAGCTGGAAGATGCCATCTCCGTCGGGGAAGAAAAACATAAAGGGATGTAGGTGGTGTGCAGTAAAATTCACTCAGTTCTCAGCTGCCGAAATATCTTATATTGCCACTCCAGGTCCTATGGAATCCCAGGTGAATCTCCCCCTTATTATGATACTGACCCCTTCGGCCTGATAGCAGCCGTTCGCCTGGATGACATCGTATGCCGACACGAGCATGAATCTTGTGTAAAAAGAAAGTGGTTCATTCGGAAAGGCGACGTTTTATCGTTGATCCATGGTCCCATTTCAACGAACCTTTGCCTGTCGCAGTCGTGACTGACCATATAGCTGGGTCAATGTGGCGGCCACATAGGTGTCGTATGCTGCAGAGACCCATGTTCAACAATATGCGTTGAACGGCATACTCTGAAACACTTGTACCTGCACCAGGATTGTACTTTGTTGTCCTACCTGGCACATATCGCCGCCTATCCTGCTTTACGGCCAGCAGCTGGCCAGGTTCACCGTTTCAGAGAAGCACGTTGAAAGGCGTGCAACCATAACAATGTGCTCTTTGTCGATGATGATTATGTCAGTAGCCATAACGCGGCATTCAGCCCCGCTGTGGGCACTTGTCATAGTGTCCTGGCTCAATAGTTTATACTTTACTTTCGTTTCTCCAACAGTCTGTTGTTTGCTAAGTATGCTACCCCACGCCCCCGCATCCATCCCAACCACTTAGAAAAAGACCCGCTTAGATGCTGACATATATTCCACAAGACTCGTCCTATTCAACTGTGGTCTGTTCTCGAAGTAATCTCATCATTATATTTCAGTGTTAATACAGAAACAAGGTTATGACATGCTGTACCTTCTCTCTGACAGCATATTTTGTTTAAGCAGCCTGTGTACAACCGACAAAAAGAAACAGGAAATCACTAAACTCTATGGACCATAGGTAACAGCCCAAGTCATCCATTTTCAGTCATTCTCCGTCTGAAGAAACAGAGGTCAACAATGACACCATGATTTTTTAAGCACATACTGCCGCAGTTGTCGGAGGATAGTATTCGAAAAAAATTAACAGCTGTTTGGACCTCTCCTGGTTAGCGAGTGTGTATAGAACTAAAGAAACATAAGAAACATCTGCCTGGCTTTCGGACAGAGAACGTTTCATTTCATGGACCATAATTTCATGGTCTATAACTTCACATTAGAGTTTAGACGTTCGCCCGCAAGATTCCTTTAACAAAGTCAAGGTCAATTTCGTGCCAGAATTTTGTCCAGCTTAATTAAGTTCAGATACTTTTGCTCTTCTCATAATTGCTAATCTTCGAAACAAACAAATCAACCTCCTGACATATTTTGCATATTTTCTGTCAGTAATACCGTACGGAATAATTTTCTGGAGAAACTTATCACTTAGAGAGACAGTATTGATTGCACAGAAGTGGGCTTTAAATAATATGTGATGTTCATCGACGGACGTCATGTACGTACCTTTTCTAAGAGCTAGGCAATTCAACTGTGCTGTCACAATACATAATTTCGCTAATGGAATTCATAATAAATAATCCATCACAGTTTAAGAAGAACAGTGATGTAAATATCTACAACGCTAGGGGGAAATATAACCTTTATTATCCACTGCTTAAGTTGACAATGGCTGAGACAGGCGTTCAATATGTAGCAATAAAAATTCTTGATCATTTTCTCAATAACATAAAATACGAAGCACGTTTTAATTCTAATTTAAGAATCATTTCTTCTGGAAAGCTCCTTCAAATTCATTGACGAATTTATACTTAAAAACTCGTAGCCAGTAAAAACATTGTTTCTAAATGTGGTTGCATGAGTAGGAATAAAATATTAATGTGTTCATTAATGGTAACGTTAATAGTGTATACAAATCCTGTAAACTGACTCGTTCCATGCCATTTCGATAAAAGAAACGTTAAAAATGACTTGTGGAACATGTAACTAACTAACTAGTGCTCTGCCTCTAATGACCCATATGTTGATTGAAAGTTTAACCTACCTTCCTTCACGGCATCTATTAGTTAGTCCCACTAGGTCCATTACATATACACATCGCAAGATGTAATTTCAATTGTAATTTCTTATTCTCTCTATTTCTCAAGTTTTAACCTTCGCGGATTGTTAGGCACGCCGTGAATCCCAAGCACGCAGCTTTCGCATCGCACTTGGCATTTCCCTGACCTCTGTGAGAAAGCCAATTTCTCTCTCTCTCTCTCTCTCTCTCTCTCTCTCTCTCTCTCTCTCTCTGTCTCTCTCTCTCTTTCTATCTCTTCCTCTCTCCCTTCACCCCTATCCCTCCTTGTGTGTATGTGTGTGTTTGTGTGTGTGTGTGTGTGTGTGTGTGTGTGTGGGTAGGTGGGTGGGTGTGTCGGTGAGTGTGCACGCGCGTGTGTGTGCGAGCGAGCGCACATTTATTTGCACAAGAACAAGAAAATAAATAAAGTCCAGACTCATCAATTTCTAATGCAGTGTGCGTATTGGATTATTGTATGCTCAATCCCCCAATCCCGTTAGAGAGCATATTATACTTTGTTGAGTTCTGTAAAACTTTATTAGCGAACTTGACCTCCATGACACCTAAAATACTCATCGATAATACCATAAATGCTGTCATATAAGTTTCGAAATTGCTGGAAACATAGCAGCTGAACTTTACTCATTTTAACCAATAATTTAAGATATTCGACGTTATAGATTCAGAAGTGATTCACTCATCACCTAAAGTTAACAATCACATCTGTCTGTCTGTTTAGAGGAAAGGTGAGAAGCTTCTAAAGTTTTATAATTTTCATACTGATGGAATCTGCAGCTGCGACGAATTTTTTGAATGATGTATTTCAGATAACTGTAAGTATTTTCCGTGGCAGGATACTTAATAAAACGGCTACTGTAATAACGAGTGCGCCGTTAAGTAAATTTTTTCTTCTCAAATCTTACGATGTGCTATAACCTTTCCTAAAGTTAAGTGATTTGGCTTCTCACACCTTTTTCTCTTGGATACGAAATAGTGTTGTGTGTGTAAAGATATACATATTGAGACAGTACCTGGATTCTAATTTTGTCCTTACTGATCTCTGCCGGACCGCAGGCCGCATATGGTTCGGGGATGTCCCAACAGCTGAGTACAGGGGCGGTTTGACGTGTGCAGGTTTAGTGCTCGTCAGTTAGTCTTACAGTCACAGACGACCACTGAGTGTGCAGTCAGTGTGGAAACTCTGCGCGAATATTAATATCTGTTGATACATGAAACGAGATATCATATAATATTCTACGGCGACTGAAACTAATCTGAAAACCAGTGGCTTAATTCGAATGGAGTTATGGAATCGTATGAATTGTAACAAACTGTGAATAATCTTTAGTCGTCGTGGTGTCATATAATTGATATGCCTAGCTGGGCAGTAGATCCACTTTCTCCAGTACGGATGCACAAATACGTCTGACCTCTGTGTGTAGTCCGCGCAGTTATGATAACGTTGTGTCCCGGATGGCGCCGGCACCGTGTTCGGTCACAGGGTTAGCTACCCTCTGTAATAAAAAACTGAGTCAACGGCTCAACACTAAAATTGAATGCGTGTCATGGGATATCCACATAGAACAAATGCAAAGAACAAAATGAGATCAAAGACGCAAAAAAAAATCCCTTCCATTTACATATTGTATTTAAGAACCAACGTTAATCTAAAACCGGCATGGGGCTTTAAGTGATCACAGTGAGTTTAAGTGTCTTTTTGTCAAGCACGACGAGTATATCTGCATTCTTTCACTGAATATTCTCTCCTCTGAAAGTTACCTAACCACAGGTCTCTAGCCGTTGAGGTATACGATGATGTCCAGGATTGGATTTTATAATAGCGAGGGTATTTTGTCACACAACAGCAAAATCACAGTTGAATGGCTCATCACGAGGCCTCCAGAACTGTACACTCCAGTGGTCAGAGGCAAAAAAGATCTTTGTTCCAATAAAGAAAATTTGGTGCGAGTCCGTCACTGACTATTTTGTCCTGTCAAGGCATCAGTGTGGACGGACTATATGGTTGATGGTTGCCAAAGTTAGCATGTACGTAATCGTCAACATACCAAACATCGTTGTATGGATACGATGAGACAGGTGGAATTTCTTTCTGTGCCTGTGAGCCCTGAAATCCATTTCGTTCCGTTTTTGAGATCCTCGACGGACAAGGCAGTTGTGGACGGGCTGTGCCCAGGCTCCACGAGTCTCTGTGCTAATGAGCAACTAAATTAGTCACAAACTATTTTATATTCCGGCCAACCGCAGCTGTTGATAGACATGATGTTAGGAAGATCTCCGCTAACAGCTGTTTGGGGAGTTCTTCCTAACATCGAAGCTAAATTAGTGACAGCTTCTCCGTCAACTCGTCAAACGGAATAGTTTGGCCTGTCATGTGAATGGGAT
Source organism: Schistocerca gregaria (assembly GCF_023897955.1). Taxonomy (NCBI): domain Eukaryota; kingdom Metazoa; phylum Arthropoda; class Insecta; order Orthoptera; family Acrididae; genus Schistocerca; species Schistocerca gregaria. The sequence continues at coordinate 470,896,765 of NC_064931.1, forward strand.
AGCATCAAGTCTTCAAATTTTCTTCAGCATAGCAGTCGACCTTCTGAAAGGGCAAAACGTGTCGTTAGTAAAACGAAATGGTGTCTATGTCCAAGTGTGAGAACGTTCTCCAAACAGTTACATAGAGGTGTATTTGAGAGATGGGACTTGGGCGTCAGCCTAGTATTTACCTAGTGGGATGTGAGAAACCACCTAGAACCACATCTAGGCTGGCGGCTCACAAGCTCTCGTTAATCCGGGAGCCGGATTCGATCCGTGTCAGGCTTGCCTCCCCGTGCCCCAGAAGCGGCCCATTACTGGGTTAGGCTATCTGGGAGGGAACCACTGACTATCAATAATTGTTGACTGGTTGATTTAAAACAGGGGGAGGGACCGAACTGCTAGGTCACCGGTCCCTCTTTCCGATTAAAATAATTCCACAAGAGTAGGAGTAAAATAATCGAGACTTATAAAACACAGCTGGAAGAAAGGAGAAAACCACAACAGTGGCAGAAGGGCAACAAACACTAAAATGGACAAAATCGGACAAGAAAACCACAGAGACGCAAGAAACATGTAGAAGCGATCAACACAAGAGAGCAGATTACCATGGCTGGCTGACCATGAGAATAAAAAGAAGAAGCCAGACACTCTGCAACACAGTAAAACCTCCACCCTATAAGCACTAGGGTGGAGGGAAAGAGGGACAAAGGACATGCGCTAATACTTAGATCAAATTATAAAAACCACCCTCACGAATAAAATGTAAAACTAAGGCTGCTGTTGAGGCACTCTCACCCAACACCGAAGGTAGGGCGCTGGGAAAGTTAAAAGTTGGCCGCTCTGAGGCCTAAAGTGGGCAGTCCAGCAAGAGGTGGACGACCGTCATTTCTTAGCCACAGCGACACCGAGGTGGGTCCTCGCAACGAATGAGGTAACCGTGCGTTAGCCACGTACGCCCAATGCGGAGCTGGTAGAGGACAACTGATTCCCTGAGAGAGGACCACATGGAAGACTTCCACACATTCGTAATTTCCTTAATGACGCCCCATTTTTTTGTGCGTATTGTTATGCCAGTCTGTCTTCCAAAGCGGAAAAGCCCTGCAGCATAAGACAGAACACAGGTCAGTTTCTGAGATGCCCATCTCCAGAAGCGGTTTCCGAGTAACCTGTTTGGCGAGCCTGTCGACAGGTTCGTTGCCTGGCATTCCAACGTGTCCGGGGATCCACACAAACACAACTGAACGACGAGACCGTTCCAGAGCATTGATGGACTCCTGAATGGACTCTACCAAAGGATGGCGAGGGTAGCACCAGTCGATAGTTTGTAGGCTGCTCAAGGAGTCAGTACACAGGAGAAACGATGCGCCAGGGCATGGGCGGATGTGCTCAAGAGCACGAGAGCACGAGATATGGCCGCCAGGTCTGCAGTGAAAACACTGCAGCCATTTGCCCAGGAGTGCTGTTCAATATGCCCTCCATGAACATACGCAAAGCTTACGTGACCATCAGCCATCGAGCCATCGATGTAAACCACTTCATGGCCCCGGTAAATGTCGAGAATCGAGAGGAATTTGTAGCAGACAGCCACAGGGTTAACGGAGTCCTTAGGGCCATGCGAAAAGTTCAGAAGAATCTGCTGCCTAGGTGTACACTATGGAGGTGTACGTGAATGGACCTCGAGGAGAGGTGGTAACGGGAAGGACTCCAGTTCAGACAGAAGGGACCAGACGCGAACCGCAATCGTAAGTCCTGACCTTGGCCGCCGATGCGGGAGATGAACCGCCGTGGTTGGGAAAAGGAGACGGTATTCTGATGCGCAGGAGAACTACTAACGTGTGCAACGTAACTGGCGAACAGTTGTGCACCCCTAACCTTCAATGGAGGAACTCAGGCCTCCACCAGGAGACTGATAACCAAACTCATTCTAAATGCTCCGTCGCTAGGCGAACCCCACAGTGATGTACTGGGTCGAGAAAACGCAACGCTGAGAGCGCCGCCGAACCGTAAACGAGACTGCCATAGTCAAGGTGGAATTGAACAAGGGCTCTGTAGAGCAGCAGCAGCGTAGAGCGATCTGCACCCTAGTTGGTGTTGCTCAGGCAGTGGAGAGCATTGAGGTGCTGCCAGCACTTCCGCTTAAACTGACGAAGGTGAGGTAGCCAAGTCAATCAGGCGTCGAAACCCAGTCCTGAGAATCAATATGTCTCCGCTACAGTGAGTGGATGGTCATTAAGGTACAGTTCTGGTTCTGGATGAACGGCGCGACGCCGACACAAATGAATGACACACGACTTCGCGGCTGAAAACTGAAAGCCGTGAGCTAGAGCCCATGACTGCGCCTTGTGAATGGCTCCCTGTAGGCGCCGTTCAGAAACACCAGTACAGGAGGAGCAGTACGAAATGCTGAAGTCGTCCACATACTGAGAAGGTGAGACCGATGGCCCTAGAGTGCTGCTAGACCGTTAACAGCCATTAAAAATAGAGAGACACTCAATACGGATCACTACGGAACGCCATTCTTCTGAATATGGTCGGAACTATGGGAAACATCCATTTGGACATGGAAAGTACGGAGTGATAGTAAGTTTTGGATACAAATCGGTAGCAGGCCCCGGAGAACCCACTCGTACAATGTGGGAAGGATATGATGTCACCAGGTCGTGTCGTATGGTTTACGTAAGTCAAATAATACGGCAACCAGATGTTGGCGTCTGGAAAAGGCTGTTCTGATGGCAGACTTGAGGGACAGAAGATTATCAGTGGTAGCGTCACTCTGGCGGAAGCCGCCCTGACTTGGAGCCAGTAGGCCACGTGACTCAACCGCCGACACACCATATGTTCCAGCAGCTTACAAAGAAAGTTGGTGAGGCTGATGGGCCGGTAGCTATTTACATCAAGTGGGTTTTGACTGGATTTGAGCACCGGAATTATTGTGCTCTCCCGGCACTTTGATAGAAAGATGCCATCACACCAGAGCACGATGAAGATTACGAGGAGATGTCGCTTATATGGTCGACATGTACCTCTCCCAAAGCTCCTGTTTCCATCATTTTATAAGCTAGCGAACGCGGGCACGGAGCCGCTTAAAGGCTATGAGGTGCTCAAGGGAAGGGTGTGGCTTATGTCGCTGTAGAGCTCGCCAACGCTCTTTAATTGCCCCAGCGACTTCCGGCGACCACTATGGGACTGTCTTTAGCTGGGGGCCACCTAAAGAACGAGAGATCGCCTTTTCTGCTGCAGAAACGATCGTTGTAGTGACCTGCTCAACGACAACATCGATGACACCATGTGGGAGAGATTCAGCGGTGACAGCAGAGGTGAAGGCTCCCAGTCTGCCTTGTTTAAAGCCCATCTGGGTGAGCGTCCTTGGGCATGACGCTGGGGGAGTGACAGGAAGATGTGGAAGTGGTCACTACCTCACAGGTCGTCATGTGCTCTCCAGTGGATAGATGGGAGAAGGCCCGAACTGCAAATCAATGGCAGAATATGTGCCATGAGCCACACTGAAACGTGTGTGTGTGTGTGTGTGTGTGTGTGTGTGTGTGTGTGTGCGTGTGGGGTTGGAGGTTGGGGGAGGGGGGAAGGCATCTGCATTTAAGAGGCAGAGGTCGAGCTGTGACAGAAACTTTTCAACCTCCCTACCTCGGCCATTAAGCATGGCGCCACCCCACGAGGGCTTACGCACGTTAAAATCTTCCATATGTAGGAAAGGTTTAGGGAGTTGATCAATGAGTGCAGCCAATACGTTCAGGAGAACTGAACCATCTGGAGAAAGATATACATTGCAGGTATACATTCCTGTGTCATCCTTATCCTGACAGCCACAGCTTCTAGAGCGGTTTCAAGGGGCACAGGTTCACTACATACTGTGTTCAGGACACGGATCCAAACTCCACCTGACACTCTATTATAGTCGCTACAGTTCCTGTAATATCCCTTGTACCTGCAGAGGGCAGGAGTCCACATTGCCGGGAACCAGGTTTCCTGGAGGGCAATGCAGAAAGCAGGTGCGAAGCTTAAAAGTTGCTTTAACTCAGCCAGGTGGTGGAAAAACCGCCGCAATTCCACTGGAGGACTCCATGATTGTGGGACTGGGAAGGTATGAAACACTCAATGAGGCAGTGTGCGCCTCAGGGTCACCTGCTGCCGCCAGATGAATACCTCTGTGGTTGACATTCATTGTGTCTGAGAGCCCAGCGAAATCTAGGTACTCAGCAGACGCCAGAGTGTCCACCTGATCCTCAGACAAAGAGCTTGTAGGTAGTGGTGGTGTGGGTGCCACCGCGGTGCCTTGGTTCTTCGGGGTCGTTTCCTTTTTAGGTTTCTCTCACTGCTGCTTAGATTTCTCCAGTTGGGAGAGCTTCACTGATTCAGTATCAGGGACTGAAGAGGACCGCGGAGCCCTACAACCACCTACCTGTGGTTGCTTCAGCCACTGGCAGGTGTCAGCTTGGCCACTGGTAGGAACCTGGGAATGGAGTGACTCAAGGAATCCCTTCCTGGCGAGAGGAGCCGACGAAGACTTACGCTGCTCCAGCTGAGAAGTGGGGACTGGGGGAAGTGCCCCCCACCATCGAGGAGGCAGGTGGAGTCTGACAGCTCTGAGAGCCAACTGCACGCAGCGGAACGGAAAATGGTAGAACCATTGTCGTAGCAGCGGCGTAGGTTCACGTACGTACAGGATGTAGCCTCTTATATTTTCTCTTAGCCTCAGTGTAGGTCAGTCGGTCTATAGTCTAGTATCTCATTATTTTTATTTCTTTCTGAAGAATCCTTCAGTCTGTCGACCAAGGCAAATGGTGTTCTCTGAAGCCGACACAGATGGAGGCGGAGCATAGGGAGTATTGGGCTGTGAAGGACGTCCACAATTACGAAAGGTGACGCTGGAAGTATAGCGGAAAGACATGCCCGAACTTCCAGCACAGCACTGGGGGAGAGATATGTGGCTTTACGTCACAGCAATAAACCATCACCTTGACCTTCTCGGGGAATATGTCCCCCTCGGAGGCCAAGATGAAGGCGCGGTGGCAATCTGAATATTCGTCAGACCCCGATGGACGAAAACTGTAAGACTGCAAAAGAAGGTCCCTGTGAAACATGATACCCTGGACGATATTTAAGCTCTTATGGGGCGTGATGGAAACAGAAACATCCCCCAGCTTGTCACAGGTGAGTAGTGACCGTGATTGGGCAGAGGATGCTGTTTTGATCACGACCGACCATGACCGCATTTTGGACAAGCCCTTCACGTCCCCAAACTTGTCCTCTAAATACTCGACGAAAAACTGAGGTTTCATTGACTAGGAAGATTCCCCATCAACTCTCGTACATACGAGGTACTGGGGTGCATAAACTTCACTGTTATCCTTAGCCTGGCGTTCCTCCCATGTTGCGGCGAGTGGGGAGAACGATTTGGGGTCGTATTTCTTAGCATCGAAGTTAGACCTTGACCGTTTAGAGACTGCTGGTGTTTGACAACCAGCAAGAGATGATGTACTACGCTTCATGGAGTGTGATCCGCCCTGATGCCACCCACTCTGACTAGGGGTCCTCCCCACGAGCGCCACCCAGCTACAGCAAAAACCATCTGGCAGGATGGCGACCTGGCAGGATGGAGTCCCAATGCCCCAGGATGACGGGCATTTACTCTTTGGCATATGTGAGGTTAACGGTGCAGGCATCAGTTGAGCGATCCCTGTGTGGTCAGGAGGCTACGACCAACATAGTACATGGTGACCCCACCACAACGGACTGGCTACTGTGCTGGATATCAGGCGCAAACAAGCTAAGAAATGCATTATCGTCTCAGTGCAGAAAGCGATACTGCACAGAGGATGGAGGAAAACGCATTCAGAAGGGTGACCTCTCCCAACAGCTGGAGAATGAGCCGATGTGCAGATCCACGCCGACGAAGGATGCGAGAGGCCTCAGCACATGATGGACACTATGCACCACGTAAGGCGCTCTTCCCCAATTGGCCCGCTCTTCGGGAAAATTTTGAAAAATGGAGGTCAAACCCTACAGGGGACCATCACATAAAGGCCGAAACGTATAAGACTCCTTTTAGCCGGCTCTTACGGCAGGCAGGAATATCTCGGGCCTATTCTAACCCCCGCTCCTGCAGGGGATTCAGTGATTGTAACAACAGATACAGGGACCACAGTGCACCAGAACTTCCCCCAATTCAGTGCTGCACAACAACAACAACAACAACAACAGATCAGCAGCTGACCCAGCAAGAACTTCATCTCCTTTATGCGACACAGAAACTACCACCTCACATACGTACGTGAGTCCACTGCAAATGGCCCAAAGATTGTGATGGGTACAAGACTACAGCCATTACATGCTCGTAGCGTGTGGAAAACTTACCTGGACTCATAAGTCAAAGTACATGTTGATGTCAAACTACGAATTCGTCGAATAGTGCATGCCGCGATGCCAATACGGTAACGTTCGGGCAGGTGGTAGAGGTGTTCTCGTGTGAGGGAGGATTATACTAGATAAAATGGTGTTCATGAAACGAATCTCAGCATCTGTAATGAGTAAACTACACAGAAAACTATTGCCTTATCATCCGCATGCATTTGTCTGTCTGTGGCAGAACAGAACGACAGTTCACCATTCAGTCGGTCCCAAATTATATCAGAGTGGTTTATGTATGTGAAGACGTTTGTTTGAGTCTCCAAGTCACCTGATGTCAATCATTTTGAGATGCCGTCGAACGACTTGTATAGCAAACGGACACTATTCCGATCAGTCTCTGTGAGACGAGCGTGTGCTCTTCTACGCTTTCGGCGTCTCATGGAGTGCGTGTTAAAAAGCGTAACCGTTACCCTCATGGTGAAAGGAGATGCTAGGTGTCTCTGTTTCAACTTACAGTGGATGGTCTTTCCCGGAATCACTAGTCCAACATGAGAGGTCAAGGTCAAAGGCTACGAAGTGATACGACCAGCCGCTACAGCGCAGCGTAAAATGCGCATCTCTCAGATTGAAAGAGCGAGAACGCTCGTTTATTGCGATGTGCAAGCATTTTGCGTGGTACAGTGTCTCGTAACAAATGTTAACGGCGCGAAATCTCTTAGTGGTAACAACTAGGAGAATGTTCACGTCATGTGGAAGATCATTGATTTCTACACGTCACTATCCTGAATAGATGAATATCGAGGTATGTGACTGCAAAACAGGTGATTAACTCAAAATTGAGGAAATACCTTCACCAATTTGTTTTCTACTGCTGTTATCGGTTTTGCAGTTTATTTATCATCTGCTGCAGATTTTGTTGACCCTTGGTGCCAAAGAGTAGAATCCAGTTTTAAATGATAAACAATAAAAGCGGGGCTACATCGCACAACACAGTTAAAGGATCAAATTTTCGAATCACCATAACTGTATACCATTGTGACGCAGAAGAATGAAATTTCGCTCAAAACTGACAACACCCTCTCTGTAACAGTGGAAAAGTGTGGCGCCTGTGCTGTCTCTCTCGGGATCGGCGACGTTTCAGACATCAAGGTACCGAGATGTGCGAAAAGAGCGCCAGAACTCAAAAGTTCACGTGAGGTGTAAAGTAGGTTAATTATGTCACATTTGCACCAAATTTCACCACAAACCTCTCCAACGCCACCGTGGACGTTTCAGACGATGAGAAGGTCTTCACATCCCCTCTTACCCACACTTCACTCCTCCTTTTGATGCATCTGGTAGTGGTTACAATCACGGGGTTTTCTTATAGATGACCGAAGAATACGTTTTAGACACACGGCCACTCAGTATCGAAACGTAAAGGCATCAGGGGCGCCATAAATAGCGTCAGTGAAAACATACCTACCCGTGGGGCATTGATACCCACACATTTTGCGGTAGAAAATGATAGTTTGCAGTGTGGTGAGCAACAGGACGACGTTCTTGACAACTTGTGCTGTGGCATTGACACCCCCCACCACATCCCCCCTCCTCCCCCGGTCCGATTCAACCCTTCTCTAAGGACATTGTGGCAGTATGACACCACTAAACGTCAAGTGATTCCTTTGGATTGCAGCGTGACCCCACGGTTTGGTGTGGTATACAGGGTGAAACCAATATCGACCGTTCCGAACCGTTCGAAGAAATGTGAAAGTGATCCGAAGCAGCAAAAGGGGTTTATGCTTATTTAGTTCTCCTGTGGTGTGGTCACGATGGGGTACGACATTGACACGTCCATAAATTAAACGGCGGTAGGTCCCTCTTATACTCCCAGTTCGGCAAATCCCTCGGTGCTACTCAGGCGCCTATGAGGTCTTTAAAAATGGACTTGTACAGAAACATTCAGTCACTGAACCCAAGGGCCGTCGTCACAGACATCCTTTCGCATGCGGCCAGTAGGCGCTATTGCAGCGTCATACTACCACTCAACTCAGGAGTATCGAAGTAGTTACCCGTCATGTTGGCGCCTAGTAATCAGTGGCTGTCTGTCCCTGTGCAGGTACTTTTTTAAAGTGCTCAACATAGGTATACTGGTGGCACTGGGGGCGTTGCCAAACTGTGGGAGGAGGGGGGGAGGGTATCAGAGGGACCCTTTGCCTTTTTTATTCACCCATGTGTCAATTTCGCACCCCTCTGTTATCACGACACAGGAGGGCGTGAAACCGGAGGGCTGAAAAAACGTAAACAGCCTTTGCTGCTACAGATCACGTCCTAATTTAGTCGAATGGTTTTGAATGGTCCCTAGTGGATCCACCCTGTATCCCACATTAAAAATTACGGTCGCGCTACACTCCACAGGGGTGCGATCACGTCCAGTAGGGTTGCACCCCTCCCCCCCCCCCTCCCCCCGCAATATCCTTATATAAGGGCTGAATCGTCCGGCCGTTGTCAGCAGTGTCAAAGATTGTCATGAACGTCGTACTGTTGCTTACCGCACAGCGAACTGTAGTTTTCGACCGCAAAGCGTTGACGTTCTCTATGCCACGCTTTAGGTCTTTTCGTATTGCCACTGAGCGGCGGTGTGCGTGAAATGTTTTCCTTTGTTTCCCACAAGATAACCGCGTGATTTCAACGCTGGGTGTTGCGGTTGTGACCACCATCGCAGATGCGTCAAAAGAAGGAGTGAATTCTGGGTAAAAGGAGATGTGACGACCTTCCCATCGATTGACACGTCCAAGGTGCGTTGGGCGGAATTGTGGTGAAATTTGGTGCCAATGTAACATCATTAACTCACCCTACACTTCCCATGAACTTCTGAGCTCTGGCGTGTTTTTCACATGTATCGATAGCTTCTTGTCTGAAGCGTTGCCCAGCCCGAGGGCACCGTCGGAGGACGCCACGCTTTTTCACCATTACAGAGGAAGTTTGTAGGGATCCTTGAGACATATTTCAAATTTCTACGTTGCAACGGGAGACAATTACAAGGTTTTGGAAAAGTGGCCCTTTAATTGTGTAGCATAGTGTAGTTTCATTCGTAGAGTCAAAACATCAGAATAAATATGTGTGGCATGCTACTACAATCAGAACATCCCAATAGACACTGTACATATACAGCACTAAAATACTATGCGCAGTACCACATTGCGAAAATAGAAACATAGTATTCTTCGTCAGAACTATTTGCATTGTTACCAAATGTTTGTCTCTTAACAACACTCACAGAAAACATTAACTGATTTTTTGATTTGTAAGTCATTCTGTATAATAACTGATTTCATTGTTCTGTATCAAACTATTTTGTAGATATTGCAATTTTTTATGTTTGAAAACGTTTCCTATAGAAACAGAAACTGTGTATCACGTCTTTTGACCGAGTTTGGTGTACTTCAATTTGATAATAATAGCAGTCCTCGATTTCGAAATGTACATAAAATAGCCGCCGACTCCAGATGCAGTTACGTAAAAAGGGCGGCATATCTGAAACTCTGTATGCGGGCTGTATATTGGCCCTACGATTTCCCTATCCTCCTTGGCGGAAGTACAAAAGGATGTCTCGTGCGTGCTCTGCCAATGATATAAAATCCATCATCGTGTTTCAGTGCTTTCGTAGGAAACACGAAATCTTGTAGGAGACCCATATTTTGGTACTATAAAAAGATCTCACCGAACAGAAGAGTAGATCAGTTCCTTGGTTATATCTAATACTCAGGAATGATTACACTCTTACGTCACAGAAATAGCCTAATTTTTTTCTGTCGCCGCCAGAGAAACATACTTGTGAACTACAGTTAGTGACAACTGACAAGATATAGTGCTGGAACAAACCATTTAGAAAATGTTTGCGAAATTACAGCACGCCTGGTGACACGAATGACATACTGAAATTTTATGTATGGCGGCATTTCTACAGACGGTCACGAGCGATCAGCTCGGTCACAAAGTAGCCCTTCTGGAGAACAGCCAAGTCAAGTGAAACAGATTTAACTTTGAGGAAAGAGAACACTGCGAACTTTTAACCCGAGGGGTTATTTTATACGAGACAGTAATACTTTCCCGACTATAGGGTTTCAGCTTAAGAAATCGGTGACATATGTTCCTATATTTGTCTTTGTTCTCAATAACTGCTCGTGTGAGGTCCTAGAAGACATAGCTAGCACGAGAGTTAGTTGAGTCGGTTTTGTATTCCGCTGAGGCTGGTCGTTGTCAGACTAACCTTTTTTTTAGTTTCCTACACACTTAAATCAAAAGCTCACTTTCATAACTCGTAGTATATTGTGTAATGGAGATCGTCTAGATACAGCATCATTTGCGAGATTTCTGTTCCAGTTCTGGATAAGGGTGAGAGGAAAATGACAACATTTTTGTTAGCGTCTGTGGTTTAAGTAGCCCAGTTGCATTATATAGCCGAACTTATCTTCCTTTAATCTGCTATATTGTGGCTAAATACACGGTGCACATTCAAACTCTGAGATGGCGTTTCTATTATTACTGCGTATCTAATAGGTTTATCAAGAAAGCAGAGGTATACTAAACCAGTATCTGATGAGACAGTTGCGGAAATAACCAACAGTTACTTAGTTCATAAATTGATTTACAAGATGATAAGTACCACAGGGCTTTGCTACACAGTCTCGCATATTAGATGATTTTCCATTGTCTTGAAGTGTGTTGTTAACTAGCAGTTACCAGCAATACGACGCCCTTGCTGTTTCATGCAGAATTAGAAACAAGGCATAATCCATCTAAGCAACACTTTTGTGGTTAGCGACAAGAAATTCTTCGATTCACCAAGTTTAGGCATTATAAATATATATTTGTGAAGGGAATCATTCTTAATCGAACAGCCTGTGTTTTCTGACTGCAATTTGGTGCCATGCATTCCTGTTTGAGGAGTAGTGCACAGGGTAGATTACTTTATACGTTGTTAGATTAGGTTATGTTAATCATAAGCATAACTAGTACAACTGAAATCAGTTTATCTGCGTTTCGTGTTGTTTCTGTTTTCTGCGTTTAACCAGGAATAATTCTTTCGAGACATACTTGTAATGGTCCAATCGAGTATTGGATGCCACATTTGGCGCGATATTTCGACATCTGCCCTGATATTATTCTTCAGACTTTCGAAGCGATGTGGTCGTTATCCTAACTTAAGTAAGAATGAAATCCGGAAATGAAGTTTTTAGCGACTTGGATAAATTTTTCTCGATCTTATTATGGCGCTAGCTTTCTACGTCTCTGTTTCTACCGCTGTGAGGTGACTGTCGTAACTGACGCTTAGGAAATGTGTTTTACGCATCACCACAGCATCTCCCGATTACGACGATGAATAACGATGTCGAAACCTTGAGTCAACATTTGTAGCTAACACGGCAAAAAAACCGAGAGAATCATAGCCAAGGATACGATGCGCCAGTCAGGTGTTGTTATTAACAGTCGAATTTTATTTCTCGCGCCAGGAATGTACCTTTATAGCCTTTTCCCATTTCAACAGCGATTTTTGAATTCTTTTAAGAAATCTAACTTGGTATATGTTACTGGGAGCACGACATTTGGGTCTTTATCGAAGAACTGAATTAGATCGAAAGCAGCGTGTATTATAAAGTGATTTGCATGCTCCCACAAAAAGAATTCATGCGGTGTTAAGTCGGATAATTTCATAAGTCACGTAACAGATCCAATTCTTTATACGCACTGGTCTCCACACATGACTTTTACATTATCAGAGACAAGGATACCGTTAGGAGTGTCTAAGGGAAGTGTGATAGGACCGCTGTTATTTTCTATATATGTAAATGATCTGGCAGACAGGGTAAGCAGCAGTTTACGGCTGTTTGTTTATGACGTTGTGCTGTATGGGAAGGTGTCGCCGTTGAGTGATTGTAGGAGGATACAAGATAACTTAGGCCAGATTTCTAGTTGGTGTGATAAATGGCAGCTAGCTCTAATCTAAGAAAAATGAAGTTAATGCAGATGAGTAGAAAAACCAAACCCATAATGTTCGAATACAATAATAATCACGCATTTTTGTAGTTGCAACGACAGAACAAAAATACCCTCAAGAACTATAAAGCAACTACGGACACTATGGCCACACAAATGAAGAATGTAATAGTGTGCTGCCTGACACAGTCACGTTGATTACATATCTAGGCGTAACGCTGCAAAGCGATATGAAACGCAATGAGCATGTAAGAGCTGTAGAAGGGAAGGCAAATGTTCGATTTCGGTTTATTGTGAGAATTTTAGCTAAGTTTGGTTCACCTGTAAAGGAGTGCCCATATAGAACAATAGTGAGTATTATGTAGGTGTTTCAGGAACCCAAAGCGGAATCCCTGGAGGTGAGGAGACATTGTTTTCGAGGAGCACTTCTGAAAGAACTGAGAGAAGCGGCGTTTGAGGCTGGCTGCAGAGCGACTCTACTGCCGCCAGCGTACATTTTGGGTAAAGACCATGAAGATAATATTAGAAAGATTAGGGCTCGTATGGAGACATACAGAAAGTAATTTTTCCCTCCCTTTGCTTGTGAGTGGAACAGAAAAGGAAATAACTAGTAGTGGTGCAGAATACCCTCCGACATGCACCAGACTGTGGCTTGCGGAGTTTGTATGTAGATGTAGATGGTACTAGGATACGAGGTACGTTGCACAACCAAGTTTTTGATACGTAAATTGGTAGTTGTTTTTGTGGTCTTCGATCGGAAGAGTGACTGAATGCAGCCCTTCGTACTACTGTATCCTGTGCAAGTCTGTCGATCTCAGAATAACTACTGCTACCTACATGCTTATGAATTTGCTTACTGTTTACATCTCTTGATCTCTCTCTTCGATTTTTACCCCGCAAACTTCCCTCCAATAATAAATTGATGATTTCTTTATGTCTCAGAATGAGTCCCATCAATCAATCCCTCCTTTTACTCAAGTTGTGCCATAAATTTCTTTACTCCCCAATTCTGTTCAGTACCTCCTCATTGGCAACATGATCTACTCATCTACAGTAGGCCACATTTCAAAAGCTTCTGCTCCCTTCTTGTCTAAACTGTTTGTCGTCCATGTTCCTCGTCCATACATGGCTATGGTCCGTACAAATACCTTCAGAAAAGACATTCTAAACGTAAGTATATATTGGATGTAAACAAATTTCTATTATTCAGAAATGTATTTATGCCATTGCCAGTCTACATCTTATATCCTCTCTTCTTCGGCCATCATCAGTTATTTTGCTGCCCTAATAGTAAATCTCATCTACTGTTTTAACTATCTCGTTACCTGAGCTAATTCCCTCAGTACCACCTAACTGAATTCGACTACATTCCATTATCCTTCTTTTGCTTTTATTGATGTCCATCTCATATTCTCCTTTCAAGACATAGTGCATTTCGTTGTACTGCTCCTTTTGATCCTTTACTGTCTCTGACAGAATTACGGTGTCATCGGTAACCTCAAAACTGATCTTCCCCGAGATCGGTTTCTACCAGTTTTTTTCCATTTTTCTGTAAAGAATTACTGTTAGTGTTTTGCAACAGTCACTTATTCAACTGATAGTTCGGTAATATACAGCCATGTCAGCACCTGCTTTCTTTGGAATTGGAATTATAACATTCTTCTGAAGGTATTTTGCCTGTTTCATGCATTTTGCACAACCGATAGAATAGTTTCGTCATTGTTAGTTCTTATGGAAAGTCGTCTGCTCCAGGGGTCTTGTTTCGGCTTGCGTCTTTCAGAGCTCTGTCAAATACTTCTCTCATTATCATATCTTCATCTCATTCTCGTTTACATCCTCTTCCCTTCCTATAATATTGCCTCCAAATTCATGTTCCTTGTATAGAACCTCAATATTCTCCTTCCAACTTTCAGCTTTCCCTTCTTTTCTTAGTGCTGGTTTTCCATTTGAGTTCTTGATATTCGTACAGCTGCTTCTATTTTCTCCAAAGACCTCTTTAATTTTTCTGTTGGTGGTATCCGTCTATCCCCAAACGCTTCTAAATCCTTACTTTTGTGCTCTAGTCATTCCTGTTTAGCCATTCTGCACTTCATTTCAATCTTTTTTTTATTTCCTTGGTATTTATAATGTATTTGTTTTATCTTTTCTGCTCGCTCTTGTCCTCCACAAACAGCAACATATCAAGCTGTAGCGTTGCTTCAAAAGCCTAAGGTCATGGACTACAACGTGCTCATTCGAAGCACTCAAAGCATGCTGAAAACTTTCCTATAGCTGCTTTCATTTTGCCTGGACTTCCGCATTGTGTGTGTGTGTGTGTGTGTGTGTGTGTGTGTGTGTGTGTGTGTGTGTGCATGTGTATGTAAGTGTGAAAAGACGCTACAAAGAGTCTTAATTGCTACTTACAATCGCCATTTTACACAGGACTCGATCACGATCTTATAATATCGCAAGCACAGTCTACATGCAGAAACTACCATTATAAGTGCAATGCTGTCCGCCACCGGTAGCTGAGTGGTCAGCGCGACAGAATGTCAATCCTAAGGGTTCGGGTACGATTCCCGGCTCGGTCAGAGATTTTCTTCGCTCAGGGACTGGGTGTTGTGTTGTCCTAATCATCATCATCGCATCCCCATCTACGCGCAGTTCGCATAAGTGGCGTCAAATTGAAAGACTTGCACCCGGCGAACGGTCTACCTGACGGGAGGCCCTAGTCACACGACATTTACATTTTGTACAATGCTCTGTAAAACTGAAGGAAGCAATGGATAAAGTACAATAACATATCAACTACTCAGTGGAAATCAATGAAAATGTGGGGGCATATTGTCAGAGCTCTCCCAGTCGTGCACAGAAAGCTGGACGTCACCTGGCGTGAGGTCAGCGTGACAATAGCGCCAATTGACTATAAACTCATAGAACACGTGTCGGATGCGTTAGGGAGATGTATTGCTGCACATTCACATGCACCAACGACCATCTAGCACTTTTCAACCGCGGTGGTGGACGATTGGAATGCTCTGCCACAACAACTCCTTACCAATCTTGTCGGCAGCACGTTCACACATTGCAAAGAAATGCAATACCGTCCGTGGTGAGCCGGCCTGAGTGGCCGGGCGGTTCTAGGTGCTACAGTCTGGAGCCGCGTGACCGTTACGGTCGCAGGTTCGAATCCTGCCTCTGGCATGGATGTGTGTGATGTCCTTAGGTTAGTTGGGTTTAAGTAGTTCTAAGTTCTACGGGACTGATGACCTCAGAAGTTAAGTCCCATAGTGCTCAGAGCTATTTTTTTCGTCCGTGGTGATGAATCATGTCCCACCTTTTTTAGTGTTCGGAGGAACATCATAAACCTCGGTGACTTCAGTGTAATTATTTTCATGGAATAAAAGCGCCACTTTCGTTCGTCCCAATGCGAGTTTCCTTCAGTCACTTTCTGTGCTACACTGTAGCAGTTCTTTGTATTGGTGCTTCAAGTTTCATCGAGCTGTTACTTGATAGTCACACATCATCCGAGAGTTACTTTCGTCATTAAGTTCTGCACACCATTGTATTCGGGGGGCAGCTAATTTTCAGTTACAAGATTGCTGACAGTGAGTGCCGCTCCTACGCCGTCTGCTGTGCCACTGGCCCTATTCTCACAACAAGCATAAGGCTGAGGCTTCCGTCTACTAAGATCTCAAGTATAATCTCAGCAATAAAACATAAAATCTGATGTAAAACTGCATTCTTGATAGAAAGTCTAGTGACGAAATGAAATGTTTGTGAAAAGTAGTTACTATCGACAGCACTGCCATCCAAACAATTGTTGCTGGTCGTTACTAAACGACGAGCATAATTCCGGAAACTGATGCTTATAGTATTGAAAGGAGGATATAAGATGAACATCAACAAAAGCAAGACGAGGATAATGGAATGTTGTCAAATTAAATCGGGTGATGCTGAGGGAATTAGATTAGGAAATGAGACACTTAAAGTAGTAAAGGAGTTTTGCTATTTATGAAGTAAAATAACTGATGATGGTCGAAGTAGAGAGGATATAAAATGTAGACTGGCAATGGCAAGGAAAGCGTTTCTGAAGAGAAATTTGTTAACATCGAATATAGATTTATGTATCAGGAAGTCGTTTCTGAAAGTATTTGTTGGGAGTGTAGCCATGTATGGAAGTGAAACATGGACGATAACTAGTTTGGACAAGAAGAGAATAGAAGCTTTCGAAATGTGGTGCTACAGAAGAATGCTGAAGATAAGGTGGATAGATCACGTAACTAATGAGGAGATATTGAATGGGATTGGGGAGAAGAGAAGTTTGTGGCACAACTTGACTAGAAGAAGGGATCGGTTGGTAGGACATGTTTTGAGGCATCAAGGGATCACAAATTTAGCATTGGAGGGCAGCATGGAGGGTAAAAATCGTAGAGGGAGACCAAGAGATGAATACACTAAGCAGATTCAGAAGGATGTAGGTTGCAGTAGGTACTGGGAGATGAAGAAGCTTGCACAGGATAGAGTAGCATGGAGAGCTGCATCAAACCAGTCTCAGGACTGAAGACAACAACAACAACAACATAGTGTTCCATACGATACTATCTTTTGCATGTTCTCTAATATTTATTAAACTCATTATCAAATTAATCTCACGATGCAAATGCCAAATAAGTGTTATTCCATAACTAATACCCTCAACAACGAAGCATACTTCTCTAATTCGTTTTTCTTCTAGAATTCCTGTTCTGGGCCACGTATACACCAACTTACTAACCATACTGCGTTTTACTGATGTGTTTAGCTAAAATATATCTGTATTTATGTTTGTTAAAGCATTATCTACTCATAAAATTTGTTCACATACGAAAGTCTATTTTAATCTTGTTTTAATTTTTTCATATCATGAACATGGTAATGAATACAGTAGAGTTTTATTTTAGTTCTTTCACTTCTTTGACCTACTAATTTGACTTCTATGGACAAAGAAATGCTCCAGAACATCAGAAGTGTCTCACTTCGGTGTATAAGCAATGTAACTTTGTAGTGCTCACCAACATCTGTTAAACTTCATAATGAATGGAGGTAAAATAAACCATAAAACAGCTGTAATTGTTGATTTCTTTATTGTTAGAAACTGTTTCGCTTCATTAAAACAGCATCACCAAGTGAACACAAGAAGGAAAGAATTCCACGTAATATATGTGATCAAAATTATCTAAGATTCTTTTAAACACTGTTTGAAAAAATTTAATTTTAATATTTTCAAGAATTTTTAAGAAATTTTTAAATTATTTTTATAGGCCCCATGTAAAAGATTTAAACAGACAGAAAAAATTAAAATTAAAAGGTACTATGAACAGTGTCACATTAGCGCACCAAGGCGCCCCCAACGTTCATAGTCAAAAATCAAACCCCTGAACAGAGGGAGTCGTCAAAATAAATAAAACAGGACATCGGGGCATATAGTGAGTTGGTGCTCTACGAAGAAAAAATTATATGTAAGTGCAAGAGCGGAAATGAAAGACATAAATAAGAGAAGATCAAAATTGGGGTCTCCAACGAGCTAAATGACAGAACCACCCCCCCCCCCCCCTCCCCCGTTCGCTTTCTCACACCCATCGCTCTTCAGTCACCCTCATACCATTATGAATAAATGTCAAGACTATAAGGCTGATTGAGCAACCTGCCAATAAGCGTATCCGCGTGGAATCTGTGAACTGAAGGACACTAAGTTAAAACCGCAACATACTCACATGGTTATTGACACGTTATTGCAACCACGACACGGTATGTATGGATTCTCATTTTATGTTACTTCAAGTTATTTTAGTATTATCTTGTCATCTTAATTTTCTGTCATAGTTATGTGTCCTTTTACTTGATACAGTCTGCCTGACAAAAAATTTTTACATGTCAATACCCATGTTAGAATGTGGCTGTTTTAATTTAGTGTCCTCCATTTCATGGATTCCACACAGGTAAGCTTATCGGCTTCTTGCTCAAACAGCCTTACGGTGTCGGTTATTTAGCTCGCTGGAGGCCCAAATTATTAACACTCCTTACTATGCCTTTCGCCTTTCGTTCTGACTCATTGTACTTATATAAGTGTCTTTTTTTCTCGAAGTGCACCACCGCGCTTTTCGCTCCAATGTCCTGTGTTAATTATTTGGACGGTTTCCCCTCTTCAGCGGTTTGATTTCTTGGTTTGCTAAAGTGATACTGTTGTAAGTACGATTTAATTTTGATTTTTTGTGTCTGGTTAAATTCTTTACATAGGATCTCCAAAAAATTAAAAATGTTTTCTTAAAAGTTCCCGAAAAAACTTCAAATTTAATTTTTTTTAATTTATTTAAAAATATTCTTATAGCACTTTGATCATTACATGGGGTCCTTTTCTTCTTATGTAGTTCACATGAGGATGCTGTTTTAATTCAGCAATATCGGTTGTGACAGTAAAAGTATCAACAATTGTGGTTGATTTTACTTCCATTCATTATATATATTAACAATGTTGAAACAAGCGAGGAAAACTTGATTTTATTACATCTTGTGCCATTTAAATCATGACACAAAAGTGAATTTCTGAAAAAAGTTCACTTTTTATAGTAAGGAAACACCGCTCAGCCAAGATGAAAATCGTGACTGCCTTTCTCACCATAACGGTAATGTTGGAAAGTGAGGGACATGGGGACATGGATGCAATAACAACTCGTCGCATAATGTTATTAAGAATTTTTATATTGCTTCCGTCAGGGGTAAATCTTGTGCACAATCTACATCTACATCTACATTTATACTCCGCAAGCCACCCAACGGTGTGTGGCGGAGGGCACTTTACGTGCCACTGTCATTACCTCCCTTTCCTGTTACAGTCGCGCATAATTCGCGGGAAGAACGACTGCCGGAAAGCCTCCGTGCGCGCTCGAATCTCTCTAATTTTACATTCGTGACCTCTTCGGGAGGTATAAGTTGGGGGAAGCAATATATTCGATACCTCATCCAGAAACACACCCTCTCGAAACCTGGACAGCAAGCTACACCGCGATGCAGAGCGCCTCTCTTGCAGAGTCTTCCACTTGAGTTTGCTTAACATCTCCGTAACGATATCACGCTTACCAAATAACCCTGTGACGAAACGCGCTGCTCTTCTTAGGATCTTTTCTATTTCCTCTGTCAACTCGACCTGGTACGGATCCCACACTGATGAGCAATATTCAAGCATAGGTCGAACGAGTGTTTTGTAAGCCACCTCCTTTGTTGATGGACTACATTTTCTAAGGACTCTCCTAATAAATCTCAACCTGGCTTCCGCCTTACCAACAATTAATTTTATATGATCATTCCACTTCAAATCTTTCCGTACGCATACTCCTAGATATTTTACAGAAGTAACTTCTACCAGTGTTTGTTCCGCTTTCATATAACCATACAAGAATGGATCCTTCTTTCTATGTATTCGCAATACATTACATTTGTCTATGTTAAGGGTCAGTTGCCACTCCCTGCACCAAGTGCCTATCCGCTGCAGATCTTCCTGTATTTCGCTGCAATTTTCTAATGCTGCAACTTCTCTGTATATTACAGCATCATCCGTAAAAAGCCGCAATCTGTATCTTACCAACTCCATACGCAATTAGTTCACGTTTCAACATAAGTAACTCTCCTTACGCCCACCTCTGTATATCAGTGATAATAAATTATTAACATTTCAAATACACTTACTTTTTATACTGCTTAGGTCACCCTTCATTTTTTGTACACTGCGACTGACACCACTGACACATACGTGCTCCAGCCATACTACTCAGTAATACACTTTAGTTGAATCTTTGTATTTTTGTATCATTCTTATCTTTTAAAACACTGTCTATTATAAGAGTCAAGGGGGTGAAAGGAAAGGAGTGACTGAGAAGGGAGTCAGATAGGGTTGTAGCCTATCCCCTTTGTTGTTCAATATATACATTGAGCAAGAAGAAATAAAAACTTTGAGGTCTACCGATGCATTGTAATTCTGTCAGACACAGTAAAGTACTTGGAAGAGCGGTTGAACCGAGTGGACAGTTTCATGAAAGAAGGTTATAAGTTGAACATCAAAAAAAGCAAAAATAGGATAATGGAACGTAGTCGAATTAAATCAGATGATACTGAGGGAATTAGAATAGGAAACGAGACAGAGAAAGCAGTAGATGAGTTTTGCTATTTGGGCAGTAAAATAACTGATGATGGTCGAAGTAGAGAGGATACAAAATGTAAACTGTCAATTGGAAGAAATTCGTTTCTGAAGAAGAGAAATTTGTTAGCATCGAATACAGATTTAAGTGTTAGAAATTTTCTGAAGGTATTTGTACGGAGCATAACCATGCATGGAAGTGAAACATGGACGACCAACAGTTTAGACAAGAAGGGAATAGAAGCTTTTGAAATGTGGTATTACAGAAGATTACTGAAGATTAGATGGCTATATCACGTAACTAATGAGGAGATAATAAACTGAGTTAGTGAGCAAAGAAATTTGTGGCCCAATCTGACTAGAAGAAGGGATCGTTTGGTAGGAAGCATTGTGAAAAATCGAAGGATCTCCAGTTTAGTACTGGAGGGAAGCGTGTGGTTGGAGGTGAGATAGGGTAAAAATCGTAGTGAGAGACCAACAGATTAATACAGTAAGCAGATTCACAAGGATGTAGGTTGCAAAAATTACTCGGACATGATACGGCTTGCACAGGATAGAGTAACATGGGGAGCTGCATCAAACCAATCTTCGGACTGAAGTCCACAACAACAGGAACAATAACAATCCGTATTATACAGTAACTGAGTTATTCGCTCTAAGACGGAAATGTAATCATCCTTTCGTAAAGTTAAATTGCCACTAGGCATTTTAACACTGGTATCGCCTTCTTTGTACTTCGATTTGAGCTCCCTTGAAATTTATTGTTGTTTTCTTCACTGGCTCGTTTGATTTACTCGATGTTAAAAGAAAAAAAGGAGGTGGAAGTAGGTTCAAAACATAGTTTAAGGTAACACAGAGACTTCACAGAATTCATTTTTAGTCATGAATATAATTCTTGAAATTTTTTCTTGCTCGACTGCCTGTAGCACTTCTGTCTAACAAAGTGCCGCGCGATGCCTTCCGTCAGCTGGTTCTGTTTATTCAGTTTACAAACATGACGCACCATTCAGATTACAGGGGCAAAGATCGTGGCGCCTGTAATAATCTCCGATCCAGCGTAATGTGCCAACGTTCAGACAAACCAGGCTGCTCCCGCAGCATGGCCATTCTGTCACAGAAGTAATATAACTTGATTCTACGTTGTTGAGGGTACTGAATAGAAAGCAGACATTTAGTATTATTCCACCGAATGAGTACTCGATATCAGATAACTGTTTTGTTTCAAATAATGAATTACACCTTCCATTTATAAGTTAAGAATCCAGTACGGTTTTTAAGAGTTCAACGTGCGTATTTCATCAGATTGCAGTCAAAATATACAATACTGGAAAGTAAGCAGAAGTAGCTACGCGATTAGCTGCATGAAGAAGCTTATTCTTAGGAACACTGCAGTGTCGATGTTGCCCATGCTTTCGGCAAGTATTTCGTTAGCATGAGTAAGGGCCGAAAAAACTTGTATGAAAGAAGTTCAATACGGCTGTAAATGTATTGCCAACAATCAATATTATTATATTTATACTCCATATTTTACATTCGCATGCGTGACTCCACACTAATGCTATTTTAGATACTGATTACAGCAAACATCAAGTACATGCTCTGTCGATAGGCAATAATAGTAATAGGCCGGCCGCTGTGACCGAGCGGTTCTAGGCACTTGAATCCGGAACCGCGGTGCTGTTACAGTCTCAGGTTCGAATCCTGCCTCGGGCATGGATGTGTGTGGTGTCCTTAGGTTAAGTAGTCCTAAATCTAGGGGACTGATGACTTCAGATGTTACGTCTCATATTGCTTAGAGCCATTTTAATAGTAATAGGTAATACACAGCCAGAAGGGAACTTAATGTCGAAACCGTTTAAGTTTCATATGTAAGCGGAAAAGAATGAATTCTATACTTCGGTACAGTGACATAGCTTGTGAAACTTTTATGTGCTCCCGGCTTTCAGGCAGTGACAGTACACTCGATCATCGAAGATGATAGTACTGACTTGATTTTCTTTTGTGTTGGGAGACTGGAGGGGAGGAACGAGAGAGGTGGACAGTATTACAGTTTTCATATTTCGTAGTAAATTCCTCACACTTAGTCGACTCGGAGAATGGTGTATCTTGTTCCGTTCTAATAAGTCTACGTAAACATTTCCTTGATTTGTAAGTCCATAGGCCGGCCGATGTGGCCGAGCGGCTCTAGGCGCTTCAGTCTGGAACCGCGCGACCGCTACTGTCGTAAGTTCGAATCCTGCCTCGCGCATGGATGTATGTTATGTCCTTAGGTTAGTTAGGTTTAAGTAGTTCTAGGTTCTAGGGGCCTGAAGAGCTCAGATGTTAAGTCCCATAGTGCTCAGGGCCATTTTGTAAGTCCATACGATAATATTCAACAATTACACAAGATGTGGAAATAATTTGTAATTGTAGAATTTTATATTTTGATGTAAAGATTTTTGATAAGACACCCACAGACATTAGGCATAAAATTAAGAGCCCATAGGTATCCGTGAAAAAGATTTAAAGCATATCTTACAAGCCACTTTTCCATAAATTGTTTTTCTTTCTGAACTTACGATTTAAGAGAAAACCGTGTCTTGTTAATACTTTATCCCATGATACTCCTACAACAAAGTAAAAAATATGTACATACTAACGAAAACATATTATTATTATTCTTACAGGAAACATCACAGTCACATATAACGAAACAATGGGCGCATATATTTGGAGCCTCAGATTGTGGCAAATCAGATAATTGCAGTTCTCAGTCGAGAAAGGCTAAGGATATAGAAGCTCTTAATCGGTTCCCCAAGAGAAGATATAGAATAAGGAACTTGTCACTGAATAAACCATTGGCTTATGTTTTTAGAAAGTCTCCTAAGTTGTTAGTAAATATTACACCATTAATAATTAACTACATTACATATAAGAAATAAATTTAAAAATGAAAGATTAACCTCTATGTTTCTGTGAATGTATTTGTTGTAAAATACCTTTAGATAAAATCTTGTGATTTCAGAGAGATCATTAGGGAACGATTGACAAGAAAGGGGGAAGGGAAAACAGTAAAAGAAAAATAAGAGATGAAATAGTGAAGGCAGCAGGGGATCAAGTAGGTAAAAAGACAAGTGTTAGTATAAATCGTTGTGTAACAGAAGAGATATTGAATTTAACTGATGAAAGGAGAAAATATAAGAGTGAAGTAAATGAAGCAGGCAGAAAGGAATAAAACGTCTCACAAATGAGATCGACAGGAAGTGTAAAATGGCTACAGGACAAATGGATGTAGAGGCAAATATCACCATGACTAAGATAGATACTGCGTACAGGAAAATTAAAGAGACCTTGGAGTAAAGAGAACCATTTGCAGCTCAGATGGAAAACCAGTTGTAAACAGAGAAGGGAGGGCAGAAATGTGGAAGGAGTATATAGAGAGTCTATAAAAGGGCGATGTACTTGAGGGCAATATTGTGGAAATAGAAGAGGACGTAGATGAAGATGAAATGGGAGATATGATACTGCGATAAGACTTTGACAGAGCACTGAAAGACCTAAGTCAGAAAACAAGGCCACGGGAGTAGGCAACATTCCATTAGAACTACTCGTAGCCTTGGCAGAGCCAGCCCTCACAAAACACCATCTGGTGAGCAAGGTGTATGAGACAGGCGTAATACCCTCAGCCTTCAAGGAGAATATAGTAATTCCAATCCAAAAGAAAGCAAGTGTTGGCAGGTGTGAAAATTACCGGACTATCAGTTTAATAAGCCACTGTTGCAAAATACTAACACGAATTCTTTACAGACGAATGGAAAAAAGGTAGAAGCCGACATCGGGAGAGTTCAGTTTGGATTCCGTAGAAATGATGGAACACGTGAGGCAACACTGACCCTACGACTTGTCTTAGAAGATAGGTTATGGAAAGGCAAACCTACGTTTCTACCATTTATAGACCTAGAGAAAGCCTTTGACAATGTTGACTGAGATTTAGAGAAAGCTTTGGACAATGTTGACTGGAATACTCTCTTTTAAATTCTGAAGGTGGCAGGGGCCAAGTACAGGGGGTGGAAAGCTATGTACAATTTACAGAAATCAGATAGCAGTTACAAGAATCGAGGAGCACGAAAGGGAAACAGTGGTTGAGAAGGGAGAAAGACAGGGTTGCAGCCTATCTCCAATGTTATTCAGTTTGTATATTGAGCAAGCAGTAAAGGAAACAAAAGAAAAGTTTGGAGTAGGAATTAAAATCTATGGAGAAAAAATTAAAACTTTGAGGTTTGCCGACGACATTGTAATTCTGTCTGAGACAGCAAAGGACCTGGAAGAGCAGTTTAATGGAATGGACAGTGTCTTGAAAGGAAGATATAAGATGAACAGCAAGAAAGCAAAACGAGGATAATGGAATGTAGTCCAATTATGTCGGGTGATGCTGAGGGAATTGGATTAGGAAATGAAACACTTAAAGTGGTAAAGTAATTTTGCTATTTGGGGAGCAAAATAACTGATGATGGTCGAAGTAGAGAGAATATAAAATGTAGACTGACAAAGGCAATGAAAGCGTCTCTGAAGAAGATCAACTTGTTAAGATCGAGTACAGATTTAAGTGTCAGGAAGTCTTTTCTGAAAGTATTTCTATGGTATGTAGCCACGTATGGAAGTGAAACATGGACGATAAATATTTTAGACAAGAAGAGAATAGAAGCTTTATAAATGTGGTGCTACAGAAGAATGCTGAAGATTAGGTGGGTAGATCACGTAACTAATGAGGAAGTACTGAATAGAGTTGGGGAAAAGAGGAATCTGTGGCACAACATGACAAGAAGAAGGGATCGGTTTGTAGGACACGTTCTGAGGCATCAAGGGATCATCAGTTTAGTATTGGAGGGAAGCGCGGGGGTAAAAATTGTAGAGGGAGACCAAAGCATGAATACACCAAACAGATGCAGAAGGATGTAGTTTGCAGCAGTTACTCGGCGATGAAGAAGTTGCACAGGATAGAGTAGCATGGAGAGGTGCATCAAACCAGTCTCTGGACTGAAGACCACAACAAGAACGTGGTTATGTCCGCGCTACTGAATGTAGGCTTTCTTTGAATGACTCTAAAACTGTCACTGCGGGATAGGGTGACTGGTAAAAGCATCCAACAATTAACTTGATTTCACTTAGACCTGTTATACGCGTCCAGGTAACTCCACAGTCACACTTGAAGTCAACCTTATTAGAGACAAAATATTGTCGACTGCAATGAACACTTCCCTCCCTATGGCATCTCATTTGTCCTTCCGATAAACGTTCCATGACTCGCTAAATATTTCAGACCCTTTTGCTCCAAGCTTCAGGAAGCTCTCGGTCCCGTGAATAATTTGGGCCGAGAGATCTCCTGGGAAGCAGTAAATTAGGGAATATTTGACAATTAACTGATAAAATTTTGATAGTTGAAGTATCTTTATTCTGAAAGCGGTATTATTTCACTATCTAATGTTATGATGGTGTGAGGTGCCATTGGGTACACAATATTATCACCTCTGTGTCTTAGAGTCGATAACTTGGACAGCAGGTGTTACATTTTCGACTTGTGAAGGCCGGTGGCTGTGCTCTATCTTCGAGGTTTCCGTGACGTTATCTTTCAACAAATTAAAGGAAGAGCACTGTTGTCCGTGCTGTCCTGATGTACCTGGATACAGAAAGTGTTCAAATGTTGCCCTGACCAGCATTTTCTCGAGATCTCAAACCTACTGAATACGTCTCGTCATGGTAGCTGAGAAATTTGCATCCGCAACTCGACAGCCACAACAGTTAATGAATTATAGTGTAGAGTACTCTTGTCTGTAACCGAA
Organism: Schistocerca gregaria; assembly: GCF_023897955.1. Taxonomy (NCBI): domain Eukaryota; kingdom Metazoa; phylum Arthropoda; class Insecta; order Orthoptera; family Acrididae; genus Schistocerca; species Schistocerca gregaria. Next base: position 470,923,063 of record NC_064931.1, read on the forward strand.
GCTGCGTTAGACTTGCAGCAGTGCACATATGAATGCGATGAGGGAATCCACGATGTGCCACCAGTATCGTGTTAAATATAGCAGTTCCCTGGTGTCTTTTTGTGAAATGTTTTATCGATAACATTAGCATGGGTAAAATTGTTAAACTCCTTGGTCCATTGACTGTCCTAGGCCGTTAAAAATAGATAGTACATTAAAAATTAAATTTATTTAAATCGTTCAGAAAAAAGTTACGATTCATGACTGTACTGCAAATTATTTAGTTTGCAACATAACACCATTCTCTTAAAACTGCCTTTCAATGTATCGATTAATTCGTGAAATATAATGAATGTCCACTTTATGGGAACTGTTTGCTCTTCCTTTCTCCATCTTTACTATAGATGTCTGTGTTTCTTTGTGTGTATGTGTGTGTGTGTGTGTGTGTGTGTGAGAGAGAGAGAGAGAGAGAGAGAGAAAGAGACAGAGGGGGAAGGAGAGCGAGAGAGCGATACAAAGGGGGGCGGTAGAGTTAGATGGAGGGAAAGAAGAGTGAGACGGTGGGGGAAAAAGAGTGAGACGAAGGGGGAAGGAGAGCGAGACAGAGGGAGAAGGAATGTGAGATGGAGGGGGAAGGAGAGTGAGATGGAGGGGGAAGGAGAAAAGAGGGAGGAGGAGGAGAATGAGACAGTGGTTGGGAGAGGGAATAAGGGAGGGGTGAGGACGGCGAGAGGGGGAAGGAGAGGGGGAGGAGTAGTGGGAGAGCGAAGGAGGAAAGGGGAAGAGGGAGAGATGGGAGATGTGGTGAGGAAAAGAGGGGTGAGGGGAGAGGGAAGGAGGGGCGAAGGAGAAGGAGAAAGAGAAGGATGAGGGGAGAGGGAGGTAGAGAAGGAAGGGAAGAGAGTGGGTAGGGGAGAAGGAAGGGAGAGGGAAAAGGGAGGGTACGACAGTAAAAGTTTTTTGTTCATACTTTTTTCAAGAATGAAAATCTTTTTACTCATAAATGTTTACCAGCAAAAATGTGATTTATTTTGAAAACAGTGATGAAATATGTACATCAATTCTTTCTAAATACTCCCTTATTATTAAGTTCTGTCCCATGAGATGTAACTATTTGCCAGAGTTTGTCAAATTCTCACTTTATAGAAATTATTCTGCTTTGGGGCGTATAAGAATTTCGACCTTCCGTCCTTGAACACACACATGATGGCAGTGCCTTTGGGCTATATATATTTTTCATTGGTATGGGGGTCTCTACGTGAGCAAAACTTCTTTCAGCCTTGTTGCAAGCTCCGTTTGCATGAATTGTGGATATAATCATAGAGAGGCCTTGGCCTTTGATCAAGAATTGACATAGTTCTCATTAATTCTCAAAATATACTTCACGATGTGAACCTATGGCCCTTCTGTGTCATTTACACTAAAAATATATTTAACTGAAATCTCCATTGAATGAAAGAATCACGTCTGAACGCAGTAGTTCGTAAGTAAGAGTTACATAGATAACAAGACAGCATACATAGAATATTGAAATACTTTGATATATAGTTAAAAGAATACGCCGTAATTTAATACGTCACTTTTAACATAAATACAATACTTTACGTTTGGCAGTGATCACGTTACGAGTAACTTGGCTCCGTTTCGGTCAGTACAATATACGACACTTTGCTTTCACAGTGAACTACCAGATAAAGTGACATGTAATTTGTAATACAACTACGAGTGCTATTTTATAAACGGCAACTATATCACCAACAGAACTTATCAACGGATTGCATGGAGTTTTAGAATTATTAATGCATGTTTATAGGTTGTAGACCACTTCAGTTTGTCATCTGTTAACTTGGAGAACCACGAACGTGCGACTAGTATAGATTTGATGACTCGTACATTACGCTTAAGTTTTCTTGAACAGTTGAGTTACACACTGCACAGAGTAATTTTTTTCGTCTTCTGATTAACAGCATATTCGGTGTTTGGATGCACTTACGGTGAAAAAACGAATGATCGTGGCAACCTCATGTAAAGTTTAATTTTATAAGCCTCTAAAGAGAAAGAATCACGGAGACGGTCCATAGAACACCACTCTTCTCAAAAATAATGAAACACAAGAAGAACAAATATTGTTTATCAGGAACTGTATACAGCCAACTCTTCCAATCAAATTACTGTTCACTACCGAGGCCCTCGCTAGCTACATCTGGATCTAACTCCATAGCGATGTAAAAAACTTAATGCAGTAGTATATAGGAATAGAGTCACGCCACCTACATTTGGGACAGATATATTAAAGGCCACCTTTCAACAACACATTTCGTACAATAATGATATTGTTATGTTTGACACTATATGTCTATTTGAGGAAACGAATGCATAAGCTCCGTCCATAGGCTCTGGCGAACTCATGGGTACCGACCGATCGCGGTATCATCCTGTGCCTATGGAGTCAGTGGATGCTTTGTGGAGGGGCGTGGGTGAGCACACCGCTCTCCCGGCCTTTGTCAGTTTTCGTGACCTGGAGTCGCTGCTATAAGTTCAAGTAGCTTCTCAATTGGCATCCCGAGGCTGAGTACACCCCGTGGCAGCCCTCCCAACAAGGAAAAAATACCTGGTAGTACTGTGAATCGAACCCAGGTCCTCGGCATTGCAGGTAGTTGCACTGACCAGTCAGATACAATTGTGGACGTATACGGGAAAAGCGGAGTAATAAAAGTTGGTTAATAGTTCGTACTATGTTACACGGTTCCGTGAGATGCAAATATTTGATTAAAGGAACACCCGCAACTGAGGAACATATTAATAGAACAAAAAATCCGCTTCGGTTTCCAGTTTGGAAGACTAAAGATTCATTTTCAGGTGGCACCAAATAATTATAGAAACAAATATGCGGCGATCGTGTCAGTCACTTATGGTGCCCGACCGCCACACATTTATGTTCATTATTTTAATCCGGGAGGTGGATGCAGAAATGTGAACTTCAATGCCGGCATCCGAACGCCAACTCCTACAGTAATAGCAAGTTCAGTTAGGATTTGAATATCAAAACGGGCTTAAAGTATACGTCAATAAGACGTCCATGAAAAACTGTAAATTATATTTACCAGTTAGTTACCTAACCTCATTCGTAGAAAATATTCCATTCGGTTGCCACAATGAGTTCCAAAATGCGATTTGGGCGAGAGGAGGCAATGGTAAGACGACAGATTGGGATGCGAGGGGACGGTGGTTCAAATCTTCGTTTAGGACATCCAGATTTCGATTTTCAGTGACTTTGGTAAATCACTTTAATCAAATGCTGGAATGGTTGTTTTGAATATCTCCCCGTAGATCAGAAATTCTCAAACTCTTTCCTCTGGGCCTCCCTTTCCGAGGAAAAATAGTGTCAGACCCCCAGCCTGTTTCATTAATAAAACTAGTCACTTTTAATATTTTTCCCCTTAAAAAGGAATTTACGCAACATAAATCACAACTACATAAATTACTAAAAAGAAAATGCGGAATAAATTTTTTTATCTTTATCACATTTTCATTTATCCGAAAACTATGAAATGAACGATATTTATAATTCAGCGAAGAAAGATTACAAGAGCATTAAAAATTTAAATTACGAAGTGTGACTGATTAGCTTGCTTTTGAGAAGAGTTTTTGCAAGGAGTGGTGCAGTAGCAGAAACAGCCTCTCGAAGTTGTTTGCTTATCTTTAGCTTTGAACGATAACTTGACTCCAAAGCTGCCAAAGCTGAAAAGCCAGTCTCACACGTATATTTCGTTGCAAAATAAATCAAGATCTTCTTTGCATTTAGCTCAGCGTTGGGGATTCCTTGCTGATATGCATCCAAAACTCCAACAAAGACACTCCATTAAATTTACTTTTCAGTGAAGTATCACAAGTGGGATCAATAAGCTGTTTTTGCTCTTTTACATTTAGACATGATGGTACAGGAGAATTTTTGAATGGATTTTTAATCCAATTAAATTTGTCAAATCATCACTGAAATACTTTTCGAAGTAAACTTATAGTGTCGCAAGATGATGATGAAGGCAGACTTTTATCTCCATTGGAACTATCGGATGGAGTATTGAACATGCCAGTTTCCATTCGGTTCTGCCACAGCTCTAATTGGTATGCATGCGACATCATACGTCCCTAATATTTTCCAAAACGCCGCGCATAAAAACACATTTACGGTGCTCATATCTCGGGTTCTATTCGTTACAAAAGGTAGGGTCACACTTTTTGGATAAGTCTTGGGCTTGGTATGAATATTGCACACTGCCTCCTGCTTAGGCAAATGAAGCAGATCGGTTGGTTCTTTTTAAATCTGATGTTATATAATGTGGGCTTGATGGGATTTATGGAGGTGCCATTAGTTCACGGCCGGTTTCTCGAAAAACCTCACAAATGGGTTTTTACTATATTTTCGCGGCCACCAGCGGACCAAAACCCAGCCGAGGATACCAAGACGGCTATGCACAGAAAATGGCTGAAATTTTCATAATATATTCCTAAGACCCAAATCGCAAATAACCCACAAAAGTTTCTTGATATCTTTATCCGTTTCCAAGATACACAGGTTCAGATTTAACCTGCTCCTATATATAAAATACGGTATGAGGCGAAATCTAAACAATAAATAACCGCAGAAAATTGCTCAAAATTTAGCAGTACGTTCTCTATAGGCATTTATCTAAAAGATTGATCTTCCCGTTTTCAAAAATGTATATCCGCTATCCGTAACATGTTGTTTCTGTGGGTACCAAAAACTAGCCGCAGATTCCGAGACGGCTATGGATAGAAAATGGCTGTAATTTGTACCACATATGCCAAAGATACCAATCCCTAACAAACTTGAAAATTTTCTTCATATCTTTATCCATTTCCGACATACAGAGGGTCGAAAGTTACCCTACCTGTACACGTAAAATCCTCTTATTTTCCTTCAGCGTTTACCCGCGTGCTTGCGAGGTCCGCTATCATGGGCTGCATCTGGGTGGATGTTCAAGCACTTAAGGTCTGTATGAATCGTATCAGCCCAACTTTGCTTAGGTCGTCCTTTGGGTCTACTACTGTCGACTTAAAGTGTATAACCCGCCTTGGTAATAGAATCATCACCTGCCCGTAAAACATGCCCAAATCATCGAAGACGGATCTCACGTATCTTGTCTTTCACCGGTGCAACACCAAACTGTTTCCTAATGCTGTCATTAGAAACGTGATCTAACTCAGTGAGGCCCGCTGTTCACCTTATCATCTTCGTTTTCACTACACGTAAGCAGCGTCTCAACTGTAGTCGGCCAGCACTCACAACCATACAAGACGACTGGTCAGATGACAGTGGGATAGAGTTTTGATTTTAGGTTATCTTTCATCCTGTGGCCGCAACTGACTCCGGTTGTTGTTCGCCACTTCAACCAGGCTGCCTGAGTTTTGGTGTTGACCTCTTCAGTGAGTCGGCCGTCAGCGGTGATCAGGGAACCAAGTTACTTAAACTTACTCACACGAGTCAGATCTTAATCGTGATGGTTCCCATTTCATGTCTGCCTGATGTCATGTACTCGTTTTTCTTCAAATTAAGGCACAAACCGTGTTGCGCTCACGGGTCACTCCATTCTTGAGTTAGGCTCTGCAGATCAAGCTTGTTTTCTGCTGCCAGCATAAAGTAGGGTCTATGGTATTGGCCGGTGAAGGTCAGCTGTCACGGTGTCCATTACGAGAATGAACAAAAGTGGTGGTATTGCAGAACCTTGATGGACGCCGACTGTGATGGGGAAGTCCTTGGATAGTCCTGAGGTTGTACGGACATAACTTTTTGGCTGTGCATAAAGTAACTGCACCCAGTTAATAAGCTGCTCTGGCTTATCATGCTGTCAAAGTCCTAGCCAGATGAAACTGTGTGGCACCCGATCAAAGGCCTTTTCGAGATCCAGGAATGCTAGATGCAGCGGCTTGGCTTTCTCATGATGTTTCTCGACTGGTACACGTAAAATACCGACATAACATCCGGTGTGAGGCGGAAACGTGGTTCGTAAAGCGACGTAGCACAGAGAAATATGCTACAAAGTGTCGCCGTTGTCGTCTAGGAACCCAGTGCTGTAGTACTGAAGCATATGTAAAAAATTTTCGCACGTAAAATCCGGTCTTAGCTGTAAAATTAGTTTTAGATTATTTCAATTTCACATAAGTACAATATCTATATTTTACTCACCAATGGTTTTTTATATGAGTTGCATGCTCTGCTGCAGCGGGGAAAAAAGGGAACAAGCCAAAGAATGCTCTTTTCGGAAAACAAAATATACCAATGTGTCCCTGTTTACTTAAAAGACTCTGACTAAAAAGCGGGGTACCAGCTACTTCGTTCTACCCTCCTCAGCACCTTGAAAGTTTTCCCAAAAATTTTGGCATGCGAATATATCTGCGCCTTTTTATGCTGATAGAGAAGACGACAGTGGTAATGGCAAAGAGACGGAAAAGTAATAATTAGTGAAAGATGGCAGACAGTGGTTGTGGTATATAAAGAGCGATGGAGACAATAGCAGTGTGAGAGAAAGCAAGGGACACAGTGGCAATCGAACATAGTTGACAGTGACAGAACAGTGCTAGGAAAAGAGTGAAGGAGACAGTACCAGGGGGGAGAGGACGGAGGAATAAAGAGAAAGTGGAAGTGGGTGAGAGCCGGTGATAATGAGGGACAGAGTATATGACAATGTCAACGAGATAATGACTGTGAGAAGAGACAGCAGAAGTAGCAAGAAAGGAATAAGATATTTGCAGTAAGAGAGACCAAGAGGGAGACAGTGACAGTGAGAGGAGACTAGTACAAGGGTACTAGGACAGAACGAAGGGGGGACAATGACAGATAGACACAAAGAGATAATGACAATGAGTTGAGTTGAAAGAGTGAGTGAGAAAGGGCAACTAGGAGTTGATAGGTATGAGTGACTTACAGCAAGGACTAGTGGGTGTGAGTGAGTTACAGTTAGGTGAGTTTGTGGGAGTCTGAGCCGATTTCCATGTAAAAAAGCGGGAATATGTTCGTATGACAAAATTATTGGAGAATTATTAACGGTGCTGAGGAATATGGTAGAATGAGGCAGCTGGTACCCCACTTATCTTCTAAGATAGCTCCTAATGTCGGTACTGCTTAGCGCGTTTCCACATTTCTTCAGAACGCCAACTAATCTTTCTCCAGGCTGTGTTTCTGGCAGTTGTTTCATTCTTCTGTAGATAGTTCTTATTAGTATTTAGCAGCTATGAATTATCTAGTATAATATTCAGTCCAGTCAGAGCGTGCTGTTTTTGGTATTACGTTACATTCTTCTTGAAGTCTGGGGTCACTCCACTTGTGACACATGCCAGGTAAGGCTGTTTTATCGTGGTAATTCTGAGGGTATCTCGTCTGCTTTCCTTTCATTCGACTTGTTTCTTTCAGTGCTCTTTGAAATTCTTCGCGAAGTGGCACATGTCACATTTCACCTTCACCCATTTCCACTTCCATTTTCGTAATGTTCTCTTCAAGTTACTTTGCTTACCCTTCTACAACCAATCCGAAACTTCAAATGTTTGCTGATTTCTTCCACGTATACAACTTTCTTTCATGATTCTAAAACCAAATCTAGCTATGATTAAACTATGCTTAGTATCGAATTCTATCATGCGGCTTTACCTTTAATTATTTTTCCGCAGTCCATGTTCACCCTTTACTTCTTATTCTGTTCCCTCTCCTGCTAACGAATTCCAGCCCCCATCACAATTAAATATTCGCATTCCTTAGTGTACTAAATCATTTCTTTTATTATACATTTTTGATCATTTTAGCATGTGCTGAGCTAGTAGGCATATATATAGGTGATTCTCTTGTCTACAATAGTGTTTTCACATAGTAGTTACCCGCATCCTTCATTTCCTATTCATTATTAGTCCTGTTTCAGAGTTACGATACTTGATTTTGTGTTCTTCTTGCCACTATACTTCACTAATTCTCACCATCTCTCACCTCAGCCTATTCATTTCTCTATTGAAATTTTCTAACCTACTTTATCTATTAAGGGATCTAACATCACATGCTTCGAAGTTCCGAACACCACGTTTTTTTCCCCTGAAGATAACTTCCTCCTCGTAGCTCCGTTCCAGGTATCCAATTGGGGGGACTATTTTGCCTCCGGAATAATTTATTAAAGAGAATACCGTTATCACCATACTACACAGTAGAGCTCTATGTCCTCGGAAAGTATAAGGGCTTTAGTTTCACCTTGCTTGCCACCGTCCACAGTAGCAACATAGCAAAGTCATGTTGGCTAATGACAGAAGACTAGATCTATCATCTAACATGTTGCCTCTATAACCACTGGCTGCTGCTCCTCTTGCAAAATATACTTTAGTCTTGCCCCTCCGATATGGTTGCACCTGCGGCACGGTTCTCTGTACCGTTGAGGCAGGCACGCAAGCCATTCCACAGCGTCAACGTCCAGCGTTCGTAGGAGGTACTATTAGTAAAAAGTGCAACCCACGTCACTGCTCACACCATATAGTTTTTATTAGGGATGGGGGGGGGGGGAATAGTTTTAGTGAAAAGTAACGTTCTGTTTCCAGAATGAATTTTCACTCTGCAGCGGAGTATGCAATGACTTCCCGGCAGATTAAAACTGTGTGCGGAGCTGGACTTGAACCTGAGACCATTACCTTTCGCGATCAAGTTCTCTTGCAACTGAGCTACCCGAGTATGAATCACGACCCGTCCTCACAGCTTTATTTCCGCAGTATCTCATTTTCTACCTTCCAAACTTCCAAGAATTTCTCCTGGGAAACTTGAGGAACTACTACTGCTGAGGGAAGGAAGTATATTGCGGAAAGCTGGCTTATCCACAGCATGGGGGGTTTAGTGAGAATGAATTGTCACTCAGCAGGAGAGAGTGCACTGATTCGAAATATCCTGTAAGATTAAAACTATGTGCCGGTCCGGGACTCGAACCTGGGATGTTTGCCCTTCACAGGCAAGTGCTCTACCAAGTTTGGAAGGTAGAACATGAGGTACTGGCTGAAGTAAAGCTGTGAGGACGGATCGTGAATCGTTCTCGGGTAGCTCAGTTGATAGAGCACTTGCCCGCAAAAGGCAAAACTCCCTTGTTCAAGTTCCTGTCCGGCACACAGTTTCAATCTGCCACGAAGTTTTAGCATTCTATTGCTACCAGCTGAGCACCAGAATCTTAGATAAGTAGAAAATATAGAATTATTGTAACACAGTCAATGCTTCAATTGTTTCTAGAGATTTCCCGCTTACCACCAACCAGAAGGCAAAAAGTGTTGAGGAAGTGAGCGAAAATTTGTAGCGAGTAGCGGCTTGGAAACGAATCGCATATGTAACAGGCAATGCAGTATTTACTCTCACAGTGCAAGAAACGTATACACGGAGAAAACTACCTTTCACTTAGAAAAACTGAGTCACTACAAATCGACGTGTTGTCTAAAACTGAAATAATATCACTACCGCTGTCCCAGCAACCAAGCAAAAGTTTTGAAATATTTCTGAAGGTAAATTGCGGGCTGTTGTTGCCATCTGCATTGGCATCTAGATGCGTTATAGCGTCTCCCTGTTTCTGCAGCATTTTTCCTTCAGAAGAAACTGTATGGCGTGTGGCGGATGTGTGTACACTTTATCATTTGCAACCCGCTCTATTCGATTCGAGATTGGTACGCGGAGTAATTGCTGTCGGTAAACGTCTGTATAAGAAAAGAAATTACCCAGGTACGGTCGTAGTTATTAAGCACGATGTATGTTGAAGGGAATAATGTTTCTTGAATTTAAAAAAAAAAAAACGGCTTCACTATACCACCAAAAGCACTGTAATGTGCATTTATTTATCGACATCCACTGTCCGTCCGTCAAATGAACGTTTTCAAGCCACCTATGTATCGAAAGAAATGGCACATGCCATAATAGTTAAAATGCACTATTGTCGGTAGCAGATGCTCACGAATACGATTACTTTAGGTTAAGGAAAGGTTACTCCGCGTCGAGTAGATATTTATTATCGGTTGTAGCATCAAACTGAAATAGTTAAAAATACAATATGCGTAAGGACATTATAACACATAGTATATGTGTATACAGGCTCTTCGGAAATTCCCGTTACAGAGTTCTAGGACTTGTAGAGGGAAGTGAGTACATAATATTTTGAATAGGAAACCATGTCAGGAAGCATCATCCAATGGCGTTACAGAGCGTCAAATTCATAGGCGCTGGCGCCTTTAAATATATGTATATGAAGGCTGATTCCGTGATGGTGTTAAAATTCTTCTATGATGTTGTAGAAAGATAAATGTATGAATTTGAGGTAATGGTCCCTGTAACAGAAACGGACGAGTCGAAAGTTACAAGCGAGAACCGTTGTGACACCTGTGATAGTGGAATACATGTACTGGTACTGTTGTTTCTAACATTGCAGGGTAGACAACTTTGACAGGTGACAGCATGGACCAAAACGAGGAAAAAGAAGTCCAGTAAACATGGGCGCTAAAAGGCATATCTGAGGAGCTATGAGCACTTAATCATCTTCGTTACAGTGAAACGTATCTCCTCTACTAAACAAGTGTTCATAGTTCTTAAGGTACGCATCTTAGAGCCCATGTTTATCAGACTTTTTTCTTGTTTTGGTCCATACTAACGCCTCTGAACATTTCTTACCCTACAATCTTAGCAACAACAGTACCAATACATGTATTCCACTTTAAGAAATATATGAGCGGTTTTCGCTTATAACTTCCGACTCTTTCGTTTCCGGTACAGGGACCATAAAATTAAAATTGACACAATTATCCCTCTCCATCATAACAGAAAGTTCATAACATCCTCATGTAATCACCCAGTATATACATACATTTACTGGCGCCGGCACCTATAACTTTGACGCTCCGTAGCGTTATTGGATGACGTTTCCGGACATGGGTTCCTATTCAAAATATTGTATGCTCACATCCCTCTACAAGTCCTAGATATCTGTAACTTGAATTCCCGAACAACCTGTACATACGTTATAGATAAACAGGCTGAACCAGAACCCCACCGACAACCTTTCAGAGGTTGCTCAGGAATGCATCCTCAGTACTCAGGTATCAGGAACCCACGGTCTCGGATGGTTCGTTACAGAGGTCTTGTATTTCGTTTGGTTTCTTACCGCAGCTAGCTTTGTATCTGTAGTGCACTGGAAACAACGGCCGGGAGAGCGGTGTCAACAAATGGCCCTCCATATCCGCATCCAGCGACGCCTATAGGCTGAGGATGCCATGGCGGTCGGCCAGTACCGTTTGGCCTTCTCAGGCCTGATCGGAAGGAGAGTTGTTACATTATTAGTATATAATAAGACTCCGGAGACCATGGGTGTCTCTATACCAAAATACTCAGAAGGTATCCCTGAACAACCTCTGAACGTTTGTCTGTGTGATGGAGGTTCACGCTGTGTACAATCGGTCACTTATGATCGTCCGGCTAGCCGCGCGGTCTAACGCTTCCCGAGCGGGAAGGCGTGTCAGTCCCCGACACGAATCCGCCTGGCGGATTAATGTCGAAGTCCGGTGTGCTGGCCTGCCTGTGGATGGTTTTTAAGGCGGTTTTCCATATACATCGGCGAATGCAGGCTGGTTCCCCTTATTCCATCTCGGCTACACTATATCGGCGATTGCTGCGCGTTGTCACCACGTAAGCGTACACGATTATTACCCTGCCACGCAAACATTTAGGATTACACTTGTCTGGTATGAGACGTACCTGGAGGTGGGGGGTCCACTGGGGCACTGGTGGCTGAACCACACAGTAACCCTGGGTTCGGTGTGGGGCGCCGGTGACGTGGGTGGAATGTTGTGGCCTGTTGTGGGATTGTGAGGGCTCGAGCGGGACGGAGCCTCTCCGTTGTTTCTAGGTTCTCGGTTTAATACACACACAATACACCTGTCACTAATACATGCGTCCATTGCGTTACACGTTTTTCTGTCAGTCACTAAGTGTTCAAATTAACGGTTTGTTTCACAAATTGTCTCACCAAAGTAGTATGATAAACGGACTTCTGAATCGGGCTGATGACTGTTTCCTCACGAGCGCAGCGATATTGCGTGCAAGTTTGGATAATCGATCGTGGCGTCATCAGAGATGCATCACTGACAATATCTATTTTTTCTTCGCTGAGGACGATGAATAAAATTAACAAAACAGAAGGAGCTGTATGGACCGTCCCTTAAAATATACATGATAAAGCATAAATTAGATTACTGCAGTCATCTGGTGTCAAATAGCACATCGAATGTACTGTTTGGTTATGTCTTGATAAGATGCCAAGATTATATCAGTTTGTGCAACAAACATTCTATAAATACAGAATAGTCACAAAAAGTTATCACATATTGGCAGTCTAGTTAAAAACATTTAGATAAAGTACTGTTTCATAAAAAAATTTGCGTCACGTCTAGAAAAATCCACATTAATAGAAATAACAGTAAAAAACCTAGTTATTTTAATACACTATTTAAAGAAGAATCTCGACGATTACAGTAGTGTATACAAAAATCGCTTTACATAGCACGACTCAGCTAAGAAGTATGCCATATAACAAGAACCATGTTTATAAGTGTTGGAATATATTGATCTGCTTTGCAAAAATGATCTAAAACTGTTTACTTTTAGTGAAAACAAAAGTAAATTATGTAACGTCTGAAACAATCAGTCCACACTCATGTGTTACGTTGTTATCTGTGTCTCACTTTGTCCGACTTGAGGGGCAATCAAAAAGTTTCGATTTGAGGGAGTTGCTGCTGCGTATATACAACGTAAGACGACTCCGGTGCGAGCAGATAAACGCCGACATTTAGGCAAGAAATTAGTGTAGCATTCGTGTCTTTCCGACATACGTGCGCTGAATGCGGAAACGTAAATTATGGCAACGTTATTGCCCAATACGTTCAAACAGGACCAACATGATTCTTATTTGGGTTGTCGAAGGACAAACACCGGTAGACAACCAACGGAGATTGTGTATGTGGCAATATGTCTGTCGAAAACCAGCATTGTTGCGAAACGTCCGGGAAATCTGCGACAAGGGGTGCAGCTGCTTCATGATAACGCACGTCCCCATATCGCAAATCTCGTAAGGCAGAAGTTACGCCAGTTCGAGTGGGAGACACTCGAGGAACCGCCCTGTAATACTGATCTCCCCCCTTGCGATTACCAAGCCTTCGGTTCCTTCAAACAGGCCTTGAAGCGTCGATGACTCCCATCGAACGAGGGTGTGCAGAAGCCAGTTACGGATTTCGACACTCAGCAAGACACAGTGGTTTACCGAACGGGTATCTTCAAGCTGGTGCGTCGGTGGGATGATTGCCTCAGAGCTCACGGCGATTTTGTATGATGACATACCAATTGTGGGCTGTGCGGCTTTCGAAGGGAAACTATTTGATAGTCCTTTATAAGACAAATCTAGGCATCCTTCTCCCCGCATCATTAATAACAGCCGTTGAATCTTTCTCAACTAGGGTGAGACAACCGTACAAGGACGCTATTATTTGTAACTTGTTTCTATGCCGCAATATGACATCGTGTCTTATAAGTATGTGAATGTTAACAGACTGCCATCCTCTACAGCAGGCGCAGAAATATTTGTTTTGTAAATAAAAAACGCCTTCTCTTGCTGTACTGTATTTTATTTCTCCCAGACGCAATTCGCCGTTGTTCACTTTAAGGCATCGGGATCTAGTGGGATCTAAAATGATGCGTTTTTTAAAATGTGTTATTTGTAGATTATAAAACAGTTCACGTCTCGTTTTTTATATAAATCTGACAAAAACAGAGATATATACCAGAAAGCAGATATATATCAAATACAGCGTAACACCTATGATAGCAGACACATAGGACAAACAGGCAGAACATTTGGTGACAGATACAAAGAACGCATGAGATCATGGAAGTACTGGACAAACCACTCCACATTTGCACAAATGAACCATTTGAGAAGAAGACATGAAAATAATTAGAATCAACAATCAAAAACACTTTCTAAAACTGCAAGAAAACTACCATATACAGGAAAGCAAAGCAGAAAAGAAAATCCTGTTGAATGTTCAAGTAAACACGCGAAACAACTCATTGTTACACTAATACATAAAATAATAGAGCAACACTACAATACAGGGCTATTGTCATAATAATAACAGTATTACCCAACCACTTTCCACTGACTTGTCCATGAACCTCTCCACAAAAAATTTAAAACAAAACTCAAATCAGGTGTACACCAAAACTTTCAACCATTCTCTCATTCAACAATCATATTCAACATTTTACAACTCGCATTGAATAAAAACCAACACCTCCACCACACAAAAAAATCCTTACATGTATACTCTCTCTCTCTCTCTCTCTCTCTCTCTCTCTCTCTCTCTCTCACACACACACACACACACACACACACACACACACACACACACACACACACACACACACACATAAACACACACACAGAGAGAGAGAGAGAGAGAGAGAGAGAGAGAGAGAGAGAGAGAGAGGAGAGAGAGAGAGAGAGAGATAAACATAACAGAAGTGACGAGACGTTAGTTTCCAGCATATACTTCGTTAGGTTGGCAACATGTACGAAAGAAAACCAAACAAGATGAGACACATACTGAATTCAAAGTATTTACTTCTTGAAAGTACAGTTTTAGATCAAATATCTATAATGAAAGACAGAAGACGGATAGGGCATCACATCTATAAGGGCAAACTAGATGAAAAGTTAGGAGAAAAAAGTTCGGAGCATAAAAATATGCTTATGTCTCGTAAATAAGGCTGTAGTTCGACCTCCAGCATGTGACTAGATGGGAGGAAACGCAGATGCCGACTACAAACGCGGAGGGTGGTACGCAGTCACTTATTTGCATAAAAAAGAGACGTGGACTGTTTTATAATCTACAATTGACACATATCAAAATAAAACTGTATCATTCCAGCTGCAACTGATGATACGTTAAAGTGAAAAAAGCGAAACGCGCTAAGGAGAAATAAAATACAATGCAGCAACAGAAGGTTTTTTTTAATTTACAAAACAAATATTTCTGTGCTTGCTGTGGAGGATGCCCACGCAAAGAAACTCGTTATTGACGCAATGCCAAGCATTTACCAGAAACTGAGAAAACTTCACCCGAACGTTCATAAAACCATACAACACACAAAATACAACACCACATACAAATGTAATGATCTTGTACCTTAATATATCAACGTAAAGATTAAAAGCAGGTCACTCTTGACACAAAATTAACAAAAAAATACACACAAATTCTACCCATGATTAGTGAACCTTACAGACGCACAAATAAACAGTAAAGAAATTCAAATGTTGCAGAAAGAGTTAAAATACAATGTAAATGAAGAAAGAGATTAAGATTGCATAGAAAATATAAGTATAGAAGAAGGAAGTGTACTGACAGGGAAAGATAGGAGAGAAAACAACAGCGTCAACATTGGATTAACTAGAGAACTATTAAAAAATATAAATCCATAGTATAATAACCAATATGAAAAAACAACACAAACACAGAATCTGAAGCACACAAAAAAATTATGAAAAAACTTCAAAATGAAAATGTCGTCACTTCCAAATCAGAGAAGGTGAACGGAGTAGTACTTATAGACAAAGAGCAATACACTGAAAGAACAAAAGATATCATCTCACAAAATAACATTTGAAAATTAAAAGCAGAGCCAACAAACAGATTCCAGAGAAAAGTAAAGAACACTCTGAAAAATATAGACATCGCACTGAAAAACGCAGATAAAAGAAAGCTGACACAGATTAATTCCACTGCACCTGTCCTCTGAAGCCAACCAAAGATCCAAGGAATACTGGGTTTCAGAAAATCTCGCACTTACAGGCTTGCTGGAAACATGTTAAAATTATTGTCTGAAAATTTCAGAGTACAGGAAGACAGAATCATTAAAAGCACTACATTGCTAATACAAGAAATAAGATATAAAAATCCCAGACGCGGCAACATTCTTCTCATTTGATATAGACAGCATATCAGTACCAGGAACAACAGAAATCATAGAAAAGGACCTGAAAACACATGGTTACATCCCTGATGAACAGATTAATGAAATACTCAGGATATTAAAGCTCATAACAGAACAAAATTACTTCCAATTCAATAATGAATTTTATTTACAAGACAATGGATTACTAATGGGGTCCCCAGCGTAAAGAGCCTTAACAAATACTTTCGTAACCCACACTGGCAGATCATCTTCACAGAAATATACCAGAAAGAAGATATATATCAATTACAGTGTAACATTTTTGATGGCAGATACACAGGACAAACAGGCAGAACATTGGTGTCAGATACAAAGAACACTTGAGACCATGGAAGTATGGGACAAACCACTCCACAATTTCAGAACAGCAAAGAGAATACAATCACAATTCAACCAATAGACAAGAAGATGTGAAAATAATTAGAATAGACAAAAAAACACCTTGTAACACTGCAAGAGAATTACCACATACCGGAAAACAAAGCAGAAAAGGAAACACTGTTGAATGTTCAAGTCCACATGCCAAACAACTCATCGATTAGAATAATAGATAAAATAATAGAGCAACACTACAACAGAGGGCTATTATCATAGTAATAACAATAATAATAATACCACACAACTACTTTCCACTCACTTGTACATGAACCTTTCCACAAAACAAAACTCAAATCAGCTGAACATCAAAACTTTCAACCATTTTCTGATAGCTATTACGTTCATATTGAACATCCTATAAGTCGCAATGAATGACCACCATAACCCGCGCCACAAAAAAATCCATGCATGTGTATTCTCTCTCTCTCTCTCTCTCTCTCTCTCTCTCTCTCTCTCACACACACACACACACACACACACACACACACACAGATATAACAGAAATGAACAGACGTTAGTTGCCAACATGTACGTAAGCAAACCAAACAGGATGAGACACATAATGAACTCAAAGTAGTTATATCTTGAAATTACAGTTTTAGATCAAATATCTATAATGAGTAACAGAAGAAGAACAGTAAATTACAACTATAAGGGCAAACAAGATAAAAAGTCAGAAGAGAAAAGTTCGGAATATAAAAATATACTTTTGTTTCATAAACAGGGCTATAGTTCGACCGCCATCATGCGACCAGATGAGAGGAAACGCAGATGCCAACTAAAAACGTAGACTTCCGGCGGGAGTGGCCGAGCGGTTCTAGGTGCTACAGTCTGGAACCGCGTGACCGCTACGGTCGCAGGTTCGAATCCTGCCTCGGGCATGGATGTGTGTTATGTCCTTAGGTTAGTGAGGTTTAAGTAGTTTTAAGTTCTAGGGAACTGATGACCTCAGAAGTTAAGTCCCATAGTGCTCAGAGCCAAACCAAAAAACGTAGACTGTAAATAATCACCTATTTACATACAAAACGAGACGTGAACTGTTTTATAAGCTACAAATGACACAAATCAAAACAAAACTGTATCATTCTAGATGTCACTAATGATGCCTTAAAGTGAAAAATTGCAAAACGCGTTTAGGAGAGATAAAATACAGTGTAGCAAGAGAAGACGTTTCCTATTTACAAAACAAATAAATGACTTCAAATTTGTTGTACCTTCTATTATACTGCTATTATGTTTTTCTTGGCACATTGTTCAATAAGTATGTAGATGCACGAAAATAGCACATATACCGAAAATAGCACTGTAGAAACAGTTACAGCCAACAGCCAAAAGCGGAAAATGACGCCACTTAAAGAAATCTTGGAGGCTGTGAACCCACGTTTAAAGAAACTAATTTACTAGTCGCTCCGATATAACCAGGACATCGCAATGCCTATCAAAACATAACTTCATAAGTTTTTGGAAGATACTGTTATAAATGCAGAACATCCTGAAGACGACGTTAAACTAATTTCTGCGCTTCAGTACATTAAATATCCTCACATCGGTTAATTGTGTGTATTTTACACTACAAAACGAAGAACTAGAACAAATCGCGTATTCTAAACTACAGCACCCAAGGTTTGTTGGAACCCGCAGCTATGAAGACTAAGGTATTTTCGTGATTTTCATACCTCACACCATGGTAGTGGATTAGTGTGAAAGTGAAATAATAGTACAATCTCTGCGCTTGAGATGTTCATGGGTGCTTAAACCGCAATACCAAGTGAATAAAAAACTTAGATATTTGAAAATTATTACAGGTAAATAATTGCTATTGTTATAATTTAATATAATCTAACTAAGTCTTCAGCATCTGACGTTAATTAATAAAGATTTATTTTCGCTTTAGGTGTAGCTAGACTGAGTGAAAGCCCCTGCAATTTTCAGTCAATGAAATATTCAGAGAGCTGTCCTCTACAGGGCAAGCGGAGTGAGGTGACGCAGTGGTTAAGACAATGGACTTGCATACGGGTGGACGGCGATTCAACTCCAGTCCGAATGTGCGGATACAAGTTTTATGTCGTTTCACTACATCTCTTAAGGCAAATGCATTCCTTTGGGAAGGACATCGCCGATTTCTGTCCTGTTTCTTCCCAGTCTGAACTCGTGATTCATCTTGTTCAGCGTCGACGATGCATTAAACACTAATCTACCTTTTGTGGAGCATACACAAAGCTAGAGTTAACCATCGTGTGAAGTACTGGTCCATGGTGCTACGATAAACAATGAGGTAACACGTTTTACAGTTTCCGAACGGACTATTTACGAGGGTTGCCATGTATTTCTTACAGTATAGTTTCATGGGCAGGTCTCTGTGTTAGTGCAAGCGGCTGACATAGAAGGAATTATCATTCTAGCGCAACTGAAATGTGGTTGATTAATGACAAATTAGATAAACTCATGTGTCGTGGAATGGTGCCGGTATCTCATTGAGTGCTAAAGAATCACACTGAGGCGAGTGTTATTTTTTAAAGAAAATGGTTGTATGAATGTTGCTCCAAGCCCAGACGCTTTCTCGTGGCGCTACTGACCAAGACGCGTTAGGGAGTGAGAAAATCCATTTGTACAAAGGACGTCTAATAAGCAAATTTCCCTACTTTATAAAAAATACAAACAACTTGTCATGTTGAAACAACTGTATTTACAATGGACAATGCTTCCGTAATTTTTCCACATAGCCGCCATGTTTTTCAAGCATTTTTGACAACGTGGCAAATTCTTCCAAACCAGTGTTATACCAAAACTAGTGTTATACCAGGTCCTACGCTAGTAAACAGCTGCTCACTATTGATATGACTTCATAATCGGTGTTGAAGTGCTTACTTCCAAGATGACCTTTAAGTGACGGCAACATGTGAAAATCACTTGGGACAAGATCTGGTGAATATGGAGGACGCGGGAAACTTCCCAAATGAATTTTCTGAGCTCTGCCTATGTTATTCGAGTTGCTTGAGGCCGAGCATTATAAAGGAAGAGAACTTTGCGAGACAGAAGTCCAGATTGGAGCTCGCAGATACTTCACGACATTACATTACGTTTCTGCATTCATTGTGGCATTCCGTGACGGGTAGTGAACGAGTGAAACCCCCTGACAGTCACAAAATACGGTTGCCATAACTTTCCATGGTGAATTCGTGGCCTTTTTTGGGACGCTTTCACGGAATTTCTTCTACACTATGCTCTAACGTTTTGTCTTTGTGGTCGAATCATGGACCCAGGTGCTATCCCCATTTAAATGCTCATGCAGCCTTTCCCAAAACAGATGTCAACGCCCGATGGAAATCGACAGCGGATGCTTGTTTTGTTGCGAAAAGAAAAAAAAAACGAATGAGTGACAGGAGCTCACAAGAGGACATCCCCTGTAGAGGTAAATCCATGTTAACTGGCAGCATAGTGGGAAGATACTGCGGTATGTATCATAAGCCGTTGTGAGCGCTGTCAACACACATCAGTCAAACTGTCTAGCCCCCATATGACACGGTCACAGTTTATTTTGTGGAGAAATAAAATAAGGAATCTTACTTACTGGACGACTCTAGTATTATGCAGGAGTAGGTTTCCTATCACCATCTGGCATCATAATCTGGGTCACGCAATTGTCGCGATGGTTTCATAGAGAAAACTGTAGTCGATTTGTTGGTGTTCCATACCTAATAATAACGATGTATACAGGACGTAAAACCCAATGTTCCCTTCGAAAAAGAGAATGCCGCCGAATTGGTTTATTGACCTTGCAACGGCCACGTCCTTCCCAATTCTTCAACAACCACTGTCACTAATAACTCACCGTGGACGAGATATTATACTCACACTTTTCCCTCCTTCCCTCGTTATGATGTTGATGTGTATCCGTCTCTTGAAAAGTCACGAGCTGTATTCAGGAACTGCAAATGATAACACAATAAACAGCAATATTTAGTGTCCAAGATACCCAATGAGACAATTCGCTGCATATTGGGTGCATTGTTCTATGCAGTACTGGATGCTTTTGTGTCCTATCTTCGTACAGTGCTTAAGTGGGTCTCCTAGAGGGAACAACAAGCTCAGCTGTTACATTCGTTGCATCACTGATAACGTGCCAAACGATGTCAATGTGTCAATAGCATACGTCGCTTAGGGTACAGTGACTGTAGTCCAGATTTATTCATATATCTACATCATATTTGACTAGTTAAAGGTTCTTTGTAAAGGTGGCGCTGCATCTAACTATATACCGTTAGTTATTGCGATCTTCGAAACCCTTTGTGCTTCTGGCGGGAAAAAAAACTTGTCCACGTCACAAGTGATCTGTATGGTTTGCCTCTTGCATATAGTATATTAAAGCGTTGAAAGCATTTTCGACATAGCTAATGATGATACCATCAGATAATCTGGCACGGTAATTCCCATCATATATATCGGTGTAGCGGCTTTCTCGTCCGCTATAATCGTTAATATTTCAACAAAAGTAGACTGTGTGTGACTTCTATGGAAAGAGATTACTAGCTGTAGGTATAGCAAACTCGATACCCAGCAGTGATTAGAAAGATTTTTATGGTTTCCCAGTATACAAAAATGGCTCTGAGCACTATGGGACTTAACTGCTGAAGTCATCAAGCTGTTTCCCAGTGTAAGGTGATGGCAATTAACTGTCATTATTTTCTATATGCCTAAAATAATCAAATGATAATGTTTAAACAACCAATAGCCGGCAACAATATGAAATCCAGACAAATAAATGTCGTACATGAGTGCACAATTAAACCAATTAATTCTTTCAGACCTGATAAACACATTGTTTGATTCTAGGTAGCAGAAATAGGAGGAAGAAGAAACGGAAGGAAAAAGTCTGGTGCAGTCAAACGCAGTGTAAATGGTGGAAAAGCGATTTCTCATTGTTCGAAGATTGCAAAGGCTTCGGCGGAGCGTAAAGGAACGTCAAGACCATGCGAGTAAACTTGAAGCAGTATACATAAGAAGTAAAGGAGGGCATGGTGAGTGTATGCTGTCAAAACAGCAGTACAGTGACAAGTTTGGTAAACCAGCATGTGGTCCTAACGGCGCTAGTACACGCAGAAATTGCGGCACGGCGGCGGACAATGAAACGTTAAATAAAGCGCGTAGCACGTGAAGTTACCGGCATTTCTAATTTAGAGGAGTTATTTCGCTGGGGATGGTGCGAGGGTTTTAAAGCTGCCCCGCTATGCTAGTCTGCCTGATGAAAGCGTCAACGGGCGGCTTTCTTGCAGATACTGCAGCTCTGGTTTTGAAATCACTCGATATACAAATAATATGTGCAGCACACATAATGAAACGGACTTTTTATACACAACACATATCTGTGCTTTACACACTGTTTATGATTTGAGCGCCACGTGCGTTGGATTTTCTTTAAAGCACGTTTTCGGTAGTTGGTAATCTAGAAAGTATAGTATCATTATTTGAAAGGGTTTTAGTCTTTTGAGTGTAGTCTTGTTAACCGGCATTTGGATCTACCTTACGAATATAAATTATGATTTATTTTGGTTAACACTGAGAAAAAGAAAAATGTGAAGTACCATTTACATGGTGAGCTGCTTTTGAAATTGATGTCCTAACAATGTTATACCCATGCGTCTGGCGGCATTTTAATATTATGTACTGCGTAGACTATAAACTGTTCAATCTGTTTACTGCGTTTTTGTTAAGCCTCTGATCACTGGTACGCTACGCTGCCGTCACGCAGTTGTTCGAGAGCTATTTTATCTTGCTATATATGCGATAACGATATTATACAACTAATTATTGTACTTGTGATTACTCAATCACACCACAAATAAATTAAAGCTTCTACAATGACTATTTTTATGACCGTTTAATTAGCTTGCCTTATTGCGGGAATAACTGTTATTTCCATCACAGGCGCTGTTAAATCGATATTCATTTTGTGTGTCATGACACCAATGTAGCCACTGAAATATCTGTGGAAAGGACACACTTCATACATCGGAATATATTTGTGTTAACTCTTTCATTTGTGAATATTTATTCCAAATATGTTCGCTATAAATCTACTGCTTTGTATCTGTGTGTTAACATTTGCGCTGATCATTTCTTAATAGCTCTCGTTTTTCTAAATTGTTATTTCATCCCCTTCGCCCACAAACTGCGTTTATAAAAGAGTCATCATCCACACGGTTAAATTTTTACAATTTGAGAACAGTAATTGTGTGTCTTCGAGAAATCATTGAAAGAGCTATTGGATTGAGAGGACTGTTATCTCACGTAGGCTTCAGGATCGCTGACAGAGATTAGTAAAAAAAGTAAATAGAGCTATGTTTTGCTGAAGCCAGTGATCTAGAAGTATCTTACGTTACCTTACTGGGAGGACTAAGTATTAAACGCAGTTACAGTTGTACTAAAGAGTCTCTTCCTTTCTTTTCACATTTGAAATTTCACTATCGCTAACCTTTAGCATGAAATAAAAATTTAAAATTATAATTAATATATTACAGCTACAAAATCTACGGTGCACACTCTGATATTAGGATGCAATGTTAGTAAGTGATCTTAGAAATATAAAGAAAATTTTAGCTCAGTAGTTACGCGATGTCAAATGGTTCGCTTTCAGTTTATGCATAGGTTACTCGACAAAACTGTCTTTTTTATAAACAACGCAGTAGCAACCAGTAAACTGCGTGTATGCGCTTTCTGATAAATGGGCAACCGATAATGCTCCACAAGTTGTCTGCCCCCCCCCCCCCCCCCCGACAGTGCTTATACGCTGGCAAAAAATGCGAAATTTAGTGTTGGATTCTCTACCGCAAAGACTAGCCATTTCCGTAACGGCGTGTAAACCTACCGGTCACACGAAACTATAATGCCTTTAATCAATTGTCTGCTTACGGCGCGTAGCAAATCCCCCTCGGTAACCTGACAAATGGCTATTACTATCCGTAACATTATAACAATTAACGTAATCTACCCTCTAAGGCCGTATAAGTGATCCTCCCATCAAACCGCACGGCCTAACTCAGATTCACGGACCATCCCCACGGACATGCACGCTGCATTAAACTGAGTGATTCTAAACACAATCGAGACACGTAATGAGTATGTTAACGAGAAACTACGCGGCCCGGCGCATTTGCAATGAATTATTTTTCCTGTCGAGTGTCCTTTAATTAATACTGATATCTCTCTTAGGTGAAATGGCTAATGGAATGTATTATTACAGGAGCTGTATTAGATTACAAGTTTCTAAGTGTAATTCAGGTTTTAAATACCATGTCATAATTATGTATATTCTTTGGGGTAACAGCACAGAGAGATATAGCAGGATGCAGTTTCTGTATTTTACGTTTTTAATTTTTGGTAATGACAGTATACATTCTGAGATAAGAAATTAGTTCCTTCACACACTTTAATGACAAAAAAAGGAAAATACACTCAAATGTATCTCGAGTTTGGGCAAGGCTCATTACACGTGCAAACAATATCTCAAAATGGAAACAGAACATCATTAAAAACAAATCTAGTCATACCCTATTTCATAGAAAATAGTTATCACTGAATGTTCAGAGTACTGATGAACAAGTCAAAGTAAGGATATCATATTGCAAACACACCAAAAATGGAAAAAATACTGTGATGGGTAAACAGTTACCTGTAATACTTTAAAATAGGCAAACTCTGATAAAAGTTTGAAAAACGAATTCCCATAACTACAACATAAACGTGTAAGTGGGCGACAAAAATGGGTGAGAAAACAGCATCATATTCCACCGTTATTCTTCTCTCAGCATAGAAAGATACGCAGTTCTTTTAAGTATCGTCATATATTTGAACTGTGTGTGACACCGGTATTCGGATACAGATCCTAACATTTCGTGGGAAATCATTATGTATATGTTTACGTCACAGAGAAAATTTGCAAAAAGCTCCTCCATACTAAAACTCTCTGAAAGTTCTTTTAGGTATGTACAAGTATTCAGCAAAAACGACAGCAACTCGTGTACAAAATTTATGTGTGTTCATTAAGACAAACATTGTGACATATAGCTATCCACGCGGTACAAAATCTAGTTTTTAATGACAATATTTTCATTCATAAAGCATGCGTTGAGTGAAATGGGTTCAAAATTTAGCAGTAACCCACCTGGAACGAGATAAAGGCGGACAAATTAATTATCCACGTAACGTAGATTAATAAACTGTGGGGCTTTAAGACAATAACACTCAGCACAACAAACTCGCGACACATGGAAAGTGCAATTGATACTGGTTCGATCGGTCAGTAATGTAATATAACTCGAACAATACAGTTGTAGAGGCATAAATTGAAAGCGACCCAAGGATCGGTGCTGGGGCCACCGCTGTTTCTTATTTATGTAAATGATATGCCTTCCAGTATTACAGGTGATTCAAAAATATTTCTGTTTGCTGATGACACCAGCTTGATAGTGAAGGATCTTGTATGTAATACTGAAACAGTATCAAATAATGTAGTTCATGAAATAAGTTCGTGGCTTGTGGAAAATAATTTGATGCTAAATCACAGTAAGACTCAGTTTTTACAGTTTCTAACTCACAATTCAACAAGAACCGATATTTTGATCACACAGAATGGGCATATTATAAGCGAGACGGTACAGTTCAAGTTCCTAGGCGTTCTGATAGATAGTAAGCTGTTGTGGAAAGCCCATGTCCAGGATCTTGTTCAGAAACTAAATGCTGCTTTATTTACCATTAGAACAGTATCTGAAATAAGTGACACTTCAACACGAAAAGTAGTCTACTTCGCATATTTTCATACGCTTATGTCGTATGGTATTATTTTTTGGGGTAATTCTTCTGATTCAAAAAGGGTATTTTTGGCTCAAAATCGGGCTGTTCAAGTTATATGTGGTGTAAGTTCGAGAACCTCTTGTCGACCCCTATTCAGTAGTCTGGGAATTCTGACATTGCCCTCACAGTATATATTTTCTTTAATGTCGTTTGTTGTTAGCAATATTAGCCTATTCCCAAGAGTTAGCAGCTTTCAGTTAATACTAGACAGAAATCCAATCTTCATGTGGAATGCACTTCCTTGACTCTTGTGCAGAGAGGAGTGCAGTATTCTGCTGCATCCATTTTCAATAAGCTGCCACAAGAACTCAAAGATCTTAGCAGTATCCCAAAGTCTTTTAAGTCCAAACTAAAGAGTTTCCTCAGTGCTCACTCTTTCTATTCTGTCGAGGAGCTCCTGGAAGAGATAAAAAATTAAGCAAATTCCAGTGTTACATTGTTGATTTTCTTTATTTAAACTTACGACTTGAATATGTTTCTCTATATTTCATTTGATCTGTTTCTAATATCGTGTTATAATTTCATGTATTGACTCGTTCCATGACTATGGAGACTTCTCCTTAATTTGGTCCCACGGAACAATAAATAAATAAGTACATAAATAAATAAATAAACGGCCGGCCGCGGTGGCCATGCGGTTCTAGGCGCTGCAGTCCGGAACCGCAGGACAGCTGTGGTCGCAGGTTAGAATCCTGCCTCGGGCATGGGTGTGTGTGATGTCCTTAGGTTAGTTAGGTTTAAGTAGTTCTAAGTTCTAGGGGACTGATGACCTAAGATGTTAAGTCCCATGGTGCTCAGAGCCATTTGATCCATTTCAAATAAATGAACTATTAGCATTCAAGATTAAGGGGTTAGAGACTTTGATTGGATAAGCAAATAAATTATTTCGGAATATTGTTTCATTATTACTCTTGTACTCTGCAAATCACTGTCGGATGTGTGGTGGAGAGCGGTCCTCTCTGTTATTACTTACTCTATCCGTATTGCACTCACAAGTGAACGGTGGTAAAAAATAACGTTCCTATGCCTCTTCTGCGGCGTAATTACACTTATACGGTTCTTGCCATTCTTAAGCAAAATATTTGGTGGAGGCAGTTAAATTGTTTTACCAATACTCTTTCTCGAAACTAACTCAACAGCGTTACACAATAAGCACCTCATCTTTCTTCTTAATATATCCAGGCGTGTTCCTTGCCAATTTCCACCACTATTTTGTTCTAACTAATTCGATGGTTTACTACATTTTCAAGAACGTCTTTGAAGTACGTCTTCCTTTGAGGATCTCAAATCCCCGTACAGTATTGGAACCGAGGAGGCTGTGCAGTAGTCCAGCTTAGGAACGAAGGTGTTCAAATATATGTCTAGTCATATAGGTTTAGGATTATCTTACCTTGTCTGAAACTTATCACGATGATTTATACGCGAACATCGCTCTTCAGTATCTTTATCTAGCTGAGACAGGGCTTGATATCAAATGACCACGCCGAAAAAGAAATATCACTCTCATCTTCCTTTCTTCTATGCACTAGTATTTACAAATAGTTCTCCCTACAACGTTAAATGAGATATCGTTTGCAGATGCGCTGAATTTCCAGTCAAGTATATTAACTGTCTACTCCACTAGTTTACAGTGCTGCGCGTGAGGTATTTCGCTCATGAGACCGAATTAACTTGTATACTACTAATCGTATACTCTAACATCGCCCACATTTTCGATAGTCATTAGAATTGTCTATTATTTAACCTCATTTGAATCAACCTTATGCCAAATGCAGATTATCTATACTTACGTACTACTATACAACAACAAGTTGCTGTTTAACTTTGTTACCAAAAATTTCGCGACTTCGGTGACTTGCAAGTCGATAATCATAAATGGCGATGAGAGCAACGCACACATCCAGGCGGCACCACAGAAAAAATACCGACCCGGATGTGGACTGAATCAGGGTACCCATGAACGAGACAAAGCAACGCTAACCGCATGGAAATGACCATTTTCGCAATTTTGAATGCAACAAATAAATTATAAAGGATGCATGATGCTCAACGGCTAAAATGTGACTGATATTAGTATGGGAGTATGAATTAAACACGTAGAGGACTGTATAAGCAATATATTCACTATGTCGTATCGTTTGAAGTAGAACATATCAAGCTAGAAAAGCATGTTTACAAATATGATGAAGCTCAAAAGTCAAAGTGTAAATAGTTTTTTCAAATAGTAGTTAATGTTCCATATTTCGCGTTTTATTCTTCAAATCAATAAATATGTTGCACTACACACTTTCTAAGCTAGTCTATGTTCGTCCTCAGTGCTCAGACCATCTCCGTACCAAATTTTATCAAAGTCGGTTCAGCAGTTTAGTCGTGGCCACGTAACAGTGTTACTTTCGCATTTTTAATATTAGTATCGATAAATGGGAAACGTTTTTAGCAAAAATCTCGAAATCTTCTCGACCAATTTACTTCAGATTTTTACACGATGCTCTAATAAACATGCGGAGATATGTATATATACACTCCTGGAAATGGAAAAAAGAGCACATTGCTCCGGACACTGCGAGAGGGCTGTACAAGCAATGATCACGCACGGCACAGCGAACACACCAGCAACCGCGGTGTTGGCCGTCGATTGGCGCTAGCTGCGCAGCATTTGTGCACCGCCGCCGTCAGTGTCAGCCAGTTTGCGTGGCATACGGAGCTCCATCGCAGTCTTTAACACTGGTAGCATGCCGCGACAGCGTGGACGTGAACCGTATGTGCAGTTGACGGACTTTGAGCGAGGGCGTATAGTGGGCATGTGGCAGGCCGGGTGGACGTACCGCCGAATTGCTCAACACGTGGGGCGTGAGGACTCCACAGTACATCGATGTTGTCGCCAGTGGTCGGCGGAAGGTGCACGTGCCCGTCGACCTGGGACCGGACTGCAGCGACGCACGGATGCACGCCAAGACCGTAGGATCCTACGCAGTGCCGTAGGGGACCGCACCGCCACTTCCCAGCAAATTAGGGACACTGTTGCTCCTGGGGTATCGGCGAGGACCATTCGCAACCGTCTCCATGAAGCTGGGCTACGGTCCCGCACACGGTTAAGCCGTCTTCCGCTCACGCCCCAACATCGTGCAGCCCGCCTCCAGTGGTGTCGCGACAGGCGTGAATGGAGGGACGAATGGAGACGTGTCGTCTTCAGCGATGAGAGTCGCTTCTGCCTTGGTGCCAATGATGGTCGTATGCGTGTTTGGCGCCGTGCAGGTGAGCGCCACAATCAGGACTGCATACGACCGAGGCACACAGGGCCAACACCCGGCATCATGGTGTGGGGAGCGATCTCCTACACTGGCCGTACACCTCTGGTGATCGTCGAGGGGACACTGAATAGTGCACGGTACATCCAAACCGTCATCGAACCCATCGTTCTACCATTCCTAGACCGGCAAGGGAACTTGCTGTTCCAACAGGACAATGCAAGTCCGCATGTATCCCGTGCCACCCAACGTGCTCTAGAAGGTGTAAGTCAACTACCCTGGCCAGCAAGATCTCCGGATCTGTCCCCCATTGAGCATGTTTGGGTCTGGATGAAGCGTCGTCTCACGCGGTCTGCACGTCCAGCACGAACGCTGGTCCAACTGAGGCGCCAGGTGTAAATGACATGGCAAGCCGTTCCACAGGACTACACCCAGCATCTCTACGATCGTCTCCATGGGAGAATAGCAGCCTGCATTGCTGCGAAAGGTGGATATACACTGTACTAGTGCCGACATTGTGCATGCTCTGTTGCCTGTGTCTATGTGCCTGCGGTTCTGTCAGTGTGATCATGTGATGTATCTGACCCCAGGAATGTGTCAATAAAGTTTTCGCTTCCTGGGACAATGAATTCACGGTGCACGGTGTTCTTATTTCAATTTCCAGGAATATATATATATATATATATATATATATATGTTATTACCAAAAATTTCGAAAACTTCTTGGTCGATTTACTTCAAAGTTTCTACACGATACACTAATAAGCGTTTGGACGAGTATAGGCTACATTCTTTTTAAGAAATACGAAGGTACCATCTTCATAGGTCCAGCCGCTGGAGAGATCACTCATATCCCATATATTGATGATCACAACCGGTTTAACCATCAATTCCCAATCGCGGTTTCGTTTGCAATAATAAAGAAGGCTCAAGGTCTGAGAAAGGGGGAAGAGGAGATGGACAGAGGGCAAGGGGGCGGGGAGAAAATGGGCATAGAGAATGGAAGGGGACATGGAGAGAGTGAGGGGGCAGGAGAATATGGAGAGAGAGAGAGAGAGAGAGAGAGGGAGAGAGAGAGAGAGAGAGAGAGAGAGAGAGAGAGAGAGAAGAGAGACATGGAAACTGAGAGGGGGGAGAGTGTGTTGTAAAGATATAAGGGGGAGGAGGAGGTAAGCACACTATCCGATCAAAAGTATCTGGACACCTGGCTGAAAATGACTTACAAGTTCGTGGCGCCTCCATCGGTAATGCTGGAATTCAATATGGTGTTGGCACACCCTTAGACTTGATAACAGCTTCCGGTCTCGCAGGCATGCGTTCAATCAGGTGCTAGAAGCTGTCTTGGGGAATGGCAGCCCATTCTTCACGGAGTCCTGCGCTGAGGGGAGGTACCGATGTCGGTCGGTGTGGCCAGCACGAAGTCGGCGTTCCAAAACATCCAAAGGCGTTCTATAGGATTCAAGTCAGGACTGTGTGCAGACCAGTCAATTACAGTGATGTTATTGTCGTGTAACCACTCCGCCAGAGGCCGTGCGTTATGAACAGGTGCTCGATCGTGTTGATATATGCAATCGCCATCACCGAATTGTTCTTTAACAGAGGGAAGCACGAAGGTGATTAAAACATCAATGTAGGCCTGTGCTGTGACAGTGTCACGCAAAACAACAAGGGGTGCAAGCCCCCTCAATGCAAAACACGACCGTGTCATAACACCACTGCCTCCAAATTTTACTGTTGGCACTGCCCACGTTGGCAGATGACGTTTACCGGGCATTGGCTATACTCACACTCTGCCATCGGATCGCCACATTGTGTACCGTGATTCGTCACTCCACACAGCGCGTTTCCACTGTTCAATCGTCCAATGTTTACTCTCCCTACACCAACCGAGGAGTCGTTTGGCATTTACTGGCGTTATGCGTGGCTCATGAGCAGCCTCTCGACCATGAAAACTATGTTTTCTCACCTCCCGCCTAACTCTCATAGTACTTGCAGTGGATCCTGATGCAGTTTGGAATTCCTGTATGATGGTCTGAATAGATGTCTTCCTAGTACGCATTACGACCCTCCTCAACAGTCGACAGTCTCTGTCAGTCAACAGACGAGGTCGATCTGTACGCTTTGAGCTGTGCGTGCCCCTTCACGTTTCCACTTCACTATCACATCGGAGTCTGCCCCGATAGCTGAGTGGTCAGCGTGACGATTACCGTCCTACGGGCCCGGGATCGATTCCTGGCTCGGTCGGGGTTTTCTCCGCTCAGGGTCTGCGTGTTGTGTTGTCTTCATCATCATTTCATCCCCATACTTTGTGGCTTTCCGCTAAAAATAGGGATATTGTTCCGCTGGCTAATATATACAATAACTGAAAACTGTTATGTTTAAAAAAGTAAAAAGCTTAGCTGTGAAACTGTATTTGGTTAACCGAAAGCACTTCTGCCCGTTTTTAGTCATCTCTTTCTTTCTTCTTTCGCTGTCCACCCAGATGTCTTCGACTGACCTAAATACATAAATTCATCAGCTAGTCCTATGACCTCATTGTTTATTTTGTCTTTTCGATATGTTTATTAAACATCTTAGTCTTACCGTAATTGATTTTCAAGCCTACTCGCTCCTTTAAGCTCCCCCATTCATTGAAAAAGTTTATCCGCTAAAGCGGCAGACAGTACAAAGTTTTCAGCAGAACAAAATCAGTCCCAGTTCTTAACATGAACCCGTTATCATTAACTTTTTCCCTGGTAAAGAATATGAAAACAGTGTTGAATTACTAAGCACAATTTTATTGGCATTTAATACTAACGTATCTCCCTGAACATTAAATACTTAAGGCATTCAGAATGAAGACTCAGCCACTGAATACGCAATTCATAAACAAACAATCATCTGGAGACAATCACTCTCAGACAAGGTGTCGCTAGGCATTTCCACTTTCCAGTAATCAGTAACTTTTCATCCGTTCCTTGAGACAGTTGCTATTAATGAAATCAAAAGTCTAATTTTACACCGAAATGTGTGCTATGATAGATTTCCATGACAGAATATACCATTTTGTCTGTCATACTTCAGCGATAAAAGGAAGGAAGGTCATTAGAAGTCATTAGAGACGGAGTACAAGCTACGATTGGAGAAGATTGGGGGAGTAAAATGTCCGCATCCTTTCGAAAGAAACCATACTGCCATTAGTCTTAAACGATTCAGATAAACCACGAAAAATCTAAATCAGCTGGCGAGACGGGAATTTGTGCCGACGTTCTTCCGAATACGAGTTCAATGTCTTACCATTGCGCCATCGGCATCGGTCTTCAGTGACCAGTAAAGATGTCGACATCAGGAAAAGATGAAGAAAGACGCTAGCAAATCAGCAGGCGTCACGAGATATGTGTGTGAATCTCAAACACGAGAGACTCAGTTGCCGATTTGCATCCCTATCGGGCACAAAGTCATAAACTAATACGACGATCTAATTTCTTAACTGCGGAATCTATGTGTTATTATACGACTACATTTACGTTATGTAAAATGGAAACAAAATAATCTATGAAAATGTATTCATTCATTCACTATCGTAATCCAGCCTCTGGGACGCGTGTTAAAAGGGCCTGCAATTGTTACTGTTAAGCAACGTACCTCCGTGCCAAGTTTAGAAATTGTGTCTGCTGAGGATTTAAAATTCAGTTTCAGAAGTTCAGTGTCATACTCCATAAACAAGCTACGTTCCTCCGTCGTGTAGATGCCAGCCGTTGAGTGAAAAAGTTATGTAACTGTATAATAATATAATCACAATACTGTGAACAGCCTTTGGCATGTTAAAGATATCTAATCTGGGCTCGAATTTTTAATTCCCGGGACAGTTTCAAGTTGAACGTAAAATTACTTCCCTTACTTCGACGCCTTTCGAAAGTCGGCCTATTTCTTGCGTAACCCGGGGCTGGACAAAAAGGTGGAAACCCCAAACACATTACCATGAGTAATGCGGTGTAGGAAACCTGTTGGCATTCAAAACAGATTCTAGGTGTCTCGGAATACATAAATACAGATCTTGTATGGTTGTCAAGGGAATCTTCTAGCATTATTCCTTCAAAATAGTGGCACGTTTAAATGACAATAATAGCGGTGGATAGTGATCACGCAACCTTTTTTTTCCAAAGAAGACCAACCACAAAGGCTCAATAATACTGAGATCAGGAGAGATACGACAGTTTATCCTCGTGTTCAGAAAACCAGTCCTGGACGATACGAACTATGTGAATAGGTCCCTGTTGTCTTGGAACACACTGCAACAATTGGGGAACAGACACTGTACTGTGAGAGGGACCTGATCAGCCGAAATAGTTACATAATCTTTGGAAGTATTGCGACCTTGCAGAGTAACCATCGGCCCATGGAACCCCACTATACAGCTATACTGTATACAGGTATCTATATACCAGCTGAGGAAACAGTCAAAATAAAAGAAAGATAACAAAGACAAATAAAAAAACCCGAAAATACAAGCGTAATAAGTCTCATCCATCATGAAGGTAATCACAAGACAAAATTATTTGACATTTAAAGATGAATTATCCATCCAACAGGAAGGATTCCCCATGGGATCACCCATAAGTGGCCTCCTAGCCAACATCTTCCTTAATCACCTAGAAAACAAAATCTTTGAAGAAATAATTAAAAAAACAGTCCATGCGGAAGAGGAGGTTTGCGTACTCTAGATCCGAAGGGCTATGCCGGCGGTAGCTTAACTACCAGAAGGTCACCCAAGCCGGACAGGCCGAATGAGAGGAGCCAGACAAGGTTTGTCTCACAACGTCCTATCTATCCCCATTTTTCTAACCTCATCTTGTCCTTGCCTTGTTCTTTTTCCTACCACCCCTTGTCATAAGTAAAGTGTGGGGTAGATAGGGCTCCTTAGCCATAGTGAAGGCATTCTGTCTAGGGGTGACAACCCCAAATAATAAGCCTCTCAAGCTATCAACTTGGGTAGCATCTTGGACAGTGGCTTGCCACTGCCCCACAAAGAATAATCTTCAACTGGCCATGGAGGAAAATTTCGCTGTATGCAGTACCCCACGTGGTGACCAATCCACCGTCACCCTAGGTGATGTTAGCGGACCTTCGGATTCTGGTGAGTCCGCGCCAACATGCTTTAAGGATGAGTCGGAGCATCCTGAAATCACCGGACGTAAACTCAGAGCAAGACAGCAAAGCTTCTTCGCAACTTTTAATGCTACTTCACTGCTCAAAGTGGGTAAATTAAAACATCTGACCCGATTGACTTACACAGCACGACATAGTACTGATAGCAGTATGGGAAACCAGAATCATAGATGATCATGCCTGCGGGTCCCAAGGATACAAATCCTCAAACGAAAAGTGGGTCAGCGGGTAATGAAGAACGTACTCCACTTAGATACAGCATTTATAATCAGTCACAAGACACTGGATTCAGTCATTGACTTCACCTCCCCAAGCAGTCGTGTATCCATCCTGTCCCTCAAATGTGCTAACAAGGGCTATAGTGTAGTCAACGTACATGCCCCAACCAAACAGGACAACAGACACAACCGAGACAGATCGGGGAAATTCTGGGAACACTTAGAAGATAATCTCTCAAAAATTCCAGAGACGCAAACAATCGTACTGCTTGGTGATTGGTTCAAATGGCTCTGACCACTATGCGACTTAACTTATGAGGTCATCAGTCGCCTAGAATTTAGAACTAATTAAACCTAACTAACCTAAGGACATCATACACATCCCTGCCCGAGGCAGGATTCGAACCTGCGACCGGAGCGGTCGCTCGGCTCCGGACTAAAGCGCCTAGAATCGCTAGGCCACTCCGGCCGGCTACTGCTTGGTGACTTCAGTGCCCGATTGGGAAGAGAGAAAAAGTACAGAAACACAGCGGGCAACTATCCAGCACATATGATAACTAACCACAATGGGGAACGATTGGTGGATCTGTGTAGGACTTTTGTGTTGGTCATGAAGTCTACAGCCTTCAAACACCTGCCAAGGAAACAGAAGACTTGGATTTCAACTGACACCAACTTGGGTGAATTCCATATAGATCATTGGCCATTTCAAGAAACTCCCAAAAGGAAATACAAAACGTGAAGGTATTGAGAAGTGCCAATCTGGACTACCTCTCAAAGATCAAAATAAGCCTCCATCGTAGAAACACTAGAGCACACAAAAGCCCCAAGATGGCGAGATGTGACGTATAACAACATAAGAACAGTCAGGAATTAGGCCACAGACTGAACAGTACATATTTCAACAGCTGGAACCAACTGAAGAAGACTCTTGTGAAGATGGCCAATGAACTCGTCCCCCTCACAAGAAGAAGGAAGCATCCGTGGTGGAACGAGGACTGTGACAATGCAATAGCCCAAAGAGAGACACTCTGGGAGAAGTGGAATTGTAAGAAAACGAAGATAAATTCGGAGAACTTTTTGGAACAAAGAAGGCTAACACCTAAGATAATTCGAGGCACCAAACGGACCTTCGCACAAAACCAAGTACGCCAAATCGAAGAGAACTTTCCTAAGAATAACTCCAGAGATTTCTATAGAACCTTCAAGCAGACACTCAAAAAATACAATCCAGCAATCCTCCTCTTCAGAGACTCACAGGGAAAACTGGTTTTTAACGACAATGACAACTTCCACCTCTTAGGTCGGTACTTTAAAAACCTACTCAACTCTGCTCCACCTGGACTCACTGCCTCTTTCATTGGAAGAAGTTCGACAAATCATTTAACTTCTTAATAATAATAAGGCAACTGGAGAGAACTCAACCATTGCTAAACTCTGGAAATGTGCTGGGTATAATGCCGTGGGCAAGCTCACTGAGATCACACAGAACATTTGAGAAACAGATAAATTACCACCTGATTGTAACACGGCTCGGATCCATCCCCTTTAAATAAAGGGAGATGTTACTGATCTGAAAAAATACCGTGGAATTTCTCTTGTCACGGTAACATACAAGATTCTCTCCAAGGCACTATTAACAAGGGCAGAAGATCAACTGCACAGTCAACTGAGAGAAAACAAGGGAGGCTTCAGGAAAACCATGCCCTGTGCTGAACATAACCTCAACCTTAAAACGGTACTGGTATACTCCAAGTGGTTGTCACCTTTGTTGATTTCAAGAAGGCCTACGACTCTGTTGATAGAGAAACGCTTAACAAAATACTCCAAGAATTAGGACTAGACAACAAAACCCGCAGACTCATTCTATAAACCTTGACAGACACCCATTCGAAGGTCATATTTAAAGGGGATATCTCAAAATGCTTCGAGATAAAAACTGGAGTGAGATAAGGGGGTGGACTCTCACCTCTTCTCTTCAATTGCGTCCTCGAATAGGTTGTGAGAGAATGGCGGAAGGAAGTGACCACTTTGGGTGTCCAGAGTGGTGTCTACCTGGGCCGTAAGAACGAAGGACTGATCGTAGATTGCCTGGCTTTTGCAGACGACATGGCACTGATTTCTGATTCTCTTTAAATGGCAACAACGCAGGAAAACTGCCTCAGGAAACAGGCAGCCAAAGTGGGTCTTCAAGTGTCGCTGGAGAAAACAGAGTTCTTCACCAACATCAAAGAAGCTAACAAAGAGGTGTTACTAGACCAGGGAAAGATCAAAAGGGCTGAGAAACTTAAGTATCTCGGTGAATGGATTGAACTTAACTTATCAGAAAAGACGTCATTATTCATGAAAGTCAACAAGTTGGAACTAGTTTATCGACTGACTATGAACACCTACAACAAAAAATGCCTGTCACACAACCTGAAACTTAAGCACTACAACACATCAGTCATACGACCAGAAGCCCTGTATACCATGGAATGTCTTTCTATGAACCGGAGAGGTCTGATGGAGAAATTGAAAGTCAGAGGAGAATCCTCAGGAAGATCCTAGGCCCGGTAGAAGAAGCTGGGGAATTCAGAAGGCGGCATAACTCGGAGCTCTACTAACATATCGAGAGGTTGTGTGACTGTGCAAGAAAAAGAAGGGTAGCTTTCTATAGCCATGTTGCAAGAGTGCCCCCAAACAGATTGACCAACCGTCTGTTCACCTTCTGGCAAAACAAGAAGGTTCGCACCATTTGGCTGACAGAAATCGAGAAGCACATTAAAGAAATGGGAATAACTGATCTCCAGAACAGACAGTCTGTGAGACACACCCTGAAGGAAGTCCGAGGATTTCAGGAAAAGCCCCGAAGAAAAGGTACCCCCTGGACAGAAGAAAGGAAGGGGTTGCACCGACAGAAGAAGCGACAGTACTGGGCAACGATCAAAGCCCAACAGTTGAACAAGCGTGGTCCAAAGTAGGCCGATTTGAAACAAGAAGAAGAACATGATGATGAGGAAAAACAGTACATAGTAATATATCGGTAATTCTATGTTGATGACATAATTTTCTTTAAACTGAAAGAGGCAAAATAATAAATTTCCTGGATATCACAATAGAAAACAAAAAACAAATATACCGCTTCTCAATTTGCAGAAAGCCTACATCAACCACTATAATAACTATTCACAACAGTGAAAACCACCCGAAAAATCCACAACCAAGCCAGCCTTACATACCTCCTTCATAGGCTGAACATCATTCTAGTGGATAATGATAACGAGCCAGCCGCTGCGGCAGAGAAGTTCTAGGCGCTCCAGTCCGGAACCGCGCTCCAGATACGGTCGCAGGTTCGAATCCTGCCTCGGGTATGGATATGTGTCATGTCCTTAGGTTAGTTAGGTTTCAGTAGCTATAAGTTTAGGGGACTGATGACCTCAGATGTTAAGTCCCATACTGCTCAGAGCCATTTGATAAGGATAGCTGCGTACAAGACACAATCAGGAGATTTCCTAAGAAAATGCTCACTAAATAAACACTGTCAACAAATTGAGCCATAAAATAGAAACATAATTGACAACAGACACACACTGGAGTATCATAACACAAAATTCCAGTACACAAAAAGCACATACGATGAAGAAACCACAAACAACAGGAAAACATGGCGCACACTGACATTTGAGAACAAAACAACACACAGAGTGAGAAAGATTATGAGAAAACAAGGTATACGTGTGGCATAAAAAAAACCACTACAGACGAGATTAAAGTACTCAACACCACCACAGATAAATTCAACAAAGCAGGCATATACCAGCTAACCTGTAGTGACTATGATTCCGTATATATCGTACAGACATGCAGAAATTTCGATATAAGACACTCTGAACATTTAAGAGCACCGAAAAGCTACAACCGATGTTCCACATTTACAGACAACCTCATTAAAGACACCCACAACCCCACTGGCACAGAAAAAGACCTCCAAATCCTAAAGCACGGTAATCATTTACACCATTTTTTAAACGTAGAAGAAAATTACCACATCGAAAAAACTCAGGCCAAGAAAGTCATCAATGATCAAACAGTACTCTGCAACAAAACACTATTCAGCATTCTAAACGAAATACAAAAGTACACAAAATAAACACACACACACACACACACACACACACCTCACAGACATAATGAAAACAAACGGAACAAATTCGAAGTTTGCGGCCGTCAAAAGAGAACAAAACAGTGAAACAAACGACAATCCAAAACGTGCTAAAACGTAAGTTGTGCAGGAAAACGTGTGTTCAAGCCAGAGAAACGTAAGAAGACGCAAGATTCACAAATGAGTAGGTTGTAATACAAAACATAATCCATGAATAACAAACCACAGCAAGTAGTTCTCCGTACCAAAGCTGCAAAAATTTCTTATCGAAGTCCCCTGGTCATACCAAATACACAAAAACAACAGAAACATATTTGGCACATAAATACAAGCCAACCATAACTTTTGTTGATGTTCATCTTATATCCTACATTCAAGACACTGTCCATTCCGTTCAACTGCTCTTCCAAGTCATTTGCTGACTCTGACAGAATTACAATGTCATCTGGCAATTATTTCTTCTCCGTCGACATTAATTCCTACTCCCAATTTTCCTTTTGTTTCCTTTACTGCTTGCTCAAGATATAGAGTGAATAACATCGGGGATAGGCTACAACCCTGTCTCACTTCCTTCCCAACCACTGCTTCTTTTTCATGCCCCTCGATTCTTATAACTGCCATCTGGTTTGCAAATTGTAAATAGGCTTTCGCTCTCTGTATTTGACCCCTGCCACCTTCATAAACTGTATACGACAACATTATACTTGCAAAAAGGCGGATTCCATAATTCCTTCATAATTATTTTTTGGAATCACGGGAGCCGGCCGCAGTGGTCTCGCGGTTCTAGGCGCGCAGTCCGGAACCGTGCGATTGCTACGGTCGCAGGTTCGAATCCTGCCTCGGGCATGGATGTGTGTGATGTCCTTAGGTTAGTTAGGTTTAAGTAGTTCTAAGTTCTAGGGGACTAATAACCACAGCAGTTGAGTCCCATAGTGCTCAGAGCCATTTTTGGAATCACGGGATTGAGCTCAGAATTCTAATACGATATTAGTAGATTATGTGAACATTTGCTGCTTTTACCTTTCATCTCTCTCATTGCTGTAAGATCGTTAGTGATGACAAGCCAAGTTCTCTTAGATGTAAAACATGGATACAAAGATATTAATTCTTATTTTACAATTAGTATTTGATTAAAAAATCCAACAAATGGGTCACTTGTTTGTTTGCTTCCATAAAATACAAAACCAATGTGAAATATAGCTGTTACTTTGTGAAACAATGTCCATTATGGATAAATAAGGTATTGCAGTCCCTGTGTTACAGCATAGGCACTGCAATATTTTGTTTATGCTTCGACACAGGGAAAGAGACATTCAATGAAAATTTCTTCCCTGTAAGGGAACATACGTAATGGATGTACGAGTGTATGTTGTAGACACATGGTTGACGACATATGGAAGTTTGAGTCTGGCAGTGAAGCGTGCTTGGATAGCCCAATGGTAAGGCAACCGCCTGCGATAAGCGGGAAATCCGGGTTTGAGTCTCGGTGTGGAGCAAATTTTCAATGTCTTCTTTCCATTATTCAGCTGATCGTTGTCCATATTCGCAACTGCGACTACGTTTCATGTAATAAGGGTAACATTCGTCCTATAAGGCTGCTTAAGAAAGTTGCGTTATTCCTTACAAATTACTCACAGCTGGATTTAAGAACTGTGTTTCCTGAGTTTAAAGACAAATTTAAGAACGGTACGAGCGGTCTTTTCTACACACAAGTATGAGCAGGCAACTTCAACGCTTTGAGATGTGGTACCTCACTTGTGTTGTATCAGAATACCGACGCTGAAGCTATGCCTACCGCTCGTGACTGACATCAGTTTCTTTATGGCTCACGCGATGGCTAAATAAATCATTACTTGATTACTGTTTTAGCAATGGTCCCACGTAAACAATCGCTGATTGCCTCTACTCTGTTCCTAAGAACATTGAAGGTATTTCTCTTACACATGCACAACGTCACAGAGGAATGAAGAAAGTTCCTAAATCCGTCTGTAACTCCTTTATTTGTAGAAAAACCGATAACCATATAACAGTTTCTCTGCCACTGACATGAAAAAATTTTGTGTTAACGAACTTTGTCGCCTAATGATGATCTGGCAACTGGGCTGTAAGATAGGTTGGTGAGCATGGAGATTTTATAGAATACATCTTCGGGGGAAAATATAGATTTCACAGCGAGTGTCATGTGTGCTACGCGCATTTCACGCTTCCTGGGATATCGCTATCGACACCTCTAAAGTTACTCAACACTGTCGTTCACAGGACCTCAAAAGTAGTTCAGTTATATGGTTAGTTAGTTGTTTAGTTAGTAATATGTAGAACGCAACAAATCAGGTTACAGAATATGTATACATGATTAATTTTAACATTATTCTTGCCAAATTACGTTGTGATGGTTTATTTGTGTATAATTATCCACAATTAAAACGCCTATCACCACCTATTATTATTCTTACTCTCATTTGTGCAATCAGTACTTCCTTCCTAAGTGATTAATTACTCCAGAATATTATTCTGTAAGACATTACTGATTGGAAATATGAAAAATGTGTTAGGGGTTAAGTCGTCTCTTTTCAGGACTAGCAATTATACGAAAAGCAAAGGTAGCAGAATTTAATTGGACCGCTCCTTAATATTCTTCTGCTATTTCAAGTTTTCATCAATATCTACAACCAAACGTTTGGAGGATTTTACACTGTTTACTGACTTCCGTTCATGTGTCACATAAGTTGTTGGTGTGAGTCTCTTTATTGCACCGAACGGAATATAATGTGTTTCCTCATAAATATGGAGACTGTATTTTAAGGGAACCGCTTATTAATTCTTTGTAAAACATCATTAACAATTTCTTCTGCTTCTTTCTCTCTAACAATATTTATTATAGCACTGTTATCGCCTGTTTAAATGAGTGTGAAGTAGTAGATCATTCACATATGTAATTTCAATCGTTGGAGATTTTCCTCTTATTGTGTAATTGTCGATACAGGATGAAGTCGCAGTAAAATGAAAAGCATACATTAATATATTTGGTAATCTCCTTCCGAGGACAGTTATTTCTGTAGGCAACTTGTCGTTTGAGTAACAAACCTACCATGACATTGCACAAGATACAATTACCGCCTGGGGAAACAGAAAGTCAGTCACGTTAAGCCAAGATCAGGAAGGCTATTGCATAGAGTCAAATGACTGCTCATCCTTTTAAGAGTCCAGTGGCTTAACCCTTTGTTTCCTTAACTTTCATAGCTGTATTACACTGTGGACAGATGTGAACAGTTCAACTCTGAGCGATTGTTTCAGGCCAGTGTTGTTTGCTTGTCGAAGATTCTGACACTATGTGTTGCAAACAGTAAGAGGGCAACAAAGTTCTGCAATGAGTTGACTTTCAGTTCTTGCTTTGTAAACCAATAAGATTGTTTCAGTCTATAAATATTCTCATTTCAGAGTAGTTAAAATTCTGTTGGCCTTTCGGGCAATGTAAGTAACATTAGTTAGACTGACAAACATTTTAGTATAAAAAACTATTAAAATTGTTAAATTTGTTGTCCATATATGTTCCATAACGCTTTCCATACATCATTTGTGTTAATAAGGAATTAATATATTCCACTGATTGACTGTTCCGTCGGTTCTGGTGTTTTCTTTCATAATAAATACATCTTATCGTACTCTGTTCAAAGTTATTTTAGGTCTGACGCTTCGGCAGGAGCACGTGGAGGCGAAGAACAGAGATCCACATCCCAGAACACAGGGGAAATCTCACAATTCTTCAACTTGTTCCAGCTCAAAATACCATTCAGTTTACAATGATAGTGTGGGGATCAGTGTGTTCTGAAAGAGCTGAACTATGTTTTCTTTTCAATCTTTTTCCGGCAGCAAGTTTTTAAGTCAATATGACGAAAGTAGGTCCTCGTCAAAGATTAGGAGGCCAAAGGGATGTCAAGCTGCCGCCATGTCATCTTCTGCCTTGCGGTGTCATGCGAACGCAGAATGGAATTGAATTTGATCAGCACACCCCCCTCCCGGACGTTTTGGCAACTTTTCAGACCCTGGAGATGCTACTTCTCATTCAAGTAGTCCCTCTTCTGGCATCACGACGCTGGGCACACTCCTCACTAGACCTGCCGGGACAAATAAAAATTCCTGGCAGTACCGCGAATAGAACCAAGGGCTTCCGCATCGCAGTCAACTACGCTGACCACTAAGTTACGGAGGCGGACTTAAATAGATGTAGCTTACGGAAATACATTTCCTGTTGCCGTTGCCGAATTTTCGACAAGAAGGAAAGTTTTTCCTTTATATGGATACCTTATGCAACAAATATATATCATATCTTCATCTACTAACAACCGAAACTCTGTCAGAGATCTCTTACACGAGATAATTAGTCAAATTTGACGCATATGATCCATTCGCTCGTAAAAAACCAAGCCGTTGACCGTTTGGTCTCATTACGAGAAAAAAAATCAGCACATGTGTAATCAACATATTATCATATTTTTTCATCAGATCCTCTAGTTATTTGTAACAATAGCAATTATGTTGCAGAAACTGAAAGGTTTCTTTATGTGTGG
Source organism: Schistocerca gregaria (assembly GCF_023897955.1). Classification (NCBI taxonomy): domain Eukaryota; kingdom Metazoa; phylum Arthropoda; class Insecta; order Orthoptera; family Acrididae; genus Schistocerca; species Schistocerca gregaria. Next base: position 470,965,674 of record NC_064931.1, read on the forward strand.
TAAAAACTAAGATTCTAAGATGAAATTCATTTGGACTCATTTGCTCATAACAGCTGCCTTCTTGCAGTGAATAATACGAAATATAATTTTGCCAAGAATGTACTTGAACCTGCACATCAAACACTGAAATGAACCCGCCTTGCATCTACTTTTGTTGTGACGGTGGAAACATTTGACTGACATTACTCCCATCGTCACCACATGTGCGTCAGGTGACACTGCCACTGTCGTTATTTGATGACGTGATCATTTCCTCTTTCGAACTTTCTAAAATACCTTCAGAATGCCAAACTTTTTTTCACTATCCATAGCTAATGACTGACGGCTTTCTTCCATTCTTCAGACGTGACTTCGCTAACAGATTCTTTAGTCACTGTTTCGAGCATTAAAAGAGAAAACATTTTTATTATTCCTAACCACCATTAAGTAGCAACGTTGCGAGCAAACTACTCCTTGCGACTGACCTACGAAAATCCCCTGGCCAACAGAGCAACGTCGAACTTTCTCATTGAATAACATTTGACGATCCTGCTTCTGACATAATTCACAACGAATAACAGATGAAGTATTAGCCCCATACCTGTAAGAAATGGATACAAACAAAATCTCAGCGCATAACGAACGATCCCGCAGTACTGCAAGCTACAAGAACCTGAAGCATAGCACAGGCGGGAAGGGCTGTACGAGTAGTGATGGAGAACATATGGTAACCGTGGGTTGTTGCTGCAGGTGCAGGTATCATCGGATTGGCCCAATGCATGACGTGCCTGCCGCGTTAGACTCACCCCACTAGTCCTTTCGTAGCTGTCAATCCTAAATTTATTCTGAAGAGTGCATAGCAACATTTTAAGTCTTAGATGTGTAGGTTTGCCCATTGAAAACTGTTGCATTACTCCTTTACGGTGAAATGAGAGGCATTTGCAAGAGGAGTTTACTCTTGTGATACTCTACACTTGTCTTGTACGTTTTATCCATCCACATGTTGTAAGGACGAATGTCTGTTTGCTTTTTTACTTTAGATAAAAGTCAATTAAAAGTACATTGTCAATTTCGTTCAGGGAAGTGTTCAGTCTTTTTTTTTTACCTCAGTATTTACTATATCATCCGACTGTGTCAATCGAAATTTCAGAATTGGTTTTCTGGATTAATGAATGTTAAATGGAAGGCTTCAAAGCCCTCTGAAGCAGTAGTATTACACGATATAAAGTGCAAAAATCTGAAAAGCAAACCACGACTGTGGCACACAACACATTTTCTCAAGAAATTTAACTGTTGTCAGAATTTGGCAAGGGTCCCTTCAAGACCTTCCAACTTAACATCCATCAGTCTGCGTGTTCGACTTGGCTGATCAATAGAAGTGTGGTACTACACAACAATCGAGCCAAACTCTAAGGTTTCCCAAAGTGGACTACATGCGAAAGTCGTCTGTCTTTCTCCTCTTTCTATAGGTAGGAGTATGTAGGGAAGGCCGTGTGCCTTCCCAGCTTCTTCAATTTTATGTTTTCTGAGCTGACTGCATGTACGACGCCGCATATTTCTTTAGTTATTATCCATAGCATGAATAAAGTTTCCATTTTTTCTCTAAACGTGCGCAAATATCATCAATAATGAATCCACTGTCGCAGAATGTAAAAAAAAAAAAAAAAATACGGACAATATCGTAAAACTATTAGATTCCTATTTTCATATGCAATTTAAAAGATATTCTGGATCGTCGTAGCCTGCTGTACATGTTAAGTCCATAGATACACTGAATAGCGAGCGATAAAAAAGGTCTGTAACAAAATTTCGTCCAGCGAGTTCATCTGGTAGAAAAAGGATGTTATAGAGTGGCAATCTGCCAACACTGTAACCACATGTATGGTAACTACCTCTGCCTGCAATGCTTAGCTGTGCTGTACTGTTGGTGCAATGGATAGAGTTTTGGGGTAACATGTAGGAGGTCGAGGGTTCGAGCCTGGGTTGGGGTGCATTTTTTTATTTGCCAATTTCATTCTGGCATATCATACTGTAATATACACCGTTTCTTACGTCACATGTGTCCTAATTTTACAACATTTCGTGCCGCTGAACATCACAAATGTGTGGTTAGACAAATAAGAAATAGACAGTTGAAACAAATGACCTGACATAGGACTAAATAACTACAAAAACAATATCAATTTTGAGATGCTAAAGATGATAGCACAGAACAATAACGCAACATCTACTTGTCATTCATATTGCAAGTAATATGAGCGCTCAGATGTCGCACATTAGCAACCAGTGACAATAATAATGTCCAAAATTAATGACCTTCGCAACAGTATACATTGTCCTCAGAACAACAGATGCTCAAGGCGACCTCCCTGCACGTCCAAACATTGCGCAACCCGCCGGATCATACAGCTCTGGACCCTCCGCAGCAAAGCTGCTTCCACAGTAACAAGAGCAGCTTGAACACGCACTACCAACTCTTCGACATTCGTCGGCACAGTAGAGTACATGCGCTCCTTCAGGTGTCCCCAATCCAGGGCATTTAGGTCAGGTGAACGCGGTGGCCATACAACTGGGCGTCCACATCTGAGCCATTTCCCTGGAAATGTTCTGTCCAAATACTGTCGCACATTAATTCCAGAGTGTGGAGCTGCATCATTATGTTGCAACCATATCCTCTGCCGAACATGTAGTGGAACATCTTCCAGCGCATCTGGCAGATCGCTTGAGAGGAATGCATGATAGCCCCGTGCAGTCAACCGGTCAGGCAACATGTAGGCGCCCAAACAGCTGTCGCCCAATAATCGAGCCCAGACGCTGATACCAAAGCGAACTTGATATCCACAGTCACAGTTGACGTGTGGGTTAACCTCACACCAATGGTGGTCATTGTGCATATTGAAGACACCTTCACGAGTGAATGATGCTTCATCTGACCATTTTACAGTGTTCGCGAAGTCATCATTAGCTTCCTGTTGTTGCATCCGCTGACGGCGATCTGCAGGATGCAGGTGTTGCATGAGAACATAATGATAGGGGTGCAGTCCCTGATTGTGCAGCATGTTAACGACCGTGCGTTACGAGACACGAAGCTGCCTTGATAAACTAAGTGTACTTCGCTGAGGTTCTAGGCGTATGACCTCCAGAATAGCTTCCTCAGTAGCTAGAGTACTACGAGTCCGTGGACGACCTCTCTCACGCGATGATGGAAGGAGGGAACCTGACTCCCGAAGGGGCGGCTCCAGATGACGAAGCACAATTTTATCTGGATGTGTCGACGAGGATATCTAGCATCATATTCACGAGCGACACCAGCCTGGTTATCAGATGCACCAAGGAACAGAAGCATATCCACATATTCATCTTTTGTGTATGCCATACGTCTGTCACACTGGTTTAAACGTTTTCAATGAGAAAATTCGATACGTGTACGCATGTACATTGGAGTCATTCACAGGCGCGTTACTCCGCTCCCAACTGTCTGGTGGACAGCGCATACAGGATAAACACACCGTTAGTCCTGCGCGCTGTTACACCTAACGTGCAGTAACCCTTTGACAGAGATTGTTCTTCACGATTCATCCTGATACCGACAACTGTGATACGTTCGATTTCGAATTACACTGCTTCCCTAACGGTAATAGACGTGATGTTTTCACAACCATGTCGACAGAATAATAATAATAATAATAATAATAATAATAATAATAATAATAATGCACTGATATAGGTACTAAACAGCATGCGGTTACCAGACTCAATGCTGAAAGGCATAATTAGTGGGACCATGGCGATAACACGTACGAATAGTTACCGAGTTTGGGCATTATTCGCAAAGCACGTTGCTAGTCCTACTGGTAACGTAAGGCCTAACGAAATGTAACCGATCTGAACAAGGCACGAATAATAGTTGATACTAATCTATGGGAGCATTGGAGGAGGGTACAAAGAAAACAAGTTTCGCATCTAGTAGATGAAGTGGTGCAAATAAATTCACTCCCACGACTTGGAGACTTGGGAAGGTCTTCCTTCAAAGCTGACCAGTACTCCGTTTCTCCGTTTCTATGATCGTAGTATGTAAGAGCAAATGTTTTCTGGAGGACCTGCTGCAATCGCTTTTGATGATTAAGATGCCAGATACCAAACCACCTGGACTACATTTACCAAATAAAAAACATTTGCCTCAACCCAGGCTCAAACCATCGACCTCTTGCATCATAACACAAAAAACTATCCACTGCACTAACTGTATAGACCAATTAATAATTGCTGACAGAGGCAGCGTACATATGGTTACAGTGTTGCCAGATTGCCACTCCTTACAGTCCTTTTTCTGCCGGGTGTACTCGCCAGATGAAATTTTGTGACAGAGATTTTTTTATCGCTGGCATGTGAGGAGTCGCGCTGCGAAGCCTGAGTGTGCGAATTTCACTTCACCTTGTATATACACCATAAGCACATAACGTGACAGTCGCTGGAAGGATATTTGGCTCACAAGAAGCTCCGATTTCACTTTATGCGTTGAAAGCGGTTTGGAGTCAGAGTCATACAGGTTTTTTATTCAATTAACGTAAAAGCGTGATACGTATACGGATGTACAGTGTATTGTGCAAAATGGCGTCTTGAATTCATTCTGCTGCCACAGAGAATAGACAAGCTGCTCTGCACAGCATTTAGCAGTGATGTACACAACATTGTGTCTCTGTTACTTAAAGTGAAGGGTACTAGTAGTGTTTTTAATAGTTACGGTGATGTTGGCGATACAATACTTGGTTTCTCTGACATGATAAGCACAGTTTTGTGAAAGAGAAATGGGCGGGGATGGATTAAAGTAGTAAAATCTGAATCATAATTATTCTGGCTGGGACTCAAGATTCAGCTATACTGAAGAGATCTGTGATATCCAGGTTTCAGTCCACTACTTGAGGTTCTAGATCATTTATATCTGTGACCTGCAGACTCCTGAATTATCTCCTCCTCACTACTGACTAATAACTTGGGAGATCATGTTTTCTTGTTTCAATACATCCATAAGACGAACTATTTCTCGTACTTCCTGTATTTCTTGTGTTGAAAATGGTTCAAATGGCTCTGAGCACTATGGGACTTAACATCTATGGTCATCAGTCCCCTAGAACTTAGAACTACTTAAACCTAACTAACCTAAGGACATCACACAACACCCAGCCATCACAAGGCAGAGAAAATCCCTGACCCCGCCGGGAATCGAACCCGGGAACCCGGGCGTGGGAAGCGAGAACGCTACCACACGACCACGAGATGGGGGCCGTTGTGTTGCAGTTGCAGTTAATGTCTGCTTGTTTCTAGCTCTGTCCGCATCAACATGGAAGCTTTTGGTAGTCTACAACCTTGCTTTCTAAAATGATTTCAAGCAGCTGCCATACGTAACTAGCTGTCATCTGACTTTCTTTTCAGGAACTGTACCTGGTACTCCCAACACTTTCCTATTACCATCTTTGTTTCTAGAGGTGAGTGCATTTCGCTCAGTGTTCTAGCATGGATAATCGTTTGAAAACACGTCGGGCTATTTAGCATTAATGCTTTGTAAGAGATTCTTGGAGTTAGTACGTAATAGACTTGAGGTTCTTGCACATTCAAAACCCAAAGGGGTATATTTCACATTAAAATAAAATGGTCGTACTTTGCTTTTACCGGAGATATTGCTACAGTAGTATATCATATTTACAAAAAGAAGTGTAAACGTAGCATTAGATTAATGTACGCAGTTTGTATTGTCTCCTTCTGTGTCACTCGTTTGTGTACTGTGCTCTCAAGGTAAACTAAGGATGTCCATGTTATACGAGGTCGTGCTGAAAAGTAACGTCTCCGAACTTTTTATATGAAAACTGAAAGATTTTTAAATACAACAAACGCCATTAACACCCTACATCTTTTTTCTTCATGTGTACAAATCTATTTATGAACATAGTCATCCTAACGACTAACACATTCCTTCCAATGAGACACCAATTTGATGATACTGTCACTGTAGACCGGTTGACTTTGTTGACGGAGCCACAGCCTCATCTCTGCTTGCTTCGCTTTGTTGCTAACAAAGTGAAGTTCTTGAAGGTTTTCCTTAAGTTCTGGAAACGGATGCAAATTGGAGGGGGCTAATCCAGAACTGTATGAAGGATAATTGATGACAAACAACCCAAGGTGTCGGAATGTTGAAGATGCTGCAGCGCTCATGTGGTCTGGCTTTTTCATGTTGAAAGAGAGAGTACTCCATATCTGGACGAAATCTCTAATATGTAGACATTTTACTGCACGCGCTCTGGAAAGAGATGAATGCCTCTATGATCCTTGCTATATGTCGTTGCTTGTACATTTGCATCGGAGTCATGCTACGTCGCATATACGGAGCTGCTATGCCCTCAAACGGAAACTTTTTGATCATCCCTCATACAGGGTATTACAGGTATCACTACAGATATTACTACTGGTGACAGAGTATGGTGCACTGAAAAACATTACCTCAGTATTTACATCCTCTATAGATTAATAATTATACCTATTACAAGTTGTATGTTTTTATGTTGGTTAGTACCTCTAAATATATGTGGCAAGAGCAAGTCATTAATGCTTATTTTCCCCTGGGCAGCAGGCCAGGTGTTGAAGTGTGGAGGCATGAGTGCAAAATTGTTAGCCTATACCGACAGCCGTAGTCCACTTAGTGTTGCAGGTACAGCCAAGCAGAAAACATCAGATATTAAATTTTGTGGTTTGTTTGCAGAAAGACTGTTCGATACAGACGAAAAACAACCAACTCACTGATATGTGTGCATATCAATGTATGAAACATAAAAATATCTGTTCTTTTACCTGTTACATTCTGTATATGCACAACTATCTTGAAATCACTCAAACTGCAATTCGTTTTCCTTAGTCACCACTGTACTTCTTTACTGCAGTATCTCTGCGTGTTTCTGATAGCGACCACAGCAAGCCCAGTGCAATAAGGTCGTGGTCGGCTAGTACCTTAAACTTTCTTCTTTATTTGAAAATAGCTTGTCCGCTGTAGTGCTTCTTCCAATTTAGCTATCGGAAGAAATCGTTTGTGAATATTTTTAAATTTTTCTTAAGCTCAATTCAGTTTGTATTCATTCTCTTTCTACGTCGAGCGTCAAAAGTTTTCGATTAGCTATCGTGACTATGGATTTGTGGTTAAAACAGGGATTTCGCTTTGAATACTCTATCAAATCCTCATTCTGAAAATAAAGCAAATATAAATATGTAAAGACTAAGTGCCTCTCTTGTGTATTTGACTGGTTGTTATCATAGAGGACGCTGACGCACGTTTATCTAAGACAGTTCCATTCGAATAGGCCTCATTCCTTCAGATGTCTGTGTAGTAATCAGTTTGCGTTACTTTACAGTACACTGTGTACATCTAGCTATGTGTTCGTATAGCCGATCAGGTTCTTACCATATTATCTCCAAATGGGAGAAAAGCAGGAGCCTGGATTCGTCCTGTACTTGTAGCTCTACATCAGGAAGGCTGTTATAGTAGCAACAAAAGCTGACGTAACCAAATATGCAGTGGTTTATACATTGCAGCGCTCCAAACAAATTGGTGCCAATGCATGCGTCTAGCGATATGGAAGACCCCAAGTAACATCATACAGGGAAGAACAGTTCATAAGTGAATAGAGTAACTCAGAAAACCCTGAATGCACCTGAAATTCGCGAGGAAGATAGCTGCAATCAGAAAAAGAAATGTTACTAAACAAACAATGTGAAACTATTGCATTGGGCACAGCAACATAAAAGCTGGAGCGTGCAGTAACGGTCCAAGACGTTATTCACGGACGAATCTAAGTCTGAAATATTTCTTGCGAGTGTTAAAGTCGGTGATCCATTGAGAGTTAATGGGACATTAAAGAAGGAGGGATGTGGCAAGATACTGATCCATTTAGCAAGAGACTTATTGGTCATGGGTTTCTTCTCCACCAGGTTAATGATCTCAGACCAGATCCTAAATTCTGCAAATGGTAAGTTAATGAAACTGATAACTGTGGTGAACTGAAGATATGGTCTGGCCAAGTCACTTACCTGACATAAATCCTATTGAACGCTTACGGGGATGAACGTTACTCGGATGTCAGAAAAGTGAGATCATCTGTTGTTGAAGAACTATTGAATAATTTAAAGAACTGTTTGATTGCAATATATGCAAAAACCCTACAAAATCTTATCTCCAGAATGCAAAGTGCTTGTGGAGCTGTTCTGATGGCAAAGGGTGAATACTTTGGAAGAGGCTAAAATATAAATACTATTGTATTGTACTTAACGATAGAGAGTGAAAATAATTATTGCGTTCGTCTCCTTCGTTTGTGTTTGTCCGTTTAAATAAATAATACGGTTTTTATCACGGGTCATCGAAAACTTTTGACTACTAGTGTAACTGTGTGTTTCAATCGGCTGAGCGTAACACTGACGTTTTTGTGAATAAGTTGAGAATAGTACAGACATTTACATTCGCCAAATAGTACCGGCTATGGTTCGTACCAAAAACTTAAAATAACACTAGAGAAAGACGATAACTCATCCAGAACAAAATTTTGCAAAGGCGAAATTGTGGTAGGGAGAGATTGCACTTTTTGAAGCTTGTTTCGTACAAAGCTTAAATTCCTTATTAGTTTAAAATCATCTTCCGAATCAAAGTACTGCCAAACTGAAGCTCGTGATGATATACTTTCTTATATGTAAGCACACTTCATCTTCCTCCTGACAGTTGGGGAATCAAAGACGATACTCGCTTTTTAAAATTTTGTTTAGATTATAGTACATTACGATACTCCTACACAGAGGTGGCAAAAGTAATGGAATAGAGATATGCATGTATACAGATGGCGGAAGTATCGCGTTCACAACGCATAAAACGGTAGTGCGTTGGTGGAGTTGTCATTTGTACGTAGGTAATTTACGTGAAAAGGTTTCCGATGTGATTATGGCCGCACGCCGTGAAGTAGCACGTTTTGGACGTGTAATGGTAGGTGAACTAGACGCATGAAACTTTCCCTTTCGGAAATCGTTAGGGAATTCAATATTCAGAGAGCCACAGTGTCAAGAGTGTGCCGAGAGTACCCAGTTTAAGGCATTACCTATCACGACGGATAACGCAGTGACCGACGTTCACTTGACGACCGATAGCACCAGTGTTTGTGTAGACACGGCAGTGCTAACAGACAAGCAACACTGAGTGAAATGAACGCAAAAATCAATGTGGGGCGTACGACGAACGTATCCGTTAAGACACTGAGGCGAAATGTGGCCTTAATGGATTACGGCAGCAGACGACCCACGCATGTGCCTTTGCTTTTAACAGCACGACATCACCTACAGCGCCTCTCCTAAGCTCGTCACCATATCGGTTGGACCCTAGACGATTGTAAAACCGTGACCTGATCAAATGAGTCCCGATTTCAGTTGGTAAGATCAGATCTTTGAGTTCGTGTGTGGCGCAGATCCCACAAAGCCATAGCACGTAAAGTACCCTCCGACACACACCGTTGGGTGGCTTGCGGAGTATAAATGTAGATGTAGATGTAGATCCGCTAATTCTCGACAAGGCACTGTGCAAAATGGTTGTGCCTCCATAATACCGAGCGAGGTGGCGCAGAGGCTAGCTCATTGGACTCGCATTCAGGCCGACGGTGGTTCAATCCCGCGTCCGGCCATCCTGATTTAGGTTTTCCGTTCTTTTGAAAGGGCACGGCCGACTTCCTTCCCCTTACTTCTCCAATCCGATGAGACCGATGACCTCGCTGTCTGGTCTCTTCCCGCAAACAACCCCATCCATAGTAGTGTGGGCTCAGCTTACATGGAATGGACTAGGTCCCCTTGCGCAACTGTACCAATCATTGACTGGAAATAGCTACGTCCGACAACTTGGAGACCACTTGAAGCCATTCATAGACTTCTTGTTCCCGAACAACGATGGAATTTTTATGGTTGACAATACGCCGTGTCAGCGGACCACATTGTCCGCGATTGGTTTGAGGAACATTTTGGACAACTGAACTACTGATTTTCTACCCAGATTGCCAGGCATGAATCCCACCGAACTTTTATGGGACATAATCGAGAGGTTAGTTTGTGCAGGAAATCCTGCACCGACAACACTTTCGCAGTCGTGGAAGTCTATAGAGGCTGAATATTTCTACAGAGAATTTCCAAAGAGCCGTTGAGACCATGCCACGTCGAGTTGCTATACTACGCCGGGCAAAAGGAGATCCGAAATGGTATTAGAAGGTACACCGTGACTTTCGGTACCTCAGTGTATATTACGGACTATTGAAGTGTTGCGGCAGGCCGGGATGGCCTAGCGGTTCTAGGCGCTACAATCTGGAACCGCGCGACCGCTGCGGTTGCAGGTTCGAATCCTGCCTCGGCATGGATGTGTGTGATGTCCTTGGGTTAGTTAGGTTTAAGTAGTTCTAAGATCTACGGGACTGATGACCTCAGAAGTTAAGTCCCATAGTGCTCGGAGCCATTGGAAGCATTTTCTTTTTTGTTGCGGGCAGCTGGCAAGAGAATATAACACATAGCAGTTAGTTGCCAAGTTCATCTTTACTTTCACTGTGGGCAGTTTTGAGCAAGTGCTGTTCCGATAATAGCTGGTAAAAGTTGCGGAGTTCGTATAAAGCATTCGTGTCTAGTCTGACCCGTAGCACTTCCAGTAATTTTCTAAAATATTGTTATTTCTACTTGAGTACGCAAATCAGTTGGCTGCAGTCCGTGCAATAGATCTCGCTAAAAAAGAGAACGAAGAAAGAGAAGAAGCGTTTATATTGCGAAAGCGGAACGTATATGTGGTCTAAGGAGAAGTCGTCTCATAGTCACAAATACAGGGAGAACACTGCGGAGGGTGAATTCCTTGCATCTTTTACAAGGAGCGGGTAGCAATTCTCGCCGGCAGACAGCGGCGGGTTGTAGTGTAGTGGTAACAAGGGCGGCGGTAACATCTCCCGGGCTGCAGGTCGCGCTGTTCCCATTGAGCGCCGCTTGTTAATCACGCGCCCAATCGTTGGCGTCGTTTAACGCCCTCCAGTTTACGCCGCATTACGGCTGAATGGAACATACGCCTCGCCATCGATTGCCGGCGAATTGCGTGGCTCGTCGCTAACACAGCGGGAAAGACAAGCGGCCGCCCCTCGCCCGTGGGGACGGGCCGCCGCCCGCCGCTATCCCTCGCGCCCGGCTCCCGTGTGTCAGCCGCCCAACAAAACTGTCGGCAAAAAATGACGCCGCCCACCGCTTCAGCACCAGTATTCCGAATGTTCGCGCGTCTGCTTCCCACCAGTTTCATTAAACCTTTTCATACGTCCCGTACATACAAAGGGAAATTATTATTGAAACAAAGAATATCGCTGTATCAGACATTTATTTAATTCTAAGCGTGAAACGGTGCCGGTTTCGTTAGCAGATCCACTATTGAATGTGTGCTGCAGCGAACAGCTCTTATTAGAATTCAACGTCTCGTCGATTTACAAGTCGTAAGTGGTGGTTTCGTTCGATATTCCCTATTCCAAGGGGCTGAAATTTAACATGTGTAACACACCGAATGTTCTAGGAAGAAAGCTCCTACAGCGATTCTGTTTTTATCTCACCAGTGGGGGAAAAACGACACCCTTTCATGGTTCTCTTCAACCTCTTCAAACGCTGTGTCCAGCGTAGACGGTGGCTAAGACAACGTAACGATTATTTTTTGTCAAATAATCACGAACAAGCATTAAAGTGTGAGCAGAGGCATTATAGTAATGTAATTTCCACGAGCGGTTTTTCCAAAATTCTGGTCGTTTTCTTCGGATTGCTTCACCAGGTAGTATTCCTTATTGACAGGACGACCGGAAGGTGGGAGCTCATGATGTACTAGGCAATTGTAAACGAAGAAAATAGCGAGATGAACCTTCACATGTCATTGAACTGTATTTGCAGTGAGAATGATGTTAAATGTAGGAGATATACACATAAAAAAATTGCGTACTTTGCTTACTTTCACTCTACTATGTCATGTGGGATCATATTGTGGGGTAACTCATCAAACAGAACAAAAGTTTTTACGGTGTAAAAGCATGTGATAAGAATCATTTACAGTGTAAATTCAAGCACATCATGCAGAAACCTGTTCAAGGTACTTTGTATTCTAACCACTGCTTCTCAGTATATTTTTTCCTTAATGAAATTTGTTGCCAGTAATATATCTGTATTTCCAGCCAATAGATCAATACGTATTATGAATACAATAAATAAGAACAATCATCATAAAGACCTAAAATCACTTACCTTGGTCCAAAAAGGGGTCCAGTATTCAGGGACGCACATTTTCAATAAATTGACAGCAATCATTAAATCCTGGTTTCAGATAAAGCACGGTTTAAACAGAGTTTGGAAGACTTTTGATAGGCAAATCCTTCTACTCTATAGATGAATATCTTAACAGAGATTGTTAAGCCAGCTTAAGTAAAAATGTGTGTTAGATTTTAGTTTTGACAGCACTTGGTCACGACAGTCAAGATTAGGTATTTTGTGTATGATAAATTTATTAATAGTGTATAACAACCTTTTATTGTGAGAGCGTGTTAATTCTGTAAATATTAGCTGTTACAGTTTACCTCATTGTAATCACCTACTTCGACAATGTCCTAACAAATGACCAGGGTGGTAAGTATTATATTCAGCTGTTTTATATTTTTGTGTTATACTTTCTGACATGTTCCACACCTTCGAGAATCATCTCATTTTTTGGCTCTATGGAACGAAAACTGAACGTAATCTAATCTGAACCTGTCGATTTTTTTGGTCTTGCCTCTCTAGGCAGTTTTCATTGGGACGACTGAGCCTTCGTTTCGACGTTATACCCGTATCCCATGTTTCATGACCCGATATAACCTTCTTTAGAAGGCCTGGAACGTTATAGGCTTCATTCAGCAATTCCTGTGTGATGTCTGCGCGATGTCGGTTTTGGTTGAAATTTAGCAATTTCGGAACATTGTTTGTTGCTACGTGCCTCATGCCCAGAACATCCCAAAAAATTGCTTGGCATGAGCCAAAGGATACGCTAACATCATCAGAAACTTCTCTGATGGTGATTTTCTAGAACCATTTTCTTTACTTCTTCCACAGTGTCGTCAGTAATTGATGTGCTAGGGCGTCCAGGGCGGTCGTCCTCTTCAATGTCGTCTCGACCCTCTTTGAAATGTTTATACCACTCGTAAACTCTTGTCTTAATCATAGTAGTTTCGCCAAAAGCCGCAGTCAACATTTAGAATGCGGTCTCGCACTTCATTACATTTTTCAAGCAAAGTTTAATGCAAATTCTTTGATCCACCTGTCCCGTAAGTAAAAAACCGCCAAGCACGCGAAAACACATGTAACGATTTCGACGGTCAACAATGAACTAAATGTTCAAAACAGCAAAAAATACAAACAATTATTTGGAACATGTGTACCAACAAGATAAAAATATAGAAAAGCGGATGTATAGAGCCCGCGAAATTAAAAAATTCCTGTTACCTCTTGATCACACCTCGTCTTCTCAAAGAAACTATATTTCCTTCTCCAGTAGTATCGGACATCTTTCCTTTATTTCATTCTTTCGAACATAAAACATAAATAATTTTGTTTATGTCTTCTTTCTTTTCTTTCCTTTTTACAGTGGGTAACGTGCAGGTGCTTAATTTCACTTCTGAATCAGCTCTTCTTACATTATTTGCTTCTATGAAACTCTCTTTCCCACTTGTGTATTGCGACTGTGCACTGTACATGTGTGAGTGATAACGAGTGCATCAGTGTCAAGCATCCCACTTGTGTATTGCGACTGTGCACTGTACATGTGTGAGTGATAACGAGTGCATCAGTGTCAAGCATCAATTAACTGCTTAACTGTAGAAGCATTTGCCTACATAATATGCCGATCTTCTGAACGTTTTGCAAGTTCTGTGATGGTATTACTGTCACATTCCGGTATGTCGTACTATGGATCGCAGCAGTTTTCCGGTTTTCGCACACTGCATAAACGTGTTTTGGTTCTTAGTGAACATGTTTTATTAAGAAAAGAGTTTTAGAAATCAGCAGGAGCGGCAACTTTATGGCTTGAATTAATAGAATTCTGAATGTGTCACCCATAGACTTTCCGCACTTGTACAAAGGATAGTGTTGCGTCCATTGCAGGTAAAAGTTTAGCAACTGTCACTCTTGTAAATGTTTTTCCAGATTTTACATAATTAATACTTTTTACCTATTAAAATGTTAATAGGAATGAAAGTAACAGCAAACGTATAGATTCAACCGCAGTCACTTACTGTGTGTTTGGTACAGCAGAAGCAGATTTTGAGCGTCGATGGTCTCCCACTGTATAAAGTGGTATGATTGGCGACATGTTGGCTAACCTAGTTATTTCAGAGAAATGAATAACGGGTCACAGTTATTTGCAATTCTCACAAAATTCATTATCTGGAATCTCCTACGCTACGTATATGAAAATTATTAACTGTAGTACATCAGTGACGCAATTTAATACAGCGACTGTTATGGTTACATGCACTATGGAAACAAACAAACCGAATTAAATTTACAAAACAACTATTCCATTGCTGCTTACACCCTCAATAATAATCAGTGGCAGTATATGCGGCTAGGCATCTGTCCATATTATTTACTTTACCCATCGAACACAATTCTCAGTCGCACACGTTTTTCTACATACCCCATTGACTGTATAGTGTGTTAAATATCCGATGCGAATATGCGGAGCGCGCTTCATAAAATAGCGCGCTACATAGCACGCCCGTTAAACGACACGGAGCGTGCCTTGCGAACTACTAATGTCAGTAGTGGACACACGATATCTTGGAAGAGATCACAGTCTAATGAATGTCGTTCAACCTAGCGACACGTTGGCGACATCCCCTTCACTAACACATATTATAGGCGCAAGCAGCTCGTCACTTGTCTCAAAGAAAGGAAAACACCCTGTCACTGATACATCTACAGCAATCACTAGGAATCCAAACTGGAATATCCGTTTTAGGATGCGGCAAGGAAAACTATAGGAGAGAGCTGGGATTAATTTTTAATGACACTCATCATACTCGTGCTTGATACCACATTAATTCATCGTTAAACAGTGTAAATGACTTTCATAAAGATTGCCATTTCGTCTAACAATATCTACAACTACGTCCATACTCTGCAAACTACTATGAACTGCATGGCAGAGGGTACTTCCCAACGTACTAGTTATTAGGGGTTCTTACTGTTCCATTCCCGTAAGGAACTCGGGAAGCTTGACTTTATTAATGCCTCTTTGCGCACTGTATTTAATCTAAAATTGTTCTCACGATCTCTACGGGAGCGATACGCAGAGGTTTTTAGCATATTCCTAGATTAACCAATTGATCATTTGTGTTTCTTTTCTCTGTACACGTTCAGTATTCCCTGTTAGTCCTAATAGGTACGGATCCCACAAACTTGAGAGACATTCTAGGATGTGTCACACGATTAATTTGCATTTCACTGGTAGTCTACCGATAAACCGAAGTCTGCCAGATGCTTCACCTACAACTGAGAATATGGTATCGTTCTACTTCATATCCCCAAAAAGTGTTATATCCATGTATTTTTATGACTCGTATATACTGTAGTCACAGCATGCTTTGTTTTTTTCCTTTTGTGAAGAGCAAAGTTTTACATTTGCGATCATTTAAAGCTGGTACCAATCTTTGCATCACTTTTAAATCTTATCAACATCCGACTGAATATTTTTGCAGATTTTTATGACACTATTGCGTTGTAGAAAACTACATCATCTGCGAAAAGTCGGAGGTTACTATTAATATTGTTTGAAAGGCAATTAATGTACCACATGAACAGCATAAGTTCCAACACACTTCCTGAGGCACACCTGAAGTTACTTCTATGCAAGATAACACTCTGCGTCCTCGCTACTTAGAAGACCTCAACATTTACAAATTTCGCTTGATACTCCATACGATCGTACTTTTGATAATAACCGTTGGTGTGATACTGAGTCAAATGCTTTTCGTAAGTCGAGAAATACTGTACCTCCTGACTGCCTGCTTTCAGGATGTCAAGTCAGAATAGTGCGAGTTGAGTTCCTCATGATCGACGTTTTGGGACTCATGCCGGTTGTCATCTAGATCTGAAATGAAAGGGGCGCTCGTGCGAGTCCAGCAAGTTTTGTTTTGTGTACTTCTATTTATTTGTTATTTGGATGTTTGGTTACTGAGATGGATTTGAGGACCAATTGCACTGCACTGATCTACACAGAAGTGGAATGTCCCCTAACATCAAACTCCGGCATGCTTGTGAATCAGACCAATGGTCAACACGCCGACACAAAAATCATTTTGGTGAACGTTACTTTATGTGAGAAAGGCCAATTATTTCCACTTCCGTTATTCAGTATTCAACTGCTAAAGTTTTCAGTTTTAGATAAATGTGCGCTAAGGTAACATGTAATAACAAAATGTATTCAATGAAATTTACTCGATATTTATTTAGTTTGTAATGGACTTCCTGCAACATACATCCAGCTGTTTCGTTTCGATATGGTAAATTTGATACACAAATATTTATTAGAAAGTGATTCCTCTATTGCTTGGAACACATTGTAACTGTAAGAATTTCTTTCTCGGTAGAGAGCACCTATATCTTAAAGCTGTTTCGCAACTTTCTGGTAGACTAAAAATGTGTGCCAGACGGATGCTTGAAACCAAAATCTTATCTTCCGCGGGCAAAGTTCTTACCATCGACTGACTGGGCTAGACTCACGGATTCACGGACCGCTGTCGGGGGACGGGGTTTGATTCATACCTGGACAGGTCAGTCGGTAAGAGTACTGGTTCCCAAAGGTAAGGTTCAGTGTTCGAGCCTCGATCTAGCGCACGAATAAAATCTCTCACAAAATTTCGAAACAGGCACACACTCTAATGTTGAGTGAAGACGTTTCTTAATTTCTCAGGAGGAAACTGAAGTGCTGAGTCGCTGTGCCATGTCCTTGTGGTATACCGTAGCCCACGAGCTAGCAGCATTTAACTTTACTTGCACTCGGAAAGATGTTCACAAAAAGGGAGAATATGTTAGGCAGATGCAAGAAATACATAGAGGAGCCGCTGAGAGTAGAGGATCTCTAAAATATAGGCTGACCCTTACAGAGAAGACAACAGCAACTAGCCACTTTTTACAATGCTGTTTATTTATTTAAGTAGCTCCGTCACCGGTTTCGAAACAAAAGAACCATCTTCAGACTGCTAGTTCACTTTAAGATATATTTTACATTAGATTTTACTTATTGTTTTCCCTAATTATGAAATATCTTTGGGCTGATGCCGTCTTGGAAAAAACTACGCCATTACGTTACAGTGCTGACTGCCTGTGATCATGCAGCAACGAAGAGTGTATGATGCACTTCCTTACGTATATTTATGAGCATTGTTATGGTTGCGATATCGCCATCTTTGTGTACATTCTTCCTTGTGGTGAAATGTCTTGGTGTATGAGTGGTGCTTCAAATTGTGTGCATAAATATACTTAAAAACAGTGCATCATACAACCTTCGCTGCTGTATGATAACAGGCAGTCAGCACCGTAATGTAATGGCTTGGTTTCTTCAACGACCTCACCTCAAAGAAATTTCATCATTTGGGAAAACAAAATGTCAAAGCTAATGTAAAATGTATCTTTCAGATTGAAACGGGTAAGAGCGCAACTTAATTAAATAATTTTCATTGTAAAAACTGGCTGGTTGCCTTGTCTTGTCTGTAAGAGTCAACCTATATTTTGTACATAGACACGGGTTCAGAGTGTCAGTTTTCGATAAAATAGGATCCCTAAAACGATTTTCCATATTTGAAGCATTGAAGGGCGGCAGATACGTAGCGGAGGAGGATGTGACACCAGTGATTTGAGAGTTAAAGAATGGCTACATTCCAGGTTAAGACAGAGTAAACAATTTCGGGAATATTCAAGGGAAGAGATCAAGACTTCAGAGGTAAAAGGAAAGGTCTGTCATTCTGGCTTAGACGCCCAATCGGCACCGACCGACCGCCTTATCATCCTCAGCCAATAGCTTCATTTGAATGCAGCACGAAGGGGTGTGGGATTAGAACACCGCTCTCTCAGCTGTTGTCGGCTTTGTGTGGAGTCCCTTCTTCTCATTCAAGCAGCTCCTCGTTTGACATGACGAAGCTGAGTGGTCTCCGTTCCAGCTCCCCCACTAAGAAAAAAAAATCTTGCAGTACCAGGAATTGAACCCGATTTCTCCACATGACAGTCAGCCACGCTGACCACTTTTTTTACTTTTTTCGCCTTTTTATCTGTTCCTTCGTCGTTTTTCTTCAGAATTTCTGTGCGGATGTGTCATGAGATCTCTCAAATTCTGTCAATGAAAAATTGAGCTACCGTGCCGGCTGTCACTCGGGTTCGAAGGCGGACCACGGCTGCAGAGAGAACTATATAAATTCTGAATTGGGGTGATGAAAATCGTCTACAACCATCCCAATGTATAACAGTAAAAGGCTTCACGATAAATTTAGGGAATTTCACTGGTGAATATGCCTCATAATGACATTAGTCGCTTATTTAAGAAACTGAGATTATCAGACATGATTTCGGGTAGTGAGATAAACCATGGATCAGATGTTTAGTATGAGGTAAGTATAAACCCATGTTGGCAGTCTTCATTGATTTATCTAAGACGTGCGGCAATGTCCACAGGCTGATACTGTACAACTTTCTGAGGGGATTTGGGATACGAAGAAAGTTAATGGGCACCGTGAAAGCATGTACCTAAGGGATAACACAAAGACGTAAAAGACCAAGGAGAGACATCCTGAAATATTGACATCGACACAGGTTTGTGATAAAGTTATTTTATTTTGGAGATATTGGTCAACCAAGTGCTCCAAGTGTTTTATATAGCCATCCGAGAAATAAATGAAATGAGAAAGATGCAAACATTAATGGGAGAACTGATATATTAGTATTTTTAGATATCATCGCAGTCCTGGCAGAGTCGGAAGCTGATATTACATAGACAGTGCGGGTCCTACCATAGAAGTCCAGGAAGATAGTCCTGAAAAGCAATGCTGAGAGGATCAAATGTTATGAAGCTTTCCATGCGATTTTCTGTAAATTTAAGGACATCTGGGCAGCTTGTTTAGCAACGTCAACAATTTAGTAACGGACTGAGAATTCACCCACAAATAAATGGTTCAAAAGGCTCTGAGCACTATGGGACTTAACTTCAGAGGTCATCAGTCCCCTAGAACTTAGAACTAGTTAAACCTAATTATCCTAAGGACATCACACACATCCATGCCCGAGGCAGGATTCGAACCTGCGACCGTAGCGGTCGCGCGGTTCCAGGCTGTAGCGCTTAGAACCGCTCGGCCACCCCGGCCGGCCCCAGAAATAATTTCAGTATGACACACACTACGACGTCACATGCTGTCATCAGCACAGTCGAGATAAAGGTGTATAATCCGACGACAGTTACTGTTCTGTTATACTGATATGAGACATTGAGTACTAAAAAGAGGATGACGAAAACTTACAATTTTTGAGCGAAAAGTCTCAAGAAATATATTTCGTCCAGTGCGAGATATAGGTGGATGGAGAAAATTGAGAACTAAGAACTCTCTGCAGTGACTCGAAAACGGAAAATTTTTCAGAAAATGAAAGCGAAACAGTTTCAATGGGCAGAGCATGCAGCAAGCGTGCCCGAACATATGTGATCCAAACTTGTGATGATACGAAAGCCCAAGGGAACACGTTCGCTTCGTGGACAACGATGCCAATTATAGACCTGATTAAAGACGTGGAGCCACTAGATAACTGAATGGAAGGAGCTCACGAACGTAGTTACTGAGGGCCGATCAATAGATCGGAAATTTATCTGCAAGATCCTAAAACGCTGCAAAGTAAATAAATATCATTTGGAATGGATGCAGGTATTTTGAAAGTAGACATTTATTGTCTTAAATTGTTGTTGAACTCTTATAATTGAAAGATTTGTTCTCCGCTGAAACCCAGTAATGAAACTTTTTACCGTTAAAATAGTCAGTAGGATCGGGATTCGAACACAGACCCTTGCCTATCGCGAGTAGGATAGATAGTGGCATCAGCTTTGGTCTGGTCGCAAGGTGCGTTTCCTTGTAACAGTCTACAGAGAATTGTCTGCAAAAGGTATGAATCTCTAGGATCTAGACACAGTCAGGTACAGCTTTCAGCCTAAAATAAAGTTTCAAAAACTCCATTGAGTATAAGTATGGAAATATTCATAGCATTTAAACCCCGTTACGGAAACCATTTTTCTAATGGCGACGTGTTTTCTGTAAGCGTTTGGTCCTCCAAAATTGTAAGTCTCCATGTTATTTCAACGAAACGCACCTTCTGAAAAGTTTTGCGGTATGGTGAACACTCAAGGAACAAAGCGTCATCTCAAATCGCAAGTTCTTCTCCCTAAGGAAAAATTCAACCTACATTACATTTTACATCTCACAACTACATTTAATAAGACGAAACCGTCCTCAAGGCTTACTTTTGAGCCGCCGTAATAACTGGAAATAGAAAAGGGAACGGACTTGTATGTATAGATCAGTCATTTTCACCCTCACAATAAAGAATTTGACTAATGGCAAGCCGTACAGTAATACATTTTTTGTGAGAAATATGTTACGTACAGCCGGTAGCGGTGGCCGTGCGGTTCTAGGCGCTTCAGTCCGGAGCCGCGCTGTTGCTACGGTGGCAGGTTCGAATCCTGCCTCGGGCATGGGTGTGTGTGATGTCCTTAGGTTAGTTAGGTTTAAGTAGTTCTAAGTTCTAGGGGACTGATGACCACAGCAGTTGAGTCCCATAGTGCTCAGAGCCATTTGTTACGTACAGCGTCGGTTATTTTGATATGTTTGTCTAAGTCAGATACAGAAAACTTGAAATTGCATGAATACCATTTGAACAGAACGGGCGAATGATGCCATAATTACACGATGGTTCTAGTGGTCTATGTCACCCGAAATAGAGACGATGTTAATTGACAAAACACTACAGAGACACTGATACAGTGATAAAGGCGACCTGAGTTTGTGAAAAGTCAAATGCAATTTCCGAGACGGCCGTTGTAATTCGGTATCGGTTTCTTCTTTTACCTGCTGCACGACTTTGACACTTGCAAATCATCGGACGAAAATATTTATTCTGTAACAGACAGAAAGTAAACAACCAGTAAGATTGTGAGTTCACCGTTGTAAATTGTTCCTCTTCGAAAGGTGAACAATTTCCGCAACATGAAAGGTGAAACGCTTTCTAAGTGGAATCTGACACTTAAGTCAGACGTAATGTCGACGTAATGACTTTCTTCAGTTGCATCACAATTTCGGAATTTTCATTACACATATTGTCGAATCGGGATTACTGTTCTATTAACGTTTCACACACATTGTTGCCCACTAAAAATGAAACACTAGAGAGGATACCAAATAACGAAAGCTGCTTATTCAGAATAGAAGGGAGAGTACACTACGGTGACCTAACATCGTGTCGGACCTCCTCTCGCCCGGCGTAGTGCAGTAACTCGACGTGACGAGGACTCAACCAATCATTGGAAGCCCCCATCCGAAATATTGAGCCATGATGCCTCTACAGACGTCCATAATTGGAAAAGTGTTGCCGGTGACGTATTTTGTGCACGAACTGACCTCTCAAATACATCCGATAAATGTCTGATGGGATTTATGTTGGGCTAGCGGTTCTAGGCGCTTCAGTCTGGAACCACGCGAACGCTACAGTCGCAGGTTCGAATCCTGCCTCGGGCTTGGATGTGTGTGATGTACTTGGTTAGTTAGGTTGAAGAGTTCTAAGTTCTAGGGGACTGATGAACTCAGTTGTTAAGTCCGATAGTGCTCAGAGGCATTTGACCATTTTATGGTTCAAATGGCTCTCAGCACGATGGGACTTAACATCTTAGGTCATCAGCCCCCTAGAACTTAGAACTACTTAAACCTAACTAACCTAAGGACATCACACACATCCATGCCCGAGGCAGGATTCGAACCTGCGACCGTAGCAGTCGCGCGGATCCGGACTGAGTGCCTTAACCACGAGACCACCGCGGCCGGCGAACCATTTGATAACTTTCTGTAGATACAGTCAAATATTTCATCTGGGAAAACACCTGCCAAAGGCAAAAATTTAGACTTGCATTGCAGGGTGGAATACCGATGCGTTAACGTGCAAAACATACTGTACAACAATAGTTTGAATATTCGTGCCTCAAAGGAAAGTAAGTAATTTAGATTTCTCAATCAGTTACTCTTTTTTAAAACACTCTTTCCGTAGTTTGGTGGCTCACATATGTCTGGCAGCGCTGTTATTGTCAGTTAACACTCTGAAGTGAATGAGAATACCTGAAAACATAATTACTACAATTTATTTCTAGTCTAGTACTCTGGGTTTATTAGTTGGTGGGGCTTCTGTTCCATGTCTTCATATATTGTTTTCTCGTTGAAAATATGTGATCACCGTAGAATATTCCTTCTCATTTTGTATTTGATGTATCAGTCTGGCAGTGCCTCAGATTTTGTCTTCACGGGAGTCTTTTGTGTTCAGTTCATTTTTTATCTTCCATTTTTTCTACAGTTATCTACGTAAGGTCATACTCTTAGTTTGAGAAATAGTGCCTATAGCACGGTTATTTCTCTCGTTTCATTGATCAGCTTACTTCTCGTTTTAATCAGTGTTTAGAAAGACTTATTGATTATCAACGTATTCCGTCCGGGAGGTCTTAAACATTATACGAGACAAGTATATTTTAAGTTCAAGTAAAATTTTCTGGATGTATTAAGACGAACGATGTTTCCCTTCTACTTCTGTAAATTTAAAATTTCGACCACTCTGATAGGATGTTCTGCGGGAGCCTCCTGATGTTCGTGGAAGACGTAAAAGAGGAAAGTGAAGTGATCTAATCAGCTGCACACCAGACGACTTCTGTAGAAAATCCCAGCAGAGGAATAGAAAAGTGTAGTTTATGAAAGAAGTAGAAGAAAAGAATGACGCTGCCCATGGCCCAGAATATTTTATTGTCGTTGACAGCACTCACGTAGCCAGCAGACTGACATTTCAGATGCTTTGGAATCATACGGCTTGATAGTTTTACACCTTTCTCCTCTTACCCAGGCCCTCAGGTAATTGCACTGTGACACTGATCTACTTTGCTTTGTAAGATAATAGCATAGTTCATTCATCACTTGCTAACTACCACGATGTTATATTTTGATTAAATATTTTCAGCTAAAATGAGATGTCTATGAAAACCTATTTGTAACTACTACTGTGTGATGGCTAAAGAGGATAAGGGATCAATAATCACGGGTCTTAGTCTTCCTGCTTCTGCAAGTTCAAACTATTTCTATACACAGAATACCAGAGAATAGCCATTTCTGCTCTCGAAACGTTATATTACTAGAAAGGGTATCACTTCTTTGTCTTCTCAGTAACTTGTGTGGTGCTGGTGCAGTTTTAGAAAAACTTAAACAAATCTGGATACCTTTTTAATGACAATGAACCTGACGAATACGAACCGAGAGAATGAAGTATTATCTACTACGCCACTAGCTAGCCACTGGAGCAGGTCGCCTCTACAAAGATTGTTCACGCAGATCAGCACATAGCTGTCATGTTTAGATCTTATAGCTGATTCTTAGTACTGTGAGGAATCACATGATGCTGTTACGATGTATTGCTAAGGTTTTGTCTCCTGTAAAAATTATGACATTAACGACCTGCTCATATTGGGTAACGCGCAGGTGCAAACTTGCGTGAGAGAAGGAGATGGTGAGAGGGGGAGCGAGGGAGAGAGAGAGAGACAGGGAGAGAGAGAGAGAAGTGACCCAGCTCTAGATCGAATCCGTGCAGCGTCTGGTACACGGGCCAGCCTGAGCGGGATTTTTACGTAGTTTCTCCAGTTCATTTAGGCGAATGCTGGACTGGTGCCAAAATTTCGCTTCAGAAAATGCAATACACAAACACTTAACACAGTAACACGAAGGACATAGTTTAACTCGATTCACAGACAGAACATGAGCTCCATCCCATAAGTTACCTTGACGACTGTTATAGCGACTTAACAGTAAATTTTGTTTTCTTTCCTATTTAAGTAAAATAACTTTTTTCGTAAGAGCAGTTATAATAATCTGGCTAGGAAGAGTGTTACTTGTAATGAAGAAAAGACTCTTGCATACAAAACATGAAATCATAATGTTGAAAGTATAGACGAACAGGTTCAGTGACAAAGATATCTTTGTAAATCAAGATCCGTCTTTTGTCTGACATAATTCTATTGTGTCTTTTCTCTTTACCTTGGCCACTCCAAGCCACGATCTGTTAAGACGCATATACAAACGTAAGTTTCTTTAAGTGGGAATAATCACACATTTATATTGAAGCACTGTATCATATTCTTTTATCTTGTACCGCTAATACCCTTGGTATATTATCGATGCATTCTTTAGTGGAAGTGCGGGTGAGTTTTATTGTATGAACGGCAATAAGCAGCTTCAGCGATATCTGCTTAGCCACGATTACGGCCATGTCACTGAGATAATTATGAATTGTAGTAGTTACTTAGAATTTGCTTGTCATTTAATTCATATAACCCGATTACTCAAATCTCTCAGGGTCCGAAAATAAGAAGCCAAGCCAGATTCTCCTAAAGAGTCAAATTTTGTGTGTCATAAGAATACAGTCCGTAGACTTCACGTCAGCTCAACTCACCCTGTGCGGAGAGTAAAGTTTTGGTGTCAGGAACGGCATCCAGGCACGCAGTTAAATAATAAAAATAAAATTAGCCAAGCCCTGAAAAAGCATACCCAGTACTAGTGACGATAAACGCTAGGGAAAAGAAAGGAGAAAAATTATAACATTAGTAGGGAACCTCAAGTATTATGTTACGAATTGTGGTTCGCTTCTAACTAGTCAAATAAGAATAAAAAGAAACTAAAAATGTTCTTCAAATGACAGCGCCATAGGCTAAAACTAATTTCAGAGTGGCTAATACACAAACAGGGAATCACAAATAGCACTACAGTTGACTTACTGCTCTTTCTAATTTACACAACAGTCGTTTGTCAACTGTCAACGTTCATAAGGCACATGCTTGTTTCACTGGTAATACTCTATTTAAATTACACAAGAACTATCTCACGGAATTACAGAAAAATTAATAGTTTTGATTGCTTTCATGATCGCCTATGCTGTGTAGCTTTCTACTAATGCTGTTATAAATGAGGAAGCGAAAGGGGCTGTGACGCTGCCTACTTTTCTCAAATAGCACTAAGGAGTGTTCGGACTTACAGTACCCATCAGATAGTTGGACCGTCTTAGACATGATCAGATAACCTCGTGCCAAACGACACAGCGTTGCTTTGGGATGTAACCCAGGCGGTTAGCGTACTGTATTCTTCATACAAAGCAAACGATGGTAATCAAAATTTGTTCTTCCACCAGGATTCGATGCGACTATTGCCAGATTGACTACCACGAAACTAGCTTACATTGGCAACCTTGTCTGTGGCTAAGCAATCTAACGAAAACTATTGCACATTTTTTCAAGGGTACAACTTTGGATAGTTGAGCATAGCATTTAATTAAGCAATTTGCTTGTGTAAATTTAGAATTGCACCATCATTCACTTGTAGTAAAAGTTGGTATTCACTTACTTATGGTCCACTGTGTTTTTGGCAGTAGGTGCAATGCGACACATGTATTTATCGTCAAATTAGAAGAAAGATAGAATTTTCTTCTGCTCCGCATGCGTTTAGTGTTGAGCCAGTGGGTACTAAATGTTAACAATGAGTTAACAGGAAGCCACTTACGTAGTTTGGCTGGTGAAATTTGACCATCGTTTTTCCGGTAGCGTAGGGGTGAAAGGATTGATGCCCTTCCAGGTTATCTGACCCCTGCATATTAGTTTTCTGCATGGATAAACAGGATTAATCCTTACAAAATATCGCCAGTTGGCTTATAAAGACGTCTCAGAGGCCTGGTTTGAGTATTTCTATTACCGTAGCAAAATTTGTATATTCACTGACAATCATATAATTACGAACTTATCTGGAATTATCTTGGCGCTACATTATTCTCAATCACTCGTTCTCTTGAATAATTTCTATGCACCAAACAAGCTGCGCTATGCAAAAATATGATCATTAGCCCTCATTAATGGTGGGTAGTTCAGTTCCCGAAACGGTCTGAAAATGATCACAAAAAGGTCACGAGCTGTCAACGAACTGTTATCTTCTACAAGATATTTTCTACAAAATCTTTAATTTATTACCCGAGACAATTTTTTTTCCAAAGAGCGGCGGCTGTTTAATGTACTTATGCAACAAGGACAAGAATCAGGTGGCATGACCGTTGATGAGGTTATCGCTAAGCCTTCAGCTGGGAAGACTGTGCGGCAAGCAAAGGTTGTGTTTATGGCATAAGGCCTGAAAAACTGCACTCAGAAATAAAACTAAACGGCCAAATAGGCTTAGGGAGCAGAAAGTTTTGAGGAACTGTCGTAGATGATATTTGAATTAGCATCTTTTATATAAGTATTTCTTCATGACGTATTTTGCTGTCATCCGAGAAAAAAAATATGAATGCGCTATAAAAATCGTCGTAACTTCGTAGTATATTCTATTAAAGTAGATCGCTTCACCACCTTTTATCAAAAAATGCTTGCACCGTCCTTTGTTATTACTATTTGGTACATTTATCTTCGCAGTAAAAGGAAAAAATAGTGCAGATTAGTAAAACGCATTTTTTTTTACAGACTTCTGCTAGCACGTTGCATCCGTGCAGAATTTGTGTGTTTAATCCAGAAATTTATTTTACGTATTAGCGTGTCTAAAGTGCGTATATCTTCAGTCTGGTAACCAACTTTAACAGTTTTTAAAGAACTTGTCATGAGTGAATGAGCTACACGAATTCACTTGAGCGAGTCTGCTTCGTACGTATTGAACATCTAAAGAACACAGCGAACACTGATGTTTTCATTGAACCCTCAAGTGAGTAAACCGACATAAGGTCTTACGTTAGAACGTGTGCAATTTTTTCTTATCCTTGTCGATAAAATACAATTCCTTTGACAACTAGCATATATTCTAGTTTTCCAATTACATTTCGGGATGCGTTAGTCCCACTCATTTTAAGCGTTAAAAATGATAGCAATTACGTTTGATCATATAAAAAACAGCATTTTTCAGTTATTTTACGAGAACGCGAAGTCAATTTTTATTGCGAATGCATTTCAGTCTACATGGGCGTAATAATTAAAACTGTCATGAATTTTCGCGTGAGTCAAAAATTATAGTTCTTGTTACAGCACACATTACTCCTACGTCAAGCATATCGCAACAACAATCGTCTCGATACGTCAGGCTAAGTAATTATTTATCTGACACGCGAGACGTCTTCAGATATGTAGGTTTATGTTCACACAGAAGTTAGGGCAGTAACTGTAAGGAAAATTAAATAAAAGCTAATGTTTTATAAAACCTGAAAAGTGTGCATTTCAAGTATCATATAAGGTTGACTAAATCAGTGAATGTAGTACAGTTTATGCTCTTTCAGTACGTTCTGCAAAGGCTGCAGTGTGTTTGCAGATATCTGAATGACGTCGGATATCTTTCGTGATAACCTAAACCTCATAAGGCAATTCTCGACACAATAGACCTATTTCGACTCTGTGCTTACTGCTATCTTTCATTTCTTCCATCTTGTAGAACCATCTTAGAAAAAACTGACGGATGACATCGAAAAAGTACAAAGAAGGGCAGCTCGTTTTGTATTATCGAGAAATAGGGGAGATAGTGTCACAGACATCAAACGTGAATTGGGGTGGCAATCACTAAAACAAAGGCGTTTTTCGTTGCGACGGGATCTTATCATGAAATTTCAATCACCAGTTTTCTCCTCCGATTGCGAAAACATTCTGTTGGCACCCACCTACATAGATAGGGAGAAATGATCATTACGATAAAATAAGAGAAATCAGGGCTCGCGCGGAAAATTTTAAGTGCTCGTTTTTCCCGCGTGCCGTTCGAGAGTGGAACAGTAGAGAGAGTGAGAGCATGAACCCTCTGCCAGACACTTTATTGTGTATAGTAGAGTAATCACGTAGAAGTAGATGCAGAAAATTATGCGAGTTTATTAAGTACCTTCCCATGGTGAAGAGGAAGAAAAATGCTGCAATTTCTAGAAAATCAGCAAAAACAGCGAGTTATGAAATTTTTTCGAGAAATCAAATTTCAGTAATCACCACATTTGGCTAATAACATTTTAGATAATACGATAATTAACGAAAAAAGTTCAATTTGTACTCAAAATGATGAAACTAGCGATCCGATTGTCACCGGAGGCGTTGTCGGGTGGCGGTAAGCCAGCGTGCGGTCACTAGCTCATGCCTGCCAAACGCGGAGTATCGCTATCATTCTTGGAACATGGTTTACAAACTTCAAAACTCAGTTGCATACCACACCACCTACATAGAAATAAATGTCAGTGTTGTGAAAAGAAACGCAGTTGCGCCAAAGTTTCCACAAAGCATTGTCTCCACCAAAGCCAGTGGAAGACCTGAACTTCCGAGACAAACAATTAGTGATTTTCTCACGGGTTACTTGCAAAAGAGTAATATCCAGGTGTAAAGCCGGGTTATCAGTCTCCTCTTCTATACAATATTTGGGCGTAGTCTCCGGTCTTCTTCTGATTCTGCTGCTTCGAGCGATGTCCTGAAATACGCATGGCGTTTAGACACCAGTCTGATAGTGAGATGTAGTATTTAGTTAACAACAAATAAGACGGAAATCTGAACCTCTTCACGTCCATGTGTTCCAGTACAAAAAATGTGTGGCAGCAATCTGTGGGAAGAAAATTCTACAACGATCGGTATTGGGAAAGCGACTGTTGGCAGCTATTCTGAACTGTTGTCAATCACGCGCCACCATTTCAAACAGAATTCCTAAAACGTGCAGAGTCAGTGCTTACATGATCTTATATACGATGTCTGTGCAAAACTGGCCATTACCAGTAGATACTCCATGACACTGTAGAGAATATATACTACCTGATTTGCGCCGGAAAAATCTCTAGGTGACATCCAGTAATGTCAACTGCTACCCTATTATGTAAATTTTGACTGGATACAAAGCAGTAGTTCGTACTTTGTCGGGTAGCATATTAACTGTTAGTCTCCCAATAGCAAACAAACAAAGTAGCCAAGACACAGAAATTAATGACCGTCCATCCACACACTTATAACGTAATATCGCTGGCAATGTCCACTAGCTTTATCTACTCAGGTTCTGTATTGTTGTACTATCCTAACTCCTGAAACGTTAATAAGCTCCAGCTTCTTAGAAGAATTAATCAAGCATTTTATTTGGAGAGATTAAAGAAAACCGTTCAGATTATATATTAGAATACAAAATTTATACTTGATAACTAGGCCCAGATTTAACTGTGATTCACTTGCACTTCAAAAGTATATTATACACGCATAGAATCTGAACAGCAAAATACGGTATTATTATTCAGCAATTATGTACTGCACAGTCATTTCTTAGTGTTTTGTTGAAAATGAGCGGTGCCCCAGGTAATATGCTAGCATAATGTTGAGACGAATCACATCCTTTAACTGAAAATACCCATTTTAAAGGACTCCAATCTCTGTATTAAGCGTATCATAGCACGATAAATGGAAACTACATGCCCTGTATCGGCCATGGCTGTGTGAGCCCTGAGGCAGACACTTAATTTTCAAGCAACGCCATTTATAGGCCTCTTCTGAGATGAAAGTATGGTTTCCTGAAAGACGTCCACTCAAAATCTCTCCATATTTGCGTCCACACTTAAGTACGCTGGTGCTCCAGAGGAGGGAATGCTTCTCGGTTCACATGTGGCCTATCTACTCTAAAGCTGATTGTGATAGGACCCTCACACATCTTAAAGCAGTCATCAGTTACAAAGCATGAAGCTACGCTTGCTTTCGTTTATAGCCAGGCGTAATACATATTTGCAACCCATTTTCTTCATATTTCAAAGTCTGACGGACGCACGTAGCGTAAGGTGACACATTGTGGCATCAGAACAGCGTTTAGGATCCTCAACTTGTATTCGGAAGATATGCCGCGCAAATTTTCATACTGCAATCAAGATTCCGTGGTTTTCTAAAACCACTGCGGCAGTTGCTTCGAAGAGATGCGCTCAGTTTCCATGTCCAGCATTACCCAACTTGATAGTGTAATGTCATCGACAAAACGTTGGAATCCATATTTTTTGACAGCTGGAGATGGGCTTAAACCCAAAATCGGCCATGGCAACATAACTCGCTCTACTCATTAAGTTTGACTTGTTTCTGTAATTTTCTCAACAGTTTATTGTCTAAATAGTCGCGGAACACAAAATCGTGCATGGAAGAAATGATGAAATTGTCTTTCTGATTTCACCTTCAACCATAAGCATGTTCTTTCCATGATTCAAACAGATTTGGATCTGATGATCTACCGCAATGCTCTGTGTTTGGGACGCACTACTCGATAATAAACGTTACTATGCTTCACTCCGTCTTGCGAATATCTCTCCTCAATATTTTTTGTCACAGTAATGCGCTCACAGCGGAAAATGATATACTTGAGTGTTCTACTTCACATTTTCAGTTCTATTAGCATGTAAGCGTATCCTGTATGTGTGTGGCTGAACATATGATCTTCCTCAAACACATTGGTGCTTCCTTAGTTCACTTCAGGGTACGCCAGAACCAGTTTTAAATAATTTCACGGACCATTACCTGTCACCACACATGAATCTTTTTTTTTATTTACTTGCCTACAACCTTTATTCGTAATTTAAATCACCAATGAAGACTTCTATTCGAAAAATGCCTATTTCATCAAGTAAATTTTGTGTTTAAATAATTCCTGATATCTTTTTTTTGAATGTTTGCATTGCGAACACGATGCACTACTTATAGAATGTGCATCAAAAGTGATGGCAGTTAATCTTGAAAGCATAAACGCCGAAAGCAGTAGTCATATAAAGGCGTGAAAAGTATTAATGATACAGTGAGTATTTCCAAACATGGGTAGCTTTTCTGAGGAAGACCTTTTATAACAGAGTGAGAGGTACCTGCTTGTCTCTTCACCCTCGGACAGTAGCAAATTGTTGATGGAAAGAATATTTTGGCAGCGGCCCGCTGGGTAGGCTATCAAATAATGAAATAGACGTGGTGCGCAGCGACTCACCGCCTTTACACGGGTCCATGTCGAAGTCGTTGGAGACGCGGTGCGGCAGGCCGGCGCTGGTGGTGGCACCGGTGCACGCCGGCAGCGCCGCGAGGACGAGGAGCAGCAGAGGCATGGTGGGCGTCCAGCGACGCGGCTGCAGACGCACTGGCCCTCCGGCTCTGTGCGGCGCGCCACCCGCTCGTCTGGCGCTCCGCGCATGCGCGCAGCCTGCCACCACCTGTTGCGCGCCCCGCGCACTTGCGCCTCCCCAAAACGCGTCCCCTCGCGCCGCGCCGGAAGGGATGGGAAGCTATCGTGTAAAAAGTTCTCATTTCTTCGACGACACTTCCACATAAAAAAGCACCCCGTAAGCTAAACCACGTGTTTGTCTCTGGTGCGGGAAGGACACGGCCCGACTCAGTTCAAAACCACAGCGTGGAAAAGGTCTCAAACCATTCTACAAATTCAGGGTGGTCATAACTAAACTTTCGCTACGTGAGCCAGTGTAGACAGATAACTATTTACTGTGTGGGTACCCAACTTTATACGAATAATGTTTACACTGTGTGCTGAAGGATTTTCGTGTTAGTAGTGTTAAGAAAATATCGAGATCCCATCTCCAGATCGCTTCCCTATACTTCAATATGACCGGTTTCGGGCAAGCTGCCCATCTTTAGATCTATTTCAAAAATTATTTTGTAATCACAATTGGTTCAAAATACCAATGATTTGTAATTTATGTTTGAAAAGCTTCAGTATTCTAAAGAAATTAGTTACGATACAAATTTGTGCCAATACTTTTGGTTACAGTTACAGAGTAACCTGTCGGATATGGAACTGAAAGTTCACTCTCATAACTAGCTATACACCAGCTTGCTGCGGATTTATAACTAAATTTTTAAAACACCTGATTAGTGCGACACCTAAAATACGGAAAAACACCCTGTATTTTTGTGGGTTGGACTCATGTAATTCATGAGAAACGCTCCTTGGTATAGCATGAAACAATGATGTGAAACCTAATAACATTAAAATCTTTTAAAAGGCGTTTACGAAACAATTATCTAATTTTTTTTAATATTTTGAATAAGTATCCTAGCTGGTGCAAAGTTTTTAGCGCTCGAAAATGCCCTCTGTGGACTGGTGTAATATATAAGATGTTACTAAATGTAACAAATGAAACATGGTATTTTGCGCAAATTTGGGGAATTTCTTAAGAATCTTAAAGCTTTGCAAACTTTAACTGTATACCATTTGTGTTTTGAACCAGTTTCAATTCTTTTATAATTTTTGTAACCGATGTGAAAATGGGAAGCTGGCCCGAAACCGGTCATATTGAAATAAAAGAAAGCGATCGAGAGACTGAATTGGAACACTTTTTGTAAGTAACGTTCGCGGTAGCTCCGTGAACACGAATGTCTCTAGCTATAATGAAGCGGTGTTAGTGTCAAGACCTGTGGTTAGCGACGGTTCTGGTACGTCAACATAGGTTTGAAGCACAAGCATCAGTTGCAGACAGTCAGTATGGGCCTGGACAAAGTGAACAGGGCTTTACTTGTAAAGCTCTTTTTTTAACCACAACGGCAATAGTACCGTTACTCTTAACTAGCATCGGCGCATTACAGGAATATTCAGCTTTACATTTTTGCTTTTTAACGATTTCCATTAGATTACGTGTTCGGTCTGAGAGACAGACCCGTGAGTCTAGCAGTAAAAGAGAGCAACTAATATTCAAAGATTCATCTTATTAAAGTCGTGGAAATGTTATTTTGTTTTAGTTTAACAGTAGCTTCCTTTGATTCCAACACCCCCTACATCACTTCAACAGCTTTTGTCGACAGGTGCTGAAAAGACTTAAATGCTGATAACAGCGTTTCGTTTTCTACACTTCAGAAGGACGAATTCAGTCAGGAGAAAATGGTGTTGGTGACAAGAGTAAGGCGAGGTTAAAAGCTTGAAGGGCGAGTCTTAAAAAATAGCAGCCAAGATCGATAACGAACATCAGTGCTCTGGCGCTCGGCTTGGAGGTATGCAATTCTAATCTTGTAGGTTGTAGACGTTTTCACGCCCAGTATTTGGACGTCAAGGTGAGGAGAGGCAGCGGCGTAAGTTTCCAGATCTCTACACTTTTCTCCAATTTTCTGGATTAGATTCCAGACCTCTCCGCAATGTTTAATGGAGTGTGGAAGAAATGAAGGTACGGCTAGAGTTTGACGTCCCGTCGACGACGAAGTCAATAGAGACGAGACACTACCTCAGGTTGGGGATAGAAGTACAAGGAAAGCTTTCGTGTTCTTTCCAAAGGAATCCTGCCGACACCTACATAAAGCGATTTAGGAAAATCACGGAAAACTTAACTCCATGGTTTGAACCGCCGTCCCCCCGAATGTGAGTCCAGTACCTTACCACTGCCCCATCTCGATCGGCAGTGGAGTGAAGGAATGTAGGTACTTTAGATTATGATCCTTCTGGTGTCGAATGGAACGTTGAGCTCGATGCCCCCCCCCCCCCCCCCCGGTGCTATTCGAGAGCAGTAAGACACACCGTTCATCCAAATAAGTTCCTAGACTGATTTTATTCCAGGTGTATATGCGACGTTAGAGCAGTAGCTACAGTGGCAGTCTAAACTAACAGCTGTGTACATTAGATGTACATCGACCAGTCAGTTACGAACAGGCAGTGTAAAGAAGTGTACGTGAGGCAATTGTGTGTAAACGTTGTAGTGCCACAAATCGCAATGGAGCAGCTTCTCTAACTCGATTGTTCAAGGAATTCTCCAGAATGTTTTGAAAAAGAAAAAAGTGTATGGAAAGTTTGTACAATAAAACTTGACCCTCGGATAAAACAACAGCGGGCGGATGCATGACGAGAGTTGATTCAAATGCAAAACACGGACAACTGTTTTTTTTTAAAAAAAAGGTCGCGGATTACGTTGCTTGATGCTGTCAATACGAATCTAAGAGTCAACGGTTTAACGACATCACCGACATTCAAGCCAACGTGACGAGAGTGTTGAGCACCATTCCAAAGTAGGACTTGACTAACAGTTTCAAGTGTTTGTATGAACATTATGTACGTTGTACTCAGTTGGGAGCAGCATAAGGTAGCTCGAATCGGCTTAGGAGATCAATCGGTTCAATTTCGCAAATTTCCTCGTGTTCGTCACATACAAAGCACTATAGGAGATGCTGCCACATAGCGGTTACTGTTGGAACTCGATGTGTAGGCTGGAAAGTTGAATTTATTGCCACGTGTGTTCGTTGTTGTGTTAAAGTTTATGGAAGATTGTGCTGTATGTGCTAACATCAGAAAATATTCCAGTTTTAAAACAGTTTTGGATTCAAATTGATGTATTTCTGATAATTCGCTCAGTAGTTTGTTAAGTATTTGTTTCACAACAAGTTCCCATACTGGAGATTAGGTTATGGTATTCCCGGGGCGTTAATTTGCTTGCGCAGGACTACCAATGTTTGGAAAAATATTCTGCACTTCCAGCAAACTTGTTCAGTACAGTGCGGATAAAAAGAGTCCAATTTATTTCAGTTTGTTGCGGATATTATACTGTTTTCGTTTTGTATTATTTTGTTTCCGTTTTGTATTTCAGAATGGAATATATAAAAGAAAAACTGTTTCTGTGTGGACCGATGATGACAAACAAAATAAATTAAGGCTTACAGCGAGGATCGAAGTCAGGACCACACAGCGGAATTGTTTGACGTGCCGCATTCCTATGTACAAAGACAACTGCAATGTGGAACACATTCTCCCACAAATGTAAAGAGTGTGTGTTGTGTATTGAACCGCGGACCTAGAAACTGCGGAGAGGCTTCGCCCCGCCCTGTACTTCTTCTGTGGTTCACAACCCCCACCCACCTCACCGCCGCTTCACACCGAACCCATTGCTATCCACATCCATACTCCGCAAGCCGCCTGACGGTGTGTGGCTGAGGGTACCTTGAGTACCTCTATCGGTTCTCGCTTCTATTCCAGTCTCGTATTGTTCGTGGAAAGAAGGATTGTCGGCATGCCTCTGTGCAGGCTCTAATCTCTCTGATTTTATCCTCATGGTCTCTTCGCGAGATATACGTAGGAGGGAGCAATATACTGCTTGACTCCTCGGGGAAGGTATGTTCTCGAAACTTTAACAAAAGCCCGTACAGAGCTACTGAGCGTCTCTCCTGCAGTCTTCCACTGGAGTTTATCCATTATCTCCGTAACGCTTTCGCTATTACTAAATGATCCTGTAACGAAGCGCGCTGCTCTCCGTTGGATCTTCTCTATCTCTTCTGTCAACCCTATCTGGTACGGATCCCACACTGCTGAGCAGTATTCAAGCAGTGGGCGAACAAGCATACTGTAACCTACTTCCTTCGTTTTCGGATTGCATTTCCTTAGGATTCTTCCAATGAATCTCAGTCTGGCATTTGCTTTACCGACGATCAACTTTATGTCATCATTCCATTTTAAATCACTCCTAATGCCTACTCCCAGATAATTTATGGTATTAACTGCTTCGAGTTGCTGACCTGCTATATTATAGCTAAATGATAAGGGATCTTTCTTTCTATGTATTCGCAGCGCATTACACTTGTCTACATTTAGATCCAGTTGCCATTCCCTGCACCCTGCGTCAATTCGCTACAGATCCTCCTGCATTTCAGTACAATTTTCCATTGTTACAACCTCTCGATATACCACAGCATCACCCGCAAAAAGGCTCAGTGAATTTCCGATGTTATCCACAAGGTCGTTTATGTATAATGTGAATAGCAACGGTCCTACGTCACTCCCCTGCGGCACACCTGAAATCACTCTTACTTCGGAAGACTTCTCTCCACTGAGAATGACATGTTGCGTTCTGTTATCTAGGAACTCCTCAATCCAATCTCACAATTGGTCTGATAGTCCATATGCTCTTACTTTGTTCATTAAACTACTGTGGGGAACTGTATCGAACGCCTTGCGGAAGTCAAGAAACACGGCATCGACCTGGGAACTCGTGTCTATGGCCCTCTGAGTCTCGTGGACGAATAGCGCGAGCTGGCTTTCACACGATCGTCTTTTTCGCAACCCATACCGATTCCTACAGAGTAGATTTCTAGTCTCCAGAAAAGTCATTATACTCTAACATAATACGTGTTCCAAAATTCTACAACTGATAGACGTTAGAGATGTAGGTCTATAGTTCTGCACATCTGTTCGACGTCCCTTCTTCAAAACGGGGTTGTGCGGTTCTGCCCCCAGTGGAACCCCCGTCACCCTTCCCCTCTCGGGGACGTCTCATACCAGACGAGTGTAACCCCAATGTTTGCGTGGTAGAGTAATTATGATGTCCGCGTACATAGAGACAGGAAGCAGCCCGCATTCGCCGAGGCACATGGAAAACCGCCTTAAAAACCATCCACATGCTGGCTGGCACACCGGACCTCGATACTAATCCGCCGGGCGGATTCGTGCCGGGGACCGACACGCCTTCCTGCTCAAATAGCAGCGCGTTAGATCGCGCTGCTAGCAGGGCGTGCACAGTGTAATAGGTGGTCAAACAATGTTTAGTAAGGGGCAAGAAAAACAATTTGTTTCAAGAATGCTGAACTTATGTGCAGACGACTTCCTGTTGGATTCAAATAATGTAAGGAGGGTTGCCTACAAGTTCGCAGGATCCAGAAAAATAAGTCACATCTTCTCAGACACCAACATATGGCAGGTAGAGAATGGGTAAAAGGGTTCAGAGAACGAAACCCAGATTTGTCTTTGAGACAACAGGAAGGACCTTACTTATCCATATGCAATGGTTTTTTAAAAAAAGAGGATTTGACTAACTTCTTTTCCTTGTTCAAGAAAAGTATGGAGGATATTGATTTAATGGACAAACCATAGCTAACCTATAATTCAGATGATTCAGTTTGGCAAATGAACAACAAAATCACAAGAATATTTTTTTTTGCTGAAAAAGAAAGTAAAGATGTTTATGCACAGACTTACGTAGAAAGAAGAGAGCTTGTCATTATCTTAGCTTATTCCACATAAAACTTTATTCCCTATGGCCATATTTAAACGTAGAAAGCCTTACCTGAATTTCGTGACGGTTTTCCTAATGGGTGCCTGAGAACTATGACATATTATGGATTGATTAATGAAGAAATATTCCTCAAGTGACTAAAACGTTTATAATCTTACCGGGTTCCTGGTCACTGCATGTTACTTGGGGATGGTCATGCGTCTCTCGAAAGTTTCGAGAGGGTGCGTTTCTGGATGAGGTATCGAATATATTGCTTCCTCCTACTTATACCAGTTCTGCGAAGAAAATAACATAAGCATAATATCCCTAACAAGCCACGTAATTGACCACCTGTAGCCACGAGGCAGGTCATTTTTAAGCCACTAAAATCATATTACGATAACTTATATATTAGCTTCATTTGTAACAAAAAAGGATTCAGTGGCTGAACATGAATTCTTGCTGACTGGTACATCAAAAGGAAACTCAACTTCATCCTGTGTCTTCTCCAGTTAGTCCACATCATGATAGACCTAACATTTGCACGTCGAAATCTTCTGCTTCATTCCATGACTTGTTGCCTACAGCAAAATCTTCTGCCTGAAAACAGAAAGTGCAAATTCTTACATCCCCAAAAAATATAAATGCAATAACTAAAAAAAAGGTTAAACCACAGAAAAAAGTCTTTTCAGCGCAACATTTTGAAGAAAAACCAGGTTAAGAACAGACAACACCTGCAGCTTGAATCATCTACATCTACATCTACATTCATACTCCGCAAGCCACCCAACGGTGTGTGGCGGAGGGCACTTTACGTGCCACTGTCATTACCTCCCTTTTCTGTTAGAGTCGCGTATGGTTCGCGGGAAGAACTACTGTCTGAAAGCCTCCGTGCTAATTTTATATTCGTGATCTCCTCGGGAGGTATAAGTAGGAGGAAGCAATATATTCGATACCTCATCCAGAAACGCACCCTCTCGAAACCTGGCGAGCAAGCTACACCGCGAAGCAGAGCGCCTCTCTTGCAGAGTCTGCCACTTGAGTTTGCTAAACATCTCCGTAACGCTATCACGGTTACCAAATAACCCTGTGACGAAACGCGCCGCTCTTCTTTGGATCTTCTCTGTCTCCTCCGTCAACCCGATCTGGTACGGATCCCACACTGATGAGCAATACTCAAGTATAGGTCGAACGAGTGTTTTGTAAGCCACCTCCTTTGTTGATGGACTACATTTTCTAAGGACTCTCTCAATGAATCTCAACCTGGCACTCGTCTTACCGACAATTAATTTTTTACTATCATTCCATTTCAAATCGTTCCGCTCGCATACTCCCAGATATTTAACAGAAGTAACTGCTACCAGTGGTTGTTCCGCTATCATATAATCATACAATAAAGGATCCTTCTTTCTATGAATTCGCAATACATTACATTTGTCTATGTTAAGGGTCAGTTCCCACTCCCTACACCAAGTGCCTATCCGCTGCACATCTTCCTGCATTTCGCTACTATTTTCTAATGCTGCAACTTCTCTGTATACTACAGCATCATCCGCTAAAAGCCGCATGGAACTTCCGACACTATCTACTAGGTCATTTATATATACACTCCTGGAAATTGAAATAAGAACACCGTGAATTCATTGTCCCAGGAAGGGGAAACCTTATTGGCACATTCCTGGGGTCAGATACATCACATGATCACACTGACAAAACCACAGGCACATAGACACAGGCAACAGAGCATGCACAATGTCGGCACTAGTACAGTGTATATCCACCTTTCGCAGCAATGCAGGCTGCTATTCTCCCATGGAGAAGATCGTAGAGATGCTGGATGTAGTCCTGTGGAACGGCTTGCCATGCCATTTCCACCTGGCGCCTCAGCTGGACCAGCGTTCGTGCTGGACGTGCAGACTGCGTGAGATGACGCTTCATCCAGTCCCAAACATGCTCAATGGGGGACAGATCCGGAGATCTTGCTGGCCAGGGTAGTTGACTTACACCTTCTAGAGCACGTTGGGTGGCACGGGATACATGCGGACGTGCATTGTCCTGTTGGAACAGCAAGTTCCCTTGCCGGTCTAGGAATGATAGAACGATGGGTTCGATGACGGTTTGGATGTACCGTGCACTATTCAGTGTCCCCTCGACTATCACCAGAGGTGTACGGCCAGTGTAGGAGATCGCTCCCCACACCATGATGCCGGATGTTGGCCCTGTGTGCCTCGGTCGTATGCAGTCCTGATTGCGACGCTCACCTGCACGGCGCCAAACACGCATACGACCATCATTGGCACCAAGGCAGAAGCGACTCTCATCGCTGAAGATGACACGTCTCCATTCGTCCCTCCATTCACGCCTGTCGCGACACCACTGGAGGCGGGCTGCACGATGTTGGGGCGTGAGCGGAAGACGGCCTAACGGTGTGCGGGACCGTAGCTCAGCTTCATGGAGACGGTTGCGAATGGTCCTCGCCGATACCCCAGGAGCAACAGTGTCCCTAATTTGCTGGGAAGTGGCGGTGCGGTCCCCTACGGCACTGCGTAGGATCCTACGGTCTTGGCGTGCATCCGTGCGTCGCTGCGGTCCGGTCCCAGGTCGACGGGCAGGTGCACCTTCCGCCGACCACTGGCGACAACATCGATGTACTGTGGTGACCTCACGCCCCACGTGTTGAGCAATTCGGCGGTACGTCCACCCGGCCTCCCGCATGCCCACTATACGCCCTCGCTCAAAGTCCGTCAACTGCACATATGGTTCACGTCCACGCTGTAGCGGCATGCTACCAGTGTTAAAGACTGCGATGGAGCTTCGTATGCCACGGCAAACTGGCTGACACTGACGGCGGCGGTGCACAAATGCTGCGCAGCTAGCGCCATTCGACGTCCAACACCGCGGTTCCTGGTGTGTCCGCTGTGCCGCGCGTGTGATCATTGCTTGTACAGCCCTCTCGCAGTGTCCGGAGCAAGTATGGTGGGTCTGACACACCGGTGTCAATGTGTTCTTTTTTCCATTTCCAGGAGTGTATTATGAAAATATATCAGAGTCAGATTCATCAGAATCCTCCGAATAAACAGGTGAAAATAATGAAACGTTCTGCGAAATCCGCGATTCAACGTCGGTGAAACTTGGTGACTGGATTCAGCGTCCAGGAAACTGCAGAGAATGGTACCATGAGAATTGTGTTTATGCAGTGGGAAGAAGAGGTATATTTGTAGAAAATGTATTGCTATTTTAACGTGATGTTACATTCCTGTATTGATCCTGTTCGCCGGACTTACTACCTGTGGCACCTTACTTGAAGGTGAAAAAGGTCATGCAGCTCATTTTTCAGACTGATTTCGTGAAACAAGGTGGAATTTTCCCCTTTGGATGTAGTAATTTTATTTGTTTATGGGTAGTTACAGCCTTTAGCCATTGTCAAATGATTTTGTGGTTGAATTCATTGCTGCGGTACCTGTTAAGAAGAAAATGAAAATTTGTGGATATATGAAAAACATTTATGTAGTGTTATAAATTGGAATTTGTATGAAAAAGGACATAGCTCTTATGTATATTACAATTAAAATCTGTTAATGTGAAAATATGTCTTTTATGTAGACTTTAACAAAATTTGACCCTATTTAGCCGACCTTACCCTTACCTATGTAGGACACCTGAATCATTAAAACAAGTACGTTAAGTTTTCTCTATTTTTTATTAATCCTGCCTCCAAATTTTTTGACTGACGTGGTATGCACCCACACTGCGTTTTCCTTCTCTCATCATCATTCACATCATGTGACACCACAAATCTAAATAGTCAGCTGCACTCAAGAGACACACTCAAGACCCTAATCTCATACACCGACACGAAAGATGCCATTGTGCTCACAGGAAAACAACCCTTGCCTATTAGGCGACTAAACCTACCACTCCGGGTTTCCCAGTAAACACTGCCACACGAGTTTCTTTACACGTGAGACTACATGAAATTCAGAAGTTACAGCATTTGGTGAGTAGAAGTGATATTCCAGCCAGTCTTAGGTATTAGACATAATCTTTAGGGTAATACGTACTATAATCTTTTTATTTTTAATATGCCTGTAGCATCAGACATTTCTTACACTTGAAAACGCCTGCCGTCCGATACAGTTAGGCATTTTCTCGGTGTTTTAATCTGCGGCTGTATTTTTGAGATGTCGTTCACATAATTACGTTCAGGAGAAGTACAGAGAATTTCAACTACAGAGGATCATTTCTGTAGCTATACAAGTAAAGGAAAGACTCATCACAAACATTTGCCAACTTTGCATGAATTTAGATCGTCGATAAACCGCCCGCAACAATTAATTATACGACAATACTGTATTTCAGTTCATCTGTTTGAAAAGAACACCCTCATCAAGATAGTCGAAAAATCTATATGAACTAAACTCTTCATCAGATCGAGTTGACACCTGACTTGTGCTGTTGAGCAACGGGCAACAACAAAATGAATACCTAATTCGTATCAACAGCAACTGGTACAATACTATACAGAGTGAGTCATATAACATTACCACTGGAAACATCTCCCAAACCACAACTAACACTGAATAACCAATTCCGCAGACCGAAAGTGAGGAGAGGGGTTAATACAAACCATTGAGAAATGCACAGAAGCATAATTTTCAACACATACCTGTGTTTTTATTTTTTAAATGGAAACGTGTTATTATTTTTAGCACAACTGAAAATAGAAAAAAATACTTAATCAATGCCGTTTCTTACATGGTAAAATTTTAATTACGCCAATGTAAAGTTGACGCTTGAGTAACTCCTCAGCAGTTCAGTCGTGTGTATCGAAGAGAACTGAATTAATTAGGGATACAAAAAGAACAGTGATGTAACGTAGGTACAGAAGAGACATGAACAGCACGTTACGCTCACATGCTAACATTTTTATTAGTCTTTTTCTCTGAAGAATACTGTACGCGACTGATTTGTTAGAAGGAAATGTACATTAACATGAGAACATAGTTAAACTTACAAATTTATTTTTTGGTTTAGGTTACAGAATGAAAAAGAGTGTGTCCTGACATTTCAGGACAATAAATGTTCAAAGTGGTGCCCATCATTTGCTGCACACATTTGCCATCTACCGCGTAATGAATGTCTTACATGACGCAGTACATCTGGTGCAATGTTGCTACAGGCTGCCTCAATACCATGTTTCATATCCTCTGGAGTTGTAGACACATCACGGTACACGTTCTCCTTTAACGTACCCCACAGAAAGAAGTCTAAAGGTATAAGATTAGGAGAACGGGCTGGCCAATTTATGCGTCGGCCACGTCGTATGAAACGCCTGCGGAACATTCTGTCAAGGGTCAGCCTAGTGTTCATTGCAGAATGTGCAGGAGCACCATCATGTTAATACCACATACGTCTACGCGTTTCCAGCGGGACATTTTGTAGCAATAATGGCAGATCATTTTGTAGAAACTAGATGCATTTGGCAGCTGTTTGGCTGCATTCAATCAAGTGAGGAGCAATGAGATGGTCGCCAATTACTCCGCACCATAAATTTACATTCCATGGTTGCTGCCTCTCTACCTGTCGTAGCCAGCGAGGGTTGTGAAACCTGCTTCATCGGTAAACAGATAGAACGGCAACACATTCTCTGTTAGTGCCCAATGGCAGAAATTCACTCGGTTATTGAAGTCATCTCCTTGTAATTGCTGATGCAGCAACACATGATACGGGTGAAATTAGTGACGAAGAAGGATGTGCATGAAACTACTTTTACTCATTGCGCTGCCTCTAGCGATATCACGTGAACTCATGTGTGGGTTAACGACAACAGCAGGTAACACACCAACTGTATCTGCTTCTCTTGTGATGAGATTGTTACGGTCCCGTTTGTGTGTTCCGACCATACCTGTTGCATACAATGACTTGTAGATGTTTCCAAATGTGAAGCGCGTTGGATGATCTCTGTCCAGGTGCCTTTCTGCATACAACCTGCAGGCCGTAGCTGCATTTTGTTTACAGTCGCCACAGATGAGTATCATCTCTGCCTTTTCAGAGTTTGAATAAACTATTTTCACAGTTCTCAAAACACTGCACTCATTGTTGCACTTGCGACCGTCTCACGTTCCTGCTGTGCGTACTTGTGTTCTTACATGTGTACAGTACACTATCACAGACGTCCGGTAACACAGTGTACTACAGTTATTCTGAGTACAGGGACTAATTTAGCAAACGCTACATGCAGACACTAAGACAGCCAAACTCGTAAACATCGTAGTCTTCGTAACATACCCTTACAGATCTTGTTCGTTACAACACGCTACTGAATGTCTGAGGTTTCAAGTGTCAACTTTACGTTACAAATTACTCCGGATGTACTTAACATTTTACAGTGGAACAAATGGCATTGATTAAGTATTTTTTCTCTTTTCAGTTGTACTATAAATAATAACATGTTTCCATTAAAGAAAACATAAGCATGCATTGAAAATCATACTTTTGTGCATTTCTCAATGGTTTGTATTAGCCATTTCTACCAGCCCCTATCCTCACTTTCGGTCTGTGGGATTGGTTATTCAATGTTTGTTGTGGTTTGGGAGGTGTTTCCAGTGGTAATGTAGGGGACTCACTTTGTACAAATGAAATTTATCTTATTACTGTAGCTTTTCTGCAGCTTCAGATACTAATTATTTGTAAAACTAGGCAGTAATGCAGTCTTAATCAGTATTTGTTAACAAACTTACAGACAAAATGAAAAATATTCTGTAGAAATAAGCATCTAAAAATCTGTAATCTTCATGTGCATTG
This sequence comes from Schistocerca gregaria, assembly GCF_023897955.1. NCBI lineage: Eukaryota > Metazoa > Arthropoda > Insecta > Orthoptera > Acrididae > Schistocerca > Schistocerca gregaria. The sequence goes on from NC_064931.1 coordinate 471,009,762, forward strand.
TGCACTGAAATCCCCTTTTGAAAACTGTGTAACAAGTAGGACTGTAATCTCCACAGACGCAGATTAGCCCCATTCCAAGCAGTAAAGCTGCTAATATTACTAAATACTTTTAAGATTCTGGAAGAATAAATAAGAACATAATCTGTAATTTACATTTAAAGAGAAAAAGAAACAAATCATGTGATACAGTTATGTAACGTTATCTGATATTCTTAAAAACTATAGATGTATTAATACTGCTGAACAGTTGAAGTATGGGCGTATAAATGGGACTATCTGGTACGTTAGTTGTAATTCAGGCATACGTTCGTTATTTTATAAACATATTATTCGGAAATTATATCACAAAAAGAGTAAGTGGAACAAAATTATCAGCGTGGTAAAAGTTAACGAAACGTCTGTAACGAACAATTCTCTTCTAGCCAGGAAGGCACTAGACTATATAAAACTAGACACCAAGATTTGATAGTCAGAGTGAAAAAGAGTGTTTGTATAACTCAGAGAGATATGTTTATAGCAATGAATAAGAATTTTTGATATAAAGAGATCGACCTATGGACTTCTGATTCTACACTCCTGGAAATGGAAAAAAGAACACATTGACACCGGTGTGTCAGACCCACCATACTTGCTCCGGACACTGCGAGAGGGCTGTACAAGCAATGATCACATGCACGGCACAGCGGACACACCAGGAACCGCGGTGTTGGCCGTCGAATGGCGCTAGCTGCGCAGCATTTGTGCACCGCCGCCGTCAGTGTCAGCCAGTTTGCCGTGGCATACGGAGCTCCATCGCAGTCTTTAACACTGGTAGCATGCCGCGACAGCGTGGACGTGAACCGTATGTGCAGTTGACGGACTTTGAGCGAGGGCGTATAGTGGGCATGCGGGAGGCCGGGTGGACGTACCCCGGTATTGTCAACACATGAGGAGTGAGGTCTCCACAGTACATCGATGTTGTCGCCAGTGGTCGGCGGAAGGTGCACGTGCCCGTCGACCTGGGACCGGACCTCAGCGACGCACGGATGCACGCCAAGACCGTAGGATCCTACGCAGTGCCATAGGGGACCGCACCGCCACTTCCCAGCAAATTAGGGACACTGTCGCTCCTGGGGTATCGGCGAGGACCATTCGCAACCGTCTCCATGAAGCTGGGCTACGGTCCCGCACACCGTTAGGCCGTCTTCCGCTCACGCCCCAACATCGTGCAGCCCGCCTCCAGTGGTGTCGCGACAGGCGTGAATTGAGGGACGAATGGAGACGTGTCGTCTTCAGCGATGAGAGTCAATTCTGCCTTGGTGCCAATGACGGTCGTATGCGTGTTTGGCGCCGTGCAGGTGAGCGCCACAATCAGGACTGCATACGACCAAGGCACACAGGGCCAACACCCGGCATCATGGTGTGGGGAGCGATCTCCTACACTGGCCGTACACCTCTGGTGATCGTCGAGGGGACACTGAATAGTGCACGATACATCCAAACCGTCATCGAACCCATCGTTCTACCATTCCTAGACGGGCAAGGGAACTTGCTGTTCCAACAGGGCAATGCACGTCCGCATGTATCCCGTGCCACCCAACGTGCTCTAGAAGGTGTAAGTCAACTACCCTGGCCAGCAAGATCTCCGGATCTGTCCCCCATTGAGCATGTTTGGGACTGGATGAAGCGTCGTCTCACGCGGTCTGCACGTCCAGCACGAACGCTGGTCCAACTGAGGCGCCAGGTGGAAATGTCATGGCAAGCCGTTCCACAGGACTACATCCAGCATCTCTACGATCGTCTCCATGGGAGAATAGCAGCCTGCATTGCTGCGAAAGGTGGATATACACTGTACTAGTGCCGACATTGAGCATGCTCTGTTGCCTGTGTCTATGTGCCTGTGGTTCTGTCAGTGTGATCATGTGATGTATCTGACCCCAGGAATGTGTCAATAAAGTTTCCCCTTCCTGGGACAATGAATTCACGGTGTTCTTATTTCAATTTCCAGGAGTGTATGAAAACGAGTCAGCATCTATTGATACACTCCTGGAAATTGAAATAAGAACACCGTGAATTCATTGTCCCAGGAAGGGGAAACTTTATTGGCACATTCCTGGGGTCAGATACATCACATGATCACACTGACAGAACTACAGGCACATAGACACAGGCAACAGAGCATGCACAATGTCGGCACTAGTACAGTGTATATCCACCTTTCGCAGCAATGCAGGCTGCTATTCTCCCATGGAGACGATCGTAGAGATGCTGGATGTAGTCCTGTGGAACGGCTTGCCATGCCATTTCCACCTGGCGCCTCAGTTGGACCAGCGTTCGTGCTGGACGTGCAGACTGCGTGAGATGACGCTTCATCCAGTCCCAAACATGCTCAATGGGGGACAGATCCGGAGATCTTGCTGGCCAGGGTAGTTGACTTACACCTTCTAGAGCACGTTGGGTGGCACGGGATACATGCGGACGTGCATTGTCCTGTTGGAACAGCAAGTTCCCTTGCCGGTCTAGGAATGGTAGAACGATGGGTTCGATGACGGTTTGGATGTACCGTGCACTATTCAGTGTCCCCTCGACTATCACCAGAGGTGTACGGCCATTGTAGGAGATCGCTCCCCACACCATGATGCCGGGTGTTGGCCCTGTGTGCCTTGGTCGTATGCAGTCCTGATTGTGGCGCTCACCTGCACGGCGCCAAACACGCATACGACCATCATTGGCACCAAGGCAGAAGCGACTCTCATCGCTGAAGACGACACGTCACCATTCGTTCCTCCATTCACGCCTGTCGCGACACCACTGGAGGCGGGCTGCACGATGTTGGGGCGTGAGCGGAAGACGGCCTAACGGTGTGCGGTACCGTAGCCCAGCTTCATGGAGACGGTTGCGAATGGTCCTCGCCGATACCCCAGGAGCAACAGTGTCCCTAATTTGCTGGGAAGTGACGGTGCAGTCCCCTACGGCACTGCGTAGGATCCTACGGTCTTGGCGTGCATCCGTGCGTCGCTGAGGTCCGGTCCCACGTCGACGGGCACGTGCACCTTCCGCCGACCACTGGCGACAACATCGATGTACTGAGGTGACCTCACGCCCCACGTGTTGAGCAATTCGGCGGTACGTCCACCCGGCCTCCCGCATGCCCACTATACGCCCTCGCTCAAAGTCCGTCAACTGCACATACGGTTCACGTCCACGCCGTCACGGCATGCTACCAGTGTTAAAGACTGCGATGGAGCTCCGTATGCCACGGTAAACTGGCTGACAGTGACGGCGGCGGTGCACAAATGCTGCGCAGCTAGCGCCATTCGACGTCCAACACCGCGGTTCCTGGTGTGTCCGCTGTGCCGTGCGTGTGATCATTGCTTGTACAGCCCTCTCGCAGTGTCCGGAGCAAGTATGGTGGGTCTGACACACCGGTGTCAATGTGTTCTTATTTCCATTTCCAGGAGTGTATTAACTTCTGTCAACTATAACTAGCTGTAAGGGTTGCAGAACCATTGGTAGGTAATGCCAGCTCGATGAAATGCAAGTATGCATATTACATCACAAAAGTGATAGATGAAACCTGAATGATTTACACTGCTCTGTTGAAGATTCTCATTTAGAGATCTCGTGTAGAAAAGTGTAGCCTAAGCGCAAATTTCTGACAAGGAAAACCAACACAGCTAACTGTCTCTAGATAAATAACAGACAGGGACAGAAAACTATATTAGTGTTAATGTGTATAAGGTGCACAGATCGGAAAGTATCATCGAACCTACATTTTAATAATACACATTAAACAGTACTAACTGGTGGCATTCAATCGTAATTTTTGCCCTACACAGTACTCAACAACACTTTCAGAGAGACAACACTTCCATTGTCAGATTTTAAAAATTAGCTCATGGTATTATAACTCTGAAATGTCTACCAGCACAATTGGGCATTGACAATACAAAATGGAATAAAGACACAGTGAACTATGTACTCTCGTCTTCCATTAGAATCGACGACTTCTGTCAGTGGCCTTCCCATCTCACACAGCACATTTCATTAGGTCGCGTCCTGCTGATCTGGTGTGGGCTCTAACAGTGTCAAGCTTATGCAAAGCTCTGTGAATTGTTGTATGTAGGACAAAAACTACCGTTAAATGCTACCAGTAAATACTGTAAAAACATAACAACCGTTCTCTCACATCGTTAATGAACAACATTAAGTAGAAACTAAAGATTTATTCCTGGTTACCACAACCGCTATCGTCATATTGTAATGCATTGGATTATACACAGGAACCCCAGTTGAAGGTCAGGCCGTCGTTGGTGAAAACGCTTTGTCCAGCCAATGGATATAATAAACGAGTAAAGCATAGTCAACAGAAAAATTGTAAAGGATAGTAGAAATAATTTTGTACCCTGTTATCTACCTACATTGCAGAAATGATCTGCCGGTTTTAGAACACTGCGTCCTGACAGGGCATAGATCAAAGATGAATATGCAACACTGGAGTGGGATGTCAGTCGGTCTGTTGCCAGTCATGAGGCTGGCAATTAAATCGTCCTTACATGGGACGTGTTTCTCATCGCGAAGCACGCAAGATTCGGTGACCGTAGTGTATGTTGGACACTTTGAAACGTCCCGCTATATTTCACTGAACGTGCTCCACATAGTAATTTTAGGCCGAAGCGGCAGTTCTTGGTTGCATCTGGCGCGAAAACCACACAATTAACTAAGGAAAGGGGACACGCATAAAATAATTGCATTAACTCAGGCAGCAATTGTCGAAGTAGGGCGAAGAAAACAGTGGAAAAGATTATGGACTCGTCGACGGCTTGGACAACGAATTGCTGGTAGAAGCAGTAAGTGGGCCTGTTCAGAGCACTAGGAGATGATTCACTGATGAAACCTATCTCACCCACAAATTAATATAAAAATAGAACTTGTGTCTCACATTATGAGCCCCAGATCGTGAAATTCATTATCATTATTTTTATGTTTCATATTACAGTCTTCAAAAAACTGAAAGTCTCAGTTGGTAATTAATTTGTTGTATCTGTTTGGTAAAATAATTTTAAATTTGCTATCGAGTTCAGTACAAAATATTTACCACATCTAGTTTTTAAATATTCATAGCCTATAATGTAATACAATTCATTTAGTGGTAACTCCCTAATCCCTTTAAACAAATTTTAATCACTTGAGTTATGAAGTTTCTTCAGTAGAGTATCCATTTATATAGCTTAAAGATTAATAAGATCAAAAATTATTAGTTTAAAATCCTGTGCCGATGAGCAATGTAAGATTTTTCTTTCCATATTTTATTATGTAAGCAACTATATTATTTGGAATTTTATCTTTAAAAGTTGCATTTAATTATGTTCTCCTAGACATATTTATAGCAAAAATAGGATAATTTTCAATAAAATTGAGTGTAGTTACATTGACATCACCATTCAATTCAGTGACTCCCATTAAAAAAAAGCAGGAAAACATCATATGCTTTCAGATAATTATTTAGTGGATCTAGATTCCACATTTCTTGAGGAGAAACGTCGTTTTTTCCCATCTTTATATAGATTATTTGCACTCTAATATGACCAAATAAAGAAGACTCAAGCAGCTCATTATTTTTTTTTGATTAGTCTGAAAGATGACAAAAATAAAATAAGGCATATCAAATTTCGCAGAATTATAGTAATTGGTATGTCTAGTTTAAAGTTTCTTTTTCCATTCGATCCAGCACTCTCTACAGTCTGTGGTTCAATGGAAGATATGGGAACCACCCTTTTTTTTAGCCTTTCTTGCTCCAACTCCATTGGATATTCCAGTTCCTATTTAACGACTGGAACACGAATTTACACGAATTTCAATTTAAGATTAAATTTTATCAGCCTATTTGAGGATAGCTTCACCAGCACTCGAACTCTAAGCAAAAATTACAGTAATATCTCCTTCCAAAATGACCTCCTTATAATCTCTAAAGAAAACATAAAACAAATCTAGTGGAAAAAGTACTTCATTTACCTTACTTTTTATTATTGAGGAAATGCCCTTCCATGGTTAACTCATGAGCTAGAGTCGAAGTCAATCAGATAACGACAGATGAAGATATGAATGGTGTTCGATTCTAGCTTCAATATTATTTCCTTTCTTTATGATGATGACCTCTAACAGCTTTTCCACGTATTTATCAGTTAATTTCTTCTTGGATACTGTATGATAAGTTGGATAACCTGCTTGTTCATGTATAACTGTGTATAGTTAGCATGAATTCAACAACCTCCTGCTAGGGAGAGTTAGATTATGTTTAGTCTTCTCACTAACAGGTAATGAGTAAAACTAATAATTCTCGATTCTGCTAATGATTTAATAAGAATAAAATTTATTAAAACGTTTTTCAAACACCATTAAAGTCAATCAAATTATGACTCTCATCAGTTACAGTTATTTCTAGATCTTGAATAGTATCAGAAATCAAAATATATACATGAATTCTGCATTAGACTTTAATGATGCAATAATATTAGTTTAACAGTGAACGTGATCATTTATGCCTTACGAACATTCCATCAGCTAAATTAAAATTTATATTAATTAATTCAGATGGAATAATATTAGGAAGAGGGTTAGCAATAGTTTTTTCATTAGTGCAGTTGGTTACTAAATTCTAATATACTACCTATACTAAATTTATATCCATGTATAATTCTACATCGCTTTCAAGAACAACTCTATTTCAAATTTCATCTGCTTTCATGTCTAAATTAGGCCTTTTCGAATGCTTAAGTTGTTCCAACTCTTTTAAACTATATTGACCTACAGTTATCTCTATTGTTTCTTCATCACAATAAAGTTTATTATTTTTTTGTGTAATACGCAGAGTTAAATAGAAACCAATAAGTGTAACATTACTAAAGCTGTGTCATATAGGTACAGTCAATCTTTTTTAACACGTGTTTATCACCAAATTGAAATAATCTACTCATTTATCAATAAATTTTTTCTTTAAATTAAATGAAACCCAACTGGGAACTGAAAATAAGAATGCCACAAAATAAATAAAACAATACACACGTTAAACTTTTACAAAAATCTATTCAATGTGCAATAATAAAGCCAAGTGGATTCAGAAAAACAACATTAATGACTGGCAGTTATATTCTAACTCCAGGATCATTGAACTGGAATAAAATAAATCACTTGCACAATATTTTTATTCAAGAAGTTTAAGATCAACCAAAATACTCAGACTTTATAAAAATGTGTAGTAAAAAATTGAAGATTAGCACAGTGAAAAATTTTACTTTTATTGAAAAATGGTGAAATAATACCACAAGAGCAATGTCAAGAAAATTCAATTGTAAGTTCTGATGACCTCAAAAATAGAAAATCATGATGTAGTCAGAGATTATTTGAGTAGATGAAGTTATATAAGAATAGGTTATTTTTATTTAGATTATTCAAAAATAGCTAACAATTAATCAAAGATAATCTAATTTTTTTAAAATATCTTCAGACACAATGACTGAAACTTGAATCATATTTATCATGCATTTGTTGCTGTAGATTTAAAAAAATTGACGATTTTAAACAAATGTGTATTAAAAGTTGGAATGAACAAATTGGATATTTTACATTACACATGAATAGGAAATCAAAAGAAGGAAATTACAGAAAAAAGACATTTTCAACTATTTAATAAACATGATCATAAATGTAAACAGTAAAAATCATTATAATTGATGTCTTTTCATTTCTAATAAATGTGTGGAAAATATGATCGTCTTAAGGGACTATGTAAAACTTCGTTGTAGCCTCAGAGGTTATTAAAACCCTAGATGAAATAGAAAAGTAAAATAACAGTTAAAAGAAGAATTTAAAAAATGGAAAAAAGACATGAAAGGAATATGAAAATTTACAAAAAAAGGTCAATCAGTTATCGACACAATCAAACACGTTAAGCAAGGAATGAAAGGATTAGATGATAATGTTCTGAAAGTTACTGAAAAAAAACATAGAAGTTGACAAACAGATGATTCCTTATTCTCATGGTCAGTTAGAATAATTTAATGATGTATCACCAATTAAACTATATGAAAGTCTACGACTATACTTTGAGTGAATCAGAAATACACAGTTTATTCCATAGGTATTGAGAATTGATATAAGATAGGAAATAAAAAAGTATTAAAAAATAAATGTAAATAAGGAAACTTTAGAATATATTAATCACAGTGAAGGTAAATTTTTTGGATTAAAAACTGTTGGTAGGTTAAAGTTCTTGGGAAATTACGAGTAAAATTTTATGAAGACATATTGACTATTGGTTACAGGACATACAAATGTACAGATCTCTTAACTAAAAACAAGTAACTATTGCAGACATGAATAAACTATTTACAGGTTCTGATGTATAAAATTATGCAGGTATTTTCTACCATTTGGGATCATTATATTCTGGTAATAATCTAAATAAAATTGAGTAAAGGAAATATGTACAAACACTTGATAGAAGAAATGGCTCATAACTTTCTCCCAGCATTAAGGTAAAAAATTTTGATGATTCACTGAAAAATTAGGAGTAAAAAATGAGTGAAGGTTCAGTAAAGAAATATAAAGAAAAAACCAATAGAATATGTTTGGATGGAAGATGTCTCTCAATTAATGGATAGATTAGGTGATATTCATGGAGAGTAATCATCTGGAATTAAAAGCTATCATAATGAAAAAGTAGGAATATCTCAAATGTTAACAACTAAATTTAGTGGTTTTATTATTAATAATAATCATAAAGGAAGTCCATATTTAGATTTCTGAGTAAGCATCACACATTTTAGAAAATTGAAAAACATGGTAAAGGATTAGTCAGTTGGGTTTTAAATAATTTACCACTGGGCTATAAATTTAATGGGTCTTTTAATAAACTAGATGAAAGACTAGCATGTGGCGATAAAGGAAGAAATCCATTAGATGAAGCTAGTAAACAACATGAGATGGCCTACCATGACCATAAAGATTTAGAACCTCTACATGAATCAAATAAATATCTCAAAAAAGCAGCAAAAGAAAGAATGCTTAGTTCAGATGCTAGTTTGTAAGAGAAAATTGCAGCTACCACAGTTAGAGGAATAGAAAATTAGGTAAGGTCTTAGTTATGGATGCAAATGGTTGGCGATTGCAAAAATATTTCTCCTTATAAATTTTTATCTATAAAAACGAATAAATTTTCCATGGATTATACTTTAATATCAAGTGGCAAGACTACACCAAATGAGAATGAAATTGAAGTAAATAGTGATTAGTTTTACAGTATTTATCAATTTTTAACTAATGCTCAAATGAGCAAGAGAGACAGAAGCAAAGTTTCAAGAGCCCATCAATGCAATAAGGAAATGGGTGGAAATTTACTTAATACATTAGGCATTCAAATTGTGATAAAAATTATTGAAAAACATAGGGGAGATTTTTACTAGTTTTACATGCAGCATTATGTGCAGTTGGTTCATTAGCCAGAGGTGCAGCAGCAATCGCAAAAGCAGTTTACAATAAACAAAAGGTGATAATAGATTAGAAGAACAAAAAAGACACATCTAGCAGTGCAAAAGCAAGCTGGCACTAGAATGATAAAAGGGAAAACATTAAGGAAGTGATTAAAAATATGATAGTCCATTGTCAAATTTTGATATAAAAGAATCAGTTAAAAATTACTAATTAAATATTGTAGATATGTGTTCATCATTGATGATTTACCCAACAGAGCAAAAAATGTTGAATGTCGAATAGTAAATTTAGACACACATGATCATATTTCTACGTTTTGGCTTTTTACTGTAAATCGATAAATAAGAAATTTATTTCCGATTCATTTAGAGAAAATATACCTAAACAACTACTTAACTATTGGGGAACAAATTATCTATTTTACAATACTTAGAGAATACAAAATTCTGATGAAGTAATTACTGTCATTTTCGTAAATTTGTATTAAATGTGTTAACTGATATTTATAAGATTAATGATATTTTGACTTTAACAAATGCAAATTTTAGCAAATAAGTTCTACCTAAAGACAGTGCAAAAACTAAAAAAAATTGGAATAAGTTGTGTCCTAAAGACAGTGAAGAATTTTAAAAAATCACAGATTTACATCAAATATAGCCCCAAAAATTAAGTAATAGTTAGCATCAGAACTTAAAAAGGTAAATCGAACATTACAATCATTAGAAGAAAAATTTAATGATATCCAAAGTTATCAGTCGTCAGTAAATACAAATAAATGATATAATCAAGCAATTTCGAAAAGAAATAGCTATCATTTTTAAAGTTATGAAAGGTTATATAAGTTTTAAAGGTATAAGATTAGTAGGTGTAAAAGATCCGATAACTGGTTATGATGCAGTTATCAAACAATACTTAAAAAATAATTATTGAATCTTGTTACAAAACCTGAATCCACAAGTAATCTAACTCAACTGAATAATTATGTCAATAAAACTGATCTAACAAATTACTTTACAAAAAATGAAATTGCAAAAGATTTTTCATATTTTTCACAAAAACAGATTTAACTTCACCACTTAAATGAGTTAAGTAATCTGAAACTATATGATAAACAATAAACATATTATTGAATTCAGATTTACGAATGGAGGCAAACAAAAATGCACAATTCCAGTGAGTATGATTTTACTATTAAAAATATTGTTGTTGTTACTAAAAATATGATTTAACAGTTAATGATTTTCATTTTTCGATGAGTGCTGTTGACGAACCATACAAAATCCCTGATTTTAGCCAGTCAAAAAATAGTACTGATATAAAATTTTGTAACTGTAAGATTTGAAAGACAGGCTTGCAACCGTTTCTGCAGATGGAAAGTTAATTGTATTTGGTGAAATACGTTAAATCATATAATTTTTTTCTGTGCAGGTGGACTCTCACATCTACTGTTTGATGTTTAAAAAAATTACTGAAACATATAATCCTCACAGATTAACAACTAAAAATACAAGACAGAGAATTCAAATTCTTTATACAGCTTGTAAAACCATAAATAGAGTAAATTCATTCAAAAATTTTCTAGGCAATGGTTTACAATATAATGTCTGTGAAGAAATCGTTAATGAGTTACATAACCTATGAGAAATAATTTTAATAGGAGAAATGTTATTTCTCATGGTATGGCTGATTTATGATTTTCATCGAAATGGACTCTGGAAAATTGAAAGGAATATCAGAAATAAATGAAGTGTATATAGTTTTATTAACTGTTATTGATGTTTCTTCAAAATTTCCTTTGGCTGTTTCAGTTAAAAATAAAACAGGTAAGAATGATGTTGAGGCTTTTGAAAAATATATTTAAGTTGAGAACTCCAAGAAACTTACAAACAGATGATGGTAAAGGCTTTTATAATGAAGATATTCCAGAATTCATGAAAAATATAACATTTGTCAGTATTCTACTTTCAGTGAACTAAAAGCATTTGTGGTTGAAAGATTGAGCAGGACACTTATGGAGAAGATGAAGAAAAAGTTAAGGCTCCAATAAAATTATAAATGGGTTCATACAGTTACAGAATAAGTTGATGAATACAACAACACAAATCATTCAACTATAAAAATGAAACCAATAGAAAACAGTGAAAAGAATTATAAACGAACTGTCATTGTATCTAATGAAACTGCTAAATTTAAAATAGGAGTTGAAGTTAGAAACTGTGAATTTGTAGGACGTTTTTGAAAAGGATACACAACTAACTGGTCAACAGAAAGTTTTGAAATTTAATCTGTTATTCCTTCCAGTCCAGTCACATATAAATTGAAAGTTATTGTTGCAAATTTTTATGAACAAGAACTACAGAAAACAAAATAACCTGATGGAAATCATTTGAAAACGTATTGAGAAATAAAGGAGATAACGTATAGCTTAAATGATTGGTATTTGATAATTCACATAATAGTTGGGTGGATAAAGAGAAATTTACCTCATAAAAATTTTGATATGTAAATGCCTATACTAACAATGAAAAAACCTGTACTTTCATTCTATCGATATGTTATGCTAATGAAGATACATTAATAATCATAAATCAATTAACTGATATAAATGTGAACTATTTATATTATCTGAAAAGTAATGATATTTGTGTGGCATATGCACGCTTTAAAAAACAGATTACTGCTGCTTGAAATCAGTGTTTGAATCTAATTTTTTTCTGGCCAGGATCATTTGGTCTTAATTTTTTTATTTTCAATTTGAATCAATTCGTATTCTAGAGCTAATGTGTTATACACCATTTCTATATATCGAATTTAACATAATGTTTTTTCATTTCTGAAATTCCATATAGAAAAGGTAAAATATCATTTGTAATCAAAATGATTTGCCTATTTTGTTCAAGATCCATAGAGATTAAATTTTTAATGTCTCAAAAAAAGAGAAATATTTAGATGATCTTAGTGTATCGACTGTAGTTTTAAAGAGAAACAAATCAGTCTTATAATTATTAAGTATTTTACTACATTCTGTTTTATTATTTAACTCTCCACAAGAATAATTAGATTTCCTTGGAATTTCATACAGCAAATTTATAAAAATATTGCATCATCGAAGTTAAAATCCAGTAATCTTTTAATGGCTTGCTCTTCTTACAATACTAATGTTATTAAATCTATTTGTCCAAGACTTTTATTATCTTTAACAAAAGAATAGCTATCAATTTTCTATTATTTTACTATTTGTTTCAATTTGACATCGTTCTTCTTCTCTAAGTATGTGATAATGGTTTTTCCAATAACTGCTTGTTGTTTTTTCTTTAATCTATTAGTGTTTCTCTATGAAAGCTGTTGTACTTGTCTATTTTCAAAAATCTTTGCAATAGCTCAGAGTTGTTTTACATTGAATGCTTCTATATCCAAATCTTTAGGATACATGTGTTTTTTCAAACTAATATGAATATGTTCTACTTTATTAGTACATTCTAGTAAACTGCTTTTAGGATTGTAACAATAACCTCGTATGGTAAAATCTTTTGCTATTGCACATTATTCTAAATATTCTGTCTTTAAAAGTTCTATATTCTGTACATCATATTTTTTATATGTTTTGGAGAAGTTACGTCTATCTGCTAATTCGCTTAAATTGTTACCCTTGTGTGATGAAAATCTTTTATTAAAATAAAAATCTTTTGTGAGGGTATGAATAGATGCCCAATTATTCTTACTAAAAAGGTTGAATTTTTGTGAGGGTGACAAATAACCACTCTACTTGTGCTACATCAATCTGTTGAAGATGTATTATATTGTTAATCAATTCTTCAGGAGTGTACGCATTCAATATATTAAAAAAAATAATAAACAATGTGTATGCTTTCTTTGTTTCTTTGGTATAAAATTAAAAAAATAATTAAGTGCTACCATTTCATCACAATTTGGATGTCTATGTTGATTAGTGTGCAACAGTTTTTTGTAAATTTTCCTTTGTATTGTAATAACATTGTTAGTATCAATACTGTCACCATCGAATAATTTAAAAAAAGATGAAAGTTGGACTAAAAATAAGGTCTTCAGTTTGTGGAACAACATAAGTTAACAGTGTATCTTTTGCTCTGTTTCCATTGTTTAATGTGTCTAAAGCCATATCAGCTCTTTCTTCCTAATATTTTATTCGTTCTTCAGCCAATTTATTTATTTCTTGTAAATATTTTATTTCTATAGGAATTTACTATTTCTTTTCAGATCATATATTCACCATGTTCTTGAATTATTGTTAAAACTTCTTTAGTTACCTAGTCTCTATATTTTTCAGCTGCAGGCAATTTAGAATTGTGTATAAATATGTAGAGTGCTGATTTGTTGATAAAAATGGGTTTGGTTGCATAATAAAAGGTGTCAGTGATTGACTGAAGCCTAACTCGCCATATATTTCTGTCATTTTAACCTATACTATCATAAATAACATCTCTAGGTCTTTTATATGCCAAGGTTCTAGTTACATCAGTTCCTGGAAACCATGGATTATTCTAATCATCAGTTATCATGTAAACCTCCTTGTTGTTGCATGCAAGCTTCTTGTTGACCAGGTCAATGATCGATTCCATTTATGAAGGTAGAAATATATTAGATAAATTGAAATTTATTTCTCTTCTCATTTATTTCATCAACAGTACCACTGGATTCTTCATATAATTACTTAAGGAAATAAAACAGACCGTTTAAGTTGATGTTGTACATTTCTTTACGTTTATCTTCTCTGTCTACACTAAAATAAATATCAAGGCTATGCTCTGCTAATTTATAATTAGTACATTCATATTTCTAACCTAAGACATTTTATATTGTTTATGGCATCCACTATGATAACCAGATAATATACCACTACCTTTAATATAATGTTTATTGGCATACTGCTTTGATGTGGCAATGTAAATAATTTGTTTTTCCCTCACCAGTACTAGTTCAACTACTTCATCTCTTAAATGTATATATTCTTTTTCCATTTCTTGCAGTTATAGTTGTAATTGTTCTTTTTCAACAGATGATGTATAGTTTAAATAATTAACTGATATATCCTCAATTGTTATGTAGTAATCTTTAATGTCATGGGAAACCTTAGTTCTAAAACTCATTACTAGTTTTTTACAGTCTATAACAGGTAATAAAATCCATATTTTTTGTACTATATTGTGTTAAGGTAAAATATTTCGCTTTTAATATATTCATATTGTAAAGCCAGAGGATTGTCATTTTGTGTTTCAACGTATTCCAGATAGTACTCTTTTAAAGGATCTATTAAATTATGTTGTATATGTTTCAGTTTCTCGTGGTGTGGCTTCTCACACCCTGAAATCCCTTACTTAATAAAGCATAAAATGTCATTAGTGATTAAAATAATCTTTTGATTGAATAAAAGAATCCAAATATCTTTAAACTAACCTCCCAAATTAATCTGGCAATTGATATGGTTGATAGATTAGAAACTATTGATAGATAATTCAGAAGTGGATGTGCTTTGCATTTGTTGCATTTATTACATTTTATATTTTATAAAAATTTTCAGGCTCTAAATATTCAACTTCTGGAATTTCATACAGAAAAATTGAAATATCAAGACATTTTCTCTTCAACTCCCTAAATTCAGCTCATAATTGTTATAGTTAATAAATGCAAAAATATCTGCCCATGTTTCAGTAATTTCCTTAAGAGTGTGTCATTATTGAACACAATTTCTTTTTCATGAAATGTGTATTGTAATGAAAAATAAAAACACAATAGAAATGCTAGTGACAGAAAGAAAATTAAGAGTGCAAATATTTTATCCATACAGTTATTTAGAGTGCAGCAACATAAAAAGGGATTCTTTACTTACATTTTAAATTTGATTAAACTAATAAAAAAGTTTCCCATTATATGGAAGAGTCAAAGAAATGTAGAAAATGTGAAGTAGATAAGTCAATTGACAACTATCATTCACAAAAATAAGTAAATAGAAAAATAATAATATATGTGTAAAGACTGAATTAGAAACTATCAAATAATTAAATGTTGTTATTGTTGTTGTCTTCAGTACGGAGACTGGTTTAATGCAGCTCTCCATGCTCTTCTGCCTTTTGGAAACTTCTTCATCGCCAAGTAACTACTTCAACCTACATCCTTCTGAATCTGTTCAGTGTATTCACACCTTGGTCTCCCTCTACGATTTTTACCCTACGTTCTTCCCTCTAATACTGTACTGATAATCCATTGATGCCTGAGAATGTGTCCTACTAATCGATCCCTTCTTCTAGTAAAGTTCTGACACAAATTCCTCTTTTCCCCAATTCTATTAAGGGCCTTCTCATTAGTTTCATGATCTACCCATCCCATCTTCTGCATTCTTCTGTCGCACTACATTTCGAAAGCTTCTATTCTCTTCTTGTCTAAACTATTTATTGTCCATGTTTCATTTCCATTCATTGCTACACTCCATACAAATACTTTCAGAAAAGACTTGCTGACAGTTAAATCTACACTCTGTGTTAACAAATTTCTCTTCTTCAGAAACGCTTCCCTTGCTACAGGCAGTCAACATTTTATATCCTCCCTACTTTAACCATCGTCAGTTAATTTGATTCCAAAATAGCAAAACTCATTTACTATTTTAAGTGTCTCATTTCCTGATCTAATTCCTCCAGTGTCACCTGATATAATTAGACCACATTCCATTACCTTGATTTTGCATTAGTTGATGTTTGTCTTATATCTTCCTTTCAAGACACTGTCCATTCCGTTCAGCAGCTCCTCCAGATCCTTTGCTGTCTCTGACAAAATTGCAATCTCATCTGCCAATCTCAAGGTTTTTATTTCTTTTTTGCAGTGAAAACATGGTGTGTCATGGGGCGATCACTCCGTTTTTAAAATAATTGAAAATTCACGATCTGTTAAATCGTTTATTAGATGACCGGTTTCAGCACTCTGAAGGTGCCATCATCAGATCTTAAATTTGGATTAACATTTATGAAACCATATGGACACCATGGCATATGAGGCAGACCATCTGATAAAATCATTGTCACAACCAATAAAAATAATAAAAAACTGCTTACATTGTCGTTCTTTCCATAAAATATAAAACTGAAGTCACCAGATAAAATTACCACTGCTTGCCTAACACCAGTCGGCATCCCAATATGCACCGAAATGTGGTGAAAATGAGGACATACTTTCTTGTCTTCTGATTCGCAGGGAGCAATTTGTACATGGAGTCATGTATGCTGCAACAAGAGGAATGTACGAAAACGATGACATTGAAGCGAGCGGAATAAGGAAGATAGTCAATTTTTTCTCGTTGAGTTCATATTATAGTGTGTGTCTACTGAGGTAGCAGTGATACACGCGAGTTGAATAGTGTATTTGATGCTTTTGAGGAGGAGGACAGAGAATCATTCCCATCTAAACTTACGCACTTTTGTGTTAAAGAATAACAGAGAGTGTACGGGATGATCGATTGAGACAGAGCTGTAACTAGGTATGATTTAAACGTTGACTCATTTACTCTAGAGAAAGACAAGATGCTGAAAGTCGATTTTTTTCCAGTGTTGTATCTGGATGCTTTAGTCACGTGAGTCATATGCACCTACAATACTTTACACGATACATTGGATGATTTACGTAACAATGTGTCCAACTACGTCATGTATAAATATCACTCAGCTTGTTCTTCTTAACTGTATTGCTATTAAATAGAGGCACTTTGAGATCTGTTACTATAGATCGATATTGTGGGGTAAGCTCCAAGACTTGGTTATATCCCGAGAAATGTGGTGCACTTGGATGGGTTAGGATTAGGGAAGCTCTATTCAGTCAAGAGAAGTGAAGCATAGCTACTATACTCGACTGCTCGGTTAAGGATTAATTGGGTAGTGATGTTGCGGGGTAGGCTGTTCAATGCTGTGGTCAGGACGGTCTTTTAACGTAGGAGGGCGAGATTGCTCTTTGACCGTCATCCGCAGAGAGATTGATCGAGTACTAGGCGCGAGATCTCAGAAATATGTATAGCATTGTCTGGTATACTTGGATCGATTTTATCTGTTCGAGAATTAAGTGTGAATGGATGTACTGAGCAGACATCTATCAATGCTCGCAATGATATTTGCAAAGTAGACGAGGTATGGTTCAACTATGATACTGAAATTAGGAAAACATGCTGTCACATGAATGGTCAGTGTTGGTCTTGCTGTGAAATTTTTCGCGATATCGGTTGTGATGGATAATATTACAGTAGATCCGTGGTGTCGTGTCCATACCATCCGTGCATTGGGTGCCACATAATGAGTGAATTAGAATGCTTGCATGAGTTGGTGAACCAATTTTGGTTGATGGACCGCAACTTCTGGGGTTGCTAGCACCGAAAACGGTGATCCCGGACTTGTGAGCAAAATGAACAATGACTAGGGATGGAAGGCAGAGTTATCAACTGTTGGGTCATTGCGACATATGAGTTTAAATGTAGAGGCCATCAATCACTTTCGGGGGATAGTTTGGAAAGTCGCCACAACGCCACCAGGCTCTTCTAGTTTCCATGTGTTGTGGCTGTCCTTTATTTAAAATCATTCAATGTTATGCTATCGACTGTAAGAATATGATTTAAAAGGTGCAGGGTATAGTTTCCTGTGAGAGGCCGTGCATCAGTCCGTGTTAATGTCTGTGCTGGGCAGGAATTCTAGCTAGTCAGAGGTCTATGGCGTGCTAAAGTACTAGGACTGCGCTTAATATCGACGAGTACGAGGTGAATTTTATAATTTTATATTAAAAATATTTTTGGTCTTCTAATACGCGAGTCTGGAGATGTCTGTATAAAAGGGAGTAGGCTCTGATCAGAAAGACTGATGCGTTTCTGCCAACGGGAAAAGGCTCTCGAATTAGCTGAACTGTTCTGAGGGCGACTTGGGTCGACTGAGGGTGCACAGATGTAAAATTGCTATTTTGTACCGTATGTGAAAATGTATTTTATCTTTATTATAAGGACAAGTTGCGAGTCGGAATATTGTTATCATTGGTCTGTGTTTAAGTATATAATATTAAATGCCCTATCCCCAGTGAGAGGGGTGTGTATGTAGGTAAAAGTATTTGCTTATTTGACTACATGTATGCGTAATTTAGTACGTTTAATTGTTCACCGATTATGAGTATCTCAGGAAAAAGGAATTATTATGTTCTACTGAGCTGGGTTGTATGTGTGGGGGGGGGGGGGGGGGGCGTAAATGTTTGTACAAAATTATTATAACAGAGTGGGTGGCATATAAGTAAAACAAGTTCTATGAAAGTGTGTTGAAGGACTGAGCGAGTTGATGACGCGACTCATCTACGACTGTATCATTAGGACAAGTGAATAAATGGTCTGTGTTTATTGAGGTTTTTTTTCTTTTTAATCATATGTATGACTTCTGCTTGGCATTATGTTTGTCTATTTCTTCTAAATGCATACTAATATATGCTTAGAAAGGGAGAATGTTTTTTATTATTAAGTGATTTTTGGCAGGAGTGAATAGGCTTTTATATATGAGAGTGTTCACAATTTGTGAGTGGAAATTGTCAGCGCCGCGTGAATGACGCCGGGTTCGCTGGCTGGGGGAGAGACAGTGTTTACATGTTGAGTTGGAGATGCAGAGCAGGATAGAGATCTGCGCTATTCAGGAATCCATTTGTGCAGTGTATGTGTTTAGACAATAGCTGGAGAGCAGGTATGCAGAGATCCACTTCGGGATGCTGGTCCTGGGGCTGAGTGGATGACTGTTTAAATGGTCAGATATGTGGCTTTGAAATGCCGCCGACGGCGCTCGCGTTTCCGGCGAATGGTGAAGACAAGGTCCTGTTGCAGTAAATGAGGTCGTTCTGTTTCTAAACGGGCTGCAGAAGGTAACGGATAGGTCTTTCTCGGACTTAAATTGCAGATATCAGATGCGTAAAGGTCTGGAAATGGGATCAGCTGAACGTTGTGTTGGGTGTGACAAAAGCCAAGTTGGAATTTTACTGTAGCATGCAGGTTCGGGAAAGGTGACACGTTTCGCACTGGGTGCAGCCATCTTGAATAATGGTAATTGAGTAATCAACTGACGTGATGACAGAGCGCTCTAGTGGTTGTGATAGGAGCTAAACACAGTTGAACTTGGAGCCATTTTTGTTAGGTAAACGAATTGTATGATCTTCCGCCAAAATTCCAACTCCGTACCAAAATCGGACATCTTGAATGAGACCCCTCTGCTGGTGGCGATGTGTACTAACCCAGTTGGACTCCGGACCTCGTGGCGAACTCACACGCATGATATAAATAATAATAAATTATAATAAATGATCATAAACGATAATAAATAATAATAAATAACTCGAGCAGCTGTCCGAATGCAGAGACCTGTTGGAGTGTATCGGTCTGTAAGAGTTAACTTTGATGTCCTCTAGACGACTGAATAGCGAGGTGATAGTATGTGTTGGGCGGCTTTGGTGATCAAGTCAGAATTTGAGATGATGATTGATTTAGGTAGGAGTGTTATTCGATGGGATGACTACTTCTGTACATTTGCTTCCTTTATTTAGTTGAGTGAAGATCGATTGTTTTGTGTTGGATACAGGCTTGTCTGTTCTCTAGACCTGGGACAGACCTTAGTTAACGTGTAAATTATAGCCAAGATCTCGAATATGTTACTTTTCTGAGACTGGTATTCGAGAGTGGAAATATCATTTTGCGTATGTTTGTTTCTAGTTAGTGAGTGGTTTACAGCATGCTGCACATAGATGAAGTTCGACGTTTGTAGAGAATTAATTTGAAGTCTATATCTTGGGAATTACGATGAACTAGCGATCAGTAGGGTGTAGCCTAGTGCATTATATTGAGAAGTAGAGCAAAACTCGTGTAATATTATGGAGAAAGTACACATGTTCTTGTAGTCTATGACTCTGAGGATGTTTGTAAAAAAGCGAACAGACAATGAAGGAGAGACAGTAAAGCGTTTCTGCTGAGCCTGGAGCGGGGGGGGGGGGGGGGGGGGGGGGGGGGCTTGACTCAATTTGTAAAATTTGTAAAAATAGTTCTGAGGGGGTGACTTAGGTGTGCTGATGTAAGAGGGAAGATTAGATCTGAGTGTCGGGTCTGTAGAGAGAGAGAGAGCAGGTTGATGGTGCTTTCCTAGGATTGGAGAGCATTGGGGTATATAGACGCTGTAGGAATAGGAATTTTTTTCACATGCTGTATAGATATACTTGATATGTGCACTGTTCTGTGTCAAATATGTATATACTATATTGTAAAGTTAATGTGGTTTACATTGTGTAGCGTTTGTGTATATCGCATTGTAAAGTTAATATTGTTTATGTTATGCGATGAGTAGAGAGGAAGTCGTAAGGACGGTAGAGATATTTCCAGAGTAACAGGGGTCAAGAGAGTGTATTTCCGATACTTTGCTCAATGTCGAATGCGAATCAATTGAGGGCGCGATCGTAACATTTAACTGTAAGTACAATGACATCAACGACTTCGGTATTCGAGAGTGCGAATATCATTTTATGGTATGTTTGTTTCTAGTTACTCAGTGGTTAACAGGATGCTGTACTTCGAAAAATTTTTGTGTGTTCTTGTAGTCTATGAGTCTGCAGATTTTTGTATAAAAAAAGCGAGAAGGCAAGGATGAAGAGAAAGTAGCGCATTTGTGTGGAGGGGAAGCGATCGCCGAAATTGTGGAACAATTCTGAGAGGGACTTCTGTCCATTGATGTAGAAGGGCTGATTACCGCTGAGTGTCACGTGTGTAGAAAAATAGAGCAGGTTCACAGCGCTTCCTTGGGAATGGAGAGCATTGGGGCATATAGTCGATATTGTAAAGTTACTGTTGCCTACATTGTGTAGGGTTTGTATATAATGGATTGTAAAGTTAGCAGTGCTTATGTTATGGGATGAGCAGAGAGGATGACCATGTGTGTGTGTGTGTGTGTGTGTGTGTGTGTGGTGTAGATTGAGGGAGCTGTGGAGGTAATTTAGCGATCTCTGTAAAAGTAAGAACAGAAAGCCTCAGAAAGGAAAGCAGGATGGTACTTCGATAACGGATCCTTAGGAAATTATATCTGTAAATTCGATAAGAAGGAATAAGAATGATTAATCGGTTGTTCTGGGATATAGGAGGGCTGAGAACATTTGCGTGTGTTGAGAGCTGGAAGGGTAGGAGGTTAGGAGCACATTCAGTATTATTTTCGTGAACAAGTTATGTTATGGTAAGAATTTGAATTTACAAATAAGCTGAGAAAACACGAAAGCGAGCGTTAACTATTTCTGGGGGGCGCTATACAATTTCGGAGAGGTTGACTGGGCTCTTATTTTTTTTAAATATTTTTTTACATAGTATGATGATCGTTTTAGATTGTGAGGGGAGGGCAGCACTGGGATGTGTGCGGACGGTGTGTGTGTCAACTCACTCTCAGCTATTCTGACAACAGACGTGAACGTTAAGATGGGTCGTAAATAGGCCGGCAAGCAATGGAATGCGGCCTTAACATGTGTGTTGGACCTCACTGAGTTAGGATGGTGACAGACGACACGCGCGGCCTGGCTTCGATAGTCATGTTCGGCGTCTAGGTGATTTGAATTTCTCAGGTGTTAGTTGTGAATGCGGCTGTCATCAAGTCATGTTTGAGGCGTCGAACAGAGACCTTTGAGCGAATTGAGAGCTGTCGGACGTGTGACTAAGTGTGGGACAGGTTCATTGCGCGCGTCTGTTGAGTTATTTTGCTATGCGTTATTTGGACAGATTACGAGTACTGATGGTGTTTACAGTTATGTGTACTGCATTATTTAGGTTCAGTTAGATATTGTGCACTGAAATTAGGAGCTGTTTGCGTGTCTGCCGACTGTGCGGCATGACACCAAGTACATCAGGGTGAGTGTTTTTTGTACGAGAGTGATAGATATACTCGATGCCTAAATAAAAACCGAGTGAGGTGGCGCAGTGGTTAGCACACTGGACTCGCATTCGGGAGGACGACGGTTCAATCCCGTCTCCGGCCATCCTGATTTAGATTTTCCGTGCTTTCCCTAAATCGTTTCAGGCAAATGCCGGGATGGTTCCTTTGAAAGGGCACGGTCGATTTCCTTCCCAATTCTCCCTAAACCGAGCTTGCGCTCCGTCTCTAATGACTTCGTTGTCGACGGGACGTTAAATACTAACCACCACCACCGCCTAAATAAAATGCACGTTAAGTATTTGTGGGACGATATAGAATATGAGAGTGTTCGAGTTGGTTATTATTTTTTCTACTTGGAGGTTTTGTTAGATCGTATTTCTGAGGCAAGTAGCTACGAGAGCGCGAGGGATGTTATTGCAGCATATCTCTGTCTCTCAGCGGTTAACTACAGATGGGGCGAGCGATGTTCTCGGCTTAGGTACTTTGGGGTGTGCTCTGGCCATGTCCTAGACCGTGTGGATTGAATAACAGTATTCAGGTCATAGTTTGGCTAGAATATTTACAGAGGAGTATGTCCGACGCGAGTATAAAGGTTCAGGCTGTGACGTGGGCGGCCTCGCGCTTGTGGTGTGTGAGAGAGGCAAAGCCGACGATTTTGAATCATCACAGGCGACTTAGGTTAGTGCCTTCGTTTACCACAATTTTCTTGGGTTGGTAGTGAAACACGAACTGTCCATCAGAATTAAAACTTGGCTTATTTGTATAGACAAAATGTAATACTGGTTAATGTGGGTTAGTACACGTTAGCACACATTAGTACATGTGAGCCAACGAACATGGGTCGGTAAGGGGCCGTGGTGGTCGGTAGAGACTTTAACTATTTCATTCCAAGTCCAGGTTGGCGTGGCACTGGCGAAAATTGATTCCAAGTGTAGGTGGACGTGGCAGTTTTCCGCACCAGAGAGGTTAATTAATTGATCAATTTAATTAAGTAGTCATGCGAACTCTGGTACATTCACTTGCGGAGGTAATAAGATCGGCGCGCGCGAAGGCTCAGGTGTACGGGCGTGTGTTTTCGTGACGATCTTGTATTAGGTAAGTGCAGAATGTGGATTGATGTGAGTCGTGTGATCAATTAACTTAGCGAGGGACGTCGTGGCGAGCACATGTGCTGGACCACCTGTTGGGACGTCATGACGGATTCCACACCCGAGCAAACTTTGGCGCCAAACGTGCGGCAGGGCATTCTTTGTCAACCAGGTGCTGGATCAACCGACCGACAGTTATGAAGTCTGCGTCGTCAGGGTCCAACCTGTCCAGCGAACAGCTTGGGCGCCAACTGGTCGGTGGGGGGCGTACTCCACTGTACACGAAAACATGTTTTCATCGCTGGACCAATGCGGGCCTGCGAAGCGAGTCGGAGGCAGTAGGCTGTGACGTTAGCAGCCGCTGGACCGGCAGCGGGCACTGACGCATCCGACGGCCGTCACGTGAGGCGACCGCTCGCTTGCCAGTGGCGCGCGGTCTGGTGCGGGTCGGTGGCGACCATATGAACTAATTCAGTTGGACTGGGGACCTCGTGGAGGCTGGACTGCGATCTCTTGAATGTGTACTAACTCTGTTGGAGAACAAGTGGTGACGGTACTGTGTAAAATAAAGACTTCAGTCCTTTTCCCACGAATTCACAGGAGGTGACTTACGTTTGTAAAAGTGCACTTTATTACTATTTGACGCGATTTTCATAGCTTAGGACCGAAACAATAAGTGACAACGAAAAATTCAAACTTCGTAGGATGAGGTGGACTTAGGTTAGTAATAATACTAATGGCGTGTGACGAGGGCTTCCTGTCAGGTAGACCGCTAGCCTGGTCCAAGTCTTTCGATTTGACGCCACTTTGGCGACTTGCGCGTCGATAGCTACGAAATGATGATGATTAGGACAACAGAACACCCAGTCCCTGATCGGAGAAAATCTCCGACCTAGCCGGGAATCGAACCTGGGCCCTAAGGATTGACAGTCTGTCGCGCTGACCACTCAGCTACCAGGAGCGGACACTTAGGGTAGTGCATATGGCCCAATTGGTTTCTTTTTTTTTTTTTTGTAGGTGTGGCAGGTTATCGTATTTGAATTTGTGAGAGATTTTTTGTTATGGAAGTAAGGGAATTGGCTTTCTTGCCATCTGGAATAAATAATAATAAATGCTAATAAATAATAGTATATGATAATAATAATAAATAGAAGTACGGTTTTCCAGAGATTATGGAGTGTGAATTTGAACATGGCGCGATTTTCTATATTTGTTGAGGTAGGTCAATAATAATAAATAATAATAAATAATAAATTATGATAATAAATAATAATCAATGATGAATGATAATGAATAATAACAAACACAAGTATGGTTTTGCAGCCATTATCGTTTTGGAATGTGAATTTGGGGTGAATATTCTCATGGAGGTAGGCCAATGATAATAAATGAGAATAAATGATAATGAACGATAATAAATGATAATGCATGTTAATAAACGATAATGAATAATAATAAAGAAAAGTAAGGTTTTGCATGCATTATCCTGTTGGAGTTTGAATTTCGCGCCTATTTTTTCTGGAGGCTTAGGTTAATGGACGTAACCCAATTGATGTATTTTCCCGCCAAAATTCAAAATTCGCTTCATTTTTCTCGAGGGTTAGGTTAGTGGACTATTTTCCCGCCAAAACCCGCCATCTTGGATGACGTTATACGCTGTTGCCAAGTCTACATGCTGCCATTTTGGATGACGTCATCGCCCACTGAAACCTTCCCGTCTAATATTGGATGAACGTTTGCTTGCTGACTGAACGCTGCGTCTCTTAAAATCTTTTAACTGCTGCTCTGTCAAGACTACCTGCTGATTATTACGACGAAACATAAAATGTGTTGTCGCCGTGGCCCTCAGTCGTTACCTGAAATTATTAAGACTGATTCTTACCTTTAATTATTTATACTGGATCGCCATCTGACTGCTACAGCAAACTGTGGAATGAATATACTTACTTCTCTTTAACATAATTATAAGCTGCTGGTGGAGTTTCATAATACTTTGTGACTGGAATTCTTTAAGTTGAAGTTAATTTAGATTTGATAAAAGCTGAAGCTCAGTTTAGACTTTTCTTTTAAGATAACAATAAATTCCGTAAAGCATTTACGTGAATGATTTTGGGATAGAAAATTCTTAATGCATTTAATCTGGTAGAAGTTAACTATATTCTGAGAACGATCTTGACAAACAATTACAAGGGGTATAGTTCTTTACAAAAATTCTTAAAAAAGTAGCGTTGCGCTACATACCTAATTTTCCATCAAAATTACATAACTATATTCTGAGAACGATCTTGACAAACAATTACAAGGGGCATAGTTCTTTACAAAAATTCTTAAAAACTAGCATTGCGCTACATATAGCGAGTGGCTGGTGAGCACACCGCTTCTTTCAAAGTGTTAATTCATACCTCGCTTACAGCGACCTCCTCTCATGTCTCGCTAGCTACGACTGCCTCGTCTCACATCTTACTCGCAACTGCTCGCTTCCAACGCTCAATGCTACAAAAGTGCGGTCTCGCCGCCAACAATGGTTTTTGGTGCAGACAATCCCTGCTACCATTACAGATGTATTACTGCGCGCTGTTTCCCGCTCTTTCTCAAAATGTATCTATGCGCGGTTTCCCGCTCTTTCTCAATAATACACAATGCAATTTAATTAACAAAACAATTTAAATAAGAAACAGTTCAGATAATTACATGCTAAAACAGTTTAAATACGCCTATTACATAATTACGTACGCCGCTACTCGGCTTTCTTAAAATTTTACTACGTTGTTGAGTCATATGGACTCAACATAAGTATAAAATTTGATTATAGAAAATAGTTTGAACAAAGTGTATACACAAATGCTGTCATACGAAATGATTTGTCTATCTCTAATAAAGAGAATATGTAAATAGAAAGGGTTTTAGTAGGAATTGTACATCAAGTAAAATTTGGTTCCCTTAAATTTAACAACAAGAATAAGAGTAAATGTGAAAATCAATATACAGATCATATGAAGCAATTGAAAGTTTACATTATGAAACATTTAATTCAAATTGACATCTCTTAGTACCACACTTAAGGAAGGTACAAAAGGAATTGGATAGCATGGTCAAAGCACTGGCAACTGTCTGTGAATGCACTCAAAAGTCTGTTCCTTTCCCTCACATAGCACAACACCAGGTTTCGCCATGTGGTTCCATCATCGCCTTGCTCCATAGTTTTAGTGTACCCAAACACTAAGTACGTCGTCGAATAGCCTGAGTTGCCGCAGCCACATCAGGATTAAGTTCCATCTCCAATGGTCCATTAAGGTTGGTGGTGTGCATCTTGGTATGCAGGCACCAATTGACATACATCGGGCTGTGGTGTGCATCTAGGTATGCAAACACCTCGTCGAGAACATCAGTGGTTGAAGTCACGTGTTTCACAATTCACTGATTCTGTGCTCAATAACCATGGGGATGCACAGGAATTAAGGTACGGGTAAAATTGTTTTGGCAATGGGTTCACGGACATTGTTGGTACCATAATTTGACTACCAAATAATTTTCCCTATGACAAAATATGTTGTGTCGTAATTTGTAACAATATGTAGTTTTAATTTAAGAATTCTTCCAGAAAATTATTCCCATATATAAAAGACATAAAAGTTCCTACTTATTCAGTATTTGATAGTATACAGACTTGTTATAGACAAGTACATTATTACTTATTCTGTATTTACATATCTTAGTTTCTTACATCATTAATTATAAATTTTTTTGACAATGCATTTCTTGACTTACTGTCCTAAAATTTTATCTTCCATTCAGGGGTGTAGTCGTCAGTTATGAGTCGTCAAATGTCAGGTCATAATATACAATAAAATTAGTGTCATAAAATTATTTAAAGTATTCTTTTGCAGCTGAAAATTAAGGTAAACATTATTCTGGTTAGACATTGTAATGTGTGGTCCCCATCCATAGTGTTGCAATGTGTCACATGCTAGCAAAATTATTTCTTAACATTATACATTTCTTATATACTAACATAACATACACATTCTTCTTCTGCATCTGTGTCAACTCTCTGCATAACCTGTTATAAACATCCAGCATTAATTAACGTCAGCGCACGGCATGACTTATTATAAAACATTCAGTATTAATTATCGTCAGTGCACGGCATGACTTCAATAAACATCTTCTGGTACTTCTCGTCCGCTCCTGGCATGACCTATAAAACACTTTATCATAATATTAACTGCTGCAAAATCACGTCAGCTCCCGGCATGACCTATAAAATTTCTGTAATGACAATTAGCGTCAGCTATCTGCGTGACCTAAAGATTCACATCCTTATTCTAACTAAAACTACGTTTCATTTTGATGACGTGTGACAACAATGCTGCATTCTGGAATAAAGAGTACATGTTAATGTTACCACTAAAATAATTGATTAATGAACGATCTATATTATCAGTTTAGCTATTGCAAAAATCGACATTTTCTTAAGTAATTATGTCACGTTATAAAAAAAATTTCTTTCATTTATGAGCTCTCAGTGCACAAATTCATACGTCGTGTCGTTGTCTGCATGTTCTCTTTAAGTTAGGAAATGTTTCTCGTGTTTTTATTTGTCTTGGCTGGCGTAGCATCATTAAGTACTGCTGTGTTCTTTAAGGTACGGTGAAATATTAGCGGCCCGCTGCGTGTCGCGGCTTTGTTTGTTACTGAAGCGCGCTGAAACTACCATTGTTGCATACTTACGTGTCACGCCGTCCTTTCGTCAGCTGAAATGCAAAAATTTAACTCAAGAAATGTTTCACGTTGGATACATGATGATTCCCTAATGATTTCTTCTTATGTAGCGTTTCCACATGCACTACATTAGCGTGTGGAATATTACGAACTCTGTAAGGGCCTGCATACAGAAGTTCGAATTTACGGCATCTGTGCTTACCTTTGTTGGAAAGAGAATGAGTGCGAATCAGTACTTTGTCGCCAATCTCGTACTTCTGTAGTCGACTTACCAGCTTCTGTTGTTTCTTCCGCCGATCTGCAGCTCTTTTAGTGTTTGCTAATGCTGTGTCTATTATTTCACAATGTCGAAGCCTACGCGTCTTAGGATCCTGGCAGGGTCACCAAGTGAAACCTTCCCGTCTAATATTGGATGAACGTTTGCTTGCTGACTGAACGCTGCGTCTCTTAAAATCTTTTAACTGCTGCTCTGTCAAGACTACCTGCTGATTATTACGACGAAACATAAAATGTGTTGTCGCCGTGGCCCTCAGTCGTTACCTGAAATTATTAAGACTGATTCTTACCTTTAATTATTTATACTGGATCGCCATCTGACTGCTACAGCAAACTGTGGAACGAATATACTTACTTCTCTTTAACATAATTATAAGCTGCTGGTGGAGTTTCATAATACTTTGTGACTGGAATTCTTTAAGTTGAAGTTAATTTAGATTTGATAAAAGCTGAAGCTCAGTTTAGACTTTTCTTTTAAGATAACAATAAATTCCGTAAAGCATTTACGTGAATGATTTTGGGATAGAAAATTCTTAATGCATTTAATCTGGTAGAAGTTAACTATATTCTGAGAACGATCTTGACAAACAATTACAAGGGGTATAGTTCTTTACAAAAATTCTTAAAAAAGTAGCGTTGCGCTACATACCTAATTTTCCATCAAAATTACATAACTATATTCTGAGAACGATCTTGACAAACAATTACAAGGGGCATAGTTCTTTACAAAAATTCTTAAAAACTAGCATTGCGCTACATATAGCGAGTGGCTGGTGAGCACACCGCTTCTTTCAAAGTGTTAATTCATACCTCGCTTACAGCGACCTCCTCTCATGTCTCGCTAGCTACGACTGCCTCGTCTCACATCTTACTCGCAACTGCTCGCTTCCAACGCTCAATGCTACAAAAGTGCGGTCTCGCCGCCAACAATGGTTTTTGGTGCAGACAATCCCTGCTACCATTACAGATGTATTACTGCGCGCTGTTTCCCGCTCTTTCTCAAAATGTATCTATGCGCGGTTTCCCGCTCTTTCTCAATAATACACAATGCAATTTAATTAACAAAACAATTTAAATAAGAAACAGTTCAGATAATTACATGCTAAAACAGTTTAAATACGCCTATTACATAATTACACCACATCTTGAATAAATTTAGCAACAATGCAGATTGAGCTGACATGAGCATTGCCCTACTACTCAAGCCTCCCTCTGGGCCACCCATGTGTGTTAACCATTGCTGGCACAAAACCTCTCTATCTGTGGATACTGACGCCATAGGTCGCGCTATGGAAATCTGTTCAAATGCGTCCCAGAATAACATCGACTGCTTTCTCCCTCACGATCCTAACAGGACCCTCCATCCATTACTTATCAGTCCCTTCTCAGAATAGGTAAATATTACAGAAATAGTTAATCATCACTTTTGTTGTAGCTTCCGTGACATCTCAGGTTGTTTGAATGGAAATTCTTGTCCCAACAGGGCCTGATACCGAAAATGGCCGAGAATAACATCAACTACTTCTTCCTGATGGTCCTAACGAGGCATCACGTGTTACCCTTCCTAGAAATCGTAATATCCTGCTTTCAACAAAAATCTCCGAAACACATACGATCTCACCGCTATGTAGAGGCTCCTTTCCCCAGCACAAAGGATGTCTTGTGAACAAATGGATCATTCTGATTAGCTCTTACTGAATTTACCTTCCAACTTACTGATGTTGCCGATGTGGAAACACTGTTCACCTCTGTTTCTGCAGATGAGACTTTCAGCGGCAGAAAACTATTTTGCAAATATAGACATATTGAACTGACAGTTCAACCCTGCAAAAGTGATCTGCAAATCGTCAAATACACCTCACATATTCACCGTGCCATTATGCAGCGCCGAGAGAGGAAACTACCAGCATAAATGTAGTCAATGACTGCCGCCTCTCAAGAGTATGTCAACCAGAGAGACAGAGAGAGAGAGAGGCCAGCCGGCCGTGGACGACACTACATCCCAGGAGAATGCCTTCAATACTACCAGCACAGACACTCGTCATATTGAATATTCTCAAATTTCTACAGAGAATACAAGCAACTTACGCGATCCCCAAAGCAACTCAACACAAACTGGGTATTAGCTTATTCTTGACCTGCCCAAGGGGGCCGTGAGCCAAATCGTCATAAGCCATATCCTTTATTTGACTCTCTGAACTGATGTACAAAGGATGGGCAAGCCCCATTTTAGAACAAAGGCG
Organism: Schistocerca gregaria; assembly: GCF_023897955.1. Classification (NCBI taxonomy): domain Eukaryota; kingdom Metazoa; phylum Arthropoda; class Insecta; order Orthoptera; family Acrididae; genus Schistocerca; species Schistocerca gregaria. Next base: position 471,040,485 of record NC_064931.1, read on the forward strand.
TTACTCTTTTGGGCCCCGACCTGCTTGCTTGCTGCTACGCTTACTACACACATCTCCAGACCCTGAGATTAAAAGAACACATGCATTTTCACACGGTTTGCCAGAATATTATACCATTTACGCAATACTTCTCGATATCAAGCACATAGCAGTATCCTACCGATCGCTACCGCAACATAGTTCTGAAGTTAGAGACTGGAAACTATTTCTCTACAAACCCGAAACCTTAGTGAGGTGGAGCATGCTGTAAACAATTGAGTAACTAGAAACTTGTCCTGTCTGCGAGGACCTTTACCTGAAAACTCGAAACAAATAGAGGAAACTGGTATTTCTACTCGCGATAGGTGATCTAACAGATTCCAAATCATCCTTATAATTCATAGAGTTAACTAAGGTGTGTCTCATGCCTAGAGAACCAGTAAATGGGTCCTCCACCCGTCTTTCACCTGCTAGATGCACTCAAAACAAACCACAATCGATGTTCTCTCAACCCAATAAAGAGGGGAAATGTGAAGAAGCAGTCAATCAGACAATTTACGTGGGAGGGAGACCAGTACAAACACATGTCTATATTGAATCTTCTCATTTTTTCCGCATGATCACTAAAGCTGTCCAACACACAGTAAGTATTAGCTCGCTATTTTGGCCGTCTAGAGGATGACACGGTTAAGTCAGCTACATTCCTGCATTGTAACAAGCCTTTTCATCCGGACGGCTCCTGCCGTTAACGGGAAATGTGAAATATTCCCGCCACAGGCCACCGACGACGCGCCACGCACCACCAGACAGACACGTCCTAGGAAGTCGGTCAGATATATATTTGATCGCTATACTTACAATGAAATGTTACGATTGTAGTTTCAGTTGAATGACATTCGACAACGAGCAGAGTATCGGAAATACACCATGCTCACGGCTGTGGCTCTGGAAATAGAAATATCTGTACCATTCTTATGACCTGACATACTCTTTCCTTTGCTATCACAGCATTCCACGTCAAATCCATACCTTCCTTACAACTGGACATAGTCCATTAAACATGTCAGAACACAAACACATACTTTATAAGCCTAGTGCTCAAGTCTATCTTATCACACATCTCCTACTACTAAGTATAATACTTCAACAATAACTGATTGCTGGAAATTACGAAATAATACTGACCGAAAATCAACGATGGGTAGACATGTCACTGTTTTTCCCGCTAGTGGTACCATTGTGTCTTAGAAAGAGAGGCACATTCATCTTACAAACCGCCAGATGTTAAAAAATCCGATCGCAACAACTAGTGTATGTTATTGTCACAAGCGATCTTGGTTATACAGGTGCATACAAGTATTCATGTTCAAAGCTATACTGGCTTTATAAATCGAGGTACGGGATTACCTCTGAATGAAGTGGATTTCTCCACACAAATATCGTGACACTGAATATGGATAGTGATCGCCGGAGTGTATAGTATCAGGCCAACAGTGCGGTTACACTTCGTAGACGGTATAACCTCATAATAAAGTTACTGAATTTAGAAAGTGATTCGGCTACAGAACGTGCTATGAAACCGGTATTTACAACTCCCTCTCGCCATGTCAGAGGTTCAGTGATATATCGACTGGGTTATAGGGATGGTTCATTGAGAATGACCACAAACGGTAGATGATGTACTGATTGAGGTCATAAGAAATGTGCGCTAGCTTTTCGGATCTCTAGTGTTACGCTATCTGCTAGAAATGCTTTCTGGGGTTTGGAATCAAGTCTCTCCATTCAACCACATCCCTGCTTTGGATTCTATTGGGAAGTCATTTAATGATTACAGCCACTAGTGTGAATTATATTTCTGGCACTCTCATATCTCGAAATGAGTCACCTTTCTCGAACCTATCTGCTACAGCAAAACTCCAACATCGTTTTAGGTAGTCCCTGTACATCTTGCAACTGCTGCCATTTCTGCAGCTTTACACACGTGATCATTCCAATTTAAGTTGTAAGTGTGTATAAGTCGGGGAAAGATATATCTACCCCTTCTGCAACCCTTATAGAAACAGGCAAAGCTGAGTTAGTGCGTCAGAACTGTAGTCTGACCATTCGATGGAAACGGGAACATATTGTCATAGCTCCACCAACAGTGCACGATGTGTAAGGTCAGCGCCAAACGAAGCACGCTCCTGCAACACGGAGTAGTATAAGACAGTACAGGAACTGCGAGAAGGCGGAGGATTTTGATGCAGCTTTGTGGTGCATCCCCAAACTACTTACAAGTACTGCTGTCCGAAGCAGATCTCCGTCCCTCAGTGGCCATCCTCGTCTATCACGCCATCATGTGATCTTCGTTATTCTGTACCATCCAACAGATAAAAATTACGAACTACAAAAGTTCCACTAACTTCATCTGATAGAGAACTCGATAAGATTTTTACCGCATCTCTCTCCTCTCATATATCGAAAATAAATAACATCTGCCTGCTGGCATCAATCCCATGTGAATATCCTATTAAATATGCAGATCTTGATCCATCAGAATACCATCATAACGACCAAGGAGAGTGGTGTGCTGACCCCACACCCCTCCTATCCGCATCGTCCTCTGGGGATGACACGGCGGTCGGATGGTCCCAGTAGGCCACTCGATGCCTGAAGATGGAGTGCTTTATTGATCCATTGCATGGACCAGTGTAAAGGTGCATCGCGTGTACTGTAGGAGGACGACCGTATCCCACAAACTATACCATATGTCAAAGAGACCCACCCTGTGACCCTGTGACGTTGTTTGAAACATTGCTTTTTTCTGCTATACCACGCTTTGTACACTGCCATACATTTAGTTTTTTCCGCCATGACTTCGATGTCTGTGTCAGGTTCTAAACTGACACTAAAGCGTTCTGATCCATTGCTTCTCACAGGAAACTAGACATCCCATGGTACAAGTCATGGTGTTACTTCTGCTACTATAACATGCCGCACACACTGAATGATCTTAAATAAAACACAGTTACAACATAAGGAAACTGGATGAGTTTGGCGGCGTTATGGAGAGTTTCCAAACTGCTGTCCGAAGGTGACTGATGACCTCAACATTTAAACTCATCTGTCACAGTGACGGAATAGCTGATGGCTCCATTTCGACTGATTCGTCATATTGCAGTCATGTATGTGATCACTGCTCTGGTGCTAGCCATCCCCAGAAGGCGTTGCCCCTCCACCAAAACTCTTTCTCCAACTCAAACGAGTGATGTCAGTCAATCATTATGAGGTAAGCAGTAGCGTACCCGTGGATGGATGGGATGGAAAAGACACCATCCATGTACTGAAATAATAAGCATGACAGTTGATAGTGCTAACAATTTTAGCAATTATTCAGTAATATCAACACTGACCAACGATGCGACAGCAATTTTCCCAGTTTCAGTATCATAGCTAAACCGTCCCCTCTCTACTTTGCGCGTATAATTGCGAATGTAGATAGACGACTGTGCAGCACGTCGATTTATTGTTAATTCTCAAACATATACATAATCAAAGTATACCAGACAGCGCTCTACGTATTTCTACCACCTCGAGCGTAGAGCTTAACTTACGATCTGTCTGTATGTGGATGGGAGTCATAGAGCATTCTCGCAGTCCTGGGATAAAATTAGGAACTGAAAGATCCCCTTCGACCAACCTGTCCTCAGCACCATTACCCATTTAATCTGCAGCTGACCAGAGGTTGACCGCTACATTGCACGCCTCGTAAATGAATGAACCTTGCTGAGTCCTCGTCCATACAAGTGCACAAGATTTCTCCAGAAGCGCCCATTTCGAGGGGGTTAGCACTCCTTATCGATGTATCGTAACAGATTTGAAAGTATTGTGATGTAATAGCAGACAATTAAGAAGAACAAGAAATGGGTGATTTTTATGCATGGGCGGCCGGGGTGACCGACCGCTTCTAGGCGCTACAGACTGGTCCGCTCGACCGCTGCGGTCGCAGGTTCGAATCCAGCCTCGGGCATGGATGTGTGTGATGTCCTTAGGTTACTAAGGTTTAAGTAGTTCTACGTTCTAGGGGACTGACGACCTCAGAAGTCAAGTCCCATAGTGCTCAGAGCCATTTGAACCGTTTTTTATGCATGGTGGTACTACGGACGGATGGAGTTCGAAGCATATTACGTGAATCAATTACGCTATCAATTTTAAAGTGTGGTTCTAGTGTCTGGGATCAGTACCACGAGGGTATTGGTAAGGGAGAGCATAAAGACACGCACTCCTAAGGCTACATGGTTCAGCACTTACAAGAGGCTAAAACGAAAAACACTACTTCAGTGGCTCTGTGTGATACATGCACAATATAGCTATCCAGATATGTATAGCGTCCACTGTTCACATTCAATAACGGTTCCGAAATTATACTATACTCACATCAGTCCCATATAAAATGATCGTTAGTAATGGAAAATACCTCTTACAAGGAAACAAAAAAAAAAAGGTTCAAATGGCTCTGAGCACTATGGGACTTAACATCGAAGGTCATCAGTCCCCTAGAACTTAGAACTACTTAAACCTAACTAACCTAAGGACATCACACACATCCATGCCCGAGGCAGGATTCGAACCTGCGACCGTAGCGGTCGCGCGGTTCCAGACTGTAGCGCCTAGAACCACTCGGCCACCGCAAGAAAGCAGATAAACGCATAGCAGCAGCGTTCGACATGTGAAATTACAAGCCATGCCTCCACTAACTCCGTAAACAGCACATATGTCAAGCAGATGTAAACAGGGAGTTTGCAGTGTCCCACACACACGTATCGCTAAATTAGTTATGAAACTGAAGTATCTATTTTACACCCAAGATACGACAGGGTAATGGAGTGCATCACACAAATCTTCATTCGTTTAGAGCAGGGCTTCCCAACGCGTGGTCCGCGGATCCCTTAGGGGTCCGCCGGGTCTTTCTAGGGGTCCGCGGCCACGTTTCACCAAATCGTGTAAAATTACTGAATAAAAATGTGAAAATCAAATTCATCACTTTTTTGTGAAAAACATGTGTAGTTTTACTTCAGGTCTTATTCCCAAGCAGCCTTTGAGGTTCCTAACTGAGAACTCATACACAGTTTAGTGCCGGAGAATGCGGCTTCTCTGATCGACTGTTTCGCAACAATAAGGGTGTCGTTTCTGCGCAGGCTCACGGCGCTAGATGCGCTGAAACCTTTTACGCGTGAGCGGAGCGCACTTTGTCGACCAATCACAGCGCTCGCTGGCACGTATGCGGCCCCAGGCATCATTAAATGTTAAACTTGCTTTGTCAGTGCAGTACCTATTTCATAAGTCCATTTTTGACCTTCAAGTTGTTTTCATTCATCTCTAAACCAAAGACTATTGATACTCCGGGGGTGGGGGGTCCTTGGGAACATGGCACTTGCATTAAGAAGCTTTCAGTTCCCACGGCTTTCGCTCTGAAATTTAAAGTCACTATGCTCTTGACTCACTAGGGTTCGCCATGGATTTTCGACTGAACAAGGGGTCCGCCAGCTGAAAAGGTTGGGAAGCCCTGGTTTAGAGGAATGTGTCATGTTTCTTCACACATGAGATGGAACTCCCCTGATGAGCGAGAGATTTGCCGGCCGGTGTAGCCGAGTGGTTCTACGCGCTTCATTCTGGAACCACGCGACTGCTACGGCCGCAGGTTCGAATCCTTCCTCGCTCATGGATGTGTGTGATGTCCTTTGGTTTAAGTAGCTCTAAGTCTAGGGGACTGATGACCTCAGATGTTAAGTCCCATAGTGATCTGAGTCATTTGAACCAACCAGAATAGACGCAAGTACTTCCTCAATTTCCCCGCATTTCGGTGTATATCCCCTCAATTTATACGTATTTTTCGCAGTTCTGTCGATTTGTTTATGTCAGTTCTACACATGCAATCATGGCATAACGTCTCATTCTCTATTCTAAAATTGCTTGTAAATGTAGTACAGCTGCCACCACCTAGCGCAAATGTAACGATTGGGAAGCATAGTGTAGCACTGTACTCGATTGTATCCAGTCGCCTCCACTCATCATAGTCCACATTTGCAGAGTGTCAGTGCAAAATATAGTTTTTTTTGTCGCTGAAAGTCTCGTCTGCAGAAAAAGAGGTGGACAGTGCTTCCACGCCGGTAACATCAATAATTTGGAGGTTAAATTCAGTAAGAGCCAATCGGAAGCTCCATTGATTCACAAGACATCCTTTGTGCTGTGGCAAAGGAGCCTCTACATAGCAGTGAGAACGTTTGTGTTTTGGAGATGATTGTTGACAGCAGGATATTATGATTTCTGGGAAGGGTAACACGTGATGCATCGTTAGGACCATCAGGAAAAATGCAATCTGAGCTATTCTGGGCTACTTTCGTTAGCAGGTCTTGTTAGAACAGGAATTTCCATTCAGTCAACCTGAGACATCACGAAAGCTACAACAAAATTGAGGTTTCCATATTTCAATAAAAGCTTACCAATTCCTAGAAGGGACTTGCCTCTTATTTTCATAGCGATGTGATGTCAGTATAAAACTGTAAACTTTTTAGATGGTGAGTCGCTACCTAAACACTTTGTGGCGATGCGTCAGCCATGCTTGGCAGGTAAATACGTGCATGGCTAGACGCAGCTCGCATGTCCCAATAGGACTGCTAGGAACAATGCACTCTGTGCTATTCTGGGAAGCATTGGAACAGATTTCTATAACACGACCTGTTACGTCAGCACAGCACTCGAAGAACTCTAACTCTATACCTGAAAATAGATAAGACTTTCACCTGTGTGCTGTAGGCAGCAGCAGCGTGAGAGTGATGCCTCGTGCTCCGGCCCTCCCTTGCATCCCACGGTGGCTCACGGTGCCATCTGCGCGTGCATGTGTTGGAGCCTCTGATAGTTGTGGTTGACGATAGTTCGAAAGCGTTTCTTATGTGCAGTGAGTGTTTGTGAAGTGCATTATTTTCAACTGTTTAAGCATTGTGAGCGTGTTTGCACAGCCCTTAACATGCAATTTTTTTAGCATTTATGAGTACTTTTCGTGTCTGTACATCACTGTACTGCATTATTTCGGTGATTTACAAGTAGATTGAAGGTCTGTACGCTCTGAAGTACATTATTTCGGCAATTTACGAGTCCTTTTGTGTGCGTACATCAGTGTACTGCATTATTTCGACAGTTTACGAGTAGTTTGCAGATCTCCAGACTATTTACTGTGATCCCAATCATGTCAGGGCGAGTGTTTTGTATCAGTGTAATAAATGAACTAGCCGGCAGGAGTGGCCGTGCGGTTCTCAGCGCTACAGTCTGGAACCGAGCGACCGCTACAGTTGCAGGTTCGAATCCTGCCTCGGGCATAGGTGTGTGTGATGTCCTTAGGGTACTTAGGTTTAATTAGTTCTACGTTCTAGGCAACTGATGACCTCAGAAGTTAAGTTGCATAGTGCTCAGAGCCATTTGAACCATTTTTGAATAAATGAACTAGGTGAAATTTGTCCCTAAATAAATTGTTCCTAAAAATAATTAAAGTACACTCCTTCCTCTCTCCAGGAGCTCAGCGCGAGCTTAGTCATTTTCCCGCCATTCCCTCCCCCCTCCAGACCGCCATCTTGGATTACATTACAAAAGTGCCCTCTGGTGGCAGCACTGCATACTAGGTCAGTTTAATTCTGGACCTCATGGTGGACACACTAGATGGAGCTACTGCCTCAAATTGTTTCAATAAAGACTGTTTAAATAAAGACTAATATCCATCCTATCCTGCACATTCTGAGTCCTTTTCCCACCAATTCCTAGGGTGAGGTGGCGGTCGGATGACTTAGGTTAGTGAAGGTAGCCCTAGTGCCCTTTTTTCTCTCCATTTTGTTCGGTTGGTGGAGGTAGCATAAGTGTGTTGCATTATCCATATGAAATATGAACTTCTCGCCTTTTCTGGGGGAGGGTAGGGGTTAGGGTAGTGGAAGTAGCAGAATTTGCCTATTTTCCCCTCAGAATTTGAGCTTCCTACCATGATGTCATTGCGATGTTGCCATATCTATTGCTGCCATCTTGAAAAAATTTGGCAACAATGGAGAATGGGGCCATACGAAGGTTGTCCCACTACTTGCGCGCCTTGCAATCCCGTTTACTGTGGTTCCAATTGCAGCCACTGTTTAATGAGGATACCATTTTGCCCACTGCATAATGTAGCGGTCACCTGTTGTAGTAGCTCACTGTGAACGACCACTTCCTCTCCTTTGAAAAGCGGTGCCTATGGTTCACAACGCTCCCCACGCACGTGAAACAATGCTGTGAGCAATACCAAACTCCTTGACTACACTCTTCACACACCGTCCCTCTTCCAGTTTCCCGATGATTCTTCCCCGTGTGAAGGCATCCAAATGTCGGTTGGTTGGTTGGTTTAAAGGCGGGAGAAGGGACCAAACTACTAGGTCATCGGCCCCTAGTTCCTAATAAAACATTGCCACAAGTGTGAGAATAAAACGGACGAAACATATAACACAAAACGGAAACAAAGGAAAAGCCACAAGAACGAAGGGAAGGCAACGAACACTAAAAGAAACAAAAAAGGACAAGAAAACGACAGAGAGACGCTAGAAAGAGAAGAGAGTAAAACATGAAAGGAGATTACAGTGGCTGGCCAGCCACGAGAATATAAAAGGAAAGCCAGCCACTCTGCAACACATTAAAACCTCCATCCGAAAAGCATTAGGGTGGAGGACACAGAGGACAAAAGACATGCGCTAAAACCTACATAGAAGTATAAAACCCACTCTCACGGATAAAACGTAAAACTAAAGCTGCTGTGGAGGCATCCAGATGTATCCGATCCATGTTGTAATGAAGAACCCCACCACAGTGCACCGTAACTACCCGCTGTTTCACACACACTGTATATTCCCCTTTGTTCAACTGCATTAGCCCCATTTGGCGCTCTAGCCGCGCTGACCACGTGCCATGTGACGTACAGCTTTCTGTGCACGACTGGAAGACCTCTGCCTACATGCTCCTGCACTTTCATTCATTTCCATCGACCTATTGACAGGTGGTTATTTTATCTATCTCGTCTTGAAGAGCAGCGTATGATATAACGATCTATATGTATGGACGACGTGTATTCAAAAAGTGAGTTACGTATTATTATGGCAGGCCAAGTAACTGTTACTGAAAGGTGCATTATACCTCAAAGTGACGTAGGTATATGACACTATTTTCCACACAGAATCAAACCTCTCTAAAGAAAGGTCGGTACGTTCAATCAATCGTTCAGTTCCTTGAAGACAGAAATTCGCTCCTTGGTCACGGGGCCATTCGAGAACCGGTGTGTGAATGTCTTCATCTTTGGAAAACCTCTTTTCTCCGGATGTTTTTTCAGTGTGCTGAAAAGATGTAAATCGCATGGTGCAACATCTAAATATTCTAATCAGCATAACCCACGTTTGTGCAGCCTTTGTCATATTATTGGCACCATTTCACGAGGGCTGAACCGCCAAATTGCACTTGTCCTGCCAGAATTTCACGGCGAATCTGTGTCCAATTTAGACGTTTTACCTCAAGAATCGTACTTTTCTAGTCAGTGCGCAATTTCAATCACACCCTATGATGCACTTGTTATCCGTACCTCAGCAGAGCTGTGTCGGTAGGAAATCGTGTAATCTCTTTTGACAATGCGCATCTCTTTTGCACAACGATCTTAGCGTGGGACATCGTGTGTAACTACGTCCCTACGTATGATAACCAATGTAAAAAAATATAAAGTCGATTTTCAGCTTATGCTATTTCCTACGCTTTGTTATCTCCGTTACCTCAATGCCAGCTACCAACTTCACATTGTGGATACACATCGGTATTCGTGCCTCAGCCTAGTACCGTTATCGTACGAGGATCCTTGACGGATTTGAGTCATGGTTCCAATTAAGGGCCGCAGCCGCATTCCCAGTTCAGTCTGATGTCTTGAAAATATAAAAACAGGACAGACGTCCGACATTTATGATGTACATACACATTCGTAGCATCCTACTGCAGTTTTATCTCGTGTTTTTTTGTAAAGACACCACAGTTCTGCGTTCGCCAGTAAACAGCAATTCGATTTTATTTCTTCTCTGTGTCAATGAGCAAAACGAACGACGCGTCACAAGGCAACAACATTAAATTTTATGAGGTATGAGTTCCACTTGCAGCGTAGTGTATTAAATCTAGAGCCTGTGTGACTTTTGCAGTACATCAGTACACGAACGTTTCCAACACTTACTACAAGCGGAGAAAGGATGATTCTTGTAAAACGACCTTCCCCCTTCCCTCTCCTACAGCCTTTGGACAACATATACAAGCTATTTTACCAATACTGCTTGTACAAAATCCTTAATATGGCCATCGTACATAATATACTTCCCTCACAGATAGCTACCAATTTTTTCAGGGATATGTACGTACTTTGCTAGGAGATAAATGAAGTTACCTATTTTATTTCGTCTCCTTCTTCTTCCTTGCCGTTTCCCTTCCCTCTAGGAGATCGGTATTGTTATATGCGTTTTTGAAGTGTTAGTGGCAGTTGGTGGCAGAAGTTACCTATGTCATTGACAATACTTTTTTCTGCAAAGGAGCCTCCACCAATCTGACCAATTAAACTTTGTATCAGAAAACCTCTTCAGTAACTTTCGATTTAGTAAAAGTGAGCTTAAGGAATGTTTAATGAACATAATATAACCACAGGAAACATCTATTACGATACGCACACTGGCCAACAGAATAGTCACCCTCTAGAGACAGCTGGCTGATACCTTGAAACCCTGCCTACAGCACACACAGTGACCTCAGTTAGGTGAGGAGACAGTCCACACGTTTCTTCATGTACGCCACACGCTGCTGATGCCGCTATTCGATGAGTAGATCCCATGTAGCTACCAGTTTTTGGGGATGCTGATTGCTACGTTTACCGTATGTTACAAATATCTCAGCTATTTTCCGTCTTATTAAGATGGGGTGATTTTGCAGGGTAGTCGAAGTGCGATCGTGTGCCTGTGTGTTCGTGAAACCAAGAATGTACAAGGTACGTGAGAAAAGTAATGAGACTGACAACATTGTGAGTGATCTGGCACCGCTGTAATGGCTCTGAGCACTATGGGACTTAACATCGATGGTCATCAGTCCCCTAGAACTTAGAACTACTTAAACCTAACTAACCTAAGGACATCACACAACACCCAGCCATCACGATGCAGAGAAAATCCCTGACCCCGCCAGGAATCGAACCCGGGAACCCGGGCGCCGCTGTAATGTTCTACTTGTGTAGTCCGGTGTGTTCATCCCTTTCAGATGCTCAGTCCGAGTTTCAGCTACCTACAACCATCACATGATTTTTCAGACCGCCATCTGTGGAGTTGTTTTGTTGTCTGTTACGAAAATGGAACAGCGGGATATGGAGTAAAGATATGCCATCAAGTTAAACGTGGGGAATCCATGATTGTGACCTTTGGAAATCTGAAATAGGCCTAGGGGGAACATTTCTTGTAGAGAGCACAACTTTTACACTGGCACAAATCATTTTTGGAAGGCCGAGAACACGTGGAAGATGAAACTCGCTCAGGGAGACCTTTAGCCCCAAAAACCAACGAAAACTTCGAACGAATGCGTGCCCTTGTGAGATCAGACCGACGTTTAACTAAAAGGATGATGTGTGACCTAAACTCAAACATTTTCACCGTATCAGGTTACCTTCCATTAGGAACGTGGGTGCACACAGCAGCTGTGATATGATATATAAATAATAGGACGCAGCAATCAGTTGTACTTTTTTTGGCAGTTTTATTTGGAAAATCCGGACTTCGGCTAGTATTCAAAGAACTGCGACTGGCGCCCGAACAACAGGGAACTTACATGCATTGAGACTAGAAAACAGTTCATTGATAATGGCTAGGCACTAGCCGAAATCTGAGTCTGCCAAATAAAACCTGAAAAAAAGGACGACTCATTGCTGCGCTCTATAATTTATAAAACTTTCACCATCCATCAAACTTAGACTGATGTTTTGCACATGCGACAGGTTTGTGCCAAAATGTTGCAGAGAAACTTCACAAATGACCAGAAAGACAACCGAAAAAACGTGTGTGTCAATCTTCATGAGAGGATATCCAATGAACACGAATGGTTCAGTCGTGTGATCACAGCAGATGAATTCTGCTTTCTTCAATATGATCCTGAAACAAAGTGGCAAAGTTAGGAGTGGCACACTGTGACATCTCCTCGATCGAATGAGCAAATTTAAGATCAAAACTGTTGCGTACATAGTTCCGCGTAGTCAGCGTGTACACAACTTTCCCAATAGAGCGCGCCCCGCTAAGCACAACAGCGCAGGCGCAGCGCTCGTCCGTCTCCGCACTACGAGATGGGGCTGTCTTAGAGACGGACCAAATTCTGCTTCCGCCGATCCGTGTATTAATATGTAACGCAGCCAATGAGGTTGCTGCTAACGTAGAACCTTTTCTCCTCGCGGATCACACTCGCGCAGTGATACCTGAACGCGCGAGATATTATAACGAGTGTACAGACCTCTGATTGGTCAGTCTGCATTAGTCTGCATTAGTCTGTAGTCAAGTTTCAGTCTGCGCCTGATAAGATTATCATATTCCTGTACACAGCCATGAAGAGAAATGTATAGACACTTTGTCAAGTATCAGAGATATGTGAGAATAAGATTAACGTACCAAGACCAAAGGAACTTCACACTTTCAACAGCATCCAGGATCAAGTTACGTAATATCTATGATTTTTATTATTTTAATAAATGTGTGTGAAAATTAATCAAGTTCTGTTTAAAGTTGGTCACCATCAATCTGCTACTCTAAGCGTGCAAGTGGCATTTCTATCGTCTGACCTAACGGCAGAAGATAAACACGCCACGGTAAGACCACGAGACATATTGCTGACACTCGCCTATTTCGTTAGAGCGACAAGTCAAATAATCTTATGGTGTGTGTACCGAAGGTCTTACAGTACGCACACCACAAAAACAATGCTGATTTGCTTTGGTGGCAATAGGGGTATCGTGCAGAAAGAATTTGTCAACCAAGTATTTTACAAAGATGTCCTTGAAAGTCTCAGGAAAAGGGTGTATCGAGTGAGACCGGACATTGCAGACAAGTGAGTGCTGCATCATGATTACGCAACATGTCACACAACCACTTCCAGCACGAAATTTTTAACCTCTAAAGGTATTCGTGTTTTGCCACTGCCACCCCTATTAACATGATCTGAGGCATTGAGACTTTTTCTTTTCCAGAAATTAAATAATGTCTTAAAAGGACGTCATTCTGGAACTCTGGAGAACATTCAGAGAAATGCGACCGACATGTTGAAGGCCCTACCAGTTGAAGACATTCAGCGCTGCTACCGCCTGCTTTGATACATGAACAAATATGGCAACTTCATTCACAGTTTGGTCATGGCCATGTTGAAACAAGGTAGTTTCTTCCTGCTTTTTAGTCACGTCGTATCCAAGTTACTGCTCCGATTCACTACAGTCGACTTGCTCATACCCACCACTTCACTGCAACGCCTTAGGTCATCTGGGGCCAGTTTTACACCATACACAGCGCTCCTAATCGACCAGTGTCCTCTTTCAAAGATGTGTATAAAATTCAGTCCAGTGAGCTTACAAACTGCATAGGTGCGAAATACAAGGGGGTTATATGTAATTGAACTTTCGCTACTTGAGACATGGTAGACGGAAAGCTATTTACCATGTGGGTAGCCAACTTCATAGGAATTATGTGCTTTGCAGGAATCGCGATGTGTTATTACAATGACCTGACGTTATGCGCCGGTACTGGTGCGGCGACGTTGGGTTGAAATACAAGCATCACTGTGCAATACAGTTGCAGGCAGTCAATATGGGTCTAGAAAAGGAGGGTAGGGCTTTACTCGTAATGCTGTTTATCCAAAAAAATAGAAATACTGCAGCTATTCTTTGCGAGTGTCAACCTACCAAAGGATACGGAGACATCCTCTTCCGCACCGGAGTTGAAGAATGTGGTTCGGAAATTCGAATTAAATAGTTATTTGGAAATTACTCCTGGATGGGCCAACGGCAAGTTGCGCCGCAAATTGTTGAAGGCGTCACTGTTACCATTGTTGGCAATGTTGAACGCGATGTGCGATCTCCAAGCACAAACAGGGCACTAACTGCGTCTTGACAGCTGAACATTACGTGGTCCATCGCTGTTTCGGGCAACAGAAGAGCTATCTCTAGTGCGGTCCAGGCTGTCGTGGATGCTGATGGTTGTCACAATGAGCAACGTTTGTAACCTAGAACATAATCAGTTAAGAAATGTTACCCTCTCATGTGGAAATTAATACATGTTTCTTTAATTGGTTTATTCGTTACTTCTCTTCTGTATGTCCTTACAGAAGCTTCCGCAAAATTTTATTGTCCTTCGATTACTAGTTTTTCATGGGGGCCCTCTAAGTAATGAAAGATTAATTACAGCCTCCCTGTATTCCACGTGACTGGTTTCTCTGTGGACAGGCTAAGTGGAACACCAGCTAAAACGTATTTTAATTATAACTTAGCAATTAACGGCTTTAGTTTGGAACCATATCTAACAACTTTCTGTTTAGCACTTCTCATCTAAAAGCTAGAATTTACGTTTCCTACAACGCTTAAAACAATAATGTCACTCTGAATTTCCGACAACTGAATTTATGGAGACTTTACTAACACTGAAAATTTACTCCTCAAGATCGAAAGCTAATTCTGAAGTTTATTCTTAAAGTTCCCTTCAATGCTTTTCACTCAGCGTAGCGAAAAAAGGCAGTAGTGGCTTGGCTCTGTAGTTCTCGCCTTCTGTATAGAGCTAAAAAGTAACACGTTTAAAATAATTAATTTACAAGAAGGAGAAAGTAGTTATGAATCCAAAGGAATCGTTAATACTTCCTAATTTACGCTGACATTATACTGCCTGAGAAAAAAGAAAAACGCTCAGAAGAGGAGGAAGAAATTAAGTGAAACTTCGTGGGTTGAAAGGGTAAGTGATGTTATTTGACTGACTACAAAACCGATTCAAATTTACAAATAACTTGAAAATATGAGCCCACCTATAAGAATGACCTTACCTGGATGCATTCATTGATTTGGTTGGGAAAGGTCTCATAAAACCGTTGTATACCCCCCTCCTGAGTTAAGCTGACCCACAACTGTTGTAACAGGCTCTTGATATCCTGGATCTAGGACGGAGTTGGTCTCAGAGTTGGTCTCACACATGTTCTATCGGGCAAATCTGGGGATCTTACGGCGACGTTAGTATCTCAACATCATGCAGGCAGTTCATAGAGACACGTGCCATGTGTCGACGAGCATTGACCTGCCGAACCGCGATTCTTCGCTAAATACAATATGATGTCACTCATCAGCAGCCCATGCTTCCCGGTCACCGCACCACTCCAAATGCAACCGTTTCTATTGTTATGTTAATAGCAGCCTAAGCATAGCAGGGAGTGGCCGGCCGGTGTGACCGAGCGATTCTAGGTACTACAGTCTGGAACCGCGCGACCGCTACGGTCGCAGGTTCGAATCCTACCTCGGGCATGGATGTGTGTGATGTCCTTAGGTTAGTTAGGTTTAAGTAGTTCTAGGGGTCTGATGACCTCAGATGTTAAGTCCCATGGCACTCAGAGCCATTTGAACCATTTTGTGCAGGGAGTCCATTACTTAATTTCGACTGACAGGCGCAGATGTGATGGGATTACGATGCGCTTGGTGCACAGTACTGCGATACATTCTTACTATGATCAGGTGTGGTCGACCGCAACCATGACAACGAGTATGCCTGCCCTTATATGCCCGTGGAACTCAACATCGGCCCACTGTCACTTCCGATTACCCCACAAATTGCACGATTTGACCATTTGGCTAAATAGTAACCGACAATGAGGCCCCTTTCAAACTCTGTCTGGTACTGTTAACGCTATCTTAACCGAGTACGTGGTATCCCAGTGTCCGTCATAGTGGTCACTCATAGTCTGACGCTGTTCCGCCCCTTACATACACTACCATACCTTGTAACAATACTCACACGCTCACAACTGACTATGCCTTCTCTTTGCTTTACTTTCTTGTCAGGCTATGTATAGGTGTAAGTGTGAAACTACCGCGGAACTTATATTCAGTGAAATTTCATTTTCACCTTCGTGACGTTCAAGGAATACAGGAGATACATAGTGTGTTATGCAGGAATTATACGATGAATACTGTACAAAGACCGGTACGTTTCCAGACGTGGGTTCTTGCTCAAAATATTACGTGCTCACTCTCCTCTACAAGTCCCAGTAATTTGTATTGGGAATTTCCGAACACCCTTCATATTGCTGTTACAGCTCTGTTTTACTGGTATCCATAAATAGCAGCAATACAGAACTTACGTATAAATAGCAGTATAGAACAAATTCTTTGCCAATTTTTAAGAGTAGTTCCTCCTCAAGAAACAAGTGTTAAGTTACTGTTAAAACGAAGGTAATTAGTAATGTAACTCAAAATCCCACAGAGATTCTACAGAGCTTTTGGATTTGTTAAAAAAAGTACTGATATCAATACAAATTGTCCCCACTGTAGTACGGAATTTCTTGTGTGGCACAGAGAGAAGTGAGGCGGTGTTCAAGGAATTCGACTTGTACTCAGGAGAAGCGCGGTTCAGATCTCAGTTTGTCCATCTTGATTCAGTTCGTGGCCCTTTTTATCAAATATTGTTACTTTATCTCTGACGACTTCAAAGGTGAACAGATGTCAAACCACAAATCTTCTGTTTCTGTCTAATAAGAGCCAATATTTTTTATTCACAACAGTTAAAGTCTTAACGTGCGATACAAAATAAGGTTTTTGGTAGAAGAACATAAAAAACTCTGCTGCGGTAGCCGAAAAAAATTCCTAATAGCTTTCATGGTGCATTTGGTGCCTGCCTGTTCGGAACGTTACGTTATACTTCACGTCTCCTCTGTAGAACGTGCTCCCTTCTCTGCACTCTTTGACATGTTTCATTTAACATGAAGGACGTCCACCATTTCTTACTGTTATGTTTGGTTTCAGATTTCTAGCCTTGCCTTCTTCTACATGATTCCTGCCGAATTTTAAATTTCTTATCTCCAGTATGAGAAAGTCACGAACGCCTCTTCGTCCAGTGTAATGAACATGTAGACTGTTCAGCCTTTTTTTGGTGATTTATATTTTGTGCTAAAGCTGTACCAAAATCGCTTAACTTTATCTCAGCCAATATCTGTCAAGAGGGTGTTAGTTGCAACATATGCAATACATCTGCAGCATGGTTCGGTTCAAGAACTTTGTATTATATGTAGTTTTTAGGTCAGATTGTTTCGTTAGGCTATCTTTCGCTTCTCTCATATATGAGATTATAATTTTCCCGTATGACTAAAATCTCCTCAAAATTCTATGGGCTACTTCGTACGACCCCATGTATTAGAGAAATAAGATATCCCTTGATGCAAACGGCGTAACAAATTTAGGCAAAGGCTTTTGAGTCCTGCGAGGTTCAATGCAGTTGTACGTAATGAATGCGCCTTGAATATTCAGTCAATAGTCAATGAGATATTCAGAGCTCGGTCTTCCACAGGAAAATCCGAGCGATGTGCTTAGAGTGGTTTGACAAAGGACTCGCATTGCGGAGGACAGTAGTTCAAACTCCCTACGTATACCCAGATCTATATTTTTCACAGTTTCCTTAATCTCTAAAGGCAAATACCGGTCCTTTGAGCAGAATAATGTGGTACCAACATGATGGATGTCCTGCCCATTCCTCACATGTAATGACAGACCCTCTTAAGATAAGATTTACAGAGCATTTGAACGGTCGTTCTGGAAACGCAAAGTGATTTGCAAGGACACCAAACTTAACATATCTGTACTTTTATGTTTGGCGAAAAAGAGAACAAAATCACTAACGAGTCCCAAAAGCATGAAATCCCTTATAATACAGACCTGTGCTGCCTTCAACTCCAGATGAAATTCAACATGCAGTATTGTTTCTCCAAAGTATAGTAACGCTCAAGACCAACATTTTGAGAACTTGGTGTGACGGCTGTGATAGTACACACACGAACCGTACCTGAGTTACGTGCTTGCTTACAGTTGGTATAACAGGGCACACGTTTGTAGAACCTCTGCTCCTGACGGCGGGACTGTGGTTTGTGGCGCCGTTATCTTGATACAATTTGATTAAGTCCCAAACATGTTATGTCGTTAAACTTCTCTTAGAAGCTTCTTTCAAATACCACAGGAAAAAAGTATATAGTCCCATAAGTAAAGCAAAGTTGGTATCACAATATAGCGACTATAAACGATAAAAATTACTTTCGAACGTCAGTAAATTCGCAATATTGTCCGCTATAACTCGGCGAAAACCGCACCTCGAGATATTTGCTCATTCTAGATATATCTTGGGTGGACTGTGTTATCTGTTCAAATGGTTCAAATGGCTCTGAGCACTATGAGACTTAACATCTGAGGTCATCAGTCCCCTAGAACTTAGAACTACTTAAACCTAACTATCCTAAGGACATCACATACATCAATGCCCGAGGCAGGATTAGAACCTGCGGCCGTCGCAGTCGCAGGGGTCCAGACTGAAGCGCCTAGAACCGCTTGGCCACCGCGGCTGGCGTGTTATCTGTCTCATGCTGTATACTCTATAACTTTATGAACGACTCCCATAGCAGAAAATAATTTACATTTTTATCCAACACTTGCAAAAAGACACTATCTGAAAACCGACTCGTATCGAATGTAAGCACCAGTTATTTAAGCATGCACTATGATTCGAAATATAACTGTCCACACTGCTCATCTGCTTCAGAATCCATGTTTATAGATATTGGAGCATCACATATAATTTGGAACACATGTATTTAGCACGTATGAAGTTCTAGTTTTGTGCAGGCTAAGAAGTTAAAAATGCATAGTATAAAAGAGGAAGTAAAAATAATTTTTTAACGATGCTGAAAGTGCTGGGATTTCTGTGACTTACTCTACTCACAAATAAGGCTACCTTTACAAGGGGCGTTATCGTCAACCTTCATATCACCCACCTGTGGTTTGCGATGAATTCGCATGCATGCTGGCAGAGAACCATCAGCATCGGTTCATCTTCGATGTGTGGGAGGGAATAATTGGCTTAGCACCAGTCATCCTTCCACAACGCCCCACTCACAGGCAAAGCGTATCTGCACTTCCGGTGGGTGACACTGCATCCCCTGCTGCAAGACGTCACTTTACTGGTACGAAGGATAACGTGACTACCATATAATGGCGCTTGAGCTCACTGCACTCTTGAATGTGTAAATAAGACATAAGTACACACAGAACATTCCCACTTGTCTGGTGTGTTCTCATGTGTGTTTTCAATCATTGAAAACTACACAGTCAAACGTCTTTTACACCCGCCTTCAAGTGCGTGTAGTTTACATGGAACGCAGTTCCTGCCCTCTGTCACAATCAGCTTTTTGGTCCTCATCCTCTCAGGGCTCGTTTGTTGTCGTAGGTCCCCATTTAGTAAAACCGCCATGTATTTTCACATACATCAATTCCAGAATTTCTCAAATAACTTACAGCGAACAAAGCAGGCTGAAAAATAAATTTCTCTAAAACGATTAGGGGTTCTACAAAATTACAAACTTATACTTCTCAGGTTCTGACCGTCGTGGGTGGGCTTGCGCCCTCGAGGGCTGTGGAGAACATTCCACCAAGAAACAGGGCGCTCATTCACAGGCTGGTGGACTACTGCTGACAGCAAAGCCGACACGGTTCTTGGATTCACAGATAGGACTGACAATTCAGAGGAAGTTGAATAAGACAAGACGAAAGAAAGAATAACCATTTTCTAACAAAAAAAAGTAATGGAAAGGCTGGCGTCCTGAAGGTGGACGAAATGGCTCAAATAAATAGCATTCTGCTCATTTACGTGCCCGCATAGCCATAGTCTGCATACTTTCGTTCATTTGTAGCCTTATGTGACATACTGATCTTAGCAACGCAAACTGCAACCTTAAGTTGTGTAAATTTTGATAGTATAAGAGTTATGAGAGACTATTTTATCCATTATGACTCGACAACACTCGGCTGTTTTCGGAACAATCACTGAAGAAAAAATTTCAGCCAACCACACTTCCTGAATGAATGATTTACTTATCATAACCAGTTTCGGATATAGGTCCATCGTTAGACGGCAACGAGGACTAAGCTACAAATTTTTCGTTTTTCTTTTCTTTTTTCTAAGACAAGATTATCGTTTACGCAGCATGTCCCAGGAGGAATGGCCCATATTCAAGGATCTATCAGGAACGCTCATTTGAAGTAAGAAACTTCATATACACATGTGCCCTATTCCGAATTTTTTCTGAGATAGAACACATTTAATGTCTTTCTGAAGTAAAACTAACTCGTTAGACGCGCAGCTAGCCATGGTGTGTTGTGATTGAAGTAGTGCTACGGATGCAGTGTGTATCAGAGAGAAGTATGGGTAAACTCTATACACGCGCTGACTGAAAGGCCATACATCAACCCTAATTAAGAAGCAAATGTGATGTATGTTTACGGATACCGCGAAGGTAATGCTCCTATTGCCGTCGAAGAACAACGTTCGTGTTTTCCGATACGTCGAAATCCTAATCTTGGAGTGTTCATCAGAGTTTTCAGCACATTGCGTGAAACAGGTATTCTTGCAAGATCGAATTTTTATTCTGAATGAGTAATTCAGCAACCTATGCAGGAAGAGTAACACATTGTTGAAATGATGCAGCGTAGTCCTGCTACCTGCACATGACGATTTTCTGCTCGGATGAAAGTCCCACGGACACGCGTCTGGAGAACCTTAGAGGCGGGAAACTCTTACCCATTTCATATACAGCATGTCCACAATCTTCACACGCGACATGAATTTTCTCACTAGTTAAGTGACAATCGTCATTTCCTTCCATTAATACTATCCACTGATGAAGGCACTTTTACACGGGATGGTATCGACAGTACACGTAATAATCATCGATGGTCGCAGGAAAACTCACATGCAACAGTTAATACCAATTTTGGAAGTTCGTTTTTCAATCAGGATTGGATGCGGCTTGATCGTTAAGAATGTGATAGATCTAGTTATTTTGCAAAAATGAATAACCGTACAGTATTATTTGCCTTTATTTTTGGAAAATTCGTTGTTGCACTCATGGAAGACGTTCCTTTGGCCACACACACTGCAGTGTACTTCAAAATGACGAAGCCCCTCCACATTTTACCAGACGTGTGAGGGAACATCTCAGCCACTTTTACCCTAATCGCTTGATTGCTCGTGGGAGTGCAATTAACTGACTACCTATATCACCAGACACTGCGCCATTAGATTTTATGTTTGTGAGGTTGGCTTAAGTTAGTTTGTTGGTTGGTTGATTTGGTGGAAGAGGCCAAACAGCGAGGTTAGCGGTCTCATCAGATTATCGAAGGATGGAGAGGGAAGTCAGCCGTGTCTTTTCAGAGGAATCATCCCGACATTTTCCTGAAGCAACTTATAGAAATCACGGAAACTCTAAATCAGGATGATCGGGCGTGGGATTAGACCGTCGTACTCCCGAGACCAGTGTGCTAACCACTGCGCCATCTCGCTCGGTTTGGCTCGAATTTGAGGTTTACAAATGAAAGGTGAATACGCAAGATGAGCTCCTTTGTCACATCATAGACGCTATTGCCCTCAATAGGGAACGAGCATGGGCACTCAGACAAGCAACACAAAATCTTCCAAGAGTGCACAAATGCACTCGAGCTGACTGTGGGATATTCTAACATTTACTGTGGTTTGTACAACAGGTGTACGATAACGCTTAGAGATGAATGTGTCAAAAATACGTACCTTTTAGCTGATACTTTGTAAAACACAAATTGTAATGTTTACTAACTGTTGTACATGTTTACGTATGTAAACCTGGCAATATATTGAATAATACAGCAAATAAGTAACAATGCACGTTAAATGTGTTCTGCCTTTCTTGCTTCAAATGATGTTTCCTGTCAGATCTATGAATATTGACAATTCCTCCTGGGACACCCTGTATAGTAAAGCGTAGGGGTTGCATCATTGATGTGTGACATCCTGAACACGAACTAGGCAAATCGAGGCATGATTGTGAAAAATATATTTCTCGATAAACAATGAGTTTTTTCCGTGGAATCTAGCTCCTGTTCAGCATGTCATACATCATTAGTGCTGACCCCGTGCTGTAGATTTTTTCTTCAAAGTCAAGCGGCATTCGGAATGAAGATCACTAGTCGTACAAAACATTTTTTTTTATGGCTGCTACGGGCTTAGTTCCGTTTTCGCCATTCTACTTCCACACACTGACCCCATGATCCATGGACCTTGCCGTTAGTGGGGAGGCTTGCGTGCCTCAGCGATACAGATAGCCGTACCGTAGGTGCAACCACAACGGAGGGGTATCTGTTGAGAGGCCAGACAAACGTGTGGTTCCTGAAGAGGGGCAGCAGCCTTTTCAGTAGTTGCAAGGGCAACAGTCTGGATGATTGACTGATCCGGCCTTGTAACACTAACCAAAACGGCCATGCTGTGCTGGTACTGCGAACGGTTGAAAGCAAGGGAAAACTACAGCCGTCATTTTTCCCGAGGGCATGCAGCTTTACTGTATGGTTAATGATGATGACGTCCTCTTGGGTAAAATATTCCGGAGGTAAAATAGTCCCGCATTCGGGTCTCCGGGCGGGGACTACTCAAGAGTATGTCGATATCAGGAGCAAGAAAACTGGCGTTCTACGGATCGGAGAGTGGAGTGTCAGATCCCTTAATCGGGCAGGTAGGTTAGAAAATTTAAAAAGGGAAATGGATAGGTTAAAGTTAGATATAGTGGGAATTAGTGAAGTTCGGTGGCAGGAGGATCAAGACTTCTGGTCAGGTGACTACAGGGTTATAAACACAAAATCAAATAGGGGTAATGCAGGAGTAGGTTTAATAATGAATAGGAAAATAGGAATGCGGGTAAGCTACTACAAACAGCATAGTGAACGCATTATTGTGGCCAAGATAGATACGAAGCCCACACCTACTACAGTAGTACAAGTTTATATGCCAACTAGCTCTGCAGATGACGAAGAAATTGAAGAAATGTATGATCAGATAAAATAAATTATTCAGATAGTGAAGGGAGATGAAAATTTAATAGTCATGGGTCATTGGAATTCGGTAGTAGGAAAAGGGAGAGAAGGAAACGTAGTAGGTGAATATGGACTGGGGCAAAGAAATGAAAGAGGAAGGCGCCTGGTAGAATTTTGCACAGAGCACAACTTAAACATAGGTAACACTTGGTTCAAGAATCATAAAAGAAGGCTGTATACATGGAAGAAGCCTGGAGATACTAAAAGGTATCACATAGATCATATAATGCTAAGACAGAGATTTAGGAACCAGGTTTTAAATTGTAAGACATTTCCAGGGGCAGATATGGACTCTGACCACAATCTATTGGTTATGAGCTGTAGATTAATAAACTGCAAAAAGGTGGGAATTTAAGGCGATGGGACATGGATAAACTAAAAGAACCAGAGGTTGTACAGAGTTTCAGGGAGAGCATAAGGGAGAAATTGACAGGAGTGGGGGAAAGAAATACAGTAGAAGAAGAATGGGTAGCTTTGAGGGATGAAGTAGTGAAGGCAGCAGAGGATCAAGTAGGTAAAAAGACGAGGGCTAGTAGAAATCCTTGGGTAACAGAAGAAATATTGAATTTAATTGATGAAAGGAGAAAATATAAAAATGCAGTAAATGAAGCCGGCAAAAAGGAATACAGACGTCTCAAAAATGAGATGAACAGGAAGTGCAAAATGGCTAAGCAGGCATGGCTAGAGGACAAATGTAAGGATGTAGAGGCTTATCTCACTAGGGGTAAGATAGATACTGCCTACAGGAAAGTTAAAGAGACCTTTGGAGATAAGAGAACCACTTGTATGAACATGAAGAGCTTAGATGGAAACCCAGTTCTAAGCAAAGAAGAGAAAGCAGAAAGGTGGAAGGAGTATATAGAGGGTCTATACAAGGGCGATGTACTTGAGGACAATATTACGGAAATGGAAGAGGATGTAGATGAAGATGAAATGGGAGATACGATACTGTGTGTAGAGTTTGACAGAGCACTGAAAGACCTGAGTAGAAACAAGGCCACAGGAGTAGACAACATTCCATCGGAACTACTGACGGCCTTGGGAGAGCCAGTCCTGACAAAACTCTACCATCTGGTGAGCAAGATGTATGAGACAGGCGAAATACCCTCAGACTGTAAGAAGAATATAATAATTCCAATCCCAAAGAAAGCAGCTGTTGACAGATGTGAAAATTACCGAACTATCAGTTTAATAAGTCACAGTTGCAAAATACTAACGCGAATTCTTTACACACGAATGGAAAAACTAGTAGAAGCCGACCTCGGGGAAGATCAGTTTGGATTCCATAGACTTATATAAGAAGCTAGATTAAGGAAGGGCAAACCTACGTTTCTAGCATTTGTAGACTTAGAGAAAGCTTTTGACAATGTTGACTGGAATGCTCTCTTTCAAATTCTAAAGGTGGCAGGGGTAAAACACAGGGAGCGAAAGGCTATTTACAATTTGTACAGAAACCAGATGGCAGTTATAAGAGTCGAGGGGCATGAAAGGGAAGCAGTGGTTGGGAAGGGAGTGAGACAGGGTTGTAGTCTCTCGCCGATGTTATTCAACCTGTATATTGAGCAAGCAGTAAAGGAAAGAAAAGAAAAATTTGGAGTAGGTATTAAAATCTATGGAGAAGAAATAAAAACTTTGAGGTTCGCCGATGACATCGTAATTCTGTGAAAGACAGCAAAGGACTTGGCAGAGCAGTTGAACGGAATGGATAGTATCTTGAAAGGAGGATATAAAATGAACATCAACAAAAGCAGAACGAGGATAATGGAATGTAGTCGAATTAAGTCGGGTTATGCTGAAGGAATTAGATTAGTAAATGAGACATTTAAAGTAGTAAAAGAGTTTTGCTGTTTGGGGAGCAAAATAACTGTTGATGGCCGAAGTATTGAGGATATAAAATTAGTCTGGCAATGGCAAGGAAAGCGTTTCTGAAGAAGAGAAATTTGTTAACATCGAGTATAGATTTAAGTGTCAGGAAGTCGGTTCTGAAAGTATTTGTTTGGAGTGTAGCCATGTATGGAAGTGAAACATGGACGATAAATAGTTTGGACAAGAAGAGAATAGAAGCTTTCGAAATGTGGTGCTACAGAAGAATGCTAAAGATTAAATGTGTAGATCACATAACTAATGAGGAAGTACTGAATAGGACTGGGGAGAAGAGAAGTTTGTGGCACAACTTGACCAGAAGAAGGGATCGGTTGATAGGACATGTTCTGAGGCATCAAGGGATCACCAATTTAGTATTGGAGGGCAGCGTGGAGGGTAAAAATCGTAGAGGGAGACCAAGAGATGACTACACAAAGCAGATTCAGAAGGACGTGGGTTGCAGTGGGTACTGGGAGATGAAGAAGCTTGCACAGGATAGAGTAGCATGGAGAGCAGCATCAAACCAGTCTCAGGACTGAAGACCACAACAACAACAACAACAACTTCCACACACACACGTGTATACTTAGTGACAAAAAATAGTTGTACCCAGAAGATGTAGTAGGACGTCAATGCAAAATTCTCTGTGACGTGTAGAGCAGACAGTGTGCATGAGGGTTGTTCGAGTTTAGTGTTGTTAACAGGCCTGGTAGGGTACATAAGGCGAGTGTACAGACTCATATGTTGAATATAATAGTGTGAGACACAGTTATCAACAACTGACAGACAGGATACCCTGCGTCCTGTTTTTTTTACCTCTGATGCGACAGTATCGGCATGCCAATTTCCAACAGGAGAATCCTCCTCGTCTCATGGCACCTGTCTCTATAAATTATTTGCGTGATGTTCAGGCACTCCGGTGGCCAGCAAGAACCGCAGACCTGTCCCCGATAGAACATGAGTGGGGTCAGATCGGCCCTCAACTCCGTCTCAGTGCCAACTTCCAGGATATCAAGGCCCATTGCTACAGTTGTGAGTTAGCTTGACTCAGGAGTGGATATAACAGCCTTATGAGACACTTCGTAACAGAGTCAGTGTATGCTTCCACGCCAGGGGGCACGCATCGCCATACTTATAAGTGGACTCGTATTGCCAATATCTTTTTAATAACACCACTGATAAAATATCAAATACCCTCTTAACATTTGAAGTTTCATTTCGTTTCCTCCTCCAGTTCTGGGTGCTTCACTTCTTTTGCTGGCAGTGTCTACGTAATTTACGGAAAAAGGAAGTAACAATCATTTTTGGGCTGTCGGTGACAAAGTAGCTTGGAAAAGCAGGGCACACTCTCCTCCCCCAACTTATTTTATGTTCAGATAACAGCCAACTTATAACGTACTGTTATTCTAGAGCTAGCATGTCGCTTTACGAAATTATGCGTCCTCCTTCGTACGAGGTTCTGGTTGAGGTGAGCAGCTGTTGCGTGCACACAGAATAGGGAAGTAGTGTAGGGAAGGCTAACAAGTTGCACAAAGGACATTCAAGAGCTAGCAGTGATTTGTGCGCTTGTTATTAAAGCGAAAAAGATAAGGAAACGACAAGCGAGAAGCCAGTGGGTGCATCTCTTTGGCATTGATAACGACTGGGTAATTCTACGAAAGGCTTGTTTACGGTCTAGAATGGCGTTGTTTACTTTTTATGCTGTTGGACAAGTATAAATAAAAGACGGGCGGCTGCTTGTATCTTTCGTAGCACCGGTGATGACTGCACACATGCAAATTCGTCTTTCATGTACTTGGTGGATAAACCTTAAAAGTCTTAATTTAACAGTAATCCCACTAGGAGAGACCCTTCATTGCTTTCATGATTATAGGAGAAATCATTAAGAGTGTTGACTCGCTATTATGCATAGAGTGCGTGCAACATTAATGACTAAAGTGTCTAGGTGAGTGTCAGGAAATTCAGAAACAAGAATTTGGGTCACACAAAGTCACCGGGTCAGCTTCTTGGTTATTGTTTAATAAAACTTCCTCCTGAAGGAATCGTTTAGCTTGTGCCTGCCAGTTTTGTGTTTTGCTTAATCTTGCGCAACAAACGCTACTTCGGCTGTTTATAGTGTTGAGCTGCTCCTGGGCGTAACAAATGGCGATTTTCCCATAAAGTTGCTGTATCTTCTGGTAATGCGCCCATGCTACTAGAGGTCCATTTCTTCAAATTTTTTAGTATTTTTTGCTACTCCAATATATTGCCTGACATGATGATTTCTCGATCGCCAAGTCTTTTAGTGCATATGTAACTGCATAATACTGGGGCTTATCACGTTTTGTCACAGCCGTCTAATATTCTGAAACGTGAAGAGCCAGTGGACGAACGATAAATTTAGAAATTTTTGCTCTCAATTTTTAAGGTGCTTTCTAATGGATTAACTCTGCTGTCATTAGGTATCACAGCATCCAAGCAGAATTACCACCTGCTTGAGCAAACGGAAAGCGTTTCTCCATTCGAAACCTCAAGACAGTTGCTGAAGTATTTAAGTTCTGCCGTTTTACTGAGAGGGTCGCTCCGCAAAGTTGACGCTGTCTTTAGCCGAGGATCACATTCGATGAACTCAGTTTTTTATATTTATTATTTCCTGAATTATTTTTGTAACTAATTGTCTAATTTTCCTGGACCTGGTGCATCCCTTCGATGAGAAAGTACCCTCAGAACCATTAATGTAGACAACCATTTAAGACTAGGGCATGTGGTATATGTGGCTCTGTTTCCATCTTCAGTGTGAGCACAGATTCGTAGTTGTCCTCAACAGAAGACTGAATTCCATCAGTGCAGCGAAAAATCCTGTTGACATTTGCAGACGCAAATTCCATTATATTTCTCACAAATTTGTAGAATATCGTCATCAAATAGTATTTTAGAAATTAGGTCATGCAGAATCATTTCGAACTGTTTCGCGAGATCTAGAAATGCCAGGAGCTAGACTTATTTTTTCTCTGCGTTTTATTGTCAAACAAAAGATCGTGTGGATTCTATCTTTTATCCTGGGGTGCCTAAAAGAGCTGTATCAGTTCAGGGAAACTTGGAGCTTATTACACAGCTGTCGAGGAGGAAACACAAGGGCTCTCATTGTATAAGAGAGGTAGCTAACTTGCCAATAGTTTGAGGCTCACCAACATGTTCATTATCTTTCCAGGTACAGATAGTGGTACTAGTCTGCCAGATAGGGAATAAAATGGCTTCATCAATACGGAATAATGGTGCCAGGATTTCACGTCCTTTACGTTCCTTCGTACCTCAAACGGTATGCTGTCTGGTATTGTAGCTCCTGCCTTATTGTCTCACGGCCAGATTTTTTGTGGTCGAATAGTTTTACATCTACATTTGGACTCAGCGAATGACCGAACATTGTGGCTTGCAGGAGACATTTTGCACCAGAGTCATTTGTATCACCTTTCTATTTCACTCAGAGATGGTGTACCGCAAGAAAGACTGTCTACATCTTTCTAAACAAGCCTGAATTTCTCTAATTTTATCATCGTGGTCAAATATGAGATATATTTCGGAGTAAGTTGTATTCTTTTCGCGTCGCACACTGACTTAAACATTAATAAAGATTAAAAGTGCAACCTGCCTCACTCTTTTGAATGAATATTTTATATCTTCTTTTCTAGTTCCACGTCAAGCTCATCATCAAACTGCAGCAGCGTTATCCCGTACAAACTGCACACTTTACTGTGTAATAGTAAAAGAGTAAATGAGCGTAAGATGTATGAAAACTTTTTCATGAAACTATAAAATCACTTACATTTTTTATGTTACAAAATAAAACATTTGGAATTTGTACAAGAAATGATTTGTAACTGTGAGAAGGGTGGCACGGGTGGTAAAAGAAACAAATATTGTGTTAACGACCGAGAAAATTGTGATAAAAATATTGCCTGAGTGGCGTCGGTTTTAACTGACAGTAAATTATTAAAATGATCAAACTTGCCTCGAATTTTGTGGAATGTCTTATATGTTTCAGTGAGCTAGCACACTGGATTTGTTAGCGCCATGCCTTCAGAGTTGACAATGGTTAGTAACAGAGAATTTTCGTGCAAAAATTTAGTCACTACTGGTCGCTTTGAAGCGCTGTAGATTGTGTAAGCGGCACAAGTGTTCATGTGACTTTCCACAGCTGACGAAACCCAAAGCAGTTAACTGACTTTTATGTGCCAGTCGGTTGTATGGAAACAGTGCAATGACATGGGTTGACGTGGAGACGTGACACAATGGCAGAAGGGAGCTGTCGTGCTTGGACGTAACCATGACTACACCAAGAATTAAATTGGCCTATTTATTGCGGATAACCTCGGTCTGACGAACGTGTCGACAAGGAATGGTGCACCACTCAAACCCATGTAACACGGCGTAAGAACACTCGTTAAGAATAGTTCTTAACCGACAGGGACCAGAGATGAGTGTTAGCCTTGTCAACGTCAGTTGACCTCACGCCAGACAGGAATTCCTGTGTGACTGAAGGCGGATCCACCTCAACCTATTTCCAAGTGAACATCGCGAGGAGAACAGCATGCAATGGATTTGTGAAACTCTGATGAGGTCCAATATTTCCGATTTTCAAATGATGCTAAGCTTCGATCTCACTGTCCGAACAATAAGGCGATTAATCAATTTCCTTCGGAGAGTATACAGCAGACCAAAAGTGGTTCTGTGACGTTTTGAAGCTGGGTTTGGTGCCATAACACGACCCGTCTCATTCAGGTTACCATGAACATGAACCAGAGTGTTTATTTCAATATTCTCGGTGAGTAAGTGTTGCCCTTTCTTGTACGTTTTTAGTCAGAGAATGCTGTGAGCATACTCGTCCTCCAAGATGATAGCAACCGTGTTCACAGGGCTAAACGATTACATTTCTAGTCTGACGAACATTCAGGCTGCCAATCACACTTTCGTGGACCCGCTGATCTCTAATCCACAGAAAGTGGCTGGGAATGATTTTAATAGCATTCCCGCAAATTGGTAGCTCTACGGGAGCTCATCATATCATCATAATCGTCAATGATTGGCTTCAGCTGGATACGGCGTTACTGAAGAAACTTGTGGACGACCTTCCTCACCTAACTGAGACCATTATGAAGGACAGAGGCGGTTTTACGCGGAATTAGCGGGATGGCTCCTGGAAATGAGTAATATTTTGTCCAGTGTGCTCGCATATTTGTTAAAAAATTTCTAAAAGAATTGATTTCTTGGATTATAAATATCAGTGTATGCTTCTAAAGTGTTGTGTATTAGAGTATGGGTTATTCGTGTAAGAGAAAGAGTTGCACTTAGGGGTCCAACTATTTACAGTTACTGGTTCGACTCTTTAGTCAAATTGAAAATTTCTGGATCAAAACGTTCTGTTTACCTACGTTCTTCAGTACAGAAAGGCGTGCCTTTTCCAATCGTTCCATTTGTAACAGTTCTATTCGTAACAGAGAGTGCATTGTCACCATAATTTGTTTTCCCCGAGACACAAGCTTAAAAGCCACAGTTCAGGTGCGTCTTATTACTGCCATGTACCAATTTGGTTGCTCCCAAATTCTAAGAAGCGACTTGAAGAATGGAAACGTGGACCAATAACAATCGCTATTCAACATCCATTTCATTCTTTTCATCCTCCTCGGCAATTTCAACAATGAATATTTTATTTGCAGAATGAGATTTCCACTCTGCAGCTAAGTGTGCGCTGATATGAAACTTCCAAGCAGATTAAAACTTTGTGCCCGACCGAGACTCGAACTCGGGACTATTGCCTTTCACGGGCAAGTGCTCTACCAACTTTTTTTAAAAAAAATATCTCTTTGTTAGCTTTTGTTCGTTGCATCTGCTTGAGGCGGACGTCGTAGGACATCCGTTTAAGTTCGTTGTTGATCGATTAGCTCAGTTTTCGTATTACAGAGGGCTGTTAACCCTCTGACCGAACACGCCGAGCTACCGTGCCAGCGTCCAACTGAGCTGCCGAAGCACGACTCACGCCCGGTCCTCACAGCTTTACTTCTGCCAGTATCTCGTCTCCTACCTTCCAAACTTTACAGAAGCTCTCCTGCGAACCTTGCAGAACTAGCACTCCTGAACGAAAGGATACTACGGAGACATAGCTTAGCCACAGACTGGGAGATGGTCCCGAGTTCGAGTCTCGGTCGGGCACACAGTTTTAATCTGCCAGGAAGTTTCATATCAGCGCACACTCCGCTGCAGAGTGAAAATCTCATTCTGGAAACATCCTCCAGGGTGTGGCTAAGCCATTCCTTCGCAGTAT
The DNA here is from genome assembly GCF_023897955.1 of Schistocerca gregaria. Taxonomy (NCBI): domain Eukaryota; kingdom Metazoa; phylum Arthropoda; class Insecta; order Orthoptera; family Acrididae; genus Schistocerca; species Schistocerca gregaria. The sequence continues at coordinate 471,071,831 of NC_064931.1, forward strand.
CCTTTCTTTCAGGAGTGCTAGTTCTGCAACGTCCGCAGGAGAGCGTCTGTAAAGTTTGGAAGGGAGGAGACGAAATACTGGCAGAAGTAAAGCTGTGAGGAGCGGGCGTGAGTTGTGCTTCGGTAGCTCAGATGGTAGAGCACTTGCCCGCGAAAGGCAACAGGTCCCGAGTTCGAGTCTCGGTCGGGCACACAGTTTTAATCTGTCAGGAAGTTTCAGTATTTTATCGGGACTACAGTTGAACAATATGCTCACGATATCATGTTAAAATAAAGTAATACACCAGTTTCCACTAAAAGAGTACAGTTTCCAGTTTGTGTCCGCCTTACTAGATCTAGCAGAATCCATTGCTTCGACCAAAAACCCCATCAACTAACTAATAGCTCCCTGATCTAAACCAAAACCGCCGCCGAGTAACACCAGCTTGGACCAGATCATTATATCCTCGGCTTTGAAAGTCACAACTGCCGAACACCAATTACCACAGCAAAGCTGCTGCCGTAAAATCATGTATGCCTGAGCTAAAATGATGGAGTTCACCTATGAAACTCGGAACTGATAAGACTTTGAGCCTTCATCCCAATGGACCTGCCTTCTCCCTTCTGGGATCTACGTCCGACTACTGAATTTCGGTTCGGAGCAATTCCCGAAAACTTTTAATCATTTGAGTTATTTAGACAATCAAAACTGTGGCTGCATAATATTTGGCTTTTTGTCACAATCAGGTATTTTCACCTTTTCATCCGCGTCTGCACCTAATAAAAGCACCACAATTGTGATCAAATTTGATAGATTAACAACCGAAGAAGATTCCACGATGACACGGGAATCATTCTGGATAATACGTGCAGTAAAACCTTAACGATATGCTGCACTAAGCTCGGATTTTGAGGAAAATGTGTCGATTTTCCTTAAGCTGCCGACAAAGAGCACCCTTGCGTTTTGGAACGCTGTGGCTCGCGCCTAGAGATGGGCAAAGTCGTTCATCCTTGGTAGCTAGTTCACTGGTGATCTCTCTTTTTTGGGAATTCGTTCACCATTCATTGTGCTTGGTATATGGTTCTTACGAAAAATTCAAAGTTAGTACCATAGGCGACTGAAGATGGAAGGCGCCAAGAGGGGGCACTTGCCTCCCCCCTGGAGTGCAGAGTTTTTGTTCATAACAGAATTCTCACACACTTGTAGCCGGCCGCGGTGGTCTCGCGGTTCTAGGCGCGCAGTCCGGAACCGCGCGACTGCTGCGGTCGCAGGTTCGAATCCTGCCTCGGGCATGGATGTGTGTGATGTCCTTAGGTTAGTTAGGTTTAAGTAGTTCTAAGCTCTAGGGGACTGATGACCACAGATGTTAAGTCCCATAGTGCTCAGAGCTATTTGAACCATTTGAACACACTTGTAATTTTCGTGATTCTGCAAAACATCTCGCTTAGCCAACTGTAGCGTTATGTGGCTGATCGCAGTGAAATAATATAAGGTGGCGCACGAAAAACCGGCCCCGAGTACAGACTGCTCGCCAATTACGCACGATTTGTTGACCGCTACGAACAGAATAGATAAACATGAAATAATAAGGCACTTTAGAAATAACAAATAAGCTAATGCAAACAACTTCGAGCAATGAGCAGTCCAGTACTCGGGGCCGATTTTTTGTGCGCCACCCTGTACCACTGAAATAATATTGTAGGAGTTATCATATTCTCTTCACAAAATGTGACACCATACACTCGATTACGAAGCGAAGGCTTCATTCGGTTGTAAGTCAGCCAACCCTCAATAACTATTAACATGCTCTTTCACCTTGGTCCAGAAACAGACGGAAAATGGGCACTCGTGTCTGCCGTGCCGACGTCTTTGCATGTGTAATAACAAAAATCTTGCCTTTTTACAAGTATTTCTTTTGCTGTTTATCGAAATAGTGAAGTAAGCTGATACGCCGATTTGTTACCTGAAAAGATATATGTATTACATACCAATTAATTTTTATGTAATTTACGTAATTATAAAATACATTTTAATGGCCGGTCGTGGACGCTGAATAGAATACGAAAAGAAGCAGAAGTTCAGAGTTCAAAAAAATATTTGAAACAGATCTAGAATGGGCATGCGAAGCAAACGAAACAAACAACAACAACTGAATACTGAAGTAGCTATGAACAGTCGGCAGTGGAACTGCGACGAGTGGCCACGCGAAGAAGGTCGAGTCCAGCCGAGCGAGACCGAGACCGAGACAGACGGGAACGGGACCGAGGCTGGAACGAGACCGGCCGACGTGCCGTTCGGGAACGAGACCGACCGCTTCCTGTTCCCGGGAACTATAGTTGGAAAGCCGCGACTGTGACTGAGACAGACGCGAACGAGACCGACGCTGGAACGAGACCAGCCGAGGTGCCGTTGCGAGAACGAGACCGACCGTTTCCCGTTCCCGGGAACTATAAGTGGAAAGCCGCGACGAAAGTGAACTATGAAAGCCCGTTCCTTAGAATTCGTTCCTCGCTCGTTCCGTTCATCTTGGAGAACCGTTTCTTGGCACCCGTTAGTTCTCGAACGACCCAGCCCTACTCGCGCCCGTCTCAGAGACTAAAGCAGTCTTCTAGACTACAATTCAAGTATCTAAAATTATCCCCCTATTGAAATCTATTTTTAGTAATTACTCTTCTAACGGCCCACGTGGAAAAGGAACGTTCTAAAAAACCCTTTTCCGAAGCTGATTCAACTCTTACTGAATAGAAACATAGACAATTTGGGTCTGAAACAATTTGAAATATAGACACTAGGCTAGCTGGTTGGTATTTATACAAGCTGCACTCTTTCGCCCACCAATGCATAAAGCTGGCGCTTGGCATCCGTTTTTAAATTACAAAACAGCACCGAATCATACAGGAAGAAATTGCTGGTAAAATAAAGAAAGTAGCTAGGTTCAACAATAAGCTGATTGAAAAGAAAATAAGAGGTTACTGCAAAATATGAAACTCTCCGTTGCCAAAGAGAAGAGACTGCGAATAAAGTTGTTTCGCAGTTATAACAATCGAAAAACATGAAAGGGAAGCAGCAGTTGATGAGGGAGTGACACAGAGTTTTAGATTATCCCTGATATTATTGAATCTGCATACTGAGCAAATAGTAAAGAAAGTCAAGGAGACACTTGGAAAGAGCCTTAAAGTTGATGGAGAAGAAATGAAAATTTTGCGGTTTCCGTTGACATTGTCATTCATTCAGATACGGTAATGGAGCTGCATGAGCAGTTACACGGAATAAATTACGTATTGAAAAAACGTCATACGATGAATATCAACAAAAGTAAAACGGAATGTAGTCAGCTTAAATCAGATGATACTAACGGAATTAGAGTAGGAAATGAGACACTGAAAGTAGTAGACGAGATTTTCTATTTGGGCAGCACAGTAACTGCTGATTATCGAAGTAGAGAGAATATAAAAGGCAGACTGATAATAGCTAGGTAAAAATTTCTGAAAAAGAGAATTTCTAATGTAATTTTAAGTGTTATGAAGTCTTTTATGAAGGTATTTGTCTGAAGTGTAGCCTGCGTGGAAATGAAACGTGAACTATAAGCAATTCATACAAGAAGGTTCTTTGATCTTTATCTCATGATTTCAACTATGGAGTCACCACTTCACCACATAGCAACTGTACCTGTTATCTCACTGTGGTTTTCCCCTCAGTCAATATAGTTTGCTATATGACATAAGACTAAATAGGGACTAACATCCGACACATTGTCGATGTAAACCTAAAGCCATGACGCGCACCGAGAATAACTGGTAGCCCTAATGAAAGACTGCTTGTTCGCAAGGGTTTCCCTTAGGTGATTGAAAAAACTGTGTGATTTTCGTAGTCTTGGTTCCCTTCATAGTCCGTATCCATACTTCAATGATTGATTGTGAGCCATTGTGTAACACAGCCCCGTGTACGATCGCGTTCAACCAAAACAATCTGTCATTTATTCCCCGCTTTACCTGCAACCGCACTTACTGGAAATGGTCTACTTACACTGTCGGCCATTAAAGCTGTAACATCATGAAAGCGTCATGCACCAAACGTCATATTGACATGAAGTACAATATGTGTTTGATATGTAAATGATTTGGGTTTCAGAACAACAACAAAAAATATGTAGGAGCGATGACATCTATATTCTGTATATACAGAAAGATTACTAAGTAGGTTTCTCACTATCAAACCACATCTGAATGGTGCTTGTTCGTGAGACTACCCTGTTACGTCTCGTATAAGGTGGAAAAGCGTCGTCGGGATTTCACGACTGTCATACGTATATGGAATCGATGGATTCAGAATCGCCGTATTTAACTCCGTGAAAGACATCTACGGTCCCATACGTGTGGCGCTCGAGAAGACAACGTGATGTTCGCTCAACTGTGCTGGATCGCACAGCTACGTCACGTACCTTGCGTCAGGGAATGAGCTTCTTTACAATATTATAAGTGTCCAAATGTATGGCGCTGGAGCTCCAGACTGTCAGCACGGCAACCATTGTAGCGGCACCCCTTGACACAGCAGCAGAGAGAGGTCCATTCGTGTGTGGAAACGCTGCCGAGAACAAACATTACCAGATAGCGTTCGTCCTAGTCAAACGGGACCGGCACTTGGCGTGATCTTATAAGGTACAATTGGGTATATAACACGACCATCTCCGGTTCCAATAGACGGACAGAAGCTGTTGCATTTTTGCGTGTTAAGGCTGGTTGCTGTATCCTGTGTGCGATGTTACCTTTCAACAAGATAACGCAAAACTGCTTGTTGCACCTTCTCCATATCTCTCACGCAATGAAAACAAATGGGCATGTGTTGGCCAAAGACATACACGCCACCACTCATCAGCCACTACACCTGATAAATTCCGGAATAGATTTGGAATAATGCGTCCGTATTTGTTATTCTAGTTCAATTTTAGTGCGTGCCAAGCTGAGTTAGAGCCACAGTTGCTACTAGGTGTGGCAGCTGTGTTTACTTGATTTCAAACCCGGTACACTTCGAAACCACCTGTAAATTTAATATCCTATTGCATCTATTACAGTGTATACACATATTAAATATTTCTTCTTTATGTTGTATCCTGATGTTCCAATTTCAATGGTCAGCAGTGCGTGGTAATGTTTTTTAGTTCTCTTACTCTTCTCTTGTTGCCATGCTCACTCTATTGACAGCTGCCTAAAATCGAAGTCACGTGGAGATGGCGGTTAATAAAATGCAACGATTCAGTCATAATTTTGCCAATCTTCTAAAACCCTAAATGCCCATTGGAGTCTAGACTACTTCCTGACGTAAATGTCAAGCTTCTACAGTTCTTTTCGCATCGTGGCAGCCACAGATCAAGAAGCTTATGCACACTCGACAATATTGGGTCATTGCGGACCTCTCCTCGTGTGCAGTGAGATACTTTCACATTCTTTACAGACTGTCAGCATTTTCTTGTTGGACACAAATTTTTGAAACCTGCTCTTGCACGTCACTCATCTCCGTGGACACCAGTAAGGCTGCGACGCGAAACATCCGCTCTTCTGCTATCCTTGCACCTGCACTCTTCCTTCACATACCGCAATATAGATAGCTCATAAAAGATATTTTCTTGACTGACTCAGTAAACGATTTAGATACGATAACCTATCAAGGCGAGTGCCCACCGGCTTTGACGTACACGAAGAAATTTGCAGATCGTAATGAACGAAAGGTCCCAGTGGTCCGTGTTCACCTTTGGAAAACGACATATCCAGCATCCGGGTGCCGACCACTTTCGGTATTTCACTTCCTCTCTAGTTTCTCTCTTATAACACATCCACAGAAACACTCCGCAAGCCACTACCGTGCAAGTCGGAGAGAACCATGTAACTTGGCTAATTATTACCTTTCCCTCTACATTCGTAAGCCGGCCGGTGTGACCGATCGGTTCTAGGCGCTTCAGTCTGGAACCGCGATGCTGCTACGGTCTCAGGTTCGAATCCTGCCTCGGGGATGGAGATGTGTGATGTCCTTAGGTTAGTTACGTTTAAGTAGTTCTAAGTCTAGGGGACTGATGACCTCAGATGATAAGTACCATAGTCCTAAGAGCCATTTGAACCATTTGAACCTCTGCACTCGCAAATAATTTTCTGTCGGCCTCTGCTAATCTCCCTTATTTTGTCCTGTCGCGTGATGACCATTCAAAGCAATAGAATCGTTCAATAACCCGTCGCAAGTACTGATTCTCTAAGCTTCCCCAATAGCATTACGTAAAAAGCCATAATCTTTCCCCGAAGGATTCCCGTCGAAGCTCACGGAGAGTTTCCGGAACACTTTCGCAGTATTTTTCTTCTTCTTCTTCTTCTTCCAAGCCTGTACCCGTGTCTCCACAGATTCGGCGTGTTATTTCGGATTTGACATTTTTAGTGGCAGTGGGGCCGCCGGATCACTGTATGACGCCGCCACTTCCCACAGGAATGCAATTTGTGTACCTCATACGTCTAGCGTTATTTCATGTTCAACTGCAAGACATTTTCTAAATGTCTGAGTAGCGTGTATGCGACGCGAAGTTTGCCAGCCCGCTATTTATCTAGTCGGATGTGGGAAACGGGCTAAAAACCACATCCATATTGGTCGATACATCTGGCCCTCGTCTTTAATCCACCGGGAGGATTCTATCCGGAGCCGGTGCATCTGCCCGTGTACCGGTAGCTGGCAGTTTAATGCGCAGGGCTGTCTTTTTTCTAATAATTAGGAATATTTATTTACATTTTATGGTAGACGTACAGCTATCGCCACACACACTGTTTACATATGTAAGAAAACCATACAGCCACGGGGAAAGTGCTGAAATGTATGTCTCTTGTGGAACCTGCACGACAAAAAAATGTGCCACAAGGTCTATGATCAAACGATTGAGCCGTATGCGGCGGGGCGGGTTATAAAATGTTTTACTTGTTCGTCGTACTGTTCACTGAAGAAGTTCCACCTACCTCAGTACGGCTTCAGTTCACCATCCCGTTTCTAAGCAAACGTAGGTACTATTAGTACGTCGAAAAAGCAGCGTTACTAAAACGACGCCTATATTTACGTTGCAAAGTCCGCGTAACTCTGGTAGCCAGCTACCCTGTAAATATCTTATAATAATTTTCGGACGGAAGGTGGTTACTTCATTCATTTAGTGAAATGTCAAAATTCTAAAACCAGTCTTTTTATTTAGTTTAGCTCAAATGAGAAAATCTTGCCATCACATCCAAACGTACTTAAATAACAAGACCACTATTCTCAGTTAACAGTTCATGCGATCCAGATCACACGCAAAGCAGCCAGAAATATGCATAAGTGTGACCTGAATAATTACGCGATTTCACAGTTACAGTTCCGCTACTAATAGTGATTTCACTCTATTCTTTTCAGTGGATTCCTTTAACAGAAACTGCTCGTCAAATATTCCATATATGAATACGAGACATGCCACGCTGAATTTACACACAGGCCGAAAGTTCACACGCGGTTATTTTCTAACGAAACAATTCAAAAACTGCCAACTTTCACCAATCTCTCGGTAAATGCAACTGCCTTCAAGGCAACACGATCTGGATGCGAGAAACCAATTACTTCTTCATTTTACACATAATGGAGACTGAAACGTTCGACATGACCTGAACGTCCAATAACTGACTAGCGACTCCCCTGGATGCTGCTTCTACCAAAGCATATCTACCTAGCAGTGCGCGGGAATTGCTTAACTCCGATTGGCCGATCATTTTGGCTGGCCAATCAGGAGAACAGTTCGAGATCATTCTCGCGCCAAAACTAGCCTGCGCCAATCATTACTTTCAGGCGTTTTTACGTCATTCCAACATGCAAATACTAATACAATGTTTAACAAAATCAAACGAAAAGAAAATTAATCTTGGAATAAATATAGAAAACGATGTAGACTTTCAAAGGTTGTTCTGGCTGCCTCCTTACAAAAGCAAGTACACTTAGACATACGTCATCAGCAAAGTGGGCACAAACATCTTTCCCACACTATGATTACATAATGTATTACATAAATTTAATCTTGATATTTTTTGTATGTCCCACATACACACTCTCACTCACTCTCATTTACTCCCACAACAATATTAGACACAAATAATAGTTTTATCTGATTTTCATATTACGAAAATGTAAAGCAGTTAAAGTTTCTTAATGAAATCTTAATTAAATAATTCTGCCCATTGAGAGTTGTGATTATACTTTCAAAGGATAACAAAAGGTAGACTGTTATAGTTCCTAAATAAACTTAATTCCCTAAGTGTCGGTTTTTGACTTTTTAAGTAATCTCCGAAACTATGATAATGACAACGTTGAAATTTTTATACAACCCTCTCCTGAATAACAAAAACTAGCGTACCGTACCGATTTTGTAAATGATTGAATAATATTTAATATAGTTTATTTAGATGCTTGGGGGTACGAATATTCAGTCGCTCGAAGTGACACAGATACCGCTTCCCACGGCTAACATAGCAACAGGTGTGAATCATTGCTAAGACACAACTGTCTGTCTCCTTCAGAGCCAACAGCTCCAATACTACGGGCTGTACTACAGTGTAGCTTACTGAAATAATTGTTATCGCGCGACTTCATACCCCCCTTAAGGACCTAAAATTTCTCCTGAGTATATTTTGTGGTTGTCATTGCGGACGAGTTTTTTTAGTACTGATATCGTTAACTAATCCGACACTGTCAAATTTTAGATTGTTCCTATAAAATCTATTTTTACCTGAAGTTTTTCTCAGTTAAACAAAATATCTAAAATTAGGTTAGACCTTTATATATAATTACATTAAATGTCAAGGGCTAGGACTTGATGGTGTCCTTTCAAATTAATTTACAAAATATTTCCATCTTTTTCGAAAATCACATTTTTCTCAGAAAATTATATTCTTGAATATTTTTCGTAAAACTAAATTAGCAAATTATTTACATTGAACTCTTCTTGACACTACGAGTTTCTCAGAACAAAAAGCTCTCTATCTTTTACACTGACTTTAAGCAAAAATAGTAATTTTATTATGTCACTTTCTGGTTTCAAAAATTTACTGAAATACAATTTAGGCACTGTGTAAGGTGTCCTTTCCTGAAAGTTAACAGAATACATTGACTTCGATATGGGGGTTGTCTCTAAATCTAATACTTTTCTGACGATACACTGGTGTTCTGACCAATTTCTCTGGTGAAGCAAATGGGTGCGGATCACTTCTATTCAACACTTACATATGGGTTACATCATGGGCTCATCAGTGGGATACAGGGTTCAACTCTGTCTCCAGTCGGGTTATTCACAGTCTTGCATCGGTTTCTGTCATATTTTTGTACCTGCAATATACAGTACGCCTAAGTGTAACAATGGTTTAAATGGTTCTAAGCACTATGGAACTCAACATATGAGGTCATCAGTCCCCTAGACTTAGAAAGTCTTAAACCTTACTAACCTAAGGACGTCACACACAACCATGCCCAGGCAGGATTGAAACCTGCAATTGTAGCAGCAGCGCAGTTCCGGACTGAAGCGCCTAGAACCTCTCGACCACAGCGGCAGGAGTCTAAGTGTCCATTCTTAATTTCTACATCCTAACCTAACACACATATACATAACATAGTTACAAATTACTCAAGTCTTGACTCTGAAATTCAATATCAAAACTCTTCCAAAGAACGTTTTTTCAAACTTTATTGTAGCTACATTTTCATATTAATCCTCTCAGTAAAAAAGTGAATTAACTGTTTCTCACAAAAATCAGCAGTGCCCAAAATAGGTACTACTACTAAATTCCTTTTCCAAATTTATTTTAATCATTAGCCAAGTTACTGTTACAAACATTCCTGATAAAATAATACAAAAATATTTTTCTCTATAAATGTTCCCTTTGCAAAAAATATTTTCGTTTATAATCACCATTTAAGCTCCATCACTTTACATAAAATGAGCTATTATGCATGAAGAAAAATACAACATCATTAAATATTCTGAAAGATGATTTCCGCCAAATTCTGCGGCTCTGCAAAACATCCTTGATCTTCATGGCATTACATACAATCACTTATCATATACATAAGAAAACACAACATTAATAAATATATTGAAAATTATTTCTGCTAGCATCTGCAGTTCTGTCTGCTAAGCACACCATATCGCATTACATAAAGTGAATATGTACTTTACAAAAAATACTGAAATGACTCCTGCCAGCTTCGGTAGTTCTGAAACAATATCTTATAGACACCTTACAAAAGAGAACACAATTATACAAAAAATACACGTTATTGAAATTATTAAATTCCACTTAAGTCCACCTCTGTGGCTTTCAAAGCACATGAGATGCAAAACTTATTTTTACTCATTCTGCAGGCAACTCTCTCCTGCCTCTAACACCCACAGTTTAGCGCAATATCTCTAATTTTTCAAAAACTTCTGCAAATTAGTCTTATTACTGTACTGTTTTCCAGCTCATTTTCACCCTACACCTATATGGTTAGACCGAGCGAGGTGGCGCAGTGGTTAGCACACGGGACTCGCATTCGGGAGGACGACGGTTCAATTCCGCGTCCGGCCATCCTGATTTAGGTTTTCCGTGATTTCCCTAAATCGCTCGAGGCAAATGTCGGGATGGTTCCTTTGAAAGGGCACGGCCGACTTCCTTCCCCATCCTTCCGTATTCCGATGAGACCGATGACCTCGCTGTTTGGTCTCGCCCCCCAAAACAAACCAAACCAAACCAAACCTATCTGGTTAGTATTTTAGTTCTTTACTTGAAACACTATCTTTCATATATCTCTACAACTCTATTATTTTACATCATTACATTTACAATAGGGAAGAAGGAAGACAATAGCAAAAGTTCTAAATGATGAAGAGGTAAGTTGACAACAGGAAATGCAATGGAAATAATGTTGCCTACAACTTAGGATGCCTGGTTTTGTGGTTGGCAGGAGAGCCAACACCGTGTTACTAGAGGAGGCCGAAAGGCACGCGATTTAGCTCACGCAGGCTGGCGTGAGGTCTGGAACAGGACAAGGAAATTATAATTTAGAAACAACGGACGTAGCTGGTGGAATACTTAACTTTAATCCATTAATGATGAACGTCGGTTTTGACGGTACATAGTTCACAATATCAATAGTAACTGATAATGGCGCCTTGCTAGGTCGTAGCAAATAACGTAGCTGAAGGCTATGCTATCGTCTCGGCAAATGAGAGCGTATTTAGTCTGTGAACCATCGCTAGCAAAGTCGGCTATACAACTGGGCGAGTGCTAGGAAGTCTCTCTAGACCTGCCGTGTGGCGGCGCTCGGTCTGCAGTCACTGATAGTGGCGACACGCGGGTCCGACGTATACTACCGGACCGCGGCCGATTTAAAGGCTACCACCTAGCAAGTGTGGTGTCTGGCGGTGACACCACACCTGGTGTTCGCCAAACACCTGACAAAGCATAGAACGCGAATGCCCTGAGGCTTCCTAGTTACTGTTTTCCGCATCGTACTTCAGTATGTTTTTCATTCTCAAATCATTTACATTGCGCCTCACCCTTCTCTCAGAAGGACCTACTTCTTTACATTTACCATATTCATTATAGCCCTCGATTACCTCTGCAGCCATACAGTACCTTATTGGAATATCACTTTGTTCATTATTTACACAATGTCTTTTACCTATGAAGGGAACAACTACCGGTTTTCCATTTACTCTAATAATTACATCATTTGTCTCAGAATTAACCCATCCTTCATATTTATGTAAGAAATTGCCACCTACCAACATTTCAACTTTGAGTCCATTAATAATCAAAAAATTTAGTTCTGTTTGTACTCCACTTACAATGATTGGTAACAATATTTCCTGTTTAACCACCTCCTGGCTTTTTCCAGTGTCCACCATAATTTTCAGCCCACTCACAGGCATGATTACTACTTCTTTACTTTCAGGTAGAACATTCACAAAATTTTGTGACAGTGCACATACCTCAGAACCACTATCTATTAAACAAGGAAACTTTTCTTTAAACACTATCAATTCAATTATACGTTGTCCAATATATTTTTTCTGATTACAGACTCAGGTTCATCTAGTAAATCCTGCACTACTTCACGCCAATCAAAACCTACCCCTTATGTACACATGCCTTAAGTGGGTCCACTTTCACTTCATTAGTAGTTCAAAATGGTTCAAATGGCTCTGAGCACTATGGGACTTAACATCTGTGGTCATTAGTCCCCTATAACTTAGAACTACTTAAACCTAACTAACCTAAGGACATCACACACATCCATGCCCGAGGCAGGATTCGAACCTGCGACCGTAGCGGTCACGCGGCTCCGGACTGAGCGCCTAGAACCGCGAGACCACCGCGGCCGGCTCATTAGTAGTGGCAGCCATAACTATCCTGTTCACTATTGATAAATCAAAATATTTCTCTAGCTTCTTACTCTCTTTAATAACCTCTAGTTCTGCAAGCTCTCCAAGGTGTTCTCAGAATTTTCAAAATCACTAACTTCTTCCTGTTCTCCTGATCCCTCTTCCTCACTCTCTGAAATTACCTGATTCAGCCTATTCACAGCTTCCTCTGCTCTACTATACTCTTCCTTGTGTACTTCCACAACTGTATCCCCGATAATAATGCTACTTTCACTATCTCTTGTAGGCTTCTCATCTCTTTTGTAGTGGTTATTCACCCCCATCTCCTGATGTAAGTCTTCACTTTCTATGCCTGGTTCCTCACATCCATGGTTCCTACGATCTCTATTTTGATTTTTTCTCTCACTAAATGCTACTTCATTTCCCATATAAACAAACTTTGTTGCAGTGTCACTCTCCTCTGCCCTACTGTTTTCAATCATGCTTCCCCTATGCTGTTTATTAGCGCCTTCTTTACAAAGGGTGTCACTAGCGGGTTTAATTTGTACTGTTTCAATCTGAAAACGCTAGTGTTATTACAGATTGCTATTCGTTTCCCTCATGCATACTGTCGTTGCATCTGACATTCCTGTCAGCAAGCGGGCAGCGCCGATCCATTATGTCATCAGACTGAAGCTGGCGGCAGTCAAAGTACCGAGCTCAGTCGTTGAACCGGCTCACAACAGGACCTCCTCTCCCTCGACTTCTACCTCTATAATTGTTCTCTCGCTGCGCACCGATTCTGTTTACATTAACTTCAGCTCTGTTGTCATTGGGTATAGCGAGTGGCCTATAACCTCTCCTAGCACACTCTTCCTCTTTCAAAAGGTTCTCAGCTCTTTCCAAATAGTGAACAAACAGGTCGATGTCATCCCTGGGTGTAGAAATTATTTTGTTCCTCCAATACAGCGGCAATTTGTTTTCGATTCCCATAATTATTTGCTCCATTTCCACTTTAAAATTCAAGTACGACAAAGTTGTAACCCACTTTTGTACAAGTCTTTTAACACTTTCCTTCTTAGGATCATACTTCTCCCCTGACCAGAAGTTGTTCAAAACCTCTATTTGTTTTCTTTTTCCCCAATACTCATCGAAAACTGCCTGTTTGAACTCCACTAATCGGTCATCTTTATCTGAGGCCAAGTTTCCCCAAATTCTTGCCTCTCCCATAACATATGAAACAATGAATCCTTTATTTTGTTTATCATTCCTGGACTTAGGCAAAACATCTTCAGAATCATTCCAAAATTCCTTTAGATGAACATGTGTTACATAAGCAATTTCAGATGATTCCACTACACCATTGGTTATTGCACAGCCACTATGGTTGTTAATATTTTGCTCTACTCGGATTAGTCTATCCTCATGCTCACCCAATTGCTCATTCACACTGGTACTGAACTGCTAGATATTAGTTTCTATGTTAGTAATTTTACTAGCCATTTGCATACCAAATTTAGCACACACATCTTTTCTATCTTTAACTTGACTTTCTACTGCAACATGGCTATCGTTACAGTGTTCTTCTGTATTCTGAACCTGTACATGAACTTTATTTAGTTCTGAATTTACTTGCTCTTCCAGTTGTTTGCTATCCTCAGCAACTTGCTTAATCTAAACAGTCAATTCATCTTTTAATCTTGCCACAGCCTGGTTATACTCTTGTTTTACCTGATTAATTTCACATTTCACATTTTTACTGAACAAAGTGATAACATTTTTCCAAGTGTTTCTCAAATCCAAAATTTTATCTTCCATCCTAGCTTCCTTTCCTGTTGACAAGTTATTAACCCCTGATCAACTTCAGTATGTAACTTTTATTCATTTATTATTTCAGAACTTAAGGAAGTTCTTATATCTGAACCCATTTTATTCATTTTGGTATCCATATCAATACCTAATTTATTTATTTTGGTTTCCATATCAGTACTCAATCTATCAATTATAGTGTCAACATTGCAACTAAATGACGTTTGAATTTCACTACCACTTTCCTTCATATTAACATTCATCTGTATCCTATTCTTTAGAGTATTTACTAACATATCTGAAACACTACCCCTTGGTTCACAAGCCACTGAACTGGTTCGTGCTTTATTTCTTTTACAGTTACTGGTAAGTGTTCTGCATTGGCTTCCACTGCGATCAGTTCATTATCAACTCGATAGTTAGATGACATTGACTCAGGTAAACCACTGTCCTCTGTGATACATAAAAACTGAAATTACCGATGATGCAATCATTTTCGTAATTTACATTACCTAAAATCTACCTTCAGTTTCTCATCGACTGTCTCCTGATCATTTTTAGCCATTTTGCAAAGCATCTTGGCACACACACACAAAACTCTAAGTAGAACACTACTTATCTTTTGCCTCGCCCTGTTGACTGTACAGCGAGAAGAAACAGCGGATCCTCACACCAAGCCCTGCTTCCACCGATCCAATTTTCGGGCCAGCACACCATACACGGGTGCCAACTGCTACGTCCGCCTGGCTGCTACTGTAGAACGCCGCCTCTCGAACTTCAGCACTTGCCGACGTAGCCTGCCACCTCATTACACTTACTGCCGTTTCCCGACGAAAGTTCATTTAACTCGCGCCTATTGTCCTGCTACAGTTCCTTTACACACGAGTGTGAATACTTCCCGAGCACACTTGACACTGTTGCTTTTATAAAGTTCCTACACATCTTAGCTTTACCATTGTTTTTCCCAGACGATAATGCACCAGTTGCGGCAGGGCGGTTTATAAAATGTTTAGCTCGTTCGTCGTACTGTCCACTGAAAACGTTCCACCTACATCAGTACGGCGTCAGTTCACCATCCTGTTTCTAAGCAAACGTTGGTACTATTAGTACGTCGAAAAAGCAGCTTTGATAAAACGACGCCTATACTTTCGTTGCAAATTCCGCGTAACTCTAGTAGCCAACTATGCTGTAAATATCTTATAATAAGGAGGCAGCACCATTCCTTTAGTAAAATATCAAAATTCTGAAACTAGTCTTTTCATTTCCTCTAGCTCAAATGAGAAAAATTTGCCATCACATCCAAATGTACTTAACTTACAAGACCACTATTCTCAGTTAACAGTTAATGCAATCCAGATCACAAGCAAAGCAGCCAGAAATATACATTAGTTTGACCCGAATAATTACGCGATTTCACAGTTACAGTTCCGCTACTAATAGTGGGTTTCACTGTCGATGCTTTTCATTGGATTTCTTTAACAGAAACTGCTCGCCAAATATTCCATATATGAATATGAAACATGCCGCGCGGAATTTACTCACAGGCTGAAAGTTCACACGCGGTTATTTTTCCAACGAAATAATTACAAAACTTCCAACCTTCACCAGTCTGTCCGTAAATGAAACTGCCTTCACGGCAACACCATCTGGATGCGCGAAACCGATTACTTCTTCATTTTACACATAATGAAGACTGGAACATTCAACATGACATACACGTCTAATAACTTACTAGCGACTCCCCTGGTTGCTGCTTCTACCAGAGCATACCTACCTAGTAGTACCCGGGAATTGCTTAACTCCGATTGGACGATCATTTTGGCTGGCCAGTCAGAAGAACTGTTCGATATCATTCTCGCGCCGGAACTGGCCTGCGCCAATCATTACTCTCAGGTGCATTTACGTCATTCCGACATGCAAATATTAATATAATGTTTAACAAAACCAAACAAAAAGAAAATTAATCTTGGAATAAATTTAGAAAATGATCTAGACTTTCAGCAGTTATTCTGGCTGCTCCTAACAAAAGCAAGTACACTTAGACATACGTCATTATCAAAGTGGGCACAAATATCTTTTCCACACTATGGTAACATAATGTATTACATAATTTAATGTTGAAATTTTTTGTATATAATAGTTTTATCTGATTTTTATGTTACGAAAATGTAAAGTAGTTAAAGTTTTTAAATTAAATCTTAATTAAATAATTCTGTCCATTGAGAGTTCTGGTTACATTTTCAAAGGATAACAAAAGGTAAACTGTTATAGTCCCTAACTGAATTTAATTCCTTTAGTGTCGGTTTCTTACTTTTTAAGTAATTTTCTCTATCTCTGAAACTATGATAATGACAACGTTGAAATTCTTGTACAACCCTCTCCGGAATAACAAAAACTAGCGTACCGTACCGATTTTTGTAAATGATTGAACAATATTTAATATAGTTTATTTAGATGCTTGAGGGTATGAATATTCAGTGACACAGATACCGCTTCCCACGGCTAGCATAGCAACAGGTGTAAATGTGTCATTGCTAAGACACAACTGGCTGTCTCCTTCACAGCCAACAGCTCCAATGCTACGGGCTGCACTGCAGTGTAGCTTGCTGAAATATTTGTCATCGCGCAGTAACTGGCGACGTCATGCGTACTCAAAATATTTGTTTGGCCATCAAGAAGATAAATGTTTTTGTTTACTGAAACCTATGGAAGATATCTGTTGTACTTTAAAAGTTCGGTCCACTATTTGCGAGTATATTAAACCATGAGTCATCATTACGTTGTAGCGAACTACATAACAAAATATGGGCTGGAGAACAATCGGTTCCTCTTCGGAATGAACAGAAAAGTACAGGCGATTGGAACTGTTAAGGCATCTTACTGTATAACACAGACTCTTAGGAATGAACTAAAATAATGTTGGTTTAGCACTCAGAAACAACAGAACAAATTTTATTTTCACTCAGTGAGAAAAGTATTTCCTAAAATCAGTGTGATTGTCTTTAAACAGTCATTAACCACAGTTACTTTCGCTACTGACGGTGTTAAGATTAAAAAGAAAAAGTGTTCCTGTATTTCTCATATTCTCGATTTTTTTTTTTATTTTACTCGTCGAGTTCCGTAGGATAAAATTGAGGAGCGAATCTCGAAGGTCATGGAACGTGTCAGTACATGAAATTACAACATAAAAGTAATAATGGATGAGATAAAATGTTCACGATTCCAAATAAAGACAAACCATAAGTTCATGTAAACGCAGTCATCAATATAACACAGGAATCAGTTTAATTTTTCAAGGAATTCACTGGCAGAATAGAAGGAGTGAGCCGTGAGGAAAATTTTCAGTTTCGATTTGAAAGCGAGTGACGCAGATTGGATTTCTGCCTAGTATTAACTGAGTGAAAGCTGCTAATTCGTGAGAAAAAGCTGGGATATTGTTTACAAGAAATGACAATAAAGAATGTATATACTGAAAGGGCTACGTCAGAATACCGAGACTAATGAGCATGGGGCGACAGGAAACTCGCGAACGTACACCATTTATTGCCAAAACCGCCCGTTTCTGTGCCAAAAACATCCTTTGACAATGGGAAGAGTTACCCCAAAATACCATATGTAATAAGCGAAAGAAAATAAGCAAAGTGTGGAACTATCACATACCTCAGATACCGTTCGAATAGTAAAAGTGGCAGCATTAAGTCTTTGAACAAGATCCTGAATGTGGGCTTTCCACGACAGTTCACTATCTACCTAAACACCTAGAAATCTAACTGTTCCTTTTCACTAATAGCATGCCCAATCTGTGAAATTAAAATGTCGGGTTTTGCTGAATTATGTGTTAGGAACTGTAAAAACTGAGTCTTACTGCGATTTAGCATTAGTTTATTTCCAACAAGCCATGAAGTTATGTCAGGAACTGCACTATTTGAAACCGAGACAAATTGCAAACTACATGCTTTACTACCAAGCTCGTGTAAACAACAAACAGAAATACACTGAAGGGCCAAAGAAACTGGTACACCTGCCTAATATCGTGCAGGGTCCCCTTGACTTGACACCATGAATCCTGCACGGCTGTCCATAAATCCGTAACAGGAGTAGAGGGTGGAGATCTCTTCTGAACAGCACGTTACAAGGCATCCCAGATATGCTGAAAGATGTTAATGTCTGGGGAGTTTGGTGGCCAGCGGAAGAGCTTAAACTCATAAGAGTGTTCCTGGAGCCAGTCTGTAGCGGTTCTGGACGTGTGGGGTGTTGCATTATCCTGCTGGAATTACCCAAGTCCTTCGGAATTCATATGGGACATGAATGGATGCAGCTGATCAGACAGAATACTTAGGTACATGTCACCTGTGAACAGTTGTATCTAGACGTATAAGGGGTCCCATATCATTCCAGCTGCTCACGTCCCACACCATTACAGTGCGTCCACCAGCTTGAACAGTCCACTGCTGACGTGAAGGGTCCATGGATTGATGAGGTTTTTCTCCATACCCGTACACGTCCATCCACTCGATACAATTTGAAACGGTACTAGTCCGACCGGGCAACAGGTTTCCAGTCATCAACAGTCCAATGTCGATGTTGACGGGAGCAGGCGAGGAGTAAAGCTTTGTGTCGTGCAGTCATCAAAGGTACACGAGTGGACCTTCGGCTACGAAATCCCATATCGATGACGTTTCGTTGAATGGTTCGCACGCTGACAATTGTTGATGGCCCAGCATTGTATTCTGCACCAATTTGCGGAAGGGTTGTACTTCTGTCACGTTGAACAAATCTCTTCAGTCGTCGTTGGTCCAGTTCTTGCAGGATCTTTTTCCAGCCGCAGTGATGTCGGAGATTTGATGTTTTGTCCCATCGCGCGTTTGGCGACTATAACACCACTTTCAAACTCATGTAAATCTTGATAACCTGCAATTGTAGCAGCAGTAACCGAGCTAAGAACTGCGCCAGACACTTGCTATCTTACACAGGCGTTGCCGACCGCAGTGCCGTGTTCTGCTTGTTTACACATTTCCGTGTTTGAATACTCATGCCTATATCAGTTTCTTTGGAGCTTCAGTGTATTTCAGAATTACTTGTAATACTAGACGGCATATCATTCATTTATATAAATAAGGAACAGGAGTGGCCCCAGTACTGATCCCTGGGGCACCCCCCATTTGACTGTGCCCCACTCAGACCCCACATCATAGCCATTCTCAACACTGTAAATGGTGTCTGTTGTTAAAGTAAGAGGTGAAGCAATTGTGAGCTACTCTCTGTGTTCAATAATGGTCCCACTACTGGAGCAATATTTTGTGATCAACACAATCAAAGGCCTTAGTTAAATCAAAAAAAGATGCCTAGCGTTCAAAACCTTTTGTTTAATCCATTCAGTACCTCACAGAGAAAAGAGAATATAGCGTTTTCAGTTGTTAAACCACTTCCGAAACGGAACTATAAATCTGATAGCAAATTATGTGAAATAAAATGATGAATTATCCTTATATACACAGCCTTTTCAATAACTTTAGCAAACACTGATGGCATACAAATAGGTCTAAAATTGTCTACATTATCGTTTCCTCTTTTTTTATAAAGCGGCTTTATTATTGAGTTCCTCTATCATTCAGGAAATCGACCTTTCTTAAAGGAAAAATTAGAAATATCGGTAAGTACAGGGCTAACATGTGCAGCACAGTACTTCAATATTCTGCTAGGCACTCCATCGTATCCATGATTGACCTTAGTCTTCAGTGATTTAATTATTGACTCAGTCTCCCCATTATCAGTAACACAGAGGAGTATTTCAGCCATCAATCTCGGAAAGGCATTTTCCAAGAGAGAGATATGATTCCCTGTAGAAACTGCGATTTTATTTAATTCACCAACAATGATGAGAATGTGATTGTTAAATGTTGTAGATATATTTGACTTATCAGTAACAGAAATATTTTTAGAATGAATGGGCTTTATATCGTCAACCTTACGCTGCTGACCAGACAGTCCCTTCACGACTGACGTATGGTTTTAATTTTATCCTATGAATTAGCTGTTGCATTTGCGTACCACATAATCTTAGAATTCCTAATGACATTTTAAGCATCTTACAATACTGTTTGTAATGGGCTACTGTAGCTTGATTGTGGCTGCTTTGATATAATTTCCACTTTATTCCAAAAGATATCGTTATCCCATTAGTCAGCCAACCAGGGAGCCTTCTACTTCTTGTACCCTGTTTAGAACGTTCTAATGGAAAGCAACTTTCAAAGAGCATGAGAAGTGTGTTAAAGAAAGCCTTATATTTGTCATCTATGTTATCGGCACTATAAACATTCTACCTCTATAGTTCTTTAACGAGGTTTAAAAAACTCTATTGCCGTTGGATTAGCTTTTCTACATAGTTTGTAATTATACGTAACATTTGTTTGAGTACAAAAACCTTTTAGAGTTATAATTTGTGCATTGCTCTATGAAGAAGACATGTTACTTACAGTTCAGTTGCCACTTCCCTGAAGCTAGAAATGACACTCCACAGTAAACGAGCGCTCTGCTGCACCCAGCCGCAATGCACCATTCACAGCTCACAGCTGAACCGCGCCAAGCCGATGCATTTGTCTTCCAGGAATTTCTTCTCAGTGCTGCCGAGACCGTTGTCTCCAGTTGATAGCTATAAGATGCTAAACGGTGGTCTGAATCAACGTTATCATTGCCAAACTTTGAACTTTCTTCTTAATAACTCTGTGTCCGGTAAGCACGTCCGTAGCGCTCACCACGAGCTCCGAACTTAGGCAACATAACGGATTCCCTTACGCGACATAAACCGCACCACTGTCGGTTGAGAAAGCGTTCCACTTCTTCATATTTTAACCTATGAGTTCCTAAGAGACTACGATCCCGGTTATTACTGCCCTGAAACATTGTCACCTTTTATGAAATTTGACCCATACGTTAATACATGCAGTCTGAGTAACTTTGTTTTTAAATTTCGTAGTGGCAGAAACTGTCTCATCGCTCACCGGAGTAATTAAACGGGGCTTTCACACGTGTTAAATAGAAACAAAAAGGAAACCATATTCCCTACGGTAGACCTCATGTAGCAACTCACTGTATATGCATATAAAATACACCTTACAGACGTAATTCGCGCAATGCAAACTGTCTCCTACAATGCCGAGTAAATGTAAAAGATACGATCTAGTGTGATAGCAGAAATTTATCTCGAAGTCTCCGTCTCTGCAACCACGTGTCTTGAAGTTCAACAGCAACACGGACTTACTTGAATAGTTGAGAATTTCATTTAAATACAAAATCTCATCAATGCTCAAGGAGTTTGGCTGCAATTGTAGTTAAGTTGAAGGTAGTCTTTAAATGAACACATGTAAGGATATGAATAAAGATCAGACTAGTTAAAAATAAGTTTGTAAGACTCCCAAATTATATTAGCTCTTAAGATATTGTTCAGAAGTTGAATACAAAATCTTGTATTTCATATTCAAATCCCATTCAACAAACCACATGTTTTTACGTGACCATCCATATACAAAAGAAATCACCATATATTTGTATTAAAACCCAAAAATATTCTATGATGAGTGGAAGGAGGAGGAGGAGGTTAGTGTTCAACGTCCCGTCGACAACGGGGTGATTAGAGATGGAAGTGAAGCTCTGATTAGGGAAGGGTGGGAAGGAAATCAGCCGTGTCCTTTCAAAGGAACTATCCTGGCATTTGCCTAAAACTACTTAGGGAAATCTTGTAAAACCTAAATCAGGATGGCCGGACGCGGGTTTCAACCGTCGTTCTGCAGAATTATGATGAGTGAAAGAGCAAAGAGATTATCACCTTTAAAAACTTGGATGATTGAACAATAATTGAATATTGATTCCCACGTGCTCTAATCAAGTTGTGAACTCGAACAAAGATGTTACATTTCCCATGTTAAACACGACTACAGAATAACTCGCGGAAAAGAAATCTAACGGTCTGTATTCAGAAAAGTCATGTTACAGAGAATCGCGTAAATCACGTGAAAGGAAGCAGCCAGCAACCGTCTCACCATTATTCCGAACGAAGTTGTTTCAGTGCGCCCAGTTCATTATCTCGAAACAAAGCGTCTATACTAAACAAATCGGTACATCCTCACAGCACCAGACTGAATTAGAGATGTCCTACTGTCAGTTGGCCATGCGGCTACGCTAACCGAGTCTTCCGCCAAGCTTTACTAGTAGCTGGCTCACGTGAAAATCCATATGAGTTACTAAGACACGCCTTAAGGTCTTCACACAATTATAAGCTACTCCAGCAGACAGAGAGGTGATTAGAGGTTCATTGAGTCAGACAAGTGCGTACCGTCACATGCAGGAATACACGGCATGAAACCCTACTGACAGCAGAAGATTTTCAACAGTCAATCAGCAGAACTGTACCAACTCTCTGCCCTGACGAATTAGAAAAAGGGAATCTGGTAAGCGACGCCAGTCTCTCTTTATTCACGAGGCAAGGCTAAAAAGTCACAAAATTGATAACTGCCATGTATCTAACACATCACACTCACAAAGGGACTCTGTCTACTCATCATCACCGATTTCGTCCAAATTTATGATATATCCAGGTCTTGGCCAGGAATGAGAGTGACATAAGCTGGAGCAACATACGGCCAAGAGTTTAGAAGAAAAGACATATTTGGCGCAGGTCGGGTGAGACATGAGACATTTCTGTTTGGATAGTTCCCAGGCAGCGGTCAGCGCACCGCAAAGAGTGCAGAACGGTAATTGAAGAGACATGTGATCGTGTCTCTGTGCGGTAAGTTCTGTTTTATTTTCAGTATTTACGTTTCTTTCGCTGCAAATAAACCGAGATTAGGCTCAGTATATTTTACCTGATGTGATGAAACCCTATGTGCAAGAGAACAAATTTCTTCTGATAACTGACTCATTGGAGGAAAACACGAATTCACAATTACACGACAGGATTCTCCAAGACGAAGAAGGATTGTTGTTGTGTAGTATTAAAGTGATTCACCTTCCATATGCACTCCCCTGCTGCATCACTGATATGCCCAGTTTTATCGCTCGCTAAAGAATTCTATCAGAAATCTTCAAAATGGCTCTTATCTCACTGAGAGAGAAACAGTAAATCACATTCCGAGAAGACTGCCTCAAAATACACTCCATTGTACATCACCAGCCATCCTCGCCAATCACTGTACGATGAGAGAGAATCTTTTATGAACGTAGACCAGATCTTTTTCTATAGTAACTTTAAAACAACCATGTAATTGTAAAAATGCGGCGTTTTTAAAGTGTGCAAGATGTAGAGAAAATTACTGCATTCCTTGTTTTTCCTTTAGTGACTATTACACCAGAACGTGTAAATCATCAACTGCAAAATAATTAAGTATCTTATTGTGTATAAGAAGTACTCGTGTCTGCTTTGCAATCCCTTTCTGGAAATTTATTTGGAATTCAATACTTACCTTTCTCTTTACCTTTATGAAAATATTAATAAATTCAATTAATTTAACATTATTTCGGTTTATTTTCCGCGCAACTAACGTAAAAACTTACAATAAAAAAAAAAGGTTTCCTCATATTCAGTTGACCCCAATCTCGTGGGACTACCTCTCTGCGCTCTTTCCGTAACGCCAACCGCTGCCTGTAAATAACGCTAACATAAAGGGCTCATACCTCGCGCGACCAGCGCAAATATTTTATTTTATGCTAAGCGCTTGGCCATCTGGAGTTCCTACTTCTGTCACATTCAGTTCTGACCAAATACTGCCTATACCATAAAACTGGACGAATTCGGTGATGACGAATAAGCACGGCCCACTTGTCAGGTAAGTTCCAAACTCTAGTAACTGAACTCGATAGGAGAACACTAACCATGTCCGTTAACTTCCACCTGGCTCTGTGCAGCGTCCTTGGAAATCTCAGTTCAGAAAAATGCTGCGGCAAAGATATGTAGGCGTGAAAGTAACAAGATAATAGCACTCAGGTCTCCTCGGAAACAATATGTCTTTTTCTCACTTTCATAACACTTGCCAAATCCCTTTCTTCGAGCAACATCTCCTTCAGCTTATAGCTGTCTTATCTAAAACAAAACTGCTGTCGTTTTATAAAAGGAACTTAGGCCAAATAACTGTACTCTCGGATCTGGAAGTTATAACTGCCTATCAGCTGTCACCACAGCAAGGCTGTCACATTGAAACCATGCACGTCTGTGCTAAAATGATGAAGACAGCATTTAAAACTCGGAACTGGCGATAACATTACGCTTCCTAGTTTCATTGGTTGTGCCTTACCTCCACGACCAACTTTCCGATTTCGCGAGTTTAGAGCAATTCCCGAAATTTGTTAAGAATTCGGACTTTTCAATCAGCGCTGTACAGGGGTGGACAAAAATGTGCAAACATCAAAAACTCAACACCGTACCATGCCTGATATGGTTTAAGAAAACCGTTGGCATTAAAAACAGGTTCCAGTCATCTCACATTGGATAAATACAGGTCCTGTATTGTGTTTAAGGGAATACTTGAAAGGCGAGGTGGAACTGGATAGCGATCCCGTATCCTCCTCTCCAAAGGATCAATAATACTGCAATCTGGTGAGTGTGGCGGCCAGGGGAGATAAGATAATTCATTCTTAGCCTCACAAAACCAGTCGTGGACGATGTCAGCTTTATGAATAGGGACCTTGTCGTCTTAAAACACAGCATCATCATTGGGGAAGAAACATTGTACCATGGGGTGTTCTCCAACGGTCAAAACAGTCACGTAATCCTTGGCAGTAATCCAAGCTTGCAGAATAACCATGGGGCCCATGGAATACCACGATATGACTGCTCAAATCATCACCGAACCCCCGCCATATTTCACTCTTGCCACGTAAACTTGGCAGAATTTGGAAACAGTGTGAATCTAGACCCATCCGACAAAATTACCTTCTTCCATCTCTCCATAGTCCCGGTTCTATGATAAGTGGTTTTGGAATTCCAGCTTGCTCAACAGTTCCCTGTTTCTGGAACACCCTTTATGAGGCTTTGGTGCTGACGGCGTTCGCGAGTTGGACATCCACTTTTGCAGCGACTTTTGCAGCTGTCGTCTTATTTTTCGTCACAGTCCTCTTCAACGAGCGAAGTAGCGCAGTGGTTTGCTCATTGGAGTCGAATTTAGGAGGAAAACGGTTCAAACCCGTGTCCGACCATCCTGATTTAGGTTTTCCGTGATTTCCCTAAATCGTTTCAGGCAAATCCCGGGATGGTTCCTTTGAAAGGTCACGGCCGACCTCCTGCCTCATACTTCCCTAATCCGATGGGACCGATAACACCGCTGTTTGGTCCCCTCCCCAAAACAACCAACCAATCTTCAACGAATATCTATCACGATCACTCAGAACACATGCTGCTTTTCCGCTGTTACTATATCCTGTGTAAATCTTCAATGCGGTGCTTCTTGAAACACCAAACAGTTCGGTTCCCTAGGTTACGGAAGCAACCACCATACGTGCATCAACAATTTTCCCCACGTTCGAATTCCCATAGATCCGACATAATGCACTCACAACAACACAGAACACGTTCTGACCACGACTGACGCTTGCAACGTAGTAAGGATTGCACATTTTCCGTTCGTGGCCAATACAACACAGCAACCTGCAGTCTTGGGTAGCATCGGTACTTGTATTTAAGCAAACAATTGCAGTGCTGTTTCCTTATTTTACTCCAACCCCTTTAGTTCCAGAATACTTGGCTTATTTAGAGCTCACTGGCATCTCATTGGTTCATCAGATATTACAGGTAGAAATATACCACAGACCTAATCATTTCATCTCATCTTTATCGACACGCAACTCGCAGAAGTGACGTCAAATACTAGTACTTGTACCAGGGAGCAACAACCCCAGACGGGGGTCTCCCGGCCCATAATGCCATGTGACGATTTAATTTCATTACAGAGATGACTTTCTTAAACTAATGACCAGAAAATTACTCCTGACGGCATAGTAAAACCCTGAATGTTCCATGTTGTGAAAGCAGTGCCGAATGCCGCACACTGCTGGGCTTTGGAAAAACTCCCCCCGAGTCCTCATGCTGACAACAAAGGGAAAATCCCAGCTTCCGTGCCGTCAAATTATTAAACTAACGAGCAAAATGTTTCCCCTGGCTGCATAGCAACACACCGAACATTCCGTGTTGTAAATGCTGTACCGACTGCCACACACCGCTGGGCTTTAGAGAAACTCCACCCGTCTCCTCGCAATTACGACAAAGGGGGATTCCAAGCTTCCGTGCAGGTTGTAACACCTCCCGATAATTCGTCCGAGACTCATACCCGCCGGCCGGAGTGGGCGAACGGGTCTAGGCGCTACAGTCTGGAACCGCGCGACCGCTACGGTCGCAGTTTCGAATCCTGCCTCGGGCATGGATGTGTGTGATGTCCTTAGGTTGGTTAGGTTTAAGTAGTGATAAGTTCTAGGGGAATGATGACCTCAGAAGTTAAGTCCCATAGTGCTCAGAGCCATTTGAACCATTTGAACTCATACCCATCTCCGGAACAAAAGCAGTTTACGGACCCGCAGTTGAAGCGTGTGCATTTATCTCCAGGTTTAAAAACATGATCGCAAATTAATTACTTCAACGACATTTCTTCCTACCGGCATGGAAAAGATATGCTACGCAATTATATTTGTTTATTTATCCACTTTCCATATTGTGCCCACTAAGATATTTTTTACAGAATTACCAAGAACACCAGGTTTAGCTGTGTGGCAGTTCGCTTGGCCGAATGTCTACAAGCCAGACCTGATGGGTCAAGAGGTACGAGGGTCGGTCAAAAAGTAATGCCTCCCATTTTTTTTCTACTTAAAAAAATTAAGTTAAGTGAAAAATTTGAATTTGGCGCCATTCCTCAAACCTTCTTCTGCAATCCACTGCAGTAGTAACTTTATGTGTCAACAGGTGGCAGCACAGCAGAAGTTTGTAAGATGGCAGACATCGATGTTCGTTTGAGACAGCGTTGTGTGATTGAATTCTTGAATGCAGAAGGTGAAACGCCCATACGCATTCATGAAAGACTGAAGAAGGTGTATGGTGTTGTGACAGTGGATGTCAGCACTGTTAGACGATGGGTTCGTCGTTGTAAGTAAGCTGAAGGGCAAACACCGTTGACTGACGAAAAGCGGAGCGGCAGGCCGGTGAGTGCAGTGACTCCACACAACATTCAGCAAGTTGATGACATCATTCGTGGTGACCGTCGGGTGACTGCAAATGAAGTGTGTCGCATTATTTCTCTTAGTAAAGGCAGTGTGATCACGATTATTAAACAATTGGGGTACTCAAAAGTTTGTGCACGGTGGGTTCCAAGAATGTTAACCGATCAGGAAAACAATAGCCTCCCAACACTTGCAGCGCTTCCGTTTGGAGGGAGATGAGTTTCTGAAAAAAATTGTGACCGGGGACGAAACATGTGTGCATTTTTTTGAACCCGAATCAAAGAGGCAGTCAATGGAGTGGCGTCACACAAGCTCGCCGAGGAAGAAAAAATTCAAAACAGTGCGATCGGCAGGGAAAGTTATGGCAACAGTTTTCTGGGATACAGAGGGTGTGATTCTGGTTGATTTTTTGGAGCAGGGATGCACAATAAATTCTGTTCAATACGTCACAACCTTCAAAAAACTTAAAGCACGTCTTCAGCGAGTTCGCCCAACAAAATCAATGGCAGATGTTCTTCTTTTGCATGACAATGCAAGACCACACACCAGTCGTCACACCTCTGACGAGATTGTCAAAATTGGATGGGAAGTTTTGCCTCATCCCCCATACAGCCCTGACCTGGCACCATCAGACTTCCATCTGTTCGGGCCACTAAAAGAAGCTCATCGTGGGATTCATTTTGAAGATGAGGAGGCCGTCAAAACATCCGTGCGTCAATGGCTTAGGAAGCAGAGCTGTGATTTTTACCGTGCTGGGACACATGCCCTTGTTCAAAGATGGACCAAAACTGTAGAGATGGGCGGAGATTACATTGAAAAATGACAAAATGATCCTCAATGTTGTGGTTTTCAACCTATGTAATTGAATTTAAATTTCCTGACAATTAAACGTAGAAAAAAAAGTAGGAGGCATTACTTTTTGACTGACCCTCGTATAATACCCAACCCCCCGCCCCCCAACCCTCCCCGTGATGCAATGTTTCTACAACAGCGTGCGTGTAGTATATGATTCATGTGAAAGTGTGTGAAAGTTTCTAAATGTTTACAAATCGTGTAACGAAGGGAGGTTTTGGTACCAGCCCGGTATTCACCTAGTCGAATGTGAGAAACCGCCTAAAAACCAAATCTAGCATGGCTGGCACAACGACCCTCGTCGTTAATCCGTCGGGCGGCTTTGATCCGCGACCAGTGCAACTTCCCACCCGCAAAGGGTGCATTAACAGGTACGGCTATCTGGTCGAAGATAAGGAAACATAAAATAAAACTAAAGAACGTTGCACCAAATTATGCTTTGTCTCTGTTGCACTCTGATACAAAACAGAGGCAAAACACATCCGAAATTTTTGTATTAAATACTTATGACACGTAGTGTGCAATGTACTAAATGTCTAATTTTAATGACGTTTATAGGCCATCTACTAAAATCGTCATATTTTAACTTTTGGTTGCAAAATTGTGGCTTTTCTATTCATTCTTCTACTAGCAACATCGTACTTTGCACAGAAAGAAATAATTTGCTAGTTTCCGCAAACACCTTGAACGATTACCGTCTTCCGGGTTACACTTAACTCAGCATTAACTGTGTCTTCCTTCATTTACAGCAAAATACGTCTTCACTATAATAGCGGAACAACCTGAAATACTGCAAATACTGTCCTTAAAAATTGTGCGAGCCAAATTATTTTCATCCGTTTAATCCCTCATCAGTCAAAATACAGATTACAAAAAATTACGTGAAAATCTAATGTGACCATCATCGCCACTATTTCGACTCACAACATGGCTCCTTTATCGATGTTAATTATGAATATGATGTGTAATTTGAATTTACAAAGGTCATGTACTATTACACCAAGAACTACTGTATTTCTATATGCAAAGATTAATGCCGTGTAATAGGTATTAGGAGCGCAATAGAACCGTGCACAGTACTACAGACACGCTAAACAAAAGAGAAGTAAGAACATTTCTTCCTGAGTTCTCATATAATCACCGTCGTAATCACAGTTGGCCACACAGTCTCTCTCTACGTAGGCTCTCTAAGGAGCGAAGTCGTGTTCGCCTTCTATCTGTGAAACGTTAACAGTGTTTTGTGTGTTCTCGTATTTCAACAATGTGCATATCGTATTCTATGATACGGTAGTTGGGGACCAAACCAGCACTTGCCTAAACGATCATGGGAAACCCCTGATAACCACACTCAGGCCGGCTAGCATACCGGATGATAGATTTGTTACCGGTAGATTAGATCAACACGCGAATATTACTGAGATGCTTCGTGAAGTAAAACGGGGATTCCTAGAGGGAATAACACGCTCTTTTCGCGAATCTCTGTTGATAAAATGGCATTGCAGGTTACTGGAGAACTATTCTACTGTCACCAACTTACATATCGCGTAAGGTCGGACAAGACAAGATAAGAGAGATTAGGGTTGGTGCAGAGACACGTAGGCAATCTTTTTCCCTCGTTCTATTTGCGACTGGAATAGGAAAGGAAATAGCTAATATTAGTATATGGTACCCTCCGCCATACACCATACGATGACTTGAGGAGTACGTATGTAGATGTAGACGTATGTCACTAGGTTCAGGTGCATTTCCACTGTTGATTAGTTTTAGTTAGTTACATGAACACTTACGTCAATATCTGCCGTATCGGTGATCGTGCGATGGATTAGAAGAGAAACCGCTTGACGATCGTCTTCAGTGAAATAATTTCGGTAGACTGAGTTCAGTATTTCGTTAGTCTCTGTCATGTTTCGTTTCGGTGCCAGTATGGTCACTGAGTGACTGACCACATGGTTTCGATATGATTACGGACTATACGTAAGACACATTTTAGAATTTGTAGGTATATCAGTTGGAAAAATTTTACTTTCGAATTCACAGGACGCTTCTTAGATTGCACTTCTAACGCTAATTTTGGCTTTGTTTATCTTTTGATCGTGAAGTAGCCTTCGAACGTCGTTTAAATGTATGATGAAGCTCTCTTTTCTTACCCAGAAAGTTTCTAACCGTTTATTGTTCTGTACCACGGTGGGTCTTTCCCACCCCACAGGACGTTGCTGAAGACTTACTGGTCTAAGGTGTATCGTACAATACTTTCCAATTTAATACTTTTGGTCTCCATATCTTCGTCCTCTGGGCTCAATATTTTATGTTAACTACTCAGATACTCTGCAATTTGTATGCTTTATCTTTTGCTAAGAAGAAATATTTTTCTACATTTTTAGCATTCCTTTTAACAACCATAGTCATTCATTCTATCACTGATGCCCTCTTCTACGTTAACTGATTCGTAAAGGTAGTATTTGTTAGGTTCTTTTTAAGTCTGAGGTGTTGTCCTCAAGAGTCAATTCCCTAAACAGCTGCTCGAAGTAATTTTCACAACACACTCAGAAAAAACTCGCTCGAATTCCTGCCCTCGGCACCAGTTTTAATCTCACGGCTCTCTCATTCTATAGCTGGCAAATTAGTCTCCCGCTATTACGATAATGCGCATCCGTGGCTGAGTGGTCAGTGTAAACAGCTGCCATGCGGAGGACTTGGGTTCGATTGACAGTACCGCCAAAGATTTTTCCTCGGCGGAAGGATTGGTACACGGTGCACTCAGGCCCGTTATGCCATCTGAGGAGCAGCTGGAATGAGGAGTATCGGCTCCACGATCTGGAAAGTTGTCAGAACGGCTGGGAGAGTGGTTCGTTGACTAGAGATCAGAAACGGAGCAAGTAGGAGTGTATTGTTCGGGTTACATATTTCACAAATCAAGGCGACTTTGTTACATCAGTGTTAGCGGGCTTCCTCCATTCCCGCTGTAGTTCCGCGAGTGTGACGAGTCTGAGATCCGTGGCGCTGCAGTCGCTTCATACTCGTCGACTCATTCTCTCTTACTGAATCATGCAGGAGTGTAAAGCTAGTTGAGACTTTTTCTTCGTACGGAAGATGAGTACACCATCTTTCTGCTGTAAAGTAACACTGGTAAGGCGATATGAATGACTGCTGAGATCAGATGGTCTTTAATGAAGTTGTGTTTTGTGATACTGGGGAGGGAGTAAGACGAAAATAGATTTATTAATGCAAAGTGAACAACTGCAGATGCGTTATCTGGAATAAGTTTCGCCCTATACTCCACGCTTCAGACGAAAAACATACAAATTTCGTCGAATCCAAAAAAAAAGATTGTATTTTTGTTTATTGTACCTCCACCATGAGACAACACGTGCGCTCCAATTCTGTATTCATTTGGTCATGTAACTTGAGTTTATTGGCTAACAGCGAGTGTGTAGCTTATTATTATTTCTGTAATCTATTTCGCCGACCGGAGTGGCCGTGAGGTTCTAGGCGCTACTATCTGGAGCCGAGCGACCGCTACCGTCGCTGGTTCGAATTCTGCCTCGGGCATGGATGTGTGTGTGTTGCCCTTAGGTTAGTTAGGTTCAATTAGTTCTAAGTTCTAGGCGACTGATGACCTCAGAAGTTAAGTCGCATAGTGCTCAGAGCCATTTGTAATCTATTTCAATAGTTAATCACTATTTAGAAATTGTATACTATCATCAGTATCTTGTTGTTTGGTAGAATTATTAAACACTGGGTAATGCCTCGAAAGTGCATGTATGTCAAAGTAATTGTTAGACATTTTCTGAACAAATATTAAATATAAAAAAGTTTTATCTTCATATATGCATGTATAAATATAACAAAATTAACTGCTAATCGAACAGTCATAACACTGGTATATAACTTGGTTTTATCATTTAGGTTGGTTGGAGACTTTGTGACATTTCAACTCGGTCCTGAGAATGGCTATAAGGACGAAATCTTGATTGTATGAAATAAATGAATAATAATTTACATTTTAATCGCGTAAATTTCTTTGAAAACGGTTGCGCACGTAGCGGGAATGTCACGAGTCCACAGTAAATGCTGTGGTCGCTAGATGCGCAGTTGGCTGGGGAAGCGTGGTGAGAGCCGTAGCGGTTGGGGGGGGGGGGGGGGGGTGAATTTTTGTAAAATTTAAGTGGGGCCCCTCCACGCACAGACTTGCATGGTGACCATTCGAAAAGATTTACTGTCACCTCTGCTTTCGTTAGTATCTAAAAAGAATTCCGCCGAAAATGCAGCGGTTTATTTTCGCCTGGCTTGTTAACCATTCGTCACTTTCAGAGAAGCGTCCTGAGTGGCGCATTTTGAGTAAAACCTACACATATCTCTGGTTGCCACATCAAAATTTTCTTCTTTTGCCAAAACACAGCGGATTTTACACTGTCTCACCGGACTGACATGTTGTGCAGAGACAATTACGAGAGAATTCTAGTAGATACGCGCCTAGCAGAGTATAACTTGTAATACGATTGTGCAGTACAAACATTGTAGGTTATGTCGGTTGAGTAATGTCTTCTTCCGATAACATCATTGGTGAAAATGGGGGTGCGGCATCTGTCCCTGCCGCGCGGGATTAGCCGAGCGGTTTGAGGCGCTGCAATTATGGACTGTCCCGCTGGTCCCGGCGGAGGGTCGAGTCCTCCCTCGGGCATGGGTGTGTGTGTTTGTCTTTAGAATAATTTAGGTTAAGTAGTGTGTAAGCTTAGGGACTGATGACCTTAGCAGATAAGTCCCATAAGATTTCACACACATTTGAACATTTTTTGAACATCTGTCCCTACGAAAACGGACAGATGACGCACCATTACTGTGGGACAGAACCCGGAATGCTTGTAATGCTAACAGGAGTCCATACGTTTTTGTTTTACATAAAAATGCCGAGAAAACGCATTAGGACAACAAACTGGAGAAAATGGACTGCAGAAGATCTATTAGAGGCAGTGAAACTAGTCGAAGAGGAAGATTATGCTAAAAGAAAAGCAGCTCGAATGAAAAATATGCCAGAACGAACATTAAGGAGAAGACTTGCTACGCACAATTTCAAGAAAGCAGGGTGTGGACCATCATCATACTTGGGTGAAGTTGCAGAAATGAAATTAGTTGCCCATATAAAGAAATTGCAATCATGTGGCTTTGCTCCCAAACCGACGGGCGTAAGGCAAATGGCT
Organism: Schistocerca gregaria; assembly: GCF_023897955.1. Lineage (NCBI taxonomy): Eukaryota > Metazoa > Arthropoda > Insecta > Orthoptera > Acrididae > Schistocerca > Schistocerca gregaria. The sequence continues at coordinate 471,105,245 of NC_064931.1, forward strand.
TTCAATTTAGCTGATCAGATGGAACTGAAAAACAAATTCAACGATGAAAAGAAACTTGCAGGGAAAGATTCGTTTCTTTCGTTTTTAGAACGTAATGAGGACTTAAGCATCAGGAAAGCGCAAGGACTTTCTATAGCCAGAGCGACTGGAATGAACAGAGACGAAGTCAATTCTTGCTTTGAGCTGTTAACACAAACGTCGACCGAAAATGTGATTTTGGATAAACCAGGTAGTATCTACAACGTAGACGAAACTGGTCTACAGTTAAACAATGGGCACGGGAAGGTTGTTCTGGCAAAAGGAAGCAGAGACGTCCAGGTCATTACTTATGCTGCAAGAGGGGAGACAATAACAGTTACTGCATGCTGTAATGGCGAGGGAAATTTCTTATCACCTTACTGCAATTATAAAAAACAAGACGCTGAAGAAAACATGCCTCCAGGATCAATTGTGGTTATGAGGAGAGAATCCGCTTATGACAACAGTGGTATTTTCATGGATTGGTTCTAAAACCATTTCCTTCCTAGAAAGGCGCCTGTCCGTGCTCTGCTTCTGTTAGATGGTCATGCCTCTCATATGAATTGTGTCATCCTTTCGGATATAGCTGTTGAAAATGAAATGTCGATAATTTGTTTGTCTAGACACAGGGCTCACTTTTTACAGCCACTAGACCGATCATTTCTCAAACTGCTGAAATCCTACCTTAAAGAGGCTTGTCATTCATGGATTGTAGGTAATGTAAGCAAAGACACAAGAATTACAAGGCAGCAATTTCTAGAGTTGCTGTTCAAGGCATCGACTCGTGCTGCCACTGTCCAGATTGGTGTATCCGGATTTAGAGCTACTGGAATTATCCCGCTCGACAGAGCAGTAATTCTAAACCATACCTTTGTTTCAGGATACTGAACTCCCAACTATTGCAGATGTCTCTAATGATCTGACTCCAGATGAGCCATCAACATCAAGGTCTGAAACAAATGTGTTAAGAGAGCACCCTCCTACCTGAAAACCTTGCACAAATTTGGCTACTCGTTCACCAACTGAGCAAGGCAGTTGCTGTATAAATAACAACTCAGTAACACCTCATAGACAGACTCCATCAAAATTGCTGGAAAAGATTTCACCTGTTCCTATACTGCCTCAGCAAAATCAATCTAAAAGAAAGCAACCAGCAACAAATGTAACACTCGAGGATTTTATAGCAACGAAAAGAAAGAAAATCACCGAAAGAAAGAAGAAAGGAAAAGCTCTTGCCCAAAAAAATGTAGCAGCTAAAAGAAATCCAATCCCCAAAACCAGAGGGGAAAAACCGCCAAAGAGGCGTCTGTTTGAAGACTCAGTTTCAGAAGAAGATGATGATTATGATATTTCCCCACACGGTAGTTCCTTCGATGTATTAAATTTCGAAGGAAACGAATGTGTATAGTGTCTTGAACTTTATCAAGAAACAACGTCTACCAATGACTGGATTTAGTGTGTAGTATGCTCTAGGTGGCATCATGAATCATACACTCTCTATGAGAACATGTGTCGTATGTGTGGACGACTTAAAAATAAACTTGAAAAACAAAACTCAAAGTGAATGTCATTTTCAATGTATTTTGCCATTTGCCATCTGTCCCTCCCTTCTGCGGCATCTTGACCGCCCCTTACTAATTAACTGAAATTTACAAACCGTTGTACATCATAAGAATGTTCCTTTGTAATGCGATGGCATCTATAATAAGATAGGATGTTCAAACTATCAATGTTGCCTAATTTTATTGCGATTTAAGTGTTTATATATAGATAAAAATTAATTCGAAAAAATGTGTGGCGTCTGCCCCGCCATTACCTTATATTGATCCAAAACCTATAATATTTCTCGTTTCACCGGCTATCTATGGACATCAAAAATTACATTCTTTCACCGAGAAAGTCTGTAGTTATTGGAATAACACGGTAGATAATGACCTTTTAGATAATAACGATATGGTAAACTACTCTCCTCTTTCCGTGCTATCATTTGCCAAAATCTCATCTCGATATCTGAAAAAGTTTATGAAATATGAGGAATGTTGTGGATATTTCACTCTGACTTTATCGCTGGCGCGGCGCGATCGCAAATGAGTGTGCTACATCAGATTAATTTCCTCGAGGTTGGTGACAGATAGCTACCTCTCCCCAAGTCTGAGGAAAAATTCAATATGTTAGATAAATATCATATGCAATAACATAGTATGTAGTATCCAACAAACGCAAAATCATAGCGAACTCTATCTTTCATTACACACTTTTCCGAATTTCAAGAATTGTCTAATTTTCACGCAAATGTCACAAGAACTATGACCATTAACGAAATGCTGAGCACATCATCATGAACCTGACATCTAAAGCTATAAGTAAAGCAAAAATGAAATTCTTTTAGCGAATAGTTACTGTAAAATCGTTTGAGGAAGAGTGTAGGGTGCACATCTCGGTTCTGTCATTGCTGACCCAGCGCTTTGGACGATAACTAGTCACTGCACACAGGCCACCGTATCCTGCGCGAGCTGTACTCGTTCTACATCTACATCTACATCTACATCCATACTCCTCAAGCCACCCGACGGCGTGTGGCGGAGGGTACCCTGAGTACCTCTATCGGTTCTCCCTTCTATTCCAGTCTCGTATTGTACGTGGAAAGAAGGATTGTCGGTATGCTTCTGTGAGGACTCTAATCTCTCTGATTTTATCCTCATGGTCTCTTCGCGAGATATACGTAGGAGGGAGCAATATACTGCTTGACTCTTCGGTGAAGGTATGTTCTCGAAACTTTAACAAAAGCCCGTACCGAGCTACTGAGCGTCTCTCCTGCAGAGTCTTCCACTGGAGTTTATCTATCATCTCCGTAACGCTTTCGCAATTACTAAATGATCCTGTAACGAAGCGCGCTGCTCTCCGTTGGATCTTCTCTATCTCTTCTATCAACCCTACCTGGTGCGGATCCCACACTGCTGAGCAGTATTCAAGTATTGGGCGAACAAGCGTACTGTAACCTACTTCCTTTGTTGTCGGATTGCATTTCCTTAGGATTCTTCCAATGAATCTCAGTCTGGCATCTGCTTTACCGACGATCAACTTTATATGATCATTCCATTTTAAATCACTCCTAATGCATACTCCCAGATAATTTATGGAATTAACTGCTTCCAGTTGCTGACCTGCTACTTTGTAGCTAAATGATAAGGGACCTATCTTTCTATGTATTCGCATCACATTACACTTGGCTACATTGAGATTCAATTGCCATTCCGTGCACCATGCGTCAACTCGCTGCAGATCCTCCTGCATTTCAGTACAATTTTCCATTGTTGCAACCTCTCGATACACCACAGCATCATCTGCAAAAAGCCTCAGTGAACTTCCGATGTCATCCACCAGGTCATTTATGTATATTGTGAATAGCAACGGTCCTATGACACTCCCCTGCGGCACACCTGAAATCACTCTTACTTCGGAAGACTTCTCTCCATTGAGAATGACATGCTGCGTTCTGTTATCTAGGAACTCCTCAATCCAATCACACAATTGATCTGATAGTCCGTATGCTCTTACTTTGTTCATTAAACGACTGTGGGAAACTGTGTCAAACGCCTTGCGGAAGTCAAGAAACACGGCATCTACCTGTGAACCCGTGTCTATGGCCCTCTGAGTCTCGTGGACGAATAGCGCGAGCTGGGTTTCACACGACCGTCTTTTTCGAAACCCATGCTGATTCCTACAGAGTAGATTTCTAGTCTCCAGAAAAGACATTATACTCGAACATAATACGTGTTCCAAAATTCTACAACTGATCGACGTTAGAGATATAGGTCTATAGTTCTGCACATCTGTTCGACGTCCCTTCTTGAAAACGGGGATGACCTGTGCCCTTTTCCAATCCTTTGGAACGCTTCGCTCTTCTAGAGACCTACGGTACACCGCTGCAAGAAAGGGGGTAAGTTCCTTCGCGTACTCTGTGTAAAATCGAACTGGTATCCCATCAGGACCAGCGGCCTTTCCTCTTTTGAGCGATTTTAATTGTTTCTCTATCCCTCTGTCGTCTACCTCGATATCTACCATTTTGTCAACTGTGCGACAATCTAGAGAAGGAAGCACAGTGCAGTCTTCCTCTGTGAAACAGCTTTGGAAGAAGACATTTAGTATTTCGGCCTGTAGTCTGTCATCCTCTGTTTCAGTACCATTTTGCTCACAGAGTGTCTGGACATTTTGTTTTGATCCACCTACCGCTTTGACATAGGATCAAAATTTCTTAGGATCTTCTGCCAAGTCAGTACATAGAACTTTACTTTCGAATTCATTGAAAGCCTCTCGCATAGCCCTCCTCACACTGCATTTCGCTTCGCGTAATTTTTGTTTGTCTGCAAGGCTTTGGCTATGTTTATGTTTGCTGTGAAGTTCCCTTTGCTTCCGCAGCAGTTTTCTAACTCGGTTGTTGTACCACGGTGGCTCTTTCCCATCTCTTACGATCTTTTGCTTGGCACATACTCATCTAACGCATATTGTACCATGGTTTTGAACTTTGTCCACTGATCCTCAACACTATCTGCACTTGAGACAAAACTTTTGTGTTGAGCCGTCAGGTACTCTGTAATCTGCTTTTTGTCACTTTTGCTAAACAGAAAAGTCTCCCTACCTTTTTTAATATTTCTATTTACGGCTGAAATCATCGATGCAGTAACCGCTTTATGATCGCTGATTCCCTGTTCTGCATTAACTGATTCAAATAGTTCGGGTCTGTTTGTCACCAGTAGGTCTAATATGTTATCGCCACGAGTCGATTTTCTGTTTAACTGCTCAAGGTAGTTTTCAGATAAAGCACTTAAAAATATTTCACTGGATTCTTTGTCCCTGCCACCCGTTATGAACGTTTGAGTCTCCCAGTCTATATCCGGCAAATTAAAATCTCCACCCAGAACTATAACATGGTGGGGAAATCTACTCGAAATATTTTCCAAATTATTCTTCAGGTGCTGAGTCACAACAGCTGCTGAGCCCGGGGGCCTATAGAGACATCATCGTTCTCCTTTATGAGCGAGTCGAGTCCACTTGTACCCGACAAATGACTCAGGTGACGAGTGGGTTGCGGCGGACACTCACGAGTGACGTCTACAGGCACACGGAGACGGCGAGTTCGGACATGACGTCACAGGACTCTCTGGTGAGTTTAAAGCGAGTATATGGAGTTCATTTCTGATCTCTAGTGCTGACCGCGTGCCCTCGGTTCGGTACCCGCTTGACGCCGTAAGGCAAAGGATGACACGGCGGTCGGTCAACGTCCATTGGGCCTTCAAGGCCTGGACGAGGAGCTTATATACCAATAACACCTAACCCGTGATATTTTTCAAGTTTTCTGTGAAGCACTGTGCCACTAGGGCTTCCGACACAGTTGTTCTATATGAGCAACCAACTGCCTTTTTTGACCCACCTTTGGTGCTTAACTTCACACGGATTATTAGAAAATTCAGAATCCGTAATAACGTTACTGAATATTCTCGAGTACAATACCACGCGGCTGCTACTGTCGCAGGTTCGAATCCTGCATCGGGCATGGATGTGTGTGGTGTCCTTAGGTTAGTAAGGTTTAAGTAATTCTAAGTCTAGGGAACTGATGACCTCAGATGTTAAGTCCCATAGTGCTCAGAACCATTTGATTTTATTTACAATGACCGTTAACATCATCTACGAAAATACTGTCAATTTCTCCCTTATTTCTTTGTACAAAAATGTTTCTTACTTAAAGTAATGTAATGCAACACCAGTAAATATTCTTTTATCGCGTGCCGTCAATTTCTAAGCCCCAGAGTCTCTGAAAGGAAGTACAGGTTATAATTCCGATTCTCGTTCGTTACCTGCAAACAGTGCGAAGGAGAGTAGTTCTATATTTTCACCCAGATAGTTCACAGTAGTCTGGGAATAAATACGTATATAGTAATAACCACTGTGCCTCGCATAAACCTGAATAACCCTTTCTAGGTCGAGACCAGAGATTACTCAAGTCTCTACGACAGAGGTATACTTCAACAACTACCATAATCCTAAGCATTTCTGCTCCATTCAGTAGGTATTATTTGCGTCAGAGATGCTTGCCATTTCCATTATTGATCAACATGGTTCATCAGTTGATCGTACGCCGCGCGGGGTAGCCGTGCGGTCTAAGTAAGGCGCCGTCGGATGTTCGAGTCTTCCCTTGGGCACGGGCGTGTGTGTTGTCCTTAGTGTAAGTTGCTTTAAGTTAGATTAAGTAGTGAGTAAGCCTAGGGACCGATGACATCAGCAGTTTGGTCCCATAGAAGCTTACCACTACCAGTTGATCTTACCATAGTACCTTTTCCGTTGTCAATATTAATGTTGATATATAAATAAAAATACGTTAGAATTTCATTAATGACATAATTTCACTGTCAGAAATGGATAATGTACTTTTAACGGAAGGTCATAAATGATTAGCCAAATATTTCTAATTGAAGTGTACACTTAACGAACTGCAATCATCCTGATCACTTAAGTTGACCTACGCAGGCGATTTCAGTCAAAGAATCCTACAAAATAGTCTGTTGTCGATGAGAACTATCTTTGTTCGTATTCTCGTAACCTTTTTGTTCCAGTAGTGGAGTGCATTTCAATAGTGCTGGAGCAACTTGTTTCACTTTTACTTGAAATGTACACTATGTTAGTAGTTTCTTCGTCGCTGTTTTGTAGAACAGTTTTTTACCTACGAATAAAAACATAAACTGTCACTTGCATTCTGTAGAGTACTGCTTGTTTGTAAACTGGGGAAACGGTGAAGGTAAGAATCAGGCTGATTGGATGGTAGTCCAGACATTGTGGTTACGTAGTATACGCGTTTTCGCACGATTGTAGAACAAGTATAAATTAAATGGCCAATATCACAACTTTTATTGCCCACTGAAAGTTGCTTCTCAGTGTACGCCTCCGTAACGTAGCAGTAGCGTTACTCTTTACCACGCAAGGGGGGCAGGGTTCGATTCCCGGCAGAAGGACTAGGTGTTGTGTGTCCTTCCATCATATTCAGCATCATTGAGACGCAAGTCGCCGAAGTAGCGTCAACTAAAAAGACTTGCAATACGGCGGCCGAAACCCGAAGGGGATATCCTGGCCAATAAATGCCATACGATCATTTCATTTTTTTTTAACTTTCACAGTAAAGGGTCCTCATTCCGGCATACAATCTGTACTTAGGCAACCTGGACGCTATGCCTGCCGATGCAAACCTCCAAAATCACACGTCGATCGTTTGAGTATATTTAGTTCTCTTATTAAGTTCTGAAATCTTATTACACGTCAGTAAGCTTGTTCAGATGGTGTTGTCATTCTATTATCGGCTAAGGGCTTCTTCATATTTTTATCCCTCATCGTGATGGTAATACATTGCAACGATATTATTTTAGCCTGAGTAATTAATTAACCCGACGTAATTCTTCTTGCGCTAGTCGTGCAAACGGTTGCTGCGACAGAAAGAGCAGCGCCGAAAAACGTCTCGTTATTGGTTCTAGGTAGAGCCCATAGCGAGATCTGCCGCAAATTTAACCACAAGGTGCTTATGTAACATAGTTTACTCTGCTGACTCACGAATTTAGGAATGCCATTTTTCTTATTTATTATAGTACTCACAGCAATTATAAAAAGAAAATGCCTCGAAAATATAAACTTTAAGTTATTCGTTTCTTCATAACGGTTGGATTGAAACCGTTACTTATAACATGTTAAAAGTATATAAATCATTCACTAAGTGGCCACTTTAATGCGATGAATGGAAATCGACCAGAAAACGTGGTAATACGAATAAGCAGTAGGTACGTCTTAGATGCACCGGATTTTCATGAGGTCTTTGTTCCGTGGTGTTTCTGTTAAACGCATATAAAAGCTTGGGAGCAGCTTCGGGTACGCTCCGCAGCGCCCAGTGTACAGCACAACGTGCTGTGTCAGCCGGCTTTCCATTGTGCACTGTAAATAGCCGCTATTGACAAATCGGACGTTCTGCGTCTACGTCGATAATATTTGCTGTGTGTAACATTTGGGATTAGAAACGTTTTTGCGAGGCCACACAAATCCGTGGCGACACTGCGCAGAAGCTGTGCCTCGTATCTGGGCTAACTGTCGCTACGAGATAAGAGAGAGAACTTTGCGGTGTCGTATCGTTATGAAGCGTGGATCACGAAAAACACGAAACGGATGTAATTAATGTTTACCCACTGCGCTTGTCACGGGCGACACTTCTTTTACTTTGCTGTTTAAGGGTCGACTGGTCAAATAAACCGTTGGCGTCGAGGTATTTCTTTTTGCTTTTTAGCTCGTTATGAATATTTTTGCACGGGGAAGGTTGCAGACTTGCGGCCTGCTACAAGTTTGTGAACTTCTTGCGGATGTTGTTAGAGGAATACTGATAAAAGCTACGAAATGAAAAGACGCCGGCGGATGCTCGATATGACTGGCTGAAATATATTTGGTTATCGACGCGACATGTGTTTTGCTCTTGAAATCTTATGACTTCCTTCTGCCTAACATAAATATGGATAAGAAAATGTTCCAGAGGCATAACGATCCACGCGCTACACTATCTCAAGAACTTTTATGATCTAGTTTTAAAACGAGCTGTCTCAACATCCGTGACAGCCTCTTGTTCAAACTTATTCCTTTATATTTTGTGTGTGAAGGATACAAGGTAACAGAATTGCTGAAGATTTACTCCATGAATCCAATATCAGTTGAATTCAAGTGCCACCCCGTTAGTTATGATTAAAAAATAAACAAATGTATGGAAGTAGATGCGGTTCATGCGGCTAATACATATCTTGCATGTTTAACATACATTACTAATCATTCAAAGCTACTAACTTGGAACTGCAATGAGAATAATATGCTTTGTGAGAAAATAACAAAATAAGCAGATGGTGCTGCAGTGTAAGTCACTTTATATTTCATCTACTGAGGTCACGTGTATGAAGAATCGTAAAAATAGTTGAAAATGATTCAGGTGAGTTACAGTATAAAAATATCTTTCAGAATTGTTACAAATTTCTTTGTATTCTGCATAAGTTCTTATATATTCTGCATCTTCTAAATTGTTTACATTTGAGGGAAGTACATAACAAAATAAAATAAAAAGACTTAGCTTGTAGCAAAGGCGTGTCACGGATTGCGCGGCCTTTCCCGCGTTCTTTGCTTGTAACCGAAATATTGGCGTCAGTCGTTTCTGTCTTGAAGTTTTGAAATGCATAATAATGAAAAGCGGTGTCAGTAACAACCACGGTATATATAAAGTAATATGTTCTCCATATTTTTTGTCAGCTAGAATAGTTCACACGCTAAATTCTGTAATTCGTATTATTTAACAGACAATGCGCTTCCCAGCTGGTGTAGTAACATTCTAGTACCTTAAATGTAAGTTTGAGTACATTACGTACCGCCTTTCTATTTCTCGTAAAAATGTCAAACAGTCTGCACAAAAAAACTTCAGTATGAAGATAGACGTGACGCAGAATGAATTTTGGGTGAACGGGTATTTCAATAGTTTTTTAGTGAATTCTTTCTCGCGTCATTAAATTTAAAGGCATGTACAGGCCTGTGTGGTACACCCTCAGAATTCGTTAAAATATGTATCTAATACTAGAATGTGACATGTGCTGACGGAAATTAAAAATAAAAGCGAAAGAAGCAACAGCTTGGAAGCAGGTCTGAGCGCCGTATCAAGAGCAGAAAGTTGAGATGGCGCAGTGCACATAGCGACAGCGAGACAACGGGACAGCAGCTCATATATACGTAGTAACTACATAAGAAAATTGGAGATGAACTTGCAGCTGAGAGCTTTTTGATATTTATTACACAGATATCTACTGCTGTCCTGCCATCCAAAATAGGAAGAATCGATGCTCCTAAGTAAGGAGGAACAGGAAATCCATCGACGAAGGGGTGATGGCGTATTATATCGCGGAAACCGATAGCCTATAAAATAAACTGGAACTGAACGTACAGCTGACGGAATTTTTGATATTACTCGTAAGAAAGTGCCTAACAGTTTGAATTAACTACATTGCTTAGAGGATATTGTGTCAAATGCAAGTGCTGTGACCTATGATTTATGATACGGTTCCACTGAACAGATGCGTAAATATGTGTGTAAAAGTTCCGTTCAATTACCATGCTTTACGCTGTTTACTGTTTTTCATTCTTATTGTTTTCACTGAGAATAGGCCTATAATTATTTCCATTTTAAGAAAATTAGAGAAATAAATATCATCTAAAAGGCAAACTTGTGTCAAGTGTTGTTCTGTTAGTGAACGAAACAAAAGTCATAAAACTAAACAAATCTGTATCGAAATTCTAACGGAGTGTCATAAACACTATTTCAGGTTACCTTTTTGACAGATGAATTTAACTCTGCTTTCCCTGTGTTGGACTTCATATCACAATGTTGTCCTGAGCTGGGGTGGGGTAACTTTGTGATAAATAATATTTATGTATTGCAAATACTTCATTGCACGTAAAAACCTTATTTGTATCAAAATGAAATCATTACATTTATAAACTTCCGTATCAGTCGCAATACATATTGTTGTAAGGTTATCTTACAATATACAGAGCTAAAAGTGTCGCAAAGTTGCCCAGTTTTACGGTAAGTCTTACAGGTGATGTACTTTGTTCAGAGCACTGTTCTAAACTTGTTCCACTGCTAGTAAGCGGATTCATTTGGTTTATGCGTGACTGGGCCCCAAAACATAATGTGGAAGATAAATTTTATGACATCCACCATGACAGATGTATAAGTAGGGGTGGCCCCGTTTCGTGGTCTGTACGTTGTATCGACTTCAGTTCTTTGGAGTATTATTTGTGGGACCAGCTAAAATAATTGTTTAATGCAACAGACAATCCCAATGCAAAAACAACAATTTTATCCATTTATACTGTGTTCTGAGGACTCCAAGTGCTAATTAAAATGAAGTAATATGTAATTCAGCGCAAGTCACAAATTTTCAAATTTACAATGCATTTCGACGGCTATATCATTGACATTTGTTGGACGGCACCTTTTATATAGCTTTTTTAAATGGCGAGCATCAGTGAGTTCTTCCAGCAACACGTTATGTGGCCGTGAGGTTAGGTCGCGACTTCCAAATGTCAGAAAAACATTGTGTGTGCAACATTCCGATTTAGAAAATCGCAATCCTCAGTTTTGTGGTTGTGAAGCAAGGAGCATATTTGCAACACAACCACAAAAGTATGTGACTGATGTATGATAATGAGAAGAAAATCGTAGTTGCAGAGAACTAGTTGTGTATAGGCATTTGCATCACCCAACATGAGCCATACAGTTGTCGTCATTGAGGTCGTCGCCCCATGGAAGAGGTACAACTGGACGAAGTTATTCATACGCTTTGGCCTACTGAATTGTGAAGCACACACATCCGCAGCTAGACTGCACAGAAAATGTGTTACTCCGCTAACAGAGAAAAATACTCTCTCCTCCAGATCTACGTCCACAACATACCCCTCACGAGAAACCGCAGCCACAGTTGAATCTATTTTTCAAGTCTGGCGATTTTCTCTTTGGACATCCATCAGAACTCTCGAAACGGCAGAGACTATTGTATGACGTACCTATAGATGTTGTTTACATCCAAGTAAAAGATGTAATTCAAATAGCCAAATGGCCTTAATTCCTCGTTAGTCACTCACGGGTTACTCGCCTTGGCATACCTGTGCACACACTGGCAAAGTCCACAGCAAAACCTGCGTTCGAAAATGCGCATTACATCGACATGCGCCAACAGTTCGATGCGAGCAATCGTACATCTGCGTCCTTGTACAATTTAGAGATGTTGAAAGCCGACCAAACATTGGCCACATGCCTATAATAGACGTCCGTTATGGTACTGTGTGTGACTTAACTGGTGAATGCGGTTGTATCGGGAAATCTGGTTTCGCTGTCTTTCCATCAAATTCAGGTATTCCTAAGGAAAGACCTCCTTCTTCGCCACAAAATGAAAGTTTGCATCATCAGGATACATCGCTCTGGTGATATGCATAGCCTCCTGACGCATTGTCTCGGCAGGTTTCCGAAGAGACATATGCGTGAAGCTTAATGAATCCAGGAAACGGAGCGCTATTCTTTATAAGATTTGCTTGCACAATGAGATGTAATTTTCTACGTTGTCAGGTAAGACACTGATCTTCGCTGGCTGTACGTTCGCTTAGGCCTCGCGTACTCAAATGGGTATGAAACGAAGGTTACTATATGAAACTTTCTGGCAGATAAAAGCTGTGCGCCGGCCCGAGGCTCGAAGTCAGGACCCTTGCCTTTCGCGTGCAAGTGCTCTACCACCGAACTACCCAAGCACGACTCACGCCCCTGTCCTCAGAGCTTTACTTTTGCCAGTACCTCGTCTACTACCTTCCAAACTTTACAGAAGCGCTCCGCAATATCCTATCTTTTAGGAGTGCTAGTTCTGTAAGGTTCGCAGGAGACCTTCTGTAAAGTTTGGAAGGTAGGAGACGAGGCACTGGCAGAAGTAAATCTGTGAGGAGGGGGCGTGAGTCGTGCTTGGGTAGCTCACTTGGTAGAGCACTTGCCCGCGAAAGGCAAAGGTCCCGAGTTAAAGTCTCGGTCCGGCACCCAGTTTTAATCTGCCAGAAAGTTTCATATCAGCGCACACTCCGCTGCAGACTGGAAATTCTCATTCGGGAAGGTTACTATACTTTCAGAAACTTAGTTGCGACTACTTTCAAGGTCACCGAACTACCCACTGCTCATATCTGTAGATCATAGCAAATAGGACACTTTTTTGGATTTTTGGGACTGTAGAGAATACGAAAACAAATATTCTTGCACAAAATATTTATTCAATGAAAAACGACACAGCGCAAATAGCGAGTTTTTTTATCCTATATTTCTGTGTATAGAAGAAGCTGTTTAGCAAGTGCTACATTTTACGATTCGACAAGCTATTTGTACCTGTGATACTGCGGATTGGTTGATTTGGGGATGGAACCAAACAGCGAGGTCACCGCTCCCATCGGCTTAGGGAAGGGAGTCGGCCGTGCCCTATCAAAGGAACCAAACCGGCATTTGCCTGAAACGATTTAGGGAAATCACGGAAAACCTAAATCATGATATCCGGACACGGGTTTGAACTGTCGTCCTCCCGAATGCGAGTCCAGTGTGCTAACCACTACGCCACCTCGCTCGCTGTGATATTATTGATTTGGTATCAGTGTTGTCCTGCAGAAATCAAAATTCTTGCACAAACCACAGCGCAGCAGACGCCACCAAACCTTTTAGGCACAGCTACGCAAGTATGGCGGGCCTCCGGTATAGCCTCAACACTCTTGATGCTCTACGACACGTCATGCAATTCTATTAAAGTGTTTGGGGTCTCATACAGCAGATCTAATGTATAATTTACTGGTAGTGTTACTATCAGTCCATTTCTTACATCCACAAAGCACTACAGTAACAGGTATCAGTAAAGCGATGCCATAAACAATGCTCACGAAGCCTTGTAAATACTCCCTTGTTTTAATTCTGTAACATAATCATTCAGTTTTTGTTGGCATTGACAAGATGTAGCGATATCTCATCCAACGTTTATCTCTGAAAAAAAAACATACTCAACATTTAATTCTTTTCTGCTACCTTTCATATAGGGCGTGCCAAGAGGAATGGTCAATATTCAGGCATATGACAGGAAATTTCATTTGGAAAAAAAAAACTTCTTATGAACGTATGCCCTGTTCAGAATGGTTTCCGAGATGGACCACTTTTAAAGCACAATTGTTTATTGTTAGTGGCGCGCAACGTGTATTACCCATCCAAACGTTTCGACGTTTTATTCTAGCCAAACCTACTTTGTCGCTTTCATCCTCTTTTCTCGGGATGTATTTCTTCCATTAAACTAGCACTTTGAAAGCATAGTTGTCTGCGGTGTGTTTTGAGTAAGGCAGTTGGAGGGACGGAGAGTACATAAGAGAGAAGCGTCGGTAAACCGTGTTTGTACGCGCGCTGGCTAAAATTCCACACATCAACACTAATGAAGAATATGCGGATGTGGTGTATTTTTACGGCCTCTACCATGATAATGTTCCTGCTGCTACCAAAGAATAACGTCGGCGCTCTCTGACACTTTGAAATCTTGGTCATAGAATATTTACCAGAATATTCAATATTTTCTTTAAAATTTTTCTTAAGTTCCTGTGGCACCAAACTGCTTAGGTCATCGGTTCCTAGGCTTGCATACTACTTAATCTATCTTAAACTAACGTACGCTAAGGACAACACACCTTCCCATGCCGTAGGGAGGACTCAACCCTCCGACGGGGGAGCCGTGCGAACCATGGCAAGGCGCCAAGGCAGCGCGGCTACACCGCGCGGTCAGAGTTGTCAGCACATTGCCTGAAACAGGTAATCACCCGGTCCCCATTTTTCTTCTGAACGTGTAGTTCAACAACCTTTGTAGGAACAGCAACACGTTGTTGAAATGGTGCAGCGAAGTCCTACTACCGACACACGGCGACTTTCTGCGCTTATCGATATCCTAAAAACACGTTTGCTGAGAACATTACGTGTGGAAGTCTCGTAGCCTTTTCACATATAGCGTGTCCACTATATTCACGTTGGTGAAAATGCCACATACGTTGAATGTTGTCACTGGTTAAATATCAATCTTCATTTGCTTTCATTAATACTGTTCACTGATCAAGTCACATTTACGTGGAATGGAATCAACAACACACGCAACAGTCAAAATCCGCGTGCAACAATGGAAACCATTTTCCAAGTTAATTTCTTGGGAAATTTTTGCTTCAGCATGATCGGTAACAGGATAGATGCAGTTATTTTACGGGAGCAAAGGAAGGGATAGAATAACTTGCATGCTTCGGAAAGTTCTTTAGTTGATACCCTTGGGAACGTTCCATTGGGCACGTGCACTACAATGTACACTGAGGTGGAAGAAGGTTTGGGACAGCAATATGCACATCTACAGATGCCGGTAGTATCGCGTAGTCAAGGTATAAAAGAGCTGGATCCTCTGGTCCAACTCACTGGAAATGGTTAGGTTAAGCTACTGGGAGACCATTTGCACCCAAACAACGATGGAGCTCTTGTAGATGACAATGAGTCATATCACAGGGCTACAGTTGTTCAAGAATGGTTTGAAGAAGATTCTGGACACTTAGAACGAACGATTTGGCCACCACATCACCCGACGTGAATCCCATTGAACATTTATGGGACATATTTT
Organism: Schistocerca gregaria; assembly: GCF_023897955.1. Lineage (NCBI taxonomy): Eukaryota > Metazoa > Arthropoda > Insecta > Orthoptera > Acrididae > Schistocerca > Schistocerca gregaria. The sequence goes on from NC_064931.1 coordinate 471,120,526, forward strand.
CACAATTATGGTTGGCTGTAGAGGCATTATGGCTCAGTAATTCTGTAAGGGATTTCCAATCTGTTGTTGAGTCCATACCATATCTAGTAGCTGTGCTATGCCAGGCAAAAGAAGGTTCGACACGATATTGGGAGATACCCCGTCATATTTGTCACCTCAGTGTACTTCCAGCATGACTGAACCCTTTCACATTTTACCATACGTATAAAGGAACATCTCAACCCCATACGTGAGTGCTTCGAAACTTTCTTAAGTAAAAGATCCCATTACGTTGTTCTCGACGGCGATTGTTCGTCGTAGACATGGGTATCGACAGGAGTTCCCCAGGGAAGCGTGATAGGACAGTTCTTATTCTCTGAATACACTACCGATCAAACGTTTTTGATCACCCACGATAAAAACTGCATACGTCGTTTAAGTGTACAAATACATTTCGCAAACTACATAGACTAATAAAATAAATATTTACTCTCTGTGTCATTAAGTACAATACAATATAGTTCAGACTTTAGCCTCTACAAAGGCTGGCCGTGGTGGCCGTGCGGTTCTTGGCACTTCAGTCCGGAACCGCGTGACTGCTACGGTAGCAGGTTCGATTCCTGCCTCGAGCATGGATGTGTGTGATGTTCTTAGGTTAGTTAGTTTTAAGTAGTTTTAAGTTCTAGGGGACTGATGACCTCAGATGTTGAGTCCCATAGTGCTCAGAGACATTTGAACCTCTACAAAGTATTCACCCTTTGCCCTCGGAACACTTGGGCGAACTCTTGGCATTCTGGAGATAAGATTTTGTAGTGTGTTTGCAGATGCTACAGGCCAGCTCGTCTTCAAATTATTCCATAGATCTTCAATACCAGATGAACACAGTTTTCTGGCGTCCCTGTCAAGTGCATCCCATGTCTCACCGTTGGCCTCAGACACTGACTCTCCATACGTTCTCTACGAAGTCGACAAACAAACGTTCGACGATGGCCTCCAAATACTTCAATCTTAGATTCGTCTGTGAACACTTTGGACCATTGTTGAACGTTCCAGTTTTTGTGTTAGTGCTCGAACTGCAACCTTTTCACTTTATTTTGTTTGCGTAAAAAGGGTTTTTTTACCGCTATGCACCCCTTCAGAGTTTGAACACGAACACGACGTTGGACTTTCGAGATAGAGATCGGTGATGCTCGCATGCTCTTTACTTTCTCACGAATTTCAGGTGCTGTACGAGCCTTCTGACGTTTACTCTGTACACATATGAACTGAGTTTTCCTGTACGATGTTAATCGGAGTCTTCCAGATAGCAAAACACTTCCATTGGCACTAGTTTGCTTGAACCGCTGCAATTTAGAGGTCACTGTACATTGGGCTATGACAACTTTTATTGCTATTGTCCTACTAGGAAAACCTTCTGATAAAGAGCTATAATTACAGAGCGTTTTTAAGTTCCAATCTCCCGCTTCCAACCCATTAGGTGGTAATATAATATAAACCTGATCAAGTATACAAACACACTGCTAGATGCACACAACGTACTATAAATTAATTCGAACGGACTGCCACACAGACAGCTGAAGAAATGAGGCCAACCCGAATGGAACCGCCTTAGGTAAAGGCACGTCAGTGTATGGATGCTCATCTGCAGCGTCTACGCGATGTTTATGTGATTATACTTGTTTTATTATCAGAATGGAAATATACAGAGTATTCAAAACGCACGCCCGGGTTCCAGGGCTCGATTCCCGACGGGGTGAGGGATTTTCTCTGCCTCGTGATGGCTGGGTGTTGTGTGATGTCCTTAGGTTAGTTAGGTTTAAGTAGTTCTAAGTTCTAGGGGACTGATGACCATCGATGTTAAGTCCCATAGTGCTCAGAGCTATTTGTAGTATTCAAAACGAAATCCCTGTTTTATCCACAAATCCGTAGTTGTCATAGGTGATTGAAAACTTTTGACAGGTAGCTATGGTGTAAGGGTTGGTTTCGTCGTTGAGAGACTATACGAGAATACAAAATGACGTAGACAAAGATTCTAGTTGGTGTGATGAATTGCAGCTAGGTCTAAATGTAGAAAAATGTAAATTAATGCAAATGAGTAGGAGAAACAGTCCCATAATGTTCATAAGTAGCATTAGCAATGTTGTGCTTGAAACAGTTCAGTCGATTAAATATTTAAGCGTTACGTTGCAAAGTGATATTAAATGGAAAGAGCATGTAAGGATTGTAGTGTGGAAGTTGAATGGTCGACTTCGGGTTATTGGGAAAGTTTAAGGAAAGAGTGTTTCATTAAAGGACACTGCGTATGGAACACTAGTACGACCCATTCTTGAGTACTGGCATCGCCAACAGGTCGGGCATCGAAGTAACTTAGAGGCGGGCTGCTAGATTCGTTACCGGTAGGTTTTGATCAACACGCAGGTATTACGAAGAGGCTTCGAGAATTCATACCCGGACGCAGTATTTATCGCAAATGCGAGGACTATCTCGCCACGCTCCCAAGTTGACTGATTCACGTTCCCACCTAGCGCCACCTGCCCGCAGTCTCCAACCATGTTCTCCACATTCGCTAATTTTAGATTGCCGCTGGAGGTCAAAAGTAAATGTGCATCCGCTCTGAAGGTTGTGGATACGTAATGTTTCCATAAGGTCAGGTTCAACAGCCGTAAAATATGCCTTTTAACCACCAGCTGTTTAAAAAAAAAAATTCAAATTGCTTTGAGCACTATGGGACTTAACATCTGAGGTCATCAGTCCCCTACAACTTAGAACTACTTAAACCTAACTAACCTAAGGACATCACAGACATCCATGCCCGAGGCTGGATTCTAACCTGCGACCGTAGCGGTCGCGCGGTTCCAGCCTGAAGCGCCTAGAACCGTTGGACCATACCGTCTGGCTCAGCTGTTTGTCCCATCAGTCATCTAGCGGTTTCCGTTATTAACAGTCATCCAAGGGTACAACAGATTAGTTAAGAGCATCACATATTCCTTTGAAGGAATGTTTTCGACTAATCTATTGTGCACTACATCCGTGAAGATGGCTAATAACCGGAACGGATAAATGACTAATGGGATAGATAAATAGCTGGTGGTTCAAATGGATTTTATGTTGATACATTGCCCATCGAGGCCAATCAATTACTTGAACGCGAGATATCGGTTCCTTCTGACCGAAAATAACAGACACCACACATTCACATAATTTCACGATTAGAGAGGCATACAGGCGTATGCAGGCATGTAGACTCGTTTCTCCCTCGCTCTATTTGCGAATGGAACAAGAAAGGAAATAATTATTACTGGTACAAGGAAACCTCCGGGACGCTTCATACGGTGGCTTGCAGAGTATACAGGGTGAATCACTTAAAATTCGTTCTGCAAATATTGCGGAAATTTCTACTGACATGCGGTTTTCACAGAATAAATTAGTATACAGAGGCTGGTACTGTTGGCCAGTAAAGAGAGTGTAATAATACTTATAAAATGTATTTTTGTACGAATATGCAGTTTTTAAATTGAACAATGTCTATTGATATTAACAGGCTAAAAGTAGGGTAAATTAGAACGTCAGTGGTGTTTATTGCAGCATTCTAGGGTGAGTCATTTACAAGATATCGTATTTTGAAATATTTCCTCACCGACACTTGTCTGTGCCATTCCACCTGCGTAATTCTTAGGTACGATGCTGTTATGTTTGCTTACACTGTGTTCATGAGTTCCTCGAGTGCAATACGACTTGCAAGTCAAGTCAGTGTGTGACAGTCCTAGCAGTAGGTCGTGAGTGGACGATGGAATTTACCAATGCAGAAACAGCCGACATGCTCATGGTTTATGGTGAGCGTAGGAAGAATGCATTTCGTTACTGTGTGGTACATGCTACAATATGTCCAAATAGACGTCAACCATCTTGGCAATTACTTATCAACCACTCCAACTAGTTACGTTAAAACGGTAGAGCGGCACCTACGGAACGTAACAGAAAGAAACAAGTGACGACAGATGACGGGGAAATTAATGTTCCTGCTGCTGTTGCAGTTGATCTGCACGTTAGCTCCTGCGCAAACTCACGAGGAAGAGGCATGAGTCAGGCAAGCGTGCTACGCATTCTCCATCGATATAGGTTCCATCCTTATCACATCTTTCTCCATCAAGAGCTGCATGGAAACGTTTATGAGGATCTGTTAAGACAGGATACTCCAGCCGTATCATGTACCTTGTTTAACGATGAAGCCACGTTTACCAGTCATAGCCAGGTAAACCGCCGAAACAAGCACTATTGATCTGTTGATGTTCCCCGCTGGCTTCGTCAGGTGGAACGTCAGCTCATAGGCCCGTTTTTCATTGACGGAACACTGAACGTGAACAAGTCTCGAAGCATCCTGACAGACCATCTTGCACCGATGATAGAAAACGTTCCTCTGCAGGCTAAGAGGAATCCGTGGTACTAATATGATGGCTGTCCAGCCCATAGTGCACGAAGTACTACAGCGTGTCTTCACGAATTGTTTCCAAATCGCTGGACTGGACGCAGAGGACCAATACTTTGGGTCGTTCCTCTGATTTGACGGCTGTAGACCTTTTGCTGTGGGGGAAGGTGAAAGACGCTGTCTACAAGGACTTGTCAACTACACTTGATGATATACAACGATATATTACTTCAGCCTGCTCGGATATCTCCTGCTAACTGCTAGCACGTGTGTAGCAGTCATTCCATACCAGACTGGAAGGGTGTATTGCCGCTGCCGGTGGCCATTTTGAACACAATCTGTTATGCTCAGTTGTCTCATTGCTGACCAGAACCCACACAACTAGTGAATGCACTTGTGTTGTTCTTTAGTGTGTGCTATCACAGGTATTGTACAAGTTTAATTTTATCCATATTTCGCAACTTCTAACGTGACTGTATTCAATACACTGGGGGTATGAGTTAAAAAACGTCTTCAGTCACAACTTTTCGTGTTTTCTTAAGTACACGATGCATTTCTGACCCTGTGGGCCCATCATCAGGTGTAATTTGTCATAAAATAAGCTTTATTTTTTCTCTTGAATGAAGTGAAGTCGCCGGCCGGTGTGACCGTGCGGTTCTGGGCGCTTCAGGCTGGAACCGCGTGACCGCTACGGTCACAGGTTCGAATCCTGCCTTGGGCATGGATTTGTGTGATGTCCTTAGGTTAGTTAGGTTTAATTAGTTCTAAGTTCTAGGGGACTGATGACCACAGATGTTAAGTCCCATAGTGCTCAGAGACACTTGAACCATTTTTTTTTAAAGTGAAGTCCATATTCCACACAATACAAGAAAAGCGTTTTTAACATTTTAGCCCCAGCAAACATTCTTTTCTCTACCACACAGAGTCCGAAATGCATCGTGTACTTAATAATACACGAAAAGTTGTGATTGAAGGCGTTTCTTAATTCATACCTCCAGTGTATTGTACAAGTGTCGGTGTGGGAACATTTAAAAAAAAAAGACATCTCGTAAACGACTCGCACTAGAATCCTGCACTGAAATTCTAATTTACCATAATTTTAGTTCGTTAATGTCAATAGGCATTGTTCCATTTAAAAAATGTATTTTGCACAAAAATACCTTTTCTAAGTATCCTGCAATCTGTTGATTGGCTAACAGTACGAGCTCCTGACAACCAATCCATTCTGTGAAAATAGCACATCAATAGAATATGCCATTTCCGAAATATTTGCGCTGCAAGTGTTAGCCGATTCACCCTGTGTATGTCGATACAGATGTACTCTAATCGCTGGATTCGTAGCGGTGGCACATTTAACTGGCCACTAACGTCTCCAGGCTTTACACCATTAGATTTTTGTTAATGGGGTTGGATGACGTCTGAGGTGAAAGGTGAATACTCGCGATGAGCTGCTTGGTCGCTCTGTGGGCGCTGCTGCCCTTACAAGGGAACATGTGGAGGCACTCTGATAAGCAACACAACATGTTCTCTCATGAGTGCTGAAATGCATTGAAGTTGACTGATGGATATTCGATCATTTATTGTGAACTGTACGACAGCTGTAATGAGCCGTTTATGATAATGCTTAGAGGTTAACGTGTCAAAAAAAAAATTATTTTTCAATTGATACTTTTTAGAAGACGTGTGGTAATGGTTACTAACAGTACAGCATATGCACATTTGAAAACCTGACAAATCACTGTGTAATAAAGAAAATAAATAACAATTTACATGAAAAGGGTTTCATTCCAGAAAACATTCGGAATGATGGTCTATGTCATATCTGCGAGTACTGACCATTCCTCCTGCGGCACCCTGAGAACATACATGACTTGAAGGATGCTATTCTGCACATGCACGTGCTATTATGTGTAAGGCTCCCTAAAATTTTCGTATCACATTTACACTTCCTGAACGGCGTTACAAATTTAAAATATCATCAGTCTACAGCCTTCAGTACAAATTATGTTCAACATTTAAACAACGATATAACGTAACAGTCTCTGTTGCAAAGTTACTTTTGTTACAAATAATGCGTTTCACCTGGTTAAGGCTTCATCGGATTTTATTTGAAAAGAAAAGAAAATCAAAGGCACATAATTCTAGGGCATGTTTCTAAGCTGCGCTAAAAATTATTTAACAATTTTTTTCAAACACGAAGGAACTTCTCTACCAATAAAATAGCAGGAGACATCTACATTTTATATTTCACAATGTGAATTTTTCCTCATTTTCTTGATGTTTTTAGATGAACATTAGCTATTTTATGTCTGCAGTTACTCAATCACCTTTTCCTATTACGGACACTTCTGCATCCAAGAACCAGGATACATTATTTATAATTATATCTTATCGGAACATAAGATTTATTGTTTTGAATTCGTTGGAAACTGGTGTACATTACTGTCTTTCATTATAACATTTTTTGTATAGGTTTCAATATTAACAGAGTTCATTTGGAGACGAAACAGCGAGTCTAATCTGTCAAATTTGGGAATTTTTATTGCTCTGTCGAAAAATTTGTATGTATGGTTTTAAATTCATAGCGAGAAACGTGAAAACAATTTGATGAGACCAATATTCGAAGCCACGTACTCCAGATTATCAAATGAAACCTATGGTATCCCTATCTTTCTTCATCTCATGCAGAGAGCGTACAGACGAATGGTCCGCAAGCTATCATGACTTAGTGTATCCATCAGTTAGTATGCCAGGTATTTATGCTCCATAACTTGATTGTAGTGTCTTTGCATTGACTTAGTTTGTGGTAGGTATACGAATGTCAGCCTAACCAACATTGCTTCTGATGGATGTCCACAGGTGTTGTTCTGTACATCTATAATAAAAAAAAAGAAGAACTGAGTAGCGAACCGCTCCTAGACGAGGATAAGGAAAGTGAGGATACTTCCATATGAATGAAGAACTTGTTCGTGATTGTGGCAAGCTGTAGGACTCTCTTGTATTGCGGTAATGGAAATGGCATAACAGCCTGTATCATACTGAAAGATAGATTTACATTGAGCGACACTCTTTTATTGTATGTACACCTTACTCATACTTTGAAGCTACAATGGAGAAAGGAGATTTCGACGACTGTTATCGCTTCTGGTAAACCTCTCAGATGCCATGAGTACGATAATTCTCACTGATTCAGTGGTACATTCCTAAAAGAAAATGGTGTGCAGATTTCAAACTTGCTCAGCTTGATGCAATAGCAACAGTCAGATTTCAAACTTGCTCAGCTTGATGCAATAGCAATAGTCAGAATGCGAAATGAACACGAGGCTTACCCTATACATCTCCACAGAATCAGAGTTTTAATCTCTCCGTTTTCTGAAGATCACCCTTCGAAATTTGCAGATCTAAATGTCCCACTGCTTGACTGTTCCCGTTGCTCCAGTAAGCAGGCCAAACCCCAATAGAAAATTTCAAACTGGAAGTTTAGTTACTCACATATATCACGAACCTTTCTCGATAGCCGAAAATGAAGACCACATCGTAAACTATTTCCAAGAAACGGATACACTTCTGTCAGTTCGAAGATGGGCAGCACAGAGCCACACCAGTTGCATTAATTCACTGACTCCATTAAAAATGCGCACCAGTGGTAGTAGGATGAACTGTGTGTCATCGCAGTTTGTTAGTGCGGGTTGCATACATCAGGGCATCACAGGAGGTCATAAAACAATCAAGTTTACCCTTTACTCATGCATGCACCTGACGTGTGCAACCCACAGGAACAAAATGCGCCGACACTCCCATCCTCCTACTACTACCAGTCAACTAATGACAGTAAAAAAATGTTTTCCTGCATTAATTCATGATCTCTACGGATAATTTATATCTAATGTCGAGTCCCATGAAGCTTATCAATAGTGCCAGCTATAAACATCCTTAGTACATTTTTTAATTTTCGCTTGTTAAAAGAAAATAAGTACAGTTATTCGGAATGACAATACATAATTATGAATGATGAGAGCTATGTATCGAAAACTCACTGAACACTTATCATACAACTATGTAATCTAAATATATTAAATAACAATATAGTTGTCTAAATAGCTGGGCAACTAGATGCGATGTAAACTAAATAAATAAAAATACAATTCAGTAACAGCTCTGTCATAAGATGAGAGTGCATCCTAACCAAGTGTCAAACGAAAAATAGGTATTCGGTAATTCACTTCGATGTAAGGTTAAATTTCAGCGCTCCATGAAAGTAAGTGTTACCAAAGCTAGCGAGAAACTGACCAAAGTAGTCAGGAAGCCTGTTGCAAAATAAAAACTGTCGGATAGGCTATGAGAAACTACTATACTAGAGGCTTACTCTCCACCATTATGAACACTGTAGGGAGTCTATAAGGCTGTTCTATCTGTGCAAGGTACACATAATGTTAAGGTGTACAAAGGAGGGATTGGCTCGTTGGGTCACTGAAGATTTCGAAACCACTGCAGTGGATTCACTGTTAGTCATCCTAAGAATACATGATGTAACTGCATCATACTGAATACGGAAAGGTGACACAACAGAGGTCAATTAATTTAATGTAAGATACGAAACTGATGTACTTGGAAAGGTAGAATTTGGATGCCTACCAACAGGATAAGAACATTTCTAATATAGGTCATCTTCGGCATCGACAGCAGACGTCATGGTTCCTTGTTGTAACTCTGCTTCATATATATTTAATAAACAAGGTAAGGCAGCTAAATAGGCCACCACAAATATACCCATAATGAATAAACATATCGGTGTGCGATTTTCGTCAAGTTATAGAGAACAAAATGGAAAATTTCCTGACGTTCGCAGGTAATTTTATCTTTTGTTTTATAGTTTATGGTATTCTCTAATGGAACTGTATAGTTTTTCTATGGCGGTTGAAAGAAGCTTCTAAGAGAACTTCAACGACATAACGTGTATGACACTTCATCAAATTGTGTAAATATAACAGTGTCGCAAACAATTGTCCCGCCGTCAGCAATACAGATTCCACCAACGTCTGCCCTATTATACGAGAAGTAAGTAATTCAAGTAGTTCTTGTGTTCAACTGTGCGCTTGAAGCCCATCAGTTTGTCTTCTTCTGTTGTTCAGCAGACGTACGACCTGCTACCACAATATCGTCTAAACAGTTTGAACAAGAAGAGACTTTCGCTGTTAACCATTCCAGGAACCGTTGAAAAATTGCAGGAGCTGAAACACTGTCATACGGTACGCTTTGTAACTCGAGCAAGCGTAAGAGAGCGTTTATCACAAAGTATTGCTTTGACTGTTCGTCCTGAAGTGTCTGCCCTGTTCCAATCTGCCCATCAACTCCACATAACATGGAAGAGGAAAAGAATCAACTATACAGCCTCTAGGTCTGCACACAACGTAAACCACAAGAAGGCTTATTCAGACTGACCAAGGGTAATGTCCACTGGCTTGATGAAACGGATTAGATAATCTTATTATCTTGCCATCCTAATAACTTCAGAGTAATTTCATTCGGGAGGACGACGGTTCAATCCAGTCTCCTGTCATCCTGATTTAGGTTTTCCGTGATTTCCCTAAATCGCTTCAGGCAAATGCCGGGATGGTTCCTTTGAAAGGGCACGGCCGATTTCCTTCCCAATCCTTCCCTAACCCGAGCTTGCGCTCCGTCTCTAATGACCTCGTTGTCGACGGGACGTTAAACACTAACCACCACCACCACCAGAGTAATTTGTTCACGTAAAGAAAGGAGGACAGGTTGTGCGCGGAAAAACCGCGAATGGGCGTTGTCCGTCACAGTGGCGTGTGCTTAGAAGTATTTAGCCATTAAGTACATGAAATGAAACACACTTTGTCACTCCCTGAAAACTGCTGACAGAACTACATACGCCAAGCACTGGAATTCGTGTCCACTGTAAGTCGATAAAGCAGACGTAGACTGCTTTAGCGGTGAGCTACCGATTCTGGCTTAATCGTCTTTACTTATCAGGAAACAGGAGCACCAGAGTCCAGTTGTGACAGAATTTCCTTTCGTCCCACTTGCGACTGACCAAAACGTTTGCTCGGCTGCCAGCATATTGTAGCGGAAGCTTTCCGCGTTGTGGAAGTACTTTGCCCTGCCGGCCACGTAAAAATACAGTTTGAATTTGACCTTCAGGTCCACAATGAAAGCAACTACCATTACGGGGCGGACAATTTTTCCGATCATACGTCGAAAAGCATTGACTACACGATTTTCTCCCAGAGCTTTGTGACGCACGCCATGTGCTACGAGATTGATGATTTCCGCTTCTACTGTTATTAATGTTTGTCTGACCTCTTTTCAGAAGTATTTGAACACGGTACTGTACATGGGACTGAGTGTCTGTGCACAAAGAACAAAAGAAATACACTATGTGAACAGGTGCTCGATCGCGATGAAAGATGCAATCGCCGTGCTTAAAACATCAGTGTAGGCATGTGTTGTGATAGTGCCACGAAAAACAACAAAGGGTGAGAGCCCCCTCCATGAAAAACACGACCACACCATAACACCACCGACTCCGAATTTTACTGTTGGCACTACTCACGCTGTCAGATGATGTTCACTGGGCATTCGCCATACCCGCACCCTGCCATCGGATCGCCACATTGCGTAACGTGATTCGTCACTCCACACAACGTTTTTTCACTGTTCAATCGTCCAATATTTACGCTCCTTACACCAAGAGAGGCGTCGTTTGGCATTTACCGGCGTAATGTGTGGCTAATGAGCGGCCGCTTGACCATGAAATCAAAGTTTTCTCACCTCCCGCCCAACTGTCATAGTACTGACAGTGCATCCTGATGCAGTTTGGAATTCCTGTGTCTGGATAGATGTCTGCCTATTACACATTACGTCCCTCTTCAACTGTCGGCGGTCTCCGTCAGTCAATAGACGAGGTCGGCCTATACACTTTTGTGCTGTACGTGTCCCATCACGTTTCCACTTCACTATCACATCGGAAACAGTGGACCTAGGGATGTTTGGAAGTGTGGAAATCTAGCGTACAGACGTATGTCACAAGTGACACCTAATCACCTGACCACGTACGAATTCCGTCAGTTTCGCGAACGTGATAGGACGCAGTATCTCCGAGGCAGCGATGAAGCGGTGATTTTGCCATACGACCATTACACAAGTGTACCATGAATAGCAGGAATCTTGTAAAACATGAAATCTCCGACATCTCTGAGGCTGGAAAAAGATCCTGCACGAACGAGACCAACGACGACTCAAGAGAATCGTTCATCATGACAGAAGTGCAACCCTTCCGAAAATTGCTGCAGATTTCAATGGTGGGCCATCAACAAGTGTGAGCGTCCGTACCATTCAACGAAACATCATCGATATGGACTTACGGAGCCGAAGGCCCACTTCTGTACCCTCGATCACTGCGCGACACAGAGTTTTACGCCTTGCCTGGGCCCATCACACCGACTTTGGACTGTTGATGACTGGAAACATGTTGCATGGTTGTTTCAAATTGTATCGAGCGGATGTACGTACGTGTACGGGTATGGAGACAACCACAACTTCATTTCTTTGTCCTCCTCTACACTTTCATGTACATTATACGATACCCCTCATTACCGAATTCTTCCTCCCCCCCCCCCAATTCATTCTTCAAACAGATCCCAAATTTCAGAAGGCCAATCACCACAGCCAAAAGTTCCTTTTCCGAGATCCTATACATGACTTAATGTTTTGATAACATCCGAGTAGGGAATGCTGTTTTCCTCTGTTCCACTAACCTATCTATCATATTCTCTTGAAATAACACAGATCCCACACGAAAAATGTGAGCTGGCATAGGAAATGCAAAAGGGGAGTGGCATGTCTGGGTAATATAATATTTTCCTGTTACAAAGGCTTTTCTTTATTGCAGCAAACTCCTCACTCCAGACCCCACACCAAAACATGAGATGTCATAGGCAATGCAAAAAGGGGAGTGGCAGGTCTTTATAATATAATATTTTACTGTTACAAAGGCTTTTCTTTATTGTAGCAAACTCCTCATAACAGCGTCCAGTTCATGGAAACATTTTTCTCGAAAACTTTACACAAATCTGTAGAGTTCATACAACAGTCCTTGATGAATTTCCGGTAAAAATTACACATCCCCTTGAAAGATTTTAACTGCCACATATACTGTAAGCCTCCTCATCAATTTACACCCATGTACATGACTTAATGCTCTAATAAAAACAGCAGTTGAGATGGACAGGCCAAATGGAACGACCCTAAACATGTAAGTCTTTCCCTCGAACAGAGAAGCTGTAAATTTTCTCCTTCGCTTGGCAAGTTGCACGTGCCGGAACCCAGATGTCAGATCCACACTTGACATTAGTATTATGTTATTGAGTTTTAGCAACTGCTCATTCATACTTCCTGGTTGGCCATTTTCTCTTGCTGTTATTTTATTTAATCTTCTAGCACTTAGCACAGTCTGTACACTTCCATCCTTCTTCCTAACCACCACAATTGGATTATTGTATTCACTCCTTCCCTATTGTAATACTTTCTATTCCAACATTTGTCGAATCCTGTCTCTGATTACTGCTTTGTCCCTCACTGCAAAAAGGAAAGGCGTCATCTTAATGACACTATGAGGTTTCAACTTCAATGAATACTCACAATTCACTACCTCCCCTCGATTAACTGAACACACACGTCTATATTTCTGCAGAAGTTCACCCAGTTGAACACTTCTCTCTTCTGGTACGTAATGCATCTTCTTTACCTTATTATCTGTTTGTTCACTCGCACATGGCTCCTCATACCTTTCAGTTTCCTTCTGCAAATATGCCATCACTTTGTCATCCTTTAATTTTTCTTTAAATTTTATTCTCTTTCTGTACCCTCCAGCATCAAAATCCCAATTCTGTCATTCACGGCAATATTACAATCATATTTATACAAAAAAACCATGCCGAAAATATTTTTGACTGATAATTTTGAAATGATAAAATGATGCACAGTAAAATAATTATTTATCATAAATTCTAAAATTATTTCCTTTCTGATAGGCTTACTGCATGTCCCAATCGCAGTCTTGATCTTCATCCCACTTAGAGTTAGCTCTACTAGATTTCTACTTCTTATTTGTTGCCATAAGGACTCACACATAGCTGATGTACTTGAGCCAGTATCCAGCAGAGTTTCACTTTCAACATTCCCCATTATTACCTTAACAATAGGTTGCAACTTCTATACCTTTTCGACTTTTAACTTAGTTTACTCCACCAAATCAAACTCAGTTTACTTCCTACTCTCTTTATGCATCATACATGTATTCCAACACCGATTTCCATGTTCAGTTTCCATAGCCTCTTTAAGTAACTCATTAAATATTTCACTTGCATTCCCATCATCCAATATCTCTATATTTCTAGCCACGTTGAACTTTAACTCCTTCCATTCTGGTACCAACATCTGGTGCACATTTGCATATGACACCCAAGCATTTATATTATACTCATGCTCCTCCTTCCCCATCAAGTCATTGTTAAGAACCCTACTTAGCACAACATGACTTCTATCTTCCCTGTATACAAATATTTTCATTTCATTTACTCAGCAGAACTTATCATACTTAATATCTGCCTCACCATTTCCTTCCATCTTCAATTCATTATTAATACAACTGATACCATCTTGCACTACCTTCGGCACTGGCACATTCACATCTCTCACACTTACTAGAGCATTGCCATAAATATGATCTGCCCCTATTGTGATAAACTCATTTACGATCTACTCCACCAACACTGTCAGCAATACTTTTATGTATTAGATTTCTAACGGGCTTATCTTCAATAATCTTCTAATGTAGCCAAACCAATATTATTCTCATCCCTTTATGCTCCACCATCTCATCTCTATCAAATAACACCCTTATGTAATACAGTTCACTGTCACTCACATCACTGATACCTCTCCCCTTTTTATCTTTGTTTCTCTTACTTAATTTCACAAAACTTTCACACATATCAATATTGCCGCGCAGCATCCATATGGCATATGGCCAAGTCCCTCTTTTCCCTCTCATCAAATTTGTTGTATCCTTGTCTGGTCCTAATCACAGCTTAAGTCCTAGCCCCATGCAGACCTCAAGTAAGACTCTGTCTCGTTTTCCGTCTACCTCCTTTGAAATTCTGCATCTTTTCGGTCCCTTTGCCTGTTTTCATTGGCATTTCTTCCAGATGGATAATCATGTCTACCCCCTTCGAGGTTTCTTTCTTCTCTCTCTCTGTCTATCATTGTCACTCTGCCTATTCCTATTACTTGACCATCTGTTTACACTGTTACTGAAATTGTTTTCATAATTGTTGTTCTCATTCTGTTTTCTGCGATCTTCCTTGTGTTCTACTAATTTTGGTTTATAGCATAGTGTCTTGTCCATGTTCTCGTCAAAATTCAACAACTCCTCCTCTTAATCAGTATTAGATTCCACTGCAAGTCCTCTGGCAGCCTTCTGTTTAATGTTGATATTTATTTTATATTTCTAATGGTCTATATAAATATATTAGTTTGCTGTGTCCCCTCACACAGAATTCTCTCATAGTTTCTCTACCACTTCTGTAATTTGGCCCATTTAAAAAATCATTTATGCAACCATAATAGTCTGGCCCACCCCCAGTATTTCTTAAAGACCATTATTCCAAATTTCTTATAGTCTACAAATTCCTCAGCATGTTGGTTAGCCCAAGTCTGAGCTGGTCCCTCCACCTATCTCTTTACAAACTTAACTTTTGCCTCCTCATGCATCCCTCTTATAAAGCAATCGTTGCATGCAGCCAAGAAATCTACTGCATGGTACCTACTTTCAGCACTGAATGGATTTATATTACTACCAATTACCATGGGACACTCTATCATCATACTTGCCTGCCCAGCTACTACACTGCTTACGGTTTCCTTCAGATTGTCTATTTTTCCTTGAATAATTTCTACTTCAAAAATTGTTCAAATGGCTCTAAGCACTATGGAACTTAACATATGAGGTCATCAGTCCCCTAGACTTAGAACTACTTAAACCTAACTAACCTAAGAACATCACACACATTCATGCCCGAGGCAGGATTCGAACCGGCGACCGTAGCAGCGCGGTTCCGGGCTGAAGCGCCTAGAACCGCTAAGCCACAGCGGCTGACAATTTCTACTTCTCCTTGTAACATTTCGTTGCCGATTTTAATTACCGAACGTAGTTCAGAATTTGTCTGGAGTTCAAATTTCCTGCACATCTTCTCCTGTGCTTCAATTCGTTCCCTAAGTTAAAATTATACAGTCTTCACTTTGTTGACCAGCTCCTTCTCTTCTTTGTCTGTTTGTTTGCTGGCCCCTTGCACAATTTTTTCATGAGCTCATAGGTTATTTTCAAGTTCTACAAATCTGCTCTCCAACAGCTTAAACTTTTGATTTACTGCAATTATTTTATGTCCAGGATCAGTTTTTAAACCGCCAATTTCAGATTTTATACTTACATCTACACTCCTGGAAATGGAAAAAAGAACACATTGACACCGGTGTGTCAGACCCACCATACTTGCTCCGGACACTGCGAGAGGGCTGTACAAGCAATGATCACACGCACGGCACAGCGGACACACCAGGAACCGCGGTGTTGGCCGTCAAATGGCGCTAGCTGCGCAGCATTTGTGCACCGTCGCCGTCAGTGTCAGCCAGTTTGCCGTGGCATACGGAGCTCCATCGCAGTCTTTAACACTGGTAGCATGCCGCGACAGCGTGGACGTGAACCGTATGTGCAGCTGACGGACTTTGAGCGAGGGCGTATAGTGGGAATGCGGGAGGTCGGGTGAACGTACCGCCGAATTGCTCAACACGTTGGGCGTGAGGTCTCCACAGTACATCGATGTTGTCGCCAGTGGTCGACGGAAGGTGCACGTGCCCGTCGACCTGGGACCGGACCGCAGCGACGCACGGATGCACGCCAAGACCGTAGGATCCTACGCAGTGCCGTAGAGGACCGCACCGCCACTTCCCAGCAAATTAGGGACACCGTTGCTCCTGGGGTATCGGCGAGGACCATTCGCAACCGTCTCCATGAAGCTGGGCTACGGTCCCGCACACCGTTAGGCCGTCTCCCGCGCACGCCCCAACATCGTGCAGCCCGCCTCCAGTGGTGTCGCGACAGGCATGAATGGAGGGACGAATGGAGACGTGTCGTCTTCAGCGATGAGAGTCGCTTCTGCCTTGGTGCCAATGATGGTCATATGCGTGTTTGGCGCCGTGCAGGTGAGCGCCACAATCAGGACTGCATACGACCGAGGCACACAGGGCCAACACCCGGCATCATGGTGTGGGGAGCGATCTCCTACACTGGCCGTACGCCTCTGGTGATCGTCGAGGGGACACTGAATAGTGCACGGTACATCCAAACCGTCATCGAACCCATCGTTCTACCATTCCTAGACCGGCAAGGGAACTTGCTGTTCCAACAGGACAATGCACGTCCGCATGTATCCCGTGCCACCCAACGTGCTCTAGAAGGTGTAAGTCAACTACCCTGGCCAGCAAGATCTCCGGATCTGTCCCCCATTGAGCATGTTTGGGACTGGATGAAGCGTCGTCTCACGCGGTCTGCCTGTCCAGCACGAACGCTGGTCCAACTGAGGCGCCAGGTGGAAATGGCATGGCAAGCCGTTCCACAGGACTACATCCAGCATCTCTACGATCGTCTCCATGGGAGAATAGCAGCCTGCATTGCTGCGAAAGGTGGATATACACTGTACTAGTGCCGACATTGAGCATGCTCTGTTGCCTGTGTCTATGTGCCTGTGGTTCTGTCAGTGTGATCATGTGATGTATCTGACCCCAGGAATGTGTCAATAAAGTTTCTCCTTCCTGGGACAATGAATTCACGGTGTTCTTATTTAAATTTCCAGGAGTGTAATTTTGATTTCACATTTTCCAATTTTGAATCTTAACTTTCAAACAATTTCTCGCTCATTGCATTCAATAATTGAGTGAGTTCACATCCTGACACCCAACCACACTCCTTTTGGGTACCAGGGCAACTACAATCCTCCTAATATCCTCTGATCCACATTCACTTGAAAGTTTCTGAATACCATCGGCTATGGCTGACGATTAGTGACACAAAACATATAATGCAACTAACGCTTGCACCTAACTTGTGACTGCTGCGATGTCGACTATTGCTGCAAAACGTGGAGCGGGCGACTGCAACGGCGCGGAGACTCAGCCGATGGCGTAGTTTGGACGCGGCGCGAGCGTATGTGTGGGCTGGGCGATGGCGTTGAGACTGGCGGTGACGGAGTGGAGACGGTCACAGCACGTGTGTGTGTGTGTGTTTGTGGCACAGCAAATGAGAACAGTCACACTCTCCGGAGCCGGCATAGTCAGCGGCGTCTCGCTATAGCTGCCACGTCGACTGGCGGCAGCTTGAACACGGCGGCCCTGCGAAAGTAATGCGGGCCAGCGGCATCCCGAATCCGTGAAACAGACTGTCGCACAAACTGTTGCAGCGCTGACATGGCACACAGTGCGGAGTCTCTTCCGCTGCTGCCTACCGTTACTTTAGTATTCCCATATGCACATTGATTGCACTGCCAGAGTGTTACTGTTATGCACTGTGTATTGCTATAAGTCCCCACACTACCTGTTCAAAAGCCTACACATTTCCTGGGACACTCGATCCCGAGTGGAAAGGAAACAGTCCACTCCTGCCCGCCTTAACCGCACGGCTCCCAGCACACAAAAGACCACGGTACCTGCCTTTCGTCTTTATCCAGCGCCTTGTCACGTGGCACACTGCTCTAGTCAAATTAACATCCATATACCTGACCATCATTTGTTTACAAACACTTCTGACAATATACAAATACTTAAACGAAATATATTACACCGTTCTGTAGAAATTTATTCTATCGAATACTGTTGTATTTTTATTTTTAATATATTGCACTAACCAGGACAGCAATCAATATTCAAAACAGCTTCTTTCATCTTTCTTGCTAATTTTACATTATGTTTTTCACATCCTTCTACAATTATTAATACATAAATGTAATATTAAATAAACGTAGTAGATGAAATATCAGTACAAATTACACACACAGAGGCTAACAGCTTATTGTATTTGTGGATGACTGTTTTAAGAGCACCTGTTATGTTACATACTCATTGCCCTCATGGTCCCCATGAGTCAGCACTGCTTCAGTGCCACGTGGAAAGGCATCTATGACAAAAACCAGTGGACACAATGGGGAAAATGACGTAAGGCAGGGCGCCAAGCACAGCATGCATGAGGATGAGCTCACAGGCCATCCATATATACGGAACTCCTATCTTCTGCAACTGTTTTACCGGGTGCATGATACAGGCCGATTATGGGAGGAACTTATAAAAATTCTCCTTTCTCAAAACAGGCTGCAGCACCTGTAAGTTTTGGTGATGGTGTAGCGTTATTAGTGCCACATATTCTAGATAAATATGAGCCAGGTTCAAATGGCTCTGAGCACTAGGCGACTTAACTTCTGAGGTCATCAGTCGCCTAGAACGTAGAACTAATTAAACCTAACTAACCTAAGTACATCACACACATCCATGCCCGAGGCAGGATTCGAACCTGCGATCGTAGCGGTCGCTCGGTTCCAGACTGTAGCGCCTAGAACCGCACGGCCACTACGGCCGGCTATCGTCTATCACTATGAATTGTGACCTGAAGAAATCACGAGAAGAAATCACGAATCCAGTCACACAACTGGGACGCTACTCCGTACACACGCAATTTGATTAATAGTCGCTTGTGAGGAACGGTATCAAAAGCCTTCTGAAAGTCTAAGAATATGGAACTGATCTGAGATCCCTTGTCGACAGCACTCATTACTTCATGGGAATAAAGAGCTAGCTGTGTTGCACATGAACAATATTTTCTGAATCCGTATTGGTTATGTATCAATAAGTCATTTTCTTGAAGGTGATTCATAATGTTCGAGTACAGTATATGCTTCAAAATTCTACTGCAAATTGAGGTCAGTGATATGGGTCTGTAATTCAATGGGTTACTCTTATTTCCTTTCTTGAATATTGGTGTGATCTGTGCTACTTTCCAGTCTTTAGGAACGGGCCTTTCGTCAAGTCAACGGTTGTATATGATTGCTAAGAAAGGCGCTATTGTGTCTGCATACTCTGAAAGGAACCTGATTGGTATACTATATGGACCGGAAGACTTGCCTTTCTTAAGTGATTCGAGTTGTTTCGTAACACCTACGGTATCTACTTTTATGTCACTCATGCTAACAGCTGTTCTGGTTTCGAATTCTGGAATATTAATTCGTGTTCTTTCGTGAAGGAATTACGGAAAACTGTCTTTATTAACTCCTCTTTAGTGGCACCATCATCGGTAACATTTCCACCGCTATCGCGCAGTGACGGTATTCACTGTTTTTTGCCACTGGTGTACTTTATATACGGCCAGAATCTCTTTGGGTTTGCTACGATATTTTGAGACAATGTTTCATTGTGGAAACTATTAAAAGCATCTCGCATTGACGTCCACACTAAATTTCGAGCTTCCGTGAAACTTAGCCAGTCTTGGGGATTTTGCGTTCTTCTGAATTTAGCATGTTTTTTCCGTTCCTTCTGCAACAGTGTTCTGATGTGTTTTGTGTACCAGGATGGATCAGTCCCGTCTCTTATTAACTTATTCAGTATGAATCTACCTATTTCTGTGGATACTGTATCTTTGAATTTGACCCATATTTGGTATACACTTACATAATTAGCTTGGAAGGAATGGAGACTCTCTCTTAGGAAGGCATCAAGGTAATTTTTGTCTGCTGGCTTAAATAGGCGTATTTTGCATTTATTTTTAGTGGTTTTGGTTGATATGGTTTTGAGCCCCGCTGCAATGACCTTGTGTTGACTAATCCCTATATTCATCATGACTCTCTCTATTAGATCAGGATTATTTGTGGCTAAGATGTCAAGTGTGTTTTGGCAACCATTTATAATTCGTGTGGGTTCATGAACTAAATAGGGGTACCGCAGAAGTTGGTTTAATAATGAATAAAATATAGGAGCGCGGATAAGTTACTATTAACAGCATACCTATAGCATTATTGTAGCCAAGATTGACACGAAGCCCTCATCCACCACAGTAGTACAGGTTTATATGCCAACTAGCTCCGCAGATAAAGAAGAGATTAAAGAAATGTAGGATGCGATAAAAGAAATTATTCGGATAGTTAAGAGAGACAAAAATTTAATACACTTGCGACTGGAATTTGATAGTAGGAAAAGGAAGAGAAGGAAAAGTTGTAGGTGAATATGGACTGGGGTAAGGAATGAAAGAGGGAACCGCTTGGTGCGATTTTGCACAGAGCATAACCTAATCATAGGTAACGCTAGGTTTCAGAATCATGAAAGGAGGTTGTATACGTGGAAGAGGCCAGGAGACACTGAGATGTTTCAGATAGATTGGTAAGACAGAGATTTAGGAACCAGGTTTTAAATTGTAAGACATTTCCAGGGTCAGATGTGGACTCATGAACTATAGATTAAAACTGAAGAAACTGCAAAAACGTAGTAATTTAAAGAGATGGGACCTGGATAACCTGGAAGAACCGGTCGTTGTAGCATGTTTCAGAGAGAGCATTAGGGAATCATTGACACGAACTGGGGAAAGAAATACAGTAGAAGAAAAAATGGGTAGCTAAGAGAGATGAAATAGTGAAGACAGCAGAGGATCAAGTAGATAAAATGGCGAGGGCTGGTAGAAATCCTTCGGTAACAGAAGAGATATTGAATTTAATTGGTAAAAGGACAAAATATAAAAATTCAGTGAATGAAGCAGGCGAAAAGGAATACAAACATCTCACAAATGAGATCGATAGGAAATGCAACGTGGCTAAGCTGGGATGGCTGGAGGACAACTGCAAGGAAGTAGAGGCATATATCACTAAGTGTAAGATAAATACTGCCTACAGGAAAATCAAAGAGACCTTTGGTGAAAATAGAACCACCTGTATGAATATCAAGAGCTCAGATGGAAAACCAGCCCTAAGCAAAGAAGTTAAGGCAAAAAAGTGGAAGGAGTATGTAGAGGGTCTATATAAGGGCGACGTACTTGAGGGAAGTATGATGGAAATTGAAGAGGTCGTAGATGATGATGAAATATGAGATATGATACTCCGTGAATAATTTGACAGAGCAACGAAAGACCTAAGTAGAAACAACCCCGGCGGTAGACAACATTCCATTAGAGCTCCTGATAGCGTTGGGAGAGAGATCCATGACAAAACTCTTTCATCTTGTGAGCAAGATGTATGAGACAGACTTCCAGAAGAATATAATAATTACAATCCGAAATAAAGCAGATGTTGACAGGTGTGAAAATTACCAAACTATCAGTTTAGTAAGTCACGGCTGCAGAGCACTAACACAAGTTCTTTACAGACGAATAGAAAAACTGGTAGAAGCCGATTCTGTAAGAATATTGGAACACGCGGGGAAATACAGACCCTACGACTTATCTCAGAAGATAGATTAGGGAAAAGCAAACCTACGTTTCTAGCATTTGTAGACTTAGAGAAAGCTTTTGACAATGTTGACTGGAACACTCTCTTTCAAATTCTGAAGGTGGCAGGGGTGAAATACAGGGGCGAAAAGAAATTTACAATTTGCACAGAAACCAGACAGCAGTTATAATAGTCGAGGGCACGAAAGGGAAGCAGTGCTTCAGAAAGCAGTGAGACAGGTTTGTAGCCTATTTGCGATGTTGTTCAACCTATATATTGAGCAAGAGGTAAAGGAAGCAAAAGAAAAATCTGGAGTAGGGATTAAAATCCATGGAGAGGAAATAAAAACTTTTAGGTTTGCAGATGACATTGTAATTCTGTCAGAGACAGCAAAAGACTAGGAAGAATAGTTGAACGGAATGGACAGAGCCTTAAAAGGAGGATATAAGATGAACATCAAGGAACGTAAAAAGAGAATTAATTTAATGTAGTCGAATTAAATCAGATGATGCTGAGGGAATTAGATTAGGAAATGAGACACTAAAATTAGTAGATGAGGTTTGCTGTTTGAGAAGCAAAATAACTGATGGTGGTCGAAGGAGAGAGGATATAACATGTAGATTGGCTATGGGAAAGAAAGAATTTCTAAAGAAGAGAAATTTGTTATCATCGAATATAGATTTAAGTGTCAGGAAGACTTTTCTGAATGTATTTGTATCTAACGTAACTATGTTTGAAAGTGAAACATGGACGATAAATAGTTTAGACGAGAAGAGAATAGAAGCCTTCAAAATGTGGTGCTAATGAAGAATGCGGAAGATTAGGTGGGCAGATCACGTAACTAATGAGGAGGTACTGAATAGAATGGGGGAAAAGAGTAATTTGTGGCACAACTTCACTATAGGAAGGGATCTATTGGTAGGACACATTCTGAGGCATCAAGGAATCAGAAATTTAATATTAGGGGGGGGGGGGGGGGAGTGTTACGGGTTAAGTCGTTGAGGACGACCAAGAGATGAGTACACTAAGCAGATTCAGAAGGATGTAGGTAGCAGTAGTCACTCGGAGATGAAGAAGCTTGCACGGGATAGAGTAGCATGGAGAGCTGCAGTCTTTGGACTGAAGACCACAAATTAGATTAGATTAGATTATTACTTGTTCCACAGATCATGAATACGAAACTTCGTAATGATGTGGATCGTGTGTCTATACAAGATATTACATTAGACAAAATACTACATGACACTCAATAATTTTTTGTGGAGGTTCTGAAATGACCCACTTACTATATCCCAAAATTCATCTAATGAGGGGAAGGAGTTGTCATTAATAAATTCTGTTAATCTCCTTTTAAATGCTATATGGCTATCTGTCACTTTTGATGCTATTAGGTAAGTGACCAAAGACTTTGTGGCAGCATAATTTACCCCCTTCTGAGCCAAAGTTAGATTTAACCTTGAGTAGTGAAGATCATCCTTTTTCCTAGTGTTGTAGCCATGTATACTGCTATTACTTTTGAATTCGTTCGGATTGTTAATAACAAATTTCATAAGTAAATATATATATTGTGAGGCTACAGTGAAGATTTCTAGCTCTTTAAATAAGTGTCTCTAGGATAATCTTGGATGAGTTCCAGCAGTTATTCTGATTACACGCTTTTGTACAATGAACACTCTTTTACTGAATGATGAGTTACCGCAGAATATGATGCCATAAGAAAGCAGAGAATGAAAATAGGCGTGCTAAGCTAATTTACTCAGATGTATATCGCCAAAATTTGCAATGACGCTAATAGCATAAGTAGCTGAACTCAAACGTTTCACCAGATCCTCAGTGTGTTTTTTCCAGTTCAACCGCTCATCAATGCATACACCTAGAAATTTTGAACATTCTACCTTAGCTACTGGTTTCTGATCGAAGTCTATATTTATTAATGGGGTCATTCCATTTACTGTGTGGAACTGTATATACTGTGTTTTGTCAAAGTTTAATGAGAGCCCATTTGCAGAGAACCACTTAATGATTTTCTGAAAAATATCGTTTACAATTTCACCAATTAATTCTTGTATGTCGGGTGTGATAGCTATACTTGTATCATCGGCAAAAAGTACCAGCTTTGCATCTTCGTGAATATAAAATGGCAAGTCAGTAATATATATTAAGAACAGTAATATATATTAAGAACAGCAGAGGACCCAAGACCGCACCTTGCGGCACCCCATTCTTGATTGTTCCCTTGTTTGAAAAATCACCAGTTTTTTGCATATTATGTGAACTGTTTATTTCAACTTTCTGCACTCTTCCAGTTAGTTATGATTTAAACCATTTGAGCACTGTCCCATTCATACCACAGTACTTGAGCTTATCTAGAAGTATTCCATGATTTACACAATCAAAAGCCTTTCATAGATCACAAAAAATCCCAGTGGGTGACTTCCGGTTACTCAGAGCATTTAATATTTCATTACTGAAAGTATGTATAGCATTTTCCGTTGAAAAACCCTTCTGGAAACCGAACTGACATTTTGTTAAGACTTTATTTTTACAAAGGTGTGAAGCTACTCTACAATACATTACTTTTTCAAGAATTTTGGATAAGGCAGTCAGAAGTAGTTGTTGACATCAGACGTATCCCCTTTTTTATGCAGTGGTATAACAATGGCATACTTCAGTCTATCTGGGAAAATACCCTGCTTCAGAGAGTTATCACATACGTGGCTATGAATTCCACTTATTTCTTGGGAACAAGCTTTTATTATCCTGCTGGAAATGCCATGTTAGCTTTTATTCTTGAGAGAGTTTATTATCTTCCTAATTTCAGATGGAGAGGTGGGTAGAATTTCAATTGTATCAAATGGTGTGGGTAAGACCTCTTCCATTAACTGCCTTGCTTCTTCTAATGAACATTTAGATCCTATTTTCTCTACAAAATTTAAAAAATGATTATTCAAAATGTTTTCGACTTCCGGCTTGTTGTTTATCAAGTTTCCATTCGCTTTGATGGTAATGCCGTCACCCTGTACTCTTGGTTGTCCTGTCTCCCTTGTAATAATATTCCAAATTGTTTTGATTTTGTTATCAGAGGTATTAATCTCAGACATGATGCACATGCTTCTGGACTTTTTAATAACTTTTCTTAATGTTGCATAGTAGTTTTATAATATTTGGCTGTTTCTGGGTCATTACTCTTTCTTCTTGTTAGATACAGTTCCCTTTTGTGGTTACAAGATATTTTTATTCCTTTAGTAAGCCAAGTTTTTTGCATAGTTTCTTATAATTAGATTTAACTACTTTCTTGGGGAAACAGTTTTCAAATTCTCTTACAAGTTTGGCATGAAATAAGTTATATTTTAAATTAGCATTGGGTTCCTTGTACATCTCATCCCAGTCTAACTATTGAAGACTTTCTCTGAAATTTCTAATTGTTGAGTCATTAATTGAACACACAACTTTGGAGGGTAGTTTTGAATTACTGAATGGAGCTATGTCATATACTGTAACTAGCTGAGCGTCATGATCAGAAAGCCCATTCTCAACAGGACAAGAATGTATGTTTTTAAACCTATCTTGGTCTATAAAAGTGTTATCTATCAATGTGCTGCTGTCCTTTACTACCCGAGTCGGAAAATTAATGAGAGATGTCAAATTGAAGAACCGAGAAAGCCTTCCAGATCATTCTTCCTATTACACTCTTTCAATGAATCAACATTGAAGTCCCGGTAAATAATAATTTGTTTCCCCCTCTCTGACAGATAGCACATCAAGGCATCCAAGTTTTCCAGGAATAAATGAAAGTTTCCTGAAGGGGACCTATATACTGTTACAATTATAAAAGAGCCCTCCTTCAGTTTAAGTTGACAGGCACAACAACAACTACACTGTTTGTGTTATTCCGAACTGATGTACAGTTCCTTCCACTGCGGCGACTACAACCGTTGTGAAAGACATGACATGTATTCGCATCTGCGTATGTGGACTACCATCAGCTGCAGAATTGAATGAAGACAGTGAAAATTTGTATCAGACAAGGACTCGAACCTGGATTTTGTGCTTATCATGAGCGATCGCCTTACCATTTGGCAGTTGAAGCATGACTCTCTACCAGATACAGACTTCCATTTGGCATCAACCGTGTGACCTGTACCCGTACATCCATTATCTACGTATATTCGCGTACAGGGGAGACATTTTACTTGAAAGTCGCTTGCCCGATGTCGGCGGATAAATACATGCACCCATGTCCGAAGGAACTTTGCATGGTAATTCGTAATAACACAGACACTGCAGTACCGTATTTATCCACTGCGTATTCCATTACACAACTGATTCTAGTCCACAGTAGCAATTGCGATTATATTTCATGACTTTAAGTACATGTCCTAATCACCTATGGCATCGTTAAAAGATGGAAATGCGCCACCGCCCAGGAAGTGACCGCTGGTCTGTATCGTGTGCGCACCCTGAACAAGCACGTATTTTTTCAAAAGCTGAATTTACTGACGGAGCAACTCATTTTGCCACCGCCGCCGCTGATGCTTCTGCTCTTGTTTCTGTTGCTAAAATTGCTGCCGGAAATGCTGTTTCAGTTGCTGTTGCAAGAGCAGCTGTTGCTACTGCTGCTGCAGAAGATGCAAGTGCTTTTCATTCATGGACGCTGCTGCTAAGCTTTTACCTCGTTGCCAATTATCGTGACTGCAAAGATCACGAATATCTCAAAGAACCCACAGAGACTAGCTGAGTTCCCTGCAGTTTTCATCTGCAGATCGCCGAGTGCAGATGGAAGACAACAATGTCGAACGAACAGGCGGAGACGGCACGACAAACAAACAAATCTAAATAGTACTCCAAACACAGTAAACGTAGCGAAGCGGAAAACCAGAAAACCGGTGCATTACGGCTACTGATACGAAAGCGAGGCGAATACGTCATTGGAAGTGGGACCACATAGCAGCAGAATCTATAGTAC
The DNA here is from genome assembly GCF_023897955.1 of Schistocerca gregaria. Taxonomy (NCBI): domain Eukaryota; kingdom Metazoa; phylum Arthropoda; class Insecta; order Orthoptera; family Acrididae; genus Schistocerca; species Schistocerca gregaria. The sequence continues at coordinate 471,147,434 of NC_064931.1, forward strand.
TGCCAGAAGCATCAACTGGTCAGCGAGAGAGGTGTGGCATTGCGGCAAGACGAGGCCAGCGCTGCGATACGAGATCCACGGTTGCAGAAATAGCACCTTCGCCTAGCTGACGTGCTCTAGTTCCACAGTCTCCAGCGAGCCTTCTAACTCACCAGGCTAGATACCAGACTACCAACAAACATGAATATTTACAAAATATTCACTTGTTGCCAAATTAATTTTAAATGTTTTCCTTTGTGTAATTGTTATTTGTGGTCATTATTATGTAGTTTAATTAAATTATTATTCTGTCCATTTTATTCTGTTGTATGGATCTGGGGACCTAGATAAGGCGGAGAGGCGTCGTCCCTGCCGTATCCCTTAGTGGTTCACAACCCCACAACAGGCTACAGCAGTCCACTCACCCCACCGCCGCTCCACGCCGAACCCAGGGTAATTGTGCAGTTCAGCCGCCAGTGGACCCCCCTACCTCCCCACCCCCTCCGGGAACGTCTCACACCAGACTAGTGTAACCCCATTGTTTGCCTGGTAGAGTAAGGCGTACCGGAGACAGGAGACAGTGTTTGCGTAGCAATCGCCAACATAGTTTAACTGAAGCTGAAAAAGGGGAACCAGCCCGCATTCGCCGAGGCAGATGGAAAACCGCCCAAAAAACCATCCACTGACTGGCTGCCCCATTGGACCTCGACACTAATCCTCCGGGCGGGTTCGTGCCGGTGACCGCCACGTCTTCCCGCTCGAATAGCAGCGCGTTAGATCGCGCAGCTAGCAGGGCGTGCACAATGTAATAGGTGGTCAAACAATGTTTAATAAGGGGCAAGAAAAACAATTTGTTTCAAGAATGCTGAACTTATGTGCATACGACTTCCTGTTGGATTCAGTGCTTTAGACCACACGGCTAACCGGGCGAGCTATTGTGTCCACAATTGCACTTAGTTTTCAGTTAAATTTACTGTGAATTTTAAAGTGGGTTACGTGTAATGAGCATTAAATTCTGTCTAGCAGAAATGGGTGTTTTGTGAACGAAAGAACCTGTCTGTCTCCACATGGTAACCAGTTTATTAATTTGATAACTAATTTGTAATAATATTATGCTAGTTACCAATCAATGGCTCACTGCTATGCTGTGCTGTATGCAAAACACTATGTCAAAAAAACAATATTTGTATATAATTTTAAATCATGCAGAGATAAATACATGGAGTGGCAACTACAAACGTCCGTCTCCATAGCTGAGTAGTCGGCGCAGCAGAATAAATATTATTGGCCTGAGTACAGAACTTTGTGACACATAATGTCTGACAGATTGCAACTCAAATCTGTAGTTAATTATATTTCTCCAGCTGGTATGTCTGACATCTCTGCTTTGTTTCCTATTCATAATGTAGGATCTTATTATTTCATAGCATTTCCCTTGAATACCACACTGAAACAGTTTTTTTCCACTAGCTTAGAATGATTCACGTAGTCACATGCATTAGTCAGGTCTTCGAAGATCTTACAATTCTTCTGTTAAGACAACTCAGAATATGTTCAACTAAATCTATTGATGCAGTTACCATTGACTTCTCTTCTCTGAAACAAAATCGTGACGAGTAAAATATTTAAACTTCGGTTATAAAACTTGCAACTTTATTCCTTAATATCATTCAACAGATAAAAGGTATTGATCTTAGTTTTCTAATCCACTCTGTTTCCTTTCTTAAACACTGTTTTTTTCCTTGTAATGGAAGATGGAAGAATATCTTTTTCTATTGCAGCCTTCAGTACGTGGGTTAAGTTTTTTTGGTAGACTTTTCCTTCATTTATATATGACATCTGATGTAACACATGTAAGCCAGTAGAATGTTTGGATTTTAGTTGCTTTATTGGATTTGAAACTGTAATGAATGCAAATGTTAAAAAAAAATATTCTGTATTTTGAGAGGTTGCAGTATGGAGCAAAACAAGACAAAAATATCCAATAAATATTACGTCGGCTTATAATGAACACCCTGTGTCTCAGAGAAGTTATACGTGTTTTTCTCAATTAATATGGGTGCCTAGCGATATACGTGCGTTCTTTTTTTTCCTCGCTACAACGCAGTACATAGCTCATTACCTCTCATTGGCTTACTAATAGCTGATATACGAGGTTTCCTACCTGATAGTGCAAGAAATATTATTTTGTTTTGTTTTTGACGTACGAGGTTTTCATTCTAAGCCTACGAATCTGATTCCAAAATGCATACCTTCCAAGATGCTACTCCAGGTGGGTGTAAAATGAATGTGCGCAACGGAAATACTGAACGTGAAAATGAAGATTTGGCCTTGTTTGACTACCCCCTGAAGCAGATCTTACGATCTGTTAATGGTTATTATATCCTTCTTGCTCTTCAACATATAAATTACAACGTAAACATAAATGGATGATTAAAGGAACTAGTAACTACCAAATGATAAATATTGTTTCCGCTTACACATCCATTGTAGATTGAAACCCCCTTTATATAACAAATGTTTATACATCAATGTCCAATGGGCATAAATGATACAAATGAATTTCCTAACTAATGCGATTGATCAATTGGCCAAATCAGCCCCTTTTTATGGCTACGCGATCTAATTTAAATAACGCGGGACGAATGACATCATTTACGTACCAAATACTAGAAGACACCCCTTTCAAAGATGATCTACAGTGGTGGGCAACCTCAGTGGAAATAAAACTTAAGTGATCACAGCTTTTTAGCCTTATAGCCCTAATAATCCGAAGCAATTAGCAATATCACCATATGTACTGTGTCCAGTGCATCCGAGTGACGGTTCTCGTACACGTCTGCGACAGTGGGAGAACTCCAGCCACAAAATAAACTCTTTCGAACACTAGGACGGCCGAAGGCGGTGCTCTGACTAGTATACTCTAATAGTGTTTTCTCCTCTATGTGTTCTACAGATGAGAAACGCGAACACCCAGCCACAAGGACGGAGTTCAGGTAACGTCTCAACGTGAGTATAGGTAGAAGTGCTCTCAATCACTGAACGCTGCATACTCAACGATGACCCTACCCGTAGGCCAAGTCTAGAATCGTATAAGTTCTCAAAAGTGCAGTGCCTAACCGTTATAATTATAAAATCTCCTGAGAACAAAGTCGGCATGCCCGTATGTACCAACAAAAACTGACACTGAGAGACCGTCAAACTTGGGCGCTCAAAACGGAAGACCTCTTCTCTCAACCGCTGGCTTCCCAGCAAAGCTCGGCTCTCCTCCCTCGGAACTCAGAAGGCGAATCATATTCTCGAAACCACGGTATATTCTCCCTCTCTACAGATTCTTCCGAACGCCGACCAATCATATTTTAGTTTTTTGTCGTCCATCGCGGAAAGTTTGCGAGCGGATACCTATACTCACACAATGGTACGCTTCTCTGAGTAAAAATCCTCGGAAATAACCCAGCCTGCGATTTCTAAGTTAACTCTTCCTCATTACTCTCTGCTGTGTCCAAGATTTTCAGAGCTTCCGAAGTATTGTCCGGTAATCCTTTCGACCCCACTACAATACCGGCCGGCCGCCGCTGTATGTGCTTCCACGCTCAGGTGCCCAGACCGTTCATCTTGGCACTTCCTGTGTGATGCAGGACCAACGCACCTGTGCGGGCTTTCCCACCCAGGGCTTGAGTTACGCCTGCCATTTCATTTCCACTGGCGTTCCAACCTCTACTAGTATAGACAATCATTCATTACGCCGTTTTGATAACAAAGAAACTCGGCACCTTTCATGCAATAAGCATTAACAATTATTTACAAGGTGTACGTGACAATGTCAGTCTTCTTTAAATATTCATATATACGATGTACAAATGATACCTAATTCCAGTTGTAAATCACGGCAAAGTATGTAGATGAGTGCTTGTAAGGTGCGAAATTATAGTCACCTTAACAACCTTAAGATTTACAAGCAATTGTACATCTTTGCGGCTGTGAAAGATATCCCTGATGTTACGAACGACCTACGGAATCCAGTAAACAAACGAGGACAGATTGCTTTGTTATTGTCCATGCAGTAAACATCCATTAGTGTTGTTACTGTAAACAGTACTCGCAGTTTTGTGTAAGTACAGCGCATACATTTGTTTTAATGCAACCAGTTTGTGTTTTTATAAGTTTGTGAAGCACTTTTACATCTAACTCTATATTTGCACTTACCAGCACTATGGAAGCTTATAATTTCTCAAGGGAAGTGGCGAGAAAAATCTTTTGTTACAGTCTAGCAAATGGAAGCAACCATAGAGCCTGTGTCCTGTATGCTGTAGCTCTTCTGTGTCACAGTAACAGAATAATGTGTTCTTGTTTGTTTAGTCATTTGCTTACTATATTCCGTAGGTCATTTGTAGTAGCAAAGAGTTAGCAATAGAAGAGATGTATTATTTCATGGCAGTGAAGATGAACAAATACTTATAGCTCATAAGGTAGGCAATTTACAGCCCATGTTTACTGGTGAATTTTTTCTCGTTTTGGTCCATACTAACACTACTCAAAAATACTTCTTAAGGCCCTATATACGTGGATATTTTGGCATTGTGCTTCACAATATCTACATTACTTTCACAATCTTTCAGTGGACAGATGTCTTATATTTGTTTCCTTACTTTTCCTCTCTCCATTTACGAATGACCGTAAGTTTTTTGAGTACTTCTCTCCTTTATCCACTGCTGTCTTAAAAACAGTGCCTTTGTTTTTCTGATGAAACGACGGTCTTCTTTCTTCTTTTTTCCAGGCATTATCCCATGCCTTCGAGGTTTCAGCACGTTAATCTGAATTTGGCAATGTTAGTGGTAAAGGGTGGCCCGATGCCCCTCCTGTCGCCACCTCATCCCCAGCGGTACGAAATTTGTTTACCCTATGTGTCTGCCATCTGAAAGTGTGAGAATGTTTCAGAAATGTTTGCGGCTCGTGTAACTACGGCCGAACGTTGGAACCAGCCTGGTATTCACCTAGTCGGATTTGGGAAACGCCTAAAAACCACATCCAGCCTTACCGTCACAACGGTGCTCGTCGTTTATCCACCAGGCGGATTCGATCCCGGGTCGGCGCAGCTGCCCGAATCCGGAAAGTGCCGTGATACTGCGCGCGGCTATCCGGACGGCTCTCGGATGAAACTGCAGAACATTTTCTTTTTTATTTCGCGCATCGTACAGTATTCCTCGGTTTTGTTTTGGTTACACGAGTCATACCCTGTTTTCAGTATTTAGTGAATAAAGAAATACGTGTCCCATTTGATAATTGCGTCATTGTCTGCATATACTGTTTCCAATTTTTCTGTCATTAACATATTTTTAACAGAAATTTGTTTTGTGAGTTAACCGTAGCAATACCAAGGCATTTTCCATAATGCGCACTACTTCGATACTTTGCATCCACACTGAAAAATATTTAAAAAACGAAATTCGTTAATTGTTGTTGAATTTATTAACAATAAAGTTTTTAAAGAGGTGCTGGTGTGTAACCAGGGTTGAAAACCTGAAAATACCTTTTAGCACACTCTTACCAGTAACAACGCACTTTCAGTAACGTGTATTACTGACTTAATGACCACCAAAAAAGTGTAAAAAATCCAAATTTTGTTAATTGTTGTTGACTTTTGCTCTCAACATACTTTTTTAAGAGACACTGACGTGTAACCTGACAATATTGAATGTGGTCTTCATTGCGGAGAGTGACATCTATTGCTGAGACTTAAATTTCTGGGCTAAATTTAACTAAAAAATTTTAAGCGTATGTGGAATCTGTTAGAAAGATTCATTAAAAACAATAACTTTTTTCAAAGTTTCAAAATGTAAGGAAACTGACAATAATACAATATTTTTCAGAAGAGGGATGTAAAGTACCGTCCGCTGTTGGTACTGCAAGGGTAACCTGCGGCCGGACTCTATTAGACTTCTTAAATGTATCACGTCGCTTGCTCATTGAAGCATGAAAACGTATCAGAGGATCAGACGATTCTTTCTTCCGATGCTGTGATGAGGGCGTCCGAAGCTCAAGTCCGAGTGTAGTTACCTGTCGTGCGTCCACTGGTCTAACCATTCCACGGCAATTTGATCACAATGGGTTACATGCCCACATCACGGCTTTTATACCGGAAAGCACTTAATTCATCGTCTTTGAGACTGATCATATCAAATACACTGATTGCGCTCTTCAAAGAAAAATTTTTTTTTGTTTGGATGACATATTTATAGTTTGAAGTTTTGCTTCAGTAGAAGTTGTTCGACACAAGCTCATTGTTACTTAACGCAATGCTAACACGAGTGTACCCTCCGGTAACGGGGAAAATATCTCAACTCTTTTTTAAAGAAAATTTATAGGAAATGATATTGCTGATGAGATAGCTGATCACATATATGGGTCATTCATCCTGTAAGATGCATTACAACTCTGCTTTTCAATTTTTGTGTAAAGCGATTTACAGGTAAAACACAATCACGCGCACAAAACTATCAATAACTTTCATCATCACGTAAAATAGATAATAGGTTTATAAAAATAAAACAATTTTCAGCCTCAGTCACTTATTTATTTCGCCACTACGGGTTTCAATGGTTCACACCATTATCTTCAGGCGCAGAATTGTTTGTTTACATAGAAGGAGTTGGTGACGAATACAGACGCGTCTTCACAGCAGCAGTCAAAGGGCAATGTAGATTATGTTGCGCTTTTTAGGGCCCGTAGAGTCGTAAAATACTGTTTAATTTGTATTTATCAACAGTCAGTGTCCTCATAACGCCGTCCTTTACAGTCGAAGTATTCATAAAATGTTCTTCTGAACAATGTAGTTTCTTCGGCTCAATGTTAGTAGTAATTTAGAGGGCGGTTTTGACTTTTGTAGTAGATGAAATGGAACTTAGGGACCATCCTGGCATTCACTTAGACGTGGAAAAACAGTGCTTGTATATGGCTGACGTGTTGCCGGTACCGGCTGAATGAAACTGATACACAGCTCGCACACCTTCCCTATTTGTAAGCACCGCTCATAAAGCACCCAGTCGAGCTGCCGGCTCATTGATATGAAATAATCGGGTGGTCGAATACTGCCAGCTGACTGTTATTGCTAATCTCAGGCGACATGTAATAACGCAACCTACTCCCACTACTGGCGTTATTGACCTCAAAATCCAATCGACCGAGAGGAAATCCGTCGGCGAGGCTGCAGCGGATAACACATCATCAACCGACAAAATTAATTTCAGAATAACCATCGAAAACAGCGAAAGGTTAAACGTAACGACTGTTGTCAGGCTTTCTGTTTTTGCTTCAGTATTTTAGTTCGCCACCAATGTTAACGTTACCCGAAACTGAATACCAGTATCATAATTATAAGAAACGTGCCAACCGTCACCACCTCCTTCATGAGGTTTCAGGTTTGCTCGCCAAGGGAAACAAGAATATCATCAGGTTTAATATCTAGGCCCCTTTTGTACTTGTGTCAGCACGTTGTCCCCCGGCAATTTATAACCAGTAATTGATAAAAAAAATTTGTAGGAAATGTTTAACATATTCACAGGAATTGTATCTGTTCTCCGTATTGCTTAATTTTAGAGCTCCTTGTAAAATTAAAATAATATTGTTCTGACAATCACCAGATACACACATTTGGCAAAGTTAGTAGTTGAAGGTTGTTAGTATCTGTGACCACTCTACCTCAGTTACTGATCAAGATTACTGTTATTACTACTCGTGTTTTTCAAAGAACTAGTAATAGCTATTCTCATCCAGAAGAATAGCAGCATTAATATGCATAACCAGCACGGATTCAGAGAATACAATCCCTATGAAACAAAATCACAAGTTTCTTCGCACGAAATAATGAGTACTTTCGACTGTGCATCCTAAGCTGACGCATAATTTCTATATTTCGAGAAGGCTTTCGACTCTGTTCCTCAAAAGTGGCTTCTAATCAAATTGCGTGCCTGTGGAATACCATCTCAGTTGTGCAACTTGATTCGTGACTTCCTGCCATAAAGGTCACAGTTCGCAACCACTCACGGGAAGTCATCTAGTGAAACGAAAATAGTATCTGGGATTCTCCAGAAACGTGTTACACGCCCTCTGTTATTTTTAATCTTTATAAATGATTTAGAAGACAATCTTAGGAGCGCTCCTGGAATATATGTCGTTTACCGTCTAGCAAAGCCGGTTGAAGATCAATACTAGTAGCAAAATCATTTAGACCGATAAATCTGCATGGTGCGAGAAGTGACAGTTGATCCTAAACAATAAAAAGTGTGAGGTCCTCGATATGAGTACTAAAAATATTCCGTTGAATTTTGGTTGAACAGTAAGTAACACAGATTTAAAGGTTTTATATTATTTTAAATACCTAGGGATGACAACTGCGAACAACTTAAATTGGAACCATCACGCAGAAAATCTGGGGAAGCGAACTAGAGACTGCGTTTTTCTGGTAGAACGTTACGAAGGAGACTGCATACACCACCCGCATCCGTCATTTTCTTTGCTACTGCTCTGTGGTGTGGAATTCTTATCATATAGGGTGGGCGGAGGACATCGAAAAGTTCAAAGAATGGCGGCTTGTTTAGTATTATCGCAAAATAGGGGACAGAGTGTCACAGATATGATGAGCCAGTTGGTGTGTCAATCATTAAAACAAAGGTCCTTTTCATTTTCACGTAATTTCAGTGACGAACTTTCTCCTTCGAAAACGAGAATATTTTGTTGCTTTCCACCTACGCAGGTAGAAATGGCCATTGCGATAAATTAAGATGGACAAGAGCTCTCACAGAAAGATTTAAAGGTTAGCTTTTCCCGCGAGCTGTTCGTAACTGGAACGGTAGCGAATAGAGCGACAGTCGTTTGATGCACCCTCTGCCAGTCACTTTAGTGTGAATTCAGAGTAAACATGTAGCTGTAGATATTTGTCACTAATTTATTAGTGATGTACAACTGTTGCTTCTTTAGCAGTATGATTTTTACGAGAATGAAGATTAGTAAACAATTTCGCTAGTTAGATATCTCATCGTAAAAGTGCTATCCCCCTTTAGGACCCCACATATTTATTTTTCTACTTTTTTGTTAACTAATAAAGAAGCAAATATACCGTGACTAGTAAGTCAAAACAGTTGTTCCTTGTGATCTAGTGGTAAAGCGTGTAAGTGAAAATGAAGAGGACGTGGGACTGATTCCTGGCCGGCCCAAGAAAATTTTGTCTTTCTGTAACCTCAAGGATGTGAGTAGTCGCCAGAAACGAAATCTGTATAGAATGAAACTGTAGGTTCCCTTTCCCGTGTTGGATAGCTGGGGTGAATTTGGGACACGCAAGTCGCCGAAGTGGTGTCCAATTGAAAGACTAGTAACCGGCCATTAAGCCACACTATTACTATTATTATTATCATTAGGTCAAAGTAGCGCAACGAGCGCATACTAACAAATATGCTCATAACCAGTGGTTATGATTTTCCAAACCCACCGGTTATACTTAGCTATTCGCGACATATTACACTGTCCAGTCACATTAATGTGACCATCTACTTAAGCTATAATAACACCTTTTGCAGTGCAGACCGCTCGGAAACGTGCGGAATATAGAGCCATGCCGACGCTAGTGTAATGGCCAGCTGTGCTAGGTTTCTCGGTTGAGGACGTATTGCATGAACTGTCTAATTGACGTGATCCACAGATTCCCGATTGGATCCGGGGAGACTGATGGCCAAGGGAGTACGGTAAACTCATCTTGGTGCTCTCCAAATTCACTCACGTGTACTGTGAGTTGTGTGACAGAAAACAATGTGCATTTAGGGATGGACATGATCCCCATGGATAAATGCATGCTTGGTTTGATCCACTGGGCCTTCCAAAATGACTAGATCACCCATGGAATGCCAGGAAAAAATTCCCCAGATCACAACGCTCCTCCCACTTCCTGTTGCAGGACGTTTGATTTCAGTCCGATGGTACATAAAACGTGATTAATCGGAAAAGGTAAGCTGTCGCCATTCAGTGGATGTCGAGCTGCGGTACTGGCATGGAAATTCCAATCTTCGCCGCCGATGAACAGCCGCCAGCACTGGTGCGTGAACCAGGTGCCTGTTGCGGAAGGCCGGCCTTTGTGGCCAAGGGTTCTAGGCGCTTCAGTCTGGAACCGCGCTACCGCTACGGTCGCAGATTCGAATCCTGCCTCGGGCATGGATGTGTGTGATGTCCTTAGGTTAGTTAGGTCTAAGTAGTTCTAAGTTCTAGGGGACTGATGACCTCAGATGTTAAGTCCCACAGTGCTCAGTGCTATTTGAACCATTCTGTTGCGGAGGCTCATACACAGCAGCGTCCTTGAGGAGACACTGTTGATGTCCCGTTGGTTCATCTGAGTGGTTAGTTTCTCAACGGTCTCAAGTCTGTTCGCCCATATATGTCTCTGCAGCCGTCGTTCACCCCAGTGAACTATGGCCCGTGGTGCATCACAGTTGCCACGGCGCCGGTTTTGCATAACACCATTTCGCCATGTGCGGTTACATTAACCACGGTGGCACAAGAACAGTTTGCAAAGTTAGCCGTTTCGGAAAAGCTTCCACCCTTGGCCGGAAAGCTAATGATCATGCCATATTGAAAGTCAGATAAATCGCTCCTTTTCCGCATTGCGTCAACGACTGCAATGTTTCCAGCGTACCCTCCGCCCCGCCCTCCAACCCCCCCCCCCCCCCCATCCACCGACAATTTTTATATACTCTCCACTAATAGTGCTGCCACCTGCAGTCTGTGAGTAGTTATCGCACATAGACGTCTAACATAGATTGTGGTCACAATAATGTGACTAGACTGTGTGTTATCCGTGCTGAACTGACATCCTACGACACCTGATGATGATCTCTGTGATTGTAACTAGTAGTAGATAAAAATAACAGTTCTATCAGTTGATGACCTTGGCGAACGTGGAGTTTTCGGTTAAGCTCATCTGCCGGTACATTTACACTCCGCAAGTCGTCTTACAGTGTGTGGCAAAGGGCACTTGTGATATCAGTATCATTTTCCACTTCGCTATGCATTTCGGTAAGAATGCCTGGGAAGAGCGACCGTCTGTAAACCTCCGCATGAGTTCTAATTTTTTCTCGTCGTGACCATTACGTGAGAAGTATTTGAGTGAATGTAATTAGGTGCCTGAATCTTCTTGGAACGTACGCTCGAGTAATTTTGACGGCTAACTTAACTGTGATACACACCGTCTCTGTTGTTTGACGAGAATTTCTATGACGCTCTGGCGCTTACTAAAGGAACCCGTGAACTCGTGATGAATCGCGTCGCTCTCCTTTTGATCTCATATATTCCATTAATACTACCAGGTAAATGCCCTAGATTTACGAAAAGCCGGCCGCGGTGGCCGAGCGGTTCTAGGCGCTACAGTCTGGAACCGCGCGAGGGCAACGGTCTTAGGTTTTAATCCTGCCTCGGGCATGGATGTATATGACGTCTTAGGTTAGTTAGGTTTAAGTAGTTCTAAGTTCTAGGGGACTGATGACCTCAGCAGTTAAGTACCATAGTGCTCAGAGCTACTTGAACCATTTACGAAAAATACTCAATAGGTTCGTAACATGGTTCTTGCGTATGTTGAAATGTTTTTACTTTCACGTTAATTGCACCTATTTTTCTGTTGTATTATGTAAAAGATTGTTAAGAACATTTTCTGTGTGCCTACAGTCACGTGCCATTTGGTCATTTTCCTTAATACCATAATAATTCTGGTTCCTGAGAGATTTCCTACATTCTCTTTTCTTATCTTACAGTTTTGTTATGCATTATTAATTTTGTATGTACTAATAACATCCACCTTTTACAATTTTATTGTCTCCTGTTTTAATACAACAGTTTACTTGATAATGGAAAAACCGTTGCCTGTCTGTGGTACCCAAGCGATTTGACATAGGTCCACTTTTTAATAAAATTATATTTTCGCTCAGTTCATTTTTCGTGGTTACGTTGGCAATGTATTTGTGAAATGTGTAGTATTTTTCGTTGAGAAAGTGCTATCAAAGGTGGGGAGAAGTTTATTTAGTAATATATTAAAGTTAAAACTCATATCTGATGTAGTTTATACTTTACCCCTGCCGCTATGCTGCATGTTATTCTTAAAGCTCATTATCGTTTAATCAACTACTCTTGTTTCCTTCAACCGTTGTCACTGTGTAGTAACATAGTCTGTTATGTATCACTGATAATCATAATGTGTGTTAGCCCGTTTAGAATTACGTGATTTCTAACGTGATTGACAACGTCTTCATATTATTGTGATCGTCTTTGATTAATTCTTAAGGTGCCCCTACGCCTTAGACAAAGGAGTTCCACTAACCTACAGTGCTTCAGTCCCGACAAGCGCCCTTCATCAACGAGAAATATTCGCCAAGCAAGCAAGGGAATTAAAATAACATGGTGTGTAGCTGCACATCGCGAATACAAACAAGTTCAGCTACAGAGTACACAGATTAGCGATGACAGAACAATTAGTCCCAGTCACATAAGTAGGTGGCCACAATACTGGCAAGTCCGCTGTCAGTTAATTACTTCATGTCCTCGTCTTGATATGCGAAAGTTTGTTCACTACCACGATAAGATTGTGCACTTCAAGAGGAAAAACTATTTGCTTTAGGGACCCATGACCTCAGCAGTTTGGTCCCTTAGGAATACACACACACACACACACACACACACACACACACACACACACACACACACACACACACACGTACACCACCTGTGGAGGAAACAGACTCCGTTACCACTATTCCACGAATCGTCAAAAGGCAATGTTACCTACAAGTATCTCATATCATCCGTACCAAGCGATGCAGATATTAAGAATTTTGTATAAACTAATGCCTAAATTGGCAGACAAAAGCTAGAAAGAGAAAATGAAAATAAGGGAGAGGAAAAAGTAATGATAATAATGTAACAATAGTCAGAATTGGAAGTAAAATCAGACACTTCCATTTATAAAGAAGTTTTACTGCTAATCCTGCTGAGTCTTACGATGTCTGCAGAGATAGTCTCCTTACGATTCTGAGGAAGTCTTATATTCCTGTTGTCCACTATTACGTTTTACTACTCTTGGTCTTCTCACTCTGCTAGGAAGTCAGTAAGTCTTCATGTTGAGTCAGAGACACTTAATCCTGGAGTTTAAGACAGATGAACTAATCTGATTACACTGTTCTCCACCGTATAATATGGCCAATGGATCAGGCTAACACAGTGCTATATTTGATTCTGGACTGATGAGATGAACTAGTTCTGATTAGTTCGTATGATGAGGACTTTCTCAGTAGCATGGCTATGGCAGACTTGGGCCTTGAAAAATGCAAGTGCAAACGCAGGTTGGCGATATGTCAGGGGAAACACATGACATCACAAGCAACGTCCCTCTTATTTACGATATCATCCTGTGACAACCCACAACCCCACTTAAGCTATGATATTCACAATCCAACATGCCACACCTCATTTCTGGGTATGGTTGTGGCTATTAAAACGAAACAGCCAGTCACAAAGTAGCCCAAGAGCTACAGTCTTGACTATATTCAAAAGTGTTTATAAACGAAAACCATAAAGCATGTAATTTACTTTATTTTGATATCTAAAATACGTAATGTTCGATTCTATGGGAATTACTGTGACCCATGATGGTGATATAATCAAGGATAGAAAGAAGGTCTGCATCAGTCGTAATATCACCTGTCTTTTGTTATTGCAGGTGTAGATTTCAGTTAACATGGTAGTTATCATTTGTGCATTATAGGTAGTCATGTAGACTCAATGTACGAGGTGCGTTCTATACGTAATGCAACACATATTTTTCTTGGCCAACTTCGGTTAAAAAAATGCGGAATTTGTGGGACGTTGCGTAGTATTCCCACTTTAGCCTCTGTAGTTTCGTGAAGTTCGGTCCGGCGGCGGCGCTGTACGTAGCCTTCAAAATGGCGTTTGTAACGGAGTAGCATTACAAGCAGAGAGCTAGCACTGATATTTTGCATCTCAGATATCCGCAGGCGCTTCCAGAACGTTTATGGAGATCTGGCAGTGAACAAAAGTACGGTGAGTTAGTGAACGAGGCGTTTGTTATCATCGCAACGAGGGCGTGCAGACCCGTTCAGTTTCCCACGGGCCGGCTGGTCACACACAGCTGTGTCTCCTGCAATGTTGAAAAATGGAGACACTCTCATTTGAGGTGATCGACGGGTAACAATCCAACACGTCGCTGCTCAGCTGGACGTCTATGTTGGTAGTGCTGACACCCTCATTCTCCAGTTGGGACATTCAAAGGTTCCTCATCACCCAGCAGAAGACCGTAAAGAAGGATAAAGAACCATCTGTGAAGAACTGCTTGCGCATTATGAGGCTGATGGTGACAATTATTTGTCAAACAACGTCACAGGCGGTGAAACATGAGCTTGTCACTTCGAACCGGAAACAAAACTGCAATCCAAAGACTGGTGTCACACCACCTTTCCTCCGAAGAAAAAGTTCAAAGCCTCACCCTCCGCCGGTAACGTCGTGGTGACGGTCTTCTGGGACTATGAAGGGGTTACTCTATTTGATGCAATTATCAACTCTGAAGCGTATTGCGCTACCCTCAGGAAACTGAAGAAACGACTTCAGCGCGCTCGTCGCCGCAAAAATGCAAACGAACGTCTCGTTCTACATGACAATGCAAGGAATCAAACAAGTCTGCGCAGACGAGAGGAGCTCACAAAACTTCATTAGACTGTTCTTCCTAATCCACTCTACAGCCTAAATCTCGCAACATTCGTCTTCCATCTTTTTAATCCAGTAAAGGATGCACTCCATGGGAAGTGGAACGTGGATGATGAGGTCGTTGATGCAGCAAGACCTTGGCTCCAGCGGCGACAATTAGAATAGTAACATGCTGGCATACGGCCCCTCTCAGTTAGGTGGCGCAAGTCCGTCGCACTGAATGGAGATTATGTATGAAAATATGGTATTGTAGCCAAAATAGTAGGGAATATTATGGTGTATTTAAATGGTGTTATTTAAATACAATGTGGCCAACGTCTGCTGTAGTCCCTATATGCAAGTGAGAAATGCCTGGTGTGAATGGGTTTTTGACACCGATTCTACACACTGGAAACATTGTTGCATCCAAATGAAGGGTTCGAGCAAGTTTAAACCGTTTTCCATGGTTCTCCTCCTCAGCCATACTGCACCACTACAAGAGTCCTACTCTGGCGTCCTTATATGTCAGAAATCCTTAACTGTTGGTCCTCGTGTGGGACTTGTGCCCAAATAATTCACAGCATATTAATTCTACCATCATTCCATAAGGGCCAGTAAAGGCCACATAAAGTAATAATTATCCATTACTCGAAGCTTGCTTTGCAACCCAAAATCTTAGCATTCTTTCTCTAGTAGCCTGTCTTCTATTTTCTATCCATTGTCTGGTCAGATTCTGTTCAACATGGAAGCCTCGAAACTTCCAGTCGCTGACCTACACCTTTTACCGTTTCCTCGAATTAATCCAGCCCCTTTAACATCCTTTTCATCTCCATGGAACCATTTGCGTGAAACCGAAAATCTGCTGCAAATTAAATTAAAAAGAAAATGTATTTTGTATTCTTCTGCTCATTCATCATAAACTCATTTCAGACTTATTTTTAGCTGATTTTATTAATCTTTTATTTTTGTGGTACAGTTCTTCCCATCCTTGTAATCAATACAGTCCATCCCCGATCTTTGAGCCCATTAACTTATGCAGGAATTTTTTTTCGAATTTCACGTTCCTCTTAGCCCTGACACTGTTGTCGTACGGAGACAATCACTAACATACAAAAACAATGCTTTAATCACCGTTTTGTAGTGTCTTAATTTAGCTCGTCTTATGACTGTCTGACACTTCACTCCTTTTCACGTTCGTCAGACATCAGCAAAAACATCCTGTGAGTGCATTAGCATCGCTAGAATCAGTGACTGGGGTTAGGAGTGGACCCTTATTCTAGGACAGAGCACATTGCTGTTTGGATGCACACAATTTGCTTAATTTCAGAATTATTGTCAAAGAAATACACGAATTTACATAGATTGTGACATGACAATTTCTGGACAGTTGTCCAGATAACGCATTACGTCCTGTTGAGCAGAAATAACCCTGTGCACTTAAGTATCAAATTTAAATAGAGGTTTCTCTACAAGATTATTCTTACTATTACAACATGAAGTTAGCCAATATTACGACAAATCATCCCATTCCAGTTCTAAGTTCAGTACTATTTGGGATGACAATCAAGTATACAGAGGATGGTTAGTTTTTGTGACAAGACGAGCAAAAGATTACTCAAGGTTACTCGAGTTCACAGTGGACACAAGCTGGTGAACCAACAAGTTTACGCCTCTGCCAGCGGCAATTACCTTTTAGCTCCAATGTGCTGTCGGCTGCATGGCTGCTCTCGCCCTCTGAAATCCTATAAGAAGCTAACAAAAATCTTTACTGATTTTATCAGCTGAAACTGTCCTATATTTGTCGTTAGGCGAGAAAACATGCACTCATCCCTAGTCTGGAAAATATGGCGATATACACGGTCATAGATGGTGCAGTGTGTATATTTCAGTGCCCCCTCAGTTCTCGCAAAAACAGTTAACTATGTGGCTGGTTTGTTTCCCCGCTACCGGAGCTCAACGACTCTTCAGCTAATTTCTAGCTGATTATCAGACAAAGTGAACGCAGTGTTGACACAAAGTTGCTGATGTGTCCGGTTCCACACTTGACACTGGTTAAAAGGAGTGTCCTCGAAGCTTTCGGTCTTGTGTCTTTCGTAGCAAACTGTCCCCCACCTGTGTCCTTTCGTGATTCAAGTCACGGCTTTTTCAGACCAGTGGTAGCGTTCCTTTCATCTTCTGGAAACTAAATCTGCCAATTGCAAAGGGCCTACCTTTAAACTCCATCGAGATATCGCCCCTTTCTACTCCTTCTAAATTTATTTCAGCCAATCAGACATTTTGTGCCTGCTCCTTTGACATGTGTACGTCATGTGTGTACCACGAGCATTTTACTTGATCAACTGCATAGCTGTTCCGTTTGTGAGCATCTGGGAATACCCCAACGCAGTTTTCTAAAGAATGTCTCCATAGCAAGCAGCGCTACACCGCTACCTGCTCCCCTCGATGTATCGTTTGGTGTGTTCATTGTCCTTCTCGCCGCGGGTCACCAACCCCTTTTTGAAGCGTTAGATTGTATTCGAGCCATGATGGCACACTGGCATCTGCCCCCAAACTAAAACGTTTCCTCCAGGAGCTTTTTTTCACCTTTTTCTCATTTACATGCACGATTTGGGTTCGGTGTGTTAATACCATCGAATTGAGTGTCATCCCTTTGCATTACATGCTGTACATTTTGATAGGCAAATCTGCTCATCATCGCGAAAGTATATCAAGTGGCATTCATTTACTTCTTATGACATAAAATCTCTCATGTAAGGTGCGAAACTGACATTCATTCAATCTGCCACCTTACAACTGGTTTTCCTTTGTGTAAAATTCATATCTAGGAAAAAACTTTGCTATGTCCTCTCTCCTGATGTAGTTGGTACCATCTTTACTGGTTATCAGCTACATAATTTCCCAGAGATATTTAACGCTTTCAATTCTTTCTATCCTATCATGCTATATCTTTGGGTGCTAAGTGTCTACAATATGCTTGTCATGTATATCATTTTTTCGAAGAAAATTTGGAGCACAATTTTTCTGCTTAATTTTTTGGTATACTTACGTGCTTTGTAGCTCTGCTGGAACTGTTAGTTCGGACGATGAGATCGTCGAGGAATGGAAGTCAGTTGATTTTGATACCTCCTCTCGAAACCCCAAAGCATATCTGTTTGATCAATCCTTTCCTGTCCATTTCTTTACACCGTCCACATACAATCTTCTCTAAAACAGACTTGAAGAGAACCAAAGACTGTTTATCACCCTGCTGACACCTGTTGTAATATCAAACCCCTTGGAGAAGTCCCCCATAAATTTTCCTTTGAGCAGATCCCCTTCAACACCTCCTTGAAAATTTCCGTTGTTTTGGCGTCCACTCCGTATTTTGTCAGTATGTGAAATAGCGTCTTCTTTACTAAGGAATCGTGGGTATTTGTGTATTCTATAAGGAATACTAGCACGTATTTGAAGATGTAACTTTCTAGTACGTTTTTCGGGCTACTTATCTGCATCAGACATGGTCTTCCTTTTCAGAAGTTTCCTTAATCCTCCCTAACTTGAAAAAAATTGCCGATCTAGTACTGTAATTTCAGATTGACGTTTCAGATACTAAGAAAAAAATATGTCTGGAATCGAAAACGTCAGAGTGCTGAAAGGAGGTTTTGCATAGGACCATTTCTTCATCCAAATGAAAGTGAGTTTGCGGACTGTTAGATCTAGACCCAAATGCGATCAGTTTTCTTGAGTAAATGCTGAATGTCTCAAAGAGAACATCGATATTACCCTATTGCGCAAAAAGTACGTGACGAAGGTGCAAAAGAGTGGCCAAATCTGTGCAACATATGTGCAACAGACATAAGCTCTGAAATTAAGATAGCCTTCAATAAAACCTAAATATAGGTAGTGGAACACAACCTGTGATAAAGCAACAGGGGACAATCTCAAAGCGTAGGATCAGTGGAGCTTACATCGAACTACAGGGGGAGATTGGAGTCTTTCCTAATGACACGGAAAATGACGTCTAAAATAATCCGCAAACAAAACCGAACTTATCATAGAAACTGGCTTATAGAAATAGAACAAAACCTCCTCAGAAACAATATGAGGAATGTTCGAATAACGTATGGGACAGGAAATTTTATAAAACATTCAAGGTGACCCTGTCTGGCTACCAGCCACCAACACTGTTTCCGTCCAGCAGATAGAACATCACACATGAATATTAAATGAAACCACATTTCACTAGCAGGCACCTTCCAAGACTTTCGCATCTGTGTTCTAACGGAAGAAAGATCGCCCTTCGTAAAACCTACACCAAATTGCAGTTCAGAGCTCATTACGATACAGGAAACAGCAAATATCATCAGATCACTTAGAAACAACAAAACCGCTGGTAAAAACGACTTTACTGCGCAGATGCGGATGCTAGCACGGGAAGAACTTTTAAAGTTAACGCACATACTTTCAATGAAGAGCTGGGAAACTGAAATGTTCCACAGGACAGAAAATGTGCATTGTGGAATGAGCGTGATATGGCAGACACCAGTAACTACAGAAGTTTGTCTCTTTTGTCATTCACATACAAAAAATTCTTTTAAAAGCTTTAGTATACGGTTCAAAAAATGGCTCTGAGCACTATGGGACTTAACTTCTGAGGTCATCAGTCTCCTGGAACTTAGAACTACTTAAACCTAACTAACATAAGGACAAAACACACATCCATGCTCGAGGCAGGATTCGAACCTGCGACCGTATCGGTCGCGCGATTCCAGACTGTAGCGCCTAGAACCGATCGGCCACCCCGGCCAGCTTAGTAGACGGACAAAGTTTGATTACCTTAATAGTGGCTGCCAAGCAGGATTCATGGAAGTGGCGATCGTGCGGAGGACAGACGTGGAACCTCTTGACAATATTAAGGATCCGCCCACGTACAGTCGCATATTGAGTATTTTAAGAATTCCTGTTGCTCGGGTGACAGGCCGATTGTTTTTGACACCCTGGAGGATCTCCGAGTAGACAGGAAGACCAGACTACTAATCTATTTTCGACAAGGACACATGCTTCCCTCTCTTCCTCCCCCCCCCCCCCCCCTTATCAACCGTCCCGAACTACCTGCTGTTTAACTTACTTCTGGACAAAATGGTAAGAAGAGAATGGGAAAAAGACATCAGGAGTACAAATATTGGAAATTCTGGATGGCAAATTAATGTCAAACAGTTAACCTTTGCTCTCGGTTTATCAGTAAAGATCAACACTAAAGAAAAAACAAAAATCTCACACAAAAACTACACAGGATAGCGGGAAACGCAGGCTTCCAGCCGCGCGTGATTAGCCGAGAGGCCTAAGGGGCTGCAGTAATGGACTGTGCGGCTGGTCCCAGCGGAGGTTCGAGTCCTCCCTCGGGCATGGGTGTGTGTGTTTGTCCTTAGGATAATATAGGTTAAGTAGTGTGTAAGCTTAGGGACTGATGACCTTAGCAGTTAAGTCCCATAAGATTTCACACACATTTGAACTTTTTTTTCAGGCCTCCAGATATCGCATGAGAAAAATCTTTATGTGGGAAATCTGCATCAAAACAACAAGAAAGTTCTGCTAAAGATGGAATATGGGAAGATGATCCTCGCTCAGATACCTCGGACAGTTCATACTGCCATAAGGGTTGGACAGTAGCACTAACCTAGGAAGCTCCATGAAACTTGAAAATGGATTCAGAAGCACGTAGAATCACTATAACAAAAAATTACATTGCACAATGCGAAATTTTAACATTAAAAGACAATTCTTATAGCGTAAGCACCATACGCATCACAGACCCTAACTGCTGAAGAACACATTAAAGTCGCAGAAACTGAAAAAAAAGTAGCGAAGAATTCTTAGTCCTGTCTTCATCTTTTATAGAAGCTACGACGACGCTCTAACTTTTATAAAGTATATGTTAAGTGTATCCCAGTAAACAGTCAAAAATGTGTTTAAAACATATTTCAAAAAGTTCTTCTACAGCGTAATATGGGCCGTAGGAAAATACATGGTCTCACTCAAGAAAATGGAGTTCGGAGGAAAAGGAGAACATCTGAGCTCTACACACATATACGAGGGCTTGCTCAAAAATAATGTCACCGAATTGTCTACATGGAAGCTCTTAAAGCTTTTTAAACAAAAGAAACGTTATGAACATTCGACATCTTTATTCTTCATGCCTACCTATTTACTCTAAACATAGTATCCGTAGCGACGAACACAGTTCTCGCAGTGAGAGAGCAATTTGTTGATACCGTCACTGCCGGTCGTGGTGGCCGAGCGGTTCTAGGCGCTTCAGTCCGGAACCGCGTGACTGCTACGCTCGCAGGTTCGAATCCTGCCTCGGGCATGGATGTGTGTGATGCCCTTAGGTTAGTTAGGTTTAAGTAGTTCTAAGTTCTAGGGGACTGATGACCTCAGATGTTAAGTCCCATAGTGCTCAGAGCTATTTGCCCATTTGATACAGTCACTGTAGCATGTTAGATTTCGTTGACGGAGCCACAAACTCACCGCTTCTTGCATCGCTTCATCACTATGAAGGTGAAGTCCTCAAAGAAGTAGTTCTAAGTTCTAGGGGACTGATGACCTCAGATGTTAAGTCCCATAGTGCTCAGAGCCATTTGCCCATTTGATACAGTCACTGCAGCATGTTTGATTTCGTTGACGGAGCCACAAACTCACCGCTGCTTGCATCGCTTCATCACTATGAAGGTGAAGTCCTCAAAGATGTTCTTTAAGTTTTGGAAACAAATGAAAATCAGGTGAAGCCACGTCTGGACTGTATGGAGAACGGTCCATCACAGTAACCCAGGGCGTCGGATTGTTGCAGATGCAGCGCTCGTGTGTGGCGTGGCACTGTCACGCTGAAGAAGGTGCTCCGTGAGTGAGCGAACACTTCGAAATCGAAACTCGATTACAGTACACTGTTTCTCACACACGGACATAATTACGTTACACACTGGTATCTTGCACGTTATCTATGTAAATATGAAGAATCAAGATGTAGAATTTTAATAATGTTCGCTTTATTTAATTAGCTTTAACTGAAAAATTTACTTAAAACTTAAAAAATTCGGAAGCATTACTTTTCAGCACCCTCTCGTAGACACATTTACGAACACCATACATACCATAAAATACTTAGCATTGCGGAGCGACTTAAAGTGAAATTATCGCATCAAACAAACTGAAGAAAAACCAGATGCTGGACTGGAATCCATTGGCAGATTCTTAGGCAGAAGTACGAGGGGCGTTCAATAATAATTGCAATACTTTTTACCTCGGCCACTTTCGGTTGAAAAAATGCGGAATTTTTTTGTGGGAAATAGTGGAATATTTCCGCTACAGCCCTCATAGTCTCATGGATTCCAAAGGTAGCTGCGCTATACGTAGCCTTCAAAATGGCATCTGTAACGGAGGAGTCTTCCAAGCAGAGACCTAACATTGAGTTCCTTTCTGCGGAAAACCAGAATATCGTAAACATGCATAGGCACTTGCCTACGGAGATCTGGCACTGGACAAAAGCACGGTGAGTCGCTGGGCGAGGCGTCTGTTATCATCGCAACAAGATCGCACAACCTGTGCAGTCTTTAGCGTGCCAGCAGGCCACCCGCAGCCTTGACTCCTTCAACGTTGAAACGTGCGGATACTCTCTTTCGAGGCGATCGACGGATAACAATCAACCACATCGCTCCTCAGCTGGACGTCTCTTTTGGCAGTGCTGACACAGTTGTCCACCTTTCGAGGTACTCAAAGGTGTGTGCTCACTGGGTTCTTTCCCGCCTAACAGAAGACCGTAAACAGTAACTAAGGAGCAATTGCGCATAACTGCTTGCTCGTATCGAGGCTCATCGTGATAATTTTTTGTGGAACATCGTCACCGGCAATGAAACACAGGTTCGTCATTTCGAACCGGAAACAAAATGGCAATCTATGGAGTTGCGCCACACCACCTCTCCGCCAAAGGAAATGATCAAAACCCCTTCCTCAGCTGGTAAAACCATGGTGACTGCCTTTGGGACTCTAAAAGGGTTACTCATTTTGAAGTCCTCCATCATGGTTGAACGATCAACTCCAAGTATATTGTTCTACTCTCCGGAAATTTAAGAAATGACTTCAGCGTGTTCGTCGTCACAGGAATGCAAACGAACTTCTCGTTCTGCATGACAACTCAAGGCCTCACAAAAGCCTACATACCAGACAGGAGCTCGCAAAACATCATTAGACAATTGTTCCTCATCCTCGCTACAGCCCGGATCTCTCGCTTACCGGCTTCTCTCTGATTGGCCTAAGGCCGTCGCATTGAACGGAGATAATGTTTTGTAGCAAAAAGAGTAGGGAATAATATGGTGTATTGGAATCCTGAATAAAACCATCCTGCTTTCAGAAAAAGATGCATTGCATTACTTATTGAACGTCCCTCATAATTCTTCCACTAAACAAATGGCTTACTGAACATATGTAAGACCAATTCTTGACTGTTTCTCATCAGTCTGGGACCATTTCCAGTTTGGATTAATGTAAGCTATAGACACCCAACATTACATTTAGTTACTGTAGCGTCTCACAGTATCGATACCACACCAGGCAGAACACATCCCCAAAAACCGTCACTAACACATATTGTTCAGTTTCAGGCACAGCAGATGTATCACCCTAAGGAAACGATGAAAATACTGCTCACCACATAGTCCAACCCTGTACGACAGCCTCCACCACCCGCAGCACCGCAACAGCGAGCAGCGCGTGTTCCCTTACGCCTACTCCAACACAAGAGGCATGCCTCGAGTACCGCGCACAGTTCAACTCTCACCTGCATTGCATCAAATTGAAGGCGAGGACAAGCAACCTTATTTTTTTTTTTGCAGCAGCAGGAGTGACAGTGCATCACTTTGTGTCTCGCTGCCCCACCCCCTCCCCTCCCCACCCACCCTCACTGTCATGTTCGTTACGATGAATTAACGGCGACTCTCGACAAGTATTATGATAAACAGATTAATGTGACAGCTGCACGTTAAAGATTTCTTCGTTTGCGAGGAGAACAAAATCAAACTCACAAGCAGTGAGTTGGAGACGTAGAAGGGCTTACACACCGTTGCAAATTTAAGTGTGATTATGGACGTTATTAGAGTCAGCCCAGATTGGGGACGCCATTACTCAGGCTGCCTCAGATCCTCGCATACTCAAGTATCCTGACTCTAGTTTGCAATAGGTTCTGTAATTAGTGGAGCTTCAGTACTCGTATCAGATTGCAGCGATAGCTCCTACTCGTTAAATACAGAGTTTTAGAAAGGGGCTTGTAACCGTGGCTCGTGAACCGTGGCACGCTAAGTCTCAGTGACGGAAACGTAAACAGTATCAAAAAAAAATGGTTCAAATGGCTCTGAGCACTATGGGACTCAACTGCTGTGGTCATCAGTCCCCTAGAACTTAGAACTACTTAAACCTAACTAACCTAAGGACATCACACACATCCATGCCCGAGGCAGGATTCGAACCTGCGACCGTAGCAGTCGCACGGTTCCGGACTGCGCGCCTAGAACCGCGAGACCACCGCGGCCGGCTTAAACAGTATCAGTGAGCTAGGTAGCAAACTAACGATGTTACGTCTTCTCCTCTTCGTTTCATAGCAAACAAGCGCCAGGCATGCGCTTGCCGTGACGTTAAGTGTTATCATTGTACTGGGTGCTCGTAATTTCCCGTTACAGACTTCTAGGACTTGTAGAGGAGAGTGAGGAACCCATGTCCGGAAACGTCATCCAACGAGACTACAGAGCGTCAAAGCTATAGTCGCGGGCTTCTGTAAATGTACGTATACAGGGGGTGATTCCGTGATGATGTTACAGACTTTCTAGGATGATGGAGAACGATAAATTTATTAATTTGAAGTATAGATCCCTGTACCGGAAACAGACGAGTCGATAGTTATAAACGAAAACGGTTCTACTACCTCTGACAGTTGAATACATGTACCGGTTCTTGTGTTGCGAAGAGTGTAGGGCTGGTAAATTCCAGTGGTAGTAGTGTGGAAAAAACGAAAAAAAAAATGTCCAATAAACGTGGGCCCTAAATTGCATACCTGGGGAGCTATGACCATTCGTTCATTTTCGCTAATGTGAAACACATCTCTACTGAGCATGTGTTCATAGCCGTTAAGGTACGCTGTCTTCGTAGATCCTCTACATCTACATCCATACTCCGCAAGCCACCTGACTGTGTGTGGCTGAGGGTACTTTGAGTACATCTATCGGTTCTCCCTTCTATTCCAGTCTCGTACTGTTCGTGGAAACAAAGATTTTCGGTATACCTCTGTGTGGGCTCTAATCTCTCTGATTTTATCCTCATGGTCTCTTCTCGAGATATACGTAGGAGGGAGCAATATATTGCTTGACTCTGTGATGAAGGTATGTTCTCGAAAACTTCCACAAAAGCCCGTACCGTACTACTGAAAGTCTCTCCTGCTGAGTCTTCCACTGGAGTTTATATATCATCTCCGTAACGCATTCGCGATTGCTAAATGATCCTGTAACAAAGCGCGCTGCTCTCCGTTGGATCTTCTCTATGTCTTCTATCAACCCTATCTGGTACGGATCCCACACTGGTGAGCAATATTCAAGCGGTGGGCGGACAAGTATGCTGTAACCTACTTCCTTTGTTTTCGGATTGCATTTCCTTATGATTCTTCCAATGAATCTCAGTCTGGCATCTGCTTTACGATGACCAACTTTATATGATCATTCCATTTTAAATCACTGCTAATGCCTACTCCCAGATAATTTATGGAATTAGCTGCTTCCAGTTGCAAACCTGCTACATTGTAGCTAAATGATAAAAGGATCTTTCTTTCTACGTTGAGATTCAATTGCCATTCCCTGCACCATGCGTCAATTAGTTGCACATCCTCCTGCATTTCAGTACAATTTCCCATTGTTACAACCTCTCGATATACCACAGCATCATCCGCAAAAAGCCTCAGTGAACTTCCGGTTTTATCTAGACGGTCATTTATGTATATTGTGAATAGCAACGGTCCTACGACACTTCCCTGCGGCACACCTGAAATCACTCTTACTTCGGAAGACTCCTCTCCATTGAGAATGACATGCTGCATTCTGTTATCTAGGAACTCTTGAATCCAATCACACAATTGATCAGATAGTCCATATGCTCTTTATTCATTAAACGACTGTGGGGAACTGTGTCAAACGCCTTGCGGAAGTCAAGAAACACGGCATCTACCTGTGAACCCGTGTCTAAGGCCCTCTGAGTCTCGTGGACGAATAGCGCGAGCTGGGTTTCACACGACCGTCTTTTTCGAAACCCATGCTGATTCCTACAGAGTAGATTTCTAGTCTCCAGAAAAGACATTATACTTGAACGTATTACATGTTCCAAAATTCTACAACTGATCGACGTTAGAGATATAGGTCTATAGTTCTGCACATCTGTTTGAAGTCCGTTCTTGAAAACGGGGACGAACTGTGCCCTTTTCCAATCCTTTGGAACGCTTCGCTCTTCTAGAGACCTACGGTACACCGCTGCAAGAATGCGGCCTTTCCTATTTTGAGCGATTTTAATTGTTTCTCTATCCCTCTGTCGTCTACTTCGATATCTACCATTTTGTCAACTGTGCGACAATCTAGAGAAGGAAGCACAGTGCAGTCTTCCTCTGTGAAACAGCTTTGGAAGAAGACATTTAGTATTTCGGCCTTTAGTCTGTCATCCTCTGTTTCAGTACCATTTTGGTCACAGAGTGCCTGGACATTTTGTTTTGATCCACCTACCGCTTTGACATAAGACCAAAATTTCTCAGGATTTTCTGCCAAGTCAGTACATAGAACTTTACTTTCGAATTCATTGAAAGCCTCTCGCATAGCCCTCCTCACACTGCATTTCGCTTCGCGTAATTTTTGTTTGTCTGCAAGGCTTTGGCTATGTTTATGTTTGCTGTGAAGTTCCCTTTGCTTCCGCAGCAGTTTTCTAACTCGGTTGTTGTACCACGGTGGCTCTTTCCCATCTCTTACGATCTTGCTTGGCACATACTCATCTAACGCATATTGTACCATGGTTTTGAACTTTGTCCACTGATCCTCAACACTATCTGCACTTGAGACAAAACTTTTGTGTTGAGCCGTCAAGTACTCTGAAATCTGCTTTTTGTCACTTTTTCTAAACAGAAAAATCTTCCTACGCTTTTTAATATTTCTATTTACGGCTGAAATCATCGATGCAGTAACCGCTTTATGATCGCTGATTCCGTATTCTGCGTTAAGTGTTTCCAACAGTACGGGTCTGTTTGTCACCAGAAGGTCTAAAGTGTTATCGCCACGAGTCGGTTCTCTGTTTAACTGCTCAAGGTAGTTTTCAGATAAAGCACATAAAAGAAATTCACTGGATTCTTTGTCCCTGCCACCCGTTATAAATGTTTAAGTCTCCCAGTCTATACGCGACAAATTAAAATCTCCACCCAGACCTACAACATTGTCAGGAAATCTACTGGAAATATTCTCCAAATTTTCCTTCAGGTGCTCTGCCACAACAGCTGCTGAGCCAGGGGGCCTATAGAGACACCCAGTTACCATGTTTGAGCATGCTTTAACCGTGACCTTCACCCAAATTATTTCACATTTCGGATCTCCGTCAATTTCCTTCTATACTATCGCACTTTTTATCGCTATAAGTTCGCAGCTCATGGTCGTGCGGTAGCGTTCTCGCTTCCCGCGCCCGGGTTCGATTCCCGGTGGGGTCAGGGATTTTCTTTGCCTCGTGATGACTGGGTGTTCTAAGTTCTAGGAGACTAATGACCATAGATGTTAAGTACCGTAGTGCTCAGAGCCATTTGAACCATTTTTTTTATCGCTATAAACACGCCCCCTCCTTCACTGTCCAGCCTGTTTCTGCGGTACACATTCCAATCTGAGTTTAGAATTTCATTACTGTTTACATCTGGTTTCAGCCAACTTTCTGTCCCTAGTACTATGTGGGCATTGTGACCGTTTATTAATGAGAGCAGTTCTGGGACCTTTCTATAGACGCTCCTGCAGTTTACTATTACCATATCAATACTGTTATTCCCTGTTGCGTTTTGCCTACTACTAAAAAAATGGCCCTGAGCACTATGGGATTTAACATCCGTGATCATCAGTTCCCTAGAACTTAGAACTACGTAAACCTAACTAACCTAAGGACATCACACACATCCTTGCCCGAGGCAGGATTCGAACCTGCGACCGTAGCGGTCACGCGGCTCCAGACTGAAGCGCACGGCCACACTGGCCGGCTTGCCTACTACTTGTCGCGTCTCAGGAGGCGTCTTGTCGGACCTAGGGAGAGAATTCTCTAACCTAAAAAAAAAACCACATGTGCACTCCACACGTACTCCGCTAAACTTGTAACCGCTTCCTGCGGGTAGTGCACGCCGGACCTACTCAGGGGAACCCTACATTTCTGCACCCGATAGCGGAGGTCGAGAAATTTGCATCCCAGATCTCCGCAGAATCGTCTGAGCCTCTGGTTTAAGCCTTCCAATGTTCCAATGTGTGTGAAATCTTATGGGACTTAACTGCTACGGTCATCAGTCCCTAAGCTTATACACTGCGTAACTTAAATTATCCTAAGGACAAGCACATACACCCAAGTCCGAGGGAGGACTCGAACCTCCGCCGGGACCAGCCGCGCAGTCCATGACTGCAGCGCCTGAGACTAATCCCGCGCGGCCTTTAAGCCTTCCACTCGGTTCCAAACCAGATGACTACGATCGGTCCTGGGAACGATACTAGAAATAGTTAGCTCAGATTCCACACCGCGAGTGAGGCTTTCCGCCTTCACTAACTCCGCCAACCGCCTGTATGAATTGAGGATGACCTCTGAACCCAGACGGCAGGAGTCATTGGTGCCGACACGAGCAACAATTTACAGTCGGGTGCACCCAGTGCTCTCTATCGCCGCCGGCAGGGCCTCCTCCACATCTCGGATGAGAGCCCCCGGCAAGCATACAGAGTGAACACTGGCCTTCCTCCCCGACCTTTCCGCTATTTCCCTAAGGGGCTGCATCACCTGCCTAATATTGGAGCTCGCAGTCACTAATAAACCCCTCCCCCCGTGTTCCTGCTCGGACCTTGCTGAAGGAGCAGCCACATGTCCACTCAATATGCACAGAGGGCGATGCCACATGGCCAGCCTCCACATTGACCCTCCGCCTCGTGCGCCGCGAACGCCGCTGAACCCGCCACTCCCCTTGGGGAGAGGGTGGCCTAACAGCGCCCGGTGCCCGCGAAGATGTCTCGACAGCAGGGACAGTGGGTGAAGCATGTAACACCTGGGGTGCTACACTCCGAGGCAGCAGCTTGAAGACGGCTGACCGCGGCCATCAACACGCTCAGCTGTTCGCGAACAGTGGCCAGCTCCTCCTGCGTCCGTACACAGCAGTCACACATCCTATCCATCCTAAGAAATCAACTTTTAACTAGACTCCTAATTCACTAAAGGCGGCTGATAGCTGACTAAACTGTGGTTACTGGACACTTATTGTTGAAAAAAATGAAAATAAGCACTACCTATCTCTGGACTGTATTCAAAATAAACACCAGCACTACTGGCACTACAGCTGACTAAAGGGACTCTCTCTGACTGTATTCAAAACAAACACGAAATCTATGGGGCACTATTACTAGTACTCGAAAATTAAAGCTTCCTAAAAGCAAAAACACAGGGAAAAAGAAGTGACAAGTAAGAAAAACACAGTTAATACTTAAATTAACGTAGCTCCCTGCACAGCAGATGTGAAGCAGACTGCAGTTACGACGCTGCCAGTGCCGTATGGGGAACCAATGGCCGCTGACACGCCGCCTTCGCCGTCGCCGTCATCGCAGCCCCAACCGCAAGAGGTGCCCCCCTACACCTTGTCGCCTTCCAGTGGGCTTTCATGGCCCGTCCAGTCGCCATTGTACCTTCACCGCAACAGAAGCTTACAATAGTGTTTCTGTATTGCGGTCATTTCTGACCATTAGGATCTGTTTAAAAGACCCTGTTGGGCTTGTTGTTTCAAGTTAACATCAGAGTCAGTAAGATTCAGTGTACTTCTAATCATTTCTGAGCTGCGCGGTCTGATGCGTCTTTTCACGGTCCGCGCGGTTCCCCCCGTCGGAAGTTCGAGTCCTCCCTCGGGCATGGGTCTGTGTGTTGTCCATAGTGTAATTTATTTTAAGTTCTATTAAGTAGTGTGTAAGCTCAGAGACCGATGACCTAAGAAGTTTGGTCCCATAAGATCTTACCACAAATTAAAAACATAAAGGATTAATTTAATCATTTCTGCTTTCTCTCTAAGCACCCACCTATTCCTCGTCACCCACGTTTTGCAGATCAAAAATTTAGTACGTACGAGAGCGTTATCGAAATTCATAACGAACTCCAGTGGCTGACGCTACAATGGAGACGTTATTCGTCACGGAAAAGAAGACTGTTCGAATTAGAAGCGCGTACGTCCCAAGAACAATAGTGTAACATATTTATTCGCCTCACAGACGTCTCGCGAAAAGACCATGATCACAACATGAGAGAAATCAGATCTCATACGGAGTTAACCATAGTACAGAGTCCCCTATGGAGGAAATAGTAATAGACATCCCTGACATAGAAAAGCAACTCTGAGAGTTGAAAACAAATAACCACCAGGTCCGGATGGAACCTCAATTTGGTTTTACAAAGAGTACTCTACGACAGTGGCCCCCAACTTAGCTTGCATTAATCACGAATCTCTCGTCCAGCGCAAAGTCCCAAGCGACTGGAAAAAATCACAAGTTACTCCTGTAAATAATAAGATTAAATGAACGGACCCACAAAACTATAGACGAATATCATTAATATTGATTTGCTGAAAAGTTCGTGAATATATTCTCAGTTAGAATATAATAGATGTCCTTGAGAAGGAAAAGCTTTTGTCCACAAACCAGCACGGTTTCGGAAAGCATCGCTCGTATGAAGCTCAGTTTGCCTTTTCCTCACATGATGGCCTACGAACTATGGATGGAGGGCATAGGTAGATTTAGTATTGCAAGATTTGCGACACAGTGCCCCACTGCAGACTGTTAACGACGATACGAGCGTATGAATTTTTTAGTAGATTTTTGAGTGGCCTGAAGACTTCTTAAGTAATAGTACTCATTACGTTATCCTCGATGACGAGTATTCATAAGAGATAAGGGTTTCGCCAGGAGTGCCACAGGGAATTGTGATATACCGGTCATTATTGTCTGTATAATTAACTAATCTGACGGGCAGTACGACCATTTCATGAGTGTACCGTGAATATCAGGAATCCGGTAAAACATCAAATCTCCGACATGCCTGAGGCCGGAAAAAGATCCTACAACAACGAGACCAACGATGTCTGTAGAAAATCGTTCAACGTGACCGAAGTGTAACCCTTTCGCAACCTGCTGCATATTTCAATGCTGGGCGATCAACAAGTGTCAGCGTGCGAACCATTCAACGAAACGTCATCGATATGGGCTTTCGGAGCCGAAGTCCTACTCGTGTACCTTTGATGACTGCACGACACAAAGCTTTACGCCTCGCCTTGGCCCGTCAGTATCGACATTGGACTGTTATTGACTGGGAGCATGTTGCCTGGTCGGACGAGTCACGTATCAAATTATATCGACCGGGTGGACATGTATGGGTATGGAGACAACCTCATGGATCCATGGACCCTACATGTCAGCAGGGGACTGTTCAAGCTGGTGGAGGCTCTGTAATGGCGTCGGGCGTATGCAGTTGGATTGATATGGGGCCCCTGATACGTCTAGATACGACCTCTGACAGATGAAAAATATGTAAGCATCCTGTCTGATCAGCTACATCCATTCATGTCCATTGTGCATTCCGACGGACTTTGGCAATTCCAGTAGGTCAATGCGACACCCCACACGCTCAGAACTGCTACAGAATGGCTTAAGGAACACTCTTCTGAGTTTAAACACTTCCGCTGGCCACTAGACTCCCCAGACATGAACATTATTGAGCATATCTGGGATGCCTTGCAACGTGCTGTTCAGAAGAGATCTCCACCCCCTCGCCCTATTACGGATTTATGGACAGCCGTGCAGGATTCATGGTGTTAATCCCCTCCAGCACTACTTCAGACATTGTCGAGTCCATGCCACGTCGTGTTGT
This sequence comes from Schistocerca gregaria, assembly GCF_023897955.1. Lineage (NCBI taxonomy): Eukaryota > Metazoa > Arthropoda > Insecta > Orthoptera > Acrididae > Schistocerca > Schistocerca gregaria. The sequence goes on from NC_064931.1 coordinate 471,179,309, forward strand.
GGCACTTCTGCGTGTTCGCGGGGGCCTTAGACGATATTAGGCAGTTTCTTTAGATCTTCAGTGTATAATGGTAAGAGAGATTTCCGAACCAGATTTTAAACTGTAAAACATTTCCAGGTGGAGATGTGGACTCTGAAACACAATTTATTGGTTATAAACTATAGATTAAAAGTGGAGAAATTGCAAAAAGGCAGGAAACCAAGGAGACGGTCATGAATTAGTTGAAAGAAACAGAGGTTTCGGAGAGTTTCAGAGAGAGAAATAGGCATTGATTGACGATAACAGGGGAAGACAATACAGTAAAAGACCAATGGGTAGTTTTCAGAGATGAAATAGTGGTGGCAGCAGAGGATCAAATAGATAATAAGACAAGGTCAAGATGAAATCCTTGGATAAAACAGGAGTTGCTGAATTTAAATTATGAAAGGAGAACATAATAAAATGCAGTAAATCAAGCAGGCGAAAGGGAATATAAAGGTCTAAAAAATTAGATTGACAAGAAGTACAAAACGGATAAGGAGGAATGGCTAGTGGACAAATGCAAATATTTAGATGCATATATCACTACGGGGAAAGATAGATACGGCCTACAGGAAAATCAAAGATGCCTTTGGAGAAAAGGGGAGCAGTTGTGTTAATACTAAGAGCTCAGATTGCAAACCAGTCCGAAGGAAAAAAGGGAAATCTGAAGGTAGAAGGAGTGTATAGAGAACCTATACAAGGGAGATGTCCTAAAAAGCAATATTATAAAAATGGAAGAGGACGTAGATTAATATGAGATGGGAGATATGTTATTGTGAGAAAAATTTGACAGAGAATTGAAAGACCTAAATCAAAACAAGGCCTATAGAGTAGACGACATTCTGTCTGATCCACTGACATCCTTGGGAGTGTCAGCCATGATAAAACTCTTCCATCTTGTGTTCAAAGTGTACGAGACACGCCACGCGAAACACCCCCAGACTCCAAGAAGAATACAGTAATTCCACTCCAAGGAATATATGTGCTGTCAGATATGAATATTACCGAACCATCACATTAATAAGTCATGGTTGCAAAATGCTGACTCGAATTATTTACGGACGAACGGCAAAAATGGTAGAAGACGGTCTCGTGGAGGATCAGTTTAGATTCCGGAGAAATGTAAGAACACGCGATGTCATACTGACGCTACGAATTCTCTTGGAAGATAGTTTAAGGAAAGGCAAACATACAAAAATGGCTCTGAGCACTGTGCGACTTAACTTCTGTACTTAGAACTAATTAAAGCTAACTAACCTAAGGACATCAAACACATCCACGTCAGAGGCAGGATTCGAACCTGCGACTGTAGCGGTCGCTCGGCTCCAGACTGAAGCGCCTAGAACCGCACGGCCACTCCGGCCGGCGGAAAACTTACACTTACAGCATCTGCGGACTTGGAGAAATCTTTTGTCAGTGTTGAGTGGCACACTTTCTTTCAAATTCTGAAGATATCAGGGGTAAAATACAGGGAGCGAAAGGCTGTTTACAACTTGTACAGAAAGCATACGGTAGTTATATGAGTCGAGGTGCGTGAAAGTGAGCAGTGGTTAAGAAGGGTGTGAGACAGGGTTGTAGGCTATCCCCGATGTTATTCAATCTGTACGTTGAGCAAGCACAAAAGGAAACCGAACAAAAATTCTGAGTAGGAATTAAAGTCCAGGGACAAAAAGTCTTTTAGGTTTACCGATGACATTCTAATTCCGTCAGAGACGGCAAAGGACATGGAAAAACAGTTGAACGGAGGATATAAGATGAACATCAACAAAAGCAACACAAGGATAATGGATGTAGTCGAATTAAATGAGGGCTGGGCTGAATGGGTTGAAAATAAATAAATCGCCAGGTCCTGATGGGATTCCAATTCGGTTTTATAGAGTACTCTACTGCATTGGCTTCTTACTTAGCTTGCATTTATCGCGAATCTCTTGCCCAACGTAAAGTCCCGAGCGACTGGGAAAAAAGCACAAGTGACGCCTGTATATGAGAAGGGTAGAAGGACGGATCCTCAAAATTACAGACCAATATCCTTAACATCGGTTTGTTGCAGGATTCTCGAACATATTCTCAGTTCGAATATAATGAATTTCCTTGTGACAGAGAAGTTGCTGTCCATGCATCAGTACGGCTTTAGAAAGCATCGCTCCTGCAAAACGCAACTCGCCCTTTTTTCACATGATATCTTGCGAACCATGGATGAAGGGTATCAGACGGATGCCATATTCCTTTACTTCCGGAAAGCGTTTGACTCGGTGCCCCACTGCAGACTCCTAACTAAGTTACGAGCATATGGGATTGGTTCCCAAGTATGTGTGTGGCTCGAAGACTTCATAAGTAATAGAAGCCAGTACGTTGTCCTCGATGGTTAGTGTTCATCGGAGGTGAGGGTAACATCTTGAGTGCCCCAGCTAAGTGTGGTAGGTACGCTGTTGTTTTCTATCTACATAAATGATCTTTTGGATAGGTTGGATAGCAATGTGCGGCTGTGTGCTGATGATGCTGTGGTGTACGGAAAGATGTCGTAGTTGAGTGACTGTAGGAGGATACAAGATGATTTGGACAGGATTTGTGATTGGTGTAAAGAATGTCAGCTAACTCTAAATATAGATAAATGTAAATTAATGCAGCTGAGTAGGAAAAAGAATCATGTAATGTTTGAATACTCCATTAGCAGTGTAGAGCTTGACACAGTCACGTCGATTAAATATTTGGGCGTAACATTGCAGAGCGATATGAAGTGGGGCAAGCATGTAATGGCATTTGTGGGGAAGGCGGATAGTCGTCTTCGGTTCATTGGTAGAATTTTGGGAAGATGTGGTTCATCTGTAAAGGAGACTGCTTATAAATCACTAATACGACCTATTCTTGAGTCCTGCTCGAGCGTTAGGATCCCTATCAGGTCGGATTGAGGTAGGACATAGAATCAATTCAGAGGCGGGCTGCTAGATATGTTACTGATATGTTTGATCATCACGCGAGTGTTACGGAAATGCTTCAGGAGCTCGGGTGGGAGTCTGTGGAGGAAAGGAGGCGTTCTTTTCGTGAATCGCTACTGAGGAAATTTAGAGAACCATAATTTGAGGCTGACTGCAGTACAGTTTTACTGCCTCCAACTTATATTTCGCGGAAAGACCATAAAGATGAGATAATAGAGATTAGGGCTCGTACAGAGGCATATAGGCAGTTATGTTTCCCTCGTTCTGTTTGGGAGTGGAACAGGGAGAGAAGATGCTAGTTGTGGTACGAGGTACTCACCGCCACGCACAGTATGGTGGATTGCGGAGTATGTATATAGATGTAGATGTAGGTGGTTTTGAGGGAATCAGATTACGAAACGAGACACTTAAAGTAGGAGATGACTTTTGCTATTTGGGCGGCTAAATAACTAATGATGGCCGAAGCAGAGAAGATATAAAATGTAGACTGGCAATGGCAAGAAACGCATTCCTGAGAAGAGGAATTTGTTAATATCGAATATACTCTGAAGTAAAAAAATCACCGCACCAAGAAGCAGCTGTGCGACATAAACGAAAGTTGGTAGGTTCGTTTCTGCATCTGAAAGATGATGTCTGTTCAAATTTCGCACCCGTCGTATGCAACTAGCACTGGTGGCGTCACTATGAGCATGAATATCAAGTTTGCTTTCAAAACAGTAACGGTCGTGAGCGTTAGTTACCTTTGAGATTGGACGTGGTAGTTGTTGTTAGTCAAGAATGCCCTTAAGGCGACAAAGACGTCACTATCAACACCCTACTGGGTTTCAACGACGTCTCGTAATTGGGCTGCGCGAAGCTGGATGTTCCTTCTACCACACACCAGAAAGACTTGTTATGAATGTAGTCACTGTACATGGTTGCTGGCAGCGGTGGTCGCGCACGCAAGAAGACTAGGCTCCGGACGGCCAAGTGGCGGTAGCGAGCGCGAAGGCCATAGTGTTTGGCGTGTGGCTCTGGTTCATTGTACTGCATCTGCTACAGCAACTGGGGCAGCAGTTGGCACCACAATAACATAACAAACTGTTACAGATCGGTTACTTCAACGATAGTTTCGAGCCAGATGCCGTGTAGCGTGCATTCCACTAACTTCAAACCACCGTCATTTGCGACTTTAATAGTGACAATCGAGAACTCACTGGAGGGCAGGGTGGAGATCTGCTGTGTTTTCTGATGAAAATTGGTCTGCCTCGGTGCCAGAGATGGCCGTGTGCTGGTTAGGAGGCCAGTTGAGGGCTGCAATTAATCTATTCTGCGTGCTAGACACACTGTACCAACACCTGGAGTTATGGTTTGGGATGTGATTTCGTATGACAGCAGGAGCACTCTCGTGGCTACCCCACACAGCCTGGCTGAAAATTTATACGTCAGTCTGGTAACTGGACATACTGTGCTGCCATTCGTGAACAGCTTTCCCGTTGGGCGTTTTTTCAGCAGGATGATGCTCGATCACATACTGCTGTTGTATCTCAAACTTCTCTGCAGTATCGACATGTTACCCTGCTCTGCACTATCACCAGATCTGTTTCCAATCTAACTCATGTGAGACATCGTCAGACGACAACTCCAGTGTCATCAACATACAGCATTATGGTTCCCTGCACTGCCCGACCTAATGCAACAGGCATGGATCTCCATCCCACAAACCGACAACAGGCGACTGTACAACACAATGCATGCGCGTTTTCATGCTAGTATTTAACATTCGGGCAGTTACACCAGTTATTAATGTACCAGAATATAACATTTGCAATGGTTTATCCCGAGCTTACATTAACTTGTGATCTTACAATTTTAATCACCTTAATATCTTACCTGGGTAGTTGTATTCCCGAAAATTCATTACTCTGCATTAATTATGTGTTGGCGCTGTCGATGTAAGTGTTAGGACGTCTTTTCTGAAAGTATTTGTCTTGAATGTAGTCATGTATGAAAGCGGAACATGGACGATAAACTGTTTAGACCAGAAGAGAACAGAGGCTTTTGAAATTTGGTGCTACACAAGAATGATGAAGATCAGCTTGGTAGATCATGTAACTAATGAGGAGGTACTGAACAGAACTGGGGAGAAAATAAATCTGTGGCATAATTTGACTAAAAGAAGGGGTCGGTAGACATGGCTCCTCCTAAGACATCAAGGGATATTTACATCACAATATCCCACAACCTTAGGCCAAATCTCAGAAAATCTTACAAAAAGTTTTAAGACCGAAGTAACAAGTATTTTAACAGTGTGTTTGTCTCTTCAAGAGGTTTAGAACGCCTTTAAAATACATTTCCTGCTCGCATGCATAATATTTGCTGTCGTATTTATATCTATTCACTCGGATAATTCCATTTTCCATTATTTATGTACTAATTTATAAAATTTCTGTACAGATATATACCAGAAGAGGTTGTGTGATTCTCTAATAGACTTCAGTAAATGCAGCTGTTGCGGACTATTAGACTTTTCATTCAGTTTTCTATTTTAAAAGCCTTAACACCCATATGTGAACAACCGTGTTATACTGTGTGAATGGTCAATCAATTATGTATACCGCTTGATTTGGAAAAAGAAAACATATATTGGCTCCAATATCTTTTTTGTTGTAAGAGTTAATGGCATTAACTGCATAACAAAATTACGTATCCCTCTGTCCCTGACCACTGCTAAAAATGTCGTTTCGGTGTTTTTAATCGCTCAGGAAACGGAAGGTGAGTTACGTCGCTTGCAGGTCATCCTATATACCGAGTTACGTAATTGCGCTTCATTGAATAATCCATAACGTTGACAGCACCTTAACCGAAGAAGATACCTACACTGATCTACCTCACCCACTATCGTTTCACGAGCAAGCTTGATTAGCTACATAATCACTCTTAGAATATTAATCGTACATTTTTGATATACTTGTGCCTCTTGTCTGTGGTGTATTTCGTAGTATATGTCGTGTAGTGGATGCTTGCATTCCTCCAGTAAACAGTGTTTCCGCTGCCTTATATTAGAAGCCATTGTCGTCCTTCAAATCGTGCAAAACTGGTGATAATAATGCTTTTATCGATTGTACTAAAACAGAAGGAATGTGTACAGTGCAACGGTGTGCATGATGCGTTGAACTGACAACGTCCTGAATAAACCGAAAAAAGGCATATGAAAAACGTCGTTGCAGATCATATTGCCTTTGTAGAAGTCCAGTCGGCACCTTCCATAACCGTTAACAGAATATGTGCTTTCTCTACCAGCCACAAAGCCACCAGCGATAAACTAGCGTTTCCGATTTGTTGACTCTTCCGTGCAGGGTTATAGTCAACAAACAGAAGTGTCGTGTCAAATTATCAAGAAGGAAATATTCGTAACCACTGCACACCATTACTCTACCATCCGCACTGATTCGTCATTGTTCTTACTCTCCACAACATCCCGTCCTTGTTCAGCAAACTATCTCTCGTAATTCAAGCTTAGTTCCAATGTCTGAAGCAGAAATATCTTCACAAATCGAAGTTCTCCTTCAAGAAAAATTAGACGTTTTAATTTAATCGTTGCCAACAGAAACAATTAATTATTTGTGTATAGTTCAAACGTTACCATAAGCTCTGATCTACGGGAAAGGTTACATGCTCAATTGGTCACAAAAGCTGTGGTTAGTGAAACATGGTTCAAACCGAATTTTTCCGTTCATTCCTAAGGACATAGTCTTTTAGAGGTGGACAAACAAGACATCAGGGGAGATGTGTTCTATTAAAGAGAGAGACTATTTTCGAGGTATTGAATTAATCTGCAGTATTTTAGATACAGAAATAGCTATTGCTGAAGCATGTACCTCGAGTGGAAACTGTATGAACCCCCTCCCCTCCTCCCGCTCTTCAGTCCACCCAACCACATAAAGCTGCTACCAATTGCAACGAGGGATTACTAATGCCGACGCAAATACACATTGCATCTAATCAGTCACCACTGCCAGAGAAACGAGACAAAATAAGCATGTTGTCTCTCTTTGATGAAGGTAATAGAGTATTTTAATTTAGTTATCCTAAATTATTGAATGTAGGCAATAATCCTAGCTACCCACAATCGCGCATCAGCGGTCGACCTGTGCTTAGTATCTCTAGATGTTTATAATGATTTTTAATGAGCACTCTTAAATTACATTGTGGGATATGGTCACTATCCAAGCAAAATTGTCCTGGAACACTAATTCACTGTAAGGAGAAGCTACTATATCAGCATCTCTCGAAAAGTGTAAGATCCTATGTACTTAGTTTATAAAGATTTAGTAGACGAATAACTTGAAACTCTCAACACTGGACGCTCAAACGTGAAAGGAGGCAATGGATCTAACGAAAACAGTCCGAATCCTACTAAGAGCAACAATTTTTTAAGCTGAGTTTTCAAATCAGATGTCAAAACGTTGCTCATTTTAAATAATTAGTGTAAGGAATCAAATATTCAACTATATATGGGTCACAAAGAAACCACTCCGTGAAAAGCTCTTTTAAACATACCTAGGAATCTTGGATCGAGTATTTAAGTAATATGAACAAGGAAGAGATTCAGCGTCAGCATAAGGACACGTCCGAAAACGTTGCGTGGGATGTATACTGTTCACTATGTATAGCTGAGGAACTTAACTGCATTTGACTCACTTTTATGTACCAGTAACTTAATATTGGCTACGCCGGAGTTAAAGGCAGAACGGACAGTTTGAGTGACCCTGTTGTGAGATGACAGGTGTCGCTGAGACGCGAGCAGGTACGAGTTGGGACACAGCCGTGCCAAGTTTGTGAGGAGGTAGTGTGTCGATCTGTCCTTTACTAGCAGTGATAATAAATCAGTGACACTGGCGGTACGTACTGTCCAGGGATTAATCGTGGTTATTAGGAGGACAGCAAGTAAACCGTGGCATTACTGCGCGTAGACATGGCGTGAGGGCCATATAGGTGGGAACCAAAGCTAGCTGCGACTTATTTCAGTTACCGCAACGCTAAAATCCGAACAAATAAAAATGCAATAATCATTTAAATAATTTTTTCGATGTAAGACGTATTTAAATGGGACTAACAAGTATAAAATAATTTCTCCTAGTTTCATACAGATTCATTCACAAGCAGATAGTCCAGAAAATTTGTGCTTGTTAATTTTTAATTGACTATTACAATACTTGTACGATTTATAACGAAAAACGTGGGACGCTTTCTATACATAATTGGTGTGTGAATAAATGTTATTTATTGCATGCGACCCGCGTTTTTCGTTGTAATTATTTATTTATACACTAGCTTTTTAGCCACGCCTTCTCCCTGTAGATACATGTAACATATATTACGCTTATCTCCTCCTCCCCTTCTCCCTGTCCAACTCCTATTCTCCCTCTTTCTGCTCAGTCATGCCACCCACTCGCCTACACATACTGCCAAAACGCATTCCTTTATTACCCACGCAACAGACAAGTCCTGCAGGGCAGTTGCGGTGTCAGCCGTTACCAAACTTTCTCATCGCAACCCCCACCTCTACCGAACAGACCGACAAGAAAGCGAGTTAATATCGTATTGACATCCAGCTCTGAGCTATGATAAAATTTCATCTCTCTAGCTCAATAGTTTGAAATCAATTACAACATTTGAACTGAACAGACGGGCAGACAGACAGACAAGAAAGCGACCTACTAAAAACGTGTTAACATATGGAAAATGAGGCAAACAGGGCCTCAATCATCTTAGATATTGAGATTCTCAGCCTCTCTGTTAAAAATTAGAGCAAAACGAGGCCAAAAAATGACATCTGATAGCGCTTTATCAGAGGTGTAAAATAATAAAACCTCTATTTTAAATAAATGTAATTTGAATAAAAACTACATGACACTTATTCCGATGACCAGTAACTAATTCAAGAAAAAACAATAATTATTATGGCGGCATATAAAAGGATATCAAAAGAATACTTCTTATACGTAAGGCATGCCTTAGATTGAAGTAATTAATTAATAAATTGCAAACGTTTCTTGTTGAGCCCATTTGGATGCAGATAACTTCGAAACCAAGTGCCTAGCTGAAAACTGAGAACGCGACATAAATTAATATATGGTCTGTGGGCTAGCAATAAAATTTGACATGACTTTTATCCATTGAAAAGTGAACAGGGAACACCAATAGTTTTTAACCAATAATTCGAGGGTAACCTAAATGAAAGTGCTATCTTTTAAGATAACAAAGAAAACAGAGTTTAAGCGCGAATTGTGCGACACAGCATCCAAATTTGTTATGTGAAAACCCTTGAAGCTTTTTTAAATAAAACAAAGATTATTAACAGTCTACACCTTTAGCCTTCACTTCCACATATTTCTCAATATAATAACCCAGGCGACGAACACATTCATCCCAACGAGAGACAAGTTGGTTGACACAGTCTCTGTAGAATTTTTGAAGCAGTTGACGGAGACACAACCTCACCTGAGCCTGCACCGCTTCATCACTATCCTTAAGTTTTGAACACAGATGAAAAACGGATGGGGCCAAGTCTGCACTGTATTGAGGATGATCGATGACAGTGAACCCAAGGCGTCGGATTGTGGGAGGTGTCGCAGCACTCGTGTGTCGTCTGGCACTGGCATGCTTAAGAAGAGGGTGCCCCATGTGTGGACGAACTCTTCGAATTCGCAACTAGATTACAGCACAGTCGGGTGTTAGCGACCTCGGCTACGGAGGTTCGTAAGGAAAGTAAAACCTTGTTTGTAATTTTGCCGACGACAAATTGAACGGTATGCAGGGAATGCGGCCATATACTGGTGGTTACAATTAAACTTTCGCTACTTAAGAAGGCTCCCATGAAAAACAGGTGATTATAATACAATAACGTCGTTGAAACATTTGTAAGGGAATGTAGAAGAGAAACAACGAGTAAATTTTTGGAAAAAACACGTTTTAGTTTCCATGTGAGAAGGAAATATTTGTTAATTGCGTACAATGTTTACTTTCCAGGTTACAAACATTGCTCAGTGTGATGACCACCTGCATCCACGACAGCCAGGAAATGCACTAGGGATTCCATTTCACAATTTTTCGCAGCGCTTTCCGAACGTTGGACCAGTCCATGTTCAGTTGTCGTTGCAAAGTTCGTGCACTGCTTGAGAATGGCATATTGAGTCCAGCATTCTCAGCCATGGCAACAGCAACTTCTACAATTTGTGCCACAATTGGCTGTCGGCCTCTACCAAGAGCGATTCCCAGTTAATTCGAACTCAATTTTGTTGGAATGCCGACATAGTTTCTGGACTTCAAAGAAAGACATAAAACCTATGCAACTGTTTTAAATACATATACACTGAAGCGCCAAAGAAACTGGTACAGGCATGCGTATTCAAATACAGAGATATGTAAACATGAAGAATACAGTACTGCAGTCGGCAACGCCTAAATAAGACAACAAGTATCTGGCGCAGTTGTTAGATCGGTTACTGCTGCTACAATGGCAGGTTATCAAGATTTAAGTGAGTTTGAACGTGGTGTTATAGTCGGCGCACGGGCCATGGGACACAGCACGTCCCAGGTAGCGATGAAGTGGGATTCGGAGCCGAAGGGCCACTGGTGTACCCTTGATGACTGCACGACACAAATATTTACGCCTCGTTTCAAATTGTATCGACCGGGTGGACATGTACGCGTATGGGAACAACCTCATGAATCCATGGACCCTGCGTGTCAACAGGAGACTTTTCAAGCTGGTGGAGGCTCTGTAATGGAGTGGGGCGTGTGCAATTGGAGTGATACGGGCTCCTGATACATTTAGATATGACCTCTGACAGGTGACGCGTACGTATGAATCCTGTCTGATCACCTGCATCCATTCATGTCCATTGTGAATTCCGACGGACTTGGACAATTCCAGCAGGACAAAGAGACACCCCGCGCCCGGGTTCCCGGATTCGATTCCCGGCGGGGTCAGGGATTTTCTCTGCCTCGTGATGACTGGGTGTTGTGTGATGTCCTTAGGTTAGTTAGGTTTAAGTAGTTCTACGTTCTAGGGGACTGATGACCATAGATGTTAAGTCCCGCAGTGCTCAGAGCCATTTGAACCAAAGAGACACCCTACACGTCCGTAATAGCTACAGAGTGGCTCCAGTAACACTCTTCTGAGTTTGCACACTTCCGCTGGCCACAAAACTCCCAAGACATGAACATTATTGAGCATATCTGGTATGCCTTGCAGCTTGCTGTTCAGAAGAGATCTCCACCCCTCGTCCTCTTACCGAATTATGGACAACCCTGCAGGATTCATTATGTCAGTTGCCTCCAGCACTACTTCACACATTATTCGAGTCCATGCCATGTCGTGTTGCGGCACTTCTGCGTGTACACTGAGGTGACTAAAGTAATGGAGTAACTCCTAATATCGCGTCGGACCTCCTTTTGCCTGGGGTAGTGTGGTAACTCGACTTAGCATGGACTTAGCAGGTCACTGGAAGTTCCCATCATTAATATTGACCTACGCCGCGTATATAGCCATCCATAATAGGGAAAGTGTTGCTTATGCAGGATTTTGTGCACCAATTGACCTCTCGATTATTTCCCATAAATGTTTGATGGGTTTCATGTCGGGCGGTCTGGGTGGCCAAATCATTCACTCGAGTTATCCAGTTTCTTCCTCAAACCAACCACGAACAATTGTGGCCAGGTGATATGGCGCACTGTCGTCCATAAAACTTCCATCAATGTTTGGGAACATGAAGTCCATAAATGGCTACAAATGGTCTCCAAGTAGTCGAACATAAGCATTTCCAGTCATTGATCGGTGCAGTTGGACCAGTGGGCCCAATCCATTCCATGTAAACACAGTCCACACCATTTATAGGGCCACCACCAGCTTGCACAGTGCCTTAGTGACAACTTGGGTCCATGGCTTTGTGAACTCTGCGTCACACTCGAACCCTACCATCAGCTCTTACCAACTGAAATCGGGACTCATCTGACCAAGCCACTGTTTTCCAGACGTCTAGGGTCCAACTGGTATGGTTGGGAGCCCTGGAGAGACGTTGCAGGCGATGTGCTGCTAGCAAAGGCACTCGCGCCAGCCGTCTATTGCCATAGCCCATTAACGAAAATTTCGTCGTATCCTCCTAACTGATACGTTCGTCGTACGTCTCGCATTAATTTCTGTGGTTATTTCAAGCAGTGTTGTTTGACTGTTAGCGCCTGAGAACTCTACGCAAACGCCGCTGTACTCGGTCGTTAAGTGAAGGCCGCCGAGCACTGTACTGTCCGGTGTGAGAGGTTATGCCTGAAATTTGGTATTTTCTGCACACTCTTGACATTGTGGACCTCGGAATACTGAATTCTCTAACGATTTCCGAATTGGAATGTCTCATTCGTCTTGCTCCTACTGCCACTCCGCGTTCTAAGGCTGTTAATTTTCGTCGTGCGACCATAATCACATCAGAAAACCTTTCACATGTATCACCTAAGTACAAATGACAGAGTCGTCAGTGCACTGCCCTTTTATACCTTGTGTACGCGATACTGCCGTCATCTATGAATGTGCCTGTGGCGTTTGTCACCTCAATGTATGTTTCATATACACAATGACGATAAAGTCAGCAGCGCAAATGTTTTTTGGTACTCGCTTCTTCATGTCGATTTTATGTACGTTAAATAGGACAAATATTATGGACTGATGTAGCAGGAATATATATTTTTGTATTTTATAACTATTGTCACGTCCTCAGTGCTTACACACCGGACATCCATCACGTTGTACAAACATCAGTAGAAAGTACTCAAGGTATTGACAACTATAATCTTATCCTAGGACGTTACAGTGATTTTCACAGTTAATTTGTAAAGATTACAAAATATTTTCAGAGAGACTACTTAACAGATATAATATGTCGACAGTATTAGACTTACAAGTATTTAAGGAAAAACGTTTCGGTGGGCGCTGTAAAAAGAATAGTAAAAAATGCATTCTCAGAAATCAGCGATATATATTCTGAAACTAATTTTTTAAATACCTTTATTGCATTTATGTCATTATATACTCATAAACAATTTTATTTTGCAGTGTCAGGAGGCACCTCATAAACCCCTAAAGGATTTTTGAGTTAAAAAGTTACTGCACATTGTTCCTCGTCTCTCACACATTTCCTGTGATTAAGTTGCAAAATGTTGACATATCCTGGACTCTGAAGCTCCTTACGTAGATTTCACTAAGTTCAAGTACTATGTTGAGGAAAAATGCCATTGATACATTTTATACGAATGATCAATGCGCCGGCTCATCAACGTGCTGCTGAATGTTGTACAGGAGTATTTGCCTGTACTGAAGAAATTATTTTCCCTTTATATTTATCTGAAATCTTCCAGTTTTTCTCACAAGTCTTTCTAACATTGTTCTTTAGACACTGCGATCTATCTACAAATGGTAACTAGAACTTAAGTAACACCTTTTCACAATATATCCATATCTTGATCCACACAAAAGTAATGTGTTAATTTATCTGTGTACCATCACATATTCACTGGCAACTTTCCCTAATTATTCTGTTCTTGAGTAAAATTCTAGCATCTTATTAAATAAGGGTCCTTTCCTTCGTTTATAAAAAAGCGCACTGCATGACCTTCAAAGTGCAATAGATCCTGCCGAATAATCGGAAAATTTGAAATGAACTTTAACCTTTTCGTTGCGGCCCGTCGTGGTGCAGTTGGATGCGCAGCCCACAGCATCGTCTGTTATGCTGTCGAATACATCGCTATGAACATCTACCGCACGTAACCAGTATTGCTGAAGCCACAGGGACGTTCCCAGACTTAAGTTCGAAAGCGGCTTCTGAGTATTGTCCAGAAGTATGATTTCATTTATAGAACCATCTTAGATTTTAAAATGATATTATAAAATTATTTTCATATTAAAAGACGGTTGTTGTGGTCCAAAGGTCCTTGCCTTCGACTGGTATCCATTAGAGCTCTCACCATTTTCGTCTCCCGATCACTGAAAGATCCATTAGTCATTTTCATAATTATGTACTTGCTTGCTTGCCATTACCTTCTAACCCGACCGTGCATACCCCTCCTTCCACCAACAAAACATTCGTCGATGTTGACCATATTACGAACAAATTCTTAGGAGGATGCACTAAAGCTTGATTTTCAAGGTATTTCAGAAAAACGTTACCGTACAAAATGATTTCATAGTCTATCCTCGTTATAATATATACTGAGATGAAAACTCATGGGATATCTCCTCAAATCTTGTCGTACCTCCTTTTGCCCGCTGTAGTGCAGCAAATCAACGTGGTATGGAGACTCAACAAGTCGTTGCAAGTCCCCTGTAGAAATATTCAGCCATGCTGCCTCTGCAGCGTACATAATTAAGAACGCGCTGCCGGTGCAGTATTTTGTGCACGAACTGACCTCTAGATAATGTCCCATAAACATTCTATGATGGGTGACCAAATCATTCACTCGAATTGTTCACTATGTCCTGAAACCAATGGCAAACCATTGTGGCCTGGTAACATGACATCGTTTTTTGGGAACATGAAGTCCATGAACGGCTGCAAATGGTCTTCAAGTAGCTGAATATAGCCATTAACAGTCAATGATGGGATCATTTGGACCAAAGAAACAAGTCCATTCTATGCAAATACAACCCACATCGTTATGGAGTCACCACCAGCTTGCACAGTGCCTTGTTAATAGGTTCGGTCCATAGCTTTGTGGGGTCTGCGCCACACCCGAATCCCACAATCAGCTCTTACCAACCGACGTCAGATGTCATCTGACCAGGCCACACTTTTCCAGTCCCCTATGGTCCAACCGATAAGGTCACGAGCCCAGGAGAGGCTCTGCGGACGATATCGTGCTGTTAGCAAAGACACTCGCGATCACGCGCTGTCCTCCTGACGTTCCTGCCTTCCGGAAGCTTCCGCAGCGGTAACGTGTTTTCCTGCTTCCTAGCGTCCCGTCTGACGTTAGGTTAGCCATCTACAGTCACACAATGTGCAACATTACTATTCTCGCTGCTTGCTCTTGGTATCTTCCACGACTCATTCGCGACACTACCATCAAACAACAACATTTAGAAATTGACGTGTAGCGTCAACGTTTTGACGACGTAACCGACATTCAAGCCATTGTGACGCACGCGTTGGACAACAGACCAAAGAAGGAGTTTTCTGACAATTTCACATGGTTCTACGAACGTTCTGTGCTCTATACGCAGGTGGGTGAGATACCACGTAGGACACCTGAAGCATTAGAACCATCTTAACTTTTCTCTGTATTTTGTTAATCCAGTCTCGAAACTTGTTAGATTGGCGGACTAAGAACACCTCATAACCATATTGGAGAATGAGGTTAGTAAACTGAATTGCGTTTTCTACACATCGTATACGTAATATACTGGGTGCGTCACTAAATATTGCCACCAAGAATAACTCCGATAGTATGACAGGAGCTGAAAGGTTTGTCGGACAAAAGTTCCATGGGACAACGGGGGCCATAATGTGACGTTGGTTTTTTGTTCCTAGGTGGAGTCGCTTCAGAGACATGAAGGTCAACTTTTTTTTTTTTTAATGGGATGCTATACTTTGGTACTTATTTTCTGATAGCGGCTATCGGGCCGAACCTGGTGATGTGTAACAGTGAGGTCTTTGAAGGTCAACGAGGGTTACAAAGGTGACATGAACGTCCATTTAGAGAAAGTGTTCGAAGTGATGACCACTGTTATCAATGCAGTGCTGCAATCTACTTATCATGGATTGAGTAGTATTCTTTATCACATTCTCTGACAATTCTCTCTCTCTCATATCTTCAGGTGTAGTTGGAATGTCTTTGTAAACAATGTCTTTTACGAATCCCCACAAGACAAAAAACCAGAGGCGTCTAGTCTGGCCAACGAGCCGGCCTCGACACATCTCCTCCGCATCCAATCCAAATATTTGGGAATTGTCTCTGCAACTCATTTCTAGCCATAAGCGAAAAATGTGCCGGACACCCATCGTGTGGATACCACATTCTGTTCCTTGTTCCTAAACGTATTTCTTCCAATAACAGACCTAATGTTTCTTGCAGGTATGTGGTGTACTTCCTACCATTGAAATTTCCTTCGATGAAATAGGAGCCCATAATTCTGTCCTCCAGAATCGCACACCATATATTCACCGACCACAGTATTTGGTGTGCAACTTGCCGTAGCCAACATGGATTTGCAGTTGCCCAATTATGCATGTTACGCAAATTAACATTTCCATGGTTCGTGAATGTAGACTCGTCAGTAAATAAAATCAAATTAATGAACGTGTCATCCCTCTGAATCTGAAGATGAGCCCATAGGCAGAATTCAGTGCGATAAATACAATCCGTACCAGTTAATTCTTGGTGGAGTCTGATATGGTAAGGATGATATTTATGGCGATGCAGAACATGAGCAACACTACTCTGGCTCATACTAGATCCCCGTGCGGTTTGACGCGAACTAACACAAGGATCACGAATCAGAGTGGCAAAAGTACAAATTTCTGTTTCCTCGTTAGTAACTTTCCTTTGCCGGATATGTTTCCAATGCGTTAAAGTTACAGTTGCTCTCAATTTATCATACACATATTTAAATGTATGACGTATAGGGTGAGTACGGTGAGGATATCATTTAGCGTGTATAAGTCTCGAGCTCTCACTGAATTTTGTTGGCATTTTCCGTAAATGAGACGCATATCGACTTGTTCTTTGAAGGAATACATCATTCACATTCACTTGATTCGACGATACCGTTTCTATTAGTGTTGTGTTGCAAAACCATCGAATGGTGTTTACATGTCAAAAAATGGTTCAAATGGCTTTGAGCACTATGGGACTTAACTTCTGAGGTCATCAGTCCCCTTGAACTTAGAACTATTTAAACGTAACTAACCTATGGACATCACACACATCCATGCCCGAGGCAGGATTCAAACCTATGACCGTAGCGGTTGCGCGGTTCCAGACTGTAGCACCTAGAACCGCTCGACTTTTCTCTTAAATAAAAACAAAATGTTCAAATTAAGAAAGTACCTGACAAAAGGCAGTAACCAATTAAATGTTCTGATTGTGAGGTACACACAATTTTCATTCCTCAGATAACATTTCACTGTTCTCTATTAAAAATTTAATACTAGGTATTACTCTGAAGTACATATGTTTCACGTACATAATGACGACAAAGCATGCAGTGCAAAATTTTTGTTGATACTCGCTCATTCCTGTCATGATGTTAGTAACGTTTACCGTTATCCTTCCAATGGCTCTGCCCTTAACACCAGACGATCACACTCTGCGTCAGGGTGCATTGCGCGGAAACGACTTCTGCTCAATCGCCCAGTAGCCGAACTCACTTCAGGGGATGGGAGAAATTTCCAGCTTCCCAACAGAAGCAGTGGCCTTGCGGTGGCGTGTCTCCCTGCTACTACACGGGCACTTCCCTTCCTCATCGGGGTGCTGCTAGCAAGCCAGCGGCGATGGCTTCCTGCCCCCTGCATCGTTTCCTCCGCGACCTGCACTTAACCACCTCAGCTGCAGCTTCCTGCCCTTTACTGGAAACGTGACCTAAATTCTTTTTCGTCACACACGTGTGGAATTGTTCTAGAAACACTATACGGCTACGTCTGTGGCATTGCAAGTCTTTCGCAATATATATATATATATATATATATATATATATATATATATATATATATATATATACGGCTGTTAAGAAAAAATATTAGGCAGCACCAAACTTTAGACTCTATTAACATATTCATTTGCAGAAATTTTTTCTTTATTAAGAATGTTTGAAATTTTCTGCATGTTTCAAAATCATACATTTCCTACAGTTTTCAACCTTTTTGATCGCTACAGTGGTCACATTGATCAAAATCACTGTACTGACTGAGAGGCTGTATAAGAGAAAATACCACCACTCAGCAAAAACTAGAAGCGCGCCGTCGTGTTAAACAGACGTGCACATTGAATTCATTTTAGTTCTTTGAGGCTCATTTTCATTAAAAAAAAAACTTCAAAAATCTTAACTATGTGGGTACATTTACATCAATCGCTTTCGATAACTGATACTATATCCCAGTTTATAGTCGGCCGCCGAACTGGCGTACACTGCAAACACGCCATTCAACAATGGAGCGCTATGGTGAAACATAAAACACCGAATATTTGCCTCGTAATAGTTGCCTGCCATCAACAGGACCAACTGTGATGGATACCTACAAATTATGGCTCATAGGTGTCCCAAGAGTGTGCAACAAGACTACCTAATGTGAGAGCTGTGTTGACACAGTAAGCAACCAACCACCTCCATGTAATTAATTTGACTTCTAGGTCTCCACAACGAACAACAGCGTAAGCTCTCCAACACCGTGCTGCGCTGATCAGTTATGCAAAGGAATCCCTGATACGGAATGTGGATCAGTGAGATCGAGCTGTCTTTACTGACGAGTACAGTATTTCTCTGAGGCCTGATGATCGTCGTCGAAAGATATAGAGATACAAGGCACCAACGCACGTCTGAGGCAAACAATCCCACCAGTTCACTAGAAGGTCAGCCAGTCATGTTTTGGACTAGCCTCGTATACAGATCTCTCTCATTTCTCATCGCTGTTCAGCATAATGTGAAGGCTACACAGTATCGGAACCAGATCTCTCAATCTAATGCCCAATCCTACAGTCAATGTATTAGGCGATGGGGTCGTCTTTCAAACCGATAATGCAAGAGTACATAGCGCCCACCTCGAGGAGACGTGCCTTCGTGGAGATGTGTTCAACGGAATGGAATGGTCTGCAGTATCTGCTGCTACAAACCAGATTGAACATGACTGCAGACAGTTGAAACTTGCTGTGGCTCGTAGAATGAACCCTCCTCTCACAACGGATGACCTCAGGAAGCTAGCACAGACATGAGCGGTAACGTTTCCACCTTCTCGCGGACAGCTTGTCAAGAAGAATCGAAACATGTTGCAATATGTAGGGATGAGCAACATAATTTTGAATTTTTCCTAGCAGCAGAATTTTGATTTCATAGATTTCCAGAGTTGTACACGTTCGAACTGACTATTTATTCTGGTTGTTGTTTAGATTTTATTTTACAGTTATTCTTTAAGTTTCGTAAGATTTTCCGTTTCATTTCTTGTTCCTCTTTACTCTAAACCAACACATTTTTGCAGATGTGCAGGTTGTGCAAATGTCTTATCTATTTTATACACAGTATGATATGGCTAGGGACTGCGCTTGTTGTGAGCGGATACAAGGAGAGTAGGCTGCTGTCCGTAAATAGCTGGAAGCTGTATTGGCCACCGTCGACAAGCTTCTAGCTAATGCTCAAAATTGCGGTGACGTACGGGAGCCAGTGACGAGACCTGCGACACCTTTGGTGCCACTGGAATACCCTGGTGACCCGGACGTCGCAGCGGCTTTTGATACGCAACATCTGCACGGTCCGTCCTCGCTCCAGTGTGGGTGACAGCCAGTGGTGGATTTGCGTGTCACTGAGCGGAAGAGGGAGCAGGTTCAAATGGTTCAAATGGCTCTGAGCACTATGGGATGTAACAGCTGTGGTCATCAGTCCCCTAGAACTTAGAACTACTTAAACCTAACTAACCTAAGGACATCACACACATCCATGCCCGAGGCAGGATTCGAACCTGCGACCGTAGCAGTCGCACGGTTCCGGACTGCGCGAGAGGGAGCAGGCCATGCGGCTGGCTACCTACGTATTAGCAACAGGAGCAAGGTGCTACTCCGTGTTGATGATAACTCTGAGCTAGCACGAGATGCCTCTCCTGTTGGGCCAGCGGTCTATTTTCCTGCCCAGTCCGCACAAGTACGAAGGTTGGGTATGCTAGTCATTGGGAGATCCAATGTAAGGTGGGCGATGGATCCCCTCAGGGAGATAGCAGGCAAGGTGGGAAAGAATTCCAGTGTGCATTCGGTATGTTTTCCGGGATGTATCATCCGTGATGTGAAGGAGGGGCTACCGGTAGCTATCGAGCGCACTGGGTGCAACCGGCTGCATGTAGTGGCACGAATGACGCCTGCCACTTGGGCTCTCAGTCATCCTCGGCTCCTTTCGGCGGCTGGCTGATTTGGCGAAGGCAACTAGCAACGCACGCTGAGTGCACGCTAAGCTGTCTATTTGTAGCATCGTACCCAGGGTTTACCCCGATCCTCTGTTTTGTAGCAGAGTGGAAGGTCTAAACCAGAGTCTCAGACGACTCTGCGAAGGTATCGGATGCGAATTTCTCGGCCTCCACTAACGGTTACAGAAATGTAGAGTTCCTCTTAATAGATCAGGAGTGCACTACAGGCAGGAAGCGGCTACTAGGGTAGCGCAGTGCACAAGGGGCTTTTTTAGGTTAGAGAACACCTCCCTTGGGAGCAAAGGCGAGTTGCCTGTTAAATCAGTCACAGCGACCTCAGAGAATCTTGATCCTCGCAGATCAGAGATAGAAAAGGTTAATCTGATTTTAGTAAACTGCAGGAGCATCCAAGGAAAGGTCCCGAATTAGTATCGCTTAATGAAGGCTATAACACACACATAGTATTGGGAACAGAAAGTGGTTGAAACCAGGCGTCAGTGACTACTAAATCCTAAGTTCAGATTGGAATGTTTATCGTAAGAATAGGTTAGTCGCCAATGGCGGCGCGGCATGTTTATTGCAGTAAAAAACTCGATAAAATCTAGCTATGTTATCACGGATTCCGAATGTGAATTAATCTGGGAGAATATGGGCAACAAAGAACGGATGCTTTTATAGACTACCTGGGTCAGGATCTGTAGTTGTGGATCGCTTCAGACAGAACATGCAGAATACCATTAGTAATTTTCCTGATCATGTCGTTGTAATAGGGGGTGACTACAAGTTGCCAAGTATAGATTGGGAGTGTTATGATATCAAAACTGGTACCAGAGACACTGAATAGTGTGGCATCGTTCTGGATGTCTTGACAGAAAATTGCCTTGAGCAGATAGTTAGAGTACCAACTCGTAAGGATAACGTCTCAGACCTCCTGGTAACAAACAGACGTGATAATCGGTTAATGTAGAGAAAGTTATCAGTGGTCATAAGGCTGTGACAGCATCTATGACGACGGATCCTACAAGAAATGGTAGGAAGATATATTTTCGCAGCAAGGCTAATAGGATACAAATTTCAGAATATCTCAGCAGCCAGCATCAACTACTTATAGGGCCGTTGTTGTCTACAATATGCACTACTGGCCATTAAAACTGCTACACCACGAAGATGTGCTACAGACGCGAAATTTAACCGACAGGAAGAAGATGCTGTGTTATGCAAATGATTAGCTTTTCAGAGAATTCACACAAGGTTGGCGCCGGTGGCGACACCTACAACGTGCTGACAAGAGGAAAGTTTCCAACCAATTTCTCATACACAAACAGCAGTTGACCGGCGTTGCCTGGTGAAACGTTGTTGTGATGCCTCTTGTAAGGAGGAGAAATCCGTACCATCACGTTTCCGACTTTGATAAAGGGCGGTTTGTAACCTATCGGGATTGCGGTTTATCATATCGGGACATTGCCGCTTTCGTTGGTCGAGATCCACTGACTGTTAGCAGAATATAGAATCGGTGGGTTCAGCAGGGCAATACGAAATGCTGTGCTGGATCCCAATGGCATCGTATCACTAGCAATCGAGATGACAAACATGTTATCCGCATGGCTGTAAGGGATCGTGCAGACACGTCTCGATCCCTGAGTCAACAGATGGGGACGTTTGCAAAACAACAACCATCTGCACCAACAGTTCGACGACGTTTGCAGCAGCATGGACTATCAGCTCGGAGACCATGGCTGCGGTTACCCTTGACGCTGCATCACAGACAGGAGCGCCTGCGATGGTGTACCCAATGATGAACCTGGATAATTTTTTCGGATAAATCCAGGTTCTGTTTACCGCATTATGATGGTCGCATCCGTGAACGCGCGGTGAACGCGCATTGTAAGCGTGTATTCGTCATCGCCATACTGGCGTATCACCCGGCGCGATGGTATGGGGTGCAATTGGTTACACGTCACGGTCACCTCTTGTTCACATTGCCGGCACTTTCAACAGTGGACGTTACATTTCAGATGTGTTACGACCCGTGGCTGTACCCTTCATTTGATCCTTGCGAAACCCTACATTTCAGCAGGATAATGCACGACCACATGTTGCAGGTCCTGTACGGGCCTTTCTGGATACAGAAAATGTTCGACTGCTGCCCTGGCCAGCACATTCTCCAGATCTCACACCAACTGAAAACGTCTGGTCAGTGGTGGCCAAGCAACTGGCTCGTCACAATACGCCAGTCACTACTCTTGATGAACTGCGATATCGTGTTGAAGCTGCATGGGCAGCTATACCTGTACACGCCATCCAAGCTCTGTTTGACTCAATGCCCAGCGTATCAAGGCCGTTATTACGGCCAGAGGTGGTTGTTCTGGGTACTGATTTCTCAGGATCTATGCACCCAAATTGCGTGAAAATGTAATCACATGTCAGTTCTAGTATAATATATCTGTCCAATGAATACCCGTTTATCATCTGCATTTCTTCTTGGTGTAGCAATTTTAATGCCCAGTAGTGTATATAAATGATCCAGTAGAAAGCGTCGGATGCTCTCTAAGGCTGTTCGCAGATGATGCAGTTGTCTATACCAAAGTAACAACGCCAGAAGGTAGTAAGAATTTGCGAAACGACCTGGAGAGAATTGATGAATGGTAGAGATTCTGGCAGTTGACTCTGAACGTAAATAAATGTAACATATTGCATATACATAGAAAAAGAAATCCGTTTCTGTACAGCTACACTATTGATGATAAACAGCTCGAGACAGTGTCTGCCATAAAATATCTAGGCGTAGCTATCCAGAGCGACCTTAAGTGGTAGGACCATATAAAACAGATAGTGGGAAAAGCAGACACAAGACTCAGATTCATCGGAAAATCCTTAAGGAAATCTAACTCATCCACGAGGGTGGGGAGTGGAGGGTGAAACAGGGTGAAGGATGGGGAACGTGAGTAAATGTTGTGAACAGTGAATGCAAAGTTGTGGCAAAGGACATTGACTAAGTGATGAGACAGAGGAAAAAGAAAGGAGGCAATGGTGAAATGGTGTGTGTGTGTGTGTGTGTGTGTGTGTGTGTGTGTGTGTGTGCGTGACAGAGAGAGAGGGAGAGGGGGGAGGGTGACGTGAGAAAGGGAAAGCCTTTTATGAGACTCATTCAATGTTTTGTGGAGTGTTGGATTTCCATTACTTATCTAGTCATTATATAGCTGATTACTGAGTTTTAATGCTTTATGTGTGTGGTGGTGTTCGTGAAAACTCAGGAGGTGCCTGTTACTACACAATAAACAGTTACTTGATGAACAGATAAACATTGGAAACCAGGTCTTATACAAAATCATTGAACAATTCACATAAAAACCTGTTTTTCCTTACCTATCCCTCTCCTCTCCCCCTCCTCTTCGCTTTCCCTAGCTCCACCTCTTCTCATTCTCTCCCAACACTGTTTGCCCCCTCTCCCCCTTTCCACTCTCTCTCTGTGACCTCTCTCTCTCTGTTTCCCCCTTCTCACTCTCTATGTATCCTCTCTCTCTCTCTCTCTCTCTCTCTCTCTCTCTCTCTCGTGTGTGTGTGTGAGAGAGAGAGTCTGTGTGTGTGTGTCCCTCTCATCGCCCAGTCGCCGAGCACCGGTGCGTCAAATCTCGCCTCACATCCATGCTCCTCAGTACCTACCGTGATACCCTTCCTAACAAGATACATGTTCAGAAAATCCAATACATTGCTCTCTAATGATTTCCGACCAGGCACTCGAGTCAGTAGTCGTCTTCTTCTTCTTCTTCTTCTTCTTCTTCTTCTGCCTTTGTCACGCATCAGTGCAGGGTCGCCATGGGCTATGAACGGATTTTGCGTGATTGATTTAACAGGTAGCTGTATGCCTTTACTATTAAGTAACCGGTTATCCTCATCAAAGAGCGGAAATGAACACTGGTTTTGAACTTTTCCTTTAAGGTAAGTGTTAATAAACCAAGTAAAGTAAAATTGCTGACAACGTTTATAAGAATTATTTTCTTTTAAGATTTCACATGTCGTTAACATAGCAGTCATAAGAGATGTCGCACTAGCTTTGTCCTTATAAACAGAGGGAAAGAAATAATGGCACTCTTCATAGCTGAAGTGACTATTCTGGCTTTCCGTCTGTTATTTGGAGCGGTGAAAAAGTATTCAAGTTTGTATCACTGGACCAAATTTCAGTCCGTCTTCGTTCCAGTAGTAATATAGTATTTAGGAAACCCTGACATTGTAAGGGGTGTCTTATAGTTATTTATGAAATAAAAAAATTCCAAGTTAAAAAAATTTTTAATGCATAGACCTTAGATATTTGTCACCTTAAGCAATTAAAGCGCGATAACTAGTTTCGGTTGCTTTTTACAACCATCGCCATATCGTCCAAACCGTAAAAGAAGCTGTGAATGTTCAGTAAAAACTATCATCATGAGCTGTAATAACGCAGTTACATGTATTCGTGTTGTGGTCCAACAAGACTATGATATTAAGCAGTTACAAACTTCATCGTGAGCTAGCCGGGTCGTAAACCATAACTTGCAAGATGACGGTAACAAGGAAAGCGAAAGGTCAGTTGCATCAGTGAAAATTGCATCAAAACCCATTATTTTCAATTGTACAGGTCTTCCTTATTACCTTCATCTTGCGAGTCTTGCGAGGCTATGGTTTACAACCTGGTTCGCTCGCGACGAAGTTTATTTCTACTTAATGTCATAGTTCTGATGGCACACAGTACGAGCTAAAATAAAAAATACAATACAAATTTAAAAAAAATATTTCATATGGTATAGTACTTCACTGTTGCATCATCTCGTACAGGTATTAATGCGACTTCGTGATTCAGCCCTGTACAGTCAACCAACTGTCGAGTAAGAAAAATTCTGAGACTGAGGTGCGTGTTATTACATTCGGTGAAGCACTATACATTTCATCAGACGTTGTCTCATATGACACGGAACATTGAAAGGGCAGTATCACAAAAGACTAAAACTAAAATATTCGTTACAGAATTCCAGCTTTTATTGTAACTGTTGGGTGTCTTCTACAGGTTGTAAGAGAAATGACCAGCAATTGTAGACTCTAAAAGTTAAAAGAGCAGCCCTGGTGAACTGCATTCAACGGATTCCGCCGTGCTCTCCAGCGCTACACTCCAAGGCGCCTTTTCCCCCGCTGCAAATGATACTGGCGCGTAGGCTAGCGTAATTAACTCAAACAGGACTTCGTGAGAAATACTTTGCCTCGTGACTAGACTCTGAACTCTGGAAGTGCGCTTGTGTAAGCACCACTGGTCGAGACCCTAGACCTTTTAAAACTGAAAAAAAAGTCTCCGTTTTGTTTATAGATTTAAATCCTGAACGTCGTAATTATTGTCACCACACCTGTCTTAAAATAGTAATCGTACATAAATGGACAAAACAGGCAAATAATAAGTCAACAGTAAAAGTTTTTTATTGAAAATGTCAACTAAAAAGCACTCCCAATAAGTGTGAAGACAAACACACTTTCGGGAGAAGACAGTTTGTCCCTTTCTTGCTGGTGGAGCTACATTCGTACCAGTCGGATACGACATTCACACTTATGAAACAGGATGTCCGAATGTGTTTCTCCCCATAAACTGTGCAATAGATCATGCATTTAAGATACGATTTCTGTTATAAATATAAGATAATGCGCAGACTGAGTAGTTAATAAGGTTCAATTTTAGTTTTTTTTAAAATATAAACAGAATTCCAGTTTCTTTCTTCAGGTCTGATGCCAAGAAATTAAACATGCAGTGTTACATTTAGTGTCGAACTATGTGCCCGGAATGAATAAAAATTGAACGACGATTCATTGGAAGAATTATAAGGATAATTTACACAAAAAGAGGAAGCTTTAAATCTCCTGATTGTGCGTATTACTGAATGAATAGTTAATAAGTGAAACTGAAATAATTACCATACAGGCTTACCGACATTGGTGCTTGAAGCATCCTTGCGGAGAATAGGTGCAAATTGAACTGTAATGTATTTAACAACTATTCATAATATCAAATTTATATTTCTATAAGTTTCAAATACTATAATGCAAGTTTTTATCGGAATTAAGACATACAATTTTTGCTGTAAAATAGTTGGGGTCTTGCTTGCTATTTTCTACATACACTACTGGCCATTAAAATTGCTACACCACGAAAATGACCTGCTACAGACGCGAAATTTAACCAAGAGGAAGAAGATGCTGTGATATGCAAATGATTAGCTTTCCAGAGCATTCGCACAAGTTTGACGCCTGTGGCGACAACTACAACGTGCTGACATGAGGAAAGTTTCCAACCGATTTCTCATACACAAACAGCAGTTGACCGGCGTTGTCTGGTGAAACGTTGTTGTGTAAGGAGGAGAAATGCGTACCATAACGTTTCCGAATTTGATAAAGGTTAGATTGTAGCCTACCGTGATTGCTGTGTATAGTATCGCGACATTGCTGCTCGCGTTGGTCGGGATCCAATAACTGTTAGCAGAATACGGAATTGGTGTGTTCATGAGGGTAATACGGAACGCCGTGCTGGATCCCAGCATCCTCGTATCACTAGCATTCGAGATGACAGGCATGTTATCCGCATGGCTGTAACGGATCGTGCAGACACGTATCGATCACTGAGTTAACAGATGGGGACGTTTGCAAGACAACAACCATCTGCACCAACAGTTCGACGACGTCTGCAGCAGCATGAACTATCAGGTCGGAGATCATGGCTGCAGTTACCCTTGACGCTGCATCACAGACAGGAGCGCCTGCGATTGTGTACTCAATGACGAAACTGGGCGCACGAATGGCAAAACGTCATTTTTTCGGATGAATCCAGGTTCTGTTTACAGCATAATGATGGTCGCATCCGTGTTTGGCGACATCGCGGTGAAAGCACATTGGAAGCGTGTTTTCATCATCGCCATCCTGGCGTATCACCCGGCGTGATGGTATGGGGTGACATTGGTAATACGTTTCGGTCACCTCTTGTTCGCATTGACATCACTTTGAACAGTTGACGTAACATTTCAGATGTGTTACAACCCGTGGCTGTACCCTTCATTCGACCCCTCCGAAAACCTACATTTCAGGAGGATAATGCATGACCGCATGTTGCATGTCCTGTACGGGCCATTCTGGATACAGAAAATGTTCGACTGCTGCCCTGTCCAGCACATTCTTCAGATATCTCACCAATTGAAAACATCTGGTCAATGGTGATCGAGCAACTGGCTCGTCACAATATGCCAGTCACTACTCTTGATGAACTGTGGTATCGTGTTGAAGCTGCATGGACAGCTGTACCTGTACACGCTATCCAAGCTCTGTTTGACTTAATGCCCAGGAGTCTCAAGGCCGTTGTTCTGGCTACTGATTTCTCAAGATGTATGCACCCAAATAGCGTGAAAATGTATCACATGCCAGTTCTAGAATAATATATTTGTTCCATGAATACTCGTCTATCATCTGCATTTCTTCTTGGTGTAGCAATTTCAATGGCCAGTAGTGTTGTGTCATGTGGTCATTCAATTTCAATTCACTCCGTGCACATGACCTGAGCGTCTGTGTCATCAGCCAAGATTTCAGTTTTTGAAAAATATTTGAAGGAAGTGGAATGTCAGTGTCGTAAGTTAACATAAGAGGTATAAATAAAAGTATTTGAATATTTAAACGTACAGATCTCAGTACCTCTCAGAATAAAAAGCCTTTTCTGGGTAACATTCAGTACCTCCTTGATACGCTTTTCTCGAAGTGGACGAGAAGTTGCTGTCGCTCTCTTCTACGGAGGCCATGGTGAGGTCATCCGTCGAGTAAGTTGACTTCCTGTGACAACGAGCTGCAAATTTGAGCAGGTGCCTACCACGCTTAATCTTGTGCAAGTCAACAGATACCGCAGGCGAATTCATTCGGTGGTTCCTCCGTTCTGGAGGTACTCGTATGTGTTTGCGAAGTGGAAGCGATGTGCGCGAATATTTTCGTGTTGCAAGACGAAATGTTGACTGTAGAAATGGACAGTAGGTTGGAGGATTCTGTCCTGATAATACACGGCCTTCAAACTACCCACGTTAACGATGAGAGGTGTGCAACATCCTTGTGATACTGACGCTAAACGCATTTACCAGTCGAATTGTTTTTCTTGACACGATAGCCACAACGGCTGATATTCATCGCCAATGATAAACCCCGCTTCAGTTGCAACTTCACACAAACAAGTGCAGCGGATATTATCATTGATGACACCTAATCTAAAATAATCATCATGTTTCAAACAAATCCTGTACTCATTGGTGAAGAGAACCCGACTCCACTGATTCCAGGTGCTCTACCCAACTCCATTATCGATCGTACTAGTGCGACAAAATATCGTTAGTTCTGAGTCGTTTATCTCTGTGAGATTAATAATTCTGCTTAAACAGTGGTTGTATGCACAACGGATAGATCATGTCTTTACGTGTTTGTAGCGCAGTATTTGTTTTACTGTGACGTCATCATACCAGTTTAGGCACATGCGCGTGGTTCTTACGAACTAGCTTTGTGTGAAGTTATAAATTTCTGTAGTGTGAAACGCGTTTAGTTGGGGCGTTATTACAGAATAGTGAAAGATATCACTTCATATGACCTGTAAATATGAGGGTGAGTCAAATGAAAACCTTAAATTTGTAATAACAAATTGAAATTTCGCGCCGTTATCCTGTAAGTTGGTAAGCGTGCTACAAACAGCGTGCAGGGGCAGCATAGTGCAGATGCACGCATACCGTCGCAGTATCAGTATAAAGATGGCCGCCCCAATTGCGACTTGCACCAGGTAAGAACAGCGTTCTGTTATTCGGTTTTTCCGTTGTGAAGCTGTGAAACCTATTGATATTCATTGAGAAGACCTTGTGGAGCACTATTAGGATCCGAGGTGAGGCAATAAAAATATTTGCTGGGATATAAGTGAAGCTCAGAAAATTACAGAATAGTGAAAGATATCACTTCATATGACCTGTAAATATGAGGGTGAGTCAAATGAAAACCTTAAATTTGTAATAACAAATTGAAATTTCGCGCCGTTATCCTGTAAGTTGGTAAGCGTGCTACAAACAGCGTGCAGGGGGCAGCATAGTGCAGATGCACGCATACCGTCGCAGTATCAGTATAAAGATGGCCGCCCCAATTGCGACTTGCACCAGGTAAGAACAGCGTTCTGTTATTCGGTTTTTCCGTTGTGAAGCTGTGAAACCTATTGAAATTCATCTACGAATGAAGGTTCAGTACGGTGATCCATGTTTGTCACAGCAGCAAGTCTACAATTGGAGTAGGAATTTCGCAAATGGTGTGACTTCAGTGGAAGATGCTCCTCGTCCAGGTCAGGCACAACGAGTTGTGACCACAGAACATTGCAGCAGTTGTGAAGGAAAACAGCCGAGTGACTTTGAATGACATTGCAGCATGTTTACAAATTAGTCATGGGTCAGCACACCACATTGTGCTTGATGTGCTCCAGTTTCACGAAGTGTCTGCAAGTTGGGTGCGACGCAAGCTGACTCCTGAAATGAGAGAACGACGTGTTGATGCTTGTGAAGAACATCTTCGGCGCTTTGGACGAGAAGGTGATGGCTTCCTTGCAAGAATCGTTACTGGGGACGAAACCTAGGTTCACTTCCACACAATAGGAAACGAAGAGAGCGAGCAACCCAGACCTAGCGCCAAGTGATTTCCATATGTTTGGACCACTCAAAAACGCAATAGGAGGAAAGAAGTTCGGTTTGATGATGAGGTACGCCACGCGGTGTACGAGTTGTTGCTCGGACTGCCAAAACAATTTTTTTCCTAAAAATTTATGCATTTTGTAAGCGCTCGAGGACTTGCATTGAGCGTATGGGAGATTATGTTGAAAAGTGATATAGTTTTGTACCACTTCTGCACAATAAATAATATTTAAATAAATACTGAAGGTTTTCATTTGACTTACCCTCGTATGTTCGGAATTACAGAAACCGCAAGTCAAAGGAAACCTCGCTAGGAAAGGTGTCCAAAAAGCCTAATAAATCCAGTGTCTAGCGAATGCGAGAGCTACGGCAGCATCGAAAAGGAAATGAAAAAACGACACAAAGTGATTACGCATCTAGCCTTTCGGGCATACAGCGTGACTCCAGCGTGACTCCATAACCATTACACTATGCTGTGTAACGATCGCATGAAAGACACTGGTAATTAAATTACGTATAACGAGAAACTAGTTATGATTTTATTTCGATGTTTTCACGAAAAATCTCGGGCGCGGACCAGAACTACGCGGTGAGAAACTTCTTACTGTTGCTCGTAACGGACGCCTTGTCACCAAATTTGTCATGTGTACAGGGTTGTGTACTGATTGCGTTGCACAAACCTTGGTGGATTATTGTTTCGGACACAGGTTTCCATCCACAGTTTGTTTCTCTCCTTTACACCGAAGACACTGGAGGTTTTAGAGAGTTCCAGGAGAAAAATAAACTGCGGATAGAAACCCGTGTCCGAAATCGTCATCCAACATGGCAACAGAGCATTGCGTTCGTAGAAGCAGCAGCTACCTCAATGTTCTCAACTGGCGATCGTGGCAGTCAGTTGCGATCAGTGAATAACAAACAACATTGCGAGACATTCCACCTACGGTCCGTCAGCGTACAAAAGCACATTTTTTGCCGAAGGGGTGACCTAGTGGCAAGAGCCGGCTCCTAAACTTCGACGCCCTGCAGCCGCATTGGATGACTTTACGCACACGGGTCCCTGTTCTCGATTTGTTCCTCAAGAGACCCGCTATAACCCCTCTAGACTAGTTGCGTCACCTCTGGGACACCCAGTATGTCACAAATGTGGGTGGTCCTATTGCACTTCAGTCAAAAATTAATCTAACTAATCGAAGTCACCCCATAATTTTTAAGATGAGAAAATGCTTAGAATCATGAGACAGAAAAACGTCAGTGCTAGTGGCCTATAATTCTGTTCATCTGTTGTTTTACCCTCTCTATGAACAGATGTAACCTCCGTTCCTTTCCAGTCCCGCAGGACTATTCACTTCACAATAGATTCTTGATGAATGTCAGCTAATGAAGGAGCTAATTCCGTAGCGTACTCAATGTAAAATGTAATAGGAATATCGTCAGGGCTTGGTGCTTTATTTACTTCATTGTTTTTCAATACCGGGAAAGCTTATTAATCAGTTTGTAGCATTTATGAGAGTGTACAGCGGTAACGCGTTGCTACCGGCGGACAATTATTGAACTATATGAAATAAAATCGTCATAACCTCTGAACGGTTTGCGACAGGACTTGCAAACTGCACGATTGGCCGCGAGTCATGATGGGAATTAGTACACGCATGCGTGGTTTGGTTTAGCGACGAAGCCCACTTTCATTTGGATGGGTTCGTCAAAAAGCAAAGTTGGCACATTTAGGAGACTGAAAAACCGCATTTAGCGATCGAGAAGTCTCTTCACTCTCAACGGGTGACTGTGTGGTGTGCAATGCCCAGTCACGGAATAATCGGTGCGATATTCCCTGATGGCATGGCGACTACCGAACGGTACGTGAAGGATTTGGAAGATGATTTCATACCCATTACCCAAAGTGATCCTGATTTCGACAAGATGTCGTTCATGCAAGAGAGAGCTTGACCCCATCGAAGCAGGAGAGAGTTTGATGCCCTGGAGGAGCACTTTGGGGACCGCATTCTGGCTCTGGGGTACCCAGAGGCCACTGTCATGGAACTCAATGGCCGTCATATTCCCCGGATCTAAACACATGCGACCCCTTTTTGTGGGGCTGTTTTAAAGACAAAGTGTACAGCAATAACCCAACTGCGGCCAATGTGTCTGAATCAAGGAGCCGGTAGAAACATCCAGTTATTAAACGAAGTCGGCTAATGCCGGTTATTCTTTCCATATTACTTTGTAGTATAGTTCACATTGCATGCGTTTACTTGTTGCTTTAAACAATGCTTCTTAACACAGGGGTTGGGCAAAATTATGGAAACACTGCGAGAAAAGCATGCTTGAACATAAATGCAGATGCTAGCCAAGCCTGCAGGCTGCGCTGTTGTATTTAACTACGAACAGCACCTGTGAAATGTTCTCAATTCGTTGCAAGCATAAAAAATGTTGGAGTTCACCGTTTAAATAAAAGGCAAATTACATGATGTTGACTAAATAGACAAAAGTGAAGAAATTGGAAGTGACTTTGTGACATGCGTTGAAGGTATTAGTGTACTTAAAAACAGCTGGTGTATCCAAATCGTAACTTCACATTTGTCACCCTTCTTTTTTTACGCCGGCCAGAGTGGCCGTACTGTTCTAGGCGTTACAGTCTGGAGCCGCGTGACCGCTACGGTCGCAGGTTCGAATCTTGCCTCGGGAATGGATGTGTGTGATGTCCTTAGGTTAGTTAGGTTTAAGTAGTTCTATGTTCTAGGGAACTGATGACCACAGCAGTTAAGTCCCATAGTGCTCAGAGCCATTTGAACAATTTTTATTTTTTTACAAACTTATTTCGATTTTCGCATATTAACTGCATTATTCTGCACTCCATAAAAGGAAAGTCATGGAGTTCAACAACATCCATTATGAGTAAAATTCGGAGAAGTCTATGTCTCGAATACAACTATGACGATTCTTTGTGAGTGGCCATGTATTAGGATTGCTCTCCTACAATTCTGATATCTTGTGGAGATGGTGTAACGACTCGCTGTTGCCGCCATCAGGAGGAAACGGAGAGCTACATGCTGCTAGATAGCAGTGTCAAATTCAGCTCTTTATCTGTGTGGACATTGTCTGATCAAAAGTATCTGGACACCCCTATAAAATGCGACATTGACCACTAGATGTCACCAAAGGCGGACCACCCGTATAAAAGGTGGTGAGGAGTATTGAGTTGGCAGTTTAGCAGCAGTAACAGCAGATTGGGTTGGTCGGGAGAGCTCAGTGACTTCGGACGTGAACTAGTCATTGTGTCACGTGAGTAACAGTCGTTCTACAGCTACCCACGTCGACTATTGGTAACATGAATGTGAAATGGAAACGCGAAGGAACAACTAAGATAAGCCAAGACTAGGCAGATCTCTTGTAGCGATGGGCAGACATTGTGAAGCATTGCGTAGGGTGGTTATAAAAAATCGCAAGAAATCAGCGAAAGTAGTCACTCGTGAGTTCCAAACTGCTACTATAATTGCAGACAGAACACTTTTTATGCGTAAGGATTAAAAAGAATGACGTACAGTGGTCGGGTAGCTCCTCATAAGCCAAGTATTTTTGTAATCAGTGATAAGCGACGGTTCTGGTGATGTAAAGAACGACAGCGGATGACTGAAAACAAGGGATTTGGAGTGATGACTCAAGCTGCATAATGTGGCAATCTGGTTGAAGTGTTTCTGTTTGATTAATGTCTGGAGAACGATACATGCCATCAGGTGTAGTTGCAACATTGAAGCACGGAGAAGGTGCTTTTACGACATGGGGAAGTTTTTCGTGGTTAGGGTGTGGTCCCCTTATTATTTTAAAGGAAACGGTAAATGCAGAAATATACGAACACACTTTACGCCGTTGTGTACTGCGTACAGTAGAAGAACACTTCGTAAAGTAGTGTGTGTAAGGCAATAGTTTGTGAGCAATACGATTTCTGATATAGATTGGCCTGCCCAGGGCCAAGACATGAACCCAATGGGATATATCTCTGGGATGAATTAGGATGTTGATTTCAGTCCAGACCCCATCATCCAACATCACTACTTTCTGTGGATTCGGCTCTTGAGAAATAATGGGTTGTCATTCCTCCACAGAAATTAAGACACCTCACCGAAAGTGCCCCAGCAGAGGTCAGGCAACGTCAAAGGTGGACACACTCCATATTAATACGCACTAACAGATGTCTGAGATATTTTTGATAAGACAGTGTACGTTATATACCAAATGAGGACATAATTAATGAAAAGCGCTAATTTGTGTATAAAACTCATATTTTAATTTGACAATGCAGTCACTCTGACACTCAGCCGTAAAAAGCGAAATGTTTATTCTAAAGAACATCATACTTCCAATGAGGTTAAGATTGCTAGCGTCAAAGATGTAGCAAAACAAAAATATTCCTTAATTTTGGAGATTTGTCTTTGAATATCTCCCATTACCTCCACTGAATTTCTGTTAAGGAAAGTTATTTTTTCTTAACTTGACACATGTAAAAAAGCCGGCCTCTGTGACCGTGCGGTTCTGGCGCTGCAGTCCGGGACCGCGGGGCTGCTACGGTCGCAGGTTCGAATCCTGCCTCGGGTATGGGTGTGTGATGTCCTTAGGTTAGTTAGGTTTAAGTAGTTCTAAGTTCTAGGGGACTTATGACCTAAGATGTTGAGTCCCATAGTGATCAGAGCCACATGTAAAAAAAAAAGTAATTAAGTTCGAAAACTTTCAGAAGTCCACACCAAGAAAAAGATATCCTTTTAGAGTCAAAATTGATGCCCGTCCTTTCACGTCTAAGTTGTGAAAGCTGTTGACGTATTCTTGCAAAAGAAGGTAACATCGAAAACTTACCAAACCTTTCTATTGAAAGTCTATAAGAATTTTCAGTTTTCATGCAAACTAAAATTCATGGAAACCATGCTAATTTGATCCATGGAATGCAAAATTTTTGAGGGAGTCTTAATTACGGAGGTTCGGTGGAATGTAATGGAAACCATACCAATTACTCCAGGAGTATATGGAGGTGTCGATCTTGCTTCAACAGATGCAGTCGTGTCTATGGTAAGATTTTCTATATAATTACTGACCTGAATTATGGGAAAGTTTGTTTTTCGTTGTTCTTCGTCAATGAAAGATGTTGTACATCCGTTATAAGAAGTACTAAAATCTAGTTTTCCCCACCATGTTATAGTTCTGGGTGGAGATTTTAATTAGCCGGATATAGACTGGGAGACTCAAACGTTCATAACGGGTGGCAGGGACAAAGAATCCAGTGAAATATTTTTAAGTGCTTTATCTGAAAACTATCTTGAGCAGTTAAACAGAAAACCGACTCGTGGCGATAACATATTAGACCTTCTGGTGACAAACAGACCCGAACTATTTGAATCAGTTAATGCAGAACAGGGAATCAGCGATCATAAAGCGGTTACTGCATCGATGATTTCAGCCGTAAATAGAAATATTAAAAAAGGTAGGAAGATTTTTCTGTTTAGCAAAAGTGACAAAAAGCAGATTTCAGAGTACTTGGTGCCTCAACACAAAAGTTTTGTCTCAAGTACAGACAGTGTTGAGGATCAATGGACCAAGTTCAAAACCATGGTACAATATGCGTTAGATGAGTATGTGCCAAGCAAGATCGTAAGAGATGGGAAAGAGCCACCGTGGTACAACAACCAAGTTAGAAAACTGCTGCGGAAGCAAAGGGAACTTCACAGCAAACATAAACATAGCCAAAGCCTTGCAGACAAACAAAAATTACGCGAAGCGAAATGCAGTGTGAGGAGGGCTATGCGAGAGGCTTTCAATGAATTCGAAAGTAAAGTTCTATGTACTGACTTGGCAGAAAATCCTAAGAAATTTTGGTCATATGTCAAAGCGGTAGGTGGATCAAAACAAAATGTCCAGGCACTCTGTGACCAAAATGGTACTGAAACAGAGGATGACAGACTAAAGGCCGAAATACTAAATGTCTTCTTCCAAAGCTGTTTCACAGAGGAAGACTGCACTGTGCTTCCTTCTCTAGATTGTCGCACAGTTGACAAAATGGTAGATATCGAGGTAGACGACAGAGGGATAGAGAAACAATTAAAATCTCTCAAAAGAGGAAAGGCCGCTGGTCCTGATGGGATACCAGTTCGATTTTACACAGAGTACGCGAAGGAACTTGCCCCCCTTCTTGCAGCGGTGTACCGTAGGTCTCTACAAGAGCGAAGCGTTCCAAAGGATTGGAAAAGGGCACAGGTCATCCCCGTTTTCAAGAAGGGACGTCGAACAGATGTGCAGAACTATAGACCTATATCTCTAACGTCGATCAGTTGTAGAATTTTGGAACACGTATTATGTTCGAGTATAATGTCATTTCTGGAGACTAGAAATCTACCCTGTAGGAATCAGCATGGGTTTCGAAAAAGACGGTCGTGTGAAACCCAGCTCGCGCTATTCGTCCACGAGACTCAGAGGGCCTTAGACACGGGTTCACAGGTAGATGCCGTGTTTCTTGACTTCCGCAAGGCGTTTGACACAGTTCCCCACAGTCGTTTAATGAACAAAGTAAGAGCATACGGACTATCAGATCAATTGTGTGATTGGATTGAGGAGGTCCTAGATAACAGAACGCAGCATGTCATTCTCAATGGAGAGATGTCTTCCGAAGTAAGAGTGATTTCAGGTGTGCCGCAGGGGAGTGTCATAGGACCGTTGCTATTCACAATATACATAAATGACCTGGTGGATGACATCGGAAGTTCACTGAGGCTTTTTGCAGATGATGCTGTGGTGTATCGAGAGGTTGCAACAATGGAAAATTGTACTGAAATGCAGGAGGATCTGCAGCGAATTGACGCATGGTGCACGGAATGGCAATTGAATCTCAATGTAGACAAGTGTAATGTGATGCGAATACATAGAAAGATAGATCCCTTATCATTTAGCTACAAAATAGCAGGTCAGCAACTGGAAGCAGTTAATTCCATAAATTATCTGGGAGTACTCATTAGGAGTGATTTAAAATGGAATGATCATATAAAGTTGATCGTCGGTAAAGCAGATGCCAGACTGAGATTCATTGGAAGAATCCTAAGGAAATGCAATCCGACAACAAAGGAAGTAGGTTACAGTACGCTTGTTCGCCCAATGCTTGAATACTGCTCAGCAGTGTGGGATCCGCACCAGGTAGGGTTGATAGAAGAGATAGAGAAGATCCAACGGAGAGCAGCGCGCTTCGTTACAGGATCATTTAATAATTGCGAAAGCGTTACGGAGATGGTAGATAAACTCCAGTGGAAGACTCTGCAGGAGAGACGCTCAGTAGCTCGGTACGGGCTTTTGTTAAAGTTTCGAGAACATACCTTCACCGAAGAGTCAAGCAGTATATTGCTCCCTCCTACGTATATCTCGCGAAGAGACCATGAGGATAAAATCAGAGAGATTAGAGCCCACACAGAAGCATACCGACAATCCTTCTTTCCACGTACAATACGAAACTGGAATAGAAGGGAGAACCGATAGAGGTACTCAGGGTAC
This sequence comes from Schistocerca gregaria, assembly GCF_023897955.1. NCBI lineage: Eukaryota > Metazoa > Arthropoda > Insecta > Orthoptera > Acrididae > Schistocerca > Schistocerca gregaria. The sequence continues at coordinate 471,216,608 of NC_064931.1, forward strand.
CCTCCGCCACACACCGTCAGGTGGCTTGCGGAGTATGGATGTAGATGTAGATGTAGATGTAGAAAGGCAGCTCAAATGAGTAAATTAGCTTTTGGTAAAATTATAAATTAGCTAAGATTATGTTCATGTTCTCTGTACAATGAATATTGCAGTTGTCTGATAGCCACGCGAACTGGCCGCACGGTTTAAGGCGCCATGCACGGATTGCGTGACCGCTCCCGCCAGAGGTCCGAGTCGGACATCGGTGTGTGTGTTGTTCCTAGCATAAGTTAGTTTAAGGATACAGGGTACTTTTACGGCCCAATATTATGTAAAAATCAACACCTATTTCTTTCAGGCACTGTTTATAATGTACATGTTTTACAGATTTTTTTGTTGATATCAGGTAATGCAACCCTAAGAGGTTTTGGTCACATCTAAAATCAAAAAGTGGGTCAAAATCATCTATACATTCACTCAGTGACAGTTCTGTCACCGAAACGGAAGCTAACAGACATAAGGCCGAAATACTTAATTAGATCTTCCGAAATTGCTTCACTGCGGAACTTTCAATCACCGTACGAACGTCGAAGTGGCAGATTTTGAGATAACCGATCACAGAATAGAGAAACAACTACAATCGCTTACTAGTGGAAAGGCTTCAGGACCATATGAGATACCTATAAGATTCTAGAAAGATTAAGCGAAAGAACTTGCTCCTATTCTAGCAGAAATTTATCGTAGATCGCTTGAGCAACGAAGCGTTCCTACTGCCTGGAAGAAAGCGCAAGTCATTCCCGTTTTTAAAGAGGGCCGTAGGACAGATGCACATAGTTATAGACGTCTATCATTGACGTCAATCTCTTGCAGAATTTATGGACACGTTTTATGTTCCAGAATTACGAAGTTTTTGGCGAATAAAAATCTCCTTATAAATGTCGCCATGGATTCCGCAAACAGAGATCCTGCGAAACTCAGCTCGTTCTCTCTGTTCCTCCATGAGATCCATAGCGGCGTTGACAACGGCGCTCAGGTTGATGCCGTATTCCTTGACTTCAGGAAGGCTTCTGACACCACCCCGCACTGCCATTTATTGGAAAAAAATACGAGTGTCTCGTGTATTGAAGAAGATTTGCGACTGGATTCATGACGTCCTTGTAGATAGAACTCAACGCGTCGCTCTGAACGGAACTAAATCGACAGATGTAAAGGTAATTTCCTGAATACCCCAAGGAAGTGTGATAGGACCGTTACTGTTTACAATATATATATATATATATATATATATATATATATATATATATATATATATGATCTAGAACAAACCGTCAGATTCTCTTTAAGACTGTTCGCAGATGATGCGGTTATTATCTATAACAAAGAAGCAACGGCAGAATATAGTAATGATTTGCAGAATGACCTCCAGAGAAATGATGAATGGTGCAGACTCTGGCAGTTGACCCTGCACGTAAATAAATGTAGCATACTGGATATACATAGGAAAAGAAGTCCATTACTGTACAGCTATACTCTTGATAGTAATAGGGCATGAAACCATTTATAAATATTGATCCAGTACCACGTAAATTTTCAGTGGGGATATGCGTCCCGTCCAACGCAGCCAAGCAATTGGGTAAATTCCACAGCGCATAAAAACCTTGATCTGTCTTTTCCCGCTGTCCTTCGTTTGGAATAGGCAAGTAGATATAGTTCAACATTTCCCAAATTAGTCTGGTAGTTTCAAGGACGATCTAGGTAATTGTACTGTGCGGTCTAGGAGAGTACAGCGACAGTGATGCAAAGGTACATCCCGCTGCAGGTACTTGAAAGAGGTAATAAAGATTGTAGCGCACTAAAATCCATAACATAGGTACGTGTGTGTTTGTATGTATTTGACGAAGTTTGTACTGCTTTATTCTGCGTTATTTATTAATTATTATGTTATTTACTTTTATTGTATGTTGTACAGCGAACGAGTGCAAGAAGAAGTGAAAAATCTACGTCATGTATTTGTCCGTCACTGCCCAGTGGATCGCGCAGGTATAAAAAGCAATATTTGTCAGAGGTGATAAAGTTACCACTTTCATTTCTTAACACATGAGTATTCCAGAAGGAAATTTGTCGGAGGAACCAGACCCTACTCACGAACCTACTCCTAATGTGTCACTGCCGTTGTCTGCCTTATCTTAAAACCAATATCTGGCCGAGGAGGCAGGTAAGCTGGCGGTATGGGATACTCGAGTCATGGTTGTGTGAATATGATGGACTACTAGAGTTCTCCAGTAAGCGAGACTCCTGCTTGTCAGGTGGATGGATACACGATTTCAGTATCCCCGTTTGAATAGGCAGCTTGCTGGCGCGAAACACGTGGTGTGTGAAAGCCAAGATCTAAGTTAAGTTATGGGACCATGCACCATTCATGTCACCGTTACGCTCTCAGTCGGTCTTCATATCGCTGGATCGACGGAATATTAGGTCCCTTGTCCCTTCAAACTGTCCATAATGGGGGTTGTTTATGCTTGAAATAGAACAAATAGATAGAAGAGGTTGTTGTGTTAAGTTCTTGGGATTAAAACCTGTTATTAATGGCTCTGAGCACTATGGGACTGAACATCTGTGGTCATCAGTCCCCTAGAACTTAGAACTACTTTAACCTAACTAACCTAAGGACAGCACACAACACCCAGTCATCACGAGGCTGAGAAAATCCCTGACCCCGCCGGGAATCGAACCCGCGAACCCGGGCGTGGGAAGCGAGAACGCTACCGCACGAACACGAGCTGCGGACACTGTTATTAAATTGAGTTCCAAGGAACCTAAATTTATATTTATTGAAAAGGAAGGAAGATTAAGATTTAACGTCCTGTCCACATCGAGGTCACTAGAGACTGAGCACAAACCTGGAATGTTAGCTCAGAATATTTCAAATATGGGGAAGAAAATCGGCCGTGCCCTTTCAAAGGAACCATCATGGCATTTGCCTGGAGAGATTTAGGGAGGTCACAGAAGACCTAAATCTGGGTGACCGGACGTGGATTAGAAATACAGGATGGTGCAAATAAAAATGGCCCAGAGAACAGTGTTCGAGGGTAAAACAAAATACTGCAGAGAAAAGGAAATACAGTACTAACCTGACTATAGCTGATGTTGAAAGTGACCACCATTCATCTCTCCGTATTTTTCAAAATGTTCTGCTGTAGTTCTTGAAGACTATGAGGGTTATTGCGATACACCTTAGACTTGAGGGCTTCCCACACACTGACAGACCAGGTGACCTAGGTGGCCAGTATGGCTGCGACGAGACTGACCTCTGCTAACAACTCTGTCAGGCATGAAGATTGTATAAATGTGCTCCAAGGTTCGGCTGACTGTTCGGGCAGTTGCTCCATTCTGTTTGAAGTAACGTGGTGTAGTTACATGCGTGGTACAGTCGCATTCACTCATCTTGGCTACTTATTTGTCTCACCCTGTATATACACTCCTGGAAATGGAAAAAAGAACACATTGACACCGGTGTGTCAGACCCACCATACTTGCTCCAGACACTACGAGAGGGCTGTACAAGCAATGATCACACGCACGGCACAGCGGACACACCAGGAACCGCGGTGTTGGCCGTCGAATGGCGCTAGCTGCGCAGCATTTGTGCATCGCCGCCGTCAGTGTCAGCCAGTTTGCCGGGGCATACGGAGCTCCATCGCAGTCTTTAACACTGGTAGCATGCCGCGACAGCGTGGACGTGAACCGTATGTGCAGTTGACGGACTTTGAGCTTGGGCGTATAGTGGGCATGCGGGAGGCCGGATGGACGTACCGCCGAATTGCTCAACACGTGGGGCGTGAGGTCTCCACAGTACATCGATGTTGTCGCCAGTGGTCGGCGGAAGGTGCACGTGCCCGTCGACCTGGGACCGGACCGCAGCGACGCACGGATGCACGCCAAGACCGTAGGATCCTACGCAGTCCCGTAGGGTACCGCACCGCCACTTCCCAGCAAATTAGGGACACTGTTGCTCCTGGGGTATCGGCGAGGACCATTCGCAACCATCTCCATGAAGCTGGGCTACGGTCCCGCACATCGTTAGGCCGTCTTCCGCTCACGCCCCAACATCGTGCAGCCCACCTCCAGTGGTGTCGCGACAGGCGTGAATGGAGGGACGAATGGAGACGTGTCGTCTACAGCGATGAGAGTCGCTTCTGCCTTGGTGCCATTGATGGTCGTATGCGTGTTTGGCGCCGTGGAGGTGAGCGCCACAATCAGGACTGCATACGACAGAGGCACACAGGGCCAACACCCGGCATCATGGTGTGGGGAGCGATCTCCTACACTGACCGTACACCGCTGGTGATCGTCGAGGGGACACTGAATAGTGCACGGTACGTCCAAACCGTCATCGAACCCATCGTTCTACCATTCCTAGACCGGCAAGGGAACTTGCTGTTCCAACAGGACAATGCACGTACGCATGTATCCCGTGCCACCCAACGTGCTCTAGAAGGTGTAAGTCAATTACACTGGCCAGCAAGATCTCCAGATCTGTCCCCCATTGAGCATGTTTGGGACAGGATGAAGCGTCGTCTCACGCGGTCTGCACGTCCAGCACGAACGCTGGTCCAACTGAGGCGCCAGGTGGAAATGGCATGGCAAGCCGTTCCACAGGACGACATCCAGCATCTCTACGATCGTCTCCATGGGAGAATAGGAGCCTGCATTGCTGCGAAAGGTGGATATACACTGTACTAGTGCCGACATTGTGCATGGTCTGTTGCCTGTGTCTATGTGCCTGTGGTTCTGTCAGTGTGATCATGTGATGTATCTGACCCCAGGAATGTGTCAATAAAGTTTCCCCTTCCTGGGACAATGAATTCATGGTGTTCTTATTTCAATTTCCAGGACTGTATTTGCAATGCGCATGTAACATTTGAGACATTAAAATAAAAAAGCTAGTATACTTTGCTCGATTTCATTACATAACTACTTACGAATAAGGTTCCGTTTTAGAGGAGCCTGCAGAATTTGTAGGTGGTCAAGTCTTCCTCCAGCTGTCATATATATTATTAACAACAACAACAAACGACATGAGTGTTACGTACAATCATTAAAGTTCTTCAAACTTAAAGTCCAGTAATGTGATCAATTAAAATAAGTATTGTAAACTGATTTTCTGTTTGATGATGCGTGGCTACAATTGCCTAGGAATTATGTTATAAACCTAAGTGTATATACATACATATTTGAAACAAAGTTGTTATTCCTCTGAAATGAAAATGTGTGTCATATTTTGACTAAGTCGACAAACAATCTGACCATTTCGCTAAGGTTCTGTGTACTTAAAATTAGAAATTTATTTTTTTCTAAGTATGTATTATGTATTCTTGTTTTATGACGTGTTCTAGATCCTTAAAAGTCTCCTCACTGTGGGTTAGTGGAACTAAACATATAACTGACCAAGAAGACGTGACTGATGAATCATGCTAGGGCATTCAGCATTGTCCGAATTGGTATTAAGGAGACAGTAGGGATATGGCTAATTGGGAGTTGGAGGGATCATAAATCAAAGAGTTGTGGTACGCCAGTGACTAGCTCCTGTACATAAAATATTGAAAGTAGACATTTAGCAGCTGGAATGTCTGGCAAGGCTTGTTATTTGATGGTTGTAAAATGACAATAGCCAATTCTTACAAGGTGTAATCATTCACGTGTGACAGGAGCTTAAAGTCAGTTACAGATCTTTGTTGCATTTCCATTGATTGTTACAATGTGAAAGAAGCGATAATTTCTACAACTTACAAAAATCACTCTTTAGTTTCCAGTTAGGCAACCAGTTTAATTCGCCATGTAGGTAGGCAGTGGTTTAAAACAATAACAGTATATATAGAATACATAATTATCATGATTTTTTGTGATTATGCGAAGCAATTAATGCCTGAAAAATTACGTCTGACCTGTCACAGTATATTTATCCCTTTGCTGCACAAAAAGTAGATTTAATTGTGAACAGAAAGACTATTTCTAATTTGGAGTCCACTGACACAACAGTACTAATGTCACGAGCTACATTACAAACCACATGATGATACAAAAGGCCAGAGAATGTTTTGTCAGCGTATCGAGTATGAATGTCAGTAGAGCATGTTTGTTAGAACTACCTCATTACTATTACTGTCTTCCATATCGGAAACACGTAATTTATAGTCTGATAGACCAGTTGCACAGGTGTCCTAAGTTTCATACAACTCAATAAAAGAAAATAACGGAAGTGTATTAACTGTCTGAGTTGAAACTTCCTGGCAGATTAAAACTATGTGCCGGACCGGGACACCATCTCGGGACCTTTGCTTTTCGCGGGCAAGTGCTCTACCAACTGAGCTACCCAAGCACGACTCACGACCCGTCTTCACAGCTCTACTTCTGCCAGTACCTGAGCTGTGAGGACGGGTCGTGAGTCGGCTTGGGTAGCTCAGTTGGTAGAGCACTTGCCGGCGAAAGGCAAATTTCCCGAGTTGTCGGCACGGTAGCTCAGCGTGTTCGATCAGAGAGCTGGTTGGCCTATGTAATAAAAAAAAAACTGAGTGAAAGGATCAATAAAAGAGCTTCAAAGGATGTCAGGTGACGTCCGCAACGATCAACGTCCAAACGCAGAGATAAAAAAAAATGACAAAAAAAATTCGAGTCTCGGTCCGTCACACAGTTTTAATCTGCCAGGAAGTTTCGTTTCAGCGCACACTCCGCTGCACAGTAAAAATCTCATACTGACTGAGTTGTTTGTCTTTGAGACCTGAGGTAACAGAAACTGATGCTTTAAATGAGAGCAGTAATATCTGTTTCAGATTTCTTTATGTTTTAATAACAATGAGGCAAATGTTTATATCAGTTGATTAACTTTCCAATCTTAAGGAATGATAGTATTTCATTATTGATGAGTATGTAATAGAAACATACTCTGGTACTGAAGATCATATCCGAACTATCTTTTACAATACAGTACGTAAAGTTATTTTAAAAGTAATAACTGCCCTCTTGACTCCTCTGTGACTAGACTGTCCTGAGGCAAAAGGATCTTCATTAGTATAGATTAGAATAGATTAGTACTCGTTCCATAGATCATGAATACGACACTTCGTAATGATGTGGAACGTGTCAGGTTAATAAAAGGTGTCTATACAAGATATTACATTAGACAAAATATTACATAACACTCATTTTTTTTTATTTTTATTTTTTTTGAGGCTGGGAAATTACCCAATTACTATATCCAAAAATTCATCTAATGAGTAGAAGGAGTTGCCATTAAGAAATTATTTTAGTGTCCTTGTAAATGCTATATGGCTATCTGTCAGGCTTTTGATGCTATTAGGTAAGTGACCAAAGACTTTTGTGGCAGCATAATTTACCCCCTTTTGAGCCAAAGTTAGATTTAACCTGGAGTAGTGAAGATCATCCTTTCTTCTAGTGTTGTAGCCATGAACACTGCTTTACTTCTGAATTCGTTCGGATTGTTAATAACAAATTTCGTAAGTGAATATATATATTGTGAGGCTACAGAGAAGATTTCTAGCTCTTTAAATAAGTGTCTGTAGGATGATCTTGGATGAGCTCTAGCAATTATTCTGATTACACCCTTTTGTGCAATGAACACTCTTTTACTCAATGATGAGTTACCCCAGAATATGATGCCATACGAAAATAGAGAATGAAGATAGGCGTGGTAAGCTAATTTACTCAGATGTATATCGCCAAAATTTACAATGACCCCAACAGCATAAGTAGCTGAAATCAAAGGTTTCAGCAGATCCTCAGTGTGTTTTTTCCAGTTCCACCGCTCATCAATGCATACACCTAGAAATTTTGAATATTCTACCTTAGCTACTGATTTCTGATCGAAGTCTATATTTATTAATGGGGTCATTCCATTTACTGTGTGGAACTGTATATACTGTGTTTTGTCAAAGTTTAATAAGAGCCCATTTGTAGAGAATCACTTAATGATTTTCTGAAAAACATCGTTTACAATTTCACCAATTAATTCTTGTCTGTTGGGTGTGATAGCTATACTTGTATCATCGGCAAAAAGTACCAGCTTTGCATCTTCGTGAATATAGAATGTCAAGTCATTAACATATATATTAAGAACAGCAGAGGACCCAAGACTGAACCTTGCGGCACCCCATTCTTGATTGTTTCCCAGTTTGAGAAATCACCAGTTTTTTGCATATTATGTGAACTGCTTATTTCAACTTTCTGCACTCTTCCAGTTAGGTATGATTTAAACCATTTGAGCACTGCCCCATTCATACCACAGTACTTGAGCTTATCTAGTTTTTTCTGTAACTCTGTTTCATTTGTAAATATTTGTCTGGCTTGAAGAAGTTAAAGTGTCATAGATGCATTATGAACTGCATGAATCAAATTAAAGGCCAATATCTCTATATCTGCGTAAGAACTTCTTCATAATATAATGAATTGTTTAAATTTATAGGAACATCGACTTTGTCACTGGCACAGTTGCCATACATAATACAATTTCTTGCAACTGGGACGTAATGTAACATATTATTCTCGTCCATAATAAGATGCAAGTCAGGGCGACTGATCAGTAGGAGGAAAACAGGATTAGAATATACAAGTAGAAGTGCATGCAAAGAAAACTCCAGATGAACAATATATAACTACTTTATTAGGAAATAAATAACCAATTATTTAATCAGAATGATTTTGGCAAAAAACTGTTTTAATTTTGCTATGGTAGACTATCACTTTCGTGGTTCCACGCGCACCATGATGTTGTTGGCAGACTTCATAACTATTTCTGGACTCAGGACCAGTTCGTCCTGTGGTGTTGAGAGCTTGAAATTACGTAGAACCTTTGAAAGTGTACACTTCATCTCCAGCAGTGCAAACTTTTGCCCTGAAAACAAAATTAAAAGTACTCATCAAACGTGACTGTGTTGAAGCTAAAAGTAATTTCACATTTCTATATTACTTATTGACAAAGAGAATTTTAAGTGAGACACTCTAAGCGTAACTCGGAAATTGTAACTTGTTAACGACAGTGGTATCTACGACATCCTCATGGTGGTTGCCATAACACAGTGTAATGAGAGTTTATGGAAGATGGCCCATTAATACCATTTCTTAACAAGAGGAATAATTTTATGGTGAATAAATTCGCTCCGGTAGTAACTGAAAAAGCGTTTATTTGCATAAAATTGTGCACATGGCACAGGTTTCAGGCTACAGATCTCATCTTCAGGGACAATAACAGGGATACTACATAAAATTAATTAACATTGAATTGGTACATACTAATCTGAACATTAGGGCATATCTTCATTGGGCGCAAGAAAATCGTACCAGTCACATAAAAAAAACAGTAAAGCAAATTTATCAAATAACATGCGAGATTGTATGTGGTGTAGCATGAAATTTTTTTTGTTTCTACCAGTGCCACACTGGGTAGACAGGGCCTAACAAAGGAAACAGGGAATAATCAAGTCATTGTCAAACTAATGTGATCTACAAACCCAGTGCGATGTGCCAGTGCGGTAGAATATCCAGGTACACCGGTCAACTAACTGCCAAGCAAACCGAAATGAATTGCATCATTGCACATATAAGTAATGGAGGGGCCACCACCAGAATTAAAACTGAGGGCGAAAGGGACGGAATCGTAGGTAACAACACAGCCGCACCCTCACGTTTTCTCCCAAACACCACTCACTACTAAAATGTTAAGGACCGATCTTTTTGAGTGTGTAACATTTAAGATGATTTGTAAATCTTGCGTATACAATCAAAAACACTAGTCCTTATCATTTTGGAAGAGTTGGAAATCACGACACGCAAGGTGCAGCATCCAGGCAGCAACCTCAAGGAGCAAACTGAACTTAAAAAGGAAGAGACATCTACTGAGGTCTTCACGACAGTAAGTTGTCGTATTTGGTCATTTTCATGTAAGTTGCACAATACTACCTCGTCCCATTATATTGGGGGTTGAGTGTAATGTCAACTAGGAGGTGTGTACAGTGTTCACAGAGCTACGTTCTATTTTCCTTTCAGCTCACACAACTTACACTATTACCTTTAATTTGTGGTATGTCAGTTTGGTTTCTCTTACATTTTATATTATTGTTTTATTTCTCGACAATTTCGTTATACATTTTTTTGTTTTTATTACTTGAGAATTACATTTTTATATTGCATGTTTTGCATTTATTACTTGCTCTGTACCATGCTTATGTTAGGTAGTGCCATTCATAGAGTAACATGGTTTTAGCACTATCAGAGTTGGAGTCACGAACAGTGGCAGTCGAGTTTTGGCTTGTTCTGCGCTGCTACGTCACGCATACTCCAGCAGCCAATGAGCGTCCAGTACCGTTCTGAGCGCTCTGTCGTAACTAATGGGAGCATTAAACATGATCGTAGCGAATTGTTTAGTGAATTTCTATTTCGTTTGTTGTGACCTCTCATCGCTGATGATGGTGGTAAGTGATAAATTCTGCATAAGCAAACAACCAACACGATTTGCAGGATATACACTGCCTTCAAGCGCATGCGCGTACTGCAACTGTCGCTTGGAATCGTCAACAATGCCATTCCTGTCCGTGCCTCCACAAGCGCGAACTGCCATCGTTCGTGGATCAGACTATAGTAGTGGGTGGCGTTTAGGATAAAATGTGGGCATTTGGCAGTGTTGTTACCTATGATTTCTTTGGTTATCCCTTCCGCCCTCAATATTCCTTCTGACGGCGGCCACTGTATGATATAGGACCTATATGTGTACTGACCCATCTCATTGCGGTTTGCTCGACAGCTGGTTGACCGATCTTGCTGCGCATGCACGCCATGCTAAGCTACTTTTGACGTTCAGAAATCGGCATTCTACGGCATTTATGACTTCATTTTACTTTGTTAACGCTATGCCAGATGTCAAGTCATTCGCAATTGGTTTGTAGCTCACACAAGTTTGGCAGTGAGTGATTATATGTTGATCCTTTCCCTTTTTTTCCGGTTGGGTCCCATTCACCAGATTTGGTACTGACTGACTCGAAGAACCTTTCCATGCCTCATCCACAAAGGATCACAGGACCTCGCATGCTATTTGACAAATTTGCTTCGCTGTTTTTTTTTTTTTTTTTACGTGACTGGCATGATTTTCTTGTATGCAATCTAGGCATGAGCAGATGTTCACATCTGAATGCACCCTTTTAATGTTAGTTAATTTTGTATACTACCCCTCTTAGTTTCCTTTGTCTTTGTAGCACTTGAAGATTGGATTTATATTCTGAAATCCTGTTTATTTATCCAAGTAAACGACGAGTGGATTTATACATCATAAAAATATTATCAACAGTCGTGGATGTCCCACAAAGAATGTATTATACAAGAGGCTACACTCCTTCACTAAGGGTTAGGCTTACAGTTACATAGGGGATAGTCTGATAAAACAGGGTGATCTTATGAAACAGAGTATCGTACTTTTCTCGTCTGATATGTGGCTACCATCTCCCGGTAAACATAGAAACCTCTTTCCCACTAAGTGACCTTCATTCTTAGAGTATCTGGAGTCTGTTGAAAGCAACCGTGAGTTCTCTAAGCGGAAAAATATATTTTTACGATGTTGTGTTATAATATTCGACTGTGAACTGTGCGTTTATATTTGCAAGACACTATTTGGAAGACTGTAAAGTAAGTATGATATAAGTTAAACGTTGTCTGCACTACACATCGTTGAGTGTTTCGAAATGTTTGTCCCGCTCAAGGGCTGTTGAAATGAACTTGTTCCTAACATGGAATTGTCGAATAAAACAGGGTGCCTCTAAATTTTATAAAACAGGGTAGGACCCCGTTTTATCGAACTGATTTAAAACTTGCCGTTTGCGATTTTCAAATTGTTTATTTAGTTTGTTCAGTTAGAAAATTTATTATTATTATTATTATTATTATCATTCACAGGATCTAACTTAAATTATGTCATAATTATGGCGTCTTACAAAAGGAAAACCGACAGACAGTCACGGAGTCAAGAGAGTATGAAAGAAGCTGTAGCGGCAGTTTTGGCCCAAACAATGGGCTATTTGAAAGCATCAGACTCCTTCGGGGTACCTCAGAGTACTCTGGAAGCACGCGTAAAAAAGGCCCAGAGTGGAATGTGTTTAGAGGTAGGCCTGTTTACTACTTTAGAAAGAATTAATTACACTGTTGCAGTTATTATTATTGTTGTTGTTGTTTTTGTTGTTGTTGTTGCTGTTGTTGTGTTTATTCAGGAGCAGGAAAATGAACTGGCTGAATATATCTTGTTAATGGATAGCAGTTTGTGTGGATTCACAATCGACGATTTGCGGAGTCTTGCTTTCGAACCGGCAGAGAAAAATAACTTGCCGCATAACTTCAGCAAGACTAAGAAGATAGAAGGTAAATGCTGGTTCTATTCGTGTTCTGCCGAGCCAACATCTCTTGCCAGAGCAATGGGCTTTAACCGTGCAGTGGTGAAGCAGTTCTTTGGTTAGATGTTAGAACTTTTGTAATTGGTACAGCTTCACAGCCGATAGAGACTGTAATGTGGATGAGACAGGAATAACAACAGTCCCTAATAATCAATCAAAGGTGCTTGCATTGACGGGAAAACGTCAAGTTGGCGATTTGGTTTCTGCGGAGTGAGGAATCTTAATGACTGCTGTAGCCTGTATGAGCGCTTCTGGAAATTATATGCCTACAATGTTTGTGTTCCCTAGACAAAGAGCCAAGCCTGAGCTGCTGGATAATGTTACGTCAGGATCTACTGCGGAATATCACCGTAGAGAATGTATGCAGAAAAAAATTTCCTGAAGTGGTTTCAACGACTTGTTGAATCTTCTAAGCCAACTGCAGAGAAACCCGTTCTCCTGCTCTTGGATGGTCACTCAACACACACAAAGAGTACTGAACTTATTGATATGGCTAGAGAAAACCATGTTAATCTCTTATGCTTCCCCCCACACTGCACCCATCGAACGCAGCCCGTGAATGTTGCATTCATGGCCCCACTCAGTAATTATTACCCTCAAGAGGTTCAAAAGTGGCTTCAGTGTCATCCTGGACGAGTGATAACCATCAATCAAGTTGCAGGACTGTATGGGACAGCATTCATGAAAGCTGCTTCTACTGAGACTGCTGTAAATGCATTCCATAAAACTGCAATCTTCGCACTGGATGCAGATATTCTTCCTCATTGGATGTATCAGCCTGCTGAAACAACAGTCACTGACCAACTGTTGGAGAAAAGTGATGTCCCGGCTTCGGAACCTACTTCAGAGTCATTAAACAGAGATACATACTTTCCAGTCACGCCAGGTTCTTCCCAGTCGGATAGGCCTAAGCTTTCAACTTCGGCTTTCCACATCTCTCCGAAAGGCTGAAACTGGAAGAAACGAACAAAAATCTGATAGAAGAAGAGGAAAGACAGCTGTTCTTGCAAGTTCACCTTATAAGGAAGAGTTAAAGTCTTCTATGAAAAAGGAAAAGACCCCCAAAAGGAAACTTCAAATGGGGCCACATTCTAACAGTCCCAGGCCTGCTGAAGTCAGCAATGTTGGACAGAAGAAAGCAAAGAGAGTTGGAAAAGTACAGAAGTATAGCACATCGTCAGAAGAGGAAGAAGAAGATAATAATACAGCTTGCGTTTACTGTACAGAACTTTTCTTCAATTCTAAGTCTGAAGAAGGCTGGTGGAGTGTTATAAGAGTAGTGAATGGGCTCGTGAACAGTGAGCCAGCATTAATGATGATGAACCATACAAATGTGATTTTTGTACGTGAAGTGATTGTCAGGGTTTGAAAATGGAGTTTTTTTTTTCATTCCCATCATAACGTTGGACCCTGTTTTATCCAACTAGTCTGATAAAACGGAGTAGTTGAACAAGTGCAAAAATTCTTTTCTGTGATGAGGCATTTTTTTTAAATTTATGTTTTTCATGCCCAATTGTAAGAAGACAGAGAGGGCAATTTGTCATTAAAAACTCAACAGATTGGTACACATAGTTCATTACATATGCCACTTTGTTTATTAAGTACCCTGTTTTAACTGAGTTTCCCCTAATGATAATCTCACTTTTATTTGATAGTATCATCAGTTTTGTAAAATAAATTTAGTTAACATTGTCCATGCAAAAACAGCGATTTGGTGCCACCACAAGATTGGCCGAGGAGCCACCAGCACCAGCCATAGTGGGTTCTTATTCTGAAGATGACTTTGACTTAAGTAAACACATAAATATCATTGTGATCTAGACTGTTATTTTAACCAAATAATGATTTTTGGTTCCCTGTTCCACATAAAAGAATTTCTGTCTCTGTAGTTTAGCTTTATACTTGTCTTTTTGCCTTTTTCCAAATTACTTTGCTCCACTCCTTCGTAAACAAAATTACAAGAGTAACAGATATTTATTCTATAGCCACGTGTCTTATGCTCTAGAGGATGGGTGATAGCTCCCCACTCCCCTCAACTAAATTCATTGAAACACAATCCTCTATTTAGTTAATTGTCATCACTGTTCCATAAGCCACTACTCAACAAGGATATATGAACAAATATGCTCATTAAACCACATTTCACACACAGATACTGTGTATCACAATCAGTAAATTTGGGGAATCAATACATTAATAGCCCATTGCCATCCTTAGCATGGACCTAAGAGTGTTCAGCCACTATGTGCATCTGATGAGCTATTCTAGAAACCGTCAGGCACTTATACAATTAAGTCAAAAACATATCAAGTAGGAGCATATCAGCAGAAAAACATAGCTGACTTAAGCAGCAATTTATTGTGTCAGGAAACAGTTATAGGAAAGAGCTATACAACACGACGAGAAAAAGAATGAAAATTATGTTGGGAAAGGTCACACTGGAGATGACAATGATATATCAATACACAGTTATTTCTAAGAAATTATTTCGATACTATACTGCCTATAAATCGCTGACATCTATACATTGCTCCGAGATAAAAAATGATTCAAATGGCTCTGAGCACTATGGGACTTAACTTCTGAGGTCATCAGTCCCGTAGAACTCAGAACTACTTAAACCTAACTAACTTAAGGACATCACACACATCCATGCCCGAGGCAGGATTCGATCCTGCGACCATAGCGGTCACGCGGCTCCAGACTGTAGCACCTAGAACCGCTCGGCCACTACGGACGGCTCTCCGAGATATCATGCATTAATAATTCTACTTTATATACATATTAACTGAGTCTTGGACTTAGTAATCAGTATTTTGTCCCACATCATGTCAAATAAACTTTTTAAAATTTAGATTCATTAAGAATTTCTAGTACAGGATTGTTACATGACACATAATGCAAATATTACACACATTGTAAACCTCATAAAGTGTTCAGTAAATACCAGTGCTCATTTGAGACGAGAGTAAAAAATGAAACGATTTCTCAAAGGAAAAATTTGAAAACTGCACTGGTAATGAGGATGCTTTGGAACCATACTTTCTGCATTATGAAATGATTTTTAATTTCATCGAACATTGTCAACAATATTCTTCCCTCTTGTTCTTAGTCTTCGAGCAAGCTGACTGCTATGCAGCTGAAGCTGTTAGGATAGTAGTCCAAGTTTCGAGTTAGTAATAGGAGAAATATAGAAACCTATATCTGAGCAAGTATGGTAATTTCCATTACTAAATTTAAGTCAATACTTGCATATTGTACAAAATAAGCCTTGGCCACAAACTTGAAACTCCCCTCCTCAAGGAATTTGAGAGGTGATTTAGGGACATGGAGTAAACACGTTTACTTGCTCTGCACATATTTTTGGATGCAAGATCCAAAAACAAAACTTTTTCAATCAATTTATATCTCTAAAATAGATTATAAATTTCACTGTAATTTCTCTATTGGTTAAGATGCTAATTTCAAAGGCTAGCAACACCATCAATGGAAGAAAGTAAACTGTGCCAAAATATTTTTTTTAATTGAGTGCTTCAAACATATTTCAGGTAAGCGTACTTGCCTTCTTAGTGTCAATAATGACATAACATATGTTTCTGATCTCCTACTATTATTTGCAGTTTGGTATCACTATTTCCTATCATTACATAAAATAATTTTATAGGCTATGCAAATGTTAAAGTTTTTACTAATAAAAATTAAACAAATGTCATGAAACAACTTTATGTGTAACCCCAAAGAAAAGGTTTTATACAACAAATGTAAATAAAATGTTCCTGCCTCAAGTAAAAAAATAAAACATTTTTCAAATAATCACTATGACACATGTTATTGAAACTACGTTATGTTCAAAATATTGATATTTATGAGCACTAGACCGCCAACATCTATGTCATTCAGTCAGTTTGGCAGCAAGTCGATATATTGATGTTTAAGGAAATTTTGCAATCATAAGCACAATATACGTGTAGGGCAGCACATGTTAGGAGATTTGAATATACATAGTGTAACTGTAAGAGGCCACTTGGATGGCTGAGTCATACTATCACCAAGGCTACTGGCAGAGGACGTACAGGACGTGCTTCAAACAAAGAAAATACTAATCCATTCGTATTTCATGCTTTGAAGAAAACTGTCATAATTGTGAGAGGACATCAGCAAGCAACAGTGACAGTCTGAAGACCCCTGACCCGATATGAAATTCTCAACGAAGACTGCCAGTTGATTTTGAATCACACTTGATTAATTCGTCATTCCTCTTCATATCTTGGCGTCATATCACACATCAGCACTGTGCAATCAATGCCGCAAGCACTTTTATTTCTGCTATGAACTTGATTTCGCCAATAGGCAGTGTTTCTACCATTTACCAGCATTATACACCGATCAGCCAGAACAGGATTGACTGATAATTAGACACGTGCATGGTGCATTTAGTATCAGTGAGCGTATTGTTCCTGTGCAGAATGGGGGAGGTACACAGTATTTGAGTATGACCAAGGGCAGGTTGTGCTGGCCCAGAAGCTTGGCACGAGCGTTTCAGAAACTGCACGACTTGTTGGGCGCCTAGTGCTGTGGTGCATGTCTTCAACATGTGGCGAAACCAAGGTAAGGTGAAACTTAATTCAGACGTCATGGGGCTGGTCAGCCACACATCATTACAGATGTCGGACTTCGTAGGCTGCAGCAGACACGTTGCAGTTTTGCAGCAAAGTAATCCTTGGGGTTATACAACGAGTTTAGCGAATCACCACTGTGAGGTCTTGGCAATATTCCTTGTGTCATAGTGCTCTGTTTGGCACTTGTCAATCACATTTGTAGCATTCATAAATGATTTGTCACAATTAACAATATTCACAAATAATGTCAGATGTTCAGCTGCAGCTGCATGACGATTGGCCAAAAATTACTGAGTACAAAATGTAAAAATAATATCTCAGGGTATTCCACTGTTTAGCTGCTTACTGCATAGCCACATAAGTAATCTTCATCACACAACAATCTGTTGGCATTAGTATTAAAAATGAGAGTTTTACATACTTGGTTGACAAATCACTTGTGCTTTTGACATTATTTGCCAGTGTGTGATTGTCTTACGGAGTTCCATGTAGATATATTGTGTAACGGTTTCCATGGCCAATAGTAATTTACTAAAATATTCTGCTAAGATAGGTTACAAAAAGTAGCGTTTCATATTTACAACAGCTTCACATTACTTTAGAAATATGAAGAAATATCAATGTTCATGTTAATATTCCAGTACATGGCATGTTATAGTACATATTGTTGTAGCTGCTGCTGCTGCTGTTGATGTCATATTCAATCTGAGGAGTGGTTTGATGTAGTTGTCCATGATAGTCTATCCTGTACAAACCTTTTCATCTCTATGTAACCTACAACCATTTGAACCTGCTTACTCCAGTGTAGCCTAAGTATCCCTCTGCAACTTTTACACACTATACATCCCTCCATCACCTAACTGAAGGTTCTTCCATGCCTCAAGAAGTATGTTATCAGCCAATCCTTTCCTTTAGTCAAATACCTTCTGTTTGTTAGGACACATAATTTTCCGATACCCATCTCAAGTTCTCAGTCTCTCAATCACCAATGATACAAACACAATATCTGTCTACATTCCTATACCGCCACTACACTAGAATAAGTGAGCGAACTGGCGCAGTTGCGACACAGGACTAGCATGCAACAGGAATGGGATATCAAATCCTCATCCAGTCACTCCGTTTCAGATTCCATGTAGTTTTAATTAACCACATCAGGTGAATACTGGCATGATTCAATCGAAACAGTCGATTATGTAATGGTGGCTTTCACGGCCCGTATTTGCATCCTTAATGAAATTTGTTCTGTAGGCGACATACCCCGGTCTAAGGCCAGTGTCTGTGCGTAAGTTATTGTCTCCTAAGGGTGGAGACATCATAATTGGTACTAAAGACTCAGTTAGCATTTCAAACTTAAACTTGCTCATCAAGCCGAACTGTTTAAATGTATCCACTCCATGGTTGGGTCGTGTTGACACCAGACCGCTACTCAGGGCCTACGGTAAATATCTAGTAGGCCTCACAAAGCCCTCATTTCACACAAAGTGACTTCAATGTGACGCCATTATACGTGTACACGTTGTATGTATCGACTTTTGTGACTGTTTGACACCACGGACTACCCACCGTACCAATGAATAAGGTCACCGAGCAAAAACTTAGTCACCGCAGTGTGCATTCACAGATGAACCATTAAACCTTTACAGATAGCGCTGCAATCGCCCGCCACATGCGCAACCACGTACACACTGGCTCTACATGAGGATAAGGCTTTAGCGACCAGTGAGACATTCATGATTCAAGCATACACGGTACTCAAACATGGATAAATGTAAGGATGTGACAGAGTAGGAAGGAGGCACAATCGTGTTGGGCAGTGCCCACGGCCATGTGGTGTGTGAAGTTGTTGCATTTGTTGGTTTTTCAAGATGGATTGTTCAACGTGTTTACAAGCAGTGGTGTAACACCAGACACGACGTCCTAATTGTGGTCAGAAAAAGATCCTGACACGGGAATCGGAGACGCGTTTCACAGCTTGTGAATCAAAATCGCTTCCAAACCAAACAAGAATTACTGCAGCAGTGAATGAAGTTCCATTTGAACAACTTAGCGAGAGAACATTGCGATGCAAACCGCATGCAATGAACATTTCGAGTCTGTCACATCCAAGCCCGAGTCAGGATTCGAGCCTACTCACACTGATACACTCGCAAGGTGACGACAGCAAAGATCAACAATGTGGAAGAATATGTGATGGTTTTCTGAACACTCCCCCACATTGTTACAACTTAATTGCCTGCAAAATAACCTGACTTGATCCCCATAGAATATCTGTAGGACTTGTTGGACAGTGGGTAAAGCGTCTACATGATCATCCCAACAACTTGGGGGGAATTGTGTGATCAATTACTCAGCAAATGGCTTAACTTGGATGCGATGTACCTGCACAGAACTGTGGACTTGCTTTCTAACTGAATGCAGGCTATTATCAAGTCCAGGGGTAGAATTGCATGGCACTGAATGATGCTTCAAATTATTTTTCTAAGTTGACTAATTTTTTATCCGGTGAGCTTATCTCGGTTGCCACAGTCTCATGATCTTAAACTACAGTAGCCATTATAGCACGTGAATTAAAGCTGCAAATCATTGTATCCTCAGTTGGTACAGTCATTGTAATTATGGAAGTCAATCTGCCCTTTCTTCCTTTGAAAGTGGCAACCTGTCAATTTAATACAGCAAGTAACAACTGTACGTAAGTGCCTTCTGATGTTTAAAAAAAGGGGCAATCATGGCACCATGGTTCTGTAGGTAGTGGCTACTACTCCAGACCCAGAGGTCCAGTGTTTAAACCCACTGTTATTTTTGCCACCCTGTTCTGTGTAGGTAGAACCCAGTTCATGATCACTAGCACTTGTGGTCAACCAGAGACTGGTGTAACAAACAGGCCACTCCTAGTGTCGATGATGGTGCAATTCACAAAGTGAACTACTAACCAAAAACAGGTCCAGATGGTAGCAAAGTCATCTGAAACTCTATAAACTGTTAACCAACCAATCTGTATCAGATACATAACACAAGCAAGATCAAAACTCCAGTGGTCAATGGCACATACTTAAGGATTCAATGAACTAGTGAGTTGCCGCTGACTTACCAACACACTCGCCTCAGTGTACATGGACTTTTTTTGTTTTTATTTACTGGATTACGGAATATGCCCATATAGCCATTTCAATCTTTGATTGTCAGTTATGATTATATGAACATAAGGATAAAGCAAAACACTCATGCCCCAAGGAAACAAAATCTCCAACGCAGCCGGGAGGGGAAACCGGGCCCCTTCAGTTAGCAATTTGGCGTGCTGACCACGCACCTACCACGGTGGACTGAACATAGACTTACTACAATTAAATAGACTGCTTACTGCTGCTAGTGTAACGTCCCCGTATTGAAGCCACCATTTGCAGAGCAATGCTGTGTTTGCGTTTAGTAAATTATGCCAAACATGTGATAAAAAAAGTTGCACACACAATGACTTCACAGATGCAAACAAAGTTCATAAGGACTCTATACCCCTGATGTTAGAAGAAAGTGTGAAAATGAAGTAGCTAGTTCAAGATATACTGGTAATTACAATTATTCAAGTTCAAGCTCATAGAATGAAAAAAACGATACAGTTTTGTGGAAAATAATGTACGCAGATAAAATTATACCATACAGTAGTAAATTAAAGCCTCAAAAGTAATCTGTTTTAGGAAGTGACATTTGATAATTATACAGGCAAGGCATTGATGTAGTACTCTCTCACTGCTGTGATCATAGCTAAGGTAGATAGTTTGCAACATGAAAGATGAGAGTATGGATAGCTTATGCGTAAAACATTTTAATTTCCTAAGGCCATGTGCTATCTTAAGTGAGAATCGTTCAGAATATTTCACAAACATGAAAAGAGAAGGTTATGCTAATTTAGCAGGATCAATCGTTCCCACATCGCTGTTATGACAACAGGTTTCCGGACCAATGACTGCGCCTGTGGCAAGAAGAATATGCTTACGTAGCTCATCGGATCCAGACATCCAATTTACTTCAAATGGTTCAAATGGCTCTGAGCGCTATGGGACTTAACATCTGAAGTCGTCAGTCCCCTAGAATTTTGAACTACTTAAACCTAACCATCCTAAGGACATCACACACATCCATGCCCGAGGCAGGATTCTAACCTGCGACCGTAGCAGTCGCACGATTTCAGACTGAAGCGCCTAGAACCGCTCGGTCACTGCGGCCGGCTCCAATTTAGTGCAAGTCATTGTGCACACTGCCCAGCTCTGAAAACGCATTCTTCTTGTTTCCATCTCCACCAACATACTTTTGTATTCTCTTGGTTGTCATGAAATTCTATTTGTATGTGGCATAAGGCTGCACATAGACACCGTAGATTTCAAAGATATCTTGTGTTTCCTGTCATGTGGGGCAAGGTTGATTTCCAATTTCTTTTAATGCCACTGAAATAAGTTTTCCCTTGCAAATTATCAAAGTAAGTGTTTTATTCGTTTGTATGTTGGGGAAATTATAATCATGATGGAAAATTTTTACACCTCAATATTTCACAAGTCATATACCGCATGAGAAGAAACTAATATCACTAGTTTTGGTATCCCTACAGTGAAATGTATATAACACCGACTTCAACAACCCCCTTCCATGTTGGAAAGCTTAAGAAATGAGGTGTTATAGATTAAAGTTTCTTAAGTGTCTTAAATATTTGTAGTCTGAAAAGTGAAGTAGGAAATTATTATCAGATAACGCTGCATAAAAACTAAAAGCGCTCGTGACTCTCCTCTGGGACCATATATACAAAGGGAGTTCAAAACGTTTTGCACAGTCGTCTCTAATTTGCAGGAGGAGAATGAAATGTTTTGTGAACATACTTTAAAGATTTAGCTACAATTTGGTATATGAAAGTATTTTCTTTTATTTACAGATGAGCCATAATTGACAATCCACAATGCGTTAGACCATCGACGGCAGTGAGTAATACGAATAAGGATACCATTGATCAAATCATCCAAAATGTCAGATGTGTGACGCCACGACAGCTTGCTGAAATGACTCGTTTATAATTGGGCAGTGTGGTATCACTGGTACAGTCACTAGGGTACAGAAAAATCTGTTCGCGTTGGGTGCCTAGATTATTGACAAGAGAAGTGAAAATGCTGAGGAAGAATGTGTGCGAGGGTCTCATGAAGACCTTTACTGAAGAGTGGAAACAGTGTTCCGACGGCGCCATTACCAAGGATGAAACATGGTCGTTTTAGCCAGAACCAGAGAGCAAAACCCAATCCATGGAGTGGCGTCATCTGGGTTCCCCTCGGAAGAAGAAACCAAGACTTTCAAGAAAAGCAGGCCGAAAGGTGATAGCCTCCTTCTTCAGGGATCAGTCTGGTGTCATTTTCATTGCCTTTTTGGAACCTGGCTCCATAATTAACCATGATAGTTACTGTTTGTCATTGGACAAGCTGCGACGTTCCAAAATCCACAGACCACAGCATCAGGGTCAGCTCATCAGACTACACCATGACGATGTCAAACCCCATACAGCCCTTATGACGCACGAGAAAATCAGAAAAATGGGTTCCAAAATTGTTCCTCATCCTCCCTACAGTCTGGACTTAGCTCCGTCTGATTTTTGCCTCTCTGGTAGTCTGAAGGCCCACCTGCGCGGTAAAACATTTGATAGTGAGAAAAACCTTATTTACTGTATCAAGCGATGGTGTACAAGTCAATCACCAGAATTTTACCAAAATGCATTTACATCATGGAAAGAACGTTGGGCCAGATTCATCACAGCTGGTGGAGGCTACATTGAGTAGGCTCAATGTATAGCTGAATGTTCCTGGTATGTTCACAAAAAATTTCATTCTCCTCTAGCAAAAAATGAAAAAAAATTAGAGACGACTGTGCAAAACTATTTGAACGCCCTTTGTAAAATGAGCATGACACACATTTCGCTGCATAGCTGCCCCTAGCACAGATTTACTTCTGCATGTGGTCCTGAACTGTTCTGCTGTATTCACGTGGCATTCCCTTTCAGCTTTGATGGCTCATGGTGCATAATACTCATGTAATGTATGACACTGAGCCAGAAAATTTAATTTATGAGCTCCACGGATTGCCATAGTTCACATTTGTAATAATGGTATTGCATAACGAAGCAGCAACCAATAGTAATAACTGTTATTATTTTTAATTTAGCGTAATGAAGTAGCAACCAATAGTGCTATTAGAGAGACTTGCTCCCAGTAATATCTCGTTAGATCCACAGTTCCGCACATTTTGCTACGGGAGGGTGGTATGAGTCATGAAGTTCTAATCACGGTGCTTACCAGTGCACTTTTGATTCATATTTTCTGTTTATTTAATGGAGCTGCAAACTGCTACAAGAAATTCTTTAATAAAATCTGATGAAAACCTTTACGTATTAAGTCTTGTTACAAGCCTAGACTCAGTAGGGGAGAGTTAGGTTAACTGGACAGGTCAGATCAACTGGTCCTTGCTTGTAAATTGTATCAGAATCTGTTTTCTGTGTCTTCCAGGCTCGAGTAACTAATCAGGTCAAAGATCTTCAGCTACTAGTAACAGTTGAAAAGCAAGAAAAAACTGGCTTTCTTGGTTTCCGAGGTCCCAATTTTTTTTCCCGCTCATATTGTCTGTTGCTTGTTTGTGATTTCAAGAAGAGTTTTGGAGAAGTAAATTACACCATAGCAATTGTAAGTGTTTACCCTTTACAGCAGATGGTTCTGTTTTTGAGTAACGTTAGTTAGCGACATTACAAGAAAAATTTGTGGTTGGGTTAACTGGACAGGAAGGCAATTAGGTTATGTGAACCGGTCCAGTTAACCCTAACTTAACTATTTACTTTTGTAACTTACACAGCTTTTAATTTCAAAATATTTCACGTAATATTTAGTTAGAATAGTGATGAACTGTACTTAAGGCATGTTGTAGCTGAGGTATAAGTTTTTCTTTCAGATTCCACAAGTTCATATTCGTACATCTAACCACTAGTCGTATTCAACTGAAGATCTTAAACTAGCAGTGACAGCTATCAAAGAAGGAACTAGTATTCGTGCAGCATCTAATCGGTTTCAGATTCCTCGAACGATGCTAAAACGTTATGTCTGCAAATCTGCTGATGACCGTGAAGTAAACTTCAGGCCATTAAATGACCACAAAATGGTGTTTACACCAGTAGTGGAGCTTTCTTTGTGTTCCTACTTGAAAGAAATTGCTGGTACGCAATTACGGTTTATCATTCACAGATACGAGGAAGTTAGCACATGAATTTGCTGCAGCTAACAAGAAGGAACTTCTGGCAAACTGGCAACAACAAAATATGGCTGGGAAGGAGTGGCTTCGTTCTTTTATGAAGAGGCATCAGCTCTTTCTTAGACAACCTTAGACAACAGTCTGAGTCGTGCTACTAGTTTTAGTAAGTCAAATGTTGGTAAATTACACTCCTGGAAATTGAAATAAGAACACCGTGAATTCATTGTCCCAGGAAGGGGAAACTTTATTGACACATTCCTGGGGTCACATACATCACATGATCACACTGACAGAACCACAGGCACATAGACACAGGCAACAGACCATGCACAATGTCGGCACTAGTACAGTGTATATCCACCTTTCGCAGCAATGCAGGCTGCTATTCTCCCATGGAGACGATCGTAGAGATGCTGGATGTAGTCCTGTGGAACGGCTTGCCATGCCATTTCCACCTCACGCCTTAGTTGGACCAGCGTTCGTGCTGGATGTGCAGACCGCGTGAGAAGACGCTTCATCCAGTCCCAAACATGCTCAATTGGGGACAGATCCGGAGATCTTGCTGGCCAGGGTAGTTGACTTACACCTTCTAGAGCAAGTTGGGTGGCACGGGATACATGCGGACGTGCATTGTCCTGTTGGAACAGCAAGTTCCCTTGCCGGTCTAGGAATGGTAGAACGATGGGTTCGATGACGGTTTGGATGTACCGTGCACTATTCAGTGTCCCCTCGACGATCACCAGAGGTGTACGGCCAGTGTAGGAGATCGCTCCCCACACCATGATGCCGTGTGTTGGCCCTGTGTGCCTCGGTCGTATGCAGTCCTGATTGTGGCGTCACCTGCACGGCGCTAAACACGCATACGACCATCATTGGCACCAAGGCAGAAGCGACTCTCATCGCTGAAGACGACACGTCTCCATTCGTCCCTCCATTCATGCCTGTCGCGACACCACTGGAGGCGGGCTGCACGATGTTGGGGCGTGAGCGGAAGACGGCCTAACTGTGTGCGGGACCGTAGCCCAGCTTCATGGAGACGGTTGCGAATGGTCCTCGCCGATACCCCAGGAGCAACAGTGTCCCTAATTTGCTGGGAAGTGGCGGTGCGGTCCCCTACGGCACTGCGTAGGATCCTACGGTCTTGGCGTGCATCCGTGCGCCGCTGCGGTCCGGTCACAGGTCGACGGGCACGTGCACCTTCCGCCGACCACTGGCGACAACATCGATGTACTGTGGAGACCTCACGCCCCACGTGTTGAGCAATTCGCCGGTACGTCCACCCGGCCTCCCGCATGCCCACTATACGCCCTCGCTCAAAGTCCGTCAACTGCACATACGGTTCACGTCCACGCTGTCGCGGCATGCTACCAGTGTTAAAGACTGCGATGGAGCTCCGTATGCCACGGCAAACTGGCAGACACTGACGGCGGCGGTGCACAAATGCTGCGCAGCTAGTGCCATTCGACGGCCAACACCGCGGTTCCTGGTGTGTCCGCTGTGCCATGCGTGTGATCATTGCTTGTACAGCCCTCTCGCAGTGTCCGGAGCAAGTATGGTGGGTCTGACACACCGGTGTCAATGTGTTCTTTTTTCCATTTCCAGGAGTGTATATACCAATTTGAAATAAGCTGACAGAATCTTCAAAGTTGGTCCAGAAGACGTCTACAACCATGATGAGACTGGCCTCACAACAGTACAGAAGCCTGAAAAGGTAGTGTCTCTATGTGGCCAGAAGCAAGTAGGGAAGATAACTTCTGCAGAGAGAGACACGCTTGTAACCATGTGTAGCATAATTGGGAGAACTGGAAAAGCTGTTCCTCCATTTTTTGTGCTCCCATGTGTCCATTTTCATGATCAGATGATCCACAATGCACCACCTGGAAGTACAGGGGCGGCTCACACCTCAGGATGGATGACCAGTGACATATTTATGGACGTATTGGCACGTTTTGTCAAACATGAACGACCAAACAAAGAAAAGCCAAAACTTCTTATCATTGACAATCATGAAAGCCACATGTCCATAAGGGCAATAACATTTGCCAAAGAAAATGGCATAGTTTTGTTAACAATACCACCACACTGCAGCCATAAGCTGTAGCCACTGGATGTTGCCGTTTATAGGCCTTTCAAGTCCTTTTACAACAAAGCTTGTGACAGATGGCTACTAAATCATGCATGTGTATGATGTAGCAGGACTAGTAGGTTGCTGTAGCAGCACTAGTAGGTGAAGCATTTCCATCTGCTTTCACTCCGTCTAATACCAGAAAAGGTTTCAAAGCTACAGGAATAATGCCTTTCAATGGTGAAACATTTAGTGATGCAGATTTTTTGTGTTCATCTGTGAAAGACCGACCATTTGAGCCAACTGAGAATGAAGTTGTTTCAGAAAGTAATGTTTCTAATATAGTTCCAGGTTCACTTCCTCCACCTCTTCCTGCATCTGCTTCTCATGCAATTCCTTCACCTTCTGCTGATAATCTCATTCCTCATTGTCCTCATAAACAAGAATTCAAAGCAGAACTGTTTGTGGCTCCAGAAGCCTTGCTTCCATTTCCAAAGTGTGGTCCCCGAAAAAGAGATAATTGTGGCCGAAAGAAAGGAGAATCTCTTATTCTTACAAGTTCACCAGTAAAGGCTCGCCTGGAAGAAGAAGCCTCTGCCAGAGATGAAAAGAAGAATTAAAAAAAAGAAACCTACTCCACAAGAACCAGATTCATCATCAGGAGACAGCACTCACTTGGTTTTAGAAGAATCCGATTGTTCATGGGATGAAGACATTGAAGCAGATGCGGATATTTCAGAAATTAATGATGGTGATGTCCTTGTTGTTAAAGTCCATAAAATTAAAAAAGACAGGTAACAATTACGCAGCTGTTGTGAAAAAAATCTCTTAGTTCTGGGGCTGAAGTGATTTTCAATAAGCGGCACAAACTGTCTAACAGATTTTCCATAACAGATGGAAATGCATTTGTTGCCACTGCAGCGCCTTAAAGACTTCCGTCAAATATTTGAAGACATGATTTATTTCAATGTCGATTTATATGAATACAGCCTTCGCTAAGATTGCTTTTATTTAAAATTTCAATCAGTACATTTGATATGTAATGTAATAAAAAGTAAATGTTGGTGACATATACTTTAAAACATTGTAAAACTCAAAATTAAATGTATTTACTGTATTTCTATTGATTTTACTACCTGGACCAGTTAAACATACCACCTCGGACCAGTTAACCTTGCCGGCTAGTTTAAGTGGTCATTTTGCAAATAACTTTATTACCTCAAAGTCCACACAAACTGGAAGTAATACAGTGTCCTTGAACACTACATTGCAAAGAAAACATGTATCCTAGGCTTCCCATAAAATTAAACACTGATAAGTTGTACAGAAAATGATTCAGACCAATTTTAAAAATGTGGCCCAGTTAACCTAACTTTCCCCTAAGCTGTGTTAGTGGTTTCAGATGTCTGCTTTGAGAATACCAGCCTGCTTCACTACACATACTTCTCTGAAGAGGCTTTACTCAATCGTCAATGATACGAATTTGAGTTTTTTTCATCACCTACGATCCATAAAACATGGTAATAGTTAAGAAGTGAATATACTTTTTCAGTGTGAAATGAGTGTGTTAGCGATTAGGCACTTCTGTAGGTGTTTGCCGATAGAGGCATTAGCAACTTCCTTCCACCCTGAGTAACTTTAAAAATGGGCACATTTGTTGGCTGAAATATGATATAATGCTTCACTTATCGCTTTCATTCAGCATTAAGTTTTCCATGAATCTGTGCACGGACCTCAAAGTGTCCAATGTGTTTTAAGTACTACAGAGCACGCACTGCAACGTATTCAGACAGTTTATCACATACAATCGCCAAATTAACACGGAACAGCAAGAGTAAAACTCATCACACTACAGTTCCTCACTTAAGTGTGACGAAAATATACGAACTCCTGGTAAAAAAAAAAATGCACAAATGATCGCTTCTAGAAGGAAAAGAAACAATATATAAAGCATTAATAATATTATTAAACAATGTAGTGAGGTATTCTGATTGGACCACAAACTATAAAATTAGTTTGAATCATACACGTCTCTTTCAAATTAGTGTAATACAATACCCATCACATTAAAAAGTTTCGTCTGTCTCCGTTGTTGTCGAGCGCGAAATGCAAATAGTAGACATATTTTGTAGACCATTACTCAACGCCAATAAACCATTTTATACTATCCAAAACGATTGAGCAGTAGCTGACGCTATCAAGAAAGGATGAGGGAGCACAGCGGCCCTGCGGCGTTTGCTGCTGGTTGCCAGTAAATGGCCGCCAGAGTGGTCTGGCGCATTTGACATTAAAAGGCAGACAGCCTGCCAAGAAATCTTTCCTAAAAACATTATTGGACAGAAATTTTATTACCAGTGTGACAAAATGGAATACATAGTAGCTGTGCTATCATTACACTCTGGACTTCAGCATTTAGACTAAAGGCGCTATACAAATTGAGGCAACGACCGGCTTAGGCCGTGAGACATTGCAGTCAGACGACGCGCCTTTTACCGCTACACCACGGGCATCAATGTAGCATAATAGCTGCAAAGAACACAGGACTTCCTCCACGAACTGCCGCAACTGCCAGTTTGTGCTGTAGCCGGACTTGGAGTATTATCAGGGAGGCCCTGTTATTTGTCCCATTCGGCGCGGACCTATACTCTGTGGCCATCAGTCAGGTTTTATGTCAAAGATTGTACATCCTAGCGTAGTAATGGCTAGCTCATGAAAAACGCGTAGTACTGGAGAAACAAATTTGGTGGTTTCCTGGTCCCAGTGTATTATCTGCTACTGCTGATTTATACGTGTTTCCCAGAGGAAAATTGCTTTTGTGTTTCCTAAGCTGGCTGTTAATGGTTATTTTTTTAGTTTGTATATATTCTTGACCACATGTGCAAGGAATTTTACATGTTTCTGCTGTGGCATGCGGCAGGCATAAGTCCTATGCAGTGTTCAAATTCAAGCACCTTTCTCGTTGTTTTGAACAATGCGTTAATACCTTGACATCTTGGTCTCCTGTTGATGCAATCTCTGACTGTTTCTATGAGATAGCTGAACTTTTTCAAGCTAGAAACTGCTATCTGAGACTTCATAGCCACTGATGATGTCCCCATGATTAGAAGACAAAATGCTAGACACAGTAGTATGTTTTGGACCAAGGTCGCTTTTCCACCCATGCTTATAATTTCGATCTTGAGTTCTGCCTCTGACTACTTCGTCGTCAACGGAACATTAAAATGTGCTCTTACTTCCTTTCTACCAGAACAGTTACATATACTAAACTGCAGGTCTGAATATTTCCCATATTCATGGTTCAGCAGATAATGTCTAAATTATGTAACAAAAAGGATCATGGCAATAAACTTTGCTGTTCTACAAATGGTAAGTTATTTCACAAATACCA
Organism: Schistocerca gregaria; assembly: GCF_023897955.1. Lineage (NCBI taxonomy): Eukaryota > Metazoa > Arthropoda > Insecta > Orthoptera > Acrididae > Schistocerca > Schistocerca gregaria. Next base: position 471,246,368 of record NC_064931.1, read on the forward strand.
TTTCCTTTGCAAAGTATACTGTCTTCTTCACATGTGATACTATTATGGATCAATGTAGGAACCTCCTCACAAAAAATTCCATTCCAAATGACTATACCACCCAAACTGAAGCAGCTCCATCTTTAAAACCGTTACCCTCCTCCGAAGCTGCACTTGTTTTAAACTGATCAGTAATTGACATTTGAGCATATCCTAGCCAGCAGTGGCTCCTTAAACCTACATTTCTCTTAGAGCAAGATCTTATGCATCATTTTTATTATAACAATTTTCCTGTTGCACAGCGTTCCCTTTATATGTGTATGTAGGGAGAAGCTCCACTTATTAATTCCCTTACTGAAGTCTTATTAATTCCCTTACTGAAGTCAGACTCACTAAATGAACGATGAAATAGGCTTTAGGTTTCGTGACAAATAGTTCTGGGCATACTTGCTACTAGTCAGTATCTATTACATGTTCTGGTTTTCTTCAGATTAACACGTTTATTTTTTATTTTTATTTTTTTTTTTTTTTTTGAGAAGCGGGATATGAATGGGGTTGGCAAAGATTTTTCTCTGGGCGTATGTGGGGCCCCAAGCTCCCTTACTTCCCTCTCATTGAATATTTCAGCTGATACAGCGACAAATGGAAAATGGTAGATAGAAACAAGACCATTCCTATTTTCATCGCACATCATGATAAGATTCAGATGTACTATAATTAGTGAAGTCTTACCAACACAGTTCCTCAGTCCTGCACTGAATGGAACAAAACAGTAAGGATGCCTGCCCTGCATTCTTTCCGGCAGGAAACGGTCTGGATCAAAAGTTTCCGGATTTGGAAAGTGCTCTGGGTTCCTGTTCATGTGGAAAGTACTGATGACTAGAGTAGTTCCAACTGGTACAAGTTTATTTCCTGCAACAAAGAAAAAAATTCAAGTTTCTTTTATTTGTTTTCGAAATTTATTTAGGATATCTATATTACTGGTATTGCAAGGATTTCTCGGAAACGCAATCCCACTAAGGAGTAGATTAATTTCACAGACATGTATGATACTGTCTTTTGGAACACACGCTTCTCTAAATGATACAGTAAGTTTTAAAACACATAGAAAATGTGAAGTTTCTCGGTAGGTACTTGTGGAAATATTTTTGTGAATGAAATTTTTTTCCAAACGAGCATAATTTATGATGGTTGAAACTTATGAGTACTTACAAACTATCAAAATAAGTCAAAGGATGCCCAACAAAATGGTGGTATTCAGCTCTATACAGTAATAACATTGGTACTTTCATAGTAACAGTGTTGCGCAATATTTGGTTATTGGAATAACTGTTCAATATTGTTTTACTCTTCTAACGTACATCATGTTATCTGTATTTATACTAAATATTAGTTATTATAAAACCTTCCACATCGTGCCTGTACAACATCCTGATGGAATATGGTATACCAAGGAAATTTATGGTTGGTTGTTTTTGGGGAAGGAGACCAGACGGCGTGGTCATCGGTCTGATCGGATTAGGGAAGGAAATCTGCCGTGCCCTTTTAGAGGAACCATCCCAGCATTTGCCAGGAGTGATTTAGGTAAATCACGGAAAACCTAAATCAGGATGGCCGGACGCGAGATTGAACCGTCGTCCTCCTGAATGCCAGTCCAGTGTCTTAACCACTGCGCCACCTCGCTTGGTGGAAGTTAATGGGCATGATAAAAGCATGCACAGCAGAGGCAAGGGCAAAGGTAGAAACATCAGGCAGAAATATTCACGGAGTTTAACACAACACAGGCTTGCAACAAGGTGAGGCCATCTCACCAACACTGATTAATATAATGCTCAACAATGGAGTCCCCATGACACCACAGTCCAAGCACTGTCGTAACCCAAGACAATGGAGACAGTGACAGACCTAATGTAGAAACCAACCAGAGCTGGCCTGAACATCAATGCCGAGAAGACGAAAGTAATGCAGAGGATCTGTGTAGAGAACTCCATTGTAAGCAGGGGACCTGAGATGGGTTAAGGCAGAAAACATGAAGTATCTTATCATGTCGTTTAACAAGCGCAGCTTAAAGCAGGAATAAAACAGCAGATCGCTAATGCAGGTAGAACATTCCTCAGCATTATATCACACATCACACATGCTCTCTAGTAAAATGCAACTAAATGCATATGGTCCTGAAATAGTGAAGGTGCCGGAAGTGCTATCATCTCCTTTGGATGCTGTCTCCTCTACAGGAGCTACAGGATCTGTCACTCTCGTCCACTTGACCATGAATGGCGTGTCAGTGGTAGGGCTAGGGACCCTGCACAAAGAAGATAGGAATCAGAGAGAACGCAACAAATTTGGTGTTCTGTCTTTTACTGAAACTGAAACTCAGCTAGTAAGACTTGTTTCATCTGATGCGAAACCAGACATATCAAGAGGAGGAAAATGCAAAAAGGCAGGGTCTATTAATCTTCAGCATTTCAAATGTATGGCGAATAATGGTACCTCTTAGGGAAATGGCAGCAATGTATGGGAAGGAACCCAAGGTGCACTTAGTGTGTATGTCTGAGGGCCTCATTCAACATGTTGAAGAGGTTATTTGAATAGTCATTGGCGTAACATGGTGCAACGAACTTCAGATTGTGGTGCACGCTGGAGCAAATGCTGCTTGCTGTCTGGTCTCTGAGATCACACTGGGATCATTTCAGCATCTGGCAGAGAATGTTGAGAAGACCAGCCTTGCTAATGGCGTTTCAGTGAAGTTCACAATTTGCAGCATTGTCCCCAGAGCTGATCTTGGCCCATGGTTCTGATTCAACCAAAAGAACTGAACCAGGTTCTGTGACAAGCTGGACTGCAACTTCCTAGACTCATACCATGGGGTTGAGAACTGTAGGGTCCCCTTAATGGGACATGTGTCCATTATTTATAAGAGGCTGTTACCCTGGGGACTGACAGTTGTATGCAGTTACATTGATCATGTGAAACCCAACTCACATATTTCTCGGATAACTTCCTGAAAGCCATGGATCAAGGCAGTCTGGTAGATGTAGTGTTTCCTGATTTCCAGAAAGCATTGGACCTAATACTGCACCTACTAGTATGTTTATTATCAGGAGTGCGGTCATGTGGATTATGAACCAAACTTTGTGACTGGATCGAGGACTGAGGATTTCTTGGTAGAGAGGATGCAGCATGTTATCTTGGATGTAGGGTCGTCAACAGATGTAGAAGTAACTTCAAGTAAGCACCAGGGAAGTGTGTTGAGATTGTTGCCATAACTGTCAAATATTAATTATCAATAAGACAATATTACTAACGATCTCAGAGTTTTTACAGCTGATGCAGTTATCTATAACAAACTACTGTCTGAAAACAGCAGCACAAGTATTCTGTCAGATCTCAATAAGATTTAAAAGTTGTGCATGGATTGGTAAATTGCTTTCAATGTTCAGAAATGTAAATACAGATATCTGGCTCAGGGGATACTGAACATATGCAGAAAAGGGCACCACAAATGACCATAGGTTTGTCTTACCCACGTGAGAGTGTCACAGAGATGTGGAGGAAACAGGAACTGCAGACACCTGAAGATTGATGTAAATTATCCCAAGGAAGCGTATGTACAGAGCTCCAAGAGCCACCTTTAAATTATGTATCTAGGAATATACGACTACCCCTAGGTAATGTTCCCATAGGGGCCGTGAGTAATTGTGTTTGGTTAACTATAGTAGTCTGTTACCTAGTAAATAGTTTAATTGCTTTATGTATGTACAATATTTCTCTAAATTTTGAACCTATGAATTTATTGTCTCTGGTTGGTAGTAAACTTTGAGTTTCTGTACTTCTAATATTTAGACAAGAGCCTCAAATGCTCATTTTATGAAAAATAATTCCTTCCATCACGCACTTCTAACTGAGAGGGAGAGAAATATGAAGATAAGCCTACATATATCATTACCTTTCATTGTATTTTACTTCCATCACTCTAAATATAAATAAAATAATGGTATTGGTACATTAAGTTTTTAACTTAATAAGTTTTTGCAATTATTTCTGATCTGCAAATGACGTATAATCAAAATATATTGGCGAAAACCAGTCCTTATAAAACAATTATTTCTACCTCTGCAAATACATATTTCTTTGGTCAACTCATGTCCATTAGCAGGAGGTAGTTCAAAACCAAGACAGACAAATATACCTATTTTTTCTTCAATGTAAGCTTATTATTAAAATCTGAAAACCAAAATGACATGTTTCTGTGAAAGAAATTTTTTCCCCATTTTTATTCACGTTACTTGCACCAGTTTTGGATACATGACATCTCAAACTGGTTAGACATTATTTAGCCACCTAAAGCTTTAATTTGACATGTTGGTTTCGAGTATTTATTTTGGCTGTGTTGCAAGTAGTGATACTTACATGCTTATCTGATGTTTATTAATCTAGAACAACATGTACCAACCTAAGAATCTGCCTGCAGTGATTGTACTCTTGAGCTGTTTGCATCCACTTTGATTCAAGACACAACTGTCTTGAGCATTTGATTTTGTCCATATGATCATGTTCTGGGTCTGCTAAGAGTGTGTGGTTTCTGGTTTTTGCAGTGGCACTGCTTTTTACAATAATGAAAGTCACATGCCCATCAAAAACTTCTTGCTTTCATGTTATGAATGATGTTGAGTTGACAAATAAATTCATAAAATTCTTTATTTTTTTTCTTTTTCTCCATCCACATGCATCTTACAATAGATGAACTGGTGTGATGGAACTATCCACACCAGTCTCTCCTGTGAAAACCTCTTTATCTCTGCACACCTACTGCAGCAAACATCGATATGTATCCACTTACTGTAGTTGAGCCTTGCCTCCCTCAACAACTTTTTCTCCTCACATTTCCCTCCATTATCAGATTAAATATACTTTGATGCCTTCTGGGGTGTCCTATAAATCTACACATACTTTTAATCAAGTCATACAACACAGATCTTTTGTCTGTGACTCATCTCAGTACCTCTTCATTATACCCACATAATCTTCATCATCCTTCTGTAACATCACATTTCAAAAGCTACTACAGTCTTATTCTAAGTACTGTTGTTAATTCACACTTCACTTCCAAATAAGGCTACTGGTATAGAGTCTACTTCAGACAGATACTTTCAGAAAAAGACTTCCTACAACTTATATTCATATTTGATCTTAACATACCTTCTCTTCTCAAAGATATTTACTCTCTGCTTCTGCCATCATAAGTTGTTTTGCTACCTACATAGCAAAACATCCACTACCAGTACCTAATTCTCTCATCAGATTATTTATTACAACTACACTCACTAACCCATATTTTACATTTGTTGATATTACTTTTAGCATCTTCTCAAGACAATATCCACTCCATTAAATCCTTTGCGATGCCTGACAGTCACCGTGTCACCACATAACCTGGAAACCTTAAACATTTTATTTTGTTTTCTTGAAGTTGACTTCTCTTTCTAAATTTCTCCCCAGTTTTCTATACTGCTAACTCTATGTACATACTGAAGCACTCATATGTTCCTATGTTTCTCCAGAATCTATATCAATCCTTCTCCAGGTTCTCTTGTACTAATTGTTCCATCCTTCTATAGCCAATTTATGTTATTATTTGGCAACCATGAGATATTAAATTGACTGTTCAGCAATATTCAGCACCTGCCTTCTTTGGTGTTGCAATCAACACATTATTCTTTAAGTCTGACATTATTTCTCCTGTCTTATATATCCTGCATGGCAGGTGGAATAGTTTTGCCATGGCTAGATCTCCCATCCTCCCCCCATGAACCATGGACCTTGCCGTTGGTGGGGAGGCTTGCGTGCCTCAGCGATACAGATGGCCGTACCATAGGTGCAACCACAACGGAGGGGTATCTGTTGAGAGGCCAGACAAACGTGTGGTTCCTGAAGAGGGGCAGCAGCCTTTTCAGTAGTTGCAGGGGCAACAGTCTGGATGATTGACTGATATGGCCTTGCAACATTAACCAAAACGGCCTTGCTGTGCTGGTACTGCGAACGGCTGAAAGCAAGGGGAAACTACAGCTGTAATTTTTCCCGAGGACATGCAGCTTTACTGTATGATTAAATGATGATGGCATCCTCTTGGGTAAAATATTCCGGAGGTAAAATAGTCCCCCATTCGGATCTCCGGGCGGGGACTACTCAGGAGGATGTCGTTATCAGGAGAAAGAAAACTGGCATTCTACGGATCGGAGCGTGGAATGTCAGATCCCTTAATCGGGCAGGTAGGTTAGAAAATTTAAAAAGGGAAATGGATAGGTTAAAGTTAGATATAGTGGGAATTAGTGAGGTTCGGTGGCAGGAGGAACAAGACTTCTGGTCAGGTGACTACAGGGTTATAAACACAAAATCAAATAGGGGTAATGCAGGAGTAGGTTTAATAATGAATAGGAAAATAGGAATGCGGGTAAGCTACTACAAACAGCATAGTGAACGCATTATTGTGGCCAAGATAGATACGAAGCCCACACCTACTACAGTAGTACAAGTTTATATGCCAACTAGCTCTGCAGATGATGAAGAAATTGAAGAAATGTATGATGAAATAAAAGAACTTATTCAGATAGTGAAGGGAGATGAAAATTTAATAGTAATGGGTGACTGGAATTCGAGTGTAGGAAAAGGGAGAGAAGGAAACATAGTAGGTGAATATGGATTGGGGCTAAGAAATGAAAGAGGAAGCCGCCTAGTAGAATTTTGCACAGAGCACAACTTAATCATAGCTAACACTTGGTTTAAGAATCATGAAAGAAGGTTGTATACGTAGAAGAACCCTGGAGATACTAAAAGGTATCAGATAGATTATATAATGGTAAGACAGAGATTTAGGAACCAGGTTTTAAGTTGTAAGACATTTCCAGGGGCAGATGTGGACTCTGACCACAATCTATTGGTTATGACCTGTAGATTAAAACTGAAGAAACTGCAAAAATGTGAGAAATTAAGGAGATGGGACCTGGATAAACTGAAAGAACCAGAGGTTGTACAGAGTTTCAGAGAGAGCATAAGGGAACAATTGACAGGAATAGGGGAAATAAATACAGTAGAAGAAGAATGGGTAGCTCTGAGGGATGTAGTAGTGAAGGCAGCAGAGGATAAAGTAGGTACAAAGACGAGGGCTGCTAGAAATCCTTGGGTAACAGAAGAAATATTGAATTTAATTGATGAAAGGAGAAAATATAAAACTGCATTAAATGAAGCAGGCAAAAAGGAATACAAACGTCTCAAAAATGAGATCGACAGGAAGTGCAAAATGGCTAAACAGGGATGGCTAGAGGACAAATGTAAGGATGTAGAAGCTTATCTCACTAGGGGTAAGATAGATACTGCCTACAGGAAAATTAAAGAGACCTTTGGAGAGAAGAGAACCACGTGTATGACTATCAAGAGCTCAGATGGCAGCCCAGTTCTAAGCAAAGAAGGGAAGGCAGAAAGGTGGAAGGAGTATATAGAAGGCTTATACAAGGGCGATGTACTTGAGGACAATATTATGGAAATAGAAGAGGATGTAGATGAAGACGAAATGGGAGATATGATACTGCATTAAGAGTTTGACAGAGCACTGAAAGACCTGAGTCGAAACAAGGCCCCCGGAGTAGACAACATTCCATTAGAACTACTGACGGCCTTGGGAGAGCCAGTCATGACAAAACTCTACCAGCTGGTGAGCAAGATGTATGAGACAGGCGAAATACCCTCAGACTTCAAGAAGAATATAATAATTCCAATCCCAAAGAAAGCAGGTGCTGACAGATGTGAAAATTACCGAACTATCAGTTTAATAAGCCACGGCTGCAAAATACTAACGCGAATTCTTTACAGACGAATGGAAAAACTGGTAGATGCAGACCTCGGGGAGGATCAGTTTGGATTCCATCGAAATGTTGGAACACGTGAGGCAATACTGACCTTACGACTTATCTTAGAAGAAAGATTAAGAAAAGGCAAACCTACGTTTCTAGCATTTGTAGACTTAGAGAAAGCTTTTGACAATGTTGACTGGAATACTCTTTTTCAAATTCTAAAGGTGGCAGGGGTAAAATACAGGGAGCGAAAGGCTATTTATAATTTGTACAGAAACCAGATGGCAGTAATAAGAGTCGAGGGGCATGAAAGGGAAGCAGTGGTTGGGAAAGGAGTGAGACAGGGTTGTAGCCTCTCCCCGATGTTATTCAATCTGTATATTGAGCAAGCAGTAAAGGAAACAAAAGAAAAATTTGGAGTAGGTATTAAAATTCATGGAGACGAAGTAAAAACTTTGAGGTTCGCCGATGACATTGTAATTCTGTCAGAGACGGCAAAGGACTTGGAAGAGCAGTTGAACGGAATGGACAGTGTCTTGAAAGGAGGATATAAGATGAACATTAACAAAAGCAAAACGAGGATAATGGAATGTAGTCAAATTAAATCAGGTGATGCTGAGGGAATTAGATTAGGAAATGAGACACTTAAAGTAGTAAAGGAGTTTTGCTATTTAGGAAGTAAAATAATTGATGATGGTCGAAGTAGACAGGATATAAAATGTAGACTGGCAATGGCAAGGAAAGCGTTTCTGAAGAGGAGAAATTTGTTAACATCGAATATAGATTTATGTATCAGGAAGTCGTTTCTGAAAGTATTTGTTTGGAGTGTAGCCATGTATGGAAGTGAAACATGGACGATAACTAGTTTGGACAAGAAGAGAATAGAAGCTTTCGAAATGTGGTGCTACAGAAGAATACTGAAGATAAGGTGGATAGATCACATAACTAATGAGGAGGTATTGAATAGGATTGAGGAGAAGAGAAGTTTGTGGCACAACTTGACTAGAAGAAGGGATCGGTTGGTAGGACATGTTTTGAGGCATCAAGGGATCACAAATTTAGCATTGGAGGGCAGCGTGGAGGGTAAAAATCGTAGAGGGAGACCGAGAGATGAGTACACTAAGCAGATTCAGAAGGATGTAGGTTGCAGTAGGTACTGGGAGATGAAGCAGCTTGCACAGGATAGAGTAGCATGGAGAGCTGCATCAAACCAGTCTCAGGACTGAAGACAACAACAACAACAGATCTCCCATGGACATTAATAATTCGGAGGCAATTTCATCTACACTCAGTACCTTTTTTAATTTGCCACTATGCATCATCTATTAATATCATATTTAGAGATCTATTTCCATCTTGCATTTTACTTTTTGTGTTATACAAGTATTCCTAGTGAGCCATCTCTTTTGCCTAATTGTTCGTCTGCTGCCTTCTCTATTTCATGTCTCAAAGCTACCAAATTGTCTTCTGACCTACTGGTTCCTCTTGTTCCAGTAAATAATTGCATAACACTCCCTTCAAACTCTCAACAACTTCTGGCTCTTTCAGTGTATCCAGGTGCCATCTATCAGGTTGTAAGTTCATAGCACTTTTGTTTTGCATGATGGTATTTAGCTTGCTTTTGGTTTTTTATTGATTGTCATTTTTTATTTTAGTTTAATGTAGCAGTTTAAGTTTACATATTGTCATTTTGTCATTTCAAGCTAGGTAGTCTCCACTTCCTAACTTGAAATTGCTTTTAGATGCTAGAAAACGGAGTGCCAACTGGAGAAACTAGTATATTTATGACATATTCTTTTGTATAAGTTTGACAGATGGGTGACAGCAATGGAGGCAGCCTAAACATTTGTACTGTGTATCCAGATAATGCCATTGCACAGAAAAAGCTAGAAAATGGCTTTCTTGTTTTATGGAGAATCATACTGACGTCAGTAAATTTCCACTTGCAGGAAGACTTTTGGGGTTTGAAGATGACCATTTAAATGCATCAGTCCACAATGGTCCATGTCACGGTATTCAAGAACTGGCAAATGTGATGAACTGTGATCATTCCACCACTGTGTGATGTTTTCATCTCATGCAGAAGGCTCAAAAATCAAGTGCATGGGTACCACATGCTCTAAGCCAAAATCACAAAACCCAGTGGATGGCCATGTGTGAATCTCTGCTTGCTCATCATCGAACGTCTTGTACAAAACACCAACCATACTAATCAGTATCACTACTGCAAATGAAAAATTGTCTCTTCATGCAAACATAGGGAAAAGAAAGATATGGTTCAGCCCAAAGAAAGCAACAATTCCTCTTACAAAGACCTGAGTGCAACCACAGATGATGATTTGATGCATTTGGTGGGACAGCAATGGTTTGGTGTACTAACATTTGCTTCCCCAAGGTGTAACCATTACTGCTGACATTTACTGTCAACAGATGAGACCTCTTGCAGATGATATCCAAGAACTACATCCAAGAAGACTGGATGAAGTGATGCTACTCAACGATAATGACTGCTTGCATTCTGCTAGACTGACAAAACACACTATATACAGGAGTTTTTTAGGGAAGTCATTCCACACCCAAACTATTCACCTTATCTTGTGGCCTCAGATTTTCATCTTTTCTGTTCTCAATCGAACAACATTCAAGGAACTTCCTTTCTGGATAAAAATGCCCTCCGAACTTGGCTTGGTGAGATCTTTGTCTCAAAATAGAAAGATTTTACAGTCACAGAATCAAAAAGCTACCCCAGTGTTGGAAGACTATTGTGATAGTGAAGGAGAATATATCATTCATGACTGATATCTCTGTTATGTGTATATGTCGTATTTATTAAACATATGGAAAAACACAGTGAACTTAGTCACCAACCCAATACTTAATTTCCTATCTGTCTTCAGTTTCTTCAGTTTTAATCTGCACTGCACAAATAATAGATTATGGTGATAGTCGACATGTTTTAGTTTAAAATCAGGTTTATAAATATGTTTTACCATTGTACAATCTATTTGAAACCTTCCAATGTCTCCATATACTTATCATAGTTTAAATATTTGTTTCATTATTCTTACATTAATCATAGATAATGATTAAATTGAGCTCTGTGCAAAATTCTACCAGGTGTTTCCCCTTTCATTCTGTTCCTCCAAGCCATGCTCATTAACTATTTTTCCTTTTCCTGCTATCAAATTCTGATCCCCCCTTAACACCAAATTTTCATCTCCCTGTACCGAATGATTTATTTTACTTCAGCATACATTTTCTAAATCTCTTCATCATCTTCAGGAGCTAATTGGTCTGTCATTTATGATCCTGTGTATGTCTTAGTTTTGTATCATGTTTTGTGACAGTCTTGGCTATGATAATAAGTTAACTGTGCTGTTCATGGCACTTTACCCTCTTCCCTAGTTCCATATCCGCGGCAACTGATTTTGGTTTGATAAATCTGTATTCACTTAACTAGAAATCTCTTTCATTCCACCATCATGCTTCACTAATTCCCATTATGTCTAATATTAAGTTATCTATTCCCTTTTCTATCCTACCTACCCACCCAATTTTGTGATCTATCATTCACACTCTTAGCTGTAGAATATCAGATCTGCATTTCTTCTAACTGCAGCATCCTCCTGAGTAGTTCCAGTACATAGATTTGAATCTTATACCTGGAATATTTTACCCAGTATTAAACCATACACTAAAGCTGCAAGTTCTTGAGAATTATAATGGCTGTAGTTTCCCCTTTATTTCATCTTTCCACAGTATAAAAATAGTAAATTATCTAGGATTATTGATGTACACTGATCAGCCAGAACATTCTGACCACCTACCTAATAGCTACTACATCCACCTTTGGCATGGATAAAAGCAGCAGCATTGCATGGCATAGAAGCAATGAAGCAATGGCAGTTCACCAGAGGGGGCTGGCACCACATCTGCACTTACAAGTCACCTAATTCCCATAAATCCCAGGGAGGGGGAGGGGCAGGGGTGATGAGCTCAGACAACATGTTCAGTCACTTCACAGATGTGTTCCATCAGGTTCAGATCTGGCAAGTTTGGGGGGGGGGGGGGGGGGGGGAGCACACATCAACTGGAGCTCACCAATGTGTTCATTGAACCACTCCATCACACTCCTGTCTTGTGACAGGGCTCATCTTGCCACTGCTGTTGGGAAACATGATCGTCATGAAGGGGTTACATGGTCTGCAACCAGTGTATAATATGCTTTGGCCTTTATGGTGCCTTGTACAATCTCCACTAGATCCATGGATGCCCATGTGAATATTTACCAGTGCATAATGGAGTCCCCGCCAGCTTGTCACCGTACCAGAGTACAGATGTTAAGGAGGTGTTTCCCTGGAAGACAATGGATTTTCGCCCTCCCATCAACATGATGAAGAAGGTATCAGACTATGCAGCACTCTGTCACTGTGCCACTGTCCAGTGCTGATGGTCATGTCTCAATTTAACTTGTAGTTGCCAATGTTGTGGTGTTAACATTGGCACATGATTGGGTCCTCGGCTGCAGAGGCCTATGGCTATAAATGTCCACTGCACTGCATGTTCAGACACTCATTTACTATGCCCAGTATTAAAGTCTGATGTTAGTTCCTCCACAGTTCGCTGCCTGTCCTGTATTACAAGTCTGCCCAGCTCACAATGTCCAACATCTGTAATGAGGGGTGGCCACCCAACCCAACGATGTCTGAACGGAGTCACCTTGGTTTCACCACATGTTGAAGACACTCACCAGAGCACTCCTTTCACACCCAACAAGTCATCCTGTTTCCAAAATGCTTGTGCCAAGCCTCCAGCCCTTGATCAAGCTCAGATACATCACATGCTTTCCCCATTCTACACATGGAAAGGATGCTCACTGATAGTACATGTGCTGTGCATGTGTCTTACTAGCAGTTATTCCTCACTAGGTGAAGCAGCTATTGCCTGGACAGGTTTATATTTGGTAGTAGGCCAGTGGTCATAATGTTCTGGCTGATCAGTGTACGTATTGTTGAAGTACACAAGCTATTTCACGGCAGCAAGTTTCACGGTTCATGGGGGAATTAATATGGTAATGAACTAAGAATTGGAGAATGGAAATTGTAGATGGACAAAGTGGTTAACATTTGATCACAAACTTCTGAAGTTATTAGCAGTAATTTTTTAAAGGAATAAGAGGGGAAACACATCAGAGCAGTTGAATAGCATACATAACTAATGCTTTTAAATAAATCAAATTTTAATAATAACTCACTGATTTTTAGTTCTTGGTCCAGTTCACGAGCATACAATGGAACTGTTGAATACAGTCTCAATGTCTCTTTTATCACTCTCTCTAAATATTTCATCTCTTGCAAGTCTCGAAATGTTGCAGGCCGATCTGAATCACCAAAAAGGTCACGAATCTCACTGTAAGCTTTTTCCTGAAATAATAATAATCAGGTTTCAAAATTATGGTGTGCATCAGAAATATTTGTTACTACCTTACTTCTAATCAGTGCTAAATCATCAAATCAGAAAGAGATAACCATGTTCCTTACCTGTACATCCGCATGCTTGGCAAGTGCCCACAGAGCAAAACTGGTGCATGACGCTGTTGTGTCATGACCCTGAAATAAACCAGAGTTATTAAGCTAGGTACTTCATAATATTTCCTCAGTACTGTACTTTTTGATGAGTAGCCTCTTTCTATCAATATTAAGCAATATTATTACAAACAGATATTTTATTCTGCAATAGGTGACTATAACAATTATTTATAAACAGAAGTAACATTTTCAAAAATTAACAGCTGACTCTCATAAATGTGGAATTCTGTGAGCTTTTACTCTGCCAAGGAGAAACTACGTAACAACTGACAACATGTTGTTATGGATATTTATCTAGGAAAAATGAAATTACTTTTCTGTGGATCAAATAACTGAAAGACATCATGAGGAACCAAATAATGCTTTCCATGTTTCGTACTTTTCAGCAGTGTCACTACTGCTTAAATACTAGCTTTTCCTACATTATACTTCTGCTGATGTTTTTTGAAAATATACAATCAATGCTTGCATCAAAGTTATAAAGTCCATAATGTTACTGGTAAACATAGTCAATCTCAAAAAAATGCAAAAAAAGAGCTACAAGGAATATAATGGTTCACCTTGGGAAGCGGACCCATATATTAAACAGTGCCATCTCTTGATCGTACTCAACTTGCATGCTGAGGAAATTAGTCTTCATTTTTATTTAAATTACCATACTAGTGATGCAGGGCACTTCATCTTTATTTAAATTACCATACTAGTGGTGCAGAGTGAGGGGCACCATGACTCAACAAATGTTCAGGATTGTTGTTGTTGTTGTCTTCAGTCCTGAGACTGGTTTGATGCAGCTCTCCATGCTACTCTATCCTGTGCAAGCTGCTTCATCTCCCAGTACCTACTGCAACCTACATCCTTCTGAATCTGCTTAGTGTACTCATCTCTCGGTCTCCCTCTACGATTTTTACCCTCCACGCTGCCCTCCAATGCTAAATTTGTGATCCCTTGATGCCTCAAAACATGTCCTACCAACCGATCCCTTCTTCTAGTCAAGTTGTGCCACAAACTTCTCTTCTCCCCAATCCTATTCAATACCTCCTCATTAGTTATGTGATCTATCCACCTTATCTTCAGTATTCTTCTGTAGCACCACATTTCGAAAGCTTCTATTCTCTTCTTGTCCAAACTAGTTATCGTCCATGTTTCACTTCCATACATGGCTACACTCCAAACAAATACTTTCAGAAACGACTTCCTGATCCATAAATCTATATTCGATGTTAACAAATTTCTCTTCTTCAGAAACGCTTTCCTTGCCATTGCCAGTCTACATTTTATATCCTCTCTACTTCGACCATCATCAGTTATTTTACTTCCTAAATAGCAAAACTCCTTTACTACTTTAAGTGTCTCATTTCCTAATCTAATTCCCTCAGCATCACCCGATTTAATTTGACTACATTCCATTATCCTCGTTTTGCTTTTGTTAATGTTCATCTTATATCCTCCTTTCAAGACACTGTCCATTCCGTTCAACTGCTCTTCCAAGTCCTTTGCCGTCTCTGACAGAATTACAATGTCATCGGCGAACCTCAAAGTTTTTACTTCGTCTCCATGAATTTTAATACCTATCCCGAATTTTTCTTTTGTTTCCTTTACTGCTTGCTCAATATACAGATTGAATAACATCGGGGAGAGGCCTTTCGCTCCCTGTATTTTACCCCTGCCACCTTTAGAATTTGAAAAAGAGTATTCCAGTCGACATTGTCAAAAGCTTTCTCTAAGTCTACAAATGCTAGAAACGTAGGTTTGCCCTTCCTTAATCTTTCTTCTAAGATAAGTCGTAAGGTCAGTATTGCCTCACGTGTTCCAACATTTCGACGGAATCCAAACTGATCCTCCCCGAGGTCTGCATCTACCAGTTTTTCCATTCGTCTGTAAAGAATTCGCGTTAGTATTTTGCAGCCGTGGCTTATTAAACTGATAGTTCGGTAATTTTCACATCTGTCAGCACCTGCTTTCTTTGGGATTGGAATTATTATATTCTTCTTGAAGTCTGAGGGTATTTCGCCTGTCTCATACATCTTGCTCACCAGCTGGTAGAGTTTTGTCAGGGCTGGTTGTCCCAAGGCCGTCAGTAGTTCTAATGGAATGTTGTCTACTCCGGGGGCCTTGTTTCGACTCAGGTCTTTCAGTGCTCTGTCAAACTCTTCACGCAGTATGGTATCTCCCATTTCGTCTTCATCTACAGCCTCTTCCATTTCCATAATACTGTCCTCAAGTACATCGCCCTTGTATAAACCTTCTATATACTCCTTCCACCTTTCTGCCTTCCCTTCTTTGCTTAGAACTGGGCTGCCATCTGAGCTCTTGATATTCATACACTTGGTTCTCTTCTCTCCAAAGGTCCCTTTAATTTTCCTGTAGGCAGTATCTATCTTACCCCTAGTGAGATAAGCTTCTACATCCTTACATTTGTCCTCTAGCCATCCCTGTTTAGCCATTTTGCACTTCCTGTCGCTCTCATTTTTGAGACGTTTGTATTCCTTTTTGCCTGCTTCATTTACTGCATTTTTATATTTTCTCCTTTCATCAATTAAATTCAATATTTCTTCTGTTACCCAAGGATTTCTAGCAGCCCTCGTCTTAGTACCTACTTTATCCTCTGCTGCCTTCACTACTACATCCCTCAGAGCTACCCATTCTTCTTCTACTGTATTTATTTCCCCTATTCCTGTCAATTGTTCCCTTATGCTCTCCCTGAAACTCTGTACAACCTCTGGTTCTTTCAGTTTATCCAGGTCCCATCTCCTTAATTTCCCACATTTTTGCAGTTTCTTCAGCAGGATTACATGTTCAAACTATTGTCATAAACTGGATGGTGGTAATTAAAGAATACCTTAATATTTAACATTATAAGCAATTAGCTTCCTTACTAACAAGGACAAAATGTAATACCACATAGGCATATATACAGATGGATGTTTTATGCCAGTTCTGGCATAAAACAAAAAACCACAATATTTATCAGTATTGCCACAGTTGTTAACTACATCATTCATGTCCAAAACAACAGACACCATGCATTCATATAATTGATTTACCTTGACGGGCAATGAATACACCACCTTAAGTGAAGCTGCACAATTATGTTTGGCTTCCTGAGGAAATCTCATAGTAGTGAGTATGGAGGACATGGATGAGGACTGCAGATAGGAGGAACTAGGTGAATCACTTGACAAGTATGCTGTGTTAGTCCATACAATTCCAGTCAGTAGTGTGTCTAGGTGGCACAGTGGTTAACACAACTGCCTTATAAACAGGAGATCCCTTGTTTGAGTCCCATTCCAGACACACATTTTCACTCATCACCACTAATTCTGCATAAAGTCCTGATACAGCTGACATGAACAGACTTGAAGAACAGCACATTTTGCACAATTGTTTACGATTTTTTGTGAATTTTATCTTTACTGTCCAGAGTGGTCATATTGAACCCTTTAAGATAATACTATAATTGTATTTATTGGAATGCCTTACATGTATTTCATGCACTCCCATACTTCCCTTGTAATGAAATAATTAACTTTTCATCATATTATTGTGGAGTGAATGGACAACAATGGATTCAATAAAGTTTACATATGTTTGTCATTCCCTTCCAAAAATCACTTTATTTTTTGCACACCCTTATCCTAATTATTTTGTTTTATGATATAATATTTATCTTTGTTGTTATTATTATTATTATTGTGGTACATAGTAACAGCAATGGTCACTATACAACATACTTTCATTTATCATTCTTTTACAAGGATCAGTCTTTTATCTTACAGCTCGTGTCTATCAGCGAGTATCCAGACTCTTCCTGATCTGAAGGATAGCTTACAATGATATATCCCTCTGATTACACTGGATATACCGCAAGGATATAGTGAGGTGAGGTGAAGATTGAAATGTATCAAAAACATTATTTGCATCAAGATAAGATACTTCCAGGCTTACAAAGTGTTCTGAAAGATGAGTAGAAATATGTTCAGTGAAATTATGAGATTCCTAAGACTTAATGAGAAGTTTACATGCTCTGTCCATTTACAGACTGATAAATTTGATTTGTTTCTGATGTTTGAAACTAATTCATAGAAAACCTCACCATGTGCTACAAACCCTGATTTGACGTAACAAGACATGAGCAACTCTGGTGCCTGTTGACACATTTCATTGCTTCAAAGCTTGACAAGTATGAACAAAAGCTCTGGTTAGCTGTAGATGTTGATACCATGTATATTCTCAATGGTTTCTGTTATCTTGGTAAGGATATTACATGATCACAAAGTGGAAGGATTTCATATTATGTACTGATGCATCTTATGGAACCATTTCTATTCAAAAGCAGGAACATTTCAACAGATAATTACTGCACTTCCCTCAAACTTGCAGCAAAATTGGAAGAATAGTCAGCCACCATCTTAGGAACAGTAATTAGAGTAAGAAGAGAGATACTACATGCTCTGAAGTGTTTGAAGGCTCCTCTGTAGGTGATAAAAATTTTAAAATGTGATGACATTTTCTTGTGGGTCTATCAAGGAAAGAAAATGACAACATGTTAGTGACGAGTTCAGAAACTATATTATTACAGCAATACAGTGTTTGAGATTCACCACACAGTATTCAGTGAAGACTGCCTCAAAAAGATGGCTAGTACATGCCTTCCACAATATTCTTGACCTAACAGGAATAAATGCATATGTCATATTCTCGACTAGTACTGGGAAGTAGATCACAAGAAGACATTTTCTTCAGCTACTTAAAGAGGCACTATACCCTGAGTAAGTGAATAATCACTCAGTTTGTTGGAGTACAGACAATTATGAAAACAATGGAATGAAAACGAAGACAAATCACCCAAAAACACAAATAATGTCAAGTTCTCAAATTCTGCAAGTGTAATAAACACTGCTTTCAAGTGCACTTTTGGTAAGAAGATGATTCGTACAATACACACAAAGGAAACTGAATATGAAAGTGTCAGTTGCACAGAAGTATGAACTAGCTAAATTTTATGTAAATAAAAATAATTGAATGTTTTTATGCATTTAAAACTAAGAAAACGCCCTCACCTTCTTACTCTTGTTCAGGACATATGGATTTCAATGAGGTTTGTTCATTTTTATAATAACTGTTGTTATTTCTGCTATGTTGCAATTTATTCAGAATTATATATCCTAAATTGTATATAAATAATATAAAAACATCAAAATATAATAACTGCATTCAGTTTTTAAATGACAGCTCAGAGCATTATTGTTATAAAGTATGAGTCAAAATGACCCATTGGGTCATTAGAGGTATCAGGGATTGGATAGCCATCATAGTGATATACTATGCTGATGACACAACCCGGATCACCTCACATCAGAACATCTCAACTTTGTGCATTAATCACTCAGATCTGTCCTCCATTGGTTCTTAAAGTTTTGCTCTACCAGAACTACAGTTTCATAGTTTTGGTACATTATATAGATGATGTAGTAAACTGTAAAATTACCAGCAGTATTGCTAGAATAGGCAGGGAAAGAAACATAAATGAGTGTGTCAGAGAGAAACTAGGACCGGACGTCCTCACTTTGTTTTTTGTTTCTTTGGTTTTTCCTATTGCACATAGTTAAAACTGTACATCATTCAGCATTAGTCCATAGTGTATTTTAAATTATTAGAGAGTATAAATTGCATTTATAAGTAATACAAATTAGTTAATCACATAAGATCTGTGCCGTTATGTAACCAAAGCATCTATTGTTGATTCAAGTACAGTTTACATGCACAAATATACGAAATATTATACAATTATTGTTGTGATTTTCTAGAACATTCTTCATCGTGATCAAAGGCAAGAGTTTATTAAGGAACTGTGTTTTCTAGCACTATATGAGATATCTGTCTTGTTTCTTTATTTTTATTACAATATCCCTCTGTTTCATATTACAAATCAACAATTTTTAATAAAACCTGAATTAACCACAGACAATATCAGTTGTGCTATAAATACTGTTTAGTTGTAAGTAACAGATAGGAGGATAACTATGTAGAATGAAAATGTTGTATGGTTACCTGGCCCTTTATATATCCTCACTCAGTTTCTAGTTGGTTCACTGCTTCTTGCTCTTCGGGGAATCTAGCAAGACATTGATCACATATGCAAAGAAAGTGATTATTATGATTTAATAGCCAACAGGTATGCAACACACCAAACATACCAGATAACATGGATATGACCTTAAGTGACCAAAGCTGCTTGAAAAACTACTGTAGTCTACACATACTTATGACAGTCTAACGTAACCTACATCTACATCTACATCTACATGACTACTCTGCAATTCACATTTAAGTGCTTGGCAGAGGGTTCATCGAA
Source organism: Schistocerca gregaria (assembly GCF_023897955.1). Classification (NCBI taxonomy): domain Eukaryota; kingdom Metazoa; phylum Arthropoda; class Insecta; order Orthoptera; family Acrididae; genus Schistocerca; species Schistocerca gregaria. The sequence goes on from NC_064931.1 coordinate 471,266,137, forward strand.
CCACAATCATACTATCTCTCTACTATTCCACTCCCGAACAGCGAGCGGGAAAAACGAACACCTAAACCTTTCTGTTCGAGCTCTGATTTCTCTTATTTTATTTTGATGATCGTTCCTACCTATGTAGGTTGGGCTCAACAAAATATTTTCGCATTCGGAAGAGAAAGTTGGTGACTGAAATTTCGTAAAAAGGTCTCGCCGCGACGAAAAACGTCTATGCTGTAATGACTTCCATCCCAACTCGTGTATCATATCTGCCACACTCTCTCCCCTATAACGCGATAATACAAAACGAGCTGCCCTTTTTTGCACCTTTTCGATGTCCTCCGTCAATCCCACCTGGTAAGGATCCCACACCGCGCAGCAATATTCTAACAGAGGACGAACGAGTGTAGTGTAAGCTGTCTCTTTAGTGGACTTGTTGCATCTTCTAAGTGTCCTGCCAATGAAACGCAACCTTTGGCTCGCCTTCCCGACAATATGATCTATGTGGTCCTTCCAACTGAAGTTGTTCGTAATTTTAACACCCAGGTACTTAGTTGAATTGACAGCCTTGAGAATTGTACTATTTATCGAGTAATCGAATTCCAACAGATTTCTTTTGGAACTCATGTGGATCATCTCACACTTTTCGTTATTTAGCGTCAACTGCCACCTGACACACCATACAGCAATCTTTTCTAAATCACTTTGCAGCTGATACTGGTCTTCGGATGACCTTACTAGACGGTAAATTACAGCATCATCTGCGAACAGTCTAAGAGAACTGCTCAGATTGTCACCCAGATCATTTATATAGATCAGGAACAGTAGAGGTCCCAGGACGCTTCCCTGGGGAACACCTGATATCACTTCAGTTTTACTCGATGATTTGCCGTCTATTACTACGAACTGCGAACCTTCCTGACAGGAAATCACGAATCCAGTCAAACAACTGAGACGATACCCCATAGCTCCGCAGCTTGATTAGAAGTCGCTTGTGAGGAACGGTGTCAAAAGCTTTCCGGAAATCTAGAAATACGGAATCAACTTGAGATCCCCTGTCGATAGCGGCCATTACTTCGTGCGAATAAAGAGCTAGCTGCGTTGCACAAGAGCGATGTTTTCTGAAGCCATGCTGATTACGTGTCAATAGATCGTTCCTTTCGAGGTGATTCATAATGTTTGAATACAGTATATGCTCCAAAACCCTACTGCAAACCGACGTCAATGATATAGGTCTGTAGTTAAATGGATTACTCCTACAGAAGTTTTAAAACTCTACCTGTTCACATCAAATAAATTGTTCTCTGATTCAGAGAAATCACAGTATCTTCCTTTAGGGCTACTGATATCCACAAAAAATAAGTCTGTATTTTTGTTGGTTTCTTATGTTTCATGGCTGACCCATTTCAGGCAGTTTATCTTAATGAACTTTATGATTTTATGATATTCATATTGTGAATAGATATTGATTCCAAATTAACTGGGCATAACATCTAAGTCATGTGCAAAAAGACTTCATGAGTCTCCTATCTCCTTTGGAAACATAGAGACATAATTAGTATTGACTATCTTTGAGTAATGTATTTTGGGATCTTTGAATCACATATTACTTATAGCCTTCTGATTTGGTGATGCACCTCTTATGTTACTGAACTCTTGAAAATACATAAAAGATAATTATGCATAATGTGCAAAACTGGTCCTGAGGAGCACTGATTTCCTCTCTTTAGTAGGCTCAGACTATTGTAAACCTGTACATATACAACCATGTACTATTTGTATGAAAACAGTGCTATCAGGGAAGAAATTCATAACTACAGCACTAGACTAAAGGCAGAGCAGGACATACTGTGGTACAGGATAACAAAAGAAAGGTAACTCCCACAAAGTAAATACTGTACTTTAAAACTCTTTGATAAACCACTACAAACTGATCACGGTATACAATTAAACATTCTTTAAGAAAGACTGTATAACTGCTTATCAGACAACCCATTTTACTTAGTAAAAGTTTTATTAAATGAGTTGTGCTGAAACCAATTTGTAAAATGACTGCTTCTTCCTTCTCTTCCTGGGCCTATAGCCCTTAATGGGTCTTGGCCTGCTCTAGGACATCATTCCATTCATCAGTGTCCAGTATCTTGTGTCTCCATCCTCTGACATCAACAATTTTTAAATCTTCTCATATGTCATCTGAGTATAAAAGTCTTAGTCTTTCCCTGTATTCATTCCACTAGGTTTTGTAGCAGCAGTATTTTTATTGGTTTCTTATGTTCCATGTGAAAAACATGGCTGACCCACATCAGGCAGTTTATCTTAATGAAATTTATGATTTTAAGATCTTCATATTATCTGTAAACTTCAAAATTATATTTGTGTGTAACATGCTTCATTAACTGTCCCATTCAAAATATCCTATTAGCTCTTCACACTGTAGTATCAGTGTTCATGTTCCTGAGTCATATGTTAATAGTGGATGTATTAAAGCTTTATCCATTTCACACTTTGTTGTTCTGGCCAGATTTATGGACTTGAGTTCTGGGGCCAGCTGTTAATCATGTTTATTCTGTCCTTGCAGTAATATCCACATCATCTGTATAGGCCAGAATGTGTAACATTCTGTTGTATATTTTGCCTGCTGTGTTGGCTTCAGCTGCCCTTATTACCTTCTCTAGCACTATGTTAAAAAGCATAACATGAGAGTGATCCCATAGCCTCAATCCAGTTAATTTCAAACTTTGTGCTAAATTTCCTTATATCCATTCTTTACATACTACTTTTTCCATAGTCAAACTTATGTCACATATTAACTTTTGTGGTATTCCCAGTTCATTCATGGCTTCAATAAGCTTAAATCTTTTTACAGTATCATTGTTGCTTTAAAATGAACAAATGTATGATATGTTGCTATACTGTATTCCCTCAGGGTGGATATCTGGTCAGTGGGGAGGAGAATATTTTATATGCGGTGTTCAATAGTGTAATTCCCCTATATTTTGTACATTCCAGGATGTCCCCCTTCTTATGTACAGCACATATTACTCCCATATTCAAATGATCTGGGACAGCTTTTTTTTTTTTTTTTTTTTGTCCATTTATCTCAGATCAGGGCTTCCATGCTAATAACCAGATGTTCTACACCACACATTACAAGCTCAGCTGGTAGGCTGTCATTGCTAGATTACTTATTGTTGTCTAGTTTTTTTTTTATTGCTAGCTGATTCTCTTGCATTAAGGAATCCCATTTACCTCTTCTTCCACTTGCTGGTTTTCTCTTAGTCCCCATGCTTGAGTATTCTTTGAGTATAATAATCCCTTAAATTACTCTGTTCAATGATGTAACATTCCTTTCTGTAGTGCTATTAGTTCACTATTATTTCCTCTACATTATCTTATTTTTGGTTGAAATTCCTTGCTAATGCTATTGACCTTTCATTAGAATTTCCTGTTCTATTGTGTTTTCCACATGTTTCATTTTTCTTTTGTTTTCACCATTCTGCTTCAGAATGACAAGTTCACCTTCTCTTTTATGTTTGAGCATTGTCTAAAATATAAATCAACGTTTTACTAACAAATACACTAAGTACACTTTACACACTTTTCAGTCTTTATTTTCACTTTATATTCAGTCACTGTATCACTCTGACTACTCACACTTCACTATCTTATTTCATTCATTCATTGCAGTACTCTTTTGATTACTTCCTTTATCAATGATAAGAAATTTATGTTCAAACTGATGACAGGTCTTGCTTTATATACCCCTACCAATGGGTAGCGCCACCAGTGACAAATTCCATAACATACTGAAAAGGCTTCTAATGGTATACAATGTTCCAGATCATTCTGCAATATTTGAGAGTGTTCTGGAATGTTCCACAATTATCCACAATAATCATGAACATTCTGGATATTCCCAAATGTTCCAGAACATTCTGGAATGTTGTGGAATGTTCTCAAATACTTGTCAGTATTCTGGAAGGTTCTAGAAATTTCTAGGGGTCAAAACTTCCCAGCCCTTATATCTTCAAAAGCACTCCCTTCAGATAAAGATGGGAACCTTCTTCTTGGATGGGGGATAGAGGGCTACCAAATCATATAACTGCCTTGAACGCACCAGACTCGCTTCTGAGTTTTAGCAGCACACACATTGTATGCTTATAATGTATATTGAATATTGTTAATTCTATGTAGTCACTGCAGTCACTGTTTTAACATGTATCATATTTCGCAGCTCTGTATATTAATCGTGTTCTCCAACTTTGTAACTGTTGTGTCTACTGAACACATATTCGGTGCCTTAATATTTATGGTATTTACAAACTGCTTGTATATGAACTGTATCTATTCATTGTACACATTGTCAGAAACTTTATTATGATATTTACCAAAGACCAAGCCTTTCTCACATTGCATGTTCAATGATCAATAAATATTCTTGATTCTTCATCAGAGATTTGCTTGTACTTTTCATAGCATCACACTACATATTATATGTAAATTTAAAACATATGTTCCACCAAAAATTCTCAAATATTTGACCACAGGACTAGATAAATAGCATTTCAATTTGCCCATAAATAAAACCAAGGGAAAATGAATCACAAGTTGTTACTTACAGCAAACATAAATGTGTCCACTTCATCTTCTATTTCTTTGTCTGATAATTTATCTGGACTTTGTAGTAAGAGATCAAGAAAAGCCATACGTTTTCTCTGTCCTGAAAGGAACACCAAGATGTTTTTTTTTTTTTTACAATGAAGCATATAAACATTAGGTCCAACTGAAGATTATAAAATATATGTATTACCGTATGGATGGAATGTTACTGAAGGACACACAGCAAGAAAACATCCTCCCACTCCCCCACTCCCCCCCTCCCCCCACTTCTCTCTTTCTCTCTCTCTCTCTCTCTCTCTCTCTCTCTCTCTCTCTCTCTCTCTCTCTCTCTTTTCAAAGTATAGAAAACAAAGAAACTGAGAGCGTAGCCACCACAAAAATTTTAGGTGTCCATATAGACAAAAATTTAGTCTCAAAAGCCCATGTCCTCTCCCTCACTAATGTTTATGAAAGAATGGTTAACATGATTTTGTAATTTTGGAGTGAGTTCCATTTCATATAAAGCTAATTTGTTTCACACCTCATTTTAGTATTGTGTGCAGTAGCTGGTGTTGCAGAATTATCTACTTTGCTTACATACATTCTGCTATTACCTGTGATCTCACTTTCTGCAATCATAATAAGACAAAACTAAAATCATCTACACTCTACAAAAACAAACTGTTAGAAAAATTACCAACAGTTAAAGGCTAACACCAACCAAACAGTTCCTTCAACAGCTAAATATTCTGCACTTATTATGCCTCTATATACAAAAAAGTGTAATTAATATAAATAGAACATTCAAAATTTCATAATTAACTCAGATCTTCACACATACAATAAAAGAATGTGCAGTGGCATCCACATAAAAAAGTAAACAAAGCTTTACCACAAAAACAAACAAACATTCAGAGTAATAGGTTGAATAACAAATTTCCAGCACAAGTAAACAAATAAAAAAAGGTCTTTATTTATGGAAGTAGTGTTCAAATTTTTTAATGGCCAGCTGCTATTATGTGTAAATGAATACCTATAGTAACCTAGCAGCAGAAATAATTATATTCATGTCCTACATGTCAATAATATGTTTAATTAAGTGCTTACTATGATCTGAAGGAATGTTTCAAACAGAAGTCTTAGAAGTATTATGTGTTATATGTAAATGTGAACTATGTGTTGCATGTAAAATATCTTTTCAGTCATCTATGTAATTTAATCAAAGTTGTATGGGTAATTCTGAATGTAATATTACAGTGTGGGGTACTATGCACACTAGAATTATGTAGGATACTGTACTTCCTTATATGCATTGTCTCAGTATTGATTAGCAATTATGTAGGATACTGTACTTCCTTATATGCATTGTCTCTGTATTGATAAGCAATAACAACAACAACAACTATACTAGTACTACTACTACTACTACTACTACTACTGGAATATATTCATGCCATAGATCATCCTGTAGAGTTCATTCCAGTAGATGACACAATGCAACATAATAACCAGTTTAGTAGGCCTACATCCCAGTGTATGATACACTAAAATGTGGCCTAAATGAGGTATTCAAAATGATGCCCTTGTATCTTGAGGCATCTATGCAAATGCTGAAGCATACACTGTGGCACTCATTCAAATCTCGAGCCTACCACAGATAGTTCTGCAGGCAGATGAAAGAGTTGCTTGAATATCTGAAATGGGGTCCACACACATGAAACCTTTCTTGTGCCCCTAGAGATAGGAATGTAAAGGGATAATGTCTAGCACTCAGGCAGGTTAAGAGTTATTTCTTGCTTTGTTCTCAAGAAAATGTTATCACACTTTGTTCACACAAGTTTCTATCCTTTGCTATTCTGGGGAAAAATATCCTAGGAAAATAAGGTAATTTACAACTCCTTTGTTTTGTAATAACACATAATGAACTAACTGGAGCTCTAGTATCTAGAAATCTTGCAAGTCCTTCTTCAAGTCACTGAACATTTACATGCATGTATCATTATGTATGCTCATAGCCAATACTTTTAGTCAGCTACATTAACATTTTAGGGGCAAACTGTGCAACGCACAGTTGGGATGTGAGATTCATAACACAATTTTATAGGAGTCAATTATTCATATAAATGTATATCGGAACTAAACTTTTTAAGTAGATGGTCATGACATATAAAGATATGAAATTACTCTCACACTTTATTCAAATTGTGTTGAAGGTTATTAAGGAATCACTAAGTTTATGAGTTACATCCATAATTTATAATTCTAAATGAAAATGAAAATCAATTTGGAACTTCTCAAAATGTAAATTGTGAAATCACTAAACGAACAGTAAAATGTAAGTAGTAAAGAATATTATAAAATAATTTATGCCACCCTGCATAACAGAAAAATAATTTGCTCAGTCAGTTCAAAACAAAATTTATAGCAATATATACAACAACAAAATAACTTAGGCATTTAGTCATAATAAAATTAGTACAAATCAAGAAAATAATCAACTTTCATGATACCAAAAACTCCTGCAGGGTTGAGAAGAGTTCTAGAAGAATATGGAAATCCAATTATTCTCCTTTAATTTTTGTATTTTATCATGCAGGTCAAGGCTAATCAACCAGAACATTGCACCCACCCTTTAACTCAGAAATTAGCACACCTAGGTCTTTTGGAGGTCATGTGATGTCATGAGAGCTATGTAGTAATACAAATAGAGAAAGACTGTATCAAACATTGTGTTTGCATGGTAGAAAACTAATTGTTTACACTGCTGGCCATTAAAATTGCTGCACCACGAAGATGACGTGCTACAGACATGAAATTTAACCAACAGGAAGAAGATGCTGTGATATGCAAATGATTAGCTTTTCAGAGCATTCACACAAGGTTGGTGCTGACATGAGGAAAGTTTCCAACCAATTTCTCATACACAAACTGCAGTTGACCAGCATTGCCTGGTGAAACGTTTTTTATGATGTCTCTTGTAAGAAGAAGAAATGAATACCATCACGTTTCCGATTTTGATAAAGGTCGGATCGTAGCCTATCGTGATTGCGGTCTATCGTATCACGACATTGCTGCTCGCGTTGGTCGAGATCCAAGAACTGTTAGCACAATATGGAATCTGTGGGTTCAGGAGTGTAATACAGAACACCATGCTGGATCCCAACAGCCTCATATGACTAGCAATCAAGATGAATCTTATCCACATGGGTGTAATGGATCATGCAGCCACATCTTGAACCTTGAGTCAACAGATGGGGACGTTTGCAAGACAACAACCATCTGCACGAACAGTTCGACGATGTTTGCAGCAGCATGGACTATCAGCTTGGAGAACACGGCTGTGGTTACCCTTGATGCTGCATCACAGACAGGAGCACCTGCAATGGTGTACTCAACAACAAACCTGGGTGCACAAATGGCAAAACGTCTTTTTTTCGGATGAATCCAGGTTCTGTCTACAGCATCATGATGGTCGCATATGTGTTTGGCGACATTGCGGTAAACGAACATTGGAAGCATGTATTCATCATTGCCATACTGTTGTATCACCCGGCATGATGGTATGGGGTGCCATTGGGTACATGTCTCGGTCACCTCTTGTTTGCATTGACAGCACTTTGAACAGTGGATGTTACATTTGAGATGTGTTACGACCTGTGGCTCTACTCTTCATTCGATCCCTGTGAAAACCTACATTACGGCAGGATAATGCCCGACTGCATGTTGCAGGTCCTGTACGGGCCTTTCTGGATACAGAAAATGTTCGACTGCTGCCCTGGCCATCACATTCCCCAGATCTCTCACCAATTGAGAATTTCTGGTCAATGGTGGCCAAACAACTGGCTCTTCACAATATGCCAGTCACTACTCTTGATGAACTGTGGTATCGTGTTGAAGCTGCATGGGCAGCTGTACCTGTACACGCCATCCAAGCTCTGTTTGACTCAATGCTCAGGTGTATCAAGGCTGTTATTATTACCAGAGGTGGCTGTTCTGGGTACTGATTTCTCAGGGTCTATGCACCCAAATTGTGTGAAAATGTAATCACATGTCAGTTCTAGTGAAATATATTTGTCCAATGAATACCCGTTTATCATACACATTTCTTCTTGGTGTAGTAATTTGAATGGCCAGTAGTGTAAATAACTTTGACTGAGTGCAGATATTATGAGTACTATAGTGGTGATGGTATATGATGGAAATAGTGACTCTTATGTGACATTTACATAGAGAAGTGAGAGAGGCTGCTTGTTTTTGGTTATGCAGCGTCCATGTAGCTATGGAGGCAAGGAGCCATGCCACTGGCATCCTAAAGTTTATGTTGCAATTAAAACTGTTCTGGCAATTAACGAATTTACAGGCTTTCTGACTTCTATTTTTTATTATTTTTGTATTTTTTGGTACAATGCTTTCACTAAAACATGAACAATGGCAAAGTCTATGTCCTGATCACATTTGCCTCCATAACTGAGTAGTCAGCACAGCTGACCCAGGTTCAATTCCCCATACTACCAAGGATTTTTTCTCTGTGTGAGCATTGGACCTGTGTGCATTTAGCCTTGTTATGACAGTTGAAGGGCTACTTGAGCATATAGTAGAGGCTCCAGGCCATGAAAACTGATAACGGGCAGGAGAGCCGTATGCTGACGCCGCACCCACCCATACCACGTCCAGTGATGCCATTGGCTGAAGATGACATGGTGGCTGGTTGGTACTGATGGATCTGCTTCAGTCTGTGAACACATTTATACCCTGCCCACATGTTTCCCTGTGTACAGCTATGGCTGACTTGCTGGGTTGATGGGTGAGGCAAATGTTCTTCATGCACATTTAGACTTTCTTTAACTGCACTACATTTCTATGCAGATACCTCTCCATTGCTGTGGAAATTGTGTGTCAGTACCATGTGAATGACTGTGATGAGTGCTTCTGCAGTTTGGTGTAGTTTTTGTGTTGTTGGTTATAATCATGAGAATGAAGACAACTGGTACACTGCTCACTTTTTTCCAATGATACAAACAGAACATTTGAACTTTCTTTGGTTTCCATGAAGGTTTTTTTGTGCTTATTACTACATTCAACACAGGCTAACCTGGCATGGTCAGTTTTTAAACAATTATATATATATAGATCATAAACTGGTTTTCAAATCAGTCAGTTGTTTAGTGTACCATGGATTTTGTCTGTTTGAAATCTTAGTTTCAAAGTTTTTGTCAATTGCTTTGCATTTCTTTATGTGAATTGTATCATTAAATTGTGTCAAGATTGCTTTGCAACATATAAAATACTGGTATTATCTTCGCTAACAAATCATTACTTAATCTGTAATGTGTGTCGCCATAACACTGGGCAAACCAGTCTCCTTCAGTAAGGTAATTATGAAATCTGACAGTTTTGTGATAGGTCTGACAATCACAAATTTTAGAACAAGCCTAGTTATGTAACTTTTATCAAGAGGGAACTAACCTGGATAATTTAAAGATACACAGTTATGACCAAAAAGTGAAAACACTGTCACTTCATATGAATCTTCTGTATTTTTAAGATTCAGGAAAATACTGCCTAGACTTCCATGATCCCTTGTATTATTTGCCACATTATAGTTACCAACTGTTTTGCAACTGTAAGTTCAGTGTCAATGGCCCATTGTTTACCCAAACAAGAAATATCAAACTTTTTCACTTGTCCTGTTTTCTGTGATTCTATAACACTTCACACTGCTTTTTCTACTGAAGCTCTCTTCCTTCTTTCTGATTGTACAGTTGTTATTGTTGGTGTAGCTGCTCCAGTTGCTGGTGAAACTTCTGTTATAGTTTGTGATGGTATTGTTAGAACTGCTGCTGCTGGTACTGCTTCTGCTACTTTCGATAGTTCTCTAGATGTTGTTGGTGTTGTTGCCAGAGTGGGTGCAAATGTTGCTAGGTTTGTTGGTACTGCAATTGTTGATACTGACGATGAAGCTTGATTTTACCGCTGCTCCTACTGTTATATCTGTTGTTATTGTTGCTACGTCTACTGTTGTTGTTGCTGCTTCCACTGTCATTGTTACTATTTTCACTGGTACTTTTAGTGCTGTTAGTACTGGTGCTACTGCTAACACTGATGGCGATGTTTGAACTGATACTGCTGCCACTCCTTTCATTTTTACTGTCACTATTGCTGTCCTCCACACAAGGAGTTGTTAGTATTCCAGCATTTTCTGTATCATATAGTTTTGCAAGATCTGCAACAGTGGCCAGTAACTGTCATGTTCTATAGTAGTGAGATTCTGATATGGATACTTCTGGCAGTAGGGGTGTAGGTTCAATAATTTTACTACTTGTTAAATCTTATATTCTGACTGCAGATGTATAGATGTACATATCAAACTTAATTCCTCTCTGAAACGTTGTTGTAGGCAAGAAACAAATTAAGTGCCTGAATCTACATGCCCTATATTTTGAAACAAAATTAAATAATAGTTTCATCACTCAGATTAAATGACTTAGCACTGATCAGCAAAAAGAGGCGGCAAGGCTGAGAGTGAGAGGGAAGCATTTACAGACAAGGTCAGAGATATACGGGGTGGTCCATTGATCGTGACCGGGCCAAATATCTCACAAAATAAGCATCAAACGAAAAAACTACAAAGAACGAAACTCATTCAGCTTGAAGAGGAAAACCAGATGGCGCTATGGATGGCCCACTAGATGGCACTGCCATAGGTCAAACAGATATCAATTGCAATTTTTAAATAGGAACCCCCATTTTTATTACATATTCGTGTAGTACATAAAGAAATATGAATGTTTTAGTTGTACCACTTTTTTCACTTTGTGATAGATAGCACTGTAACAGTAACAAATGTATAAGTATGTGGTATCACCTAACATTATGCCAGTGCGGACAGTATTTGCTTCATGATACATTACCTGTTTTAAAATGGACCATTTACCAATTGTGGAAAAGGTCGATATTGTGTTGATGCATGGCTATCATGATCAAAATGCCCAATGGGCATGTGCTCTGTAGGCTGCTCAGTATCCTGGACAACATCATCCAAGTGTCCGGACCGTTCACCAGATAGTTACGTTATTTAAGGAATCAGGAAGTGTTCAGCAACATGTGAAACACAACCATGACCGGCAACAAATGATGATGCTCAAGTAGGTGTTTTCCACACGTAAGTAGCAGACAAACTGTGTGAGAATTGGGAATCTCAAAAACGTCTCTGTGTTGAGACTGCTACATCAACATTGATTGGACCTGTACCATATTTCTATGCACCAGGAATTGCATGGCGATGACTTTGAACATCATGTACAGTTCTGCCACTGGGAACAAGAGAAATTATGGGACGATGACAGATTTTTTGCACGCATTCTATTTAGTGACGAAGCATCATTCACCAACAACAGTAACGTAAACTGGAATAATATGCACAATTAGGCAATGGAAAATCCACAATGGCTGCGATAAGTGGAACATCAGCAACCTTGGCGGGTTAATGTATGGTGCGTCATTATGGGAGGAAGGATAACTGGCCCCATTTTATCAATGGCAATCTAAATGGTGCAATGTATGCTGATTTCTTATGTAATGTTCTACTGATGTTGCTAAAAGATGTTTCACTGCATGACAGAATGGCAATGTACTTCCAACATCATGGATGTCTGGCATATAGCTTGCATGCAGTTGAAGTGGTATTGAGTAGCATATTTCAAAACAGGTGGATTGGTCTTCGAAGCAACATATCATGGCCCACATGTTCACTGGATCTGACGTCCCTGGATTTCTTTCTGTGGGGAAAGTTGAAGGCTATTTGCTATCGTGATCCACTGACAATGCTTGACAACATGCGTCAGCGCATTGTCAATGCATGTGCGAACATTACAGAAGGCGAACTACTCGCTGTTGAGAGGAATGTTGTTACATGTATTTCCAAATGCACTGAGGTTAACAGACATCATTTTGAGCATTTATTGCATTAATGTGGTATTTGCAGGTAATCACACTGTAACAGCATGTGTTCTCAGAAATGATAAATTCACAAAGATACATGTATCACATTGGAATAACTGAAATAAAATGTTAAAACGTACCTATGTTCTGTATTTTAATTTAAAAAACCTACCTATTACCAACTGTTTGTCTAAAATAGTGAGCCAGATGTTTGTGACTATTACAGTACCATCTATCACAAAGCGAAAAAAGTTGTCCAACAACAACATTCATATTTCTTTACGTACTACACGAATATGTAATAAAAAATGGAGGTTCCTATTTAAAAAAAAAACATAGTTGATATCCATTTGACCTATGACAGCACCATGTAGCAGGCCAACCATAGCACCATCTGGTTTCCCCCTTCAAGCTAGACAAGTTTCGTTTTATGTAGTTTTTTTTTTTGTTTGATGCTTACTTCATGAGATATTTGGCCTGTTCATGGTCAATGGACCACCCTGTATATTGCCCAGCCTTATAAAATATTCTCCACCTTTAATGGACAACACTGGCGACATCTCAGCTTTATCTCAACAAATACTTGCAGAAGCATGATCCATCAGTAAAATTGCTGGATGTACTGCAGTATTCCCATCTATAGCAGCCACAATGCAGCAATATTGACAGCAATAATATTATACCCACACATTGCCATAAAATATGTCCAATGTATACACACATTAAATTTCCTGCCCAAAGAGTAGACCACCATTAACAGTTTCACAGACAAACACTATCAGACATTGTCAATAGGTTTAGGAGTAAACCTAGAATGGCTAGGGACTGTACGCTGCCACTGCTCCTCCACTTGCAAATCAAACACTAACAATAAAACTTCCATGCATCACCATGTCTTGAGGAGACAAAATTTAGGTCAGATTTTATTGTGTTACTACACACTAAAGACTTAAAGACTTTTCCTATAGAGGTGTGAGGTGCGCTTTATCAGTGTGTGTCAAAGAGAGAAAGAGAAAGAGAAAAAGAAAGAGAGAGAGAGAAAGAGAGAGAGAGAGAGAGAGAGAGAGAGAGAGAGAGAGAAGTTTTACTCATTACCTTTTCCTTATGCCTGGACTGAATTTTGGATTTGTTTTGCAGAACTGAACTATGAGGTCATGAACATTACCCCATGATGACAGTGAGATACTTTAATCTGCTAGAGTATTATGAAAATGTGCCCTACATCATGTTCATAATTTTTGCAACATAAAATAACTATGATTACTTGCGTGTGGGTTCTAAAAGTCCTACTCTAATCTTTTGGTAAACTTTTCAAATATGATCAAAATATTTTACATCTTGCAAATTTGGGGGGGGGGGGGGCTGGTGTATCAACTGTTATTCATTATCACACTCCTAAAACTGCTGGAATTTTGATATTGCCATGTAATATGCGAAGAAGTAAAAGGTAGCAACTGGTTAGTAATAATATTTACAAAATATATTTATTTTGCATTGTCTCTGATAATAACTAATGGTCTATCCCAGCATATTCCTGCCACAAGAAACTAATCCATATTCGTCTTTTCATGTGTTGAGTAAATATTCTTTTGATAAGTGGCATATCTAGAGCTACATCTTTACTCTGGAATCCACTGTGAAGGGCATAGCAGAGAGTACATTCCATTGTATCAGTTATTAAGGTATCTCCCCATTCCGTTCACATATGGAGCACAGGAAGAATGATTGTTTACATGCCTCTGTGTGCTGTAATTAATTTAATCCTGCCCTCATGATCACTATGTGAGTAGTACATTGGGAGTTGAAGTACATTCCTAGAGTCATCATTCAAAGCTGGTTATTGCAACTCTGTACATAGGCTTCCTCAGGATAATTTATGTCTAACTTTAAGAATCTGCCAGTTCAGTTTTTGCAGCATCTCTGTGACACTTTCCCAAGACGCAAACAAGCCTGTGAACATTCATGCTGTCTTACTCTGTATGTCTTGGATCTCCCCCATTTGTCACATTTTGTATGGGCCTCACACACTTGAGTAGCATTCTAGAATGGATTGCGTGAGTGATTCATAAACAATCTCCTTCATGGACTGATTTTATTTTCCCAGTATTCTACCAATAAATCAAAGGCTATTAACTGCACTGGATTGCACAAGTGTTTCATAAACACTCTCCTTCGTGGACTGATTTTATTTTCCCAATATTCTACCAATAAACCAAAGGCTATTAACTGTATTAATCATGACTGAGCCTATGTGATCATTCCATTTCATATCACTTCAAACTCTTACAGCCAGGTATTTGTGTGAGTTGGCCAATTCCAATGACAATTCATTGATGATATAGTCAAACGATACCTATTTATTCTTGTAAACAAGAAAAATGGCAGCCTCAGATGAGGTTCTCAGGTTGAGTAAATGCTAACATTAATTACCTCAGACATAATTTCACTAACATGAAAATTACCATCACTACCAAAGCACAAGTAATGTCTATCATAAAATCTCTTAAATCAAAAAATTTAGTGTTTATGATAAAGTACCAACAAAGCTAACTGAAGAGCATGCTTCTGAGTTTAGTAACATATTAAGCTATCTGTGTAACCAGTCATTTCGAGTGGAATATTTCCTTAATAGTTTAATTTGCTGAAGTTAAACCTTTGTTCAAGAAAGGAGGTAAAGAATAGGCGCCGAGTGGGATTAGCCGTGTGGTCTAAGGTGCTGCAGTCGTGGACTGTGCGGCTGGTCCTGGCGGAGGTTCGAGTCCTCCTTCAGGCATGGGTGTGTGTGTTGTCCTTAGGATAATTTAGGTTAAGTAGTGTGTAAGCTTAGGGACTGATGACCTTAGCAGTTAAGTCCCATAAGATTTCACACACATTTTAAAGAATAGGCTTTAAATTTCCACCCAATTTCACTTGTGACAGCATTCTCAAAACTTTTAGAAAATATAATATACAATCAGCTTCTTAACCACCTGACAACAAATAATATATTTCCCAAGTCTCAGTTTGGATTTCAAAAGGGTGCTGATACTTAGTGGGCTCTCTACGTATACTGTGAGAATGTACTTAACTCACAAACAATAAATTATGGGCTACTGCTATATTTTGTCATCTGTCAAAGGCATCTGACTGTGTAAAAAACAGTATCCTTTTAAGTAATTAGAATATTATTGTGTGACAGGAAATGCTGCAAAATGATTCAATTCCTAAATCTCTGACAGGAAATAAAAGGATGTCATAAGGAAAGAGCTATGAATTAAGCTATCAGGCATTATGTTACGGGAACTAATTATATTTGGTGTCCCACAAGATACTGTCTTGAAGCCGTTGCTTTTTCTTGTGTATGTCAATGACTTTTCATCAGTAATATTACCAGATGCCAAGTTTGTTTTGTTTGCAGATGATACAAACATTGCAATAAATAGCTTAACAAATGGTTGCTATCCAATCCTTTTTCACTAAACTTTGAAAAAATACACTACATGCAATTTAGAACTTGTAAGAGGTTTCCCACTCGTATATGGCCAAAATATGATGACAAACAGATAGAAGAAATGGACAGTGTTAAATTCTTGGGATTACAGCTCGATAAATTTAACTGGGATGAGGACACCACAGAACTGCTGAAGCACTCAAACAAATCCCTCTTTGCAATGTGAATATAGTCACCGACAGGGGATATAAAAATGAAAAAGTTGTCATACTACACTTACTTCCATTCCATAATGTTATATGGGATTATTTTTTGAGGTAACTCATCAAGTGAATTTAAAGTTTTCTGGGGAAAAAAAAGTGTAATAAGAATTATTTGTGGTGTGAACTGAAGAACATCCTGTTGAAGCCTGTTTAGGGAAATAGAAATATTAACCAAGGCTTCCCAATACATTAACTCATCAAAGAAATTCATCAATAAGAATATATCTTGTTTTCAAACCAACAGCTCAGTTCATGGAATAAGTACTAGAAATAAGAATAATCTTCACAAAAATTTGAAGTCATTTGCTTTGGTCCAAAAAGGGGGTCTATTCAAGAAAACACATTTAAAATATTTTAACAGCAGCCATAAAAATTTTAACTGCAAATAAAGTTCAGTGTAAGAGGAGCCCTAAGAATTTATTGGTGGCCAGCTCAATCTACTCCAATGATGCATTTCTTAGTAGAAACAACTGATGTGTGTGTGTGTGTGTGTGTGTGTGTGTGTGTGTGTGTGTGTGTGTGTGTTTACTAATAATATAAAAAAGGGAATTTTATTATGGTCTGTCTCCTATACAAATTCATTGCAGTAATGCAATCACTGTAAATAAGTGTTGTAAATAGAGTGAAATGATTCTTCTATTCAGTGTCTATTACCTCATAAATGAAAATATTGTTAAGAAATTTTGACTCATTCCACATCCATGACAATCATTCCACTATGGATCAGTGGAAGGTACATTAGCATACTCATATTTGTTTTCATTGTAAATATTTAGTATGTATTCTCATTCTTCTGACATGTTCCACACCCTGGGA
Source organism: Schistocerca gregaria (assembly GCF_023897955.1). Taxonomy (NCBI): domain Eukaryota; kingdom Metazoa; phylum Arthropoda; class Insecta; order Orthoptera; family Acrididae; genus Schistocerca; species Schistocerca gregaria. Next base: position 471,283,171 of record NC_064931.1, read on the forward strand.
GTTCTCCTCAGTATGGACCAGTTGGAATGAAAAGTGCATCCAATCTAATTTACTCAGTCATTATGTGACCATCATCAGTGCAAATATTAAAGTCTTGAACACTCGTGTTATAAAAGCACGTATTGCAATTTCAATATGGCATCAGCACAGAACAACACAACAACTAACTAACAAATTTTTGAGTTGAGAATTTGTTACATGAGTCTCCAAAATTTTCACTGAAATTGATTTGCTGTAATAAAAGATTTAAAATGTGTTACAACTGAGGCTGCCATTTTTATTGTTTGCACTACTAATACTGCAGTCATTGGGCACATGGTTCTCAATGGAATCCAGTCTTTACATTTTTTCACTTTCTGAAGTACACAGTTTCACATTTTTGAACATTTAAAACAAGTTGCCAATATGTGAACAACTTTTAATTCTTATTAAAAACTGACTGAATATTTATGTAGCTTCTTTCAGACAGTACTTCATTACAGATAACAGCATCATCTGCAAAACGTCTGAGGATACTTTTAATATTGTCCACTACCCTGACTCCTGGCACCAACGCCTCCATCGAGCTGTGAGGTGATTCAATGTAGGGTTGGCGATGGCTCTCAGGGCAGCCAATTTTGCTCATGCTTCTCTGGTGCCCATACGGACTATCAACAGATGGGGTTTCACTAGGCTTGTCCTACACCTAAACAGGACTGTGAAGGGAAGATTGGTACAGCTGAGTCATGAAAGTATAGGGGGTAGATCTTGGGCCACACATGGTCAAATACCTGTTGTTATGTGTAGGAAAAGTAAGTCTTTTTTAGGATAAATCTAGACAATAGGTTCCCCTGCCTAAAGAGTATCTCCAGCAGTTTAAAAAATACTGAAACAATCACTCACAAGGCAGATTTTAACACTTCAAATATCACTGGTATGTACCAGATGTTGCAAATAAAAGAAAACCATTGGAAAGAGTAACATGGGGCATTTCACAGACTTAACAATTCTCAATCAAAGCATGTAATCAATAAAAATAAAATACAACTATTAGAAATTGAGCTCCAATCTTTGAACTGCACAGTAGTTTGTGTTACTGAGCATTGGTGTAGAGACACAGAAATCCAAGTAGTATTATCATTGTATGAAAGAGCAAACTCTTACTGCAAACTACTTCAAGGGGTGGAGGATCATGCATTTCTATCGGAAAAGGAACACAGTTCAAATGAAGACATGGCCCCAGTACAATAAGTGAAGACACACACTTCGAAATATCAGCTATTGAATTAACATGGCTTGATATCACCTAGAAATTAATCATTTTGTCTGTTTATAGATTTTCCAGTGGTAGAGTGGACACTTTTTTCAGTAAATTAACAGAATTTCTAGATAAAGTCTCAAGTGCAAAGGTCAACATAATTCTGTGTGGGGACCTTAAAATCAACACTAATATCATAAATGAATCCAGAAGCACTCTCATAAATATACTTCAAAGTTTTGGCATGTCCCCATTGGTCAATAGTGCAACTACAACGACTGCATGAGTAATTGACCATGTGGCCACAAATATGGACATGGGTAAACGTGATGTAGCTGTAAAAGATACGGAACTATCAGACCATCTCTGTCATATAACAACAGTGAAAATGGACATCAAATCATTCCCTAAACTACAAGCCTACAAACAACATCTATCAGGAGTCAAAATAAAAAGATTTTTCAAAAGAACTAGCAAAACAAAGCTGGGATGAAGTGAATAAGGAAACCAATGTGAATATCAAATTCTCTGAATTCTGCACGTTATTAAAACTGAACTTTGAAAAGGCATTTCCAAAAGTATGCATGCCTGTATCAACATCTCACAAAAACAGACGAATAACAGCAGGTATTAAGAAGTACTCCCAAACACTTAAATACCTCAGTTCCATGAAAAAGAGTTGCAATGACCCACATTCTTAAATATCTATCATAGATACAAAAAGATCTAAAGGAAACTGCTGATTTCTGCAAAAAAGTCATTTAATGACAAAATAATATATAATGCAGAGAATAAAAGTAAAGCAGTCTGGCATGTTGTGAAAAAACGAAATGGGGAAAGGCAAACAAACACAGAATAACATACTGCCAATGGAGGGGGATAAGGTAATAAATGATACACAACACTTATCAAACTATGTAAATGAGCATTTTTAAAGTATTTCAGAGAAGTTACAGCAAAAATCCCCAAAACAAATATAGGACTTGTAAATAATGTTGCACTAAATACAATAATGTTACCTCCAACCACTGAGAATGGAGTCAATAAAACTGTTCAAAAACTAAAACGTCAGTAGGCTTAGATGAAGTACCAATGTGTGTACTGAAACAATGCATAAAGATTATACAAGGCCCCTTAACAAATATAATACATTAATCCTTCACATCAGGGAGGTTTCCAGGGCAGTTAAAATAGGCAAGAGTTGTACCTTTGCATAAGAAAGATAGTGCATAAGACGTAGAAAATTACCAGCTCATTTCAGTGCTGTCACCATTCTCAAAAATAATAGAAGCAGTTATGAAAGAAAGATTAATGAGTTACCTCAATAAATACAACCTTATAAGCAAATCACAGTTTGTTGTCCATAGTAGCAAAAATATGGAGTCAGCCACAGTAGAATTCACAAAATTTGTACTTGATGCTCTTGACATAGATAAGTGTGCCACAGGCATATTTTTGGATGTTTCTAAGACATTTAATACAGTCAACCACAACATTCTGTTAAATAATTTAGGAGCATTAGGAATAAGAGGAGTAGCTAATGACTGGTTTCAATCATACCTAGCAGATAGGGTATAAAGAGGAGAGAACACATATTTCAAATAGATCTAAACATTTAGTAAAACACTTATCAGAACCAAAATGCATTAATATATGGGTTTCACATGGTAGCATATTAGGACCAATACTATTCCTGACATACACCAATGACTTTCCCAGTAGTGTTACTCATGGTGAAAAAATTCTCTTTACTTATAACAGCAATATTATAGTCATTAGAGAACTCCTTGCTGAGGAAGCAAATGAAATTCTCAAGGAAGTTTGTGGTTGGTCAATCAGCAATCAAATGACATTGAACATAAAGAAAACTAATGCCACGAATTTCAGTTTCAGGAGGGAACATGATAATGTTAAATTAAATGTAGATGGCACCTCTATAGACTGTGTAGCAAATGCAAAATTTCTAGGAATGAATATTGATTCTCAGTTGAAATAGTGTGAACACACAAAGGCACTTGCAAACAGAATGTCATCATCATGTTATGCCTTTAGAATCCTATCATCAGTGTGTAAAACACAGTGTCTTTGTTAAATACTATAAATGTCTACACTCAATTCTTTGCTATGGCATTCTGTTTTGGGGAACAAATGGACAAAATATGAACACAATTTTCAAACTGCAGAAATGAGCCATGAGAATATAACAAAAAAAAAAAAAGTAGTTGAGCTCACTGTAAAGATCTGTTCAAAATACTGGGTATTTTAACTGCACTATGTGAATACATTTACCAATTAGTTGTACAGATCAAAAATAACATTGGTAGAATAAAAATGTACAATAAATCACCAAAAGAGGTTAAAGAAAGAGCAAAAATACACTTATTTAAAAAAGGCATCGAAACAGTACCTGTTACACAATACATTTTATACCTTGAAGGATTACTTAGCTAAAAAGAGTGGGGGATTGGTAACAAAAATGGGATGCAAATAAATAATGATTATAAAACATCCCGCATTCCACATAACACCTGCACACTACGTTTTTTTTCTTCTTTTTTTCCTTTTCTAGAAAAGCTTGACATCTCACTCATTATAAACGGATGCTGACTCAGTTTTTCAGGATAGTAAATAGGAGGTTGTGATACAGAAAATGGCACAGAGATCACCAGTGTGTGTGTGTGTGTGTGTGTGTGTGTGTGTGTGTGTGTGTGTGTGTGTGTGTGTGTGTGATGTGTTATGAAACAATGTGTGTATAGTATGTGCAGTGACTGATAGTGAGATATGAGTGAACAGTGTGGCATTAAATTATTTAATAAGTTATTTGGGCAAGAAGAGAACAGAAGCTTTCAAAATGTGGTGCTACAGAAGGATGCTGAAGATTAGATGGGTAGATCACATAACTAATGAGGAAGTATTGAATAGGATTGGGGAGAAGAGAAGTTTGTGGCACAACTTGACCAGAAGAAGGGATCGGTTGGTAGGACATGTTCTGAGGCATCAAGGGATCACCAATTTAGTATTGGAGGGCAGCATGGAGGGTAAAAATCGTAGAGGGAGACCAAGAGATGACTACACTAAGCAGATTCAGAAGGATGTAGGTTGCAGTAGGTACTGGGAGATGAAGAAGTTTGCACAAGATAGAGTAGCACGGAGAGCTGCATCAAACCAGTCTCAGGACTGAAGACCACAACAACAACATTTGTAAAAAAAGTATTGTATACCAGGAATAAATCTAATAATTGTCTCTAACTAGAAGTCTATAAATGTACGAATTACCTTATTTTAAACTGGTCTAAACTTTTAAATGTTTTGACATGCCCGATATCCTTGTAAAAAGAGATCTAGAGATGAATAAATCTGTTACTACTACTACTACACTGTGCTTTGTTTTACACTATTGCGGTTTCATAAGCACTGTATACACCACCAGGCAGCACCACAGGCACCAATAGATCAACAACCTACTCCAGAGACAGCGTATAGCCCAATAATTGCCACATCAAGAAGCTGCAGCTGTGACATCACCAGAGATCTGATATGCACCAGCACCACAGCACAATAGTCAGTTACAAGTCAGCTCAGCTGCCAAGAAGACCGCTTTCTGGTATTATACTAAATCAGTTAATGAACCAAAACTACCTCAATAGATGATAGTTGATTATGATGCTACCCAACTGGAAGACGATGAAGTTGAAGCAGAAATACTACTTTCTTCTTTTCAAAAATGCTTCACTAAAGATCTATATACATAAGATATAGATATAAGGGAGCATGATACTGAAAAACTTCTCATGTCACTTAATCCTACAGGATGTCATTGGATTCTGTATTGCATATGTAGAAGTACTGGCTCGTCTTCTATCAATAGTTTATTGCAGGTCACTACTATTTATTTATTTCATTATGAATTCAATGATTCCCTACTGTGAAAATTTACAAGGCTGTGGAATGACGGGAACAGCTCAACCTGCTGTGCAACATAAATAAGGAGTGTGTTAGTCCAAAATATAAGGACAGTTGCAGGACAGATCACAGAACTACAGATACATCTCACTGACATCAGTATTTTGCACGACTATGCAAGATATTTTGTGTTTGTATATGATGACTTGTTTGGAGACCAAACTACTCCTCCAAAAGAATTATTTCTGTGAGCATTAATTCTATTTAACCCAACTTTTTCTGTTCATTAGTCCCAACCAGCAAGCAGTAGGCTAAGGATTTCAGGCTGAAATTGCACTTCTTCACTACTGTCTGATGGCCTTGGACTCTCACCAATTTGAATCAACAGAAGAGAGAGAGAGGATTAAAACAAAATCTGCAAACATTGTCACAGGTCCATTTAGTCAATATGAAAGTCGCACAAAAACACTCAATAAATTGCATTGCGGTTCATCATAAGAAACATGTTATCCTTTATTGAACACCTAATCATTACAAACTTATACAAAGGAAACAACAGTATTTCTTATTCACTAGTATATATCATCCTTCATTAAGGAGTTGGGCATAATGTGTAAATGAGTGTACGTAAACAATCATTTTGTTAGATAATGAAGGTAGGATGAGCATAGTTTCAGATAGAAGAGAGGAAGGAAGGAAGGAAGGAAGGAATACAAGAGTTCAATGTTCTGAGTGGTCATTAGAGATAAAGCACATGCTCGGATTATGAAAGAATGGGGAAGGAAACTGGCCATGTCATTTTCAAAGGTACTGTCCTGACAGTTGCTGAATCAATTTAGGGAAATCAAAGAAAACCTAAATCAGGATAAGTGAATGAGGATTTGAACTATCATCTACATCTGCATACATATTCCACAAGTCACCGTATTGTGTGTGGGGAAGTGTACCTTCTACCACTACTAAACATTTCCTTCCCTTTTCCACTCACAAGTAGATTGGGGGAAAAGCAACTGTCCATACACCTCTCTGCAAGCGTTGATTTCTCTTATGTTGTGCTCATGGTCCTTATGTAAAATGTATATTGGCGGCAGCAGATTGTTCAGCATTCAGCTTCAAATGTTGTTTCTGTAAAGTTTCTCAACAGTGTTCCTCAAAAAGAGCATAACCTTCCCTCCAGGGAAACTACTTGTAACAAATCTAACAGCCCACCTTTGAATTGCTACAATGTCTTCCTATAATCTGACCTGGTGGAGATCCCAAACATTCAACCAGTACTCAATGTGTTGCACTAGTGCTTTGCCTGGGGTCCCATTTACAGATGAACGACAGTTTCCTAAAATTCTCCCAATAAACTGAAGCCAGCCGTTCACTTTCCCTATTTCAATCCTTACATTTTTGTTCCATTCCCTATCACTTTGCAACATATTTAATCAATGTGACTGCATCAAGCAGTGCACAACTAATGCTTTATTTGAACATTATGGGTTTGTTTCTCCTACTCACCTGCATTAACGTATGTTTTTCTACATTTAGACCTAGCCACCATTCATTACACCAACTAGAAAATTTGTCTAAGTCATCTTGTATACTGCTACAGTCACTGAATGACAACATCTTCCAGTACACCACAGCATCATCAGCAAACAGCTGCAGATTGCTGCTCATCCTGAGAGAAAGAGAGAGAGAGAGAGAGAGAGAGAGAGAGAGAGAGAGAGAGAGAGAGGGAGAGACTGTTCCTAAGGCACATACCTTTGTTAATATCTGCAATGGACACAGTGTCAAATGCTTTACAGAAATCTAGAAATTTGACTTCTTCCTATTGCCCTGCATCTATGGTTCATAGTATATCATGTGAGGAAAGGGCAGGCTGAGTTTTTTATGAGTGGTGATTTCCAAAACCATGGTTATTTGTGGATTGAAGCTCTCCTGTCCCACCAAAATTTATCATATTCAACCTGAGAACACAACCTAGAACTCTATAGCAAACCCATGTTAAGAATATTTATCTGTAATTTAGTGGGTCCACTCTTTTACCCTTCCTATATATAGGACTTACACATGATTTTTTCTGTTCCTTGGGTCTTAGTACTGGGCAGCAGATTTATGATAAATGAAAGCTAAGTAAAGGGTGAGTGCTGCAGAGCACTCTTTGTAAAACAGAATTGCAATGCCATCTGGATCTGGCAACTTATTAGTTTCAACTCTTTCAGTTGTTTTTCTAAGCCAGGGATGTCTATTACCGTGTCCTCTATATGGGAGTCTGTATGATGTTTAAATGATGGCATGTTTGTATGATTCTCTTGTGTGAGCTGTTTCTTAAACATGAAATTTGAAACTTCAGCTTTCCTCTTTCTATCTTCTTCTGCCACACCAGACTGGTCAGTGAAGCCTTTGACCTACTAAGCAATTTAACATAGAACCATAATTTTCTAGTTTTGGCAAGATCTTTTGCTAAAGTCTGATGGTGGTAGTAGTTGTATGCTTTGCACATTGATCTTTTTACAGAAGCATGAAACTTTACTAATTTTTTCCTGGCATCATCTGCATGTTCTCTTTTGAATTGAGAGTACAACATTCTTTGCTTCCTTGGCATTTTCTGAATTTTGTTGTTAAACCACACTTGTTAGTCTTTTCCATCCTTAATCCACTTACTCAGCACATACTTTTCCAGGGCACAATTTATAATCAATTTAAAATTTGCCCTTAATAATCTCTGCATCCATAATACTGTAACTTAATGATGCCTAATTATTGTCTAAGTGGGATGCTAACAAATGATTATCTTCTCTTTGCAGCATTAATACTGTCCTAGCCTCACTGATTGATTTACTTACTTGGGTAACCATTTTTCTGTGATGACATCGTCTTCACTAATCCCTGTGCCCATACTGACAGCACTGATAAGGTTAGGTCTGTCTGTAGCTACAAGGTCTAAAATATTTCCATTTCACGTGGGCTGTTAAACTAGCTGCTGAAAACAGTTTTTAGAAAACTCCATCCTAAAGTACTTTGTAAGACTGTCTGTCTGTACAATCTGCAGTGAATCCATAGTTGTTCCAGTCTATACATGGTAAGTTAAAATCACCTCTCACTAATATTGCATGATCTAGGTATTTTTGTGCTACTGACTGGACTTTCTTTGAATTACTCTAAAGCTGACAGAGTGGAATTAGATGGCTGGTACAAGCATCAAGTTAACTTTATTTCACCTAGACCTGTTATATGCATTCAGATAACTTCATTGTCACACTCAAATTTGACCTCAATAAAGACAATATTATTGTCAATTGCAATGAACACCCCCCTCCTCTTGTGGTGTCTAATCTGCTTTTCTGAAATACATTCCATGACTCACTAAGTATTTCAGAGTTTTCTACTCCGCACTTCAGCCAGCTCTCAGTCCCAAGATTAATTTGATCATGAGTAATTTAACCAGCTCTGACTCCATCATTAACTGATGTGCACAGCAACCAAAGACAATAAGGAAGGAGAGGCTCACAGAATTAAGTCAGTATTCCATTAGATTTCATTATCCTTGCAAACTAAGATTCTGGCTATAAATAGCCATCTTCAGGAAATTTTCATTATACTTCAACAGACTTGCAGCAGTTTATGTCACCATATGTTCTTACAGGTGTACAAGCAGAAGTGTCATTCTGCCACACATATGGCCTGAGTATGGTATCATAACCCAAGCACTGGGCATCATTGGTGCTGACAGGAGCAACAACTTGCAGCCATTCATGATCGATAGCTACATGCAAGGCCAGCTCCAGATCTCAAGTGAGGCTTCCCCTGACAGACATACCAAGTGCACACTGGCTTTGTTTCTGGCCCTGAGAGCCATTTCCCTAAGAGACTCCATAATGGGCCTAACATTGAAGGTCCTGATAACTAGCAAACTCCTCACCCCCCCCCCCCCCACCCCTGCCCTCCTTACGCCTGCTCAGACCCTGTTGAAGGAGTGGCCACCTGTCAACTCACAGGGAGAATGGGGTAGGCCAGCCAGCCAGCCTCCACACTGGACCTCTGCCTAGAGCAATGGTAATGTATCACCACCCACCATTCACCCTGTGGTGAGGGCAGATCTGCTACATTGGATACAATGGAAGGGGACTTGTTAGTGAAACAAGTGACACCCGAAATGTTCCATGCAGTACCCCAGACTCTCCACCACCACTACACTCTAAGGCAGCAGCCTGAAGATAGCTGACCACAGCTGAAAGTGCCTTAAAGTGTCCACAAACTGTGGTCAGCTCCTTTTGCATCTGCAACCCAACACACATACATCCTATCCATCCCAGCATGAGTAACTTACGAAGTAATCTATGAAAGCACCCAAAAATACCTAATTATGCAACTCACTACCCTCCTGATGTGTCACCAATGGAGACTGATGCCTTAATGAGCTGTGAAAATGGCTATTCAGAAAAATGACAACTATTCTACTGATTATCTGATCTACTCTTTGCAGTTACATCTCTCAAATAGAAAAACATACATGGACTGTAAGAAGTGTGATAGTAAGAAAACACAGAAAAAGCCCAATACTTTATATGCTGCACAGCACGTGTGCAACAAGTAACAGTTGGACCCTGACTCCAGAATGTGCTAACTACTGCCACAGTTTTAGAAGCTCATCTGAAATTATGCATCTAAAATAATCTAGTTGAAGTATGACTATTTAAATATTTTACTCCAGAAATATGGACATTAGGTGTTAGCCTAATTCTATAATTTCCCAGGAAAACTGAATATAACAGTTAACTGTGATATGAATGCTTGCTCTAAATTTCTCAGCTATGTTACAGATTTGAGTATTTGTTATATGTCAAAAGCTTTGCCACAGTGATAACATCAGTTCCCATCAGATCACCAAAGTTAAACACTGTTCAGCTTGGATGGGTGACTATCTGGGTCTGCCAAGCTCTGTTGGCAAGTGGGGTACACACAGCCCCTGTGAGGTCAACTGAGGAGCTACATGATTCAAAAGTAGCAGCTCCAGTCATGAAAACTGACAACAGCCAGGAGAGCAGTGTGCTGACCACATGTCCCCTGCATATCTACGCCAAGTGACACCTAGGGCTCAAGATGACATGGCCATCAATCACTACTGTTGAGCCTCCCAGGTCTGTTTGACTGGAGTTAGTTTATTTGAGTACTGTATTTGTTATAAATTAGTTTTTTATTTAGCAAATAAAATAAATTATAGGAAACTAATAGTGTTCCAATAAAAATATTTTCTTTAAACTAGTACAGTAAATATGTGCTAATTATTACCAAACATAATGTCTTCACTTGAGATGGGGGGAAATGTTTGCAACAATTATGTGGGTGTACAGAGACAGTAATCAGTGATTCAACCTTGCTGTTTGAAATTGCTTGATAGAAGGGTAGTGAATTTTAACTCTTTAATGCTTGAAAGATTAAATGAAACTGTGCCACTAATTCAGAGCATTATTCAGTATATCAATATGTTCTGTAGCCTTAGCAACCTGTCCTATTCAGAATAAGAAACATACAGTTCATTAGGTAAATTCAACACATTATGGCTGATTTATTGTTTCATATAAACACATCAAATTTTGTCAAGCAGTTTGGTTAGTCTTACTATAGTTATAAAATCATAACCTATTCAAGATATAATGCAAGACACTTCAGAGACTTCATGGCAAGTTCATGGTTTTAAAACAAACTTGAAAACTTGAGAAGAATCAAAGATACTTACCAACATCATTATCATTATTATTTGGGTTTTCACTCTTCCCCTGTTCTGCAGACATCTGTAATTTTTTATTTTGTATTATCTGCAAAATTAAACATATCCCATTAATTGAAAAAAAGCCCTAATATTAAGTTGTGTAAAAGCATAATTACTTCAGATAACAATAATAACTAATAACTAAGATTTTCTGCAGTAATAGACCTACATTTATTATGAAAGTAAAGATACATCATTACTCTCTGTATGTGAAACAAAAGCAAATGAATTATACCTGTTAGCTCTGAAATTAGTGAATTTTTTAGTGAAGTCATTCCATTTTAGACTGTTACAATATTATTCAATGCAATAAGTAATATTTCAACAGCTTAAAGCAGAATGACTTCATTCAAAGATTTCACAATGACTGTGGACCTAGTCTTCATCAAGATTCTGAAACTAATTTTTATAACACTGGTCAACATTAATGTTATTTCAAATGCTGTTCAATATACACTCTGGTACTGACTGTGGACCTAGTCTTCATCAAGATTCTGAAACTAATTTCTATAACACTGGTCAACATTAATGTTATTTCAAATGCTGTTCAATATACACTCTGGTACAAAGTTATTTACACTGCAGTACTTCTCACAGTGAAGTCAATCAGACAACTGAACATGAAGCTATTATACCAGAGACAAAAAGTGAGACTGGAATAATGTCAATGTTCAATATACACTCTGGTACAAAGTTATTTACACTGCAGTACTTCGCACAGTGAAGTCAATCAGACAACTGAACATGAAGCTATTATACCAGAGACAAAAAGTGAGACTGGAATAATGACTTCATGCTACAGACATGTACAGGGTGGTCACAAACAGTCTGAAAAGCTTGCAAAGATGTTGCAGGGTAGGGTGTAGTGAAAAATAATCGACAAGAAAAAATTCCATAGACTGTACCATTTTTGAGTTAATTAGCACTGAAAATGGTCAATCAGGCCATTGCATGTGCTACTTCAAGTGGCGCACCAGACACAATTAGTGTCAGTTGATCTCATAGCATGGATGATACCACATGAGGCTGCTCAGCCTTTGGTTCAGGTTTGATCTTTACTGTCATCCCATATCCAATTTTTGTATCACTCTCTTGTTTGGTTTTAGGAAACTAAACAAAGATCACATATGGTGACAGCGTCTCTGGTGGGCTGATTGAGTTTCCATATGCTATGGCCTATTTACCTAACTTCAATCCTAGTTTATTCATCCAGTATTTGAGAATGAGAACACCTAGCAACTTGCAACAAATCTTACACAGAATTTCAAGTCTTTCTTACAAACTGATGAAAGAAAAAAGGTTTATTGCACACAATTTCTCCACTGTTCATGCAGTAAAATTTCCGCATGGGGCATGATATGGTAATTTATTACTTCTTTACTACTACCTGTGTTCATGAGACATTTTACATACAGTATACACATATAACACTGAAAGTAAGAGCAAAATAATATTATTGTATGGCATATAGCTCAGGAGATATGATGTCTTAAACAATGATGTGTGTGAAAAACTTCTGAAACACGCATGACATTTGAAGTTATTACTTCTTTGCTATTCCCTCCATTTGCAACACATTTTGCAGACAGTATCCACATATGCTACAGAATGTATCTACAAAATTAATCATTGTACAACACATAGTTCAGAAGATATGATGTCAAAAACGTTAAGCATGATGCCAGACACTGCGTGATATGGAAGCAAACTCATGGCGATAAATAAGTATCTGGGGGATGCCAAATTTCACTGCTACCTGCCAGGATAGCTGAGAGTGCTGACGTGCTGCTTCCTGGACTTGGGTAGGTGCACCAGCCCTGGATTGAATGTGCCTGACGGATTAACAACGAGGGCCGGTGTGCCGGCCAGCCTGGATGTCCTTTTTAGGCAGTTTTCCACATCCCGCTAGGTGAATACCGGACTGGTCCCTACATTCTGCCTCAGTTACATGACTCACCAACATATGAACACGATTGCACTATTCCATGAATTACACTTGACACAGAAAGCAGGGGTACACTAATTCCATCTCAGGGGGTACGGAGTGGAGGCAGGAAGGGCATCTGGCCACCCCTTCATACTAACCTTGCCTAATCTGTTCTTAACAATGCTGACCCTGTGTCAGTGAGGGACATGGCACCAGTGAAAGAAAGAAAGAAAGAAAGGATGCCCAGTTTCACTGCTAGTACCTAAATAAGATAAAATAGTACAACTCATGCTTTGAGTAAGTCCTGTGAGAATAAACACTGTGATCAAATTGTGCCTGTTTAAAGCCAATAACCTTATATAAAATTGTGAGAAATGGAGTAAATCATAACTAAGTATTTCAGCATATCAAGTGAAGTGTAATACATACTGGTAAATAAATAAATGATATTCAGTGTTAAGTTTGCAATATACATACACATTAAAAATATGCACAACTTTTAGGTGAATAAACTGCTCCAGAACCATCTTTAACACAGTCACAACATGAACACAATACCTCAATAACAAAGCACATTATTAAAATACCAGTGCCATTGATACTGATTTTATCAAAAGATGAAATCAGTTCTTTATCTTCAAAATATGAATAAGACCACAACAACAATATTAATAAATAAAATCTTCAGTACAGAAATTCATCTCACAACAGCTATGAGTTCAATCTCTTCATGTTATCATATTTTCAAGAAAAATATATCATTATTACAAAATATCTTCAGATAATATCAGGTAGCAGCAGTTACTGCTATAGCTATTACCGCACACTGCACTTATGATCAGTGAAGGGACTATGTTTATTGCTTTACCTCTATTGCTTTACCTCTTCCAGATAGAATGAAATCATGTGAATGGCCTTTTGAGTTCTTAAAAACTTACTGTTTGTGTAGTAGTCTTCATAACATGTAAATGTTTTCTCCATTCTTTCCCAAGGCTGCTCAAGTTAAACAGAAAATCAGGAAAAAGCCAAGGTCTAAATGTCCGCTGAAGAGTAATATCTGAAGCACTAGAACAAAAATAAATTAAAATAAGATAATTTTAAAAACTAAGAAAATGGAGCTTATTAAAAAGAATATAAATGTGTGAAAGTGACTTAACTGTCCTAACTAGAATATATTGCACATTGTTAATAATCATCATCTTGTTATTAGAAAACAGATTTATTTTCTGTCAGTCAATTGCTACTTTTTTCATTTCATACTGTCCAGGACTGGGCAGAGTCATCCATCTTCAGATCATTTCTCATAGTTACACAGTATATGACAGTAAAACTAGTAGTACTGTTAACACTGCCATATTTGTGCCATGTTTCATACCACAAGTCGTCACAGCAGACTATCACTAGATTTACAAGTAAACATTGACTACTGAATTGTCAATACATAATTTACGATGTTGAAATTTTAGTGGAAGTTTGGACTCACACATATTCTGGAACAAACTGATGAGATAACAGGTGCAGGAAATCTCTTTGTCAAGTGCAGCTGCATGGGTTGTTAGCAGCATGAGTTATTAAGGAACTGATACTTCCAACATTCAATAGGGAATAAAATATGACCACAGGCCATCTGCAAGTGTGCCTTGCATAACTGTAGACAGCACATAATTTGCCACACTTGTCTACAACATTTGCCTTGTTGTACATGACTATTATTTCTATTTTGCTTGTCTCTTCATCAACACTGTCATCATGGTGCAGACACGACACAGGTACAACAGTTTTACCTTTCTTAGGATTATATGCTCGATTTTCTGAAGGCAAACACATTTGAGCCGTCTGTATGCATACTTCTCTTCACAAATGGAAACAACAAGTGCATTCCAAAAAATATATATTCATAATAATTAACTAATATATTAAAAACAAACATTCCAAGACTTACCAAGCGGGAAAGCGCTGGTAGATAGGCACAATGAATAAAACACACAAACACACACACTCTTTGCCTTTAAATATGTCTGCTTGTGTCTGTGTATGAATGGATGGATGTGTGTGTGTGTGTGTGTGTGTGTGTGTGTGTGTGTGTGTGTGTGTGTGTGCGCGCGTGAGTATATACCTATCCTTTTTTCCCCCTAAGGTAAGTCTTTCCGCTCCGGGATTGGAATGACTCCTTACCCTCTCCCTTAAAACTCACATCCTTTCATCTTTCCTTTTCCTTCCCTCTTTCCTGTCGTAGCAGCCGCCGGTTGCGAAAGCTCGAAATTCTGTGTGTGTGTTTGTGTGTTTTATTCCTACCTACCAGCGCTTTCCCGCTTGGTAAGTCTTGGAATCTTTGTTTTTAATATATTTTTCCCATGTGGAAGTTTCTTTCTATTTTATTTACATAATAATGAACTAACCTATACTTAACGAGACAACGATCTAATACAAAGTAATAATGTAATAATAACAAATTCCTTCAGAATTAACTATAATATGGTTATAATGGCTTCCCTTCTATTATTTCTCCTAAAGGCAACAATGAAAATTATATTGAACACCATTGCTCACGTGGGACTGTCAGTTTGCAATTTTTGACCATTCCACCACTGCTGCTCTAGTCCAAATGAAACAAAGGAGTAAAATAGTACTGCTAACAGCACAAAGGTACTCTTTCATGTGATTCCCTGGTCCAAAGAGATTAAAGGAAAAGGAATAGGAAAAAAAAATTATGTGGACTGTCAGTCCATGTGTGGCTGCTGTAGGGTTAAGACTGGCTACCCTTTAACTACTACAAGTGATTTGATGGGCAACACTGTCCAAAGCTGGTCAATTTGAAACACTTAAAGCAGTGATTGACAGATGGAAAGTAAACCAATCTTCTACTTTTAAGGACTGTTCACAACTCCCTCTGACAAATATGTCTAGTTTTGATACACTGCATTAATCTTGAGAGCCTACTTACATGGGTTCAGTTGAGCCCAGTTTAAATCTATAGATGTAAAACACACCAATTAAGTTAGCTGTTAAATTTTATGCTCTCATAAGCCAAGTAGTAGACATAGCTTATTAATTGGAAAAATATCCAATATATTTTTTTCATTAATTAAGACAAACTTAAAACATACAATTGTAGTGTTGTGGTGGTAGTACCATTAATGAAGTCATTATTTCAAAGTATATGCCCACCTCTATTTTCATTTTTTATTTCTGATATATATTCTTAACATTTTATATCATAACACAGTTTTCAGTTAAAATGCTACCACATGTTTTCCTTAAAATATTTTGAGTACTTCATGGAAGGATGAACTGTGTATGTAATTTTAAAATGAATTAGATGCCTATTTTTCAGTCCCTTTACACAATCAAAAGCTGTTTCTTACTAGTAGTATTAGGCATAGGATGAAATATTAATACGTAAGCTCTGTGGCTACATTGGTACACTAGAAAACGTGGCAGAATGATTAAAGTCTCTTGAAACACTGTGAAAAACATTGTTCAGTTACCATAAAACAACAAACAGTCACATAACTACAATTTTACTGAAACTGACAAAATCCATAAAAGCTTATGCCCACATTTCGGTCTGTCATTGTCACATCCATAGTAATAGCATATACACTTCTGGAAATTGAAATAAGAACACCGTGAATTCATTGTCCCAGGAAGGGGAAACTTTATTGACACATTCCTGGGGTCAGATACATCACATGATCACACTGACAGAACCACAGGCACATAGACACAGGCAACAGAGCATGCACAATGTCGGCACTAGTACAGTGTATATCCACCTTTCGCAGCAATGCAGGCTGCTATTCTCCCATGGAGACGATCGTAGAGATGCTGGATGTAGTCCTGTGGAACGGCTTGCCATGCCATTTCCACCTGGCGCCTCAGTTGGACCAGCGTTCGTGCTGGACGTGCAGACCGCGTGAGACGACGCTTCATCCAGTCCCAAACATACTCAATGGGGGACAGATCCGGAGATCTTGCTGGCCAGGGTAGTTGACTTACACCTTCTAGAGCACGTTGGGTGGCACGGGATACATGCGGACGTGCATTGCCCTGTTGGAACAGCAAGTTCCCTTGCCGGTCTAGGAATGGTAGAACGATGGGTTCGATGACAGTTTGGATGTACCGTGCACTATTCAGTGTCCCCTCGACGATCACCAGAGGTGTACGGCCAGTGTAGGAGATCGCTCCCCATACCATGATGCCGGGTGTTGGCCCTGTGTGCCTCGGTCGTATGCAGTCCTGATTGTGGCGCTCACCTGCACGGCGCCAAACACGCATACGACCATCATTGGCACCAAGGCAGAAGCGACTCTCATCGCTGAAGACGACACGACTCCATTCGTCCCTCCATTCATGCCTGTCGCGACACCACTGGACGGGCTGCACGATGTTGGGGCGTGAGCGAAAGACGGCCTAACGGTGTGCGGGACCGTAGCCCAGCTTCATGGAGACGGTTGCGAATGGTCCTCGCCGATACCGCAGGAGCAACAGTGTCCCTAATTTGCTGGGAAGTGGCGGTGCAGTCCCCTACGGCACTGCGTAGGATCCTACGGTCTTGGCGATATCCGTGCGTCGCTGCGGTCCGGTCCCAGGTCAACGGGCACGTGCACCTTCCGTCGACCACTGGCGACCACATCGATGTACTGTGGAGACCTCACACCCCACGTGTTTAGCAATTCGGCGGTACATCCACCCGGCCTCCCGCATGCCCACTATACGCCCTCGCTCATAGTCCGTCAACTGCACATACGGTTCACGTCCACGCTGTCGCGGCATTCTACCAGTGTTAAAGACTGCGATGGAGTTCCGTATGCCACGGCAAATTGGCTGACACTGACGGCGGCGGTGCACAAATGCTGTGCAGCTAGCGCCATTCGACGGCCAACACCGCGGTTCCTGGTGTGTACAGCCCTCTCGCAGTGTCCGGAGCAAGTATGGTGGGTCTGACACACCGGTGTCAATGTGTTCTTTTTTCCATTTCCAGGAGTGTAAGTTGAAGGCTAAGTGGGTGCATTATCTTCATCCTTATCACTGAATAACTTTTTAAAAATTACAAACGAAAGATTTATGGAACTTCAGGAACTAATGAAAATACATTATGTACACTGATTCATGAGTCACAGTTAACTTCATTTTGCTCACTCATCTTTGACTGTAGCAGGAATGTACTATGGTTAGATTACAAAAGTATCTAAATAAAATTTTAGTATTATTTGAAGATAATGGTGTAGGAGCAAAAAAACTAACAAATCAAACAGTTCAGTTGTGCCAGGTGTTTGAATTTTTCAGAAGATAATGTTTCCTTACTAACCAAAAGATGTGTCATAATGTGATGAAGGATGTATAACTCCAAAGTTTTTTTGGGAATGGTCACATTTCATACATTCACTATATGACCACGTCAGCTGGAAATATGTTCAGTCAGTCATGAGAAATGTTATCTCTCCAAGGTCAAATGAAAATATCTGCTCACTAGAATTGTGTTCACAATTCAAGATATACAATTTTCCTTAGCATTTATGACATTTTGATACAAAATCTGATGCAGTGCATTTATCTTTAAATGCGAACATTTTAATAGTGCATTTATAATGATAAATGTAAATTGGTGCTGGATCAGGATTCGTGCTAATAGCCCTTGCAGTTTGTAAGCAGATGTCTTAACCAATCACATTATCTGAACACACATTAATGACAAAGTCAAACATTTTACATCATTTTTATGTTCCTTCTGTTTAGTGAAAAAAATGATAGAGGTTCTTCCTTCAGCCATAGCACCACCGGAGAAACAGCTCTAACAGTGAAATCAACCAGTGGAATATTCACCAACTTAATTAAACCCATTGAAATAAAATTATAATAGCACCCATGAATACTGAATCGATGAAATGATAACAGTGAAATTCATCTGTAACTCCTAAACCTGCAGTGTAATGAATATGTCATGACAAATGAAAAAAATTATGAGTTGATTTCATTGACATCATTTCTTGTCACTATATTTAACTGACTTCATCCCCAGTGGTTCCATTCACTTTAGTGAATTTGAAAAATGTAATGGCTTAGCTCACTTTTACTCTGCAATACATTTTGAAAATTTTCATTAAGCAAAGTTTGCACTCAGGCTAACAAGAAAATAGCACACATTAGGTACTAGTCTTCAATAAAATTTCTGAATCACTGTGCCACATATGTGAAACACTGTAATAGGAATTAACTGCCATTCTCTACATGTGTAAGTCTAAGTTACTGGGTTAGGTACCCAAAACTTGTGAATAGGAATTCATTTATATTCAGCACATATATTCTATAAATTGTCTAAACTACTGCACTGCATAACCAAAACATTCTTACAGCAGGTAATTTCAATTCTGTACTTTGTACTCTGATACCCATAGTTGATTGTATGACAGTCTTAAACTGATGTTTGTCAAAGAACACCTATACATAATCCATATAGTGCTCAAAGACCTATAATGAAATATTAATTTATGATGAAAGAACACTCATTAAATGCTAAATTAACATGAAATTATGAAAACACTTTTATAAACATGGAACTTAAACTTTGCCAAGTGCTTGTCATTATCAGGACTGTAAGTGAACAGTGTTTGCAGGTTGTTGACAGTTATGTGCCCTACCTTCGAACAGCATGCACATATTCAGAGTCGCTGTTGATCTGTGCATTGAAACTTACTCCCATTGCTGTTTCTGAAAATCACGAGAAATAAGTATAAATTTAGTGTCAAGTCCTCATTCCAACTAATATAGAAATTTCATGTAGACATTATCACTTACCATTTATAATATCCAAGGTAAGCAGGTTGACATAAGAATAAATATCAAATGCTGATCCATTTAATTTCTGTTTCCACAAATCGATCATGACATCCCCATTTGAGTTGAAAACATTGATAAATTCTTCAAGAATTTTAAAATGAAATGTAGGTGTGATTATCTTACGATGTTTTCGCCAATGATTACCTGTCCAGAAAGAAAAAAGAAACAGAAGATGTGCCATGCCTACTACTGAGAACTGACATTTTTCCTAAAAATATATTATGAAATTAACATATGTCTCTATCTATATTAAAAATATTTTAGTACTGTGGAAGTGACATAATAGACTAATAAATATGTAACAAGTGCTCTATGTCTTTAATTTCTCATTTGTTGCTTCTTGTTCTGCTTTTTATGCCAATGTTTATGCACATGTATTTTATGTCTGTGTAATTTATACATAGTCAGTCCATGTACGCATATTACATGTAGACAATAGTGTACCTACATGAGTTGTGACCCCAAAGAAGAAACTGGATTCTTGTGGATATGTTATCTGCCATGATTTGCGCAGATATCTGCGACAATGACTATTGTGCATAACCTACTGCGCACCACTGACAGTGTCATCCAGGATATTAAAAATGAGATCAAAGTCCGACAGCACCCATCTCAAGTGCTCCAACCACTGGATTCTGCACCACACACTGATCTGACTCTGAACATCATGCTATGAACCACGCTGCTCATGCCATCGGATACAGTGATGCAGTCACAGATCAGTGTTTCACACAGTAATAAAGGAGTGTCATATGATATTAAGCCCAATGTGAACATGCTCCCAGTTCTTTCACTGGTTCCAGTACCACTTTTGAGGGCAAAAGATTTTCTGCTATTCAACTCTTGCTCCTTCTGCATTGCATTTTCAAATACAGACCCAGCCATTTGTGCCTGATCAACCAGATATTCGTCTACAATAATGGAGAATATTTGCACTCAACAGAAAATCAATGATGATTTTCAATAGTTTACCTTAGTGATCAATAATCCTGATCACTGAGCTGTTGCAATGGTATCAAATATTATATTAGATTCCCCTCTCCAGCTTGGCTACAATGATCTAAACATGGCACTGATTTCTCATTTTTCAAAAGCAATGGATAAAGGACTCATATAAATCCTGAACCATGAGAGATGGGGCAAAAATATACAATCTGAATTGTGGAGACATCCATGTGGAATAACTGATGCCAATATCATTTCAGATGCTTTGCTGCTACACATTTGGCAACAACAATTGCTACCTAAAGTCACATTAACCTTAATTGCTCATGAAGGGCAGGTATAATACAAGTTACTTTGAGTTGCTGATAGAACATACACCTTGCTCAACTCACACATCACTGTGGCTGCCATGTCAATTTCTGCTCATTCTGAGGCTAGCTGAGGTATCTCACACTAGCCCAATGAACTGCTGTTTTGCTGTGATGCCATCGCTGCCCAAAGACCATCATTAATTCCCTATGACCTGTGAACTCTCCATGCTACCATCAAGGAGCTGGCTCAGCAGTTAGAAATATTGCAACTGCAGACTGCAGCAACTGAGACACATGTGGCTCCCATGCCACACCACCTTAGTCTCATCACGAGAACACTCAGGCAAATAAATGAAAGCACCAGTTTGCTTTTGTTCTACAATATTACTTTAATTATTAGTCAGTTTTTGGCTTACAAGGCCATCTTCAGACATTTACTGAGTATTATCACCAAAGAAGTTAAATGTTAGCAGACAACATTGGACGAGAAGTAACACATCTACACTGAAGTAGAAACATACAGTAAGTAACACCTTTGCAATGAAAAAGTAAAAACTGAACAGTACATAAATAACAGTGGAGTAGGCAGGAAAACCTTTAGCACAAAATAGGAATAGCATGCCTACATAACAGTTTCTATTAATAAACAAAACTGATAAAATAAAATAAAATTAAAATTATTACTAGACAAGGCTGCATCAGGAGGTATGAAACATGGAGAGTGATACACAACCAATTAAAAGAAGAGACACTTATCAATGTAAATACAGAATACACAAGGAACTTAAGAAATATAAATACACTCCTGGAAATTGAAATAAGAACACCGTGAATTCATTGTCCCAGGAAGGGGAAACTTTATTGACACGTTCCTGGGGTCAGATACATCACATGATCACACTGACAGAACCACAGGCACATAGACACAGGCAACAGAGCATGCACAATGTCGGCACTAGTACAGTGTATATCCACCTTTCGCAGCAATGCAGGCTGCTATTCTCCCATGGAGACGATCGTAGAGATGCTGGATGTAGTCCTGTGGAACGGCTTACCATGCCATTTCCACCTGGCGCCTCAGTTGGACCAGCGTTCGTGCTGGACGTGCAGACCACGTGAGACGACGCTTCATCCAGTCCCAAACATGCTCAATGGGGGACAGATCCGGAAATCTTGCTGGCCAGGGTAGTTGACTTTCACCTTCTGGAGCACGTTGGGTGGCACGGGATACATGCGGATGTGCATTGTCCTGTTGAAACAGCAAGTTCCCTTGCCGGTCTAGGAATGGTAGAACGATGGGTTCGATGACAGTTTGGATGTACCGTGCACTATTCAGTGTCCCCTCGATGATCACCAGAGGTGTACGGCCAGTGTAGGAGATCGCTCCCCACACCATGATCGGGTGTTGGCCCTGTGTGCCTCGGTCGTATGCAGTCCTGATTGTGGCGCTCACCTGCACGGCGCCAAACACGCATACGACCATCATTGGCACCAAGGCAGAAACGACTCTCATCGCTGAAGACGACACGTCTCCATTCATCCCTCCATTCACGCCTGTCGCGACACCACTGGAGGCGGGCTGCACGATGTTGGGGCGTGAGCGGAAGATGGTCTAATGGTGTGCGGGACCGTAGCCCAGCTTCATGGAGACGGTTACGAATGGTCCTCGCCGATACCCCAGGAGCAACAGTGTCCCTAATTAGCTGGGAAGTGGCGGTGCGGTCCCCTATGGCACTGCGTAGGATCCTACGGTCTTGGCGTGCATCCGTGCGTCGCTGCGGTCTGGTCCCAGGTCGACGGGCAAGTGCACCTTCCGCCGACCACTGGCGACAACATCGATGTACTGTGGAGACCTCACGCCCCACGTGTTGAGCAATTCGGCGGTACGTCCACCCGGCCTCCCGCATGCCCACTACACGCCCTCGCTCAAAGTCCGTCAACTGCACATACGGTTCACGTCCACGCTGTCACGGCATGGTACCAGTGTTAAAGACTGCGATGGAGCTCCGTATGTCACGGCAAACTGGCTGACACTGACGGCGGCGATGCACAAATGCTGCGCAGCTAGCGCCATTCGACGGCCAACACCGCGGTTCCTGGTGTGTCCGCTGTGCCGTGCGTGTGATCATTGCTTTTACAGCCCTCTCGCAGTGTCCGGAGCAAGTATGGTGGGTCTGACACACCGGTGTCAATGTGTTCTTTTTTCCATTTCCAGAAGTGTAAGATAAACAGAAATAAATAAATGCAGGAAAATGGAGGTGAATGAACAATGGTAACCACTTTGTTCTTCTCCCAAGAACTGCTACATCATCAAATATGTTGGAGAACTTAGACAGAGAGCTTTTAGCAATTTATGAAAGCATTTGCCTTTTCCACCCTCTGATCAAAGCTCATGCTGTCACCACCAACACAGACCACAGATTCAATCTTTCATTGTTCAAAATGATCAGTGACAAGTGTTCTCCATACCAGCTCAGACACATCGAATACATTTTCTAGTGTACAACTGACATCCACCACATTCCTGGTGCCAATAAGATTGTACCCAATTATTTTTCCTGCATAAGTGGGTTAGCACTGGTTGTGGACTATAATGAGCTCATCTGTGATCAGTTTTCTGATCAACAACTTCAACTGTTATTGAAGCACTTACCCACTGAGCTATGCCTCCACCGACGTCATAGCAAAAATATGATGCGAAGTATCTGCAAACAAACCAAAGCTTTACATCACACCTCACTTTCAACTTTTTGCAGCAACCACAATTTGTCACAACCCAGAACCAGTGCCATAGCCAAACAGGTGACATAATTTTGTGTAACCTTCTACCTAGAAAGATGTGCGCACCTAGTCTTGCAAATGCTTACAGTGCCAACACTGCAAGATCAGATGTTACATACACAAAAATGTGGGACATTTTCCACCTTCAACAATGAGTCTTGCCCACACCCACATCAAAGTAGATTGCTTCCTATCTGAAGATTACAGATACATCTACATGGCAGAGGACAGATGTACACATTAGGCAGAGACAGTTCTGTTCAGGGTCACATCCACTAAGACAACCACTGGGGCATTCATCAAGTCCTGGTTGTTACATTTCAGCTGCCCTCTTCAAATGACTACTGTCCAATGACAATCATTAGAATCAGCCTTTTCAGTGAACTGTCAAAACTGTGTGGGCTCCAGTGCCACTGGATCACAAGCGACCACCCAGAAACAACAGCATAGTTGAGAGAAGGCATCACACTTGAAAAACCACACTAATGTGCCACAATGATACTTGTACTCCAACATTACCACTAGTGCTATTAGGAATATGAAAGGATTTCAAAATGGATCCTAGGTGCTCATCCACTGAGATGGTTTGTGGCAAGCTTTTGCACATACCAGCATAATTTCTTGCCCCTAACCACTGTCAGATGAGCAACAGCTTCCCCAGCTGATACAACAACTGCGTGAACACATACATGTGTCAGAACAGCTGTGTCATCGAGTGTAGTTGTGTGTCTTTCATGTGCAGGTATTTGTGCACAGACTGGTCGCAAGGTAACATTCAAATATGCTTTTATCCCCAGTATTCCAGTCAACATTGTCAAAAGCTTTCTCTAAGTGTACAAAAGCTAGAAATGTAAGTTTGCCTTTCCTTAATCTATCTTCTAAGATAAGTCGTGTGGTCCGTATTGCTTCATGTGTTCCAATATTTCTACGGAATCCAAACTGATCTTCCCCGAGGTCAGCTTCTACCAGTTTTTCCATTTGTCTGTAAAGAATTTGCATTAGTATTTTGCAGCCGTGACTTATTAAACTGATAGTTTAGTAATTTTCACATCTGTCAACACCTGCTTTCTTTGTGATTGTAATTATTATATTATTCTTGAAGTCTGAGGGTATTTCACCTGTCTCGTACATCTTGCTCACCAGATGGTAGAGTTCTGTCAGGACTGGCTCTCCCAAGGCTGTCAGTAGTTCTAATGGAATGTTCTCTACTCCCAGGGCCTTTTTTCGACTCAGGTCTTTCAGTGCTCTGTCAAACTCTTCATGCCGTATCATATATCTCATTTCATCTTCATCTACATCCTAATCCATTTCCATAATGTCCTCAAGTACATCGCCCTTGTATAGACCCTCTATACACTCCTTCCACCTTTCTGCTTTCCCTTCTTTGTTTAGAACTGGGTTTCCATCTGAGCTCTTGATATTCATACAAGTGGTTCTCTTTTCTCCAAAAGTCTCTTTAATTTTCTTGTAGGCAGTATCTATCTTACCCCTAGTGAGATAAGCCTCTAGAGCCTTACATCTGTTCTCTAGCCATTCCTGCTTAGCCATTTTTCACTTCCTGTTGATCTCATTTTTGAGACGTTTGCATTCCCTGCCTGCTTCATTTACTGCAGTTTTATATTTTCTCCTTTCATCAATTAAATTCAGTATATCTTCTGTTACACAAGGATTTCTACTAGCCCTCGTCTTTTTACCTACTTAATCCTTTGCTGCCTTCACTACGTCATCCCTCAGAGTTACCCATTGTTATTCTACTGTATTTCCTTCTGCCATTCCTGTCAGTTGTTCCCTTATGCTCTCCCTGAAACTCTGTACAACCTCTGGTTCTTTCAGTTTATCCACGTCCCATCTCCTTAAATTCCTACCTTTTTGCAGTTTCTTCAGTTTTAATCTACAGTTCATAACCAGTAGATTGTGGTCAGAGTCCACATCTGCCCCTGGAAATGTCTTACAATTTAAAACCTGGTTCCTAAATCTCTGTCTTACCATTATATAATCTATCTGATACCTTCTAGTATCTCCAGGAGTCTTCCAAGTATACAACCTTATTTCATGTTTCTTGAACCAAGTGTTAGCTATGATTAAGTTATGCTCTGTGCAATATTCTACCAGGCAGCTTCCTCTTTCATTTCTTAGCCCCAATCCATATTCACCTACTATGATTCTTTCTCTCCCTCTTCCTACTATCGAATTCCAGTCATCTATGACTATTAAACTTTTGTCTCCATTCACTATTTCAATAATAGGGGACTATTTTACCTCCGTATTATTTTACCCAAGAGGATGCCATCATCATTTAACCATACAGTAAAGCTGCATGCCCTCGGAAAAAATTATGGCTGTAGTTTCCCCTTGCTTTCAGCCGTTCGCTGTACCAGCACAGCAAGGCCGTTTTGGTTAGTGTTACAAATACCCCTCTGTTGAGGTTGCACCTACGGTATGGCTATCTGTATCGCTGAGGCACACAAGCCTACCCAGAAATGGCAAGGTCCATGGTTCATTGGTGGGGGAGGGGGGCGGGGAGGCTCATACATGTATTTGAGTGACATGGAAATGTAACAATGAGACTAGGGGTTTACAAAAACCAAAAATGGCCACTGAATACAATAAGGAAGAAACTGCCATTCACGTTTCTGATCAGATCAACTGAGAAAGACAATAAAATGGATCAAAAGTTATGATTTAATCTCTTTCTGAACATCACTGTTGTGAATGTGTTTCATGTATTCAAAAACATGATGGGACAGAAAGTGTCAATCACAATATTTCAGAAAAATTTGGCTGATGTAGTGTCACAGCATTCACATGAAAAAACCCAAGGCAGTATTGATACACAAAGAAGCAGACACTAGGTGGACAAAAAGGAAGGAAAAGTGTATAAATTGCATTGATATTGTTCTGAACATTAGAAGTCAAACAAAAAACCATTCAGGCACAATGCAGCTAGAAAATTAACTAAAGAGGTGGTTTGTGTTTTTTAATACATGCATAACCCCATATTTGTACACAATATTTTAATAAACTTTATGAAAATTATATTTGTTTTTTAACCTTGTTGCAGCGATTCCCATACAATGATGTTGTCTGAATGATAAGCACTGTCTCAGTTCACATGGATTGACTTCATCCAGATGAAAAGTACACTGTCAGGCCCAGGGAACTGACTCCACCCAAACGAAGGAGTCACTGTTGGGCTCATGGGACTTACGGCATACCTAACATGTTAACGTGTCAACATGCACAGACTTCTATGCTCTGGCATCAGTTCTCAAAATTCCGTAATGAATAGCAAACTTCACATCATCTGGTGATAATCATAATTTGTGAAAATATCAAATGGTCACAGTAACCTCAAACCATTAATGATAATCCTTGTTTCATCCTACAAGTCTTTGATACATGTCACTTAGTACAACATCTATAGGCTTTGTAGAGCATTTTGACTACATTTATTTGAAATAATCACACAGTGGGTGCAATTAAATGGCGACTTCTTTGAGATATGAACAATTTGTGGTTGAAAGTCACTTAGTACAACATCTATAGGCTTTGTAGAGCATTTTGACTACATTTATTTGAAATAATCACACAGTGGGTGCAATTAAATGGCGACTTCTTTGAGATATGAACAATTTGTGGTTGAATATACCCAATCACAGCAATTGTTTAAAGTCAGAAATCTCTATTCCTTTTATATTTGCAGATGAGCCTGTTATACACTGATTCCTCACCAAAACTTTGATACTGCTATTTGATGTTATTATGCCAACACAAGGATATCTGTTTACAAAAATGTCATTTATTTCATTAATTGAGGCACAATACCACAGTGCCATAAGTTCATCTACCTAGCCAAAATTGTTACAGCACACCTATGTGGTGGGGCTTTACTTGAGGTCCTCAGGTATTAATCCTGATAATGTAAGAAATTTTCAACCCTACTATTTGGTGAGCATGAAAGGACAGTTTGTGACAATGTTCCTGACCACCTGACTTTGTGCCATTGTCCTGGATTAAACTTCCAGCCTCTCCACAGTGTTTCATGAAGTGAGATCATGTGATACAGTTTGTGGTGATCTACACAGCTGGTGACTAAAGCCCAGCAGTCGCTTTAGTATTCTCAAGAGCAGTCGCTTTAGTATTCTCAAGAAGTTCCGTATGTGCTGACACTGGATTTCACCCTCTCTCTCCTCTGATCATTGTCACACACAAACACATTACCAGACTATAGACAGACTTTTTACAGTCACCAACACCCGACGGATACATCTAAGACAGAACTTTCACATATATAGCCTGGAAAGCAGCAGTTGTGTGCAGAGGAAACTGATGTACCCCTTGGGGTCTCTCAGCCAATAATGTAATACTAGGGCTGGACAGAAATAAGGAAACACTGCAAGAAATGCGTGTTTGAACATAAATGCAGATTCTAGCCAAGTCTTTAAGTTGCACTGTTGTATTGAACAACGAATGGCACCTATGCAATGTACTCAACATGTTGCAAGTGTCAATCATGGTCAGAACAGTAGACTGTATAGTTGTGAGTCATTATGTCTAAACTAAGTGAATTTAAACATGGGCAAACTGTTCATACCCTAATGGTGGGTGCTTCCATAACCAAGGTAGCTGAAGTGTTTGGCACTTCAAGAGACCCTGTATCAAAGATTTATACTGCCTACAGTGAAAATGGAAAAATATCAGCCACTAAGTCACAATGAGGATGAAAGTGTGTGTTGAGTGATCATGATGGATGAACATTGGAGAGTATTGTGATTAAAACTAAGAGGATGACAGCTGCAAAAGTCAAAAGTCACTACAGAACTGAATGCTGTTCTTGCAAACCCTGTCAGCATCAAATCAACATGAAGGGAGCTCCATAGGCTGTGAATTGGAGGGCAATCTGGAATTAGGAAACTACTCACCTGTGATGCAAATGCCCATAAGAGGAAAACATAGCCATAAAACCTAGGCTATGGAGCAATGGAGAAGAGTCATTTGACTGGATTAATCTTCATTCACAATTTTTCCAACTTCTGGCTGAGTTTAAATTCCAAAAGTGAAACATGACAGGGTGGTTCGTGATGATTTGGGTAGCCATATGATGGTACTCTATGAGCCCCATGATAACTCTGCAAGTGGCATTACTGCCAAGGATTCTGTAACCATTTTGGCTGACCAGGTCCATCCCATAGTACAATTTTCAAGGGAGAAATAACAGAGCCAACTTATTGCATTTACTTTGATTTCAACACCTCTAAGGATGTCTTCAACAGAATGAAAATTTAAAAGCCATGAAATTATATTGCAAGAAGACATGCTGGAATCAAAAATTAAAAACGTTCCAGCCTTTGGTACATACACCTTGCAAGGAACAACATCAGACACTGACGTTGTGCTTTTGAAGGTGATCTTGAAGTTAAGCACTGATCAGAAATTGTGCCTTATAATCTTAAACTTTTGGACTTGGTATTAAGTATGACGTAAGGGAGTTGAAGAGAAAATGGTGTAATAAAAATTGATCATTCATGTTTCTCTTTTAAACATCCATTTAGTACATTTTAACAAATCAAAATCTATCTTTCACTGTAAAATGTGGAGACACACTGTGTAAGGGCAAATATTTCTGTAAGTACTTAAAGTGATGAAATCTAATCAGTAAAGCAAATGGTACTGCATATAAATTCTGTTTTTCTCCAGATTAACTTTTGATATTCAAATTAAGATTTAACTAAATTCATTTTTTATTATTCTTATCTAACAATGTGACAAGATTCATGTGAGCAACTTGTGCTATTTTCAAGTACAAATTTACTGTAACTGAGGCGTTGCTCAACCTCCTGTAAAAACTGTACATAATGACATGGTACAAGAAATTAGTATTAAAGTAACTAACCATTTGAGGTAAGAAGTCCTTGTCCGAGCCATGGTTCTACAAACTTGTAACTTATAGATTTTTTAATGTGAGTTGGACTGCTGAGAATAGTCTGAAACAAAGCAACCATAAATAAATTCTCAAATTACATATTTTTACTGTTGCTATCAAATAGAGGGAGGTACGCAATTATATGACCAGTTGGATGCATCCAGAAGGTGCTTCATCACAGACCTAAAGTGAGCAGGTTAAGAGTTTGCATCATGATACAGATAACATCTTTAAATAAACACTGATTTGTCTCTTTAAGTAATGGGATTCCTTACGGAGATATATTGCAGAACAAAAGGCAATTAAATGGGTTGGGCATGTTTGGTTTTCTATAACTCTCTAGAAAGCAGCATCTTGATGTAGAATAAACAGCAAGTGAGTAAAAGTCATCTTGCTGTATGCTGATCTGTGCTATTATTCACTGCTGTACATTTGTAAACCTGACAGTGTATTGAATAACACAGAAAAGAAGCAACAATGTCCATTATATGTGTTCTGTCTCAGAAACCATTTTAATAGCACATATAACTGCACTAAATTCAGCCCAAACAGGTCTCAGGAGGTCCAATGGTACTGGCCGACCGCTATGTCATCCTCACTCAATAAGCATAGCTGGATTTGGATATTTATGGTTTGTGGTCGGCATACCATTCTCCTGTAGATAGAGAGATACAAATTAACACATGCTTGGTATGACATGAATTTTTATTAGAATTAAAAAAAAATACAAACGTTCAAACAATGTCCAACAGATGGCGCTTCATCTGATCAGAATAGCAATAATTAGCACAACAAAGTAAGACAAAGCGAAGATTATGTTCTTTACAGGAAATGCTCAATATGTCCACCATCATTCCTCAACAATACCTGTAGTCGAGAAATAATGTTGTGAACAGCACTCTAAAGCATGTCCGGAGTTATTGTGAGGCATTGCCGTCGGATGTTGTCTTTCAGCATCCCTAGAGATGTCGGTCGATCACGATACACTTGTGACTTCAGGTAACCCCAAAGCCAATAATCGCACTGACTGAGGTCTGGGGACCTGGGAGGCCAAGCAAGGCGAAAGTGGCGGCTGAGCACACGATCATCACCAAACGACGCGCGCAAGAGATCTTTCACGCATCTAGCAATATGGTGTATTTTTTTTTTTTTGTTCTAATAAAACTCCATGTCATTCCAAGCATTTGTGTCAATTTTTACCTCTCTATCTACATTATTCCGTGGTTTATTAAGTTTCCAAATTTATTCTGACTTTTTGATCACCCGGTATATACCTGTGGGCGTACTTCAATAGAAACTAGAATTTCTGTTGTGTAGTTAATATACTGACATAAGAGAAAATTGAATGATACAGGTCTATATGAGATGATCATAAACGTCTTGAAATGGATTTGAAATTCCAGAAAGATGGTTTTATCACATTTAATTAAGGGAAAATTCGTACATGGACATTCTTAGCTACCCCGATCAACATAAAAAAATGACAATGTAAAACTTTACGCTAAGTTAAACTGCACGAAACATCACATGTTACTATAATGAGACATTTACCTCAACCTCATCTGCATCTATGAGGAATATGAATGGTCTGGTACCAAGCCAGACGAGATATGTTGACCCATAGGTCTTCCACAGCCTAATGCTATTGTGCAAGATATCTGAAACATAGCAACAAAAGTATTTTATTTTTCACTGAAAGCATGAGAAATTCAAAACTAATTAATAACAGTTTAACAAGATTTCTTCAACTACGCGACGAATGCTGGTGTTAGCTAAATAAATTACAGTAACAGAAACAGATACTTTTAATAAGAAGTTTCAGTGTTAATTCTTACAGATAAAGAAATGTATGGCTTTCAAAGTGTCTGTCGATTTCCGAGCATTAGTTTAAGTGGATAAGAACTTATAATAATTTTGAAGCTATATGAAACCAGCATGGTGAAAAAATCTCAAGGAAATGAACATTTCAGTAAACTTATACAGACTGAGAGAGAGTAATAGTTAAGACAGTGGTCACAGATTTTGGAGGAACGTTGATGCATGGCTTGGTACATCATGGCCGTTTTCTTTTCTTTTTTTCTTTTTTTTGTGCACTACCGAGATAATGGGCGGAAGTAATAGGTTGTGTATTTTATTTCACTCGAACTTACGAAGCACATGTCTAAGTATACAACAGAAACAACCTCATACAACTTCATAAAACCTCGAACCAGAGGACTACCAAAGTCGTTCCATCTGAAATGCATAACTACAGTTTATCTTCAACTAATCGAGTGCGGATTTGAGGGACCAGTTTTTTTTATTCTTTTTATTCATGCGTCTGATCAAGTGTCTGGAAGTTCCGTAACATCACAGCAAAAATGTATTCCACAGAACTACTGTGTTTCCCACTAAATATCATACCTCCAAAAAATAGTGTTAGCACAATGAACTCGCATTCGAGAGGACGACAGTTCAATTCCCCGTCCGGCCATTCAAATTTAGCCTTTCCGTGGTTTCCCTAAGTACATTGAGGCAAATGCCGCAAGGGTTCATTATGAGAGACACGGCCGACTCCTTTCTCCATCCTTTCGTGATCCGAGCTTGTGCTCCGTTTCTAATAACCTCGCTGTCTACTGCACGTTAAGCCCTCATCTTCCCTTCATTTTCAAACATGGCGTTCATCGACTGTACCTCAGGTACTCCACATATACGTTTCGAAACTTGACCGAAGACAAATCAGTGATCTAACTATAACATATGCTGGGAATTTCCGATGTTTAACTTTTATTGATTATAGAAATATAAGAAAAATGCCTCTGAGCACTGTGCGACTTAACTTCTGAGGTCATCAGTTGCCTAGAACTTAGAACTAATTAAACCTAACTAACCTAAGAACATCACACACATCCATGCCCGAAGCAGGATTCGAACCTGCCACCGTAGCGGTCCCTCGGTTCCAGACTGTAGCGCCTAGAACCGCACGGCCACTCCGGCCGGCTAAATATAAGAAACAAAGTAAAACTTGTATGCCTCAAAAGATCGAAAGCAAATCAGTGAGCTAACAATAACGTACAGTGGAAAATGTTATGCGTGGAATCGTGCAAAATTCGCGGTGCCATAAGTAAATTTGACAACTCGCATCGATTTCGCATAAGATATCGATGTCTCGCGGCATGCTGCAACGACAAGGTGCTAGCGTAGCCACACCCTATCCCCTAGCTTAGCATTCTGAATTTTGTAAACTTTGTACTTAAAAGAGAACAGTTTAGTAAATCTGTGCTTCAAGTATTGCTTAAATATTCAAGAATAGTTGCAGTTATTCGGTAAATTCATGTAGCAGTGGATTGTATAAAGCTGAGTAAACATTTTTATCATTCTTTTACTAAAGTGAACTAATATTTAACATGTTCCAGTTCATTGTCCTCCCGGTTGGCCGTGCGGGCTACCGCACGGCTTTCCGGGCGGGAAGGAGCGCGTGGTCCCCGGTACGGATCCGCCCGGTGGATTTGTCTCGAGGTCCGGTGAACCGGCCAGTCTGTGGATGGTTTTTACGCGGTTTTCCATTTGCCTCGGCGAATGCGGGCTGGTTCCCCTTATTCCGCCTCAGTTATTTTATGTCGGCTATTGCTGCGCAAACAAGTTCTCCACGTACGCGTACACCACCATTACTCTACCACGCAAACATAGGGTTTACACTCATCGGGTGTGAGACGTTCCCTGGGGGTCCACCAGGGGCTGAACCGCACAATAACCCTGGGTTCGGTGTGGGGCGGCGGAGGGGTGAAGTGGACTGCGGTAGTTGTCGTGGGGTTGTGGACAGATGCGCCTGCGGCGGAGACGGAGCCTCTAAGTCGTTTCTAGGTCCCCGGTTAACATACAATACAATACAACGTTCCAGTTCCACTCCCCGATCGCCCAAAGCAACCAAGGAACCCACAGTTGCACCGGACGAGTGATGCTTCATCAGTTCATAATACTACATTTGTAATGTTTGTTTGTTGCGTAAAAGAGAAGAAACTGAAAGTAAAATTTATATTCCGTAAATTAAAGTTAAATCACACAGGAAGGCCTGTGTGCTATACTTTTATTTCCTGGAAGTATTATTCGTCGAGCATACACAGAAATACGTACATTAGTATATTGGACAACAACAATAGTCTTGTTTTTCTTTCATTTCCTTAGTAATATAACTGCATTTAGTAGCTGTACTGAAAAAATTTCACTTAAACGTTTCGTAGACGATATGGTCATTAGCGACGGAACACGTAAGAGGGTTAGGGAAGGAAATCGGTAGTGCCCTTTCAAAGAAAGCATCCTGGTTTTCACGCTGTGCGATATAGGGAAATAACAGAAAATCAAAATCGGGATGGCCAAATTGGGATTTGAACCGCCTTCCTCAAGAATATGAGTCAATTGCCTTACCACTACAACTCCTAGTTCTTTAGCCGTACCGATTGAAATGACTTAATAGAGGAGGCACCGAACTCACATAGGAGACGGGTTGTGATCAGATCTGGCCATCCAGGATTAGGTTTTTTGGGGTTTCTCTAAACTGACTAATGTTGATGTCAGAATGATTCCTTTGGAAAGACCACCACCGAAAGCATTCTGCACCGTTGTATTCCACCCGATTATGTCCTCATCGACAGAACGTTAAACCCTACTCCTTCTGTACTGGCTGAGCTCGTAAGACGACTATGTACACATATAAATCCACTTGAATATGCGTTGTCTATAGAGACCCACTATGGGCTGCATCCAGATCTCCGTCCTACGAGCGAAGCATTTCAAGCGCAATTATTCGTTCACCCACGTATATCCTACTATACAAAATTATGTATTAGAAATTTTTTGCTCCAGTAAGACCAACAGAGCGGACAGAAGGGATTCGTGAAAAAAAGCCTGTCGTCACAAGTTTGTTTAGGATGCGCGATGTCGTCACGGAAATCCACAACTGATTCTAGTGACACATGTTGCAAGAGAGGAGTTATGCACCACGCTGAGGTTTCCTATAAAAATGCCAAAAACGCAAATTCCAGCAAAGTCATTGTTAGAGAATATAGTGGTTAACCAACAGTCGTCCTTTCCACTGAACATTTATAATTGAAACAGAGGAAGGATGGGTGGTAGTAGCTCACGATTTAATCAAAAGTATCCGAACACTTACTGGTAAACATTAATATGGTGAGTGTCTGACCGCCTTTGTGACGGCTTGAACTCTGCTGAGGACACCTGAATGAGGTGTCTGAATGTCTGTGGAGGAAGAGCAGCCAATTCGTCCTTGAGAGCCGAAACCATAAAATGTAGTGATGTTGGACGATGGGGTCTGGAACGAAGTTGATGCTCTAACTCATCTCAAAGGTTCCATTGGATTAAGGTCGGAAACCTGGGCATGTCAGTCAACTACATGAAAGTTATTGACCACAAAGCCATTGCCTCGAAGATGCTACTTTATGACAGGGTGCATTGCCATGCTGATACAAATAACAATCGTCTCCGAACTGAGCCTCTACTGTTCGCAATACACAGTGCTGTAAGATGCGTTCCTATGCTTCCGCATTTAGTGTTTTATTAAGCACAATAAGTGGACCACACCCTAACAACGAGAGACACTCCCATACCGTAACACCACCTCCTCTTTACTTCACCGTTGACAGTACAAATGATGGCAAGTAACGTTCTCCAGCTGTTCGGCAAACCCAATCGCTTCCATTTAATTGCCACAGGATATAGCATGATTCATCACTCCAAATCATTAGTTTGAGATCAATCTACTGTCCAGTGGCCTTGCACCTTACACCGCCTAAGCATCACTTACAAGGGAACCTCCCCATCGCACTCCCCTCAGATTTAGTTATAAGTTGGCACAATGGATAGGCCTTGAAAAACTGAACACAGATCAATCGAGAAAACAGGAAGAAATTGTATGGAACTACGAAAAAAATAAGCAAAATATACAAACTGAGTAGTCAATGGGATAGGCAACATCAAGTAGAATCTGAGCTCAGGAATGCCGTGGTCCTGTGGTTAGCATGAGCAGCTGCGGAAGGAGAGGTCCTTGGTACAAGTCTTCCCTCGAGTGAAAAAATTGCCTTCTTTATTTACGCAAAGTTATGATCTGTCCGTTCGTTCATTGACGTCTCTGTTCACTGTAATAAGTTTAGTGTCTGTGTTTTTCGACCGCACCGCAAAACTGTGCGATTAGTAGACGAAATGGACGTCCCTCTCCAATGGGAATCGAAAACATATGATCGCAAGGTCATAGATCAACCGATTCCTCCACAGGAAAACACGTCTGATATATTCTATACGACACTGGTGACGGCATGTGCGTCACATGACAGGAATATGTTGTCGACCCACCTAACTTGTACACTTGGC
The DNA here is from genome assembly GCF_023897955.1 of Schistocerca gregaria. Classification (NCBI taxonomy): domain Eukaryota; kingdom Metazoa; phylum Arthropoda; class Insecta; order Orthoptera; family Acrididae; genus Schistocerca; species Schistocerca gregaria. Next base: position 471,319,162 of record NC_064931.1, read on the forward strand.
GAATGGGTAAAAAGATTCTTCTACATTGCCCGATTTAGGTTTTCTTGTGGATGTGATAATCACTCCCAACAAAGTGATGAAACCATTAGTGTTTGTCACATAAACTGTTACAATTGAATGCAACAGTTTCACAGTCGAACAATTTTCCCTGTGCTCTGTCAAAACACGTTTTTAACGTTTTCAAATTTTTCCGTGTGTAGACCGTCAAATCGTGCATATGTCCAAGCAAATCTGAACATGTCCTAGAATTTTGGAGAGCGAAGTTGATTATGTGTGAGTGCCTGATCTTTGATAATTGTCTGAAAATAAAAAATTTAACTTCTCATTCGAGGTAAGACTTGACCTAAGACCCTCTCGTTCCGCAGCTGCTCACGCTAACAACGAGACCACGGCGCCCCTGAGCTCACACTCTCCTTCATGTTGCCTATCTTGCACATGGACTACTCAGTTTGTGTATTTTGATTATTTTTTTTTGTAGTTCCACACAAGTTCTTCCTGTTTTCTCGATTGATCTGTGTTCAGTTTTTCGAGGCCTATCCACTGTGCCAACTTAAACTAAATCTGACGGGGGTGCGATGGGAAGGTTCCCTTGTTAGCAGTGACTACAGAAATGTGTGATTTGCAAGGAGCTGTTCGACAACTGTGCCCCATTCTTTTTATCTTCCTAAGCACAGTCGTTGTGCTATCTGGACTGCTGGTAGCAACTTGGAACTAACGAATGTTTCCTTCCGTTGATTTCACTCAATTTTTGCACTGCCCTCAGCAAGGTCCATATCCTTCAGTACATGAGGTCAGTCTGATCTTGATTTAGCTGTGGTTGTCCCTTCGTGTTCCCACTTTACAGTCACATCAATAATAGGCGACTTGGGCAACTTTAAAAAGGTTGAAACATCATTGATGAATCTGTTACTCAGATGGCATCTAATCAGTAGTCCACATCCAAAATCATTGAGGTTTCTTGATAGACGCATCTTGGTGTTATTGCTTCACTACTGACGACATAAAACTCCTCGTCTCCTTTTATACTGGCGGGTCCGCCTCTCGTGACATCTAGTGCTTAATTCCGCATTACACAGTATCTGAGAGTGTATATTCTATTCACTTCGTCACTCATTGTAAACTGTTTGGTGAGCATAAATACAGCTGTAGAAATATAATATCGAAGATGTGCTGTCTGTCGTTCTCGTGCGGCTAATGTCCTAGTTCGTTAAATTCGTCGATATGAAACGTACATTACGTAACTACGTACATGACAAATATTGGTCAATAACAACATTGGCCGAAATGTGAATACTGCAAATTGTTTGAATTCAGTTCTATTGCAAAAGAAGAGAAGAAGGAGGTGGGAAGGGGGAGAGGGAGACGGAGTTAAGCGTCCTATCTAGATCAGTGTCATAATAGATTGGATGCAAAGCCCTTGAGAAAACGTAGACGGACGAACTGCCTCTTGTATTGTAGCAAAAACTATACAATTGTTCACTTGAGGCGACTTTGGGAAGCCATTGAAGTAAATCGGGCTAGCCTATCGGGGATTTAAACCCCACTTCTTACAATTATCATGCAAATGCTTTGAACACTGCACCACGTCGTTTAGTGAGACTGTTAGTCTGGTATCGTACGATGACGTAGAGTCAGCTAACTCCACAATAGATACAACAGTATAGACTGACTATATTAAGTCGTAATTTCACTTATAAACAACTAGATGACATCTGCAACAGCCGAAACACCACGCTAGGCCCTAAAACCAAATTCTTACGTACTGTATGCCACTAATCTGCAGCAAAATGCAAAGGGTACAGCAGACGGTGTGCTGAGATGACACCTGTTCCTTCACAAGCGCACATATCCTGCAGTACTGAGTTCAAGCGGCGATAGACCATCTCGCTGCCTGGGCGAGGCAATGGATGAGTAGGAGGAGGAGGAGGCGGGGGGGGGGGGGGAGGAGGAGTAGGAGGAGGAGGAGGAGATTAGTGTTTAACGTCCCTTCGACAATGAGGTCATTAGAGACGGAGCACAAGATCGAATTAGGGAAGGATGTCGAAGGAAAATGGGCCACGCCCTTTCACAGAAACCATCCCGGCTTTTGCCTGAAACTATTTACGGAAATCATGGAAAACCTAAAGCAGGATGACCGTACGCGGGTTTGAACCGTTGCCCTCCCGAATGCGAGGCCAGTGTGCGCCACCTCGCTCGGTAGACGTAGATTTAGAAATACTCAAACGTAAAAGTAGCTTCGGGGGTACCACAAGGGAATGTTATAATACAATTTATTTTCACAATATACAGGGTGAATCACATAGCGAAACGCGGTTTTCGGCAAATGTTAGAGCGTCGAGGGGGACATACTTTTTGTTTAATTAATGTTTTTAGCGATGGTATCAATGGAGATATTGAAGAAAGTACTTTAAAAAAATGGTCCCGTATAGTTTTCATAATAGCATTCGATCGTCCTTGAGAAGTGATATATAGCTTTTGTTACTGTTGACGTTGAAAACTGTCGTAAAAAAAAATCCAGAAATATCCTAAAAATTTGAGAGCACGGTGGCCGAAATAGGTATTAGCGGTGCAAACTCCACCAGGCAGAGCTCTCGTGCTACGTTATGTCAGAATGTCAACACATTAGCCTGTTTACTTTGTCTGTTTCAACATTCCTTGCCTGCAGGCATGAATACCAATGAGGAGAAATTGGATATACTACATTTACACGGCGAATGCAAAAGAAATGCCGTAGAAAGAGAACAGCAGTGCAGAGCCACCTATCCGGATCGCCATGTCCGACGCGCCAGTCATTTGCACGGATTATTAAGACGCTAGTGCAGACAGGCTGCTTGAACGTCAAAAAGAAGATAAGAAAGGGGACTACAACTGACAGAGAACACGAAGAAGCTGTTCTGGCTACGAGGCTAATGAATCCGCACACTGGTACGAGACATATTGCCAACGAATGTGGAATCAGTCAGACGAGTGTCATTCGTATCCTGCATCGACAGAGTTTCCATCCCTATCACCTATCACTACATCAGGCACTCGACGACCGTGATTTCGAACGTCGTACACAGTTTTGTTGGTTTGCCCTTCACCAACTGAGAGACGACCGTGCGTTTTTCCAACGTGTGCTATTTACCGATGAAGCAACGTTTACTGACCACACTAATGTAAATTTACATAACATGAACATCTGGGCAGCTGAAAATTCACACTGAATTTGTCAGGTGCAACATCAACGGCCGTGTAGCGTAAACGTATGGCGCGGCATCATAGGAAATTACGTTGTGGGACCTTACTTCACTTCAAGCGTCCTAAATTGACGTTCGCACGCACACTTTCTAACATTCTGCCGGTTCTTCTAGAAGAGGTACAAATGGATATTCGACAGTGTATGTGGCTGCAACACGACGGTTTTCCAGCTCCCTCGTCCCGTGTTGCAACCCAAATACTCAAGGAGAACTTTCCTGGACGTTGGATAGGACGAAATTATCTTGTCATATGATCTGAGAGGTCCCCAATTTGACTCTTCTTGATTTCTTTCCTTGGGGAGCGCTCAAAGATGCAGTCTACGACGGAGCCCCAACTACACCAGACGATATGTGTCGTTGAATCGCCAGTGCATGCTCTGCCATATCAGCCACTGTAACTACATCTGAGTATCGTTCTTTCGTACGGCAATAGAATATGTTCGTTTCAGTCCATGGTCAACAGTTTGAAACATGCTTACATAAAGGACAAATTAATTTCTTAAGACAAAATTTATGTTATGTGATTTGGGTGGTTGCCAAATCAACGTTAGTAAATTTTTTATTTCATTTACATGTGTACCACAATGCACTGCAATGTCAAATAAGTCGACAGCGTGTATTGCAGGTAGGTGGTAACACTGTCATTGTGCACTTAGGTTCAGCATGAAACAACGTTTCACTAAGAATAATATGTATTTTGCGGTGTACATGTGGTCACCACAGTGATTTTAATAAAATGTTTACTTCAACGAATGTATCGCATATGATGTAACTTAGAGAATTGAAGGTAGAGATAGTTGACCGACAGCATGTATTTTACTTCTAAGAAGCACACAGCCAAGTTCAGGAAAAGATAGATAAAATCTCCGTTCTAACATTTATATATTTAATACAGTAGTTGCTTTTTGCAGCGTATAAGACGTTTTTATTTTTGAAGAATGTACAGCTGATTTCTTTGTTTCAGCTCACGTAAATCTGGGACGCTACACAAATGTGAAATAGTTTTCCTAAGCGCTTTGTGATGCGCTAGGTTCTTGCCTATGTCGTATTTCCATAAACAACATCCGTAGGTGAACCTGAATCTAGGTAGTAAGTTGGTTCAAACGGAAATACAGCTTTATTCTCATAGCGCAGGCCTACCTTACGGTATACAACAACGCAGCCTGGTCCCCGACGCATGCTTGGCAGTGTTTGCACCACAAACGCTGTTTCCGGCCACCGTACTCTCTCACATTCTAGGGCATTTCTCGAATTTTTTACGACAGGTTTCAACGCCAACTTCAACGAACGCTATATCACAGTAATTGTTTTCTCAAAAGCTATTTAATGCAGTTACAAAAATTATACGGTTGCATGTCACAGAGATGCTGAAGGAACTGAAATGGCAGACTCTTGAAGACAGACGTAAACTTTCCCGAAAAAGTCTATTAATTAAGTTTCAAGAAACAAGTTCAAATGATTACTCTAGGAATATACTACTCGCGCAGGGATCGTGAGGATAAGATTAGAATAATTACTGCACGTACGGAGGTATTCAAACACTCTTCCTGCGCTCCATAGTGATGGAACAGAAAGAAACCCTAATAACTGGTACAATGGGACGTACCCTCAGCCATGCACCTCACGGTGATTTTCAGAGTGTAGATATAGATATAGATTTAAAGAAATGTACTTACTTTAATATCTCAGTTGATACCAGCGCTACAAACATTTACCGAACAAAACCATACGTGCACCTGGAGGCTCTAACATTTACCAAAAACCGCGTTTCGATATGTGTAAACGTTCAGGAAATAAAAGTGGTGTTACGTCTTACTTAACTCATACTGTATATAATTTTTTTTAAGTTATTATCTTTCGGAAGGTACCATTCAGCCATCCAAACACAGGACATGTTATATTATAATTAGTTTTGACAATTCATAGTGACATTATTTTACGTCGTATCCAGGCAAAATATAAAATAGGACTAACAAAGGACTGATCCGACATAAAACAAGTTTTACAATCAGAGCATCCTAAAACGAGTAACAAGTCGAAAATGGAACACAGAATAAATAGTTTTAGTATACTACAAAAATCCTACTGCTATCACAAGAAGAAATAACAAATCTCCGTTGGTAGACGTTTAGGATATTCCAAATTGAGTCCAAATGAATGAATATTTATCAAAATTATGAATAAAATATTTTTTGTATGTCCTGTAAGAATTGTTTCAAAAGCTACGGCTATAGGTCGATAATTACCATATTTAGAGGCTGAGCGTTCCATAGCCTGCAGAGTAATACGATAGGATGTAGTCAGTCAAATGCGCTTTGGTCTTCCACTGGCATTCTAACACCCAAACCTTCAGGAGTCAGACACTCAGATCGGTAGCAAAAGTTGTGTGTCGATAGAGTATCAACCAAAACACCGATTTAGTTCGTGCTGTGTGCTGTCGTCCAGTAGAACATGTGTAAATGGTAATTGAAAGTAACACCAGAACCACGGAGTACAAGAAAAGCGTATTTGTGAGCTCGGAATGTTAAGGTCTCTGGTATGTGAGCTGGTAGAGCGTTCGATCGTCGTGCTAGTGGTCCCGAGTTCGAAGACCTGTATTGGTGTCGTTTTTTTTTCTATTTTTACAGTTTACGCGTGAAATTGTTGGGAGAACATTTTTCTGACATGTAAAAGGACGTTTCAGAGTTTGTAGCACTATTCTTTTGGAAGTCTGTTTTCGTTTCGTTAGTTGAAAGTTAGAGTACATTTGTACAGATAGGTGTGGTGTTATACAAGTGTATGCTATAGGTTTGCTGCTTTCAACTAACGAAGTGAAAACTGATTACCAAAAGAACAGTGCTACAAACTGTGAAACGTTCTTTTACATGTCAGGAACATGTTCTCCCATATAACAATTTCAAGCGTAAACTGTTAAGAACAAGTCATCAACTCTGAGCTTCGAACTCTTTTTTTGTTGTTGTTGATCTCATTTTGTTCGTTATTGTTTGTTGCATTTGTTCGGGACGGACGTCCCATGACACCTGTTCAGATTCATCGTTGATCCGTCCCCTCGGTTTTTTTTTTTTTTTTTTTTTATTACAGAGAGCAACTGAGCCTCCAACCGAACACGCTTCGCTACCGTGCCTGTAACTCGGGACTGTCAGCACGACAATCCAACGCGCTACCAGCTCACATACCAGAGACCTTCACATTCACACCTCACAGGTACGCTTTTCCTATACTCCGTAGGATGACAGCACACAGCACGAACTAAATGGGTGTTTTGGTTGATACTCTGTTGACATACAACGTTTGGTATCGACCTGAGAGTCTGACGTTTGGTGGTTTGGGTGTAAGTATCAGGAGCACTAGTGTAGCAGCATAGGGAGCTATATCTTGATATTGGCACCGTTGACAAACACTTACAGTAGCTTATACGTTGCTTCATCATTGAATTCTAACGAGATTTGGAGGCTACTTCGGAACTGATCACCAAGAGCGCGAAGATAACTTGCAAGAACTTTCGTGTGATACGTGTTCTGAGGATACTGTAGAAATGCAGGGTGACAATTACTGAATATGAAAAAAGAAATAAATTCTGGATGACCCCCTTAAGTGTCGGAACATCGATGCTATCGATGACCTCCTGAATGGCTGGTTTCAGTTGAGCACTGCTTTTGAGGTTATTACTGTGCACTGTCTTTAACACAGCCCCACAGAAAGGAGTCGCATGTGTTCAGATCCGGAAAATATGGCTGCCAACTGAGGCCCATGTCAGTTGCCTCTGGGTATCCCCAAAGTGCTCCTCCAGGACAGCAGTGCTCCTGCTTCGATGGGGTCGAGTTCCGTCTTGCGTGAACCACATCCTATCAAAATCAAGGTCACTTTGGATAATGGGGATGAAATCATCTTCCAAAAACCTTCACGTACCGTCCGTTAGGTGCTATCAAGGAATATCGCATCGATTATATCGTGGATGGACATTGCGCATCACACCGTCACCCGTTGAGTGTGAAGAGACTTCTAAATCGCGAAATGCGGATTATTAGTCCCCCAAATGCGCCAATTTTGCTTATTGACGACCCCATCCAAGTGAAAGTGAGCTTCGTAGCTAAACCAAACAATCAAAGTTCTGTTCATTAATTCTGTGGACAACCGTATTTCCGTGGCCCTGGGGCTTAATGGTTGATAGGTTTGAATTTTGTATGGGAAGAGCTGCAGGACTTCAACAACAATTTGTAGCAGCGTCTCCCAGTTGATTCTCACCTGTTGTGCAGCGCGTCTGATCAATGTCCTGGAGCTGTTTTGAAACATAGCGCGTGTCTTTTAGAGGTTTTCAGGTGTTTTCGCCCTTTTTGGACGACCGATATTACCAACACTTTTATCACGAATTCCACCGTTCTCTCAAACTTGCAAATCAAATTCTTGATTGTTAGCACACTTGAACTGGTTGTCTTTAGTTTGAACTCTATCCAAACTTCCTTTGAGCGGCAGATGGGTTGCTAGTGCTCGCATAGTAGGCTTTCACAAGAGCAATACGCTCAGGCACGCTGTACCGTGACATTGTCATGTGCAAAATGGTTCAAATGGCTCTGAGCACTTCGGAGGTCATCACTCACCTAGAACTTAGAACTAATTAAACCTACCTAACCTAAGGAGATCACTCACATCCATGCTGGAGGCAGGATTCGAAACTGCGACAGGAGCGGTCGCTCGGCTTTCATGTGCGAATGATCGGCAACAACAAGGCACGTGCGGTTGCACAAACTAATTCCCATCACACCCCGCGGCCAAGTGTGCAGGTTGAACGTCCTATCGCAAACCTTTCAGAAGTTATAACGACTTTATTTCATATACTTCAATAATTGTCACTCTGTATATTATTTTGATATTCTTCCTATCCTCAAACGTATAGAGGGTTGGCGTTAAGGTTGAGCCGATAGAGGTGTTGGTTGAATTTCCAATAATTAAATTTCAGCCGTGCATTAATTGTCGTGAAGCTCCTTGATATTAGTGCCTTATCATAACATGGTACTCTTGGGATCGTAGAATGAACTAGTGCGTAGTGACTGCCTTTGATTTTAGATGTCCACGACCATTCTTCCTGCCGGTCTGAGGACAACCGCCGGCCGCGGTGGCCGAGCGGTTCTAGGCGCTCCAGTGCGGAACTACGCTGCTGACACGGTCGCAGGTTCGAATCCTGCCTCGGGCATGGATGTGTGTGATGTCCTTAGGTTTAAGTAGTTCTAAGTCTAGGGGACTGATGACCTCAGATGTTGAGTCCCCTAGTGCTCAGAGCCATTTGAACCATTTGAGGACAACCGCTTTCTGAGCATGGGTATCATATCTGTGAGAGGGAGTTTATCATATTTAATAGCTGCATGCAGAGACACCTGCTTTGCTAGGGCAACTGCTTGCTCATTGCCAGGTATCCTAGAATGGCCTTTCATCCACACCATCATGATGTTGCAACAGTTCCTCTGCACTCGAAACACAATCGAGAATTTCTGCAACTATGTGGTTGGTACAACTATGATGATGGTTTGTAATCAGTTGTATGCTTGAGATACTATCAGACAGGATGACTATTACGTCTGATGTGGACGTCTGTGTGAACAATAGGGCTTCCAAAATGGCGATCAGCAAATATGTCAGTAATAGTGGAGTGTGGATCCAGCTTCAACAGGGCTTGTTGTTTGCTATGTGGTACCCAATAAGCACTTCCACAGTCTTTGCTAGACTTGGACCCATCTGTACATACGACGCACGCATCATGATAATGAGACAGGAATTCCACTGCCGTTGCTTTAGTTGGGTCCTGGTTTCGACATGTTAAATTGGTCCTGACGTCAATCTGCAGAGTCACCGTTTGGTATGGGCAGTTGTGGTACCTGTCTTATTACAATGATTCCATGCAACCGACCGACTTCATTACCATGACTTATTTCAGAGTAAAACGATCCTAACCAACAGGGACAGGAGATGAGCGGCAAGCCCTGTCAGTAACTCGGATCTAAACCTCACAATATTTCTGTTTTCAAGGAATGCAAGTCAGTCTTACACAGTTTTCGAGTGAACATTGGAAACTGAACAGTATGGAACCGGTATTTAGAGTCAGGTACTTAGCAAAAGGCAATTGATCACAGAGGCATATGAAGCTTCACAGCTTCAATGGTCCAAACAGCAGAGAAATCGGACAGTAACTGGTTGGTGTGTGATCCGACGATTCGCGATTTCGTCTCTTTTCAAATGATTAAAGACGATGCGTGCGCCTGCGGTCCAAAGAGGCGTTTAATCCGCAGGTTGTGTAAGGTTTCGTGATGTTTCGGGTGTGTTATTCGTATCATGACAGAGATCCACTCATGTAGGTTACCGTCGTAACACACCGGGACGTTTATTTCAACATTCTATGTGACCAAGTGTTGTCTTTTCTTCTACATCTGCATGATGAACATGCTGTGAGCATTCTTGCCGTCCAAGAAGCGGCAGCAGTGTTCGCAGGACTCCTCAATTACGTTCCTCGTTCGAGGAACACTCAAGAATATCGTGCTTCGACTGGCCCTCTAAATGACCCGATCTTAACCCCACAGAACATGTTAAGGACTCTTTTGACAGTGGGTGAAACGTAGCCACAAGCATAACCTCAGTTTAGAAGGTCTATGCCGTCTAATCATCAGTGAGTGGATTCAGTTGGAAATATTATACCTGAAATATCTGTGGACCCTCTTCCTTTCCTAATTGATAAGGCCATTATCAAGGTGCGAGGTGGTGTTAAACGGTATTAGCCTTACGACACTTTGGGAGTGAAAATATTTTATCTATTGTGCACATCGCGTTATTAGTATGTAACATGTAGCAATAATTATTACCCTCACTTGTATGGGTTTATATGACTTAGTCTAGATATCACGAGATCAATCTGTAACGAGAACAAATTAAAAAAACTCTTCTCAGATCTCTGAATACAACAGTTTGTGCAATGTTACAGGTAGTGGGTAGACCTCATTCATTTCTGTAAGACATCTGTGTGATCACAAGACATTCAAAAGCAAACCAAGAACTTAAGTGACCATCGTATTTCACGTACCGTGACAGTTAAATGCAGTTTGGCGTGACATGGATTCGACAAGTCCATAGTAGGTACCTGGAGATATGTGGCACCAGATGTCTAAACATACACAATTTCTGTAAATCACGTGGTCGTCGTATGCGTGCACGGGGCTGCCGCCCGATAGTCTCCCAGGTGTGTTCAATTGGGTTCAAATCTATCGAATTTTGTGGCCATGCTCTTCAAACGGCTGCAGCACCTTTCTCGACTTGTGACATGGTCTGTTATCCTACTGGAAGATGTCACTGCCAATGGGGAAGACATGCAGGTGGTCCGCAGTATTGTTCATGTAGTCCACGGCTGTCTTGGTGTCTTCGATTACTACCACAGATCCTATGGAATCCCACGTGGATGTCCCCCATAACATAAACTGCCTTCGAAAGCTTGTGTCCATGATGCGCTGCAGGTATGGAGCACCGCTCACCTGGAAAATGGCGTATTTGGGCACGACCATCGGCCTGGTGTAACCATGTTCAATAATGCTCTCTGAATGTTGTGCTCCTAAATACATGTATCTGAAACAGATTTGTACTCTGTTATCACATATGCCACAGATCACCGGCCATTCTTTACTGGGCGTGCAAGCATACTACTTCGACCTTCCCAGATGAGAGTCAATGATCAACAACATCTTGATGATTACTTGTGATTTTACCGATCTTCAGCCACTTTACACAGACTCTAACGATACAAGTAAGCGCGTACCAGATTCACCGTTTCCGGAATGCTCGTTCCCAGGCCTCAAGGCCATAACAATCTTCTCTTTGCCACAGTCGGTTATTTGCAATCCGCATCTTACGCCGGGCAGTGGTCATAACATTTTGGCTCATCGGTGTATGTAAGAGGAATAAATCTACTATTAAATGTAGTAAGGTATATACGCAGGGGAGTATGGGATAGAACCATCTTATAGACGAGAAAATAAAGAGTTTACTAGTAAGATGAACTGGAAGACGTGCATGTCATTCGCTGTGGAGTACTGAAGTTTAGCATTCAGCTGTTGGATTTGCTCGTCGCGTCTTTAAGAAAATTGAAAATTTGTGGTAAGGTCTTACGGGACTGCTGAGGTCATCGGTCCCTAAGCTTACACACTACTTAATCTAACTTAAACTAACTTACGCTAAGGACAACACACACACACACACACACACACACACACACACACACACACACACACACACACACACACACACACACACACACACACACATGCCCGATGGAGGACGCGAACCTCCGACGGGGGGAACCGCGCGGACCGTGACAAGACGCCTTGACCACGCGGCTACCCCGAGCGGCTGCGAGGACACATGATTGTGACAGGATAGCGTAAATATAAGATTTACAGTAACTAATTGGACGGCAAACTTGTGTTACAACCCAGAAAACAAATTTAGTGTTCAGAAGGACACAACGATGTTAGCCTAGGACAGTGTTCTGACAAGGGGATGTCATGATTTTCGCATCTTGGATTTACTAAAAACTTTGTACACTTTTAATAGTCCAGTAGGACAAAATTATCTACAAGTAGTAAGGCATACTACTTAAGTGACTTCAAGAAAATCGCAAGAGAAGTTTTAAGCACTGATCACGAGCTGGCAGCGGTCATGCGGTCGGCGTTCAAGCTCCTTAAGCAGTGGATCGCTGGATCGAGTAACGCTCATCTTGTTTTTCTTTTAGTTTATATTTGTTTCAACACTAATCATATTACTTGGTACACATTACATTTGAAAGATAATATAATGATGACACGTTGATATCCCTGAACTTTTATTGAATTTTCAGTGATATTTGCCTGTTTACTAATTTTTATTACTGCAACAAAAATTATGCCACTTTTATTTGTCTAGCCAAGTTAAAAACTTTATCAAGTGCCTTCAGATTTGTTCATATTTGATTGACAACGAACGAGAAATTGTTTCTCGTGAAGATGTTATTAAAATACTTTCGATGGCACACCGCCAATTTTAGCCATCGACAGTTACGACACTATTGCGTTACGCGTGGTTTGCATCCAAATTATTGGAAGAAAGAGAAAATGTTCAAAATGTCAACCATATTTGTTTTTCCTTAGAAACTCTGAAGATTCCTTGTGCATGCTGAAAACTGCATTCATTCGATGTAGTAAATGCCGTTTTAATTTGTGTCTGTACGTATAATGTGGAAAGCAGATCCGGCAATTAATCATACATTACCATCATATTCTGGCATATTGTAACTCACTATATTAGTGAATGAAGCTATTTACAGCATTATTTATCGATGTTTGACTTGGGATTTCAAAGTGTATACCTCGTCCTTGAAACCTGTGTCTGCAGATCGAAAAGTCCTGATCCAAAGCATTTCTCGGTACCATACCCGATTGTAGTTATTAGGGATCTCGGCAGTCACGGTAGGAATACATTTTCAGGAAAAAAATTGTGTTTGGTCGTTTACTTGTTCTATAATCATGAGTACAGTACTTGATAAAAATTAGCAGACAACCAAATAACATTGGAAATTCCATAAAAGTTCAGGCAAGTGGGTGTGTCTTTTCATCACATTACGTTTCAGATGTAATATGTACGAATTAATATGACTAGTGTTGAAAGAAATGTAAATTAAAAACAAAAGAAAAGAAAACATGAACAGGACTCGATCCAGCGAGCCACCGATTGCAGTGTTTGAACGGTAACCACATGACCGCCGCCAACTCGTGCACAGGATCGCAGCGGATTGGTACATAGATGACGCGTAAAGCTTCTCTTGGGATTTTCTCGAAATCATCTAAGCTATATGCCTTGCCGCTTGCACATTATGGTGTCCTAATGGACTACTAAAAATGTACAAAGTTCGAAGAAAACTATGATCCAAACTTCGTGGTCTCCCCTTGTAAGACAGATAATAACTACTCTGTTTCTACATGTACTCCGCAGGCCTCTATGAGGTGCTTACTATTGAGTACATACGATGCTAAATTTATTGATGGCAGATACAGTCCACACATTTAAAAGCAAACTAACTGCGAAAGGTATTTCAGGAATGGGGAAGGCATTGCCAACACATATTACCAATAGTAAAACCTATGAATAACGTTTATTAGTAATAGAAGAATCTATGAACAACATTACTACTGTATGTGAATACAGAAAAGTAGCAAAAGTCGTTTATGATTCTGCACTTTCATCTACTGCACATTACAGATAGTGACATTTCCAACAATCCCAGTGAATTCACGTCTCGTCAAATGTTTACGGTTGCACTAGAAGGAACAATTTGTACTAATACTGTGGTACTTTTGCATCAGGATAAAAAAGGTTGCGGCTCTGTTTTTGTATTTCTATCTTTGGCTGATAATGGAATTTTTGGTTGCAAATTGATCTAAAGCTTTTAATCTTCCGTTATTATTATCCTAGTATTGTCTTTAACTTCCTTAGAAGATTGCTTTCATTGTTCTTTACCACTGTAAACAGTAAATATGCTACTCCATGAAAAGCCGCTTAGAACTGTTGTTCGAGTAACTTTTATGGTGCTTAGAAACAGTTTTAACAGTTCTGGCTTAAACTGAAAAAAAATGGATTCGTTTTTTATTTGAATTTCTAAAAAATTAAAAGAACTAAGATAAGAGTTGAACATACCGTCGAGATGTATGTTAAGGAAATCGGACATGATTCATTGAAGGCACCGCCCCGGCTCTAATCTCAAACGATTTTGCGAAATAAAGGGAAAACTAAATCTGAATGGCAGGACAAGAAGTTGATCCTCCGTCGTCCGGAAACGAGTTCAGCGCCTTAGCACTCTGCCACCTCGCTCGGTGAAATACCATTGCTAATTTTATGTTACAAAAGACATGGGTATCTATGATTTCCGCCTAGAAAATCACATTTCTAAGAATGGCTAAAAACAGTTTATTTATGCTTCTTATGATATAATAGCAAATAGCAATAGATTTCTTACCGAGTGCATTCCCTTTTCCGAATTCGAAGGTATTACCAAGCAACGGCCAGCCTTTAGGTCCTGGAATATGTGCAAGCCTAGATGCCAACTGTTTCTGCGCTTTCACCAATTTCCAAACCTGCTGGATCACCAGAACGACGACAAGCGTTGCTAGAATGTTCACCACGATATCCATCCTGCGAACAGAGTTTATTAGCAGTGACAAATTTAGTCAACGAAGTTTCGAAACTTGCAAGAAAAAGAGTAAAGATCGATTGCCGTTTAATTCAAACTGAAAAACTAAATTCGAGTTATAGGCAAACAGAATACACTTGCACTGAAAAATTCCCAGACGCTTAAGAGAGACAAAACAATATGCTAACAGCAAATAATACAGAGAAATTTTAAAATTTTTCGTTTAACTTTTCATACAGGCTTACGCTGAAATGGGGCACTCATATTGATATAGTCATACGCTTATCAGTAGAAAGATTCCGCCTTGTATTTGAAGAAGTCTCTTCATACCGTTTGCAGCAGAGACATGGCTTGAGTTAAGCGTTCTTTCCAGATCTATGAATCCTGGTAGGTATTTTTTCTGCCATATGGGAGGTGTACAAAGTAAGTAGTGACAAACGTTCTCCGTGCGTTGACCCACATTTGATGCAGCGCTCTTCCCGCGACAGTGTTCACCTCGTATTGATCGCTGATGGGACCACAATAAGATTACGGTGCGGCCTTTTACCTCAACGGAACTAATTCAGTATTCACGAAGTTAGGCAAAACACTGTACTGTTCCATTTGAACCTCCATCAGAGTGATGCCTTCTACATCGACCAATACTCGTTTTTTGGAAACAGCAGAAATGCCTCTCCATATACGGCGGCAGGTCATGGAGGATAAATTAATATTGCAGCAAATAAAATCTTTGGAGCTCTCAGTTGATCATAAATTAACTGTCGTACAGAACTTCTTCGAACCAGTTATTACTTACCTATCGGAACAAAAAATGCGCTACTGGAAATTAACCGCTACTTCTACATCTAAATCTACATCTACATCCATACTCCGCAACCCACCTGACGGTGTGTGGCGGAGGGTACCCTGAGTACCTCTATCAGTTCTCCCTTCTATTCCAGTCTCGTATTGTACGTGGAAAGAAGGATTGTCGGTATGCTTCTGTGTGGGCTCTAATCTCTCTGATTTTATCCACATGGTCTCTTCGCGAGATATACGTAGGAGGGAGCAATATACTGCTTGACTCTTCGGTGAAGGTATGTTCTCGGAGCTTTAACAAAATCACGTACCGAGCTACTGAGCGTCTCTCCTGCAGAGTCTTCCACTGGAGTTTATCTATCATCTCCGTAACGATTTCGCGATTACTAAATGATCCTGTAACGAAGCGCGCTGCTCTCCGTTGGATCTTCTCTATCTCTTTTATCAACCCTATCTGGCGCGGATCCCACACTGCTGAGCAGCACTCAAGCAATGGGCGAACAAGCGTACTGTAACCTTCTTCCTTTGTTGTCGGATTGCATTTCCCTAGGATTCTTCCAATGAATCTCAGTCTGGCATCTGCTTTACCGGCGATCAACTTTATATGATCATTCCATTTTAAATCACTCCTAATGCGTACTCCCAGATAATTTATGGAATTAACTGCTTCCAGTTGCTGACCTGCTATTTTGTAGTTAAATGATAAGGGACCTATCTTTCTATGTATTCGCATCACATTACACTTGTCTACATTGAGATTCAATTGCCATTCAGTGCACCATGCGTCAATTTGCTGCAGATCCTCCTGCATTTCAGTACAATTTTCCATTGTTGCAACCTCTCGATACACCACAGCATCATCTGCAAAAAGCCTCAGTGAACTTCCGATGTCGTCCACCAGGTCATTTATGCATATTGTGAATAGCAACGGTCCTATGACACTCCCCTGCGGCACACCTGAAATCACTCTTACTTCGGAAGACTTCTCTCCATTGAGAATAACATGCTGCGTTCTGTTATCTAGGAACTCCTCAATCCAATCACACAATGGATCTGATAGTCCGTATGCTCTTACTTTGTTCATTAAACGACTATGGGGAACTGTGTCAAACGCCTAGCGGAAGTCAAGAAACACGGCATCTACCTGTGAATCCGTGTCTGAGGCCCTCTGAGTCTCGTGGACAAATAGCGCGAGCTGGGTTTCACACGACAGTCTTTTTCGAAACCCATGCTGATTCCTACAGAGTAGATTTCTAGTCTCCAGAAAAGACATTATACTCGAACATAATAAGTGTTCCAAAATTCTACAACTAATCGACGTTAGAGATATAGGTCTATAGTTCTGCACATCTGTTCGACGTCCCTTCTTGAAAACGGGGATGACCTGTGCCCTTTTCCAATCCTTTGGAACGCTTCGCTCTTCTAGAGACCTACGGTACACCGCTGCAAGAAGCGGGGCAAGTTCCTTCGCGTACTCTGTGTAAAATCGAACTGGTATCCCATCAGGACCAGCGGCCTTTCCTATTTTGAGCGATTTTAATTGTTTCTCTATCCCTCTGTCGTCTATTTCGATATCTACCATTTTGTCAACTGTGCGACACTCTAGAGAAGGAAGCACAGTGCAGTCTTCCTCTGTAAAACAGCTTTGGAAGAAGACATTTAGTATTTCGGCCTTTAGTCTGTCATCCTCTGTTTCAGTACCATTTTGGTCACAGAGTGTCTGTACATTTTGTTTTGATCCACCTACTGCTTTGACATAGGACCAAAATTTCTTAGGATTTTCTCCCAAGTCAGTACATAGAACTTTACTTTCGAATTCTTTGAAAGCCTCTCGCATAGCCCTCCTAACACTACATTTCGCTTCGCGTAATTTTTGTTTGTGTGCAAGGCTTTGGCTATGTTTATGTTTGCTGTGAAGTTCCCTTTGCTTCCGCAGCAGTTTTCTAACTCGGTTGTTGTACCACGGTGGCTCTTTTCCATCTCTTACGATCTTGCTTGGCACATACTCAACTAACGCATATTGTGCGATGGCTTTGAACTTTGTCCACTGATACTCAACACTATCTGTACTTGAGACAAAACTTTTGTGTTGAGCCATCAAGTACTCTGAAATCTGCTTTTTGTCACTTTTGCTAAACAGAAAAATGTTCCTACCTTTTTTAATACGAATACGTTCTTACCTCCCAGTTCCTCTGGCTAAACCAAACCAACACTTCAAATTTCCTTTCTCTTAGCAACTCGCTTTATGTAATATCCATCTGATCCCCAATGTGAAACGCTAAACACCAACAACACATTCTCGTCAACCGTGAAAATCCAGAGTCCAGATGCGCTTCAAATTTTCGCCGAGTGATCGACAACAACTGACCACTGTACATGTACAGCGCCTTCTTTCGTTGTGATCTCTAAGAAGAATGATCATTCATACTCCCCCAGAGTACGTCATTGTTTGCCGCATAGGCTGACCTTTCCAGTTCGACAGGCTATCTGATCTAAACCGGATATTCCTCATATCTGACGTGGTACGTGTTCCAGCGGGTCACTACGACCCGACAACGCTGAGGAAGGATAACGTTCATTATTTATATAAGAATATGCAGCCTACAGCTGCAGGTTAACTTTATCGTTTACCTAGGTTTCAACGTTAGTAATAACGTCTTCTTCAGAACATAAAATATTATTTAAATGTTTGCCTAAAACAAGCCATGTCCTAAGTCAACTTTACAAAACTTGATGCATAACCATAAGGTTTTGTCACTTCATTAAACAAGCTGTAGCAAATTCCCTTTAAGGCCGTTGTATGGGCCTCGTCGTGTAACTAGAATCTCTAAGCATACGACGAGGCCCATACAACGGGCTTAAAGTGAATTTGCTACAGCTTGTTTAATGAAGTGACAAACCTGATGGTTCAAATGGCTCTGAGCACTATGGGACTTAACAGCTATGGTAATCAGTCCCCTAGAACTTAGAACTACTTAAACCTAACGAACCTAAGGACATCACAAAACACCCATTCATCACGAGGCAGAGAAAATCCCTGACCCCGCCGGGAATCGAACCCGGGACCTCGGGCGCGGGAAGCGAGAACGCTACCGGACAACCACGAGCTGCGGACACAAAACCTGATGGTTATGCATCAAGTTTTATAAAGTTGACCTAGGACATGGCTTGTTTTAGGCAAATATTTAAATAATATTTTATGTTCTGAAGAAGATGTTATTACTAACATTGAAACCTAGGTAAACGGTAAAGTTAACCTGCAACTGTAGGCTGCATATTCTTATATAAACAATATCAGCTGCTGTCGCTGCATAAAAACGTTAAGAACATTCATTACGGTGGTTGAGCAACAGTGGAACATAACTTCTGTGCCCGCATCTGGTAGTCGTGCGGTAGCGTTCTCGCGCCCGGGTTCGATTCCCGGCGGGGTCAGGGATTTTCTCTGCCTCGTGATGGTTGGGTGTTGTGTGTTGTCCTTACGTTAGTTAGGTTTAAGTAGTTCTGAGTTCTAGGGGACTGATAACCATAGATGTTAAGTCCCATAGTGCTCAGAGCCATTTCTAGAACTTCTGTGAATTTTTCCTGGATACCGTCGCACAAAGGCCTCCAACAAATGGAGTACGTGTACGTCTTTGAAAGAAATACAAGGAACATTAGCACTGGTTTTTTGTTTTATTTTTAGGTCTGTTTTTTTCGCAGTCGCAATTACACAACTAATGTAGATTATATACCGTCCTTTGCGACTGTGATAAAAATCTCATAAGCGTTTCAATTTCTTTCAAAGCATGTATAGTGATTACTGTAACAATTTGGTGTTCTTACAAACATATTTATCAATATCGTACACAGTTCTCATGCTTAACGATACTACTATTAAACCGTATTAGATTACTCATGATATCTGCATCCTGCTTCATTCCTAACGTTCTTTCACAAATAGTTGATCGAGTTTCAAAACGTTGCACTTTACTTACTCTGGATATATTTTTGTTTCCATGATGCGTAGATGCACTTATACCTAGTGTAATTTGTTGTTGTGACGCTGCCAAGTGTGAAAATCTTTTGCTTTCTTTCCTGTGCCTGTGGAAGCGCCCGCTATGCCTGTGTGTGCGTGTCAGAGTCAATGCATCCACACACGTCCCTAACCTTAAAGCAATAACATATGTGGCGTGGAAGAAAAAGAGTGGGAAGAAACACGATGGCAGGTGGGCTGAAAGCAACCTCATCCTGACAGTACCACCTTCAAGCTGCTCTCCCCAATCCCCTTTTTTCCAGGAAACTGTGAACATGTGGATATTCGATAAGCAGCTTCTCCCTTTCCTAGTGTTTATTCCGTCGTGCGAGACCCAGTGTTTTCCTGATTTGACAGAAGTGTTTCATTTTAAATGTGTGACCGGATGTCCTTCGTGTCACCAGTCATCAGTACCCCATAAGAGGGAACTGGTGTGTCTATGAATCATGTAAACTCTATTCTCTATGCTATCTTTGAACTATCTGTGCTTCGTATTTTCTGATGCGGAGATTAGGGACCTATACATAATATGTCTAAAACAGCGTGGAAAACCAATTAAAGCGAGCCCCCCCCCCCCCCCCCCCCACACACACACACACATTTGCCAGTATGTCATACGAACAACCGTTAACCCGGATCTGCCTCACCTCTGTGTCGCAAACTAGCACAATGCTCTTTAAAGCTGTACCTTACCTAAGCCCTCTTGTCCGCGTTCCGCGCGGGGTTGGCGGACCCGCCTCGATGGTTTACACAGTTGGGCGCATGCGTGTGGTTTTGTGCAGTCGAACGAATGTGGAGTTTTGCGCAATGTGCTCTGTGCTCAGTGCTCTACTACACTCTTTTGTTTGGCTCGCTGCAGTTAAGTCATTTCAGCCTATCTGATGTACTGTACAAAAGTAGAAATTACACACGCGAGAGGTTTCGGATACAACCTACCGTGGAAAAGTATGTACGAAATGAGCGCTCGTCACACTGTATTTCGATCTTCGTAGCGACGAAAACAAATTTTATACATATTTTCGTATGTCTCTTGTCAAAACTTTTCTAATAACTTTGCTCCACACTGGTATGACCACCTTAGTGGGATGCTTCGGCTGAAATGATGGTATTCAGCTCCGTCTGGCCGCGGTATCCGAAGAACTGTGCAGTCACCAACTTCTTTCTGTGTATTTCTGAAGCAGACGGCTCGCGACGCCGAAGGACAGCGCCGACGGCTCCGTCGCGTGCAGGCCGTCCGCGCAATTGCGTAATGCCTCGTACGAATACGAGACTAGCCAACCGTGGGCAGAATGTGGAGCGCGGACCATTCGCTTAACCCTGCGTTTCTACTGTGTTCGTTTGTACCACCGTTGATACGAGGGGTCTCACAGACCCGACTCGCGTATCAGTCTGATTGTTAAGGATAGGGAGCACAAAAGGGCTTCACATTCACGTCTCTTGCCTAGAAGAAGTAATCAAACACGTTTTGCTTTGAGTTTCAGTAAATTGTTGTCCTTTATTACTACGTAAGCAAATTACATACTGATTCTAACGTTTACATACCGTACAGGATAAAAATGGTTACACAATGTAACTGTCGTGTGTCATAGCACACAATGTAGAACATTGAAAGCTAGGAAAACCAAACTCAGTTATGAACAGATGAGTAGAAAACATGTACGAAAACGTTGTAAGTAAACGGAGAGTCTCCACAATGTCTTTTGAACGCACTGTTTCCACATGTCGTTTTACCACACCAGGCCACTACATCTACATCTACATGATTACTCTTCTATTCACAATAAAGTGCCTTTCAGAAGGTTCAATGAACCACCTTCATGCTGTCTCTCTACCATTCCACTCTCGTGGAAAAACGAACACTTAAATTTTTCTGTGCAAGCCCTGATTTCTCTTATTTTATCGTGATGATCATTTCTCCCTATGTAGGTGGGTGCCAACAGAATTTTTTCGCAATCGGAGGAGAAAACTGGTGATTGAAATTTCATGAGAAGATCACGTCGCAACGAAAAAAATGTGTGTGAAATCTTATGGGGCTTAACTGCTAAGGTCATCAGTCCCTAAGCTTACACACTACTTAACCTAAATTATCCTAAGGACAAACACACACACCCATGCCTGAGGGAGGACTCGAACCTCCGCCGGAACCAGCCGCACAGCCCATGACTGCAGCGCCTTAGACCGCTCGGCTAATCCAGCGCGGCTCTCAACGAAAAACGCCTTTGTTTTAATGGTTACCACTCCAATTCACGTATCATGTCGGTGACACTATCTCCCCTATTTCACGATATTATAAAACGAGCTGCCCTTCTTTGTACTTTTTCGATGTCATCCGTCAGTCCCACCTGATGCGGATCCCACACCGCACAGCAGTACTCCAGAATAGGGCGGACAAGCGTAGTGTAAGCAGTCTGTTTGGTAGACCTGTTGCACCTTCTAAGTGTTCTGCCAATGAATCGCCGTCTTTGGTTTGCTCTACCCACAATATTATCTATGTGGTCGTTCCAATTTAGGTTATTTGTAATTGTAATCCCTAAGTATTTAGTTGAATTTACAACCTTCAGATTTGTGTGGCTTATCTCGTAATCGAAATTTAGCTGATTTCTTGTAGTACTCATGTGAATAACTTCGCACTTTTCTTTATTCAGGGTCAATTGCCACTTTTCGCACCATACAGATATCTTATCTAAATCATTTTGCAAGTCGTTTTGATCATGTGATGACTTTACAAGACGGTAAATGACAGCATCATCTGAAAACAATCTAAGACTGCTACTTAGATTGTCTCCTATGTCGTTAATATAGATCAGGAACAATAGAGGGCCTATAACACTTCCTTGGGGAACGCCGGATATTACTTCTGTTTTACTCGATGAATTTCCGTCTATTACTACGAACTGTGACCTTTCTGACAGGAAATCACGAATCCAGTCGAACAACTGAGGCGATACTCCGTAGGCACACAGTTTGATTAGAAGACACTTGTGAGGAACGGTGTCGAAAGCCTTCTGGAAATCTAAAAATATCATGAATAATTAGTTTAATTAAAGTAAGTTTAATTCCTTTACTCTATACCTCCATTAATTGTACAGTATAACCATAGAGGCTGATGTATGCACTTCACCCTGTGTCAGTGGCATTTGGTATGTATTTGTTTATACACGAACACACATGTGATGGTCTTATGTTATCTCCTTTACCTTTCTGCCACCCTCTCCCACTTTTCTCCTCCACATCTCCATCGGCTGGTACTAATTTACATCCTGAATAGGTATTCTACTTATCTAGTAGACCCACCTCCAGTAATTACTAGTTATCTTTTATAATCCGGTAACTGCCGCTTTTGCCTCACTCTAGGTTCCATTACACTGAAGTCTTTTCCATCACTTACCTGGCCTCTTCCCCACATATTTCATATCCTACTCCATGTAATCCGCCCACTTCCTCACCTCTCACTTCCCCCTTTTGATAGCTGTACTTTTATACCACTGACAACTTTCCATTGCTACCCTAGTACCATTCTTCCCACGCTCTTTATTCCCGACTCCATTCCACACCCTCCCCCCCCCCACCCTAATAAATTCGATTCCCGTTAAATTAACTACTACTCGCTATCAAAATGCATCCTTCTGATCACGAAACAAAGGCCCATTGTTTAACATTAGTACACGATCACGGACAGCTTAAAATCCTATAGTAGGAGTAACATTACCGGCGGCTTGTCCATGATCAGAACATCAGGTCACCAATTTTTCTAAACTTACTGCTGGTCTGGAGCAGGTGACAGAGGGTTTAGGATCACTTTGCAAAGATTTCGCTAAGGAAGACACTGTGGTTATAGTAGGTGGGCCAGGTAATAGTATTGACAGAGATCTTGGGTACAGTATAGATTGAGACCGACCTCATTTGAACTCTTCTGTCAAGAGAGCTAATTTGGAGTTGGAACTGCTGCTTATGTCGGGTGCAGGGTCACACATTGGTGTGGTTCCTGTTGATTCTCTCAATAGATGGGATTATACTAGTCATGGCCGTCACCTCAACCGGAAAGGGAAGGAAAAACTGGCCGGGAAAATAGCAGGAAAGTCAAAGAGGGGAGACACAGTCATGAGCGATAAAATACCAGTGGTTATTGTGTTCAGAAAATACCCTTTTTTAGGGTAGGAAGGACAGAAATAAACCAAGTTTTAAGAGAGGTTAGAATTGAGACAATCCTTCAGTTTGAGAAAGAAACCAAAAAACATAATTCTAGCTTATTACATTAGCATAAACAGTTGTTGGTTAAGAATTTTCAAAAATCAGCAGAAATTTCAACTATACCCAATTTCAGCTCAGTCAATGTGAAATGTCAGCTGTCTTTATTGCATCAAAATAGTCGAGGACTGAGAAATAAAATTAACGAATTAATTATCTGCATAGATGAATTAGAGTCCTCAAATCCAGCTGACATTATCGGCCTCTCTGAACATCATGTGACCACTGGTATAGAACTTTTAAGTGTTACAGGATTTAGGTTAGCATTTCACTTCTGTAGAGCAGAAATGGAGAAAGGAGAAGTTGCCACATAGACATTGATAAATTTTGCCTAGAACAGCATATGGAAGCATGTGCAGCAGAAGTAGAATTTCACAAAAAATCCTTCATAATATTAAGTGTATATCGAGCACCTGCAGGAAACTTTAATCTGTTTATACACTATCTCGAAGTAGTACTGGCCCATTTAACAACCAAAAACAAGGAAATAGTGGTTGCTGGTGCCTTCAATGTAGATTTCCTTAAAGACTCTCCCAATAAGAACTTATTTGAGTCAGTAACACTATCATTCAAGTTAATTCCCACTGTAATGTTCCCCACTAGGGTAGCAAATTGCTCACAAACAGCCATTGATAATATCTTTATAGAAAAGTCCAATGAACAAAATTACATTACAAAAACAATAGTCAATGGCCTCTCATGACATGACATGCAGTTTCTTCTGTTAAATGTTAATACTGAACAGGGTATTAAATCTATTAGATCTGAGCTCAAAAGGGTAATCAATAAGCCAAAAATTGATCATTTTAGGACACTCCTCAGAGACATTCACTGGAGTGATGTTTACAGTGCTCATGGCATGAATGAAAAATATAAGACTTTTGTTAATAAAGTGCTTACCTTATTTGAACACTGTTTTTCCTCAAGACTAACCAACGTTAGAGCAAAGTCTACAAAGAAGCCATGGATTACTCAAGGAATAGAGGTATCTCGTAGAACAAAAAGAAAACTCTATCTGTCAATCCGAAACAGTTCTTATGTTGATACTATAACACATTACAAGAAATACTTCAAAATATTAAACACTGTAATATGGACATCAAAGCATTTATATTACAAGAAAAAGATAGCCATATCAGATAACAAAATAAAGACGATATGGGATATAATGAAGGAGGAGATCCGTAGAACCCGACATGAAGAGGGACAAATAGCATTAAACGTAACTGATACATTGGTGACAGATGTGTATAGTGTTGCAGAACTTTTAAACAAACGTTTCGTAACCGTTACTGAAAAGATGGGATTGTCAGGTTCTGTAGATGATGCTATGGAATACCTAAGACCAGACATTTCAAGTAACTTTAATAATATGAATTTGACCCTCACTACCCCAGCAGAGGTAATGCCCATAAAAACTCTGTAAAATCAAAAACATCTAGTGGGTAAGATGAAATATCAACAATGTTAATTAAATAATGTGATTCTGAGTTGAGTAACATATTAAGCTATCTGTGTAACCAATCGTTTATCAGTGGAATATTTCCTGAATGATTGAAATATGCTGAAGGTAAGCCACTGGTGAAGAAGGGAGATAAAGAAATAGCACAAATTTCCGTCTGTTTTCACTTTGCCATAATTCTCAAAAATTTTTAGGAAAGGTAATATACAATCGTCTTTATAACCATCTTATCACAAATAACATACTGTCAAAGTTTCAGTTCGAATTTCTAAAGGGTTCTAATATTGAGAAGGCTATCTACACTTACAGTGAACATGCACTTAATTCATTAGGCAAAAAATTGCAGACAAGTGGTATATTTTGTGATCTGTCAAAGGCGTTTGACTGTGTAAATCACAATATCCTTTTAAGTTAATTAGAATTTATGGTGCAACAGGAAATGCTGCAAAATGGTTCAAGTCTTATATCTCTGGCAGGAAACAAAGGGTGTTATCATGAAAGAGACAGGTTAAGCTATTAGGCATATTCCAACTGGAAACTAATTACATGTGGAGTCCCACAATGTTCCTTCTTAGGACCCTTACTTTTTCTTGTGTATATCAATGACCTTTCATCAGTAGCATTACCAGATGCCAATTTTTTTTGTTTGCCGATGATACAAACGTTGCAATAAATATCAAATCATGTGAGTCTTAGGAAGATCGGCAAATAAAATGTTTGTGGACATTAATCACTGATTGTCAGCCAATTCTTTGTCACTAAACTTTGAAGAAACACACAACATGCAGTTCAGAACTGGTAAGGGGTGTCCCACGAGTATATCCTTAACATACGACGACAAGCAGAAGAAGTAGACAGTGTTAAATTCTTCGGATTACAGCTTGATATTAAATTCAATTGGGAGGAGCACACAACAGAACTGCTGAAGAGTCTTAACAAATCTCTATTTGTAATGCGAATTGTGTCAGACATGGGAGATACAGAAATGAAAAGCTGGCATACTATAGTTACTTTCATTCGATAATGTCGTATGGGATTATTTTTTGGGGTAATTCATCAAGCCAAGCTAAAGCTTTCCACGCAAAAAAAGGTGCAATGAGATTTACATGTGGTGTAAATTCGAGAACATCCTTCAGACGTTTGTTTAGGGAACTAGGGATACTAACTACTCCTCCCCAATATATTTATTCCTTAACGAAAAAGTCTAACTTCTGCACCATTTCAGTGCAATAATGTGTGCATTGTAAATAAGTATTGCAGTAGTTCTATTATATGTTTATTACTTTATAAATAACTTTTTTTATCAATTTTAAATTCAGTGCATTAATGCGATCTTAGTAAGTGAGTGTTTGTAAAATGACTCTTTCATATAATGTTCATTAAAAGAAATGACGATCATTCCACTTGGGACCAGTGGAAGGTACATTAGCTTATTTGTTTCAGTTGTAAATATGTGTAATATGTTATTGTTTTTCTGACATGTTCTACATCCTGGAGGACCTCCTCACTGTGGATCAATTGGAATGAAAGTAAATCTAATCTAATCTAATTTCTGCAGTCAATGCTGAGCGACGCTTGAGAGTTTTTATTACTTTTCTGGGATTACGTTACTTGCACTGTAAATAAACCGACAAATGCTCATAATATTGTGTTTTCATAAAATGTTTGAATAGGAAAGCCAAAGAAAAATTTGGGATTTCAAATAAATTTCCAAAGAAGGATGTACACACAGCGTTCACGATGACTCTCCAAATAACGTTCCAAGGAGGAATTGCAATCAAAGCGTATAAGACTTCGTATTACATTAGTTTCATTTCAACCTTCGAATAGCCCAAGGCAGCTGCACATGAACACTGGATTCCTGGTACGGGTAAAATTGTCTCGACGAGAGAGGAAAATAAATCACATGCCGAGAAGACTGTATGAAAACGTATTTCATTGTACATCTCCTCTATCCTCTCTCTAATATTTGTCGGAATGACACGGTATGCATGGTTTACTGCCAGACTGTGAGATGAGAGAGAAAATTTTATGGATGTCAACCAAGTTTTCGTTTCTGTAGAAACTTTAAAACAACCATATAATTGTAAAAATGCAGCATTTATAACTTGTGCAAGTTGCCGGGACAATAACTGCTTCTCTTGTTTCTACAAAGATATCACTCCTGCATGTGCGTGTATTTCATGAACTGTAAAATAACAAAAGTATCTGATTTTGTACAATTTTAAACATGGCTGTGAGCAACCGTACAAGAATATGATTTGTTTAATACACCCAATAGATTGCAATAAGATTTAACTTGATAGGTTATCGACACCGACTATGGGCTTCGTCATCAGAGCAACCAAAAACGATTACCTATAAACATTATAAAACCATTAACATGGAGAGAAACCAAGAATAGACGATGGTTAGACAGAGCAAATTTGTGAGGTGACTGTACTCGCATGTAGTGGAAATGAAAACAGATTTACGAGCAAGATGCTCTCGTCATATGAAATAACTTCTTAAAATCGTATTTGGGAACGATATAAAAATTACAAGTATTGAAAGCTGATGTAACAATGGTACTTGGTAAAAATTATATCTACACGACGTAGCAGGCTGTACGCTGCTAAGAGCTGTAAGAGGGAACAGGCACTGGAGGTGGCAGCACACAGAGGATCACACGCCGAACGAAGTTGCTACAATGTGGACATGAAACAAGTCGCGCCATCGATTAACAATGGAAGAAATTAAGCCCTCACATTCACAAAAAGTCAACAGCCACGATTATGCAAAATAAAAATGTATGCAGGACAATGGAAAAGCGAATACTCTATGCATTTTGTGTGAAAACCGACGTGGAGAGAGGAAGGCCGTATTAGAGACTACTCTGAGGAAAACGGGGAGTCAATTTTAGGAGTCTGTAAGTAAGGGCATTTCAACATTAAAGAAATGTTTGTTATGTAGCTGCAACTGCTCATTCACAATGGAACCATCATTAAGAGAAAGGTGTTCGAAAATCTCTAATTCTTCACGGATATCAAGTCTGAAGCCTTTCTTTTCTGTGTGCAGGAGAATGACGTCATGAACTTCTTTAGGCTAAATTTATGTTCAAAGTTCTCGTGTACACCTTACAATCCCTTCCTGGACTTTTCTTTGAAATCCCAAATTTCCCTTTCCATTTTATTCCTTTTATGAAAATATTAATAATTACAATATATTAAGTATTATTTCGATATATTTGGAGAGTAAGTAAAGTAAATATTTAAAGCAGAACAAGTAGAAATAGGGACTCGACCCACGACCATTGGATTACCGTTCTGAACTTTTCTGCTGCGCCAACTGCAGCCCGGGAACTACACTAATATATACTGAACAGCCAATGAAACTGGTACACTTGCCTAATATCGTCTACGTTCCCAGCGAGCGCGCAGAAGTGCCGCAGTCGAATAATGTCTAAAGTAGTACTGGAGGGAATTGATACCACGAATCCTGCAGGGCTCTCCATAAATCTGTAAGAGTACTAGGGGCTGGAGATTTCTTCTGAACAGTACGCTGCAAGGAATCCCAGATATGCTCAATAATGTTCATGCCTGACAAGTTTGCTGGCCAGCGGAAGTGTTTAAACTCAGAAGAGTGTTCCTAGAGCCATTCTGTAGCAATTCTGGACGCATGAGGTGTCGCTTTGTCCTGCTGTAATTGCCCAACTCCGTCGGAATGCATATGGACACGAATGGATGCAGGTGATCAGACAGTATGCTTACGTACGTGTCACCTGTCAGAGTCGTAACTATACGTATCGGGGGTCACATACCACTCCAACGGCACATGCCCCACATCATTACAGAGCCTCCACCAGCTCGAACAGTCCCCTGATGACATGCAGAGTCCATGGATTCATGAGGTTGTCTCCATGCTCGTACACGTCCATCCGCGCGATCCAGTTTGAAACGAGACTCGTCCGATAAGGCAATATGTTTCCAGTCCTCAGCAGTCCAATGTTGGTGTTGACGGCCCACACGAGGCTAAAGGTTTGTGTTGTGCAGTCACCAAGGGTACTCAAGTGGGTCTTCCCCTCCGAAAGCCCATATCGATGATGTTTCGTTGTGTGGTTCGCACGCTGACACCATTTGCTGGTCCTTCATTGATATCTGCAGAAATTTTGGGAAGGGTTGCACTTTTGTCACATTGAACGATTCTCTTCAGTCGTCATTCGTCCCGTTCTTGCAGGATCTTTTTCCTGCAGCGGCGATATCTGAGATCTGATGTTTTAGCAGATTTCTGACATGCACGGTACACTTGTGAAATGGTCGTACGGGAAAATCCCCACTTCATCGCCCGCCACCTCGGAGATACTGCGTCCTACGGCTCGTGCGCCGACTAAAACACCACGTTCAAACTCATTTAAATCTTGATAGCCTGCCGTTGTAGCAGCAGTAACCCATAGAACAACTGCGCCAGACACTCGTTGTCTTATATAGGTGTTACTGACCACAGCGCCGTATTCTACCTGTTTATATATCTCTGTATTTGAATATGCATACCTATACTAGTTTCTTTGACGCTTCAGTTTATTTTACTCTTGCCTCGCCGAACCCGCGCCAAAAATGTATTTTTTTTTCTAAAAACTTGGCCATCTTTTATAGCTAAGCGCTGCACATACCATGAACGTGGACGAAATTGGTGATGACAAGTAGGCGCAGTCGTGTTGTAACTCAGGTATCAGTAGCTCCACAATGACAGCCTCACCCGCTGCACGCAGTAATGAAGTAAATGAAGGCATAGCGCCGAGCTCATATCACATGCTTGAAATGCATTCTAAATCGCGAATATGGACAACCATCAGCTTTATAATGGAAAGAAGTCAATGAGAATTTGTGCCGGAGTGGGACTCGAAGACGGATTTTCCGCTTATAGCGAGCGGTCGCCTTTCCTTTAGGCTATCCGAGCACGACTCATGGCCAGACCCAAAATTCCATACGTCGCCAACCATTTGTCTACAACCTGCACTCGAACATTCATTGTGTATACATTGGGCCTACTAACTATTTACCTGTGGCTTTGCTCATGTGTGCACGTGTCATATATACTACACGCATCTCTTTTTCCCCCTCTCTATGCTCATGTCCTCTTCCACCCTCTTTCTGCTCATCCGTGTATATCTGCTTGCATACCACCTGGAAGACATTCTAATACTACCTGCACAACATGCTCATCATGCAGGACAGCTGACACGTCACGTATTACCAGCCTTTTCACCCCTAGCCTCACCCCACCGGTGAGACTCACAAGTAACGAGTTAATATTGCTCTGTCATCCAGTTCTAGGCTATGTTTGAAATGCCAGATCTCTAGCTAACAGAGAAGTTCATATAAATTAAATGCGGAATTTGTACTGAACTGGCAGACAGACAAGAAAGGGACCTAATAAAAAAATGTTAAAAGCCACTAGCATACGTCATAAAACTTGTGACATATTTCACTATAACGTTGTGCAGATTGCACCTTGATAGGTTTTCTTGTTCTCTATATGTTTGAGATGGTCTCTCTTAGCCGCCTCGCTCTGTGTAGAAGCTGAATCTCTTCAAACAGAAAGTAAATTCACAAAATGCGTCGTGCTTAGCACATTGAATCAGCAATCAAAAAGTAAGTATTAGCATAATTTGTTTATTCTCAAGAAGAATAAACTTCCATTATCTTTCAATTTTTCAGACATTTGATAACATATTTTGGTACAGTTCCAAGTGTGTGTGCGCGCGCGCGTGCGTGCGTGCGTGCGCGCGCGCATGTGTGTGTGTGTGTGTGTGTGTGTGTGTGTGTGTGTGTGTGTGTGTGTAGTTTATGGGCACTATCAACGGCCAATTAATTAATGGTTCAAAAATGGTTCAAATGGCTCTGAGCACTATGGGACTTAACATCTGAGGTCATCAGGCCCCTAGACTTAGAACTACTTAAACCTAACTAAAATAACGACATCACACACATCCATTCCCGATGCAGGATTCGAACCTGGGACCGTAGCAGCAGCGCGGTTCCGGACTGAAGCGCCTAGAACCGCTCGGTCACAAGGCCGGCCGGAAATTTTGAGCGAAGAGGGAACACCTGCTGGTAAATTCATATTTGTACCTGATAAACCTAAAGCCATAAACAGTTGTAGGCAACTTATGCTTTCACGATAGTAAATAGCCTCATAAGAAACGATGCTATGAAAATCTTATCCAAAGAGCAAATTTGGTGATGCAGACTGTATTACGCTTGCCCTCTATAGACTATGTAGAGGAATTAAGATATCGAAGTATACACAGACTTGTTCGTACAGCGTGGTGTATGTAGCGCTAGTAAGCGACACTAGGAGGTGTGCAGGAGTCAGATAAAATCTCCAAACTGGATTTGCAGGTGTTATTCCAGGATACCGGCTGACCTAGGTGTCATTTTACGCAGTGCTTCACACTCATTTAGTAGAATTTCGAGCTAACTAAGAACCACGGCCTCAGAGAACCAAGATGCCCACAGTTGTACATAAAAATATATGATACAGTTACGTAAGATTTGCGGAATATAGTGCACACTGTATTCCACATTCCTACCTTAGATTACCTCCCCCCATGAACCATGGACCTTGCCGTTGGTGGGGAGGCTTGCGTGCCTCAGCGATACAGATGGCCGTACCGTAGGTGCAACCACAACGGAGGGGTATCTGTTGAGAGGCCAGACAAACGTGTGGTTCCTGAAGAGGGGCAGCAGCCTTTTCAGTAGTTGCAGGGGCAACAGTCTGGATGATTGACTGATCTGGCCTTGCAACATTAACCAAAACGGCCTTGCTGTGCTGGTACTGCGAACGGCTGAAAGTAAGGGGAAACTACAGCCGTAACTTTTCCCGAGGACATGCAGCTTTACTGTATGATTAAATGATGATGGCATCCTCTTGGGTAAAATATTCCGGAGGTAAAATAGTCCCCCATTCGGATCTCCGGGCGGGGACTACTCAGGAGGATGTCGTTATCAGGAGAAAGAAAACTGGCGTTCTACGGATCGGAGCGTGGAATGTCAGATCCCTTAATCGGGCAGGTAGGTTAGAAAATTTAAAAAAGGGAAATGGATAGGTTAAAGTTAGATATAGTGGGAATTAGTGAAGTTCGGTGGCAGGAGGAACAAGACTTCTGGTCAGGTGACTACAGGGTTATAAACACAAAATCAAATAGGGGTAATGCAGGAGTAGGTTTAATAATGAATAGGAAAATAGGAATGCGGGTAAGCTACTACAAACAGCATAGCGAACGCATTATTGTGGCCAAGATAGATACGAAGCCCACACCTACTACAGTAGTACAAGTTTATATGCCAACTAGCTCTGCAGATGATGAAGAAATTGAAGAAATGTACGATGAAATAAAAGAAATTATTCAGATAGTGAAGGGAGACGAAAATTTAATAGTAATGGGTGACTGGAATTCGAGTGTAGGAAAAGGGAGAGAAGGAAACATAGTAGGTGAATATGGATTGGGGCTAAGAAATGAAAGAGGAAGCCGCCTAGTAGAATTTTGCACGGAGCACAACTTAACCATAGCTAACACTTGGTTTAAGAATCATGAAAGAAGGTTGTATACGTGGAAGAACCCTGGAGATACTAAAAGGTATCAGATAGATTATATAATGGTAAGACAGAGATTTAGGAACCAGGTTTTAAGTTGTAAGACATTTCCAGGGGCAGATGTGGACTCGGACCACAATCTATTGGTTATGACCTGTAGATTAAAACTGAAGAAACTGCAAAAATGTGGGAAATTAAGGAGATGGGACCTGGATAAACTGAAAGAACCAGAGGTTGTACAGAGTTTCAGAGAGAGCATAAGGGAACAATTGACAGGAATAGGGGAAAGAAATACAGTAGAAGAAGAATGGGTAGCTCTGAGGGATGTAGTAGTGAAGGCAGCAGAGGATAAAGTAGGTAAAAAGACGAGGGCTGCTAGAAATCCTTGGGTAACAGAAGAAATATTGAATTTAATTGATGAAAGGAGAAAATATAAAAATGCAGTAAATGAAGCAGGCAAAAAGGAATACAAACGTCTCAAAAATGAGATCGACAGGAAGTGCAAAATGGCTAAACAGGGATGGCTAGAGGACAAATGTAAGGATGTAGAAGCTTATCTCACTAGGGGTAAGATAAATACTGCCTACAGGAAAATTAAAGAGACCTTTGGAGAGAAGAGAACCACGTGTATGAATATCAAGAGCTCAGATGGCAGCCCAGTTCTAAGCAAAGAAGGGAAGGCAGAAAGGTGGAAGGAGTATATAGAAGGTTTATACAAGGGCGATGTACTTGAGGACAATATTATGGAAATAGAAGAGGATGTAGATGAAGACGAAATGGGAGATACGATACTGCGTGAAGAGTTTGACAGAACACTGAAAGACCTGAGTCGAAACAAGGCCCCCGGAGTAGACAACATTCCATTAGAACTACTGACGGCCTTGGGAGAGCCAGTCATGACAAAACTCTACCAGCTGGTGAGCAAGATGTATGAGACAGGCGAAATACCCTCAGACTTCAAGAAGAATATAATAATTCCAATCCCAAAGAAAGCAGGTGCTGACAGATGTGAAAATTACCGAACTATCAGTTTAATAAGCCACAGCTGCAAAATACTAACGCGAATTCTTTACAGACGAATGGAAAAACTGGTAGATGCAGACCTCGGGGAGGATCAGTTTGGATTCCGTCGAAATGTTGGAACACGTGAGGCAATACTGCCCTTACGACTTATCTTAGAAGAAAGATTAAGAAAAGGCAAACCTACGTTTCTAGCATTTGTAGACTTAGAGAAAGCTTTTGACAATGTTGACTGGAATACTCTTTTTCAAATTCTAAAGGTGGCAGGGGTAAAATACAGGGAGCGAAAGGCTATTTATAATTTGTACAGAAACCAGATGGCAGTAATAAGAGTCGAGGGGCATGAAAGGGAAGCAGTGGTTGGGAAAGGAGTGAGACAGGGTTGTAGCCTCTCCCCGATGTTATTCAATCTGTATATTGAGCAAGCAGTAAATGAAACTAAAGAAAAATTTGGAGTAGGTATTAAAATTCATGGAGAAGAAGTAAAAACTTTGAGGTTTGCCGATGACATTGTAATTCTGTCAGAGACGGCAAAGGACTTGGAAGAGCAGTTGAACGGAATGGACAGTGTCTTGAAAGGAGGATATAAGATGAACATTAACAAAAGCAAAACGAGGATAATGGAATGTAGTCAAATTAAATCGGGTGATGCTGAGGGAATTAGATTAGGAAATGAGACACTTAAAGTAGTAAAGGAGTTTTGCTATTTAGGAAGTAAAATAACTGATGATGGTCGAAGTAGAGAGGATATAAAATGTAGACTGGCAATGGCAAGGAAAGCGTTTCTGAAGAAGAGAAATTTGTTAACATCGAATATAGATTTATGTATCAGAAAGTCGTTTCTGAAAGTATTTGTTTGGAGTGTAGCCATGTATGGAAGTGAAACATGGACGATAACTAGTTTGGACAAGAAGAGAATAGAAGCTTTCGAAATGTGGTGCTACAGAAGAATACTGAAGATAAGGTGGATAGATCACGTAACTAATGAGGAGGTATTGAATAGGATTGGGGAGAAGAGAAGTTTGTGGCACAACTTGACTAGAAGAAGGGATCGGTTGGTAGGACATGTTTTGAGGCATCAAGGGATCACAAATTTAGCATTGGAGGGCAGCGTGGAGGGTAAAAATCGTAGAGGGAGACCGAGAGATGAGTACACTAAGCAGATTCAGAAGGATGTAGGTTGCAGTAGGTACTGGGAGATGAAGCAGCTTGCACAGGATAGAGTAGCATGGAGAGCTGCATCAAACCAGTCTCAGGACTGATGACAACAACAACAACAACCTTAGATTACGAAGACGATCAGGCATCAGGAAGACATCTGGCCACGGAAAAAATGAAGATTTACGATGAGCAAAAACTCATTACTGTGGACCCTACAAACCGGAGTTAAAAGAAAAAAAAAAAAGAAACCAGGAAAGAAAGACGGTCTAAACAGAGTTACATGTGGTGGAAGATACGCAGAGTCCCTAGACAGCCTTCAAAGGCAGTAAATAAACCCATACAGAGTCGGAACGTTCCAGTCAGTTTATTAAATCATCGCCATTCTAGCACTAACTCAAAAATATGTAATTGTGCGTGCATTGTTGCTTAGTTTCAGATGAATAACGTAGACAGAATCACTCTCACACCAGGAAATAAGTAAAGCCCGCGATATCGGGGTTTACATTGACGCGCTATCGTCGTGGACGTGAATAAGCGCCCTACCTTGACCGACGTATCGTGCGGAAGCTATGACAGGCACGTCGGTTCCTCGTGAGCAAGGACGCAGGCCAAGGTTACTCCATCTGCCTTGAAATACAACTTTCGCTTTGCCAACATCAGGTCTACTTTTTGGCACTGCGTTTTGTTTAACGTCATACGTCTGTCAGACTGCTGACATTTTACTGATGATACGTTATTTTCACCGTACTTAAACAGCACAGTGCACGTAACATACGCAACGCATTTAACGTCTTCTGATGCAGTAGCAGAAGATTGCATTTGTAATAGAATTAAGCAAAATATGCTATTTATTGTGGTTTAACGCTTCGATGGAAGGCGGAAGGGGATCTAGGTTTATTTCCACAAGTGAAATGTCATTATACACTAAATGTACTTACTTTTGCCATAAGGGATTTAATTTTAAATTTGACTATCCGTATCGACAACTGAATCAGATTGCTTCCATCTGCGACGTCATACTTCTAATTCTCTCGCCTTTCCTCAGCCTACGGAGCTATAATTCTTCTAAACTGTTTACACAGTGTCTCTGGAACATCTCTCCGTATTGGAGTTGCTAAATGAATTAATATTTAAAAATATATAGGGTGTTCAGCCGCACCTACCGCTGTCGTATTATGCAGCCCACAATGTTGTATCTGGCGTTTAAAGATCACGTTTGAGATGTTAGTATTCTCTCGCTCGATGAACAAACTATTAGTCCTATAGACAAAGTGAATAGCACCTTTTTCTAAAAAACTTAATGTATTTAAATTTTGTACTGGGATGCTTTTTCGAGTTATTCAAGAACAACGTACGAAAGTGACCTTCAAAGGCACCTCTACCCTCACACTCATCCCTCACCAATGAGGATTTCCAGTATGTTGTTCGTTGCACACTTTCCAATGTCTGAACAAAAATTTACGGCTACTCGAACTATTCCCGAAATTCGACCTTTTTGGGTCTCAGTTGATTGGGCTATTTCGTTCACATTATTGATTTAAACGTGCCCGTTAGGGTAATGAAAGAAAAACGACATTTGTAATCGTTACGCTAAGACTAATTACGTTCACAATTCGATTCAAACTTAACCCTTACAGGCAGAGTAGTTTCGTAGTCGGAAGACCTAACGAATACAACGATGTAACTGTTTATTTATGCCGTCAAAATTCACAACGTTGTTAAGTAAAATTTCCACAAACAACAATTTTACAATTTCTAAGGGCTCGACTAAGTCGATGGTGTAAAAGGGCCAGTCAGTGAAGACTAAAACAAATGTCTAATACGGGAAATATTCTTACAGTCGCATAGTTCTGTACAGTGATAGGAGAAAGTGCCATGAACATCATACCAGAAATCCTGGCCGGTAAAGGCTGAGTGTGGGAGCAGAGGTGCGTTTGAAGGCCACTTTCGTATGTTGTTCTTGAATACCTCGAAAACTGCGACCCCTAGCGAAAACGTTTCCCAGTACAAATTTAACTGCATTAAACGTACAAAAAAACTGCCTGTTCATTTTTTTTCTGTAGCACTAATTGCGTGTAGCGATTGAAAGAACACGAAAATCTCGCGCATGGTTTTTGAAGGTCAGATATAACATTGCGAGTTGCTTAAAACGCGGCAGCTGAGTCTCCCTGTGTATGCATTGTTTCGTTGTGTTCAGTTCATCTGACAGAGATAACAACAAATCTACGTTTGTAATTTCGTGGAGCAGTTTACTTCTAAACATTCTTTTAACATGCTGCACCCCTACCCTTACTTTGACACATCGAGAAAAGATGCTTTTACCTAGATTTGAGCAGCATTGAGACTAAGGACTATAGTTATCTCTGTAAGTTGAAAAAATGGTTCAAATGGCTCTAAGCACTATGGGACTTAACATTTTAGGTCATCAGTACCCTAGACGTAGAACTACTTAAATCTAACTAACCTAAGAACATCACACACATCCATGCTCGAGGCAGGATTCGAACCTGAGACCAGTCGAAGTCTAAATAGTTGTGGCAACATACTTGACTTTTCACCAACATATAATCCTGAGGAGGCAGAGAGCGTTACGATGGGTAAAGGGATTGATGACTCGACAGCAGTTGAGGTATCTATGGCAAATAAAACCTTAAGAGACGGGGCAGATCCTCCTTGGTATACAAAACAGGTCAGAATACTGTTGCAGAAGCAACGAAAAACGCATGCTCCATTGAAATGAATGCAAAAACTCCAAGGTTGGCGATATTTTACAAAAACTAGAAATTTACATGGATATCAACGCGACCGTGTAAGGTGGCGCAGTGGTTAGCCAATTGGACTTGCATCCGGGAGAACGACGGTTCAAATCCCCACCAGATTTAGGTTTTCAGGGGTTTCCATAAACTGCTCCAGATAACTACCGTGATGGTTACTTTGAAAAGGGCACGGTCGATCTCCTTCCCCATCCTTCCGAAATCCAAGCAAGTGCTCCGTCTCTAATGACCTCGCTATCGACGGGACGTCAAACTCTGATCTCCTCCTCCGACTTCAATGCCAGATGATTTTAATAGTTTCCACACCGAAATTCTGTCCCAAAATCTGACAGAAAATTCCATAAAACTCCAGTCGTACATGAAGTACACAGTGACAAGGCACAATTATTGCATTCACTGCGCGATAGCAATGGTAATTTTAACGAAGACAGTGCATTAAAGCAGAGTTACAACACACTGTTCTTCGAGATTACTTCACTAAAGATGATGCAGTAAATGTTGCAGAATTCGAAACAGTAACATGAATAACTTAGACGTTGATACCGTAGGTGTACCGAAGGACTGGAAAGTTGCGCAGGTTAGACCAATACATAAAAGAGGAAACAGAAGTAATTCTCTGAATTACAGACCCATATCACTGATCTACAGTAAGATTTTGGAACGTATGAGTTCAAGAATTATTAATTACATCGAAGAAAACGATCTACTGACACATCGTTAGCACGGATTCAGAAAATTTCGTTGTTCAAAATGGTTCAAATGGCTCTGAGCACTATGGGACTCAACTGCTGTGGTGATTAGTCCCCTAGAACTTAGAACTACTTAAACCTAACTAACCTAAGGACATCACACACATCCATGCCCGAGGCAGGATTCGAACCTGCGACCGTAGCAGTCGCAAGGTTCCGGACTGCGCGCCTAGAACCGCGAGACCACCGCGGCCGGCGATTTCGTTGTTGTCAAACACAACTAGCTCTTTATTCACATGAAGTAATGAATGCTGTCGACAGTGACCCTTAAATTCATTTCGCATTTCTAGTTTTCTGGAAGGATTTTGGCACCATTACTCACAATCTAATCAAATTGAGGCTTCTAATTAAGTTGTTGCCTTGGCGTATCGCCTTCGTTGTGCGATTGGATTTACTGTTTCCCGCCAGAAAGATCATAGTTCGTAGTAACTGACGGAATGCCGTCGAGTAAAACGAAAGTGATATACAGCGTTCCCCAAGAAAATTTGGGAGATTGTTTGCAAATGGTGCTATTATTTACCATCTAGTAAAATGATCAGATCAATATGAATTAGCAAATGATTTAGACAATATATCCGTTTGGTGCTAAAAGTGACACTTGACCCTAAAGAATAACAAGTGTGATGTCTTCTACCTGAGTACTAAAAAGAATCCGTTAAATTTCCTTTACACGATCTACATCTACATCTACGTGATTACTCTGCTATTCAAAATAAAGTGCCTGGCAGAGGGCTCAATGAACCACATTCAAGCTGTCTCTCTACCGTTCTACTCTCGAACGGCACGCGGGAAAAACGAGCACTTAAATTTTTCTGTGCGAGCCCTGATTTCTCTTATTTTATCGTGATGATCATTTCTCCCTATGTAGGTGGGTGCCAACAGAATGTTTTCGCAATCGGAGGAGAAAACTGGTGATTGAAATTTCATGAGAAGATCCCGTCGCAACGAAAAACGCCTTTGTTTTAATGATTGCCGCTCCAATTCACGTATCATGTCTGTGACACTATCTCCCCTTTTTCGCGATAATACAAAACGAGCTGCCCTTCTTTGTACTTTTTCGACGTCACCCCTGAGTCCCACCTGATGCGGATCCCACACCGCAGAGCGATATTCCAGAATAGGGCGGACAAACGTGGTGTAAGCAGTCTCTTTAGTAGACCTGATGCACCTTCTAAATTTTCTGCCAATGAACAATATTCACCCAAAGTTAAGGTTTGTCGACGCAGCTAATGCAGCGAGTTTTTTCAGGGAATTTCATTCACTAGTATTCTCCTCCGAATATGAAAATGCTTTGTTGACGCGTACCTGCATAGGGATAAACGATCATCGTAATAAAATAAGAGGAATCACAACCCTCACGGAATGATTTAAGTGTTCATTTTCCCACACGCTTTTCGAGAGTGGAACATTACAGAAAAAGTCCGAAGGTTGTTCAATGAACACTCTGCCAAGCATCTGATTGTGAATTGCAGAATTCTCCTCTTTCAGGAAAGCTGTAGGCTCAGTTTCTCGGCTCTACTAAATTTAGAATTTATAGTAGTCTCTGAACTCCAACTTTCTTCCAATGTGTCCCTGTAACAATGGCCTGACTTCTTGTAAAGGATAGGGACGTCTAAGTGATCACAGAGGGAAATAACAAGATAAAATGCACTGCTGGTAGAGTTTTCAGCTTCTCTGCTATCTGAATTTACAACATTGTCATTGTCGTTACCTGTATCTTGCAAACACAGTTGCTTATATCATTAGTATGCATTACACTGTGTGCGAATTGCGGATCGCATGTGTTTCAGTCTTTCATTTTACATCCGTGCAGGAGCTATGGATGTACAGATTCCTTTTGCTTAGCTTAAAGATACAAACAATGTTAAGTAAAAAGATATATTCGTAAGAATGTCAGGTACTACACCTATGTGAAGTCAGTCACTCAAAAATCATAACACTGAAGTCTGCAAAATTAAGGCCTTGAAATCTAAATGAGTAAACGTGTGAGAAAATTATGAAAGTCACCATTTTATAACCACTGTTATTATTAATCTGTGGTAAATAAAATAAATGTAGTCAACAACGAGAAGGATGGTTTGACTGACAAAATGGTTTACTAGGCACGATTCTTTTGGAAGTGTATGCCGTCGTCCTTCTCTAACCTGATAAGCGATTCAATGTGCCAGTTATGAGATAACGTACATTTCAATTTGTATTCATCACAGCAATGTAACTTTATATGCCTCGTGTTGCGGCCATAAATTATTTGCGTGATACATTGAGGCAATCATGACTATTAAGAAGTACATCTAAACTAGCTCTTATTGCCAGAGGTTACTTGCTCATCGCGTGGATAGTCATATTACATAATGTAACGCTAGTTCGCCTCCTCGTTAAGAGCCATGGATACTGCTTCTCATGAAGTAAATAAAAAAAAAAAATACTGGCGACCAGATAATCTTTCGCTCTTCTGATAATCGAAAAGCGCAATACATAATATGCAATTTACCATGCCAAAGATTAAATAAATGACTTAAGTAGCATTTCAAGTTGATAATATTTAGCTCAGATGAGAAAGATCGTCGGCCGCTGTGGCCCAACGGTTCTAGACTCTTCAGTTCGGAACCTTCGCTGCTGCTACGGTCTCGGGTTCGAATCCTGCCTCGGGCGTGGATGTGTGTGATGTCCTCAGGTTTAAGTAGTTCTGAGTCTAGGGGACTGATGACCTCCGATGTTAAGTCCCATAGTGCCTAGAGCCATTTGAACCATTCGAGAAAGATCATCGTGTGCACAAGATATCTGGGTCAAAATGGTTCAAATGGCTCTGAGCACTATGGGACTCAACTGTTGTGGTCATCAGTCCCCTAGAACTTAGTACTACTTAAACCTAACTAACCTAAGGACATCACACACATCCATGCCCGAGGCAAGATTCGAACCTGCGACCGTAGCAGTCTCACAGTTCTGGACTGCGCGCCTAGACCCGCGAGACCACCGCGGCCGGCTATCTGGGTTAGACAGTGCCAAAACGCTGACCGCAACTGGAAGGCAAGGGAAATTCGTATACTTTGTAACCAACTGAAATCATTCAAGAGCTCACTTCAGTGTTTCCGAGTGCTTCTTCGTCCAGCTCAAAAGCTCATTTAGTGGCAGGAGGATATGAGGAGACGTGGTTTTTACATAAAGCAACGGTAACGTAATATCTCAGCCAAGTAATAACCGACTTTAACTACCACAACAAAAGTATTTTTTCGAAACACAGTCGTCTTACAGCACTATTAGCATACGACATAATTTATGAGTGTCCTCTTGTGTGTGTAAAGCTTATGATACTAGGAAGGTAAGTATTCACGCCTGTCAAATAGCAATTGGCCATTTGATGTTTAAACTTTCTAGTATCCTGTTAATGGTATTATCCTCCTCCGTAGTGATACCTGCTCCGAATTACAGGTGTAGTGGGTGACTTCTCAAGACAGTCATTCGGCTCCCGTCGTGTGACTGTCAAATGTTTGGCGACACGAAGAAAGACTGCAAACAGTACTTCAAAGCACGAGGAATTTCATCAACCGGTCGGCAACCTAGACAGTACTAAATAACTACTGGGATAAACGCCTTAACGGCTAACGAAATTACTTCACATTATACGTCTGCAGTAACTCTCCCTATAGACTGTTTGTAGATGATTGTACCAAGTATTACAACACGACACAGATGTTGGACACATGCTGGGCACTCTTCCCGATCACATACAGCACAATACTCGCGGCTACTCTTCGCAGTGGGCTCAGATATCAATTGTATCCACTGCTGAAGTAATTAATATTCCATAGTTATAAAAATTGCACCCACTAATTCGTTACAGTCAAGTGATTGCATTGATACAACTTAAGAAAACAGAATACAAGATAACCGTTGTCAAACATGCGCATCATCGCCCTGTCCAAAATTTACTGACGTGCTTATAACGAAGTCTTGTCGGAATTTAATGTGGCTGCTTAGTCTTGGCTATTGTCAAATTCTTTTCTCAGACTAAGCAATCGTTAAAAAGTACCGTAGCTGACGAAAATCATACATGTTCTTTTAAAAAGTTCTTTTCTCATCTAGATATTTTTGCCTGCCAAAAATAGCCTAGTAAGAGATATTTTCAATTTCAGTAAGTTATGCTATATCCTGGAGACTGAAGTCATAATCGCAATGTATCGGCATAATTTGGTCTTTTTCATTCGAATACAACGATATCATTTCAGCAAAATTCCAGCATTTAAATACTATGGGAATAATTCAACAAACTTTCTGCTTTTCAGATAAACGACAACAAGATATTTTATCTGTCTTCCAACAACACTGACATCCTAAATATTGAAACTACGTGTTGTGAAGGGTGCTCCCGCCTTTCAAAATATTGGACGCTTTTTTTTAATACCATGTATATATTTAAAAAAACGAAATCACTTTGAAAGGAAAAATAGTTGATAAATAAGATTAATGCTTTAACGATTTAATTATCGTTTGTTTCATACACCGACCAATGCGCATATGCTTTGAGCTGGTGTACTATTTCACTTAGGCGAACTCCGTTCTTGGTTCCCCATCCTCGCTTGAGAAAACAAGCAGTTACAATAAAAACATACACAACGAAGTTAACAAGTTTTAGAGAGCAACGAGACACCTGATATTTCTTCTTCCAGTCTGAGGTGCGGACTCTGCAGTGAAAGCAAAGTAAACCAGTTTTTTTAAAGGTTACAACATTAACATCTTTGCTGAGAAAAACAATTTATAACTGACCGAAGAGTTTCAGTTGCATTTTAACGAAGAGGAAAAATGGCCCTTCAGTCCAACAGAAAATTCTCACATATGGGCCTTTTTCACAACACCCTTGAGCCTGTTCTAGCATAGAGTTTCAATGCATTCTCTTGGCAATAAGTTTAGATATTATTTCATTTTTATAAAAGTATTAATTTGTAGAATTTTTAATTTTTTCG
Organism: Schistocerca gregaria; assembly: GCF_023897955.1. NCBI lineage: Eukaryota > Metazoa > Arthropoda > Insecta > Orthoptera > Acrididae > Schistocerca > Schistocerca gregaria. The sequence goes on from NC_064931.1 coordinate 471,362,358, forward strand.
GCGACATATGCCAGACTGTACAGATGAGTATGGACACGAGTGTGGAAACTAAGTAAGTGTAAACATCTTTTCATCTAAAAGTAACGGGGCAAATATTCTTGTATGTCGAAGAATCAAATTTACATGCCTTCACCATTATCGGCAAATTATTGTATTCAGTCGTGCATTCCAGGACAGATAAATAACAGAACACTGATGCTCTTAAAACCTGCAACTCATGAAGTAGCAACATTCTTAACGCGGTACAAAGTTAGATGTTGGATGACCTAAATTGAACATAAATGTTTGGATCGCTCTCATACAGGGTAAAAAAAATTCAAAAACTCTTATAAAAGTGAGAGAATGGAAGAAGGTTAAGTTCTCGTCGACAAAGAGGGCAGTACGACTGAAGACGAGGAAGGAAATAAGCCATGACCTTCTCAAGGGCAGCGAGCCGGCATTATCCTTAAACGAAAGGGCAAACAATGGAAATCCTAAAACTAGATGAGCCCTGGCCAAGATTTGCATTTCCGAAGTGCGTTCGCGCTCCACTCAGCATTCCGTCTTCCCCTCGAGTACACTATTCCGAGCAGGTGTGTGAATAAGACGGCTATATACCGAAGGCTGCACATGCTGGTAACTTAGGAAGACGTGATTATAGCTCGGTGCATCTACTTCTAACAGGCGAATATTGCAGCATACTTTATTAGCTGGAGTTTATCAAGTGCGTTTATTTTCATCTTTTTATTTTTCTGCGAAAGCAGTAACTTTTATTACTGGATTGAATAAGCACCTTAGGTAATACTAACACATAGCAACTACAAGAAGCTTTACATACAGGCATTTAGCACTAATCTGTGGCGTTTATAAATTTATACACATTTCAGTTTTAGAATACATAATGTCTCAGGAACTGTGGTTCGTGATACACTCAGGCATATGGAGTTGAGCAGATTAAACTCTGTGAAACATGAAAGTTGGTGGGACTTTCTCAATTTCATAACAGAAAAAAGCGACTACGAAGGCTTTCCCGGCGTAATAATTGATAATATTCTTCTCGGGTATGCAGCCGGATCGTAACGTCTTCAAGACACAATATTTCCGCGGTCCAACTGGCCGCCATCTTCAGGTGAGAGTGCTGGTGCACGATCTCGCCAGAACTGACTTCCCAGCGCAAGCGGCGGCCTCTATATAGGCCGCAGAAGACCCACAACGCGTGCTCGAGAAGGTGCCGTAACCGCCCTCTAGCGCAGTAGACATACCCCGCCGCCAGTGATGGAAAGAGGCGAAATCGAGATATCGCTGTCAGAAATTTAAAAAAAATAATAAAAATAAATTAAAATGTTATTCCGACGATAGAACCACAGACCGCTGTTTTTTAATGTCAGACAACACTGGGTCCCAAGTCTTACTTAAAAGAAAACCCTTGTCTCTATTAATAAGGTTGTCAGATAACCGAATCTCTATGGATTCTTTTAAAATACAGTCCCAATAGCGAGATGCAGGGGCAACCATTTGTGTCTCGTCATATAGTATTCTGTGTCCCTCGGTGAGACAGTGTTCCGCCACTGCAGACTTCTCAGGTTGAAGCAGCCTTGTGTGCCGCTGATGCTCAACACATCGCTCCTGAATGGTCCCGATTGTCTGACCAATATAAGTCTTTCCACAGTGGCAAGGGATCTTGTACACACCGGGCTTCCTCAAACCCAAGTCATCCTTTACAGAGCCAAGGAGCGCTCTAATCTTAGCTGGCGGGCGAAAAATACTTCTGATGTGATATCTTTTCAGAATCCTTCCTATCTTCGAGGAAATGCTCCCAGCAAAAGGCAGAAAAGCTACCGATTTGCAGGTATCTTCTGGTGGTTCAGGCGAAGGTCCAAACTGGAAAGCACGACGGATCTGTTTATCTGTATAGCCATTCTGCTTGAACACAATCTTAAGATGGTCCAATTCTTGTGTCAAGCTTTCTCCATCTGAAATGGCATAAGCTCTTCTCGCCAACGTCCGCAGAACCCCCGTACGCTGGAACGATGGATGACAGCTAGAAGCATGTAAGTAACGGTCCGTGTGCGTAGGCTTTCGATAAACGCTGTGTCCCAGTGTCCCATCATCCTTTCTGTACACCAGAACATCCAGAGACGGAAGCTTTCCATCATTTTCCACCTCCATGGTAAATTTGATGCTAGGATGCAGGGAATTGAAATGATCTAGGAGTCGGATGGTCGGACGGTGGTAACCATGCTCCTACTAAATGCGAGCCTACTACCTTAACCGCTGTGCCACGAAGCAAGTTCATTTCGGCTGAGATCTTTTCTGATGATACAGTACTAGCACTGTTGTTTTCCAAATATGTTGTGATTAAGGATTCCGTTGTTCTGTTACCTTTCCGATCTGTTCAGAAAATATATTCTCATTTCTTGATTTTGCTGAACCTTAGGACAGTAGGATATTATGATTCACTAAGCCTCTATATGAAGAAGCAGCTCTTGAAGACTTTGGTGTGATGAGTGCTTTATAAACTGAATCATCGCTATTCAGGGTGTTAGGGGTATAAGCGCAGACATTGTGACAATTGGTAGCATAATATGTACCCACTTCTGTGTGTGTGTTGTTTATTCTCTGCTTCTAACGTTCTTCCTATGAAAACGCTACATAATTTACTAACGATGTTTTCTGCACAGTAGTAGCTGCACCACTATCGATGGAATAGTCCAATCCGAAATGTCGAAACCTACTCTGAAATTTTTGGCGCTGGACGAATACATTGAAAGAAATCCACTGCCAAAATTCCAGCTTCTTAGAAGCACTCCAAGTGTAAAAAAATGTTGAAATTACTCATTTTTGCAGCACGAAGAACCGATTTTAACAGCAGTTTGTGCAGCCCTGCCTGCCGAGCGCGGGATTGGGTGAGTGAGAAGAAGCAGCTGTGCCAAGTGCGCTCAGCGCTGCGTAGCGTAAATATCCGGAGTGCAAATACGCCAGTTTTAAGTATCTGAAGCCTGGTTCACACCAGAGGGAATGAAAGCGAACACAAGCGAAGGAGCACTAGCAGAAATTTCGCCTGTGTTCACTATAATTCACTGTTATTTCTGCACAAGCGTTTAAACGACACGGAAAGGAAAAGAACAGGAGGCAACGAACATTGACTGTAAACGTCTCATTATTGTTTTATGTAGCTAATAATCGGCGTTCAGGATACATCACTATACTGTTAGAGCCACGATGCAAAACTTAGACAGAGAGGATTATTTTACATGACGAACCCTATGTTCGTGCCGAAGGACTTAAAATGGAGTAGGTAAAGATGAACTTAAGTATTCAATTTATACGGTAGCCTGAAATGCGTATAAATAGTCCATTTAACATTGAATTGCAGCTCCAGATTTCTTTAGCAATAGTCCAAAATTTTGTACTTATGACGGCTGACGATTTTCTCTGGCTTCTCCTTACAACTGAGGTGGAAATTTATAAACAGGACACTAATTACCGACGATCAACATAACCTGAAGGAAACTAGCATACACACACTGGTTGTTGGATCTCGCAATCTAGCGTTGCTGGCACGGTAACTCAGCGTGTTCAGTCAGAGGACTGGCTGCTTTTCTGCAATAAAGAAAAACTATGTGAAGTATTCAACAACAAACTTGAAGGGATGTCCTATGACGTTCGCCCAGAACAAATGGCAAGAACAATGGCATAAAAGCGGTAAAGCTCTTTCCTGAAAACCAAACAATCGTGGTATCGAATCCCAGGCGGACCATCCATTTTTCCATTTACTTTTTAACCTAGCCTTCTCCCCTTCACGATGTGTGGAGTCGACATGACGAGAGCTCCTTTGCATGGTTCGGTATAAGACCGACCACCAGCGGAACACAATCGCATGCTAATCGATCACAGTTGAATGAAGTTCGCTCGCGTTAGCATGCCGTTAACATCAGAGAGAATTCTAGTTCACTAATGCTTGTCCTCTTGTGTTCGTCTCTGTATAAACCAAGCTTTAATTATACAAAAGTGCGTCATTTCATTAATTTCTTAAATAACTTCCAAGATATGACGTTCGATTGAGTGTGGCGCTGACCTCACGAAGCCATGGACCTAGATTGTCACAAAGCACTGTGCAAGCTGGTGGTGGTTCCGCAATGGTGTGGGCTGTGTTTGCATGGAATGGAGTAGGTCACCGGTTACGTTCGGCTACTTGGAGACAATTTGCAGCGACTTCATGTTCTCAAACAACGCTTAAATTTTTACGGATGACAGTGCGCCATGTCATCGACCCGAAATCGTTCGCGATTGGTTGAAGAACATTCCGGGTATTTCTAGTGAATGATCTGGCCACCCAGATCGCCCAACATGAATCCCATCGAACGTTTATGAGACATAACCGAGAAGTCAGTTAGTGCACAGAATCCTGCACCGGCTACACTTTCGCAGTTATGGACGACTATAGAAGCAGCATGCCTCAATATTTCTGCAGGGGATTTCCAACGACTTACTGAGTTTATGCCACGTCGAATTGTTGAATTACACCAGGCGAAAGGAGGTCCGTCACGGCTTTAGGTGTATCCCGTGACTTTCGTGACCTCAGTGTAAAGCTGCAGAAGCAGTAATTGATGCATAACTGGCATTATTGTGTGCATTCATCGATTGCTCAGCTGACTCCGTCTTTTTTCGATCTGAAAAGGTGAAGTGTGGTGTGTACGCAGTTCTTTCATGAAACTTGACTGATCAGCGTTGCACACTGTAGCTGCGAGGATAACAGCAAACTTCGTAAGCTATGAATTTCTCTATAGTAATGCCTATTAATAGCAGCTGGAAATCCTGGAAATCAGCGATTCGAAGGCTCCAGTCTCTTAGATCTCCATCTCTCATGGAGTATCGTTTCTCGCGAGCAGTTCTAAATCTTTCGAACAGTTTTTCTTTCCCACTTTTGCGAGTTTCATTTTGGAGCATATTCCTTAATTCGAGTATCTCTTTCTTAAATTTACTCAGTTCATGCTCCGATTTTACGAAACAAAATCGGTTTCGCAAACTGCTTTTCTTTAAGCGTTTTCCACAATTCACAGTCTTTTCTTTGTCATTGGAATCTATTTTAGCACATGTTTCCTTTGGTCCAGGGAGGTATTCTTGTTCCATGCAGTACTGGCACAACTGTCGTCTTCCGAACCATTGTTCACGGAATCGTAAGAGTTATTTCCTGTTTCTTCTAAGGTTTCCACAGTTTCCAATAACATGCTGCATAAAGCAAATGATAATTTTTATAGATTTGCAGAACACGGTTTACAATAGCGTCGAGGAAACTATCTGCGCAAATTCGCTTTACGAATTACGATCGTGTTGTATCGTGTTTCCTGCTTACAAACCTACCGCGACCAAGGCAATGCGCCTGGTTCGTTGCGAAGGCGCAGATGCTACAGCTTCAGTAGGGGCGTCCATTTCTCCCGCCGTCTTGCGGGATACGAATTCGGCCATTTTCAACATTTTTTAAATATTTCAGTGCGTCTTAATAGCTAAAATTTTTACATTGCATTTATTTAGGGATATGCTTCGCTTATAAAATATCTCAAGGCAGGTCTTGTCGTATCGGATTGGTCAATTCCCGTGTAAGTGCACTATGCCTGTCAGTATAGATTAACCGTTTAGCGTCCAGACTTCAACATCTGACCGACTGTTCGGCTTTTTCTAGACACACGTACTTGGAGGGACTAGCAAACTAAAAAAAATTACCACTCTTATTATCTATAATTATTAGCCTGCAAATGAAGTAAATACTGATGAAATGTTCAGTACGCCGTCGTCAGTCACCAATAAAAATATCAGCACTTATACCCTTCTCCCCCGTTATGTTCTTCACATTATTTCCAGCCAACTCACAACTGTTTTGCCTCGGACTAGTGACAGTGCATTAGATGCACTCTACAAGGTTTATTTTGCGGAAGCTATGTTCTTTCGTCGTTATTATTTGGCCTTTCTATGTGAGGCAACTTTGATGACTTGTTAAACGAAACCTGTATGTTGGAGTCCTGCTTTGAAAATCGGCATGGGATCTAACAGTACCATTACTATATGTATCCTTCAAATACATTAAAATGTAATTCATGACGTACATTGGTTTCTAAATTCACAAGATGAAAACTTACTGAATGACTGCCGTTCAGAATCCTCCTTCACCACATCGTGCTAGGCCCCTTTATGGTATGACGATCATAACGATTACGATTGTTCAACAAACTCTTAGTGGTGAGCGTTGGTGTGGTGTGCGTAAGGTAACATACAAAGGAGAGGCGAATTATTATTGTATGACAATATAAAAATAATTGTAAAACTGTACACTTATGAGACAAAAAATTATGACTACCTATTTAATAGCTTGTTTGTCCGTCTTTGGAATGAAATAAATTAGTGATTCTGAGTATCGAGCACCCGACAGTTTGTTGGTAGGTTTTTGGAGGTATGTGGCATTAGATGTCTACGCACAGGTCATGTAATACGTGTAAATAACGGGCCTCTAATTTGCGTATGCGGTGCTGGCACCCGATAGCGACTCGTATGGGTTCCATAGTACTTTACATCAGGTGAATTTGGTCGCCGAGAATTCTAGGTGAGTTCACTACAGTGCTCCCCATACCAAACTAGCACTGTTCTGGCTCCGAGACACGGACAGTTATGCTACTGAAAGATGACGTCGCCGTCGGGAAAGACATCAAGCATTAAGGGATGTAGGTGGTTCGCAGCTGTCAGCGTGTCTTCGTTACTACCACAGGTCCCATGCAAGCACAGGAGAATTTCTCCCGTAGCATAATACTGCTCCCACGAGCCAGCGTCTGCGGCACGCTGCGTGTTTCGAGCCGCCGCTCACCTCGATGACGGCGTTTGTGGAGACGACCAGCGTCCTAAAGAAGAGTCGACACGTTTCCATTGATCGACGGTCGAATCGCGATAGTCCCGTGCCTACTGCAATCGTAAATGAAGATATCGTTGGGTCAACATGAGAAAACGTAGGGGTGGTCTGCTGCAGAGCTCTATGTTCCACAATGCTCGATGAACGTTGTGCTCCGAAACTTGTGCGTGCACCAGCATTGTGCTCTTTCGGCAGATATGTCACAGATCACTATCTACCCTACTTCGCACTGCAAACAAGCCGCCGAACCCCACGCTCTGTGAAGAGTCGTGGGCGTCCAACCATTTGGCGCTTAGTGTCAGTTTCACTGTTCTTTTACCGCTTTCCGTACAGCCTCCAGACAGTAGCACATGAACATTCGACAAGCTTTGCCATTTTCGAGATACTTGTTTATAGGTTCTCTGTAATAATAATCTACCCTTTGTCAAAGTCGCTTATTCAATGGATTTCCCTATTTGCAACCCATGTCTTCGCTAGGATGATGCCCCGTCCAAGTCTGCACGGCTTACATACTGTTATTACCGCGTCAAGTTGTGAGGACGGGGCGTGAGTCGTGCTTGGGTAGCTCAGTTGGTAGAACAGTTGCCCGCGAAAGACAAAGGTCCCGAGTTCGAGTCTCGGTCCGGCACACAGTTTTGATTTGCCAGGAAAGTTTCAAAACTCATTTAGTTTACTGTGTGTGAGTGTGTGCAGGGGGGAGGGGGCGAGGGTTGAGTGGTTGGTGGGTTGGTGGTTTGGTAGGTGGGTTTACGGCACTCAACGGCGTGGTTATCAATGACCTTACAAATATTAGAAGAAACGAATGTGGATGAAAGGGCTTAAAACTTTGTCACGCTCACTCACTCATAAGCTCGGTCACTTCTACCTCACTCGCGTTGACCCACACAATCACACCATATAACACGCTGTAAAATAAGAGAGATATAGTGAAAGGTGCCACATCTAGGATAGAATCATACGTGAAACGACAGAGGAGCTTAACCAACGGCATAGGGGAATCTGACTGGAAAAAAAAAAAAAAAACATGGGTGAGCCAGTCATCATTTTAACACATTAAGAACATCTGCGAAAAATTTTTGGAAACAATTTGGACACATCATAAGATCTTAAAAATCTAAGCACATTCGCTTCAACGTGATTTGAAATCGAGTAAAGATCTGTCAGCAAATCTTCCACTGCATTCTGATCTGAAAATAAAACAATCTAGTAAAATGTGGCGTACAGTCATTTGTTCGCCACAAGCACCGCACGTTGGAGGGTCCTCTCGCCGGCGAAAGAAGCCTGTGCGAAGACGAGTAAGGAGGACCTCATCCCGTCTTCATGAATGAAAGGAAGTACGCCACGGTCGCGAAGGGGGCTTTATCAGGTGCAGCTTATTATGTAATACGTCCAGCCACTCGTCTTCCCATACACTCATGAACTAAATGAGGATCGCCACATGCTCCCTTGTCTGCTACATCCACCCTTTCGTTCCCTGCAGTATCTACGTACTCTGGTACCCAGCAGAAAGACACCTCCTTCCCCAGGCGTTGCAGTTGGAGAATGGCTTCCTAGGTATTCTGGGCTATCTCCTGAGTACAAGCGTTTCAGAGAGTGAAGGGCACTCAGAGAATCGCAACAGACAAGGAATTTAGCGCCCTAAGTACATTTCATCTGGTCCGGTGCCCACAGGATCGCTTATAATTTTGTGTTGAAGACAGTAAAGTCTTGAGGCTGTCGGACCTTCAAGACATGGTCGGGGAAACAAAAGAGCAGCCAATGGAGTGCCCCTGATGATGATGATGATGAAGTTTGTTTGTGGGGCGCTCAAGTACGCGGTTATCAGCGCCCATACATATTCGCAATCTTGTCACAGTCTAGTCTTGCCGTTTTCCCGGATGACGATGAAATTATGAGGACAACAGAAATACCCAGTCCCCAGGTGGGGAAAATCTCCGACCTGGCCTGGGATCGAACCTGGGACCCTTGCGATCGAGAGGCAGTAACGCTCGGAGTCCCCTTTTGCGTCCCATCCGTAAAGACAACTGTAGAGTTGTGATGCTTAGTTAAAATGCAGTAAAATAATGTATTAAAACATATGTAGGAGTGCAGTCTCTCCTGTACTGCACTAAATCTAAAATTGCTCTGGACCTCTGGAGTAACCACGGTGGCAGCAGTTAAAATACTGAATTAAGGGCTGTACCCGTTCCACAACTATTGAATCCAACGTACACTGCTCACATATCCCAAAAGGTACTGTTGCTCGTGAACGACTGGAGTAACTTAGATGCATGGCGCACCATGAGAAGCTGTTGCCAGATGGTGAGTGTCAGTTCCCCAGTGTCAGCACAGGGACTGCGTATGGGGTTGGTCCTACAAGCACCCGCGGTCAACCTAAGCCCTTCATCCCCTCATGGTGGATAGCATCAGTGATCTTCAGGTAAGAAGGCCTCACTGACCCGTGCACTGTGCAGTTGTAGTCTAGCCCCGAACAAATGGAAGTCCAATAAAACTTGAGTAGACGTGGCCTGTCTGCTCCCCAAGCTCCGTGGATAGGGCACTTTATCATATTCTTTGCCCTCAGGAGTCTGGCTTTCAGGTCTCTCAGGTGTGTAAACCACGACAGTTTGGAGTCAAGAATGGGGCCCAGGAAGTTCAGTATGTCTTCAAAATCTAGAGCCAGAGAGATTCTTTATCAGAGACTTCGATTGAAGACGCCACAGTATATGCATCGGTGATGGCCTTGACGGGACTTGGCTGCTGAGCGTTGTTACCGCTGACGCTGGACATCCATCCGGCTCTGCCAGAAGATAAGGACACGCAAAGTCCGTCGCATCCATTCTGTCGGGAGATGCTGCCAGCCGACTACACCGCGCATTCAGCCAGTCCGTTATCCGCTCGGGTAATGTGCAAGATGTATGATGAAGGCGAAATACCCTCATACTTTATAAATAGTGTAATATTTACTGTTCCAAATAAAGCAAGTGCTGACATGTGTGCATATTATCGAACTATCACTTTAACAAGTTATGGTGGCAAAATTATTTACGGAAGAACGGAGACATTGGTAGAAGACAACCTCGGTGAGAATCAGTTTGGATCCCGGAGGAATGTAGGAACACGCGAGGCAATACTGACCTTATGACATCTCTTAGAAGATAGGTTAAGGAAAGGCAAACCTACAGAAAGCTTTTGACAATATTGCCTGCAATACACTGTTTAAAATTCTGAAGGTAGCTGGGGTAAAATTCAATGAGCGAAAGGTTATTTACAACTCGTACAGAAACTATACGGCATTATAACAGTCAAGGGGCAAGCAAGAAAAGCAGTTGTTGAGAAGAGAGTGAGACAGAGTTGTAGCCTATTCCCTATATTATTCAGTCTGTACACTGAGCAAGCAAATCAAACCAAAGAAGGAATAGATGTTCAGGAAGTGACGCGCATGAAACATAGAACGAAATCTTACTGAATATTATTTCGAACGATAGGTACAGGAGCCCGTTAGAAGTATAAATGGTTGAGAAAACATAGTTGACCACTTAGCAACAAATAATCCTGATCAGATAGGGAGCTTCATGGTGGATACAGGTATTAGTGACCACAAGGTCGCTGCATTGAGACTGGATAATATAACATCCAAATCCATCAAAAATAAACGCAAAATATATTTAGTTAGACGCCTTCCTTGGAAACAGTCTGTATTCCTTCAAAACTACGTAAGCGTAGACCAGACATGACTTGGAATTAAAGAAATATTATCGATGCAACTGAGATGTTTGTATCAAATAAAGTAGTAAGAGACGGAGCAGATTCTCTTTGGTATATAAAACAGATCAGAAAACTGTTGCAGAAGCAACAAAAAACGCATGCCACGTTAGAAAGAAAGCAGAACCTCTAAGGTTGGCTATGTTTCACAAAAGCTAGAAATCTACAGAAGTCTTCAATGCGAGATGCTTTCAATAGTTTCCACTAAGGAACTCTGTCCCGAAATCTGACAGAAAATCTCAAGAGATTCTGGTGGTATGTAAAGAACACTAGCGGTAAGACGTAATAAATATCTTCACTGTGCTTCATGATCATGTTGCTGATGGCAGTGCCACTAAAGCAGAGCTACAAAACATGATTTTCAGAAATTCGGTGACCAAAGAACACGAATTAAATATTCCACAATTCGCATGAAGAGCAGCTCGTAACATGAATAACATAGCAGTAGACATCGTCGGTGTAGTGTAGCATGTTAAATCACTCAACAGAGGCAGTATACCAGTTACGTTCCTTTCAGAGTATTCTGATACAAAGCTCCCTAATTATTAATCAGTACAATAGCTCCCCTACTTAGTAATCATTTACAATTTCCCACTCATCGACAGATGAATACCTAAAGGTTGGAAAGTTGCATAGGTCACACCAATGCCTAGCAAAGAATTACAGATCCATAGCACTTATGTCGATTTGCTGTAGGATTTTGGAACATGTACTGTGTTCGACATTATGCATTTCCTCGAAGAAAACAGTTTATCGACAAATGGCGAGCACGGATTCAGAAGACACTGTTCTTTTGAAACACAAATAGCTCTATATTCTCGCCAAGTAATACGTGCTAACGATAGGGGATGTCACAATGATTTTATATTTTTACATTTCCGTAAGGTTTTTGACACGGTTTCTCACAAGCGACCTCTAACCAAACTGCGTGGCTATGGAGTATCGTCTCAACCTTGCTAATGGATTTGCGATTTCCTGCTAGAAAGGCCACAGTTCGTAATAACTGACGGAAGGTCATCTAATAAAACAGAAATGATGTTTTGTTTTCCCCAAGGAAGTGTTATAGGTCGTCCGTTGTTCCTGATGTACATAAACGACTTAGGAGACAATCTGAACAACCCTCTTAGACTGCTTGCAGATGATTCTGTCATTCATCGTCTTATAAAGTCATCAGATCATCAAAATCAATAGTTTACAAAATCAGAGCTCGCACGAAACGATTCAAGTGCTCTGTTTATTAGCGTGCTGTTGGAGAGTGGAACGGTGGAGAAGAAACTTGACGATGGTTCAATGAACCCTCTGCCACTTAATTGTGCATTGCAGAGTAATCCTGTAGACGTTGATGTTGATGAAGAAATAGAAACTTCGAGGTTTTAATTCTGTTAGAGACAGCAAAACGCTTGGAAGAGAAGTTGAATAAAATTGACAGTGTCTTGAAAAGAGGATGTAAGATGATCAAGAAATGCAAAAAGAGGCTAATGGATTGTAGTCAAATTAAATCGGACGGTTCTGATGGAATTGTATTGGAAACGATGCACTAAAAGTAGTCGATAAGTTTTGGTGTCTGGGCAATAAAGTAGCTGATTATAATCGTTGGTGTCTGGGCAATAAAGTAGCTGATTATAATCGGAGTAGAGAAGGCATAATATGTGAATTGGTGATATAAGAAAAGAGTTTCTAAAGAAGAGAAGTTTGTTAACGTCGAATATACATTTAAATAATTGTAAGTCTTTTATGAACGTATTTTTCTGGAGTGTAGCCTTACAAGTAAATGAATCAGGAACAATAAACCGTTCAAACAACAAGATGTAAGAAAATTTGGAAGTATGGTGCTACAGAAGAATGCTGAAAATTAGATGAATAGACGAGATAACTAATGAGAAGATACAGCACCGAATTCACAAGAAAGAAATATTTCTGACACAACTTAATTAAAAGCGGAGCTCGGTTTATAGGACAGATCTTGAGGCATGAATGAATCATCAGTTTGGTAATGGAAGAAAATGTGCTACGAAATAAATGTTGAGGAAGACAAAGGCTCGACTACTGTGAATACGTTGAAATGTGTGTAGGTTGTCGTAGTCGTGCAGAGCTGAAGAAGCTTTTACAGGAATAATGAGCTTGGAGAGCAGCATGAAACCAGTCTTCTGACTGAAGGACACAACTTCAGCAACAACAATCTACACATTTATTTTCTCTGTGACAGTTCCTGTGCACCACCAGCAAATAAAATTTTGTTTTCACCAGAAAAAAAATACTTTCCGATTGATGATTACGAAAAACAATCATTTGTATATAGTGTCATAAAGTAATTTAAACAGAGATTGACGACTGCAGTGCAATTGGTCATACACTATGTGATCAAACGTATACGGACACCCACAAAACATACGTTTTTCATATTAGGTGCATTGTGCTGCGACCTACAACCAGGTACTCCATACCAGCGACGTCAGTAGTCATTAGACATCGTAAGAGAGCATAGTGGAGCGCTCCGCGGAACTCACTTCGAACGTGGTCAGGTGATTCGGTGTCACTTGTGTCTGTACGTGAGATTTCCACACTCCTAAACATCCCTAGGTCCACTGTTTTCGATGTGATAGTGAAGGTACACGTACGGCACAAAAGCGTACAGGCCGACCTCGTCTGTTGACTGATAGAGACCGCCGACAATTGAAGAGGGTCTTAATGTGTAATAAGCAGACATCTATCCAGACCATCACACAGAAATTCCAAACTGCGTCAGGATCCACTGCAAGTACTATGACAGTGAGGCGGAAGGTGAGAAAACTTAGATTTCATGATCTAGCTGCTGCTCATAAGCTACACATCACGCAAATAAATGCCAAACGACGCCTCGCTTGGTGTAAGTAGCGTTTGGACGATTGAACAGTGGAGAAACGTTGTGTGGAGTGACGAATCACGGTACACAATGTGGCGATTCGATGGCAGGGTGTGGGTATGGCGAATGCCCGGTGAACGTCATCTGCCAACGTGTGTAGTGCCAACAGTAACATTCGGTGTGGTCGTGTTTTTCATGGAGGGGGCTTGCACCCATTGTTATTTTGCGTGGCACTATCATAACACAGGCCTAGATTGATGTTTTAAGTACATTCTGGCTTCTCACTGTTGAAGAGCAATACGGGGATGGCGATTGCATCTTTCAACAAGATCGAGCACCTGTTCATAATGTACGGCCTGTGGCGGAGTGGTTACACGACAATAACATCCCTGTAATGGACTGTGCTGCACAGAGTCCTGATCTGAATCCTATAGAACACCTTTGGGATGTTTTGGAACGCCAACTTCGTGCCAGGCCTCAACGACCGACATCAATACCTCTCCTCAGCGCAGCACTCCGTGAAGAATGGGCTGCCATTCCCCAAGAAACCTTCCAACACATGATTGAACGTATGTCTGCAAGAGTGGAAGGGGTCATCAAGGCTAAGGGTTGGCCGACACCATGTTGAATTCCAGTATTACAGATGGAGGGCACAACGAACTTGTAAGACATTTTCAGCCAGGTGGCCGGATACATTTGATCACATAGTGTATCTGTAATTTGATTACTACCTTTTACTTCTGTGTATAATGTTCTAACCCAGAATGTTGTCTTTGACATCAGATGAAACTGTGACATGATTTAATTGTTGATTTAGTTTAACTCGTTAATTATTTCTTTATAAGCCAACAAAGTTGCATGGATACTGAAGTGTATTCTTTGAGAAGCCTACAGAAATCACAGTCTCTGAACAGGTGATGATACAGGGAACGAAATAGGAGGGCTTTTAGGAAAGTAAGGTCCCATTGGTGGCGAAATGGAAAGATTGGTGAAAATGAAATCTTTTTTATTTACAATATTTAGCTACTCCTTCTAGCTACTTCTCTATCAGTCGCGGCTCCAACTAAGACATTTGTCGTGGCATTCTACTAACTTTCCAGTACCCTCGTCATAGAAGGCCAATGCTTTCTGTTTCCGCCGATTCTGTACTCTAGTCAGCAGCTTGCTGTCTGTGCCAAAACTTCTTCATATCCAGCGTTTCATTCGAGCAGAGATGAAAATCAGAAGGTGCCAAAACCGGGCTGTATGATGGATGATCAAACACTTCCTATCGAAAGCGCTGCAGTATTATGCTCATTTCCCCTGCAATGTGTGACCGAGAATTGTCACGAAGAAGGAAATGCATGGGAATCACGTTGTGTGGGGTGCATGAAATCAGGATACTATTGTTCTGGACACTTTTACGTGCTCACAATCCTCTCAGAACTGAAAAGAACGGCGTGGCGCTATCGGTGGATATACTAAAGACTTTGTCCAAGACATCTATGCACAGCTTCAACGGATTTTCACTGTGGTTTCCATTTCGCAGTCGAACGGAATATGCTTTCCGAATAGCCCTCGTATTATTTAGACAAGATTATTGTTATTAAATGATGAAACACAATTCAATTTATATTTTAGTTAGCATTTATTAACTAATATTAGTATGTTGAAGTACTAAGCTGTGAACTAAAAAAAGCTTGACTTAATGTTTGACAGTAGTAGATGAGGGAAGGTCTTCATTTTCTGTAGGCTTCACGGAAGTGTACGAACTTCCTGTATTAGTTTTTCCATTAATGTACAGCGGAACTACAAGATGAGAAAGGTTCATCATATAATAAAAGAATGATTTTAGTTTCTGAGAGTATTCCAATTATAAGTGAAATTCCTTAGGGGAATCGCCATTTTTGTAAGTTAATGAATTCCTCCCTGGAATATGCAGATTATAGAAAATGACTACTTTAAATTATTTTATAATTTCAATTACTGACCTCTAAATTAATTCACACTAACTTCCTTTAACAACTCTTCCTGTTTACGTTCGGTAGCAGAAAAATGTAGGTTTCTGAGCGGAATTCATTTCCATTGACTTTTCCCAATGACGTGCACACATACATACGTCGTATCTGATCTATTGTTATTCGCTACTGATAAACGAAATGATAGAACACTAATTTTGGTTTCGAAATTTTTATTTCAGTTCCAACTATCTAGATAAGAACACAACGACACCATTTTTAGGAAGAAATTCAGAATCGTCACCCAAATGTAACACATGAAGAAAATAACTTTTATCGTATTTAATACAGATTGGCCGTGTTTTGAGACTGTGCTATAGCACTCAATTTAAAGGAAATGAGCAATCGTCTTTTCGCGACGCACAATGCTATTTGTGATTGCCTTTAATGATCTGCAGTACAGAATCAAAAGAAAATTTGGAGATAATCAACAATTAAAAATGACAGTACACATATTAAAGACATTTTTTCTGAAATTCTCAGGAGAAACACTTAGAGGATTCATAGAGCTCATTTTACGAACATGACATAGTAAAACATCACAGAGGAAATACATTACAGCTAGGTAGCATGAAATTTGTTTTCTAAGGTGTAAGGTCACTCTTGTAGTTTCGTTGTGGCATTTCCTTTGGCTCCTAAATATATGCAACAAAAGTTGCTAAAACTGTATTAAAGTGGACATAAGTTTATCATTACATACGGCCAGGTGATTAAGAAAAAATCGAGTGAGATTATTAGGACGACCGAGAGCCTACTAGCTGTAAGTTTAAAGGTGAGATCATAGCTTATTTTGATAACAAGCTGTGCGGTGGTACACTGTCTACCATCTCTATGGATTTACTATGCAAGTCATGGTACAATCGATGGTGGAGAGCACTTCAGACAAATATTAATTACGCTGTACACTATTCCATTCATGCTCAGAGTGACAAAAAATAACTGTCTGTATGCCTCGGTATGTGGCCAAATCTCTCTTATCTCATTCTCATTATCACTACGTGAGATATACGATGAAGGCAGCAGATACTTGGTATAGTCCACGATGAAAATTTGATTTTTAAATTTCCCCGTTTGGCTTTCGCGAGAACAGCTTTGTCTATGATACAAAACTCCTGATTTAGGTTTTCTGAAGCTTCCTGTTATACTTGCGTGTGGGCTGTATATCTGGCTTTTACTTTCCTTGCAGCTCGGAATTCTTTCGCCGCTTTCTGTTAAACCAGCTTAACAAGAGCTTTCATCACTACAGCAGTTTTCTAAACCAGGTCGTACTTGGGTCTTGTAGTTTCAGTTTTTTTTTCAGTGTAAAGAGTGTGTATTACAAAAAACTTCTTTCTTAGTTTGTCTTGCAGTCTGACCATGGTACTGGAGTATTACCCTCAGATATAACACTAAATGTAGAATTTAATTATACGGCTGCATGTCTGCTGACTTCTGTTTGTATAGAAGACTGTGGAATTTTTCCCAGGCATCAAGCTCTGTCTCTCTTACTGAAGCTAGAATTGCTACTAGTTTTCTCCATCAATTTCCATACATCCTCTTTTAAACCGAGAATATTAGTTGAGCTTTGCTGATTCGTCAAAATATTTCAGCAAGGAATCTCTCATATTCCCATTAAATCTGATCTGGTAGGTTCTGCCAGAATGACTAATATAAATGTTGAGTAGCTTTGGCAGTGAAACTTTTACAACCACCGACTTTCTTTTTTCTTACACGTGACTTATATTTTATGGTTTCGCAGTCTCGTAATGTGCTGTTACTAGAGAAGGGGATTGTAACGTTTATCCTTGGCTATGAGCTTGGAATTTCTAAGATAAACTTCCTACATAAGATATGCTGCAATAGTTTTTTGAGGTGGTTCATATGTTTCTGTTATATAATTTGATGTTAATTGCACCTTTTGTGTTCGATTTACCTATCAGACGACTTTGGCTTTTGCTTTATTGTCGCCGTTTACTGTTGGGACAATCCCGTGTAAGTAACAACGGAAGTGCGATGTTTGTCTCACCTATGCTTTTAACGGAAGAAAATAGAGACGAGAAGTAACGTAGTTAATATACGAATTCAACGCACTCCGCAGATGTATAAAATCCCATCTAGGAAATAAAGAAAAGCAACTAATACATTTGTTGTGACAACCATTACAGGTCAACTACAACAATATCACTCTCAGAACCACCCTCAAAAATGCAAGAACATATCTGAACACTTCAGGACATAAGAAGACATGTTTAGATCGATATTTCAAATAGCATAAAGCCAGAGGTTAGAGCTTGTAACAGTCGGTGCATTAGCTCAAGGGGACAGGGATGTGCAAAGGAATCATCTGAAGCTTTATCAAAACAACCATCTTATTCAGCTTAAGCGATTTAGTGTAACTAAGGAAATCTAAATACGGACGACCTAAAGGGGATTTTAAAGGCCAATCCAGTGTCTTAACCACCTCTTTCAGTAAAACTGCTTAGAGGAAGGGACTTCAAGTTCATGGCATCGCTATACACATCACATTTCAACTTCATCAAGTTTACTTATCATCTCATAGTAGCTCGCCAAATCGGTATCAGATGTATTTCGAGTTTCTAAGCTTAATATACGTTTCAGAATGTGTAGTTTATGCGAGTATTTTGCTGTTAGATTTTCAATTTTATCCTATAGAGGGTGGTATAATAGTGCTGAAGGAGACAAAAAATTTTAAATATCTGTATACTTCTGAATCAAGCAGTGGGGAAAAAATGCTAGAAACCCTCAACAGGAGGACAGTAGTCTCACAATATTCAGCTGATTACGAAACCTACTTTGCAGTTTAAATTCCTTTAAGGGTTAACTGAAGTAAAATTGATTTCTTCTCGATCATAGCATTGTTTTGAGAGTTGTGTCACATGGATTGTAGGGGGACTAGAGTCTATAATCTTATCAACAGCGAAGTCATTAGAGATATGATGCAGGTTTAGATGGAGAAGAATGGAGGAAACTCTACAGAGGTGAATTTGTGATCCTTAGTGAAACGTTGGATGGCTGGGCGAAGACTTGACCCTTCTTCACCCGAACTGGAATACAGCTGCAGAATCAAAAGAAAGATGAACAAAGGCTTCAGCAGACTGTGCAATAATGAGCGTGTACTCCGGTGTTCAAGGAAAAAGGAAATACAAGAATAATTGGGAGGTGTATGACGGTGGTGCTGACCTTCAGAGGAAGGCTGTCATATCACGCCATGAAACGAAGTTAGCTGTGTCATCTACACAAGAGAAACGAGTTACATAGTAGCTTGTGTTGCTCATTTCATGTGAATTTCAGTTGATCACGGTAAGAAGATATAACAAATAGGATGGCAATTTGTTCCTTGTCGAACACTGTAGTTCGTTCCTACGGCATTCTTTGGCTGTGAGACGTAGCACTGTAGTGCAATGTTAGGGTCGGCGTTCAAATACCCTGCAGAATGCAGAATGTTTACCGCAAGAGAATGCCTGATCATTGCTCCCTTCGCCTTTCCCCCTCCCCCTCTTACCCCCCCCCCCCCCTCCATCGTCCTCATTATAATG
This sequence comes from Schistocerca gregaria, assembly GCF_023897955.1. Classification (NCBI taxonomy): domain Eukaryota; kingdom Metazoa; phylum Arthropoda; class Insecta; order Orthoptera; family Acrididae; genus Schistocerca; species Schistocerca gregaria. The sequence continues at coordinate 471,381,354 of NC_064931.1, forward strand.
CTACCATTTCTTACCCGAAAGGAACCTAATAGAGTCGATTGCTGCTTCATACTAGGAACTATTCTATTCGTCTTAAAAGTTGTAGGTACGTTACCGAAAATGTAAATCTGCCTAATGAGACGGGAATTAGAACTTATCTCCACAAGTGATAATCCAGTGTCTTAAACATTGCACCTCCTATCTTCATAAAATATAGCCATGATTACAGAAATAATTACTTTATAGACACTGGCCCAAAGTGGTTCATAGGTCTATCAGTTAAATACAAGTGATTCATATTTTTGAAATTTGATGATTAACTTCCGCTTTTTAAAGCATCTAAACGTTTTTAAATAGTGGTGTACCTGCAGAGATTTCACAGTTCCATAGACAAGATTTTTAGTGTGTCGACACTTGTTTTGATCTGACATAAAATTCGTAGTATAAACGGATAAATGCCATACTACAACTACAAAGTGGTGAGTTTCGATACTAAGTCAATCCTATCAGCTACTACTCTGGAAATGATTTCTTGATGTTAAAAATTATTAAGAGTCCACGTTAAACTGGACGTTACCACATAACTATTTCAGTTACTCAGTTCATCAAAGGTGAAATGAACGGAAGGTTAGTAAGGCCACAACTAGTAAAGCACTGCGGTGCTAAGACCAGCGTTCGAGTTGGGATCAGATTTACTTCGCTTCGATTCACAATAATCTATAGTACTAAACGGCTAACGGGTTTCATGGTGCACAGACGAGGTTACCTGTGTAACGGCTTCCAGGGGAACACAGATTTGATTTTCAGGCTTTCACATAATTATTGATTAACTTTAAAAATAACATACTGATTAAGAGGTATAATCTTACGTTAAAGGTTTAACACAATAAGACAAGAATTACAATTAGAAACTGTGTATGTTTTGAGGCAGCATAGCTCATGGCCCACAATTACCCAGCTATATGCATCCAGTATTTGAGAATGAAAGCTCTTAGGGACTTCAAACAAACATTACACATAATTTCTAACACTTTCGAAAGTTTTTCTCCCTGAAAGCCCTGGCAAAACGCTGAAAGGAAAATAGTCACCAACTTACTACATATTCGCTGTTCATGCAGTAAAACTTCAGCATCAGGCACGACATTTTAATTTACTACTTATTTACTGGTAACCCTATCCGCCATATATTCTTCAGACAGCGTCCATTATACCTCAGAATGTACCTGCAAATTATGTCACTGTACGACCCATAGTTGTTGTATTTGTCATGATGTCGTAAACATTGAAATGCGTAAAAAACCTGCTTTTCTTAAAACGGAGCGCAAAATTCCCCGAAAATACTCGTCTAGTGTTTGATAATAAGGTTGACATCCAACAAACTTTAAATATAATTTCAAACCTTATTCCAACTTTTTATCGTTTGGCTTCGTAACTTCAAATATTTCACACATTAATTCATTTGTAAAGTAGTCAGACGTCTGAAGCTGTTTCATACATGGAAGATCGATTCTTCACAGAATCAGTGTAGAGGTTTCCTGGTAATTAACATAAAAAAACGAATTAATAACCGAGCTAGGAGAAATGGTTGCACTAGGAGTGCTAACTGAAAAACGTATTTCAGAATTCGACGACTCAAGGCACAAACAGTCGTTGTTAGTTGGAACTACAGGGTGAGTCCTTTTTTTCTAATCAGGCTTGATTATTCTTAACGCAACGACATCGACGTAGGAAGTCAAAAAGCATGCAGTGGTTGAACAAAAATCACGAGGTTGGTAGATAATACCGTCTAGGACTCCCGCTAGCTAGATGCATTGCCGCAGATCGACATGGCATCAACTTAACAACAGGTCGGATGAGCTTGGAAGAGCAGTTGGGCATTCCAGACACATCATTTGATGGTCTTCGTTTCAAAGCAGTCTTCTCAGCTCCCTAGTATTCGTTAGTCGAGAACTTCATTGCTTGAACAGACTGCCTGCTATATCACAAAAAACGTCGATTCAGTTCATTTTGAGAGACAATGGTTTGCAAATCTTTATGTAGAACTTTCAAGGAAAAAAGTGGACAAAAAATAAATTTTCTATATCACATGACCATAGAAACTGAACGAACAGGTGAAGCATGTATCAACAAATTTACCACTACTTTATCTATGAAAAAGTGATGTAGATGGAGGTTGTGCCTCAGTTTACCTGTGGGAATACCTGTGGCCCGGAGTCGCTGAGGTGTGACAGCGCGTGGTGTCCGCTTGCAACTCCCAACTTCCGCAACTGGGACTGGCAGCTGTTGTCCCTTCCCCGCTTCAGCAGATCTCCGATAACGCTCTCCTGTTATCTTCGAACGTGCCAAGAGCTGTAAAGAATGAAACGGTGACAATGCAAAATTTTTGCATCTCACGTTTTTCTTTCTTCTGTAACTTTTAGCATCGAAGGTAATCAAGAAAGCTAGGAAAGCACTTGAGTTCGATAGAAATAATACAGTCACTATAAACTTACATAAAGGACGGAACCAGGACACTTAATTTAGATCTGGTAAAAGCAAAACAATTACTGTTATAACTGTCTGAATAAGTACACTCCAATTACAGCAGTAAAGAATAGTAAATACCACCCCGTTTGATGGTACTATTCGAAGGGTGCTGCGAGACTACTACTTTCACGCTACAAAAGAGAACGAGGTTAAACTGATAGAGAAAAGTCGATCATATTTAAGAATGACAATGAGTTAAAATCCAAAACTTCCATTCATTCTCTCGTGAATCCGTCTGACATTAAAACAGAAGGCAGCAGACGGAAAGCAAAAACTGTAAATTACGCATTTAAAATGTATTCAGGCAGACAAAACCGTACCAATATCTGATCGTTGCACAGCATCACAAATGACAGATACCGTTATTAGTAGCCTCGTAATTTAAAAGCAGTTGTGACTACCTATAGTAAACAAGACAGATCTTAGAATGAATAGGCTGCAAAATTAGTTCCTTTCCTGGCTCATATTTATCTAGAATATATTGCACAACGTATGGCCCCGTATGACGTGAAAACAGCGCAGGTCATTCATGTTTCCAAAAAAGGTAATTGACTTACAGAACTACAGACCAATGTCACTGACGTTCGTCTGTGGCAGGATCCTATAGCATGTTCTAAGCTAAAACATTATCACTTTCACGGAGGAAGACAATCTATCAAGGAATCGACACTGATTCAGGAAAAAAAACACTTGTGTAAAACATTTATACTCGACGTGTTGTTAACGACAGGTCGATTCGGATTACCTAGATTTCCGAAAGTCCTGCACTTTACCATATTGTCTACTAATCTATCAAGATACGGTCATACGGGGTATCTTCTGAAATATGTGACTGGGTCGAGAAATATTTGACTGAAAGAATCCTGTACTTCACACAGAAAGGCGAATGTTACACATAACCGAAAGTAACATGCCCCTAAAAGAACAATAGCAGCTATAATGTTCTATATACATAACTGAAATACAGAGGAAACAATTTTCAATAGCCCAGACCACTAATTATAATTTTCCTTTTGACGACTGGTTTCGACAAATCTAGGTTGCCATCATCGGATCTGTAAAACCTATAGATGGAAAATACAAGCAGAATTTACAAATTGAAATAATTTACATATTTACACAACATGGATATATCAGTATATCTTATGCAAATATACCTGAATAAATCTCCATCATATGTGCATATATAGTGTCAAATCGTATCAGGTCACTCCAAGAATATGAAGAAAGTGATACATCGCCATGTCAATGGAAATGAATGGAAATGAGCGTTTAATATCATTGGCTGGGAGGCCCCTTGCGAGGCAGGTCCGGCCGCTTTGATGCGTGTCTATTATATTCGACGCCACATTGGGCGACCTGCGCGCCGGATGGGGACGAAATTATGATGAAGACAGCACAACACCTAGTCCTCGAGCGGAGAAAATCCCGACCCAGCCGGGAATCGAAGCCGGGTCCGTAGGACGGCAATCCGTCACGCTGACCACTCAGCTGTAGGGGGGTGGGTGGGGGAGGGAGGGGGGCGGGGACGACGACGACTTGTCAATAATACAATAAGATTTACATAAAATATCACGCACGTTGCACACACTCCAAAGGCTTATATTCACGCAACAGGTGAAAGACGACTGAGAGTCACAAGTCAAAAGCAATGATGTTCCCAACTACTAGCAGATGGCACTGCAGTAATAAACATACCGAAATATAGTCATAACACAGAAAGCATCAGGAAGAAGTTACATACAAGAAGAACACAAAATAATGCAATATATACAATTCTGTATGTAATTACACAGACCAGGTAATCGAGACCAGATAATGGAATACGTAACAAAATTCCTTTTATAAAAATTAGTTTTTGAGGTTTACAATTATGATAACAATTTAAAAGAAAGTACTTTATATCAACTGTACCAACTTACTGCACATTATTGTCAAAAGAGTTGTGAAGCAAGTACAATGTGAAAAATATATCGCCTTTGAATGAGGTTGCAGTAGTTGACTCGATGTTTACGTGATAAGAATAGAGAAACAATGAACAAGGTGAAGATTAATAAAACCGACAAACTGCAGGAATGGATTCCTAGCTGGAAACGGAGGAAAAAAGGTCGTATCAACATGTGTTCGGAAATGCATCGTTGCCACCATAGATGGAGCTGACGAATGACAGTTCCTCTGACCACGTGCCGTGTGTTACTTGTGTGCTGTAGGGCGTGTGGCTTACGCAGCGTACTGTAAGCAGCAGAATGATATGATATTTCCGCCGGGAACAAGCCGAGATGGTGTTTGTGCACGGCCAAGCAGATGAGAACGGTCGAGAGGCAGCACGGCTATACCAAAACAAGTACCCCCTCAGACACCAAGCATATCAAACAATATTTCAAGCTCTTTTTGGGAGTTTGTGTGACCATGAGTCCTTTCAGATAGACGAATGTGCAAGGAGGCGCCGGACTGCGCTACACCAGATTTGGAGGAGCGGGTTTTACAGGTCACTGAGACGAAACCTACCTAATACATGCTCTAGGCAAGTGTCCCGCGGACATTGTCGTAAGCTGAAGTAAGATTTTGTGTATCCTGGCTGACAACCTCTACTATCCCTCTCACCTGCAATCCCATGGAGGCCACTTTGAACATCTGTTGTGACGTGGATGCAGTGCAACTCTGTACTGTGTCCCGAGACGATTTGTTGTCACTGCACGCACAGCGCCCATTTCTGAAAACATATTTGTATCACCTTTTTCCCTCCGTTTCCAGTCAGGAATCCGTCCCTGCAGTTTTTCGGTTTTATTAATGTTCACTCCGTATATATGTAGATGACATACTGTACTTATATCAGTATTTTCAAATTACTCAAATTACTCAGTAAGTATTTCCTGGCCATATATTAGATGTTCATGTCACCAAAATTAGACTTCGAGCTCCATGTTACGTTAACACCACAACCTTCCGTTGTACTATGCACCCTTTTACAATATTAAGTGTTCCCTTTCTCTGATATTATGTCAATTGAACACTGTAATCCTCTACATGATATCAGTATACTTCACGTTACTGACATCCTTCTCTGTGCTAATAGCTCTATATACATTCTACACCTAGACCTTGAGCTACCATTTCCGTTTACGGTTGTTTTGTAAAGTCTGTACATAATTTAATCGCGGTTACCATAATACTGTACTTACATAATTATATTGCAAACAATTTGCATACACTATTCATTACAAAATTTTGGTCTTATACTACTAATTTGTTACACCAAACGTAGACCACGACCACCATGTTATGGAAGCACCTAGACCTAGTGTCGTACTGTCGTCGGTCTACAATAATGTGATCATATCTGATAATTTAAGAATGCAGAATTTTAGTTGATCCCTTTTGTTATCTACATACATCGTGACTTGTAATTCGCTCATTGTTTCTGTATTCTTATCACCTATACATCGAGTGATCTTCTGTAAGCTTATTCAGTGGCGATATATTTTCCACACTGTACTTGCCTCATAGCTGTTTTGACTATATATGTAGTAGGTTAGTGCAGTTGATATAAAATACTTTCTTTTACAGTGTTATTGGAACTGTAAAATAAAAAATAAATAAAAAAGATTTATAAAAGGAATTTAGTTGCTACAATATGTGGTCTGGATTATGTATAATTCATTTTTTGTGTACTTCTTGGATGCCAACTTCTTCTTGATGCTTTCTATGTTACGACTGTATTTCGGTTTGTTTACTACTGCAGTGCCACCTGGTGTTAGTTCGTAACGGCTTTACCTTTGACTTGTCATTCTCTGTCGTCTCTCATCTTTGTGTGATTATGAACTTGTGCAGTTGGTGCAGCACGCATGGTATTTTATGTAAATGTTGTTGCATTACTGCCAATGTATCACTTTATTCATGTCCCTGGAATGACGTGATATGACTTGCCACTATATATTGCACATATGATGGGGATTTGTTGAGGTGTATTTGCATAAGATATGTTGTATGTCCAAGTTGTGTAAATGTGTACCCCACTCTATTATATCTGACTCGATTATGCTTGTATTTTCGATCTGTATGCTTTACAGATGCGATGATGGCAACTTAGATTTGCCGAAACCGCTCACCAAAAATAAAATCATAATTAGCGATAGCGGCTCTCGCATTCATACTCTTGTATTTCATAATACTCTAGACTGCCCCCATACGTGAGTGCTGTCAATCATATATAATATAAACAAATTATTTTTCGAACAGGATGAGCGCCACTTTAAGATTGTTCGCTGAGATGTTGTAATGTACAGGAAAGTATCTTCATTGGATACTCGTAACGAATAGCAGAAAGATTCGAAAAAAAATTTACATTTGGTGTTATGAATGGCAGTTCTCCTTTAATGCGAACAGATATAACATAATTTATCTAGCAAAGAGGAAGTGCCAGGTAGTACCCGACTACAACATTAGTGGATAACATCTTGAGCATGTTACAGTGTATACGTACACACTGAGGCGACAAAAGTCATGAAATACCTACTAATATAAGTTCTCCTTATGCCCAACATAGTGAAGCAACTCGAGGTGGCATGGGCTCAACAAGTCTTTGGAAGTTCCTTGCAGAAATACTGAGCAGTAGCTATACCCGTCCATAACTACGAAAACGTTGGCAGTGCAGTACTTCGTGCGTGGACTGACCTCTCGATTATGGTCCATGTCGGGCGATCCGGGTGGCCAAATAATTCGCTAGAATTCTCCACAATACTCTTCATACCAGTCACGAACAATTTTGGCCCGGTAACATGCCGCAATTTCATCCATAAAAACACCACAGGTGTGTGTGACATGACATCCATGAATGCATGAATGGCTGCAGATGGTCTCCAAATAGCCGAAAATAACCATTTACAGTCAATGATCGCTTCAGTTGGACCGGAGGACCCAGTCCATTCCATGTAAACACAGCATAGACCAGCTTGCATAGTGGCTTGTTGCCAACTAGAATCAATGGCTTCGTGGGGCCTGCGCCATACTCGAACACTGCAGTCAGTTCTTACCAACTGAAATCGAGACTCATCTGACCAGGCCACGATTTTCCAGTCGTCTAGGGTCCAATAGATACGGTCAGGAGCCCAGGAGAAGCGTTACATGCGATGTTCGGCTGTTAGCAAAGGCACTCGCGTCGATCGTCTGTTTCCATAGCCCATTAACGCCAAATCTTGCCGCGTTGTCTTAACGGATACATTCGTCGTACGTCTCACGTTGATTTTTGTGGTTATTTCACGCACTGTTGCTTGCATGTTAGCACTGTAAACTTTACGCAAACGGCGCTGCACTCGGCCGTTAATTGAAGACCGTAGGCCACTGCGTTGTCCTTGGTGACAGATGATGCCTGAAGTTTGGTATCCTCGGAAAACTCTTGACACTGTGTATCTCGGAATACTGAATACACTAACGATTTTCAAGATGGAATGTCTCTGACGTCTAGCTCCAACTATCATTCTGCATTCAGTCTGTTAATTCCCGTCATGCAGCCATAATCACGTCGAACACTTTTTCGCATATACCACACTGAGTACAAATGACAGCTCCTCCAATGCACTGCCCTTTTATATATTGTGTACGCCGTATTACCGCCGTTTGTTCATGTACATATCGCTATCCCTTGACGTTTGTCATCACAGTGTATAGAGGTAATACTAAGAAGTGGTATGAACTGAGACAATCACGTAAAATCAATATTAGTGAAGTCGAATGGAAGACTTAGGTTTGTGTGAAGGATTCTGGGAAAGTTCACTGCGTCTGCTAACGAAATCGCACACAACATGCTAGACCGACCCATTCCGGAGTCCATACCAAATGTGTATCACGAAAGGAATCGAATTGAGAGGTGCGCTGCCAGCATCTTAACATTTTGGTGTTATAGAAATACTAAGAGAACTTAAATGGCAATCTGTGGCACAAAGACGGCCTTCTTGAGAAACTCTGCTGGGGACATTTGGAGAACCTGTATTCGGAGATTGTAACCGTCATGCCCGTCATGCTGCTGCTGTAAATTATAATTATTATAAAATTTGAATTAAATACCTTCATAGTATTCATTAACAGTTCCACGATGTTACAGTCGGCGGCAAATGTCCATGATAATGCCATACGCAACCACGCGCTTGGTGTCACATACTGTACATCTTATTATGTAGTGCGGGACTTATACAGAATTACAACGCATGTATAGATACTGAATTTACCTATAGAGTACCCAAAGAGGCTTTGTGTCAACATCTGTGACGGAATACACAGCTTGTTTTTAATTCGTATTTTAATAAATTGTTTGACTAGGGTATGTAACATACGTACAAAGCCATATGTGGAGCTACAAATAGCCACGTGGTTTGAGGCGCCATGTCACAGTTTGCGCGGCCCTCCCGTCTGAGGTTCGAGTCCTCCCTTGGTCATGGGTGTGTTTGTTGTTCTTAGCGTACGTTATTTTAAGTAGTATGTTAGTCTAGGGACCGATGACCTCAGCTGTTTGATCCATTAGGAATTCACACGCATTTTGAGCTACACATTTTTGTGAACTTCTTTAGCTAATGGATACTGGGTCAATGTTAGTCCAAAGTGAACAAACTACATTTGCCATTGTGTTTTAATAAACGTAGAGTTGTAATGAAAATAATGGTTTTATTGTAGAATAGTCATTTGGACCTTTGCACACAGAGTTTATAGTGGCCTCTACTGATTACAAGTCAGCTAACATAGTTTACTATTTTATTATTACTTATTTATTTACTTACATGAATTGTCCAGATAAGGACCACATTAAAAATTTTGTTTCATGTTCACTTTTCTTTCTCTCTTCTCTCGGGCTGCTCTTCTGCCTGCTGCCACTTTTGCCAGATATTCAGATGTTAGTTTTCTGTTGGACTTCGGTTTTGGAGCCTTCTGAAAAACCTCGAATTCAGTTACTGCCTTTCTGTACTTGTCCCTATTCATTGCGTCCATTTCTGTAAGTCCAAGTTCACTGAGGTCTTTCTTTATTCCTTGCAACGGAGAGTTGGGTGTTTTCCTCTCTTGAATTATATTGAAAATTTTCTTCGTTAATCTGCCGTTATCCATTCTCACCAGATGAGCAAAGGACATCAGCCTTCTCTTTCTCATTTCCGTTGTCACTGGTTTAATAAATTTGTAGATCTTCTCACCGCTCATCTTTACCCGTTTTTCACCATTTTTTTGTGTCCACCAAGAATCTTCCTGAGAATTACTCTTTCCTTCTTCTCGAGCTCATCTAGTAGTCCTTTGTTCTTGAGGGAGAGTGTTTCTGCTGTATATTAAACTTCTGTTCTCGTCACTGTTTAAAATCTGTTTCACCTGTTTGCGCTTTGAACTGCAACCAGGACATGTACCCCGAACAACGCCATATATGGCGCTCTTTTCTTATACAGTTTGTTATTTTGTGCTGTTCATTTACTATATTACTTATTCTCAACATTCTTTTTTTTTCTTTATCAAATTTCAATTCCCCATCCGGGGCGGGCTGGCGGCAGCAAATGCGCTGCTCTTCAGCCAAAAGACAATAATGATACAGCAGAAGACATTTAAAAGTGAAAGGAGAAAATATGGCGCACAATAATATAAAAAAGGGGAAACATAATGGACGAGGACAGACAAAAAGGGGGCGACCGTAAATGGAGACAAAAACTTTAAATGTATTGAGCACAAAAAACCACACACTGAGACAATTAAAAGAACACAAGGCGAAGTATGACCGGAGCATAAAAGTATCTATAGACGGCGTACCACATAACCACCCCTCACAGTAACACTACGTACAAGTCCAGCACACAATTAAAAGCACACCTCTCGACACACAGGAGAACAGCACCAAACACAACACTGTCGTAGCACACTGATGACGATGATCAAAATGGAGGATCTGCCAGGCGCAAGGAGATGAGGGAGAACGTAAGAAGTGAGGGAGGGAGACTGGCGGGGGGCGCGCCGAAGAGGGCGAGGGAGGGAAAGAGGTGAGGATGAAGTGTAGGGACTCGGAGGGGGGGAGGGGGGAGGGGAAGGAGGAAAATCCGCTCGGTGAGAAGGACGGGAATGGAAAAGGGGGGCCTTGGGGGGAGGGGAGACTAGTCCAGGTTACAGTTGGAAGGAAGGATATTTGTCACGGCGAAGTTCAACATCCGGGAGATGGATCAATATTCGTTTCGATAGGTAGCGTTTGAAAGTGTAACCTGAGTATGATCTTGCAGATCACGACGAATGTGGCGGTAAACCTTATGCAGCCTGTTCTTATTTTAATTGTTCTTTGGTTGGTTACTACCAGTAGGTGATTTCAGTACATTTTAGTTACTATTACATACTTTATCATTAAAACATTACAGTGTTAGAACAGTTTATTAGATAATAAACATTTTGTCCTATCCGCACGCCGCCGCTAGCTGCCTCTGTCGCTATTACTTCATAGCTACTGCTTAGCTCCAGCACTAGTTCATTTCGCACTGCTCATAGTAACTTGTCTACCGTATGTTTGAGCATCTGCATTGCCATTTGGATTATTTGATGTGGTTTTCCAGGTATCCATACACAGCTGTATTCAGTCACTTACGAAGAGGTTCAAAATGGCTCTGAGCACTATGGGACATAACATCTGAGGTCATCAGTTTCCTAGAACTTAGAACTACTTAAACCTAACTAGCCTAAGAACATCACACACATCCATGCCCGAGGGAGGATTCGAACCTGCGACCGTAGCAGTCGCTCGGTTCCCGACTGAAGCGCCTAGAACCGCTTGACCACCGCGGCCGGCTTTACGAAGAGGTATGGATTCTTGATTGTATCATGTTGCAACATGAACTAGTGTCACACTCCTGCGGTAATGGTATTACTATTATAACATCTGTTGTGATTCTATTCCTGTGAGATGTTTTGGGAATAGATGAAAGTCCGACAGTCACCATCAATAAGCGAAAGAGACACAAAATGATGTAATATTTAAAAACAAAGACTTGTAGCATTACTTCTCATATCTCATTATTTCTGAGTGGAACCACGCTGTACGTACTTTATCCAAAGAAACACGGAGAACACCTCTGAAATCTACGATTATTGCTGACAAGTGTAAATAGAACCAGCAACTCCTTTACGTACCACATCTAATACTAAGATCACTTTTCACCGCAATGTAAATTCAGTGTCAGTATCACAGAGTGGAAGTGTGACTAGTATGTCCTGTAAGAAAATAAAGGCTCTACTGCCAAACGACGACATATCGAAAACGTTATTCTGAATCAACGGCTGACCTTCCTGCAATGCGATCTTGTCAAAGGGTAATTGTATAAAGTACAACTGTAATTACCCTTATGTTTCTTCTCAGATTCATCGCCAACAAATATGACATTGACTAGACATCTATAAAACTCACATCCCCATGGCGTCAGTTAACGAACTGTGATCTAGTCCTGCTGTAATCCCTGCTTAAGGAGAAAATTGTGGAACTTTTCCAGTTATTACTGAATGTAATATGAAGTGTAGTTATTGTCATCAGAAATCTGAAAAAGATATTACCATGGTTCCATTGTTCCTTCTTTCTTCTTATTTTTTTTCTACATGGCGTTTTTATACTAGGCCAGGCCATACAACCAGCTCACTTGTGATGTGGTCATTCACCTCCATGCTTACGCGTGCTCATTATTTAATTAACTAGCAGCAAACACAAGTCTCAGTCCTGCGCGTAAGGAGTATACAAATACTTAATGCTCATTAAAAAATTCAAATTCGTACCTAATCCGCTACGTCTTCGCTATGAAGCGCTTCCACGACTTCACAGAAGGCGGCGTGATTAAGGTTTGTCGCACAGGTAAAGATCAGGAGCGGCATTAGTTTCCCAGAGCCTACATCACCGCAAAGTTATCTTATCTTAAAAGCAAACCTTGAACTACGGCGGTAAAACGTGGGATTATAAAGACAACGATGCGTTTCTTATCACTTTATCAGCTGATCTAGAACAGTAGTTTCCGGCACATCCAGCGGCCTGAATAATCCAAAAGAAACTATAGCGTTTCAAATGACGCACTCTGAATTTTTGTGTCAACAGAGTATGGAAATCGAAACGACGATATGCTGCGTAATAATTGCAGTAAGTCTTTGCTGCCACGCTGGGTAGCCGCGTGGTCTTGGCGCCTTGTCACGGTTCGCGTGGCTGCCCCCGTCGGAGGTTCGAGTCCTCCTTCGGGCATGAGTGTGTGTGTGTGTGTGTGTGTGTGCGTGTGTGTGTGTGTGTGTGTGTGTGTGTGTGTGTGTGTGTGTGCGTGCGTGTGTGTGTGTGTGTGTGTGTGTGTGTGTGTGTGTGTGTGTGTGTCGTCCTTAGCTCAAGTTAGATTAAGTAGTGTGTAACCTTGGGGACCGAAGACCACAGCAGTCTGGTCCCATAGGATCTTACCGTACAAAAAAATCTTTTCTTTGTACAAATTAAAGAAGCGTCAAAATAATTTCAACTTCCTAGAGATGGTACTTTATAACAACATATTTGACTTAATATTTCGTTTGAAGTCTGAAACCCAATCTCAGCTTATCAGCAACAAGTGAAGGTGATATACTCCCTAGGAAGACAAAAACAGGTTTTGGGTGATTTATGTAATACCGCGATAGGTTACACAATTATGAAACAAGTACTGTGGACTCAAACTGCAGAATAACTGAATTTTACTCTGAACGACAGAGCCGTTGATTCTTAAATAATCCAAGAAATCTTGATATCAAACTGAGAAAACCGTATCAATTAGATTTCTAAAAGGCTGGGGGGAAAAATTTACTGCATAACATATACAGTGAAGTACAGGGAAGAGGATGAAGAAACGAAATCAAAGTTAACAGGTTGAGAGGGTATATGAAGTCATTTCACTGATTACAAATTCGGGTCAAATTTGCAATGAACTTGGGAGTATGAGCCCACCTAACAGTATGGCGTTGCATCTCCTCTGGCTTGGATGCATGTTCTGATGTGGGAAGAACGTGACAAAGCCGTTGTGTCCTCTGTTGAGGCATGCTGGCTTATAACCGTTTTCACTTATCCTTGATATCCTGGATACTGGTACAGGGACAGAGTTGGCGTCTGAGCTGGGTCCACATATGTTATATCGGGAACAGATCTGTAATCTTGTTGCCACGGGAATACCTCAACATGGTACATACGGAGCATAGAGACACGTGCCATATGTGGACGAGCACTGTCCGGTTGAAAAATGGCACCACGTCACATGAGAGCTAACACATGAAGACGCAGTATGTCCGTGACGTACCGTTATGCCTTCAGAGTCTCCAAGTCGCTACCAGACGCAACCTGAAGTCATAGCTGACGGCTACCCGCACCATGGCGCCAGGAGAACCACAGCTATGTCTCCCCAAACACTGAAGAGTGAGACCTCTCTGCAAGCCGGCGTCACATTCGCTTACGACAGTCATTTGTTGTAGTGCAGAACCGTGATTCATCGCTGAACATAATGCGACGCATTCATTCGCAGCCCATGCTTCCCGGTCATGGACCCGCTCCAAACGCAGCCGTTTGTGTTGTATCGTTAACTCATGGCACGGTATTCCCTAGTCTGGCTACTGCTAGTCGCCAACCAATGGAGCAGAATAACACAGAACATAGCAGGAGTTCCATTACTTGTTATCGCATGGCAGGCGTAGACGTGAAGGGATTACAATGTACTTCGTGCACAATACAACGATCCTACCATGTAATGTTCAAACCTGGTAGACCCTCCTTGAGGACGAGTGAGCCTATCCTCATGCTCCCGTGCAGTCCAATATCGGGCCATTATTGCATCCGGAAGCCCCGAAGCCCCACATATCTGGATTTTGCACAATTCGACCGGTCACCCAGCCGGCCAGGTGGCCGAGCGGTTCTAGGCGCTACAGTCTGGAACCACGCGACCGCTATGGTCGCAGGTTCGAATCTGCCTCGCGCATGGATGTGTGTGATGTCCTTAGGTTAGTTACGTTTAAGTAGTTCTAAGTTCTAGGGGAATGATGACCTCTGAATTTAAGTCCCATAGTGCTCAGAGCCATTTGAACCATTTTGACCGGTAGGCCAAATGGAGACACGCAATGAGACCCCTTTCAAACTATGCCACATGGTGGTATGTGTCTCACTCGAGTACACGGTAATTCCATGTCCATAGCAGTGATCATTCAGCAGTTGACGCTAATCATGCCTGTTATATACCTTAACAGACCTATTAACAACAATAAATACGAACAACATTAATCACTCTGGTGGCCGTTCTCTCTGTCACAGAGAATGTAGCTCCAATCAGTTACATACTCGCTGACGGTGTGCATGTATACGAATTTAGGCAGTCATCCGACTGGCACTTTCTTTTGTTCAGCAATGTATATACTTCCGTGAGAATAATTATCGCCGGCCGGCCGAAGTGACCGAGCGGTTCGAGGCGCTTTAATCCGGAACCGCGCTGCTGCTACGGTCGCAGGTTCGAATCCTGCCTTGCGCATGGATGTGTGTGATGTCCTTAGGTTAGTTAGGTTTAAGTAGTTCTAAGTCTAGGGGATTGATGATCTCAGATGTTAAGTCCGATAGTGCATAGAGTCATTTGAACCATTTGAGAATAATTATCACTTGGACACTTCAGTACATAACAAAATTCACTCGTGTTACTTTTATTACACAGAGAATTTCACGAACGACACAAGCGGTATCTCCGGCATTGCGCAGGACCCGATGACACAGGAGAACTACCGATTGACTACCCCATTGCGCGAGCTCCAGACTGCCCCACTAAATCATTTAACATTTAGGCCATTCAGCCAGTCACAATCAACAGCAGAATGTAGCCATTTCCATAGGCCATTCCCTGCACCCGCTAGTAGGGTTTCTGTGAAGTTATAATTCCTAGTAGGACTTCCAGAACTTTTTCTGCAGCGGATATTGGAATTACCGGCCGTCTTGGAGGAATTACTCTGTCTGTAAGTCAACCATGTAGGCTCCGGCTACAACCCCTTTAGGAGGATTAGGGAAAGACTGGACCATCAGTGCCAGGCTAAAGAAAGACTTCTTCCTACAATACCCGACCCTGTTGTAGACAACAGCTAGCAGCCGGACTAGGCTAGCTCCAATGGCTCTGAGCATCTCAGGTCATCAGTCTCCCAGACATTACAACTACTTAAACCTAACTAACCTAAGAACATCACACACGTCCATGCCCGAGGCAGGATTCGAACCTGCGACCGTAGCGGTCGCACGGTTCCAGACTGTAGCGCCTAGAACCGGTCGGCCACAGCGGCCGGCTGCCGGACTAGGAAATGGGGTGTTTCAAGGTTGGAATTTATTGTTCAAGCGGGCTTATTTAAATTATATTTCAAAAATTTTCAGCTATATAGAGAAGACACTAAATAATTGTTTTAATTCACTAGTTTTCGCTTCTTTATGTCGAATAGCACCTGTAGTGATTAGTGAAGGTAGGCACAGTCGCTGCAGACCTTACGCAGGCTTGAATTTCATTTCCACCAATGTGTCTGAAGATAGGAGCGGCACTGCTGTATAAGTTTTCACACAGATTCAACAATTTCCTACTCTACTGAGCGGTTTTGCGCTCAGTTTTCCCCCACATAATGACTCCGTTAGAAGTAATCAGAGAGTGATTGAAGAAACAGTTAAGTTACTTCACCACGTAACCTACAGAATTCGACGAGCAGATTTTTATTACCCATAGTTCGCTAAATCTAACTCAAAATATTGTAGCAGAAACTTCCCAGCGTCTTCCTGCTTCAAACTATGACGCCCACGGACGAAATAATTCTACATCTACATACACACTCAGCAACGACCATGTGGCGCGTGGCGGAGGGCACCTTGTACCGCTACTAGTCATTTCCTTTCCTGTTCCACTCACAAACAGAGCGAAGGAAAAGCGACTGTCTACATACCCCCGTAGAAGCCCTAATTTCTGGTATCTTATTTCTTTGGTCCTTAAGTCGGCTTCAAATGCCGGTTTTCAAAATTTTCCCAACAGTGTGCATCGAAAAGAAAGTCGCCTTCCCTCCAGGGATTGCCATTTGACTTCCCGAAGCATCGCCGTAGTTGTTGCGTGTTGTTCAAACGTACCGGTAACAAATCTATCAGCCCGCCTCTGAACTGCTTACAAGGGAAATTCCCCATCGTACCCCCTCAGATTTAGTGATAAGATGGTCCTGTGTTTAGTTTTTGACGGCATGTCCACTGGGCCCTCTTATCAATAAATCTGAGGGGGATGCGATGGGGAGTTTCTATTTGTACATGTCTTCCTTCAACCTCACATTGTGCGGTTCCCAAACACTCGGGGAGTACTCAACAATAGGTCGCACTAGCGTCACATATGCCGTGTCCTTTACAGATGAACCACACTATACTAAAATTACCACAATAACCCGAAGTCGATCTTCCCTGCAACAATCCTCACATGCTCGTTCCGGTTCATATCGCTTTGCAACGTTACTCTCAGATATTTCACCGATGTGATTATGTCAAGCAGGACACTACTAATTCTGTATCCGAACAAAACGGGTTTGCTTTTGTACACATGCACGTTAACTTGAATTTTTCTACATTTAGAGCTAGCTGCCATTTATCACACCAATTAGTAATTTTGTCTAAGTCATCTTGTATCCTCTTACAGTCACTCATCTTCGACAGCTTCCCGTACACAAAGCAGTATCATCAGTTCGTTTGGAATTTGCTGCACGACTGCAACAGCCTATGGAAAAAGGTGGTTTGCGTGAGAACTCGAGTTTAGTCATGAATTATTATTTTTGGTCAATGGTACAGTGAATAATTAGGATGAACGAATCTAGAACTACAAAAATCCCCACAGTTTCATGCAGCATATCGGAGACCTAACAAAAGTTAATATGTGCTGTGTAGCGCCACAGCTTTTCCTTTTATGACCTCCTTTTCATCACGAGAAATTTCATTACACAATACACGAAACTGAACGTGCTGCAAAAGTGTAGCACTCCGCAACTATAGAGTGACAGTCTGAATTACATCTGCCAACAGGACGATGTTCCAACATACTTCAGTCTCAACGTTCAGGAACTCTTAACCAAGAGTGTGAGTAACTGTCATGACAGAGATAATACAGAAGTAGGAAAAATGTGAAAACACTGAAAACACAACTCATTACCATGCCCAATAAGGTGTAGGAAAACCGTTGGCATTCAAAATAGCTTCTAGTCCCCTCGTAATGGATAAATACAGGACCCGTATCTTTTTCGAGGGAATCTTATAGCATTCTCCCTGCAAAACAATTGCAAGTTCAAATGGCTCTGAGCACTATGGGACTCAACATCTTAGGTCATAAGTCCCCTAGAACTTAGAACTACTTAAACCTAACTAACCTAAGGACATCACACACACCCATGCCCGAGGCAGGATTCGAATCTGCGACCGTAGCAGCCCCGCGGTTCCGGACTGCAGCGCGAGAACCGCACGGCCACCGCGGCCGGCAATTGCAAGTTCAAGTAACTATTATGTAGGTGGACAGCGATCGCGCGCCCTTCGCTCCAAAGTAGGCCACAAACGTTCAGTTATGTAAAGATATGGTGACTGGTGGCCAGGCAAGATGCGACAATTCATCCCCATCCTCACAAAATCAACCGTGGACGATGAGAGCTGTGTAAACAGGGATCCTGTTATCTTGGAACAAACATTGTACCAATGGATGGACGAGATCAGCCGAAATGGTCACATAATCCTTGGCATAATGTGACCCTGCAGAATAATCTTGGCGCCCATGGAATTCCATGATATGGGTGCCTAAATCATCACAGAACCCCTGATGAGCATTCTTGGGACGTAAATTCGGCCAGTAGTTGGAAATAATGTGAAAGAAAATTCATAGAACAAAATGACTTTCTTCTGTTCCTCCATAGTCCAGATTTTATGGCTCCGGAACCACGTTTTCATGTTACGGGTATTTGCACGACTGATGAATGGATTTGAAGTTCCGCCTCGCTCTGAAATTCCCTGCTTGTGGAGCTCAGCTTCTGTGTTTTTGGTGCTGAAAGCGTTGGCGTATGCGACATTCAATTCTGTAGTGACTTTTGCAGCTGTAGGCCACTTATTTTTCATCACAATCATCTTCAATGACCGTCTGTCACGATCACGTATCACCCACTTTTATCCGAGTTGTGAATTAGCTGATAATGTTTTTCCTTTTTCCCTGTATGCGGTATAAATCTTCGATACGGAACCCCTGGAAACACCAAATACTTCAGCTCCTTTGGTTACGGAAGCACCCGTCATACGAGGACCAACAATTTGCCTATGTTCGAATTTAGTAAGCTGCGACATAATTGCAGTTGCCGTTAGTGCTCAACCTGCAACCTTGGCTTGCTTCTGCATTTATGTTCAAGAATATGTTTTTCGCAATGTTTCCGTGTATTTGTGCAACCCCTGTGGCAGAACAGAGTAAGACGCACCAGTAGTCCAAATGCAAGATTTATTTAACACAGTTTCGGGACCACATGATCCCATTCCCAAGTTCTTAAAATTAATATGCCGTTAGTCATAGTCAAAAATAATAAGAAAGCAGCCAACATGTAACACAAGGTCAACGTCAGCGCCCTTTTTTTGCAGTGACGCTGAGGCGAGATACATTCCATATGATGTGTTAGAATAAACTACTCAGAAAGATTTTACACTACAATCATGACTTGCATTGTTATTGGGTTTTTTTCAGAAGCTTTTTCTCATTGTTATTTTGACCACAGGAAGTCGTTACGTACCTGTGTAATGGAGCTAAAAGTAGACCAGAATACTCAGTGCAGCCCAGTAGACCGCACTGAGCATCCAGTCACAAATGAGTTCACTGTCCGTTCTGTCAACATTCCTCGAATTATCACTGTAGGCTTAGGCCGTGCACGTATCATCTCTTCACGCCAAGCGGGGATTGTCGGCAAGATAAGTTGCCAGACATCTATGCACACACATAGGACAGCTGGATACAATTATAAACACATACCACTGATATCAGTCTGTTGGGGAGTAATTGAAGCGTATTTTACGCTCACGCCCTAAGTACACTTTGCAGAACGAATATCTCCTCTGTAAAAATCAACATAGTTACGGAAGATCTGCAGCTTCCTTAAGAGAACAAAATACGTACTTAGCAGAGTACCGAACCACCTTCGTGGCTGTATTCAGGACATTCTAGAAAATAGTGATCAAAGAATCATTCGAACAGTACGAAAGTGGTAGATGTAAGAACATATACAGGGTGAAAAGTATTTAAACCGACAAACTCTGGGAGGTTGTAGGGGACATCAAAACAGATATTTTTCCATAATGTCAATTTTTCTTATGAGGAGTATTTAAACCGGCAGAGGAAGATTTCTCGGGCGGCAAATTTATTAAACCAACGCACACTCTGCCGCTGCCAATACACGTTTCTGGGAACCGTCGGTCCAGGAATGGACGCACACGATGACTGAAATGCGCCGGCGCCCCGTCATGTTGGGACCACATGTGTTTTTTAGGGAGTGGGACCTTTTCCAGCAGTTTTGGCAATGCTCTGGCGAGAAAATTTCAATAGTGCCTGCCATTTAATGGCCTATGTAGCAGATACGGCCCAATTAAACAGTCCCCAACAACACCGGCCCACACATTAACGAAGAACCACACTTCATGAGCGCTAGTAACTGTGACATGTGGGTTACCCTCACTCCAAACATGCGAATTGTGCATGTTGAAGACTATCACGTCCGAACGTTCCTTCCTCGGTAAACAACACAGAGGATGAAAATGTAGGATGCATTTCACACTGTTCCAGGTACCACTGCAAAAACTGTGCTCTGGGTGGATAATCAACTGGTTCCAGGTTGTGGAGACGCTGTAAGTGAAATGGGCGTAACAATTGCTCTCGAAGGACTGTTCTTACATTCGTCTGATTCGTCCCCATGCTATGTGCAACTGCACGAGTGCTGATTGAAGGACGCCCCTTCACATGCTCCAAGACAGCTTCCTCAAATTGCAGCGTTCTTCCCGTGCGACGGCGTCCCTATCCAGGTAATCTGCTAAATGACCCGTTCCCACGCAGACGTTGGTACTCAGCAGCAAAGGTCGTATGATGCGGGATAATGCGATTAGGATATTATTGTTGATAAACCCGCTGTGCAGCTCGTCCGTTGTGGTGCGCTACGTAGTACACACTACAGTGCTGCAACGCTCTATGTTTGACCGGTCACGGCTCGCCTGTTGACAGGCGGACCGAGCCGCTCGTGTCCGGCCCCACACGACTCGGCTCGGTCACGTACCCGCCCCACGTTTACAATAACGGGTACGTGACACAGGTAAATTCATAAAGCACTTGGAAAGTAAAATATTTCAATACAATCGCGGATAGAAGACGAGTCTCATTTCCAAACAAAAGATACATTTTTCCTTTCATCAATAGGAAACATTAAATGAGTGCTGTTCCTGTAATCTAGAAGACAACCATCTTCACAAAGAAAGCATACAAAGGACATCAAACATTTACAGACGTAACTTGTCATACATTTCACTTGTTTGCAACAGAAACAAAGTTATATTTATTGTTGATCAGCAGTAAATCACTAACGCGTTCCGGATTTAATTGGCTGCGACGATTTGTTAGTAACATGCCGGCTTTACTAAAGCATCTTTCACTCGTTGCGCTTGTTGCTGGGATACATAAAATACGTCTTGCAGCTGCAGCCAGGCCTGGCAGATCTGTTTCATGTCTGCTCCACCACTTTAAGATGTCATCATCATCTCCGGGGTGCATTAAAATGTACAGATCTACTTCATCTGCTGCGGATGATCTGTTGTTCTTCCACTCCTTGAAACGATCTCTCTTTCTTGTTCGTGATGACACAGTACTTGGAGGATCTACGATAAGAAACAAAAGAGTCAAGTAATACAGAACTGATGTGGAAATTATCGAAACGTTACCGTAAAAACGATGTGTTTTACGTTCATGAAATATTATACGAATTATTCCCGTTTCTCTATAACTTACTACCCACTAACTATGCAAAAACCATTATGTTAATGAATGCATGTTGCACCTGCGTAAGTAGCACACATTTGTCGCACATTGCTAAGAATTTTCTGCTTTTTATTTATTTTAAGCATTTTAAGATCACGGAAAGACGGCCAAAGAAACGTAGCAATTTTATGTCTGGAAGTGATCACAAGCTTCTGACAAACGAAAGTCAAGGCTCGATTTTCAATCCTTTGTTCTTCCTGTTAAAAAATACTTATCTGTTAGTACTCGTCAATTACGCTAGTAAAATATAAATCTATCGCGTATAATAATGAAACAGTGCTTTTAACTGCAGTAATTACTCACCTGACAGTCAGTGTCATTGACATTGCAGATTAATGCAGTTTATGAAACCAAAGAAGAACTAACTGGATTGTCGGTTATTTTTCGCCTTCTAATTCATCTGTGGTCATTTTAAATGGTCTCAGAAAATGCGCAATTTTTCCTGCTAGCTCATTATCATATCCTTGCAATCTGTAAGCGGAGTCCTTTTCCGTCATCAAAGCAGCAACTTCGTTATACTGAGTGTGTAAGGATTCCAGCATAGTGTACAAGCTGTTCCAGCGTGTGCAGACCTCTTGTTTCAACGATGACTTCAAAGACGAGTAGAGGCCACTTTTCTTAATGTACCTTACAATGCATTTTGCAGTATTTATTGTTGATGCGATGTTCTGGATATGATTTAACAAGAAGTTATCTTCATCGGACGTATGGCTAAGTGCTGTGTTTATACAATGAGCAGCACAAGGAATCCTTTCGTGATCTTCCAAAGGCTTTATTATATTAGCACCCTGGTCGGAGACAAAAACAAAACTGTGCAACATGTCCGGCGAAATGTCCCAATCAGCCATCCTCTCTTCAGTTTCTTTTATAATATTTGTTCCCGTCTTCTTAACGTCCGGGAATTTTGTTGTAAATAAAACATTGTTCACAAGAGACCAATCTGTGTTAATGTAATGTGTTGTAAGCGTCAAATAGTGCACCTGATTATGAGAATCAGTCTACATAAAAACATTCGCAGCACATGTTTTATTAATAACTTCCGCAATAACAGAAGGCATTATGCTGTTTCGTGTTACATCAGCTTGTTCTTTGACATGTCTACTTCAAGAAGAGGGAAGTGGCATCACATCTGCCACGTTAACTTCTCCATTATGCGCACCTAGATGTATTAATTCTTGGCCTAGTTCTCTGAAACCTTCACCGGAAACCACATTAATTGGTCTCATATCTTTAGCACACATTGCAACACACTTTGCTGTAATACTGTTTTCTATTAATGCCGGTATCCCTGAAGGAGCTGTATCTTTGTGAGGTTTCTTGCAACTGTGTTTCTTTAAATGAGTGGTTCCCGACTGGAAACACAGTAATGTGGAGCGGTTTAGGAACGATACGTATCCAGTAGGCGTACTGTTTTCGTCTACAAGCAACAGAAATGTACCCCCATACTTGGCTTTTTAGACCTTCCCGTTTCTTCAATGTATAAACATTCCTTTCAATCTTACGTCTTACTGCACTGGCTTCCTCGCGCTGCATGATTACAGAGAGAGACACACCACAAATGAGAAGCCCGTACTGGCTGCTGTCTCACACGGATAACGACACGTGTAATGTGTTTGAAGTTACGAGCTACGTATTCGGTCACGGCTTCTATGCTCGGTCACAAGGACTAGTGCGGACAGCCTATGCAGTTAGGGTGTGCTCGCCGCATCTCGTATTATGTGCTCGCTTACTCGGTCATGCAGGACTCTAGTATGCACCAACCGTATCAGTGTACTCACTCCAGGCGTATCGCTCCATTAGTAAACAGAAACAATGCACTACTACACTGGTAGACAGCAGTTTCCTACAACTGAAGAGCTTAATACGGCCTCCAACGGTTTAAATAATCCTCATAGGGAAAAATGACATTAGGGAAAAATATTTGTTTTGATGTCCCCTACAACCTCCCAGAGTTTGTCGGTTTAAATACTTTTCACCTTGTATAAGTGATCTACTGAATAATGTCAGAAGTCCTGTGATCCAAGGTTGCAACGTCGGAAGACTGTACTGAAATGCAGGAACACCTATACAGGACGGACGACTGGTTGAGGGACTGGCGATTTACTCTGAACATAAATAAATACACGGTCCAGTCACATTCATACGAACAACGCCTATTTTCGACGTCAACGTGCAACAGCCACTCGCTGACGGCAGTTGGCAGTTAGAGCAGTGGATGGTGTATAAAGCGTGTTGGGCAAATGCAGAAAACAGCGCAGTAGCTGTCTTAAAGTGGAAACGGAGCGATTTATATGAGGTCCAAATGGGCGTGATCGCTGCCTTTCGGGCCATCAGGGGAATCGTTTTCTAAACGTCTAAGTTTATAAACTGTTAACGTGCTGTCGTGGTTAAAGTATATCGTGCATGACAAAATGGCGCTTACTGCCCAGACGAATCAAGGGGCCACCAACAGCGTCTTCCCAATGATCGATCAGCGAACGTTGGTGCGTATGGACCTCTGCAGCGGGCGCCTGGTTCATGCTCCCGTGCTGACTGCTATTCATCGGGGACGAAGGCTGGAATTTGCTCGCCAATACCACAACTAGACGTCCACTGAATGGTGACAGGTGGCCCTTTATTCTCCACTGGACAGATGTCCGTTGGCTTGTACATCGCGAAGCATCTGAAAGCAAATACCCTGCAGTAGTCATCGGAAGGGTCGAGACGGAGCAGGGAGCGTTATAAGTTGGGGAACATTTCGTAGCATTCCATGGGTGATCTTGTGATTCTGGAAGGCACAATGAATCAACACAAGTATTAATTTATCCTTGGGGACCGTGTCCACCTCTACATGAAGTTTTATTTTCCTCGGCACTATGGCATATACGAAGAGGACAATGTAACGTGTCACACAATTCTCAATGTACGTGCGTAGCTGGAAGAGTACGAGGATCTGTTTGCCGTACCTCTCTGGTCACTAAACGACTCGGATTTAAACCCAATCGAGATTCCGTGGGACCACCTCGATCGGGCTGTACGAGCCATGGATCCTCTACCGGGAAACCACGGCACTGCAGTCGGCATGGCGCCACATCCCTGTCCATACCTTCCAGAAGCTCACTGACTTGCTTCCTGCACGCCCCGCAGCGGTTATTGCTGCAACACATGGTTATTAAGGATTTTTACAGATGGTCACATTATGTGACTGGGCAGTCTATAACGAACTGTGCATAAATAGAAGATATCCACTGCTGTTAGTTGACGCTACTGGAAATAATCACTGGAATAATAAATAACTTACAAGACCTAGGAGTAATCATTCGGTTGACACGAAATGTAAGAACCACATAAAACTTGTATGAAAATTAAATTCCAGGCTGGGAGTAACTGGGAGGACTTTGAGGAAACGTAATAGTCCACGAAAGAAGTGGCT
Organism: Schistocerca gregaria; assembly: GCF_023897955.1. NCBI lineage: Eukaryota > Metazoa > Arthropoda > Insecta > Orthoptera > Acrididae > Schistocerca > Schistocerca gregaria. The sequence continues at coordinate 471,406,320 of NC_064931.1, forward strand.
AACTAAACATTCGTTCTACCGATTCTTCAGTGTTTCTTGTCAGTCTAGACACCTGCCAAGTTGGATTAATAGAAGAGAGAGAGAGAGAGAGAAGGGAGAACATCCAACGAAGAGCGAAGGATTTCGTCATTCTTTCGTTTAGTAAGCTTGAGAATGTTACGGAGATACTCAAGAATCTCCCGTGACAGACGGTACAAATGTGGCATCGAACAACGCGAAGATACTATTAAATTTCCAAGAGCATACAATCCAAAAAAATCATACTACTTCCTCGTGCATACATTTGCTGAAGTGTGAGGAGACGACCAGAGATATTGCAGCCTTACCGATAGCTGTACTTTCCACGTACCGTTTGCAGATGGAACAACGGATTGGAGAAATGGTGCTGATACGAAAAGTGTCCTCCGCTACAGACCGTGGCTTCCTCGATGTAGACATCATTCTGAAATGCAACACTTATCGTGAGGAAGATCAACATTGAAGGTGTGCCTCGGAATAGTTACTCGCGGTCAATATCACCTATTCTCTTGCGGAGCGCTTACTTCACTCCCGGTTTGCCTTGAAAATGACAGGGTGCGCTCCTGTCAAAACATCGGCGGTTGTCGACGATATCAACCGGCTGCAGTTCCGTAAGTTACGTGAACACCAAAAATGGTTCAAATGGCTCTAAGCACTATGGGACTTAACATCTGAGGTCATCAGTTCCCTAGACTTAGAACTACTTAAACCTAACTAACCTAAGGACATCATACACATCCATGCCCGAGGCAGCATTCGAGCCTGCGACCGCAGGAGCAACGCGGTTCCGGGCTGAAGAGCCTAGAACCGCTCGGCCACAGCGGCCGGCACGTGAACACCAACTGATGACCTCTACCTACAAATTATAGGTCGTAAGTAACCCCGACGCGCAGGTTTATTACAAACGGGTATTCCTCTGCGGTCAACGTTTTGTCGTTTGGTTGTGTACCAGCCTGTATCATCGATAACGAGGGAGGAGACGCAATATTACTATATGGAGTCGCATTCGCAGGATTGTGGTTCAAATCCCCGTCCGGCTATTCATATTAAAAATTTTCAATGAGTTCCCTAAACCATTTAAAAAAATTATGGGCTGATTCCTTTGAAAAAAGACATGGCATGTGGCTTCCCATCTTTTCACGATCCGAGCTTGAGTTTCATCTTCTATGACTTCGTCATGACGTTAAACCCTGATCTTTCTTCCTGTAGTATCCATTTATCCTATTCCGAGATGAAGTCACCATTATCTACGATGGTATCGTCAAATTTTGCGACAGCCACCTGGTAATACATGGATTCCCGATAGCCGCGAACCATCAGTACGTGTTTAGCCTCGAAGAGTAAAATATGTTGGCGGCTGCCAGCTTGCGCAACCGGCTGTCCTTCTATGACGTCTTACACGCGATACGTGTTGGTACTTCTTGTGACAGACACACTCCCGCGCTGGCACACACACTGTTTGCCCTACCGGAAGAACAAACTATGGCCTCCCGAAGCGTCACGTGGCTGTTACTTCATTGTGCTCACTGGGATGCACTTCACGGGTGCTACATAATTTCAATCAACTGCGTTCTAGAATGGAAATCTTACATTCAAGGGCATTTTTTCATTGTACTTTATTTATTCTTTCTCGCAAGAATTGTTCCCGTTATTCAAAACCACCCTGAACGTTTGTAATGTTGAGTTACATACCTGCAAAAGGCTAATGGAATGAAATTTTCATTAAAGAAAGTATTTTTTTTAAACAGGTGTTGAAGAGAAAAGCACATCGCTATAATTGTTACCTTTTCAGTGGCAAAAGTGGTAGAGAAACAGCATGGTTTGCCCCAGTAGAAAACACAATACTTATCTGAAATTTTGAGCCGAATTTTTGTGAGAATGAGATAGTGGAAGTCAAATTATAACGGTAAGAAAATATATCTATGTCAACGCTCTTCATAGCAACACCATCTAATGTTGCAGATCTCAGTATAAAACCTGGAATTCCAACATTAAGCCAGTATAGCATAGAACATATTTAATAGAATTAATGAAACACTAAAATTCTAATATAAAGCAAAATATATTTCACTTTAAAGATGTAATTTTTTTTCCATTTATGAAATACTGCGCAGTACTTCTACTACCATTTACTTCGTCATCAATTAATACACACAGTGTATACCGAAATTCCAGTTACAAACTTGTAGGACTTGTACGGAGCAGTGAACACATAATATTTTGAATAGTTAGCCACGTCCGAAAATTTACCGTTTTCGTTCTGCGACGGTTTCAATTGAAGTGCGTAACGAGTCCACATATGCTGAAGGAAAGAGAAAAGTCTCAGAATTGCTTGTCTTGGTATTCAATAGGGTAGACAGGATGACTTGTACTACGTCAAACGGTAACCTAATGTCACTTAATGTCTGCCTTGCTGCGAGACCTTTTCAGTGCCTGTGTGTCTCCGATACAGTAAACATGGTTCGATAGACGTTTTCTGAATACACAGATATGCTCCTTGTATTTGGCGAAGCTCGAGGTAACGGAGGAGCTGCTAGTCGGCTGTATCACGAACGTTTTCCGCAACGTAGCACGTCATCGCATAAACTTTGGCCCAAGTTACACGGCGGCTCTGAGAAGCAGGTAATTTCACTGTGAGAAGGTAGGACTGGATACTCCACTGCAACGCTGCACGCCCGAATTTCAAGATGTACTACATCACGTTGAAGAGGACCCGTCAACGAGTATTCGGACAACTGAGCATGCATTGGGTGTTAGGTACAGTATCATCTGGGACGTTCAGCGTGAGCAGCAGCTACATCCGTACCACTTACAGAGGGTACACACTATGTGCCCAGACGATTTACCACATGTTGCCTAATGCACATGGTTCCTGCACCGCTGCATCGATACACTCCTCTTTCCGAGTTCTGTTCACAGATCAATTTAAGTTTTCAAGGGATTGTGCTCTGAATTCGTGATAAAGCCATGTCTGGGCAGACGAAAAACTTCGTGCCGCGCATGTTCAGGGATTTCAGCACTGGTTTGATACTAACGTGTGGGCAGGTATTCCTCGACGGTCACATGACTGGGCCATACCTCCCTCCACTCAAGCTACCTGGTCCTGCGTATTTGATCTTCCTGCAAAACGTATTAAACCAGTTCTTGGAAGCTGTGCTACTGAATGTTGGTCAGGAAATGTGGTTCCAGCTTGATGATGCACCCCCTCACTTCCCACGTGCGGTTCGGAGACATCTCAACAGACGAGATGGTCAAAGATGGATAGGCCGAGGCGGTCTCACCGTGTACTCGTCGCGATCACCGGATTTAACTCCTATGTACTACTTCTTGTGGAGTCGTATGCAAAATTTGATTTATTGATTTGGAGGGAGGGGATCACACAGTGAGGTCATCGGTTTCATCGGATTAGGGACGAATGGGGAAGGAATTCAGCCGTGCCCTTTCAAAGGAACCATCCCGGCATTTGCCGCAAGCGATTTGGGAAATCACGGAAAACCGCAATCAGGATGACCGGATGCAGTTTTGAACCATCGCCCTCCAGAATGCTCGTCTAGTGTGCTCTTCACTGCGCCACATCTTTCGATGTATGCAAAGTTTCATTTATGATACTCCTGTAGAGACAGGAGAAGATCTGCTGGTATCAGTTCTGGCCGCTGCACAAGAGACTGAAGAGACACCAGATGGAACGGAGAGGGTGCACCAGAAGATGCTTAGCAAATATTGTGTCTGTAACAGCGTTGGTGGTCGCCACATCGAGCTGCTGTTCTGTACGTACAGTCTGCTGGGTTCTGTTTTGTTCTAGAATAATGTAAACGCGTAATGTTCAAGTTTTAACACAAGCAAATGTGCTTAAGTGATGAATTGATGTTTCATTATGTTTCCTTTCGAATTGTTGCCTAATAATTGTACTCTGTCACGTTCAATTTCAATTCCTCAAGCAGGAGTGGATGAGTTAAAAATCTGTAAATCGTCGTAGAACGGAAACGGTACGTTTCCGGACATGGGCTCCTATTCAAAATATTATGTACTCACTTCCCTCTATAAGTCATAGAAGTTTGTAACGGGAATTTCCGAACACCCTGTATAACAGTGATTTTATAAAATTGCAGATAATGATTCGCTGTTTCTGTTTTTATTTTTAATTCTATGAATTTCTGATAAAAGGTTGTAGGGGGTTCACGCACTAAAAGGAAAAGAAGACGTTTAGAGATACACAAAACAGTTGAGATTTAGTCCCAAACTCTATCGTATTCTCGTCAATGTCTGTTGAAAACAAAATTCGAAAATCCTGAATTGTTCTCCTGAGCTACGTCTTCGTATCAGGTATGTTCCTTTATCGTGTGGATAACTGTGATGAAAGCTTCTGCAGTGTAGTGTTGTGTTTGCTTCGATGCGAGCTTGAAATAAAATGGGGATCAATTGCAATACAGTGCTGACACAGAGCCATCTTCTCTCGAATAGCGTTACGGTGTGCCGTTCACATACAGATCGGTCAGACTGACATGTCGGCGCAAGCGGATTGCCAGACCCATCTGTCTATGTACTGGGGTAAGTCGACGGTGAGTCTTAGGTCTCACTTCCATATTTCCTAAGCGCGAATTCACTTGCAGACTCACATTCACCGTGCTCGGATGAATGTCAGGTGAATTATGTCAGTAGACTACGGGTAGCTCCACACCGGACTAATTAGGGCTACGGAGGGCATGCTTTCTGTAGACAGTCTGTCTCACCCGTTTACCTATGAACTAAATTCTTAACGACCCCTCCGACAAGCCGATCGCCACAGAAATAAGTTATCAGAATTTGTGCGTTACCAGCTCTCTTCTCATTGCGACTGAATTGTGGATATGAAATTCTCTTCATCCCAACGATTCGAACCAAAGACCTCAGGATGAAGGCCCTCTGCGTTAGGTCACTAGCTAGAGAAACCACTCATATAGTCCCAGAAATCATAAATTCAGTTTCATGAAATGTGGAATAATATTTTTTCACAACAAGGCACTGGTGACTACACAAAAGATTAAGTGAGACTGTCCAATTTCTTCCAAATGGATAGGGATGTTCTGAAAAGATCTTTGTACTGACAACACATTAAATTCACGTATCACAATGAGAGAGAAGCTCGGATTGCAGAATGCCATATATATATATACCTCTTGAAGTGCAAAGATTAGCTAGCAGCGGATAAGGCAAGCGGCGTTTCACAGATATTCATTATCATGAATCTTCAGTGTACTGGAAGCTGACACAAGAGAACTTGTAAATGTTACTGATGTTTCCTTATACCCCAGCTGAAGTCCAAAGCTGCTAAGTTATTTTCCAATACGTTACATAATGGTTAAACGTACCTAGTTGAAGGCCACTAAAGAAAGAAAGGAATGAGTCTCACACTGCAACGTCATGGTGACTGTAAAAAATTTTCTAGCTTGCACAAGGATGTCCTGACCTCGAGAGAATCACTCATGGATTTGCCCAAAGTAACTTTAGAGAATCGAAATCAGTAAGTCTGGACGGCACACTGAATCATGATCCAACCGAACGCGAGTGTAGTCTCGTGAACATTGCACCATAACTGGTGCCGTACCATGCTGCACATCTCCTGGGTTACAATTTTAGAAATATTATGAAAGGCTTCGCCATTGTACCGAGTTGCAAAACGTAATGAACAATGTTTATTTGTGCTTCCGTCCAGGAACTCAATACTAAGTTGCGAGTAACCTGACAGCTACTCGGATAACTCTGAAAATAATAAATATTAAACTCGGTCCCCGACTACCCGTAATTAATTGGTGGCCCATAAATATATAGATAAAATTCAGCGAAAACAATGAAAATCAGCCATTTTACTCTGTGTAATTTGGTGGTTTGAACCAATTGTTTGAGTTTCTCAGACACACGTCAGGGATACAGCTGAGAGTAGGTGTGAGAAATCGCCTAAAACTCTCACTGCGAGTTTAATAAGGGCCCGGTTTGTCTTTCTGACTCTACGAGTTAAGCTGAACTAGTACTGAATAAGTACTCATAGTTTTTAATGCATGCACTTCAGAGCTCATTTTTACAGATAGTTTTTCTTGTTTTTGTCGTTACCACTTCCTTCCAAAATATGGAAAGCAAAGAATTTATAGTACAAGAAATTTGCTTCACAGTATCGAAGATGAGAAGGTGCCCATAGCTCTTAAGCTATGCATTTTAGATTCCATATTTACTAGACTTTTTGGCTTCGAACGATCACTTCTTTCATATTCCTGAATATTGATCATTCCTCTTGGCAACCCAGTGTAATTTTATTCTTGTCCTTAGACAGAAATTAACGAGCGAGGCTGCGCAGTTGTTAGCACTATTGATTCGCATTCGGAAGTACGACGATCAAAATCTGCGTTAGGCCATCAAGATTTAGGTTTTTCTGTGATTTCTTTAAATCGCTACAGGTAAATGCCGGGATAGTTCCTTTGAAAGCGCACGGCCGTGTTCCTTCCCTTTCCTTGAATCAGTCCGAGGTTACGCCCTGTCTCTGATGACCATGATGTTGATGGGACGTTAAACTCTGATCTCCACAGAAATTCTGAATAACATATTATAGCTCCGATTATGCGAACATTAATCTTCTTTTGTTTCTCGCATTACAATCACATCATTTACGAAATTCTTTACTATTGTCAAGTTACGTAAACTTTTTCCGGTCGCTCTCTAATATGCCATAACAAAACGACTTGTGACGAATCCATGCGCATCGCAGATTGCGCAGCGCCTGCAAGCACACATATGTATTACGGTAGAAAATCTAGCTCTCATAGTTAATTGTGAGCTGAAATCAACATGCCCTGTCGTTCGATAATGTGCAGTGGTGCTATCTCTTCAATTCCGTGCCACGTAGGTTTGTTTGCTAGTGTGCAAGTATTTTGTGTTTCGTGAGATTCACATGTTGATATGCAGTATGTTGAAAATTCGTATAGTTGGAAAGCTATATCAACACGGGTATGTGGCTATAACTCTCTTCCATTTTGGTGAAATTATGACAATCCGAGTAGAGACCCTCTATTCGACGAATCAGCGAAGCACTATATGGAAATCAAGGTTCTAATGCAGTTCCTTTGGACTGAGGTTTTAATGCAGTTCCTTTGGACCGAGTAAATGTGTATCACAGAAGTATGGATACCAGTTTTAAATTGAAATTCGAAATCAAATATCGGGCAAATTGGTCTTACGATAGAATTGTACACAAAAATAGTATTACTTGAAGACACAGTACATAGACACTGCCATAGGATCCCACCAGACTAGGAAAACAACAGCAATCATGTTCCAATACGTTCTGCATTTCCTAATAAGGATACATCACCAGTGGAAGCTCATTTTACTTTCCTCAGAACCGACTGTCATAGCGAAAACTACGCTTCCAGTAGCTGATTTGCTACTTCCACAAGCAAACCGTTCGTCTGGGCCACATCGTTCCGCATCTTGTACCAGAGATGGAAGGGTAACGAGCTGCTTTCTGTCTATAGTAGCTACTGAAACTTATCATCAGCACGTGGTTCACATGTCACAGTGAATAACTGATCATCTCAGAATTTATCTTCACCATCCATCGTGGTGGACAATGGGAACGCGGCTACATGGTGCGAGGTATAGTTAGAAACCAGAAGACCTGGAAATATTCGCACATATCCAGTCCTCGACCAAAATGGTTAATATCAGATTTCTACCAAAGAAAGTATTCTCATTGGACAGTTGATAAACTTAATATTTGAATTTAATGTCGCGCGTAGGGAGTTCTATATTTGCCTCAGTTGTTCATTCGTTAGTGCCCCGTGGCGCGGAGTGCAGTGTAACGTGAGATATAGCGGCCTACATTCAGGCCGACAGTGAGAATGCAGTAAGTTTATTTATAATTTGCTGGAAGATTGAAACACTGTGCCCGATCAGTACTCAAGCCCGGGACATTGCCTTTCGCGTGCAATGCTCTCATTGACTGAGCTATCCGTGAACGAATCACGACCACGCTTAACAGATTCATTTCTTCCAGCACCTGTGTCCTGCTTTCCAAACGTGACGCAAGTTATCCTATGAACGTAGAGGAACTAACACTCTTGGATACAGAAGAGAAATACATCATTAATGACAAAACACGCAACACTGGTGTGATAGTCTACACTATCTACTATTTTACAGACCGGTTTTCGGCTGTTACACCATTGTCACGTACAGAGATACATATGCCTGGCTGTGGGACTTTTCTTGGATCAAAGATTTACAGCAGTGTAACTACGGGGTATCTCAGTTGGTTTCCAAATACAGCAAATCTTACTGTTTGATTTAGTACTAAAACGAGAGTGATTATTACAGTAAAAATGCGATGTAAAAATATTTATATTAGATAAAATACGAGACACATTAAATACCGAACTATATGCCAAGAATTGTTCTTAGAGGAAAAATAAGTGAACAAAATTGGTTCAAATGGCTCTGAGCACTATGGGACTCAACTGCTGTGGTCATTAGTCCCCTAGAACTTAGAACTACTTAAACCTAACTAACCTAAGGACATCACACACATCCATGCCCGAGGCAGGATTAGAACCTGCGACCGTAGCAGTCGCACGGTTCCGGACTGCGCGCCTAGAACAATAAGTGATCAGTATACAAAAAAAAAAAAAATTGTGACATGTTCCAAGCGGGATAGTGAGAAAGTTAATCTTGTCCTTAAAAGTCCGCAGCTAGTGGTCTAGTGGCTATCGTTGCTTGGGGTCCCGGGTTCGATTCCCGGCCGGGTTGGGGATTTTCTCCGCCCGCGGATTGGGTCTTTGTGTTGTTATCATCATTTCGTCATTATTCATGAAAGTGGCAAGCTGGGGCTGAGTAAATATTGGAAATTTGTAGGGGCGCTGATAACTGCACAGTTGAGCGCCCCATAAACCAAACATCATCATCATCATCATCATTGTCCTTAAAAGGTTCAATATTACAAAAAGGTACAGTATAACGAGTGAGACTAGACAGTTAATTGAAACAACTGCAATTATACACAATAAATTTTAACAGGGCAAGTGAAACTACAGTAAACGTAAGAAAGGAAAAAAATGAGGCATGTGAAGGAGAGGAATAGTTTACAAAGTGCTATGGACCTGAATTATTAGCAGTACCTGCAGTTAGAAGTTTTGAGAAGCGGAGCTGTATCTAATCATTCAGTTCTAAACTGGGTAAGTCGATATATGTTTATTAATTGTCATTATTTCAGGGCAGTTTACCTTCCTTCTTTGATGGATGTTATGTAAGACTTCATGCTGTGCCTTGAAAATGTGGCCTTCTTTAAGTAGATGGTCTGCAAAAGTAGAATATCCTTTTCTAAGTCTCCAACTTCTATTGTGTTCCTTCAAGCGTGTAGATATTGCCCTGCAAGACTGGCCAATATAGAATTTGCCTCAGTTACAAGTGATTTTGAGTACTCCACTCTTTTCCAAAGCCGAAGTGCTGTCTTTTCCACTGGGTAAAAAGTGTCCAATAGTGTTGTGCGCATAAAATGATGTCTTAAGGTTCCTGAATTTAAGCTTGGTAGCCAAGAGAAGTACCATAGCTACAGCCTAGAGGTCGTTTCCAAAACTAATCTCAGACTTTTTCCTCCTTTCTTGCAGTCCTGCTAGTTTAGGTTACCATACGTCCACATTTATGCGTACATGTCCGCACTTTCGGCGTTTAATGTAGTGCCCGCATATATTTTTACTATTCATACTAAAGTCTCCAGTTGTTTGTTTTCATCTCGTATCATCAACAATTTATGTACTGTTTATTTAGATTACTGCTTACAGTTGACATCCTATGCTAGTAAAACGGATAATGTCGCTTCAGTCTGCTGACAGTCAATATTTCGATTTTTTTAGCTTAGAGTTATGTGATGTCTACATCTCTTGTCTATGGTGGTTCACCTTTACCCCGGTTTTCTCTTAACAGTTTATTTTTGTGCTATACACAATTTTTTTTGCGAATTAGTGTATTCATCCAGCTGCTTCTTGCTTGTTTCATATGTAATACAACAGTTTCACACCATAAAACTGAGCTAATCATATTTGATTCGGTAGCCCTGAAGGGATTAGTCCTGACCTCGATAGGAACATGACAGTCACTGTTTCACTGCAATCGTACTTTCTTATTCAAAACAAAAAAAAAAAAAACCAATTTAGTACAGATTACCTGGGCTACGCTACACGTAAGAGGTATGGCAATCATACTTTTTATTTAAAACGAAGAAAAACATTCTAGCACCACTATATAGATCTGGGGAAATACAGTCCTAAAAGAGTTAAGATTTTGGAGTTTCAGAACATGGTAACCTTGTAGCTAGACATGTGGGAGAACGGTTGTGAAGTTTGGGAAGTAGGAGAGAACTAAAGGTGTGAGAGGAAGTCCTGAATGATTCAGTAGATGAGAACATTTTCAACGAAAAGCAACATTCAGGTTTAGATTCCGTGTCCGTGACACAATTTTAACCCGCCAAAAACTTTGTTGTGCACCTTCCACTGCAAACGAAAGATTCATTCTGAAAAAGTTATTTATGTAAAGTATCAGGAGTGTCCATGTAGTCGCTCCCCGAAGAAAATGAGTGAACTTGCAACGCTAATACTTTATTTAAGAACACATAAACGCTTTTGAAGAACATAACATATAGTCGAGACCATAAATTTTTCTCTGAGCTGGAGACTATGAGCTGCTTTTTCCATAATCGCCCCAAACGAGTTTACTACGGGCACTAAAAAGACCTTATCATCATTATCCGAAACTGGTTGTGGAGAGGACCTAAGAGACTAGCTCAAAATAAATAATTTTACAAGTATAACAGGTGCTCTTCCACCAATTGTTCAAGATAAACTTTTGAAAATCTCTGGTAGGAAACCGCATTTTTCCAATGGTTATTAGCGCGAGAGAGAAGTGGTAAATGAAAGTTATAAAAATTGCGCTAAAACAGTCCTACCCTCATAAACATGTTTATTTATTTACTGGTGGCAGGGTTCGACCACTGTTCTGGTCATCATCAGACTCAGTGAAGATAATAGCACGAATGTACTTAAAGGAATGTAAACTATAATGACAAAAAGAAACGTAGTACATGAAGAATACGAAGAAAGTCTGCTGAAGCTCGTGATGAGCTGACGCCACTCTAAAAGGCGTATAATCACAGCTGCATGACATGCAATTTACATCCACCATCTCCAGCATTACATAATTGTCAGCCAGCGGCCGTCAAACATGTTTAAAAAAACCTAAATACCATTATTTGTGTACAATACTTACTTTCAGACCATGGGTATATCTAAAATACAAATAAGCTTTATTAAACCATAATATAAAACTTAAAATTGAATAGAATGAAACAAAATAAGCTGTTAACCTATAAGAATACGTGTGGTGCCCTCCGTAGCGCTCTGTGTGTAACATCCATGAGGCAAATATGTTTAACAGGGACGCCACCAGTAACCATAGTAACGTTCCGAAATTCGATGTTTTATCACTACACATCAAAGATATATCAGTATTGGGTTACAATCTTTGGCTCGCCAGTAATCAAGGTACCATAATCTCGATTGTTATGTTTCTGCACTGATCAGAGAACAAAATAGTTATTATAGGTTGAAAATTATTTGTGTCACAATTATATTCAAAAGCAACGTGGCTTTTAAGCACTAAAAGGAGCTACAAGCAAATAATATTAAGATATAAAACATTAGTGCCTTCTATAGGGACCAGTGCATAGCATGTACCAGGTATAGAGGGCGAGATAGAGCTTTCATAAAGTTTATTCGTATTTTCGGTATACCCGTGGCCTCGACGTAAATATTGTAGACTAATGATTGTATTTAGTCTTTATTTAACGTGTTTTACGGTCATTGGTTAACGAGTATGTAATGCTGGAGACTGTGGGTGGAGCTTCCGCTATTTAAGCGATGCAAATTGCATGTCATGCGGCAGTGGCTGTATGCCTACCACTGTGGCGCCTGGTCCTCACCAGCTTCAGCAGACTCCCATAGATATAGTTTTCTTTTCTTTTACGTATTTGTTGATGTTCTATGTTTCTTTTTGTGCTTGAAGTTTACATTCTTCTAAGTAAATTCAGATTGCTGCCTTCACGGAGTAAGCAGTCTGATGATCACCAGAATAGTGGTCGAAACCGGTTAGCAGTAAATAAATAAACATCTTCATGAAGTTGGGACTGTTTTACAATAATAAAAAATTTAACATTTGTTATAACCGCTGAAGTTCCAACAGAAGCTAAGATTAAATGTTTCAAAAATGTTAATGAAAATGCCTAAATTTTACTCCTGAGGCTGACAGCTCGAAGGCCGAAATGTTTAATTGCTTCGTGGCGCCGTTAGGAGCTCGGTCGGCAACCCTCGTGGAGTTGAGGTGACCCCCAGGAGCAGAGTTTGTGTCTGAAAGTGATTATCATTTCGGAAGCATTGAGCTAATGATAAGAAAATCAGAGAAATTAGAATGCATACGCAGCTTTACCGACAAAAGTTGGCTTGCGCTGTATAAATGTAGATACGGGTGCAGCAGGAAGGGCGCAGTGTGGCAAAAAGACCGACACCAGGCGAGAACACTGCAGTGGTGGCTGAACTAACCGTAGCGCACCGACAGTATTGAAAGAAACTGAATATGACGACAGAGCGAACACGGATACTCCTCGAAGGCGGACGACAAGATAAAGAAGGACGTTGGTGTCGCCACTACTGGTAGCAAAAGACGCGTTGTGCGAGACTCATGCTCTGTGAGTCTTGCCTAGACTGCTATTGTCACAAAGAGCACGGCCCGTCCAGCGAAACTGTTTGCCGCAGTACCTGCAACGACCGACAACCATCTTCGGACGAGTAGATGGACGCTGAAGACTCTTCGGTCGAGCAGATGGATTTCAATACAATTTCTTAAGACATAAAATGCTTAACGGCCCGAGCCTAGACCACCACTGGTCGTCCTGTCGCTGAATGATGACTACCGCAAATTTCACAGCTGCCCAAGCAGTGAACGACCGTACTCTAAACCACGAGAGAAGCATCATAAAAGGCTAAAGGAAGGCGACGAGTGAGGTAGCTGCACACCAGCTACGTTTTGCTCTCATCCTCCTAGTCTGGTCAATGTGATCTGAGCGGAATTTCAGGTCTTCCCCGAAGTATAGAGTTGGATCACCCCAAAGGAGAAATGGAGAACCTCTGAATTGGCGTGCGCCCAGTAACGCGCATCAGATCCCCGAAGACGCAGTAGGGCATTACATTTCTTCTCGCTGCCGCCTCTGAAGCCATAGGAACAGGAAAATCTTTCAGGTCATGTGAATGTTTACACCGCCTTAGAGGTACCCGTTGTTCAGAAGTACCCACCGACATTCAAATACCCCAACGGCGGTCATATAGAGAGATACCTTGGCTGTGAGAAGTTAAAAGCCACAAAGGCCCGATTGATCGCCAGCACAGTATGCCACACAAGCCGCATGTGATCCGACCAGCTTCCGGGTGCGATGTCAGCTGTGGAGCCGGGGGATGACGTCAGCATCGCTGAAGTGCATGCACCAGGCGCGACAGATGCAGCTACAAATTCCGCTGGCATACCAGGCGCTATCAGAGACGATACGTGTGTGTCAGAAAACGTGCCACATCTTGCGTCCCAGGGATGTAGCTTGATGAGCGTCCCATCGGGAAGACACGGTGCCCACTGCCAGCCCAGGACGTACATCGAACCCAGGAGAATGCAACTCTTTATTTTCCACAATGAGTCACTAAAATGAGCAAGGGAAAAATGACGTTCGAATAAACTCTGTCGATTTTGTTGTGGTGACAACCTGACCTGTAGCGTAGACCGCGGTCTAGGTTAGGTTGAAAAGCGATAATTTGATTATGAGTCGGCGAAGCCCACGAACATGTTTCCGAAAACTGTCTTAAGCAGCTAGCTCGGTAGCCGACACGCAAACGAAATCTTTTAGACCTTATAGCTGCAAACAGGCAGGACCTTATCTATGGCATCAGTATAGAGACGGGGATTAGTGACCATGATGTCATCGTAGCGACTATGTTTACGAAAGCTAATAAATCAGTGAAGAAGGTTAGGAGAGTGTTTCTGCTAGAAAGAGCAGATGAGCTGTTGATAGCATTTCACTTAGACAATGATTACAATCATTTAATTCCAGTACGATGGACACAGAGGAATTAATGGTATCGGTTAAATAGACTGTAAATAGTGCGCAGGACAAGTATATGCCTGAGGTAGAGAAACAACTCAAAGACAGACAAGACACTAGGTCCGGATGGACTTTTTCAAAAAGTACTCTACGGCGTTGGCTCCTTACTTAGCCTGCATTTATCATGAATCTCTCTCCCAGCGCAAAGTCCCAAGCGACCGGATAAAACCGCAGGTGACTCCTGTGTATAAGAAGGGTAAAAGAACGGACCTGCAAAATACAGACCAACATCCTTTACATCGGTTTGCTGCAGCATTCTAGAACAAATTCTAATTGCGAATACAATAAATTTCCTAGAGACCGAAAAGCTTATGTCCACAAATCGGAATGATTGTAGAAAGCATAACCCGTGCGAAACTTACGTTGCCCTTTTCTCACTGCAGTATCGGCCGCCATTCGGTCGGAGCACTTTCAAACACGCTCGTCCTAGTTACGCCGCCGTGTTTCCTACAGCAGCCACCGCGGTACGACGCCGCTGCCACAAATGGTTACGTCGCTACCGATGAGATGCAAGTATCCCCTTTCTGGAGCTCCAGCGGCGGGTTGCGTAAGTTGGAACATTGGTGAACTGACCCCAATTTGTGTGTTTACCAGTTCCATGACGTTTACAGACTTGCATAGTAGCCAGTGCTCGACATCTTCTGAATAGACATTGTACTGAAGGGTCACATAATTATAAATCTTTTGTATCTGTATATATTTCTAAATTCAGATCAACTGTTAGCAACTGACGCTGCAACTAAAACAACAAAGTTATGTACTATTTTTACTATTTGATATTGGATGTAGAATAAATTAATGTCTGAATTCTGTGTTCATGAACAGCATATGTTCCTCGCTCTTGTATCCACTAAGGAACCGCACAGCGTGAAAGGAAGTTATACAATCACATGGTATACTGCGAACTATGTATGAAGGGCAAGAGGCAGATTCCATATTCCCAGATTTCCGTAAAGCATTTGACACGATAACCCGATAACCCACTACAGACTGTTAACGAAAATACGAGCCTACGGAATAGGTTTCCAGACATCTGAATGGGCCTAAGACTTCTTAGGTAACAGAACCCGATACGTTGTCCTCGACTCCTAGTGATCATCATATAAAAGAGTGTCATCAGGAGCGCCCCAGGGAAATGTGACAGGACCGCTATTGTTTTCTATATACACTATGTGGTCAAAAGTATCCGGACACCTGGCTGAAAATGACTTGTAAGTTCGTGGCGCCCTCCATCGGTAATGCTGGAATTCAATATGGTGTTGGCCCACCGCCAGCCTTGTTGACAGCTTCCACTCTAGCAGGCATACGTTCAATCAGATTTTGGAAGGTTTCTTGGAGAATGGCAGCCCATTCTTCACGGAGTGCTACACTGAGGAGAGGTACAGATGTCGGTCGGTGAGGCCTGGCATAAAGTCGGCGTTCGAAAACATCCCAAAGGTTTTCTATAGAAATCGGGTCAATACTCTGTGCAGGCCAGTCCATTAAGGGGGTGTTATTGTCGTATAACCAATCCGCCCCAGGCTGTGCGTTATGAACAGGCGCTCGATCGTGTTGAAAGATGCAATCGCCATCCCCGCAGTGCTCTTCAACAGTGGGAAGCAAGAATGTGATTAAAACATCAATGTAGGCCTGTGTTGTGATAGTGCCACGAAAAACAACAAGGTGTTCAAGCCCACTCCATGAAAAGCACTACCACACCATAACACCATCGCCTCCGAATTTTACTGTTGGCACTACACACGCTGGCAGATGACGTTCACCTGGCATTCGCCATATCCACAACTTGCTATCCAATCGCCACATTGTGTACCGTGATTCGTCACTCCACACAACGTTTTTCCACTGTTCAATCGTCCAATGTTTACGCTCCTTGCACCAAGCGAGACGTCGTTCGGCATTTATGGGCGTGATGTGTGGCTTATGAGTAGAGGCTCGACCATGAAATCCAAGTTTTCTCAGCTCTGTCATGGTGCTAGCAGTGGATCCTGATGCAGTGTGGAATTTCTGTGTGATGGTCTGGACAGATGTCTGCCTATTACACAATACGACCCTCTTCAACTGTCGGCGGCCTCTGTCAGTCAACAGACGAAGTAGGCCTGTACGCTTTGTGCTGTACGTGTCCCTTCGCGTTTCTACTTCACTATCACATCGGAAGCAGTGGACCTAGGGATGATTCGGAGTGTGGAAATCTCGCATACAGATGTATGACACAAGTGGCACCCAATCACCTGACCACGTTCGAAGTCCGTGACTTCCGTGGAGCGCCCCATTCTGCTCTCTCACGATATCTACTGACTACTGAGGCCGCTGATATGGAGTACCTGGCAGTAGGTGGCAGAACAATGCACCTAATATGAAAAATGTATATTTTTGGTGGTGTCGGGATACCTTTGACCACACAGTGTACATAAATGATTTAGCGGACAGGGTGGGGAGCAGTTTGGTGATATTTGTTGATAATGCTGTGGTGTACGAGGAGGTGTCGCCGATGAGTGACGCTACGATGATACTAGGTGACTTAGACATAATTTCTAGTGGTTTGATGAATGGGAGCTGCCTCTACATGTGGAGAAATGTAAGTCAATGCGGATAAGTAGGAAAAACAAAAGCGTAATGTTCGGATACAGCATTAGTAATGTTCTGCTTGACACGGTCACTTGTTTTAAATATCTGGACGTAGCGTTGCAATGCGACATGAAATGGAACGATGCTGTGAGGACTGTAGTAGGGAAGGCGAATGGTCGATTCCGGTTTATTAGGAGAATTTTGGGAAAGTGTGGTTCATTTGTAAAGGATACCGCATATAGGCGCTACTGTGATCTATGCTTGGGTGCTGCTCGAGTGTTTAGGACTTGCACCAGGTGGATTAAAGGAAGACATCGAAGCAATACACAGGTGGTCTTCCAGATTTGTTACCGGCACACACGTGTTATGGAAATGCTTCGGGAAGTCAAATGCTTTCACACTATAAGCGCTCAAACGACCACTATGCATAATTGTGAGTGTAGATTTTGGACGAAAAACTTTTTTTCGGAAACTCCGACTTCCTATACAGCAAACGAAGCGTCATTTCATCCTCTGTCGATTCATACAAACTCTCTCGAGATAATTTAGAGAATGAGCATTTGAAGGTGACTACAGAGCAATCCAACTGGCGCCAACATACATTCGGCCTAAGTACCACTAAGATAAGTATATAGATAGTCGTTTTTCCCTGGTTCAATTTGCGAAATGACTAGTAATAGCACAGGGTACCCTCCACCACGTATCACACGGTGGGTTGCGGAGTATGCATGTTGATGTAGACGTAGGAATGTGAATGACAAATAAGTTGTGGCAACAGACTAGTCCCTAGAGTAGCCTGATGTTTACGTTCGATCCATATCTAATCCACCGATTTTAGACAACGCAATTTGTGTCTCACTGATTTTAACTGCACCTGCTCTCACTTTGCTGTCACTGATCTCATAGTCCAATCTCTTCCGCGGCCAGACCACCACTGCTTCAAGCCGCCCTGGTCGTCTTTCTGACCACATCGCTCGACCAGGTGCTAAAACTACTTTAGATGCTCTGCCAGACGACTAGGGCGGCTGGGGGACGATACTATGCTGCCAGCAGCGCGGAATTGGTGACCTAGAAGGTGACAGTTATTAAACTTTACAGAAAAACGTAAATTAGTGACAAACTGCGGTATGCACACACTTTATTCAGCATGTAAACGTCACTATAGTTATTCGGATTTAGTCTGTGACATGTTCGACATGCCAGCCATCATTGGCGCTCATGTGGCGCAGACGATTTGCGAAATTCTGCATGACCTGCTGAGGTGTCGAAACATCGAGGCTGTCGATGACCTTCTGAATGGCTGTTTTGAGCTCAGCAATGGTTTTGGGATTATTACTGTACAACTTATCTTTAATATAGCCCCACAGAAAAGAGTCGCATGTGTTTATATCCGGAGAATATGGCGGCCAATCGAGGCCTATGTAAGTGACCTCTGGGTATCACAGAGCCAGAATGCAGTCCCCGAGTGCGCCTCCAGGACACCAAACACTCTCCTGCTTCGATGTGGTCGAGCTCCGTCTTCATGAACCACATTTCGTAGAAATTAGGGTCACTTTGGAGAATGGGGATCAAATCATCTTAAAAAAACTTCACGTACCGTTTTTTTTATTTTTAAATCTCACTTTGTTCGCTTTTTTTCGTTGCATCTGCTCGGGGCGGACGTCGTAAGACATCCGTATAAATTCTTTTTTGATCGATTAACTCAGTTTTCTTTTATTATTAGAGAGGGCAGCTAACCCTCTGACCGAACACGCTGAGCTACCGTGCCGCCACCGTTCGGTAGTCACCTTGGCATCAAGGAATATCGCACCCATTATTCTGTGACTGAACACTGCACACCACACAGCAACCCGCTGAGAGCGAAGAGACTTCTCTATCGTGAAATGCGGATTAATAGTCCCCCAAACGCCCCAGTTTTGCATACTGACGAACACATCGAAATGAAAGTGAGCTTCGTGGCAAAACCAAATGATACAATGCATACTAATTCCCATCATGACCCGTGCAGTTTGAAAGTCCTAAGGCATACCCTTCAGAAGTTATGGCGATTTTATTTCATGTAGTTCAGTAATTGTCACCCTGTAAGAAGCAGCACGTCCACACCTTACGTAGTGCCTGACTGGCCAGTTACTGTTGTCAGCTTCATTGCCAGCACAGTAGGAACGACAAAGACGAAAAGGGAACCAATGACGGCAATCAAAAAAGACTCTAAGATCACTACCAAAGAGGACACCGAGGAAAGAATAGGGAAGGTTGTGAAAGGAGTTCGTCTGGGTCCTTACGACGGAACCGTCCCATCATTTGCCTTTCGCCATATCGGGAAAAGACGGAAAAGTTACATCCGGATGACGGGATGGGAATTTTAACCACCTTCCTCCCGAATATGTGTTCATTGTCTTAAGTACTGAGCCACCAAGCTCACTAACAAGACGTTTAAGTTTAACACCTCGAATGCTCGAACATCAAACAGACCTGTAAAGAGTCTGACAGCAGTGGCAGCAACTGCTACAAGCACGATTGTGTTGTCAGTATTGCCGTCATCGTCACCAGCTCGAAAACGTGCAGTGACTACTTCGTCATGGACTTGTATATGGATTGCTCAACGACACGGTACTGACTGGATTGTTGTTTGCAAGGACCAGGATATTGCCTAAAATGCGGTAAATATGAAGATAACTTTCAGTCTTTGAGTGACAATAGGAATGCACTGAAAACATGGCTAATTTCAATTCAGTACCATGAATGACAGAATGACAGATGTTACAGCGATGTTTGACTTACAGGGTGTTAGGAAATTCCAGTTCTACGCTTCTACACAATATTTTGAATAGGAACCCATGTCCGGAAAAGTACCGTTCCCGTTCTACGACGGTTTCAGTTCAGGTGCGTAGCGCGTCCACGTCTGCTGAGGGAGAGAGAAAGGTTTCAGAGTCGCTTGTCCTGGCATGCAACAAGGTACACAGGATGACATGCGCTATGTCATATCGTCACCTGATGTCAACTTTTGCCTTGCTACGAGACTCCTGTGCAGACAAAGGAAGATCTGCTGGCACGAGTTCTGACTACTGCCCTAGAAATTGATGAGCACTCACGTTGCATGGAAGTATGTACCAGAACACGCTTCGCACGTACAGTTTCTGTAACAACGCTGTTGGTAGGACTCTAACAAGTACTGCATCAACAACCGCAAGGACAAAAACCTGACAAACACTTACAAAAGTTCAGTTCAGTCATTGCGAAGACCATGTAACAAAGAAGGACAGAAAAAGTGTCATTGAAATGTAGTCTTATGATGGTTCGCCAATAATTTAACTAACAGGAGTAGACAAACGCCGTAGTGCCACTAGCTTCATCAGACCTGAATTTGAAAAATAAAACGTCTGCGTTTAATTCGTTGGGAATCATCGAGTCGCATAGGCAATAGGCTACTACGCTGCCCCTGCAAGAGAAATTCATTAGAAAGACTGAAATTAAAGAGAAAAAGAGGGCCAAAGGGCAAATTAATCAAAACTAATAAATTAAAAGCTAATGCTCTTGAATACTGCATCAGCGGGTTGCACTGTTTAGCTGGCCCTCCACAAGATTAAAAGGAATCTATTCTTTCATCTAGAAATGACAATTTGTATGTGAAACAAAAATTTGAAGGTCTTAGCAGATAGCTATGTTACCAGCTGTTCTTAGATCTCCGCGGTATATGTTGTATGTGCACTTTATATGTGACGAAAGAAAGCACTCTTGCGTAGCACACCAGTGCAGCTAGCGTGTCATTAATTTTAAGAATGTTACGCTTACAGAAGTGTACAGTCCGCGACGTTTTTTCCTTCGGCATTCTTGGAGAAGAAAGAGCAGGGGACAGAAGGAAACATCTCTGGTCTTCATGCAGAACGTTATGTGCAACTATATAGACAGAGGACGAAAAAAACACCTTGCTTATCTGGTGTTGAGAACAAGACGAATGCGATCCGAGTCTTCGTGTTATTTATAGATCACGATTAAAGGTTTGGACTGAAACATATGGCTTGCGAGCTTATGAGCGCTTGAATGTTTCTTATGGAATTGTGTTTTTAACTGGAAGATGCATATGTGATCAGCCAGAACATTATGACCACCTACCTAATAGCTGGTATGTCCGCCTTTAGCACAGATAAAAGCGGCGACGTGTCGTGGATGGAAGCAATGAGGCTCTTGAAAGCTCTTCACTTCACTCTTGTTTTCCCCCCGAGGCTAAATGGGCCCCCCCACCCTGTTCGCTCCACCATTGACAAACCGTTTGTACAACATCAGATAAGTTTTGGGTTCGCCATCTTGCAGATGTACATGCTGCTTGCTCTTTGTTAGTCACACCATCAATGTAGATCAGTATAGTAGTAACATACATTGATGGTGTAACTAGATACTCCGCCAAAAACCTATAGGACAGCGTTACCACGATTACCTAGAAGCTCTGCCAGTACCGCTGTACGAAATTCCTTACATCCTTCGAAGGCGCATGTGGTTCCAACTGAGTGGCTATTTGGGTCGTCACAGTATTTCAACACAGTTGTGAATAATCGTCTCGCAGAGAGGACACAGTTGGCCGACGTGCATCAAATATATAGCCATTGACAACGCGATTTCGAAGTTGTTTCGATTTCTTCTTGTGGCGTAGTAAGAAGGACATTGACTATGAGACACGTATTCAATTAGTATGTGATCTCACGTCAAGGGTTTTCGTTGCTATTGGAGTAATTGATGAAACGTAGGATGTTTCGAACGTTTTCGATACTTTTAGTCAGTTCGTGTAGTTGTAAAGTCTCTTTACACAGGTTACCATCTCCTTACATTACCTCCATCAAAAAGTATATGGTTTTGTTTGACTTCACTATCCCTTCACTTTGTAGCACTATGCCCAAGTGATGATCTTTGCGTTTTGTGACAATTTGTACTGTTTAATTGTCAGCATCTTGTACATTTCAAATTTTACAAGTGATGTTCTATCTCTAAATTTTTACCTCCTACTGTTGACTGCCATGTTACTTGCACATGTAGACAAAACTTAAAGGAAGCTGGTGTGAGTGTGGTGTTTTTTTCTGAAATGAGCCCACTCTGCACTGTTACCAGATCTCTCCTCCAAGGTCACTCCATTCTCCCTCCCCTCCCCCCTCTCTATCTCCCTTCCACTCTGGACCACTTGCCTTTGAAGGGCCGTTATCCTATTGGTTGATGATAGAAGCTCACACTGCATGGTTGCCAGACATCCCTCACCCTTATCGATGATTTATGGCCTTCCTTCTCTCTCCCCCACCCCTCTACCCTATTCAAATGCAGTTACCCTATTGATTCCTTCTAGGTAAAGATGTCTGACACTACGATGTCACAATGCAAGGTGCCTAGCTCCATGAATTGTCAAATAGATCCACCACTAAGATATAACTCCAATGTAAAAATGGCCAGAAATCTAAGTGGCATAAGTTTGAATGGTACACAGGCCATTTATTTATAAATTTAGGAGCATTTATAGCACATATACGTTTTAGGGGCATGTGTGTAGCAATATTTAATTATTGGGACATCACAAACAGACTGCAGATCGTATGGTCTATTTATTTAAACGTTATGAACATTTGTTTTTATGCTGATGCTAGGTATCGCGGCCACATCTTACGAGTGCCAAGTGTGGTCTAATGTGCACAGCCATCAATGATACCTCCTCTAGAAGCTTTTCGGCTCTGACCCTTTCCTTCCCAGATTGCTGCAGCCACTCTTACCCCACATGTCTTCCAGCCTTGATATCTCAGGCCCCAGATATCTAGAGAACGTCCAGCAGGAATATGACATAACCCCCTGCCTGTAAGACAAATGAAGTCACATGTGAACATACGCTTCCCATCCACTCTGCCCTCAGTAGCTACATATAAGACGAAACTTCACAGGTGGAATTCACATCAATACTCATCTGAACTTTTACCATGAAATTTTCATGCAGTGACACTAGCACTGGAGAAGTTCATGGAGGCCATGTATGTCTGCCTCTTAATGCTGACAGTCCAAATAAGAAACGAAAAATATTCAATGTGTATTTTTGTATGTGTGGTTGTGTATATGCAGGATCAACCGAATTTTTCCATTGTACAAATGAGAACAACAACATATACACCGTGCCATCCCTGCTCACGGCTGATGATACCCTAGCCTTGGTAATGGAGATGACAGTGGCTCCAGAGGTAGTGACTCCATGAGGTTGGTGGAACTGATGCCATGGGAGGATGGATGTGGAGTCCTAAATCATTGATAAGAGTAGGGGAGATCCATGCAGAGTGGCCCAATATCCTCAACCAATAGAATTTTTGCCCTTGAATAGAAGGCATGGTCTATAGGGGGAGGGGGATGGGAAGGGGATAGGGATGGGGAGGGAGTGCAGGAGAGGGGTAACCTTGAGGGAGACATCTGGCAGCAATGCTGAGTAGTTTCAAGTTGAAAAAAAAACATCATATTTGGCACCATCGACAACAATAATGATAGGAAGTCACAAAAGGCTATAACAGGAAGAATGGGCTATTGTTTGAATTTGCCTGTCTTCTCTTCGTTCGCTAGATCTAGAAGACAGTGTATATAGCATGACAGGTTAATGCCGCGTTTCTCATGCTTCACAAAGCTTTCCATAGAGTTTAGTTCCGTCGGCTAATTCAGGAAATACGAGCATATGAAATACCTTGACAGATATATGATTGGACTCAATACTTCCTCGCGATCAGAACTATGTAAGTCGTTCTTGCCTGGAAGGTATCGTCAGAAAGAGAAGTGTTCAAAAAGTCTGAGGTCATCAGTCCACTAGAACTTAGAACCACTTAAACGTAACTAACCTAAGAACATCATATACATCCATTCCCGAGGCAGAATTCGAAACTGCGATCGTAGCGTTCGCGCGGTTCCAGACTTAAGCGCCTAGAACCGCAGAGGCTGGCAGAGAAGTGTTCAGCGAACGTCAAGGAAGTATGTAGGATCATAAGTATTAGGTAAAGGATATCAGTGGAAACTGTAGTACCGATAAGCTAACTGAAGAAAGTTGTGCGTTATCGAGAATCTTAATCTCAGAACTTCAGAGTCGATCTTCACCTACTCCTGGGAATCTGCGAGTACGTGAATAATTTTATGTTTCTAGTGGAACCAGAACAGCTGTAGGCTTATAATTACATACCTGAGTGCTCGGATGAACTGATAAAGTATAGGGAAACTTTTCCTGCGAATATGTGCAAGAAATTAACCAGGAAAGCATACATGCTATAGAATTCAAATGTGCCCTAATTTCCTGTCCATAACAGGCTATACTGCCGCTGTGACAGTGTGGAGAACACAATAGATAGCGAAATTTGACAGAGTTAGTGATGAACTAAGGCCTCAATACTCTTTGTATACTGAGTACTGAATGAGGAGACTGGTACAAGGTGAACTTCGGCAGTTTGTAGCGATGAGTAACAGATGAAGAAGATACGAAACATATATGTCACACACCACAGATTTGTGTAATGCACAAAATTGTTTACCTCTTCACACGCACTATTTTTAGTTACGTACGCTGCCTTGTAACCTTGGCGTGTCAATTGACAGCCAAGCATGTCACAGGTATAATTAGTTACGCATCGTTTTCTGCGTTCACATGACTCTTAGTTTTTCAGAGATGTACATGTTCAACGGATGCACTTGCTAGGCTGTGAAAAAACAAATACAATATCAACTCCGATCACTGGCAGCATAATTTATCTTTCCCACACGGTCACACACACACACACACACGCACACACACACACACACACAGTCATATCTGAAAAAGTATCTGTACCGACAAGACTGAAGATTTATTAGTAGACAGCATTCTCCTAACGGACTGTAATTGTAGACACTGACGGGAAGAATTTTGTTACGTTGCAGTTTTGTTTTTTAGCTTTTGCGTATACACACAGATATATGTTCTTGTTACTGGGACTATACGGAAAACAAGGAACGAATTGGGAAACGTGGAAGTTCACGATGAAACGTATGAAGTCTGGCCACCTTGGTGTATTTGTAGTATATTTCTCTATTTTATTAAAAGTTGGACGTAAATTTCAGTAGTTTATTTCCAAGTCAGCTCTCTGACATGAATTTTAGCTTCTACGCTTTCTGAAGTAACATCTGTAACTGGTTGTATATTATAAACCGTATGGTTGTTACAGCATGAAGTTGCTTTTTTTGTATCTTTCACGCTGCACAGCGTCAGATTAGATACGGCTGCGATGCTATAGCCTCTTGTCAGAGCGCTTTGCTTTTCTTGTTTAGCTGCTAGACTCGATAACGGCGCTGCGCTTCCCTGAAACTCTAACGCACAGGCAGATTAATATTGTGCGCGTAAAAAGTAGTCCACGTCTCTTACATTTTCGCAAACAAAAGTTTATATTGCTGTATTCCTTTTGTCTTTCAGGCTGTATGTGCCAAAACTGTGACAAGACGGCTTTTCTACGCAGAAGCTAGAAAACAAAACTGAACCTTAACAAAATTCTTCCCACCAATGTCTACAATTACAGTCGATTAGGAGAATGCTCGTCTACTAATAAATCTTCAGTCTTATCGGTACAGACATTTTTTCGGATGTGGTTGTACTTAAAGAAGAGACACGCAGAGATAAAGTAAGGAGAGAGAGAGAGGGGGGGGGGGGCATAGAGAGAGAGAGAGAGAGAGAGAGAGAGAGAGAGAGAGAGAGAGAGAGATATCAGTTTCGACAATCCATATTTTCACATTTCTGTCTCATTCCAGATAAAATGGAAGTACCTGCTGTGAAACTGAACTGCTTATAGCGAAAATTTAACTTCCAGTATCAATGAAGGAAAGAGAAATAAACGTTACGCTATAACAACGACAGAAATGTGTGAAGTGTCGTAATGTATGGATGCGCAACCTGGAAGTTAGCAAAGCAGGAGAAAGCTCACCTAGAAGCTGCGGAAATGTGGTTCTGGAGGAGGGTTATTTATACTTCATAATTACAGCCAATTATCTGAAAAGTTAAAATAGATCATACATATCACATTTTCTTGGATATTAATAAATTCAAATATTAACTATTTATTTTTGATATTTAATTTCTTTCAAATACTTCAACTACTTCTACTAACACAAAGCTCAAATAAAACCCTTAAGCAGTCACCCAACTACTAATACTACTATAAGACCTACAGAATCTGTTCTCTGTTAGTTCGTTTATTTTGGTATATTTAACTTGTATATGGCTGTTTCCGCTACTGGATCCGCCCTCGTACTATCCCATTAACAGACATTGTCTGCCGGATTTCTAGGGCGATGGAAGCACGTCAGCAGCGTTTTCACTGCAACAAGAAAGTCCACCCATCACTCCTACTTCTTAAAATCCACACTTTCATGATCACTTGCACCAACGCAATATAGATTCTTGGGAAATTATTTTATTCGGAGGTCACCGACCTCAGTTATCTTTTATCTAACTGCAGAGTATATTGTCTAGTCTGGATGGCAGCATGCTGACTTATGATTGAATGTGAAGTCTTCCTTGGCCTTCCTGAATACTGCGACTCTAGTATCGTCCAAGATGCGCCAGGTCGACTTGCTACTCGCTCCTTAATACTGCTTTGGAGTCCAACGTCCTTAATACCTGACATCCATTACCCGCCGCATCTTCATAGGGCGTACAGTACGCAATGTGTGTTCTGCTGTGCCACATTGCCGTAGGCGCAAAGGTCATTCACCCTTATTGTATAGATACGTAGCATACGGACCGTGGCCAGTCAGGTAATGTATCTGTCCACTCGGCGGGTCAAGAAATCTTATTTTTAATCTCACCCTGATACTAGGGAGAAATTTCTATGTTGTCCTGCCGTTGGCTGAAGTGTCCCATTCATTTTACCACAGTTAAAATACGCTACCTTTGATTACCTTTTTCGAATTGGCCTTAGTTCCAAGCACCCTTCGTACTTCCATTTGATTGCCATTCTTTAAGCAGTAAAAAGCTCCCCTTTTCCTATTTTCTATGTCCAGTGGGAATATTCTTAGAATTACTAACAAAGCATCATTCGCGGCAGTGCAGTAGGCGCACGTTACTCTTACAAGGGACTCCCCATCGCACGCCCCTCAGATTTAGTGGTAAGATGGCCCAGTGGATAGCCCGTCAAAAACTGAACACGTATCACGCATGAAAACAGGAAGGATGTGTACTGAACTGCGAAAAAAAAAAAAGCAAAATAGAAACAGTGAACGCTCTAAGGTCAAGATAGGCAACAACCACGAGGTCGTGGTTATGTGGTCATGGTGTTGGAATGCGAGGGAGAAGATCAGTGTTCAAATCTCCCTCGTGCCCCATTTTTTCACGGAGTTAAGAACTGTCAGTACGATCATCGACGTATCTTGTTCAAATTTATGTCTGTGTCGTGGTGTAACGTCCGTTTGCAACAGTGAGGTGTACGGAAAGGACCTCCAGACGTACGTACCTCCTATTTGTTCTACACAAGTACCACATGTTATAACTCCTGCGTTCCATTTTGGAAGTTTTGACTCTGGAATTTCTTTGTTGTGCGCTATCTCGCCTTCTCTCACTGCTCATCACATTTACTTGGGATGGTAATATATTCATACCATATGACTTACATTCTATAACTAATGTATAGTATGACAGCTTTCAAGACTACAAAAGAAGAACAGACACGTCAATGACCGGACGGTCAGTTCGTAATTAATTTTGTGGAAAAGGTGCAACCACAAACCACAACGGAGGGGTATCTGTTGAGAGGCCAGACAAATGTGTGGTTCCTGAAGAGGGGCAGCAGCCTTTTCAGTAGTTGCAAGGTCAACAGTCTGGATGATTGAGTGATCTGGCCTAGTAACAATAACCAAAAGGGCTTTGCTCTGCTGGTACTGCGAACGGCTGAAAGCAAGGGGAAACTACGGCCGTAATTTTCCCCGAGGGCATGCAGCTTTACTGTATGATTAAATGATGATGGCGTCCTCTTGGGTAAAATATTCCGTAGGTAAAATAGTCCCCCATTCGGATCTCCGGGCGGGGACTTCTCAAGAGGATGTCGTTATCAGGAGAAAGAAAACTGGCGTTCTACGTATCGGAGCGTGGAATGTCAGACCCCTTAATCGGGCAGGTACGTTAGAAAATTTAAAAAGGGAAATGGATAGGTTAAAGTTAGATATAGTGGGAATTAGTGAATTTAGGTGTCAGGAGGAACAAGACTTCTGGTCAGGTGACTACAGGGTTATAAACACAAAATCAAATAGGGGTAATGCGGGAGTAGGTTTAATAATGAATAGGAAAAAAGGAATGCGGGTAAGCTACTACAAACAGCATAGTGAACGCATTATTGTGGCCAAGATAGACACGAAGCCCATGCCTACTTCAGTAATACAAGTTTATATGCCAACTAGCTCTGCAGATGACGAAGAAATTGAAGAAATGTATGATGAAATAAAAGAAATTATTCAGATAGTGAAGGGAGACGAAAATTTAATAGTCATGGGTGACTGGAATTCGAGTGTAGGAAAAGGGAGAGAAGGAAACATAGTAGGTGAATATGGATTGGGGCTAAGAAATGAAAGAGGATGCCGCCTGGTAGAATTTTGCACAGAGCACAACTTAGTCATAGCTAACACTTGGCTTAAGAATCATGAAAGAAGGTTGTATACATGGAAGAAGCCTGGAGATACTAAAAGGTATCAGGTAGATTATATTATGGTAAGACAGAGGTTTAGGAACCAGGTTTTAAATTGTAAGACATTTCCAGGGGCAGATGTGGACTCTGACCACAATCTATTGGTTATGACCTGTAGATTAAAACTGAAGAAACTGCAAAAATGTGGGAAATTAAGGAGATGGGACCTGTATAAACTGAAAGAACCAGAGGTTTTACAGAGTTTCAGGGAGAGCATAAGGGAACAATTGACAGGAATCGGGGAAAGAAATACAGTAGAAGAAGAATGGGTAGCTTTGAGGGATGAAGTAGTGAAGGCAGCAGAGGATCAAGTAGGTAAAAAATCCTTGGGTAACAGAAGATACACTGAATTTAATTGATGAAAGGAGAAAATATAAAAATGCAGTAAATGAAGCAGACAAAAAGGAATACAAACGCCTAAAAAATGAGATCGACAGGAAGTGCAAAATGGCTAAGCAGGGATGGCTAGATGACAAATGTAAGGATGTAGAGGCTTATCTCACTAGGGGTAAGATAGATACTGCCTACAGGAAAATTAGAGAGACCTTTTGAGAAAAGAGAACCACTTATATGAACATCAAGAGGTCAGATGGAAACCCAGTTCTAAGCAAAGAAGGGAAAGCAGAAAGGTGGAAGGAGTATATAGAGGCTCTATACAAGGGCGATGCACTTGAGGACAGTATTATGGAAATGGAAGAGGATGTAGATGAATATGAAATGGGAGATATGATATTGCGTGAAGAGTTTGACAGAGCACTGAAAGACCTGAGTCGAAACAAGGCCCCCGGAGTAGACAACATTCCATTGGAACTACTGGCGGCCTTGGGAGAGCCAGTCCTGACAAAACTCTACCATCTGGTGAGCAATATGTATGAAACAGGCGCAATACCCTCAGACTTCAAGAAGAATATAATAATTCCAATCCCAAAGAAAGCAGGTGTTGACAGATGTGAAAATTACCGGACAATCAGTTTAATAAGCCACAGCTGCAAAATAATAACACGAATTCTTTACAGACGAATGGAAAAACTAGTAGAAGCCGACCTCGGGGAAGATCAGTTTGGATTCCGTAGAAACACTGGAACACGTGAGGCAATACTGACCTTACGACTTATCTTAGAAGAACAATTAAGGAAAGGCAAACCTAGGTCTCTAGCATTTGTAGACTTAAAGAAAGCTTTTGACAATGTTGACAGGAATACTCTCTTTCAAATTCTAAAGGTGGCAGGGGTAAAATACAGGGAGCGAAAGACTATTTACAATTTGTACAGAAACCAGATGGCAGTTATAAGAGTCGAGGGGCATGAAAGGGAAGCAGTGGTTGGGAAGGGAGTGAGACAGGGTTGTAGCCTCTTCCCGATGTTATTCAATCGGTATATTGAGCAAGCAATAAAGGAAACAAAAGAAAAATCTGGAGTAGGTATTAAAATCCACGGAGAAGAAATAAAAACTCTGAGGTTTGCCGATGACATTGTAATTCTGTCAGAGACAGCAAAGGACTTGGAAAAGCAGTTGAATGGAATGGACAGTGTCTTGAAAGGAGGATATAAGATGAACATCAACAAAAGCAAAACGTGGATAGTAGAATGTAGTCGAATTAAGTCGAGTGATGCTGAGGGAATTAGATTAGGAAATGAGACACTTAAAGTAGTAAAGGAGTTTTGCTATTTAGGGAGCAAAATAACTGATGATGGTCGAAGTAGAGAGGATATAAAATGTAGACTGGCAATGGCAAGGAAAGCGTTTCTGAAGAAGAGAAATTTGTTAATATCGAGTATAGATTTAAGTGTCAGGAAGTCATTTCTGAAAGTATTTGTATGGAGTGTAGCCATGTATGGAAGTGAAACATGGACGATAAATAGTTTGGACAAGAAGAGAATAGAAGCTTTTGAAATGTGGTGCTACAGAAGAATGCTTAAGATTAGATGGGTAGATCACATAACTAATGAGGATTTGGGAGAAGAGGAGCTTGTGGCACAACTTTACCAGAAGAAGGGATCGGTTGGTAGGACATGTTCTGAGGAATAAAGGGATCACCCATTTAGCATTGGAGGGCAGCGTGGAGGGTAAAAATCGTAGAGGGAGACCAAGAGATGAATACACTAAGCAGATTCAGAAGGATGTAGGTTGCAGTAGGTACTGGGAGATGAAGAAGCTTGCACAGGATAGAGTAGCATGGAGAGCTGCATCAAACCAGTCTCACGACTGAAGACCGCAACAACAATGGAGCCACCACTTAAACAACGAACAACACGTCATCTGCAAATACTCTCAGTCCACTTACGTTACCGCTGTCGATAGTATGGGCTTCAATGCTACATCCCATAATTCTGGACTTCACACTGATCCCTGCTTACAGACTTTTGTTATTGTCTTCGTTATTTTCTTTCCTGAGCATGTTAAAGAAGCCTGTCGCCCGTGGTAATAATCTCTTACGCGGTTGTACAACGCTTCTGGACACTCCAAATCCCTAGGGCGGCCCAAGAAAGACGGCCACTATAAGTTACCAAAAGGACCAGCAATATTTATCAACATCGCTAGACCGTACGTAGAATGTGTATCTGTCGCTAGCGAAACGGCCTTATTTATTGCGTCTTCAGCTGACGTGCCTCTTCTAAACCCTCACTTTTGAGGGCTCATCCCGTGTAGCAGGCTATGATATTGTAATGTTTTGCTTAATAGTTTTCCAATTATCTTTCTGAGAACGTTCAAAAGACAAATTAGTCTGTAGGATTTGGGTATAATTGGATCCTTAACTTTCCCTTTACTAATTGTTACCACTGCAGCGTTCTTTGACGGTGCAGGGACCCTTCCTTGCAACAGACATTCGTTGCACAGTTCGCGCAAGTAACTAATTGGTCGCACAGGGACCGGAGGAGAATTACAAGAACTAGCTGGACTGACAGATGAATGAATGAGATACTTCTACAAGAAATAGGAGAAAAGAAAGAACTACTGAAAGTTACAGGCCATTGGAAATCAAAACTCGTTGGATACTTAATTAAACATTATATTGTTTCACAAAACATTTTCGAAGGAAAATTCATAGCAAGGGGAACGAGGGAACGACCGAGAACATCGTATTTAAAAAAATATCATCAGTTATATGGGAAGTTCTTCATACGTGGAGATGAAGAGGACAGCTCAAGGAGGAGGCTGTAACTACAGAGACTAGGCTTAGCCTTGGCCGAATTTACATCCCATTATTAATAAGGTAGAGGAAACCTTTTGTGAATACACTTTAGGAAGTGGCGCAACACCTCAACATGGCCAGCCTTGGTAAGTTTCAATAGCTGTTGCGTTTCCTCAGAATGAATATATCTTAATGTTAAGCAGAAAAGTTGCAATAATGACTAATTTCGAAGGTGATTCTGTTTTCAGATCACTGAGAATTGTACCCGAAACGCAAGGAGGGTCAGAGGTTAACATTTTGAGCTCACCTACAGAAAACTATGGGTGACATTCATCAGCAGGCGTCGAAGAACCATTCTTGCATTTGCTTCCAGCAGCTTAGGCAAAATGTGAAAACTCATCTGAAGTTGGCTGAACAGCTCCACACCCACCACACAGCGGATCATTGAGTTAATTCGAATTAGATCGTGAAACAAGCTTAACTTCTTCCTTTCTCCTTTCTACACCGTAATAATGTGAGCTATGAACTGATAAATTCTAGTGATTTATGTACTTCAAACAATTCACGTCTTCCATGACGACTTTCCGGCAATTTCAGAGATGTTCAAATGGCTCTGAGCACTATGGGACTCAACTGCTGTCGTCATTAGTCCCCTAGAACTTAGAACTACTTAAACCTAACTAACCTAAGGACATCACACACATCCATGCCCGAGGCAGGATTCGAACCTGCGACCGTAGCAGTCGCACGGTTCCGGACTGCGCGCCTAGAACCGCGAGACCACCGCGGCCGGCCAATTTCAGAGAGAAAATGCTTCAATATCACTTAGTCGAAAACATAATTTACAAGGCTT
The DNA here is from genome assembly GCF_023897955.1 of Schistocerca gregaria. Classification (NCBI taxonomy): domain Eukaryota; kingdom Metazoa; phylum Arthropoda; class Insecta; order Orthoptera; family Acrididae; genus Schistocerca; species Schistocerca gregaria. The sequence continues at coordinate 471,438,797 of NC_064931.1, forward strand.
CTCTGTTCTACCGAAACAACATTGTACTTCATTTCATATAAGTTTTGTGGAAAAATATATTTTTAGTTATTTCAGATTTAGATGTAGGTACATTTCTTTTGTCACAAAATTCAAAATAAAGTAATTACGTGGATGCAATAAATCGTATTTGTATAGCCTTTATGTTGATGAAATAATTTCCACAATTTTAATGGAGCTTATTAATAACAAATTTCAGAATCAAATCTAAATCATAACTATTTCAATTAAAAACATTTATCACGTAGGTGGCCAATGACATTTCGGGGAATCGCTGTGTGACAACCAGACCAACTAATTTATGAGTCTACATTTGAGTATACAGTGTTGACTATTTACGCTCAACAGTTTCTCTATGTTCTTTAAATATTTCGTACAAGCGCTTCAAATAAAACTAAAGAAAATGCATACAAAACTCTGAGCTTTTTAAAGTGATATGTTAGTCTTGGTTTATGAAAATGCTCTTAATGAAAATGGTCCCCATCAGACAGTCAGTGTACAACAATTCGTGAAATTCCTTCTTAAAGTACTCTGAGGTGACGAAACTTGTGGGATACTTCCTACTATCGTGTCGGACCTCCTTTAGGCCTGCATAGTGCAACAAGTCGACTTGGCATGAACTCAACAAGTCATTGGATGTTCCTGCAGAAATGCATGCTGTCTTTACAGCAGTTCATAATTACGGAAGTGTTGCCGGTGCAGGATTTTGTGCACTAACTCTGGATTATGTCCTACAAATGTTCGATGGGATTCATGTCTGGCGATCTGGCTGGCCAAATCATTCGCTCGAACTGTCCAGAATGCTCTTCAAGCCTATCGCGAGCAACAGTGGCCCAGTGTCTTGGCGGGTTGTCATCCATAAAAATTCCGTCCTTGTTTGGGAACATGATGACCATGAATGACTGCAAATGGTATCCAAGTAACCAAACACAACCATTTATGGTCAATGATTAGTTCAGTTGGACTAGAGGACACAGTCCATCCATGTAAACACAGCCCACACCATTATGGAGCCACCACTGTGCCTTGTTGAGAACCTGGGTCCATGTCTTCGTGGGGTCTGCGCCACACTCGAACCTTAGCACCAGCTCTTACCAACTGAAATAGAGACTCATCTTTTCCAGTCGTCAAGGGTGCGGCCGATACGATCACGTGCCGAGGAGAGGTACTGCTAGCAACGTCATAGTGTTAGCAAAGGCATTCGCTTCGGTCGTTAGCTGCCATGGCCCATTAGCGCAAAATTTCATCGTACTGTCCTTACGGATACGTCCGTCGTACATTCCACAGGGAGTTTTGCCTTTCTATTACCACTGACAATTCTACGCAAACGCCACTGACCTGGGGCGTTAAGTGAAGGACGTCAGCCACTGCGTTGTCCATTTCAAAGGTAATGTCTGAAATTTCGTGTTCACGGCACGCTCTTGACACTGTGGATCTCGGAATTTGAATTCCCTAACGATTTCCGAAATGGAATGTCCCATACGCCTAGTTCCAGCTACCACTCCGCGTTCATAATCAGTTAATTCCCGTTGTGCGGCCATAATCACGTCGGACACCTTTTCACATGAATCACCAACATACAAATGACAGCTCCGCCTATACACTACCGCCATCTGTATATGTGCGTATCTCTATCCTGTGACTTTCGTCACCTCAGTGTACAATCTACAAAATTTCGTATTCGCTGCTTTAACATGACTGAGATATTTTATTATCAGATCGTTAACATGTAAATATGAAATGTACGATGTAGCACACGTGCACACTCAAGTGATGTTTGATTCGTAACGATGAGTTGTAAATTTTTACACTTTAAGATAGCCCGCAGGCGCTTTTGCAGTAAGTAGCATTGCTGAGTCATCAGATTCCATTGTATCAACAGGCTATCAATTATTATCTGTGCTGTCCAAACCAACGGTACGAAGTTTGGTGAAGTCAAAACAATTCATCCGTTGTTGATACTGGTAACCTTTAAACTGCATTCAAAGATATGTTGTAGTGACGCTCTGAAAAACCCTAACTCCTTGTGCATGTTTTCTGACTTAAGGGAGAGATGTAAGAAAAGGATTCAAGTTCAAGATTATAGCCTCGAATTAGTGATTTACATTCTCAGATTTTCGTATGTTACTTGATCCATCTCCCAGTTTGTTATTAGTGTTGCTACGAACTCTGTGTTAAAAATCGTAGGGAGAGTTTCACACCATGAATGTATTTGTATACGTAACACAACACGCAAATGGTGGTTTGTGAGCATTATTTTTATTGGATACTTTTTTTTTCGTTTCAAGACTTGACTTAATTTCGACTTGCTTGTCCGATGACTTTCCAGAACAGTTGAGCACAGAAACTGAAGAGTTTGACGTTGGTAACAACTGTAACATTCAATGCATATCAAAATTATAAATTTTTATCTCTTGATGCAGAATATTTACTTTCATATTATGCCCTGTTTGATGATTCCTTAATAATCTCCAGTTTTTAAGTTGCACCAGGCCTACCTAATACGATCTAAAGAGATTATGTGGACAAAATGTAACCCAGATTACCTCATTCGATGCTGATCCAGTCATCCAAATATGTGTCTACATCTAAATACACTGCCTGACCGAAAAGGTGTAGCACCCGGAAGACATGGTCGTATGCTAATGTAACATCGCACTCTTACACCGCTGGTGCATCTGTAAATGGTTAGAGTTGCAATTCTCTGTGACAGATAGAATGGACTGTCGTTGTTCGTGTTTTGTTACCAGGTCGGGTAGGATATACAGGGTGTTACAAAAAGGTCCGGCCAAACTTTCAGGATACATTGCTCACACACAAAGAAAGAAAATATGTTATGTGGACATGTGTCCGGAAACGCTTACTTTCCATGTTAGAGCTCATTTTATTACTTCTCTTCAAATCACATTAACCATGGAATGGAAACACACAGCAACAGAACGTACCAGCGTGACTTCAAACATTTTGTTACAGGAAATGTTCAAAATGTCCTCCGTTACCGAGGATACATGCATCCATCCTCCGTCGCATGGAATCCCTGATGCGCTGATGCAGCCCTGGAGAATGGCGTATTGTATCACAGCCGTCCACAATACGAGCACGAAGAGTCTCTACATTTGGTACCGGGGCTGCGTAGACAAGAGTTTTAAAATGCCCCCATTAATGAAAGTCAAGAGGGTTGAGATCAAGAGAGCGCGGAGGCCATGGAATTGGACCGCCTCTACCAATCCATCAGTCACCGAATCTGTTGTTGAGAAGCGTACGAACACTTCGACTGAAATGTGCAGGAACTCCATCGTGCATGAACCACATGTTGTGTCGCACTTGTAAAGGCACATGTTCTAGCAGCACAGGTAGAGTATCCCGTATGAAATCATGGCGGTGAATCGAGGAAGTACAGTACATACTGACGAAACTAAAATGAGCTCTAACATGGAAACTAAGCGTTTCCGGACACATGTCCACATAACATCTTTTCTTTATTTGTGTGTGAGGAATGTAAGGTGTTTTTGTAACACCCTCTATAAGACGTATGAACAGCGCCAGATGTTGAGTGATCACTGTGAAGGATACGGAGATGCCACGTAGGCAGCGTTGACAGAGTTTGAAATGGGCCTCCTCGTGGGTTTCCATTTGGCTGGTTGGTCGAATCGTCCAATATCCAGAGTTGTGGGGCATTCAGATGTGCCTGTAGCCCGGTGTTGGACTGTATGGGAACGTGAGGGCAGGCATACACGACGTCAAGGTCCCGGTCGATCACGTCTGACCACCACATGGAGGATCGTCGTATTGTGCACAATGCACGTCGTAATCCATTCTCACCTGCACATGCCATCCGTAAACATGTAATGGACTCACTGCAGCAGTCTGTGTCATCCAGCACCGCTGCTCAGAGGCTAGCAGCATTTCGATACGGAAATCACGTCCCATGCTTAGACTGCTGTCAACACCACAACACAAACGTTTGCGTTTGCAATGGTACTGTGGCCGAGAAGCATTGATTGCCGATGAATAACGTCGCGGTTTATTAGGGATGAATCGTGGTTCTGCTTTATCCCAATAACCATCGTGAGCGAGTACGTCCGTGACCTGGGAAGAAGGTCCCATCCTTGTCATGTGTTACTTCTGGCATCATAGCGTGGGGAGCCATCGGCTATGTCTAAATTTCACTGCTGCGTCACGGACATCCTATGTCCTCATGTGTCACCTCTCATGTGCCAATATCGTAGTACAATTTTTCAACAGGACAGTTCTCGTTCACACATGCCACGTGTCTCTATGGGCAGTCTGTGTGATGTTGAGCTGTACCTGTGGTCAAAAAGATCCCCAAATCTGTTCTTAACAGAACATGTATGGGACCAACTCGGACGTGATATCAAGGACAATTTACGACAGTTGTGTGGCGCGTGTGGTAGCCGTGCAGTCTGAGGCGCCTTGCCACGGTTCGTGTGGCTCCCACAGAGGGAGGTACGAATGCTCCCTCGGTCATTGATGTGTGTGTTGTCCTTAGCGTAAGTTAGATTAAGTTAGATTAAGTATTGTGTAGGCATAGGGACCGATGACCTCAGCAGTTTGATTCCAGAGGAACTTATTACAAATATCCAATTTTTAAAAAAAATGCAACGCTTGTGGGCCACCTTGCCTCAGGAGCGGATAAAACTGTGTTATTACATCCTTCCCAACAGAATCAGTATATGAATCCAGACCAGAGGAGGTCAACAACATACTGGTACGTGGGCTGATACTGCTAACTTATTTGTAAATATGACTTTTTTAATGACTGAAATACTCGTAACATCATGTACCGTCTCAATCCGTTAAGTTCCATTTCGTTTCCCCCTACCCTTCGCTATACTGCACTTTTTGTGTCAGACAGTGTGTATGTTGGAACATACCTCGTCCCAATATTATCGAATTTCTGTACTATTCTACTCACACATTGAGAGAAATAACTCTAGATGCCTTTGAACGAGCCCTAATCTCTCTTCTCCTGCTATATAATGCCAAGACGATAATTCAGTAACAATTCTATTGACAGCTCACGTCTCAAAAATGTCTTATATGCCGAAAGATAGCTCACAAAGCGAGAGGAGTTAGTGGATTTCCGGACGATATGCGATAAGTGTCAGGAAAAAGAACACGGCAACTATGTAGACAATATAGCACAAGAAGTTATGAGATAAGGACGAACATCATAAGCAGTCACTTTAAACTGCCATTATGTATTCATTCTTGCTTTGAAGCATCTCATCTACCTTAACTTTTGAATTATCACGTCTTACTAACACAAAGTTACCGCTTACAATGTTTCCCCGATGTTCTTCTTCCCAGGTAACAGTGGGACATATGTGTTTCACACAGAATAGTGATAAAACTATAAATATCCGTGGAAAATTACAAATATTAGCTTATTCACTACCCAGTCAAGAACACAAAAAATTAATTCAATCATGAAAAAGTTAGTTAAAATGTTATTTTTCACTTCTTATAAATGCACAAAACTAGAACTAGAAAGAATATTATTGATCCCTTTAATTTGGCTAAGTTCAGACATATTTATTGCGTTCAATACTGCCGCTGACACACATGAAACGAGGCGCTTCCAAACTTGTCGTTGTGTGTGTGTGTGTGTGTGTGTGTGTGTGTGTGTGTGTGTGTGTGTGTGTGTGCGTGCGTGTGTGTGTGTGTGAATGTCGCCATGTGCATGACAGGACATAGTTGGCATATTCTAGTGGAGATAAAAAGTGTAGTGTATGGAGATGACGGAAGCACGCACTATAGAGGTCATAGCTATCTTTTGATTCTTCGTATGGTTCATCCGCAATTATAGTTACGTGATAAAAAATGGGCGCTCTCAAAAGGAAGGGGCCATGTAATTATGTTGTTGTTGTTGTTGTCTTCAGTCCTGAGACTGGTTTGATGCAGCTCTCCATGCTACTCTACCCTGTGCTGCTTCATCTCCCAGTACCTACTGCAACCCACATCCTTCTGAATCTGCTTAGTGTACTCATCTCTCGGTCTCCCTCTACGATTTTTACCCTCCACGCTGCCCTCCAATGCTAAATTTGTGATCCCTTGATGCCTCAAAACATGTCCTACCAACCGATCCCTTCTTCTAGTCAAGTTGTGCCACAAACTTCTCTTCTCTCCAATCCTATTCAATACCTCCTCATTAGTTATGTGATCTACCCATTTAATCTTCAGCATTCTTCTGTAGCACCACATTTCAAAAGCTTCTATTCTCTTCTTGTCCAAACTAGTTATCGTCCATGTTTCACTTCCATACATGGCTACACTCCAAACAAATACTTTCAGAAACGACTTCCTGATACATAAATCTATACTCGATGTTAACAAATTTCTCTTCTTCAGAAACGCTTTCCTTGCCATTGCCAGTCTACATTTTATATCCTCCCTACTTCGACCATCATCAGTTATTTTACTTCCTAAATAGCTAAACTCCTTCACTACTTTAAGTGTCTCATTTCCTAATCTAATTCCCTCAGCATCACCCGATTTAATTTGACTACATTCCATTATCCTAGTTTTGCTTTTGTTGATGTTCATCTTATATCCTCTTTTCAAGACACTGTCCATTCCGTTCAACTGCTCTTCCAAATCCTTTGCCGTCTCTGACAGAATTACAATGTCATCGGCGAACCTCAAAGTTTTTACTTCTTCTCCATGAATTTTAATACCTCCTCCAAATTTTTCTTTTGTTTCCTTTACTGCTTGCTCAATATACAGATTGAATAACATCGGGGAGAGGCTACAACCCTGTCTCACTCCTTTCCCAACCACTGCTTCCCTTTCATGCCCCTCGACTTTAATAACTGCCATCTGGTTTCTGTACAAATTGTAAATAGCCTTTCGCTCCCTGTATTTTACCCCTGCCACCTTTAGAATTTGAAAGAGAGTATTCCAGTCAATATTGTCAAAAGCTTTCTCTAAGTCTACAAATGCTAGAAACGTAGGTTTGCCTTTTCTTAATCTTTCTTCTAAGATAAGTTTTAAGGTCAGTATTGCCTCACGTGTTCCAACATTTCTACGGAATCCAAACTGATCCTCCCCGAGGTCTGCATCTACCAGTTTTTCCATTCGTCTGTAAAGAATTCGCGTTAGTATTTTGCAGCCGTGGCTTATTAAACTGATAGTTCGGTAATTTTCACATCTGTCAGCACCTGCTTTTTTTGGGATTGGAATTATTATATTCTTCTTGAAGTCTGAGGGTACTTCGCCTGTCTCATACATCTTGCTCACTAGCTGGTAGAGTTTTGTCAGGACTGGTTCTCCCAAGGCCGTCAGTAGTTCTAATGGAATGTTGTCTACTCCGGGGGCCTTGTTTCGACTAAGGTCTTTCAGTGCTCTGTCATACTCTTCACGCAGTATCGTATCTCCCATTTCGTCTTCATCTACATCTTCTTCCATTTCCATAATATTGTCCTCAAGTACATCGCCCTTGTATAAACCTTCTATATACTCCTTCCACCTTTCTGCCTTCCCTTCTTTGCTTAGAACTGGGCTGCCATCTGAGCTCTTGATATTGATACACATGGTTCTCTTCTCTCAAAAGGTCTCTTTAATTTTCCTGTAGGCAGTATCTATCTTACCCCTAGTGAGATAAGCTTCTACATCCTTACATTTGTCCTCTAGCCATCCCTGTTTAGCCATTTTGCACTTCCTGTTGATCTCATTTTTGAGACGTTTGTATTCCTTTTTGCCTGCTTCATTTACTACATTTTTATATTTTCTCCTTTCATCAATTAAATTCAATATTTCTTTTGTTACCCAAGGATTTCTAGCAGCCCTCGTCTTTGTACCTACTTTATCCTCTGCTGCCTTCACTACTTCATCCCTCAGAGCTACCCATTCTTCTTCTACTGTATTTCTTTCCCCTATTCCTGTCAATTGTTCCCTTATGCTCTCCCTGAAACTCTGTACAACCTCTGGTTCTTTCAGTTTATCCAGGTCCCATCTCCTTAATTTCCCACATTTTTGCAGTTTCTTCAGTTTTAATCTACAGGTCATAACCAATAGATTGTGGTCAGAGTCCACATCTGCCCCTGGAAATGTCTTACAACCTAAAACCTGGTTCCTAAATCTCTGTCTTACCATTATATAATCTATCTGATACCTTTTAGTATCTCCAGGGTTCTTCCACGTATACAACCTTCTTTCATGATTCTTAAACCAAGTGTTAGCTATGATTAAGTTGTGCTCTGTGCAAAATTCTACTAGGCGGCTTCCTCTTTCATTTCTTAGCCCCAATCCATACTCACCTACTATGTTTCCTTCTCTCCCTTTTCCTACACTCGAATTCCAGTCACCCATTACTATTAAATTTTCGTCTCCCTTCACTATCTGAATAATTTCTTTTATTTCATCGTACATTTCTTCAATTTCTTCATCATCTGCAGAGCTAGTTGGCATATAAACTTGTACTACTGTAGTAGGTGTGGGCTTCGTATCTATCTTGGCCACAACAACGCGTTCACTATGCTGTTTGTAGTAGCTTACCCGCATTCCTATTTTCCTATTCATTATTAAACCTACTCCTGCATTACCCCTATTTGATCTTGTGTTTATAGCCCTGCAGTCACCTGACCAGAAGTCCTGTTCCTCTTGCCACCGAACTTCACTAATTCCCACTATATCTAACTTCAACCTATCCATTTCCCTTTTTAAATTTTCTAACCTACCTGCCCGATTAAGGGATCTGACATTCCACGCTCCGATCCGTAGAACTATTTTACACTTTAACACAATTTCTTCGCGCTTAGAAGCTAATCCTGGCTCCATCTTTCTCCGCAGCGACTTTCATCTTAAATTTATATATTTATATGAAATTTTTCATCATCTTATTCGCGTAAACGCATTTCTTAATGGGACTAGAACAAATGCGTTTCTTGTGTCGACGTAAGTAGATGGTCCGTGAAGAAAGTCGTTCATCCAAGAGAAAAATATGAAAAAGTTTCTCCCTATCCAGTAGTATATTATTGTGCCTGATATAAAAGATGAAAGTATATTTACCGCTATATTCCATGATTTTTGTAATTTTCTTGATAGCTTCCGCGACTATAATCCCAAAGAGGAAGCTGATTTTCATCAAGGGAGTATCTAGGTAACCGGACGTTTACTATAATCGGTTCGCTCTTCAGAAGAGCGTATATCTCAACCACATTTAATGTAATGCTGAACTTTAGACTTAAGGTAGGTTACAAAATCAGATTTGATTACCTATGAGTGAATAATCTGTCATATTATACACAATAAATTTAAAATCACCGGAGGCATTTTTTAAACTCCTCCTTCCGTAAGAAAGAATTACGTATGCTGTCTAAGCAAATAAAACTAAATACACAATCTGAATAGCTGTCACTACTGATCGCTCTCTAAAACTGTCAACAGTAAGTCTGCAAACTGAAGAGATTTTATGCAAGTAAGTAGCTGCAAATGACTTCTCAGAGAAAGGGCACATATTGTCTAGCGACTGTAAAGTAAACAATAAATTGATTATCCTGTCACCATGGTCGCTTTACAAAATCCACACTGGCATCAGCTTCTCCTAGCACAATGACTGTTCGGTGCGAAAGGTGTAAACCGGATTCCCACCTCCGGAAAGCTGCTAACAAGCCACAAATCATACTGACAAGTGTTAAACGCTGCATCGGTTGGCGTATGTGGTGCCATAACAGGAATATGGAACAGTGTACGGACGTTTCGTGCAGTGATGAATTACAGTAGTCTACAGCTGATGATATTCCGTTGGAGGAATATTTACTGAATAAAACACACCGGCCTGTAAAGTGTCTATTATGCAATTTCAGTTGTCAGAAAAGAAAGTTACTATCTTCTTAAGAAGTGAAATACACAGAACGAAAGTTCCACAATTATATTTATTTTATAGTTCATCGTGAACTGCCTCTCGGCTTTCTACGCCGTCCTGAGACCACTGAATACTAAGCACATAGTCCACAGAACAATAACGAGAGTTAATAGCAGAACAACGATAGTTTTGCGAAGTATGTGTGACCTTTTGTAACTATATATCTATACAGAATGCAAGCATAATGAAATTCACAAAGACGCTATGAATAAAACATATTATTTTACGCTCAAAGATTAAAAAAATAAGAATTTACAAGTCAAAAATTGATAACATGCTCGGTAGATAGAAGAAACAGAGGATAGATAACAGCAGCGCTGTATGCTCCTTATAAGGCACTAAATAACACTGACAACAATGGGGCCCTATGCCACATGTAGGTAGGAATTCACATGAACCTGCCAGAAAATTAAAATTCAGGAAATATACTCCAGCTTTTGTGCTAGGAATGCTATTGGCCATGTTCTGTTCAACAGTAAAAACAGAATTCTACCTTTACAACAGAGTAGAATTATAGGATTAGCTGCAACTAGTGTGATAAATTATTTGTAGATCAGTCACGTAGGTGTATAACTGCTAGACTGACTGAACATGAAAGGAGTTAGAGAATGAAAAAGAAAGATTCTATCTTTGCTCAACATGCTCTGAATGAATCTCAGTGTTATGATATTAAAGTTAATATTCTCCATAGAGGAACTAAAGGCAGGAAAGTAATAGCACTTGATATTCTAGCTACTAAGAAACATGAGTAACAGAATCCTGACTTAATTCTTAATGATTAAGTACAGTTCCGATATTCACGCTTGCCAAAGTAGCAGCAGCCAGTTGATAACTGGCGAGCCATCTGGCATGTCTGTTTTCATTTAAGATGAGAATAACGCTCTAGTTAGAGGACAATGAGGTTAGGACCATCATAATACATGCTTCAACTGATATATAAAGACAAGTCGTCATTTAACGTTGTTATCAAAAATCCGGAGAAGTTCTTGCCCGATTTATTTCAAACGCTTACACGATACCCTAATAAGCGTTCAGACGGACGCAGGCTGCACCTAACAAACACTTGGACAGACAGGATACATATTTTTAATATTTAAGGTATATAAATATATGTACATAAAACACGTAAATGGGAAAAGTTGTTAGCAAAAATCTTGAAAAGACGTTGACCAGTTTACTTAAGATTATTAAACTATACTATAATAAAAGTTCGGATGGCATAAGCTACACTCTTCTTTAGTACATGTCGTAATATGTATATACTACTCGTATATAAAGGGGAAGGGTTGTTACCAGTAATCTCGAAACTTTCTGGACCGATTTACTTCAAATATTTACATGACGCTCTACTAAACGTTCAGACAGAAACAGAACACATGTTGTTTCAATACGTGTAGTATATGAATATATCTGTAAAATTTTGACTACTATATAAAGACAAGTCGTCATTTAATGGTGTTACCAAATATCTCGACAAGTTCATGACCGATTTGTTTAAATTTTTACACGGGCGGACATAAGTTGATGAGCGAAAACATTACGACTATCTGCTTAATAGCTTGTTTTTCCGTCTTTGGAATGAAATACATCACTGATTTCGCATATAAGGGATCCGTCAGTTTGTAGGTCGGTTTGTGGAGGTATGTGGCATTAAATGTCTATGCACTATGTGATTCGCGTAAATGGCGAGTCGCTGATGTTCTTATGCTTTATGGCGCCCGATAGTGACCCAGATGTGTTCCATAGGATTTACATCAGGTGAATTTGGTCACCGAGATATCTACGTGAGTGCTCTATAATGGTCCTCAAACCTCTGTAGCAAGGTTCTGGCTCCGAGAGACTTAATTATACTGCTGAAAGATATAATCGCTTTCAGAGAAGACATCAAGCGTGAAGGAATTAATGTGGCTCGCAGATGTCAACGTGTCTTCGATTACTACCACAGGTCCCTTCCAATCGCAGAATGTCTCTCATAGCGTAATACTGCTCCAACCAGCCTGCGACCATGGTGCGCTGCAGGTTTCGAGTCGCCGTTCACCATGACGACGGCGCCTGTGAAGACAACTATCGACCTAGTGTAACAAAAATGTGATTCACCTGAAGACCCGACACGTTTCCATTGATCGACGGTCGAGTCCCGATGGTTCCGTGCTCACTGCAATCGTAATGGACGACGTCGTTGGGTCAACAAGGGAAAAGGCTGTAAGCAAAAATCTATAAAAATTAATGCTATTTTGTCAAAAACTGACCTTTTGAGCATGTGGCTGTGTACAAAATATAGTTTGACTCTTACACAGAAGATTACAGCAGCCAGCTACTTTTCACAATGCTATTTATTTATTTAAACAGCGCCATTACCGGTTTCGAACCAATAGGTTCATCTTCACACAGCTAGTTCACGTTTTACATTACATTTCGTGTTTTGTTTTCCGACCTGACGGAACTTCCTTGGGGTGGAGATGCCCTACAACCAAAATAAGTTGTGTGAAAGCGTCTTTTTAATTGTAACTGTGCCTCACGACAATTTTAAGTGATGCAAACAAATTATTATTATTAAATGGAAGATGTTTCGCTTACATCTTCCATTTACGAAATCTAATGTAAAACGTAAAGTAGCCGTCTGAAGATGAACCTATAGGTTTGAAACCGGTAACGGCGTTATTTAAATAAATAAATAGCATTGTAAAAAGTGGCTGGTTGCTCTAATCTTCTGTGAAAGAGTCAACCAATATCTAGAAAGGTTCTTGACAAATTTACTTCAGATTTTTACACGATGTTCTATTAAACATTTGGACGAACATAAGCTGTATACGTGTATCAGGGGAACATTGACAGAAAGGTTCTTGACCGACGTACGTGAAATTTTTACGCGATACTCTATTTTAAATATCCAGGCTGACACGGGTTTTATATTTATTTAAACAACAACGTGCAGGAGTTCTGCTAAAATCGACTGCGAGAGTGAAAATGATGTGCTGTACCGCGCTGTGAAAATGGGCTATTTCATTTTCTTTCCCGCAGCCATTACATAAATTGTTTCCCACATACATATTCTTCCCCCTTACACATAATTTTAAACATAAATTGTACGCAACTACGTGTTATTTTTAATAGGCAACACGAAAGCTGCATTTATAGCTTAACGACTTATGATTAGAATCCTGCTATGGAATATGAATTGTCCAAAACTGTGTAATCCCACCCATTTGACGATGCAGCAGCATGGGAGGTCTGTTATAGTCCGTATACGACATACCTATTCATTTTAAGCCACTTCAGTTCCCAACCAAGGGTTCACTGGCAACAACAATACAGAAATCTCAAGCTCAGAGAAAGGAAGAAGAGAAAATGGACAGAGGGGGGGACGAGGAAATGGATATACAGAGAGGGAAAGGAGAGATGGACAATAATATGGGGAAGAGGAGGTGGAGAGACAGAGGAGGAGAGGAGGAAGTGGACGATAGGGAGTGGGGAGAGGGACTGGGCAGAGAGAGGGGTAGAAGGAGTTTAGAACATATATCCAGTTCCCATACATATTCAGCAATTGCAAAGCGTTGCTGGGGTCGCTAGAAATAATTACAAAACTGAACTGGACTGCACTGACTGTACTAACTTCACATCTTAACTGCATTTAACATGGTGGGGATCTTCTTTTCTTTTTGCTTTTGAGAGTGCTTGGGAACAGGGCAGAACGCTGGATCGGGGACAGTCACAGTGGTGTCTGAAATAACAGAAAAGGTAGTTTCTGGCATCCGCACAGGCGGACATCCTCAAGTTTCGTCTCCATGAATGTCACCTTGTGGGATGAGCTCCAGATGATCATAGATATTGTGGGCTTATGAGCCACCCTCCATCCTGCGGCTGTGCAGAGGCCAGGAGAGGAATTTCTTTAGCGGGAGGCCAGCGCTTACCCATGATCTGAAGAGTGCCCTCAGCAGACAAGAATCTTACGCTTTCCTAAAGAAGCATAGTGTGACGAAAAATAAGAGTCTAGCCGCAGGCGCAGTTTTTTAAATTTTGAGGACCTTGGATGTGAGATTAGTTGCTGAGCATAAATACTCGTGATTGGTAAAAATGTTTATGATGTCATGAAGACAGAGCAGTAGCTTTTTTTGAGAAAGAAGGTCGAATCAGAAAGTCAATAGCGTTTTTAAAGCGAAGCGCTTTCTTGGTGGGATTTTTGTGCAACAATGAATCACCACCATTGGCTTGCTGATTGTTCTTATTCAGCGACTGGTGAGCATATCCTATATGGCTGGAAGAAAGGAGCAAGCTGCATAATCCAGCTAGAATATGGAGAGTTGGTTGTGGACGGAGATGCGGACAGACAGAAGAGTTTTTCCAGAAACATGGAGGTGCGGGAATGATATGCATCTTAGCAGCCGATCTGGGGTCAGAGTTCGTGTTGGCGGAAGCTCGATCCTTGAGCTGTACAGCAGACACACACACGATGGCATCTTTCTGCACGTTGCATGCTGAATATTTATGGTGAGCATTATTAGCAGCAGTGGCATCGCAGGAAAAGCCTGAGAATAAAAGCTCGTGAGTAAGTTTAGAACGTCATTTGCGTCTAAAGCATTCTCATTTAACTTCAAGTAACGCGGAAAATCATTGGACTAACTTGGCATAATTCATCTAGGACACATTTTGTAATATTGATGGAAGTTCTTTCATAGTCAAATGAGTTTAGTGTGTGTTTTTAATTGAAAAATTAATGTGTGCATCTAAAACTTGCTTCTTTTAACACCATCCGTTTATATTAGATTTGATACTCCACTTTAGGAGCCAAAACTAGGGCCATAGATTCTTCGCGTTTGTCATTCTGTTGTGCACAGTAGTTTCAGCTTGGGTCTTAAAGGTGGGTCCGACTCTTCCTGAGCCAGAGTAAAAATTTTAAACACGCATGAGGTTTAGCGCGGTTAATATTTTCACAGAATAAGACAGTAGTTGTAAACAGTATTATTGTTGCCCACCTACATTCCATTGACTCCTTCCTCGCTTCCGCCCCATTTTTTGCCTGTTCATCATATTAACCAGTTATTTTGTTTATTTTCTCTATATACCGCAATAGTCTGTGCCATTACTGACTTATGTACCTGTTTTAGTCCGTACAATCTTACACTTTTAATCTTTGAAAATAAAGTAATGTAAGATTTATTTGTCCACAGCTTCTTCAAAATGGTTCAAATGGCTCTGAGCACTATAGGACTTAAAATCTATGGTCATCAGTCCGCTAGAAGTTAGAACTACTTAAACCTAACTAACCTAAGGCCATCACAAAACATCCAGTCATCACGAGGCAGAGAAAATCCCTGCCCCACCGGGAATCAAACCCGGGAGCGGGAAGCGAGAACGTATCTTCTTCCTACATTTAGTTATGTTTGCGCTGTTTATCGATACATAGTCGTTAAAGGTCACATATATGGAAAACAATCTTTGTATAGGTATGAACTAGTGCTCACTTGCTGTTTATTATCGAACAACATTTTGAAAATGAGCACCACGTTTATCAACATATAATCAACATATGTATCTAAGTTCGCTACCAGACACTCGAGATGGTGGTAGCCAGTTCGAACCGCAATGGTGGAGGAAATTTGAGGACAGAGATTGAGCTAACGCACTGTTCGACAATGGCGCTCTCCTGTGGTATTCAAGCTACTAAAGCTTTGCACCTTGACTTCTCGACTACAGTCGTGCGAAGGATGAGCAAAGTGTGTGGCTCGTGTGTATGATTCCTTTGTGAGTGCTATGTGCGTACATATTACTGATGGCGCCTCAGACGTACACAACAGGACTGAAGCGAGGAGACCTAGATGGACACACATGTAGCCTCATGTCTATGGAGTGTTCTTCAAACCATTCTGCCGATGTGGGAGCGAATAGGTACGATTTGTCTTGCTGAAGCAAATGGTATACAAGCAGGACTGTAGTGATGTGCTTCTATCCCAGGCGGAACAGCCAAAGTTGTGCTCCTCCTGTGAAACTACATGTCTGTAATTTTTCTACGCAGATTTTAATAACAATTTGTATAAACTTTGTAAAAACAATTGAATCGTACCAACGGAAACCTGGGAAGAGTCCCTACAAGTACGAAGGATTTCAAAATGTGAGTTACACATTGTTATGGCAGCCAAGTAACATTTATTAAATGCTGCACACTTCAAAGTGACACACATACACGACACAATTTTTAAACATAGTCATCAAGTGCCTGTAAACAACGCTCGGGACGTTCTACCAATCGTTCCTTGACGATAGAATTCCGGTCCTTGGTCACGGAGCCATTCGAGAACCACTGTCAACGTCCTCATCATCAAAAAGTATATGATTACTGCGAATCAGTTCCTCCACTGCCTGTACATCGCCGTCTGTGTCGGTATCTATGGCTTTCGTAGCCCATCGACAACACCTGTGTCTGATCAGCCTTGGTAAAATTATTGGCACCATTTCACAAAAGCTGAAAGCGACATTGCATTTGGTCCATATACCGCCAGAATGTCACGACGAATCTATGTGCAGTTCAGACGTTTTGGCTACACGAATCATGCTGTCCCTCGTACTTCCACTTTGGAGTACGTTTCCAGTTTCCGCGACCGCTTCTCTCGCACACTGTGATGCACCTGTTTTCCGTACCGCACCAGAACTGCGTCTACAGGAAGATCAGAATTTATGCTCTTTTCTGCCAACGCACCACTGTTATTGCGCAATTGTCTTAATATAGAATGACATGCGTATCTTACTGTTTGAAGCCTCCTCGTAAATTACGTATCCCCTTCACCTTTTTTTCTTGCATCTTCTACCGTCGCCTCTCGATCCCATTTTCGGTCAGTAGAAGTCGGTGGAAATCTGTAGTCTTCGATCAGATACCATATTTGCTCCAGCACCTACTCGCCGATCTTTGAGATCATACAACACCAATCAAGTAGTAGTAAGAAGTCAACTGCTGACCATGAGCGAACTGTTTAGGTGCAAGCTGTGTGAATCTAGCACAGTGTAGCCACAACCCACGTTAGCGACTATAGTCGTCTCACAGTAGCAGACGTTTTCGTTATGATGCTATTTGTACGAAACGACATTGCAAAAACAACATTGATACAACAGCATATGTTTACAGTCGCATGCTGACAGACAGGCTTCTCCTCGTAGACAGAAGATAAGAACACGAGGGGTGGGAGAACTCAACCACTTCTTCCAGGAAATTCTTAAACCGTCTTTCTTTCCCATCTTTTTCAGTGAGTTTTTGCGTCCCATCTGTGCCTACACCCTTGGTTGGGGCCTATATCACCACCCCTTCTTACGGTCTTGTACACAGACACCTCCCATATGAGAACATCTTAACCACCTGCCCGAAATGTACCCAACTGGCAAGTAGGATGCATCGTCTCATATGCTTTTCGATGGACCTGTACACCGCCACTACATCTACATCTACATCTACATGACTACTCTGCAATTCACATTTAAGTGCTTGGCAGACGGTTCACCGAACCACAATCATACTATCTCTCTACTATTCCACTCCCGAACAGCGAGCGGGAAAAACGAACACCTAAACCTTTCTGTTCGAGCTCTGATTTCTCTTATTTTATTTTGATGATCATTCCTACCTATGTAGGTTGGGCTCAACAAAATATTTTCGCATTCGGAAGAGAAAGTTGGTGACTGAAATTTCGTAAAAAGGTCTCGCCGACACGAAAAACGTCTATGCTGTAATGACTTCCATCCCAACTCGTGTATCATATCTGCCACACTCTCTCCCCTATAACGTGATAATACAAAACGAGCTGCCCTTTTTTTGCACCCTTTCGATGTCCTCCGTCAATCCCACCTGGTAAGGATCCCACACCGCGCAGCAATATTCTGGGGACGAACCATCGCGTACCACAGCTCAGTAGTCCAGGTGACGTTTTCTCCATGCTTTGTGCCTTCATTAGAGATCGGAAATGAGGTCTGTATACTCACTTAAAACTCGGCAGTCGGTTCTGTGACGCCATCTCCGAACTCGCCGACTCGGTACGTTGTGAGTCTAAAAAAATGGCTCTGAGTACTATGGGACTTAACATCTGTGGTCATCAGTCCCCTAGAACTTAGAACTACTTAACTAACCTAAGGACATCACACACATCCATGCCCGAGGCAGGATTTGAACCTGCGACCGTAGCAGTCGCGCGGTTCCGGACGTTGTGAGTATCTTCCGCTACCCATTTAACTGACAACTCATCACTCGAGTCTGTTGACAGATACTAGTGGACTCTGTCTGCACAGAAAGGAGAGCAACTACACGAGTTCGCACATTTCCACTGGTGTTTCGGTAGATATTTAGAACTTCGTTTTTGCCATACATAGCTGGAGTCCGCCCTGACAAATACTGATCGTCACCTTCAAATGTAACTAGGTTATATGGCTATGAATCGGTTTATATAACTTCTTGATTTTAGATGTTCTTGGTGGAGGTGAGTACCTCTTTCTTGCATCTATAAGGAAGTTTGGACTTTTTATACGCCAGGAGCAACCCACTACGCTAATCAAATCAAATTGATTTGGCAGAAAAAGTTAATTGCTTACAAAATTGTTGATTTGCGCCACAAAGATGATGTAACACTGACCCACGAAATCTGAGACTCACTGTACCACAGTTGTTGCTGCTGGTCTTTGTATGTGTTCTGAAAATCGAAATACGAAAGCATTCTTTGTTGCAAACAGTAATTTCGATGTGAATCTTCAGGTTTTCGCGGCGCAAAGACTGCTCCATTAAGTTTCGGGAATGCAGCCGCATGAATTCTGCTTCTTCTTCTAATATTTCGGCTGTATACCTTTCAGCCATCTTCAGAGAGAGCCGTACGACTGACGCTCCAGCGCTCGCTCCATCCTTTTAAACTGGCGGACCGCGCCACTGCGCATGCGGCCACAGATAAACAAGGCGTCAGTGATGTTGATCGGCGGCAAAGACGTACAATATGCATGAGTTACGTCTGTGGCTGCGCATTCGATCCATGCTGGGAGGTCGATGTATTACTGGGAGCTGAACTGTAGCGACGTCTTTGTAAGTTCAATATTGAAAGTGCCGGATTCCATGATTTATCTAATGTGAAACCGCTGTCTTTATTAATTAAATTCTTCGTCAAGCGGATTTCAGTGGCCTCTTTTACTACGGAGTCCCAGAAAGATGAAACAGAAGTCAGAATTTCGACATATTATTAGAAGAAGCAGAATTCATGGGGCTGCATTCCCGAAACTTAATGGACCAGTAATTTCGATGTTTACATGTAAAAGGTGATCGGTTTTCTAAAACATGTTACAGAAATCCAATTTACTATTTGTTACACTGTTTCCAGAATAATTAATATCCCAACATATTACAGTTATCGCCAAATTACATGACATACCTTTCCACAATAATGTTTAAGGTAGAAATCTTAATAAAATTGTAAATTTGATGATAATATGAAACCTGCACCTCTACACTTAGCTGAACAGTCATTACAGTCAGGTTTCCGTGTATGGAATTTGCAAGTACAATTCATCGTAATTGCATTCCAGATATTCTCATCACATACATATATTGAATTTATAATGTTACAGTCCTTGATTATACGTTCTACTTTGTGTAAACATAGCGAGAGAGTCTCGGCTACTTTCATACCGTCAGAATCGCAGTTTCCAATAAGAATCATCACAGTCTGCATTTTTACACCTCCAAAAGCTATCAAATATATAAATTATGGACCAGACTTTTCCACAGAATGATTGTATGAGAAAAGGGGTATGTTATACAATAATGTTGTTATCTGCATCTGTTTCGGTTATAGATTGGGAAGTATTATCAAATAACCTATTACATATATATTAGGTAAAGAACTGTTTTAACAGGTATATACATAATATCATTACATAAATTATTAAAGGTTACTTAATTTTATAAATTTATTTTCTCCATGTCCTTTCACATATCTATGGGTCATTAGTACAATGGGAACTCAAATTCAGCTGGTGATCAGAAGGCATCTCACGTCTCCTTGAGTCTTGTCAAATGGTTTGTTCTTCTCTGGAACAACACATAGTCCGTATCACAAACAGCTGAGTCAGAATAAAATACAGTAAGTTTATAGAGTATCAAACGACTGATGCAAAATCTTAAAATTCTGAATATTTCACAAAACAAAATTCAAAAATGTCAGTACATTATCAGCTAGCTAGTGCAAGTACATAGCAGAAATTCCTAACATCTAGGGTATTTTGTTCTAACAGTGAGGATACATGTAGGTCGAACCAAAGTTTACAAGATAAACTGGTAACTAAATGTATTGATAATTCACTTCGGTATGTAGTTAGTATATACTTGGCATGGTAATATCTTCTGTTTAATCATTGTGTCATCAGAAATGGTATGTTCCTCTTGAAAAGTAACGTCATCACAGGTGAAAAAACAGAGAAGTATTATCAGTTATGTATCATATGTAGTGTATATTTGGGGCTTACAGTTCCACAGTTTTGCGAAGTTGTAGTACAGGGTGTTTCAAAAATGGCCGGTATATTTGAAACGGCAATACAAATTATACGAGCAGCGATAGAAATACACCGTTTGTTGCAATATGCTTGGGACAACAGTACATTTTCAGGCAGACAAACTTTCGAAATTACAGTAGTTACAATTGTCAACAACAGATGGCGCTGAGGTCTGGGAAACTCTATAGTACGATATTTTCCACATATCCACCATGCGTAGCAATAACATGGCGTAGTCTCTGAATGAAATTACCCGAAACCTTTGACAACGTGTCTGGCGGAATGGCTTCACATGCAGATGAGATATACTGCTTCAGCTGTTCAATTGTTTCTGGATTCTGGCGGTACACCTGGTCTTTCAAGTGTCCCCACAGAAAGAAGTCACAGGGGTTCATGTCTGGCGAATAGGGAGGCCAATCCACGCCGCCTCCTGTATGTTTCGGATAGCCCAAAGCAATCACACGATCATCGAAATATTCATTCAGGAAATTAAAGACGTCGGCCGTGCGATGTGGCCGGGCACCATCTTGCATAAACCACGAGGTGTTCGCAGTGTCGTCTAAGGCAGTTTGTACCGCCAAAAATTCACGAAGAATGTCCAGATAGCGTGATGCAGTAATCGTTTCGGATCTGAAAAATGGGCCAATGATTCCTTTGGAAGAAATGGCGGCCCAGACCAGTAATTTTTGAGGATGCAGGGACGATGGGACTGCAACATGGGGCTTTTCGGTTCCCCATATGCGCCAGTTGTGTTTATTGACGAAGCCGTCCAGGTGAAAATAAGCTTCGTCAGTAAACCAAATGCTGTCCACATGCATATCGCCGTCATCAATCCTGTGCACTTTGTCGTTAGCGAATGTCTCTCGTGCTGCAATAGTAGCGGCGCTGAGGGGTTGCCGCGTTTGAATTTTGTATGGATAGAGGTGTAAA
This sequence comes from Schistocerca gregaria, assembly GCF_023897955.1. NCBI lineage: Eukaryota > Metazoa > Arthropoda > Insecta > Orthoptera > Acrididae > Schistocerca > Schistocerca gregaria. The sequence continues at coordinate 471,460,140 of NC_064931.1, forward strand.
CTCTGGCGCATGAGACGATACGTGGACGTGGCGTCATTTGGACTGCAGCTGCAACACGGCGAACGGAAACCCGAGGCCGCTGTTCGATCACCTGCTGCACTAGCTGCGCATTGCCCTAAGTGGTTGCCGTACGCGGTCGCCCTACCGTTCAAGCACGTTCATCCGTCACGTTCCCAGTCCGTTGAAATTTTTCAAACAGATCCTTTATTGTATCGCTTTTCGGTACTTTGGTTACATTAAACCTCCGTTGAAAACTTCGTCTTGTTGCAACAACACTGTGTTCTAGGCGGTGGAATTCCAACACCAGAAAAATCCTCTGTTCTAAGGAATAAACCATGTTGTCCACAGCACACTTGCACGTTGTGAACAGCACACGCTTACAGCAGAAAGACGACGTACAGAATGGCGCACCCACAGACTGCGTTGTCGTCTATATCTTTCACATCACTTGCAGCGCCATCTGTTGTTGAAAATTGTAACTACTGTAATTTCGAAAGTTTGTCCGCCTGAAAATGTACTGTTGTCCCAAGCATACTGAAGCAAACGGTTTATTTCTATCGCTGCTCGTTTAGTTTTTATTGCCGTTTCAAATATACCGGTCATTTTTGAAACACCCTGTATGTACGTAAATATATTTCTTCCATATCTCAAATCATTTAACTCTGTAACAAACTCACAAACCAGCTCAATAAACTGTTCCATAGTTCAATAAGAATGAGTGATTCAGCACACCAGCACACACACACACACACACACACACACACACACACACACACACACATAAATAAATAAATGTATATGTATATAGAGATAATATAACGAAACATATATCATCTCTTATTCCATTGGTTCAAATGGCTCTGAGCACTATGGGACTTAACCTCTAAGGTCATCAGTCCCCTAGAACTTAGAACTACTTAAACCTAACTAACCTAAGGACATCACACACATCCATGCCTGAGGTAGGATTCGAACCTGCGACCGTAGCTTTCGCGCGGTTCCAGACTGTAGGGCCAAGAACCGCTCGGCCACCAGCCTGCTCTTATTCCATTCATGGTTTTTATATAACAAAGCAAACTCAGCATGATGCTGTGTATTATAGAAGTGTAAAAATAGTGAGAGAGGTGTATTTTACAGGACAGAATAAAGAATAACGTGATTCTGGAAACTATGAAATTTTGCAGTAACAACTGCATGGCTAGGGATCTAGTATATGCCACATACTTAATGCATAAAGAAGATGCATCCCTCTGAGGGTTTGCAATAATGTTTTCAAAAACATACAAAATTTTTTGTACTCATCTAGATTATGTTACTATTTTTTGTAGTGACAGAGGGTGTTAAACGGCTTTTGTCACACATATGGTTTCAGCTGTACAATATTTCTTAACCAAAATAACTTTCTTGACTTGAGATTAATTAACCTATAAGCATTTGGATGAGGAATCTGTATTATTTCGAATCATCAAATATAAATCTCAAGTATCTTTTAGTTTCTCCACTAAGTCCCCTTGACTTTGCATTGGTTTTCACAAGAACCAGATCTTGTACCATAAACTGTGTTACTTTTAACCTCCTATCACATCTCTGCTTACTAATATTACACTGCTTATATTCTTCTGGAATCGCTCTTTTCTTTCCTGTTCAGTTACACTTTTGCATGCAGGGAATTTTATGATTTCATTTATTAAATTAGCAAGTTTCTTGTCACACATTAGCTCATGTGCTGAAAATTCAGTGGCTGAATGTTGCAACCGATTTAGTGTATCCTCAAAACCATTTATATGTTCAATCCAACTTTTGTGCTCTCTACTGCAGTAGGTTCTACATAGTCTCCCAATTTCTCTCACGTATGTTTCAGTGGGATTATTTGATAGATTTTATGCTGACATTAATATGTGTTTTGTATTTTCTTCCTCTGTAAAACTATTTCACAGCTTATGCCTAAACTGACCTCCGTTATCAGATGGATAAGATTTTGGGATGCCTTCCTCTTCAAAATAATCTTTTTTAAATATTTTGTATTATAATTTTACTTTTTGTAGGGTATCACTTTTTTGAGCCATTAGTCTTCTGATTGTTTGCTGCAGCACCACCATGAATTCCTCTCCGTCCCAACCTTTTCATCTCAGAGTAACACGTCCTCAATTATTTGCTGGATGTATCAAAATCTCTGTCTCTGATAGCAGTTTTTATCCTCTACAGCTCCACACAGAGTCATGGAAGTTATTGTCTGAGGTCTTAATAGATTCCCTATCATCTTGTCCCCTCTTCTTGTCAGTGATTTCCATATGTTCTTGTCCTCCCCAATTCTGTGGAGAACCTCTTCATTCCTTACCATATCAGTCTACCTAATTTTCGACATTCTGTCTGTGGCATCACATCTCAAATGCTTCTATCCTCTTCTGCTTCTATTTTCCCACAGTATGTGTTTCACTGCCGTACAATGCTATACTTCAAACGTACATTCTCAGACATTTCTTCCTCAAATTAAGACCTAAGTTTGATACAATAGACTCCTCTTGGCTAGAAATGATCTTTTTTCCAGTGCTATTCCGCTTTTTATGTCTTCCTTGGCCCATCTGTCATGGGTTATTTTGCTACCCATGTAGCAGAATTCCTCAACGTCATGTAACTTTATGAATTCCGAAAATAGATCTAACATAACAAAAATGAGAGTGTGCTTTCTTTGGCTTTTGGTAACAGACCAAATAAATCAGTTCCTATTAGTTTAGTCTGCTTCATTGGATTAATGTTCTTCATGAACCCTCTCCTAGTTTGGTTGATGAATTTTACATGTTAACATCTGTCACAAGTCGCGAAAATACTTCTGAGTCTTTTGATTAAGTTGCGAATATATAGATTTTCTTGGATCTTGTGGATGCACTTCAAACTTCCACAGTGTATGCAACTTTTTTTTGTACATACCTCGTAACACTATCAATATACTGTTCTGGATAACACAACTTCACCTATCACAGTCTGGACTATTTCTCCTAAACAACACTCCTTTATAAACTTTATAGTATTGTTCCACTTTTTTATTACCTTTCTGTCCCATGAGACACTTTATAAGTTTCCAGTTTTCATCGTGGTTAAGGTTCCTCCTTATCTCATTACAAGTATTTCTAATTTCCCTTTCATACTTAATTCCTTTCATGTACATAATCATAAAACACCTTTCTTCTCTCTACACATTCACCTCCTATTGGTAATCTAGACAGTGCATCACAGTTACATTTTCCTTTACTTTGAGTTGTTTTATTGAATAATGAAACTGCTCGGAGACAAGCGCCTACTTTGTAATTCTACTGTGATACAACCTGCATTCGAGCAGATAACTCAGAACATTATGATCAGAATACACTATACTTTTATGTCCTAATAAATAGTTTCCAAACTTGGGGAAAGCCCACGATACTGCTAGCAACTCTTCTTCTGTTACAGTGTGATTCTTCTCTTGTTTTTGTTATGTCATGCGTGCAAATGCTTTAAAATGATTTTATGTCTTCCTATTCTTTCTCCTCAAATAAGTGAGCTTACTCCACTAGCACTACGATCAGACATTAGGCAACACGGTAATGTTAAATCTGGTCTGCGTAGAATTTCATCACATAACTGCCTCCTCATTTCACCCAAGACTGCTCTAATTCCTGACTCCATACCCATATGACACTTTTCCTCAAAAGATTATTCAAACAATGTGCATTCAAAGCCCGACTCTTTACAAATTTTCCTGAAAAATTAGGTAACTCTATAAATAATATTAACTTCTTTTATTCAAGGGAAGGAAATTTCGCTGTGGCCAGTATATTATCACTTCCAGGCAAAATTTCTTCCTCTATAATACTGTGACCAAAGAGTTTCAGATGTTTCACAGCAAATTTACACTTTTTCAACTTTAATGAGATGCGTGCAAGCAGCCCTTAACTTTTTCCATACTCCTCTTAGTAATTCAAGATGCTCTCCCAATTTTTACCAGTAACAAAAACATCAGCGCCTTAAATTGTCATTTTAATATTTCATTCCTTTCATAGAACAAAACCTATACCTCAGATAAACTCTATTACAGAAACGTTTAATGTAAATGGTGCCACACACCATTGATAAAATCTGGCACTGTACAGAAATGCAATGTGCTTCCTAGAATTGGGTTCCAATGGTACCTGGTGAAAGTCTGAGGTGATATCAAGACTAGTTATGTAGGTTACATCTTTAAATTCGTGCAATAGTTCGTCTGTATTTTCAGGATGGTCAGTTTCTCTCTCAAACATTTTATTTAAGTGTCTGGTATCTACTACAAGCCTTATCCCGCCATCTCATTTACATACTACAACCGCTGTGTTATGGTATTCAGTGCAGCTCCTCTCTATATGTCCCCAAATTCCAATCTTTTGTAATTCCATTTCTGCAGCCACCATTCTACACGCGGGTATTCCGTAAAGATTAACGAAAAACACTGCGTGGTATCGTATCTTAAGTTTACACGGGTAATTGTTTTCTCTTCCTGGCTTTTCATTAAAAGCATCAAAATACTCCCATGAAAATTCTCTTAATTCCGTCTTGTGACGCTCGTTAAGTTTCTCCGGATTTTCTTCTTTTCTTTCAACTGAATTGTAATATTCCTTTTATCTAGACTTCAGATTAGATTGGAAGCGCTACTAGCATTTCCACCACCTGCCTCGTCTTCCCTTCTCTGGTTTAGATCGTCATTGTTGTTCAAAATTACTTCCGCTCCGCTATGGCCACCATCAAGTTCCATGTTGTCATTTGAAAGCAAATCATCATTAATTCAACAACAAAAAATGCTTCAAATGCCTCTGAGCACTATGGGACTTAACATCTATGGTCATCAGTCCCCTAGAACTTAGAACTACTTAAACCTAACTAACCTAAGGACATCACACAACACCCAGACATCACGAGGCAGAGAAAATCCCTGACCCGCGGGGAATCGAACCCGGGAACCCGGGCGTAGGAAGCGACATCATTAATTACTTCCCCCTGGTTTGCCCTGTCTAATTATTGTCAGACCACTTCACATACGTAAAAAAAGAAAGTTCTTCACAGGGTCTACAATACTGACTTTAATTACAGTACTTATCTTTTTCGACATCTTCCAAAAATGATGTCCCCCGAAATTATTTCCAGTTATTCAGTTCTTCAATTTCCTTGCTCATCTCTTTGTTTGAGTTGTAGCCCGTGTTGTTATCAGTGCTTCCATATTTTCGATATGCAGTCTCTTAATTTGGAACTTCGTGTTTGTGATACGTTGGTACCTGAAACTTAGAAATAGTCAACAAGACTGTCCTGATGATTTTCAACGTATCCCAGATCAAAACACCGAATTAAAACGTAACCAGGATAGATGGTTACAAATTTTTTATTTACCTTCTTGATTTAGGATGTCCTTGAACGAGGTGAGAATTTCTTTGCCACATTAGTCTCCACTTGTAAGAAAGTCTAGGCTCTTCGTATGTCAAGGGCAACGCGTCAAGCTAATTAAACCAAAATGATGTAGAAGAAAACGGTAATTGTTTTAAATAAAATAGTTGTTTTGCCACACAAAGATAACGTAAGTCTGGCCCTACAAAATCTGTGAAATTACTCACCATACCACGGCTGTTTGAAAATTTGTGAAATTTTTTATTACGTTGATATGAATAAACTTCCCCGAGAGGGTAACGAAAGAAAAACAGCCAATTGCCTGTTGACTTCTGTCTCGGGTTCTTTGACCGACGTTTGTTTGATGATTTTTGTGACGTTTCACCTGCACGTGGTGGACTAGAGTCGAACTCGCGGTCGCAGATTAGATATACCTGGAGCGCCAATGTTCAACGGTTTTTCCGTGGCCATTAGCGCTGCGCCAACGGCCTTGCGGCTAGGTAACAAAGGTTCCCGTCAGATCACCAAAGTTAAGCCCTGTTGTGCTTGTCTAACACTTGATGTGTCACCGTCCGGTTCTGCCAGGCGCTGTGGGCAAGCGGGGTGCACTCACTCAGCCCTTGTGAGGCCAATTGAGAAGCTACTTCACAGAAGTAGCAGCTCCGGACATGAATACTGACAACGGCCGAGAGAGCGGTGTGCTGACCACATGCCCCTCCATATCCGCATTCAGTGACGCCTCTTAGCTGAGAATGACACGGCGGTCACTCAGTACTGTTGACCTTCCGAGGCCAATTCGAACTGACATAACCACGATCCGTTCACCCTGAGGCTTGCTTATTTCCTGTTGAATCTACTGATTTATTTGGCTTTAATCACAGTCACGTCTGAAAAATGATGACTGTTCCTATGCGAATGGATTTTGTGGAAAGTTATTAATCGGATTAAATACCTCTCTACGCTACTATTTGTATATGACGCAACACAGAAACTGTCTAAGACGGACCATGTGTGAGGAATGGCAAATATACTGATCGGCGTAGAACCTAGGTGCTGTAAAGTAAGACACGAATGTAGTGCGTGTAAAATTTCTTCACGTCTTTGGATACGTGCATATATGTCCAATATTTAGTTAGGATGCAAATCATCGTGGTGACGAGAAAGATAATTGGTGATTTTGGATGCTATAAAGTACATTTCTTGTTTAATTTACAAAACGTTAAAACAGTGCGTGTAATTTTTTTAAGTAGAGGCATTACTTGTTAGAAACACACATCAGAAATACCAGCGAGTGGCTAAATGTCATTCGTACAATCTCTGGTAACCACAGATCACTAGATTGTATCACAAACGTTCCTCATCCTTCATTTATGTAAGCAGCCACTCTTTACATCTGTTTTGATGCTCCAGAAATATAAAGCTGTTTACACTTTTATTTGATATAGTACACCATTAAATATAAACGTAGCATTAGTCGTAAAAACATAGGTGTTTCTTTAGTTGCAATATGCGATCGCAATAATTTGGGTTTTGACAATCTTCAGAAGCAAGATATGAAAATATCTGGTTACATTTTACATTTGCTGTATTCTGTCTTATAAAACACGTGTCACATTCTTTACGGAAATCTTGTTTGAAGTGATTTATTTTCTGCACCACAAGTAACACCATCCTCACTGAGACGTCAGACTTGCACGAACAGGCATACAGAGACGCCTACGACTTTGTTACGTAAGGCTTGCTCGGAGTATGTTAAGAAAAATGTAAATACTTCCCCTTCCCTGAAAGAGTGGTTTATAAAGGAAACAAGTTTTGCATAGAGAGTCTGGTGGCTTGCCAGTTTGTCCGACTAATAACGTGTCGGGCGATCAAAAAGTTTCCGTTTGAGGGCGTTGTTGCAACGTATACGCAGTGCAGCGTTATTCCGGTCCACTTGTATGAGCACCAATATGTAGGAAAGGGATTAGTACGGCCTTCGAGTCTTTCCGACTGAGCGTGCAGCAAATGCAGAAACACAACATATGGCAAAGTTGTAACCAAATGCGTCCAAAGAGAACCAACATGCTGTTATTCTTTTCTTGGCTACCGAAGGACAAACACTGGTAGACAGCGATCGGAGAATGAAGAATGTGTATGGGGCACAATGTCTGTTGAAAACCATCGCACAGCAATGGATGCTGTTGCTTCATTATCACACACGTCCCCATATAGCAAACTTCGTTATGCCGTCTCAAGTAGGCAACACTCGAGTACCCGCTGTATATTTATAATCTCAACGCTTGAGATTATCACTCATTAGGTCCCTGAAAAAAGGACTTAAAGGGTCTACTTCTTCACGCACGGTGTTTTATCAAACGGGAATTTTTAACTTACTGCGTCGCATTTATGATTTTCTCAATGCTCACGGCAATTTTGCCTGATTACCATACTGATTCTGGACTGTAATGCCTTCTAATGGAAACTTTTTGATCGCCCTTTATAGTAGCATCGTCTGTGTCATCTGTGGCTAGGAGAATTTTTTAATTTGCTTTAAATTTGCAAGTATCGTAATTTGTGACATATGCTAGGCGTTTTCTGTTATTAACACCTTTATAACAAAATGCATAACTTAAACAAAAGAGAAAAATGGAGCTCAGCTAAACTTCCGTCGGCTATACAGCCTTTGAAAGTCGACCAACTAATAATAATCCGTTACGACCTTTTCTTATCTGTAGCCGTAGCCATTATGCAATAGTCAGATACGCACTTCGTGTAGCTCTCTTAATCCATGGGCACTTGAATATTCTGTTGCAAGTCTAATATTCACATCTAAAGGTGCTCCAAACTCACAACAGAAATCTGAAATACGTCACCCAGGATGCCCCAGAAAATTTATGTGGATATTTTGATATTTCCAATGAGAGGCATCTCGTCTTCCGCAGTGAGCTGTTGTGGAGTAAATATAGATTGATAGAAAGCACTTCTGAAACTATTATTCCAGTACTGACATCGATCTGCAACGACTCTCTCGTTAACATCTCGTACTCAGTGTGGACGGGGCTTAATTCGCCTAAGCCCAAGAATCATAATAGCAAATCACCATATTATGACAGGCCGATCAGTGTATTGCTTACCGTATATCTCCAACATGTAGATCAGATATCTCTTCAAAAAAAGAAATAGTCCAGTCGCTAGCAATATCAAATATCTACTACTGTGACTGTGACATAGTTCAGTACAACACAAGCAGTAAAAATTCCAGACGACTCGCAGTAGCCATAAAGGCTTGTGTGTGTGTGTGTGTGTGTGTGTGTGTGTGTGTGTGTGTGTGTGTGTGTGTGTGTATGTAACATTCCGTTCTTTGATCATGTTAGTCCTCCGTACATTTACGCACACACACACGAATACATTGCAAAACAGGAAAATCACATGAAATTACCGGAAGTATGGATGAGACATATTAATCTAACAGGCCCCTTGATATTAAGCGATTAAGCCACTGCAGCACATTAATACAGCACCCCTCGCCTTCTCTCTCTCTCTCTCTCTCTCTCTCTCTCTCTCTCTCTCACACACACACACACACACACACACACACACACACACACACACACACACTGAAGAGTAGGGTTCGGATAAAATAAAGATAGAAACGAATTCCTTCTGACCCGAAAATGGGTGTATGTCGCCATTTAAATTCAGAACTCTTCTCTTGTCACAAATAAAATGCACAGTACCGCTACTAGTTGTACCACTCCGAAAATCGTTCCTGACAGCACACAGGGAGCAGCAATTATTGTCAGCCTGTTACTAACGACAGTTTTATATCTTCTCAACTCACAGTGCGGCGAAAGAAATATTTGGTTTTCAAGAAACAGACAAGTTTGCAGTTTAGCAGGCACTCAAAGGTCTCCCGTACACAATTGACGAATGTGATGCAGGAAAACGTACTGGTGGAACCACGGTTCCTTCCTGGTTTTGGAAGGACTGAAGCTGCATTCTACTGTTTGTCAAGGAATTTCTTTAACAGTTAAGTTTTAAGTTGCGGAGGATTTCTTCACCATGATCTGTTTTGTTCAAATGGCTCTGAGCACTATGGGACTTAACTGCTGAGGTCATCAGTCCCCTAGAACTTAGAACTACTTACACCTAAGTAACCTAAGGACATCACACACATCCATGCCCGAGGCAGGATTCGAACCTGCGACCGCAGCGGTCGCGCGGTTACAGACTGTAGCGCCTAGCGTTGTCAGTTCCGAGCGACAGTTGAAGTACGCTCAAAGACGGTTTTCCATTTGAAAAAAGCGTGTAGTTTGCCAATAACGTATCTCGCTTGCTTACGGAAAACTCTTCGCTTACGACTACCATCATCAACCATGAATGGAATAAAAATTCAGTAAATAATGCGCTATAACTACGTTTAATGCTCGCACCGGTTATGATGTTCACAGTGGAGCACTGGTAAAATTACTGAGCGCTCATTGGTTGTCAGAAAAAGTAAAGGCGCGTACAAGAAGACTGAACTCGACCACCGTCATTCATGACTCCAATTAGCGCTGAGGTCAGCCTGTCCATTATAATACGCTACCTATCGGGAACCGTTGTAACTGTGCTGGATGCGTGAACCTGGACTATCCAGCCCTTTGTTCACTGCAGGTAGCATGGAGACGGAGACACCTTCGTGATCGGACCCGTTACTTAGCCAACCAAGCACCGCCACAAGTGGGTGTCTTGTAGGAGATTTATGAGAATAACTATATTTTTATATCTAATTATGTTGCGTTCTTGTATTTTTTCTGAATGGAAATAAGGGGAAGGCAGTGAGTCCTGTCGTGATATACACTCAGAACTTAAATGTACGAATGGAGAAGCCAGAGACCTGCAAGTGAATAGTTTTGTACATAAAGACTGGACAACTTACTACGTTTGAACTATGTATGGCCGTATGAATATTTGGGTGGTGGCCCAAGTAAGTTCGTTGGATGGATTATACCAACTTGAACTATACAATAGTTGTGTTTACAAATTATGTTGATATTTTAATCAAATCAGCGACAGACACAGAAAATATATCCTCTACCATTGTCGAAATCTCATACCAGGGCGCTAACGCACGCATGTTTGGTGACGCTCGCCTTGCAAGTGGCCCGTTTGAATCCTGGAAAGAAAATTTCAGTACGGGCATTTGATCGACAACGGGAGAAATGTGGTGACTCAAATATCAGATTTTATACTAAATTCATGGATTAATTTCCAGATCTCTCTACAGTGTCCCATGAAGTGAGGACAAGTGCGCTGTTGTTGATGATCAGTCTCTCGCGTGGTATCCTTAGGCCCAGCTGTCCCCTTGGCGCTATTCGACAGCATTAGGCCATACTCCGGCATCAGGTTTCGACAGCTACTTTTTCTCCTCATCATCCAACACAAATATGACACTACACTATCCATCCATCCATTACAGTCACCTGCACCCAGCAGACAGAGTTAAGGCCAGAGTTGTAAAATTACGGTAGGCTACTGTAGAATACCATAAGTAAGCGTAGCCTACGTTAGCTTTCCCAGTAGCTTGGATCAGTTAAGGTCGTACCCACGTCATCTGTACGTTGGGTGTGTTCCATACGTATCCGGCGCTACCTTATGACGATCGCTTTCTGTTTTTGCTATGCGGTCAATGTTTCGATAGATACCCCTAAAAACCACAAACAGTGAGCCGTCTAGTTGTGTGATAATACATAAAGTGTCAGGTGAGCTACGGAACATTATCAAAATGGTTCAAATGGCACTGAGCACTATGGGACTTAACATCTAAGGTCATCAGTCCCCTATAACATAAAACTACTTAAACCTAACTAACCTAAGTACATCAGACACATCCATGCCCGAGGCAGGATTTAAACCTGCGACCGTAGCGGTCGCGCGGTTCTAGACTGAAGCCCCTAGAACCGTACGGCCACATCGGCCGGACAGAACATTATCGTTCTATATATTTATTCTCCTGTCTGTTACTTAAGAATAAAGTGTAGTTATGACGAAACTGAAATTTGCAACGTTTAATACTGGTTTTATCCGAAAATTGTTGATTTTTAGCGTGAAAAATACGGATTTTGAGGTAAAAATAAAGATAATTATGCGCAAAAATAAAAACATCAAGACAAAAAAAAAAAAGAGAGAAGTAGTCGGCTCCCATTTTCTCTCTTCCGGTTTAATTTATGTTTCTTTCCCTGTCAGTGCTACCAATACTACCGGTGTTCCTGCCATTACTACGTCATCTGTGTAGTATACCAAAAGTACGGAATCGTAAGTTTGGTATAGCGCAACTCTACTTAAGACACAACTCATATCTCAAGGAAATGGGCTGCGATGAGAAAAAGACCTCTTCCGTTTACGTGGTTTAACTAGCCCCCTGGGTCTCCCATCAACAATGCCATACGACTCTTTTTTTCTCTTTGTAACATTCTTATAGAAGGTAATTGTAATTGCTACATTATATTATTTCTAAAGATAGTTTTCTATTGCCTCATTTCTTCAGGCACAGTGGTCAATACACAAGTGTTGCAACTTGGTGGACTTGCGTTAAACTATGGCCTGCCATCCGTTGTTCTCCTAAGCCAATAAGGTCTAATTTTACACTCGCTCCTTTAGAAAGTGCAATGCCTGTGTTCTCACCCTTCGTTCATCACGACTTTGTACCCGATTGCACTCGCATCCTTGTTGACTAAACGTTAAATCCTTATGTTTAATTTTCCTTTTCTTGTTATTAAAAAAACACAGCAGACATTAAAATCACGTAACTGAAAACCAGTTCTTAGTTGCACTTTTAGAGATAAAGTGCGAAAATTATCAAGATTTTTATAAAGTACCTTTTTGCATTTTTTATGAACATCTTCAAAATCTTCTACCGTTTCAGAAAGTTTTCAAACAGTAAAATACAATATCATACCTAACAAGATAGTACAGATAGTGCGAGAGAAGAGAGAATACATTAGCTGTATCTTGCATAACGCGGAATTTCATACCAGTTGTAACGTAGTAGATCTAGCCAGGAGGCTACAAAACACATTCGCCGCAAAATATTCCTAATGCTCAGTGTATGTGTATGTGACGACTACAGTTAAAGACATATAACTAATCTGTCGTATATCCCACATTTGAAACCGACATATAACGTTACGAGAAAAAAAAACTCAAGATATTTAATTATCTACTCTGTATAAATACCAACTGTTTTCAGTGTATATTAAACCCTTTGCTATGGCACGAATACGATCAAGAGTTTACTCGCTACTGACTGAAGGACGATTAGGGTTTAATGCCCCGTTGACAACAAGGTCATTAGAGACGAAGCATAGGCCTGGAGGGGGAAGAGACAGAGAAGGACACCCGCCTTGTTCTTTCAAAGGAACCATCCCGTCATTTGCTTGTCTTCGAAGGAAATCACGGAAAACCTACATCAAGATGAATGAACGGTGACTTGTTCAGTCGTTCTCCGGAACGCAGGTCTAGAGCCTTGCCGCAGGGCACAATCAATTACGAAACCAGTACGTCCTGCGCCTACCGACTGGCTTCTCGTCTTATATTCCAAGCCGCATAGAAGTTTTCCTGCTAGGCTGCTAAACAAGTGGCACCTCTCGGAGAAGAAAAAAAGAGGAAAGTTCGATATAACCACAGCCTTAGTATTTGTTACAGAATAAAATTTTTCACTCTCAGCTCAGTAAAGCAGGAATATGTCTTGAATCTTTTAGCCGATCAGGAAGGTGTGGACCCTTGTCTTCGTTGGTAACGCCCTACTCATAAGAGGCAATGGATACGGATTCGAATCTAATTCAGGTACACAATTTTAATTTATCCTAAAAATGTCATTCGTAGCTTATACTGCTCCAAGAGAAAAATATGTTATCACAGCTGATTATTATGTTAACGATTGGTTCGTACAGCGCGCTTTAGTGTTCAGTGATCCTTATCCGTTAGCTTCGTAGGCGGACAAGGGCGAAGATAAGGTTTACTACTTTCCTGATGTTTATTTTCACAGTCACAGTCGACGTGGCTGCACTTAATTCCCGTGAAACCCATCAGAGTGATTGCTGGTAGCTGTGGGCTGCTACAGTCACCCTCTTTCTAACCAATGTACTTCTGCATTGACACATTCTGAAAAAAATCACTAATATAACATTAATGTATTTGCCTCCAATTATAGTATATCTGATCAGAATTGTCCGGATAGCTCTATATAAATGTCACTCAGACTATATGGATGTGTCGTCAGAAGGAGCGCAGCATCGAAGGACCTTGTGCAGTGAAAGTGGGGCAGCTGAGTGTTACAGTCTATAGTGTCGGGAACTCTCCGACTCGTCTGGCGAAGCACCTGGGTGTGAGTCAGGTCACGATTGTGTGTTCTTATAGCTTGGATCGCCAGCAATACAGACAGCTCGGTTTCATAGCGGTGGTGTGTTTATACTTTTCACATAAATGGTAGAAACCATTAAAAATTAGGAAACAGGTGAAAAAGTTCTAAGTAGTTCGGTATTTGTTTGAAGATGGAGCGATTACAAGCGTCACTTGAAGGCAAATCACGAAACGTCTAAATTAGGAAGAGCTGACTCGAGTTTGAAATCCACTTCTGGCGATTTCGGTGGTTTAGCTACTCCCCCACTTCGCTCCTTGTGTTCGTAAGCTTCTAGAATGTGCCACACCAAGTTTTAGCGATCGCACAACTATCGATCAAGCATACGCTGAGACTCATACAAACAAGTTTATTGATTACGTACAGCATATGCAGCTAGAAACTGAAAAGCTGGAATTTACAAACATAAAAATTAAGGCTCGCCTGATACGGTTACAGAGATTAACAATATAACTCCAATTTTACAAGTATCTGAAAGGACGTATCGAGCGGAGTGGTGCAGTAGACTCGCATTCGGGAGGACGTTCAAACTCGCGTCCAGATTTAGGTTTTCCGTGATTTCTCAGTTTCGCTCCATGCAAATGTCGGGATGGTCCCTTTCCAAAAGCACGTACGATTTACTTCCCCATCCTTGACACAATCTGAGCTTATACTCCGTCTCTAATGACCTCCATGTCGACGGGACGATAAACCCAATCTTCCTTCCTCTTAACAGGATGTGAATATTAAACTGATGGCGTAATAGATTTTATTAGGATTTTACCTACAGTCGGTAAACACAGTCAACGTGAAAGACGAGGCGTGTGAGGAACATCAACAACTAGGCTCCACCATAAGTGTTGAATTCCTAGCAGAACATATCTAATAGACGTTTCGCATGTACTGCATTCATATTAGACCTCACAAGTCATCGCACAGTGTGAAGTGGGGTTTACGTCATATGTCAGTATCTTTTGTGGATCTATTTGTTTCAGTACCGAGCGACGCTGAAGATGAACCATTACATATACGTTCTTCCGTGCACACTGATTCCTTGGATTTTATTGACATGTTCACTCCGCGATATAAATTGCCCACTGAAGATAAGCGAACATGTATTTGACGCTGTCATGTTCATTTATAATTAAAATAACGTACTGCGTAACTCTACCTTGCATTTTCCCGAGCTCCTCCAAAGAACAGTTTTGGTGAGAATCCCACGTACATTAATGATATTAGCGAGCGGAACGCTCGGAAGTTTTCTGAGCATCATCCTTGGCAGAAAAATTACATCGCAGAAGTCCTTCAATAATTCGTGCTCTGGCGCTTGCTTCCCTTCCCTTACCATAGTCTTAAATGACCAGTTAGCAGGCAGTTGTCTGTGGATACTCGTCAGTCAGATCACTCTCCCACTACCCAAAGTAGCCTGTCCAGTCGACTGTGTGACTATTTCTTCCGCGACTATTAGATTTGTGGATAAAAACTGGTAAAACTTCTAGATACTGTTTCGATCTGTACTGTCATACATTGTACAATTACAAATGGAAACTGCTATTTTTTTGTAGCGTAAATAATTACTTTAACCTTGACCTAAAAGGATATGTCTATTGTACGAGGAAGTTTCTGAAGTGCTTTGTAATTTATGACTGGCTCTCATATTTTGGAAGCCCAAGGGACAAGACAATGGCGAATGGGAGGTCAGTTCCCGTTTTGAAATCAAGTGACCAAGTCCTAATCTAAACGTCGAGTTCTGGAACCTGACGATATAATATTATTAAAGTAGTCGGAATTGCAATTAGACTGAAAGCGGCGTAAAGCAACGTTGAACGAGAAACTGGTACTGGGTTCCCTAACATGAAACTGTGTTGGTTGTGGTATATTGCTTGCAATTGATAATATTTTTTTGCGTGACTACTAATATTTAATAATTTTATGCACCTGCGAGCATAAATTGAAAAACAACCTGGGTTAGTTTCAGGAAACTGATATGGCTGCCTAATTATTATCAACTTTTGTTAACCAACGAGTAGAATATCACTTCTGTTATAGATTATTTACCTCGAGTAGACACCTCAGACATCCCCAAGCTATGAGGTCTGGATGCTCTTTCACTCGCTATCGCATCATGTAAACCGGTCTCCATGTAGGTTCGTAAAGTTTGTAATAAATATTACTTACACTAATGTATTCCAGCGAAAGTGTTCAGAGTTGGAAATCTATAGCCATGTCTTAAGAGAAGTTATCTGTAAAAGGTAGCTGTGGATAGCACTGGCCATGCTGGAGAGATTATTGTAAAATGTTCGAAAATTAGCTTTCACTGCTAAATTATCGTAAACTCTGCTGTTATCAAAATAAAATGTGTCAGAAGAGAAACGACCATCATAACAAGTTATGTGGTTTTCAAAAACAGCGATCATGAAAACCAAAATTAACCATTTGCACTTCAAGTCCTAGTATGATAACCTGGTGGACCTGGTTTAACTAAAATGGTTGCTTGGTTGCTGGATGGGCATTGTTGCATGTGGACGTGCTGCGATACATCTCCCCAACACATTCCTTAAGTCCTCGATAGGGAGAGAGGGGGGGGGGGGGGTGATAGACAAGTACATTCACTGAATATCTTCTAGTTCCCAAATCTCCTCCTCCAGTTCGATGCGGTCGCTCACTGTCATCCATAAAAATGAAGTCAGGGCTGAATGCACCTCTGAAAAGATGAGGAAGAAGTACAGTGTCACAACAGCGTTTCCCAGCTCGTCTACCATGTTTAGAGATTTGGTGGTCAGGAAACACATGTAACATTATGCCACCCAACACCGTAACATCTGAACCACTAAACGATCGTGTTCGATATTGTTCCTGGGAGTTTTACGTGTTCTCATCACTCGCTATTTGATGGTACGTAATCCACCCAGGAAAAATGTCTAACATGATCGTTTGGGTGGTCTAGTTGTGATAGCGCAAAATTTCATCAGGATACTGGCCTCCAAATCTTTGAACACGGTAAACTCAGCGTTCAACGTTACCTTGACACTGTACTCCTTCCCTATGTGGGTCTTATCAGGGATGCATTTGGCTCTGACTTCATATTTATGGCCGGCGTTGTGGTCAAGCGGTTCTAGGAGCTTCAGTCCGGAACCGCGCTGCTGCTACGGTCGGTTAGAATCCTGCTTCGGGTATGGACGTCCTTAGGTTAGTTAGGTTTAAGTAGTTCTAATTCTAAGGGACTGATGACTTCAGTTGTTAAATCACATAGTGCTCAAAGCCATTTGAACGATTTTTATCATATTTATGGACGAAAATGTGCGACCACATGGAAATGAGCAGGTGGAGGAGCTCTTGGAACGAGAGGATATTCGGCGAATGGACTCACCTGTCCGCTCCCCCAACTTAAATCTTATCGAGCCCGAGTGGGATGGGTTCGCGAGACGAATTGCAGCACGTCCAAATGTACCAACGACTATCCAGTGATTGTCAGTCGAGTTGGTAGAGAAACGGAACGCCCTACCACAAGAACTCCTTACCAACATTTTAGCCAGAATGGGAGCACGTTGCAGGGCATGCATTGCCGTCCGTGATGATCAGGCACTCTATTAAGAACTATGTTCATCCTTTTGTAATGTTCAGGGTACCATCATAAAACGTGATGACTTAAGTGTAATTATTGTCTTTGTGTAAAAGTCATTTCTGTTCGTCTCATTGCGTATTACTTTCAGTTATCTCCTCCGTTGTACAGTAGCAATTCTTTCTATGTATTGTCCAAGTTCCAATGAGTTAAGTTACTTCGAAGGTCCACATGATGCGAAAGTTACTTTCGTCGTTAAATTTTGCATACAAGTGTAGGTTTTCGAAATTTCCGAATTTGTACCAAATTCACAGCTGCTAAAGAAAATATGTTCGTATGGGACATTACACCAGTTCGCAACTAGATTTAGACTTATTTGACAAGCATAGTCGAGTGCGTTATCTTGAACGAAGAGTCAACTGCAGACACGATAAAAATTTCGGTTGTGTTCAGGTAAGTGAATGGGCCGCCACTGGTTATTGTAATGGAGACTTATTGGAGAGTATTACTTGCAATCACGATATTCTCCGAGGCGGCTTGTTTGTGTGTGGGTAGTGTGAAAACTCAAAGAATATCCAGTCAGATTGTAGCATCTAGACATTCATTTTTCATCACTCAATACGCGAATGTAATAGGAGAGAAAATTGATAATACTGGTGAGATGTACCTTCTGCCAGTGGCTTACGAAGTAAATATGTAGATGTAGATGCGGGTGACAAAGAGTTGACCTTGTGGAGAGGCTGTTAGCCGTTTCATAAAGGAGAAATGAGAAAAGTCGTAAGAATTTAGCTACATTTCACTGTTATATTAAAGAATTTCAACCGTACGAAAATCTGCCAGCGGCAGTGCGCCGGAGTAAGACGTGAAATCACGAATAGAGTAAGTTGTAGTTAAAGCAAATGGCCAGCTTCGGTGTAATGCATCGAGGGAACTTCTAAAAGTAAGTTGCACTTTATTATGGCAAGCTAAGTGACTTTCATTGAATACTGTACAACACTTCCAGCTCACATAGCTACATGACACTATTTTTCAACATAGACACCAAGTCTCTTTAAACAATGATCGAAATTTTCTATCAGTCGTCCAGTTCCTTGATGATAGAACTTCGCTACTCGGTTACGAACCCGTTCGAGAGCCGGTGTCTGAACGCCCTCATCACTGAAAAATCTCTTTCCCCCAGATGACCTTTGAGCTTGTCGAAAAGATGGAAATCGCACGGTGCAAGACTCGGACTTCTCGATCATCATTACCCACGTCTGTGAGAACTGGTCAAATTGTGCCGGATATGACAATAATCTTGCTCTCCATCTCCCCTGTGCACAGTCTCAATTGCCAAAACCTTTGTTTCGATATCTCGAACGGCTCACGAAATATAAATGGGATGAAAATTATAAGTGATTCATTGGCAGCAATGGTAAACTAAGACGCGCCCCTGGCACGCAACATGCCCGCTGCAGAGGTGGGTGGCGCGCTTACCCAGGCGAGACGCGTCGCAGCTCCGCAGCGTGCGGTCCGGCGGCGCGGCGCAGCACAGACTGCGGCCTGCCGTGCGGTTGCTCGCCAAATACGAGCCTCCAGGGTCGGCGCTCCTCTCCGCTTCCAAGGCTGCCGTCATTTAGCCGCCACCATCCCCGCCCCGAGTGACTGTCACGCAACCCGAGCGGCTTCCCGGTGTCCCTAACACAGCTCTGGCGGTGAAAGTCAAGCTCTGGGGCCTAACCCAACGACGCCAACATTAGGCAACGCGCCGCTGACTTACGTCATCGGGCTGCTTTTGCGTTGCGCGCATGCCGGCGGCGGGCGGGACACGAAAGTCAGCGCTAGTGCGACCTCTCGGACGCTTCACTCTGTGCAGATAGAAGACTGACGCTGTTCGATTTCGTATTTACAGGCAAATTCAAAAGTACCTGTACACACTTCGTGGGTGTAATGTATGCATCAAAATAAGCGTAAAATGTCAAATAACGTTTTGTCTGAAATTATTTATTTCAGAGTTATGCGGCAGAGTAGGGACCACAAATGCAACACAAAATTAATTCTTCTCAGTAAGCAACGTCACGAATGGGCCAAAAACTCAACACAACTACAAAATGATGGCCAAGTAGACGAAGACAGAGACGCGCCCGACCTCTTACCACGGTCAGAATGTTGAAGGCTCCGTTCATTTCATTCTGCGTAGTTTCACACCCGTTTCCAGTTTGCTGCTGTAGTTGCGCTAAATTATCGATTGCTACGGTCGCAGGTTCGAATCCTGCCTTGGGCATGGATGTGTGTGTTGTCCTTAGGTTAGTTAGGTTTAAGTAGGTTTAAGTGCTAGGGGACTGGTGACCTCAGATGTTAAGTCCCTTAGTGCTCAGAGCCATTTGAACCATTTTTTTTTTACATTATTGATTCGAACATCATGAACTAGCTCCTTGAGTGTACTCCAAAGGTAGATTCCAAGGGGTATGGTGGGCCAAGCGACTGGGCCTCCACGACCTTCCCACTTACCGCGGTAAGCAACATTGAGATAAAACTTCCTGGCAGATTAAAACTGTGGTAGGAGACGAGATACTGGCGTAATTAAAGCTGTGAGGACGGAGCGTGAGTCGTGCTTGGGTAACTCAGTTGGTAGAGCACTTGCCTGCGAAAGGTAAAGGTCCCGAATTCGAGTCTCGGTCCTGCACACAGTTTTAATCTGCCAGGAAGTTTCATATCAGCGTCCACTCCTCTGCAGAGTGAAAATTTTATTCTGGAAACATTGAGATACTCTGCTATGTCCCACCTGAAACGTACAGGGTCGCCGTAGTGCATAAACCGTAAGTTGGTTCGTGTTGCGATTGTGACATCATGAAGCAGACCACCAAATTCATGTTCCAAAAACTGTCAATAAACTTTGCTAGTCAAGCGCTGTGGAATGACATGCGGTCCGAGTAATTGATTGTGCACCATACCACACCTAATGTTCACTGCGAAACTATGTTGATATCGTAGTACAGTAGCCACACGAGGGTTCCTATGCGTCCACAAGTGCCCCACAACGCCACAGAGTACAGCGAACAACACCGAAGTCAAATATATAAACTCATGTAATACCAGTATCAACAGAGTTGTGTAGAGGGGTGTATAAAGCAACATCAGTCGATATGCAGACGAAGAACACATGCCAAAAGCCTTTACCGATATGTGATGTAAATCCTACAACAAATGGCATCGTGCATCATAAGTCGGAAACGGAGACCGAACAAGGTGGCGCCTTGGTCATCACACTGGACTGGCATTCGGAAGGACGACGGTTGAAACCGGCGTCCGATCATCCTGTTTAGATTTTCTGTGATTTTCGTTAAATCGTTTCAGGTAAACGCCAGGATGGTTCCTTTTCCCCATTCTCCCTTAATCCGCGTTTGTCTTCCGTCTCTAATGACCTCGTTGTCGACTGGACGTTAACCACCAAGCCCCTCCACGCCCGCGCCTCTCGAAAATAAAGCAATTGCAAGCAAATCTTTATTTAATATTTTACTCGTATTTTGATGCATACATTACAAAATGGCTCTGAGCACTATGGGACTTAACGTCTGAGGTCATCAGTCCCCTAGAACTTAGAACTACTTAAACCTAACTAACCTAAGGACATCACACACATCCATGCCCGAGGCAGGATTCGAACCTGCGACCATAGTGGTCGCTCGGTTTCAGACTGTAGCGCGTAGAACCGCTCGGCACCCCGGCCGGCCATACATTACAACCACAAAGTTTGTACTGTTACTTTCGATTCACCTGTATCGCGTAACATCTCTAATACGTGTTACTAAGAGGTTAACGCGCGGCACAATCAAATTGCAGGTTGACTATCTCATAGTTTCCAGGGGCAACAAAAATTTCATTTTCAGTATTTCTTGTAGTTATTGATCGAATTTAAAAATTTCAAATGCTGTCATATACTCACTGAGAATTATAGTATTGTGTTAAAGGTTTAACACAGTAAGTCACGTATACAGTTTCAAGCTGTGCATTCTCTTTAGGCAGCGTAACTCACAGCGCGCAAATTATCCAGCTATATACACTGCTGAAAAAAAATTAATAAACTCGGAAAGGCGATATCGATTTTGATCCGATGACGGCATATGCCACCGGGGGCATAGTAGTAGTATTGATAATGGTTTCCGCCAACAGGGCCTTGTCCAAAGCGTGGTGACAGTTTAGTGTGGACAACTGGGAGTTAAGGGTATGGACGGAGCATTGAGGTAGACGATTAGAAGCAGAGTTAAGGACTCATTCTGCTGAGACCAGCAGGCCTGGACATGCTGGTGTTGCAGTAGACTTGGGGAGACCAGAGGGCAGAAATTAACGCAGAAGTGCGTAAGAGGAGGGCAGAAGAGAGGACGGTAGCACGTTGGATGTGAAAATCTTGGGTCCGAAAGGCATGAGAGCGTTTTGGGAGGGCAAAGGTGGGTGAACCGCACTTGAATTTGAAGAGGATTTTGTCCACAGTGTATAGGTGGTTATAGAAGCAGAAATGTGTGCATAGATGAGGCATAGAAAAGACATTTAGAAGTTGCTTGCTTGGAATAGGCACAGGAAAATAGAAAAAAAATTTAAGTGTAGGTATTAGGCACGACCGAGGCCAGGTGGAAGGGAATAGGCGAGGCTATGGAGGTACGCAGGAAAACGTCGAATGGAGGAGTATGCATGAGGACAGCTACGAACAAAGGTGCAGACGTTGGGTCACAGGGAGGAAGCTGCGACGGTGCTGTCTGGCGGCGATAGTCTCTGGAACAGCGGCGGGAATGGTGTCATGAAGATACTGACCAAAGACACCGAAGCTACGCCAGAAGGAGAAAGCCAAGTCGGCGTTTATCGTAGGTGGATGGAGAACTCCTGTGACGACACGGAAACTGCTGCCAGTCTCTTGATCAGGAGTGCGTGGGTGCACTTCATCTGCTGGAGCAGCAACAACACAACACTTGGGAAAAGCCATTCGTCGGTTCCGCCATGCTGGAAGCAATGTAACTGTAAGTGTACTTGAAAGTAGGCTAACACACACCAAAACACTGTCTACCTGGGTCAGAGCACACCTGTGAGAACTACATCGAAAGAATACTTCGTCACCAAATAATATGTCCTCCAAAGGAAGAATACCCAGATGTGCAATGAAGGTGAAGTTTATCGCATCATAAAAAGGAAAAGAAACTTCTCTGACTGACGTTAGTTTAAACACAATCATGAAAACTTGCAGAAAACCTCTTGAATGTACAACCACAACATGATTTCTGAGGCAGAATGCCTGTACTGATCACTGTACGTTAGAAGTTAGTTCCACATTTAGTGTCCAGGTGTGAACAATAAACAAACGATGGATATAACTGAGGGCCGTAGGCCTGTAGCTGTCCCGGCTGACAGTTAATTGTCAATACAGTAAATGAACACAAACCTCTTCATCAACATTGAATGAATAATAATAATAATAATAATAGTAATAATAAATGAAGGGATAAGGTCTGAAGTTGTCTCTGATAAGAGTTAATTCTAAACACGGTCATTTAACACAAGTCACTTCTTGAATATGGAATGAACTTAAAAAGACTGAATGGCCGTGGCAAAGAAACTTTGTAAATGTCAAGGTCCATACGCTAACAGTGCCACAATCGAAGTCTGTCCTGGACGAGCAACTGTTTAAGTCCTGAATGAATGAAAAAGGGATTGAGTTTGGCATAAGCGATGACAAAATAAATAACGGACATTATGAAGCCCGATTACAAGTCATGGCGTCGGAGCCATATCTCATTAGCGTAGGGCCTGTGCTGGTAGCGTCTGGATGGGAAGATTGATGTGGATTGCCACGTCATCACTGCCGTGGCTCCAGAGTGGGATAATGATTGTTGGAATGCTTTCACAACTGGCGCTTGGCCCAGGAACTCACATGGAGTGAACTGGCCCATCGTGGCCGAGCGCCAGCCTCAGTATTGCCCATGCTCCAGGATACTACTGGTACTATTTTCGGTCACGTGGACAGTAGGATTGGCAACGGCCTTGCCGCAGTGGAACCGCCAGTTCCCGTGAGATCACCGAAGTTAAGCGCTGTCGGGCGTGGCCGGCACTTAGATGGGTGACCATCCAGGCCGCCATGCGCTGTTGCCATTTTTCGGAGTGCACTCAGCCTCGTGATGCCAATTGAGGGGCTAGTCGACAGAATAGCAGCGGCTCCGGTCGCAGAAAACCATCATAAATACCGGGAGAGCAGTGTGCTGACCGCACGCCCCTCCTATCTGCATCCTCTATGAGGATGACACGGCGGTCGGACGGTCCCGATGGGACACTTGCGGCCTGAAGACGGAGTGCTGGACAGCAGGATTGAAAATTTCCGTGGGGCCAGTGACCTCTGGTGGCACTAGGGTTGCAAATTGGTGACAGAGAGGAGCACAGTCCTCTCGTGTCTGTCGTCTGCAGAGAGGTCCGTTGCCCGTGTAACCCGTCTGTGTTACTGACTGCTGGCAGATTAGTGCAAGGCCTCGACACAGCTCATAAAACCACTATACATATTCAAAACAAAGCCTGGAGTGTGCTAAAAATTTATGTGCCATATTTACTGTAGAATGGTATGAACTTTAACAGTTATTTGCTGCTATCATTTGGATTTACAATACACTGAAGCGCCAAAGAAACTGGTATAGGCATGCGTATTCAAATACAGATATGTGTAAACAGCCAGAATACGGCGTGGCAGTCAGCAACGCCTATATAAGAAAACATGTGTCTGGCGCAGTTGTTACATCGGTTACTGCCGCTACAATGGCGGGCGGTCAATATTTAGGTGAGTTTGAACGTGGTGTTATAGTCGGCGCAAGCGTGATGGAACACAGCAACTTCGAGGTAGCGATGAAGCGGGGCCTATCCCGTACGAACATTTCAAGAGTGTACCGTGAATGTCAGCAATCCGGTAAAAGATCAAATCTCCGACATCGCCGCGGCTGGAAAAAGATCCTGCAAGAACGGGACCAACGACGACTGTAGAGAGTCGTTCAGTGTGACAGAAGTGCAACACTTCCGCAACCTGGTGCAGATTTTAATGCTGGGCCATCAGCAAGTATTAGCGTACGAACCATTCAACGAAACATTATCGGTATGGGCTGTCGGAGCCGAAGGCCCACTCGTGTACGCGTTATGACTGCACAACACAAAGCTTTATACCACGCCTGGACCCGACAACACCGACATTGGACTGCTGATGACTGAAAACATGTTGGCTGGTCGGACACGTCTCGTTTGAAATTGTACCGACTGGATGGACGTGTACGGGTATGGAGACAACCTCATGGATCCATGGTCCCTTCATGTCAGGAGGGCCTGTTTAAGCTGATGGAGACTCTGTAATGATGCGGCCCGTGAGCAAAAATAGTTCAAATGGCTCTGAGCACTATGCGACTTAACTTCTGAGGTCATCAGTCGCCTAGAACTTAGAACTAATTAAACCTAACTAACATAAGGACATCACACACATCCATGCCCGAGGCAGGATTCGAACCTACGACCGTAGCGGTCGCTCGGCTCCAGACTGCAGCGCCTAGGAACGCACGGCCACTCCGGCCGGCGCGCGTGTGCAGTTGGAGTGATATGGGAGCCCTGATACGCCTAGATATGACTGACAGGTGATGTGTACGTAAGCATCCTGTCTGACTGATCACCTGCATCCATTCATGTCCATTGTGCCTTCTAACTGACTTGGGCAAATTCCAGCAGGACAGTGTGACACCCCACACATCCAGAATTGCTACAGTGTGGCTCCAGGAACACTCTTCTCAGTTAAAACGCTTCCGCTGGCCACCAAACTCTCCAGACATGATCATTATTGATCATATATGGGATACCTTGCAACGTGTGGTTCAGAAGAGATCTCCACCCCCTCGTCCCCTTACGGATTTATGAATAGCCCTGCAGGATTCATAGCGTCCATTTCCTCCAGCACTACTTCAGATATTATTGGAGTCCATGCCACGTCGTGTTGTGGCACTTCTGCGTTCTCGCGGGAGCCGTGTACGATATTAGGCGGTTGTACCAGTTTCTTTGGCTCTTCAGTGTATGATCCACAGCAACAAAAGAGGCACTACTGCCCGATTTTTATCCACGAGAACACGGCGCCCATCCAAAAAGTTCCGAGATTGGAGGAACATCTCTAAATCAAGAGTTCAGAACATGCTACAGAATGTTTCGACGTAGAGAAAATTGCTTGCAAAGTTGGTTCTGCACACTTTGAATCCAGAACAAAAATGACTCATGCACACCTTCGAGATTTAATTAAAATGCTGAATGAATACAATTCTGTTCAGAAAACTATCACGGTTAACGACACTTGGTGTTATCACATGAACCGATCACAAAACGACAAAGTGGAGAAATTCGAATGATGGGTCAATGATTTGACAACATAACTGTCATTCAAGCCAATACGACGTGTATGTTGAACAACATCCGAAAAAGGACTTTTCATAAAATTTCACATGAGCATTTTTGTGCCTAGTACTCAATTTAGGTACGTAGAACACCTGTAACATTAAAACCACCAGTTTAACGTTTACCTAGACTACTGTTTGTAAAAAGTGAAACACTCAGAAGCAATGGTTTGCAGCACACCACGATAAGAAGACGTGTCGAGCAGCGGAACCATAATAAGTGATTTAAATGAGAGAGAGGTGGTGGTGGTGTGCACGTAGACCTCACAGCGCCCTCTTGTGTTTGACCAGACACGTCAGTGTCCACAACGCTCAGTCGATGCGGAACCGTCATGCGAAGTGGAAACCTGTAAGCAACCGTGCCACTGCGTCTAGTACATGGCACGCTGCTTCGATAGTGA
Source organism: Schistocerca gregaria (assembly GCF_023897955.1). NCBI lineage: Eukaryota > Metazoa > Arthropoda > Insecta > Orthoptera > Acrididae > Schistocerca > Schistocerca gregaria. Next base: position 471,486,273 of record NC_064931.1, read on the forward strand.
GGCGTGGAAATAGTGGAGAGAAGGGGGCCGTACACAATGCCGACAAGGTACTGGACGACACATTGTGTTTACTGAGCGAGATGACCGCCATCTTATTCTCTCGGCCCTTGCGGACAGAACAGCTTCTCCGACAGTGCTGGAACATCGCTGGAGCTCTGCGAAGGATGTGGACATGTCTACGTGGTAATTTTGGAAATTTGTGGTAAGTTCTTATGGGGCCAAACTGCTGAGGTCATCGGTCCCCAAGCTTACGCACTACTTAATCTAACTTAAACTAATTTGCGCTAAGTACAACACACACACACCCATGCCCGAGGGAGGACTCGAGCGCCGACGGAGAGCCCCGCGCGGACCGTGAAAAGGCGCATAGACCGCGCGGCTATCCCGCACGCCACATGTCTACATCGATGGTTCGACGCCGTCTTCTGTGAGTTGCACTTGTGGCATGCATGCCATTATGTCGGCTGCCACTGACCAGAACCCACCAACGTCACAGACTACAATTGACACGTGAGCGCCGACATTGTCGTGCTGGGTGGTTCAAATGGCTCTGAGCGCTATGCGACTTAACTTCTGAGGTCATCAGTTCCCTAGAACTTAGAACTACTTAAACCTAAGGACATCACACACATCCATGCCCGAGGCAGGATTCGAACCTGCGACCGTAGCGGTCGCGCGGTTCCAGACTGTAGCGCCTAGAGCCGCTCGGCCACTCCGGCCGGCCCGTGCTGGTTGGCAAAATGTAGTGCTTTCGGACGAATCCCGCTTCAGCTTCTACAGTGATGGCCGCATACTCGTTCGACGCCGCGGTGGTGAACGCAGTCGGACAGACTGTATTGTTTCGTGGCATAGCGGACAAACGCCAAGTGTGATGGCTTGGGGCGCCAGTGCCCATAACACGTGATTTCGCCTCCTACGTTTTGAGGGCAGTCATTGTTACCGTCACATCATGGACGGTTTACAGCCAGAGGCAATGCCCCTCTTGCAAGTCGTTCTACATGCCATATTTCAGCAGGACAACAACCGGCCGTATGTGGCGAGGAATGTGCAAGCTTCGTTCAAAGAACTATGGGTACAACTGCTTCCGCGACCTCCCAGTTTGCCTGACCTGATGCCCATCGCATATGTCTGGGATACGTCAGTCGACAACGTATTCGCTCAGATCATCCTGCAGCAAAAGTTGATGCTTCGTGGAAGCGCCTACAGACGGCGTGGCTGAATATTCCCCAGCATCATATTCAGGGATCTTTGATCTCATGCCACGACGTCTAGCGGTTCTTATTGCAGCAGGTGGTGGCGCTACTCCATACCGAATTCCCACAATCACAGTGCATGTACAGGTTCGTAAAGGTAATCATTTGTGTAGTGTCATTTTCCTAACCGGTGGAATAAAGTTAATTGTGATGACATCTCTAGGTCTTGGTGTTCCACTTTCTCCAAACGGTAGTGTATTTTTTATTAATCCAATCCCGAAACTTTTTGGAGCGATGGGATATTTCCAGGCCCAATATCTGTTGATAGTGGCTTAAAGATTTTATGAAACAAGCTTTATGTATACGCTACTGCACATATACGTTACCGTATGTATTCGAAAATGAAAGCCTGAAATTTATATGCTACATTTACTGTAGAATGGTGCTTGCTTTACCGGCTACTTTGTGCTGTCATCTGGATTTATGATGATATGGTCCAGAGCAGACAAAGTGGCACTAGTACCTAATGTTGATGCCATGGAAATATTTTGATGTTGATAATAGCTTAAAGAAGGTTGGTTGAGACTCTTTTATTCATTGTTCTTTTATCACCTGTTGTCACATCTCTTTCCGAGTGAGGTTATCCAGATTAATGTCTATAAAGTTGAAAGGCATTTGCTAAAAACGTCTTTCACTTAAAGTATCACTGCTCAAGTTGCGAAACACTCGCAAGACTCAAGGACTTAATAGTCCACGTTATCGCCTGCTGCAAAAGTCTTATCTTTTGTTGAGTAGTGAAAAAGGATGACTTCACGCTGTACTTTGAGCACGGTGCCTTATCATCCAATCAGGCTGCTCGGCGCTGAGCTTCAAGTTCGTTTGGGCAGAGCGGCTGTTCTATTCTTCCTCTTCATCTAGTCTGTGCAGGACGTAGTTGACATACTACTGCCTGCTCGCGATTTGTGAAGTTTACAATTCTGTCTTGTAAATTACTTGAGATCAGTATTACCAAGCTGCATCGTCTAGCGTTATCGGTGAGGCATTTACTCGCTTGCGTTGTATTGGTATAATCCCATGTTTCGAGGGCGTGCTAATGAGTAATGTCTCCAAATGTTGTGTGTGAAAAATCTTAGAGCTTTTCAAATAAAACAAACGTTATTAACATTTTACATCTTTATTCTTCATGCCTACGTATTCGCAGCACTCTGCCACTAGAGGGATCCGAATTGTAGCGTCTAACATGGCAGTGATTAACGGAACTATGTCGGTGTGTAAAAAACAGCGTTTTGTAAGTGAGTTTCGAATTCGACAAGTTCGCCTACACATGGATCACCTTCTCTTCACCATAACAATGCCAGACCACACGCGAGATTTGCGACATTTGCAACAATTCGACTCTTTGGGTTCACTGTCAGCGATCATCCTCCACACAGTCCCGACTTGGTCCCTCCCGATTTTCATCTGTTTCCAGAACTTAAAGAACACCATCGAAGACTTAACTTTGATAGTGATGAATAGGTGCAAGCAGCGGTGAAGTTGTGGCCCGTCAACAGTTTCAAACATTCTGCAGTGACAGTACCAACAAACTGGACTTTCGTTGGTAGAAATGTGTTCGTTCTAGGATGACTATGTTGAGAAATGAATATGTAGACATGAGGAATATAGAGGTAGAATGTTAATAACGTTTGTTTTATTTAAAAAAGCTTTCGGAGGCATTAATTTTCAGTACGTTCTCGCACATGCTTTTTCAGGTGCTGCTGCAGGACATGTTTTTGCACCGGCGTATTCACGTGAACAATTTGAATATGCGAGAATCAATACATATTTTTCAGTGAGTCGCCCGAGGATACAGGTCGTCTTTCACGTTACTTTTCCACTTTCTAAATACCAGGGACGTTCAATAAGTAATGCAATGCATTTTTTTCTCAAATCAGGTTGGTTATATTCAGGATTCCAACACATCACATTATTCCCCACTGTTTTGGTAACAAAATCCCATTTTTCAACATAATTTCCAGTCAATATGACAGCCTTACGTCAACGTACTGGGAGGGCCTGTATGTCCGCATACTACAATTCGATTGGTCGACGTCGGAGCAAAAGTCTTGCTGCATGAATAATCTCCCCATCATCCACGTACTGCTTCCCACGGTGAATATCCTCCCTTGGGCCAAACGGAGGGAAGTCGGAAGGCGTGAGATTCGGACACACATCTTTGAGTACCTCAAATAGTGTACTAGTATGTTAACACTACAAACAGAGACGTCGTTTCGAGCAGAGAGGTGTTTTATTGTGATCTGTTGATCACCTCGAATGAGAGTGTCCACACGTTCCAAAATTGCAAGAGTCACAGCTAGGTGTGGACGGCCAACACACGGGAGATCAGATTAGTGCGACCTTTTTGCAATATTGCCAGACGCCTGCAGAACGACTCATCGTGCGTTTGTTCACGGCCTTGTCTCCGTAGACACTCAGCAAGCGCGTACGAATATCTGCAGTGCTTTGGTTTTCCGCCAAATGAAACAGTGACAGCTACCTGTTTGGGACGCACCACCGTAATAAAAGCCATTTTGATGCCTACGTATAGCGCTGTCACCTATCGGAGCTTCAGCAACTATAGGACATAAAGCGAGAATATTTTATAATGTTCTACAACAAATTCCGCATTTTATCAATTGAGACTGGGCGAGAAAAAATAGGTTGCATTACTTACTGAACGCCCCTCGTACTACTGCGAGGAATGCACATACACATATGGCGGTAGTATAGCGTACACAAGGTATACAAGGGCATTGCACTGGCGAATCTGTCATTTGTACACAGGTGATTCACGTGAAAAGGTTTCAGACGTGATTATGGCCGCACGACGGGAATTAACAGACTTTAAAAGCGGAATGGCAGTTGGAGCTAGACACATTTCCATTTCCATTTCGGAAATCGTTAGGGAATTAAATATTCCGAGATATGCAGTGTCAAGAGTGGCAGACATACCAAATTTCAGGCATAAATTATCACCACGTACAACGCAATGGCCGACGGTCTTCACTTAACGACCGAGAGCAGCGGCGTTTGCGTAGAGTTGTCAGTGCTGACAGACAAGCAGCAATGAGTGAAGTAACCGCAAAAATCAGTATGAGATGTGCGACGAACGTATCCATTAGGACAGTGAGGCGAAATTTGCCGTTAATGGGGTATGACAGCAGACGACCGACGCGAGTGCCTTTGCTAACAGCACGACAGCCCCTCCTGAGATCCCGGACCCTAGACGACTAGAAAACAGTGGTCTGGTTAGGTGAGTCCCGATTTCAGTTGGTAAGAGCTGATGGTAGGGTTCGAGTGTGTTGCAGACCCCACGAAGCCATGGACCCAAGTTGTCAGTAAAGCACTGTGGAAGCTCGTGGTGGCTCCATAACGGTGTGTGTTGTGTTTACTTGGTAACTAACTGCGTACTCTGCTCCAACTGATCCGATCATTGACAGGAAATAGTTATGTTCGACTACCTGAAGATCATTTGCAGCCATTCATGGACTTTATGTTCTGAAACAGCGATGGGATTTTTGCGACTGACAATGGGCTATGTCAGAACAATCTGGACATTTCGAGCGAATGGTTTGGCACCCAGATGGCCCGATATGAATCCCATTGAACATTTATGGAACATAATCGAGAGGTCAGTTCGTCCACATGCATAAAATCTTGCACTGGCAACATTTTCGCTGTTATGCACGACAATAGAGTCAGCAGGGCTCAATATTTCTGCAGGTATTTCTATCGACTTGTTAAGTCCATGCCACGTCAAACTGTTGCACAATGCCGAGCAAAAGGAGATCCGATACGGTATTAGGAGGTATCCCATGACTTTTTCTGATTTTTCTTAATATGTGGTTGTCGATGAGATGACATTTTTATCTCCTGTTCATGAATTTTTGCGTCTGTTTTTGGAAAAATAACTGAAGTTAATTTAAAATCTCCCGTGATTTACTTTTTTCCTGTAGTTATTTCTCAGTCTTACGAATTTTCATGTTCATTGGCATTTGTATTCACTTATCCTTTGTTCATATTAGTACTAGGTGCGAGTACAACGTACTTAAAATATACTGCTCTCAGGAGACATGGAATTTTACTCTCGTGTATGCTATTTCCAGCCAGGCAAGATACGTTAGAGTGGCAGAGACCCTCAAGACACCTGCTGCAGCAATAAATACATTGGGACTTCGTATTCTGGTGAATCATTTTCTCGCCTCTAGGCATTAGGACATAAAAAGTCCAATTACATCTGTGGTGGCACGCCTCATCCCTCCAAGGACAGGCACATAAATACTGATGGATTCTATTATGACGGCTGAAGGTCTCGGCTACAATTTAACTTCCTTTAATGTATGTTGAAGGCCGCTTTATATGTTCCATCCGACTTCGGAATTTTTCCTACTACCTCGTGTTTCATTAACTGTAGTCAGATAACGTTGTTGTTCATTCAGGAGTCAAATTTCATACAAAAGGGAATATATTCAGAGCGTTAATATCAGACGGTCGTCGCCCCCGTCCCGACCCGCGCCATGACCCTCCCCCGAAATATGTCCATGACTACTCCCGTGCCAACTGGAATGCCTACCGGGACTCCCTTGCTCTCCAGGTCGATAGCCACCCCCTCACCTACCACCAACCTGATGACGTTACCCGTGCTGCCTCCTTTCTCCAGCAGACCTTGTCTGAGGCCGTGGAGGCCCACGTCCCTACCATTGCCATCCATCCGCACCGCCCCACCTTACCCCCACAGGCCGTCCTTCTCCTGCGTGAATCCCGCCGGCTCTACCGTGCCTTCCTTCACACACGTGACCAGGACACACTACGACGCCACCGGCAACTACAGCGACACATCAGGAACTTACTCACGGCAAAGAAACGCCGGGACTGGCGACAGACATGCACCCGTCTTAATGCCACCTTACCTATCAACTCGTCCAAGTACTGGTCAGCCTTCCGCCGCCTTACCGGATCTAAACCCTCTCCCTACTACCCTCTCCTTCATGATGACCACCCCTTCCCTGATGCCCTTAGTAAGGCCAACCATTTCGCCTCCTACCTCTCCGATATCCTTACCATCCCTGACGATCCCCAGTTCGATTATTCCCTCTTTCCTGATGTCCGTGATCGAACTGATACCTCTGTCCCCCCGCTTGCTCCTGGCTTCCAGTACTTGGACAACATCACACACACAGAACTAAATACCCCAATCACCACTCAAGATATCATTGCTACACTTCGCCCTAAACGCAACACTGCTCCCGGTCATGATCGTGTTACTTACCGTCACCTCCGTGAAGCTCCTGCCTCCTTCCTCTCCACATTGGCCAGGCTCTACAATGTGGTCCTGTCCACCGGCTACTACCCCGACCTGTGGAAAACCTCCCGGATCCTGATGTTCCTCAAGCCCGACAAACCGCCTTCCGCTGTCTCCTCCTACCGTCCCATCAGCCTTACCTCGGTCTTCAGCAAGGTCCTGGAATCCATTCTTACCCGCCGCCTACACAAGCACCTTCACCAACACCGCCTCCTCCCCCCTACCCAATGTGGCTTTCGGCCGTCCTTCTCAGCCGATGACCTCCTCCTTCACCTCACTCACCTCCTCTCCGAACAACTCAATTCCCGTCGTTCCGCCATCTTCCTTTCCCTCGACCTCGAACGCGCCTATGACCGTGTGTGGCATTCCGGTCTCCTTTTCAAGCTCCAAACCTTTGCTCTTCCTCTCAACTATGTCCGTCTGGTCGCTTCCTTCCTTTCCCACCGTCCTTCCTATGTCACCATCCACAACACTGATTCCTACACCTTCTACCCCTCCGCCGGTGTGCCCCAAGGTTCCGTCCTTTCCCCTCTTCTCTACCTCCTTTACACGGCAGACATGCCTCCACCTGCACCTCCCCTACACCTTCTCCAGTACGCCGATGACACTGCCTTCCTTGCCCTCGCTCCCACCCTGCAACGCTCCCAGCACCTTCTCCAATCCTATCTTGACCGGTTCACCACTTGGTGTAACCAGTGGTTGCTCAAGGTCAATCCTTCCAAGACCCAGGCGATCATTGTAGGCAAAACCACTCGTTCCTTCCGTCTCCTTGATTTCTATCTTACTATTTATGGCCGTCCCATCACCCTCACACCTACTCTCAAGTACCTTGGTGTCACCCTCGACCGTCGCCTCTCCTGGAACCCACATCTCCGGACGATCCAAGCCAAGGCACGCTCCCGCCTCCGCCTCCTTAAGCTCCTTTCTGGCCGTACATGGGGTCTGGACCCTTCCACCATCCTCTACACCTACAAGTCCCTCATCCGTCCTATCCTTTGCTATGCTCATCCCGCCTGGATCTCTGCCCCTCCTACCTTCTACAAGTCCATTCAGATCCTAGAACGCCATGCGCTCCGCCTCGCCTATCGCATCCGTCTCCCTTCCCCCACGCGGATCCTCTATGACCTGATTCCCTTCCCGCACCTCCTCCTTTTCCTCGAACGGTTACGGATCCTCTACACCTCCCGCAAGCTTGATCCTCCACACCCTCTTGTCTCTCCCATCCTCTCCCACCCCAACCCGCTGCCGCGCCTGCATTCCTATATCCCACCTGCTCTCCATCTTTACACCCTCCACACCCTCTCCCTCGGTGGCTTCCGTCAACTCCCCCTCCCTGATGATGCCCTCCTCCCCTCCATCTACCCCTCCTACCAACTTTGAGCCTTACCTTCCCTCTCCTCTCCTTTTCCTGTGGGCACCCTCTCTCCCTTCTCTCCCTCCCTCCCCTCCCCTTTCTCCTTGGGCTTCCACTCCCCCTACCCTCCCCCTTCTCCTCCATCCCTCTCCTCCACTGGCATCTTCCCCTCCCCCTCTCTCTCCTCTTCCCCACACCTTTTCCCCTTGGCAGGCCACGACTCTGCTGTCTTCCATCAGTTACTTTCATCGTCCTACGCCGAAGACCATCGCATGTGTTTGTGCCTCGACTCTCCTGCAGTGTGTTTGTGTTTCGTCGTTTGTGCTCCGCTGGTTCACGTGTGGCCATCTGCCATCTGCGTTTGTGCACCGTGTTTCTCCGCTTTTATCCATTGTGCTACGCACGTGACCGACTCCGTTTTAACTCTGTTTTGTCTACTGTTTGTACCCCGCCGTCTTGATTGTTTTTATATCTCCCTCATCTCTGTTCTGTGTATACTCTGAGGCCGAAGAGCGGCATACTTGGTCCGCTGCCGGCCTACCTGTTTGTCACAGGTATTAAAATCACAATAAAGGAAAAAAAAAAAAAAAAAAAAAAAAAAAAAAAAAAAAAAAAGAGCGTTAATGTCGGAGTCATTACTTGCTATGTACTGTGGTTAAATTACAACAGGTAGGAGTAGCTTTCAAAGTTGGTAAGTGTGTCCCATTTCTGTCTTGCATTTGACAGTGTAAATGTTGACTTATTACTCGTACATTCGCTAATATAATTGACTTCCTCTTCTTCGCTGGAAACTCCTTGCGCATCGTCCACTATTTCGTCCTTATACAGGATATTGTTGGCATTTTTTTTTTTTTTTTGCATTTTTACTCATCCAGTCTCGAACATCCTCTATGATTGTAGTTCCCAATGTATCTTGTATATCTGAATCTTCTGTTCCTTTGCTGCACAAAAGATTATTCTATGAGTTATCAGCTACAGCTACTGGCTCAATTTGAGTTTCAGTGGTCAATATCTTGAGCAGTGACGGAAACCATGCATTCATTAAGTTGCTTGCGTCTACATAGTCTGTTACAAGTAAGGATCCCTTATGATCCATAGGCCGAATCAACAAAGTGGTAGACACTTTATCAGCACATCATCACTAGACGTACTAAGTAGATGAGCAGAAGCAATAATGTTTTCACATCTGCACGTTTAAATTCATTTAGATGCAGTAGTACTTAAAAGTGTAAAAGTGTCAAGTATTGTGTAAGAAGTGGATGTTTTTGCAATCCGTGATTCTAATCTGGGGGTAGTCGTAAACAACAAAAACGATGAGAAGTAAGAAATATAGGCGAGGATCAAAGCTGCTTCCAGAGCATCATACTCACTCAACAAACTACTGTCATCTAAAAATTTTTCGAGAGGAACCGAATAGGAATACATAAAAAGAACAATCAGATCAGTATTACTATATGGAGCGGAATATGGTGTATAGATAAATACACGGAGAGAAACACAAAAGTTTTTGAAAATAAAATACTGTGAAAGATATTTGGACCAATCCATGAGGGAGAAGAATGGCGAAGAAGAAAGAACAGGGAGCTCAGGGAGCTATACAATGAACCAGATGTATTTGCAGAAGGTAAGAGAAGAAGACTAAGATTGACCGGCGATGTACATAGAAGAGAGAAGTCCCACAGAATAAACCGGAAGGACGAAGACCTCTAGGCAGACTGAAAATGAGATGGAGAGACCAGGTTGCCAATGATCGTCAGGATAAGAGAGCAAGGGAAGAAGATGCCGAAGACAGAATGCTGTGGAAGAGGCAACTTGACGAAGCCAAAAATCAACTGCGGTTTGTGGGGGGCAGGAGAGTCAGAGAGTAAGAGTAGATAAGTGATTCTAATCCCTTAGGTGCGCCGTTGCTAAAGCCTCATGGTGAGAAGCGGCATTGCCTGATGAAAAATGATTGTTTTCTTTTATAATTCAGACCTCTTCCGACGCAATGTCTCCATTAAATTGGGCTAGAAGAGTTGTATAGTATTTGCGAGCTGCTGTTTGCCTCTTGCAATATAGTAAATAGTAAGAACACGTTTTGCATTCCATGAAACATAGACAGTAGTCCATCGAGAAGGTGGAATCTACTTCTCTCTGTATGGTCCAGAAGTTCCATTCAATGCTATGGCTCTGAGCACTAAGGGACTTAACATCTGAGCTCGTCAGTCCCATTCAATGCTATGGATACTGTTTCATTTCTGGCGTGATTAGAGGACCTTCTTGTCATCCATACTTACAAGCACACATTGCTGAGGTTTTTCGTTGGGGGAGGGGGGGTAGGAGAAGGGAGTATTTAATGTACATTCAACAAGTACGGCAACTATCTTGCACATACCTTTCTTGGAGTTAATTATTGATTTAAAACGTACCACGTCATTTCATCTGATCTGAGTCGTTAGATACACACATCAAAACATGTTTTGCATCACCTCGGTTCCGAGAGCTCCGGAACCTGTACAGAAAACTGGAATAGAGATCAACATAAACATCATTTCCGCTCTTTTTATTGCTCATGAAAACCACATATTGCATGTTGTACCACCATACAGCGAGACCTTCAGAGGTGGAGGTCCAGATTGCTGTACACAGCGGTACCTCTAATACCCAGTAGCTCATCCTCTTGCATTGATGCATGCCTGTATTCGTCGTGGCATACTGTTCATAAGTTCATCAAGGCACTGCTGGTCCTGATTGTCCCAATCCTCAAAGGCGATTCGGTGTAGATCCCTCAGAGTTGTTAGTGGGTCACGTCGTCCATAAACAACCCCTTTTCAATCTAACCCAGGCATGTTCGATAGGGTTCATGTCTGGCGAACATGCTGGCTATACTAATCGAGCGATGTCGTTATCTTGAAGGAAGTCATTCACAAGATGTGCACGATGGGAGAGCGAATAGTCGTCCACGAAGACGAATGCCTCGCCAATATGCTGCCGATATAGTTGCGCTATCGGTCGGAGGATGACACGTATCGTACAGCCGTTACGGCGCCTTCTACGACCACCAGCGGCGTACGTCGCACCCACATAACGGCACCCCAAAACAGCATGGAACCTCTACCTTGCTGCACCGGTTTGTCTCCAAACACGTCTTCGACGATTGTCTGGTTGAAGGCATATGCGACACTCATCGGTAAAGAGAACGTGATGCTGATCGTGAGCGGTCCATTCGGCATGTTGTTCGGCCCATCTGTACCGAGCTGCATGGTGTCGTGGTTGCAAGGATGGACCTTGCCATGGACGTCGGGTGCGAAGTTCCGCATCATGCAGACTATTGGGCACAGTTTGAATCGTAACACGACGTCCTGTGGCTGCTCGAAAAGCATTATCCAACATAGTGGCGTTGCTGTCAGGTTTCCTCTGAGCCATAATCCGTAGGTAGCGGTCATCTACTGCAGTAGTAGCCCTTGGGCGGCCTGAGTGAGGCATGTCATCGACAGTTCCTGTCTGTATCTTCTCCATATTCGAACAACATTGCTTTCGCTCTCTCCGAGACACCTGGACATTACCCTTCTTGAGGGGCAGAAAGTAACAACGCGGACGCGATCGAACCATGGTATTGACCGTCTGGGCATGGTTGGACTACAGAGAACACGAGCCCTGTACCTCCTTCCTGGTGGAATGACTGGAATTGATCAGCTGTCGGACCCCCTCATCTAATAGGCGCTGCTCATGCATGGTTGTTTTCATCTTTGGGCAGGTTTAGTGACATCTCTAAACAGTTCAAAAATGAAACTTCCTGGCAGATTAAAACAGTGTGCCGGACCGAGACTCGAACTCCGGACCTTTGCCTATCGCGGGCAATTACTCAACGAACTGAGCTACCCAAGCAGGACTCACGCCCAGTCCTCACAGCTTTACTTCTGCCAGTACCTCGTCTCCTACCTTCCAAACTTTACAGAAGCTCTCCTGCGAACCTTGCAGAACTAGCACTCCTGGAAGAAAGGATATTGCGGAGACATGGCTTAGCCACAGCCTGAGGCACTGTGAGGACGGGACGTGAGTCGTGCTTGGGTAGCACAGTTGGTAGAGTACTTGCTCGCGAAAGGCAACGGTCCCGAGTTCGAGTCTCGGTCCGGCACACAGTTTTAATCTGCCAGAAAATTTCAAATCAGCGCACACTCCGCTGCAGAGTGAAAACATCATTCTAGTTCCAAAACGGTTCAAATGGCTCTGAGCACTATGGGACTCAACTTCAGAGGTCATCAGTCCCCTAGAACTTAGAACTACTTAAACCTAACTAACCGAAGGTCATCACACACATCCATGCCCGAGTCAGGATTCGAATCTGCGACAGTAGCAGTCTCGCGGTTCCAGACTGTATCGTCTAGAACCGCATGGCCACTCCGGCCGGCTCTCTGAGCAGTCAAAGCAGTTGTGTCTGATACAATATCCACAGTCAACGTCTATCTTCAGGAGTTCTAGGAACCGGGGTGATGGAAAACTTTTTCTGATGTCTGTATTTCATACACCAATCGACTAATATTATCATGTGTTCCTCCTTGGTACTTTCATCTCTGACTGTAGTTTTGGGAGTCCTTCACCTGGATCATCTTCACAATAAGTACGGTCACTTTAGAACCCAGCCGCCAGTTCCTTAATAAAAAGAAATGAAGTAGCAAACTACTTATAAACTTTAATTAAATTGTGATGAATTCCTATTTCTGATAAATTGTTCTAGGCAAAGAATGGGATGAACGTCATCAGTTTCAACGAAACAAACACAGCACGACTTCTGTAAAAATCTGTGTAAACAAAACTATAATTCCCCAATTTTCCTGTTTAACATCGTAGGGTTTTGATAATTTATAACGAACGCTAGTGCGCTAGGTCCATTCTGTAGCATCTGATTCGACTCCTGACTACGAAAGAAATTTTCATAGTCAGTATTCGCCAGTAAAGAGGAGAGGTATCGGCCTATAGTTTTGGTTCGTCATGTTACGTCTCCAAGTGTGTTAAGTTATATTGTGCTCATATCATTACTGTCTTATGAAGAAAGGCCACTAACACCGTCGGTGGTGATCCATCCGTCACATGGCGACATTAAGATCGGCAGTCCGCTTGGTGGTAATCAAGAGCAATGTGCTATGTTTCCGCATTGGGTTGCAACCACTCAACATTCCTTCACTATCATAAACGTTCACAACAACACACAAGTACACTGCACATGCGAGGGTGGATAAAAAAGTATGGAAACACATTAAAATGCCTAATGCGGTGGAGGAAAACAGCTAGCATTCAAACCAGCTTTCAGTCATCACGGGGTGGATAAATATAGTTTCTGTACAGTCCTTAAGGGACTCTTATACCATTCTTCCTGCAAAATATTGACAGATACAGGTAACAATGATCGAGGAGGGTAGTGATCACTCACCCTTGTCTGCAAAGCAGACCACAAAGGCTAGGTAATATTGAGATCTGGTGGCTGTGAGCGATTCATCCTCGTTCTCACAAAACCAGCCGTGGACGATGTGGGCTGTGTGAATAGGGCCCGTCGTCTTGGAATACAGTGTCACCATTGGGGAACAAACATTGTATCACGAGATATACTAATCAGTCAAAATGGTCACATAATCTTTCGCAGTAACGCGACCTTGCAGAGTAATCTTGTGGCCTACGTAATACCACGATGTGGTTGCCCAAGTTATCGGCGAACCCCGCCTTGCTTCACTCTTTGGACTTAAACGCTGCCAGATGATGGAATTAGTTAAAACAAGACTTACCCGGCAACATGACTTTCTTCCATTGCTCTGTAGTACTGCACATATGGCTAAGGTAGACTACACGTTTTTCAGTTACGGAAAAACTGGAAATCTGTGGTAAGGCTTTATGGGAGCAAACTGCTGAGGTCGACGGTCCCTAAGCTTACACACTACGTAATTTAACTTAAACTAACTTACGCTAAGGACGACACACACACTCATGCCCGAGGGAGGACTCGACCCTCCGACGGGGAAAGCTGCGCGGACCGTGACAAGACGCCCAAGACCGCTCGGCTACCCCTAGCCGCTGTTCAGTTAAGGACATTTGCATCACTGACGAGTGTTTTAGGAATTCCAGGTCACCATGCCAGCTCTTTTGATACTGACAGGGTTGACGAGGGCGACATTCAAGTCTGTAGTGACTTTCTCAGCTGTCGTCGTCTTATTTTTTGTCACAAGCCTCTTCGGTGATCGTCTGTCATCAGCCCACACTTTCGTCCGCTTTGTGATTTAGCTGATGATGTTTTTCCTCTTTCCCTATATGCGGTATAACTCTTCGATACGGTGGCTCTTGAAACAACAAACACTTTGGGTACTTTGTTTACAGAAGCACACACTATACGAGCAGCAAAAATTTGCCTTCGTTGGAATTCACTTAGCTCCGACATAATGCACTCACAACTACACAGAACACTGTTCTGACAAAGACTGACAATTCCTGCGTATTCAGAACATGTCACAGTTTCCGTTCGTGGTCAAATACAACAGTGCAAACTGCAGGCTTAGTTAACATCTGCTTTTATGTTCAATCATCCACTTCAAGAGGTGTTTCCATATTTTTGCCCAATTGCTGTATGTGGAGCTCAAGGTCCGTCTGCTGGCACTTGGGCCGATCTGGCGCCGTGTCATCCTCGGTCAACGGCGTCACTTGGATGGCTTGTGGAGAGACATGAGGTCAAAAAAATAGCTGTGAGCACTATGGGACTTAACATCTGAGGTCATCACTCCCCTAGAACTTAGAACTAAGTAAACCAACTAACCTAAGGACATCACACACACCCATGCCCGAGGCAGGATTGGAACCTGCGACCATAGCGGTCGCGCGGTTCCAGACTGAAGCGCCTAGAACCGCTCGCCCACAACGGCAGGCGACATGGGGTCAGCACACCGCCCTTCCCACTCGTTGTAAGATTCCAAAGTGTTGTAACCGCTACATCTCACTCCAGTAGCTTTTCGATCGGCATCAAGAGGCCGAGTAAACTTGTTTACAATCTTCCCCCTTAGAAATCAGGAATCGAACTTCGATACTCCACACAGCGGTCATACATGCTGACGATTTAGCTACGGAAGTGGAATTAAAACCCTATCGATTCCAAATAATTTATATTTTCGGTAGTGTCCTTAAATAAGTTCACATGGATAATATACCGACGAAAATAAGAAGTGTTACACCTTGACCGAACGCTACCAAACTGATACTCGAGTATTTCCATGCCTGTGGTTTACGTTGATTGAAATTTCACCTTTATGCGACTTTATTTTCAATACAGAAGAAAAACTATTCATATAGTTCTAGAATGGTTTGAGTACATCATAGTTATTGGGAGTGTCTAACGTTACCAGGATTGTTCAGACGGGGATAGCAACACGCCATGCGCAGAGGAAGTGTACGTGCAAGTACAGTTTGTCGCTACCTTTCCGGCTTTGAGAAATGTAGAATCATTAGCATGAAGGGCGTGGGAACATCATACTGACAGACCGACAGGTAGAACAGAGAGATGACTGTTGTGCAATGGCTGCACAATAAGAGGTGGCGAGATTGACTCGGCATAGGACCGTGACGAGAACGGTAGGCACGAGTGCTTCCAGAATGAATACACCATGTGGGATTGTTAGATTGGCTCTGACGAACAGACGGATGACAATAGCTAGATTCGTGCAAAGATCACAGGCAATGTCTGTCCACGAACTGTGTGGAATAGAGTATTCGAAGATGGGTTGAGATCTCGGGTTCCCTTGCATCCTTTACCGCCGACGCCATACTACAGAAAATAGAGACTTGCGTGGTGTAAGAGTCAGAGTCAACAGGATTATTGAGTGGCATTCTGTGGCGTTGAGCAATGAGACTCCCTTCTGTTTATGGTGGTCAGGTCGACATATAATGTCCGTCGTTGACCTGGTGGAAGATCACTGGAAGCAGTGATCCTCGATACCTGTATCTCTCCAGTTCCTGGAATCATGTTGTGGGGAGCTATGGGATATGATAACAGGACTGATTTACCAGTCACTGAAGAGCTACCAACCGCACGCTAGTATATGGCAACAATGGCAGACCATGTTGTTTTCCCTTCAAGACAAGAACACCAAATGGCATGTTTCAGCAGGCCAATGTAAAATCCCACAGTGCCGTTTACACCGCAAACGCCTTAACGAATGTAAGCATTCTCTACCAGTCTGTTCGGTCCGCTGATTTGTCACCCTTAGAGCTTATCCGAGATGGAAGATGTCTACTTATATACCAGCACCCGGCCAGCAATCTTCAAGAACAGATACAGCATGTGTTTCAGGCATGGCAAGAAATTCCCCAAAATGATATTCATAGGTTGTCTATTTCCAAGCCACAATGAATATTAGAGCTGATTCTTGCCCTTTGGGGTCGCGTCTCGTGCCAATGCTGATGATGGACCTCGTACGTAATGAACATTTTCACAAAGTCTGATAAATGTAGAACTGGTGCTACATGGGGTAACACTTTCCCTTTCGCGTTAGAACAGAATTTTTATTTCAAGAAGACAGAGGTTCTGCTTCTCGCCTATCTTTATCGAGTTACTGCTGGTTAAACCTCTCCGATACTCTCGATGTCAATGGAATGTTAAAAAGTAATCTTACTTTTGCACTACAAAAGCCCATTGCAGTAATAAAAAGAACGCTGGTACACATTTGACACACTACACTGAGGAAAGAAGGTGGCCACTTCATAAGTAATTCAGTGTGTAGCCAAGGAGCACCAATGAAAATGGATCAAACGTTTGGGCACACTTCACGAATATGACAGAGACTGAAAATGGTCCATAGTCTCCTATGCATCGGTTAACACTATAAGCACTATGATGAGATTCTATAGTCGATTTCGATCGAAAATTACTCTGGTTTGTGACAGAACAAACTGTGCAGATCAGATGTGTCGTATAATTATTGCCTGTGTAATAACCATCTCTCCAAGGACGTAATCTGGGCCATCAATCGAAGTTGGATGCACAAAATGCCTAAATAATCTCCAATACTCACCGTACCTTAGAATAGGATGAGATAACAGATACAATAAAAAGGTTCTATTTCTATTCGTAATTTATTATCATATGTGCTTCGCATGTAATCGAAATTATTGGTCAGAATAAATGTCGTATTGTCTGAAACAGGGGCATACTACATCGCCTAAACAATCGATAGTTCTCTCGTGTCGCAACACTCTCTTTTCATATTATCATTAATATGGCTCATTTACAGTCTTGCAATTGTGTCTAACCAACAAATGTTTATCATGTAACTATTTGCTGATGTTATTTGAAACAACATTCAGCTCGGAAGTGACTTTGACAGTTTTTCATTTCTAATTTAGGTCCTACCCACTTTCCTTCAGCCCCTTGCTCTTAGCTTGCTCTACCGATGTCACTCATGTTTTCGTAGTGCTGTTGTTTCTGATTCAGTGCATAGTGTCTAGGTACCACATTGGTCACAGTCGCACGAGCTCCAAGGGCGACAACGTATTGACCCTATTAATAATCTTTAATATTTGGCACGATTCAGGTCCAACAGCACAGGACGTCATCTGCAAACAATGACTGCTCGAACGGCAGGCTTAATAACAAAGCAATATTCATCTGCAGTCAGCATCAAATGTAAACACACTGTCGGTTTTAAAACCACTCTGTTACGGTGATCGTTTCAAACTTACTCCAAAACCGGCAGTGCTACTGCATCATGCACTGAGTGCGTACATCTAAACGCTTTACGGGCCGTATCTAAGTTTACTTTTTCTTTTTATAATTTCTTTGTCCTGCATCACTGCAGTACTCGCGTGGTTAGAAATGGATATTGCATGGGTAGGGGTGGCCAGATGCCCTTCTTGTCGCACCCGTCATCCCACGGGACGGAATGTGTGTACCCCATGTGTCTGCGTGTAGTGTTAGTCGTGTGAAAGAGAGCGAAAGCTTTTTAAATCTTTGCGAATTGTATAACTGAGGTGGGATTTGGGTGCCAGCCCGATTTCCGGATGCTGGAAACCGCCTTCAAATCACATGAGCGCGCCGCCCCCGTCGTCAACCCACCGGGCGCATTCTATCCGGGCTCCGCATATCTCACCATCTCGGAAGTGGCGCTTTACCGCTCGTGGCTGTCCGGGCGAATCCGTATGCAAGATGACTTATTAAACATATAGTGCATAAAAGACAAATCTCACTAATGAATGACGTATTTTTACTGGCAGCTCTAGCACGAGCATAGGAATTTAATACTCAGTCGCCGAAAGTATTAATTTTTTCTAGTATATTGTAATTATTATGCAAGGGAAAAATTTTCACCATGCACCAACTTTTATTTATTTGTTACCGATTTTCAGAGCATTATAGGGCTATTTTCCACACGAAAAATTCGTTCAGTCATTCGAGGTTGTACAAGTGGTATACTGATATCATGTCGGAGCACTATTCTATCGGAAATCAAAAACTGCATGCTCTTTTGGAAATTAGGACCTTTTTATCCAAGTCACAGACAGCATGAAATGGACCGCTAACTGAATGTCGCCTGTAATGTCGTTTACAGGCAGTGGAGTAGATTCCAGGGAAGTGGGAACATCTACGAAGGAGCGAAGTACTTCGCAAGAAACAGTTCCTGTTTTAGACAGAGTGAGTGGTGGAGTAGTTAAGACACCAGACTCCTATTGAGGTGGAGAGGCATTCAAACATCCGTACGGGCAAGCAGATGTATGTTTTTCGAGTTAGTCGTAAACCAGCAAAGGTGAATGCCAGGATGATTCCTTCGAAAAGGATGTTGCAAATTTCCTATCTTATCTTTATTGTACCTGAGCTTGTGCTCCGTCTTCAATGACTTTATCATACACGAGGCGTTAAATTCCAATCTTTATTGCTTTCTAATGCATAAGAGGCAGGTCATAATCTATGTCCACATACTATAAAATGGATGTCAGTAGGTATGTTCTACATCTTCTTCTAAACCACTGGATGGATTTCGACCAAACTTGGTTCAACAATCAATTACCGTCTGGAAAGACTGCTGTCGGGGAAGTGCCATCAACCTCTCAAAGGGGTGAGGTTATGATGAGAAAGATGTGTAGCTCGCGATGCGCAAATATCCATACTATATTCATCCAGTATTTGAGGAGGAGAGTACTTACAACAAACTTTGCACTTAATTTCATACCTTTACGAAACTGTTTCCAGTTGGTACCCCTCACAAAATGATGAAATACATTTTCTCTGTTCATGCAGTAAAAGTGATGCATCGGGCATGACATTTCAATTTATTACTCATTTGCTACTTATTCTATTCCCAACGCATTTTGCAGACAGTTTTCACATATACTACTGACTGTATATGCAAAAATATATCGCTGTTGGACACACAGTTCATAAACACTGAGCTGGGTGAAAAATTGGCATCATGCATGGCGCTTTAATTAATCAGCTATTTCTTAGTACCTCTACTCTAAACACATTTAACAGAGAGTGTTCACATATACCGGGAATGTACCTGCAATATATCATTCTACGACTCGTAGTTCACAAGATATGACGTCATAGACACTGAGATGCGGGAAAGACGCCACATCATGCACGACGTTTTAATTTAATACTTCTTTAAAACAAACTCTATTCCCAACACATTTCGCATACAGTATTACATATATCTCTGAATGTACCTGCAAAGTTAAATCATTGGGCGACACACATAGTTCAGGAGACCTTAAAGTTCTAAACAGGACTGCGTGGTCAGCGACCGTTTACAAAGTAAAATTAAAGCAATAACAGCCCTCGGTCGCAATAATTAAGTCTTTTGACCTGGTTTCGGCACTACTATGAGTGCCTTCATCAGAAGTAATACATTAAACTGGCCTATAACATAAGTGCAAAGATTATGGGAATTTTTTTTTACAAGTGTAAGTACTGACTAACAGTACCAGAAAGAAACATTACTTACATTTGCGTGTGAAATAGATACCAAGACACAAAGCTTAAGTCACAAAATTTTTAAAAAAAGAATACGTGGAAGCAAGTCACATGGGCTGCTCATAAATGTCAAGCTGCAGATGGCAACAGCCTGATTTGCCGGCGTTAGCAACTGCGGGATGGTGAACATTACACCAAGAGTGCCATCTAGTAGCCGCAAATACAAACACGCTACTTAATATTCAAAATATAGACAGATGAATATTGTGATGAACATTATTTAGTATATAAAGCACCTCTATTATTGAACTCAATCAAAAGAAGTTTTTTTCTATTCCTTTCTTGGGGCCCATCTCCAATCAGATTCAACGCCTTCTTCGTAATAGATACAATTATAATGTCACCTTTTCAACCGATAACAGCTTGAAAAAAATTGTATTCATAATTTAAAATCGACTCGTTCGCCTTTGGAAAACTCTGGTATCTATCAGATTTTCTGCGACACCTGCTCTTCTTACCACATACGACAAACAGGACGTGCCTTCACAATCAGATACAAAGAACTTATTTTAAGAGAAAATGGCACTAGCACCAAAAATCCGTCTTTTGCCGACGACCGTCTGATTACAGGTCACGCCCGTAAAACAGTTCACTATATCAACGTTTTGCATACAGAGAAGAAAGAGCGCAGATTAGATATTCTTGGATAATTAGAAATTTTTAAACGTCTTTCTCGAAATGATGGACTTATTCTTAATGAGCAGCTATAATTACCTAAGAAAAACTACTTCAACGGTGTAAAGAAATTGCTTGATATTTGATTTCGTGTTCCCTCGTGCAGTTACCGAAATGTTCTTTCTATCTAAGTCGACTCATAATTTTTTGTTTATTAAATGGTTTATATTGGCTACATTTCATGTTATGTGGTTTTTCTACACGCTGAGTAAGAGTGATTTCAGGTGTGCCCCAGGGGAGTGTCATAGGACCGTTGCTATTCACAATATACATAAATGACCTGGTGGATGACATCGGAAGTTCACTGAGGCTTTTTGCAGATGATGCTGTGGTGTATCGAGAGGTTGCAACAATGGAAAATTGTACTGAAATGCAGGAGGATCTGCAGCGAATTGACGCATGGTGCAGGGAATGGCAATTGAATCTCAATGTAGACAAGTGTAATGTGATGCGAATACATAGAAAGATAGGTCCCTTATCATTTAGCTACAAAATAGCAGGTCAGCAACTGGAAGTAGTTAATTCCATAAATTATCTGGGAGTACTCATTAGGAGTGATTTAAAATGGAATGATCATATAAAGTTGATCGTCGGTAAAGCAGATGCCAGACTGAGATTCATTGGAAGAATCTTAAGGAAATGCAATCCGACAACAAAGGAAGTAGGTTACAGTACGCTTGTTCGCCCAATGCTTGAATACTGCTCAGCAGTGTGGGATCCGCACCAGGTAGGGTTGATAGAAGAGATAGAGAAGATCCAACGGAGAGCAGCGCGCTTCGTTACAGGATCATTTAGTAATTGCGAAAGCGTTACGGAGATGATAGATAAACTCCAGTGGAAGACTCTGCAGGAGAGACGCTCAGTAGCTCGGTACGGGCTTTTGTTAAAGTTTCGAGAACATACCTTCACCGAAGAGTCAAGCAGTATATTGCTCCCTCCTACGTATATCTCGCGAAGAGACCATGAGGATAAAATCAGAGAGATTAGAGCCCACACAGAAGCATACCGACAATCCTTCTTTCCACGTACAATACGAGACTGGAATAGAAGGGAGAACCGATAGAGGTACTCAGGGTACCCTCCGACACACACCGTCAGGTGGCTTGCGGAGTATGGATGTAGATGTAGATGTAGATGTAGATTCAGCCCCCTTTGTAATTCTATAATGACGTTCTCAGTCTTTAAACTGTACTTCTTAGCTCTGACGTTGACAAAGTGTAACCATGTCTGCTACTGTCAGATAAAATATTGAGTTTTACTACATGTACTAAATAATGTTCATCATAGTATTAGATTGTCTACATTCTGAATGTTAAGTAGCCAGTTTGTATTTGCGTCTACTAGATGGCACTTTTGGTGTAATTTTCACCTGCTCACAATTGCTAACGCGGACGTCTCAGTCTGATGCTACCTGTGGCTTGACATGTGTGAGCAGCCCATAGTGGCTTGCCTTTCATGTATTTTTTTTTTTAATTTTGTGACTAAAGCTTTATGTCTTGATATTTATTTCACACTGTTCGTCATTACTCACACTTACATGAAAAAAATTCCCATAGTTTTTGTACTTGTGTTACAGGCCAGTGCCGTCCGTTGTGGCCGAGCGGTTCTAGGCCCTTCAGTCTGGAACCGCGTGACCGCTACGATCGCAGGTTCGAATCCTGCATCGAGCATGGATGTGTGTGATGTCCTTACGTTAGTTAGGTTTAAGTAGTTCTAAGTTCTAGGGGACTGATGGCCTCAGATGTTAAGTCCCATAGTGCTCAGAGCCATTTGAACCATTTTTTATGGGCCTGTTTGAATGTTTTACTTCTCATGAAGGCACTCATAGTAGTGCCGAAAGCAGGTCAAAAGACTTAATTTTTGCGACCGAGGGCTGTTATTGCTTTAATTTTAGTTCAGAAGACATGACATAACAAACATTGAGCTACCTGAAAACGAAACTGTGTGATTAAATTCGCTACATAGACAGGTGAAATATGTGTACAAATATAAATGAAGTATGTGTACAAATACGAATGAAATATGTGTCACATATGTAAACCAGGGCAATGCCGCGTGTAAAAGTCCTATCCTAAACTCCTGGATCGATTTCAACCAAACTTGATACATACTCATATGTTACCTACTATTTGAAAAAAAAAATGCTGGGGGATTAGAACCACCAACCCCGTATTGTGGTGGATATTGTAACGTGGTGATGGAGAGAGAACGCCTGAGATGGACACAAATAGGGGGAAGGAGGAGAGGAGATGGCCAAAGAGATCGGGAGGAGTTGGTGGGCATAACACAGAAGAGGAGCTGATGGGCAGAGAGAGGGGGAGTAGGGGAGGGACACTTTTTTAGCTTTCGGCTTCTGTTTACCGACACGCCAGCCGTTTCCTTACGGTGGGTCATTATTGCTTCTTGGCCACTATGATCGGTAAATGGGATCCGAGTGGATCTGGGCAGCAGCCCTACCAGGCGCCCACATCTACATCTACATCATACTCCTCAAGCTACCTAATGGTGTGTGGCAGAGGGTACATTCGGTACCACTATCTGATTCTCCCCCCTCCCCCCCTGTTCAACTCGCGAATAGTGCATGGGAAGAGTGATTGTCGGTAAGCCTCAGTATTGGCTCTGATTTCTTGAATTTTCTCCTCGTGGTCAATACGCGAGATGTATGTGGGGAGAAGTAATATGTTGCCTGACTCCTCGTGAAAAGCGCTGTCCCGAAATTTCAGCAGTAAACGTCTCCGTGATGCTCAACGTGTCTCTCGTGACGTCTGCCAGTGGAGTTTGTTTAGCATCTCCGTAACGCTCTCTCGCCAGCTAAACTATCCCGCTCTTCTTTGCATCTTCTCTATCTCCTCTATCAGTCCTACCTGATAGGGATCCCATATAGATGAACAATACTCAAGAATCGGACGAACAAGCGCCTTATAAGCCACTTCTTTCGTGGATGAGTTACATTTCCTGAAGATTCTTCGATGAATCAGAGTTTAGTGTCTGCTTTTCCCACTATCTGCTTTATATGGTCATTCCACTTAAGGTCGTTCTGTATAGTTACGCCTATATATTTTACGGCATACGCTGTCTCGAGCTGTTTGTCATCAGTAGTGTAGCTGTACAGAAATTGATTTCTTTTCCTATGTATGCGTAATATGTTATATTTAGTTACGTTCAGGTTCAGCTGCCAGAGTCTGCACCATTCGTCAGTTCTCTGCGGGTAGTTCTGCAAATTCTTACTATCTTCTGGCGTTGCTACTTTGGTATAGACGACTGCATCATCTGCGAATAGCCTTAAAGAGCATCCGTCGCTTTCTACTAGATCATTTATATATATTGTGAACAGCAACGGCCCTATCACACTTCCCTGTGGTACTCCAGATATTACCTTTACATCTGTCGATTTAGTTCCGTTAAGAGCGACGTGTTGAGTTCTGTCTGCAAGGGAGTCTTGAATCCAGTCCCAGGCCTGCTGCGATACTCCCTAAGCTTAAACGGCAATGCGAGACTGTGTCAAAATGCTTTACTGAAACCAAGGAACACGGCACCAGCCTGAGCGCCGTTGTCCACTGCGGTGTGGATCTTATGGAGGAACAGAATGAGCTGAGTTTCTCAGGATCTCTGTTTGCGGAATCCATGTTGGTTTTTATAGAGGAGCTGTTCATTTTCCAAGAACGGCATAATTCTTTAGCATAAAACATATTCCATAATTCTACAACAGATTGGCATCGACGATATAGGTCTATAATTGTGTGGATCTGTCATGCGGCCTTTCTTAAAAACGGGAATGACGTGCGCTTTTTATCAGTCGTTAGGTACCTTTCGTTTCCCAAGTGATCTACGATAAATTACTCCTAGAAGGGGGGCAAGTTCTTTCGCTTAATCTTTATTGAACTTTATAGATACCTGATCATACCGTTGTCCGTGTCCCGCCACGCGGAGTCGGGCTTTCGTTTTTATTCTGTACATGGATGGATAGAGAGAGGGGAGAGGAGATGGTGAACACAGAGAGGGAGTGTAGAGGAGGTGGGCAGAGAGGTGCGAGGAGGAGATGGACAGAAAGAGTGGAGCAGCAGATGGACAGAAGAAGGCGGAAGGAGGAGGTGGAATAAGAGGAGACTGGAATAAATGCCGGGTAATCAGCCAATCAGAAAAGAAAGTGTTCACTGCGTTTACGTGCCAATTACACCAGTGAAAGTAAATACTATTTTCCCAGGTATATTCAAAATCTGTAAACAACAAACTGAAAGAAACACGTGGCTGTCTTATGCAAAAATATGTATGACTCGTATCATACGTCAGGTAATGTGACACAACATTTCTTCCTATATAATCGCTAAAGGCCTAATGTCCCTGGAAGTTAGGGCACATATACGAGGGCTGGTCAATAGAGAATGATCATAATTTTTTATGGTCCAAATTTCTCGTTCCTAAATTAAATCTTATGATATTCTGTTATCTTAATGTGCAACAAATACGCCGTAGTAGTTCATTATTGGGATTCCTGGTTCCCGCCTGTGAGAGGCAGGCAAGGTCAGACATGTTCAGCATCGCCTACCACTACAATGGAGGTAACACGCGAGAAACAATATGCGGCTTTGAAATTCTGCTTTCGTCTAAGCAAATCTTCAGCTGAAACCTGTACAATGTTAAAGGAGGCCTATGGATAGTTTGTTCTTCCTTACAAAAAATGGTTCAAATGGCTCTGAGCACTATGGGACTTAACTTCTGAGGTCATCAGTCCCCTAGAACTTAGAACTACTTATACCTAACTAACCTAAGGACATCACACACATCCATGCCCGAGGCAGGACTCGAACCTGCCACCGTAGCGGTCGTGCGGTTCCGGAGTGAAGCGCCTAGAACCGCTCGGCCACATCGGCCGGCTCTTCCTTACAGCACAGCTCGAAGGTGGTTTGAAATGTTTAAACAGGGGAAGCTAACAATTTCAAAGGAAGAACGGCCCGGTGGTCCAGTTACTGCTCTTACTGAAGAAAACATCAATAGTGTTACTGTCAATGTGAGAGAGGATCGACTAATTACGTTAAGATCACTTTCAGAAATACTGAACATTTCACCGTGTGCCACCAACACATTGGTGACAGAAAAATTACACACTACACGTTTTTGTGCGCGATGGATTCCAAGACTGTTGATTCCCGAACCAAAGGACATTCGCGTGCAGATCTGCATACAGTTAAAGTTGATGATAGAGGTAGATCCGGAATTTCTTTCAAATGTAATCACTGCTGATGAAACTTGGCTACATCATTTTGATCCTGAGAGCAAACAGCAAAGCTCAGTGTGGAAATCTCCTTCATCACCAACCCCCAAATTAGCAAAATTGGTTGCTTCTGCTGGGAACGTTGTGGTCATCTCATTCTTTTATATTCATGGAATGGTTAATCAGCATGTTGTACCTGCACACACATCAGTAACTGGTCAATATTACAGGGATGTCCTGGACACATTGCAAGTCCGTATGAGGCGCAAAAGACCATAATTCCGTGAAGCAGGCTGGATGCTGCACCACGATAATGCGCGGCCGCATATTGCCAATGTTGTTGCTGAATATCTTGCAAAAATCAACGTGAAGTGCATACCTCACCCTCCCTATAGTCCGGTTTTAGCCCCATGTGACTTTTTTCTATTCCCTAACATGAAGAAATGCCTTCGTGGGCGATATTATCAATCATCAGAAGCAGTGGTGAAGACTTCGGAGGCGATTTTGGACCTCTCAAAAATGGTTTCCAGCATGTATTTGAAGACTGGCAGAAATGCTGGAACAAGTGCATCGCATTCATGGGAGACTACTTCGAGAAGGACCATCAAAATTATGAGGATGAGTAAAGGTATGTTGTCAAAAAATATATGATCATTCTTTATTGAACAGTCCTAGTAACATAACCGGACAAGAGCGAGTAGGACTCGAGCTCTGAGGTTTCTGTACAAACTTAATTATCTACGTAGATGGGTCATCTGTAGGTTTTAATGAGTGAATTTGAAACATCAAAATGTGTGACATAAATGACTACATCTTTCGATAGCGTTGTCTGAGAAGTTTAAAATTTTTGCACCATCGAGGGACCGCAGATTTCATATATGACATAAATTTCAGCTTGATACCTCTATCCGTTCCTGAGAAAAAAAGATCTTAACGGACGTTCGTATCTTTTGATTGCATTGACTTAGAAGCTTCATTTTTTTACACCGCCAAGGGACCATAGACCTTAGTATTTGGTACAAATTTCAACTCGATACCTCTATCCTTTCCTGAGGAAAAGGGACCTTAACAGACGAACAGTTAGACGGACAAAAACATGATCGTATAAGGACTCCGTTTTTACTGATTTAGGCATGGAACCCTAAAAACAAGGGAGTAACGAAATAGGTGCATATCCAGCCAGTGCTCAAGTAACCGAGTTGCAGATGGCAGCTGCAATATCAAATACGTAGATACTCCAATGGGTCATTTAGTCTCAATGTCATTTACTTTCAACCAAAGAAGATAAGTATGTTGACGTAGAGAGCAAAATAATGTTTCTGTAAAACTGAACAAAATAAAATAAATGTTATCTGCTTCTGCATTATATAGAATCCATGGAGTGCTGAAAAAAGACATTCTTCTGCAGTGGTCACGAGTATGTAGCGGGTGCTACGGAGGGGTGGAAGAGCTGTACTTCAAGTAGACCGGACGGCGATAGCTCTCCCATCTGGACATTGTGGCTTCGATGGGATGGCAAGGTCTATGGGAGTCCATAGGTGGTGAAGGTGACCGCAGTAAGACAGACGGTGTGCGTGTAAACTCTGTGTTTCTCCAGCACGTTACATAAGTTGCTCGTCCAGTGGCGCGGCCCAGCACAGGCCCACGACGTCCTTGACCCGCAGGGATGGTCAGGAGTCGATATCGCGGCGGTGAGAAATAGCGTCACGAGGAGTGCGGTAGCCGTTTCCCCAGTAGAGCGTAGTCCTTGTTTGGTCAGCATACATACCTAGGCAGTACTGCATCAGACGCTGCAGCCTTATGTAGTTCCGCTGATGGCGGAGCCGCTGTATCCCGCCCAGCTGAAGCGAGTGCAGGCGCTGGCAGGCCAGAGTGTAAGTGACTGTCAGGCGCGGCCCATGGGAAATACGGGCCACACAACGAACTTTTGACGCCACACTAGTTGCCTTGCTCAGTATACATTGCTAACGTTCGGCTACGTCTGGGACTAGAGAGAAAATCAGCATGTCAGTGAAAAGGTACCTAATAAAGTCGTTAGCTTTGTCATATGCCATGGAGAGCTTGCGTCTCTTTAAATGTGCAGGTGCGAAGTATTTAAGTGGTCTCTCACAGCAACTCGCCCCCGCTGGAGACTGTCACTGCAAGTCTTAAGACATATAGTATCACGTGCTGTGACGTACGCCTTAGAGCCCACATATCTCCCGTTAGGAGGGCATCGTTTCAACCTTCGCCCCATCTGGCGGCGGCCTGCAGCAGAAAGATCAACGATGGCCCGACGACGGAAACCCACACACAGCGGACGCCCATTCGGAGCCCAGCCTGGCCGGACGGCCAACTATTATACAAGACGAAGGAGGTCTTGTTACAGTTATAAAAAGGAATAAGGAACTGTGGCATAAGCTTGTCTCGCTTACAGGTAAGATATCGGATTATTAACTGCAAGACTACATGGGTGAGAGACAACCAAGAGGAGGCCTTACATCCTGATAACGAGATGCACCACGGCAGAACACCCACCCAAAACAACCTTCTGGAAGCAGTGAGGAGACGAGCCTCATGGAGGACCAG
This sequence comes from Schistocerca gregaria, assembly GCF_023897955.1. NCBI lineage: Eukaryota > Metazoa > Arthropoda > Insecta > Orthoptera > Acrididae > Schistocerca > Schistocerca gregaria. The sequence continues at coordinate 471,514,599 of NC_064931.1, forward strand.
GACAAGCTTCCTGAGACCCTGACAGAACAGTATTGTGGTGTGGTGCTGTGTAGTATAACGTTGTAGTAGTGTAGCCCAGAATTATAAATTATAAAATTTGTCATCTTCCACTGCCGCATGGTGTAATAGACCAGCACTGTGTGCCTTCTGGATTCCTTATGAACAGGTATCTGCGCACCAAAAAGCCTAATGGTAGTATGTACAATTTCTTTTAATTGGATTTAATGTGGTTATTCTATGTAAATTTTCCCCTCTTAAACATCGTAATGCTTAATTATTACTAATACATTTGAAATTATGTTGAAGTATTGTGGGCTTTATTCATGCAATTCATGTGCAACATTCGGTCTGTTCTTTTATATAGATAAACTGAAAGAAACCAGCAAATAAATAAAGTTGTGACGTACACAGTCCGTCAACCGCCGTCGAAATGCCTCGAAGCGATGGTTATTGTCTCGGCAACCGAGTCGTAGTTGGGGAGCTGCTGGCATAGTGTAAACGCTACGTTTGCGGGTGTTGAGAAGCGTTCGTATTATGGCATGGGGTCCCGATTGTTGCACGAGCCGTTACACTCTTCCCTTTCTGGAGTAATTCCGTCCACTGAATTCTAGCGTGGCAAAAGTCTGGCTGCAGTAAAAAAGCTCTTTATACAGTTGATATTTTACAAAACACTAGTCCGGAGTACAAGTTCTGAGTTAACTACCAAATGTCTGTAGTCTTCATTCCCCTGTTTGTATTAACGTTATTTTCGCTGTTCCACCTTCTTCGGCTCCGACACTCACACACAACTACGAATTACTTGTCTCTCTACAGTTCGTATATTTCTAATCTCTACCTGTACATTACATGCACAAGTTATGTGATATCGACACTAGTATATGTATTTCGGAGGCGGTCAGTTCGCGCATCAAGCTCGTTCGTTAATCGGGAGCATGGCAGCTGCTCGGGATTGGGGCGGCAAGTAACTCGTGGCTAGAGCACAGCCGCTCATGAGCGGGGCAACTCGGTCCTATTTGTAGCGGAAGGGAAATCGACCAAATGTGGTACCCAAAGGCGATAAAAACTGCACGTATGATGTATACACGTTTGATAAATTCATTATTTTATCTTCATAATACTTCGATCTTTGTATTTTCGCGTTATCTTGTTTAGAAACATTGTAGAAGCAGGATTTGTTCAAATGTGTGTGAAATCGTATGGGACTTAACTGCTAAGGTCAGCAGTCCCCAGCCTTACACACTATTTAACCTAAATTATCCTAAGGACAAACACACACACCCATGTCCGAGGGAGGACTCGAGCCTCCGCCGGGACCAGCCGCAGAGTCCATGAGTGCAGCGCTTAAGACCGCTCGGCTAATCCCTCCCGGGCAGGATTTGTTCGTCGAGCATGTGCCAAGAAGTAAAACATTTCTCTGCTATAACCAGATTCAATTTATGAAGCCATCTCATGGTTGTTTAATGGAAGAAATAACATTCTTTGTACGTACATGAAAAATAAGATTAAAACTATTGGAGTAATGAATGATCAAGTGGAATCAGTAAATGAAGTAGAGGCTGGAAATGATGTAACACAGTACATGACAACTACGTGACTAGAATTTAAAAATCTATTGGTAATAGAAATTTCCGAATACAAATCTGTGTATTATATTTAGAGAGTGATAATTATTGAATTATATAAAAAAGTTAATTAGTTGCAAACTACGGCTTGCACACACCTTATTCAACATGTAAATGTTCACTACAGATATTAGAATTCAGATTATGAGATGTTCGATGTGCCTGCAATCATTGGCGATGATGTAGCGCAGACGAATAACAAAATTCTGCGTGACCCGCTCAAGTGTCGGAACATCGATGCTGTTGATGACCTGAATGGCTGTTTTCATCTCAGCAATGGTTTTGGGATTATTGCTGTACGTGTGTTCACTACTGGAGAATATGACGGCCACTCGAGGCCCATACCAGTGGCCTCTGGGTACCGCAGAGCCAGAATGCGGTCCCCAAAGTGCTCCTCCAGGACACCAAACACTCTCCTGCTTCGATGGGGTCGATCTCTGTCTTGCATGAACGATATCTTGTCAAAATCAGGGTCACTTTGGATAATGGGGATGAAATCATTTTCCAAAACATTCACGTACCGTTGGACAGTAACCATGCCATCAAGGGATGTCGCACTGATTATTCCGTGACTTGTCATTGCATACCACGCAGTCACCCATTGACGGTGAAGAAACTTCTCGATCGCAAAGTGCGGATTCTTATTTCCCAAAAGGTACTAATTTTGCTTATTGACGAAGTCATCCAGTTGACTGTGGGCTTCCTCACTAAACCAAACCATATTTACATCAAAGTCCTGTTCATCAAACCTGTGGACAATATTGTTGGCGAAACGCAACTGCTGTTCCATGGCCGTGGGGATTAATGGCTGCTGGGTTTGAATTTTGCATGGGAAATGATGCAGGTCTTCAACGAGAATTTGCCACAGTGTCTCCCGGTTGAATCGCACAGCTCGTCTGACCGATTTCCTGGGTCTGATTTGAAACACAGCACGTGTCTTCTCGATATCTTCAGGCGTTTTCACTCTTTTTGGGTGACCGAAATTTCCAACACTGTTATCACGAACACTACCCGTTCTCTCAAACTTTCAAATCGCATTTTTGATTGTTAGCACACTTGAACCGGCTGCCTTCAGCTTGAACTCTGTCTCAAACTTCCTTTGAGCCGCAGTTGGGCTGTTAATGCTGGCCTTCACAAGTGCTATATGCTCAGCCACATTTTATCGTGACATTTTCACGTGCAAATGGCCGACAACAGCAACGCGCCCAACCGTGCAGTTTGAACGTCCTAACGCAAACCGACCAGAAGTTACGACGATTTTATTTCATGTAGTTCAATAATTGTCACCCTGTACCTTACACAAGTGGAGGCTGTTTACACAGATTATTTGTGCTCCGTCTCGTATGATTTGATTGTCCTCATAAAATAATGTCCTTGTTCCTCTTATTATTATGACTTAAGAACTTGTCATCGACATGTTCTGGATCGATAAACGAGCGCTACTCGGATGCCATTGAGCCTGTCCTGTTAAAATTGCTTTCGCTTGCAGCACTAGTAGCGGGAATCCAGAGGATTTCTTTCGCATCTTTTAAGAGCTTAGGAGAGGCACAGGCATTGGCCTTCCACCACGACAGAACATTCTTGTAATCACCTGGGGGTCTCTATGTTCAAATATTTCTCAACTTCATCTTTGCATTTAGAAATTGATGAACGCCAGCTTCGGAACTTCTTTTCGGGAGAGGGCATGGGATCTTCTCTCTCTTTGATAAACTACACTATTTAGCTTCTGACGATCATCTTGATAAATATTTTCTTTCTTCTCTTCACTCATTACTAAGAGTAGCCATATAATAAGAATCCTGTAGTTCGTCAACAACTTTCTCTTTTAGGTAGGTTTCTGCATGCCCTCTCACCAATTTAATAAAAAAGTATTGTATACCAGGAGTAAATCTAATTATTGTCTCTAACTAGAAGTCTGTAAATATATGTGTATACGAATTAGCTTATTTCAAATTGATCTATATTTCTAAATACTTTGACATGTCCTGTATCCTTGTAGAAAGAGATCTACGGATGAATAACGGTGCTAGTACTACTACTACTACTACTACTACTACTACTACTACTAAGTCCGCAGCTCGTGGTCGTGCGGTAGCGTTCTCGCTTCCCACGCCCGGCTTCCCGGCTTCGATTTCCGGCGGGGTCAGGGATTTTCTCTGCCTCGTGATGACTGGGTGTTGTGTGATGGCCTTAGGTTAGTTAGGTTTAAGTAGTTCTAAGTTCTAGGGGACTGATGACCATAGACGTTAAGTCCTATAGTGCTCATAGCCATTTTTGAACTACTACTAACTACTGCACTGCCTTCTTCACTTCGGCGTATATGTAGTATACTAGGCTTAAGTGCCCTCGGCACCACAAGAGGCAGGGCGGTTCTGTTTCACCCTCCACGTCATTTGTGGCCTCTTTAAAAGGTTCAAGAAATTTAATTACACCCTCCATTACATCAGGTTGATACGAAGATATCGTTTCCTGTTCGTTTTTTCCGACAGCAAATTCTCAATTTTATTTTTTTAATGAAACGAATCCAACATCATATGGATGCTATTCGATCTCGTTTGAACATCTTGATGTAATGCCTTTCTAGCCTTGCCACCAGAGCGTTTCATATATCCTACAGTTATACTCGCTGCCTGTATGGAGTTTATCAGGCAATTCTTCATTAAGGAACTTATCATCCGCTGTGTTCCTTAATGCTCTGTTTATACAGTGCACTGCTCGTGGTAGACATTTGTGGTGTTGAAGAGCTTTCTTCAAGTTCGGTCCATGATCCGTCTCAAATGTCACTTTGTTTAATTCAGAGGAGATATATCTATCGCAAAGAGTATTTCATATGACTCTGTAAGAATATTTTCACTTATATCTGAAAAGTCAGGAAACTTCGTTGTGGCCGGCCGCAGTGCCAAAGCGGTTTTAGGTGCTTCAGTCTGGAACCGCGCGACCGCTACGGTCGCAGGTTCGAATCCTGCCTCGGGCGTGGATGTGTGTGATGTCCTTAGGCTAGTTAAGTTTAAGTAGTTGTAAGTTCTAGGGGATTGATGACCTCAGATGTTAAGTCCCATAGTGCTGAGAGCCATTTGAACGATTCGAAACTTCGTTGTGAGGAGCACATTGTTTCTGAGTTCACACCTATCCTCAGGCTCTACAATAATACCAGATGTGACAGTCAGATAACGTATTTTGCGATAACTGTCAGTCCAACGACAATACATCATAGAACACCCATTCTGCTCAATAGCTTTCTTTACTTGAGACAAGACCTCACTTCTCACTTGATCGGAAATATCTCGTACATATCGAAAAACAGTTCTCGGAGATGGAAAAATCTCTTGTCCTGTCACTGTCCCGTACTTGGCACAAATATCGAATGGTCCTTGTGATAGGCTAATAAACCCTTCCTTACAGACAGAGCGGGATTAGCCGTGCGGTCTTAGGCGCTACAGTCATGGACTGTGCGGCTGGTCCCGGCTGAAGTTGGAGTCCTCCCTCGGCCATGGGTGTGTGTGTTTGTCTTTAGGATAATTTAGGTTAAGTAGTGCGTAAGCTTAGGGACTGATGACCTTAGCAGTGAAGTCCCATAATTTTACACACATCTGAACATTTTGAACAGACGGTGTCAAACGCTCGTAGATCCAACGCGCACATTTGCTCACGCTTGTCCCTGATTGTCTCTTTATAACTGTTCGAAACTATTATAGATGTCGAATATGTGATACTTATGCACGCATGTCTTTTCGTGCTCGTGGTCGCTCCCTTGTATATTAGTACCACTTCGCATCCCTCTCTTCGGCACTGGACGTAACCCACAGGATCACAAGTATCCATTTCAGCCACTATCTGGAATTAAAAACTGCAGTAATCAATATCTTTTCTGACGAATACAGCACATATTTTTTTCTCGCATCTCTTTAAAGTAACGAAGCAATTTTTTAGGAAATTGTAAGACAACAAAAAGTAAAGTGGAAAATATTATTATTATTATTATTATTATTCCCACAATGTTGCAATTTGAAATCTGGTGAACAGTTTCTTCAGTACATTATACATATGATTCAAATCTCGATGAAGTCGAAGGAACAATTTTTCTATTGCAGTTCGTAAAAAGTATTGTCTGTTTTATTTCACTTTTATGTTTAACAATGACCTTCGTCGTGACAGAGCTTTTCACCTTTATTTGGAACTGATTTAACTTAAATTAGACTACCAGCGAAAGAAGTGCATCAGCTTGTATAGTTTGTAATGTGCACGTCCAGCGTCCTGGATACTTGGCGTTAATCATGTTTTCTAAAGTTCTGAATAAAATGTAAATACACTTGTCATCGGACTCATACAAACACAGCACAAGTTCTACATTGTATCGTGTTATTGTAATAAAAACTCACCAGATAACGAAACTTCGTACTACACACCACAATATTATTAGTCCGCTAGAGCAAAAGGCTCTGTAGGAAATTTAGAATTTAGTAGCTAGAGGCTCTTTGATTCAGTGAATCTGATGGCTCTTCGAAAAAATGCGCATTCAACAAAAAGTGCGTAAATACACTCCTGGAAATTGAAATAAGAACACCGTGAATTCATTGTCCCAGGAAGGGGAAACTTTATTGACACATTCCTGGGGTCAGATACATCACATGATCACACTGACAGAACCACAGGCACATAGACACAGGCAACAGGGCATGCACAATGTCGGCACTAATACAGTGTATATCCACCTTTCGCAGCAATGCAGGCTGCTATTCTCCCATGGAGACGATCGTAGAGATGCTGGATGTAGTTCTGTGGAACGGCTTGCTATGCCATTTCCACCTGGCGCCTCAGTTGGACCAGCGTTCGTGCTGGACGTGCAGACCGCGTGAGACGACGCTTCATCCAGTCCCAAACATGCTCAATGGGGGACAGATCCGGAGATCTTGCTGGCCAGGGTAGTTGACTTACACCTTCTAGAGCACGTTGGGTGGCACGGGATACATGCGGACGTGCATTGTCCTGTTGGAACAGCAAGTTCCCTTGCCGGTCTAGGAATGGTAGAACGATGGGTTCGATGACGGTTTGGATGTACCGTGCACTATTCAGTGTCCCCTCGACGATCACCAGAGGTGTACGGCCAGTGTAGGAGATCGCTCACCACACCAAGATGCCGGGTGTTGGCCCTGTGTGCCTCGGTCGTATGCAGTCCTGATTGTGGCGCTCACCTGCACGGCGCAAAACACGCATACGACCATCATTGGCACCAAGGCAGAAGCGTCTCTCATCGTTGAAGACGACACGTCTCCATTCGTCCCTCCACTCACGCCTGTCGCGACACCACTGGAGGCGGGCTGCACGATGTTGGGGCGTGAGCGGAAGACGGCCTAACGGTGTGCGGGACCGTAGCCCAACTTCATGGAGACTGTTGCGAATGGTCCTCGCCGATACCCCAGGAGCAGCAGTGTCCCTAATTTGCTGAGAAGTGGTGGTGCGGTCCCCTACGGCACTGCGTAGGATCCTACGGTCTTGGCGTGCATCCGTGCGTCGCTGCCGTCCGGTCCCAGGTCGACGGGCACGTGCACCTTCCGCCAACCACTGGCGACAACATCGATGTACTGTGGAGACCTCACGCCCCACGTGTTGAGCAATTCGGCGGTACGTCCACCCGGCCTCCCGCATGCCCACTATACGCCCTCGCTCAAAGTTCGTCGACTGCACATACGGTTCACGTCCACGCTGTCGCGGCATGCTACCAGTGTTAAAGACTGCGATGGAGCTCCGTATGCCACGGCAAACTGGCTGACACTGACGGCGGCGGTGCACAAATGCTGCGCAGCTAGCGCCATTCGACGGCCAACACCGCGGTTCCTGTTGTGTCCGCTGTGCCGTGCGTGTGATCATTGCTTGTACAGCCCTCTCGCAGTGTCCGGAGCTAGTATGGTGGGTCTGACACACCGGTGGCAGTGTGTTCTTTTTTCCATTTCCAGGAGTGTAATTAATTCAGCTTCTGTGATGACTTGATAATTTAAATCATGCATTCAAAATATCTGGTAGACACTGATTTATTTCCACTATTAATTACAGATCGTACGTTTCCTATGAAGTCTTAAACAGACGAAGAGAATACTAGAAGTAAGTACGAGATCAAATGAGATTTAGTTTTACTAGCTTTTTCGGTCAACAAGTGGAAGCAATTACCAGCATGGGATACAAAAGTTTTAACTCAGCATAGCGTCTTTGGTTCACTAACCGGAAAAGCATACCTGTTACGAGCGCACAGAGGCCGCATTCTAAATAACATTCGCAAATAAACTGAACGCTCTAATAATATACTGCAAGCTTTAATCCGCCACTGTTCAGAACGTAAAAGAGACATGAAAATAAATATTGAGCTCTCTTCTTTGACGTGGCTGTAAGAGTGAATTTTCAGGAAAATCGGTTAACATTACCGTGGACACATCGTTCGTCTAACATGAAATGACACACACTGACAAAAAATTAAACTAGTATCTTGAAGTTATCGAGGCATGAACTACCCAACTTGTTCTAGATGTGTCCAGCAGAACGTACCTCCCCCCTGCTAACATTCGCAGAACGTCCTCTTTCGTCATTATAGCTCTGAGACAAATAGCACTGGAATGTCTACGAGTCTCCCGAGTGCAGTGGAAACTCACAGCAGGCGAGCCGTGGCAGGCTTAGCCGACCCCATTGTCCTTGTAGCTGCGAGTACGCCTCCGGCGGTAACGGGCTTCGAGCGAGCCAGAAGCACGGCTTAAATACATTTCAAAAAATTTTTCGATAGGCAACTCCTTCTACTCTGTCGATGAATATCTTAACAGGAACTATTAGACGCCGTCCGCGGTGGTCTAGCGGTTCTAGGCGCGCAGTCCGGAACCGCGCGACTGCTACGGTCGCAGGTTCGAATCCTGCCTCGGGCGTGGATGTGTGTGATGTCCTTAGGTTAGTTAGGTTTAAGTAGTTCTAAGTTCTAGGGGACTGATGACCACAGATGTTAAGTCCTATAGTGCTCAGAGCCATTTGAACTGTTAGACCAGCTTAAGTAAAAATGTCTGTTAGACTTCAGTTTTGAAAGCACTTGGTCACAACAGTCACGATTAGGTATTTTATGTGTGATAAATTTATTAAAAGTGAATAACAATGTTTCATTCTGACAGTGTATTAATTCTGTAAATATTAACAGTTCCAGTTTATTGTATTGTATTCACCTATTTTGACAATCTTCTGACAAATGATCAAAAAAATGGTTAGAAGGGCTCTGAGCACTATGGGACATAACGTCTGAGGCCATCAGTCTCCTAGAACTTAGAACTATTTAAACCTAACTAACCTAAGGACATCAAACACATCCAAGCCCGAGGCAGGATTCGAACCTGCGACCGTAGCGGTCGGGCGGTTCGAGACTGAAGCGCCTATCACCGCTCGGCCACGGCGGCTGGCAAATGATCAGTGTAGTAAGTATTGTATTCAAATGTTTTATGGTTCTTAGGTTACTCTTTCTCATGTGTTCCACACTCACGAGAATCATCTCATTTTTGGGTCTGTGGAACAAAAACTGAACCTAATCGAATCCGACTCTAGTATATTTGATTTGCAGTATCCAATACTTGACTCCACTGATTACTATTGTGGGCACCATTCATGCTTCAGTCCACTCCCTGGAATCCCACATAATTTTCTGTGCTGTCCCACTGAGCCTTTAGGCAAAACTACTCATTGAACACTTACAGTTCACGATATTCACTTGAGAATGCGGCAACGGTGTTGAACCATCTCACAACGATAGGGGTGTGGGGATCTGGCAGGACTCGTAGAACATTACGGAACTATGGTCTCACTCTTCCTCACACGCTATCATAATTAACCTTAGGAAGTATCATTTAGTCTCTTGAACCTCGTTAACACATTTCACAAAATGATCAACATGTTGCACTAGGTAATATCAACGCTTCAAATTAAATACGCGAAGTGTCCACTATAGATACCACAACATTATACATTCCATGTAATTAAACATGTCACGAAGACGTTCTTTTAACCTACAACCGAATCACTTACTTTAACTACAGCAAAATGTCTCCTTTATACCCCTATGCAATTCTCTTGTATGAATACACCACCTTATATTTTTTCAATATCGGCACTCCTAATTGAATTCAAGCATAGACATCTCTGTTATACAACACACACTAATGTTCTGAAGAAAACCTTAACAATGCCTCGTTGAGTCATTGATGTCGCGTTATAATCTCCATAAGAACCGGAGAACTATCACTTACGTCTTAAACTGTATCTCTCACGCCGAGAGACCTGTCCGATGTATCGTGCTCCGTGAGCTCTACGATCCACTGCCGTACTTCACCATAGACGTTTTGCCAGCTCCAGCCTGTGTGTCTTAGGACCAGTCATGATATTCCATAAAACCTGCTTGTATCCGATACATTCTCACTTACACTGATTCTGACAGTTATCCGAGCCGATTTCCTGTATCATGTGTATCTCAGCGAACCTGGAGTGGTTTAATTGATAAATTTAGGGCAAATGATTTGTCTCACATCCGTGTGGTGCCTTTAGCACATTGCTGCTTTGAGTCAGTGCCACGTGATGTAAGGGCAGAGAACCCAAACCATAAAATACTGTTGCGACACTGATCTACGTATCACCTTGTCAGTGCTGTCTCACGGTTTGGAACTACCTTACTAGGAAACGGGCTAAGCAATAGGAGTACGGAGCAGAAACGGAAAAAAGAGAAAATCTGCCCACAGTACTCAGGTACTCTGTGGACCTCAAACGACCTATGAGCTAGCAAAGACCCATAGGGAATTCTGAATCTATAACTTACATGACTGTTTATCACATCTCCACTCATTTACCATTTATACGACTTACTTGCACATGCCTATACCTCCCCAACACACATTTGCTTCATTTGCATTATTTCACGAGAGATTCGAAAGAGAAATGGAAAAAGGGAATGGAGAGAAAGCCGGAAAATTTTAGGCATGCAAATGCATTTGGTAACAAAATAAAAGTGGAACACTCAGAAGGAGAGAAGGAAATGAAATGAAACATCATGGGTTGAGATCATATATGATGTTATTTTATTGATTACAAAATCGAGTGAAATTGACAAAAATGTCTAGTTAAAGATATTCATATAATAATGAGCTCCGCTGAAAGAACAATTATTATACGGCCCCATTATTTTGATAAAGGAGAAAGCCACAAGTAAACTCAAAGGTATTCGCAGGAAGCACAACTGAAGATGAGAGGTAATTGATAAAAGAAACATTCACGCAGTTAATTACGATATCGACGAAGACATGTTACGTGTGTACGAAGGATGAGGATCAGCAGTGACAAGAAATATACGTTAAATGAAATCAGCAATAAAAGTAGTGAGACTTCATATTTAAATCAGAAAGACGAAAATGAAGCGGGAACTTGTTATTTTCATAGATACGGTTTCTCCTCCAAAGAAAACGAACATTTTAAACCATCAACACAACGTTTGAAGGTGATAGTGGCTGACGGTGTATGCCAACAGAGGCCATGATCTGACTGGTTCCCGTATCACAGCGTCGCAAAGAGAACGAAGTATACAGCTTTCGTGAAGACTGAACTAGAAGTACAAGAGGAATGTAATGAAGTAGGAGAAGCACAGCTCAGACACAGGACATTGCTATTTCTCTACTACAAGATAACAAATAAATAACAGATGTCTCTTCATATTTTACAACCAAGATTATAATTTTACTTTTGTTACGATATTTCAGTCACTGCCGTAAATGGTGAATATTGGTCCTTGTTGGATATGAATATTGAAGAACTTGAGTTACTGACCTTCAGAATGTTACACAATTCGTGTTTCATTTTTTCTTAAACTATATACTTTCTTTTTCACTGGTCGCTGGAACAGTAAGAAGCGATCTGTGGATTGAGTTCCAGTAATATTGAAGAGAAAGTACGCACTCTCATAGCACGATTCCGGAAGCAACTATTGATACCAGAAAAGGTTGCGTTAAAGATTATCTTCCTGTAAATAATTTTTTTGTCTCTGAGTGTTTCTCTTCTATCAATGATAACACTGTGTGCTAGTCGACTGAGTCTTAGGTGTTTTCGGCTTGAGTACCTATTAAACATCAAATGGTAGGTGGTTGGAGACGAAGTTAAACGGTACGGTCTGGTCAGATCCGACCCGCTCCTTCTTCGATGAGGTTTGTGTGGATATAGGCACACAGTAAGTATTATTTTTGAATAATAAAGTTTATTGATAGTATGTTACATACAAAATCCTTAATGAAGACATAATATATAACCGTGTGCGTGATGGGAGCTTATGGGGAGCTCAGCGGTGAGATTATCAGCCCTCTCACACTCATGAAAACAGACGAATATAGATAAAATATCATGCACTGAACTGACCACACAATCACTCTATCTCACATAAGCTAAAACAACGGAGAAAGAGCAGAACTAGCTATGTATGAGATTAAATCACAAGTAAAACGACAAAGGGTTAGGCTAGAGGGTCTCGGGTAAACACAAAAAGGGCTTCAGTATCAAAGGATGCAGGTAGAACTCAGGAAGAACGTAAATCCAGGAACCATCGGTATCACTGATGAAAATGACGTAGCTGTGTTGGGAAAGTACCAGAGCTCCGAGCGCTAATATCCTGTCGTTATACGCACTGAAAGCTGGCTTAAGCCGGAGATAAATTCAGCCGAGATTTTTGCAATGGTGGTGACTAATTTACTCTCGGTATGTTGGCGAAAATACATGTTTAAATCCAAAGGTACGTATAAAACATTATCCGAAATTGTGCTAAACGAATTCTCCGAAAATTATTTCGAGCCATTAGTTCATGAGCCCACTGAAATAGAAAACGGTTGTGAAAACACGCTTGACCTTGTAGCAACAAATAATCCTGAGCAAATAAGGTGCATCAAAATGGATACAGGGATAAGTGACCACCGGGTTGTCGCAGCGAGACTGAATACCGTAGCTCCAAATTCAACAAAAGTAAACGAGAAATATCTTTATTAAAAAAATAAAAATTCGTTTGACGCCTTCCTGTGAGACAGTCTGCACTCCATCCAAATTAACAATGTAAATGTAGACCAGATGCGGCTTGAATTCAAAGATATAGTACCGACATTAACTGAGAGATTTATACCAAATAAATTAACAAACGACGGAGCTGCTCCCCCAAGGTACACAACAGGTCAGAATACTGTTAAAACAACAAAAAAAAACATGATAATTTTAAACGAACGCAAAATCCCCAAGATTGGCGATCTTTTACACAGGCTCGAAATTTATCACGGACGTCAATGCGAGACGCTTATAATAGTTTCTACAACGCAACTTGGTCTCGAAAAGTGGCGGAAAATCAAGACATTATTGTCGTATGTAAAGTATGCTAGCAGCAAGACACAATCAATGCCTTCTCTGAGCGATAGCAATGGAAATACTATCGACGACTGTGCTGCAAAGCTGAGTTACTAAACATAACCTTCAAAAATTCCTTCACCAAAGAAGACGAAGTAAATATTTCAGAATTCCAATCAAGACAGGTGCCACAAGGAGTAACTTAGAAATAGAATCGTCGGAGTAGTGAAGTAACTTAAAACACTTCGCAAAAACAAATCTTCCAGTTCAGACTGTGTACCAAATACGTTCCTTTCAGAGTATGCTGATGCAGCAGCTCCATACTTAATAATAATATACAACAGCTCGCTTGACGAAAGATCCCTACCCAAAGACTGGAGAGTTCTACAAGTCACACAAATATTCAAGTAAAGCAATAGGAGTGATTACAGGCCCATATCATTCACGTCGATATGCAGCAGTATTTTGTAACATATATTGTGTTCGAACATTATGAACAGTTGCATCGGGATCGCGAACACACCTACTGTTGTGCACATTTTAAGAAGCTTTTCGGCATGCGCAGCTCGCGTCATGTAATTGCCTTACAGGCCCGCCGGCCGATATGGCCGAGCGGTTCTAGCCGCTTCAGTCTGGAACCGTGCGACCGCTACGGTCTTGGCCGCTTGTGTTTCCACCTGTGGTTGTGATAGTAGTTTCCCAGAGTGAGGATGAAAGGATTGTTCGAGTGTCTCGAGTTCCTGTATAGTCGTGTGGCGTGTTTTTTGAATACTTCCTTGAGGCAACGCATACACTTCGGTCTCTTTTATACAATGTGGCGTGCACTGTGGGCAACAGATGTATCGGAAAAATGCCACACTATGCATCAATTTGAGCGTGCATTTTTGCGGAACATTTGGTCAGACATTAGAACATTTGGTCAGACAGTGTACAAGAAAGACTGTGTAAAGAACTACACAGCCCTGAAATGTACAATTCGAAATTAGAAACCTTGCGCAAGTACTTTGAAAAATACTTAAATAAGACTAGGTATTGGGACGAACCCACATCTGATCGTGATGTGATCACATTGATAAAGATGAAATCACCAAATGATATTAAGAAATATTTGCTCAGCCCGGCCGGTGTGGCCGTGCGGTTCTAGGCGCTACAGTCTGGAAGCACGTGACCGCTACGGTCGTAGGTTCGAATCCTGCCTTGTGCATAGATGTGTGTGATGCCCTTAGGTTAGTTAGGTTTAAGTAGTTCTAAGTTCTAGGGGACTGATGACCTCAGATGTTAAGTCCCATAGTGCTCAGAGCCATTTTGAACCTACTGGATGGGATGAAACTCTCCCTGAAATGACACAGTCACGATGGATAATCAGCAGAGCCAACTGGTTGATGCTGGGCCAGCTGGCTGTATGTAAATGCCGCAGCAGCATTCAGGAGTGGTTGGATCACATCACACGAGCAATCCACGATAACGCTGACCTCTTCACCCCAAAGGCATCTCTTCATCATTCTACGGAGCCCCTGTGCCTTTGTGGACTGATGAGTACCGTGTAGTCATTCGAGTCAGGCATGCAGCTTTGCGTCTGTTTAAGAGATGCGTGTGGCGTGCAGATTACTTTGCGCCACATTTCATTCGACTGTTTTTTTTTTTTTTTTTTTTTTTTTGCGACAAACCGGCCGTGTCGGACTAGCCGATGGATCTGCCCTCTATTTTAAATAGCGTCCAAACGAATGCGGTTCGAGTGTTCAAATTTTGTGAACTGTTAACTGTTCAATATGTTTTCCAAGATTTTAGGGAGATGATTTTAGTGTGTCTACAGGGTGACAGGCTCATCCATATTTTTGTAAGAGGTCAGCTAATGACATTTCCTGTGTCTTTCTTTTAGCTCCTTCCTACATCTACATGGATACTCTGCAAATCAAACGCCTGGCAGAGGGTTCATCGGACCACCTTCACACTAATTCTCTATTATTCCAATTTCGAACAGCGCGCGAGAGAAACGAACGCATATATCTTTCCCTGCGAGCTCTGATTTCCCTCATTTTGTTATGATGATCGGAGGAGAAGAAAGTTGGTGACTGAAGTTTCGTGAGACGATTCCGCCGCAACGAAAAACACTATCTCCTCTATTTCGCGATAATACAAAACGTGCTGCTCTTCTATGAACTTTCTCGATGTACTCCGTTAATCCAATCTGGTAAGGATCCCAGACAGGGCAGCAGTACTTCAAACGAGGACGGACAAGCGAATTTACGGCCTTTAGATCTGACCGATTTATCGTGTAACCAAAGTCTAACGGATTCCTTTTAGCACTCACGTGGATGGCCTCACACTTTTCGTTATTTAACGCCAAGTGCCAATTTTCGCACCATACAGATATCTTTCCTAAACCATTTTGCAATTTATTTTGATCTTCTGATGAGTTTACTAGACGATAAACGACAGTATCCTCAGCAAACTTCCTAAGACGGCTGGTCAGAATTTCTCCTAAATCGTTTGTGTAGATAAGGAACAGCAGAAGGCATGTAACACTGCCTTGGGGAAAGGCAGAATCATGTCCGCCAGTTACTGCGAAATGTGATCTCTCTCTGACAGAAAATCACGAATCCAGTCGCATAATTTGGACGATATTCCATAATCACGCAATTTCACTACAAGCCGCTTGTGTGGTAGTGTCAAAAGCCATCTGGATATATAGAAATATGGAATCAGTTTAAAATCCCTTGTCAATAGTAGTCAACACTTCGTCTGAGTAAAGAGATAGTTGTGATCCACAAGAAGGATGTTTCCTAAATTCATGTTGACTGTGTGTCAGAAATTCATAATCAGCAGCGGCTCATGAGTATAAATTCTGGGCACTCACAAATTTTTAGATTCAGAAATTGTTAGCATCTTCTGTGTAACAGTTATGCTTAACAACAAGTTTATGCAACTACTGACACTGGTCGAAGTAGAGAGGATATAAAATGTAGACTGACAATGGCAAGGAAAGCGTTTCTGGAGAAGAGAAATTTGTTAACATCGAGTATAGATTTAAGTGTGAGGAAGTCATTTCTGAAAGTATTTGTATGGAGTGTAGCCATGTATGGAAGTGAAACATGGACGATAAATAGTTTGGACAACAAGAGAATAGAAGCTTTCGAAATGTGGTGCTACAGAAGAATGCTGAAGATTAGATGGGTAGATCACATAACTAATGAGGAAGTATTGAACAGAATTGGGCAGAAGAGAAATTTGTGGCACAACTTGACTAGAAGAAGGGATCGGTTGGTAGGACATGTTCTGAGGCATCAAGGGATCACCAATTTGGTATCGGAGGGCAGCGTGGAGGGTAAAAATATTAGAGGGAAACCCAGAGATGAATACACTAAGCAGATTCAGAAGGGTGTAGGTTGCAGTAGTTACTGGGAGATGAAGAAGCTTGCACAGGATAGAGTAGCATGGAGAGCTGCATCAAACCAGTCTCAGGACTGAAGACCGCAACAACAACAACAGCAACTGCCAATAATAATAATAATAATAATAATAATAACAGTAATAATAATAATCACACTAAGATGCGTAAATTATCTGACAAAATAAAGAATTGTTTTTCTGATGGTTCAAATGGCTCTGAGCACTATGGCACTTAACTTCTGAGGTCATCAGTCCCCTAGAACTTAGAACTACTTAAACCGAACTAACCTAAGGACATCACACACATCCATGCTCGAAGCAGGATTCGAACCTGCAACCGTAGCGGTAACGCGGTTCCAGACTGAAGCGCCTAGAACCGTACGGCCACACCGGCCGTCTGTTTTTCTGAAAACTTTGTTGTTTCGTACTGATTAAAGCTATGTGACAGGCCGAGAGTCAAACGCGGGACTTTTGCCTTTTGCGTGCAAGTGCTCTCTGACTTTTTTTAAATTGATCAGTTTGTTCGTTATCGTTTTTTGCTTGTGGTCGGGCGGACTTCACAAGACACCCGTTCACATTCATCGCTTTTCCTTTCACTCGGTTTTTTTTTTATTACAGAGGGCATCCAGCTCTCTGACCGAACACGCTGAGCTGCCGTGCCCGCAGACTGAGCGACCCAAGCACGACTCATGACCCGTAATCACTTATTTACTATTCTGTTAAGGTCTAAAATAAATTCAACATAGTTCATGTTTACACTGCACACGAAACCCGATTCCCGCACAGTAGCCGGCCGCGGTGGTCTCGCGGTTCTAGGTGCGTAGTCCGGAACCGTGCAACTGCTACGGTCGCAGGTTCGTTCGAATCCTGCCTCGGGCATGGATGTGTGTGATGTCCTTAGGATAGTTAGGTTTAAGTAGTTCTAAGTTCTAGGGGACTAATGACCACAGCAGTTGAGTCCCATAGTGCTCAGAGCCATTTGAACCATTTTTGAGCCGCACAGTAAACAACCAACTCCAAACACGAAATGCCGTTTATTTAATTGATTAAACTCAAGTAGTAATGTCTACTAAATTGGTTACTTGACTAGAATACAAATGAGACACTGAGATCCATATGGGCTTAAAGCACGCCAATCCCACACTTAAGTTTGGAAATTTGTGGTAAGTTCTATGGGACAAAACTGGTGAGGTCATCGGTCCCTAGACTTACACACTAACTTAATCTAACTTACGCTACGGACAACACACACCGATGCCGGAGGGAAGACTCGAACCTCCTACGGGAAAAGCCGCGCGGACTGTGATAAGTCGCCTCAGAACGCGCTGCTACGCCGCGCGGCACACATTTAAGTGAATTATCAGAGAAACCAGGGATACAGCTTTTCGTGAATTTTCATATATACAATGTGGGCCCACAACACAGATAAACCTGACTCACCATAGGATCAACAAATTTCAGAAGCATGAATAAATGCTACAATCTCGCGATCGACCCTCAAGATTCTCAGCGCCTCAAATGGATTGCTGTATAATAAAATTCATAGTGAACAGGAAAATAGGAATGCGGGTAAGCTACTACAAACAGCATAGTGAACGCATTATTGTGGCCAAGGTAGACAAGAAGCCCACAACTACTACAGTAGTACAAGTTTATATGCCAACTAGCTCTCCAGATGTCGAAGAAATTGAAGAAATGTATGATCAAATAAAAGAAATTACTCAGATAGTGAAGGGGGACGAAAATTTAATAGTCATGGGTGACTGGAATTCGGTACTAGGAAAAGGGAGAGAAGGAAACGTAGTAGGTGAATATGGACTGGGGCAAATAAATGAAAGAGGAAGCCACCTGGTAGAATTTTGCACAGAGCACAACTTAATCATAGCTAACACTTGGTTCAAGAATCATAAAAGAAGGCTGTATACATGGAAGAAGCCTGGAGATACTGACAGGTTTCAGATAGATTATATAATGGTAAGACAGAGGTTTAGGAACCAGGTTTTAAATTGTAAGACATTTCCAGGGGCAGATGTGGACTCTCACCACAATCTGTTGGTTATGACCTGTAGATTAAAACTGAAGAAACTGCAAAAAGGTGGGAATTTAAGAAGATGGGACCTGGATAAACTAAAAGAACCAGAGGTTGTACAGAGTCTCAGGGAGAGCATAAGGGAGCAATTGACAGGAAAGGGGGAAAGAAATACAGTAGAAGAAGAATGGGTAGCTTTGAGGGATGAAGTACTGAAGGCAGCAGAGGATCAAGTAGGTAAAAAGACGAGGGCTAGTAGAAACCCTTGGGTAACAGAAGAAATACTGAATATAATTGATGAAAGGAGAAAATATAAAAATGTAGTAAATGAAGCAGGCAAAAAGGAAAACAGACGTCTCAAAAATGAGATCGACAGGAAGTGTAAAATGGCTAAGCAGGCATCGCTAGAGAACAAATGTAGGGATGTAGAGGCTTATCTCACTAGGGATAAGATAGATACTGCCTACAGGAAAATTAAAGAGACCTTTGGAGATAAGAGAACCACTTGTATGAACATCAAGAGCTGAGATGGAAACCCAGTTATAAGCAAAGAAGGGAAAGCAGAAAGGTGGAAGGAGTATATAGAGGGTCTATACAAGGGCGATGTACTTGAGGACATTATGGAAATGGAAGAGGATGTAGATGAAGATGAAATGGGAGATACGATACTGCGTGAAGAGTTTGACAGAGCAGTGAAAGACCTGAGTCGAAACAAGGCCCCCGGAATAGACCACATTCCATTGGAACTACTGACGGCCTTGGGAGAGCCAGTCCTGACAAAACTCTACCATCTGGTGAGCAAGATGTATGAGACAGGCGAAATACCCTCACACTTCAAGAAGAATATAATAATTCCAATCCCAAAGAAAGCAGGTGTTGACAGATGTGAAAATTACCGAACTATCAGTTTAATAAGTCACAGCTGCAAAATACTAACGCGAGTTCTTTACAGACGAATGGAAAAACTAGTAAAAACCGACCTCGGGGAAGATCAGTTTGAATTCCGTAGAAATGTTGGAACACGTGAGGCAATACTGACCCTACGACTTATCTTAGAAGCTAGATTAAGGAAGGGCAAACCTACGTTTCTAGCATTTGTAGACCTAGAGAAAGCTTTTGACAATGTTGACTGGAGTACTCTCTTTCAAATTCTGAAGGTGGCAGGGGTAAAATACAGGGAGCGAAAGGCTATTTACAATTTGTACAGAAACCAAATGGCAGTTATAAGAGTCGAGGGACATGAAAGGGAAGCAGTGGTTGGGAATGGAGTGAGACAGGGCTGTAGTCTATCCCCGATGTTATTCAATCTGTATATTGAGCAAGCAGTGAAGGAAACAAAAGAAAAGTTCGGAGTAGGTATTAAAGTCCATGGAGAAGAAATAAAAACTTTGAGGTACGCCGATGACATCGTAATTCAGTCAGAGACAGCAAAGGACTTGGAAGAGCAGTTGAACGGAATGGATAGTGTCTTGAAAGGAGGATATAAGATGAACATCAACAAAAGCAAAACGTGGATAGTAGAATGTAGTCGAATTAAGTCGAGTGATGCTGAGGGAATTAGATTAGGAAATGAGACACTTAAAGTAGTAAAGGAGTTTTGCTATTTAGGGAGCAAAATAACTGATGATGGTCGAAGTAGAGAGGATATAAAATGTAGACTGGCAATGGCAAGGAAAGCGTTTCTGAAGAAGAGAAATTTGTTAACATCGAGTATAGATTTAAGTGTCAGGAAGTCATTTCTGAAAGTATTTGTATGGAGTGTAGCCATGAATGGAAGTGAAACATGGACGATAAATAGTTTGGACAAGAAGAGAATAGAAGCTTTCGAAATGTGGTGCTACAGAAGAATGCTGAAGATTAGATGGGTAGATCACATAAATAATGAGGAAGTATTGAATAGGATTGGGGAGAAGAGAAGTTTGTGGCACAACTTGACCAGAAGAAGGGATCGGTTGGTAGGACATTTTTTTAGGCATCAAGGGATCACCAATTTGGTATTGGAGGGCAGCGTGGAGGGTAAAAATCTTCAGTCACCAAATTTCTTCTCCTCCGATCATCATAACAAAATCAGGAAATCAGAGCTCGCAGGGAAAGATATATGCGTTCGTTTCTCTCGCGCGCTGTTCGAGATTGGAATAATAGAGAATTAGTGTGAAGGTGGTCCGATGAACCCTCTGCCACGCGTTTGATTTGCAGAGTATCCATGTAGATGCAGATGCAGATGTAGATGTAGGAAGGAACTAAAAGGAAGACACAGGAAATGTCATTAGCTGACCTCTTACAAAAATATGGATGAGCCTGTCACCCTGTAGACACACTAAAATCATCTCCCTAAAATCTTGGAAAACATATTGAACAGTTAACAGTTCACAAAATTTGAACACTCGAACCGCATTCGTTTGGACGCTACTTAAAATAGAGGGCAGATCCATCGGCTAATCCGACATGGCCGGTTTGTCGCAAAAAAAAATCCATTCGAATGAAATGTGGCGCAAAGTAATCTGTACGCCACACGCATCTCTTAAACAGACGCAAAGCTGCATGCCTGACTCTAATAACTACACGGTACTCATCAGTCCACAAAGGCACAAGGGCTCCGTAGAATGATGACCCTTTGGGGTGAAGGGGTCAGCGTTATCGTGGATTGCTCGTGTGATGTGATCCAACCACTCCTGAATGCTGCTGCGGCATTTACATACAGCCAGCTGGCCCAGCATCAACCAGTTGGCTCTGCTGATTATCCATCGTGACTGTGTCATTTCAGGGAGAGTTTCATCCCATCCAGTAGGTTCAAAATGGCTCTGAGCGCTATGGGACTTAACATCTGAGGTCAACAGTCCCCTAGAACTTAGAACTACTTAAACCTAACTAACCTAAGGGCATCACACACATCTATGCCCAAGGCAGGATTCGAACCTACGACCGTAGCGGTCACGTGCTTCCAGACTGTAGCGCCTAGAACCGCACGGCCACACCGGCCAGGCTGAGCAAATATTTATTAATATCACTTGGTGATTTCATCTTTATCAATGTGATCACATCACGATCAGATGTGGGTTCGTCCCATTACCTAGTCTTATTTAAGTAATTTTCAAAGTACTTGCGCAAGGTTTCTAATTTCGAATTGTACATTTCAGGGCTGTGTAGTTATTTACACAGTCTTTCTTGTACACTGTCTGACCAAATGTTCTAATGTCTGACCAAATGTTCTGCAAAAATGCACGCTCAAATCGATGCATAGTGTGGCATTTTTCCGATACATCTGTTGCCCACGGTGCACGCCACATTGTATAAAAGAGACCGAAGTGTATGCGTTGCCTCAAGGAAGTATTCAAAAAACACGCCACACGACTATACAGGAACTCGAGACACTCGAACAATCCTTTCACCCTCACTCTGGAAACTACGATCACAACCACAGGTGGAAACACAAGCGGCCAAAGACACTGCTAGCTAGGGCATAGCCAGCTATGGTAAACTAACATACGCAAAACGGCGACAAACGTCGGTAACCCACTGCATATCAGCAACACTGACTGGCAACTACCAGCTGCTATTAGAGCTGACCAACAGGCCACAGCACGGATACCGTCGATCTCGCCCACAGGCGCACAAACAATCTGGCAACATTCCCTCACACTGTTCTTCCGGTATATGACCTATCGGACACAAGATCGATAACAAACCTAACTGTTGCAGGTTGCTGACGCTGAACGAGGACTCCGTACCAGCACCCAGCGCCAGCCGCCGAGCAGCACAACCGCACAACGCCAAGGTATCGACATGCATGATACCCACTACTAACAAGGCCCATCCTTGCACAACCTATCGCAGGCAGGAAGACAACCGCTACTGCTCTTACCACCCGACCTAACTATCGCAGAGGTTTTTTTCCCTTGGCTCTTGCCTTGGCACTTTTTTTCCTCTGCCCTTAAAACCGCTACCCTTCGTCAGATTTCGACCAATCTATCTCCAGATGAGCGCGTATTAAAGGTTAATCTTAACCAGACGTACGCAAACATCGCAGTACCCACATCCTGCGACACCTCACTTTAGTGAATACTATCCCTTATGCAGACATGGCAGTAGACCTTTTGTGTTGGCCATCATGCCGGTGTGGGCGTGGAGGGGCTCCACCTCTAATAAAAAAATGCGTTGCCTTTCTGTCCAACCCCTGGGAAAAAATTACCAAAATTCTTGATAAAAATAACAGGGTGGACATTACGCTCCTCACTATTGAAAGGCTGAAATGTTCGATGTTTGATCACATTATGCTCTTTCCGGTACAGTGGATTGCTACTGTCCGTTTCGCTTCTTAATTCATGATGTGAACTACATGGTATTGGATATTGTTCATGTCTGTTATTGACAGCTGGTTGTGTCTGCGCGTAAGCGCTTTGCACTCTATTTATGCTGTCGTAACGATCTGTGCGCGGAGTCTGACTCGATCCTCCACTGTTTACCTGGTTCTCTAGCTCAGATAGCCATCGTACGATTGGTGCGACTTCTAGTTGCCAAATTGGTAACTCTGCCGGCACACGTGACTTTATCTGCGCTAGTTCTACTTGCATTGCGGCAGCGTTTTCGTCAGTGTTTACGCCCAAAGCAGCTGTCGCTTGTTCAACAGCCGACTATATGTCGCTCTCTATCTTTGATCAGATTTCGCGATTTTTAATCTCTAGCCATTCGTCAAGTTCCTTCTCAATTTTATGTGCTAGGGCTTCTAAGTACTCGTAAACGTTTCTAGGCGCCTCAAGCTCCACATTGTTTACACGATTTGTTTGGTTCTGAACATCGTCGTTGAGACTAGTATGAGATACTTGCAATTTCTGCATCTCGCAAGACAAACTTTGTACAAGATCGAGTATCTCATTACACTCATCCAGCATCTCGACAATTTCATTTTGTATACTACTTAGTTTTGATTCTATACGTTGCTCTCGCTCACTGAGAATTTGCTTTGTTGCTCACGCTCATGGAGCATTTGAGCAAATTTTTGCTCTCGCTCACTGAGTATTTGAGCTAATTTTTGCTCCTTTTCTCGCTCTTCCTGTTCTAAAAGTCTTTCCTTTTTTCTCTCTCTTTCCTCAAGCCTTCAAAAATTCTGCGAAATGATCTGCGATAGGCGAGCACACAGGTGCCCCACCTAGTCTGCAACTTGGTTTGGCCCCCTGTACAGGCACAGGAGTCATTAATATTTCATTGTCCTTCAGCTGTGGAGCCTCCTTTGTCGTCCGCATATACTCGCACCGCGCTTCGGAAGATATATTTTCCGAGTCGGTGCCATGTGATTCTTTTATATTCTGAGTAAGATTTTCATTTCGTTCGTCCGGTACAGGTGCTTTAGCCTGCCCTACTTTACCCATACTGGATTCAATTCGACACAATTACAATTTCAGACACTAACAAAAAATGGTTTCAATGGCTCTGAGCACTATTGGACTTAACATCCGAGGTCTCCCCTAGAACTTATAACTACTTAAACCTAACTGCCGGCCGGAATGGCCGAGCGGTTCTAGGCGCCACAGTCTGGAACCGAGCGACCGCTACGGTAGCAGGTTCAAATTCTGCCTCGGGCATAGATGTGTGTGATGTCCTTAGGTTATTTAAGTTTAAGTAGTTTTAAGTTCTAGGGGACTGATGACCTCAGCTGTTAAGTCCCATAGTGCTCAGAGCCATTTGAACCATAATCCTAACTACCATAAGGACATTACACACATCCACGCCCGAGGCAGGATTCGAACCTGCGACCGTAGCGGTCGCGCGGTTCCGAACTGAAACGCCTAGAACCGCTCGGTCACATAGGCCGGCCCAAACACTAACACAAATGAATATATACATATCCCTTCAAAAATAAACATATAAATACATACACAAATACACAGAAATACACTCACTTCACTTTTCACAACTTACTGTTCTGAACCAAAGGCATCTCATGTGCTTATGGCTTGAATATTTCGCACACAGTTCTTTAGGATTCTTGCACAATAAGCCTTACCTTTTTCTTTCAATCAATTTCGTTTTCTTTTACAGTCCTTCTCTTCTCCAGTTAGCCTCAGAGTATAGTTTGGTGTACATGAAAGAAAATTTTACACAAACATTAATATGTAACAGTGGTTATGTATATACATAATTACATCAGTCATAATAGTAAATAATTCGAGCCCCGAGTTGCGGCGCCAGTATCGCGTGACAATAATAAAAATATGTAGTGTGGACGAGAAAGACTTTTTAAATGATAGAGATTTGGATGTAACGTTGAATAGAGTTGAAATTATTTTTTAGTTAATGCTTTTAATAACTGACTGATCAATAAAGATTAGTATGAGCAAACGTTTTGTTCACGTTAGTCACTTTAATATGAACCAGTCTAGAAACACACTGCATTTAATTTGAGAACTAAAACAATATTTTTGTATTTTTCCTTACAAGCATGAGTTCTTTGTTATAATTTACAGCAGCCCACACACGCGAGAGAATTGTTTTTACCCCTGTTAACAAATAATTGAAATCCGAGTCATGGTTTTCGATTTCGCCGAGTAATTGAAAATAAAAATCTTAAAACAATGTTTTCTTCCGCTGCGTTAGGCGGCTGTGGAAAAAATATTTGTTATCTTATGAGCGGGTGATCTCTTCGCTTCTGCTAAATTCGTGAATCAAAATTGCCACGTAATGGCATCTCTTGCTGCAGAGGCGGCTGCGACTGTTGCACTGAAAATTACTTCGAATACTGATTTTAAAAAGGAAGCGGAGATGATACAGAGCGCAACTTCTACAGATAAAAGTGAACAATAACTTTAAACTATTATATTTTTAAATTAATATCACAACTGAGCTTACATTCATCAGTAAGTAACAAACATGCCCGACCTCTACCACACCACACAAGAGAGAGAGAAAAAGTATAGTAGAAGAGCAATTGAGCTCCGTTCTTCCTCACATTAAAGTTACATTGATTGTCTTGTACATAATTATTCATCTTTGCACTCGAAAACTGAAATTAACATTTTATATAATAATAGTACAAATGAGAAAAATTTTTGGCGCCTGTGCGGCCAGTATCGCATTCAGTAGAATATTTCGCATCGAGATAAAAGCTCTCGTCCATATTGATTCTTTTTAATATTTACGTTCGAGGTTTTGTTCAATATTTTCACGGGGGACGGCACACTGTGACACACAAGGTTCCACCGCCGCTCCGCATGGTGGTCGATGAAACATTCCGAAAGCTTATAGTGACAGAGGACTGGTGGAGCATCCCAGTCTCCAGCTCAGGAGCCCCAGGGTCGCCAAGCCCGTACCGAGCAAACCGATGCTGAGCCCCTGCGGGCGTTAGCCCTTAGCAGCCGCCAAATCCAAATCAAAACACCAACAAAAAATGAAACACAATTCCCATCTTTTTTACAAAACACAGAAGAATGTAAAGAAAAAAAGAAATGTCTTCAGTAATAGAAATTAATATCATATGTATGTTTCCTCAGTAGAATCATCAGTCACACACCTAACACACAATACGATATACGCATAAAGTGCATTTGACACAAAATTCATTTCCCTTTCTGTCTTTAGAAGGATCACGAAAGCTACATCTTCTTCGGTTGTCTGCAAATTCTGAATGGGCGTGACGGTGGATTGTTCCTATTTTTTATCCGAACACCTTGGCAATTGTCAAAACAAAGAGCTCTCGAGATCCGTGGGTTGGGCATTCATTTTTCAAACACGGGATTTGTCAAACCCAATGCGAGATTTTTTAGGAAAGTGGTCCGTGCACGTACTGGGAATGAATGTTGGTTTGTATTACATCTTAGTAAAACGCAACTGTTCCCAGTTGTGATGCCTAACATTCCGAAGAAATATCTCAGTGGCCACTTTCGAGTTTTCTATTTGGTAGTCTTCTCATTACAAAGTCTGTCAAACATGTCCACTCCACGTTTTGTTAGGCTTTAGAACTCAACAATTTCTGGCTTTCTTGACTCATCACTTATTGTTCCACTATGACGCACTGTTGACACTAAGATAACATTTCTTTTCATTTTAGGAGTGAAAGAAAGCAACATTTTGTTGTCTTGATAGACGAACTTTACAGTTCCAGTGGGGGTCGTTGACAACATGGATAGTGATATCTCACCCTTGTTTTTACATAGTGAACCGACTAAAGTAAGTTTTTTCTAAGACAGTTTCTCAGCCAACCCATATAAAGTGAACCAGTTATAAGTTGTCACATTTTGACTGCTCTCTGTCACTGAGTAAGCAAGCCTAAGAGCATACTAAATCGGGTTATAATACTGCAAACAATGACTTACAAAAGTATCCTCTATTTCATGAAACGCAGCAAATTTATCTTTAGCCTTTCTCGACTCCCTAGTACTCTTATCATCGAATCTCAAATTTTGTAGACGGAATGTAAATATTTTCTGCGACGTGGCACAACGAAAGATCGGCGGTTCATACATCACGGAAAACATACCATCTTGGCATAAGCGAGAATCTTTCCAGACATCACTCATGAACAAGAGAACAATTAAAGATTTTATCTCAGTTACGTCTGTCAGATGTAGAAGGGAATTGCTGGGGTGACTGTACTTGAGCTTCTATTTCGTTACTGGTATGACGAACAATGTTTTCTGTCATTTCATCGGCCAGGAAAAGTGAAAATAATGTTTTTTTTTTCGTTTGTAATCCCTCGCGCCTTATTTTTGGGTCAGGGAAGGTGAGTAATCACATTTGAAGAAGGGTTCCTGAATATTTTGAACATAAAAGTTTGTCGGTCCACATTGCTTGCTCGTCCATACCTAACTCAAAATTTACATCTTCTGTCCCTTCTTCTTCACTCCTGTATCTCTCACCCACTTCATCACAGTCGAAGACATCTTCTCCTATGTCACTGTTCATAAGACTTCCATCGTCAGATTTTCAGACATTCTTCCACGGTAGGGTCACTGTCCTCTTGGCCTGAAGGACCCTCCTGGAGACATAGCTCAACTAGAACTGCTTCAGCCGTGTGTAACAGTTGTTTCCAAGCCATTTCCGTATCAAAACTGTGAAAAAGATTCATAGTACAATTACATTACTGGTATGGTCGCGTCGGATACGGCCTGAAATGCACGCAGCAAGCCAAGGTCACTTATACGATAACTGCAGTCACTCCAATAGCCATCACACGAGTGACAAGTAGGGTTCCTTGCCAGTTCGACTTTCTGCACTGCGTGGGTAGAGCATTGTAGAGGAAAACTGAACGGTTCAGTCGGATCTGACCCGCACCATACCGTTTGAGCGTTAAGATTGGTGAATTTTGAAGCGCCGACTACTGGTTCGCTTGATAATACTCGTGTGGTCATTACACGCCATGCGCTGTCTGGATCTAAGAACACACTGGAGAAATAAATTGCAGTCCAGATATCAGAAAACACTGCTGCAGACCGAGCGAGGTGGCGCAGTGGCTAGCACACTGGACTCGCATTCGGGAGGACGACGGTTCAAACCCGCGTCCGGACATCCAGATTTAGGTTTTCCGTGATTTCCCTAAATCGCTCCAGGCAAATGCCGGGATGGTTCCTTTGAAAGGGCACGGCCAACTTCCTTCCCGTTCCTTCCCTAATTCGATGAGACCGATGACCTCGTTGTCTGGTTTCCTCCCCCAAAACCAACCAACCACTGCTGCAGGTTCTTATGATTTTTGGTGGTGCAATGACGAAAAGGTGACAGGCAAAATTAATCCAGAATGACTTGTAAATTTCACTGTCAAAATTACAGAAATTATGAAAATACTTCTTGTGATAGATCTTCTGTTATCTTTAAAAGCTACAGTGCTGCCGAATTGTCCCATTAGTACAGGGAAAGTAAAGCAGGAATTCAAAGCAAACAAGTGATCTAAGAAACAATGTAACTGCACGAATGACTCCCTTCCACCTTCTCCCTCTCCATCTCCTAAACACTAAATCGGCAGAATACTATGGCTTTTTACTTTCTCTACTGTGAGATCAGAAAGGGACAATAAATATATTACATTCACGAACCTTAGAATGACTGTAGTTCCTGCACTTCACTAAACAATACTAGTTTAGTGTTTATCGATCGTTGAATTCCCAATGAATTTGTGGTAATCTGTTTAAAACAGATAATCAGCATTTCATGTCATCTTTAGTACATTAGATAGCCTTTGTATCAACGCCAGTCGTTTAGCGTATTACGACTACCGAACTTCCGAGGTCACTACTTCTGTTACGTCCACTCTAGCATTACTACTCCTGATGAATAATGTACATACGAGTTTCCATTTTTTCATTGAGGGAATTGTGACATGGTGCACTTTCAAACTTATCAGGAACTGTCCTACTATTAAATTGTTTTTTCGTTGTGACTAAAGGAATGGAAGGTGCTCATAACATTTTGGTTTAGGCCATTGAAATCAACTGAAAACCTGCATAGCACTACACTTCTGATCTAGGAAGCGAGAGCTGTTCAAGTAAGAAATCTATTAAAAGCTGAATCTCCAGGAGTGAATGGATAGTCAGCTGCAGAGATATGGTGCACCTTTAAGGTATAGAGCCGCAGAATAGCTCCAGAAAACATTGGATTTCATCTGTCTGGAGGTTAAGGCTTCAAGTGCCACTACTTCAGTGGCGCACAAAGGAAGAGTACGTGCAGCTGCTGACACAGCAGATAATCAATGCATTACTCCATCCACGTTCATGAATTGTTTTGAGAGATACCCAATTTGTAGCAGAAATATCGAGCCCTTATCGATAAGAAGAACATACAGGAATTCAAGATTACTCAACGCACCCAGTACTCGGAGGTGAAAAACGCAATTAAGGCCATTCAGTCGCCTACATTCGCGTTGACATTTTAACTAGAAATTAAGTAGCCTGTACCAACAAACAGTGTGAGCCCTAGGACGATCGCCGTAAATAGAGCACAACAACTTGCAACTCTCCACGAAATTGCAAATCTGCACAGCTCATTAAATCAACACGTATGTGCAACACAGGACTGACTGTAATGTAATACTAACAACAAAAATAACGCAGCCTCTCAGCAGGCAGAGAAGAAATAGCAAATGCAGCCTTCTATTTCGCCAAAATATAGACAAAGTATCAAGAACATCATACCCTGACAGGTTCGATGAGGAGCTGTCAGAGAGTGCGATCTTGGTCCTGTCTGATGGAAGCTGAAGTGGATCCAGGGAGAAGAGACACTTCTGCACAGGGCGGAGTCGTGGAAATGGGTCGTGGCAAGGGTGCAGGCCGAAAGAAACTCACATAAGTAACATCTGAAGTCAAATGTCTTATTAAAACCTACACGTTTATTAAAACTTACACGTTTAGATTCACAGTGGAGTAGCCATGTGACCTCTCAACATTTGGAGAGGAAGGAGCGTGCTGCGCGACGCTGGCAAGCTGATGGCCTTTGGGCTGTGACGTCTGCGCCCAGAAATGGTGACACCAGAAGCTCGCTCAGCTGTACACTCCCCTGTTTGTTGGTGAGCGGTGCCAGCAGCGCAGAAAGTTGCCAGTATACTAGCACGGGATGCCAGCCTCCAGTGATGGACTCGCCTTGTGAGTGTCAACTCGTGGCGCCAGGGCGCCAGTACCCGCGCAGGAGGGTGAGTGGCTGTATCGTCTTAGTGTCGGTCTGCTGCCCTTCAGTGAAGGAATCTGGCTGGTGATGGAGCAAGCCTAGAGACGCCCATCAGTGGAGAGACAACAAGTAGAGGACGGTGGACTTGGTTCTTGAATGTGGTGCGGCGACGGTGGAGGCCCCGACACATGTTGGCTGCTTGCTGATCCATATTGCTCCGGCGCCTGGCGTAACCCTCTCGTCGTAGTAGGTGCTACCGGACTGCTGATGCCTCAGCTAAAACTGGTGAATGAAAGGAGAGAGGAAAGGGATAACGTCATCACCAAAACAGTCCCTTATTACTGTGGAACATCAGTGGGTTCAGAACACGTGTGGGTGAACGCAAACTTTTAGCACAGGGAACTAAGCTCTGTATGTCTCCAGGATAAACATTTTGCTATGTTTTACATATTTCTGTAAAGTGCCAAATGGGCCACCTTAGTAGGAGGAGAGCTACATCTACATCTACATGATTACTTTGCAACTAAGAATTAAGTGCCTGGTAGGGCATTCATCGAACCACTTTCAAGCTATTTCTCTACCTTTCCACTCTCGAACAGCGCGCGAGAAAAAGAAAGAGCTAAATCTTTCGGTGCGAGCTCTGATCTCCCTTACTTTTTTATGGTGATCATTCCTCCCTATACCGGTGGGCACCAACAAAAATTAACCAACTCTTAGAACAAAGTTCGTGATTCAAATTTCATAAGAAGATCCTGCCTCAACGAAATCGTCTATGCTTTAATGATTGTCACCCCAACTAACGTATGATACCCGTGGCACTCTGCCTTATTTTGCGATAGTTTGTACGAGCTGCCCATCTTTGAATTTTTTCGATGTCCTCCGGCAATCTTATCTGGTGCAAGTTCCACATCGTCCAAGGATATCTCAGAAGAGGGCGGATGAGTGTGATGTAAGTGGTCTCTTTAGTAGACCTATTACATTTTCTGCCAATAAATCGCAGTCCTTGATTTGCTTCCTCGCACAACATTATCTACGTCGTAGTTTCAGTTTAAGTTATTCATAATTGTAATCCGTAAGTATTTAATTCACAGCCTTTAGATCTGTGTGTTTTATCCCGTAAATGAAATTTAGTGGACTTCTTTTAGTACTTACAAGTAAGACTTCACACTTCCCATTATTCAGACTCAGTTGCCACTTTTCATTCGTTTTAGTACTCCTGTGGACGACTTAACACTTTTCATTATGTAGAGTCAACTACTACTTTTCGCACCATATACACTCCTGGAAATGGAAAAAAGAACACATTGACACCGGTGTGTCAGACCCACCATACTTGCTCCGGACACTGCGAGAGGGCTGTACAAGCAATGATCACACGCACGGCACAGCGGACACACCAGGAACCGCGGTGTTGGCCGTCGAATGGCGCTAGCTGCGCAGCATTTGTGCACCGCCGCCGTCAGTGTCAGCCAGTTTGCCGTGACATACGGAGCTCCATCGCAGTCTTTAACACTGGTAGCATGCCGCGACAGCGTGGACGTGAACCGTACGTACAGTTGACGGACTTTGAGCGAGGGCGTATAGTGGGCATGCGGGAGGCCGGGTGGACATACCGCCGAATTGCTCAACACGTGGGGCGTGAGGTCTCCACAGTACATTGATGTTGTCGCCAGTGGTCGGCGGAAGGTGCACGTGCCCGTCGACCTGGGACCGGACGGCAGCGACGCACGGATGCACGCCAAGACCGTAGGATCCTACGCAGTGCCGTAGGGGACCGCACCGCCACTTCCCAGCAAATTAGGGACACTGTTGCTCCTGGGGTATCGGCGAGGACCATTCGCAACAGTCTCCATGAAGCTGGGCTACGGTCCCGCACACCGTTAGGCCGTCTTCCGCTCACGCCCCAACATCGTGCAGCCCGCCTCCAGTGGTGTCGCGACAGGCGTGAATGGAGGGACGAATGGAGACGTGTCGTCTTCAGCGATGAGAGTCGCTTCTGCCTTGGTGCCAATGATGGTCGTATGCGTGTTTGGCGCCGTGCAGGTGAGCGCCACAATCAGGACTGCATACGACCGAGGCACACAGGGCCAACACCCGGCATCTTGGTGTGGGGAGCGATCTCCTACACTGGCCGTACACCTCTGGTGATCGTCGAGGGGACACTGAATAGTGCACGGTACATCCAAACCGTCATCGAACCCATCGTTCTACCATTCCTAGACCGGCAAGGGAACTTGCTGTTCCAACAGGACAATGCACGTCCGCATGTATCCCGTGCCACCCAACGTGCTCTAGAATGTGTAAGTCACCTACCCTGGCCAGCAAGATCTCCGGATCAGTCCCCCATTGAGCATGTTTGGGACTGGATGAAGCGTCGTCTCACGCGGTCTGCACGTCCAGCACGAACGCTGGTCCAACTGAGGCGCCAGGTGGAAATGGCATGGCAAGCCGTTCCACAGGACTACATCCAGCACCTCTACGATCGTCTCCATGGGAGAATAGCAGCCTGCGTTGCTGTGAAAGGTGGATATACACTGTACTAGTGTCGACATTGTGCATGCTCTGTTGCCTGTGTCTATGTGCCTGTGGGTCTGTCAGTGTGATCAAGTGATGTATCTGACCCCAGGAATGTGTCAATAAAGTTTCCCCTTCCTGGGACAATGAATTCACGGTGTTCTTATTTCAATTTCCAGGAGTGTACATATCTTATCTAAATAGTTCTGCAATTTCTTTTGATCATCTGATGACTTTATAAGACTGTGACTGACGGCATCATCTGTGGACAATCTAAGAGTGGTGCTCAGATTGTCTCCTGAATCGTTTATGTAGATCAGGAACAGCAGAGGGCCTACAACACTTCTTTGGGGAATGCCAGTTATGTTTTACTCGATGACTTTCCGTCAATTACTACGAACTGTGGCTTTTCTGACAGGAAATCACTAATGAGACGATACTTCCACAGGCACGCAGTTTGATTACGATTCGCTTGTGAGGAACGGTGTCAACAGCTTTCTGGAAATCTAAAACCATGGAATAAATTTCACATGCCCCGTCATAGCACTCATTACATACTCATGGGAATAAACAGCTAGGGTATTTTCAGAATTTGTGTTGACTGTTTATCAATAAATCGTTTTTTTTTTTTTCGAGGTAGCCTATAATGTCTGAATACATCGTATGTTCCAAAATCCTACTGCAAATCGACGTTAGTGTTCTAGGTTTGTAATTCAGTGGCTTACTCCTGTTTCCATTCTTGGATATTAGTGTAACTTGTGCAACGTTCCCGTTTTTAGATACGGATTTTTCGACGAGCGAGCGGTTGCATGTAATTGCTTAGTATGGAGCTACTGTATCAGCATAGTCTAAAAGGAATTTGACTCGTATACATTCTGGAACTAAAAATTCATTAATATCTGTTTATTCTTCTTTGGTGAAGGAATTTCGGAAAACCATATTTAGTAACTCTGCCTCAGTAGCACTATCATAAGTAACATCATTGTTATAGCGCCATGAGAGTACTGATTATGTATTTCCGCTAGTGCACTTCATGTACGACCACAATCTCTCTGGATTTTCTGCATGATTACGAAACGGAGTTTCACTGTGGAAACTATTAAAAGTATTTCATTGAAATACGCGATAAGTGTCGAACTTCTGTAAAAATTTGCCAATCCTGGGGATTTTCCGTTCTTTGAAAGTTGACATGCTTTTTTCGTTGTTTCTGCGACAGTGTTCTGATCTGTTTTGTGTATCATGGGGTTTATTTGGTATATATCTCTCAGTTTCCGTCGATACTATTTCTTCGAATTTATACCACATCTGGTCTACACTCACATAGTCAGACTAGATGAGAAATAGCCACTTTTCTATCATGAAAGCAGTTGCAACTAGTAGTTGTATCAGTGAACATTCGTCATAGTGTAACCATACGTTTCCTATTCCTAGCGTCTAACCCATGAAGTTCTTGCAGAGCGTACCACGGAGCTCCCCCGACTATTTCGTGCAAAGTGATGATTTTAACTTATGTCATAAACTATGGGGATCAAGGGTCGGTCATTGGCAGCATATTGTTATCACCACACACGTGTCTATTAAACAAGGGGCAGAGCGCGTGCTTCACAACTGCCGCCCCTTTTGCAATCTTCATGCGCAATCCTCTGGAACGTGTGATAGTCAACTCGCAGTTCAGTGGCCACTTTCGGTTCTGGACTCACCTGTGAGACAGAGCAGTACCCGAAATTAAGCCTCGCAGACAAGTACTCAACAGAGCCAAATTGGACCCTGTAATGTACAAGGACACGTGGGAATCAGGGAAAACGAGCCAAAATTACTGCCATTCTTCTGAAAACTGTCGAGTCAGAGAGCCGTGTAATAAGGAAGTAGTAATGACTGACGTTGTGGGACAAAAGTTACAGTCAGTGAAGCTTATTTTCTGGATGTGGCATATCTCATAACACTCACTCCAGTGAGACGAAGTTAGTGTGACCCGCCTGCGAATTAGCAACTATCATTTACGTGTGGTTTCGCACTACAACAGTAAAGCTACCAGACTGTAGTTCATGTGGCACAAGAATCATCGTATGCCACATTTTAAGAGAGTACGTTTCATATTTGCCAAGAAGACAGGAGCAAATAAAAATTGGGACCTTCCTTCTATTGTAGCTGACAACGACGTTAAGTGTGGTAGACAGTCAAAATTATGTCAGTGTTTTGGATACAGGACTAAGTTGTAGTGTTGGAATTAGAGATGTTGATAAAATATCGACACATCGAGCTTTCTTCAAGGCATATCGATGTATATTGGTGATACCTTTATTCGATATTGATATGTAGGAACCGACAGAGCTATATCGAGTGCTGATACTTTTATTTTATATTATATTTTTTCTTAATTTTCGGTAAATATTTAAAATTATTGTTTTGAAATTCTAGCAGAACGTAATTTTATTTTCGCTGTATGAAGGAGTCTTACTACTTTTTGAGGTTTCATCACGTTCATGTGAAGTAAGTATTGGTGGCACAAAGAAGTAGTCCGATTGCACTGTGAGGTGGGAATGTGAATGGAATAACGAGATATCCGATGTGAAGGAAGAGCAGACCAGTTGCGATAAATAAACAATTTTTAACGCAACTAGTGTGCTGTTTTCTCGCATCGACGTTCTTCAAAAACAGTTGCTGAAAATGATGACGAAAGATAGAAATGACAAGACTGTTCTTTGCGGAGGGCGGGGACGTGTGAGGCAAAATGCTGACGTAATCGGCGCTCGGCGCTACCAACAGAACTGCAACGTTTAATTTCACCCCCTCAGTTTTGACACTACAACTGCTAGGTCGCTGGCGTTGCAGAAATGGATTAAAAAAAGGAAAATAACGGGGTAGTCGACATGAAGTACTCCGAACAATCCGGTATGTGACGAAACTAAATGATGGACTCGTCGGACATCTTTTATTGTGCCACTTACATGCAATTACCATCTTTAGCAAAGTGATCATCGCCAAGTGTGAACATGCATCGTTTTCCTTCCAATTGTTGCTCTAAGAGGGATAAGCAGGCTGCTAGCTTGCTAATGTACGGAAATCCAATAATAAATCAATGTTTAAATATACTGTTCGAAAACCAGCAGTAATATTTTTATAGGCGGTACTTCTATGTTTTTTCTGTCGATATACCTAGATTTCGATATTCCTTTTCGAAATATCGAGGGTGTGTAATGACATTTTTTTTAAAATATTAAAATATCAGACTCCCGTAATTTTAAAAAATATCAACAGTCGTAGTTGGAATTACTAATGCCCCACGTCTGGAGGCAATTATATAATGGTGGGTTTAATTAGGCCCCATGCTGGGAAATACAGTAATGTTGGTTACACATGTTAATTATTAGATAACACCCAGTAAGTATGGTACCTGGAGTTACTTTTAATAAATAAAGGGATTATGTGTGCCAGCTCCCGGAATGCAAATAAAAGTATTATCATAATTTTACTTTTAAGGCAATTTTACTTTTTGACCGTGTGTAGGGCGGCAGTTTGGTTTTCATATTAAAATAATTAGTCATTATTCATAGGAGGAAATTGGACGTGTTGTAAATATTTTTCACCGACTTTTACGAGAGCCCGGCAAGTATTTCTGAGGTCAGCCAGAAAGCGATGGAGAACATACTGACCATAGTTCCCAGTCTGCAACTCCACATTCTTGTCCAGCCCACTGAAAGAAATCTTTCTATTCTCTATTTACTCAACGGGATCAGCTCTATGATTACAAATGAAGGTTTTGAATTCTAATTGATACATATATTTGGTAAAGTTTCAGAAGCACAACATTATAATATTCATTATGTTCATACTGATAGTAACTCTCTCTATCCTGAACTGCACCATGAGCAGTTCAGTGGCGACCTCTACGGCAAATTCCTACTACATAGTCTTTCGCCCTGACTGCTAATAATCAAAATAAATGCTCACAACAAAAGTGGAAAATAATTGACACTACTTGCCACGCGGATTTGTTAACATTACGAGCGGCACACTAACAGTTATTTTTGCGAAGTCCAAGCGATCCAGGTCGGTGAACAGTCCTAGCGAGTTCATTATCTATTGTTACTGAAAATAAGCGTTTTGTAACAGCCTGCCTCAGACATCATCCAAGGCGTTTGACTGACGCGGATCTTACGGTGGATGGGCATGAAGTGAAGCCTTGTCTTGCCTCTCGGGCTGTATTTACACGCCGGCCTTGGTGGCCGAGCGGTTCTAGGCGCTTCAGTCCGGAACTGCGCAACTGCTACGGTCGCAGGATCGAATCCTGCCTCGGGCATGGATGTATTTGATGTCCTTGGGTTAGTTAGGTTTAAGTAGTTCTAAGTTCTAGGGGACTGATGACCTCCGATGTTAAGTCCCATAGTGCTCAGAGCCATTTGAACCAATTGTATTTATACACACATCAAAAAAAGTTTTGCATCGCCCAGGTTCCCAGAACTACTGAAGATGGACGTTGACTGTGGGCATTGTATCACAGACACAGTCCCTTTGACTGTTCAGAGATGTCACTAAACCTGCCCAAAGATGTAAACAACCATGCATGAGATGCGCCTATTAGACGGAGGGGGTCCGACAGCCGATCGGTTCCAGAAATTCCGGAAGGAAGGAGATACACGGCTCGTGTTGTCAGTAGTTAAACCATACCTAGACTGTCAAAACCGCGGTTCGAACACGTCCGCATTGTTACTTTGTGCCAGGAAGGGCTCTCAACAAGGGAAGTGTCCAGGCGTCTCGGAGTGAACGAAAGCGATGTTGTTCGGACATGGAGGAGATACAGAGAGACAGAAACTGTCGATGACATGCCTTTTCTGCTGCAGTGGGTGACCGCTATGTATGGATTATAGCTCGGAGGAATTCTGACAGCAACGCCATCATGATAAATAATGCTTTTCGAGCAGCCACGGGGCGTCGTATTACGACTCAAACTGTGCGCAGTGGGTTGCATGATGAGCAACTTCACTACCGACGTCCATGGCGAGGTCCATCTGTGCAGCCATGACACCATGCAGCACGGCACAGATGGGCCCAGGTTGGTAGGTTGGTTTGTGGGGGTTAAAGGGACCAGACTGCTACGGTCATCGGTCCCTTTTTCCAAATACTAAAAACACCCACAGAGAATAAAAACGATCAACAGACGATAAGACAGACGACACAGAATGAGAGAAATTTAGACAAAGACCAGACAAGACGAACTAAAATCACACAGAGTGTGACGG
Source organism: Schistocerca gregaria (assembly GCF_023897955.1). Classification (NCBI taxonomy): domain Eukaryota; kingdom Metazoa; phylum Arthropoda; class Insecta; order Orthoptera; family Acrididae; genus Schistocerca; species Schistocerca gregaria. The sequence goes on from NC_064931.1 coordinate 471,552,353, forward strand.
TGGTTGGCCGACCATACAAACAAAAAGGGAAAAGCCAACCACCGAGAAACACATGAAAAAAAAAATCAGACACATCGTAGGCCATAGGCCAGAATCAACACAAAAACTCACACACTTACATAAAGCGTTAAAATCCCCCTGCCCGAACAAAACGCAGAACTATGTCCGCTATGGAAGAGTCGTCAGATAAAAACGCAGAGAGCGTATCAGGCAGCGCAAAAGTCTGCTTGATCACAGTTAAAAGGGAGCACTCCAACAGAATATGGACCACCGTCAAGAGCAAAGTGCTCTGCCAAGCGGTTTGCAATGACGTCGGAGTCAGTACAAACTGCTCCATTCAGTGAGAGCGCAGGGACGCTGACAGGGGTCCGATAGCAATAGAGGCGGCGAATCTTGGCCCAGACCTGCGATGGAGTGACATGGAGGCCAATGGTGGACACATACCGCTCCCAGCACTCCTGCTTGCGTTGGCTGATAATGCGGCGGGCTCGCGCATGCAGCCGTTTGAAGGCGATAAGGTGTTCGATTGAGGGATGTCGCTTGTAACGCTGGAGCGCCCGCCGGCGAGCTTTAATCGCTTCAGCGATCTCAGGCGACCACCAAGGCACAGTCCGCCGCCGAGGGGACCCAGAAGAACGGGGAATGGCAGATTCGGCGGCAGTAACGATGTCGGTGGTGACCGATTGAACCACTGTATCAATGTCATCGTTAGAGAGAGGCTCAATAGCGGCAGTGGAAGAGAACAAGTCCCAGTCAGCCTTATTCAGAGCCCATCTGCTAGGGCGCCCAGAAGACTGACGCTGTGGTAGTGACAGAAAGATCTGAAAGTGGTCACTACCACAAAGGTCGTCATGCACTCTCCATTGGACAGACGGTAAGAGGCTAGGGCTACAGATCGAAAGGTCAATGGCGGAGTATGTGCCATGCGCCACACTGAAGTGTGTGAAGGCACCATCATTTAATATCGAGAGATCGAGCTGCGCCAATAAATGCTCAACGATGGCACCTTGACCTGTTGCCACCGACCCACCCCACAGATGGTTATGGGCGTTAAAGTCGCCCAGTAACAAGAAAGGTGGCGGCAATTGGGCTATCAGAGCAGCCAGGACATGCTGCGCGACATCACCATCCGGTGGAAGGTAAAGACTGCAGACGGTAACAGCCTGTGGCGGCCACACCCGAACAGCGACAGCCTGTAAAGGTGTTTGGAGAGGTACAGACTCGCTGTGAAGAGAGTTCAGGACATATATGCAGACGCCACCAGACACCTTTTCATAAGCTGTCCGGTTCTTATAATAACCCCGATAGCCACGGAGGGCGGGGGTTCGCATTGCCGGAAACCAAGTTTCCTGCAGAGCAATGCAGAGGAAAGGGTGAAGGCTGATAAGTTGGTGGAGCTCAGCTAGATGGTAGAAGAAACCGCTGCAGTTCCACTGGAGGATGGTGTTGTCCATGGCTGAGAAAGGCGTGACGGGACTGGGAAGGAAGATTAGGCCGCTGGGTCACCTGCTGCCTCCGATTTAGCACCTGTGATAGTGCTTTCCATGGTGTCTGTTGGACCGGCGAGATTGACGTCCTCAGCGGACGCCAGAACCTCCACCACATCCTCAGACGCAGAGCTGGAAGGTTGTGGTGGGATGGCTGCCACCGCGAGTTCCTTGGGCTGAGAGCTCTTCTTGGGTTTCTCACGCCGTTCCGTGGGTCGCACCGGCTGGGAGGGCTTCAGCGATTCAGTCTCTGGGACGGAGGAGGATCGTGAAGCCCTACGACCAGCTGATTGCGGGCACTTATGCCACTGTCGGTCGGCAGCCTTCTCGCTGGCGGAAACCTGGGAAGGGAGGGACCCATGGGACCCCTTGCGAGCGTGAGAAGCCGAAGAAGTGGGACACTTCTCCGGCTTAGAAGTGGGGACGGACGCCCCCGATGGGTGAGATGGTGTTGCTCCTGAGGTAGGTGGCGCAGGAGCAGCCCGGTGGGTAGAGCTCCCCACTGGCGAGGGGGCAGGAGGAGTTGTACTACTCGTCGATCCGGCCACAATTGGAGAGACAGACGGGGCTAGTACAGGTGTTGTAGCAGCAGCGTAGGAAGATGTCATTCTCACAGGATGGAGTCGGTCGTATTTCCTTTTGGCCTCAGTATAGGTTAGTCGGTCCAGGGTCTTGTATTCCATGATTTTACGCTCTTTCTGGGAAATTCGGCAGTCTGGAGAGCTAGGTGAATGGTGCTCCCCTCAGTTGACACAGATGGGAGGCGGGGCACATGGAGTATTGGGATGTGGTGGGCGTCCGCAATCTCGACATGTGAGGCTGGAAGTGCTGTGAGAAGACATATGGCCGAATTTCCAGCACTTAAAGGACCGCATCGGGGGAGGGATATAGGGCTTAACGTCACATCGGTAAACCATCACCTTGACCTTTTCCGGTAATGTATCCCCTTCGAAGGCCAAGATGAAGGCACCGGTAGCAATCTGATTTTCCTTCGGACCCCGATGAACGCGCCGGACGAAATGTACACCTCGGCGCTCTAAGTTGGCGCGCAGCTCTTCATCAGACTGCAAAAGAAGATCCCTATGGTAAATAACTCCCTGGACCATATTTAAACTCTTATGGGGTGTGATCGTAACGGCAACATTCCCCAACTTGTCACAAGCGAGTAACGGTCGTGACTGGGCAGAAGATGCCGTTTGTATCAGGACTGACCCAGAGCGCATTTTTGACAAGCCCTCCACCTCCCCAAACTTTTCCTCTAAAAGCTCGACGAAGAACTGAGGCTTTGTGGAGAGAAAAGGCTCCCCATCAGCCCTCGTACAAACTAAGAAGCGGGGCGAATAACTCCTACTGCCATCCTGAGACTTACATTCCTTCCACGGTGTGGCCACGGAGGGGAACGTTTTCGGACCGTACTTCTGAACGTTAAACTGAGCCCGAGAACGCTTAGAGACTGCTGGCGGCTGGCCACCAGCGAGAGACGATGTACCACGCTTCATTGCGGGTCATCCGCCCTGATGCCACCTACTCCGACCAAGGGCCCTCCCCACGGGCGCCACCCAGCCACGGTAAGAGCCACCTGGCAGGATGGCCGTTGCCGGGAGTCCCGATACCCCAGGAGGATAGGCATCTACTCCTTGTCATACGTGGGGAGTTAACGGCGCAGGCATCAGTAGAGCGATCCCTGTGTTGTCAGGGGGCTACAACCAACAGGGTACATGGCGGCCCCACCACAACGGACTGGCTACTGTACTGGATGTTAGGTAACATGTGGTCCATGGTCGCCGTCGGTGCAGAACGAGGCACTGCACAGTGCAAGGAGCAATCTCCACGCAGAAACAGAGTCATGCCCAAGAAATAGAGAGCGGACAGGACTGCAATCCAACAGTGTATAAGCTGGCGAAAGGTCTGTTCGCAAGATGGACACAATGCACCAAGCAAGGCGCCCTTCCCCAATCGGCTCGCTCTTCGGAAAATTTTGAGAGATGGAGGTCAAACCCAACACATAAGGCCGAAAAGTTTGAGACTCCTTTTAGTCGCCTCTTACGACAGGCAGGTATATCACGGGCCTGTTCTAACCCCCGAACCCGCAGGCGGGCAGATGGGCCCAGCAACATGCCGAATGGACCGCTCAGGATTGGCATTACGTTCTCATCATCGATGAATGTCGCATATACCTTCAACCAGACAATCATTGAGAGGTATTTGGAGGCAACCCGGTCATGTTAAACAACTTAGACACACGGTCCAGAGAGAGCAGCAAGGTGGAGTTGCCTGCTATTTTGGGGTGGCATTATGTGGGGCCGACGTACTCCGCTGGTGATCATGGAAGGAACCGTAACGGCTGTACGATACATGAATGCCATCCTCCGATCGGTAGTGCGATCACATCGAAAGCATATTGGCGAGGCATTCGTCTTCGAGGTCGACAATTAGTGCTCCCATCGTGCGCATCTTGTGAATTACTTCCTTCAGGAGGACGAAATCGCTCGACTAGAGTTTTCCAGACATGAATCCTAAAGAACATGCCTGGGATTGATTGTAATGGGCTCTTTCTGGACGACGTGACCCACCACTCACTCTGAGGGATCTTCGGCGAATCGCCGTTGAGGAGTGGGACAATCTGCACCAACAGTGCCTTGATGAATTTGTGGATAGTATGCCACGACGGATACAGGCATGCATGGATGCAAGAGAAAGTGGTACTGAGTATTAGAGGTACCGGTGTGTATAGCAATCTGGACCACCAGCTCTGAAGGTCTCAATGTATGGTGATACAACATGCAATATGTGGTTTTCATGAGCAATAAAAAGGGCGGAAATGATGTTTATGTTCACCTCTATTCCAATTTTCTGTACAGGTTCCGGAACTCTCGGAACCGAGGTGATATAAAACTTTTTTTAATGTGTGTATATGTGGCGGAACGGACTGCCAAGGGAGCACCTGCTGTCATCCGCCCTATGCACACGGTAGCCGTCTCTAAACGGCAGTTTTCTCGGACATACAATATTTAATACCAATGTTATGAATCAACTTAGAATTTTCGTAATTTTTGAATGTACGTAGGTAAGTTGGTTAAAATAAGAGAAAAATCTGCATTAAAACATTGCCTTCTAGAATTTTTAGAACAGAACTGACAGTAGAACATGACCTCTGAACTACAACTGTAAGAGACCTTGTATTGGTTGTTATAACATCAAGGTCCTAAAACTTGTTATAGCTGTACTATTTAATGTTTCATCACGTGCTGTAACAAATCTTTCTGGCATTAATATAACAGACACTTAATCCATTACAAATAAAGACGTTTTTGTCTTAAATTTAGTGTTCGATAAATTACTCGAGAACTATTACAGATAGCTTAATGGGGTCACGTAGTTATTTTTATGTTGAACTGAAGCGTCATACGAATTTCACATTTCTAAGTCCGTTATTTGGTGCCTCGAATTTTTCTTAAAAACGTGAATACTGACCAAAATATAGCTTTAATCTCGTTGATACTTGTAGCAGTTTATTTTGATATACATCATCACATTATGACCAGTTTCTGGGTTCCTAGCTTTATTATTTAGCGTCACTGATTTTTGTCTTAAATCGAGGTATTTGGGTAAAAACATTGACCTAATCAGTCTGAGACTTAACAGTTTCAACATTATTGCACTAAAGCATATGTTGACAAAGTTTGGAAAAGCAACTTTAACTTTTAATGTCATTCTTAATTATGGTGCAATACTTTTGTATCACGCACACACACGTTATGGTACACGTGGCCCTATTATCAGTGAACTGGGGTAAGTCCTGGCACACTCTCTCGCCTCTGTATCTCTCAAACGATTCAGCGCTTGTTTCGTCACACATGGCTAGTTAATTTCAGTTACTTTCTATCACACATAATTACGAGATAATTACCATTTTCCATAACTGCTATTAAAATAAGAGAACAGTGGTCGGCTCATTATATTAAAAAAAATCCTCAAGGTCGTCTTTCCTATATTTTAGTTACTACTAATGGAATTCAACAAATTTGGGGGTACATTGTAGGCGGTAAGTACACTCACGTTCAGATAAAACACAACACCTTGAGCGACTAGAGCTAGGACGTTCATATTCACACTACAAATATATTAGTATGTTGTGCAGACATGATTAGCATTTCAGTCACCTCGGTTCAGCGTGTGTCCTGTTGCCTATTAGGCACATGGGCCTTGGTGACTTGTGCCATGGCGTCGACGCTTATAAGGTGCGAATGGCGTCCTGCGGTACAGCCAACCATACAGCATTCACCTGGTTCCAAAGTTCATCTGTGGTTGTCGGCATTGGATCACAGTACTCCACCCGTCATTACACCATATCCCACACATTTGCTATTAACAACAAGTCTGAGGATCTGGCGGGCCAGAGCAAACGGCTGACGTCCTGTGACACCGAGAAGGCACGTGTTCATGCAGCAACATGTGGTCGTCAATTGTCTTGCTGAAAAATGACGTTTGGGGTGTTGTACAGAAAGGGTATGGCTACGGGTCCCAGGTTGTCATTCACGTCGGTCACACTGATCATAGTGCCGTGAACATGCACCAACTGTGATTTGTGGTTGAACGCAATAGCGCCACACACCTTAAGGTCTTGAGTTAGCACTGTATGTCTTCTGCTAATGCAGTTACTGTGACGACATAATCAGAATTCGTCCGAAATGCCACTCCTGCCCCAGTGACGTTCCTTACACTACTGCCGCCTAGCATGTTTCTGCACATTCGTCAAAGGTAGGCGAAGAAGTGGACAAGGCACACGTAACCCATGCCGTAATAAAGAGCGACTGACTGTGACCTCTGATGGTGTACGACTGTTACACTGCTCCACCGTTGCGCTAAAGCCGAGGAGGACGCAGATCTGTCCTGCAGTGCCATTCGGATGAGGTGTTAATCTTCTTTGGGGGGGGGGGGGGGGCTGTGTGGTGCTACCCGACCCATCTCGTCGTGTATTACGGTCTTCCGTGAACCATTCGAGACACACCCGTGGCGCTCCCGAAACACTTAGTCTCAGACTAGCAGCAATTTCCCGGATGGATGCATCATATTCTCTCATACCAGTAATGCGCCCTGTTTAAAACTCAATGATTTGACGGTACGGCCCGCGCATGTATCTGCGAGTCGTCTTGCAGGTCTGCTCAAGTCAGACTGACCCATTACCTTCGGTTTACAGTGATTATGAGAGCCGCACTTACATTTCACCGGTAGGTGGCGTTGCACCGCGATATCGATGTAGACCTTGAAACCGGGAGTGACATGATTCAAATGCTAATCATTTCCGCAGAACACACTAAGGTATATGTCTTGTGAATATGAACGTCCTAAAGATAGAATTAAGCCCTGAGGAAGAATTAGCTTTTCACTCAGCTGAAGTTTGATAGATTTGTTGGAAATGGTTATGGAAGGTGATTTAAAATTCCGAGAAAACTCCATTATTATAAAGTGCCCATTATACTCCGCAATCTTGACAGTCACAGTGGCTATGACGTAATCACAAACACATGTGAACAAAAGTAAACTGATAATGACAGAGTAATTAAGCTAAACCCATACCCTGATTCTCTAATCCAATGTAATATGGAGAAATGTAAATCATTTACAAAGAGTATTGCAATAATGGACCAAGAGAAGAGATGTAGTGTAATTTTCAGTTTATTGATTCACTAAACTCTTTGACATGCTCCGTTACGTGAAACCTAAGAACTCAAGATAATTTGGGTATATTTTCCCAATGATCATAATCAACCAGAATAGCATTTTTCCGTATGGATATCTATACAATGAATCATTTCAGGACAATCACTTATAACAAACTGAAAAGTTTAAAGCTATGTTAACTGGAGGAACTATAACAGAAGCCAATTACCCAAGAGCTTGCAGTATATTCAGTTGTAAGAGACTCGGAGAGTATTACGACTTATATTTGAAAATTAATGTGCTACTGCTTGCCGATGTGTTCCAAAACTTCCACTGTCTATGTCTTCAAACATTTAAACTAGATCCTCTTAATTACATTACTTCTCCTGGCTTGGCGAGGGATCCTATACTGAAAATTAGGAAAGTGAAACTGCAGGTTATAACCAACATCGAACTATTCCTGTTGGTTGAAAGGGGCAATAGAGGCAGTATTGTCCATTGTCCTTCTAGACACAGCCTTGTCAACAACGATTCCTGAGCAATTAAGATGCAAATTTGACGAATCTTAATAATATATATATATATATATATATATATATATATATATATATATATATATATATATATATATAGCTGGTCGATGTTGCAATTTCTCCTAGACACTAATTTTGAATGGCCTCCTCTAGAGGGTGTTGAAGCATTAATTCTGATGGAAAACGATCAGACGATTTCAACGTAGGGTTTATTTTGCAAGTGGATCTGGAGTACCCTCAGAGATTCATAATATTTATCAGGACTTGCCGTTATTTCGGTAAAAGTGTGTGAAGCCATGACTAATAAAGAGATAAATTTTTTTCATTTCTTGTACTACCTTGTACTTCATAAATCTATTTCTGATGACAGAATATTTTTCGTTTGGTTACATACCGCAGTGCAGAAAATGAAGTGTGACTATGTTTACCGTGCTATTTTCTATACGAAATCCTTATGTAAAGACTAGGATTTTTTTCTGATAATCTTTCAGGTAGCTTTATTAAATGTATTGTGTGAAACAGAAATCAATAGGCGTAAGTGTTGTAAGAACTGTGAAGCGTGAGATGTATCGATAGTTATCGGGTCGAAAAGCGATGCACACAGTCGCTGACAGCGCGTGAGCGTAGCGGTACGGAAGCAATTACTGTGTGTAGTAATGGTGTGCGTTTAACGCGATTTTAATAACAGACTTTCTTGTGTTAGACCGGGTTGAAATTTGACTTAATGGAGGATATAACGCAAACGCTGTTGGTTTTTGCAGAATGATTCTCGTGGCAGTTACAATGCACTCGTGAACAAACAGTATTGTCGTCGGTTTGGAATTGAGCTGCGTTACACAAACTGTGAATTTAATATTGCTCATTTTCTTGATTACGATATATGACTATGCTAAAACACCAACAGCCAATGTGGAAACTGAACTGTGTTGTTACGTAACTGACTGTTTTTCGCAGAAACAGTGTTATCGTGAACCATGGATATTAACTGCAAATGGACTGTCTAAGATCGCAATCGGCAAATTATAGCAAATGGAACGTTAATTTCCCGAGCCGTTCTAGGCGCTTCAGTCTGGAACCGCGTTACCGCTACGGTCGCAGGTTCGAATCCTGCCTCGGCCATGGATGTGTGTAGTCCTTAGGTTAGTTAGGTTTAAGTAGTTCTACGTTCTAGGCGACTGATGACCTCATAAGTTAAGTCTCATAGTGCTCAGAGCCATATGAACCATTTGAATGTTAACTTCAATACGTCATGTGGACTGTGCCGAAGTATCGTGTGAAAGTTGCAGTTGAATTAATACGACCTTCAGGTACTGAATAAACAGTTACTTAGTTCCAGTCTACGACAAATTGATGCTACGTAACTTATTACCACCGCCAGCTGAAACAGGATTTAAGATTAAGAGGATATATTAATACTAAGGACACGACTGGATGAACTTACAGGATTCGTATCAGCAACTTCAAACTGCTTCTACCGCCGTCGTCACATCACGCCGACCCAGAACAGATAAGACTCAAAACCGTTCCTCTCTTCGAGAAACACATTTGTACCCAATTTAATTTCTTTCTGCTTTGTAATACACTGTCTCTTAATGTTTCTCTCTATAAATAAAAGTAGTGTATTTTACAAGACTGTTCACCTTCAGTGATTGTTGACCCACCACTAACAGTAGTTACTGCCATCATTTATTTCTCGTTGCTTTTCAGTGTATTTGTACTAGTAGTTGCATGCGTTGAATGTGTCTTTTGGAAGGGTGTGCTTCGATGTGTATATACAGTAGTTTAGACAGAATGTGTGTGTTGTACTGTGAAACGTTGCCATATGTGTAAGTTGAGGCATCCGCCATTGACGTTATTTACACTGACCAATTACAAAGAAGTAGCTTATTCGCCATTGGTTCAAGTTAGCATATTAGAGGGAACTTTGAATGTGACAGTTGTCAAAGTACGCGATCTTTGTTTACATGTCACTTAACGTCACATTTCCATTCATCATGTCTAGATGCATATTTATCTGGGTTTTACTTTTACTGGTAAGCAAAATTACGGTACACTGTGTCATTATTTATTAAATTAGCGTAAGCGTGACTTACTGTTTTCCACTGTCGAAGGATTTTATTATCAGAATTTTAACAGAATAGGAAACTTCTCATGTAGAGGTTTGATTTTGAAGTTTCCAGAGGTAAAATGGGTTCATGGGGTTTATGTAATATTAATTTACTTGATTCAGTTTTCCTTTAAATATTTTCTGATTTTAATCTAGGCCATATTAAATCTCCAGGAACTTTTTCTTCAAAAGTGTCACCACCATCCAATAGTAGGAAACCAAAGAAATTTTTTTTACCTTATATAATAAGAAAAACATAAGTTACCCATTACAGAAATTTGCAGCAATGTTTCATAAAATAAACTGGTTTTAAAGAAGATTTGTCAAATTTTATGATTTAGGCAAGCTTTCTGGATGGAGATATGTTGAGATTAACTCACAAAAAGGCATGGGTGCATGTAGTGACTTCGAAAAAAACTTTTTAAATATGATGAAACATAGTGTATTTGGAAAAGCCTGGCAAAACATGGGAAAGATACGGGACATAGGACTAGCAACATCCTGGGAAGGTAGTTGCATCAACTGCCAAACCACATTTTCAAAAGAATAGAATTTTCAACGAAATTATAGTCGATATTGAATTGAGCAAGCTTAACAAATGAAAAGCGTTATACTGAGTATGTTCAACACGATTAATTTATTCAATTAAAAGGTTTTCAGCTGAGTATTATCTTCAAAAATGTCAATGTTTGTAAACAACATTGAAAAAGTTGTTACTCCTCTAGAATGAGGCACAAACACACAGTAAATGTCATCTTTGGTTATACAATGGTAATCCAATTTAAAAGACAAAAAGTTGCACGATAAACAAATATAAAGGAAGCAAACCAGGAAAATCATGAACAGCAACCTCGAGAAACAGTGTCTACATAACGTCTTACCTTACATAAACAAATCCAATAAAATAAAATAAAAGTAGTACTTGCTGTGACTACTTCAAGCGGCAGTACAATAAAATAAAATGAATGAGTAAGTACAGGGAAATGGAGTAACAGAAAGGAACAGACAGTGTGGGAATTAATGGAAAGCTGTCACGATTAGATTAAGTTTAGAAGAGAGAAAGTATTGAGCAGTGTTTATTCATCACCGGGCTCTGGGCTAGATATCTGTATAATACCAGCAAGTTGAGTTTGTGGCCTTTGTCCCATAAGTGAAGACATTGGACTGTGGCTGGTGGTACATGTTCCGCAAAATTATTCATAATTCTATTGCCTCAATTGCGTTCCTGTATAGTTAGCCTAGTTGCTGTGTCTCAGCAGGACAATCAGTTTTGTGTGCCCTACTGTTGGCTAGTAATTGGGTCTTATCTTTGTTACTGAAAATGCACTGGGCTGAAGTCGTTAACACATAACACTGAGAAGTGCGATCCTGTTACTCCTCCCCGTAGCACACCATATATACTCTCCATCCAGAATGAAGTGCTGCGTCCTGACTCTCATGAAATTTTCGTCCCATACGATCGACAGAGTTTACTGAACATATTCTTACTATAATCCTTCTGAAATCCGTTGAACTGATCAGGTGTTGTATAGTATACTTTACGCCACTAGCTGTTGAACAGCAACAGCATGAAAATTTTGTAGAACATCAAAACACCTCCACCAACACCGCCCACGAGCGATTACTGTCCTATGAGCTACTATCCAACACTCGTTCGCTAACAAAAAAGAACTGATTTGGATTTGACCTCTACACAGGCACGCACGCATGTACACGCGGGCTCACGCACGCACACACGCACACACACACACACACACACACACACACACACACACACACACACACACACACAATATATATATATATATATATATATATATATATATATATATATATACTCCTGGAAATGGAAAAAAGAACACATTGACACCGGTGTGTCAGACCCACTATACTTGCTCTGGACACTGCGAGAGGGCTGTACAAGCAATGATCACACGCACGGCACAGCGGACACACCAGGAACCGCGGTGTTGGCCCTCGAATGGCGATAGCTGCGCAGCATTTGTGCACCGCCGCCGTCAGTGTCAGCCAGTTTGCCGTGGCATACGAAGCTCCATCGCAGTCTTTAACACTGGTAGCATGCCGCGACAGCGTGGACGTGAACCGTATGTGCAGTTGACGGACTTTGAGCGAGGGCGTATAGTGGGCATGTGGGAGGCCGGGTGGACGTACCGCCGAATTGCTCAACACGTGGGGCCTGAGGTCTCCACAGTACATCGATGTTGTCGCCAGTGGTCGGCGGAAGGTGCACGTGCCCGTCGACCTGGGACCGGACCGCAGCGACGCACGGATGCACGCCAAGACCGTAGGATCCTACGCAGTGCCGTAGGGGACCGCACCACCACTTCTCAGCAAATTAGGGACACTGCTGCTCCTGGGGTATCGGCGAGGACCATTCGCAACTGTGTCCATGAAGCTGGGCTACAGTCCCGCACACCCTTAGGCCGTCTTCCGCTCACGCCCCAACATCGTGCAGCCCGCCTCCAGTGGTGTCGCGACAGGCGTGAATGGAGGGACGAATGGAAACGTGTCGTCTTCAGCGATGAGAGTCGCTTCTGCCTTGGTGCCAATGATGGTCGTATGCGTGTTTGGCGCCGTGCAGGTGAGCGCCACAATCAGGACTGCATACGACCGAGGCACACAGGGCCAACACCCGGCATCATGGTGTGGGGAGCGATCTCCTACACCGGCCGTACACCTCTGGTGTTCGTCGAGGGGACACTGAATAGTGCACGGTACATCCAAACCGTCATAGAACCCATCGTTCTACCATTCCTAGACCGGCAAGGGAACTTGCTGTTCCAACAGGACAATGCACGTCCGCATGTATCCCGTGCCACCCAACGTGCTCTAGAAGGTGTAAGTCAACTACCCTGGCCAGCAAGATCTCCGGATCTGTCCCCCATTGAGCATGTTTGGGATTGGATGAAGCGTCGTCTCACGCTGTCTGCACGTCCAGCACGAACGCTGGTCCAACTGAGGCGCCAGGTGGAAATGGTATGGCAAGCCGTTCCACAGGACTACATCCAGCATCTCTACGATCGTCTCCATGGGAGAATAGCAGCCTGCATTGCTGCGAAAGGTGGATATACACTGTTACTAGTGCCGACATTGTGCATGCTCTGTTGCCTGTGTCTATGTGCCTGTGGTTCTGTCAGTGTGATCATGTGATGTATCTGACCCCAGGAATGTGTCAATAATGTTTCCCCTTCCTGGGACAATGAATTCACGGTGTTCTTATTTCAATTTCCAGGAATATATATATATATATATATATATATATATATATATATATATATATATATATATATACTTTTTTCTGTAGACTTACGTTTCCTCCCAAGATTTCACTGCTATGAATTTTGGGTTTTAGCCAACTCTCTGTGTCGAATTTTATGTAAACCCCACAGATTTTCAATAGAGCTTCAAATTGAAGAACATCTACAACACATCGCTAATACCTTGATATTCATATATATATATATATATATATATATATATATATATATATATATATATGGTACGCTTCTTGAGGCGTGAGGTATGATATGAGTATTTGCTAGCCCTGTGCAGCAGCGTTTATCCTGGCTGGACGCAGGGTCTTCATATTGAGAAAAGGAAAGTACTATGCATTCCACACACAGTCAGCAGCATTGGTAACTGCCTGTGGCGTGTAACGCACCCCTGACTGGTTAAGGGTGATCCCGCAGCTTTCAACTATGTGGCGCAAGTCTAGGAAGTCTCAGCCTACATTGTTCATCAGAGGCAAGGCTATCGTCAGGACTGGCCGGAGAAGTGCGGTGCGAGTGCTGTTGTTCTCCAAACACATAAACGTTCTACGGGCACGATGAGCAGCAAATACCGCTGCTAATGACGCTGTGAGGTACAGGAAAAGTCGTCATTGGGTGACTATATAAGGATACAGGATGACTTGGGCAGAATTCCTATTTGATGTGATGATGGCAGCTTTCTCTAAGTGTATAAAAATGGTAGTAAATGCAGATGAGTAGTAAAAACAATACTGTAATGTTCGAATACAGTATTAGTAGTGTGCTGTTTTACACAGTCATATCGCTGGCCGGAGTGGCCGAGCGGTTCTAGGCGCTACAGTCGGGAACCGCGCCACCTCTACGATCACAGGTTCGAATCCTGCCTCGGGAATCGATGTGTGTGATGTCCTTAGGTTAGTTAGGTTTAAGTAGTTCTATGTTCTAGGGGACTGATGACCTTATATGTTAAGTCCCATAGTGCTCAGAGCCATTTGAACTATTTTTGAACACAGTCATGTCGATTAAATATCTAGGTGTAACACTGCAAATGGAACGATCACGTAAGGTTCATAGTAGGGAAGGTGAATGGTCCACTTCGTTTTACTGGGGGGAACTTTAGGAAAGTGAAGCTCATCATTAAAGAAGAGCGTGTTTACGACACCGGCTCTTGCGACAGCTCGAATGTTGGTGATTCCCACCAATTCGGATACAAGGAAGACAGAGCATTTCGAAAGCGAGCTGCTAGCTCTGTTATCGGTAGGTTTCATCAATACGCAAGTATTACTGAAATGCTTCATGAATTCAAATGAGAATCTCTGGAGGAAATACGACGTCCTTTTCGAGTTACACTACTGAGGAAATTTAGAGAACTGGCATTTGAAGCTGACTAGAGTACTATTTTATTGCCAGCAACGTACATTTCGTGCAAGAACAAAGACAAGATACGATAGTGGTAAAATGTACCCTCCGCAATGCACCGTATAGTGGCTTGCAGAGTATGAATGTAGATGTAGATGAAATGCCAAAGTATTTGATTCAGGCTTTCCACTCTGTTCAAAACTCACTGATCACGCCATTTCTAGGAACAACGCTACAGATTACGAGCGTCCACGAAACGTTAAGACCAAGTTTCTCTGTAAAACGTCAAAAGGAGCCAAGTATGAGCTCAGAAACCATAGGGCAAGGATCGTTTATTCCGACGTGGGCCATACCCTGAAACTTGTTGCATCCTGTTCCCTCAGTTGATACCGACGATTAACGGACCACTGCTGCATTTGCGTTAACGTGACATAGAATATAGACGACTAAAAAAATGTTTGAGGCTCCAATTCAAGTGAGGCCATCTGCTCCTAGTTTCCATTTAGGATGAAACTCTTTCTCGTCACATCCACTATTAACACTTGATTCATCTTTGCGAAATATCTGCATGAAACTTCTAAGAATTCTCTTACACGGCTCAGTCCTGTACTTGAACTAAAACCACTCATGATCTCGTACTTTGACTCTCATATTTCCATCAACTAACGGCCTACATCTCGCCCCTGGCTATTACTTGCCAGCAGCAGTTTGTGCTTCCTAAGATGTTTTACGTTCCTAATAGTCCCTACCATGGTTAGATTCTTCTGTGAACTTTATTATCGTGCATCTGTCTTACACGTCTTTCCATCTGACTTTGATGGCTCCAGTACACCTTTTTTGTGCATACGATGAAACTCTCAGACTATCTCATCTTATTCTCACCTTTTCCACCAGCTGTCAGTTCCCAGCTATCCTCCTCCTTGCTTTAGCCCTTCATCCTCAGCTACAATCTCCTTACTTCTTCCAATTGTGCCTGAACGGCACAGATTTTCCATTTCAATTTCTTAATGACAGAATTCTTACTATTGTGTCCGGCGTTGCAAGAGAGGAGAGCTTTGCCTTCCCCACTTTTTTAACCAATGCGTCAACCTTAGTGAAAAGATCTTTTATAAGATTCACAAAAATACCGCTACCTCAACTAACCGACAACACACACACTTTCCAGGCGTTTTCAAACATTTCGAACAAAGAATCAACTATAGAAAGCGTAAATACGTGAGACTGAGCAAACTTCGCCAACAAGCAAGAGTTAAATAAAGTCAGCACAATGTAATCAAATAGTAAATACGCCTAATCATACCTTTCTACTGTTTCTGATCAAGTTTAGACGTTGTATGACAGAATACCGCTTTATTTATTACATAATTGCTATGGAATGTGTGGCAATAATTTTATATGGTACATTGTTAAGAAATCAATATAATCGGAAAATAAGGAATTTTAAACAATATAACATTTCACTAAAATGCACCACAGAACATAAAGTCTTCTTTTCACTATTGCGACAGGTACAGATATTAACGTGTGTATGCACTACATAACGTATTCATGTCAAGCGGCATAAACTCTTAAATAACTTCAGTTGAGATTCAAGAATAAGTGTCTCTTTCACTTGGCGGCCATCTTGAATGTCTTGAGATGGATATGGTGCAACTCGTAGCACTGTTACAACTGGTAGACAACAAGCAATTGGGGAACGGCAGGGTAAGTTTATTGTAGCGCTGTCATAAAATGAACTCTGGAACGCGAAGCAGTCAACAGATTCAGTTCCTACTACAAGCATTTGGCAACACTCCGTTGAGAACTACACAGCGTCCACCGTCGCCTCGTTAGCTACAGCTACTAATGAGTGAAGGAACAAATAAATCAAAGTGAATGGTATATTGGAAGAAGTAAAAAAATGGTTCAAATGGCTCTGAGTACTATGGGACTCAACTGCTGTGGTTATCAGTCCCCTAGAACTTAGAACTACTTAAACCTAACTAACCTAAGGACATCACACACATCCATGCCCGAGGCAGGATTCGAACCTGCGACCGTAGCGGTCGCACGGTTCCGGACTGCGCGCCTAGAACCGCGAGACCACCGCGGCCAGCGAAGAAGTAAAATTGTTAAAAACTTTAGTAACAGTGACTGATCGTAATAATGAAAAAACAGTCATCGCTCTACTTAGAGACATAGCTGCAGAAACATTGGTGTTAATTCTTCCCCTAATAAACAGACGGCTTAAGATTGTGTTTATCCGTGGACTGCCAGACCGAAATAAAGTCCTGGACTTTAATAGAAAACTGTCTATATAAGGCACAAATACGGATCGGTTCTTTGTATTTACTGAGTATTAAAATGGAGATAAAAGTAAAATATTTTCATTTGCCTTAGCAGGCAAGTAGTACACTTACACCAGTTTACCTCAATCATTTTGCTGTAAGTAACAGCAAATTTAAGTCAGTAACTATATACAGCAATATGTTACCAGATTTCTAAATTTAGAACTGTTTTGGGTAGGAAGCATACAACTCCGTATACACCATGCAATATCAATCGACAGAGAACAGAAGGTCAGAAGCGCCCAATTTCATAATCTTACTTTTATTGTGTTGTCTTTAATTAACAATTTATCGATGTTGTTGTCGCCGGTGAAGGGCCCAAATTTTGTCATTAGATATGTTTCGATAGAAACACACACGCTAATCGTCATTATTTTCAATCCTGTTACATATTTTATAAATTTTTCGCTTGGTCACCGAAAATTTTACTAATTTAGTACCGGAAATATTAATGAGTGGAACTCCATTGAGGTCTGTGTAAGTCAATATTTCAGGCACAGTGTGGTCTTCATGATTTGCTAATAGCGCCGCTTACGTGAAATTGACGCGTTCTCGAAAATATTTCGGGTTTAACGATCAATTTAACGTGATTAATTTCTTCTTCGTCGACTTGAAAAACACACTTCACTCAGAAAAATGTTATCGCAATATAGCCAAGATAATTGATGTTTCGATTGACTTTTCTTGCTTTTAAAATGCTAAAGTAATATCAGAGTAACAAGTCGACGTTGAATAGTGGCTGACATCTCGAGTACAAGCATATCATCCTAAAATCCTGGCAGCCAAGAACAAATTTTTTGAGAGAGGTTAGTTAACCCTTTCACTGCCAATGGGATGTACATTGAAGAGCCAAAGTAACTGGTACACCTGCCCAGTATAGTGCAGGGCCCCCGCCGGCACGCAGAAGTGCCGCAACACGACGTAGCTTTTACTCGACTAATGTCTGAAGTAGTGGTGGCGGGAACTGAGACCATGAATCCTGCAAGGCTGTCCATAAAATCGTAAGAGTACGAGGGGGTGGAGGTCTCTTCTGAACAGCACGTTGCAAGGCATCTCAGATAAGTTCAATGTCTGGGGAGTTTGGTGGCCAGAGGATGTGTTTAAACTCAGAGGAGTGTTCCTGGAGCAACTCTGTAGAAATTATGGACGTGTGGGGTGTCGCATTGTCCTGCTGGAATTCTCCAAGTTGAAAAATCTTAACATCTTAACCGTCAGACAATAGAAGAAAAATGGCTTATTTTTCACGAAAATGTTGTTGCACAACTTCAAAAATTATTTTTATGGCGAAAGGTACGTCCCTATCCCGCAGATGGCATGAAATAAAGTTAAACAAACAACTGCTCGTATAGCGGTGTAAAAGCTGTTATTTTTCCTATATTCCATCCGCGAGTGGACCTAGAAGATTCCTCAATATATGGTATAACAAAAAAGGTACCATCTACTAAGCACATCACAGTGGTTTGTGGAATACAGGTGTAGATGTAGAATGTGAAGTGAGACCCATTTTTCATGTTGATCTGACTCAGAAAATGTATTGAGCATGATTTTGTTTTTGGCTATCTTTTGACGACGAGATCGCTTGAGTGACTTTCAGTTTCTTGCTGTAAATGTACTATCGAGCACTGAATGACTTTAATTTAGCGCTGGATCTCACGACAGAACATTTTTCACAGTTTGCGTGTTCTGTCCGTATAAATATGGGTGACGATGGCACTGTAGACGACTGATGTTAGTCAATGTTAGACGAGAACGTTTTATCGCACATTTACTTTTGGTCTACTAAATCTGAACTTGACTGGTGGACACTGCCTTCTTGTATTATTACCTTGATCTAAAGTTCGAGACTGCTTATACATAAATCATTAGATTAAACTTAACGAACTACTTATGCAAACGTTGTGAACTTTTTCGCAGGACCTGTTCCTGACAACTTTTCAAAAGAAAAAAATATATAAAACACTTCACCTTGAAGAGACTGTCCTAACTTACATAGACAGGACCACCAAGAACCTTTTGAAGAAGTGTTTTCCAAACAGCAATTAGGAAAGAACTTCAGCGTACCTTAACAGAGTTGGTAACGAAAGGAGAGAAAGGTAAGGCAGCGTCATTTTCTAATTAGACTTAGGTAACATAGTCATTCCGTGATGTGTCTTCGTTATGTGAGATGGTGAGGATGTAACTACAAACCGTTAAAATAATGAGCCCATCACCTTATGTGGCACAGTTCCATATGGTTCAACTACCTCAGTCTTTTTTTTCCTTTTTTTATTTTTACCGGTGTCAAAGAACTACACAGCAAACTTAGATATCAAAATTTTGAAACAATATAAGGAGGTTCTGAGCACATTCTTCCTCCATACATAAGTTACATCTCGATGCACTTATTACTAACACAAAATATAACATTATGTATAACAGTAAGAAAATTTTGACGTCAATGAAAATGGATGAGATATTAATGAATTAAGAGAAGTTAAATTTTGAGTACAATGCTCGTATTATTTTTATTTGAAGTATAATGTGGCATTGTAGAGTACAAAAGTAAAATTATGCCCTAGAAATCGTTACAATACACGGTGAAGAGTCAAAGAAACTGGTACACCTGCTTAATATCGTGAAGGGTCTCCGCGAGGACGCAGAAGTGCCGTAGCATATCGTGACTTGGACTCGACTAATGTCTGAAGTTGTGCTGGAGGGAACTGAACCATGAATCCTGCAGGGCCATAAATCCGTAAGAATACGACGGGGTGGAGAGCTCTTCCAAACAGCACGTTGCAAGGCATCCCACATTTGATCAATAACGTTCATGTCTGGTGGGTCTGGTGACCAGCGGAAGCGTTTAAACTCAAAACAGTGTTCCTGGAGCCACTCTGTAGAAATTCTGGACGTGTGGGGTGTCGCATTGTCCTCCTGGAATTGCCCAAGTCCGTCGTAATGCACAATGAACATGAATGGACACAGGTGATCAGACAGGATGCTTACGTACGTTTCACCTGTCAGAGTTGTATCTAGACGTATCAGGGGTCCCATATCATTCCAACGGCACACACCCAACACCATTACATCCTTCCACCATCTTGAAAAGCTCCCTGCTGACATACAGTGTCCATGGGTTCATGAAGTTGTCTCCATAACCGTACACGTCCATCCTCTCGATTCAATTTGAGACGAGACTCGTGCGACCAGGCAACATGTTTCCAGTCATCAACAGTTCTGCTGCGGTCGCAGGTTCGAATCCTGCCTCGGGCATGGATGTGTGTGATGTCCCTAGGTTAGTTAGGTTTAAGTAGTTCTAAGTTCTAGGGGACTGATGACCACAGCAGTTGAGTCCCATAGCGCTCAGAGCCATTTGAACCATCAACAGTTCAATGTCGGTGTTGACGGGCCAAGTCGAGGCATAACGCTTTGTGTCGTGCAGTCATCAAGGGTAAATCAGTGGCTTTCAGCTTCCAAAGTCCATATCGATGATGCTTCGTTGAATGTTTCGCACGCTGACACATGTTCATGGCCCAGCCTTGATATCCGCAGCAATTTGCATTTCTATCTCGCAGAACGATTCTCTTCAGTCGTCGTTCGTCCCGTTCTTGCTTGATCTTTTTCCGGCCGCAGCGATGTCGGAGATTTGATGTTTTACCGGATTCCTGATATTCACGTTACACCCGTGAGATGTTAGAACAGGAAAATACCCAGTTTATCGCTACCTCGGAGATACTGAGTCTTATCGCTCGTGCGCCGACTATAACACCACTTTCAAGCTCACTTAAATTTTGATAACCTGCCTTGTAGCAGCAGTAACCGATGTAACAACTGCGCTAGAGACTTGTCTTTTACTATATAGGCGTTGCCGACCGCAGCGCCATATTCTGCCAGTTTACATATCTCAGTGTTTGAATACACATGGCTATACTAGTTTCTTTGGAGCTTCATTGTGTGCTAATACACAAAATAATATGCACACATGTAATATTCGTAATCTAATACGAATCTCACCCTACTATAGCTATGGTCACTTTTTCATTAAATTCGTGTTTCTTCGATTTTAGTGCATTTGACAATAGCATTGTAACTTTATCAGTCCAAAAGAACTCTCCTACTTGAGTTATACAAAGGGCTTCGAAATAATATAATACTGCGACAGCCCACTGATGTCTCATCACATTTCCATGCTGACATCCCTATTTGTACAGATAGCTCTGAGAGCAACCAATGCAATGGCACCAGCTACTCCGGTAACAGAGTACGTGCGGCGGCACGTGTGTTTTTTTTTCAGGTTATAGGAACAGTCCCCGTAGAATCAGCGACGAACTACCTGACGTAATTAGAAAATTCAGGCACGCTATTCTCAGAGCAGAGCTTTCATTCTTGCAGACTGGAAAGAGAAAATGTCAATGCAATATACACTCCTTGAAACTGAAATAAGAACACCCTGAATTCATTGTCCCAGGAAGGGGAAACTTTATTGACACATTCCTGGGGTCAGATACATCACATGATCACACTGACAGAACCACAGGCACATAGACACAGGCAACAGAGCATGCACAATGTCGGCACTAGTACAGTGTATATCCATCTTTCGCAGCAGTGCAGGCTGCTTTTCTCCCATGGAGACGATCGTAGACATGCTGGATGTAGTCCTGTGGAACGGCTTGCCATGCCATTTCCACCTGGCGCCTCAGTTGGACCAGTGTTCGTCCTGGACGTGCAGACCGCGTGAGACGACGCTTCATCCAGTCCCAAACACGCTCAAAGGGGCACAGATCCGGAGATCTTGCTGGCCAGGGTAGTTGACTTACACCTTCTAGAGCACGTTGGGTGGCACGGGATACATGCGGACGTGCATTGTCCTGTTGGAACAGCAAGTTCCCTTGCCGGTCTAGGAATGGTAGAACGATGGGTTCTATGACGGTTTGGATGTACCGTGCACTATTCAGTGTCCCCTCGACGATCACCAGAGGTGTATGGCCAGGTGTTGGCCGGGTGTTGGCCATGTGTGCCTCGGTCGTATGCAGTCCTGATTGTGGCGCTCACCTGCACGGCGCCAAACACGCATACGACCATCATTGGCACCAAGGCAGAAGCGACTCTCATCGCTGAAGACGACACGTCTCCACTCGTCCCTCCATTCACGCCTGTCGCGACACCACTGGAGGCGGGCTGCACGATGTTGGGGCGTGAGAGGAAGACGGCCTAACGGTGTGTAGGATCGTAGCCCAGCTTCATGGAGACGGTTGCGAATGGTCCTCGCCGATATCCCAGGAGCAACAGTGTCCCTAATTTGCTGGGAAGTGGCGGTGCGGTCCCCTACGGCACTGCGTAGGATCCTACGGTCTTGGAGTGCATCCGTGCGTCGCTGCCGTCCGGTCCCAGGTCGACGGGCACGTGCACCTTCCACCGACCACTGGCGACAACATCGATGTACTGTGGAGACCTCACGCCCCACGTATTGAGCAATTCGGCGGTACGTCCACCCGGCCTCCCGCATGCCCACTATACGCACTCGCTCAAAGTCCGTCAACTGCACATACGGTTCACGTCCACGCTGTCGCGGCATGCTACCAGTGTTAAAGACTGCGTTGGAGCTCCGTATGCCACGGCAAACTGGCTGACACTGACGGCGGCGGTGCACACATGCTGCGCAGCTAGCGCCATTCGACGGCCAACACCGCGGTTCCTGGTGTGTCCGCTGTGCCGTGCGTGTGATCATTGCTTGTACAGCCCTCTCGCAGTGTCCGAAGCAAGTATGGTGGGTCTGACACACCGGTGTCAATGTGTTCTTTTTTCCATTTCCCCGAGTGTAGTAAACAGCAGGAGAATCCATGGCAAGATCCGAAAATGAGTCTCTGTTATTACATGTAATAATGCCCACGTAATAGTAGGAACAGAAAGTTTGTAATATTAAGGCTATACAAGTAGATGTTTTTTCTTCTAAATATATTTTCTGTATTGATGTTCGTATACGCTGCTTCACAAGTCTGTTGGCCGTTTACGTACCTTTAATTGTTTGTAAATTATCGTATTCAAATTTCGTTTGATGTTTACGCTTTTGGAATCAGTTAGTAAGAAAGTATGGTAGTGCGAAGAATGCTTTTATATTTGAAAACGTTTTGAAACAACACATATTCTGAGGGTGGGAACTGTAGCAATTCTGAAATGTATTGAATAATACAGCAACTAACTTACAGCGGAAAGTTCCACTGGACTGGAAGAAGGCCCAGGTAATAGAAATGTATAAAAAGGGTAGAAAATCGGATCCACATATGTACCGGCCAATTTCACTGACATCGATTTCTTGTAGAATCATGGAACATATTTTGTGTTCAGACATAATGACCTTTCTAGACTCTGAGAAGCTCATCTGCAGAAACCAGTACGGTTTTAGGAAACAGAGGTCATGTGAGACACAGCTGGCCCTCTTTGTGCATGATATACAACAGGCTCTACATACTAGCTCCCGGGTTGATGCCATATTTCTCGACTTTCGAAAGGCGTTCCTCTCCGGCGATATTCCCACAATGGAGCGCTGCTGCTGGTCGTTCTGATAAAACAACTTTACCAGCAGCGCATGATTTCTCTTCTTAATATCCATTGCGTTTCGTACGGAAAACAACGTTCTTAGCCGTTTATACCAACAGTCACTTCACAAAAGAAATCGACGCACATCGCTAAGACACAAACATCATACTGGCGTCAATAGAGGAATCATTTCACGTTCTGACTGTTTACAACACCATATTTTCACCGGGATGTAGAAAGTGGAGCTGTTAGTTTTTTCTGCATACTCCGTGAGCATACTGAGAAGTGAACATACCCTACGACGTTTCCGTCACCTGTAGTGTATACAGGTCGCAATGCAGCACTTGGGGCATAGTCAGATTAGTTATAAACATCCGGTACTTGCAGCAAATAGGATGAGCAGTGACCCGAGAGATCTACAAGCTAATGGATTCGAACTTTTCTAATTATTTACCGTGGAGTAGGGGATCATTGTCAATATAACTGTTAGAGTGAAAGTGATTAGAGGTGCTTCAACCATTGTTACGAAAGGTAGGGAAATAGCAAGTGTGACAGTCAATAAGTCACATAGTATCTCAACAGTCAGCATCTAAAACAAGGGTTCCTGAAGACGACTTCTCAAATACTACAAGACACATAGAAAATAGAGACGTATCAGTGGATAGAGCATCTCTCCAAGTAATTAATTCAAATTACGGGTTCTCAACATGAGCACCGTTTTTTATGCAGGAAACGTCAGTACCTGTGTGTAATTTATTGAAGTCGTTGCCCGGGAAGGTGCTATAGCAACCCGTTTTGGAAATCTCACCACTGGATTGCCAGTCTTCAGGCGTGAACTCAATAGATATAACAATACAGAGCAGACGATTTGTCTACATGTTCTGACTCGACTGTGTCTCTAAATGTGCATTGTGCATCTGCAACTATGCCATGGTACGTATTGTGAAACGAGACGTGTGAAGATTCTCTGTCCACTGACATATTTTCTGCATCTCTTGTAGTGTTCGCACAGTTGCCTTCTGGAACCGCGGAGGTACTTATTAATAACCCTATATATGTCATAACTATTTCCAAGAGTTGCATTCCATATTTGTGGAAATACGTATAAACTGTACATTACAGTCCATTATAATCACAGCTCCTTGATGGCTACATGAAACAAACGTCGAATTAGTATGAAGGGTACTACATATTTGGGTATGTAGGCTAAATGATTAGCACTTCAGCGCAACTACTCAAACGAGTTAGGATTAACGCCATCTACATTCTGTATGTAGGAATAGTTTTCGCAGCTGGTTCCTTATTAACAAATTTCACTTGAGTATTGTTTGTTTGTGATAAGTTCGTGTTGTGCGTCGTGCAAGATGAAGAAACGCCGACCAGTACGTGTCGAAATTCCACAGTGGCAGGATCGTCTCCAGAGACAGTAGTTATGCTGCTCGCGTTGGACTGGATCCAACGACTGTCATGCGAATATGGAATCGCTGGTATCGACAAGACCATACTCAATGGCATGCAGGATCTCAGTGACCTGGCACGACTAGCGCCCGACAGGACACATGGACTGTTCCCTCGGCTGTGCTAGATCATAAAGCCAGGAAATGGGATGATCTGCAGCAAGACAAATATCCGCACAGACACTGGTGCGTCGACTACTATCGTACCAGTTGCTGCGGCTTTCCGTTCGCGGCACCAGAGAGAGCCACGCCATCATAGGTGCTCCCAACAATAACAAAACAATGCAGCAGTTGCACTACGTCGTCTTTTCAGACGAGTACTTATTCTGCATACAGCATGACAATGGATGTATCCATGTGGGGGGGGGGGGCTCCTCGGAGAACACGAAAAATAAGGAAGACGGTAATAGATAAAGTATATAAAATTACACTCTTTATATTTAAATGGTATGCTGCGAGAAGCGTATTATGAATCTGGAAGGAAAAGTTTGCCAACCGACAGTACAGAATATCTTGAGAAGTGACGATACTCGGGGCATATATACAGTCCACATGACAACAAACATTTTTCTTTTAATTTATGAAATCTCTGTCTTCCTCCGTAACTGAGTAATCAAAAAAATGGTTCAGATGGCTCTGAGTACTATGGGACTTAACTTCAGAGGTCATCAGTCCCCTAGAACTTAGAACTACTTAAACCTAACTAACCTAAAGACATCACACACAGCCATGCCCGAGGCAAGATTCGAACCTGCGACCGGAGCGGTCACGCGGTTCCAGAACCGCTCGGTCACAATGGCCGGCCTTGAGCAGTCAGCACCACGCAGAGTACACAGGTTATATTCCCGATCCGTCAAGAATTTTTCCTTGGTAAGAACGACAGAAAAGGGCACAGCCACTTAGTAACGTCAACTGAGCAACCACTTGTGTAAGAAGTGACCGATTTAAGGTCTGGAAACCTGGCAACCGTTGGGAGATTGGTGTTGTGGGAGAGTGGTTTCCCCTTCAGACCTCTTACAAATGACACCATCTGGCATTGGATGACATGGAAACCAATAATCGTCGCTTGGTCGTCTAGGCCTGATCACGGAGGTACTTTTTTTGTTACATCTATGAATCGCACATATATCTTTCCATATTTTATGAATTAAAAAAAAACGGCACATTGGGGTATGTCGTACCAGTGACAACGAGATCATTAGATACGGGGCACAAGCTCGGGTTGCTAAAGGATGAGGAAGTAAATTGGCCGTGCTCTTTTAATGCAACCATCCCTGCATTTACCCGGAGCGATTTAGAGCAATCACGGAAAACCGGTATCAGGACAACAGGAGACGGAATTGAAGTGTGGTCCTGCCGAATGCAAGTCGAGGGTCCTAACCAGAATGCCACCTCGCTCGGTGATAGGAATTAATTAAGTCCACAGGATATTCCAGAAGGCAATGCGATCTGGCATGACTTTAGTATTAATATATGTATTTGGTCGATATCATATGTCTATACGACGTCAAGCCTTGCCGCTGTTGCGAGGGCTTGCTGAAATGTAATGCCTCCGATTCTTTACATGAAAACTCTGGCAGCTTTATTAAAAAAACACCTTATTAACATTCTATATCTTTGGGCATTTTCAACTTCTGGCGGCGCAATGAATAGTCCATTAAATTTCGGGCATGCAGCCGCGCAAATAAAACTTCGTCTACTGATATTTCGGCCGCGGATCCTCCAGCCATCCTCAAAAGTGATTCACAGGAATCACTCTGAGGATGGCCGACGATACACGGACGAAATATCAGTGGAGGAAGTCTTATTTGCACGGCTGCGTGCCCGAAATTAAGTGGAATATTCTATATCTTTATTCTTCGTGCCTACATATTTACTTCTTAACATAGTCACCCCGGTGACGAGCTCATCTCTTCGAACAAGAGACCAGTTTTTTTTATACCATCACTGTAGAACGTTTAACTTTATTGATAGAGCCAAAACCTCGCCTCTGCTTGCACCGCTTCATCAGTATCAAAGTGAAGTGCTCGAAAATATTTAGTTTTGGAAACAGATGAAAATCGGATGGGACCAAGTTGGAACTGTATGGATTTGGATTGTTGCAGATGTCGCAGCGCTCGTGTGTGGTCTTGCATTGCTATGCTGAAGTAGAGGGTGCTCTGTGTGTGGACGAACTCTTCGAAGTTGTGCTTTCAGTTTGCCGAGGGTCTCACAGAACCTTGCAGAGTTTATGGTGATACCTCTAGGCTCGATTTCCGAATTCACCACACCTTAACCATCCCAGTACACTGTGAGCGTGAATTTGCCCGTTCATGGCGTGATCTTAGCTTTTTTGACGTCGGTGATGATTTGTGGCGAAGCTCTATTGATTCTCACTTGTTCTTGAGGTCAAAGTGATGAACCCAGCTTTCACCACCTGTCACATTACTGATGACGATACAATCATCACTATGCAAAGATTTCATTCTTCTGTTGATTTAATTTGGATGCATGTTTTGTGTGGTTGGAAACTCGATTACAGCACGCTGTTTCTCACGCGCTGACATAGTTTCGTTAGGCATTGTCCTGTCACACGCTACAATTCGGAGCCCTCTAGCGGTCGACAGTTGCAACATACTTCAGCAATTCTGGATAGTCGATCGGGTAATATGTGTGACAAGTAATATCTCAACCAATATTCAGAACAGAATAATAAATTCGCAGACATTACCGCGCTCTCGTAGTATAACATTCCTACGAGCAGCGTCATATGTTTCTGTGATTAAGTTGCTCAAATTATCCATCGTTTTTACCGTTTCTATTGTTGAATTTGGACTCAGGAAATAGTTTTCTACAATAAAATAGCCGTTATATTCGCTGCTTCATGAGACGTTCGACAGTTGTCGCAATATGTGAGGGCAGTGCAACTGGTCGATAAGATTCCTATTTGGAAGTTCCCCTATTTATATGGCTGCTTGGCGGTTGAAATTTGTTGTGGAAGTGTCGCGGCGTCACCATACGACTAATATCAGCGGTGCAGCGTCGGAAAAGCATGTATAATTGTGCACTCCAATATGCTCTTTATTATGTCGTAACAATAAGTCGTCTGATACAGAGCATACTCTACTATAGCACTGGTCAACATCGTTTTTGTTACAAAGATTGTGAATGACATGTTCGCTCAGTTGTGGGTCCTGATTTAGGAAATCAGTTTCTGGTTACTGGACTCACTTTCCTTGTAACATATTACCCACCATATACCGAAATTCTTGAAAACAATGACTGTTGGTTATTCTTTTGGGAATGAATTTAATTAATCTACAGGTGTAACTGTTGAAGAATAATCGCATTATGTACTAGGAATATGCATACATGACTCTTAGTTCAGAAACCCATTGTAAGTAGCGTTACCAATATAAAAACCTAAGCAGCCTACTTACACCATCTCCCGAAAATTATGGAGATTTAGCAACATTGTTGATTAATCATGTTCTAATGCCTCACACCTGAGATAAGAGTACAAATGCTTTTCCTGTAACTGTGGAGAATACTCTTAAATAAAAACTCAATCCTTCCACCACTTACGCTGTTTTATATGATACACTACTGACTGGTGGGGTAAAAGGCTCACCTCACACGGCCGGCCGAAGTGGCCGTGCGGTTCTAGGCGCTACAGTCTGGAACCGCGAGACCGCTACGGTCGCAGGTTCGAATCCTGCCTTGGGAATGGATGCGTGTGGTGTCCTTAGGTTAGTTAGGTTTAAGTAGTTCTAAGTTTTAGGGGACTGATTAACTCAGCAGTTAAGTCCCGTATTGCTCAGAGTCATTTGAACCATCACCTCACACATTCCTTGCAGTTTCCATGATCTGGAAAGAAAGAAAGTGTCACGAAACAGATCGTTAATCTCTTCTTCTAAAAATACTAGGAGCCACCTCAAAAACAAAACAAAAATCTGTGGGGAGCAGCTGAGATCTGCTTCTAATTTATTGTAAATGTCTTTAATTCGAGCCCTCACTAACAGTATAGATTCCCAGGGCTATACTTACCTTCTAGTCGTACGATATCCAGGGTTGGACGTCCACGGCTTCTTATGGACATTTGAGGTCACCTTTTTAACTTTGTAAATCACAAACAAAAACTTCGAATGATTTTGGTTTATTGTTTCCCTATACATAAACAATAATATGAGATCGATGTAATGAAATATCTTCCTACCTCAGTGAGTCAGCGTTGCCACCTTCAACATAAGCAAAAACCACTCAAATACACGGCAGCGCCATCTTGGAAATATATGCACAAGTGTCGTCTTCTAAAGCGCCTGCTAAGACTCTCACCACAACTGCCCATTCAAGTGCTGCTGCCAAAAAGGAGCACTCTCTCCACTGAGGCTGCTGGTTTTTTTTCCTAGTTCCTAGTGACGTCATTTCTATGACGTCCAAGGCTAACGATATATACGAGCCATGTGTCGCACGTCACAGCATGGGACACCACAGATCTTACGGTTTAAGAGGAGATTAATAATTCGTAGCTGCGCGTTGAGACACACGCTTTCGATAACATGTGACAAAGGTAAGGACTTTCTTTGGTACCCTTTCATTCATATCTTGATTTCCTGCCTGGCCCCTGGCGTAGCTGAGCGATCGTAGTGTATTCGGGTAAGGTGACGATTGTGGCGTCGTAAGTTCGTTCGCGTGTGCACCGCACGGCGTTAGAAAAGCCCTACGTCAGAATTACGGTGTGTATTTTGAATCAAATTAAGTATCGTGTAAATTTATGTTATTTTGGTGGCTAACGATACAGGTGGCTCAGTGCACCCAAATGACATCGGGAATCTCATATATTGCCTGTTCTAGTCGCATGCGAGCTGTGTTGATGATGTTCTGGTTGAAGCAGGCTGCAGGGGCTAAGAAGATACAAAAACAAAAATCACTAGAAAAATACCAAAATAGAAACCAAACTTTAATATCGTGATGTAGATCAAAAGATCCTGCTTGACAAGAGTATTACGAAAGTTATTGTTATGCTTTATCGACGCTTTACTCCGCTAATGCTAATTAAACCATCGTTTTTTAATTGAAACTAGTAATCGAAAGCGAGGCTCTTTGACCTCCTGCTTTGATTAAAGTACATCAATTGCTGCAAAGTCTTAGTTAGACAAGAATAAAAAATAAGATGAGTGGCGATTTCAAATCGGGCTTGGGGGAAGCTATCCCCCACAAAACTTCTTATGTCGCTGTGAAAATTGTATGGTACTGACTCTGAACACATGTTACAAAAGCTGGGAATAATTTCTAGAAGACAATCGCTGCATGGAAACTTGAAACACACGGAGAAAGCTGACAAAGTAGAATATACTACCTGATCAAAAGTATCACGACACGCCTATGTAATGCGGAACTGACCACCGAGCAAGGTGGTGCAGTGGTCAGCATATTGGACTTGCATTCGGAAGGACGACGGCTCAAAACCGCGTCCGGCCATTCTGATTTAGGTTTTCCGCGATTTCCCTAAATCACTGCAGGCAAATGCTAGGATGGTTCCTTCTAAAGGGCACGACCGGCTTCCTTCCCCATCTTTCCCTAATCCGATGTCCTAGCTGGTTGGTTTCCTCTCTCAAATCAATAGAAGTAACCAGAAAATGTCACAAGAGGCGGATCCGTCAGTATGAAAGCAGGTGCGGAGTATTGCGTTATCAGTGGAGAAGAAGTAGCAGCAGAATAGGTCGGTCATGATAGCTCAGTGACATCAAACTTGCACTAATTATTGGGCGTCACCTGAGTAACAAATCCATTAGAGGCAGTTCTACCCTCCTGAAGCTGCCTGAGTCGACCTCAGATGTTGTGCTTGTGATATGGCAAGGCAAGGAATGACCACAGTTAAACTAAAAAACTGGGCAGAACTCAATTTACTGACAGAAAGCGACCGCCCAGCACTGTGAAATGTGTATATAAAAAAATCTCATGAAATCAGTAGATGGAATTACCTGTGAGTTCCAGAGTGCTACCAGTAGTCCAGCTAGCGCAATGACTGTGAGTAGGAAGTTAAAAAGAATAGGATACAGTGGTTCGGCAGCGCCTCCTAAGTCACACATTTCTGGAGGTGGTGAAAAGAACGTCGCCACTAGACAGTGGATGACTCGAAACGAGTGATTTTAAGTGACGAATCACGCTATATCCTGTTACCATCCGATGGAACTGTTTGGACTTCATGAATGCCTGTAGAACGTTACTTGCCACCACATGAAACGTCAACAGTGAAATGCGGAGGAAGTGGTGTTACGATATGGTTGGCTCTGAGCACTATGGGGCTTCACATCTGAGGTCATCAGTCCCCTAGAACTTAGAACTACTTAAACCTAACTAACCTAAGGACATCATACACATCCATGCCCGAGGCACGATTCGAACCTGCGACCATAGCGATTGCGCGGTTCCAGACTGAAGCCCCTAGAACCGCTCGGTCACATCGGCCGGCTGTTACGATATGGGGGTGTTGTTCGAGGTTAGTATGTGGTTCCGGTGTTCCGCCTAATAAAGCCATAAATGCGGAATGATATGAGCATATTTTACAGCATTGTGTACTGCATACAGTTTAGAAACAATTCGGAGACGATGATTATTTCAGTCAGCACGTCAGTGCACCCTGATATAAAGCAGCATCTGTGACACGATGGTTTGTTGGCAATGACATTCCTGAAATCGACTGACCTAATCCCAGTCCCAAACACCTTGGAAGTCAGTCAGAATGTCGACTTTGCTCCAGATCTCTGCATCCAACCTCACTATCTTCTCTGTTTTCGGCGCTTGAGGAAAAACGGGTTGCCATTCCTCTACAAACATTTTGACACCTCACTGAAAGGATAGCACCAGAGTTCGAGCCGCCACAGAGACGAAAGGTGGACATAAGTTGTCCAGAAACCTTTAATCGGACAGTGCAAATAAAACGTCGATACGTAAAGGAACAGATAATTTCAAGCAGTTTTGTGTAATGACCCAAAGTGTCCGTTTTGTTAATTAGAACCAAATTTTATCACATAGAATTTCGGAAATGATGAACAAAGAAATTTTTCTCTGAAGTAATCGATTTGGAATAGACCGAGCTCTGCTTTATGACATAAGCGGGGAGTAACTCTATGAAAAAACATAATATTCACTGAAGATAGAGTGATAAACACTTAGAATACAGAGAAGGATATTCGCGTAACGACCTAACATGCCAAGTACCCCCTATTGTCTGCAAAGACAGGTAATACCACGACTGTCGACAACATGGAGTTGTAGCAACGAACTACTGCCTGAACAGAAAAATTAAGTTTATTGACTGTAATAGAAGACGAAGAAAAGAAGAGAGATGGATTCATTCACATGAAAGATGTTTGGTCCTCAGATCAAAAGTATTAGTGGCAAACAAAAAGGTTATCTGTTAATGCTGAACACTTTTTTCAGAAAATGAAGTTGGTGGTTGTATCACGTAAATTTTGAAAGATACCTGTCTCAAATGCATATGTTGAGGCGACAGGTTTTTTTATGTTATGAATGGTTTTCTATCTCCTTCAGAATGACTTATTATTATTTTACTTCCATTCAGAATCTCGTAAACCACACCGTAAACAGAACTGGAGTGATTGTGGATCGGTGGCTCCCAAAAACATCACTGGTCTTTAGTTTATAAGTCCTTTAACTTCTAACTCACTTGCAAGATGAAATGATCTCATGTAAACGACAACAATAAAGGCTACAATGAGTCTTGCACTGACCTGTCTTCTATAATCACTAAAGGAAACAAAGACCGTTTTCCCCTTAACATCTGATAATGAATGTGTTAATATCATTAAACTCATTTGTAGTTAATATTTCTTTACATTGGTGTTGGCATGTTACTATCAGTAACAGTTACTACATATTGTTTTGTGAATAAGACTTCCACACTGCCGACAGCAAAATATGTGACATAAATAAATATACCACTGGAAATATGATAGTCTGTGTCTGGACGGTTTACCTCCACAATCTTTCATCTATTTCGGTGGCATATGAAATATTATTTGAGAGATGTCTCAAGTTTATATTTTTCAAAATATTTATTTTAACAGTTCCACCTGCAAATTATCACAAATGATTACTAGTTTCGATTAACTAAAGATCACCTTGAGCTCTGATTAATCACCAGCTGTGAAAAGCAAAAAATTCTTTTTTGCTAAATATCTCAGTCATAAGCTGTAAAATAAGAGGAATGTTTCTATATCGTACTGAAACCTAGTACAAAGCAATTTATCTTATTTTACTGTATTTTTCGTAGTCTGGTGTAGAACTTTTTCCGTTTTTTTTAGCTTATCACTGAATTCCTTAACTAAATATTTTTGGCTTTCCAGAACACGTGATTAATCAGACCATAAAATGATCATTAATTGATCAGAACTAGTAATTATTTCTGCCAATGTCAGCTGAAACTGTTAAAATAAATAATTTTACGTCAATTTAGCGTATATTGGAAATAGGTTTGACGCATCCATCACCTTTAAAAGAAATTACGATTGTTAGACATACTTCTTTCGCAAAAATGTATGATCTAAAACCCACCAGATGTAAAATACGGTGTGTTTATTTTTCAATGCACGGTCTACGAATTTGTTACTTAAACAATGGAAAATCCAGGGTGGAATAATGACAGTATTATGAAAAGGATAGTTGCTGCTCACCATATAGCGGAGATGCTGCGTCGCAGGTAGGCACAGCAAAAAGACTGTCAAAGTTTTCGGCGCAACAGGCCTTCATCAGAATTGGGCAACATACACACACACACATACTCAAGCAAACGCAACTCACACACACGTGACCACAGTCCGTCTTTCTGTCGTGCTTATCTACCACTCAGTTCCTCCGCTATATGGTGAGTAGCAACTATCCTTTCCATAATATTGTCATTACTTAAATGTTATATTTACTGTGACTAATAATGAAGAGATACCTAATTTACTGACAAGTAGGGACATGAGGCTATATGATGTGAAAATATCAACTTTTTAAGCTGTACAGTTTCATGTCAGTCGGCTAAGACAGAATTAGTTCCTCTGTGGGTGTCATGAATATGTGCACGGCCCGTCTGCGTAGCTGCACGGCAACCTGCTGGCGCGGTGGAAAAAGCCGTCTGCTGCGAACCGGCGGTAGAGCCGCAAAAAAACGTTGCACTGCGGAGGCACCGCCAGGCTCACTACAGCGTCTCATAAGACGCTTGCACGGTTTCTGCTGAGTCAATATGGTGAACGCCTTACATTAATCTTTAACTTGGACACTACAACCACAGCTGCCTGTTCATTTTGGACTTCTTTCTTCGACTTTCTTCTTTTGTCAGGCCGTATCCCGTACCTTCACGAGGTCAGCTTGTTAATGTGGATTTGACAATGATAGTGGTAGAGGACAGACAGATGCCCTTCTTGTCGCCACGAGTTCACTCTTCCACCATAACTGGAAAAGGGCCACAACTGGATTGTAAGAGACTGTAAGAGCGTCTTCTGAAGGATATTTTTTTGTCATGAAATGCTGAATTCCATCTATTCCGGCAGAGCTGTTATCAGCAGTTTTATCGATTCTTTCAAATTCGCCATAGGGGAAAAGAATTTGAAGAGAATATTTAGTCGGTCTTTTAATAGTAATTACAGCCTCTTATTTAGCGCAGGGTGTGGCGTAATTTGGTTACGGATTCCTCTACCTACCTAACTATCAGATAAAATCGAAAACCATACTGACGTAATGTCAGTTTTTTCCGTATTTCTAGAAAATTGATTTGTAATACAGAACCATGATTTGATGTTTACATACATTGCCCGATAAAAATCACTGTTGCACGTGGATGATCCCTATTTTAAATATAGATAACAGATTTATATGTCAAATCAAAGGAAAGAAGTGAACGAAGATACCACTAAGCACCTTATCGATTTTATGAAGCGTCCTGATTGCATCTATGGGAAACTTTTATGTTTACCTGCACTAAAGAACATGGTATTACCGGATTGGAAGCTACAATATACAATTACAGAATGGATGGTGTGTGTGTGACGTTGTGAAAGAATGTTTAAGTGTATTAAATGCCAACAAACAGTATTTACAGTGTGCTCCACCGCACTTTGAATTATTTGCCTCTAAACTATGTGAAAATTATTTACACCCACTTCAACAAAGACAACATAGGTATTATACATAAATGTTTTATTGTGTTCATCTACATCTACATCCATACTCCGCAAGCCACCTGACGGTGTGTGGCGGTGGGTTGGTGCATAATTTCCCAGCGTTTTTCCGTAAGTTTAACAAACACAACAGATACGCATAAAAGACATTATAGCCATCAATAAAATATTCTCCTTCACTATCTATAACAATCTGTGAACGCTGGGATGACTTTTCGATTCCGTGACTGTACAAATTACGTGGTCTCGAGGCGAAGAACTCGAAACATTTTCGGTGTGCATTTTTCCGAAAAGGAAGTTCCTTGAAGTTTGTTCGATAAGGAGAGGGAAATACGGAAATCTAAGGTAGCAAGATCAGGTGAATAATGTGGATGCGGAATGACGGCCCAAACCAAATCCTGTACAGTGATTTTTTGTCAGTCTAGCAGAATATGGGCGGGCGTTATCATGGAGTAGTATCACTTCACGTAGTCTTCCCTGTCGTTGTTCTTCTGTTCGTCTCAATTGTTGCCAACAAATGTTAGCAGTAATGGATACACCTCGGGAAATCAATCCGTAGTACGCCACACCGTCGCTCTACCACCATGTGCATGCGCGCAGATCTTTGTACGGGGAGTTACTGCTTTGTTTTCGCCAAGTCATTCCTTCCTTTTCCTTATGTAAGCATAAAGGCACCATTTCTCTCACCGGTAATGATACGGGGCAGGAATGGTCAGTATTGTTCACGAGTCAAATGATTTTTGTGATTTTTGCTTAGAGCCTGCGATACACGTACACCCGATTTTTTAACTTTCCCCACTGCATGTAAATGTCGCACGATGGTGGAATGATCACAGTTCATCACGTTTGCCAGTTCTCGAGTACAGTGAAATAGGCATCATTGTGGATTAACGCGTTTAAACGACCATCATACCTCGAATGTCTTTCTGGACGTGGAGAGCTACAAATGTCGAAATGATCCTCCTTAAAACGAGAAATTCATTCTCTTTCCGTGTCTGTCCACTGGCTTTATCCTAATATCCTCAATTAGCAACAGTGATCTACAAATAAAAAACGACAAT
Source organism: Schistocerca gregaria (assembly GCF_023897955.1). Classification (NCBI taxonomy): domain Eukaryota; kingdom Metazoa; phylum Arthropoda; class Insecta; order Orthoptera; family Acrididae; genus Schistocerca; species Schistocerca gregaria. The sequence continues at coordinate 471,588,302 of NC_064931.1, forward strand.
CGATAAATAAGGCCCGGGCAAGCGGAATACCAACATGCAAAACGAAAACGCCCCAATCTTATGCATCAACCTAATATAAAGCCAGAGAAACATTTTTCTCGATCCATGTTATTGTTCTCCACAATAACATCAAATATAGTTATTGCAGAATTAGGATTGGCTCCCACATTTATATGAGGGGACAAAGGAGTCTATGGAATGTGGGTGTGAAAAGTTATACCAAGCGTATTATCTAACGGCGAGAAAAAAAAATTTAACTGGATGCTGTTACTTTAGTAAAGATGAATAATGAAACTGTATTTGGTATTAAGGACCAGTTCCAGGTTCTTTGATTAGTGTTTCTTAATAGCCAAAATTCCGAGTGGTGTTCGTTTCCCATCTTTACTCCCTCTATGGAGAACATCCCATTTAATATCATAAGATTGACACTCGTTCAAACTATTTTCAACAAAGGTGGAATACTTTTTTTTTTCATTCTCCAACTCTCTCATGCTCAGTGAGTCTAGTAGTTGAAGCTCTACCTGACTAACCTACATAAAGGATGATTCGGAAGTAATGTCCCATAGTACTAAGCCTACATTGCTAACTAAACAGTCTTGTCCCATAGCACAAGGTCGTATTCGGGGATATGACAGGAACAACCATTAGAAGGAAAGAAGTGTAGTAAACATGAGCACTCAAATGCATAGCTTAAGAGTTATTAGCACATTTTCCTCTTCGACACTGAGAAACATCTCTTCTCCTGGAGACTATTTCCTTTCCATATTTTGGGAGGGGATAGTACTGAACAAAAGCAAGACAAAATTGTGTAGTATACATGGTCTCTAAAATGTCTACATTGAGATCTACCAATGCGTTTTTCAGTAGAAGAGATGTGTCTCATAGTAACGACGATGAACAAGTGTTCATAGCTATTAAGGTAAAGGGTGATAATTATTGAACTATATGGATAAAAACGTAAATTATTTACAAACTGCGGCATACAAACACTTTATTCAGCATGTAAACGTCATTACAGGTATTTGGGTTTAGGTTATGGCATGTTCGATATACCTGCTATCATTGGCGATGATGGGGCGCAGACGAAGAGCGAAATTCTGCGTGACCCGCTGAAGTATCGGAACATCGATGCTGTCGATGACCTACTGAATGGCTGTCTTCAGCTCAGCAGTGGTTTTGGGGTTATTGCTGCACATCTTGGCTTTAATATAGCTCCAAAAAAAAAAGGAGTCGCGTATGTTCAGATCCGGAGAATATGGCGGCCAATCGAGGCCCAAACGACTGATTCCCATCATGTGCCATGGTTATCGGTGCAATTTGAACGTCCTAACGCAAACCGTTCAGAATTTATGACGATTTTATTTCATATAGTTCAATAATTGTCACGTTGTATGTACTTTAGAGCCCATGAATACTGGCCTTTTTTGCTTCGAATAATCATTCTTGTCATAGACTCTGTCCTATGGGTCAAGATTATGCCATCACCAGTGTAGTTTTTGTCCTATCGATGTGACTACTGTTTCACCATTTATGTAGGCCAGTCAGGTAGAGCTACAACTAGTAGACTGACAAACTGGAGGAGTTGGAGATTGAAAAGGAAATATTCCACCTTTGTGGAAAATAGTCTTCTTATGATATTAAAGGGATGTTCCCCACAGAAGGAGTAAAAGTAGAAAATTAACACTACTCGAAATTCTGGCTATTAAGAAACACCCATCAAATAACCTGGGACTGGTCCTTAACGACCAAACTCAGTTTCATTATTCGTCCTTACTAGAGTAGCAGCATCCATTTAATATTTTTCCGCCCATTAGATAACACGCTTGTTATAACTTTTCACACCGACGTGCCGTAGACTTCTTTTCCCCCCATCCCCTACCCGCCCACCCACCCTCCTTTTCTTCATGTTCATCACATTCACCAATCAGTCAATATAACATAGTAGACTGTGCTTTTACTCTCTTGTACAATGTTCTGGCTTTATATATTCCTATACTTTTAATCTTCGAGTATAAGATACTATAAGATCTGTTTGTCCTGAGATTCTTTCGTCATTACATTATGCTTGTGTTTTATATCGATATATAGTCACAAAATGTTACTCTCTTTGAGAAAAAATCTTTGTACAGTTGTGAACTGTCGCTGACATTATATGGAATATCTGTTTAATATTAAGTTACCCAGAAAGGAACTATTAAATAAATATTATTTAGGAACATCAGTAATGTGTAGTCAAATTTTTAATTGGTGTCACACAATCTGTTGCAGAAACACATGTCGGATCCTGACATGCAAGTCATCACACAGAAAATACATTCCAAATATTACATCAGTGCATATAAAATATAACAGCATTTTTTGTAAATTAAACGTTACTAATTGTCTAGCCCACCAGTCTTAAGATTAAGTTAATGTTATTTTGCTCAAGTCAGAGTATACATGAAATTACTGTAACCCATAGCGAAGTTCAAATATTAAGTGAATAATATTTTCTACCTTTGGAATGTTAATGTTGTTGCACATTGTTGATTATTAATTTACAGTCGGATTAAAACAATTTATAGACGGAGTGTGTAGCCATTTATGATGTTGGCAACAAACCTCTATACTGAATATGAGTGAGTACTGGTCTGAAAGAACACTGAGACGTAATCGGTTACTATTTACACCCCATCCACTGCACACTCAGACAGTAAAATTAGCTGATTATTGATCTGTAAGATAGTCATGTGTTAAATAGAAGTAGCTAAAATCAGTAAAACTACTTTATTTGAAACTATCTTGTTTGATCCATGATGTAATTATTCATATTCATGGAAAACATATTAACATGTTAGTATTTTCTGCCTTATATGTTAAACAACGTAATGCAATGTTGGAAACCAACTTTTCGTGTAACATTAAGCAACATTTAAAGTAGGAATACCATCTCTGGAAACATAAAAAAATTATATAACTGTAAACCATTACAATAAAACTGAGTGAACAATAATCTGGAAGAACGCCGAATCATAAAAATACTATTCTCTGTCCCTGGACACATAGTCATATGCTAAAACATATTCAATTGTGACAGTGGCAAACGTTGAATAATAGTTAAGAGATTAATGCATTTACAACATAACAGCATTTCTCATAAAGTGTATGTGACAGGTTGTCAATATGATACAAGGAAAATTGTGCAACATTTGGTCGACAACATTCACTTCCAGTCAAGTCCAGAGGGAAAACTTCCAAAGTTATAAATCTCTACCGCTTGGTTCACTGCTACAGCTTTTTGTACCAATTGAATTCAGTTAGACAAGACAGCTCTAGGAAATCTTTACGGTATAAACATTTTACATATGCAATGGTCAGTTTTTTTTCTCTCTTATATTTTGTCATCTAAAAACGCAATTTTTCCGAAATTATTGATTTGCGGGGAAAATGGTACATAAGTTTCCGATTCCTTTCATCATTATCTGTATCTCGTTTGCGTTTCCGTACACATCAAAAAGTCGCCCTATAAATATGATTTATATTTAGAAATAGAAAACAAGGTTTTGTATCAGATATTGTTATCTATACCTATATAAGAGTTGAAGAGATGCTACTATCGATTAATTTTTATCGTGTTGAAAAATTCATAAATTATTAACACTGACACAGGCATAAAACTTTGTTTAGTAATATGTATAGTGTGTTTAGTATGTCTCTCAAATAAATAATATTTATGCTGCTGCCCTGTTTATTATTATTATTATTATTATTATTATTATTATTATTATTATTATTATTATTACAGTGCAGTTGGATACGCAGGAAATTGTCAGAGTGAGCCTGGTGAAAGATAATAATGTTTGTGTTAGTGGAGTTATGTTTGTAAAATGGTGTGAGTGGTGCGGTGTCAGATAATATAACCCTAGAAGCTTATTTCCAACAAAAAAATTATTATTTTTATTGTCAAATTAATATATTTGCAACCTACACTAACAAAACAGTGTAAAATGATATATAAAATTCGCTTAATTTCACTTAAGTTAGTGTCAGAAAATTAATGAAATAATTCTTCACAGTTTAAATACCAACTGCATCTAGAAAATAATGGAAATGAGAGGAAATCTCATTCTATCATAGCTTAACAGGTGGAGGGCCAAAATAAATTTGTGTAAATTTCTGGAAGTGATGAGACGGACAAAGAATTAGATTTTCGTTGAAATGGTGCATAGTCAAGAAGCATAACACTTTTTAAGTAAGAGAAACCGTACTACCAAATGAAGGATTAGGTATATTGATATTAACTGGGACGAAGATACCACTTTGGACGCAGCGTATGCAGAGTATGTACCAGAAATGAGATTAATATGTGTATCACATCAGGAACAGAAAAACATCACAAAAAGAGACATTTACCACCGGTGATTTAGTTCAATCCGTAAAATACTATATTCTGAGGAGATTTTACCTACGTGGAAGCAAACACTTCATATTACGACTTTAACTATTGCTTCGAACGATCATAAACTGTATGAAAGCTTGATTTTCTGAAATCGTGGCAAGTGAGTTAAGGCGCAGAGCAGGTCTTCACAGGCATAAGAAAGTGAGTTGCAAACAGGCTTACCATAACTGACGTGTCAAGATATTTACAAAAATTTGGCATAAACTAAAACGTATCCAGTACGCATTTTCTGAAAATTCTGGTAACCACTTTGGTATAAATCTTTTAAAGCGACGAATGTAATGTATATGTCAAAATCTGTCTATTGAATGAATATCTTAGCTATTAAATGACTGAAAATTAGATGAATACAGGTGAAATATATTCGCAAATAACGATACGATTATACATAATCTATACCATCTCCCAGAAACACATGGAAGTTTCTGCCGGACTGGGACCCGAATCCAGATTTCGTACTTTTTGCGAGCTCTCTTCTTAGCCATTTCGGCTACCGGTGCAGGTTTCCAGAACCGATCCTAACCTCCGTATGTCCTAGTGTCTGTTTCCCATACTGCTCGCACGTTACGTGATTCCCGCCCAGGGAGACAATATTTTGCTCGTCAGCTTGCCTTTACTTTGGCAGTGTCTGTATCTTACAGTGGCAGTATAGTTTGATGCAAATGTCCTACATACATTCAGGCATCTCTGAAGAAACACACACATGTATCAAATACATAAGAAGTACACGCAAATTGCGCATACGTGTGTACATCAGCTGTACTATTTACCAGAAACACATGAAAATTTGTGCCAGGCTGGTACTCGAACCCAGCCTTCCAGCTTATTGCAAGCGGTCGCCTTAACAGCTTCTGCTACCAGTCTAAGCCTCCATGACCTATCCAAACCTTATGTCCAACTGTCAGCGTTCTAACCTCCTCGCACATTATTTTATTCTCGCACAGGGACAATATTTTCCTCGTCAGGTTGACTTTAATTTGGCGTGAAGTACGTTTATTGCAATATCTGTATTTTACAGTGTCTGCATCGAACCATGCAGGCACTGTAAAATCATACTCAACAATCATGGTACTGTGTATCTAAGCAGTTGTTAACTTTTGTTGCAGGGTACCTGAAACCGTCAGTTTGTGTTTTTAAATGATTACTTTTAATGCACATTTTCAGAAACAAGTGCAATCTGTAAGACTTTTCTATGAAAACAATTGCCGTATTATTTTTCAAAATCAGTAATTGTAAACCGCACACGCTAAAATGCGGTAATGCACAGACATCAGTGGGTCCGTGAGTCACCACTTGTCCAAACGCTCATTGCCATTTAAAATGTCCTCCTTTCAGAAGTGATAAATTTAAGGTAGGTGGACACAAGTTACGTTTGGCAGGAAGAAGATAGGTCTTTTGAGAATAATCGCATTCCAGATAAAGGTATCTAATTTTCCAAATTTAGAACAAAAACATTAATGTTTTGAAAGTTTTTGTGAAAAAGATTTTGTTTTCTTATCTTTCGTTTATTTTCGTTTTCTGAAGGGTGGGTGATTTAGACAAAAGTTGGCCACAAACGCGTACATTTATTCCAACAGCTACAATACTTACAACGTTCAATAACTGCTTATGATTTCATTCGATAAAATTCCAATAATGCGTAACTCTGTGGTTATAATTGAAAAAAACCGTAAACTTCTTATTTAGTCAAAAGCCATAGTTATAACAAAAAGGGGAACGAAGCTAATTATGAAGCAACACATCTGATGTTTTCTCAAGTCGTTAATGTAGCAAAAAGGTAATCAAGCACTAGAAGTATTCTGCTCCAACTTAACTGCACGCATTGTAACGCTGTCACGGAGGCTGCTAGTTTTCCCAAATCAAAGGTTTCTCTGATTTCGTCAGAGGCCAAAATTATCGATCTGGGAATCTCTTAGAATGTATGTACTAGAGTCGCGTAGACCGTTTTCCTTAGATGCCACCACAAATAAGAATATAATGAGTTACGATCTGGCTGACGGGTTGGCCAAGGAATTAGACCACCTCATCGATTCCACCTTTGCAGATAGAATGCATCTAAAAGACCACACGCACCGCAACGGCGAAGTGTGGTTTTGCGCCATCATGTGTAAACCGCAATATCTGACGAGCCTACTTAGGAACGTCTTCTAAATAGAAAGGAAGAAAGTTTGCATAGAACTCTAAGTAAGTCCGCCTATTTAAACAGAGAGGAAGTAGAGCGAGATACCTGCCCAGATGTTCACGCTAAACTTACGCTGATATGAATTAACGTAAGTACCATGCGTATTTTCGTCGCCCAAAATGTTGCTGATTGGACAGCTGAAAGGCCCTTCTTTGATGAAACATGCCTCGACTAACCACAACACCATCCTTTCGAAATCTAGATTTTCAGTGCATTGGTTTCAGTCCCACAAGGAATGTTGACGTCGAAAACTACATACAGTCCTCTTCCATCAAACCTTGTTCTCTGTAGGTGGTACGGAAATCAAAAGGAAACATTTTACCATGTTTAGTTTTCAGGCATAATTTAAGATAGTCGGATAACCCTAGTTACTCCCAAAGCATTACCAACTGCCTTTGAGCTGGTAGTGAAATGAAATGGCGTGTGGCTAGGGCCTCCCATCGGGTAGACTGTTCGCCTGGTGCAGGTTATTCGAGTTGACGCCACTTCGGCGACCTGCGCGTCGATGGGGATGAAATGATTAGGATTAGGACAACACAACACCCAGTCCCTGAGCGGAGAAAAGCTCCGACCCAGCCGGGAATCAAACCCAGGTCCTTAGGATTGACATTCCGTCACGCTGACCACTCGGCTACCAGGGCCGGACTGAGCTGGTAGTAGATACGCGACAACCATATCGAGAACGTTTCCTTTAATCTGAACATTTCGCACGTAGTATTGTCGTCCAGTGTCAACTTTGTTAATAACTAAACTTGTGGTCTCCCTTAACCTTCCGTCAATCGCTACAAAAATATTTTTACGTGGAATAAAACGGTTAGGAAATCCTGAGTTGTAAACTATGCGGCCTCCAATGCATTTTTACGCACAGTGCCTTATCCTAAACGCACATTGGCGTATTCATCGAAGGAATACCATTGACATGCCAGGTCACCACTATATTCAATGCTGTGGGAAGTGCTTGTCAAGCCTACCTTCGACGTTGTCCTATTGCACCTCTTTCGGCGTAAATACCCAGCTAAACGATCGCTACCGACATAGATCGAATGCGTAAATAATATTTTCGAAGATGGTCGAATGGCTTGTTGATAAAATTATGCTACACAAGCTGAGACCAACAATGTCAGTTGTTCTCATAGAGTAGATGACAGTGCACGAGACTTCTGAGATGTTGGCTCGGGTTCGATGCTTGTTACCGTGCAGTCTCCTATTTTTGTAATGCTCTCTTGTTCAGTTTTAGGAAACCAAAAGAAGAACACGTTTGGGATCACCATTTCTGGCAGGCTGCTTGAATTTGCGGGCGAAACTACGTGACTGGCTAACTTCAGTTCTAGTTAAATCAGAAACAGCGCAGCGTTTCGAATTTATTTCTTAACATTTATTTTACAGCACAACCGACTCTGCAACGCCCATACAAGCTTTTCAGACTGTTTGTGTACTTGGTCTGGATGACTTGAAAATGTATTAAAGTAATGCAGAATGTTACAACTTTAAGAACATAAGGTGGCTGCTTAGACCTCATTGATATCAGCATAAAAGAGGAGGGTATTTTTAATGAAAAGATGTCATGGAAAATCACCCAAAGTCCCTACTCAAAGTGATTAATTAACTCACTAGAACCAAAGGCACGTTAATAATTTCGTTTTAGAAATAAACCGCGTTTGAAAAAATTATCACCAGGAAAATACCTATGTAGCTCACACAGAACAAGCAACGGTATGTAGCTGAAAGTAAATACAGAACATATATTGACAATATGCATGGGGCAATATCAAACGCATACATTTAAAAATGAAATGAAATCTCGATGTACAAAGTAGGATATGAAGTAATACTCTCAAATGAGGGACTACATAGAATTCATTTCGTCGACAATCCAGAATGAACTTCTTGCTATGTCGTGCAGAATTTCTACAGACTATTTGTACACAGCGATGCAACCTGTGTTTAGGAATGGTTTAAAAGTAGGTACGTGTAGTAAAGAAGAATAGGCCAGGGATACGTAACGATGCAAATTGTTCTCGGGTCAGACTATAAATATTTCATTTCTATTATTTTGCGGAACAACAAAAATACTTGCTTTTTTTCTGTTTCGCTACGATACTGAAACTCTGCGTACCACAGATGGTATCGACTGCCTAGAAACAGTCTAGCCTTGCTCGTCCGAGTCTTCATACGCTGCTGACATGCTGCTCGTGCCCTCTGTGAACTGTGCTCTTTCCAATAACCGCACGGGACAGAATTGCTTTAAATTCGCAAAGAATAACTGCCATCGATTTCCGTGGGGCAGCGCAGTATTATTGGATCCCAATGTCATTCGCATCCCTCCAGCCCTCGGGTCCTCCAGGGCAAATGTCCATATTCCACAAATGGAGCCTAACCCTGCAGACCTGTTAACTCAGCCCTGTCCGTCAAAAATTAAGCATGCCATTCGCGCCAATTGAACGGCGTCCAGGAGTTAATGGACTGCAGAAGTGACTAGGTACCAGAAACGTCTGTGTATGATGGTAGCTAGTATGGAAGGTACTTGTCTCATACGCCCTTTTTCTGTTTGAACTTGGTAGCATGTTCAAAATAATTAGTTTTGCATTAGTAAAATCCCTACGCTCTTTTTTTAAAAATACTGTTGGACATTTAACACACATCACTGCAGACGCTGATGTTCACACTTTAACGCAGCTATTTTCTCACAGTGAGAATCAGAGGGTAGCTTTTTCTGTTGAGTTTTGGCGCGACACTGATTACTGGAGTACTCGGAATGCAACAAAAAACTAATTCCGACGAGACACGAGGAAGGAATTGACTGTGGCCAACATACAGCATGAGCAATCAGTTCAGTGTTTGCAACGAATCGTTAAGTGTCATGGATGATGTAATATCATCAAACGGTAATTTTTAGATATCTACATGCTGACTGTAGCACAGTATCAACTTTACATTTTATAACAGGTAACAAAACAACAGTCACACATTTAGAGTCGCTGGGCAGGCCAACTTATACGTAGCAGTGAAAAGCAGCAGCGAGTCTATTATGTAGCAATAATTCACAGAGGAGATATTAGGATTATAGAGATATTAAGAGAGAAAATAACAATCGTACTGAGTAGGTAAATCCAGAACTGCTACTACCTTCTTGTGTGTTTTGATCAGACTTCGTTAGTAAGCCAACTGTATGGAGAAAGTCTTATGAGACCGTGACTGACTAAGCCCGTGTCAACATATGAGTCTCGGTACGGGGTTAACAACGTCTGTTCCTCTGTTCCACGTGTTAGCTAATTGTAGAGTTCCAGGCGTGATAGAACAGCATTCTTTAAATAACATTTCTTGGGACGTAGAATGTAAGAACGAATAAAAAACTCTTACTTTAAGCCCCTATTGAGTATTCACAGAATGTTACAGTTTTAGTTGCTGTCTTCCGTCCGAGAAATGGTTTGATGGAACTCTCCACGGAAGACTATCCCGTACAAGCCCTTCCATTTCTGCATAACTGCTGCAACCTACATACATTTGACCTGTTTCCTAAAGTAAAGCCTTTGTCTTCCTTTAAGGCGTTTTCCTCGCACACTTCCCTCCATTGCCAAACTGATGATTTATTGATGGCTCAGAATGTGTCTGATCAACCGGTTCCTAATTTATTATCCCTCCAGTTCGATTCAGTGTCCTCCTTTAGTCATTAGATCTATCTACTCTTTGGGATTCTGCTGTAGCATAAAATTTCAAAAGCTCTGTTCTTTTTGCTTCTGAACTACGAATCTTCCATGATTCACTTCCGTACAAAGGAACATTCCACATTAATACCTGCAGAAAACACTGCGTAACACATTTATATCCAATGTTAACGAATATTTTTTTTTCCAGTATTGGTGTTCTTGCTATTGCACGCCTACATTTTTTATCATCTTTTATTCTACCAATATCAGGTATTTTGCTGCCCAAACATCAGAACTCGTGTGCTATTTGCAATGTCTTGTTTCCTACTGTAATTCCCTCTGCATTATCTCATGTAATTCATCTACATTCCATTACTCTTGTTTTCTGTTATTGTTGTTGTATTCATCCGCTATCGTCTTTCCAAGATAGTGTTCATTTCATCCCAATGATCTTCCAAGCTCTTTGCCGTCTTTGACACAATTACAATGTCATCGACAAACCTTAAAGTTTTGTCACATCGTTATCTATTTCTTTTCCTGTCTCCCTCACTTGCGTGTTACAATTGACACTGTTGATAATTATTACAAAAAATAAATAACATAAAAAATAAAAATAAAATAAGAAAGCTTTGCAAATCACCGAATCATACTGAAACACACATACGCAATCGCGGCCGGACGCGCGCGGGCGCCTACACACACACACACACACACACACACACACACACACACACACACACACACACAAAGGGATATGTCACTGAGATCATAAACAAGCATTTAACAGCTGCTAAACATTCAGCAATTAGCATCACCATCCGAAACATAACATCAAGTAAACAAATGTTCATTTCGTAGTCTGAGGAAATGAAATTGCGTGTGGCAGGAAGCACAAGATGAACAGCAGCGTAAAATAGGAAAAAGAACATACGTAGACCAGCATCTAAGAAATATAATTACTGTCACTACAGTATAGATACGCAGAATGTGCCGGTGTGCCGGCACTGTTTATAACCTCAATATATAAAGTCCACGTAAATTTTCCATTTTTTCTCTCTATATTTTAATTCTCTTTCCAAATTTCGTCTTGGTTCCATTTACTGTATGCTCAATGTATACATTGAATAATTTTGGAGTACCTTCTATACTGCTAAATCCCTTCCCTCACTGCTTCCCTTTCATGTCCATCGATTCTTATTACTGCAGTCTGGTTTCTGTACCAATTATAGATAATTATTCGCTCCTATATTTTATCCCTGCTACCTTCAGCATTTCAAACTGTACATTTCATTCAACATTGCCAAAACATCTCTAAATGTTATAATCGTAGATTTGCCTTTCTTCAGTCTATATCCTAAGATATACTGTATGGTCAGTACTGTCCCTTACGTTCCTATTTTTCTTCACAACCCAAATTGATCTTACTCGAGGTCTGCTTCTACCATTCACCCCATGCTTCTGTCGATTATCTATGCAAGCGTTTTTCAGCCATGACGTAAGAAACTGGTAGTTCATCTACATCTGCATCTACTTAGCTACTCCCCAAAACACACTTAAGTGCCTGGCAAAGGGGTCATCGAAGCACCTTCACCGTAGTTCTTTCTTATTTCACTTTCGAATAGCTCACGGAAAAGAAAGAACACCTACATTATTCCGTGCGATCTCTGGTTTGTACTATTTTTTATGATGATAGTTTCTCACTATTTTAAGTCGGCATGGACAAAATATTTTCGTATTCAGAGGAGGAAGTTGGTGGTTCAAATGTCTCTGAGCACTATGGGACTTAACATCTATGGTCATCAGACCCCTAGAACTTAGAACTATTTAAACCTAACTAACCTAAGGACATCACACAACACCCAGTCATCACGAGGCAGAGAAAGGGAAGTTGGTGACTGAAATTTCGTGAGAAGATTCTGCCGCAACGGAAAACACCTTTGTTTTAATTATGTCCACTCCAAATCCTGCGTCATGTCAGTAACAGTCTCTCTCCTATTTCTCGTGCTGCCCATCTTTGAACTTTCTCGATGTGCTCCGTTAATCCTGGATCCCAGACCACGCAGCAGTAATCCAAAAGAGGGCGGACAAGTGTATTGTAAGCACGCTCTTTAGTAGATTTGTTGCATGTTCTAAGTATTCTGCAGCAGTAATCCAAAAAGAGGACGGACAAGCGTATCGTAGGCACGCTTTTTAGTAGATTTGTTGCATGTTCTAAGTATTCTGCCAATAAAACGCGATCTTTGGTTCGCTTTTCCCGCACCATTTTAGATGTGTTCTTTCCAATTTAAGTTGTTCTTAATTGTAATTCCTAGGTATTTAGTAGAATTTACAGCCTTCGGATTTGATTGATTTATCGTGAAACCCAAGTTTAACGCATTCCTTTTAGCATTCATGTGGATGACCTCACTCCTTTACTTATTTATTGTCAATGCCTAATTTTTGCACCATACAGATATCTTATCTGTATCGTTTTGCAGTTAGGTTGACGCAGTAGATGACAATAAAAGAAATTTACAACTAAACGGTATTTTCAACCTCTAATATAATGCCCAGTTGCGGATGTTCCTCCAGCAGGATTGTTTGTATTTTTGTTAGATTTAGGGGTTACGGTATTTAGTCTCGCTGAGACAACCCTGAGTTCATTCATCCCTGTATCAGTTCTGATGCTCGTTATTTGCTCACGATTATTTGTTGCTAAGAGATCAAGTGTTTTTCACAACGGTTTACTATTCACGTGGGCTCATGGACTAACTGCTCGAAATAATTTTCAGAGAATGCCTTTAGCACAATTTCGGATGATGTTTTATGCGTACCTCCGGAATTAAATATGTGTTTTCGCCAACATATTGAGGGTAAATTATAGTCACCACTGACTATAATTACATGTATCAGGTACGTATTTCAAATCAAACTCAAATTTTCTTTCAACTTTTCAACAATTCTATTATCAGAAATTTGAGGTCGGTAAAGGGCTCCAGTTACTATTTTATTTTGGTTACCTAGAATGACCTCTACCCATACTAACTCAGTTCCCGGGTTCGATTCCCGGCGGGGTCAGGGGTTTTCTCTGCCTCGTGATGACTGGGTGTTGTGTGATGTCCTTACGTTAGTTAGGTTTAAGTAGTTCTAAGTTCTAGGGGACTGATGACCATAGACGTTAAATCCCATAGTGCTCAGAGCCATTTGAACCATAATAACTCACAGGAACTATCTTCATCAATTTCACTGCAAGATAAACTACTTCTAACAGCAAGAACACTCCACCGCCAACTATATTTCGCCTATTCTTTCTGAACACTGTTAGGACCTCCGCACAAATTTCGGCTGAACGTATCTTCGGCTTCAAACAATTTTCAGTGCCCATAACGATTTAAGCATCAGTGCTTTCTATTAGCGTTTGGAGCTCTGGTACTTTCCCAACACAGGTACGATAATTTTCAACTGTTATACCTATTGTTCCTAGATCTACATTACTCCTGTGTTCGACTCACACTGTTTGAGACTGAAGCCCTTGCTTTGTTTCCCCGAGACCCTCTAACCTAAGAAACCCCCATTCCACGCCACATAGCCTCTGATACCTGCGTAGCCGCCTCCAGCGTATAATGGACGCCTGACTTATTTAACGGAACCTGAAACCTCACCACTCTATGGCGCAAGTCGAGGAATCTACAGCCTACAGTGTCGCGGAGTTGTCTGAGCCTCTGATTCAGGTCGTCCTCTTGGCTCTGTACCAGAGGCCCACAACCAGTCCTGTCACTTGTGGTGCAAATGGTGAGCTGTGCTTTCTTCTCGCAGGCAGGACTGGCACTCTTAGTCACTTCTGACAGCCATTCGAAACCAAAGAAAATCTCTTCCCACCCCAAGCGACATACGTCACTGGTACTGAGATGAGTTATCACCTGCAGATAGGTGCATCCTGTGCTCTTCATGGCGTCCAGAAGGACCCATTCCACATCTGGAATGTCTCCACACAGTATGCACATGGAGCGCACACTGGCCTTCTCCCTCTTCGTGGCAGCCATGTCCCTATGGAGCCCCATAACGCTCCTGACGTTGGAGCTCCTGGCTACCAATAATCCCACCCTCTGTGACTGCCTCTGTGTTTCAGGCTCAGAGGCTTCCTCTGAAACAGGACAAGCGACTGCATCTGGCTGAGGGACATTGTCAGCCACAGACAGCACCTGGATCCCGTTTGTCAGACTCACCAGGGGGGCCTTACGTTCAGTACCCCAGGAAGTCTTTCTCAGCCTATCTCAGCCTACCACACCCTGAGGAGACCTCCCACTCGACCACAGGTGATGAGTCAACCTCAATACGATCATTAACTGGGCTGGCTACCTGTGTGGACAAACAGGAGGACTAGTAGGTCGTGCTGGACGTCTCTTGGATCCCCACAGTCAGTCCACAATAGTGATGCCCAGGCACTGCAGCCTCAAGCTGTGTAACCGAAGCCAACACAAACTGCAGCTGTGAATGAAGTGTCACCAACTGAGCATGCATGTGCACACAGCAATGACAGTCCCTATCCATACTAAAAGACGGTGGAAAGCTACACTACACAGACAAACAAACGACTGTCGACACACACAACAAAACACTACTGTAGACACTGACGTAAACGCAATAACTGCGTCTAGTAAATTAGCGTGACACAGAGATTCAAAAACTGAACTATCAAAGCAAACAGGTGAGACTAAATAACTCATTCCTGGTTAGGAGCAAGTAAAATGTCACAAAATGGGTTAATTTCCGACACAAACGAAAACGCGAGAAACGTATCTAGTAAAAATTAAATTAATACACAGAAACTCAAAACATAAACTCCCAGAGCACACAGATGAAACTGTATTATTCGCTACTTGTTAGGAAATCGTAAAAGTCACAAAATGTGTTACGTCACTGTTGCCACTCTGCCTTGGCCTGTAGCTGCCACACTTACTAGCTGCAGCTTTCTTTGGAATTATAATTATTACATTCTTCTTGACGTGTGTGTCATATCTTGTATACCAGGTGAAACAGCTTTGTCATGGTATGTTCTCCCAAGGATTTGAGTAATTCTGAGGGAATGTCATTTACTCGAAATGTCTGATTTCGACTTACATGCTCAGAGTTTTTTCACATTTTTCTCGCAGTTCCTTCAATCTCATTTTCATCTACTTACTATTCCCTTTCTATAATACTGCATTCAAGTTCTTTTCTTTTGTATAACCCTTCTAGATATTCCTTCCACCTTTCACCCTTCCCTACTTTGTTTTTATACAGCAGCTTCTATTCCTTCTAAATACTTTCCGTAATGTCCCTATGGATGTCATTTGTTTATCCAATAGTCATGCTTGCTTCTACAGTGTTGCATTTATCCGCCAGCCATTCATGGTTTGCCATTTTGCTCTTTCTGTTAATATCATTTTTAGACATATTTACACACTTTTGCCTGCTTTATTTGTCGCATTCTTTTATTTATTATTTTCATGTTTTAAATTTAATATCTCGTATATTATCCGAGAATTTCTGTTGGGTCTTGCCTTTGCATCTCTTTGATTGTCGCTACCTTCACTATTTTAACTTTCAAAGCCACCCATGCGTCTTACATTGTGTTACGTCACCCTGTTCCAGGCAATGGTTGCCTTATGCTCCTTTTGAAACTCTCAGTAATCAATAATTCTTTCAATTCACCTAGGCCCCATCACATTTATTTCTTAACTTTCAGCAGTTTCTTTAGTTTTAATCTACAGTACAAAAACTAAAAAATATGGGCAACAGTCCCTATCCGCTATTGGAAACGTTTCGTAGTTTAAAATTTGATTTCGAAATCAGTGTCTTACCATTATATAATTTATCTGAAAGCTTTCTGTGTCTTTAGGTCTCTTCCATGTATTTAACCTTCTTTAATGGTACTTGATCCAATGGTTCGCGATGATTAAATAATGCTCTGAACAAAATTCTACCAGGCGGCTTCGTCTTTCATTCCTTACTCCTAGTCTATGTTCTCCTACCATTTTTCTTCTCTTACTTTTCCTACTATCAAATTCCAGTTCCCCATCACAATTGAATTCTCCTCTCTGTTAACTATCTGAATACTTTCTCTAATCTCTTCAGACATTATTTCAATCTTTTAATTATCTGCACAGCTAGTAGGAACATAAACTTTTACTACTATGGTGGGTGTTAGTGCTACGGAACATACTCTGGTATCGTGGAGAAAAGGTTCTGATACTTCAGAACTAATCTGAAAATTATATTACATTTATTTCGATATGAAGAGGATACTGAACCATGAATTTGTTTCCAAATGTACCACAATTCACCTACAAAATATTGGTCCCTCAGCCCTGAAAATGCTCCTAGACACATAACATTGTTTGTCAGACAGTATTTTGCCAAAAAGAAAATGGTAGGAAACAGTCTTCAAGGTAATTTAACAGAGGGAAGCCCTCGGAAGCGCCTATCAGGAATACGCAACTTTGTTCTCTTTTTTACTGTATTATACACTACTGGCCATTGAAATTGTTACACCAATAAGAAATACAGATGATAAACGAGTATTCTTTGGACAAATATATTATACTAGAACTGACACGTGATTACATTTTCCCGCAGTTTGGGGTGCACAGATCCTGAGAAATCAGAACCCAGAACAACCACCTCTGGCCGTAATAACGGCCTTGATACGCCTTGGCATTGAGTCAGACAAAGCTTGGATAGCGTGTACAGCTACAGCTGCCCATGCAGCTTCAACACGATACCACAGTTCATCAAGAGTAGTGGCTGGCGTATTACGATGAGCCAGTTGCTCGGCCACCATTGATCAGACGTTTTCACTTGGTGAGAAAGTTGGAGAGTGTGCTGGCGAGAACAGCAGTAGAATCTTTTCTGTATCCAGAAAGGCCCGTACAGGACCTGCAACATGCGGTCGTGCATTATCCTGCTGAAATGTACGGTTTCGCAGAGATCGAATGAAGGGTAGAGCCACGGGTCCTAACACATCTGAAATGCAACGTCCACTGTTCAAATTGCCGTCAATGCAAACAAGAGGTGACCGAGACGTGTAACCAATGGCACCCCATACCATCACGCCGGGTGATACGCCAGTATGGCGATGACGAATACACGCTTTCAATGTGCGTTCACCGTGATGTCGCCAAACACGGATGCGACCATCATGATGCTTTAAACAGAACCTGGATTCATCCGAAAAAATGACGTTTTGCCATTCATGTACACAGGTTCGTCGTTGAGTACACCACCGCAGGCGCTCCTTTCTGTGATGCAGCGTCAAGGGTAACCGCAGCCATGGTCTCCGAGCTGATAGTCCATGCTGCTGCAAACGTCGTCGAGCTGTTCGTGCAGATGGTCGTTGTCTTGCAAACATCCCCATCTGTTGACTCAGAGATCGAGACGTGGCTGCACGATCCGTTGCAGCCATGTGGATAAGAGGCCTGTCATGTCGACTGCTAGTGATACGAGGCCGTTGTGATCCAGCACGGTGTACCGTATTACCCTCCTGAACCCACCGATTCCATATTCTGCTAACAGTCATTGGATCTCGACCAATGCGAGCAGCAATGTCGCGATACGACAAACCGCAATCACGATAGGCTACAATACGACCTTTATTAAAGTCGGAAACGTGATGGTACGCATTTCTCCTCCTTACACGAGGCAACACAACAACGTTTTACCAGGCAATGCCGGTCAACTGCTGTTTGTGTATGAGAAATTGGTTGGAAACTTTCCTCTTGTCAGCACGTTGTAGGTGTCGCCACCGGAGCCAACCTTGTGTGAACGCTCTGAACAGCTAATCATTTGCATATCTACATCTGCATCTACATCCATACTCCGCAAGCCAACTGATGGTGGGTGGCGGAGGGTACCTTGAGTACCTCTATAGGTTCTCCCTTCTATTCCAGCCTCGTATTGTTCGTGGAAAGAAGGACTGTCGGTATGCTTCTGTGTGGGCTCTAATATCTCTGATTTTATCTTCATGGTCTCTTCGCGAGATATACGTAGGAGGCAGCAATATACTGCTTGACTCTTCGGTGAAGGTATATTCTCGAAACTTCAACAAAAGCCCGTACCGAGCTACTGAGCGTCTCTCCTGCAGAGTCTTCCACTGGAGTTTATCCATCATCTCCGTAACGCTTTCGCGATTACTAAATGATCCTGTAACGAAGCGCGCTGCTCTCAGTTGGATCTTCTCTATCTCTTCTATCAACATCTGGTACGGATCCCACACTGCTGAGCAGTATTCAAGCAGTGGGCGCACAAGCGTACTGTAACCTACTTCCTTTGTTTTCGGATTGAATTTCCTTAGGATTCTTCAAATGAATCTCAGTCTGGCATCTGCTTTACAGACGATCAACTTTATATGATCATTCCATTTTAAATCACTCCTAATGCGTACTCCTAGATAATTTATGGAATTAACTACTTCCAATTGCTGACCTGTTATTTCGTAGCTAAATGATAAGGGATATATCTTCCTATGTATTCGCAGCACATTACACTTGTCTACATTGAGATTCAATTGCCATTCCGTGCACCATGCGTCAATTCGCTGCAGATCCTCCTGCATTTCAGTACAATTTTCCATTGTTACAACCTCTCGATACACCACAGCATCATCTGCAAAATCCTCAATGAACTTCCTATGTCATCCACCAGGTCATTTATGTATATTGTGAATAGCAACAGTCCTATGACACTCCCCTGCGGCACACCTGAAATCACTATTACTTCGGAAGACTTCTCTCCATTGAGAATGACATGCAGCGTTCTGTTAGCTAGGAACTCTTCAATCACACAATTGGTCTGATAGTCCATACGCTCTTACTTTGTTCATTAAACGACTGTGGGGAACCGTATCGAACGCCTTGCGGAAATCAAGAAACACGGCATCTACCTGTGAACCCGTGTCTATGGCCCTCTGAGTCACAGTATCTTCTTCCTGTCGGTTGAATTTCGCGTCTGTAGCACGTCATCTTTGTGGTGTAGCTATTTTAATGACCAGTAGTGTAACTGTTTGTGTATTCTTCAAGGCGAAATGCGAGGACTAGCCCAGTATTTCCCTAAATGAACGTGGGCAAACGACTAAAAACCACTCTCAGGCTGGCCAGTATACCAGCTCACGGTTATTAATCCGCCCCGACGAATGATGCTCTGTGTCTTGCGAAGTTTCCCTGCAGCTGCCACATCCGATTGCGGAGACGTTCGAAAGCCTTGCTATTCACACGAAGGATGATCTAATATTCAGCCTAGGATGCGCAGTCGACTGTTGCCTTAGCTGCAGAGGAGCGATAGAATGTCTTATGTGTTGAAGGGGCGTCTCGCTGAGGTTGATCTACTGCTACGGTGACACCTTCTTCCCCCGTTGTTATGAACGTCTCAATGCCTGTGGAACAGCTGCAAGCCTCCAAGATTGCCTCCATCAATCTCAACAAGAGCGGTACACGTATCAAGCTTCAAATGCTGTGTGAAATACTCAGGGTGGCAGACGCAGATGCTGCGCGAATGCAAATGTCTATGCCTCTCCTCCATGAACCGTGAACCTCGCCGTTGGTGGGGTGGCTTGCGTCCCTCAGCGATACACATAGCCATACCGTAGGTGTAACCACAATGGAGGGGTATCTGTTGAGAGGCCAGACAAACTTGTGGTTCCTGAAAAGGGACAGTAGACTTTTCAATAGTTGCACGGTCAACAGTCTGGGTGATGGACAGTTCTGGCCTTGTAGCATCAACCAAACGGCATTCCTGTGCCGCTACTGCGAACGGCTAATAGCAAGAGAAAATTAAAACCATAATTTTCCTGAGATCATGCAGCTCTACTGCCTGACTAAATGATGATGACGATCATCATCATTTATTGTATTTATGGGCCTTTAAGGCCTACAGCAGAATAACAAAGGGTACAAAGTACAATATGAAAAGATTACAACAAACTGCACATTATAAGAAATTGCAAATGTACACATTACCAAAAGAAAAAAAAACCAGTCACAGTCTCAGTAAAGGAAACATTTATTGCAGATGGCGGTCAATCGCTGTCGGTCCCTAGCCTCATCTTCTACCGCTGTCGGCTCCACTTGTTTGAGTACTGTCAGTACCCGATCCTTCCATCGCGTCCTCGGTCGTTCCTTTGGGTGTCCCCCAGAAGGTTGGGAACGGAGAACACGGTTTCTAGGGAGGGATCCACCGAGGGATTCACTATAGCCTCTTCTGCCCCAATATTCGGCGTCCGCAGCTCGTGGTCGTGCGGTAGCGTTCTCGCTTCCCGCGCCCGAGTTCCCGGGTTCGATTTCCGGCGGGGTCAGGGATTTTCTCTGCCTCGTGATGACTGGGTATTGTGTGATGTCCTTAGGTTAGTTAGGTTTAAGTAGTTCTAAGTTCTAGGGGACTCATGTCCATAGCTGTTAAGTCCATTAGTGCTCAGAGACATTTGAACCCAATATTCCGCCGATGTGTGGCTTTCCGTGCCGTCAGTTAAGGTCTTCTTTTGTTCGTCGTTCCCATTTACCTTCCATGGAATTGTAGACGGGTCCATATATCTCTCGAAGTATCTTTCTCTCGAACGCACAAATTGCTTCTTCAGTTGTTGTTTCACAATCATATAAAAGTACCGACCGTACCAATGTCATGTACAGCCCAATCTTATTTTTTAACGATATCAGCCGGGATTTGACTAGATTGTTTAGGTTGAAGGAAACGCGATTAGCGTTTCTTTTACCTTGCTGCACCTCTTTCGTCACTTCACTTTTATTGATCAGTGTGGACTCCAGCTATTTGAATTCTCTTACTCGTTCGAAGGCATATAATGGAGGGGAGCTTGATGTCGCGAGACGACAAGATATTTTGTTCTACTCTCGTTCACTACAAGCTCTATTTGTTTCGCGTTGCGGAGGAATCGTCAAGTGTCAGCACTTACTTGCTCCTGTGTGTTGCCAAAGATCACAACATCGTCAGCAGATGTCCGGATTGTGTCTGTTCCCACCATCTCTATTTCTCTGTTTCGGCCAGTTCAAATGGCTCTGAGCACTTTGGGACTTAACAGCTATGGTCATGAGTCCCCTAGAACTTAGAACTACTTGAACCTAACTAACCTAAGGACATCACACACATCCATGCCCGAGGCAGGATTCGAACCTGCGACCGTAGCGGTCTCGTGGTTCCAGACTGAAGCGCCTAGAACCGCACGGTCACTCAGGTCGCCTAACACAAAGTCACCACGTCCAATTTCAGAGGTAACTAACGCTCACGACCATTACAGTGTGTGTTTAAAGCAAATCTGTTTACATCCTTAATAGTGATGCTACGAGTGCCACTCTTATGCGGCTGGCTTGAAATCTGAATAGATATCATCTTTCGGTTGTAGAAACACGCCTGCCAACTTTCGGTTATGTCGCAAAACTCTTTCTTCGTATTGCGATTTCTTTTTTCGTCAGTGTACGATATGATATCGTCACCCTCCCCTATCATACCAGAGGACTGGGACTTATCAGTGTTAGTGCATTTGCGGCGGCCCTTAATATCAACGCCTTACTCAAGATATGGACCCACTGGTTTCCTCATTGATGAAGTGGCGCCTCCGTCCTGCCTGCCACCTGTTTCACTTGGTCACATTGTGTCTCCGCTCTCACACATCAAAACACCTACGGTCCGTGATGAGTACGGTCTGCTAATGACGAATAACCATCGGAATGTGACCGAGAGGCACCACCCACAGGTAGCGAGCGACTCACCTGACGTATTTCGCGACGAATTTATGCACCACCTGGTACCTTCTGGATAACGAAAAGTATAGACTGCACAACATGGCTCTGGCCGGAACCTCAATGTGCATACGGTGTCGTGCGACCGACGCGGATGAACATCTCCTGGAAGCGTCATCGGATATGTGTCTTTTAATTCGGAAGATGCCTGCCTTCTGTCTCGGAGTGCTGTCCCACAAGCCCAGAATACTCCTTCGCCTGGTTGAGAAATACTTTCCCCAATTAAAGACATATGCGATGAACTGTATTAAAGGGCTTTCTGTGTACTATCTTTTCCGGCGTGGTCTCAAAGACGTGCTTGGCTTTCGGAGTTTCCTACAGGAAAGACACGATGAATAAGAAGTTAATTCTGGTGGACTCTGATTTGCGTCTAGCAATGGAGCACTGAAGACGAACGTACTCCGAGAAGATATACTCGAGTCCCTGCTGTGGAGTGTTGGGAACAGACAGAGTTTATTTTTTGATGTTTCGACCAGTGGTCGCTCTTATGGCGTGCTAGTGGAAGAGTATTCTCCGTTTGGTTGAATTCTGTTTTATGCTGTTTCCTAATAAAATACATCACTCTCACACAGGTATCAATTTTACTCTGTTTACCATTGTTGGGTCCATATGAGACCACTGGACTTAAAACTCTTATTGAAATGGTACAGCACATTTTCCACCTCGACATGATTTGAAGTGTTCGTATTTGTGATATTTGTGAAGAAACAAAAGTTATCTTTGTATTAATGTATCGTGTCGCACTAAAAAAAAAAAAAAAAATGGTTTAGACGACCGCTCGCACAAAATAGGAAATCTAAGTTCGAGTCCCAGTCCGTCACAGGTTTTCACTTGTCGCCATTGAACTTAAGTCAGTGCGTCAATGCTTAATTGTGACAGAGATCTGTATTTCTCTTAAAATCATGTATTTCTTCTTTCTTTTTACTCAGACACGTTTTGATGCCAAAACCTTACAATAGGTAACTTACGTGCCTTATGGAATATTATCATCTCTGGAGAAAAACAGTATATATGTTAAGGTTGATCTTGTTTTGTCACAGTCTAGTATCTTTACTTTTTAGTGTGGAATAGAGCTTGGGCGCATGGGAATATGACCGTTCATTACTTAATCAAGCAAAGAAATCGGTGTACAACATTGTTATTGTCCTATGGGACTTTTACTGTATAGAAGGAAATGAGTTTAGCACTTCTCCTAGGCTGTAAAAGAGGAGGTAAGTGGAAACGTAATAATTCGTGGCTGGCTTGGAGTGTATCAAAATGGCCTCTTGTGCGCTACGTAAAAATTGAGAGAGTAATTCTCTAACTTTTCAAGAGCTTGTGGTCTCTATCTTTCCGATTTCACAGTCAAAACATAAAAGGAATCAGCTCATCAGCCCTCTGCCACTTGCATACCGATCTAAGGCGAGGTAAGTATTTTTTTTCTAAGCCGTAAAACTAACCATAATCATAAAATATGGCACTAGGATATAACCCTTTCGTACTACTCTCGCTAATGTAAATCCATTTGTGTGCTGCGACTGTAGATTCCATCAAGAATCATCCTCAAATTGGGGCCCTATCTGATTTTCAAAACTATTAAATTATTGTTCTCTCACTAAGCAGACAACATTTTTTCTATCCCCGTAAATAAAAGCAAGTCACACAGAACGAGATTCTGCAATGCGTATATGTCATCTCCTTTAGGTCTCGATTATTTCTATTAAAGTATTACAGAAAGTTCATGGTTGTTTTCCTGTTTTAAGCCTAAAGCTATAACCTGAGCGTTTGTAATTTTGTTTTGAGGATGGAGGAGGATTTGGCAGGTTGGCTTACATTTTTGCCTTTTTATGGTTTGACATCACGTCGTCTATAAACGTGTTGAGAGAATTTGCTCATACAGTCATTAATTTCAAACAATGAAATAAATAGATAGTAGATAGCGTCAAGTTTTTGGGTTACACATAGATCACAACTTTACCTGCAAAACTTACATTGTAGGATTAATAAAACTTCTTAATTCACCCACACTTGTAGTACACAAGATTATTGCTATAACAGAACTGAAAATAAAAGTAACACTAGTTATTCTGTTTATTTCCATCCAGAATCATTTCAGAATAACTTTTCTGGAAACATGTTATAACAATTGTATCTTGTGTTAGATGTAGGACAAAGACAGTCAACCTGTTCCCTATTGCTCACTAGTGGACGTCCCAGCTTTCATGATGGACGGTACGTTGTGTGGTTTTTAAACAAATTTTCAATAGGTTTTCGTAAAATTGTGATGCAATATTTGGTACACAATTGTCATGATGTGCTTGAACTTCCTGTAACTGTGCTTTATAATTTTTATAAAAGCAAAGTTGCTTCCCCACTTCGTGAATTACCATTAATGTGGAAGTAGTGGTCGGTTAGAAAATCTTACTTCTAGCAGAGATACAAAAGTGGGCCATGTTAAAAAAGATTGACGACTCCTGCTCTAGGACATCCTGCTGATGCCTCCTCAAAAAAGTTGGTAATCTGACAACTATTTCACTTTTTATAATGTCCTTATCGTTACTAACATTGCAGCTTCTCAAAAACAAAACAAAAAAGTGAAATGTGAATATATAAGGACCAAAAACAACAGGTACTTAACATTAGCACAGAAAATATTCAGAATTTCAGATGCGGGGGTACATAAGTTTTCAACAACTTGTCAGCAATATCTTGACGTTAATGCGTTGAAGTTTAGGACAGAATGTACAAACTTGGTATTGGACAGCTGCTTTTACTCCATAGAAGAATATCTCTACAGGTACTCTTGAAAATATTGTATTAGATTACTACACGTAATTAATATTAACACAGTAATACTGCAATACTCAATAATGTCAAGTAAAATAATTTATTAAACCCAAACAGTACTCTAATTCTAAGTTTATTTCCCCATCCCAGAGATCAATCTCTGTAGGATTCCCGGAATACGACTGAATTAATGTGATATACGAGCCTGCATACTGGTAGACGTGGAAAAGACTAGAGTAGGTGTTTACCCAGTAACAAATACCATACAGATTATAATACGCATGAAGACGATTACCTCTACCCTTTTTTCAGCAGGTAGGAAGAGTAGCACAACAATGACACATGCCAGAAAGATTTAAAGATCATGATCTGGCAGAAACAGAGGAACAAATCAATCATGAGTAATTTGTCACCGACACAGTGAACTCTTAGCCTAGGTTTGGGAATCGAATTCCTGTCGTGCAACTGTTAAGACGATTTTCTTCTGCTAAACCACCACATCAGAATCCCAGAACAAATCCTTAAATATAGATGTAATAGTACTTACATGGAAGTCACAACATTATATTAAGATAGAGTAGACAAACGTACGTGAACTCTTGAGGTTACAGTACTACTTGGATAGACTCCACCTTTTTCCCTGTGGTGTTCATTTTGCTTGCAAATTGACATTCCTACTGTGCAGCTGGCTCTCCTGAATACTCACATATCTCGTGTGTCATTACGAGGAACCGGTTTGCGTCCAAAGTCAGTGCTGGCCGGATTCTGGTTAAATTCCAACTTTTTTCTTGTGTTGTTCACATTGTCAGCAAATTGACATTCTTAGTATGCGCAAAAGGCTTTCATTACTCTTCACTTATTTTTGCCACAAAGAGGAACCCATCTGCCTCACGAGCCTAAACTGGCCGGCGTCTGCCGATTTACTACTGTAGTATTCATCGATTGAAGATTGTAGCTTTGGAGCCAAGAAATATTACAAAAACTGTGCAGTCTTTCATACATAAATTGCTTACATCAATCTGACGATGATCTGTAAAACTACTTGCTGCCTTTTACTTGAACATTTAATTCATAAATTATTTAATTAAAATGTAGTTTTGGTCGAGCTGAAATCGAGAAATTCTTGGTGTAAGCACTCACATACTAATGACAAAATAATTCAAACCACATGGAATATGTTTGGTATGTACTAGGGTGTTGCTTGCATACTACATTAATTTTCCTGACATATGATCACAGGCTTTTAAGTTGTTATGACGGTGACAGTATCAACATTACACTATCTGATAAAAAGTATCAGAGCACCCCTAGTTAACGCGGAACTGACCACTAGATGTCACAAGAGGCGGACCCGTCTGTATGAAGGGAGATGGATAGAGCTGTGTTGTCAGTAGCGAAGCAGTGACAGCAGAACGTGTCAGTCAGGTGGGCTGACTGACTTCGAACGCTGACTAGTCAGTGGATGTGGCCTGAGTAACAAATCCATCGGAGGCATTTCAACCCTTCGAAAGGCGCCCAAGTCTACTGCTAATGTAACTGTGAAGTGGAAACGTGAAAGAACAACTGCAACAAAACCAAGACCAGTCAGCCCTCAAGCAATGGTGGACACGTACGGTCCACCATTACAGAGGATGGTTGTAAAAAAATCGCATGAATTCAGTGGAAGAAATCACTCGTTGAGTTCCAAAGTGTTACCAACAGATCACCTAGCACAATGACTGTGTGTAGGGAGTTAAAAATAACGAGATCATACGGTCGAGCAGGTCATTATAAGCCATGCGCATCTGTAGCCAAAACCAAGCGACACTTTATGTGGTGTAAAGAGCGAGACCACTGGAAAGTGGATGATTGGAAACGAGTTATAATTGTCTCTGTACCCTACGGCAATCCGATGGAGAACGTTACCTGCCATCACGTGCACTGTCAACTGTGAAGTACCGAGAAGGTGGATTTAAGGCATTAAGAAAACTCTAAAATCCAGAAGAATGCGAAAACATTTTACAAAATTCTGTACTGCATACGATAGAGAAAGAGTTCAGAGACCGTGATTGATTGTATGACAATGCACCCTGCCAAAAAGCAGCATATGGGAGGCAATAATATCCCTGATAAGGGCTGGTCTTTCCAGAGTGCCGACCTGAACTCAATGGAACACTTCTGGGATGAGTCAGAACGTAGACTTTGCTCCAGACTCCTGTGTTCAGCATCACTGCCTTCTCTGGTTTAGACTCTTGAGGAAGAATGGGCTTAAGTTGCTCTTCAGACATTCAGACACCTTACTGAAAGGGTTGGCAGCAGAGACAGAGTCGTCATAATGGCCAAGGGTGGACACACCCCATATTAATGTCACCTAATAGGCGTCGTGACACTTGAGTACGTATTCTATATGGCGGCTAGTTAGTCCTGCCTGAAGACGTGACTAATTTTTCCTTCTCATCCTCCCACAGGGAAATATGTCACATCCAGTCTATCTCCACCGGCCGCTCTGTACGAGCGGTTCTAGGAGCTTCAGTCTGGAACCATGCAGTTGCAAGTTCGAATCCTGCCTCGGGCATGGATGTGTGTGATGACCTTAGGTTAGTTATGTTTAAGTAGTTCTAAGTCTAGGGGACTGATGACCTCAGATTATATTGGATTGGATTGTTTGGGGAAGGAGACCAGACAGCGAGGTCATCGGATTAGGGAAGGGCGGGGGAGGAAATCTGCCGTGCCCTGTCAAAGGAACCATCCCGGCATTTGCCTGGAGCGATTTAGGGAAATCACGGAAAACCTAAATCATTATGGCCGTACGCGGGATTGAACCGTCATCCACCCGAATACGTGTCCAGTGTGCTAGCCACTGCACCACCTCGCTCGCTACTGAACTCAGATATTAAGTCCCATAGTGCTTAGAGCCAGCCAGACTCTCTCCCCTGGCGTAAATCAAAGAGCCGTAACTTCCATATTCCTTCTTTTCCTTAGTGAAAATGACGTGAAAATCAAGAAATAACCTAAATTCCATAGATAAAAACTTTTTTTAGGAAAAAAATGGTTTTTAGACCATAATTTTTCCTTCTACCTCCTCCCAGATCTGCTACTTTTCTCATCCGTCCTTTATGGGTGTTTTTTGAAATTGGCTTCGTGTATTCATGTCTTTGCATAGGCTCATTTCTCCATATTTCACTAATTTCACCTATTTTCACATTTCAGATATTTCACAACTGCCAAAACTGCTTGTTGTCCCAGTTTTGGTCCCAGTCTAGTAGTAGTGATTTCCAGACAATCATTTTCTCTCTTCTTGCGTATTTTACTGTCCAACATTTGCGATATTTTCTACTAAATTCGAATATTCTAAACATTGCACAAATACCCATCACCTAATTGGGAACAACCGCTTTGATTGTCTTCTGAGGTGTTGTAAACTGCCTTTTGTAAGAAATTAATAACTTGTAGCTTTCCCTAAGTATAAATGTATTTCCTAAGGTCCATTTGTATATTTTCATGACAGTGTCTATTTTGCATCAGCATGAGCCCATTTCTGATTGGCAAGACGGCATTTTAAGGTTTCAGCACCTAAAGATTCCTGTGTTGTGCACTTGACAGCACAAAACTTGGTCGCCCCTCAGATTTCTGGTATCTACGCGAACTGGCAGCACTGTATGATTCAGAAGCGCCAGGAGGAAGCTTTGTCTATAGCTCCAGCTGTAACAATGTTGCATCTCCTCGTCGTCTCATTTCTTTACTTTTTTTTAACCGTTGTTTGGCTGTCTGCTAGAGGGATCAGTCTGACGGAACCTCCAAGAAAATTTGCTTCACTATCTAACCAACCTGTAACAGCAAAACCTTCCGCGAAATACCTCGTGGCTGCATCAAGGTTAGAACACATTATGCTCCAGAAGTTCCTCGCTTTAAAGCGGCTACCGGCAACTAGCCCCCTCCACCGGTTACTTGGCGCCAACCGCCGTCCGGATTTTGGATTTTGGGTGCTTGAATCTTACTAACGTTGTGTAAACGTTATAAAACAGACACGCACGTGAGAAAGATCTAACACTGGTGACACATTGTACTCTGTGACTTTAATAGATACCCTAGCTGAAGGCAGCGGAGGCAGCTTGAAAAATTTGTGTTTTGTGTGGGGCGACAAGGATGTTCTAGTTTCAAGAAAGGTCGTTCTCTATTGAATAATCTTCCACATTCAGGAAGTCTCAGGAAGTGACATATGTGGTGAACTGTGACTACCATTCGTGCAACATTTGCATTCAATAGGCAAGGCTCAGAATCGGGTATAGGTGTACTGTATGTACTAATTCAAAGCAACAAAAATCAAATCGGTGACAGTTACTGCGCTTTTGTCTGAACTTCATCAGTTCACTTTTGAGCTTTCCTATGCAGCACTAACTGGTAACGAGTTATGACACCTCTGTGTTAAATTCTTAATAAGAAATTAATGTCTGAGCACCAAAAATGACAACTGAAATCTTTGTTGTGCTATTTACATTAATTCTGCAAATAATTGCATAAAAGATATTACCGTCCCCTGTGGAAATGAAATTACAGTCACTACACAGGTTATGTATCTTACATCAAGTTGTGTAAACAGCTGATAGCAATCCTACATCCACTGTTCGAAAATATAATGACCGTTAGTTATTTGAATTAGTCGATGGCGCACTCTCATTCACATACGTACTATAATCTGGCTAACAATGAGCACTATTGAAGTAAATTAGTGGTAGTTGGGTGTCATGAATCAGCAGCATAGCACAGTCTTTGTAAATTCTAGAATCATGTGCCCTTCTATGCCATTGCATTACACCTCGATATTTCTCATATGAGAATGGTGGGAGACTAGAGGCATCATTCACCTGAAGCCATTAAGGGACGAAATTAATAGCACAGTGTTGACTGTGAGGCGCTGTATAGAATATCAGCACCACAGTTACCTGGTGAAACTGTTATTAATTCAGGTTCCCTCTGTCTCAAGCATACTGCAAGTTGAAGAGCTACTCAACATAGGTGCTTTCCGCTTTTACTGACACAGCATCTGACGCAGATATAGTGTAATCATTATGAGTAGATGATGCAAAATTTATAGACTGAATGATAGTTTCGTAAAAGGATGACTTATTCTGGACATTATTATCAACGTTTCGTGTTTCTTGTTGCACATTCTGATAACGGCTGTTCCTGCTTTCATGTTAATAGAAGATTTTTAAATCAGTCACTGAGATAATTACTAGTCCAGGCTTAACACAGATGTGTTCGAAAAACGATTAGGAGATAGTACTTATCTGAGATCCAGTATCAAGAAGTACTTACAATTTCACATTATAAATTTCAACTGCACACATTAGCTGCTTTCACTTTTTTTTTGCACCTTTTGAGCCAGCTTTTCGGGACATCGCACATGATTTATTGGGACAGTAGGCTTTCATGAGATGTAACTTCATATTATTCATAGCTTATGAAGTCTCCCTGTGGATGTACACGTTTTGAAATCAATGCAGTTTTATTTTTTTCATTTGTCTTCCTCTGTTTTAGGGATAGTCCCATTGAGAGCGTTATAAAGAAATACGTTTTCTACATCCATAATAATCAAAAGATCTGTTGCCTACTGATAATGTTTACAGTATAACTACTGGAGATGCTCCAGAAATGTGAATCACTTTTTATGAATGAGCTCACGACAGCAAAACAACAATAATTGTGACAGTTATTGATTGATGATGTTTTGTTTGCATTCAGTGTGTCTGAGTATTATTAGAAATTATGCACTAGTCTCTAAACCTAATTACAGAAATGAGAAAAAAACTCCTTGGCATATTCTTTCGATATTCCAGCCCTCAGCGGCTGTATCTTTGAGATGTAGGTTGTGCTCACTTTTGATCTCACCCAAGGAACACTTCGGCTTGAAAATGTATTCTCCTGCTGGAAGTATAACTGAACCTTGGAAACAGCACATAATATATTTGAAAACTGTGTGATCATCGAGATGTTTCCTTGATGCCGCAGAATTATCCTGCTAACTTCGGTCGATATTTCCTTATCTTTTCCATTGAATAGTCTAAGTGATTTTAAATTAAGGTGTGACAATACGTTATCAGTTTGTGTTTTTGAGCCGGGAAAATCGTTCCATGCAGAAATTTCAGCGAATATTGTCTTCCATGTTGCGATCTGGCGGTTCAAGACATAGCTGGGGCAAAGAGGGAGAGACAAATGCTGCAGCTCCTTGATAGTTCTTAGGAATGGAATTGTGCTATAAAGGGGAGGCTTGATTCAAATCTCGTTGGAGACCAGATTTTTACTTAATCTGTGACAGAGGTACAAGCAGCCAGATAAAGTATACATAAGAAAATCTTACAAAAGCTTCCCCACCATAATCATTCTCGCAACTTTCAGTAACCACAGTTTAAGGCAAATCATTTAATGACACTCCACACTTGAGTTTGCTTTTTCGTTCTCCTACCAACACAATTTTTTATTTTTGTGAAACTATGGCGCTGAATACTTCATTAATTCGGTTTTTCTATGTGTTCACCCCAGCTGCCTCACTTCCACACTACTTGAGCATGACACAGGAGAGCACATAAACACACGCCATATCGAAGTCCAAAGTGTGTTGTAATACCTTGCTAGTTTGTGCCGATATAAGCACACTCTTGTTACAGGTACTTTATGTTTTATTAAAATATGCTTTGTTATAAGGCTATTTTGGTAAGTTGTAATTCAATAGCATTAGTGCAGTGCATATTTTAGTAGAGTTTTCTCATAAGATTATTGAACACAGTTTATTGAACGGTAGACATAAGAAAGAACTTAATCATCAACAGTATATTCCCTAACGTTATCTAAAACATTTATGTAGTCTACCGATTCGGTGCCTGTAGGAACCTACTCATTCAAAGACATCATCAAGCCACGTTTGAAGCACATTTTCATTTGGAAACAAATTTAACTGTCGTTTGTTCAATAACGAGTGGAAAAGTATGAATATTTGAGAACACAAGATCAGAAGTTAACTCTTCAAATATTTATTTATTGCTTATTTAGCCTGACCAGATTAGAGCCTTAGGACTGACTCCCTCTTACATCTAAATATTATAAAAACATTCACAAGAATAATAATAAATTTTATTTGTTGAATCAACAGAGTGACTTACCATATAGCAGCATCACTTGATGTAGTTTTGTTGGCCATTTGTCTCCCATTGTCACCAAAAGATGTCGCAGGTGTTGGCAACAAATTCCAGATGTGATGGACAAAACCATGCGAACAGTTCGTAGTACTAAACACCCTTTTTGGTCACCACATGAAGAAGATTATCTGTTCAGAATGCTCGAGGCGATGTCTGTTGTTAGGGCTCAGCCATTAATTTCTTCTTAAGAAGTTAACATAAAGGCATCATAACTCGTCACCAGTAACAATATTGCACAGGAATGCACAGTTAGCGAACTGATGGCGGTCACATAAGAATTCAGTAATGCTCACGCGTTTGGTTTGTGTTTCTTTGAATTAGAGCATGTAGCACTCCATTCAACTTCTAAACTTTGCCTATTGAAGAGACAGATATTGAACGTTCGCAGTTCATCACATATGTCAATTATTGAGACTTTCTCAGTGTGGAAAATAATTCATGCCAAAATGATCTTTCTTGAAACGATAAAATGCTTTTCTGACGCAATTTGTCTGATAGCTTTAGCCCCACATATGACACAAATGTTTCTAGCTGCCTCTGCTGCCTTCACCCGTCTATTAAACCCAGAGCAAAATGTTACAAATGTTAGATCTCCGTTTTATGCCATTTAAATGACGTTCAAAATATTTAAGCGTGCTAAATTCAATTTGTAACTAGAATTTCAAGTAAGAAAATGACACTTTATAAACACACTCATAGTAATCTACTTGTGTTGCGTAACAGGACGTTGTTCACTCGGTTTATCGAAGTTATTTCACGTGGATAATCAAAGTCAAATAAGAAACAATGTTATGTTTATCAACACGAGGGCAGAAAAGTTCCCAAGACGCTACAAGCGGCTTTCACTTGGTCGGATGGCGACCGCCGTTAAGAGGCCAGTGGCGGTGGCCAGTCCCGGTGGCCGCTGGAGGACGAGGAACCTCTCGAGCATGTGTTCCGGATTTGGCGCAGCCACGAGCCCTTTCGCGGAAGGTTTTACTATTACTGTCTGGTTAGAAAGTGAAGCAAATCATCTTAGAGGTTCCACAAGACTGATATCTTCAGAAGGCAGCCGAAATGCTCTTAAAAAAAATGAAGGTGTGAGTGGATTCGAGCTCAAGACCCTGCGCCTATTTTCCGGCGTTCTCCATTGGTCCCCGTGCAGAGACAGCATTTTAACAACTCATGCCGAAGGCAACACTTCCTCCAGACACCTCCGTATCGTGTGGTGTTGCCAGATCGTGCAGATGGCTAGATAGAATTTTCAGGGGTGGGACAGTTTTTGTTCTGTAAAATGTAAGCTGAAACTGTATATTGAGTACTTCTATATTTATTATGATATAACATGCGTTATCTACACATATACTGCTGCTCGTTCCATCGCAATGTTTAAATTTTCTTGGGTCCCTATTGACTCTTACTACATTTTATCACGAATTTAGCATTATGTTTCAGGAATAATGTACTGAGCATGAAATGAAATTTGGTATTGTGAAATTTTAACTCAGGTTTCCGTTCTTCACAAACTCATTTACGATTTTCAAAGTGGAGGATATTTCACATTCTCTATGAAATATTTACTGGATGGTATTTATATGACTGACTGTTACCACTTTTCAGTCAACTCTCCAAATATTTATTTATTTATTGCTTAATTAGCCTGAGCTCTCTAACAGCTGATCAGAAAGAGCATATGACAACTATATTACAAAAATATGCACAATAATAATATCATTATTAATCAACACTAATAATAATAGTAATAGTAAAAGACATAAAAAATAATGTATCAGTTTAGCACATCTGAAGCCATTTTTAGTATCGTCAGAAACAGAAGCGATAGAGAAAGAGGAGACGATTGAAATGACAGTGCCAGTGGCTGTAAGGAGTGAATAGAATTCAGGTAAGGAACTCTGTCGACATGGGGAAGGGACAAGTTATTGGGGAGGGTGACCGACGAAAGTGATCTGCAGACAAGTGTATGGGAAAGATGGCTATTGTGACAGAAGGTGGACCATTAACTGTCTTGTGAATTTTGAATGTAATTTAATTTCTCTGATATTTTGAGGAAAATTATTCCAAAATCGTGTTCCTCATACAGATGATGATTTAGAGAAGATGGCAGCGTTTTGTGCTGGTACAGAAAGTAGTGTAAGAGTTATCTGAGAGAGTGCAACGATTCAGAAGATGATACGGCAAACATGGAGTATGATAGTTCCTACGCTTAGCGTCACGTAGGCAGGAGTGATTTGGTCGAAATAGCGTACTTCATAGATGTATCGTGTACGAGTATTCATAGCCAGTTCTAACCTGAGTGAGCTTCCGTTCGACAGTCCTTCGAGAATAGCATCACCATAGTCAAGTACCGGTAGTATTAGTAGTGTAAAATACTAGTAGCATCTAGTAATATAAAAATATTAGTAGTATGAAATGGTAGTATAAAGAAATACTCAGTCAGCAACCCCATGTAAACTGACATTCTATGTTGATGCCTCAAGGTGTCAAGGTTCTGGGGCAGGAACCCATTGTAGCCTGGTCAAGGTAACAGATTTTCTGCTCTGCGTAAAAAGCTCGCAAAGTGCTTTTGGGGACTTCACCTAGCTGACATGCAAAACCTGTGCGTCACATCTGTTCGAGCAAAGTCAGAGATGCAACATTCGAGTAATGACTCAGAAATGCTTTGGTTGCGGCGAAGAGATGTTGTTAATTGTTTTCCGCAGTATCATCGCCAGCCTCTGATGTAGGGACTGCTAACTTTGCGAACATGCGATTCTGTTTGGAGACCAAAAGTTTTTGTACTAACCGTAGCGCTGTTAGCAAACGACTGCAACTCTGCTGGAGGCGGCGGTGACCTTCGTGAAACACTTCCTGTGCTTTCTAACAACCACCATGACGCTTCCGCTACTTACTGCCACAGCATGTGTTTACTATAGGGCTACTGCATGATAATCATTACCTGTCCTCCATAATTTTCACTACATTCAGACGAGCTATAATGTACACAATCTACTCAAGTAAAGGTCGTCTTTCTGTAGCATTTACTAAATTTTCTACAGAAACTCGTTTCGGACATATCCCCACGAACATCAACGTGTATCATGTTTCATAATCATGCCAATATACCCACACCAACACATGAGTTAATACAGCAATATAGTGCAATGTTTAAAACACATTGCTTCAGTGATTCTTCTGATGTTTCACAATGTTTTACCAAATCTCTTTCTGAAAAGCGCTACTCACAATTACGAAATCTGTAATCATTTCGGTGCAGATACTTCCTGTGTGAGGAGAGCACAGAGTGGTAGGTTGTCGCGTTTATAATACCTCGGAGTCGAATGAAGGAATTTGTTCCAGATTTTCATCATTTTTGGTTACTTCACTGAAATTTTACCAGTCAGAGGATATACAAAACCGAAATTTTTGTTAACCCTTGAGGACACGTACAATATGGTCCGTTTAAATGTTGGAATAAATGCATGTGTTTTCTGAATTCCTCTGGCAGGAGCCTTAATTGTATGGCGAATTCACGTGAGCCATGCTGTGGATGAAGCAAGCTAGTCTGAAGCATCGGTTAACCATCTAGCTGGGAAACCGTTGCAGTCAACTGCTTCAATAATCAGCCGTCCGACAGCCATGGCGACGTACGATGTGCAAATGCGAGTTCGAGATTTCTGTCTCTGCAAAGCTGTATAAGAGTCCGCTGAACCTGCAATTCGATTGTTTTTGACAAGACATCTCATCAAACGAACATACTTCGCATTGTGAGCCTTTTGTTTGTGGTTTGACAACATTTCCACGTGGAGTTGTAGGGTGTACATCAGTCCAGACGCATAGTTCTCATGCCGCAGGCCAACAGGAAGATGATGTCTTGATGGTCGGATGAGGACCGATAGCAGCTCGCCAAAAACAAAATTTTCTGTGCTCAGATTCAATCATAGCTACAAAGATGCACAAATTTTCCAAAATTTCTCCCACACTAGGAATTAATTAGCCTGAACGACCGTCCCACATCATAAAGTTATACCGCGTTACTGCTCCGCTCTGGGTTTACCAAGTGAGGTAGAGCTGTGTTTAGTACATTGGGCTCCCAGTCGGGAGGACAACGCTTCAAATCCACTTCTTGCCATCCTGATTTAATTTTTTGTGGTTTATTTAAACTGAATGAAGAAAAATGCCAGGATGGTTGCTTTGAAGAAGCTTTTCCGGAAAGCTGAACTTGTACTCCGTTTCTAATGACATCATTGTCGACGGAATATTGAATCCTAATCGTCCTTACTTCAATTGTCGGTTTGAAACCCGAAAATAGTGTTTCCAAATAAATTTTAATTTTTTTCTAATTTTGTCATTTTGTGCTAATTTGACACTTTACCGGTAACTTCTCATTTTCCTGATACTAAGTAACTGATACTGAAGTGTCACATTTCTGTATCACATTCTTTTAAGCTTAACGAAGGTGGTATCGAAATTTCGTCACTTTTCACCATTCATTACAATTATGGAATATTTCTGACAATTCGCTAAGTTTTCTCACTTTCTACATACCGATTATATCCAAGTAACAACTAAACTCTTTGCAAATAACTGGCGACTGATAAAACGAATGGTTTTGAATTATCTTATTTTCCCTGAACTGCCTAACTGACCTGTAGCTGTTTCTACATTTTGTTTTTTGCATTATGATGTCTCCTGTCAGTAGAGTTACCTCTTTAATTATGATTGTCATCTTTAGCATAGCAAACACCGCTATGTTGTTCTTTCTCATTATATATATATATATATGTATATATATATATGTATATCCCTAGGGAACCGTTTATTCTTGTGTACGTATTATACGTGATGTATTGGTACTAGGAAGTGCATGATTATGCAGACTAGAAATAACGATTGTGTTTACGGTTTGATTTTGTTTTAATTACTGAGTGATTATCCATTGTATCTCTCGATTTTGTGTTACTGTAAGATTATTCCATTGATGTGTTCTACAATATATCTAACAGATTGTCTCAGGGACAAAAGGGGAACCAAGGAAGTGTTGTATGTATGTTGTATGTTAACCGGAGACCAAGAAACGACGGAGGAGCTCCGTCCCCGCGCAGCCGCAGTGGTCCACAACGCCATGACGAGTAACCGCAGTCCACTTCATCCCTCAGCCGCCCCACACCAAACCCAGGGTTATTGTGCGGTTCGGCCCCCTAACTAACCTAAGGACATCACACAACACCCAGCCATCACGAGGCAGAGAAAATCCCTGACCCCGCCGGGAATCGAACCCAGGAACACGGGCGTGGGAAGCGAGAACGCTACCGCATGACCGCGAGATGCGGGCTGAACTTTCATGCTTGTAAGCTTTCGGAATTAGTTTCCACCAAGTTTGAAATTCAGTAACAAGTTTATATATATTGTTCCATCTTTTATCTGTACTAAACATCCTACAACAAAAACAGTACACAGTGTGGTTTTTAGTGGATTATGCCGCCCACGTTCTCAGAATTTTTTCGCTATTTCGCTATCGATTATTATGAAACCAGTTAGACCTCAACTGTCGATTAGCACCTTTCGTCTTATCCTTACGACCTTGTCTGCTAACAGAGACAAGTGGTCGATTTTTGTCTTGAAATGATTCACTCCCTTTTTTTAATTAAGTAGACTATTAGTTCTGGAACAGGGAAAGATAACAGACACATGATAAAATAAAATACACTCCTGGAAATGGAAAAAAGAACACATTGTCACCGGTGTGTCACACCCACCATACTTGCTCCGGACACTGCGAGAGGGCTGTACAAGCAATGATCACACGCACGGCACAGCGGACACACCAGGAACAGCGGTGTTGACCGTTGAATGGCGCTAGCTGCGCAGCATTTGTGCACCGCCGCCGTCAGTGTCAGCCAGTTTGCCGTGGCATACGGAGCTCCATCGCAGTCTTTAACACTGGTAGCATGCCGCGACAGCGTGGACGTGAACCGTATGTGCAGTTGACGGACTTTGAGCGAGGGCGTATAGTGGGAATGCGGGAGGCCGGGTGGACATACCGCCGAATTGCTCAACACGTGGGGCGTGAGGTCTCCACAGTACATCGATGTTGTCGCCAGTGGTCGGCGGAAGGTGCACGTGCCCGTCGACCTGGGACCGGACCGCAGCGACGCACGGATGCACGCCAAGACCGTAGGATCCTATGCAGTGCCGTAGGGGACCGCACCGCAACTTCCCAGTAAATTAGGGACACTGTTGCTCCTGGGGTATCGGCGAGGACCATTCGCAACCGTCTCCATGAAGCTGGGCCACGGTCCCGCACACCGTTAGGCCGTCTTCCGCTCACGCCCCAACATCTTGCAGCCCGCCTCCAGTGGTGTGGCGACAGGCGTAAATGGAGGGACAAATGGAGACGTGTCGTCTTCAGCGATGAGAGTCGCTTCTGCCTTGGTGCCAATGATGGTCGTATGCGTGTTTGGCGCCGTGCAGGTGAGCGCCACAATCAGGACTGCATACGACCGAGGCACACATGGCCAACACCCGGCCAACACCTGGCCATACACCTCTGGTGATCGTCGAGGGGACACTGAATAGTGCACGGTACATCCAAACCGTCATCGAACCCATCGTTCTACCATTCCTAGACCGGCAAGGGAACTTGCTGTTCCAACAGGACAATGCACGTCCGCATGTATCCCGTGCCACCCAACGTGCTCTAGAAGGTGTAAGTCAACTACCCTGGCCAGCAAGATCTCCGGATCTGTCCCCCATTGAGCATGTTTGGGACTGGATGAAGCGTCGTCTCACGCGGTCTGCACGTCCAGCACGAACGCTGGTCCAACTGAGGCGCCAGGTGGAAATGGCATGGCAAGCCGTTCCACAGGACTACATCCAGCATCTCTACGATCGTCTCCATGGGAGAATAGCAGCCTGCGTTGCTGCGAAAGGTGGATATACACTGTACTAGTGTCGACATTGAGCATGCTCTGTTGCCTGTGTCTATGTGCCTGTGGGTCTGTCAGTGTGATCATGTGATGTATCTGACCCCAGGAATGTGTCAATAAAGTTTCCCCTTCTGGGACAATGAATTCACGGTGTTCTTATTTCAATTTCCAGGAGTGTATGTCGGTGCTTGAGAACACCGTGCTGTAATCGAGTTTCGAATTCGAAGAGTTCGTCGACACATGGAGCTCCCCCTCCTTCGGCATGACTGGCCAGACCATTGTCATTGATCATACTCCATACGGCACCAACTTGGGCCCATCCAATTTTCGTCTGTTTGCAAGACTTCAGGAACACCTTCGAGCGCTTCACTTCGATAGAGATGAAGCGGCACAGGCAGAGGTGAGGCTGTAGCTCTGCCAACAATATTACACATTTTACAATGACGGCATCAACAAACTGGTCACTAGTTATGAGAAAAGTGTTCGTCGTCAGTTTTGTTTCCGAAGGGGTAGAAGTACAGAATTAGCCGTACTAAAATTCACAAAAGCGGTACTTGATGCTCTTGACAAAGATGTGTGTGTCACAGGTATATTTTTAAATTTTTCTAAGGTTTTTGATATCTGTGACGACAAGATTCTACTAAGTAACCTAGAAGCGTAGGAATAAATGTGATAGCTAGTGACTGGTTCCGATCGTATCTAACAGAGAGGGCACAAAGAACAGAGACAACAATTACTTCAAATAAATCTAAAGCCTTAGTAAAACGTTTACCAGAGCCAAAATATATCAATATCGGAGTTCCTCGGGGTAGCATTTTAGTAACAGCTATGCTCCTGCTGTAAATTATTGACTTATAACTAATCTTAGTCATGGAGGAAAATTGTCTTTGCTGATAAGTGATGATATAGTCACCGAACAAACAAGAAAATTCCTCCCAGGGGAAGTTCACAGTTCGTCAATACACAATAAAGAAGCATAGAACGTAAAGCCTTCCCCCATGAACCATGGATCTTGCCGTTGGTGGGGAGGCTTGCGTGCCTCAGCGATACAGATGGCCGTACCGTAGGTGCAACCACAACGGAGGGGTACCTGTTGAGAGGCCAGACAAACGTGTGGTTCCTGAAGAGGGGCAGCAGCCTTTTCAGTAGTTGCAGGGGCAACAGTCTGGATGATTGACTGATCTGGCCTTGCAACATTAACCAAAACGGCCTTGCTATGCTGGTACTGCGAACGGCTGAAAGCAAGGGGAAACTACAGCCGTAATTTTTCCCGAGGACATGCAGCTTTACTGTATGATTAAATGATGATGGCATCCTCTTGGGTAAAATATTCCGGAGGTAAAATAGTCCCCCATTCGGATCTCCGGGCGGGGACTACTCAGGAGGATGTCGTTATCAGGAGAAAGAAAACTGGCGTTCTACGGATCGGAGCGTGGAATGTCAGATCCCTTAATCGGGCAGGTAGGTTAGAAAATTTAAAAAGGGAAATGGATAGGTTAAAGTTAGATATAGTGGGAATTAGTGAATTTAGGTGGCAGGAGGAACAAGACTTCTGGTCAGGTGACTACAGGGTTATAAACACAAAATCAAATAGGGGTAATGCAGGAGTAAGTTTAATAATGAATAGGAAAATAGGAATGCGGGTAAGCTACTACAAACAGCATAGTGAACGCATTATTGTGGCCAAGATAGATACGAAGCCCACACCTACTACAGTAGTACAAGTTTATATGCCAACTAGCTCTGCAGATGATGAAGAAATTGAAGAAATGTACGATGAAATAAAAGAAATTATTCAGATAGTGAAGGGAGACGAAAATTTAATAGTAATGGGTGACTGGAATTCGAGTGTAGGAAAAGGGAGAGAAGGAAACATAGTAGGTGAATATGGACTGGGACAAAGAAATGAAAGAGGAAGCCGCCTAGTAGAATTTTGCACAGAGCACAACTTAATCATAGCTAACACTTGGCTTAAGAATCATGAAAGAAGGTTGTATACGTGGAAGAACCCTGGAGATACTAAAAGGTATCAGATAGATTATATAATGGTAAGACAGAGATTTAGGAACCAGGTTTTAAGTTGTAAGGCATTTCCAGGGGCAGATGTGGACTCCGACCACAATCTATTGGTTATGAACTGTAGATTAAAACTGAAGAAACTGCAAAAATGTGAGAAATTAAGGAGATGGGACCTGGATAAACTGAAAGAACCAGAGGTTGTACAGAGTTTCAGAGAGAGCATAAGGGAACAATTGACAGGAATAGGGGAAAGAAATACAGTAGAAGAAGAATGGGTAGCTCTGAGGGATGTAGTAGTGAAGGCAGCAGAGGATAAAGTAGGTACAAAGACGAGGGCTGCTAGAAATCCTTGGGTAACAGAAGAAATATTGAATTTAATTGATGAAAGGAGAAAATATAAAAATGCAGTAAATGAAGCAGGCAAGAAGTAATACAATCGTCTCAAAAATGAGATCGACAGGAAGTGCAAAATGGCTAAACAGGGATGGCTAGAGGACAAATGTAAGGATGTAGAAGCTTATCTCACTAGGGGTAAGATAGATACTGCCTACAGGAAAATTAAAGAGACCTTTGGAGAGAAGAGAACCACGTGTACGAATATCAAGAGCTCAGATGGCAGCCCAGTTCTAAGCAAAGAAGGGAAGGCAGAAAGGTGGAAGGAGTATATAGAAGGTTTATACAAGGGCGATGTACTTGAGGACAATATTATGGAAATAGAAGAGGATGTAGATGAAGACGAAATGGGAGATACGATACTGCGTGAAGAGTTTGACAGAGCACTGAAAGACCTGAGTCGAAACAAGGCCCCCGGAGTAGACAACATTCCATTGGAACTACTGACGGCCTTGGGAGAGCCAGTCATGACAAAACTCTACCAGCTGGTGAGCAAGACGTATGAGACAGGAGAAATACCCTCAGACTTCAAGAAGAATATAATAATTCCAATCCCAAAGAAAGCAGGTGCTGACAGATGTGAAAATTACCGAACTATCAGTTTAATAAGCCACGGCTGCAAAATACTAACGCGAATTCTTTACAGACGAATGGAAAAACTGGTAGATGCAGACCTCGGGGAGGATCAGTTTGGATTCCGTCGAAATGTTGGAACACGTGAGGCAATACTGACCTTACGACTTATCTTAGAAGAAAGATTAAGAAAAGGCAAACCTACGTTTTTAGCATTTGTAGACTTAGAGAAAGCTTTTGACAATGTTGACTGGAATACTCTTTTTCAAATTCTAAAGGTGGCAGGGGTAAAATACAGGGAGCGAAAGGCTATTTATAATTTGTACAGAAACCAGATGGCAGTAATAAGAGTCGAGGGGCATGAAAGGGAAGCAGTGGTTGGGAAAGGAGTGAGACAGGGTTGTAGCTTCTCCCCGATGTTATTCAATCTGTATATTGAGCAAGCAGTAAAGGAAACAAAAGAAAAATTTGGAGTAGGTATTAAAATTCATGGAGACGAAGTAAAAACTTTGAGGTTCGCCGATGACATTGTAATTCTGTCAGAGACGGCAAAGGACTTGGAAGAGCAGTTGAACGGAATGGACAGTGTCTTGAAAGGAGGATATAAGATGAACATTAACAAAAGCAAAACGAGGATAATGGAATGTAGTCGAATTAAGTCGAGTGATGCTGAGGGAATTAGATTAGGAAATGAGACACTTAAAGTAGTAAAGGAGTTTTGCTATTTAGGAAGTAAAATAACTGATGATGGTCGAAGTAGAGAGGATATAAAATGTAGACTGGCAATGGCAAGGAAAGCGTTTCTGAAGAAGAGAAATTTGTTAACATCGAATATAGATTTATGTATCAGGAAGTCATTTCTGAAAGTATTTGTATGGAGTGTAGCCATGAATGGAAGTGAAACATGGACGATAAATAGTTTGGACAAGAAGAGAATAGAAGCTTTCGAAATGTGGTGCTACAGAAGAATACTGAAGATAAGGTGGATAGATCACGTAACTAATGAGGAAGTATTGAATAGGATTGGGGAGAAGAGAAGTTTGTGGCACAACTTGACTAGAAGAAGGGATCGGTTGGTAGGACATGTTTTGAGGCATCAAGGGATCACAAATTTAGCATTGGAGGGCAGCGTGGAGGGTAAGAATCGTAGAGGGAGACCGAGAGATGAGTACACTAAGCAGATTCAGAAGGATGTAGGTTGCAGTAGGTACTGGGAGATGAAGCAGCTTGCACAGGATAAAGTAGCATGGAGAGCTGCATCAAACCAGTCTCAGGACTGAAAACAACAACAACAGAACGTAAAGAAAACAAATGTTATCAAGTTCTGTTTAAAGAGAGAGAAAATGACACTGTTAAATTAAATGTAGGTGGTATCTCTATATACAGTGCAATAAACGCCATATTTCTAGGAATGAAAGTTGATTCTCAGTTGAAGTGGTGTGAACACACAAAGGTACCTACGAACAGAATGCCATCAGTATGTTATGCTTTTAGACTGCTGTCATCAGTATGTAGCAGCCAGTGTCTTTTAGATACATAATACTCATATACGCATCCAGTTCATAACATTCTTCTCCGGAGATCAAAAGCATAAAATATGAGCACAGCTTTGAAACTGCAGAAAAGGATCATAAGAATAATAAACAAAATTAGTTGTCTAGCTCATTGTTAAGATCTCTTCAAAAC
Source organism: Schistocerca gregaria (assembly GCF_023897955.1). Classification (NCBI taxonomy): domain Eukaryota; kingdom Metazoa; phylum Arthropoda; class Insecta; order Orthoptera; family Acrididae; genus Schistocerca; species Schistocerca gregaria. Next base: position 471,631,848 of record NC_064931.1, read on the forward strand.
ACTGAGTATTTTAACTGCACTGCATGAATACCTTTACTTAACTGTTGTACACATCAAAAGAAACATTGATAATTACTGGACAAAGAGCTCAGTCCATGACAAAGGAAGAAGATGTAGACTGAACTTACTTTTACCAAGAAAACTAAACATGAAACTCAAAACATCAGTTTCTACCAAGGAATAAAACTGTACAATAAATTACCAAAGGACAGTAGTTAGTTACATTTTCCACGGGTAATTTTGCACGACAGATCGTAGTGCTGTCCAACAAGTCATTTTACATTCCCATCGCAAATTAATTTGTACATACTGTTACATTCTGAATATTTCTAAGATCTTTTTGAAAAAAAAAAAGATATATGGGTGAGAGTTTGTAATTTCTAACCACCACCTTCTACACATTACAGTAACAGAAATTCTTCTCAGAATAAAAAGAGTTGTAAAGGAGAAACTTTCTCAATTTGTTATCAAATTGTAAATTCCTACTGTCAGACATTTTATATCAGTGGGTAAGTGATCAAAAATATTTGTTGCAGCATTGTGCACTCCCTTTTTGTGCTTAAGAAAACCTTAATGTGAAGTAATAAATGTCATTTTTCCTTTTGGTATTGTAATTATGTACATCATTGTTCCTTTTGAACTGTAGTCGATTGCTTACAACAAACTTCATCAGGGAATAAATATACAGTGAAGCGGTGATCAGAATGCGCAAATCCTTAAACAGATGTCTACAAAACTGTTGTGGGTGAGCACAACGTATTATTCTTACAGCATATTTTGTACAATGAAGACTTTTTTTCCTTAAATATGAATTACCCCAGAACATTATTCCATAAGACGTTGCTGAACGAAAATATGCAAAATATGTGAACTTACTGATTTGTCTATCGCCAAGATTTGCAATGATTCTAAGTACAAATGTGGCTGAATTAAGTTGTTTTAGGAGTTCCAAAATGTTATTTTCAAATTTAAATTCTCATCTATATGGCCGCTAAGAATTTTGAAGTTCCACCCTATTTATTATTTTCTCACATGTGTTACACTTAAAACTGGTGTAGTACATTTAGATATGTAGAACTGAATATGTTGTGTCTTTTTAAAATTGAGAATGAGCCTATACACATTTTAAGAACTATGTTTTTCTTTACTTCAGATTCTCTACTTATGTTTGGATTGATTAAAATACTAGTTACGTCTGCAAATAGAACAAATTCTGCATGTTGTATACTAAACGGAAGATAGTTTACATACACACATCAAAAAACCTTTTCGCATCAAAAAAATTGTTCAAATGGCTCTGAGCACTATGGGACTTAACTTCTTAGGTCATCCGTCCCCTAGAATTTAGAACTACTTAAACCTAACTAACCTAAGGACGTCACACACATCCATACGCGAGGCAAGATTCGAATCTGCGACCGTAGCGGTCACGCGGTTCCAGACTGTAGCGCGTAGGTCCGCTCGGCCACTGTAGCCGGCGCTCAAGAGTGGCATCACATTCTCTTCACTGATGAGTGTCGCATATGCTCTCAACCAGACAATCGTCGGAGACGTGCTTGGAGGCAACCCGGTCAGGCTGAACGCCTTAGACACACTGTCCAGCGAGTGCAGCAAGGTGGAGTTACCTGCTGTTTTGGGGTGGCATTATGTGGGGCGAACGTACGCCGCTGGTGATCATGGAACGTGCCGTAACGGCTGCACGATACGTGAATGCTATCCTCAGATCGATAGTGCGACCATATGGGCAGCATATTGGCGAGCCATTTGTCTTCATGGACGGCAATTGGCGCCCCCCATCGTGTAGATCTTGTGAATTATTTCCTTCAGGATAACGATATCGCTCGACTACAGTGGCCAGCATGTTCTCCAGTCATGAACCCCATCGAACATGCCTGGGATTGATTGAAAAGGACTGTTTATTGAAGATGTGACCCACCAACCACTCTAAAGGATCTAAGCCGAATTGCCATTGAGGAGTGGGACAATCTAGACCAACAGTGCCTTGACGAACTTGTCGATAGTATCCCACGACGAATACTGTAACGCATCAATACAAGATGACGTGCTACTAGGTATCAGAGGTACCTTTGTGTACAGCAGTGTGGACCACCACCTCTGAAGGTCTCGATGTATGGTGGTACAACACGCAATGTGTGGTTTTCATTAACAGTAAAAAGGGCGGAAGTGATGTTTATGTTGATCTCTATTCGTATTTTCTGTACAGGTTCCGGAATTCTTGGACGCAAAACTTTTTTTATGAGTGTATATGAGGAACAGTGGTGGACCTAAGACTGGACCTTGGGGAACCCCATACGTGATTTCTCCCCAGTCAGTATTACGTTCATTGATTACATTGCTTGAATTACTAACTACAACTTTCTGTATTCTTTTGATTAGACATGCCATTATCCGTTGGTTGGATATATCATCAATCCGATAAAATGTCAGTTTATCTAGGAGAATTCTTTATTCACACAATCAAGTGCCTTAGAGAGGCCCAGAAAATACCAACCGGCACTATTTTATTATTTAGTGCTTGAAAAATCTGATTTATGAATACATGAATAGCCTCCTCAGTAGAGCAACCCTTCTGAAACCCAAACTGTGATTTACTAAGGATAAAATAGTTGCTAAGGTGAGACACTGTTTCAGAACACATCATCTTCTCAAATATTTTGGGAACGATATCAGCAGTGAAACACGTCGATAGCTGTTGACATCTAGCTCATCAAATTTCTTAAAGACGGCTTTAACAATGGTATATTTCAGACTCTCTGCATTATGTATGTTAGATAAGACTGTGTTTATTATATGGGAACAAATCTTTAGCACTCTGTTGGAAACACCATCAAAACCAGATGCACTTTTATTTTTGAGAGAATGTATGATGTCCTCAATTTCAGAATGATAAGTTGATGTACAGTCACATTCATATAATCATTCAAATAACTTAAGTTTATGAAAATTACATTGTCAACATACTATTGAGATTTTGCACTCATACTATTTGTCCCTATGCTGTCTACTATATTTAAGAAATGATTATTAAATGCGCTTGCTACCTGTGACTAATCATTTGTAGCCCTTCCATACAGTTCGATAGTGATGTGATGTTCTGTTGCTGGTTGTCCAGTCTCTCGTTTCACTAAATTCCATATAGTCTTAAGTCTGTTGTCGGAAGTACTAATTTCTGACATTATGTACATGTTATTTGATTTTTAACAATCTTTCTTAGTAATTTTGAGTAGTTCTTGTAATGTGCAACTACTGAATGATTCGTACTTGTTCTTGGCAAAAGATACATCTCCCTTCTCCTTTCACGAGATACTTTAATCCCTCAAGTGGTCCATGATTTTTTGTACGGGTGTTTAGTGTCCTTGGTGATTAGCTTATGTAGAAAGTTATTTTCAAATAATGATATGAATTTATCATTCAATAGATGAAATTTTATTTTAGCATTTGGTTGATTATAAATTACATCCCACGTCATCTCCTGGAAACTGTTCTTAAAAACATTTGTGTTGGAGTCATTAAATATTCTAACTGGTTTCCACTGTGAAGTATCTACATTGTAAGGTGCTATGTTATTTATCCTAATTGTGCATCACGGTCAGAGAGAGAGCATTTGTCACAGAGTAAACAGCAATTTTCATACTTAAAGTTTCATCGAAGAAAACATTATCAATCAGGGTTCTACTGTCTTTACCCACCTGTATTGTAAAGTTAATTATGGCGGCAAAATTGTAGGATCCAAATAATATTTCCAGGACATGTTTCCAACCAGAATCCTTTGGAAAATTTACACTGAAGTCACCACAGCCTACTAACCGCTTGCTGCTGTATGACAGGTAGCAGAGCAAGGAATCCATATTCCTCATAAATAGTTCAAAATTTCCCAGTGGAGATCTGCATATACAATGAAGAGCCAAAGAAACTGGTACGCCTGCCTAATATCGTGGAGGGCCCCCGCGAGAAAACGAATGTGTCGCAACACGACGTGGCATGACTCGATTAATGTCTGAGTTAGTGCTGGATGGAACTGACACCATCCGTAAGAGTACGAGGATGTGGAGACCTCTTCTGAGAAGCATGTTGCAAGGCGTCCCAGGTATGCTCAATAATGTTCATTGCTGGGGAGTTTGGTGTGCAGCGGAAGTTTTTAAACTCAGAAGAGTGTTCCTGGAGCCACTTTGTAGCAATTCTGGATGTGTGGAATTGTCCACGTCTGTCGGAATGCACAATGAACATGAATGGCTGCAGGTGGTCAGACACGATGCTTACGTGTCACCTGTCAGAGTCGTATCTAGACTTATCAGGGGTCCCATATCACTACAACTGTGCACACCCCACACCATTAAAAAGCCTCCACCAGCCTGATCAGTCCGCTGCTGATACGCAAGATCCATGGATTCATGAGGTTTTCTCTGTACCCGTTCATGTCCATCCGCTCGATACAATTTGAAACGAGACTCGTCCGACCAGACATTATGTTTCCAGTCATCAACAGTCCAATATCGGTGCTGGCGGGTCAAGGCGAGGCGTAAAGCTTTGTGCTGTGCAGTCATCAAGCGTACACTTGTTGGCCTTCGGCTCCGAAAGCCCGTATCGGTGATGTTTCGTTGAGTGGTTCACACGCTGCACTTGTTGCTGGCCCAGCATTGAAACATGCAGCAGTTTGCTAAAGGGTTGTACGTCTATCACGTTGAACGATTCTCTTCAGTCGTCGTTGGTCCCGTTCTTGCAGGATCTTTTTCCAGCTGCAGCGATGTCAGAGATTTGCAGTTTTACCGGATTCCAGATATTCACGGAACACTCATGAGATGGTTTTGTAGGAAAATCTCCATTTCATCGCTATCTTGGATATGCTGTGCCCCATCGCTCGTGCGCCGACTATAACCATTTGAATCATTTTTGCAACACGCAAATTCCATATTTCTAGATTTCCGGAAATCATCTGACATGGTGCCCCACTGCAGGCTCTTAATGAAGGTACGAGCATATGGAATAAGTCGATAGATACGTGAGTGACACGAAGACTTCTTAAATAATACAACCTAGTACGTTGTAGTCGACAGCGAGTGTTCATCAGAGACAAGGATATTGTCAGGAGTGCTCCAGGGAAGTGTGAGAGAACCGCTGTCGTTCTTTACATACATAAATGATTTGGCGTTAGGGTTGGACAACAGACTGGGGTTGTTTGCTGATGATGCTTTGGTGTACGGCAAGGTGTGGAAGTTGAGTTACTGTAGGAAGATACAACACGACTTAAACAAAATTTCCAGTTGGTGTGATGAATGGCAGCTAGCCCTAAATGTGTAAAAATGTGAGTTAATGAGGATGAGTAGGAAGAGCAAACCTGTCATGTTCGGATACAGTATTACTAGTGTCTTGCTTGACTCAGTCAAGTCGTTTACATGTTTGGGCGTAAAGTAGCAAAGTTATATGAAATGGAAAGAACATGTGAGAACATTGGTAGGGAAGGCGAATGGTGGACTTCGGTTTATTAGAAGAATTTTAGGAAATAGTGGCTCACCTGTAAAGGAGAGAGCACATAGGACGTTGGTGCGACCTATTCTCGAGTACTGCTCGAGTGTTAGGAATCCGTGCCAGGTCAGATTGAAGAAAGACATCGAAGCAGTTCAGAGGCGGGATGCTAGATTTGTTACCGGTAGGTTCGAACAACACGTTAAGTGTAACAGAGATGCTTCGGGAAGCAAATGGCAATTCCTGGATGGTAGGGGACCTTCTTTTCGAGAAACACTTTTGAAAAAATTTAGAGAACTCCCATTTGAAGCTGACTGACAAACGATTCTAATGCTGTCAACATACATAAGTACCACGAAGATAAGATACGAGAAATTAGTTCTCATACGGAGGCATGTAGATAGTCGTTTCCCCTCTCTATTTGCGAGTGGAGTACGAAAGGAAATGACGAGAACTGGTATAGGGTACACTTCACCACGTACTGTACAGTGGCTTCCGGAGTATCTATGCAAATATAAATGTAGATGTATGAGCTCTTCACTACAAAATCTACTTTCCTCATTGTTTCTGAACTTGTGCTCTATCTTTATATATGTAACAACTCCTTTTCCCTTTGTTGTTTCTGTATGAGTAAGCTTGCGGGCTTTCAAATAGAAATGATACGATGTTATGGTGTGGTGTGACCCTCAATTACATACTCTCTGTCTCACAGTGGAAATGTTGAAAGTTTTGGCTGGTCTCGTTGTCCAGGGGCTGGGATACGTGGTTGTCGCATTACAAGCCAAATACTGCTGAGTCTACAGTATACAATATGAATATACACATGAATAGAATGGGCTAAGGTTTCTATCACTTGGAAATTGCGAATGTAAAGTAGAAATTTGTAAGTGAAAGACTGCAACTAAATAAAATCTGCAGGTACTATCAAAAATGGCTCCGAGAACTATGGAACTTCAGTTCTGAGGTCATCACTCCCCTAGAACTTAGAACTACTTAAACCTAACTAAACTAAGAACATCACACACATCCATTCCCGAGGCAGGACTCGAACCCGCGACGGTAGCGGTCGCGCAGTTCCAGACTAGCGCCTAGAACCGCTTGGCCACTCAGGCCGGCGCAGGTACTATCTTAGTGACTTTAAATGGTGAGTACGATAGTAAAAGTACTTTTGAGAATGCGGTATATTTCTACAAAACACTTACTGGTGTCGATGGTCCAGCAATTAAATAAAATATAAGTTAAATAACAGGGAAACAATAGCTTTCTACTGCACGTAATTAGTTATGAACGATAACATAGCTCCCGAGATATTCACTTCCAAACGCTTACTACATCTTCACTGTAGAAACCACGGAAATCTAATAAGTTCACAAGTCGCCACTCCGAAGTATTTCTATCTCTCGCGACCACGTGCAAACCGCTCCACACTCTCCAAGTCTCTGCCGGGCCGTAGCGTCCAGCACTTCCCGTGTCCTCTCCCGTACTGTCCCACGCCGCCCTGTTCAGCACTCCCTTGTCCTCTCCGCGAACGATGCTCCTCCCCACTTCCATACAGTCTCTCTACATGTCCTTTTTGTAACGATCGCTGTGATTGGCGAGAGCGTTCCTGACCTGTCTTCAAGCCAACTCTCACTCACAAACATCATGAAACACATTCGAAATACTGGATTTACATTTAAATAACTTGAAAGTAAATAAATATTCCTACAGATGGACCATAAACACGCTCTAACGTACATAATTAAATACATAAATTATATAAAAATATATATCAAAGGAATAGCAAGCAAAAGTAGGCCAGTTTCTAAAACACAGTAAATATTTGTCCAATTTCTTCATGAATAGTATATATCGGATATAAACAAAGACATAGATGAATAAATATATTTATGAGCATGTTTCTACCATTTTTTCGTGTAACTGTGGAGTACTTGCGGCCTGACGTGATCGATAGTAATCGGCCACTTTGACCTTCAATAACTCATGTACTATTCAAGTTACATGCCTGTAATTTATACCAATTTAGGTTTACACTAATAGCTTCCTAAAGACACGTCGATCGATGATATTGGATGACCCGTTTAGATTTTGGAAATTCGTTGCTGCATGTTACTTGTATAATTTACAGCCAGATACTGAACTTTAAACTAATAAAGATATTGAAAATTGATTACACCAGCAGAATCATCGTGCAAATAATGGTAATGCACTTGCTTCTTTTTGAGGTATCATCATTCATAGGGCTACTATTAATGTCTATACGAACTGTGAAATGTCTGCCATTAAGGTTTCACAAAGTCCGCCATATTTGGTACTCCCGGCGTGTCTCCTTCATCGGCACTGCGTCAGCATGGAATTCCCAGCCACGGAGCTGGACCACGCGCTGGGTCTACCCCTCATGCTCAGCTAACGTTCGGCACCACATGTTTGCTGCCAGGACGCGGCCCGCCGAGAGGACCCCGCGCGGCCACGCCACCTCCGAACTTACAATATTTCCAGGGCGCCACAACTCACACATTACCTCGCAAGCTGCAATAGTGTAATCATTTATTTGTAACTTATCTAACCCTGTGGTTATGTGGTCATAAAACAAGCACAGGATGTCTAACTTTCCAGATATCTTTAAATTTTCCAAACAGGCAACAAGCTCTTTTACCTTACTACTCAATCCTCTAATATTCTGATGAAGTAAGCTAACCTTACTTTTCTGCGCCTTATTAAGCATTTTGTGAGGCTCCTCGTTTATTTTCACTTCTTTCAAAACAGGGTACCTAAATCCTGATTCTAACGTAAAAAAGGTGCCCCTCTGACACCAATAACCTCAGCAACCTTGCTATGTGTGACATTATCTGCAAGCAGCTCAGCCAACCTATATTTCCTTCTCCTATTCAGGTGTAGGCCTGGTCTAGTACGTTTCCATCTCCCAGAGTAGCAATTGGCACTGCACTCACATTAGATTTCATTTCAGTCAGCAGCAGCCTGCTCGACTCATTGGTTACACAGCATAAGGCAATGTTGACCAAGGGCTGGTCAGGGAACTGCAGGACCTCCAAAAAGCTCACACTTGTGTGAGTAGTTGCCACTCCTGTTTCATGCAGGTTAAAAAAACTAAAATAAAAACTAGACTCCATCCGAACAGGCCTTGTAACGCCCAATGATACCAACCGGCCGCCGTGTTATCCTCAGCCTACAGGCCTAACTGGGTGCAGATATGGCGGATCGTGTGGTCAGCACGCCGCTCTCCCGGCCGTAAGTCATTTTACAAGACCGGAGGCTCTACTTCTCAATAAAGTAGCTCCTCTATTTGCCTCACAAGGGCTAAGTGCACTCCGCTTGCCAACAGCACTAGGCTGACCGGCTGGTCACCCATCCAAGTGCTAGCTGAGCCCAACAGTGCTTAACTTCAGTGATCTGATGGGAATCTGTGTTACCACTGAGCCACGTCCGTTGTCTTATTTCATCCAGGTCACCCCTAATGCAATTACTGCTCTTATGCACGCTGTTCCTTGCTCCACCAACTATAATAACTTGATCCTCTTTGGCAAAATCTTTGCACAAATTCCCTAGGTACTCTGCCACCTGGCTAAGGTAATACTTGTGGTGTGCTACCCTGACTAATCTGTCCCGTAACATCTGGCCTGCACCCCTCCCATGACTAGTACCTAGCAACAACACTCTTTTCTTCCTACTCTCTTTTGCTACCGACCTATATTGAGTTTCTTTGCTAGAAGTCTGCTGCACACTACTGTGACCTACAGCTGGACGAGGCTCTTCCTCTCCTACTTCAGGCAACAAATCAAGTTTATTAGATACTGTTAGGTCAGATGTGATAAAGTCGAAGAGCTGTTCTTTCTCCCCCTTCAACCTACATAGTTCAAATTTCGGGTGATCTTATTCAGCGTGAAGGGCATAAATTTTTGCCTCCTGATCAGCGAGTCTCCCGTATTTATTGTAAAGCCTACAGTTCCATGGGAGAGCCTCGTTGTGTTCGCCATTCAGTTCCCCGTTACAGTCATCCCAGTGAAATGCGAAACCACAGCCTACACATACCACTATCTGACTTCCCTTCGACAACATCCACACTTATCACGCATTGCAACACAGATTACACTCTTAGAAATGGGATTAAACCACTTAACATACTTTACACCAGACTAATTTCCGTTACTTATGATCAGCAAAAATTAGGCCAGCAGGTTAGCGCTTCATGTGTATGACATAACGTAAAAAGTTATGTATTTCAGCTTACAACAAGAGCTTAGCACTCATTCAGAGGCAGTATCCCTTAAATTGTCTTAATCATAATAGAAAGTAATTTTATTGTATGCAAACTGCAAGTAAACAATCGACTAGTGCGAAAGATTCTAAATCAACCAAATTAAGGCTTACGCTATGCAATGTACAATACTAACGTCGTGTCCTCATTCTGAGCTCGGCTTCTCACTCGTTATAGAAGAGTGGTGACACAATTTATAACTTATTTATAAAACTGTATTGTAGAATAGTGTTAAACCAAGTGATGTGGCACTATTTTAAACAGAGTGGCCTTATATTTGGGAGAGTGTAGGCCCCAGTCTTCAACAAGTAATGGTGCTTTAGATTTTCGGTGCTCTCCCTAAATTATTTCAGGCAAATGCCGCGATGAATCCTACTAAAAGTCCCGTAGCATCCTCGTCATTCTAGACCTGTTAGTCTGTAGATGTCTGCATATTTGAATTACACTATTTTTACTATCGTTAAACCGTAATTTCAAGACATATCCAAAATGTCTGTAAGAGAAATATACAGATAAATAAAACTGCTACTACTATTAATAATAATAATAATAATAATAATAATAATAATAATAATAATAATAATAATAATAAAGTACTATTGTGTACAGGCTCCCTTGTTAAGCTAGTAAGGCGTGGGACAGCAAAACCTCTGGATTTTATTCTCGTGCTGTATTTAATCAAAAGCAGTTTGCCTGTGTTGTCCAAAATCATTTTAGTCCCTTATCATAGACCATATATATTTATTTTGTTTTGTTCTGCGAATACGTGCATAATTCTATGAAGTAGTTGTCGATTTTTACTAACTTTCAATAAGGTCACAGAAAGGCCATAATTCAGCAATTCTTTTATGTTTATGTAACTTTGGTGAATATGGACTAGATGTAAGGAATGAAAGAGGAAGCCACGTGGTAGAGTTTTGCACAGAGCGTAACCTAATCATAGCTAACGCTTGGTTTAAGAATCAGGAAAGAAGGTTGTACACGTAGAAGTGACCTGGAGACACTGGAAGGCTTCAGACAGATTATTCAATGGTAATACAGAGATTTAGGATCCAGGTTTTAAATTGTAAAACATTTCCAGGGGCAGATGTGGACTCTGACCACATGAGCTGCAGACTAAAACTAAATAACCTGCAAAAAGGTAGAAATTTAAGAAGATGGGACCTGGATAAACTGAAAGAACCAGAGGCTGTAGGGAGTTTCAGAGAGAGCGTTAGGCAACAATTGACAAGGACCGGGGAAAGACATACAGTAGAAGAAGAATGGGTAGCTTTGAGAGATGAAGTAGTGAAGGCAGCAGAGGATCAAGTAGACAAAAAGACGAGGGCTAGTAGAAATCCATGGGTAACAGAAGAGATACTGAATTTAATTGATGAAAGGAGAAAATATAAAAACTCAGTAACTGAAGCAGGCGAAAAGGAATACAAACGTCTTAAAAATGAGATCAGCAGAAAATACAAAATGGCTAAGCAGGGATAGCTAGAGGATAAATGAAAGGATGTAGAAGCATGTATCACTAAGGGTAATATTGATACTGCATACAGGAAAATGTAAGAGACAGCTGGGAAAAGAGAACTACCTGTATGAATATCAAGAGCTCAGATGGAAAACCAGTCCTAAGGAAACAAGGGAAAGCAGTAGGGTGGAAGAAGTATATAGAAGATCTATACAAGAGCGGTCTACTTGAGGGAAATGTTATGGGAATGGAAGAGGACGAAGATGAAGATGAAATTGGAGACACGATACTGGGTGAAGAATTTGAGACACCACTGAAAGACCTAAGTCGAAACAAGGCCCCGGGAGTAGACAACATTCCATTACAACTACTGATAGCCTTGGGAGAGCCAGCCATCTGGTGAGCAAGATGAATGAGACAGGCGAAATACCCGCAGACTTCAAGGAGAATATAATAATTCCAATCCCGAAGAAAGCAATCACTGACAAGTGTGAAACTTACCGAACTAAATGTTTTATAAGCCACGGTTGCAAAATACTAACACAAATTATTTACAGACGAATGGAAAACCTGGCAGAAGCCGACCTCGGGAACGATGAATTTGGATTCCGTAGAAATGTTGGAACACGTGAGGCAATACTGACTCTACGACTTATCTTAGCAGACAGGTGAAGGAGAGGCGAAGCTAGGTTTCTAGCACTTGTAGACTTAAAGAAAGCTTTTGACAATGTTGGCTGTAATACTCTTTCAAATTCCGAAGGTGGCAAGGGTAAAACGAAAGGTTATTTACAATTTGTACAGAATCCAGATGGCAGTTAGAAGAGTCGAGGTACATGAAAGGGAAGCATTGCTTAAGAGGGAAGTGAGACAGGGTTTTAGCCTATCTCCGATGTTATTCAATCTGTATATTGAGTAAGCAGTGAAGGAAACATCAGACAAATTTGAAGTAGGAATTAAAATGTTGAAGAAGAACTAAAAACTCAAAGGTTTGCCGACGTCATTGTAGTTCTGTCAGAGACAGCAAAGGACCTGGAAGGGCAGCTGAACGGAATGGGCAGTATCTTGAAAGGAGGATTTAACACGAACATCAACAAAAGAAAAACGAAGATAATGGAATGTAGTCGAATTAAATCAGGTAATACTGAGGAAATTAGATTAGGAAATGTGACACTTAAATTAGTAAATGAGTCATGCTGTTTGGGAAGCAAAATAACTGATGACTGTCGAAGTAGGGAGAATACTAAATGTAGGCTGACTATGGCAAGGAAAGCGCTTCTGAAGAAGAGAAATTTGTTAACATTGAGTATTGATTTAAGTGTTAGGTAGTCTTTTCTGAAAGTATTTTTATGGAGTGTAGCCATGTGTGGAAGTGAAACATGGACGATAAATAGTTTAGACAAGAAGAGAATAGAAGCTTTCGAAATGTTCTGCTACAGAAGAATGCTGAAGATTAGATGGGTATATCACGTAACTAATGAGGAGGTACAGAATATAGTTGGGAAGAAGAGGAATTTGTGGCACAACTTGACTAGAAGAAGGGATCGGTTGGCAGGACACATTCTGAGGCATCAAGGGATCTCCAATTTAGTATCGGAGGGAAGCGTGGAGGGTAAAAATCGTAGCGGGAGACCTAGAGATGAACACATTAAGCAGATTCCGAAGGATGTAGGTTGCACAGGATAGAGTAGCATGGAGAACTGCATTAAACCGGTCTCTGACTGAAGACCACAATAACTCTCTTTCATTCATGCTAAAGTGCGGCCATAATTAAGCAGTTTTTCTATATCTGTGCATTTATAGTAATAATTAGGAAAACTGATTTTAAAGTTACACTCTTATGGGCTGTATCACAGCCATATGATTAGATTATACATTGCCAAAGTATTTGGTATGTAACATAAGGATGTTTACCCCCAGATGCATCTTCACTGAGACAATAGTGAAGCCGTATTTCAGTATTTTCCCATATTGAACCATTTATGTAATTTTCGTATAGCTTTTGCTCTAAAGTAGCCTGGAATGTGCTCTGCTGATCTCTCATCAGATACCATTCCAATTCTGCTCTCCTATATTGAAGTAGTCTGATGAAATTTGTCTGTTGTTATCGCAAACTACCCTGTATGTTCTACATGCTTGTCACTTGAGAGCATTCTTGTACTGTGATATTTAAGTAGTCACTACTTTTCTGCTATGCTTTTTTATCTTAACTAAGGTCTTTGGATCATTGGGGCTCAGACAATGAGGGCTGGCCTGTTGGTTTGAAGACAGACTAAGATTCCTCTTCTGTTCTGCTTTCCGATATGTTCGCTTTTGTTTTATAGTGTGGTAAGAAAAGTGGCTTCTCTGCAATATACTGAGAAGGAATGAGAGTGGTATGTAGCTGCAGTCTGGTTTGTATATGTGAGATAAGAATGAACAGTATTTCTCTGTGCATCTGCACTGGAAAACAAGGTAACGTTTTTCTACAAATGTGGTTTAGCAAGCCATACTGAAATGATGAGCTTTTGTCTGCACTGATGTGGTATGAGTAATAAAGTGAGACTTGCGATTTCAATTAATGTGCTCCAGAGTCCTCTCTCTCTGTAAGATACATTTGAATCATAATCGAGCATAGTGAACACGTTCTTCAATCGCCTAATGTTTTTTGGATTTTTCGTTGGTTCCACGAATAACTTGTAAACGAAGTCTTTGTCTTAGGTGCCTCTTAGAATATCAATAATGGTGTTCCATGTAACTTAACAGTATCTTTTGGATTTCAACAATTATGAATTGATAGAAAATCTTTTGCACTTATTTGCATGTCGTTCCATCATAAAACTGATTATATACATATTTTTGTAACCATTGTCTTCGAGGAGCCAGGAGGCTACACACTGACTCATCGTTCAGTGGCTGTTATCTCGTACTTTCAGCACCATCATTACTTCCGTGAGAATTACTTTTAAAGTCGTACAGGTCTTTTGACAGTGCGCTATTGCTTGCATTATTCTAGTAGATATCTTTCAGGTTGCAGAAAGAAAGTTTCCTTCAAGGACTACAGATCAACGCTTGTTGTGCCACGTTCCATTCAATGTTCTACGGAAATTCAGTGTTATCGGTATTTTATAGAAAGCAAGGTGTTCTGAATTGCAGTCGGGAACCCAGCATGCTCATGACATGTTTTTCCTGTAAATAGCAACGTAGGAAATATTTATATGATTAAGTGTTAATGACTGCGATAGGAAATTTAGCCATTTCACATAAATAAGTAGTTCAGATACCCGACTTAACCGTTTCACAATATATGTGTCTGTTATGATATTTTTACAGCTCTGTATTCAGAAATAAATGAGGGTAGTTTCATCAGAACAATTTTCTGTGGAATTTCAGTGTCCACTAGTTCAATTCTATAAAACTCACTGGCGCCGTGCACGCTGTATACGTAGCGAAAAGCGGACAGGTTGTTGCTCACAGATTGCAATAATTTCTAACCACCAGTTTTGGCACCCAAAACTTCTAGAAGTAAGTTATGGGGCACGACTAAGTGACGACCAGTAATTGTTTTATTCCGCTCCTACATCCGTCAGTAAGCTGATATTTTTTTTCAGTATTGCTTGTAGATATTTCACTAAGTTGGCATATACGCGATTTGATCAGTTATGTGTAATACTGCTTAGTAAGTCAAACCCGGGAGCAGATGCACGCTAACATACTGCTTAAAATGCAGATCAGTTAATGAACCAATCTCTTCAGAGGCTAGCCTTATTCTGCTTATCAAATGAGGAAAAAGAATCAGTGTTATGATTTCTTGAGAAGACTGATCCTACTATCATACTTCAAACTTCTGTCAAAGGGTTACCTTCAAAGTAGACTGTGTGTTAGCAGATTGGTGAATGTTTGGATGTATACTCATGCGGCTATGTCCTTGCACGCGTAACTGTGATCGAGAATGGCTGTTGAGATGAAATTCTTTATTCTTAGGACGTCGTTGTGTAGGTGAAAATGGCTCTTCAACGAAATAACGATCACTAGGTCTTGTCACATCTCGAAGACGAGTATCTTCAACAGAAAAAAGTTCAGTTGCAGCGGGAGGCTTGTTCTGCTTAACTCAGTCCCACAGAGTATCTGTAGAATGGCATCAAAAGTCGTGTTTCAGCTCGAAATTTCTCTTTTTCAAAAACTAGCCGCACTGAGAGCAACTGCACAATAAGAATGTGTGATTCACTTTCTATGAATATCAGACACTATGATCAGCTGCTTCACACGTCAGTGAGTGGATTGTGTCGATGCTGGACGTAAGTAATCTCCATATTGACGTTACTTGGAGTGTAGTAAATTGGCATAGCCTTTCTATATGCTACAGATATGTCCCAACTTCTAACAAATTCTTTGTCTGGAACACTGTTTCTGTGATCTGTTTATGACGTGTCTACACTATTAATCAAATTCAATAAATATAATAGCCGCTTTTATCGCAGCGTTAGTTTTTTCATTAATAGGTGGAAAACTTTGATTTTTAGTGTCTAGGAAAGCAGCCACGGTGACAGCACTGCGACAGCCATACCTGAACTAAGTCATACATAGTTTTCCTCATACAGTCCGGAATTTACTAAATGCCACCGTGTTCTGTTATTGATACTGTGATATCTATTCCTTAACTGATATGGACTGCGTGGTGGTATCTGAGACTGTGTGGTGACATCAAGCTCTATAGAGCTGAGAGACGGGCGCTCTCTTTAGCATCCGGGACCAGTGAGCGGCTGTAATTTTCAGTGGGGGCCAATTCAATAAAATGACCATCTCACTCCCCCAGGGCGGCGAGCCTTTGATAATTTGCCACGTCTGCCGCAAGCCAGTAAGCTGGGTCTCATGCCCTTGAAGACAGAGTGTTCACCTCCTGCCTCGCTTCCTTTCATTGACAGTCCTTTTCCTTAACTCTTTCTCGTCACCTTCTACGTATCTAATTCACTGAGAAGTTCCTGTATATTTACAGCGTTTATACAAGTGTCTCCTGTGTAAGACAAAGTATTTAAAGGAAACATTACCTTGCTGCTCCTACAACACCTGGTGAATGACGTCCATCTTAGTCAGGTGGTTAAATAAATATCTGTTGCGGTATATTGATAGTTTTACTTATGGACCGTCTGACAGCAACTGAATAAAACAATTTTAGTGCCATACGCGTTTCGCCTTTATTTTCTGCAAGGCATCATCAGTGGCAGGTTGCGTGGACAATTTCTTACATATTACGCTCCTGTTGCGTTTTTGTTCTTCTTCTTCTTATGAACGCCAATTTGCGGTTTTTTCCACATTCCACAGCACTATGCACTGAACGCTTGTTGTAATGCCAATGTGGAAAAAACCGCAAATTGGCGTTCATAAGAAGAAGAACAACAACAAAAACGCAACAGGAGCGTAATATGTAAGAAATTGTCCATGCAACCTGCCACTGATGATGCCTTGCAGAAAATAAAGGCGAAACTCGTATGGCACTAAAATTGTTTTATTCAGTTGCTGTCAGACGGTCCATAAGTAAAAATTATCAATATACCGTAATATTACACGCAAATGAGGAAGACAGGACTATAAAAGTTGAAGTATCTGTTGGTTAAACTTCTCTTGTTTACTTGAATTAGGTTAACAGCAATAGCTAGCTCCCTACTGAAGTTTTCTTCTGAAGACATGATTATTTATACGTGAATAACAAAAATTATATGGTATACGAACTACGCCTAAGTGAATACAAAAACTGTATTGCTAATGAGATTGCCCAATGTTAGTGGTGGTATTTTATTTACGTGAACTGACAAGGGAACGGCTTGGTAGTTAAGTGTCGCTATAAATTCGTATTTTCCTTGGTTGTATTTATGCTATGATCACTTATCGCTTCTTTCACAACCGGCAATGGTTCGTATATGTTTAGTTACCCCGTGGTTCGGTGTTCGTGTTGAGCTGCAGGTCTTACTGTAACTAGGTAGGTAAGTCAGTTCAAACGATGATAACTTCGTCGTCGAGCGCTCATAAGCTCGTCACTTCAAAGGGAAAAAGATCCCTTGACGACACGCGCCGTTCTTTGTTGGATCTTCTCTGTTTCTTCTGTCGGTTCTACCTGGTAAGGTTCCCGTATTCATGAATAACACTCAATAATCGATCGAACGAGCACCTTATAAGCTACTTCCTTCATTGGATGACTTATATTTCCTTTAGATTCTTCACTGAGCGAGGTGGCGCAGTGGTTAGCACAATGGACTCACCTTCGGGAAGACGACGGTTCCTTGATTTCCCTAAATTGCTTCAGGCAAATGCCGGGCTGGTTCCTTTGAAAGGGCACTGCCGATTTCCTTCTACATCTTTCCCTTATCCGATGGGACCGCCGACCTCGCCGTTTAGTTCCCTCCCCCGAATCAACCGACCAATCTTAGGGTCTTCTTTTGAATCTCAGTCGGACACTTGCTTTTCTTACTATTTGTTTTATGTGATCATTCCACTTATTGTTATGGTAGATACTGTTTCCAGCAGTTTCTCATCAACAGTGTAATTGTTTAGTTGTTGCCTTCTTTTACGTATGCGCAATACGTTACATTTATTTACGTTTAGAGTCAACTGGCAGAACCTGAACCATTCATCAGTCCTCTGCAGATTATTCTGCAAATCGATACCGCCTTCTAGCGTTGCTGATTCTGGGTCCTTTGCTTTTTTTTTTTTTTTTTTTTTTTTTTTTTGGAGGGCAATGTAACATCAGACCTACTACCAAACCAAGTGTTACTGCGGTATGCATTCATGTATGAGCACATTGCAACAGTATGAAAGTATCGTCAGAAAGAAAAGGAAATACATGCAAAAATGGGAGCCATTAACACAGAGTTTCATAATATCACAAGCTATCCATTATCCTCTCCTGCAGCCACCATTTGACATCCACAAGTCACCTCCAGACTTTCCCGTGTATTACAGTCTTCAGTTATAGGCAACAGCACTGCTCCTCTTTGCTTTCTTATTTCATCTGCCCAACGCCCAATTTATCGTCATCTTGATCCCTCTTGGCATCTAGTAAAGAGCATTCTTGGTTCAGCTATCATCCATTCACCTGCTTGAGCTAATGACTTCCACTTTGTTTCTGTTACAACCATGCACCACTACATTGCTCACTGAACAGATTTCTAATACTTCTGTCACTGCGATAAGTCAAAACTGCTAATATATACATACTGTAATCATTTCGTTTCTGAAAACTGTAGCTATAGTTTACAAAAATCACTTCAGGCTACTTTTACTTTTCAATTTATTTATTTTGCTGTCCAATTATTGATGTAGATTACACTAAATATTTGAAGTCATCATCTAGCTCTGTGACTTAATCTTTGATGGTTTTTGCAAATATCACTGGAAGAACAGCGATCTTGCAGGCAATTTTTTTTTAAATTGCAAATTAAAATAGTCTTTACAGTGTAAAAATATTTCGTACAGCGGTGATCGGTTTCAATATGTTTGTAAACCGTCTTCAGGTCATTCTCCAATGTTGTAGTTGACATTGGTCTTTCAACAGGCGGTACCTGCTCCGTTCACCACCTCCGCCTGCCACCAATGGAGAGTTGTCTGAAGATGGTCTAAAACACTGATACCGTCACCATTGTAATAAATGTTTTTACTTAAACGTTCACTTGTACCATTTTTATGATGTATTAATTGCACATTAATTTATTCTTGGTGCTGATCATTTTCAGATCTACCACTCATATGCAGAAGATCGTCACAAACAGTCTGAAAAGCTTGTAAGAGTGTTCCAGGGTTGGTTGTGGTGAGAAATAATTGCTAAAAAATAACTTCGGTACGTTTCGCCGTTTCCGATTTAATTAAGATTGACTTTAGCCCATCAGGTCGTTGGGAGCGCCAATTCAAGCACTTGGACGCGCTAAAATGCGTTAACGCACAGACATCTATGTTCAAATGCTCATTACTACTTAAAATGTGAATTTTTGAGAAGTGACAAATTTAAGCTATGTGAACGAAAGCTGTCGGATTGGCTAACTTCAATGCTCATTAATTCAGAAACGGCGCAACGTATTGAATTTTTGGTTAAAAATTACTTCTCATCCCAATCTACCCTGTAACACCCTTATGAGCTCTTCAGATTTTCTGACCACCCTGTATAAGCACAAAATAAGTATTTGTTGAATCGACCCTTGGGCCAAAACGTTTTGATCACTTGCTTAAAAGCTTGTTGGGCCTCCTTTGGGACGCAATACATTAGAGATTCTGCGTCGTATGTATTCCGCAAGCCCTTGGTAGAATTCTGGAAGATTTGTAGGCAGATATAATAGAATTTCCACAAATTACCACCCGGTGGTTTGTGGTAGCGGAATTGGCGCCCGACAGCAACCCAGATATGTTCTATCAGGTTCAGATCGGGGGAATATGGTGATGACACATCAGTGTGAGTTCACTATCATTCTTCTCAAACCAATGTAATGCGATTCTTACCTTGCCGAACGAACAGTTATCCTGCTGGATGGTGCCGTCGTCGTCGGGGAAGACATTAAGCATGAAGGGATACAGGTGGTCCACCATATTGTTCATGTAGTCCACAACTGTCGAGGTGCCTTCAGTTAGTACCACAGACCTCATGTAAGCTCAGATAAATAGTACCTCAGCATAACACTGTCCCCATCAACCTGCGATCTTGGCGGTGCATGTTTCGAGTAGCCGTTAACTTGAATGGCGGCATATATGGACACCAATATCGGACTTTCGTAACAAGAAACGTGATTCATCCCACCAGGTGTCACGTTTCTATTTCTCAACGGTAAACCTCGGTGATCCTGTGCCCACGATAATCTTAACTGACGAGGTCATTGGGTCAAGATGGAAAATCGTAGGGGCGTTCCCTCCAGAGCACAATGTTCAACAATGTACGCTGAAAGGTATGCTCCGAAACACTTGTGCCTGCACCAGCGTTGTATTCTTTAGCCAGATGTACCAGACTAAAGTAATACACTGAAGGATATTTCTAAACATTAGAAACGCAAAGGAATAGGCTGTTTGCAAAATTGAGCTCAATGTCTGAGTCCGAGGTGTGAGAGTCAACAAAAGTAGCAATCACCAACAACGATGTGAAGTACAAATATCTAAGCATCAATCCAAGTGACAAATTGGAGCTTAGTAGTGAGAGTAGCGTCGAAAAAACCTGGAGTTTTGCTTTATTTTGTCACCCCCACCCCCATAACCATCAGCTCCACAAAAAAACGCAGTCCACTAAAAAACACTGTCTGAACTGTCCTTTAATACCCAACGGTACCGACTGACCGCCGTGTCATCCTCAGCCCCTAGGCGTCACTGGATGCAGGCACGGAGGAGAATGTGGTCAGCACACCGCTCTCCCAGCCATTGTCAGTTTTCGTGACCGGTGCCGCTACTTCTCAACAAGTAGCACCTCAATTGGCCTAACAAAGGCTGAGTGCAGCCCGCTTGCCGAAAGCACTCAGCAGACCTAGAGGTGACCTATCCAATTGCATGCCAAACCCGACAGCGCTTAACTTCGGTGATCTGACGCAAACCGGTGTGATCATTGCATCAACCACACAAAAACATTAAATAAATTTTTGTGATGGGGGTTGATACTAGTGGTTAAGTAAGTAAACATGTTGTATGAATACCAACAGCCTTGCTGCAATAGTAACACCAGTTCCCAACAGATCTCTGAAGTTAAGCGCAGTTGGGCTTGGCTAGCGCTTGTTGGATGGGAGATCGTCCAGGACTGCCGAGCGTTGTGGCAAATGAGGTGCATTTAGCCTTTGTGAGACCAGCTGAACTACTTGACTGAGTAATAATTTGGGACTTTAGAGACCAGTTCAGACAGAGTTTAGTTTTAAATTTTTGTATGAATGGAAACGAATAAAACTCATTCTTATAAATAACACAGTTTAATTGATCATTAATGAAATAGCATAAATAATAAAAGATCTTCTTAATGACATGTGACTTAAACGTTGCAGCTTAGAATCTCTTCTTTCGAACTTATTCTGATGCAAATTTTGAAACTGCCTCATCAAAACTTGTACATTTCGTTATACTATCTTCGATTGACTAAAGTGCCAAACTAGAGTCATGCTTGAGTCATTGTGACCTAAAACAATTCTTAATGAAGACTCAAAGGAATTAAAGACATTGGCTGCAAGTGGGCACTGATTTAAATCACAATTGAAGGTTGAATATTTATGACAGACTGTGATTCGAACCGAGGTCTCCTGCTTACAAGGCACATGCGCTGACCACTGTGCCATCCAGACACATTGGTCATTGCAACTACAATGACTAACCTAGCATCTCATCCATCATACCCAAATTCTCAACCTAGTCGCACACTGTGAGACCGGAGTTTGAACGTTTTGATCGCTCAGCGTCTGATATTATATCTTGACGTTCTGTGATAAATCTCACAGAGAAATCTTTTGACGATGCAACCTTATCCGTGCTTCGGAGGGGTTTAAATTTTGCACCCACACCGAAGAGTTAGCAGGTAGTTGATTTTATTAGTTCAATTGAACAGGCAGTTTGCAAACTACCTCCTGAATCTGCAGAGGTGGTTAGGAGGGAGGCATGCCGTGTGTTGACTAGGCCTCGTCCACCCAAGAGTAATGCAACAGCAACAGAGAGGGCTCCTTTACGCTCTCTCAAAGTTGATCCTGATATTGTTATTTTACCTGCGGACAAGGACAATGTCACCGTTATTTTAGACAAACAGGATTATGTACAAAAGATGCAACGTTTACTATCTGAGTCTGCGTCGAGAAAGACCAACAGATTCCAGAAGAGAAGTGGTTTGTCGCAGGACACTATTGAGAGTCTTAACATCTATAGTGTTGTTCCCCCTAGGTTATATGGCCTTCGAAAGGCACACAAGGAAGGGGTTCCTTTCCGTACTATAGTGAGTAATATCGGCTCTCCGACATATCGTGTAGCCAGGCATCTTGCTTCTCTGTTGAGTCCACAGATTGGTCGGTGTGAACATCATATCAGGAATTCAGCTGATTTTTTACGTCGTTTGGAGGGACTGCTGTTGAATGACTGATATTTTAATAAATTTCGATGTGGTCTCTCTCTTCACTCTTGTTCCTCTGTCTGATTCGTTGCGGTTAATTGAATTTAGGTTTGGTGGCGAATTAAAATATCTCTTTCGTCATGTGTTGACATCCACTTACTTTTTATTCAATGACCAGTATTACGAGCAGACGGATGGAGTTGCGATGGGTAGTCCGTTGTCTCCTGTGATCGCAAATTTGTTTACGAAAGACTTCGAGGATCGTGCATTGGCACCTTTGAAACCAGCTTGTTTCTTCAAATATGTTGACGAAACTTTTGTTGTTTGGCCTCATGGTAGGGAGAATTTGAAAGCCTTACTAGAACATCTGAACTCTATTTACCCGAACATTCGTTTTACTATGGAGGTGGAAGAGAATGGCTGTCTTCCCTTTCTTGACGTTTTGGTTAGGAGGAAGGATGATGGATCATTGGTACATGCAGTTTACAGGAAACGTACTCACACCGACTTGTATTGACAGGGAAATAGTTGTCACCATCACGCTCAGCGTGAAGGGGTACTTCGTGCCTTGGTACACAGGGCACATGTTTCCGAGGCCGAGACTTTGCCAGCTGAGCTGTCCCATCTTTAAGTTACGTTTTGTCAAAATGGTTATAGTGATAGACAAATTGAACGTGCGTTGCGCTATCGACCAAATGTGCATCGGGTGATTGATTATAATTCAGAGTCGACACCTAAGCCTACTGCCTTTTTGCCTTACGTAGGAAGCACTTCAAACAAGATCGGTCGTATTTTACGGAAATACGATGTGAAGTGTGTTTTCCGCACTCCATCTAAAATTAAAATGCCTTTGGGTTCTGTTAAGGTTGATCTTGGTTTGCGTAAGGCGTGTGTATATCGCATTCCTTGTAGCTGTGGCATGACATGTATTGGTCAAACTATCAGGACCGTGGAGGACCGATGTACTGAGCATAAACATCACACATGATTACAGCAGCCAAATATATTGGTTGTATACTGCTATATACCCCATGCTATATAACAACACCGAGATATTGGCATGCACGTCCAGATATTGGGACAAATTAATTAAGGAGGCAGTTGAGATTAAATTAGCGAGCAACCTACACAGGGATGGAGGTCTTTATTTAAACTCTGTTTGGAATCCTGCTCTCTCCCTTGTCAAAAAAAAAAAAAAAAAAAAAAAAAAAAAGGGACAGAGTCAGTGTTACCTCACCTGCGAATTCGTAGTCTCACTGTCGATATCTCTGACTTTGGACATCTTTGGTGGCTCTAGGGTTTAGTGTGTGTTATCTTTCCTGCATCAGTCTAGGAGCCGAGGTTTTAAATTTGCTTGTACATCGCCTGTCCGTTGCAATTTGCCTTGAAAATGTCGGGGTGTACTCCCGCCGAAATATCGGCGGTCGCTGAAAGTATTACCTGGCTGAATACCCGTAAGTTGTTCGAAAATAGTCACATACTACAGGAAGCATGTTAAGGTAGTCCGTGCAGCTGCGATAACCATTGTGCCTCGATGGCGCAGTGGTAAGCGCATCTGCGAAATAAGCAGGAGACCTGAGTTCGACTCCTGGCCTGGCACAAATTTTCAACTTTCCCATTGATTTAAATTAATGCCCACTTGCAGTTAATGTCTGTAATTGCTTTGTATTTTCTACATCTACATCTACATGACTACTCTGCAATTCACATTTAAGTGCTTGGCAGAGGGTTCATCGAACCACAATCATACTATCTCTCTACTGTTCCACTCCCGAACAGCGAGCGGGAAAAACGAACACCTAAACCTTTCTGTTCGAGCTCTGATTTCTCTTATTTTATTTTGATGATCATTCCTACCTATGTAGGATGGGCTCAACAAAATATTTTCGCATTCGGAAGAGAAAGTTGGTGACTGAAATTTCGTAAGAAGGTCTCGCCGCGACGAAAAACGTCTATGCTGTAATGACTTCCATCCCAACTCGCTTACCATATCTGCCACACTCTCTCCCCTATAACGTGATAATACAAAAACGAGCTGCCCTTTTTTGCACCCTTTCGATGTCCTCCGTCAATCCCACCTGGTAAGGATCCCTCACCGCGCAGCAATATTCTAACAGAGGACGAACGAGTGTAGTGTAAGCTGTCTCTTTAGTGGACCTCTTGCATCTTCTAAGTGTCCTGCCAATGAAACGCAACCTTTGGCTCGCCTTCCCGACAATATTATCTATGTGGTCCTTCCAACTGAAGTTGTTCGTAATTTTAACACCCAGGTACTTAGTTGAATTGACAGCCTTGAGAAATGTACTATTTATCGAGTAATCGAATTCCAACGGATTTCTTTTGGAACTCATGTGGATCATCTCACACTTTTCGTTATTTAGCGTCAACTGCCACCTGACACACCATACAGCAATCTTTTCTAAATCGCTTTGCAACTGATACTGGTCTTCGGATGACCTTACTAGACGGTAAATTACAGCATCATCTGCGAACAGTCTAAGAGAACTGCTCAGATTGTCACCCAGGTCATTTATATAGATCAGGAACAGCAGAGGTCCCAGGACGCTTCCCTGGGGAACACCTGATATCACTTCAGTTTTACTCGATGATTTGCCGTCTATTACTACGAACTGCGACCTTCCTGACAGGAAATCACGAATCCAGTCGCACAACTGAGACGACACCCCGTAGCTCCGCAGCTTGATTAGAAGTCGCTTGTGAGGAACGATGTCAAAAGCTTTCCGGAAATCTAGAAATACGGAATCAACTTGAGATCCCCTGTCGATAGCGGCCATTACTTCGTGCGAATAAGGAGCTAGCTGCGTTGCACAAGAGCGATATTTTCTGAAGCCATGCTGATTACTTGTCAATAGATCGTTCCCTTCGAGGTGATTCATAATGTTTGAATACAGTATATGCTCCAAAACCCTACTGTAAACCGACGTCAATGATATAGGTCTGTAGTTAAATGGATTACTCCTACTACCCTTCTTTAACACTGGTGCGACCTGCGCAATTTTCCAATCTGTAGGCACAGATCTATCGGTGAGCGAGCGGTTGTATATGAGTGCTAAGTAGGGAGCTATAGTATCAGCGTAATCTGAAAGGAACCTAATCGGTATACAATCTGGACCTGAAGACTTGCCCGTATCAAGCGATTTGAGTTGCTTCGCAACCCCTAGGATATCTACTTCTAAGAAACTCATGCTAGCAGCTGTTCGTGTTTCAAATTCTGGAATATTCCATTCGTCTTCCCTGGTGAAGGAATTTCGGAAAACTGCGTTCAATAACTCCGCTTTAGCGGCACAGTCGTCGATAACAGTACCAGCGGCACTGCGCAGCGAAGGTATTGACTGCGTCTTGCCGCTTGTGTACTTTACATACGACCAGAATTTCTTCGGATTTTCTACCAAATTTCGAGACAATGTTTCGTTGTGGAACCTATTAAAGGCATCTCGCATTGAAGTACGTGCCAAATTTCGCGCGTCTGTAAATTTTAGCCCATCTTCGGGATTTCGCGTTCTTCTGAACTTCGCATGCTTTTTCCGTTGCCTCTGCAACAGCGCTCGGACCTTTTTTGTGTACCACGGGGGATCCGTTCCATCTCTTACCAATTTATGAGGTATGAATATCTCAATTGCTGTTGCTACTATATCTTTGAATTTGAGCCACATCTCGTCTACATTCGCATAGTCAGTTCGGAAGGAATGGAAATTGTCTTTTAGGAAGGCTTCTAGTGGCAGTTTATCCGCTTTTTTAAATAAAATTATTTTGCGTTTGTTTCTGATGGATTTGGAAGAAATGGTATTGAGCCTAGCTACAACGACCTTGTGATCACTAATCCCTGTATCAGTCATGATGCTCTCTATCAGCTCTGGATTGTTTGTGGCCAAGAGGTCAAGTGTGTTTTCGCAACCATTTACAATTCGCGTGGGTTCGTGGTCTAACTGCTCGAAATAATTTTCGGAGAAAGCATTTAGGACAATTTCGGAAGACATTTTCTGCCTACCACCGGTTTTGAACAAGTATTTTTGCCAACATACCGAGGGTAGGTTGAAGTCCCCACCAACTATAACCGTATGAGTGGGGTATTTATTTGTTACGAGACTCAAAATTTCTCTGAACTGTTCCGCAACTGTATCATCGGAGTCTGGGGGTCGGTAGAAGGAGCCAATTATTAACTTAATTCGGCTGTTAAGTATAACCTCCACCCATACCAATTCGCACGGAGTATCTACTTCGACTTCACTACAAGATAAACCACTACTGACAGACACAAACACTCCACCACCAATTCTGCCTAATCTATCTTTCCTGAACACCGTCTGAGACTTCGTAAAAGTTTCTGCAGAACTTATTTCAGGCTTTAGCCAGCTTTCTGTACCTATAACGATATCAGCTTCTGTGCTTTCTATTAGCGCTTGAAGCTCAGGGACTTTTCCAGCGCAACTACAACAATTTACAACTATAATTCCGATTGTTCCTTGACCCAAGCACGTACTGTAACTGCCATGCACCCTTTGACATTGCAGCCCACCCCGTACTTTCCCGAGGCCTTCTAACCTAAAAAACCTCCCAGTCCACGCCACACAGCCTCCGCTACCTGTGTAGCCGCCAGCTGAGTGTAGTGAACTCCTGACCTATTCAGCGGAACCCGAAACCCCACCACCCTATGGCGCAAGTCATTGTAGCTGTTGGATCAAAGTGATGTCAGTCCTTTCGGACAGAACGGACACCACGTATATTTTATTATTCATTAGTTTGAGTTTTTAGAAACTCTTATGTGGCATTACCGAAGCACGTGGAGTTAAGAAAAATCTTAACGCCAAAGTGAAGATCGGGAAATTCATATTCAAAGGCCAAGTTTAAGAGTATTAAACATGTCCAACCAAGAGATTCTTCTTTTGGTACTTGCAGTTTGCAGAAATCCTCAGGCATGGAATTTCTGCAGGGATACCATCATAAATCTCTTCACAATCGTCAACTAAACTTTTTACAATTTGAGAAGTTCCGTTTCTTAGGTTTTAATCGCATTGCTGGGAAATGTGTACTGATTTCTTGTAGAAGCCTGTTGATTCACTGTAACATCGACCTCAGTTTCTAAGGTTCGAAAAAATGTCAGACATAATGAAACTGTTGAAAAAGTGTGTAATCCATAATGATTGAGAGAGTGTTTTGAATAGGGTACAAACAATGCCTTAGGATTTAGTTCACAAATTATTGCTTCAACTACTAAATGCAGTCCAGCATTTCTATCGTATCTTTGTCCTCGTCGCATTGTTATAATCAGATCAACCCGTTCAGAAACTTGCAAATTATCTTCCATTATTAACGGCTCTCTTGCCCAGTTTGCTGAAAATAACCTGGAAATGACTCCTTTACTTCCACCTTTTGTATTTCTCTGTGAAGTAAAGAATGATTTGATCTATTTAAGATATGTCTGGCGTGCTGTCGAAGATGATACGAAGGTACTAAGAATTTTCTGTATCATTTAAAATATTTTCCCTAACAATTCCACACAGAGGTGACATAATTTCCTTTCTTGTAGCGGGAGATAAACATCTTGTAAATATTTTGCCCGACTGTGACTGAGTGGATTGTTCTACCTTGATCAAGTGCTCTCTTGGTACTGCGTTATATTTAGATAACAGGCTAATCAGTTCCATAAAATTTTCGTTGTTTACTGGCAGCATATGCTCCCTGTGGCCACGGAATAGAAGGTTTTGTTCAGCCAAAACCATAGTGAGATCTAGCAGTCTTTTTAAAAACATCTCTCCTTTTCCTATCTTCGTTTTAGTTGCTGTCTCGTTAATATGATAAATTGTGCTATCGGCAATTAGACTTGTTCTTAACGGTTTCCATTTTTTAGAAACAAACTTGATGTTTATCTGAGCTTTCATGGTTCAAATGGCTCTGAGCACTATGGGACTTAACATCTATGGTCATCAGTCCCCTAGAACTTAGAACTACTTAAACCTAACTAACCTAAGGACATCACAACATCCAGCCATCACGAGGCATAGAAAATGCCTGACCCCGCCGGGAATCGAACCCAGGAACACGGGCGTGGGAAGCGAGAACGCTACCGCATGACCGCGAGATGAGGGCTAAACTTTCATGTTTGTAAGCTGTCGGAATTAGTTTCCACCAAGTTTGAAATTCAGTAACAAGTTTATATATATTGTTCCATCTTTTATCTGTACTAAACATCCTACAACAAAAACAGTACACAGTGTGGTTTTTAATGGATTATGCCGCCCACGTTCTCAGAATTTTTTCGCTATTTGGCTATCGATTATTATGAAACCAGTTAGACCTCAACTGTCAATTAGCACCTTTCGTCTTATCCTTATGACCTTGTCTGCTAACAGAGACAAGTGGTCGATTTTTGTCTTGAAATGATTCACTCCCTTTTTTTAATTAAGTAGACTGTTAGTTTTGGAACAGGGAAAGGTAACAGACACATGATAAAATAAAATACACTCCTGGAAATGGAAAAAAGAACACATTGACACCGGTGTGTCAGACCCACCATACTTGCCCCGGACACTGCGAGAGGGCTGTACAAGCAATGATCACACGCACGGCACAGCGGACACACCAGGAACCGCGGTGTTGGCCGTCGAATGGCGCTAGCTGCGCAGCATTTGTGCACCGCCGCCGTCAGTGTCAGCCAGTTTGCCGTGGCATACGGAGCTCCATCGCAGTCTTTAACACTGGTAGCATGCCGCGACAGAGTGGACGTGAACCGTATGTGCAGTTGACGGACTTTGAGCGAGGGCGTATAGTGGGCATGCGGGAGGCCGGGTGGACGTACCGCCGAATTGCTCAACACGTGGGGCGTGAGGTCTCCACAGTACATCGATGTTGTCGCCAGTGGTCGGCGGAAGGTGCACGTGCCCGTCGACCTGGGACCGGACCGCAGCGACGCACTGATGCACGCCAAGACCGTAGGATCCTACGCAGTGCCGTAGGGGACCGCACCGCCACTTCCCAGCAAATTAGGGACACTGTTGCTCCTGGGGTATCGGCGAGGACCATTCGAAACCGTCTCCATAAAGCTGGGCTACGGTCCTGCACACCGTTAGGCCGTCTTCCGCTCACGCCCCAACATCGAGCAGCCCGCCTCCAGTGGTGTCGCGACAGGCGTGAATGGAGGGACGAATGGAGACGTGTCGTCTTCAGCGATGAGAGTCGCTTCTGCCTTGGTGCCAATTATGGTCGTATGCGTGTTTGGCGCCGTGCAGGTGAGCGCCACAATCAGGACTGCATACGACCGAGGCACACAGGGCCAACACCCGGCATCATGGTGTGGGGAGCGATCTCCTACACTGGCCGTACACCTCTGGTGATCGTCGAGGGGACACTGAATAGTGCACGGTACATCCAAACCGTCATCGAACCCATCGTTCTACCATTCCTAGACCGGCAAGGGAACTTGCTGTTTTAACAGGACAATGCACGTCCGCATGTATCCCGTGCCACCCCATGTGCTCTAGAACGTGTAAGTCAACTACCCTGGCCAGCAAGATCTCCGGATCTGTCGCCCATTGAGCATGTTTGGGACTGGATGAAGCGTCGTCTCACGTGGTCTGCACGTCCAGCACGAATGCTGGTCCAACTGAGGCGCCAGGTGGAAATGGCATGGCAAGCCGTTCCACAGGACTACATCCAGCATCTCTACGATTGTCTCCATGGGAGAATAGCAGCCTGCATTGCTGCGAAAGGTGGATATACACTGTACTAGTGCCGACATTGTGCATGCTCTGTTGCCTGTGTCTATGAGCCTGTTGTTCTGTCAGTGTGATCATGTGATGTATCTGACCCCAGGAATGTGTCAATAAAGTTTCCCCTTCCTGGGACAATGAATTCACGGTGTTCTTATTTCAATTTCCAGGAGTGTATTACTACTTTGAGTGATTTTTTTTCGTGATTCGCAATCTGTTCGTCTAATGCACTGTCCTCCAATTTGTTTTCATTTAAACTGCAATGGCTTACCAAATTTTCTACGTTTTCTTCAAGCTCTTCAGTTTCTTTGTGACTGTCCTCTCTTCACTGTTATTCTTGTCAGTTTTTTTTCGTTATTTGCAAATTCACTATTGGACTGAGATAATTTTACGACATTATCTTCCATGGCATTTTGGTCTGGTACTTTTTCAATACTTGATATTCATATGCTGACGTAGCAGGTTTAACAAATTTTTGCAAGTTGCTGACCAGCGACTGATCTTCCAAAACTTTGAACTTTGGCGCTATGTCGTTTTCTTTGGTTTGCTAGAGTTGCATGACTTAGTTCCATTTTTCTGTACATACATTAAACTATTTTTGTGGAAAAATAAATTAATTTTATCCAAAAAGTTATTTATTTTAGTCTATAAGAACAACTGCTCATCGATAAAAACGAAATAATTATGAAAATTATTAATTCCTTAAGATCAAGCAGCATTTACTTATCAGAACTTAATGATACTGAAACTATACGTGCACAGTGAAGGAAATCTAATGTGACACTCAAAAGGTGTTTCACAGTTATACCACAAAACGTTTTTAACATTAAAATACTAAACATTTCGTGCATGCAAACGTTGGAAAGGATTTTTAACCCACTTCCATTACAAGCAGCACACTATGGTAAATGCTAGTTAACGTCTGCGCTAGGGCAGGTGTGCCTGCTCTTCCTTTTCTGCTATGCTGACCGACTTGTTTTTGTTACTCCTATTATTGCTGAGTTGGTACTTCTATTCTTCTGCCTATAAGAAACAATTTCATTCTCTCACATGATATAGGCTACACGGCCATTACCAATTTCCTGACAACTGTTTGCATGATATGTTAGTCTCATGCTTCTTGAGGAATACTCTCCTTTGTGTGTCTTTTTATTGATTTTAATTTTGTAAGTGATATAGTTTCTTAATTTGCAAACGTTTAAAAGTTATAACAGCACAAGGGGCCATGTGGTTGTTTTATGTCCTACACTATACTTTTTTCATAGATGTTCGCACGTGTCCTGTCCTCTCTTTCCGCAGTTGTACGAAGTCCCATTTCTTGTAGGCACCTGCATTTTTGTGTGTGTTGTGATCACATTTCATTGTTTGTATTAGAACAAAATATGGAGACTTCCTCGGAACGTAAACAGATTCCTATTGTAAAGCCAAAAAACTTGAACTCAACACCTCTGTGCTTATTGGGCAGGAACTGATAAGTAATTTCATGTTTGTTTGAGAATTATACTCCCTCTAAAGTAAGCTTGAAATCGATCAAGATTCTGGTAAGTCGGACACTGACACTTGTCACTAATGGGTATGTTTCTTCTCTAGTCTTCTAAGCGAATAACAAGATGATTAAGAACATCTGAAAGTCGAGTAGACAGCCAGAACGAACCATCAGACTCCGATGCGGCATAAACCTCAAATGCGTGCAAATAATAATTTCTCTACTCTGTTAGATCAGTCAGCTTTTATTCCAAATATCTTTCTATTTGTAGGCAAATGCTACTTAAACGAGCAGCGCTTGTGGAATGAAATGAGTTCCTAATCAGTGGTTCGATATTCTGTAAGAGAATATCCTTTCATATATTTTTTTGTATAAGGTTCAGAAATCCACGAATAGGAAACAACAGGCAGAGTTCTTCATCTCTCAATCACGTACTTCGTATGTTAATAAGAAGTGGCACCACTATGTGATGTCACATTGGACATAAATAATCAACCCATATCAAATTTTCTTGTAATTTCCACTGCCTCATTGTTACACTATGCGATGTAACGTACCATACTGGTACCTATGTCGGAAAAAGCTCTGGTTTTATGCTGGACTAGTTTTACAGTTGAGTCCTGCTTTTACACATCTGAGGACCTGGTCATCTTAGCGCCAGAAAAAATATGTAATAATAATATTGTGTTTTCAAGAGGGCTCCTTTGATTAAATGGCTACTTGTTTCATTTGGTTCTACCTTTCAGTCAGAAAAAAGTTCACCGCGTTCGTTTCAACACCAAATGTGGCTGTAGTATTTGAATAAGTATCGTATTCACTTTTTAAACCTTATCATATTTAATCTCAGAGAGACATCTCACAGATTCATCATCATCGTAGCGAAGTAATAGGACAAGAATGTTCAGGCTTTTTGCGTCAAGAAAACAATAAACTCTGGTCACTTTCCGTGCTACTGAGAGAATAAAATAGGATGTTCAAAAATATTCATAAAGAGTTCCATTTAATTACATAAACTGAATAATTACTTCATTCGATCTTCTATGGGCTGTATTACTCGCAACCGGTTACGCACGGTAATAGAATATTACTAACAGTCGTGTCGGGTCAGACGCACAATAATTACAGGTTAACGTGAAATAATAATTCCAACGACTACTTCGATTACGCTATTCCAAACATGTAGACAGTAATAATTCCAACGATGACTCCGATTACACTATTCCAGAATTGTGGACAATATAATAAAATACACTGTTTTGTTGACACGCTGTTTTAGTGTGCAAGGTCAGTACCAGTTCACAAGCTATCTATTTGCTCGCCCACTCCCGTGCGCCAAGATTAAAAAGCCGAAAAAAAAAAATATTTTCACAATTCGTGCCACAGCACCTAGTAAGTTTTGTCACCTCCATGGGGCTGGTACCCAGTGTGGCCCGCATCCTCCCCTCCTTTCCCCCCCCCCCCCCCCCCCTCCATCCAGCACCCTCTTTACTGTGCCACTGGTTTTTCAAGGATCCTGACGATGCGCTGTTTCTGCCTATCGGCAACCGAATGGTACATTGTAGGCATCGGCCAGTCTTTCGTGTGGCTCTGCACCTCCATAACGCACGTGGCCAACCACGTCCAGGTCCCTCCTAATCTATAGGTAAGAAATTAATGCTTCACAGCCACAACATTTGAAACGTCCCCTTAGAAAAATTATTACAAGACTGTGCTTAAACTGAAACAATATTTTTTAGCGCAACGCAGTCTGACTTTCAAAAATCCCTGCGAAAGAATGGCCCTGATTAACAATAACCTATACGTTTCACAAATCACTTACCTCACAAAAATTTTCGTTACTCAAGATACTGCAATACAGCGAGCACCACTACTGCCAGCTAAATAAAAGATTCAAACTACTGAAGGCACTAACTACTGATAGGCATAGTTAGCAAATGAAAGATTTTAATAGAGAACAAACAATGTATTTACCTCACTAGTCATAATATATATAGCAGTTCATGACACCAATTCTTACAAATTTCAAAACTCCGCCATCTCTCTCCCCACGTCCACCACTGCTGGCGGCTCACCTCCAACTGCGCAACGCTACGCGCTGTTAGCATCCAGCTGCCGCTGCTCAACACTACAATGGCAGACAACAATGCAAACTAAACACAGACTGCGCACGGCACAGCCAGTGATTTTTATACAGAGCGCTACGTGGCGGCGGCGTTACCAATAAAAAAAAAAAAACCTAAACAGCTTACTTACATAGCCCCCATGCTCCCTACAAAAAATTTTTACAATTTGTTTTGGGCAGTGGCCAGTACAGATTTGAAAATTTTTTTCATAATTACAATGACAAAGAAATGAAATGCACACACTTATCGATACGATGTTGGTCAAAAGCTAAAATTTTCTCACAGTCCATAAAGACAGTCCTGATCATTCCTCGAAGTAAAATTGCAGTGTTTTTCTCAAAGTCCGAGTAGTAAAGGAAAATGCACACGGAAGTAGTGGATTTCCATGCAGTCTTGAAGAAGTGGTGTTGTCCTTCCAACGGAAAGACAGTGCTGACTCTTGACATGCAGACAGGTAATGGGCCACAGCAGAGACAGTCGACGTTGAAGACTATCGGTAGGTAGGTCATCACAGAGCAGACCCACTGTAGTCCTGGTAGAGATTACTATTGGTGGGCCACCAGAGATGCAGACCCACTGCAGTCCTTGTAGAAATAATGGTATTGGTGGGTCATCAAAGGTGTAGACCCACTGTAGTCCTTGTAGACATGGCCAGGAGACATCTGTTTGACTGTGCAGGCGCACAATCACCATTGAAGAGTCTTGCGGATAATATAGCAAGTCCATAACCACCACTAGTGCACTCACAAAAATTGTTTTTGAAATGTTCTTACAACCAGCAATGCTGTTATCCAGTCCCTTACTGAATTATTAACACACGTGCAAACACTATCAGTCCCTACTTCTCACATATTGTCCATATACTATGACCAACAGAAATGTGTGCAGTGAAATGTAATTTACAAGTTACTTAATTTGATGAACTGGTGTCAATTACAATTTTATAACATGAGAATACAATAACAAAGGTACAAAAAAAATATCATTAAAGAACATAATAGTACAGATAACATTTGCAGTAATACAGGCATTACAAAAGAATCGAAATAACATATACATCAGTGTTAGAGGAATTGTGACATGAGTACATACATTAAAGATCAGAATAACTTTTGAAACATCAACTTCACACATGATCATTAAAACAAAACACTATAAATAATGTCTGAACATATTTACAAAGAAAATAACACAGTATTTGAAAAATTCTACAACATAAATCTTATTAGCTAAACACATAAAGGCAGGAAAAAGACAAATACACAAGGGTACATAAACACATAGAGGGATAACACAAAAGTAAAGGACAGGGTTTGTTTTACTGCAGTATTTTGCATAGAGATCTCCCTTAGATCATCATTATTCCCAAAAAGTCCTATCTAAACCTGCTTTCTGTATTCTGTTCACATCCTCTTTCAAAAATAGTTTTTCTCCACTGTACACTACTTTTTTGGCCAAACCATTTTCTTAAAGCTTCTCAATGCTTTTCTTCCAATTCATCATAGTTAGTTTCTTATATAGTCTACCCCTCTTAAGCTAATTTAAATCTACTGAGCTCAGCTACTAAACTAAGGGACGAGGCAATGCAGCAGCACAAAACAATTAATACAAATAGCAATGATAAAAAAATGTAAGTAAGCAAAGCAAGCAGCAATAAATGTAATAACTTATACCTAAACATGACAAAGCTGAAGCAGAA
This sequence comes from Schistocerca gregaria, assembly GCF_023897955.1. Taxonomy (NCBI): domain Eukaryota; kingdom Metazoa; phylum Arthropoda; class Insecta; order Orthoptera; family Acrididae; genus Schistocerca; species Schistocerca gregaria. The sequence continues at coordinate 471,667,116 of NC_064931.1, forward strand.
AAAATATTACAGCAAAAATGTGTAATACCTATGTCACATCTTAACACTAGAGTGATGCATCACTAGAACATACGCTAGCAGATAAGTTACCAAATCGTAAAAAAAATTATTTATGCAGTTCCTGTGAAGGGAAATGTCTATTTACGTTCCCTCGTAAGTAGATCATAATTTTTTTACTGGATCTGTAGGCATAAAATATCTATATTAGTACATCCATTAAATTTTATTGTAACCAATGCTGCAGTGCAGCTAGAAACTAGATATTAAACAAAATAGGCAAAGCAAGGCGTGAAACCTCATTCGCTAGCCATAAGTAATTTCATAATGCAATAAACAATCTTCCAACTAGCAAGACAATAGAAATGAAATGTTTCTCATCATTTCATTTCAGTAAATATCATAAATTAAGAACTCCAAAGTGTAATCATATGTTTTCAAGTTTGAGCGTATCGTATTTGCAACGCTTTGTACAAAGAAATGTCAATAGCGAGGATAATGGCCTCTTTTTTTCACCTGTGTCTCTGAAAGGCACACACAAATGGCTTGTTTCCAGGTGGCTGTCGCGCAACTGGGTGCCCACGACGCATTACGTGCAGGTGGTCACTTAACTCTCTCACCGAAATATTTACGACACCAGTTTCCGCTACAGTGGCAGTCTCATATAAAAAATTTCACTGGTCAAGAATTTGCGTTACAAATCTTTACAAACAAAATCCTATTGATATAACAGTGTCCAAAAAAGTTCCGTCGCCATTGTAATACATTCACGCATTTACATACATTTCATCTCTTAAAGTACGATTCTTGGTTTCCAACCACCTTTTTCACAAACCAGAGTCCCTAACCACTACTCATTATTCCTTACCTTATTACACATTTACATATTCGTCCACACTTCTTCAATATTTCATCATAACAAATAAGTAGCATAATCAAATTCATCATATAGCATCAGCTTATTGATCATAAACATACCTCAGCAGCATAATACACATAGTCATCGTAATAATATCATAACACCTCAGTCAACTCTCAAAATCGTCGTAGCTTCCTCCAATAATTTCAAAACCCAAAAAAATTCTCTGCTCATGTCAAAAGTGTCATCTACCTCAAACGTACTTTAAAAATCGTGATCCCATACCAAATACACCATTCAAAGCTCTCATAGTATCACAATGGTTCTGAAAAAATATGAACATTTCACTAAGTACAGACAAAATTGAAATTTCATAAGTGTGAAATTATCCAACTGTGTAATTACGTAAACATCTGTCACTGATGTAGTATAATAAATGTTTGTTTCTCTGTCAAATAATCAGATAGCTGTGTAATTAATGTGTTAGAGAAATATGGTACCGATGTTTAAAGTTTTATAAGCAAATACCATATTAGCTAGGGCTCCTTGTGCTTGCCAAACACATGGTACACATGGTACACAAAGTAGGCGTGTACCCCCCTGAGGATTAATGTAATTATATCCTCAGGTGTTACAGATCACAGCAATGGAATGAAATGTATCACGGAAAACCTTTGTATCATTGTACTTCAAATATCTTTAAAAATAAATGATTTAAGTACAAAATTAATAACTCAAATACGTGTACTGTAGCGCTTAACTGTGCGTCTTGTTGTAAGATAATCTCTGTGGAAGTGTCGTAGTTATCGTCCTCGAAAGCTAAGTTCTGCAAAAGTCAATGTACTTACCTCATGATAAACAAAAGTGAAATGCTATGCGTATAGATATCGTAGTTATTACGTACCTTATCGTGATCAAGAATGTACTATAATGTAACGTATTGTTGTGCTACGGGAAAGGCTGTCTCATTGTAGCTATACCACAAAAGTTACTACTAAAACATGTTATACTTTCCAGAAGAATTCAGAAAAACTGTGCAGATATAAAACAGAAACACCGCAAAAGCAACATTGTAAATTGTCACTCATTAGTAGCGTCGTGATAAAATCGTGTAGCTGTCAAATAAACCAAATGCTAAGTCATCTTTAATCTCACCGAATGTACTTCAAATAAAAATTATTTTTCAAGTAAACCAAAATGTTGCATTAAAATCTCATTGGCAGTGTATGTTCTAAATACGTAAGCCTTATAGTCGTTACGTAATCGTGCAACTAACAAGCAAGAATGTACAAATAACTACACTGTGTCGTCAGTTCACTGTAACAATGCATTCGTAATTTCTGTTTAAAAATGTTCCCTAGGTTCTAGACTGGATATTTAACTTCAAACATTGTTGTATGTTAACAATTTCATAAGTCTGACTAAGCATACTAGTAATGTAAAGTGGAAAGTTATATGGCAAATACAATGTTAAAAAGCAGATTATCTTTCAATAAACGATTTTATATGTGAAATGTAGTACAATCCTTTACTCTTCCTAGTACGCAGACTGTCAACTGAAAAGCAATTATGTTTTATACGTCGGTAAGGAATGCTAAATCTTTTCTCAAGTGTCTCTTGTTATTTTCCTGTGAGCCAGCCGGCGCACGCGGCTGCCTGCGGTGCGAGTCATTGTCTGTGTCTTTGTTGGCGTGCGCTGTTATTGGGATTAGGAGACCTAACTTCTACAAATTCACCTTGACGAGAAGGCCCTGACCTGTTTGAAGCTCGCCAGTTCTGATGGAATTCAGGTCTGTCGTTTTGTCGGTAGTTTCCATAGTTTCTTTCTTGTCGGTCACGTGGTAGAGAATTTCTTCTTGAATCGTAACTACGCTCTGGAACGTTGCGTCTTAAATTATCTCCCGTGATAATAATAGTTCTGGTTGCCATATTGTCTGTTTCTATGATTGTCTGTGTAATATTCTTTACTACGGAAATGCGATATTTCTCTGTAACTATTACTCTGCCAGTGATTGTCATATGGGTGGTGTCTGTTTTGGTCACGATTTGTGTTGTGAGAATAGCCTTGTCGTGTCCAGTTGTTTCTTTCATCGCGGAATTGCGACGGATGTGACCTGTAGTGATTGTTGTCCTGTTTTCGCATCCCACGACTGTCTGTGTCAATTTCTAATTCTTGTAAGAGTCCCTGATAAGCTTCAATGTCGTCTTTGCATCGTCCTGCTAAAACAATTTGTCGTAAATGTTCAGGTAATTTGATTAAGGAAATGCGGATGAGTTCTGAGGGGCTGTATGGGTTTGAAAGATACTGATTCTTATGTAACATGTCTTCAAAACATTTCACAAGACTGGAAAATTCAGATTGTTCGAAATGTTTCATCATAATGATGCTATGTTTTACTCGTTCTTGTGTAGCTTGAGACCAATATGCTGAGAGGAAGGCATGATAAAATTCTCCTTCACTGTGACAATCGTGTATGACCGATCGCATTCTTACAGCTGGTTCATTCTCCAAGTAGCCACACACAAATTCTAATCTGTGGTCTAATGACGAGTTGGGAGGAAAACAGTGAGAGAACTGATGGAGCCACGCTTGTGGGTGAATGTCGTTGCCAGAATTCTTAAATGTTTTGAATTTACGTGCAGTAATGAACAGCTTATAGTCAAAATCATCGTGTCGGCGATGTGTTATTATTTTGTGGCTTTTCCGTATTTCTAAGTTCGTCTACGCGTGTTGGAGCGCGAGTGTCCTCTGAAATATGTAATTTTTGTATTACCTGCGTCAACTGATCTTGTACTTCCCGGATTTCTCTTTTGTATTGCGTATTAATTTGATTCTGATTTTGTTTGATTTCTTAATTTGTTTATACTCTTCTGTGTCAGTGATGGCTACAGGTCTTGTGTCATTCAGATCATCATCTGCCTTTCCGGATAGATTAGTGAACTGATCCGAAAGTTCGGCTACTTTCTCCAATAGTGAACACATTTCCTCCGTGTGTTTTTCTGAACCAAGTTTGAGTGTCCATTTGTGTTGAAATCGAATTTACTGTTTCCTTTAAGTTTTCCTGAGTTCTTGCAAGTTGCGTAACCGAATCGGTGGATGCAACTGAGTCAATTTTAGCTTACAAGGTCTTATGATTGTAATGAACAGTAGTTTGCAGTTCTTTTATGGCTGCTTCGTGAATCTGTAATACATTTTCATGCCGCGAAAAAATAGGTTGAAAATGCTCACAAATCTGTGTTTTTACATCATTACAGACTTTTTGACATTTCGATTCAATGTTATTTAACTCATTAGTTAAATCTTCACGTGTTTGTTCAAGTGTGGTGTCTAACTTTTGAAGCTTTTGTTCCATTGTGTCTAACGTTTGAAGCTTTTGCTGTGTTTGTCTCTGATTTTGTTCCATTGTGTCTAACTTTGGAAGATTCTGTCCCATTTGTTTCTGATTTTGTACATGCGTTGTGTCTAACTTTTGAAGCTTTTGTTGTGTTTGGAAAGATTTTAATAGAGAACAAACAATGTATTTACCTCACTAGTCATGATATATATAGCAGTTTATGACACCAATTCTTACAAATTTCAAAACTCCGCCGTCTCTCTCCCCACGTCCACCATTGCTGGCGTCTCACCTCCAACTGCGCAACGCTACGCGCTGTTAGCATCCAGCTGCCGCTGCTCAACACTACAATGGCAGACAACAATGCAAACTAAACACAGACTGTGCACGGCACAGCCAGTGATTTTTATACAGAGCGCTACGTGGCGGCGGCGTTACCAATAAAAAACCTAAACAGCTTACTTACACATTGAGCTGAAAACTAAAAGTTACTACCCTTTGTAGAATGGCTAGTAAGAACTGTGTTGTATGTCGCTTTGCTACTGGTGGATACTTCTTCCTTCGGAGAGGGGAACCACCTTTACAGCAGTTTCGCCCGTATCCCATCTCACTCTAACATATGTAAATCCAGCAGGAGCAAAGGTTATACTTGCTGCATATACTCAGACATGCCTGGTTGCGTCTGACGTCTACTGTGGCACCTCAAAATAGCTTCTAGACTGTGTTTGGAATTACCAGCTAATTCTCTGAACTGAACTTCTGCCCTGAGACAACTGCCCTGAGCAGATGGCATGCAATCTCCCGGTGGACAGTAGCTTATACATATGATATGCAGTCAGTGATATTTGCAGTGTATTTGGGAGGTGTTGATACTTAAGGTACTCAGCACCTGCAATTGGCAAGCTCCTTCCATTATTGTGATTCTTCAGTTTCTCCCGGCGTATTTCTCACTCTAACAGTCCACGGGTGCACAGCCGTTCCACAGTGTCCAACGGGCACAATATTTGGGCGGTCAAACATGTTGCCGTCGTCAGGTGCGCTGACGAACTGAGCTCATGAGGGCGGGCTGCCGTCTAACCTCCCCTCGCGAGGCGTTCTCTGCGCAGTCCACGCCCGTGCTTCAGCGGTCGCTGAGATGCTGACGTCGGCGTCTGTGGTGGCGCCGGTGTAATTGCCTCGTCCGTCCTAGTTGCCCGTTAGTTTCCTTTGCAGAGCGTTTTTTTAATGCTCGTTCCCATTCCCTGCTCAGGTTGTTACCGCAATCGAGGATGAACCTTTGGCGTTATCCAAATGGAAACCTACTTGTTTTTTACGTTATGTGGATGCCACTTTCGTGATCCGGCCCGATGGAAGGGACAAGCTCCTAGACTTCCTTACACACATGAACTCCGTATGCCCCAACATCAAACACTATGGAGACCGAAGCAGAAGGAAGATTACCATCACTGGACGTCATGGTCAAAAGAAGAGCGGATGGCACCCTGGGCCACGGGGTATACAGTAAGAAAATGCACAGCGTTCTGTATTTGCATGCGGATAGCTGCCACCACCCTGCGCAGAAAAATATGGTGCTAAAAACACTGCTGCACAGGGTGCGCACACTCTCTCTCACGCAGAGTGTCTGCGCCAAGAGCTGGAACAACTGAAAATTGTATTCCGGAAAAACAGGAACTCGGAATGGCAGATCAGACGCGCTCTCAACGCCACTTCTACAGTACAGCGTGTGGAGACGGAAGAAGTCACGGGGAAAGAGATATTCACTGCCTATTTACCGTATACTGGCGCACTATCGGGGAAAATAGGACGAATATTGAGGAAACACCGAGTAGTACAGTCTTTTGCCCACCAAATAAAACACGAGCATTATTGGGAAGTGTTCAGGACGACCTCGGTTTGCGGAAGGCCGGCACATACCAGATTCCGTGTCAATGCGGAAAGACAGTGCGCACCATCGAAGATCGTTGCCGAGAACATCAGAGGCGCACTCGACTTGGGTACCCCAATAAGTCGGCGGTCGCAGAGCACTGTTTGTGCTAAAATCACGAAATTGACTACCAACATGCCAGGGTCTTGGAACAGACATCTAAATACTGGGACAGCGTCGTTATAGAGGCTATCAAAATTCCTACCAAGGACGGACTCATCAGCCGAGATTGCAACTACAGTCTGTGCAGGGCATGGGAACCAGCGTTGAGTCTAATTAAAAAGACACTCAGCAAAAGAAACGAACGGACAACTAAGACAGATGAGGCAATTACAACGACGCCATCACAGACGCCGACGCCAGCGCCTCAGCGACCGCTGACGCACTGGCGCGGACCGCGGACAGAACGTCTGGCGAGGGGAGGGATTTAATACGGCCGCCTGCCCTCAGGAACTCAGTTCGTCAGCGCACCTGACGATGGCGTCATGTCTGATCGCCGAAATATTGTGTCCGTTGGACACTATGGACAGGCAGTACACCTATGTATTGTTCGAGGAGATCCTCCCATTAATGTTTATCTCATGTAACCTAAACTCTGCCGCGCGGGATTAGCCGAGCGGTCTAGAGCGCTGCAGTCCTGCACTGTGCGGCTGATCCCGGCGGAGGTTTGAGTCCTCCCACGGGCATGGGTGTGTATGTTTGTCCTTAGAATAATTTCGGTTAAGTAGTGTGTAGGCTTAGGGACTGATGACCTTAGCAGTTAAGTCCCATAAGATCACGCACACACGCACACACGCACACACGCACACACGCACACACGCTACTGTCTACGCTTGCAAACTGGCATATGTCCCTGGTTTCCGGTCTTGCATTGCTCTAGCTGACTTCCAACGCCTCAAACGTAACTTAATAAGTCGTCAACACATGACAGCCGATCGCCACCCATCCTGCTTTACACAATGGACAAGCCTCGAATCCTACTTCCATATCCTTTGTTAAGAGGTGCACGTCCCACGCCTCGTCGCCTAGTCGTGGTTACAGACCCCTTCCACCATTTTCCGCTGATGCCTACGCCAGCAGCACGTGAACAGCCGACCAAATTCTTTGTTTCCTAGATGGTCGTTCCTAGGCACCAGTCCACAACAGTATTCCCATTTCCAAAGTGGCTCGTGTCAGTGTATTTCCCATTTGTGAACTGTGTTATCACTAGGATGAGTACCCTTTCGACTGTTTCGCTTATATAATTTCCTTACCGCGTCACGTGACCGCAACTTCACCAGGCGGCACTGAACCTCACGGTGGACACTTTTGCATCGCCAGTGTATAACAGCAGATTATTCTGATAACATGCAGTCAGCGAGATGTGTGTTGTGTTGTGTGTTTTAATCAAAGATATTCATTACTTCCTTGAAAATCAAAGATAATTGACTTTGAAGTCTCATGCTGTTCTTCAAAGTCAAAGATATTCATTATTTCCAGCACAAAACTGGAGCAAAGTTACATTACTTTTGTACCGACAAATTGCGTGCGGTACACGGAAAACGCTAGACAGTAAATGGTAATGCCTAGTGGTAATCGTTAAATGACAAACACTAAACGGTAAATGGTTAACACTAAACGCTTGATGGTAAACGCTAGAACAGTGAACGTCGAAAGCTTAACGATAAACACTAATGGGTCAACTTTTAAGGCCTAGTGCGTAATGCCTTTGATTACTGATCGTCATTGATCACTGACCATCATTGGCCACTGACTCACTGATCGCTGACAATCATTGATCACTGCAATTGTACTTAAAGATATCTTGAACATTTATGACAGTGTCAAGGTAGTTATTTCTGTGAAAATGAATGATTGTGTACATAAGCATACCTCTGACAATATTAGAAAAAATGATCCCAAGGTCGAGAAGTTTTCATCTTTTACGTACACACTTACCTCTATTTCTTCCACCAAAAATACCGTACATATCTTTGTGGTCTAGCAATCATTTCTTGTCTTACACGCAACTGTATCAAAAATCATATTATTGTCCGCGGCTCGTGGTCTTGCGGTAGCGTTCTCGCTTGCCGTGCACGCGGCCGTGGGTTCGGTTCCCGGTGAGGACAGGGATTTCTCTGCCATGAGGTGAATGGGTATTTTGGGTCTTTCATTATCTTTTCATCCTCGTACACTCGCAAGTCGCCGTAGTGGCATTAAAGAACTTGTGGAGCGGCGGCCGAACCGCGCCGCGAGGGGTCTCCCGGCCACCAATGCCATACGCTCATCATTATTATTTTATTATTTTAATATATTAATGAGGAATAAACTGAAAAACGAACAGTATGTAATAATTTTATCGCACAAAAATTTTCAGTGACAGCTAGTACATTTTATACTTCACATGCAGGGGAAATATACGAATTTAAAAAACGTGCTGCATAATCATCCACACATCTTACAGCATTGTCTATTAAAAGCAATAATTTCTTAAAACTTGAAGATATTTGAAACAATTCCATTACACAACTAAGATTACACAGCTGTATCCGCTTTCATGAAATCGAAACGGCATTGAATTGCATTTTTTGGGTAAACCATGTACATTACGAATAATATATTTGTAATGTAGCAGTGTATCAGCTGCTCATAATCGAAAGAAACAGTTCCATTTAGAAAATGCACTTAACTATCGTATACCTCAAGAAAACGTTGTGTTCGGAGTCGGTAAACTTATAGATATCTGTGACTTTATACGTGAGAGGTAAACGCTCTTGCGAATAAAACAAGGAGTCACAACAGTCTTCTCTTAGAGATCCGATATTAAATTACCTTATTCTTCCACTGCGTGATACCGTATGAACAGGAGCTGATATTTTTCCAGAAGCAAACAATTACGTATTAATAATTTCAAAATCCACTGTGTCTCTTCATCTCTTTTTCCACTATATATTATGCACACTTTACCTCTGTTGAGGAAGTCGGCAACGGTGGAACTGAGGGTCGAGAATCTTGACAGTAAATATATCTTGCACTCCTTCAGATGAACCAGCTCCAAATTTGGTGGTGACGAGTTCTGCGCTCAGTATCTGATGGCGCCACGCTTTTCCAACGTAGACAGTCTTCTGGTATGTGCTGCACCTCAAAACTCTTCAAGTTCTCTTTCTTTAAGTAACTGATATGCAAAACATACAAAGTGAATCACCTCAAACTTGCACAGGAAATATTGAGGAAATTTAAGTGCTATTGATGTGCGGTTTTTATAGAGTGATTTGATTGTCAGGAGCTCATATTGGTAGCCAATCAACCTATTTTAATAATGCTTGGAAAGTGTATTTTTGTGTAAACATAAAATTTTTAAATGGAATAATGCCTATTGACATTAACAAACTGAAAGTAGGGTAAATTAGGATGTCAGTGGTGGTTATTGCAGGATTCTAGTGCGAGTCGTTTACGAGATATCGTATACAGAAAAGTTTACACGCCGACACTTGTTTGTGGCATTCAGCCTGCATAGTTGCTAGGTACGATGTTCTTATGTTCCCTTTCACTGTGCTTGTGCGTTCCTTGAGTGCATTGCGACTTGCTAGTCAGTGTGTGACAGTCAAAGCAGTAGTTCGAAAAAGGACGGTGGGATTTACCAGTGCAGAAAAAGCAGACATCCTCATTGTCTACGGAAAACGTAGGAAGAATGCAGTTCTTCCTTTTACGGCGTATACTGCAAGATATCCCAACAGACGTCAACTTCTCGGCAATTATTTCTCAACCTCTTCAGCCAGTTACGTGATAGCGGTAGTGTATCACCTAGACAACGTAACAGAAGAACAAGGGACGACAGAAGGGGGGATGGGGGGGGGGATAATGTTCTCGCTGCTGTTGCAGTGGATCTGCACGTTAGCTCTAGCGCAATCACACGAGGATGTGACATGTGTGAGACAAGTGTTCTACGCATTGTCCATCGACATAGATTCCGTCCCTACCACATCTCTCTCTCCATCAAGAACTGCGTGGAAATGATGAGAATCGTGTTAACTTCCGTACATGGGTATTAAGACAGCATGCTACAGATGTATCAGTTATCTTGTTTAGTGATGAATCCTCACAAGTCATGGCCAGTTAAACCGCCGAAACAAGCAGTATTGGTCTGTTGGTAGTCCCCATTGGCTTCGTCAGGCAGACCGTCAGCGTCCATGGAGTGTAAACGTGTGGTATGCGATAGTGAAACATCAGCTCATAGGCCCATTTTCCACAGACGGAACACTGAATGTGTTTAAGTACCGCAGCCTCCTAACAGACCATCTTCCACGGATGTTAGAAGACGTTCCTCTGCAGAGTAGGTGGAACCTGTAGTAGCAACCTGCAACATGATGGCCGTCTAGCCCATAGCACACGAAGTACTAGAGCATGTGTTCACAGATTGTTTTCAAATAGCTGGATTGGACACAAATCACCTGTACCTTGGCCCGCCCCTTCCCCGGATTTGACGCCTGTAGACTTTTTTTCTGTGGGGAAAGCTGAAAGACACTGTCTACAAGGACTTACCAATTACACCCAATGATACGCAACGACTTATTACTACAGCCTGCTAGGACATCTCCACTGAAATGCTAGCAGATGTGGAGCAGTCGTTCTGTAGCAGACTGTAATCGTATACTGCCGCTGCCGGTGGTCATTTTGAACACAACCTGTGATGGACAGCTGTCTCGTTATTGGTCAACTAGTGAATCCACTTGTGTTGTTCTTTATTGTGTGTTACCTCAGGTATTGTGCTAGTGACGGTATGCGAACTCTTCAAAAGACGGTATCTCGTAAACGACTAGCACTAGAATCTTGCGACAAACGCCACTGACATTCCGACTTACCTTACTTGTAATCTTAATATCAATAGGAACTTTTTCATCTACAAAGTATGTTTGCACAAAAATTAACTTTCTAAATGTTATTTCATTCTGTTGATTGGCTAATAATACGAAACCCTGACTACCAGTTCGTTGTGTGAAAACCGCACATCAATAGCACTTTCAATTTCCGCAATGTTTACGGTGCAAGGTTTAAGTGATTCACTCCGTATATGTATTGATTCGTATCATATGCTTCTTTGTACTTAAATATTTTTCCGAAGTCAGCAACTGCAATGTTGTCTTCCGTGGGTTATACATCAACCTAAAACTTCCTAGCGAGTTTTTTCCAGCTTTTATAATACACTGACGGAAAAAATCGCAACACCAAAAAGTAATTAATGCAGAGTAATGAAATTTTTGTACTACATTGTTCTAGGTAGCATATTTAAATGATTAAAATTGAAATATAACGGGTTAATGTAAGCATCACATAAGCCATTGCAAATGTGAAATGTTGCTACATTAATAACCAGCGTAATCGTCAGAATGTTGAAAGGAAGCATGCAAACCTGCATGGAATGTGTTGCACAGGAGCCAGACGTGAGTATGTACTCGATTGGAGATAGATCTGGTGATTCAGCAGGACAAGGAAACATGTCACACTCTGTAGAACATATTGGGTTACAAAAGCGGCATGAGGGCCAGCGCTATCCTGTTGGAAAACACTCCTTGGAATGCTATTCACGATCGGCAGCGTAACAGATAGAATCAGCTGACTGACGTACATTTTTGCAGTCAAGGTGCGTGAGATAGTGACGAGAGTGCTCCCGCTATCACATGAAATCACACCACAAACAATAACTCCACTTGAAGGTCTAGTGTGTCTAGCATGCAGAAAGGTTGGCTGCAGGCCCTCAACTGACATCCTTCTAATCAATACACGGTCATCACTGGCCTGAGGCAGAACCAGCTTTCGTTAGAAAACACAACGAATCTCCAGCTTACCCTCCAATGTGCTCCCACTTGACACCACTCAAGTCACAAACGGCGCTGGTTTGAGGTCAATGGAACTTACGCTATAGGGCGTTTGGTTCGGTGCTGTCCTTGAAGTAACCAATTTGTAAAGGTACGTTGAATCACGATGGTGTTCCCTCTCTGTAGGGCCACCTGAGCGGCTGGTCCCGGCGGAGGTACGAGTCCTCCCTCGGGCATGGGTGTGTGTGCGTTTGTCCTTAGGATAATTTAGGTTAAGTAGTGTGTAAGCTTAGGTGGTGGTCGTGGTGGTTAGTGTTTAACGTCCCGTCGACAACGAGGTCATTAGAGACGGAGCGCAAGTCCGGGTTAGGGAAGGACTGGGACGGAAATCGGCCGCGCCCTTTCAAAAACGATTTAGGGAAATCACGGAAAACCTAAATCACGATGGCCGGAGACGGGATTGAACCGTCGTCCTCCCGAATGCGAGTGTAAGCTTAGGGACTGATGATCATAGCAGTCAAGTCCCATAAGATTTCAAACATATTTGAACATTTTTTTGTAGTGCCACGTTGTCGTCCTGAGTCCGGTCTTCTTGCGACCGTACGTTCTCGTGACCACCGCTACCAATAATCATGTACAGTGGCTACACTCCCGCCAAATCTTTCTTCAGTATCGCAGAAGGAACTTCCAACTTCTCGTAGTCCTATCACAAGACCTCGTTCAATTTCAGTGAGGTGCTGATAATGGTGTTTTTGTCGCCTTAAAGACATTCTTGACTAACGTCTCTTCACCACGTCCAGTCTCCGAGGAAACTAACGCTGAGGACTGCTACAGCTTGTATTTAAAGCAAATCTCGTTTGCATGTTCATAGTGGCTCTACTAGCACCACACTTAAATCTGAATAGACAGCATCTTCCACACCTAGAAACACGCCTACCAACTTCCGTTTGTCGCACACCTCCTTGTTGATGTTACAAATTTTACTTCCGTCAGTGTATGCCTCCTTGCTGAGTCACCAGGCAAAAATGCGATTAGTATGCATTACTCAATTTTGTTACCTATCTTCTTTACAAAACACATTTCCCAAAGAAACAGGACCCCTTTACAAAATATCCCCGGAAACACAATCTCTCTCTCTCTCTCTCTCTCTCTCTCTCTCTCTCTCTCTCTCTCTCTCTCTCTCTCTCTCTCTCTTTGCGGTGTGTGTGTTGGGGAAGAAAATATATTATGCTGACAGACCTCACTTCCCCACATCAAAACTTTTTTTTAAAAAAAAGAGAAATTGTGGTAGGCAGTACTTTTTAACGAGCGCAGCATGATCATTAAAGCGGTGGTAAGTTTGTCTTAACGTTCAACGGCATAGTGGGCCCTCACGACACTGGCTGCAGCCTTGTGACAGATAAGGCTGCGGCGTTATCTCTTACAGACTGTTGGCCATGCTTGCTCGCCCATCTCGCAGTATGAGCTGTTGACGTTAAACTGGCTCAATTATTTGGTTAATGTTTCCAAGTCTTCTGCGGAAGTTGATAGGATTTCTCCCCATTTCTTCTCATAAACCAAAGCGTGCTGTTTGATCTACATCAATAAATATGTTGACTGTTTCTGAATCAGTGAAATGAACTTTTTGAGGACATCTCTCTGCCGGTGGAATTTCTTCATCTCAATTTCCCAGTCGGTCAAAAGAAATGGCACCCCAGACCACCACTCCTGATTATCGGGCCAGCCAGGCTGGTATCCACCGCTGTCTGGGGCATCTCCAGACACGTCTTCGACCTTGAATCTCCTTGGCTGAACTAGAATTGCCTTCAGTAATGAGTCCCGCTTCGAATTGAGCCTCGATGACCAGTGAAGATGTGTCTGGAGACGCCCCAGTCAACGGTAGAATATCTACCTGACAGTCGTTTTCCATAAGGACCGACAACCAGAAGTGATGGTCTGGGCTGCCATTTCTTTTCATAGCCTAACGAGGCCATCCGACAACCCCGTCACATAATGCCAAACCGAATAACTGCTTACATAAGTGCCACAGTTGGAACGCATTACTGAATTTTTGAATTTGCATAGCTCTTTCTCTTGAATAAATCATCCGACTTTTCTGAGATTTTAATAATTTGTTTGTCTGTACATGTACGTAACATCTACTGATTTCCGTCCAGTTCGGATAATTCCTTCGTTGTGCTTCGGGTTCTTTTATTTGTCTTAGAATGTGTATTGTGTAATACAGAGGGAATACAACTTTCCTTCTCTAGAAACTAACATCTACCTGGTGTTAGAATATTGTTTAAGACTCCTAACGCTGTGAGAAAGTTTTATAAATTGTTATGATTGACCACTGCAGTTAACATGTTTCTCTGGGTTCAATTGGACGAAAGAGTTTTCTTAAGAGCCAGGCGTTGAAATATTCGCAGCACAACCGGCCATGCCAAGAAAAGGGTAAACTGAGGCTCCAGGATCTGTATTTTAAAGAGCATTTAGACCACTTTCTCAACCCGCTAGAGAAATGGGGAGAACTATTCCGAGAGGAAGGTGAGACATCTAGATGAAGGATATGGGTCTAAAGTACTTAAAGAGCAGAAGAAGATGATGATTACGACATGCGGGATGCTGAAGAAGTTGAGAGACGACAGAAAATAATGCCAGAAGCGTGAAGTAGACTGGCAACAACGTTTTTTAGTAAATCATTAGACGGAACGTGTGATGCTGTATACGACCTTAGCTTTAAACCAGCAGCAATAATATGGATGATAAGTGATTCACCAGTGAAGACCATTTAATAATTCAGAATTTAAGATACCCAGGAACCAAAGGAGTGTATAATCTGTTGTTTAATATTAGACCTCGTAAAACGAGTTACACAGCACGAGACCTTCGAAAGTCTCAAGACTAGCAATGACCACAGGCGAAGCTACCTCTCTCACAAAATCATCAAATTCAAATCGAAGCTATAAATGCACTCACATCGTTAAACAAAACTGGTGGATCAATAATGAGACATCACGACATCCTGTATAAGAGGGGAAGTCCGCGACTGGGAGATAATCTCCAGCGAATCATCAACACATATAGATTCTTTTCATGGAAATAAATCTAATAGACTGCTAGAGCGATTAGTTTTCATGCTGGCTTCGAAAGTAGCCGGCTATAATTCGCACCATAATGAAATAACATCTACTGAAGAACTTCACGAAGCAATGATTACTGCCTTGAAGTTGTACGATGTCTGACAAAAATTCTAAATTAAAAAAATAGTCATAATTAGCAATTTTTGGATCGAAACTGCACGCACTGGACTATGGGTAAGTATTACTATAGAGTAAGTATTACAGAGTGTATGGAGACAAGTGTGCTCTAGTTGACACTGTGAGATAACAGGCGCACAGTCTTATCACTTCTATGGATTTTGCAGGCCTCACGTCGCTGCTGAGACACGAGCTCCTGTGATAAATCATTACATGAGGGTGAATTCTCACTCAGTAATATAAATAAATATTGATGTGGTTGGTGACACAGATATTTTCTAACGCAAAACGTCTCATCTAGTTCTCTCTAGAACCTGACAACCGGGTGAAGAAGAAACTGAGTGCGATAAGCCTTTGAGAGCTTCAACAAGCTCTTTCTTGTCCGCCTCTGGAAAAAAAGAAAAAATTATCTCACTTTGCTCAGGTATATCCGTTTCCTCACGCTTGGTGTTTGTGGGAAACAAGCGTTTCTGGGGAATGTGATTATGCAATCCCTAGTTCAGCACACAGGATAAGAAATTTCAGCTGATTCATCGCGGAGGCATATTATAAATGCTGTAAAAACTCACTACGACGCTTTCAGTTGATGGAGAATCAATATTACAGTTGCTGTCTTCAAAGACAAATGTAAGCACAATGCAGAATGTCATAAGTATCAATACATATAGGTATACTTTTCATACCAGTTACTTGCTGTAATACATGAAAGGAGGGGTTCCCTGTTACAAAAGTTGGTGCACTATACACCATAAGACTGTCAGTGTTGGAAAAATAGTGGCACCATCCGATACTGAGCGCAGAACGCATGACCATCAAATCTGGCCAACGGAGCTGGTTCATCTGAATGTCTGTAAGACATATCTACCCTCAAGATTCTCGACAATTAGTCCCATCGAACTTGTTTCCTAAACAGTGGTAAAATGTGCATAATATATTGTGCAAGAGAAATTAACACAAGCACAGTCGATATCGAAATTGATAAGTAATAATTTGCGTACGTAAAAATATCAATTTCTGCTCACAAAGTATCATGCAGTAGAAGAATAAGGTATGTTAATATTAGATTTCTAACAGAAGACTGTTGTGACTCCTTGCTTTATTCGGAAGGATGCTTAGTTCTCAAATATAAGTCATAGGCAACCTGAAAGCTTTCGTCACAAGTCAGTGAGGGAGTAACACAGACGCTTCAGAGAACGTGTTTTATTGGTTTTGAACACTACGTTTCTTTTGAAGTGTACGACAGTTATGAGAGCATTTACTAAACACAACTGTTTCTTTTCCATTATAAGAGGCTGGTAGAGAGCTAGATCAGAAATACATTAAGAATAATGTACACATTTTGCCCACAAAATGGTATTCAGTGCGTTTCTACTTCATTAAAACAGATACTGCAGTGAAATATTAGTTGTGTAATGGAGTTGTTTCAAACAAGTACTTAAATTGAAGTAATTACTGTTTGTAATTGACAACACTGTAAGAAATGTAGTAATGATGTAGAATGTGCTTTAAATTCGTTTATTTCCACTGCCTGTGAAGTATCACATGCAAAAAGTCAGTGCAAAGCAATGAAATTTCGGGAATAAATTTGCCTAGGTACCACATGTAAGTGATTAACATTGCAAGATTGCAAGATCCCCCCCCCAAAAAAAAAAAAAAAAAAGGTTCAAATGGCTCTGAGCACTATGAGACTTAACTGCTGAGGTCATCAGTCCCCTAGAACTTAGAACTACTTAAACGTAACCAACCTAAAGAAATCTCACACATCCATGCCCGAGGCAGGATTCGAACCTGCGACTGTAGCGGTCGCGCGGTTCCAGACTAGCGCCTAGAACCGCTCGGCCACTCCGGCTGACTGCAAGATCAAAAGTTAATGCAAGCGCGAGATGAGCCGTTGCAAATTTCATATTGGCGTAAATAAAAATGCATTAAAAAGTGGCTGGTTGCCACATTTTATCAGTGAAATTTCAAATGCCTGTACATTAATATCTGTGTAATCACCTGAATGTTGAACGTAAACATGCAAATGTACTTGCATTGCAGGTGCCGGATGTCAGTTTGTGGGATGGTGTTCCATGCCTGTTGCGCTTGGTCGGTCGGTACAGGGACGGCTAATGCTGTTTTTGGCCTACACTGGAGTTCTCATAAGATGATGTCCCTTTGCGTGCTCGCTCAGAGAGATCTGATGATCGAGGCATGTTGTGTTACAACAGGGGCTTGTGGGCGAGCGTTATCCTGTGGGAAATACCCCCTGGAATGCTATTCATGAATATCACCACAACAGGTCGAATGACCAGACTGGCGTACACATTTGTAGTCAGGGCGCATGGAATAAGCACGAGAGGTACTCCAGACCATAACTCCAGCTGTACCTCAAGAGTGTCTAATACGCAGACAGCTTGGTTGCAGACCCTCAACTCACCTTCTAACCGACACACAGCCATCACTGGCATCGAGGCAGAACCAGCTTTCATCACAAAAAACAACCGACCTCCATCTTTCCCTCCAGTGAGCTCTCGTTTGTCACACCGAAGTCGTAAACGGCGGTGGTTTGGGGTCAGTAGAACGCACGATACTGGGCGTCTTTCTCGAAGCTCTCCTTGAATTAACCGCAGATCGCTCGCCCACACTCCGCTGTTGGAACCCAACATACCTCGATCATCACATCTGTCTCTGGGCGAGCATGCATGGGACATCAACTCCATTGTCGGCCAAAAACAGCATCAACCGTCTCTGTACCATACGTCGAACATGTTGGTTTCCCCTATTGGTTGTGCCACGTGGTCGTCCGTAGTCCGATTTCCTTGCGACAGCAGGTGTAGTCTGTAGAGAACTTGTACCTAAGGGGCTGTAATGGAGGTGATGGAGAACAGGAAGAAAGATGGACTGTGGGGCATAAATGTGTCCAGCTACCTGGCTGTGCGAGTGATCCCGGGAAACAGCGCTCTGTGAATTGTAACTGCAGAGGGACCTCAGGCTGTGGAACTCCACTCTTTCCACTTAGGGTCAGAGACGAAGGGCGCCAGGTCGCAAAACCTTTTACCTGGGCCAGGCGACGGTCCATCACGAAGGCAGCTACGTGGCGGACAATGGGTGGAGGAAGCCATTTAAAAGAGACTGCTCTAATCTGAGCTTTTGAGCAAACAGTATGATGGTCATAAAACTATAAGCTTCCTCATGTTAGGAGCTCGAACGATACGATCAGAGCACCTGATGCGTGCGTTTAGGGGAGGCAAGCTTGTAACACCTCTGACTCCAGGAAGTCGTCAGGTTCTTTTAGCTAGCGAAAACAAAACAAAAAAGATTTGTTTCACAGGAACGAGTCTCTGGGAAGCTTAACAGCCTTCTTTCAGAAATTGGAAATGGTCAGACTGGAAAGCTTATTTCTCTTCGTAAATGAAGGACTGTGGTTCCGTCTAGGTAGACGTGTTTTGCTGAAACATGGCCATGCTTACCATGAAAATGACTCCTTCCTCTAAAATCATGTTTTTTTCATACAAGCGAGACTTGAGTCACTGATTGGCTCCCCTCACGATACGAAAAGCAGAGGCTTGCTACCCTTTTTTTTGTAATATTTATCAGCTCGTTTGTAGGTATAAAAGGATGAATAAAAACTTGTCACTATTTTTGTAAACTTAAATACGCCACTCTTCTTATTCATACTCCCCCAGCCATTCACTATTTTCATTTTATTGTGGTGATACATGGATACACCAGCAATTCAGAATGCAATCGTACTAAATTAGTTAATTTCGTGATCAATTTGAGTTCTGAAAGTGACTGCAGACTTAGGCAACGAAAGTGCCATGAATAAATTCACTAATTTCACAGATCAAAATTAAGGGCGTAGCTCACGATTTAAAATTTGCTGAGAAGATAATACTTTTCTATATGTAAAGATAATAACATTTACCATCATTGGAATATATATTTATGATAAAGCGAGTGACCTCTTGCAGGCTTTCACAGAATTAATTTGACACCATCATAAATGTTAATAGAAACATTTAATTATACTTTCAGTGATGGTCACTGATCAGCGATGGCCAAAGACAAATGATGGTCAGTAATTAATAGGCAATATGCATTAGCCACAAGGCTTTTAGCATTTACCTCTTAGCGTTAAGCAATTACCGGTCAGCATTTACCATCATACGTTTACCGTTTAGTGTATGCTGTTTAGTGATTAGCATTTACCATTAAGCATTAGTGTTCACGGGAGCGGGCCGTAGAAGTATAAAACACACTTGCATTTTGAATAGTGCGTTTAATAGAGGAGAGAAGATGAGTTATAATGCACACAGCTGGTCTGATCGTAAATAATGTAACTTGACGCCATTTTATGCTGAAAATAATGAATATCATTGACCTTCAAGGAAATAATGAGACTTTAAGGTTAAATAATGAGACTAAGGTTAAATGTCTTTGACTTTCAAGGAAATAAAGAATATCTATGGCTTTCTAGTGGAGGCTACGTTATTTTTTTTTCTACATATCTGACCTATGCTTTCATTGGTCGGAAAAGAGGAGGGGGAGCACGCAATTGGTCTCTTTCCATACAAAAAGGTGAGACTTTTTCCATTAACACAACTGCGATATTTCCGCCATCTTTTATTTTTTAATACTGCACTAGGATTTTCTGGAGATAAGGAGGAAAGTGAGGGGATGTGACTTGATGTGAACTTCAAAAATAATATAATTTGGCACGATTTTTGAATACTCTGTTCTGACTAGCTGGAAATGAGAAGGGGTATAAAATACACAGCTGAGCCCTGTTTTCAAATTAGGAGAGTTAGGTGTTTTTAAAATCTTCCATTAACACAATTGCCCATTTCCGCCATCTTGGACTTTTCCAGCAATGTGGTTGGCAGGAGACAAGGAGTACTACTATGTTGATTGGTTGGTGATAGACGGAGGGGAGGGAGTTTTAAGTTTTCCACTTACGCATTTGTAATATTTCCGCCATTTGGGATTTATAATACTGCACCGTGATTGGATAGAGCCAGAATCACTGATGACAGCGATTCCGTCACTGATGACGCCACTGATAAGGGTGATAGCACTGAAAGTAAATGAGCTAGGTAGTATGACGTCACAAATGTAAACAGTGTGGACCTAAGAGCTAGTAGCCATACTACTGTAACTCGTCTGTTGTCACAATGATTTGGACGTTACTAACTACACATGGCGTGACACTGTTTTGCTGTGGAAGGAAACTGTTGAAGCAAGGATAAGACTATGTACCCTGTGATTCAGAGTTTGTTGAGGGTATCTAGAAATTCACAGTATCCCAGATTACTAAAATTGTTTCACACCATTATCTACTGCTGTTTGCTCAGAGACAGGCCTAGACACTCGTTAAAGGCAGAATCTATTCCCGGTCCATTAGCCAGTAACGATATGCATGCATCAATCATAGACTTTGTTGTTTGTGATTCATGTTCACGGTGCTCTACATAAACCAATACTCGCATGAGTATTCTGCATGGTTGACGCAGTGGGTTTATAAAAGGGAAGAGTACAGTCCATCTACGTGCGAAGTGTTGGTGCAGATACACAATGATAAAAATAGGCTAACTTGTCACTGTCATATGAAGATGAAACGTACGTTGACCAGATGTGTTGCCACATTTCAGTGGTTCACGGTTGATTTATACTTTTCAGTCATTTAACAGTTTCAAAATTTAATAAATATTTAATTACGCCAGCTTGCCTGCTACATGCCCATCAGCACAAAGGATGTACTGCAAACCCCATTTATTCACTGAATTGCATACTCTGCAGATAAATGCGTAGTGTACGCCAGAAGATACTTGGTGCTGTTATTAGTAGCTATGAAGAATCGTGCCCGTACGAACTTACCTTGTATGGTTCTTGAAGACGGTATGTAAAATATAAGTTTGTTATATTTGACACATTCTAGTGTCTTTATCGATTAATCGATGTCTCTATTTATTCTACAGTATTTCATGATAAAGTCGTTTGTCTGCAATACGTTAATTCCTGTTTAAGTTCCCTAAACAAAGTTTCACACTTGTTATGCCAGGGATCACGTGACTTCAGAGAATTACTAACGGATGATAATACATTTAATCGCACAGTTGTTCAGGACAGTACTGCCAGAATCTCACGATCTTTTCACTGTTTCTGTATTATCGTCTATGATGGATCTACTACATCTTTTAGAAACGATCGTCTACAGATGTTTCATGGGTTTTTGAGGATGCCGTTTTTCTTCTTGGAAGCTTCTGAATACAACAAAGAGGGAAAGATGCATTTCTATTTTTCTCGACGTTAAAAATAAACTTCAGTGCACGACGGTCTCCGAAATATTGTTGTAGCCTCATGATGACTCATTGAAATTACACACGCGCGTAGAAAAACAAGTGAACACACACATTGAGCCAAAAAAATTTGAAACTCATAATTGAGATCAGAGGTGAAAGCTAGGATGTCGTTCCACCTTGTGCATAACGGATAGTCAAGTTGTGTTATTATTAGCTTGTTTCATATACATATTGTCTGTGCCTGGATATATCGGTAATTAATTCTGTATCATGTTAAGTTTGCTTACACATACATCACCATACTATGCTGAAAATTACGTCAGTGTCAGCCTACCTACTACAATGGAAATATTTCCATATAAAGTTATAATACTTCCAGAAATTAGCTTCCAGTAGGTCAGCAGTTCTAAATATTTTTCTACTTCCATATGTCAAAATAATGAAGTCGCAAGGCTCTTAGAAACTATAATCAATCTTATGTAGCTTTTTAGAACACCTGATTACGCACATGTTACTTATATGCGTCTCTATACCAAGGACCGGTCGCATCAAAGCTCACTTCCTCTGCTATCTAGATTCGACTCAGTCAAAACTTAATTTTAGACTGAAACCTGAAACAGAGAGACAGAAGTGCTTGCAAGGAATTCATGCTAAGTACAGACTTCATTTCTGTAGCATCAATTTCTTCCATTCAAGGTCAGAATGGCCCAATCCATTGCAACTGTACTACGGTACACTGAGACGAAGTTTCTCCAACCAGAAATGAAATAAAGATACTCAGAATTTAACAAACTAATCCTTCATTTAGGCAAAACCAAAATAACTAGCGTATCTTATTACTTAAACTCAAGCTTACTGCCATGAATTACATACACATAGTAAACTAAACTGACAACACATTACTAGAACCTAATCAAACCCTAACGAATAAACAACGCCCACAGACCAAAATAATATGCGAAACTAAAGCAACTCTGACATCACATATCAGTAACTTTATACCACTTCATTTCATTGTGTGACCAGACAAAACCACCATTCATGTAACTACAGCAGATAGATATATTTTTATCATTTCAGCCCATCGCCTCTGCATATTAAAATTAAACATATTCAGATACTATACAGTAATTTCTGCTGTTGCAGCTATTGAACAACTACTTTACTTTTTCCTTAGTTTGTAGCTCATAATTCAACACCCACAGATAGCCCAAATATACTTTGATATCCATACAAAATACTTAAATCTAGCCGTGCGGTTCTAGGCGCTGCAGTCCGGAACCGCGGGGCTGCTACGGTCGTATGTTCGAATCCTGCCTCGGGCATGTATGTGTGGGATTTCCTTAGGTTAGTTAGGTTTAAGTAGTTCTAAGTTCTAGAGGACTGATGACCTGAGATGTTAAGTCCCATAGTGCTCAGAGCCATTTTTGAACCAATAAATATATCTCCAAAACAAACACACACACCGTAACGAAATACCCTGGGAAAACTTCTAAACCAGACATATATACACTCAACATGTAGGCCCTCAAAACATTAACCTAGCGCATATACCCATGACAATATGACCCCAAAAATATCATACGTAGCACGAAAACATTTACTAGCATAGCACACAGCAAAATGACCCTCCAACAAATTTTAATTAAAAGTAACGGACACTTCAAATATACAGTTTTAGTTCAGCAACTTATTGTCTCTAAACATCTGCTGCCTGCATACTGTGACATTCCTACTTCATCGCTTCATCAAAACCTTTAAACATTCTCAGCCCTTCCATCTGTTTCACCACGAAGTAAAAAGTGAAAAGAAACGCAATATCTCCTATCAGAGACATGGCAGTGCAGTTACTAGCTGGCCACTTGTGATGAAGCGGGCCATATTCGGTTCTACACGGAGCCACACATCATTGCCTCCCACCTGTCTCCATACATACCGCAGTTATGCAGTTCTCCGGTTCTGAACGCATTCGGTCATTAGAATAGATAGCATTCGTACCGAAGCAATCATTTTAATGATTATTACTGTGCTGTTACAGTCATGTATTAGATGTTCCAACACTTTTAGTGAGCACACTGCATGCCGTTCCAGAGATGACAACATAGGAGCAACCACGAGCTGCCATCAACAACAGCCTTCTGACGTTTCGAATAATGTGCACACGCCTCAGCCACGACCGCAATGCGGTGAGTCCAAAGAAAATTTTCTACTAGTCCTTTTATTTTTTGTTTTGTTGCGACCAGGATTGGAGGTAGAGAGTGGCATAGAATGTGGAAAGTGACTTGTCAAACCTGAAAGACCTGTAATCTTTCACAATTTAGAAAGGGAATTGTAAGGAAACTTATTTGGTACCATTTATTTAACTGGACATACGTGCCAAGTACTATAACGGTACCAGTATTTTGCACCACATGTAGGCGTTATCGTTGTGCACACGACTATAACGGGTGTTGCTGGACAATGGTCAGATGCGATCAGTTAAGATTGTTCGTATAAGTTTCGGATGCAGTTGTCTGTTGAGTTCTCTTTATTTTAAGAAAAGGAAGAGATTTGCTCTTGTTTGTCTTTTAATGTAAAAGCAGTAACAAATTCTACAAAGATGCCAGAAACATCATCAGAATACAGGTGATGCAGTAGCTGCTCTTATGGAACAGATATCTGAATTTATAGAGGCTAATGGCCAGCAGAAATTGTATAAAGATGAGTTAAGTAAGCAACTAAAAGCTTTGCAAGCAGTAAAACAGTGACAGTCGGCTTCAAATGATTTTAAGGCATTAGTGAGTGTACCTCTTCTTCCGTTAGATCCTTCAGCAGCTAACCTAGAAATGCTCTTCTCCTGTAAAACAACAGAGGACGTGGCAGTATTCATAAATGATATTTTAGCCACCGCTGAACAACTGGTCACATGAAATGAGTTTGCAGATGGCCAATCTACATCTGACGAGTGATACTACATCGTATGTGATGTATCGGAATACGCTTAGCAAAGCTCGCACGTTAGAACAATTTGCAGATGGTTTACAGCAAAGATACCGGAAATATAACAGTGCGAAACATTTTACAGCGAAGGTGAGATAATTTGAGCAGAAAACCACTGAAACCGTTGAAGCTTTTTCTGAGAAAATTCTAAATGTGAACGCACAGATGTTAGAATTAACATAAAATCCAAAAACGGGTCGAGTCATGCTGAGAGACGCGGAAAATAGGACTCCCAACGTCTTTCTATGGGAATTCCTGCATAACATTGACTCACAGTTTGTACGGATAATCCGTATCATTTACCTACAGCGCTTCGCTTTGCCATGCACTTACAGAAACTCGATATTGCTACAAAAGTACTCAATCGGCGAACCTTTGCATCCGATAAAGAACGTTATCGCTGTGAGAAAAGAGGACATTTGCAGGCACAATGCCGCCAACCACAGTGTTATAAACTGAAGAGCCAAGGAGACAGGTACACCTGCCTAATATGGTGTAGGCCTCCGCGAACACGCAGAACGGCCGCTACAACTACGTGGCATGGACTCTACTAATGTCTGACGTAGTGCTGGAGGGAATATATGCCATGAATCCTGCAGGGCTGTCCATACATTTGTAGGAGTACAAGGGGTGGAGATTACTTCTGAACAGCACGTTACAAGGCATCCCAGATATTCCCCATAATGTTCATGTCTGGGGAGTTTGGTGGTCAGCGGAAATGTTTAAACTCAGAAGAGTGTTCCTGGAGCCACCCTGTAGCAGTTCTGGATGTGTGGGGTGTCGCATTGCCCTGCTGGAATCGTCCGTCGGAATGCACAATGGACATGAATGACTGCAGGTGATCAGAGAGGATGCTTACGTACGTGTCACTTGTCAGAGCCGTATGTAGACGTATCAGGGGTCCCATATTACTCCAACTGCACACGCCCCACACTATTACAGAGCCTCCACCAGCTTGAACGGTCCGCTGCTGACATGGAGGGCCCATGGATTCATGAGGTTGTCTATAGCCGTACACGTCTATCCCCTCTATACAGTCTGACCAGGCAACATGTTTCCAGTCAGCAACAGTCCAATGTCGGTGTTGACGGGCCCAGGCGAGGATCTGTGTTGTGCAGTCATCAAGGATACAAGAGTGGGCCTTCGGCTCCGAAAGCCCATATCGATATTGTTTCGTTGAATGGTTCACACGGTTACACTTGTTGATGGCCCAGCATTGAAATCGGCAACAATTTGTGGAAGGGTTGCACTCCTGTCACGTTGAACGATTCTCTTCAGTCGTCATAGGTCCAGTTCTTCCAGGATCTTTACCCGGCCACAGCGATGTCGGAGATATGTTTTACCTGTTTCTTGATATGCACGCTACACTCGTGAAATAGTCGTAGGAGAAAATCTCCAATTCATAGCCACCTCGGAGATGCTGTGCCCCACCGCTCGTGCGCCGACTATAACAGCACTTTCAAATTCACTTAAATTTTGGTAACCCGCCACTGTACCAGCAGTAACCGATCTAACAACTGCCCTATAGACTTGTCTTATACTGTATAGGCGTTGCCGACCGCAGCGCCGTATTCTGCCTGTTTACATATCTGTGTTTGAATACGCATGGCTATACTAGTGCCGGCCGCGGTGGTCTCGCGGTTCTAGGCGCGCAGTCCGGAACCGTGCGACTGCTACGGTCGCAGGTTCGAATCCTGCCTCGGGCATGGATGTTTGTGATGTCCTTAGGTTAGTTAGGTTTAAGTAGTTCTAAGTTCTAGTTGACTAATGACCACAGCAGTTGAGTCCCATAGTGCTCAGAGCCATTTGAACCATCTATACTAGTTTCTTTGGCGCTTCAGAGTAGTTCTGATCGTTTTGGCCACGAGGCAACGAATGTTGAAATAAGAAGAAGGTTAAATGAAACAGAAGCAGGTGTTAAACTAAAATAGGAATGTTCTATCGATCAGGAAATATACCCAGTAAGCCATAATACTGCAAACATGTGAGCTGAGACGGATTGTGCTTGATGGGCTTAATACAAGGCATCGACATAAATTCTTGGTAGACAATGGTGCACATGTGTCTTTGGGTAGTCTGGAACTCGTGGGCAGGAGGAGACTATACACTCTAAGGTGCAGATTATGTAGAGTATGAAATAATGACGAGGAATCATTCAGGGCAGCACAGCTTCGTTTTAAGATGTGAACTAAAGGGTTTCGTGAGCACATGGAAGTGTTACCAACTGTGGGACAGGGATATTCAGCGATTCTCGAACTCGACTTCCTGGATAGTTTCACTGCCAATGATCTTTGCCGGTGTACCGTGAACTTAGTGGGAATTCATTTCCGGTGTGTGCTACAGCTGCAAAAGTTTCTGTATCGCATCGTACACCTATTGGCTAATGTGTCACAACTGAACATTGTACACCAGCATTAAAGATAGTTTCGTATGACAAAATACTGGCGAGTACAAGGAAGTTGTCCGCGTGGGAATAGCCGAGCCGTCTGAGGCGCTGCAGTCACGGACTGCGCGGCTGGTCCCGGCGGAGGTTCGAGTCTTCCCTCGGGCATGGGTGTGTGTATGATTGTCCTTAGGATAATTTAGGTGAAGTAGTGTGTAAGCTTAGGGACTTATGACCTTCGCAGTTAAGTCCCATAAGATTTCACACACATTTGAACATTTTTTGAACAAGGAAGTTGATTTGGATAACTGTGGATATCGAAATATCACAACGAGTATGATGTGTGGTTGGGCCTCTGCAGAACAGCGAAGCATAAGATGAAAAGAGTTGTTTTGCATGCAGAAGGGTAGCACATGTGCAACAAACAGATCTGGTAAGTCTGGATATTTTTCGGATCGATGACGTGAGTCTCCTGAAGGGGTTAGTAACAGCAAATTTTGAGATAGTCGATGTGGATGATATCGATACATCAACAGATGATCATAACCTCAAACAAACCACCAATGCGTCTGCACTATGTGCCAAAGTTTGTCCTTTGAAGCTCAGTGAATGGGAAGTCATGCCAACATTGTTGCTGAAACACTCAGAGCTATTTACCTCAGATGAGATGGCCTCTATCCAGCAACACCTGTAACACAACATAAAATTCCAACAGGCGATAGTACACCAGTCTACAAGAAGCAGCACAGAATTGTAAAGCACCTAAAACCACTGATAGATAAATTTGTAGTTCAAAAGCTAACTGAAGGCATTGTCGAACATGGTGATAGTTCCTGATCCAGCCAATATTGTCATTGTTCCGAAAAAGTCATTGGATAGAACCAAGAAGTACAGATTCTGTTGTCACACACATTTTCCGAATCCACACACTATAACAGATGCATATCCAATCGCGAACATCACACAAATCTTAGACAATTTGGTATAATGTAAATATTTTTCGACAATCGATCTTAAAAGTGATTATCATCAATATAGACCTAAAACAATACTGACAGCACCCTCAGGTCTTTATCAATACTGCTGGATGCCATTTGGATTAAAAAATGCTCCTGCTACCATCTAATGCTTCTTAGACGGAATAATTTGTGAGTTGAAACCAAATATATGTACGGTGTATCTTGACGACGATGTAGTAGTTTATATAAGAAATTTAGAAGAGCGTGTTAAAAGCTTGGATGAAGTGTCCACCGCACTGAGAACAGCACATCTTACTCTTAGAATAAGACAGTATCATTTTGCTCAAACAAAAATATTATCAGTCAAGAGAGAGTAAATATGGGTTCTCATCTCACATCAGCTGTGTGTGATTTTGCAACATCACAGAAAACAAAACAGTTGCAATCATTTCTTGGCTTACATAACTATTTTCGAAAATTTGTACCGGGATTAGCTGATTTGCACAACCATTAACTCAGTTACTTCAGAAAAGAGTTCAGTTTCAATTGACAGCACAGTGTCAGGAAGCTTTTCAGAAATTTTTGACAATACTGATAGCAGATCCTGTGTTAATATCCGATTATTTCGAGAAGCAATTCATACTTTCCCGTGTTGCTAATAACAGCGTGTTACGCTGCATCATGAGTCAGAGTTTTAATTGAATGGGATGCCCTGTGGCATACGCATATAGACAGTTGAACAAGGCTGAACGAAATTACTCCGCAGATGAAAAAGTGATGTTTGCAGTAATATGGAATTTCTTATTTTCGTTTTTATTTGTATGGTCGTAAATTTAAAGTAATAATGGATCATCAATCCTTGAAGTGGTTGTTAGGCCTAAAATATCCTTCAAGTCAGTTAACAAGATGGGGACTCAAATTGAGAGTCTGATTATGAAGCGGTTCACAAGCTAGGAGAAAACCAAATGAACACACAGTCCCAACAGGCATTAGATGAGAGTCAAACAGAATGGAAAGAGGCACAAGAAGCTGACAGAAAAAAATCAACTGTTTAAAAGACAACCTCAGTTTGTAACAGAAGGGTTTTCTGTGCAAGTCCACAAATCAAGATTCTAGCGGGTTCTCAGAACTAAAGTATTACAACAGGAATATGAACCTGTATTATCAGGTCATGAGGGTGTGAGGACGACAGAGAAACGAGCTGTAGAGAGATTTTAATGGTAAACAAATGATTCAAAATGGTTCAAATGGCTCTGAGCACTATGGGATTTAACATCTGAGGTCATCAGTCCCCTAGAACTTAGAACTACTTAAACCTAACTAACCTAAGGACTTCACACACATCCATGCCCGAGGTAGGATTCGAACCTGCGACCGTAGTGGTCATGCGGTTCCAGACTGTAGCGCCTAGAACCGCTCGGCCAAAGAGTAAACACAATACAGTGATGTAGAACAGTGTCAAAAACTGCATATCATTTGCACGAAGAGCAGATGAAATCATCAGATAATACAGTTACAGAGGTTACCAGAAGCTGAAAAACCGTTTAAAATGGTAGGATTTAATGTGTTACGATATTTCAACAGAATTCCAGTTGGTAACAAATGTGTACTCACAGCGATAGATCACTTTTCGAGATATCTAGTAATGGTCGTGACTGTGGATCAGAAATCTAGCAGCATCACACATGCAATGGTAAACAACAGATTATTAAAAGTTAGCATACCAGAAGCTTATCACAGATCAAGAGACTAACTTTTTTATGATCTGATGAAACAGTTGTGCCATTTACTGCGAATCACAAAGTTATCTAACAGCCGGTTCCGTTCGGAAGCAAATGGATGGACAGAAAAAATTCACTGCGTATCAAAAATGCTAAGCCATTATATGAATAGCCAACATACAGACTGGGATACCTATTTAAGTTTTTTAATCAGTGTATATAATTTAATAAGTTCACACAGGAGCAGATCTTTCGCTATACAAAGGAGTGTATGAGAGGAGATGCTTTTACTTTTTGATGTAATTCAATCAAAATTAGGAACGCAGGGTGAACCGGTAAAATAATTCGCAGAACGGTTAAGACGAGATTGGCAGAGGCTAATTGTGCCAACATTAAAGCTTTAGAAAAAATCAGGAAAGTACTGGGCAATGTGCAGATGACCTACTGCAATACAGGAAAGGGCAGTAAGTATTGCTAGAAAACCCTTGTGCCCAAAAGGGCAAAGCAAAAAAGTTCTTATCGAAGTATCAAGGATCATACCAGGTCACTGAAAGGACTTCACATGTAAATGTAAAATTACAACTGCCAAATCTGTAGTCCCTATCAGAAGAGTAAAGCCATTTGAAGGAGTGACTGACATTACCATAAAAAGAGAATTTGTGTAGGAAGGGAAAAGGTACACATAATCTACTGTATGAACTAATATCTAAGGGAAGAGGGGGTGAGTCTATAGATTTTATACTTTACGAGTACATGAGTAATGTTTGGATAAATTTTAGGGTACTTAGCTTAACATTAATTTTCATTTTATTATCTTTGATTTTGCAAATATACACTGGCCCGAAGGAGGGGGGTGGGGGGAGATTGATGGCAATTCCTTTTCTCTTAGGTGGTGTACAAATGATTATGTCCAGAAGGGTTATCTTGAGCATAACACAACTACACTTCTATAGAGGGAGTTTCCCGCAGAGGTACAGCATGTCGTCTGTAACAAAAAAAATGTAGCTTTGTTTTATCACGTATCTACTGTTGAAGTTAGTACTGGCCGAGCTAGCTTATACATCACCATACAATTTCTGGTAGAAGGCTTAATCGCACGGTATCGGTATTTCAAGAGCCATTCATATCTCAAAGTGGGACACCATTGTTTCATTGGTTTCAGGACGAAAAGATACATGTTAATGTCCACACCAGATCTAAACATCTGTATCAGGGATAGTGTTACCATTTTTCCAGCCATGGTAATTCAGACTGAGACAGGCACATGAATTGCTACTATTTCTTGGGAAAATGGAAGCAACAGAGTGTAAAAGGGAGTACTAGCCCCCAAAACTGTATTTACAAAAAACTGGAGACCACAGGATTTACTCTACATTTTCACCAGAAACTGTGATTGTCGACTATTACAGAAACGGATAATCAACAAGGATTAAATATCTGAACCAAGTGTGAAAAAACCAGAACAGTGTTTCATCTGCCAGCTACTATCACAAGAACAATAATTTTCTCGGCCAATGTTGTTTTGGCTAGAATAGTCATTACACACATTACCTGTACAAAACCTACCCGTCCTCAACAAAACCTTGGATACCCGTCTGTTACTCTCTTTAGATTAACCAATAATCTCAGAAAATGGAAGAATTTAAGTTGACGAAATGCTACAGCTTGTAAATCATTATCATGATTAAGACAGACATGGCATATTAAGTTAGTGTGTCTACAAGAAGTGTTTTCTGATTCTATTACTTGTTTCTGCAATTTACTTCTGCTTAAAATGCAAAATGTCCCAGTCAAACGAATCACCAATCCATCGAACACCCATCAAATGGATACATAGTAGTGATAAGAATTACTACTAAAAACTGTAAACTGTATAGTAGTAGAAAAACAGACCAGAAAAACAATGATGAGTTCGTTAGTTATGTTAACACAGGCTGAGATTAAGAGCCTCACAGCTCAAATCAAGAAGTAACAGATTGGACACAGTTGTATTAAATTGAAAATAAACATGTACATATTAGTTTAGCAGTGGATAGAGAAAGTAAAATTCTGGACGAATTTCTTTAAGAATAGGGGAATGTTACACCACAGAGTGGAAAAGGGGAAGAAATTAAGATTTTTCGCAAGTTCTTACCAGCACAGTCCAGGAAATACCAGGTAGAGGTGGTGACGTAGCTATGCAGCAAAAAGAAACAATTAACACTGTAAGTCGGTCTTTAACATGAGCACACGTTGCTACATTGATACCTATCACCAGGCACAAGTTACACTTCCAGGAGAACATCCACAGAGAGAAAGACAGATATATTCGTTACCTCCTGTTACATGGAGCAACGAGCTGTACCTCGGACACAATAACACTTATCAGAGACTTGACAGTGCAGTTAATAGCCTGTAACGAACTGTTAAGAAAACATAGTGGAACAAGGACCGCTGACCACTACTAAGGAAGCAGGCCACAATCAGTCATAGCAAACAGAGCCTCACATCACTGCCTCCCACCCGTCTCCATAAATACTAAAGTTCTTCAGCTCTTGAATGCAGTTCGTCGTTAGGATTGACGGCATTCGTGCTGAAGCACTTGATTAAATAGTTAATACAGTCTAATAACATCCATATATTAGATTTTCCAGCACTTCTCGTCAACATGCTGCTTGCCCTTCCCAAGACGATAGTATCTCAGTAACCACCACCTGCCACTTGTGGGTCTCCACATTAGCTTCCCATCACGCAACTGATGGTCAGACTGAGCGTCTTCCAACACAGTACATGTCATAGTGCTTGTCTCACTAACACTATTGTCACTGCTGGCTGAGAGGGCCATTTATGCCTCTGTTCCCGATTCTCGCTACAAGCACTTCTGGGTGCCAAAAGCCTACTTGTCCAGGGAGGCCAGGATCACCCGACTACACTTCAGACAAATTGGTACATCCTGACGGGTTACCGCAGGTGATTGTCATCTTCCGGGATGTGACTGACGACACTCTTTAACTCTGTGTGAGAGCATAATCTCACACTACGGCTTCGCCTGCAGACTGCAGACGTCCACCTGCAATATCTCAGGTGAATTGCTGGAGCAGCAGCCTTGCCAGCTGAGCCACCAACAGTAGTCTTCAGAATTACACTGTGTCACTGGCACAAGGTATCAACCAAGTCTGATGAGAAGATAAAAAGCTGTAAAAGAATATATTAACTTGCTAATCATGTTTTATTAGTGCTGAAAGACGTTCTGCAGGCTCCAAACACCATCCTGACAATGTAAAGGTGTCTCCACTCGGCGCCCCTACACATTCAATAACTGTTCAATTCACTGTCACCCATAGTCATTTGCTGCTCACCCTTAATCGTTAGAAAATTATCACCTTACTTTCATCATGACCAATGGCACTATGATTAATATCGTGAACCTCACCTACATTACCCACTGTCCTATCCACATACAAAGTTTTGTCACCAAACACATTTATTCCTCACTAGAAAATATCAAAATCGCTGCCCCCAACAAATATTTACTTATTATCATTTAACTGCTGAACACCAATAAATAAATGTGCCAGCACAACCTCTTCACTTACACAATTATGGACACAGTTTCACTTCATTGCCATTCAATGTATGTTAAATCAATTTATTAATTTTGTCTTTCACAAATAGATTTGTTCCGTCACACCACACATTTATCCACTCAGGTGCCACAGCTGAATTCTGATTTTGACTCCCTTGCTGTACATTAATGATACCAAATCCGCACCGTTTCTTCAACAATTACATACTTACAATCTCACTATTACCTTCATAAAATAACCCCCAGTATCAATTTCTTCCTATCACTCTGCTTCCTTAGAAAATATATTATTTCTTAACTTCCCCTTATTATCCTGGTTATCAGTACCCCATCTCTTATACCTATTTATTTCCTGTGTCAATGCCCCAGTTTACACCCAGCTGAAAAACAATTTCAGTTTTCCATGTTCTGACCAAGATGATCGCCCTTATTCATATCAGAAATACAGGGGCTTAACAGATGTCCAAATTTTTTCAACTGTTCCTTCCAAAACTCCCTCATTTTAAATCTTTCTCCTACATACAACGGTCCATTCAAAACTCCATCATTAAACGTAACTTCTTTAGCCCCCCCTCCCCCACCAATCATCATTCACAAAGATTTTTCCAAAGACTACCTAAGAAAAAGTTTGATGTGCACTTTTCTTCTCCTATGTCTGATCGGAACAGGACAATGACTTCACTGAGGAATGACTAGAACCCTCCATCAGTCTTTCCACTCTTCACGCATACCTTCCTCACAACATTCAATTCCTTCATCTTGAAAATTTACAGCTTAAACCTGTGAATGATTTACCAGTGTGTGTCTGCATCCCCCTCATTTCCGGATTGCAGAAACACTAGATGACTTTAAATTATTTGTTCCACTGGTCGTTTGGCTAAGTGCTCTATTAACTGCAACAGACTATCTCAATAGCACTCAGTCTACCACGCACAGTTTCTCCCACAAAAGCAAATTTATTTGCAGCTATATGCTGCACATTGCGAACATAACCACCAAAAACATTTGATACAGGAACCGCTGTCTAACCAATAAAAACTTCTGAAACAGGATCACTCATTACTCATTATTAATTTCAACCATATCACTGCAGCATGCAACTTCTTGTAAATCCCCACTTATAAGAACACTAATTTCAGGCTGTATTGTCTCCACACATATAACATTGACTTCACTACTATTGAAAACATCTCATAATTAACCTCGGCAACATTTTCTAACTGATCCCTTCAACCACCACATCATCTCTCACTCGATTTCGATTCCTCATTGCCAGCCAGAATCTCTATTTACCTAAGTCAGAGCCTGCTCCATCTCAGAATTCTCAGCATGGCACTTGTTCCCACTTGAATCCGCTTCCCCCAGTAATTCAGTCCCACCTGCATCAATTTCTGAAGGTAAATTTTGTTCTACCTTGTCTGAAACTGGAGAGCCAAAGAAATGGGTACACCTGCCTAATATCGTGTAGGGCCCCCGCGAGCACGCAGAACTGCCTTAACAAGATATGGCATGGACTCGAAAAATGTCTAATGTAGTGCTGGAGGGAATATACACCATGAATCCTGCAGGTCTGTCCATAAATCTGTAAGAGTACCAGGGGCTGCAGATCTATTCTGAACAACACGTCGCAAGGGATCCCACATATGTTCAATAATGTTCATGTCTGGGAAGTCTGGTGGCCAGCGGAAATGTTTAAACTCAGAAGAGTGTTCCTGGAGCCACTCTAGCAATTATGGATGTGTGGGGTGACGCATTGTCCTGCTGGAATTGCCCAAGTCCGTCTGAATGCACAATGGACATGAACGACTGCAGGTGATCAGACAGGATGCTTACCTACGTGTCACCTGTCATAGCCGTATGTAGACGTATCATGAGTCCCGTGTCACTCCAACTGCACACGCCCCACATCATTACAGAGCCTCCACCAGCTTGAACAGTCCCCTGCTGACATGCAGAGTCTATGGATTCATGAGGTTGTCTCCATACCAATAAACGTCCATCAAATTGATACAATTTCAAACGAGACTTGTCCACCCAGGCAACATGTTTCCAGTCATCAACAAACCAGGCGTAAAGCTTCGCGTCGTGAGGTCATCAAGGGTACACAAGTGGGCCTTCGGCTCCGAAAGCTCATATCGATGTTTCGTTGAATGGTTCATACGCTGACACTTGTTGATGGCCCGACATTGAAATCTGCAGCAATTTGTGGAAGGGTTGCACTTTTGTCACGTTGAACCATTCTCGTCAGTCGTCGTTCATCTCTATCTTTTTCCGGTCCCAGGGATGTCGGAGATTTGATGTTCAGCCAGATTCCTGATATTCACGGTACACTCGTGAAATGGTCGTAGGGGAAAATCCCCACTCTATCACTACCTCGGAGATTCTGTGTCCTATCGCTCTGCGCCAACAATAACACCTCGTTCAAACTCACATAACTCTTGATAATCTGCCATTGTAGCAGCAGTAATGGATCTAACAACTTTTCCAGACACTTGTCCTATATAGGTGTTGCCGACCACAGCGCCATATTCTGCCTATTTACGTATCTCTGTATTTGAATGCGCGTGCCTATACCAGTTTTTTTGGCGCTTGAGTGTAGATTCGAAATAAAATCCCCCGATTTATTACCTTTTGTCCTAGGTTTATCTCTGAAACCACTTTACAGTATGGCTCTACAAGTTTCAACTGCAATGCAAATACTACCCGATCTTCTGTCTGTGCACCCCTTATTTCTTAAACTCCATATGGAACTTTGGAAAACAGTTTTCATAGACCGCAACCCACTCATCAACAAACTAAACGGTTCTTTTGTGGTCAGATCTACTACTTTTTCCTGCATGTGCGGGCTCAGGCTCAGTCACACTAGTTATAGATTTGAAATCATTGGGCGATGTTTTCCCTTCCTGCTCCATTTCAGTTGTTACCAAGAGAGCTGAAAATGTCTAAAAGCGCCTGCTACTACACCTAGCTTATATGTTATGTCTGTGACTCCGCTGCTGCTGACGACTGCTACTGTTGTGCTGCTCCTTTTCATGTTCCAGTGAAATACGGCATGGCGATATACGGCGTACGGATTGGCGCAATCATTTACAACTCCCACTGGCAAGTCGGCACTCAGTCGCCTCTCACTGATACTGCTGGCCAATCGGCGTAGGTTCCTTGCAAGTAACCGAACTGACTTCAGACAATTCTGAAATGTCTTACTGAATCAGTTCACTCTGAACTATCCCTGACCGAGCCCACATATGTGACATCACGGACAATAATTCAATGAGAATGAAATGTTCTGAGACGAGACCAACATAATGAAATAATAATAAGGATAGTACATGGTGAATGGAGAAGCTAGAACTCGTCATTTCCACAAATAATTGCTCACTGAACATTTCGTGAGCCCCCAGGAACAACTACATGAATAATAAATTGTAAATCACAAAGTCACTGTTGACAGGACGTCCGAAATGTCTAGTTAGATTTTTAAGTGATGACTAAGGTACAGTTTAAAGAAACCAACGCATCTGTTGGATTAACCCAAAAAAATTGAGTGACAAGTTCAAACAAATGCCGGCAGGAATTTGCGGTGAAAATAATGTTCACTATTCACAGTGCCTTAAATTATAACAAAACTAGGTCTATTTCAAATAAAGTCGCTCATGTGTCAGTTAATAATCGTTCATCACTGAAAAAATGATCGTCTGAGCGAGGGCTTAAATGAAACCCAACTAAATCTCATACTCATGCAAATTTCCGAAAAAAGTAATGGGTACATATTTAGAGTTTCTTTTAGACAAGTCTAAAGTTAAAGTTCCATAATTACGAGTGCAGGTCACTCTAAACAATAACTGCAGAAAAATTTTAGCGATCAGCCTAGATCGCCTAATGCGAAATTTTCGAAATCCACATGTTGAAATATTTTAGAGTATTCACCAGCTACACACACGAGTATCACAAGTTCACGACTCAACCACTCTGCCTGACACGAAATATTCTCAGTTCAAAAATATTCCAGTGTTACATGCGATTGTCACAAGTCGGTGATTCAATACTTAAAAGTATTTCGACTCACTTGGAATGTGACCTACTGCCACTCATGTATGTCCTATCTGTTCCAGATATCACACCGACAGCCACCCGAAACAAACGTAAGGAGTCCAAAGTGTCCAAAAGGCTTCCCAAAAATGGCCGCCATCATTTAAACCCTTGCTTTGACCTGGGTCAAACTCACATCACAACTTCCGAAACATACTTAAACCTTAAATTTAATGTTAAATACATACATCATATATGAATTTGCACGTGAATTTCCTCACGTTTCTCTTGTTGTTCTTAGTTTCTATCTTAAATGACTAGTTCACAAATAATGATTTGGTCCAAGTAAACAATACTTTGCGCTGTTCTATCACTAATAAATATAAACGTTTAAAACCAAGCACATTCATACATACTTCATTATGTATACGTGGTGATACTGCAACTACTTTCAGTGTTACGTCTCATTTATGTCGAAATTCAGTTTTTTTTGTTTAGTATGTAAATTCCGGCCTGCAATTCAAAGTAATGGATGTTGCTCAGTGAGACCTATCTGTAGACACTGTTTGTAAAAGTCGCATAAGGCGTTGTCGAGATAATTTTTTAAAGTACGTTATATATGTGGCACATTTAACACTAAATGACTCAAAAACTACATTTCGGCCGGCCGCAGTGGCCGTGCGGTTCTAGGCTCTACAGTCTGGAACCGAGCGGCCGCTACGGTCGCAGGTTCAAATATGGCCTCGGGCATGGATGTGTATGATGTCTTCAGTTAGTTAGGTTTAATTAGTTCTAAGTTCTAGACAACTGATGACCTCAGAAGTTAAGTCGCATAGTGCTCAGAGCCATTTGAACCAACTACATTTCGTATCCAGGGTCACGTTTGCGCATATGCATTCGTTTTAATTTTGTCTTTGTTATCATGTTGCTGGCTTTTCTGTCACTAGTGGGGTTCAGGTTTTATTGGCTTTAGTTTTGGTTTCTATTTTTACCAGTCATTTCGGCCACGGCGGCTACCTTTCAATGTTTCACGCCAACGGCCTTGTCTTCCCGACCATGTATCTGACCTACAGTTTAAATTTCTGATGCTCAGAGCGCCTGATAATCACTGCATCTGAAAGAGTGCCAAAGCTGCTGATGACACCGTGAGGGTAGTGCGGCTATTGGGTCCTGCTCCGTCTACCTGCCTCCTCCGCTGTCAAAACGGCTCGGCCGCGGCCGCTTCGAAAGTCACAACAGGTCACATGCACATGGCCGTCAGCTGGTACCGTCTCCCCTGTTGATAAAAATACATACGCGTTTTCCTTTGTGATGGTGAAAATATAGTGAGAAGCATATACATGGCGTCCCAGAAAGAATGGTTAATACTGAGAGATACGACACGAACGATTACAATTACAAATAACCTAAATTGGAATGATCACATAGATGATATTGTGGATAGAGCAAACCAAAGACTGCGTTTCATTGGTAGAACACTTAGAAGGTGCAACAGCTCTACTAAAGGGACTGCTTACACCGAGATTGTCCGGCCTATTCTGGAGTATTGCTGTGCGGTGTGGGATCCGCATCAGGTGGGACTGACGGATAACGTCGAGAAAGTACAAAGAAGGGCAGCTTGTTTTGTATTACCGCGAAATAGAGGAGATAGTGCCTCAGACATGATACGTGAATTGGAGTGGCAATCATTAAAACAAAGGCGTTTTTCGTTGCGACGGGATCTTCTCATGAAATTTCGATCACCAGTTTTCTCCTCCGATTGCGAAAACATTCTGTTGGCACCAAACTTCATAGGGAGGAATGATTATAACGATAAAATAAGAGAAATCAGGACTTGAACAGAAAACTTTAAGCACTCGTTTTTCCCGCGTGTCGTTCGAGAGTGGAACGGTAAAGAGACAGCTTGGAGATGATTCATTGAACCTTCTGCCAGGCACTTTATTGTGAATAGAAGAGTAATCACGTAGATGTAGATCACCGGAAACAAGGTAGTGTAGTAAACATTGGCTCTAAAATGCATTCCTGAAGAGCCATTAGCAATTCATCTTCTGCACTATGAAACAAATCTCTTTTACAGCAAGCTTTTGGTTTCCCATATTTTCGGTGGAGATAGTACCGACCAAAAGAAGAAAAAACTATATAGTCAAAACTAACTCTAAGATACATACTAAAAGATCTGTATCACTCGTTCAGTAGTGGACATGTGTTTTACGGTAGTGAAGACGAACTAATCCCCATAGCTCTTAAAGTATAGTCCATGCTTGCTGCACATTTTTTTCGCTTTTCGATCCATACTATGACCCCTCAGAAATATGGAAAGCAAAGAACTTGCATTAGAAGAACATGCACCGTATGTGGGGCGGCGGGTGGAAATATTTGTTATTAATGAATGTAATGAAATGTTCCTATGATTTATTTAATGCTGTTGTTTGCCGTTCTCAACACTGGCTAACTACAATATTGGCAACCAGAAAGTGATTAGCAAAACGTGAAGCCTGTGATTAGAATTCCTAGTGCCCACTTCATCTGAGAAATACACTTATAGCTACAGCTTATAGCTGAGGGATTAGGATATTGTCTGGGATTCAAATAAAAAACGATTCACTCCAAATCCCATGGGGAAAGGGGGGGGGGGGGTCACTGAGTTGTGTCCAAGTCACTCCACGCTTTCACACACCTACCAGGCTGCCATTATCTGGTTTGTCCTGAAGAACAACCAAAAAGAGTGCCTCAGACTGTTCACTTAATATATAAGGGTGGGTCACAATGACATGGGGAGATTATATATACACATTTTATCTTTCAATATGTTGCTGGAACAAAGTTGACAGAACTTTTTCAATTTTACTCTCGCGATTACTTAACTGTCATAAAATCGGTAAACAAGTGGCTAAAAACGCCGTTAGTCACGTACTAGAGAAATTTTATGCCCAAGGCATACAATCATAAATCCAACTTAATTTCAATTTATTATTTCTGGGCCGGAACACTGAACCAATGCTCGGTACACTCCTGATACATTTGTATTTTATTTACTTAGCTGACTCATCTTCGATTACTTTATTCTTAGAAATAGTATGAGTATATTTGATTAGCAGTTGTCTTCTCAGCTTCTATGTACATGTGAGTAACTTATGGTAATAGTACAGTTTCTGAGTGTTCAAAACACACTACGTTTAGTTGACTACTAAATCCACTTATTGGTCGTCTGCTGCT
Organism: Schistocerca gregaria; assembly: GCF_023897955.1. Lineage (NCBI taxonomy): Eukaryota > Metazoa > Arthropoda > Insecta > Orthoptera > Acrididae > Schistocerca > Schistocerca gregaria. Next base: position 471,707,401 of record NC_064931.1, read on the forward strand.
GTGTCAGTTCCACATCTACAATTATGTAGTTACTTCATCGAAGTGTATTTATGCTGAGCTATAAATTATGTTTCACGTCTGCCATTATGTTAATTATGTTGCTAGTGTGTGTACTTATTTAACTCTCTATTAACATTTATTTCCTATCTATAGTGTATTGCAGCTAATCAGTTTGCTCTCGTGGCAATCCATTGCCACTCGATCGGACGCTGAAACCACAGGTAGTCTTTCTCGACCTACCACTAAAGTGCATTGAGTAATTATGGACGAGCATAATGTTAAATTCCTTAAACCTATAGGACACCATGAGCTGCTCTGTCATCTAACATAAGGGTACCTATGGTCGCATTCACGCCTCCATCTCATAACCTCAATACGTGTAGGTGTGTCCTGTCACTACACCAAATAACGGCCAGCTCCAACCTTATAAATATTTCAAGGACGTGTCCTTCACGTCTCAACCACAAACACTGTTCAATTCTATTACACTGCCATTCCTTGCTACACAAAGAGTTCATTCTTACAACTTATCTGCATATTTTTCATAACACTAAGCAATCTCTTGTACTATTAATTAGTTAGATCTACAGCATACACTAGGTCTCATTGCCACTTCAGATCCTGCTTATAAACGAACTTTTATATCTTTTTTAAATATTATTGTGGGATCATTTCCAATAAAACAATACTTTGTGCTTATATTACCGGGGTTCTATACATACTTGTTACTCAAATACATTTGTATCTTAATTACGTCATACTTCTCTGTTGTTTATGCCACTGTTAGGTTTGTCACATTAGGTACTTTCTTCACTAATCGGTGGATAGAATGGTTACAGAACTCATGGCTTGATAGCTATGACAGAAAAATTTAGTGTGTTGGAAAGAAGAAGTCGAAATTTTAGGTGGATAGAAAAGATGAAGAGTGAGTGAGATCTGAAAAGGAAAGATGATCTCACACAGCTGGGACTGCACAGCTGCCACACTGCGTAGAGGTTACAGAACAACCTCGTCCCTACAGAAATCATTCACTACCTGTAAACTTCTTTAGGTCGATCACGTTCCTGAGACCTAATAGCTTTTTACTCTTAGGGTACTCTATGCTATATGCACTGGCATGTGGTTTTCCTATGATCCTGAAAGGTCCTTGGTATTTACTAAGATTAACACCTTCGCCCCAATATCTCCTATTTTTCAGAGCTCGTATAGGCAGCTCCCAAGTTTCATCATTAGTTACTACATGTTAATCAATAAAAGGTACCGTAATTACTCCGGTTATCGGTAAGACCATTTTTAACTGGCTTCTTTCAAAGTCTACAACTTTCTGATATTTCGACAAGATATCTATGCCAATTAAAACCTCAATACTGAGATTATTTACAATTAAGCATGGATGATCAATTAAATTACCATTAATGTTAAAGGGCAGCAAAGCTTCTTGTTTTACCGTTTTTGACACCTTGCCAGTATCACCAATTATTCTTAGTCCTGATACCCTCATTACTGTAAGCTTGTCTTTACCAGGTAATGCATCAAAGGAGGACAGATATCGCACTCACCTCACTTCCACTGTCTAAGGGACAACGGACATTGATACCCAACATATTCACTATTATTATAGGGTGGCTTATTCTAGTTTGTACAGGTAGTTCCTCAAACTCAAATAGTTCCTTTTGGATTTTTCTCCAACTAAAGTGATCGACATCTGTCTTCATTACATTTAGGTCGAAGTGCGTAGGGGTTTCCTGAATTACATTTTCAGCTGCCTTTTCCAGCCGGTCTATTAATTTCAAATCTAAACACCGCACGACTTCATAACATTTAGTTTGCTGAACATGACCCAAATTACTGTAGTCTGAGTGATTCTGCGTCTCCAGACCGAGCATAACACTAATTACAGCTAAACCACTTTCACTATTATCGTTGGTTCCTTCTCAAGTGACAACTGGTCACAGCTACGGGGTTCAACGACCTTCAACAGGCTATCCTCTACATTCTCACTTACCCCCTGTCCTAAATCTATTAGTACAGTATCAACATCCTGCACAGGCACTTTAGATAAGAGCACATCATCCTCATCGTAAATATAAGCATGAATTTCTTCTGCTTCTTCACCTGACAATTCAGTATTTTGTAGTTCTTCCCTATCGTTACACTGCTGCGCCTTCTCTTCCTCTTCCCACTTAGAAAGCGTCTCTAACACGTTATCTATCAAATACTGTGAGTGATCTAGTATTTCTGCTGTATCCTTAGATGCTACCGACCCCTCATCCATATGTTCAGTCTGAGTATTCTGATCTGTCTTACCAATTACTGTAATTACTGGCTTAGGAAAAGTAACCGCCTCGTGAACGGCCAGTGTCCTCATAGACGGGAACTAGTTTTCCTGCCTCGGCCTACTACTGCTTCCTTTATTTCCATTATAGTTAACTGGCACAGCATTGCTTTCCGCGCTGTTGCTTACCTGCAAAATTTTGTTCGGAACAAAATTACTATCATTTGGATGCCATTGTTGGTTCTGGTAATTATTTCTCCAATTCCTACCTCTCTTAGGCTGGCCAACACCTACTGTTCTGATGTTTACATTGCCATTCTGCTCGTTCTTAAAATTACTACTACTGTTATTAGCATTTCTGTTATTACGTGCTTCCTCCTCATTGGCAGCCACACGCTCTACACGTTCCAAATACTCAATGAAACGATCAAGATTGCCCCTAGGGGCAGATATAATTCTAGTTTGCCAATACCATGGCAGTATCATTTCAGGTTTTAGCTTTTCGGCCAAATGCGACAAACGTGAGATCCGTGAACTAGCAAACTCTCTAATAGATTCCTTGCCTACATTGAGGCGTTTTCCACTCAAAAATTCTCTCAACACTTCATTTTGCTTATTACTAGACCAATACTCATCACTGAAAGCTGTTTTAAATTCCGCTAATGTTTTACACTTCAACATAACATCAGCTGACCAACGCATGGCGTCACCTGCTAAATGGATTCTAATAAATGAGATTTTCTCTCGTTCAGACCAAGTTGGTTGAATCACATCTTCAAAATCGTTCCAGAAATCTAGCGGGTGGATATTTTTATCTGGATCGAACCGCAAGAACTGCCGACACCCGACAAAAGCGGCGTTTGCAGCTACAACTTGTTGCATACTACCATTACCAGAAGTTAATGAAGCTACTTTACTCTCAATGTTAGCAATGTTAGTACTAATATTTTCTACTCTCATTTCAACATTATCCACTTTTTGCACAATATTAGTAGTATCAGATTTGATTGCGTCTACTTCTGCTTGACATATGTTTACTTTTATATTAACATCTTTAAACCTATCTGAGCACAGTTCAGATTCTGCCTCGATCTTTTCTGTTAACTTGTTCTCCAGCTTCGCATCTTCCATTTGGAAGTCTTTGCGAACCTCAGCAACTTCGGATTTTACTGTTTTATACATTTCAGAAAATTGTTGAGCAACCTTTTCCTTAATATACTCACGGTTGTAATCAATTTTATAATTCACTGTCCAGATCCTCTTTCAACTTATTGCAACCAGCCTTGAAGGTATTGTCCATTACCTCCAATCGTTTATTAAAATTAGTTTGGCTGGTCACAATCTCATACTTTAATTCAGCATTACTGTTTTTGACCTCAGTTATTTCAGACTTTAATTCAGCCGTCATTTTAGCATTACTGGCTGACATTTTTGGATTACTGGCACCTATTGCTTGTAATATAACATTTAAATCAATAGCCCCAATATCTTTGGGTTGCTAACTAGCTGGCTTTTTATCACACTCAGGTGACGAAAAACTAGCTCCAACACCAGAATCATCAATACTAAATGAATCTTCTGATCGATCAGTCATATCTAACTTCTCCTGTTTAAACTCTACCACCTCTGATGACTGTTTCATTTTTAATTCATCAGAGAAACTATCATCTAATAACAATTTCTGATTTCTACTTTACTACAGGGGTCTCTATTATAGAATCATTGCCCCTTTTCACACTACTGTCAGGAGACAATACTTCATATTTCACTTTAACATTACTATTTTCATACATATTTACACTTGAACCGCTGTCTGGATTTACAGTTCCCTCAACAGACATAGGTTCTGATTTAAGTTTAACCTCGGTTTCTTCTGACAGTTCCATCGCCGACAATCTTTAAGTGCAGGTTAGTAAAAGTTTTAACAGCTTTTCACTTAACTTAGTTCCTCCTGCACGACGTATGGCGTTGCCGGCGCGGCGTACCAGGATTACTGATGCGACGCGGGGCGTTGAACTGCAGACGGCTCTTCGACGGCCGCTGTGTTTGCGTGGCCCCCAACTGCAGGCGCGGCTCCGGCTGCTCCGGCGGACGACTGCGGTGAGTAGAAACGCTTCTCGCGATGTCGGCAGCGCCGCTAGACTCAGTGCCAGCTCCGTCAATCCAGATGCGTCCACATATACACGTAGCACTATCACTGTTCTATTGCTCAGTTGCGTGTCGCATTTCACTCCCGAATCCGAATATTTAAAAATCACTTTCACTCAGTTTGTTTCCTGTTCTTTTCCCGGCCGATGCACCATATGTGGGTCGGCGGGTGGTATTGGTTGTTATTGAATATGGAATGTCTTGTAGAAAAGATGCATTTCCAGGCCGGTTAGCATATTTGGGGTGGCAGGTAGGAATATATAATTGAATAATGATTAATGTGGAATGTCTTTCCCGGCCGATGCACCATATGTGGGGCGGCGGGTGGCACTAATTGTTAATGATATGGAATGTCTTTCCCGGCCGATGCACCTTATGTGGGGGCGGCGGGTGGAAATTATTTTGTTAATAATAAATGTGGAATGTCTTTCTCGGCACTTGCACAATATGTGGGGCTGCGGGTGGAAATTAATTTGTTAATAAAATGTTCCTAAGCTTTATTTAATGCTTTTGTTTGCCGTTCTCAACACTGGCTCTCTAACTACAATATTGGCAACCAGAGAGTGATTAGCAAAACGTGAAGCCTGTAATTAGAATTCCTAGTGCCCACTTCATCTGAGAAATACACTTATAGCTACAGCTCATAGCTCTGAGGGATTAGGAGATTGTCTGCGATTCATAATCAAAAACGATTCTCTCTAAAATGTTCACTATATTCAGAAAGTCACAGACCAAAAAGAATCCACACAATCCAACTACCAGAGCAGTTCAGAGTCTAATGCGCTGATGTAACTATAACTATCCAAATTAAATGTTTTAGTGAATGCTCGCCGTAATTTGATGATAATGTTCATCAAACGCCACGCTAAATAATGGTAGAATGCCTGTCCCGCGACGGCACGTGAAAATACGACATACGCAAACTGAAGATAGATCATTAAAGTCATCCCAGAATTAACACTTCACTCGAAAATGATTTCATGGTTGTGCGTATCCCGAGTAACTTATTACGGCATCCGAGGCTGTTTATAGCATTGATACCGATGCGACACGACTCACGGCACAGATAGTGCGCTAATTAGCGTCTGGAGAGAACTGGGGCCTTTCTTTCTCGCACAATTTCTTATATATAAAGCCGCGGTGCGGATAGCTAAGGGAACGCCTGATTAAATCCGCATTACCTGGCCAGTAATGCACCACTTTAAGTTATCGAATAAATCATTGCTTCCTTTGCTGATGGCCGATGAAGCTCTCAATTTAAATGTGCAATCAGCACACAGGTAAGTAATCATAATAAAAGTCTGGCTAAGTCAAATATTTTGGGCGAGAGAATTAATTTAATTACACTACACGCAGTAGACGAGCTCCGAACTTGCCCTTTGCAGATACGCTATCGCTATAGTTTTATAGTTATTCAGTTGAAACTTCTCACATCTTTATGATTATAGCGTATCTCCCTTCTACTTAAATTTAAACATCCTAGCTTTATTTATTCACCTACTTAATCTATCTTGCTTCCTTAATTTTTAAGGCGAAACCAGAAAATCATTAATTTCAACTATAATTTTAATTTATGAGATCCAGAATACTGTTTCTACTAAATTATTATGCAAAAGGAATCTAAACATAGATTTTTAGGTATCTAGCTCTTTTCTGTTGCTCAATTATTTTTACAGAGAAACGTCCAAATTTCGAAAATGGTTAAAGTTATTGAACTGATATTCAACACTTATTGATTTAGTATTACTCCTGACACGCTAGAAACGTTTCAGGTTATTTACTTGATTTTTAAAGTATTGCGCAACATTTATGACGTCAGAGCTAGTTACAGCGGATTGGCTGGCACACGATGGAAAGACTGATGTGAATTTTATACGGCATGAGTAGGCTGCTTCCCTACACACTCCCACTTTCATCAAATAAAGGTATGGTTACAACACTTACCTCTGACATTCGGATACTTCTGTCTTACCTCAAAACAGTTGTACCTCCATATGCCTGCACACTAGTTGGAACCATCCTAGTCCGACAGATAATAAAACTTTCTATTTCAAGAAGTGTGTGCGTTCCTGGCACTCAACATATTTAAAATTGTATGATGAATGCGTTCTGTTCTTCCATTCAATTGTTCTTCCATTCAATTGAGTATGGACAGGGCTAGCTTAAAAGTGCATTGTAAATAGCATAGCTGTTTCATTGGACTGGACATAAAATTAGTGCCCTGATCTGTGATTACTGTTCCAGTAATACCAAATTTTAGAGCCTATTTTCACTATGGCTTGAGCTATTGTATCCAAATGTTGATTTGTGTTTGCAGTCATTGCAGCATAGTGTGAAGTGGTCTATCATAGTCAGTATATAACGGTTACCCCCTGGCTTTCAGCTGAATCGTTTGAGAATATCAAGGCCCATCATTTCAAATGGTTTGGATGTTTCTGGTAATCCCTGTAGTGGAACCTATTGATGGCTGAGGTGTACACGTTGTGTGCATGATATACAGTTTCTAACATTTTGGTCAACGTCTTGTTTCCACGTTTTGCATCAAAATTATTTAGCTACACGTCAAACATCGCCATCCCACATAGCCTAACAAAAGACGGCATTTTCTTGCCTCAGTAACCTGTCCTCAACAGCTGCAAGCACCAATATCTATGGTCTGCACTCTGTCAGACTGCACAGCAAGCCTTCGTGTAATGTAAACTGCGACAGTGACCTAAATACTTTACAGTTAGTCTGTGCATTCTGCCACACAGGTGCACTCTAACGTGGTGCTTGTAATACTCTTAACTTTTCTACTTAAGCCATCAACATTGGCGTGCTCTCTACCTGGGTTATGCACTATCTCTTATTTAAACTCAATTTCGGGGCTCAATATGTCAGTCGACTTGACTGCACTTTTAACCCCAGTAATCACTTCAATGCATTATAGTCTGTTCCTACCTTAAATTTTCTTGTGTTGGGGTAGCAACAAAAGTATATAATACTTTAGATGGCAGCCAACACATCTTTATTCACAGAAAAATACTTTTGCTCTGCCTTATTTAGCCGTGTTTATAGGTACACCACTGGTTGTTCCTTACAATCCTCACTTTGGCTAAGAACACATCCAACCGCCAAACTGCTTGCATCACATGACAAAAGTTTGTGAACACCAATACTGAACTCAACCTTAACTTCTGTTTTAACTTACCAATTGGACCATTTTAACGTCGCTCCTTTCTTTAACAAACGCCTTTACGACTCAACAACCTTTAATGAAATTTGCGATAATAATTGAAAAGCGGAGGGATGAGTCAAGCTGTTTAGCTGTCTGTGGCAGCAATAAATCACGTACTGTAGAAACTAAATGCGGACCAGTTTGCACACATTCTTGACTTACTACGCGCCCCAGATAATACACGTAAGTCACTACAAAGTGGCATTCATTCAATATCAGCATCAAATGTGCTATATAGAGCCTCTTGAAGATCTCCTCCAATCGTTGTACACGGTCCCCCCCCCCCCCCCACCCTCTCCCCCCCCCCCCCTGTTTTTAGATAACCCAATTATGTCAGCATGATAAATGATGCACTGTTTTGGTTTTAATCCTCTAATTACTCAATTCAAGAACATTTGCAAACTGGCTGCCACATTTTTGTAACCAAATGGCATTCTAATTTGTAGTAGCCCCATGGGACTGAAAACACGATCTTGAGCCAGTCTTCTACATTTACATCTATACTCAGCAAATCACTGTGAACTGCATGACAGACGATACGTCCCCATTCCACTTTTTGCCCATTTCATTCACATATGGATCGCAGGAGGAATGATTGTTTAAATGCCTTCATTAATTCTGTAACTAATCTAATATTGTCCTCCTCATCCCTATGGGAGCGATACACAGGGAGTTTTAGTACATTCCTAGATCCATCATTTAAAGCTGGGTCTTCTGGGACTATTTCCAACTAGTGATACCCACTTTTTAAATCCGTCTTTGGAAAGTATTTACACTGACCTACATTGTCCAAAGTCTCCGTTATGTATGGTATACGATATGCATCAGTGATAGCTCTCGCATCCAGATACCTGTGAACACAGCAAGCTCTATACTTTCAGGTACTATATGGTGATGTTTTGGGACCAATTACGACCGGTGTACGCAATGGGCTTTCACAATGTTCAGTAATGCTATTAGCAACTGCTGGTATATAAATTCCTCCAATATCAGTTGCAAGTAGAATGTGATCATGGTTTTAATGGTGATGACCATCATATGACCACGATTTTAAGGGTAGTTTAAGGGAGATTTGGTTGCAATAAATTTCAAACACATAACTGCAAAAAAAAGTATGGTATCATATTTTGGGGTAACTTCACAAACTGAGAAAAGAGTGTTTAAGTGCTCAATAAGATTCATTGTGATGTAAATTCATAAATGAGTATTACACTCAAGTGTTCTAAACATGTTTGTTATAATATATTTTCTGACAAGTTCCACACCTGTCATGCTCCCCTCATTTATGGTCTATGGAACGAAAAATGAGTCTAATCTAATCTGAACAAAAAAATTATGTTTCATGGCATGTAATACACAAATCTAATCACAATAAAATTTAACGAATTTGCACTTATATATTATGTTACTCTACATGTGCTTGTTTACATCTACAAATTAGAGTTATGGAAATATATGTATTTCCACAATCCATACTTCTGAATCTGATGTTCTGTTTGACAGTATGAAGAACTATTGCTGTCTTACCTGCTACATTTTGATATTCTGGCTGCCATCAAGAAATATAAATATTGATCTTGATATTAGTGATTATATATGAGAGATATAGACGGTCACTAAGGACGACAAGAGGATTTAAAAAAAATTGTAATTCGGGAGATTCCGGGAAGTATGGAAGATTTGTCACCCTAATGGCAGGTGCTTTGCAGCTCTATATGGTTTCCTGTATACTGGAGCGTAATTCCCCGTTGCTATTCTATGTAGTGTGACTTGTATCACTGGCAATGGCCCACTTGGATTAAACAGATCTGTAAATCGTAATAACTATGCTTCCATTGCTGCACTCTCTCTTCCGTCCAAATACTTCACCTTTACACGTGATTTAGACGCATTGACAGTTTGCTTGTGACAAAGTGCTTCATCAGACCTGACAAGATCATCCTTTTCTAGGATATCTGAGTTGGCAACTAGTGTAACTTTTGACATCCCAGAACTGTCTAGGCTCACCGGAATCATACAGTAACCATCTATTTCGTATATGCATACTACACTTCGACGTAAAAAACAGTGTGACTATCTAGTGCATCACTGCATTCCACTGGCTCTACAACACATAATACTTCACTTAGTAGCCAGTACTCAACCTCGCCCCCACTCCTGCACATTTTGGTAATTTATCATGCACACGCATCTTTATTGCACTTCTCTGCAGTTTATTTGCTACCACCATAATAACTGGTGAACTTCACTGCGGTGCAGCACTTGCAGTAGTCATGGGAACAATGTTCCACTGGATAGGATTGTATACTGTGGGAGGTCAATTTTTGCGTGACGCTTATCCAAAAAGTCAATTCCTAGGGTCACACAGTACCACCCGCAAACATGTGCTACACTTCCATATGTCCCTAAAATCTGCTTGTTCCAATGATAAGACTGAGCAATGTTGTCCCTAATGACATCATGTCATTCTCACCTACCCCACGTAACCTATAACATAGAGAATTTAGTCTCTTTCTACATAAGAGGTCCAGACCGACTCGTGAGCCATTGCGTGAGCAAAAATTTACGTTCCGTTCCATTCACCGTTCCCAGTAAGCAGCACTCCACATCTGGCTACGTTTTTACAGTATTTCGTGCTACTGGGAACGCCAGCCGTCGGTTGAGGCATTCCCTTTGGCGCTGTCTATCCTGTTTCCTACATCTACATCTACATGGATACTCTGCAAATCGCATTTAAGTGCCTGGCAGCGGGTTCATGGAACCACCTTCACAATTCACTATTATTCCAATCTCGTATAGCCAGCGGAGAGAACGAACACCTATATCTTTCCATACGAGCTCTGATTTCCCTTATTTTATCATCATCGTTTCTCCCTATGTAGGTCGGTGTCAACAAAATATTTTCGATTCGAAGGAGAAAGTTGGTGATTTGAATTTTGTGAGAAGATTCCGTTGCAACGAGAAACGCCCTTCCTTTAATGATTTACAGCCCAAATCCTGTATCATTTCAGTGACACTCTCTCCCATATTTCGCGATAATACAAAATGTTCTACCCTTCTTTGAATTTTTTCGATGTACTCTGTCAATCGTATCTGGTAAGTATCCCACGCTGCGCAGCAGTATTGGAAAAGAGGACAGACAAGCGTAGTGTAGGCAGTCTCCTTAGTAGATCTCTTACATTTTCTTTCTAAGTGTCCTGCCAATAAAACGCAGTCTTTAGCCTTCCCCACAACATTTTCTATGTTTTCCAATTTAAGTTGTTCGTAATTGTAATTCCTTCGTATTTAGTTGAATTCAAAGCCTTTAGATTTGACTGCTTTATCGTGTAACCGAAGTTTAACGAATTCCAATTAACACTTATGTGGATGACCTCATACTTTTCGTTATTTAGAGTCAAATGCCAATTTTCACACCATTCAGATATATTTTCTAAATAGTTTTGCAATTTGTTTTGATCATTTGGTGACTATTAGTCGACAAACGACGGCGTCATCTGCAAAGAATCAAGTGCATATTTTCGTAATATTGGGGTTGGCAGCAATGCTCCTTAACGTCACCTGTGGATCTGCGTCAACAGGGTGTTCCCGTAAGATCATGCAAAAATGTAACGGGACATAGAGAATGCTCCACTGAATAATTTGAGGTAGGGAACGTGGGCCCGAAGAACCCAGCTTAAGCACATATGGAAGTAATCTTGTCTACCGCTTTGTCTAGCATTACTGTTTTCGAGCTTAATTACAACTAGCATGCGTACAAGTATATACGTACAGTGCTCTTTATTTAGATGTATATGCTTTATTTCCTGCGAGGAAAGGAGAAGGGTGAGCCTGATTAACAGGAAGTCATGATGCAGGTTTCGTTTACTTATCCATAAAGTGGCTCTGTTGTATCGTTTTTACATTGTTCCATGACAGAACATCCTATGAATCAACGACAGACCCATTCATTACTCAGTGTTACTCAGAGGTATATAGTAAAATACGATGGAGTAGTACCGGTACTGTTTCCCAGAACTCACCGATATACACCATGTGTATGGGGAAGTGCGCTGCAATGCTCTCGCTGCTGAAAGGCTGTACATGGAACTATTTCCTAAAAGGCGACATCTGTCACGACAAGTGTTTGTTTCTCTTGATCGACGAATGCGGGAGACTGCTTCACTGGAAAGAAAAAACGAGGTTCCTGGCGACATGATGACCACTTGCACACCCGATGTTGAAGAGGTGGTGCTGGAAATTGCTGCAGCGGACCCCACTACAAGTACTTCAAAATGGTTCAAATGGCTCTGAGCACTATGGGACTTAACATCTGAGGTCATCAATCCCCTAGACTTAGAACAACTTAAACCTAACTAACCTAAGGACATCACACACACACCCATTCCCGAGGCAGGATTCAAGCCCGCGACCGTAGCAGCAGCGCGGTTCCAGACTGAAGTGCCTAGAACCCCTCTGCCACAGCGGCCGGCTACAAGTACTTGTCGTATTCTACGTGAAATGGGCGCTGTACATACTAGCGTGTGGCGAGTGCTCCACGAACAACAGTTACACTCATATCACACACAAGGAGTCCATGCAATGCTTCTGACTGACTTTGCACCAAGAGTCGCATTGTGTAAGTGGTTGCTCCAACAATGGATTGATTGACCAGATTTCCTCTAAATCGTCCTGCTTACTGAAGAGGTCTCATTTAATCGTGATGGTATTTCGAGCAGCAGGAACAGCCATGTGTGGGATGAGGAAAACCCTCACGCTGTAGTAGAGCCACGAATCAAGCAAGTTTTGCTGTGAATATCAGGGCCGGCATTGTAGGCGACAATCTCATTGGGCCATATCTTCTATCTAGCCGTCCGAATACCCACCTGTACTTGAGGCCCGTGCAAAGAGTTCTACCTGAGTTGTTGGAGAATGGCCCTTGGGTGTTCATGAGAGGATGTGGATACAACATAACAGTGCACTGCCTCACTTCAATGTGGATGTCCGCAACCATCTCAATGCTGTCTTTCTTGGATTCGTAGGGTAGGTCCGATTCCATGGCCTGCGAGGTCACCTGACCTGAATCCCCTTGATTATTTCCTATGGGGATATCTAAAGTCACTTTTGTATTAGACCCCAGCGGATAAGGAGATTAAATTAGTTGCCAGAATTGTAGCTGCCTGTGATGTGATTCGAAACACACAAGAGATATTTGTCAGGGTGTGTCAGAATCTCGTTCGCCAATGTCATGCTTGCGTTGAGGTTTATGGCCGTTAGTTTCAGCAGATTTTGTAAGATACAGTACAAATGGTGCGTTCATTGTGCCAGTGATGGTATTTGCAGTTAACTGTAACTAATATAAATAAAAAGTACACAGTAATGTGATTTTATTCACATTCTCTCCTTACGCTGGCTTCTCCGAATCCAGGTTCCGTACCTCAAATTATTCAGTGGAGCATCCTCCATGTCTTGTTAAATTGTTGCACGCTCTTACGGAAGCACCCTGTAGAAAATTTTGTGTCTGAGGAGAACACACTTCAGTCATTTTGTCCTCTGGTGGAACAGTCATTTTCCTCAAGCTGCGTGGCAACTCTAATAGCAGCGCCTAAATCACTCAGATTTTCCATTCTGACCCATCTTCACATGTCAGCTGGAAGTCCCCGTAAAAACACATATAATGCCCTGTTTCCTGCCTCCTACAGAATAACTCTGTCTGTTTCCGCATGCAGCATGAGTTCATAGGTTTGCACGCTAATTTTTCTAATGCCATCTCGAAATGTTTCTACTGATTCACTACACTTCTGTAAAAATCACTAAGCTGCTCCATAAAAAGCCTCGCACTATTCCACTCGCGGTACTTCTGGTAAAGCTCATTATCCAGCTGTTCAAATATCTGCGCTTTATTTAATCCTTCGTGGTACATGACATACATTTTCGCATCATCAGCCAGCGATAACTGAGCTGTAAATAAGCCTACCTCGATCGTCAAATGCCCTAATTTAATGGCAACATTCATTTCATTGATAAATACAGACACATCCTCAGTTCTTTTTCCCAAAAAAGGAGTCACTAGAGAAGCTGCTACAGAATCCATTGAAGTCAGTTCTTGTCTCCACTGACTCGGACTGTATTTGACCACAACTGAATTATAAGGGATCTACCTCTTTCTTAACGTACCACAACCTTCTAACATTGTGACTATCGCTTCTTCAAAAGCTCGACTGCTTTGTGTATCACTGCCGTATGTGTTTCTGGCATTCGACAAATACACGAATTCTTAGGGACTACTGGTGCAAATACAAAGCCAGAGACACTAGAAAACCAATCTGTACACCTTATTATGCGCAGTGAGAATCAGTATACTGCTTGGTTTTATGGCCTACTGTTCTACAGTTATCATATGTAACGTGCACTGCCTTCATAAATGGTAACTCATGCCCAGATAAAACAATATTGGAATCTAACAGGAGATAAGTATCACATCCTAGAGTGGACCTTGAATTGTGACAGGTCAGCAGGGTCTTGCAGTTGTACAAAAGTAACTTTCACATTTCGGTTAGTCTGTCTTAATGTCCATGGCAGCAGCACACAAAACCAAAGTCAAACGAAGATGCACTTGCCAATTTATAGTGCTCGACTGGCAGCTGAAGCTCCAGTTGCGACGGTGGAACCAGGTGCGCCTCTGATGTCGAATGCCGTCTTACAGTGAAATTTCTGACACAATATGCAGCTCCTTTGGGAGGTGGCGGTGTTGGTGGTCTGTGGGGAGGGGAAGGTGGTGTATCATCCAGGTCAGGAGGTCAATGGTTGACCACTCAAGAGAAATAGGCATGTGAACTCTGAAGGTAGATACGTGTCTGACGACTGAAGGCACTATTAAAACAGTATTAGAGCAGTAAGCATTTCTTGTCCACAAAATACACTACTGGCCATTAAAATTGCTACACCAAGAAGAAATGCAGATGATAAACGGGTATTCATTAGACAAATGTATTATACTGTGGCATCGCCCGCTCTGCCTGTGAGTGGACATGTGGCTGTCCTTCAGCAAGGTCCGAGCAGGCACACGGGGGGAGGTTCGCCGTTGAGTACACCATCGCAGGCGCTCCTGTCTGTGATGCAGCGTCAAGGGTAACCGCAGCCATGGTCTCGGAGCTGATAGTCCATGCTGCTGCAAACGTCGTCGAACTGTTTGTGCAGATGGTTGTTGTCTTGCAGACGACGCCATCTGTTGACTCAGGGATCGAGACGTGGCTGCACGATCCGTTCCTGCCATGCGGATACGATGCCGGTCTTCTCGACTGCTAGTGATACGAGGCCGTTGGGATCCAGCACGGCGTTCCGTATTACCCTCCTGAATCCATCGATTCCATATTCTGCTAACAGTTATTAGAACTCGACCAACGTGAGCAGCAATGTCGCGATACGATAAACCGCAATCGCGATAGGCGACAATCCGACCTTTATAAAAGTCGGAAACGTGATGGTACGCATTTCTCTTCCTTACACGAGGCATCACAACAACGTTTCACCAGACAACGCCCGTCAACTGCTGTTTGTGTATGAGAAATCGGTTGGAAACGTTCCTCATGTCAGCACGTTGTAGGTGTCGCCACCGGTGCCAACCTTGTGTGAATGCTCTGAAAACTAATCTTTTGCATATCACAGCATCTTCTTCCTGTCGGTTAAATTTCGCGTCTGTAGCACGTCATCTTCGTGGTGTAGCAATTTTAATGGCTAGTAGTGTACAATAGTTAATGTACCAATTTTCACGAAGCCAGCGCTGGTGGGAACACAAGGTGTAAGCACCTGACCAGTATGTGCTGACTAGAGTGTGGCCCATAGCCACAGTAGTGGTGGCAGAGCTGGTGGTGTCAGCACCAATGTCGTCACGAGGCCGTTCACCACTTCTTTAGCATGCATCGCCGCACTCGCAGCCCAGGTGGTCAAAAGCTTTCCAGAGAAGATTGCCAGGGTTGCTGTAGAGTGCAAACAGGAAAGACATCTACCAGCTCTGCTCAGAGTACCTGAAGTCATGCAGAAGAGTGCTACAGCCTCATGTCGAGAGAGAGAGAGAGAGAGAGAGAGAGAGAGAGAGAGAGAGAGAGAGAGAGAGAGAGACTGTCACCATCCAAGTCCGCCACAGGAACCGAGGCAGTGTCACATGATGACAGGTTGTGATCTGCTCCCACGCCCTGCTAGTTAGACTTCCAGAAGACTTGCCAGATGCCCCACATCACTCTTGACCTTGTAGTTGGCGCTGCAGCTCACAGTGAACGTGTCGCTCCAGACAGTACTTGCTGCTCCATGGAAGATCATAGGCGACTATACAAGCAGAGGGTCAACATACGTAGGCCTCGCCTCTCGACAGAATGGCTGTAAATTGAACAGAACGTCTCCAGAACAGAAGCGGTATTTATGCAGGATGGGCTCATGTGCTCTGCTACAATGAGGTGGCTATTACATCATTCGCCCCACTCTTCTCGTTCGGTCAGCTGTATTGGACGCTTCAGAATTTCATACCTTCACCTTTCGGACGCTCTTTCTGCCATGTCAGAATAACGAAGAGTTACTCTTGCATCCACCTTTAGCTTTCTTGTGACACTTCGTGCACTCACTAATATGATGATATACCTCCATCACCATAATGTCATTCTGCTACGTTGTTGGTTCGAGTCCTTAGGTCATCCAGGGTGTCGCAATGGCTTTCGTATTTGTAGCTGCATCATCGACAGTTATTTCTCGCTGGAATTCTGCCTTGCTACTGACTTATTCTGCTCTGCCTCTGTTATACCCAGGGTAGACCTTTGTATACTATCTGGATGGATCAAATATACTACTATGCTGTGGAACAAATACACTCCTGGAAATGGAAAAAAGAACACATTGACACCGGTGTGTCCGACCCACCATACTTGCTCCGGACACTGCGAGAGGGCTGTACAAGCAATGATCACACGCACGGCACAGCGGACACACCAGGAACCGCGGTGTTGGCCGTCGAATGGCGCTAGCTGCGCAGCATTTGTGCACCGCCGCCGTCAGTGTCAGCCAGTTTGCCGTGGCATACGGAGCTCCACCGCAATCTTTAACACTGGTAGCATGCCGCGACAGCGTGGACGTGAACCGTGTGTGCAGTTGACGGACTTTGAGCGAGGGCGTATAGTGGGCATGCGGGAGGCCGGGTGGACGTACCGCCGAATTGCTCAACACGTGGGGCGTGAGGTCTCCACAGTACATCGATGTTGTCGCCAGTGGTCGGCGGAAGGTGCACGTGCCTTTCGACCTGGGACCGGACCGCAGCGACGCACGGATGCACGCCAAGACCGTAGGATCCTACGCAGTGTCGTAGGGGACCGCACCGCCACTTCCCAGCAAATTAGGGACACTGTTGCTCCTGGGGTATCGGCGAGGACCATTCGCAACCGTCTCCATGAAGCTGGGCTACGGTCCCGCACACCGTTAGGCCGTCTTCCGCTCACGCCCCAACATCGTGCAGCCCGCCTCCAGTGGTGTCGCGACAGGCGTGAATGGAGGGACGAATGGAGACGTGTCGTCTTCAGCGATGAGAGTCGCTTCTGCCTTGGTGCCAATGATGGTCGTATGCGTGTTTGGCGCCGTGCAGGTGAGCGCCACAATCAGGACTGCATACGACCGAGGCACACAGGGCCAACACCCGGCATCATGGTGTGGGGAGCGATCTCCTACACTGGCCGTACACCTCTGGTGATCGTCGAGGGGACACTGAATAGTGCACGGTACATCCAAACCGTCATCGAACCCATCGTTCTACCATTCCTAGACCGGCAAGGGAACTTGCTGTTCCAACAGGACAATGCACGTCCGCATGTATCCCGTGCCACCCAACGTGCTCTAGAAGTGTAAGTCAACTACCCTGGCCAGCAAGATCTCCGGATCTGTCCCCCATTGAGCATGTTTGGGACTGGATGAAGCGTCGTCTCACGCGGTCTGCATGTCCAGCACGAACGCTGGTCCAACTGAGGCGCCAGGTGGAAATGGCATGGCAAGCCGTTCCACAGGACTACATCCAGCATCTCTACGATCGTCTCCATGGGAGAATAGCAGCCTGCATTGCTGCGAAAGGTGGATATACACTGTACTAGTGCCGACATTGTGCATGCTCTGTTGCCTGTGTCTATGTGCCTGTGGTTGTCAGTGTGATCATGTGATGTATCTGACCCCAGGAATGTGTCAATAAAGTTTCCCCTTCCTGGGACAATGAATTCACGGTGTTCTTATTTCAATTTCCAGGAGTGTAGTTACAAAAAGGAAGAAGGAAAGTAGATTTGAGTTTATGTCCCACCAATAATGAGGTTATTAGAGACGGAACTCAAACCCGGATTATGTGTCTGGGATGGAAATCGGAATCGCTGTTCTCAAAGGACCATCCAGGCATTTTCCTAGAGCGATTCTGAGAAATCAGTGAAAACCGCAAATCAGGGTAAACGTAGGTCCAGATGATTGGACCGGGATTTGAACTGCCGTTTTCCCAAATGAGAGAGCAGTGTGCTAAGCGCTGCGCCACCTCTCTGAGTCAGAATAGTTACGGCTGTCACAGTTTTTCAAAAACATAATGTGTTCAGTTATGATATCTCTGTTTCGAGTGTAAGATTATGGGAATCGTAGATAGCCTTTATGGTGTCGCTGAATCTAGGATAAAAGGGTGTTTCAACAAACTAAGACTTATAAACACTAAAATTACTATATGAGACGTGATTGTTCGAAAAATTGAGAAGCAAAGAGCGTCTAAACGTTAGTGAGCCAGCATTCTTAGCTGCCTTTATAAAATCAACACAAAGAGCAGGCTGAAGGAATATCTGAGACTCGTTTCACTCTGTTTGTAGGTCTGCCTGCGAATCCTGTATTACGACACTAATATTCATCAGCATGTACACGAGCAAAATTTGTGGTTGTACACACATTCAGTAAAAGTTTTCGAGAGGATTTAACTACTGTGCGTATTTTTCTTGTGTAAACAGATCATTAATGAATAATATCCTGTTAAAATTATAAAGATTGTGTCAATGGTATGAGTGCGAAAAACACATGACAACATTAGAACAAGTTTAGATATGACTGCAAGTATGGGAGTTTGTATGTTAGTCTTCCAAGATGTAATACTTTTAATAAATAAACACAGTATATACTTTTCACCTTTTTTTTAAAATAGGTTAACAGAACATGCTTATACTTCAGCCAGATTACATACACATCCACCGTCAGTGATTAAATATATCCACAGCGGATAAGTGTAAAAATGAGTTCAATGAAAAAATACTTTTTATGAATAAATCATGGACATGCTCTTTCAGGAACTGTTTCTTTGCTTCCTAGTAAGTTTTACACGGATTCCATCTTTCGGCCGTAGAATAAGTTCCCCTGTAAGCTTAATGTCCTCAGGTTTCTCAAGAGACTCTATTCTGAAAGATCTTAAAACAGTTGATAGCACAATCTTCTCCTCCATTATAGCAAATTTCTGACCTGGAATGAGAGAAGTAAAATAGTTATATACGAATAATTAAAAACGGTTGACAGTACTGAAGTGCACTCGATTAATTTCTTACCTATGCAATTTCTCGGACCTGCACTAAATGGCAAGTAAGCAAATGGATGGCGTCCCTGAATTTTGTCAGGAGTAAAACGTTCCGGATCAAACTTGTATGGTTCTGGATATAGTTCTGGATTCAAGTGCATGAATAAAGGCATCACGACACAGTGTGTACCGGCCGGAAGTTTGTATCCATCTGAAAAGAAGTTAAAAGCACTGATTGACTCACTAATTTGTTTAAAATGGACACTTAATAGCTCAAAAGTTTTGTGCAGCACTGAGGTAAATCAAGTGCATGGACTAAACGCATTATTCCATTTCCCAGTAGCCTAGTCATAGCATTACAGACTTTTATTGCAGAATATTCTTTGTTGTACATTATACTGGAAGTATTGCATAATATACTGACCGCTGACGACTTAAGACCTGTAGCAATATCGTCATCGCTTGTAACGTTCATTTGATCTTTCCACGATGATGCAACACCTGCAGTATTTGAACACTGCAGACCCATTTGCTTGATGCATATTCCGTCGCCGTTCTCGTCCCACTTTTCACACGGGGTCTGAAATTATAACAGTCTCAAGCATACACACGGGCACTTATGTACTCACACACTCAAAACAATTTAAGCTCATAACGAAGGTAGCTGATTCACATCAAGTACTTACACCTACAATGACTCCATCGTTAATCAGTCTTTCATATGTATACATATATATTTGTTATGAGGTTAAATTGTTTTGTGTGTGCGAGTACATGAGTTCCCGTGTGTGTGCTTGTATCTATTATAATTTCAGAAAGAGTGTGAAAAGTATGACCATGACGGTGACGGAATATATTCCCCCTTCAAGAAACATTTGCCAGAAAATTGTGGTCTGGTATTGTTCACGACCATGTATCTGCTGAGTTCAAATACTGCAGGTGTTTCATTATCGTATAACGTTCAACTAAACGTTAAGAGCGATGATGACGATCATTGTGTTAAATCAAATTGCTTGTTTGCTGACTGTTTAGGAGAGCGAGCAGAGATTGTAATATTTATAAATGATGTCGAAGGGCGATCTTGTTTGTTGTTTGGCGTTTCTGTGCGGTGTGTGCCAAGATGTGTGACATCTCGAGGTCGCCCCATTTGGAGACGTTTACAAACACACACACTCATTCACTCACACACTCATTCACTCACTCATTCACTCACTCATACACAGAGAGAGAGAGAGAGAGAGAGAGAGAGAGAGAGAGAGAGAGAGAGAGAGAGAGAGGGGGGGGGGGGGAGAGGGAGGGAGAGAACGTTTAAGGAAACAAGAGGAAGACTGAAGTTCAAATAACGCCCAAGACGTAGCAGGAAAATATCGAAAATCGACCGTAGCTGCGGTTAATAACGAGTATAAACATTGCATTTGAAGTTCGTACATAAGAAACGTAAGTGCTATTACTAAAAAACGCTTGTTGAGTGTTTTTACAAATCCACCTTCATAGGCGGACCATGAAGATATAGATAAGATAAACCGTAATTACTCACGAAATATTTATACGCATCAAAATTACAGCGGGAATTTAGGTTTAGTTAACTTTTGCAATTATCTACACCAAAAGAAATCATGTTGTAGGAAATGGCATTTTATCCCAGCAATTAATGAAATTCCAAGTCTAACCATTAAATAATGCAAAAGACTACAAAATGCAAAACAATTTTAGGCTTTATTTTCACTCACAAGTGTTAGAATGAAAATTTTGTATTTTCAGATTTCAATAAACTATTATACACAGTTGCTGATAGCACAGATATGCTGAAACATAGCCGGGTAACAAAATTAGCTTAAGAAAAATGTGTGATTTGCAATAACAGGTGGATGTCAATCCTATAATTTGTTCTCCTAACACGCTTGTTGTTGGAGCATCGAAAACCAAAGAATTATGGCTTCCCACATCTTGACGATACACATTTGACAGAAGACAGGTACAAAAGAGGTTTCACCAAATTTCTTCACATTTGCTATGATATACCAGAGCTCTAAATCTAATGATTTGCATATAAGTATAAAATAAAAATGGCTCTGAGCACTATGCGACTTAACTTCTGAGGTCATCAGTCGCCTAGAACTTAGAACTAATTAAACCTAACTAACCTAAGGACATCGCACACATCCATGCCCGAAGCAGGATTCGAAACTGCGACCGTAGCGGTCGCTCGACTCCAGACTGTAGCGCCTAGAACCGCATGGTCAATCCTGCCGACAAGTATAAAATATAAATTCGCAATTAATTAATTATTAAGTATACCACTGAGAGGTTTGGTTGTATGCCACGTCATCGGCTAGCTGCTGATGATGGTTCCAGAAACAATCATCTGTTTTCCAGAATGAGTCTAGGAAAAAGTCTAACCGTTAACTTACGGGCACCGGCACAGAAACGAAACCTGCAAGTGCTATTTTAAAAGAATACAATGCCAAACTGCTGAATGGTGTTCTCCAGTGTGTAATTAAACTCTAAGATGATGGTTGTACACGGGTTGCAAAACAATTATTAATAAAAAAATTTGCAGTATTTAGAAAAGATAAATAGAAACAATTCCATTTCTGCCAGAAATGTCGCATCTGCACCGCTTTCCCGCTAGAGATCTATGCAGGTCTTCAAACAAATATTCAGAAATGGTCAGACATGATGGTGAAATGTCTTTGATTTAGAAAATCCTGAGGCAGTTCGTATGTTCCCGCTTCAACAAAGATTTACCATAAAATTGTGGTCTGGTATTGTTCACGACCATCTGATTGGGCTTTATCTACTAACTTACGCTCTTTGTGTAGGGATTTACCTTATCTTTCCAGCATGACAGGGCCCCACCACACTTTGTCGTGGACGTCAGAGAACATTTAGACAATGTTTTCACCAGTTGTTGGATCGTTAGAGGTGGGCCAATGCGGTGATCATC
The DNA here is from genome assembly GCF_023897955.1 of Schistocerca gregaria. Lineage (NCBI taxonomy): Eukaryota > Metazoa > Arthropoda > Insecta > Orthoptera > Acrididae > Schistocerca > Schistocerca gregaria. The sequence continues at coordinate 471,729,518 of NC_064931.1, forward strand.
ACGTGCTTTCGACTTCACTCCTACGGATTCCTTTTCGTGGGAGTGATGAAACATTTGGTGTACAAGACCCCGATTAATACTGCACAAGACCTGGTCTCCCGTTTGCCTGAAGCTGCAGCCATTATTTGTGAATCACTAAGTGTGTTAGACAATCGTTATCACGCAGATGCCATTTGTGCATTAATTTAAACGGGTGAAACTGAGGACATTTTCAGCAATAACTATAAAACAATAGTCATCACACGGTAGTTTCAACACCGTCTTTGAACACCACCCATAGCAACACCTTCGAGAACCCCTACCGGGGAAGCAGTGCACCTATTACATTTTCGTCGTATAGGAAAATGTTTCCTTTTTCTCCTCTACACATTCTGTAGTTTTTCATACGCAGTTGTTCCGAACTAAATAAAAAAACCTTTCATTCATTGCCTAACACGCCATGATCCACCCAACAAAATTTAAGCAGCTTGCCCGAGGCAGGATTCCAACCTGCGACCGTAGCAGCAGTGCGGTTCCTGACTGAACAGTCTAGAACCGCTCGACCAAAACGGCCGGCCTATGAACATCAAAAAATTTATGTAATTTCTGTTGTTACTTTGTACTCAACAGCAAGTTCTCCATCATGATCAAAGACAAGAGTTTCCTCGTATTATTGATAAGTGCGAAAGTTGTTTATAAGTAACGTGAACGTGTTTTATATCATCTCGGCAGAGCATTGAAGCGAAGTTTGATATGTTTCACTTTTGTGGCTCTATTATGTTAGCTTTTTTTGAGGAAACTGCGTTTTTATCGTCATATAACTAGTCTGTTTTCGTTTTCTTATTTTTACTACAACATCCCTCTGTTGCACGTTACAAATCAACAATTTTTCCTTAAAACTTGAATTTAACATTGACAGTTTCAATTTTGCGATAAGTGCTGTTTATTTTTAAGTAACAGGCAGCAGTATAGCTTTGTAGAAAAGAAATATTCCGTAAGTTAAGCGGTCCTTTATACATGCTCAATCAGTTTCTAGACAGTTTCTGGTTTCTAGAGGAATCCACAAAGACATTTATCGCATATGCGAACAAAGGGATCGAAATGAGGTGAAGTCCAGTAGGTGTGCAGCAAACCTAACGTACAAGTAACTTGGTTAGGATCTGAATTAACAAAGGCTATTAGAGAAATACCGTAGTCTACGCTTACTAACAATAATCTTTAGTAGCCTACGGTAGTTTTACAACTATACTCAGAACTATGATGAGAACGCAATGCAATAGCAACACCTACAAGGAGAGGAGGAAACGAAATAAAACATCACGAGTGGAGGGGCTAAATGATGCTACTCTAGTGATTACAAAACTAAGCGTATTTACAAAGTACCTAGCAGTACTCGCCCACTTATCACTATGATGCTGCATTTCCTCCGGCCTTGATGCATGTACTGATTCGGTTCGGAAGCGTGTCATAAAGCCGTTGTATCCTCTCCTGAGGCAAACTGGCTCACAACTGTTGTAACTGGTCATTGATGTCCTGGATACTGTCACTGGGATGGAACTGACGTCAAAGCTGGCCGCACACAAGTTCTATCAGAGACAGATCTGAGGATCATGCTGGCCAATGGAGCACCTCAACACTACGCAGACAGTTCATAGAGGCATGTGGTATGTGTAAAAGAGCAATGTCTTGTAAAAGAAAATGCACCGGAACACTTGAGGACGTAGGATATCCCCGATGTACCGTCGTCCCCTCAGTTACTACAAACCGAGACACGAAATCATAACCAATGGCTCCTCACACCTACTCTAGGAGTAACACCGCTGTGTCTCTCCGAAACACTACATCGTTTACGCTGACGATGGTCGTCTAGGGTAGTCCAGAACGTGATTCATCGGTGATGTCTTTCATCAACAGTCATCTTTCCCGATCATGGCACCACTCCACACCCAGTCATTTGTACTGTAGTGTTGACGGCAAACCAACGCATGGGACAGTAATTCCCAAGTCCGTGTGCTGCTAGTCTCTGACCAATGGTGAGGAATGACACAGAACGTTGCAGGAAGTCCGTTACTTGTTCTCGAATGGCAGGTGCAGCTGTAAAGGGGTTTAACATGTGCTTGGTGCACAGTATAACGATCCTTCCTTGTGGAGGTCAGACGTGGTCGACAGGAAACTTGAAGACTGAAGAATACACTAAACAAGACCAACACTAATGCACTCCAGTGGCCATTCTACCTGTCACAGAGAAATGCAACTCCAATTATATACATACCAGCCGATGGGGTGTACGTGTACGAAGTTACACCGACATCCGACCATATGTTCTGGGTGCTTCACTTTTTTTGTCAGGCAGTGTATGTTACGTATGTGATGAATACTGAATGTCTGGTTCCTGCCACCGATATTTTTAGTCACACTTTATGTATCACCTATGTGCAGGGGTTAGTATTCTGAGGATAACACTGAATGCAGAAGAACTCTGAACATTGTGTCTACCTGTAGTTTTATGGTACACGGAACTGTGAAGTTTCTACCAATTGTTGTATGTCCCTGTAGTGAGTCTGAATCGCTGGAAGTCTCAGTTGAACACAGCATTAGACTGAGATGTGAAATACTTGGCTAAATATTAAGTTGAGGAGGAGTCAATAACAAATCTGTCACATTGTGCGCGATGGTAGAAGGGTATGACACATGGTGCTAACATTTCCATACGTTTCGTTTGCTAATAGGGAATCGGAGTGCATAGCACGGATTTTAGTGCTGCAGTGCTGGTGCGTTGTCTTGATGTTGCCTCTCCAGTCATTCAGTATTGTGGAATACACTTGTATGCTTGCATAAAACTGAACTAGAGAAACTGCATTGGGAACTGTTGGAAATGCCTCACGTCCGTTGCAGTATTCACGCACGTCCCCTAAACACTATTAGGTGGTTGCTTAAAAACGCAATAACAGGTCGAAAATGGAATGCAGGGGCGTAAGATGTACAGAAATGTTGAACAGTATCGTTCGGAAGTCACGCAACAAGTCAAGCGAAGATTGAAAAATGTGTCTCAGAAACTAAACATGTTTTGCATTGGGTAGCAGCGCACGCAGCTGTAACCTGTATTGAGTGGAATTGGTGAAGAGAAGTTGAAATTCCATTGCTTTTTCGTGCTGTTTATTCTCTGATACCATTGGTCAGAAGTGTAAATTAAATCGCTGGTCATTTCAACAGGTAGAGGCAGATGAAAGTAGGAATGTTTATAGAAAATGCCCTCAGTCAAGGCAGAACTACAAAGGACGAGCGAAAAGATTTCTTTTGAGAGTGATGCTGCAGCATACAACGTAACGTAACTAGGATGCGGGTGCATAAGCACCGACATGTAGGAAAAGGATTCGTGACGCATATGTGTCTTTTCAACGAGCGTGTGGTAAATGCGGGAACGTGAACTGCAGCGACGTTAGTACCAAATGCATCCAAGCAGGGTCAATGTCCTGTTACTGTTTTCTTCGCTACCGGAGGACAAACACTGGTAGACATCCGTCGGAGAATGAAGAATGTGTACGGGGCAGTATGTCTGTCGAAAACCACGGTTGTGGTGTGATGCCCCAACCTTGAAGGTTCGACGATTCCTGTCGGATGAGGATGTGCAGTAGGCAGTTACGGGCTTCTACAGGCAGCAGGACACCGTGTTATACCGAACGGGTATCTTGAACCTGGTGCGTCGGTGTTATGATTACCTCAATGATCATGGAAATTCTGTCTGATTTGCATACCGATCCTGGACTTCAGGGCCTTCGAACGGAAAGTTCTTGATCACTCCTTGTAAGTTGCAATATAAAGGATATTTCCTTCCGTGTTATACGACTTGAAACCTATAAATTTTGTATTCTTTCTGCCTAGAGGTGTTCAAATGGTTCAAATGGCTCTGAGCACTATCAGACTTAAATTGTAAGGTCATCAGTCCCCTAGAACTTAGAACTACTTAAACCTAACTAACCTAAGGACATCACACACATCCACGCCCGAGGCAGGATTGGAACCTGCGACCGTAGCGGTTCCAGACTGTAGCGCCTAGAACCGCTCGGCCACCATGGCCGGCAGAGGTCTTCAACAGCTGCCCATTGCACATGGCTGGAAAGACCATAGGTGTGGTGAATTACCGTTCGAATGCTCGTTTCCACTATGACTACCTGTTACTATCTTAACAACTTGCGTACTGAGTTTGTGTGTTCGTGGTTGCGTGTGGGTATACGATTGCGTGCTCGTGCGAGCGACGTTTTGGTAGAATTTGTATGTTCTTGTTTATGCATGATTTCTTGGTGGTGTGTATTTGCGTATTTCAGTGTGTTTGCTTTAGTGCACGTTGGTGTGTGTGTGTGGGGGGGGGGGGGGGTTAGCGGCGGAGGGAGGGGGAGGCGTGCGTGCGTGGACGAGAGATAAAGTGAGATAGTGAGAGAGAGGGGAGAGAGAGAGAGAGAGAGAGAGAGAGAGAGAGAGAGAGAGAGAGAGAGAGAGAGAGAGAGAGGGGGGGGGGGGGATGGGGGGAGAGCTTGAGCGTGCCTACCATGTACGACCACATGAGATTGTACGTTGGGTGTGTGTCTTGTGTGGATTTTCATGTTGGTGTCTGTGAGTGTGTAAGCCTATGCATAGAAGTGACGAGATATAGATTGAGTTTGTGTTTTTCTGGCTGTTTGTAAAAGAGGTGATAATGTGGTGTGGAGACATATGAATGCTGGTAAGTAAACTGTTTCTTCTTGAATCCCGAACCTCCTGTGAAATAAATGGCAAAGTTGTCTTCCGCGTAAAATAAATTATTAAAATAAAGTAAGGAAATAATGTTCGTCGTGACCTTCCACGCAACCGCGCAAGATAAGGTTTCCATTGTGCTCCACTTTTATGAGTCATCCCACCCGTTGTGTGGTCTTATTCCAACTGCTTGCTCATTGTGCTGATTCGTTATCATTGTCACTCATCTGATACAACTATATCCTTAGCAGCGAGACTGTTTGTGCTTGTTGAGGGAGGGGAAAGTACACTCGGTATACTCGGTATCACTGAGACTGGGATAATATTCACGTAATAAACAATGCTCGTTAATAGTAGAAACAAACCTAGTGAATGCTGATATCGCTCGTCATTGTGGTTTAATCAGCTATAAGTAACATTACAAAATGGCCAACGTGTAAAATAGGAGTCTATTTCAAGCACAGAAATGAATAATTTTAATAGCGACAATTGCCTAATACTTCAATTATTCGTTGTGTATGCAAGTATTAGTATCTGTACATTTAGCACAACGAATGTGTTTCGTCTGAACTGTAACTACGAAAGTCTTGGCTATAGTCCTAAATTTTACTCGAATAACTCTAATTAACACAACTCGTTGTTGTAAACGCTTTCCAAATCTAGTACCAATCAATTATTCCTTTAGTTATCACTGTTGTCAAGTAACATAACACAGCGGTGTCTAGCAGTTTTTTGTTTACACTTTTGTTTCTATTGTTGAGCCAAAATATTATGACCAGTTGCTTCATAGCACTTTGGAAAACCTTTGGGTTGCAATACAACGAGGATTCCGCGTGGCATGTACTAGGCTAGTCGTTGGTATGTTTCCCGAGTTGTATAGTATCAGATATGTATGCACAGGTTGCTCAGTTACCGTAAATTACGGGCTGGTGGTTTGTGAGCGCAGAGTTAGCACCCAGTAGCATCCCATTTGAGTTGGACGGCGTTCTTATATCAGGAGAATTTGGTGGCCCAGATATCAACATGAGTTCACTATTATACTCCTCAGATCACTGCAGAGGAATACTGGCACTGTGGTGGTGGTGGTGGTGGTGGTGGTGGTGGTGGTGGTGGTGGATGTGGTTAGTGTTTAACGTCCCGTCGACAACGAGGTCATTAAAGACGGAGCGAAAGCTCGGGTTAGGGAAGGATTGGTAAGGAAATCGGCCGTGCCCTTTCAAAGGAACCATCCCGGCATTTGCCTGAAGCGATTTAGGGAAATCACGGAAAACCTAAATCAGGATTGCCTGAGACGGGAATGAACCGTCGTCCTCCCGAATGCGAGTCCAGTGTGCTAACCACTGCGCCACCTCGCTCGGTACTGGCACTGTGACACGGACTGTTATGCTAATGGAAGATGCCATAGCTGTTAGAGAAGACATCAAAGATATATGGATGCAGGTGGTCTGCAAAAATGTTCACGTAGTCCATAGCTGCCATCATGCCTTCGATTATTACCAAGGGTTCCTTGAAAGTTCAGGTGAATGTCCACCACAGCGTAATAATTGCCCCCACCGTCCCTCCATGGCGTGCATGTTTTGAGCAGCTCTTTGCCTGGATGATGGTGTATCCAGAGACGACCACCAACCTGGTGTATCAACAAACGTGATTCATCCAACCAGGTGACACAGTTTCCGTGCCCACTGCAATCGTTATTGGCTCAACATGGGTCCACATATGAGTCGACTGCTGTAGAGCCCCGTGTTCTGCAATGTACACATATCGCCTTCTATCCTGCTTTACACACCATGAAAGCCTCCGATCCCCGTGTTGTGTGATGTGATGGGGCTTGAACGTAAAACTCCTCACCTACTCGTTATTTCACCATTATCCAATCACTTTCCATATGTATGGAATTACTGCGCCTGTGCTGTGAAGAAGTACAATGCAATGTTCCGTCGGACATATATGCAGGCATCAGTGGGCAAAAAGAAAATGTGCCCTTTGTGAAAGGATCCCCATTCGTCTATGCCTAACTTATATACTTTTCTTACCGCATCACTTGTCCGTAGCGCCACCAGGCGACATTCAGTCTCGTCATGGCAATGATCATCTTGTTTTGGCTCCCCAGTGTAGGCTTACACTACGAACGGATAACCTGAGGCCACACGCAGCGCAGTCAGTGGACGGTTGGGAAAGCTTGCTAGAGTGCCAGCCATATTCCTGCATAATTTACAGCTGTTAATACAAGATATTTCTAACTGTGGAAACTACCTGGTTGACATTATTGTAAAGGAGCCACATGGAAGCAGTACATGGAGGCAGTTCACATGAAGTTTAGCTGCTTACAGAACAATGGTTTGCATTGCTGGCTCAAGAAATGCAGTACTTTTTTGTGAGTCCAGGTTAAGTATCTGGGTCACGTTTTGAGCGAGAGACGTCTTAAGCTTGTGTTACACGACAAGAAAGCTATAATTCAATTATCTGTATCTAAAAGAGCTTCAATCTTTTTTGGGAAAAGTAAACTATTTTCATAAATTTATAGCTAAAGCGTCTCAAATTATATAAACTTTAACCAGACTATGAAAAAAGGGTGTAAATTTTGAATAAACTAAAGAAAAGTCTTAAATTTGTCCCCTTCCGGGAAATCTTATCACCAGGTATGTGACTAACTTCAGCTACTGGCTCGTCTCAATATAATACTGGTGTTGCGCTGTCCAAGCTTTGTGATGGCACGAACATACAAATGTGTTTGTGCCTAAAACATTAATTGTAGCCCAGACGAACTGTTCTCAGAACAGAAAGAGGACGTTAGCAATAATTTAGTACAAATAGTTTCTTATATCCCTGTACGGCAGAAAATTCCATCCGCTAATGGAGTGTTAGTCGCTGATTTCACTTTTTGGTCCCCATAGCAAACTCCCACATCAAACAGCGCAGCAACTGCCGTGGTAGGCACTGTTTGTAAGCAATGATAATTATTAAATGTCTTATCGTCCCTCTGCCCAACTTGCAAACACTGACACTGTGTGTCTCAAAAAATCAGGTGGTCCCAACTCACGGATTCTCCCCATGGCCAATGATTGAAAACCCTTTGAAGTGTGTGCATTAGGATTTTGCCAGATCATTTTTGGGAGCAATGCAGTTGCTGGTAGTGGATGCACTCTAGAATTTCCGTTACGTGGCAGGGATGTATACAACAACTGTAGATGCTACCATCTGTGTCCCTATGGCAACCCTTGCAACTGAAGGTGCTCCCGGTACTATCATGGTAAGCAGTGGTGCCCACTTCACCTCACCTGCATGTCGGCTGTTCTACCAGTGCAGCAGTATCGAACATCTGACTACCACCCCATTCATCCAGCATCTATTTCAGAGTTGCTACTGTTCAGCAGAACGTACAAGACATATATCAGAAAAGAGACACAGAGTCCTGAACGGCTTAGACGAATATGAGTAAAACTGTGAGCTGTTTCTAGACCTATGCAAATCCTTTGATATGACCAATCATGATCTGCTTCTTGATCAGTAATGTTGTTATTTGTTGTTGTGGTCTTCAGTCCCGAGACTGGTTTGATGCAGCTCTCCACGCTACTCTATCCTTTGCAAGCCTTTTCATCTCCGAGTAACTACTACAACCTACATCCTTCTCAGTGTACTTAATGTAGTCACCTCTTGGTCTCCATCTATGATTTTTACCCTCCATGCTTCCCTCAAATACCAACCTGGTGGTCCCTTGATGCCTCACAACGTGTCCTACTAACCGATCCCTTTTTCTGGTCAAGTTGTTCCACAAATTCCTCATCTCCCCAATTCTATTCAGTATCTCCTCATTAGCTACGTGATCTACCCATCTAATCTCCAGCACTATTCTGTAGCACCACGTTCTAAAGCTTCTATTCTCTCCTTGTCTAAACTATTTATCATCCATGTTTCACTTCCATGCATAGCTACGCTTCATATGAATACTTCCGGAAAGGACTTCCTGACACTATAATCAATGTTGTCAAATGTCTTTTCTTCAGAAACGCTTTCCTTGCCATAGCTAGTCATACAAAATGTTATTCATGGAGTTCACTATATCTGGTATAAGTTGCATTTTGGGGGGGGGGGGGGGGGCAACGCAAGGGAGAAATATATTGCAGTAATGTAGGTTTCTTTTCATGACACACAAAGTTTAATTACAGAGCACCTCAAGGCTGTGTGCTAGACCCTTTTGTTATTCCTGTTTTTTCTAAGTGATTTCCCGTACTACATTGAAGAGGAAAAGCCAGCCTGCATTCACTGCAAGAATGTGTGTGCCTGCTCTAAATTTAAGCATTGTGGGTGAAGCATACATCATGTCTGTAGGATAGAATGTCATACCACCCCAAGTAGTCTGCGCATTGCGCTCAGGGACCGTGCCACGTGCCCTATGGTCCACGTAAAACATTCGAACTATCGTGCCACACACTGTATAATACACAAAGTGTGTCAGATAACGTGTCACACTAAACACATATAAGAGCAGTACTCGCAGGGGGTAGTCTCCGTCCAATAGAGAACTTCATCCAAACACACTTTAATTTTTGAGCAGTCACATCACTGCAGTGAGGGCAGGCTACTTCTGTCTGCCTATTTCCGAGACAGCTTTAACTGTGTGGTAGTCCAAGGTACCACTATATCCTGCCCTAAAGTGTTAAACATCATTCAACTTCTTGAGTGAAGATGAGACGAACTAATAAACGGTTTGATTTGTGTTTGTTGTTAGAGAACATGGGCAGTCTTGTTACTGACAATAACACCATAAGTGACGCTGTAAACTGTGTGTTGCTTAGCAAGAATGTAAATGTGCATATGTTTTGTGACGATATTATGGTGGTTAAAACATTTTCTAAGGTGGACTGTCATCAAAAATTAGAGAAGGAGTCGTCCATGATATTAAAAAAGCAAATGTATATGGTCCATTTAACTGTTATCTACATAATAAGTTCTCCAAGGTCATCTACGTGGAAGACGGGATGATAGCAGAAATACCATCTCTCCTACACAGGAATGACAATGTGATACCAAGAGTAACTAACACTGGGTAAAACTGCCAAGAGAGCATCTAAAAATCCTGTGACTGTACCATATAAAATGGAGCTGACTGACAATGTTGGTGTTCTGATGGAACAAGTGCCTGGAATGTAACAGTAGTATTTATTTCTTCCATATATAGGTTCAGTTATAGGGTAGTCGTACTGCATCCTTGTCTTACCCCTTTTCATTTCGAACACTTCTATCCTATACTTACATTCTTATGATTCTATATAGGTTCTTCTACAGGTTGTTTATTCCAACCTTTCCCTGTAGTCTATGCTTATTTTTCTTAGTATCTCAAAAATTTACTCCCGAATTTGTCAGAAAATCTTCCCTCATGTGTGACGTAGACTCCTACTTCAAATGCAGAAATGTGATGGGAAGATGCCTAATAATGGTGAACTGTTGGGTGAAATGGTGAGAATATGTTCTAAAGCATAAGGATGTTGTTCTTGTAATTTCAAATTGTCATGCCATTTCAACTTATGTCATATGAGCTGTGATATCAGAGGGGTGATGCAGGTGACTATAGTAGCATCACAAAGACTATAGATTAGTGTTAATCGGAACTACGATGTTGGATTTTTTATTTTCACTCAATTTTTAACTTAGGGGAAGAGGACTTTGGGATTCGAAACTTGATACTTGGTGTCCACTGCAGGGAGAGTGCAGAGTGTGGCACGGAAGTGGAGGACATCTGCACTAGTTTCACCATCTTAGGTTTTTAATTTCCCATAATTTTTAATTTAGGATGCGGAGGCTCTTCGATTGAAAACTTGGGAGGCTCTGCCTGAAGTCTGTGGCTTAGCATAGGTACCTACAGCAATGTGGGGACAGCTGAGGTACGGTGGCACTGTGTTGACGTAGCCCGTTTGATGCCACACAGCTGTGGCACTGCGCTGTACAAAGTGTCAAAGTGTTGATGCATTTTGTCTACCCTGCCGGTGTGTGTTGACACCCAGCTCGGCTCTAGACAGCGTGGTGCTATGGCAGAAGCCCGAACAGTATACTGACTGACAGTGGGAGTGGCAGCAGGGGTGGCATAGGGGCTGTGAAGGCGGCACGTAACAGTCTCTCCTGCTGCGGCGTTTACCTAAGTAAAAATTGTAGTAGTCCCCATCATAACCTACTACACACACCATAAATGTTTCAACAGCGGATAAATTGAGCTTACAGCTGGAATAGGAATAAATTGTTTAAACATGCAAGCTGTATCAGTGAACTTTGATGTCAGAGGTGTGGCGAACATTGTTTAAAATTATGACAACTGAGTTACCAGCATTTTAAACTGAGCAGGTGAATTTTATACTTATAACAAGCGGCCTAGCTCCACTATGACCTCAGGGAAAATCCAGTGGACTTCTTGGATTTTTACAAGTGACCTTCTTCGATGTTATACTTATAACATGCGGCGTTGGAACTATGAATGCATTCCTCAAGCATGTCATCTTGGATTCTGTTCTTAGAACAACTGAACTCTCAACTATACAGACCATCCTGTAGGTCCATGTCTACCATCTCGGATTATGACGTTATAGAGGCTGTTGTCGTATGCCCAAAATCGCCATCTATGATTCTGATGTCGTAGAGGCTGTCCTCATATGCCTAGGTCTGCATTCTCAGATCTCCATTTTGGATTCTGACATCATAGAGGTTGTCCTCAGGTCTGCCATCTTGGATTTTATGCATAGGCCAGTTGGGCTATATCCGCCACTTACCACAACTGGGCTATTTCGAATTTTCCGCCGTTTTGTAATAGTACAATTGGCCTATCTTCACTGTGATGCCATATGAATGGGAAAAGAGTGGGAGAGAAATATGGACAAAATGCAAAACTGATTGATGACGTCAAAGCGGAGGAGGTAGGATAGGGAAATCTAGCAACAACACAAACTGTCCTCGTATGCACTCAGCCCTCCTACTAACATCTTTTTAATAAAGATGGAAAAAGAGAACTGCTGAGAACCATACAAGGGATAGACATAGTTATGAAACTATAATACGATGTAAGCCTAACACTAGAAGGAACATGTGGAAGAAAATAATGAAGATAACGATAACGTTGAATGCAAACACTGTTACATCAGACTTGTTAGGCTGTTATTGTTTTAGTAGTTGATAACTATTACCTTATTATTACATTATTTCTTTTATTATAATACGTTTACGACTTTCTTGCAATGAAATGGAAATTTCTCCATTGTAAAAGGAATACCTTTCACATTTCTTGTTCTGTTTGGATTGCTTTGTTTCTGAAGGTTTCGAACTAAAGCTAACAAGCAACATAATCAACGATTATGTGCATGAGCCGTGCTACTGGAAATAACGATTTAGTTTTTAAGTGTAGAATTGAAAAAAAAAACAAAGGTGCATAGAATTTGACTAGAATCGGATAAAAAGTTCATTAAATGTAAGTGATGTACTGGGTGGATGCAACTCTCCGTATTCAATACTCGTTTCTGTCATTATCTTTTCTTTCACTACCCGTGAATTAATGTAAAACTATAATCAATGGAGTACCAGTATTGTTGTTCAAGTACGTACGTATTTCATGGTCCACATCAAGTTTTCTACCGAATTGGGGAACACTAGGATAAAGACGAAGGCTTTCCTTGATAACTTGTTCCAGGTATTTCATTGCATTAAGATCCTCCATCTTTACTTCACGGTCAGACTCTCCGAAGATCTCCTCTAACTCTTCTTCTATCTTTTCCTGAAAACAAAGACAAAATATTATTGTACTAGGGACAAAACAAGACAAGTTAATTTTAATCTCCCGACGATCTTCGTTCATGAGGTATCCGAGAGGACAGGTTATCCTTAGAGCAATTGACAATATGGATATATTATAGTGAAACCATACGTATAATTACACTGAAGAACTAAAGAAAGATATGTAAACAGGCATAATACGGTGCTGCGGTCGGCAACTCCTATATAAGGCAACAAGTGTCTGGCGCAGTTGTTACATCGATTACTGCTGTTACAGTGGCAAGTTATCAAGATTTAAATGAGTTTGAACATGGTGTTACAGTCGGGGCACGACGATGGAACACATCATCTCCGAGGTAGCGATGGAGTGGGGATTTTCCCGTACGGCAATTTCACTAGTGTACTGTGAATATCTGGAACCCAATAAAACATCAAATCTCCCACATTGCTTACCAACGACGACCGAAAAGAATCGTTCAACGTGACAGTAGAGCAACCCTTCTGCAAATTGCTGCAGATTTCAGTATTGGGACATCAACAAGTGTGAGCGTTCGAGCCATTCAACGAAACATCATCGATATGGGCTTTCGGAGCCGAAAGACCACTCGTGTACCCCTGATGAATGCACGACACAAAACTTTACGCCTCGCCTGGGCCCGTTAATACCGACATTGATGACTGGAAACATGTTACCTGGTCGGACGAGTCTCGTTTCAAATGGTATCGGGCGGATTGACGTGTACGGGTATGGAGACAACCTCATGAATCCATGGACCCTGCATGTCAGAAGGGGACTGTTGTAGCTGGTGGAGTCTCTGTAATGATGTGGGGAGTGTGCAGTAGGAGTGATATGGTACTCCTGATACGTTTACATACTACTCAGACAGATGACATGTACGTAAGCATCCTGTGTGATACCAGCATCCATTCATGTGCATTCCCAATGTGCAGTTGAGCAATCCCAGTAGGACAATGCGACACCCCACACTTCCAGAATTGATACATAGTGGCTCCATTAACACTGTCCTAAGTTACAACACGTCCGCTGACCACCAAACTCCCCAGACACGAACATTATTGAGCATATCTGGGATGCCCTGAAACGTGCTGTTCAGAAGAGATCTCCGCCCCCTCGTACTCTTACTGATTTATGGACAGCCCTGCAGGATTCATGGTGTATATTCCCTTCAGCACTACTTCAGACATTAGCGAGGCCAAAGCACGTCAAGTTGCAGCATCTCTGCGTGCTCAGAGGGGCCCTACACGATGTTACGCACGTGTACCAGTTTCTTTGGCTCTTCAGCGTAATTAAAGTGCAGCGACTAACAGGGGTCCAGCGTGGGCTGTAATTTTCGTATGGCAGCGAATTTGCTAGATATTCTAATGCGTTAATCCGGACGCGATTTACGCTGTAAAAAAATTAGTTCCAAATCAGGCGCTGTGAATGCTGAAATGACGTATAGAAATATTTCCGTTTGTAATGGATTAAGAACGGGAGTTGAGCATGTAAAGTCAAACGTATAATGTTTATTTTGTTATTAACTGCCACTTTGAAAATTGCTCGAATATGACCATCAGAGACGTCGTCAAGATGCTGCACCCGTAAAATGACGAGATCTACAGCAGCTCACAGCACTTCTGGTGGAATCTGAGCACCGTGTTCCTATGTACTGGCTTTCAGATCAGGTAGAGACCGAACGTGTCCCGGTAAACGCTTTTTTTTAGATGCTCCCAGAGCCAGAAGTTACCTCAGATTCAGATCAGGTGATCTTGTAAGTCATGCATCTGCAGATAACACGTTCGTGGAAGATTGCTTGAAGCAGATCTTTCACTGGGCCAGCGAAATGGGGTGTTGCCCCATCTTGCATGAAAACAGCGGTTTCCACGCACTTGCACTTTTTCAAAGCAGAAATCACATGCTGTACAAGGAGGTATCGATAACGTGAAGACGTCATGATACGGCTGACGGGCCCTCTGGGTGTGTTCTCTTGAAAGAAGAACGGACCGCGTATAAAATTGCTTCTGAATCCACACCACACAGTCACATACGGCGAGCTCAGCAGCTCTTCGTGCGCAACACGTTGTCTAACAGTACCCCAGATTCGACAGTTCTGTGTATTCACTGGACTCTGTGGCGCAAAATGTGCCTCGTCACTCCATAGAATATTGCCCAACCACATGTAATCAACATACTTCCATGCCAGAATCCGAAGAGCCAATTCAGAACGTTGCCGCAGTTCATGAGGTTTCAGTTGTTTCACCGTCTGGATTTTGTACAGGTACCGGTTTAGACTAAACTGTACTGTTGACCACGGGATAGACAATACTTGTGACACCGCATGAGATACCACCCAGGGCATGTGCTGCGTGATCAGTTACAACAACAGCAACCTCTGCAACCTCGTCAGTAACCTGGGATCGGACGCCTTCCTCTTCTAGGTGTCAACCAAGCTCACCCGTGTTTTCAAATTTCATCATCATCTTCTTTAAACCATTTAATAACAACGGGACTCTCTCGATGCAGCACTGTAACTGCTGCCGTTCACATGAAGCAGTTTCACTAACAGCGCACAGTCTCTCTTCTCGACAGCAATACTGTCCACTCATGTTATGCCTTGTGAAATGATAGCATGGATGTCATACCATCATACAAACAGTGTACACCGGCACCTGTTGGGCAAAGCTGGAACTATTTTTTTTCGGAATAAATCGGTCCTGCATTAACGGATTAACATTTCTACCACGTTTCACTGTCATGCGATAGTTACAGGTCTCACCGGAGGAGGAGGAGGAGAAGAAGAAGGAGGAGGAGGAGATTATTCTTAACGTCTCGTGAGCAACGAGATCAGTAGAGACAGAGCACAAGCTCGGATTAGGGAAGATTGGGGAAGGAAATCGGCCGTGCCCTTTCAAAGGGACCATCTAGGCATTTGCCTGAAGCAATTTGGGACAATCACGGGAAACCTAAAGCAGAATGGTCGTACGCGGATTTTAACTGTAGTCCTCACGAATGCGAGTCCAGTGTGCTAATCACTGCGCCACCTGCCTCGGTCCCAGACCGGACCTCAGTGAATAGTTGCATTTTAATTACAACCACCGAATATATCAACGAAGTTTTAGAAGAATGACATTCTAAAATCCCCAAGAGGATTGACCTGGGAACGAACAAATTTACTAACACTATTTTATTTGTGGACGACTAGGTTCTCCAAGCAGGCAGTGTAAGCGCTGTACAAGAGAATGTGGTTAAATTGAACTATGTTTTACAAACTTATCAAATGGTTATAAGTGTGAATAAAACAAAAGTAAAAGCAATGGAAAGCAAACACGCTATAAGAGAAAAATAGTGATGCATAGTTAGGCAATAGAACAGGTAACTTCGTTTAAATATCTTCAGACAAGTATATCAGTGTACAAAACTACTTCAGATATGGTTCAAAGTATACAGAAATATAACGCTATAAATGATTGTGTAAGAAGAGAGCTTGGCAGAACTAAGAGAAAGGCGATAACACTAAGACTGCACAACGTGATGGCAAATATGTCTATAATAGTGAAAACTGGATTGTAAGAAAAGGAGAAGAACAAAGAGTTGAACCAGCTGAGATGAGGTCTCTGAGATCACTTCTTGAATTTACATTAAGATACATAGTGTGAAGACAGAAGACAACAAATAGACGTAAAAATGACAATGACGGGAAAGACTAGGCACTACCTTAAAAATTATATGATCACATCAAAAGGATGCCACATAAGCACCTGCCATGCAAGCATTATACAGGGTGTTTGTAAATGAATATCGGAGGTTTAATGCATTATAATGTTTATTACATTAAACTTACAGCTACAAGTGATATGTCAAATGAAAGAGGAAGTCAAACAGTTTTACCAAGAACCTTATAAATGTTCAATGTGAGCACCATCTGTCACACGACACACATAAAGTTTATAGCCGAGTTCTTCCCAAACGTTGATAAGTGTGTCTTCAGTGAATGTAGCAACAGCTGCTTCAATCCGGTTTCTTAATTCAGGGAGGTCTGCTCATAGCGGAGGCACGTACACACGATCCCTGATGAAGCACCAAAGGAAAAAATCGCATAGCGTTAGGTCGGTTGAACGTGGAGGCCATGCAAAGCAAGCCTAATCAACGTTTGGGAAGAACTCGGCTATAGACTTGATGTGTGCCGTGTGACAAATGGTGCTCACATTGAACATTTATAAGGTTCTTGGTAAAACTGACTTCCTCTTTCATTTGACATATGATTTATAACTGTAAGTTTAATATAATACATATTATAAAGCGTTAAAACCCCGCTATTCATTTATAAACACCCTGTATTTTAACCGCACTGGATGACAGGATATAGAACGGCAAAAAAAAAAAGAGATAGGGACAAGAGTTCTGTTAATCTCCTTTGGTTTCAGTATGGGCCAGAACTCACTCTTTGAAACGGTAGAATATGAAAATATATATCATAGCCACACAACTGCTTTCTGTAATTTTGATTACACGTCGGTCTAGATACGCCTTTTGTGCTTTAATCAGAATATTGAAGACATAGCACAGAGAGATGGTGTGCGAAATGCCTCTCTGACTGTTCTAGGTGTTTACCTGTTCGAACATGTTATGCGCATAACAAAAAATTATATAAGCCCCGAAGATCAATATTGGGAAAAGTGTATTTTCCTGTAAAATGATGACGATAATAGGATGCTGTCTTCACTAATTAGTAGCCTAAGCAATGGGAAGACAAAAATATACACATTTGCACAATTCTCTAACAATAAATTGACAGTTCAAGAGCTATTTGGATGACGCATACACTAGTACGGCAAAAGATGATAGATGATACTGCCTGATGATAACTGACGGGTCCTTCTCCTTGAAATTTCGCCCTTGAGCGGTTTCCCTTAGAAGTCCACTTCTCTCATTACTCACGTAGAAAAGTGAGAGGTGGGTGGTTAGGTGAAGGAGTAGTGATCGCAAGAAAACAACCTGCAATGCCATTTCTGGTTTTTGATTTTCTTAGAGGTATTCGGCGCGGTCAGCGGCACTTTACAGACGCTGAAATATAGCTGATTGATGCTTTTCGTAACGGTTTGCAGAGAGCAAAATGTTATGGTAAATACTTGCTTGAGACAAAGGAGAGAATTCTGCTACTCATAGGTCAACGCACGCTGATAACTTGTTTTTAAATTTAATGGTTGAATACTTCACAAGCTGAGGTTGCATGTACGTTTTATTGTGTAATGACACAGCGTATTCACCAATAAAAGCACGGATACCTCGATCAGAACGTTAATTAGAAAAATTATGCAAACACTTTCGGTAACCGCTGCCGTGCGTGGACACATTCTGTCACCACCCGTCTTTCTTCATGTTGTAACAGCTTGTGTCACACTTTATTTTATTTCCTATATCCAGCGAATTATTGCATTGGAGACGTTCAATTCAATAAAAAAAATAGTACGCGCGAGTACAATTTCATATATCATACGAAGTGTTTCGTCTATACTGGCATGCCATAGTGTAATAAATTATTTTTCCATACAGTGTGAACATTAATAAAACGGGCAAACTGCAGGGACGGATTCCTTACTGGAAATGGAGAAAAAAATATCCTATGAACGGGTGTCCGGAAATACATCGTTGCGATGGTAGATAGCGCTGACGAATGAAAGTTCCTCTGACAACGTGCCGTGTGTTCTTTCTGTTTTGTAGGCTGTGTGATTGACGTAGTGTACTGTAAGCAGCAGAACTGTCCGGTATTCACGTCGGGAACAAGCGGAGATGGCGTTTGTGTAAG
Source organism: Schistocerca gregaria (assembly GCF_023897955.1). Lineage (NCBI taxonomy): Eukaryota > Metazoa > Arthropoda > Insecta > Orthoptera > Acrididae > Schistocerca > Schistocerca gregaria. Next base: position 471,747,787 of record NC_064931.1, read on the forward strand.
ACCTGGCATATGGAAACGGTCGAGAGGGAGCACGACTATAGTAAAACACATTCACAGACACCAGCCGCATCACACAACAGTTCAAGCTCTTTTTGGCGTTTGTGTGATCATGGGTCCTTCCAGACAGACGAACGTGGAGAGAGATAGAGGACTGCGCGTACACTAGATATGGAGGACCGACTTTTACAGGATACTGAGACGAATCTTAGTACAAGTTCTAGGAAAGCGGCCCGCCAACTTGGAGTATGACAAAGTACGATTATGTGCATCCTACTTGACAACCGCTACTATCCCTATCACCTGCAACGAGTACAACGATCATCAGCAGCGGATTTCCCTCGACGGGAAAGATTTTGTCGATGGTTTTTGCAACAGTTATAGAATTTTTGTCATCAGTCCACTGTACCGACGAAGCAACTTTCACCAGAACTGGCATCATCAGTCTGCATAATAGTCATCTGGGGGGGGGGGGAGGGGGTACAGACAATCCTCGTGGAATGTCGAGGCATCTCATCAGCATCGGCTCAGCATCAATGTGTGGACAGGGAGTCACTGGATTTCCTGCGGAATACTCTGCTTCGGCTGCTTTAGACCGCGCCTTTAGCAATACGGTAGGTTATGTGGTTCCTGCATGACGGAACACCACCCCACTTCCGCATTACAGTTCGCCGCCACCTCAACAACTTCTTCCCCGGACGTTGGATAGGACACGGAGGCCATGTAGCATGGCCTGCTAGATCTCCGGACTTAAATCCCCTGGACTTTACCTCTGGGGGCATATGGAAAGCGTTGTGCATGCTGAATCAGCTCCTGACGTGCAGATCCTTCAACAGCGTGTCACGATGCCAGTGACGCCATTCGGAGAGAGACCGGAACGTGCGAAAGAGTGCGGCAATCTACGATACCACGTGTGAACGCGTTTACTGCATCCCTGGGAGGTCACTTGCCCATCTATTGTGACGTGGATGCGACGAAGCTCTATACTGCGTTCCGGGACGATTTGGTATCGTTGCACGCAACCCTCCATTTCCGGACAGATGTTCATAGGAATTTCCTTCTTCCAGTTCCAGACAGGAATCCGTCCCTGCTGTTTGTCGGTTTTATTACTGTTCACCCTGTATATGATATTGCGAGTTTTACAAACAATTTTGTGTTGAGTGCAATCGCAGGTGTGAATATATGCCTTGTGGAATGAAAACCGCAATCAGTTGTATGTAAGATATTTTATTAGCAAAACAAACGGTTACGTAGCTTAGAGCCACACCTTCAGGTGGATATATAACTTATATGATAACCAAATGCCGGCTGGGGTGACCGAGCGGTTCTAGGCGCTACGGTTTGGAACCGCGCGAATGCTCCGGTCGCAGGTTTGAATCCTGCCTCGAGCATGGATGTGTGTGGCGTCCTTAGTTAGGTTAGTTAGCTTTAAGTAGTTCTAAGTTCTAGGGGACTGATGACCTCAGAATTTAAGTCCCATAGTGCTCTGAGCCATTTGAACCATTTTGAACAATTTGTCTGTACGCTCACTTGGAGGGTTACTATTATTTGGACACTGAATGCTGAGAATGCTGGGTCTTCTATCCATCCTCACATTTGGTATCATATGATGGAATTTATATAATCATTTGAAGATGTGACTCTAAGCTACGAAACCGTTTGTGGCCCCAAATAAAAGATTTTACATACAGCTGTTTGCGGTTATCATCCCACAAGTTGCGAGTTTAACATTATACTGCAAAGTGAATTCAACCATTTACATATTAATCACATTTCTAATGGGTGAAACTCACTTGAAAATATGGGTTAGTAACACTAGGTGGTGCATTTCTATTCAGGTTTAACGAGATATGTACGAATTATTCTTCCTGTCCCTATCGCTGCCGCAACCATTAAAGCAACTCAACCTTGACACAAGAGTACTTGTCACTAAAGCACAGCGGTTAAAGCAGACTGGATTGGGTTTCCGCTAGTTCGGCAAGCTTGACGAGACCTGCTTAGCATGCTGCACCTGAAACGGATTGGGTTGCGCTGAAAATCCAATTTGACGAGCCAGGTATATGTTTACGCCAGTTTTGTTGCGGCTCATTTATCATAACGATGGAAGCAGCAAAATGAACAAACTACACTAAAAGAAAATTCAGGAGAAATTAAGAATGCAGGAATATATACCAGTCATTAAACAGCGCAAGTCCATCAGGGGAAAAGTTGTCGTATGGTTACGAGGCAACTTCAAATAAATCTGTTGGTGCCTCGCAATGCAAGTAGTGTAAGAACTTACTAAACCCTCATTCGTCAGCCTCGAGTATGTTACGACTTGTCTATAAATTTTACCAGCAGTTTCGTCACTCTATAAATATTTTGAAGGAGGACAAACTCTTAGTGGCTGATACTTGTGGGGATGTGTGTGCTATAAGGACTTGAGACCATTTAGCAGTATATAGGCTTCTTAAATTTAGGATGAACGTTGACTGAAATAGAAACAAAAAATATGGCGCACTGGATATTAAAAACCACATTCTGGTAGTATGCAGCGTAGTGCGAAGAAAGCTTAGTATGAAAGAAAAACTTTTTCTTTCAAACGTGTACTTTTTAGACTAACATACTAAGAAAAACGAACTTTATGCACGCTAAAAATCATTTGGGTGATTCAAAATGAAATATTTGGGCTGCTTAGAATGAATTCAGCCATTCTGCAACATAAATCCTGGAAAAATATTTAAAATTAGTGTAACAGGGATCATATTTGGCTGGAATACACTAAAATTACAGAAACTAGTCTCCAAAACCTTACTATGGTTGGGGTTGCGGCATAATAGAAATTTCAGGCTCTTAGGTGCAAAGAATCTCGAATTTCAGAAAGGGTTCTCATTACTACAGAAAACATGTATGAGAGGTGACCTTATGATGGTTGGAAAAACGATGAAGTTGCAGAGAAAACCGTTCATATCGAAATAAATAAATAAGCCCGATATTCGCCGAAAAAGAAACAAAATCTTCCATTTTCCTGCCTGCAATGACCTAGAACGAATACATATTTCATTGAGTCTCATCTTGAGACATTCGTGTATTTTTATCAGCTACCAAAACCTACATATAACACTACAATGAAAGCGCACAGAGCCGGTCGCGATGACCGAGTGGTTCTAGGCGTTTCAGTCCGGAACCGCGCGACTGCTACGGTCGCAGGTTCGAATCCTGCTTCGGGTATGGATGTGGGTGATGTCCTTAGGTTTAAGTAGTTCTAAGTTCTAGGGGACTTATGACCTCAGATGTTACGTCCCAAAGTGCTCAGAGCCATTTGAACCAAAGAGTACAGAATAGAGTACTACGTTGCGTAGCACAGCGGGAAGACGGGCAGGCAAGCAAGCGTGCTTTGTTTGGTCATATCTTGGCTTCAATGGTAGCAAAGCAGCCTGCCCGTTCTGCTGAAAACGTGCAGGAGCTTGCCTGCCTGGTTAACAGGCAAGCATGGTCAGGTTAACAAACACCTCTGGGTTTGACAGTAGAGATAAGCCTTTGAATAAAATTTTTGTACACGTTTAACACACTGCGCGCCAGTTACCCGAAGTTGTTGTTGACGTAAGAAATGGTTCAAATGGCTCTGAGCACTATGGGACTTAACATCTGTAGTCATCAGTCCCCTAGAACTTAGAACTACTTAAACCTAACTAACCTAAGGACATCACACACATCCATGCCCGAGGGTTGACGTAAGTCTAAGGATGAAAGTGGTTGTCTCCGTCGGCGAGTCTGGCCTATTTTCCACCTCTCATGTAGGAATTTAAACTAATGCTACCCAGCAGTGAAATTAGGAAACCAGTTTCCTTATCGAACAGATGCCATTGAGCATATAGTGGAGTCGCGGGATTATTAATATCTTTGAAGGCGTCATACCAGTTGGCAAAGAACAAATGCGTATTTCATGTGTCAAATAGCTTTCATGTGTGGCTAAAATGCGAAAAAACTGAAGAAAAATATTTTGATACAGTCATTTTCACACCGAACAGCGTTGCAAATAACACCAAAAGCTACAACGGAATATATTTAGAATAATGCACCCTCCTTCCTATGAATTTTCAGATGAGAACTGTATTTTTATTTATTGAATTAAGAAGTTTTGTGAAGCAACGTATTTTTACTGACCTGTACATGAGGATGCAATCCAATTAAGAAGATAGTCCACGTGAGGGACGCTGCCGTGGTATCATGTCCCTGTAATCAAATAATCAATTTAACCTTATATGCCAACATTAAACTACTCTTTTTTTAATGGAACCGCATTAGTCACACTTTCTTGAGTAAATTAGATTCGCTATTGATATCTACTGACCTCAAACATGAAGGTGTCCACTTCTTCCCTAATATCGAGGTCTGTTAGTTGTCCGGTTTGCTCCGCCACCTCAACAAGAAGATCCAGAAGTGATATTCGTTTGGCTGGAACAAAGTTTGAACGTGACAAATTCGTACAGAAAACGTCTTTTCTTCGTGTTACTTGTTGGCAGCATTTTGAAATCGATAGAGTCTGAGAATGTTTGGTACATAGCGATGGGTGTGCGTTCAACATTTCATTCGGAAACTCAACAAGAGCATCATATAACACGGTAAAGTACGAAAAGGAATCTAAAAATTAGATTGTATCTGGATTTCAGACTGAAGATCCGTTTTATAGAGACTGACTCACTTAGTGAAGTAAGTCCAGCTACGCGCACTATTCCGTCGCTACGTGCATTTGTGTGATAAAATCCTCCTGTAGTTTTACAGCAATAGCATACACGATAGACTTCATGCTATCTCACAGAAAATAGTCAAAACGTGTATTACGTGGTGGCCGGGGTGGTCGTAGAACAGCTGCCCCTCCATTAATCCTAACATGTGGGTATGTGACCTCCAGATGTCTCCGCACATTCACATCAGACTCAATTGTACCATAGTATTTTTGCAACCAAGTTACCTGATAAACCCACACTGGCATTCATCCAATGAAAGACGAAGAACATCTCTGAGTAAACTGAGGTAGCTCGGGCCTGTTACCCTTGTTAACATTAGATACGGCACAGTGAAAGGATCACAGATTATTGCAGCCCATATGCTAACAATGAACCTGTGTTGGTTACTTTTGACCATGTTCGGCAGCCCAAGTCAGTGTTGTGCGAGTTCATAACGTGGTCTCGAGCGAGCGTGCATTAACCACTGAACAGCCCTCAAGTCGGGATTTAGAGCTGGAATATGCAATGCTGTAAGTACCACTTCACAAAATGTACTTGTCATAATTATGAAGTTCCTCACTACTGTTGCCTGGACATTCTGTAAATGGTATGAATGCAGCTGTTGGTTATAGACAATACTCTAAATGTTAATATGAAATGGGTGCACTGGGAGATGCTGGTAGATGGTTCTTATGAAGTGTTTGGAAACGTCCTCCTAAACGGCGATTTTCCGAACTTAGGGTGGACATTCGGCATCCGTTTTGGAGAAATAACATTATACTTAAATGAGGAATATTTGATACAATATTTAGAAAGTTTCTCAATATGACACAGTACTATGGTATGTACAATGAAACCTAATACAGAAAACGCACTTTGCTGTATGTACATTATAACTTTTTGGAAACAACCCAGGCAGAAAACACAGTACCCTCTTGTAACTTTTTCATCTCTCTTAGTCCTCTTTCAACAACTGCTTCAAACATCGAATTGTGAGGAGTATTTCTGTTTTGAGATCTTTCCACATACAATCTGCAGCAGCTCCGCGCTGCGCGGCTGGGCATATGCAAACAGTGTATTAGCCATTTTGAGACTGGTGCCCGTCACAATGCGTCTACGACATCACTGCACTAGTACACAACACAGTTACACAATTATAATGAGAGCAAAAGACTGCGAAAAGATTCAGCGCACGTACGGGAACGTTCTACGGCCAGTCTGTGACTCCATCTTACACTGATGGCTAATGGTTTGTATAGCTAATCCAAACACCTAGTACAATCAGAAGAAACTTTGACACCACCATTCTCAAACGTCGATGATCCGCAGATCCTAAACTATGTATTTTTGGACATGTGTTCCCTCAAGAAAAATGATCGGTTTGCAGTCCCAAGCGTTGTAGACGTTTTTCTTTTGTTTCTGAGCACAGTATATCTCGGTCCGCTGCTCGTGGTCGTGCGGTAGCGTTTTCTCCAGTATGATTTGACTTCAGCCATCTGGATGATAAATTTTTGCAGTCGTGATTTTAGTGGTTCTGCCCGCGTTATGCGGAAACACTTGGGATGTATTTCGTCCAAACGTTTTCAGCAACCTGAGCAAACAAACGCTCCTTTAAGAGTGGTAGGATCATGTGTTATGTGCCTCTGACAAATTGCATCTTTTGTGTACTTTATTTCAAAATGATAACCATAACGCCGGCCTGTATGGCCGAGCGGTTCTAGGAGTTTTAGTCTGGAACCGTGCGACCGCCATAGTCGCAGGTTCGAATCCTGCCTCGGGCATAGATGTGTGTGATGTCCTTAGGTTAGTTAGGTTTAAGTAGTTCTAAGTTCTAGGGGACTGATGACCTCAAAATTTAAGTCCCATAGTGCTCAGAGCATTTCAAAAAATGGCTCTGAGCACTATGGGACTTAACGTCTGAGGTCACCAGTCCCCTAGAACTTAGAACTACTTAAACCTAACTAACCTAAGAACATCACACACATCCATGCCCGAGGCAGGATTCGAACCTGCGACCGTAGCGGTCACGCGGTTCAAAACTGAAGTGCTTAGAACCGCACGGCCACACCGGGCGGCTCAGAGCCATTTGATCCATAACCATGACGGTTAGAAAAGTCGAGCAGTAATAATACGCAAGTAGTGCTCTATTGTGCAAATCACAGAAAAACTGTCCAGTCTACTTTTAGATTCGCTGCTGAAATACATCACGGCACATGCGCCCCTTTGTATGTGCGTCTAAGTTTCCGTTGGCTTACGATTATCCGTTAAAATTTGCACGTTGTGACAAAAGTTAAAACTCTATCTCTTAAATTCCTTGTTTGAAACACAAGGAATTCCTTCCTTGATTATTTTAGTATATGTTTAGTGTCGCTACTTATTTTCTTTTAGAGCAGGTCAAAGACCAACCTGCTGTCGAAGAGATGCAATACCCTGGCGACGCGAGAAGACGCCGCAAACACGTGACACGTTCGTTGCAGATACCCACCAGAGCGCTATAAATCCAATGACAACGAAACATCAAGCCAGTTGCTGTTATGTTCTGAAGTCATTAGTCTCGCGCCCCACGACATTAAGGATAACGGCCCTGGTTGCTCACCAATTCCCCTGGCAAAGTGTTTCGGACTATTTCTTTATTTCTTATTTTCTTTTAGTCTGTTATCTAGGTACAGCGTCGTAAATGAATTGGTGTATATGAAAATAACATATAATATTTGAACATAAAATTTTAGATTGTTTAGTCGAATTCAACATTATGATACTGTTCAAGGATGGGGAAGAAAATCGACCTTGCCCTTTTCAAAGGAATCATCTCGGCAGTCGCCTGGAGTGATTGAGAGCAATCACGGAAACTCTAAATCAGGACAGTCAGACGCGTATGCAATGTGTCATCCTCCCGAATGCGAGCCCATTGCGTTAACCACTGCACCCCCTCCCTCGCAGTGGCAGACTGACGTCTGCGGCGTAGGCTTTCAAAAAGCGGGAATGACCTGCGCATTTTTCCAGTCACTGGGAATGCTTCACTAAGGTGCATTAGCGCTAGAAAAGGAGCAAGTTGTTCCATACCCTGCGTACAATCGTGTAGGTTTCCCTTGAGGTTCATTCGCTTTTCTTCTGTTGAACAATGTCAGTTGATTTTCTATACCGCCATCAATCATCTTACGTTTTGACGTCGTTCAACTATTTTAAGCGGGAACCACAGTACAGCCTTTCTCAGTGAAACAACTTTGGAAAAAGAAATGTAGTGTTTCGTCTTCTCTCCGTCAGCCTCTATTTCAGTACGGTTGTTGACAGTTTATGGACACCGAGTGTCTGGACAGATGTTTTTGATCTGTTTACTAATTTAACATGAGGCTAAAGCTACAGAGGATTTTCTGTCAGATCGGTAGATAGAATTTGACTTCCGAATTCGTTGAAACGTTTCACAGATGGGTCTCTTTAAGGTAAGTTTAGTTTCATTCGAGTTTTGTTCGTCTGTGAGGCTTTGGTGAAGTATAAATCGACAGTGAAGTCTAGTTTGCTTTCAGAACAGCTTCCTAACACGGTTGTTAAACCACGATGGGTCTTTCTCATCCCTCACAACTTTGCTCGCCACATACCTGCCCAAGGTTTATTGTACAATGCTCGTAAACTTTGTCCACTTATTCTGAACATTTTCAGTCTCAGAGGTGAATTTTTCAGGTTGACCACTCAGTTAATCTGAAATCTGTTTGGTACTTGCTAAACAGCAATATTTTCCCAAGTTTCTTTTCATTTCTATTTACAGCCTCTGCTATAACGACCTTATGATAACTGATTCCGTGTTACGTTACAATAATATTCTTGATGACCGAGTGTTGCAGTTTCTTCTTCGTCTTCATAATGTGTCTGCGGTGGACATTCCCGTCTTCCACAATGACAACAACCGTGTTCACAGGACTGCACTTATACGCTCCTGTTTCGACGTACACTCAGGCATCCTACTATACCTCGACTGCCCCGCTTAATCAAATGGTGCTCTGAGCACTATGAGCCTTAACTGCTGAGGTCATCAGTCCCCTAGTACTTAGAACTACTTAAACGTAACCAACCTAATCACATCACACACATCCATGCCCGAGGCAGGATTCGAACCTGCGACCGTAGCGGTCGCGCGGCTCCAGACTGTAGCGTCTAGAACCGCTCGGCCTCTCCGGCCGGCACCTCTTAATCACCCGATCTTTATCTCACAGAAAACGTCCAGGACTATTTGGAATAACGGGTGAAGTGTAGCAATCAGCTTCCCCGAAATGTGATAGCTCTACGAGATCTAATCATCAATATGTGGCTGCATCTGGATTTGGCATACCTGAAGAAACATGCGGACGCTCTCCCTCTCTAAATTTAGTGCATTATCAATGCTAGAGGTGGTGAACACACGGTATTATCGTGAAGTATCCAGGGGACGATTAATTTTTGTAAGGTATGATTATCAGTAAATCAGATACTCATGAGTTTATATAGTTTTTAATAAAGTTGGAGAAACGTGGAAAAATTATCTGCTGTCGCCAGTGTAAATCAGCCAAGTGACTAAAACTTATTCTGGTGCCACACAACTGAAAGAGATTTCCTCTTTTTTTGCAACACTTGTTTTAAGTTTCGTCACAAAGGTTGCACACTGTTTGTAAAATGGCGAAACACATTGGTGTGCCAAACTTAAGGACGAAAGCAACTTTTGCGTGACGTGTTACTGCAGATTAACAAAGCTCGGTGAAACTTTGACCATACATAGAAAGAACTGCTACCGTACAGTACGCGGTAGCGTTCTCGCTTCCCATGCCCGGGTTCCCGGGTTCGATTCCCGGCGGGGTCAGGGATTTTCTCTGCCTCGGCTGGGTGTTGTGTGATGTCCTTAGGTTAGTTAGGTTTAAGTAGTTCTAAGTTCTAGGGGACTGATGACCATAGATGTTAAGTCCCATAGTGCTCAGAGCCATTTTTTTACTGTACAGTACAGATGGTCACTGGAACACATACGCAATAAGACGAACAGAAATGACACTTTTATTCAAAGACAAAAACTACGAGGGTCACTCCAAAAGAAATGCACATCTTTTATTCTACATGTTTGAAAGTTTTACAGTGTGTAGATACATCCTTTAGGAACAATATTTTCATTTCTCCACATAATTTCCATCCTTCTCAACTGCCTTACGCCATCTTGGAAGCAACGTCTGTATACCCGCACGGTAAAATTCTGGACCAACCTGTTGGAGACACTGTTTGGCAGCGTGCACAAGGGAGTCATCACCTTCAAACCTTGTTCCACGAAGAGAGTCTTTCAGTTTCCCAAAGAGATGATAGCCACATGGAGCCAGGTCTGGACTGTAAGGCGGGTGTTTCTATGTTGTCCATCCGAGTTTTATGACCGCTTCCATGGTTTTTTGACTGACATGTGGCCGTGCATTTTCGTGCAACAGCAAAATGTCCTTCTTTTGCCGATGTGGTGGAACACGACTCAGTCGAGCTTGAAGTTTCTTAAGTGTCGTCACATATGCATCAGAATTTATGGTGGTTCCACTTGGCATGATGTCCACAAGCAAGAGTCCTTCGGAATCGATAAACACCTTAGCCATAACTTTTACAGCAGAAGGTGTGGTTTTGAATTTGTTTTTCTTGGATGAATTTGCATGACGCCACTCCATTGATTGCCTCTTCGACTCTGGTGAAAAATGATGGAGCCATGTTTCATCACCTGTCACAATTCTTCCAAGAAATTCATCTCCACCATTCTCGTACTGCTCCAAAAGTTCGCTGCATACCGTTTTGCTTGTTTCTTTGTGACTCACTGTCAACATCCTCAGAACCCAACTGGCACAAACCTTCTTTAACGCCAACACTTTCAGTATTCTGCAAACACTTCCTTCCCCTATCCCAACGTAGCGTGACAATTCGTTCACTGTGATGCGTCTGTCAGCAGTCACCATTTCGCTAACTCTCTGCACATTGTCTGGAGTGTGTGCCCGCTTTCATCACGTAACCTGCTTGCCCACCGACTAACTGTACTGCGATCGGCGGCAGCATATCCATACACCTTTTTCAACCTGTTGTGGATGTTTCCCACTATCTCGTTTTCACAGCATAGGAATTCTATGACAGCACGTTGCTTCTGACGAACAAAAAGTGTAGCAGCCATCTTGAAGACATGCTGTGATGGCGCTACTCACGGGAACAGGTTGAACTAAGTTTGAAAACAAGCGGGAAGGATGTATCCACACAGTGTAAAACTTTCACACATGCAGAATGAAAACTGTATTTTGACAAAAATAGTGTGAATTTCTTTTGGAGAGACCCTTGTACAATGAAGTTTTCGCAATTTACGATGGTCCCCTGGACATTAGAAAAGCGGTGTGTGATCACCACGGATAACAGTTCATAGTCAGCGACGTGGACCCATGCTGGGTTCGTATGGAGTTCCTGTTGAAGGGCGTTCCATGCTTCCACCAGCACGGTTGACAGCCGCTGAATGGATGACGGTGGATGTGAAAGTGCTGAAATACGTCTCTACAAAGCAAAATACAAGTGCTCGATGGGATTTCAGTGGGGAACTGCCAGGCCTGTTCACTCACCGAACATCCTCTCTCTCTCCAAGAGCTCCTCCACCTGACCTGCTCTATGTGGTCTCGCATTGACGTCCATAACAATGAAATCATTTCCGAATGCACCACAGGAAAGGAGCACATGGGGAATGAGTACGGTGTCACAATAACATTGACTGATACATGTACAGTGTTCGAAGATTTGGAGGTCATTTCGTCCATGCAGTATTATGCCTCCCCACACCATAACACCTGGACCACCAAAACGATCATGTTCGCAATGTTCCTGGGTGCATTACTTGTTCCCGCCTCTCCCCACATGAGAATACGTTCAGTATCGCCGAACATGGTCGGTTTGGTGGTCCAGGTAATATGGTGTGGGGAGGCATACGGTTACATGGGTGTACTAATCTCGACATCTTTGAATACGGTACACTCACCAGTCAACGTTATTGTGGTGCTATACTCATTCCCCATGTGTGTCTTTTCGTGGGTGCATTCGGCCCTGATTTCATTGTTATGGATGACAGTGCGCGACCGCATCGAACAGCGCATGTGGGGGAGCTCTCTCAACAACAGGACGTTCGGCGATTCGACTGGCCTGCCCGTTCCACCGGCTTAAATAGCATCGAGCACGTGTGGGGTACGGTGGTTAGACGTACTGCAGCACATCCAAATGCACCAACGATCAACCAGCAGTTGTCTATCTCGCTGGTGGAGGAACCTACCACATGAACTCTTACCCAACCCTGGGGCCAGCATGGGAGCACGTTTCAGAGCGTGTACTATTGTCCGTGGTGATCACACGCTATATAAAGAACACGGCCTCCTCTTTTATACTGTCCTGGGAACCATCATAAATCGTGGTGACTTCAGTCTAATTACTGTCTTTGAACTAAAGGGGCATTTCTGTTTGTCTCATTGCGCATTTCATTCACTTATCTTCCGCTCTATGCCATATAAGTTCTTTCTGCGTACGGTCCAAGTTACATCGAGCTTTGTTACTTTCATGCGAAAGTTACTTTCTTCTTTAAGTTTTCCAAGTCAGTGTAATTCCGTTTTCCTTGCAACCTCTGTGTCCCCTCCCCTCACCCCCCGCCCCCCAACACCTTGAGAATAGTTGAAGAGTTGTCACAGGTGAAGGGCAGGGCAACTGCACTCCACACTTTCGGCATAAACTGTCCTCTAACTTTTGCTAGTACTATTTCGATCAATAGTAAATTTTTTTATGACAACACTGTAACAGGTTGAAGTCATGCATCATGAAAACGTATGGTTCGGATTTAAATAAAATGTAATGTTGTCTTAGGTACCGACGTGTTAACTTCTGGATAGCCCTTTGTTGCTAGTTCAGCGATGGTGTATACAAAGTTTTTGGACCTAGTCTTCCAAAGTCAGCGTTGTCAAAACTGCGCCTGCAATATACGTATATGGGTATGAATTAATGGATTTACTACGTTTCAGCTAGAAATGTGAGTCTCTGTGGCAGAAATCTCACTTTACAAATAAATTGTGACTGACGCATGAAATCTAATATGAAAGTTTTCTGATCTTACCTATTTCGCACGACGACCAAGCATTTTTTACATTTTTTGTTCTTTGTTTGATTACTTCTATGTTTCATGTGTGCAGGCTTTCATAGTCAGTCAGTTTCTATAAAGTTCTTTATTGCAATCCCTAACGAATCTCAGTTGCATATTAGCTCAAACGTTCGTTCTCTTCATAATATGAAGCGCTCTAAAAGTCTAAATAGTTTCATCGATACCTGCACGCTATTTACAGTATGAGGTATCCATTTATGACAAATAGACCAAGAAAAATAAAAGATAAACTAATAATAAAAATAACTTACATTTCAGATTTTTCCTTTCATTAGCATTTCTTGACCTAAATTCCTCTTTACGCTCCTTTATTATCTGAAAAGAACAATAAAATTGCATTATAATTCAAAATTTGTTCTGATGTATCAAATTAAATGCAAACACACCAGTTACTGATCTGAACAACAGAAAAGCTTCGCGATGAAAAATGAAATTTTGGGTTAGGTATCTACCTCCTATTTCGTTTTGCAGTAGGAGACAGAAAGGAATTACTTATTATTTTCCAATATCACTGAAAAATCTTAATGGAAAATGCAGAAGACAGTATATTTTCATCACCTTAGTGGTTTTGTTTCAGCCAGTTATCAGAAAGAAGCTGAATATCGAAGCAAACCGAATGGACTGCAAAGTTATTAGATACTTACCGTTGACACTTACGTGCAGTTCATAAAGAAACGAGAGTTTCTAAAGGTTACATTCACCAAATTTGAATGAAAATACGAGGAGACTTTAAAAAGTAAGATACACGTATATTCCCACGCTAGGACCATTGCACAACTACAGTGGCACGTTGCCAGAAGCGAGAACATGTTGTAGGTTTCCTGCAGACGCAGACCTACATCACAGTGTGGCAGGGAAATGGCGAAGCAGCTGGAAACGTAACTCCAAAATTGAAGTACCCGGGATAGTTCTTGTGAACAAAACGTCTAAATTGCATACAGTTTCACCATGAAATTTTGGTAATATATGGACCAAATGCAACGTCGCCTCCAGCCGTAGTGATATGGCGCCATCAGTGTGACCAAGGCCACACAGCCGTAGGTGATGCTGATCGGGAAGAAAGGTCATCGACGTCGACCACAGACTTCAGTGTCCACGCAATCGAGAAACTGATTATCAGCAATCGCAGATTTTCCGACGATGAGGACGTTCACACGATGGTTCTCGAATGGTTCCCTGACCAACGAGCGTATTTACACCTATGATGGTTCGTCAACAATTATTTACCACAAGTAGCTGTTCCTTGCTTTTGTTACATATTTTTTCCTGCTGAGTCAGCAAGTCAACATGTTCTGCAATGTTCTAGCGAGCCATATTTCAGTAGCTCGACAAGTCAAGACAAGTTCAGGTTTGCAAATTGCATAGTCAGCGAGTTCAGTTTTGAAGATGCCTGCCCAGAGGAAAGGCCATGTGTGTTATATTACGCCAAGCCCTGAGACAAATGTATTGGTTTTCATCACCTGCGTGTGATCGCTGTTGTTGCGGAGTTAAGTGTTTTATGTTAGGTTTTAATAAAAACATTCACTTTATTTTCAACATACATCAGAACCTTTGATGGGAAGTTGAAGTTAACTCTCCCTGAATTGCATCTTCTCACGATACTCTTTGTTAAGCTCTTGATGTCACAACATACGGTATAGGCCCTCACCTTGCTATTTACCAGTAGCATTGCAACATGACAGAGTCATTCTCTCTGGAATTCTTTGTGTATTGTCTGGATGTCTTTGTTAAAAGAATGCAATGCACTTTTTGCCAGGTTTCCCACCTCCGAATGGAGTATCCAGTTTTATCTCTGTAACCAGTTTGTGGACACTGTCTATTAGTTGTCTTCTCTTAATAGGGAATCTATTTTTCTCACTCTCCAAGATCTGCTTAACTAACAGATGTTCACATTTTTACCCTGTATATAGAAGGGAGCCCATATGTCTGAACTAAACTGTGGTGTCGCCGCCAGACACCACACTTGCTAGGTGGTAGCCTTTAAATCGGCCGCGGTCCGGTAGTATACGTCGGACCCGCGTGTCGCCACTATCAGTGATTGCAGACCGAGCGCCGCCACACGGCAGGTCTAGAGAGACTTCCTAGCACTCGCCCCAGTTGTACAGCCGACTTTGCTAGCGATGGTTCACTGACAAATTACGCTCTCATTTGCCGAGACGATAGTTAGCATAGCCTTCAGCTACGTTATTTGCTACGACCTAGCAAGGCGCCAGTATCCGTTCTATTGATAGTGTGAATCATGTACCATAAAGAGCGACGTTCTCCATGTATGGATCAAAGTTAAGTATTCCACCAGCTACGTCCGTATTTCTCAATTCTAATTCCCTTGTCATGTTGCAGACCTCACGCCAGCCTGCGTGAGGTAGAACGCGTGCATTTCAGCCTCCTTTAGAAAAACACGGTTGGCTCTCCTGCCAACCACAACATAAATATTTTTCAGAATTATGATAATCAGACTTATTCTGGAAACTCTGTGCAGTTTATTAGCACTCACTATGGGCATCCTATTTTTTACAGCTACCAAAGGTTGAAGAATTTGATTTGTTGCATCCTTGATAATCTTCTTTCCCTTCTCTTTCCTCATGCAAAGTTACTTCGAAAACTTAAACAAAATGGTATTCTAAACAGCAAAGCAGTGATAGTTGACAGTTTCAAAGAAATATGCGATCAGAATTCAAATATTATGTGCCAAATCATGACAAAAGGTGTCAGCTACTGCATCTTAAATACTATTCTCACATCCAATGGATGTTAGCTACGGGATCTTTAAACTGTATTGTATTAACAGAAGCTGACAGGATATATATGCAGTGGGTGTCAGATACTGGATCTTAAATAATAATCTCTCACAGTAAGCTGACAGGGGTGCATTAGCTGCAGCAAATGGCCAGCTACTGGGTGGTTTCACCCACAGGACGGCGTCAGCTACAGGAGTGCGATAGCTATTGGGGATGTCAGCTACTGAGCATGTCACCTGCGGGGGGTGTCAGCTACTTCAATGTCAGATACTTGATCTTAAATAGTATTCTATCTCCAGACGCTCCCAGGGAATATGTGCAATAGATGTCGCTACTGGGTCTTCAGTAGTATTGTTACCAGAAGCTGACAGTGTGTTTGGTTTGTGCAGTGAGTGATACCTACTGGATTTTAAGCTTATTAGACAAACCAAATTTATTGTCAGATTAAGTCTGTTCGGTTATGTGATAATGTACTGATATACTATCACGAGAGAGTGTTTATAAGTCCTAAATGAAAAAGTGATGAAATCACACATACATTGTAGTGTCCACTAGGTATATCTATGAAGCGAGCTTAGTGTAGTGCACATGCTGCCAACAGTGAATTAGGTTTTTGATGTGAACTTATTATAATGAATTCACCGAGAAACGACTTATGAATTATTAAATAACTGCCTACTTGTAGCCTATTAGAATATGTATCAAAGCAACAATCATAATGCAGTTAAAAGCTCAATAATTAAGTTAACCATATGTACACTCTGTTTACGCTCTTAATCTAATCTTGTAGCTTCTATGTCAATGATAATCTGTATCTGCTCACGTTAGAAGTTTCAGCATTTCAAATCTAGGCTTGCTTACACTTTGATGATATCGGCAGTTTTTCATCATCATTTATACAAATAAAGAGCGAGTTTTGTTTACTGAATTAGTATATGGTTTTTGATTTGACTACAAAACTATTTAAAATCCAGTGGAGTATCGGTAATTTTGGTATTCTTACGCATTTCTGTTTCTGTAGTTAAACACTGATATTTATCCATTTACGCTACAGTTGTCTTCTTTGGGCTATAGTTGTATAACATATTATCAAGTTTGACTTTAAGCTCAAGGACTCATGAGTTACCCAGTGCCAACGATTCTCTCTTGTCTCCATAGTGTCTAATATTTCGTACTGCTCTGCCAATCAAATGACAATTATTTTGAGATCATGACAGAATTTGACAAAATTCTTTTTGGAATAATCAACATTGACATAAAAAGAGTGTCGTGTTCAGTTCGTACACACATGGCTTAACTTTCTTACTGTATGCAGAAGAGCTGTCGTCCGAGCTTAATAAAAAAGCTCGTAATAAATCTTACGTAAAATGCATTTCTACTTTCTCGTGCGTCAGTTCCATAGCGAAAGTGAAACTTTGAATAAATTGTTAATATGTTGTATTGCATCACAAAATCCGAATGTTGCATGAATGGAAACAGAGAATATGGGAATAACTGTTGATGAAATTACTGAATAAGCTATGTACGTATGAATTTCGATTAAAGGATCTTAATCAATAGCTGTTACACATTGTGGATTCTGTACTGTAGAAACAAATTCTCAATAGGAACTTACAGTTTTCCTATAAGTTTTTCTAGAGAAAGTACAAGAATATGTGTTATGTTGTTTTAAAGTATCTGAGGGTGGCCTTCATCCTCTTTGTAATCTACTAGTTCTCGCGGATCTGTTTCACTGTGTTGTATTTTTTCACTTTAAAGGTTGTTTCCAAAGCATGGTGTCATTTGTAGCTCACGTAAGTGGTAATGAGGAAAATTTGCTGTGAAATTCTGAAAGACAGGAAATCAATGTACACCGTAAGGCGCAGATGGAGAAGATATTGTCTGAATAATGGATCAGGCACATCACTTGTTCGGCGAAATTTTGAAGCGATACAACATTGATTTGCAGACATAACCACAGTTAACCATCTCAGTCCATCCTGATACCATAGTCAGACAGCATTTGCATTACGCAGTGTTGTATGCTGCTAACCACATTTGCAAATGTTGATTGTATCTTAGAGAATATCATAATTAACAGTGAAAATCTGACACAAATGAAAGTATGAAGCAAAACACCTTTCCAGTTAATACGCGTCCCCAAGTAAGCAGTTTGCGAGATGACTGAAATCATGGTTAAATGTACGGCACAGATTACACATGATGCTCACTCTTGTGAGACACTCATGCTGCCGTGCCGCCACAGACTGACTGGTAAAGCAGTAACTAGCTCGCCATGTTCAAAAAGTTACTGAATTTTACGTTATGTTCAAAATATTAATTTCGCGTAAATTGGCGCCATGTTTAAACGTTTCCTGAGCGATTTGTCGGATGTTTTAAAAGCGCTCCATTACTTATCCTCATCAGCAACGCTATGAATGTAGGTTAATTATATAAACGATGCTTTGCTACATAATTCATGGTTTTATAAACCAGTAAGGAAAAGACTGGGTGGCTTTTCTCGCGAACGCATTTGGCTCGCTTTGGCATAATACGACATACATGCCAATTCCTTTAGGCAGACAATCAACAAATCTGAACTCGCTGAATATGCTTTTTGAAAGAACCAACTTTCTGCAAATCAGCGAGCCCTTACTTACATGAATTGCATAACCTATGCGTAGACATCTAATGCCACATACGTCCAAAAACCTACTGACAGACTGTCGAATCTCTGATACGCAGAATGACTGATGTACTTCTTTATAAAGACAGACAGCGGTTCTAGGCGCTTCAGTCAGGAACCACGCGGCTGCTACCATCGCAAGTTCGAATCCTGCCTCGGGCATGGATGTGTGATATCCTTAGGTTAGTTAGGTTTAAGTAGCTCTAAGTTCTAGGGGACTGATGACCTCAGATGTTAAGTCCCATAGTGCTTAGAGCCATTTCAACCATTTGAACAGACAAACAAGCTATTAACCAGGTGGCCATTATGCTGTGGCTTATCAGTGAATGTATAAATACGAGACAGCTACTACTAGAAGTAAGTCATTAGTGTTGCTGCCTCTGTCTTCTGCGTGTGCGTCATCGAATTACAAAAACGTGGAAGCATAATATGCACTACCGTCAATAAAATTTATATTTTGGTTATCGATTACTTGTAATTGAATAAATAGCCATTTTCAGCAGTGCGAGCTTGTTCATTCATACTTTATTTCAGAAGCATCTAAGACATCCTCTTTGACTGCAACAGAGACAATCCCCTTGAAGAACACTAGTTGCTTCTGTCAGTTTTATTCTAGAGTGGACAACACCCTACTACAAGCTGACTATAACTTCAGTGGAATTGTTGATGGAAAATCACATCAACACATTATGGCCTCAGCCGGTGTGTATAGGAGATAGTACAGAATTGTTATCGCCCAGTTATTCCTTGAAAATTACGTGTCTTCGTGAAGGGTTTCGAAAAAGTGAAGTGGATAAAAGACTTGTTGCTAGGATATGACGTGCTTACCCTTGAGGACAAGCGTTTCCCCCTCACTTCCTGTGGTCTGATCGAAAATGTTGTTGACAAATACGAACTATCGTGTGCTGAGTTAAATATGAAGCTGTTGAAACAATAGGATGGTTGTCACTTGCAAGATTTTGCATACGATGCCAATGAGAGGAACGAATCTTATTGTTCAATTGAGAGAAACGTGATTTTTTATAGTTAAATTTTATCTGCACTCGGATTTAAAATGTGCGCTGCAAGTTAACTGTGATTTTAGTGTACGCGTGAAAATGTGATTTATTGTGTGAGTATATATATAAAATTTGTTGTTGTTGTTGTGGTCTTCAGTCCTGGGACTGGTTTGATGCAGCTCTCCATGCTACTCTATCCTGTGCAAGCTGCTTCATCTCCCAGTACTTGATGCAACCTACATCCTTCTGAATCTGCTTAGTATATTCATCTCTTGGTCTCCCTCTACGATTTACACCCTCCACGCTGCCCTCCAATGCTAAATTTGTGATCCCTTGATATCTCAAAACATGTCCTACCAACCGGTCCCTTCTTTTTGTCAAGTTGTGCCACAAACTCCTCTTCTCCCCAATTCTATTCAATACCTCCTCATTAGTTACGTGATCTACCCATCTAATCTTCAGCATTCTTCTGTAGCACCACATTTCGAAAGCTTCTATTCTCTTCTTGTCCAAACTAGTTATAGTCCATGTTTCACTTCCATACATGGCTACACTCCATACAAATACTTTCAGAAACGACTTCCTGAACATTAAATCTATACTCGATGTTAACAAATTTCTCTTCTTCAGAAACGCTTTCCTTGCCATTGCCAGTCTACATTTTATATCCTCTCTACTTCGACCATCATCAGTTACTTTGCTCCCCAAATAGCAAAACTCCTTCACTACTTTAAGTGTCTCATTTCCTAATCTAATTCCCTCAGCATCACCCGACTTAATTCGACTACATTCCATTATCCTCGTTTTGCTTTTGTTGATGTTCATCTTATATCCTCCTTTTAAGACGCTGCCCATTCCGTTCAACTGCTCTTCCAAGTCCTTTGCTGTCTCTGACAGAATTACGATGTCATCGGCGTACCTCAAAGTTTTTATTTCATCTCCGTGAATTTTAATACCTACTCCAAATTTTTCTTTTGTTTCCTTTACTGCTTGCTCAATATACAAATTGAATAACATCGGGGAGAGGCTACAACCCGGTCTCACTCCCTTCCCAACCATTGCTTCCCTTTCATGTCCCTCGACTCTTATAACTGCCATCTGGTTTCTGTACAAATTGTAAATAGCCTTACGCTCCCTGTATTTTACCCCTGCCACCTTTAGAATTTGAAAGAGAGTATTCCATTCAACATTGTCAAAAGCTTTCTCTAAGTCTACAAATGCTAGATAAGAAGGTTTGCCTTTTCTTAATCTTTCTTCTAAGATAAGTCGTAAAGTTAGTATTGCCTCACGTGTTCCAACATTTCTGCGGAATCCAAACTGATTTTCCGCAAGGTCCGCTTCTGCCAGTTTTTCCATTCGTCTGTAAAGAATTCGCGTTAGTATTTTGCAGCTGTGACTTATTAAACTGATAGTTCGGTAATTTTCACATCTGTCAACACCTGCTTTCTTTGGGATTGGAATTATTATATTCTTCTTGAAGTCCGAGGGTATTTCGCCTGTCTCATAAATCTTGCTCACCAGATGGTAGAGTTTTGTCATGACTGGCTCTCCCAAGGCCGTCAGTAGTTCTAATGGAATGTTGTCTTCTCCCGGGTCCTTGTTTCGACTCAGGTCTTTCAGTGCTCTGTCAAACTCTTCCCGCAGTATTGTATCTCCCATTTCATCTTCATCTGCATCCTCTTCCATTTCCAGTACATCGCCCTTGTTTAAACCTTCTATATACTCCTTCCACCTTTCCGCCTTCCCTTCTTTGCTTAGATCTGGGTTTCCATCTGAGCTCTTGATATTCATACAAGTGGCTCTCTCTTCTCCAAACGTCTCTATAATTTTCCTGTAGGCAGTATCTATCTTACCCCTAGTGAGATAGGCCTCTACATCCTTACATTTGTCCTCTAGCCATCCCTGCTTAGCCATTTTGCACTTCCTGTCGATCTCATTTTTTAGACGTTTGTGTTGCTTTTTGCCTGCTTCATTTACTGCATTTTTTCATCCCTCAGGGCTACCCATTCTTCTTCTACTATATTTCTTTCCTCCATTCCTGTCAATTGTTCCCTTATGCTCTCCCTGAAACTCTCTACAACCTCTGGTTCTTTCAGTTTATCCAGGTCCCATCTCCTTAAATTAGCACCTTTTTGTAGTTTCTTCAGTTTTAATCTACAGTTCATAACCAATAGATTAAGGTCAGAGTCCACATCTGCCCCCGGAAATGTCTTACAGTTTAAAACCTGATTCCTAAATCTGTCTTACCGTTATATAATCTTTCTGATACCTTTTAGTATCTCCAAGATTCTTCCATGTATACAACCTTCTTTTATGATTCTTGAACCAAGTGTTAGCTATGATTAAGTTATGCTCTGTGCAAAATTCTACCAGACGGCTTCCTCTTTCATTTCTTCCCCCCAAATCCATATTCACCTACTATTTTTCCTTCTCTCCCTTTTCCTACTGACGAATTCCAGTCACCCATGACTATAAAATTTTCGTCTCTCTTCACTACCTGAATAATTTCTTTTATCTCATCATAGATTTCCTCAATTTCTTCATCTGCAGAGCTAGTTGGCATATAAACTTGTACTACTGTAGTAGGCGTGGGCTTCGTGTCTATCTTGGCCACAATAATGCGTTCACTATGCTGTTTGTAGTAGCTTACCCGCACTCCTATTTTCCTATTCATTATTAAACCTACTCCTGCATTACCCCTATTTGATTTTGTTTATAACCCTGTAATCACCTGACCAGAAGTCTTGTTCCTGCTGCCACCGAACGTCACTAATTCCCACTATATCTAACTTTAACCTATCCATTTCCCTTTTTAAATTTTCTAACCTACCTGCCCGATTAAGGGATCTGACATTCCACGCTCCGATCCGTAGAACGCCAGTTTTCTTTCACCTGATAACGACGTCCTCTTGGGTAGTCCCCGCCCGGAGATCCGAATGGGGGACTATTTTACCTCCGGAATATTTTACCCAAGTGGACGCCATCATCATTTAATCATACAGTAAAGCTGCATGCCCTCGGGAAAGATTACAGCCGTAGTTTCCCCTTGCTTTCAGCCGTTCGTAGTACCAGCACAGCAAGGCCGTTTTGGTTAATGTTACAAGGCCAGATCAGTCAATCATCCAGACTGTTGCCCCTGCAACTACTGAAAAGGCTATATAGACTATTTTCGTTTGTGACACGTAGCTTGTAACGCCACAGGAAATAAAAATCAAAATTGCAGGGTAGCGCCTCGAGTGCTGCACATGAGTCACTGCCCGAATTAGAACGTAGACAGGACAATTTTCTTGTATGAAAGCCCATTGCTGTAGATTCAGAAACCCATTTCGTTGCCAGAGTTTATCATTTACGGGATATCTGGCAAATATATTTGTTTTACATAACTTTATGGCAGGAAGTTATTTCTGTTGACACAGTCTTCAGTTAACCTAGCCGGCCGAAGTTGCGGAGCGGTTCTATTCGCTTCAGTCTGGAACCGCGCGACCGCTACGCTCGCAGGTTCGAATCCTGCCTCGGGCATGGATGTGTGTGATGTCCTTAGGTTTAAGTATTTCTACGTTCTACGGGACTGATGACCTCAGAAGTTAAGTCCCATAGTGCTCAGAGCCATTTGAACCATTTTTTTTTTCAGTTAACCTAAAGAAAAAAGTCATGTGCGCCAATTATCCGTGGATTGTGTAAGCTTTGTTCTGTCCGTAATTGTATGTTAATTATTTTCGTATCGTAGTTTCTGAAGCGTAGCTATGGGACCAACCAAACATTTGCCTAAAAACGATTGCAAAACAGACTAAAAATAACTCTGACTGCCTAGTGTAGCAGATCAACAGACGTTAATCCTCCGTGCGGTTTCTATCTGGGTCTCGTTCACCTCCCTGTCTCGCAGACTACCACGCTGAGCATTAAGGTATACGAACAGATCGCGGCAGATTCGAAAAATGATCCGTAACTATTGTTAGTGTTACTGTTCACAAGAGTTAAACCACAAATGTAAACTTTCTGCTGTTTTGTCGGGTGATGTATGTCATTTTTAGTCATTGGTATTTTGGTAGCATCAGTTATCTTCGGGCAAGCCACAAGAAATAATGATCCAAATTTCAGGGCAGCACACTTATCGATAAATTTGATCACGTTCTTCGAGTTTATGTTGATTTTCATCGTAGTCTGGAACCATTTTGTACATTTCTCAACCAACTTTTGTTTCATGTAATTGATGAATATGGGTTCTCGAATTCCGAGACAACTGTTTCGCCTGCCAGCAATGCCTTAAACGACCACCCATATTACACTTTGTTACGGCCTCTACTGTGGCATTCGTTCAACGGAAATAATAGCTTTGCCCTTTTCAGGTCAATCCTGTCTTAATATTCATAATCAATTTTCACTCCGCAGCAGAGTATATGCTGATATAAACTTCCTGGCAGATTGAAATTGTGTGCCGGTCCAAGACTCGGACCTGGGACAGTTCCTCCAGAGATCTAGTCCTGAAAGGTATCCCGAGTAACTTCTAGAAGTGTGGATGGTAGAAGATAAGTTACTGGCAGAAGTGAAGCTGTGATGGTGGGTCGTAGGTCACGCTTAGATAGCTCAGTTGGTATAGCACTTGCCTGTAAAACACCTACGTCACCGGTTCAAGTTCCGGTCTCGCACATAGCTTTAATCCGCCATGGGCACTTTCAGGGTGTCTTTTCAAACGTTTCAACTAATTTTTTCGAGTTGTCTACGAAGTGTTCCTCACTCAGACTACTTTCAAAAGATCACAGGTAGATGTAATTACACTTTATTTGAACAAGTGAACTTCCAACACAGTCTGCTGTTTCTGATGAAGTAAAACAAAAGAAAATAAATGTTCTCCAGAAATTCTTAATATTACGAACGAGAAGTTCGTCACAAACAGTCACTCTACAACGAAAAGAAAATAGATTCTTGAGAGCGTAGATTCCGTTGTCTTGAGCACTGAAAAGTGTAAATTCAAAATGGTTCAAATTGTTCTGAGCACTATGCGACTTAAATTCTGAGGTCATCAGTCGCCCAGAACTTAGAACTAATTAAACCTAACTAACCTAAGGACATCACACACATCCATGCCCGAGGCAGGATTCGAACCTGCGACCGTAGCGGTCGCTCGGCTCCAGACTGCAGCGCCTAGAACCGCACGGCCACTCCGGCCGGCAGTGCATATTAACTGGTGTCCAAAATTAAAACAACAATTTTTTAAGTTTGCGTTTATTTTGTCACAAAACAGGGTAAATAGATGACAGTAAAGTAGAAACAATAAAAAAGTCGTGTGGCGAGGGCCTCCGTCGGGTGGACCGTTCGCCTGGTACAAGCCTGTTGAGTTGACGCCATTTCGGCGACTTGCGTGTCTATGAGGATGAGATGATGATTAGGACAACACAGCTCCTACTCCCTGGTCGGAGAAAGTCACGGACCCAGCCGGGAATTGAAACCGGGCCCCTTGTCATGACATTCCGTCGCACTGACCACTCAGCTACCGGGGCGGACAATAGAAACAATGTAAAGAATACATAACGTAAACAACTGCAACTTATATAACGGCAGACAAAAATGTTCTTAGTTTTTTTTTTCCAACTCAACGGATTTGCACACACATTCCGGAAGCTAATAAATGTTCTCGGCGTGGGATGTGACCATCTCTGGCAGCAATGCAGGCCTGACAACTCACGGGGCATGCTGTGTGTGATGTCACAGTTTCATGTTGAGGCAATAATGCACTTTCTTCCCGCAGAGCTACTCACAAGTCTTGGAGAGTGGTTGGTGAATGTTGACGTGATGCAAAAACTCCCTAGTGCTTCCAGACATGCTTTATGGGATTAAAATCGGGATAGCGAGCAGGCAACGCTATGCATGCAGTATCTTCCGTTACCAAGAAAACATCAACCACCAGTTCTCTGAGATCGAGCATTATCGTCCATCAGTGCAAAGTCTGGGCCCACAACACTTCGCAACAACCGCACATGAGGTGCCAAGATCTCGTCGCGATACATGACAGCAGTTAAATCTTGCCGATTCGCCTGTACAATTTGATGAAGAGATACTAGAATGGTCAACATATTCCCTGCCCACATTATTAATGATCCTTCTCGATATTGGTCTCTTTCCACAATGTTTGGATTCAGAAATGCTAATGCGTCAAGAATTACTGTCCAGATCGAATCGGGACTCAGCTGCGAAAAGAACATTGGCCCACTGTTCGACCGTCCGTGTGGTATTTTGACGACTCCGCTCTAGACTTACCTTCTGTGAAGATGCATCAGAGGTACACAACTAGAAGGTCTCTGACAATAAAGGCTACTCTGCCGAAGCTTTCTGTACACCGTCTGTCCCGAAACACGTCCAGTGGACGCTGCGAGATCAGATGCCAGTTGCCGTGCAGTATTGAGGCGGTACCGTCGTGCCCTTACGACCAAATAACGGTCCTCTCTTTTTGATATCACACGTGGTCGGCCTTGTACTGATCTTCGGGGTATGGTTTCGGTCTCTATTAATTGTCGCCACATCTGAGAAGCAACAGAACAATTCACATTAAACTTTCGGCCCACATCAGTTTGCGACTGCACTGCTTCCATTCTCCTTGACCCTCCACCGCAGAGAATCTGGTAGGCATCTTCTTTGTACCATACTGCACCGTCTGTGACTGTATACACAGCGATTGTGGATGTCGGACTACGCGGAAACACTATCCCGTTTGAAGGTGCCCTGACGTCATCGTTGACGTGGTTTTCCCTTAATCGAAATGTCATCTTCAGTGCAGAACACTATCGTATGGACACCTGGTTGACATTTTGTATGATTATACCGTAAATTAGACACAAGACGGGGAAACAGCGATATGTTGCTTTCACTCTGGAAACCAGTGCTCACGAGCAGCACTACTTGTCCACGGCGCAGAACACTAAGGCTCGGAGCAACGGTCACGGGAGCGCAGCCGTCCGAGCCAGGGCGGTGTCCAAACGGTGATGGCACATCAGTCACTGGCAGGTGAGGACGAAGCTGGCTGACTCCAGCCGGCTACACGCGGGCAGAAATATTGGCGCAGCGGAAGGTTATAATTTTCGTATTGGCTATCGAAGTTGCGGCGATAGTAACAGGGATCGCTCCTGACATGTCTTGCTGCAATCTTCTGCGCCCTCTGGCTGGTTACCTGGAGGCCCTCTGGGGGCTGAGCCGGATACCGTGAAAACCAGCCTGAACGCTCGGGTCGAACTGACAATAACCCTCTAAGAATAGATGCGATTCGGGTTGGCGGCGTCAAAGGCGAAGCCGAGAGACATGCTACTCTAGGCCTCCTTACTTTCTGTATACACGCTGATGTCTTCAATGCAAGCAATAGGTCTTCGAGTCTCAATACTGGATTCTTCGGTGAACCCTATGTTAGTGGAATTATTCAGAAGGCTAGAAAGTGGGTTCATTCTCAATACGAACTGATCTGGAAGCTTCCTTTCTAAAACTAAATATCTTCCGTATCAATATTGTTTGCAATTTCAGTTATTATTTTATTTATGCGATAAAGCTACAGATGTTGCAATTTTCCACTATGCTATGCTAATGGATATTTATTTTACTCCCTGCAGACTAATTACAATAAAACTCTTTTACGCATGAAAGTATGAAGTTGAAACATCTGTTATTATTAAATGAAAAAATATCTTAATTGTTCTCTAATGAATCTGGCTCTGACCACCTACCGAGCGAAACTAAATATTTGGTGAATAGCGCAAATATATTTAAACTGAGACTGAAGTCGGTTTTTTTTACGATATATGGGTCCTTAACTGTAGTAAATAATTACGTATATAGCGTCATATCATGAGCCAGGTTGTGAAAAACATAAGTGAGAGGTGTCTAACTGTTGTAGAAAAGACTCGTTAAACACAGTATGATATTTGGAATATTTAACTCACTCACATATGCAAGAGCCATGAAATGCAAACGTACACTACACCATACATAGATCCAAGAAAAATAAAATATTTCGACACTTTACTTGTCAGTGTACGCTACTAAGTCAAGTAACAAGCTTTGCTTACCCGTTCTGTGAAACCATGTAATATGTTTAACACGTGATTCTGTTCGTGATATACGGGAGAGAATCTGAACGTCAGAGGCCTGTGCACCCAGAATCGAAGCTGACGGTACAGGAACAGCTCACTCATTCTGTGGAAGAGGAATATCAGAGATCAGCGAGTTATATACTCTGTAATATTACTGATTATTTGGTTTTAAGTGGTTAAAGATAAAAGACTACGTTCAGTTACAGGCAATGTCAAATGGGAAGCACATGTGTGCCCTAAACATTGATTTTCTAGAAGACACATATAGAATAGGAAATAAGACGTACCCTCTCTTAGTTATATTCATTCATATCTACAGTAATTTACGTTAAACAAATCAGTGTGAAGTGCAGTGCAGAAGCTAGTTGCAGCGCTAGCAATAGGAGTTTCTCCTCATTCTTTTCACAGACAAAGTGGTAAGAAATGATGATATACAGAATGGCTATCATTTAATTTCGCTATGTGAGAGAGCCACCAAGATAGGACGATTAAACTGTGTAGAAACATTTGGAAGAACATGCAGAAGAGAAATAATGAATAAACCATTAAAAGAAACCCATTTTCATTTCCACATGAGAGGGTAAATTTGTTAATTGCGTGCCATGTTTACGTTCCAGGCTACAAACGTTGCTCAGTGCGATGACCAACTGCACCAACGATACCCTTGAACTGCATTAGAGACATCATTTCACAGCTATTCACAGCACTTTTCGATCAGTGGACCTTGGAATGTTCAACTGTCGTGACGCAGATCGTGCACCGCTTGAAGATAGTACATTGCGTCCAGGATTCTCAGACAGTAACTGCGTCAACAATTTGTGGCGCAACTGGCCGTCCGCCTCTCCCACGAGCAATTCCCAAATCGCCAGGTAATTCGAACTTCCAAATCATGTTCTTCTACCTCGATGCCGAAATAGGATCTGTCTGTATTCTTTCGGTGCGCCGATACTTGTGAAGAGTAGCAGAGCTACTGATATTGTTTTGATAAAACAGTTTTACGACTAAAGCCGTGCTCACCTTGTCCAGATCCATGCTGACTGTCTGCATCTCTATTGTACACTGATGCATGTGTTTCAACACTACGTCACCGCACCAGCACCTACACCTAACGGCTAGTCACGACACTAACACAACTAATAACGCAAATCCTGCAGACCACAGTTTGAACATCATTCCTATAAAGTTGGGTACCAATACTGTAAATAATTTTCCGTCTGCACTGGCTCAAGTAGCGAAAGTTTAATTATAACCGCCCTGTATATCGATCAGTGGTAAAATGACAGACAATTTGAAATCAGTTACACAATTCTGCTCGTTTTACTTGTACATCCCAGGAAAGCTTGTGATAAAAATCAAATAAAAGCAGGCCATATTCAGGCTTTTCATCGCCATTGTGGCTGCTGGTGGTGATAGACGGAGCGAGGTCTATAGAAGTAAGATTGTCACTGAGTGTCACTCAGTGACAACCCTACTTCTACAGATCTCGCTCCGTCTGCCACCACCAGCAGCCATAATGGCGGTAAAAAGCCTGAAGATAGTCTGAGGAAAAGGCCGAAACCGGTTGTTAAGGAAATAAAAAAAATCTGAAAACGTGATCGAGACG
Source organism: Schistocerca gregaria (assembly GCF_023897955.1). NCBI lineage: Eukaryota > Metazoa > Arthropoda > Insecta > Orthoptera > Acrididae > Schistocerca > Schistocerca gregaria. The sequence goes on from NC_064931.1 coordinate 471,776,721, forward strand.
GTTTGTTTGATTTTTAGCATTTTATAACGATCGATGTCCTCCAACCACAGAATGCTTTCTAAAATTTTAAAAGCATGCGTTGCTTCTGACTTTGACATTCTGTTTTCTTAACTCTTGAGATTGTTATCCTCCTGTTACCAAATTCTTTTGCTCATAGCCTATATTCCGCCACAGAGAAACTTAATATCAGTGGTAACGCAATTATAAGTACACGCTCCAGTACTCATGTAGTTGTACGCTAACAACGTGTCAACTATTTTGCTCCATTGTTAGATTACTTATACATTGGTGACCTTCCTCTGTACCTAGATGCAACACAGGTGACGCAGTAGTTAGTTTACTAGACTCGCATTCGGGAGGACGAAGATTCAAACCCGCGCCCGGCCGTCCTGATTTAATTTTCGCGTTATTTTCCTAAATCGCTTCTAGCAAATTCCGGGATGGTTCCTTTGAATGGGCACGGCCAACTTCCTTCCCCATCCTTTGCTACTCCGATCGGGCTGATAACCTTGCTGTTTGATTCCCTTCCCCGAATCAACCAAGCAACCAACCAAATAAAACTGGGAACAGCCGCCAGATACGTAAATCACGGCTTATGTGGCTTCCTTCCTCAACTAAACTAGGCACACAGCTGCAATTTGTAAAATATCACTATCTCAGCGTGCGCTTAAAGAAATAACAATTCGTAAAATGAATATCGCCATCTCAGCATGCGTTTAAAGAAACGCAAAAACCTGCTCGACCTTAGGTTTAGTGCCCAGTATTTTAAATCTTGGTTATTATTACGTAATTCTAGGAGATTTTTCACACCAATTCATGCCTGCTGGAGTTGGTGATGCACGCCCGTGTGTAGTACACTTGCGATGTTGGTCCTTCGACCATATGTGTAGTTAGTTTGGCTACGTACGGAAAAGGGGTAAATACTATTACTTTTTCTTTCGTCGGATCGACTACACTGACTCTCCTTATTTGTCACTAAGTTTAACAATTTTGTTTTAAAAACCTAACAGTACTTAACGTTCTCGTTCTCATAAGAACCAGCTCTAGATTCAACACTTCACTCTCCCTCACATTCCTGTGAGATTTCAGAGCTTCCAAACAGGTTGAAGGACCATTTCCTCCCCCCCCCCCCCCCCCCCCACCACCACCCGCATTCCCGGACATCAGGGTTGCGAATTCCCAGTTTGGGAACCAATGGTGTACCTGTAGATAATAGCGGCAGCAGCAGTATTACGCTGTAATAAGATGCTTCATATCATTTTCAAACAATAAAGGTTGTTGTTGTGGTGGTCTTCAGTCCTGAGACTGGTTTGATGCAGCTCTCCATGCTACCCTATCCTGTGCAAACTTCATCTCCCAGTACCTACTGCAACCTACATCCTTCTCAATCTGCTTAGTATATTCATCTCTTGGTCTCCCTCTACGATTTTTACCCTCCACGCTGCCCTCCAATACTAAATTGGTGATCCCTTGATGCCTCAGAACATGTCCTACCAACCGATTCCTTCTTCTGGTCAAGTTGTCACAAACTTCTCTTCTCCCCAATCCTAGTCAATGCTTCCTCATTAGTAATGCGATCTACCCATCCAATCTTCAGCATTCTTCTGTAGCACCACATTCCGAAAGCTTCTATTCTCTTCTTGTCCAAACTATTTATCGTCCATGTTTCATTTCCATACATGGCTGCACTCCATGTAAATACTTTCAGAAATGACTTCCTGACACTTAAATCTATGCTAGATGTTAAAAAATTTCTCTTCTTCAGAAATGCTTTCCTTGCCATTGCCAGTCTACATTTTATATCCTCTCTACTTCGACCATCATCAGTTATTTTGCTCCCTAAATAGCAAAACTCGTTTACTACTTTGTGTCTCATTTCCTAATCTAATTCCCTCAGCATTACCCGACTTAATTCGACTACATGCCATTATTCTCGTTTTGCTTTTGTTGTTGATCATCTTATATCCTCCTTTTAAGACACTGCCCATTCCATTCAACTGCTCTTCCAAGTCCTTTGCTGTCTCTGACAGAATTACGATGTCATCGGCGTACCTCAAAGTTTTTATTTCTTCTCCGTGGATTTTAATACCTACTCCGAATTTTTCTTTTGTTTCCTTTACTGCTTGCTCAATATACGGATTGAATAACATCAGGGAGAGGCTACAACCCTATCTCACTCACTTCCCCAACCATTGCTTCCCTTTCATGTCCCTCGACTCTTATAACTGCCATCTGGTTTCTGTACAAATTGTAAATAGCCTTTCGCTCCCTGTACTTTACCCCTGCCACCTTCAGAATTTGAAAGAGTGTATTCCAATCTACATTGTCAAAAGCTTTCTCTAAGTCTACAAATGTTAGAAACGTAGGTTTGCCTTTCCTTAATCTTTTTTCTAAGATGAGTCGTTAGGTCAGTATTGCCTCACGTGTTCCGGTATTTCTACGGAATTCAAACTGATCTTCCCCGAGGTCGGCTTCCACCAGTTTTTCCATTCGTCTGTAAAGAATTCGCGTTAGTATTTTGCAGCTATGGCTTATTGAACTGATAGTTCGGTAATTTTCACATCTGTCAGCACCTGCTTTCTTTGGGATTGGAATTATTATATTCTTCTTGAAGTCTGAGGGTATTTCGCCTGTTTCATACATCTTGCTCACCAGATGGTAGAGGTTTGTCAGGAATGGCTCTCCCAAGGCCGTCCGTCGTTACAATGGAATGTCGTCTACTTCGGGGGCCTTGTTTCGACTCAGGTCTTTCAGGGCTCTCTCAAACTCTTCACGCAGTATCGTATCTCCCATTTCATCTTCATCTACATCCTCTTCCATTTCCATAATATTGTCCTGAAGTACATCGCCCTTGTATAGACCCTCTATATACTCCTTCCACCTTTCTCCTTTCCCTTCTTTGCTTAGAACTGGGTTTCCATCTGAGCTCTTGATGTTCGTACAAGTGGTTCTCTTATCTCGAAGGGTCTCTTTAATTTTCCTGTGGGCAGTATCTATCTTAACCCTAGTGAGATAAGCCTATAGATCCTTACATTTGTCCTCTAGCCATCCCTGCTTAGCCATTTTGCACTTCCTGTCGATGTCATTTTTTAGACGTCTGTATTCCTTTTTGCCTGATTCATTTATTGCATTTTTATATTTTCTCCTTTCATCAATTAAATTCAATATTTCTTCTGGTACCCAAGGATTTCTACTAGCCCTCGTCTTTTTACGTACTTGAGCCTCTGCTGCCTTCACTACTTCATCCCTCAAAGCTACCCATTCTTCTTCTACTGTATTTATTTCCCCCATTCCTGACAATTGTTCCCTTATGCTCTCCCTGAATCCGTGTACAACCTCTGGCCCTTTCAATTCATCCAGGTCCCATCTCCTTAAAGTCCCACGTTTTTGCAGTTTCTTCAGTTTTAATCTACAGGTCATAACCAATAGATTGTGGTCAGAGTCCACATCTGCCCCTGGAAATGTCTTACAGTTTAAAACCTGGTTCCTAAATCTGTCTTACCATTATATAATCCATCTGATACCTTTTAGTATCTCCAGGGTTCTTCCATGTATACAACCTTCTTTCATGATTCTTAAACCAAGTGTTAGGTATGACTAAGTTGTGCTCTGCGCAAAATTCTACCAGCCGGCTTCCTCTTACATTTCTTAGCCCCAATCCACATCCACCTACTACGTTTCCTTCTCTCCCTTTTCCTACACTCGAATTCCAGACACCCATGACTATTAAAGTTTCATCTCCCTTCACTATCTGAATAATTTCTTTTATCTCATCATAGATTTCCTCAATTTCTTCATCTGCAGAGCTAGTTGGCTTGTACTACTGTAGTAGGCGTGGGCTTTGTGTCTATCTTGGCCACAATAATGCGTTCACTATGCTGTTTGTAGTAGCTTATAAAAATGGTTCAAATGGCTCTGAGCACTATGGGACTTAACTGCTGTGGTCATCAGTCCCCTAGAACTTAGAACTACTTAAACCTAACTAACCTAAGGACATCACACCCATCCATGCCCGAGGCAGGATTCGAACCTGCGACCGTAGTTATCGCACGGTTCCGGACTGCGCGCCTAGAACTGCGAGACCACCGCTGCCGGCTGTAGTAGCTTACCCGCATTCCTATTTTCCTATTCATTATTAAACCTACTCCTGCATTACCCCTATTTGATTTTGTGTTTATAACCCTGTAATCACCTGACCAGAAGTCTTGTTCCTGCTGCCACCGAACGTCACTAATTCCCACTATATCTAACTTTAACCTATCCATTTCCCTTTTTAAATTTTCTAACCTACCTGCCCGATTAAGGGATCTGACATTTCACGCTCCGATCCGTAGAACGCCAGTTTTCTTTCTCCTGATAACGACATCCTCTTGAGTAGTCCCCTCCCGGAGATCCGAATGGGGGACTATTTTACCTCTGGAATATTTTACCCAAGAGGACGCCATCATCATTTAATCATACAGTAAAGCTGCATGTCCTCGGGAAAAATTACGGCTGTAGTTTCCCCTTGCTTTCAGCCGTTCGCAGTACCAGCACAGCAAGGCCGTTTTGGTTATTGTTACAAGGCCAGATCAGTCAATCATCCAGACCGTTGCCCTTGCAACTACTGAAAAGGCTGCTGCCCCTCTTCAGGAACCACACGTTTGTCTGGCCTCTCAACACATACCCCACCGTTGTGGTTGTACCTACGGTACGGCTATCTGTATCGCTGAGGCACGCAAGCCTCGCCACCAACGGCAAGGTCCATGGTTCATGGCGGGGACAATAAAGGTAAAGGTAGAAATCCTGCAGTTAGTACGTTAACTACATTATTATGATAGCTTCTGTCACATTTCGTGCGCTAAATCTGTAGCCATTCGATGCTGTTAAGCAAGAGAAACAAGAGAATTTCAATGGTGGACATCGGCACAGATTGGTCCACTTTTTATTCTTGATTTTTTCAATTTTTTTCAATTTGTTTCAAATGTTTCCGCTGTTCGTTTTATGTGGAATCATTGGTATATTGCTTCAGTAGCTCTACAACTAAGCAATGAAGGCCTCTCAGCGCTTGTCCATTCATAACAATTTAGTAAAGTAATACCATCTGGACCAACGTACCCAACCATGAGGCAAGTTGGCCCAGCAGTTAGGGCAAGTTGCCCCATAAGTCATCATTTCGTTGGATATTTAACTGAACCGTATAGACTAAAATACAGTTTATTTTAATACAAATTCATAAGGTTTTATGATAAAGCTACAATCATAAATTGTGTTATCGTTGTTATAATAACAGTTTGACTGAAAATTATGCCCAAAACTTGTATCAGTTTTACATTAAATGAATTCACAATTGAGAATGACAACCATCAGTTGTAGAATGGAATGATGACAATGAAAATTTGTGTCGGAGCGCTTGTCGCGAGCTGTCGCCTTACCATTTTTTTTTATTTGGTTCTTCTATTTTTCTTCTAGCTTTTGTACAAGGAAACGGAACACTAAATTAAAAACAAATACATCGCCCGGGAATCGAACCAAACACACCGCCCGGGAATCGAACCCGAGCCGCCTACCACCCGTTTTTTCTTTTAAGCGACCGCTCGCGATAAGCTGGAAATCCGAGTTAGAGTCCCGGTCCAGTACAAATTTTCATTATCATTCCATTCTGCAGCTCATGTTTGCCCTTATTCACAATTGCGAATTCATTTAATGTATTTCATAACGACTGTAGTGGCCGCTGTGACTGTTCCTTTGGTCATGCACGTATATCCAAAGGAACTATGCATCGTAATCAGAATAACACGTGCTGTGCAATATCGTATGTATTAGTTTTTGTTTGAATGCCCGACAGACTCTTCGCAGTTCCAAAATTCATCAAAAACGTAATGTCACGTAATTCTGAACACCTCACAGATCTACCCACCGCTAACAACATGTACACTGAATCCATTCCTCACCTGGATTCCTGTGAGAAAATGGTTAAGGGTTGTTAATTCAACTAAATACCCAGGAATTACAATTACGAGCAACTTTAATAGGAAGGAGCACATAATATTGTGGGGAAGGTGAAACAAAGACTGCGCTTTGTTGGCGGAACACTTAAAAGATGCGACAAACCCACTAAAGAGACAGCCTACACTATACTTGTCCGTCCTCTGCTGGAATATTGCCAGGTAGGATCGACGGAGGACATTGAAAAAGTGCAAAGAAGGGCAACTCGTTTCGTGCTATCGCGCATTGGGGGTGAGAGTGTCAGTGATATGATACGCGAGTTGGGGTGGCAGTCACTGAATCAAAGGCGGTTTTCTTTGCGGCGAGATCTATTTACGAAATTTCAAACACCAACTTTCTCTTCCGAATGCGAAAATATTTTGTTGTTACCCACCTATGTAGGGAGAAATGACAATCACAATAAAATAAGAGAAATCAGAGCTCGAACGGAAAGATTTAGTGTTGCTTTTTCCAACGCGCCATTCGAGAGTGGAATGGTAGAGAAGTAATATGAAAATGGTTCGATGAACCCTCTGCCAGGAACTGAAGTGTGAATTGCAGAGTAACCCTGCAGATGTAGATCTAAGACACAAGACACAGGGCATCCTCATTTTCGTCATACTGAAGAACCTTCTTACGAATGGCCCCTTCCTTTCTTTGTTTTATCGTGTGACTTAGCTTGACCTTGGGAAAAAGGTCTTTACGCAGACCATCCATATTTCTCCTAACAGTGTATTCTTTTCTGTCTGTGAAGGCTCCTTGTTTGCATTGTTACGCACCTTTCACTGGATAGTTTATTAGTATTCCTGGAGATCTATTTCGTTTGTTTGCTTTTTTGTTTCTTTTTCTTTGTTATGAACTCTCAGATGGACTGACTTCAGGTGCTGGTCCACCGCATGAGCGTCTAGGGAAGTGATTCCAGTGGTGGTTTCCCGTAGCCCTCTACTGAGGATGATGACATAAACAAGATTTTCATAACCGTTTCCATGCAGCTCTTGACTGAGGGAGATGCGATAGGGATGGAATCTATGTCGATGGAGAATGCGTTAGACTCTTGCCTGACTAATGCCACTGCCTCGTGCGACTGCGAGGGAGCTAAGGTGCCGATAAATTGCACCAGCACCAAGAACATCAATTTCCCCCTCTTCTGTCGTCACTTGGTTCCTTCTGTGTCGTTGTCTAGGTAACTGGTTGAAGAGGCTGATAAATAATTGGCGAGATTGTTGACATCTATTGGGATATCTTGCCGCACACACACCATACGAGAACTAACTGCATACTTTCTACACACTTTGTGTACCATGAGGAGGTCGACTTATTGTGTGTTGGTGAATTCATCGTCCGCTCACGATCTATTGTTTGGACTGGCACACACTGACTGCCCTAAAGGAACACTCAAGCACACTGTAAGCAAACATAATAACGTTGTACTTAGCAACGACGAAGGTGTAATGGCAGAAACAGGTGTCGTTGTGGAAACTTTTCAGAATACGATATCTCGTAAACGTCTTGCACTAGAATCATGACATTCTAATGTACCCTACTTTTAGTCTGTTAATGTCAACGGACATAGTTCCGTCAAAAAGTGTGTGTTTGCACAAAAAATAAACTCTCTAAGTGTTATTACTACAATTATTTTATTGTCTAACAACAGTAGCCCTCGACTACCAATCCATTCTGTGAAAACTGCACTTCAATAGCACTTTCCAATTTCGCAGTATTTGCGGTGCAATTTTTAGATGATTCACCCCTTATTTCCGTAAGATTTCTCCAGTGAATCACAGCCTGGCATCTGCTTTTCGTACAGTCAATTTTATTGAAACCATTCGCCTTCTGGTCATTCGGGACGGTTAGTCCTAGCTGTGTTATGCTTGTTACTGTTTCCAGTGATTTATCGCCAATAGCACAATTGAACAGCAATGGATCTCTTGGCCTGTTTATGCGCAATATGTTACATTTATTTATGGTGTCCTTTTCCATGAATTAGGTAGTTAACTTCAGTGTAAACTAGATGGCGGTGAGAAACGGCGCGCGAAAATCGAGTTCCGCGATAAACGTAAAAAACAGGCAGTCTTTACGTACTCAGTGCAAAAAAGTATCGTGGTTCGACCTGGAAAATGTTACTGCTGTGAATTTAAAGCAAAAACGCAAATGAAATCTTTACAAGATTAAAATCTAGTGAAAAACTGTGGCAAATGTAAGTTCAGTCGGCCGGCCGAGCGGTTCTAGGCGCTACAGTCTGGAACCACGCGACCGCTACGGTCGCAGGTTCAAATCCTGTCTCGGGCATGGATGTGTGTGATGTCCTTAGGTTAGTTAGGTTTAAATAGTTCTAAGTTCTAGGGGACTGATGACCTCAGCGGTTAAGTGCCATAGTCCTCAGAGCCATTTGAACTTTGTAAGTTCAGTGACATCCACGTATAGACATTACAATTTTCGTCTTGTTTTAACTACAAAAAAAAAAGTGAAATCGATGGAGTTAAAAGGATTGTAGCCTTACTGGAGAAACAGCTGCAAAACCTTTATTTTAAAACTCAACAAACGGAGCATCGCCTCAACCTCAAAGAAATAATCGACTTCCAGTGATGGAAACAAAACATGAACCACAGTGGAAACCAGCACAAAACTTGGAAACGTAAAAGTAAGTGCATAAAATAGCTATGACACAAGTGGCTCTACAAACAACGTCGTCCAGATAATAATTACAAACAAAAAGAGCGGTGCACTGTAAATTTTTCGCGCTTGTCGCATCGTAAACAAAGAAATTTGATTAAAACATCAGTGCAAGTGCACAAAAAAGGACGAAAAGTTTTAATTTTTGCCGATAATCATGGAATCAGATAGCAGAAAATGTGGCAGATACACAAACTAACGTAAGTTTCCAGGATGTTGTCAAGCCAGGAGCAGGCGTTGGAGTGACAAAAACAGTACTGAAATCGTGTGGAAACCTTGGCTCTGAAGGCTGTGTCGTAACTTGTGCAGGTGCAAATTATGTTGCCAGAGGTAAGGGTAGTGAACTCATCACAGTTCTTGAAAGTGTGCTAAAAAAGTGGACAAATGGGTCATAAAGAAAGTAGCGATGTCTTATAAAAAGGGCGAAGTACATTTTTAGGGAAGTATACTGTATCACAAAAAAATGTAATGCAGAGCTAAATTGCAAGTACACACTAAGGATTGTACTCCAGAATACACGGTCATCAACAAAAAAGTTGATGAAATAAATATACTACTCAATAGTGAATGAGAGATGTTTCAGTTTTACTTTTTTGTGAACATTTGTTACATAATTAGGATTTTCAACACAAAAATATCGGGATTGCATTTTAACTTTGCAAACTGCATTTGTAGAATGGAATCAAAACATGGGGTAACTTGTATACATGTAAAAGAAAATGTAGATTATAAGAGTATATCGTAAACTGAGGCTACTTTGGGACTGATAGGGTAAAATTAGTACAGTGACACATAAATCCGTTTTAAATTTCCCGCCGCCGCAACTTGCGAGATACATTGTTGCTTCTGAGGTCTCTACAATCTTTGTTCATTGCTGTTATCTACTGGCCGTCTCCAAAATTTCCAGATACAACCTGTGCCCTGCAGCGTCCATTTTAATATTCGTGTCATTGTTAACGTGTTATAAGTTCGCTGCCAACTTTCACATACTAAGGCGGGTACTAGCACTGTCCCGAAGTTACCCCCCACATAGTTTTAACTGATTTTGATTATCTCTTGTTTTAGGAACCGCCAAAGTATGGTACGGAAATATAAACGGGCCCTTGGGTTAAGGCTATACAGAAATCATAACGAGGAAAGTCTCCAAGAGGCTATAAATGCAACTAAAACGAAAACCAATGCGTACCGGAAGGCGTCTCAAAAGTAAGGCATTGGAAAGGACACACTAGTACTAAAAGTTAAAGAAAGGCATGGGGAATAGTTGACAGGCATAGTGTACTTACAGTCAGAAGAGGGGCGATTTGTCTGCCATGCAGTAGCTTTATCGCGTTTTGGATTCCTGATGCGGACAATCGACCTACGCTGTACGGTAAAGGCACACCTTGACAGATACCGCAGGACGGAAGCCAGGTTTAAAAACAACTTTCGTGGAATAGACTGGGCAAGGCAATTTTTGCAAAGGAACAGTGCTATTTTGACAACAGCAGCAAACAGCGAAGAAATCTTGAATGCATTCTTTGACAATTTGGAGAAAGAGATGGAAGGTGTTCCCCCTGAGAATGTGTGAAACTATGACGAAACTAACTTACTTGATAATCCAGGATGTTCAAAAATAATTACTAAAAGGAGCCCAAAGTATCCAGAACAAACACTGAACTAAAGCATGTACCTCCCTTAATGGTGCTCATGCAGCGGGAACACTTGCCTCCCTTTACGTAAATTACACTGCCGAAAAATTGTGGGACACATGGACGGAAAATGGGCCACCAGGAGCTAGTGTAACAGAACCAACAGTGGATGGTTTGACAGTGAGTGCTTTGAGGACTGGTTTATCCAATTATACTCGCCTATTTTAAAACGACAAGATGGTGATAAGCTTATTACAGATGACAGCCTGAGATCGCAAATCAGTCTTGAAATGCTCCGGTTGTGTAAAGAGTACAACATAAAATTCATTGCATTGTCACTACTTTCGAGCTTTAAAAGTAGAATGGCAAAAGATCCTTGGGAAATGGAAAGAGGCGGCAGCCGGCAGCTCTGTACTCAAGACCCAATTCCCAACATTTCTTAAGAAGCTGTGGAAATGCGTGACCTTAGTTCAGTCATCAGTGACACCTTTATGAAACACCTTGTGCAGAAGAGAAATCAAGCAGCTCAGAAGCATCAAACGGTGAGACATAGAAGAGTAAATGTTCCTGCAGGAAAGAGCATTTCTGCAGAAGACGTTCTTGCGTCAAGGATGAACGATCCATCCATTTCAAGAGAAAGAACTAAAACTGCCCAGAGTGCTCGTCATCTGACGAAGACAACAGTAAAAAAAAAAAAATACAGACAGCGACACCGACGAGAGCTCGTCGTCTGTGCCTTATGCGGAATCAGATGATAGTCTAACCATGGGTGTTCTAGTTGAAGATGGATCCGAAGTCACTGATAAGCCTGGACCAACCCGCTTTGTTACGTCTCGTGAGGACCAAAGAGAGAACGTGTGTGAGAGAATGTATGTAATAGTCACATACGAAAGTAAACTGTATCCAGGATGAGTCACGAAAAGAACGACAGTTTATATGGGGTCTACCATGGCAAAATGTAGAAACAAATGGAAGTGGCTCAAGAAAGATGATGTCCTACAATATACTGCAGAAGACATTATCCAAATCAACAGCATGCCGGAGAAAGTTGGTCGTCGGGGTATTTTTTATGAAAGACTTGGGACTGTATAAAATACTGAATTTTATCAGATGCGTTTTTAAATTTTTTTTATTTGCAATTTTTTCGTGATTTTGTATCTGTTCAGTTTCTCAAACTCGTCAATGTGTCAAATTAATTTTTTTAATTTCTGAGTTACTAATTACTTTTGTCATGGTAGCGGAGCCAATACTGATCCTCATAAACAGTTGGTAATCTAACATTTAGATAGTTATCTTTATTTATTGATTTTAGCTTGAAAAAAACTTCTCCCAATCTTACGCCAACCGATGGGGTAAAACTGGGACAAAATCAATGGGGGCTCCCTTGGCAAAGAATGGTTACAGAAAAAAATGCCTTTCATATTAAGAAAGAGGAAGGTCAAATTAACTTACATTTAGTCATTTATAGCACTAAGGCTTTTCAGACAACGAGGAAAATACTAAAATCCATTACAAAGTAGCCATAGTTAATGGTAGCCTCTGTATGCAAACTAGATTGTGAAAGAGCCTTTCAAATCTCAACTGTTGAGTTATATATTTTAAAAAACGTTATTTTGTGTGTGTATAGATCTCTGTTAGCAATGTAAGTGATTTTTTCCCCAAAAATTTGGCCTTGCATTAGGTAAACTCAAGACAACTGGAAAAACAGTGGTAGTGTGTGGAGTTTTTAATACTGAGTTTCTGACCATAGCTTTTACAGGGAAAGTTCTTAAATATTATAAAAGCTTGCAATCTATGTCTGAGTGTTAGCTTTCCAACACATGTAACAAAAACTGTCACTCTCCTTGATCACGTATGTGTAAAAACGTACAAGCGTACCTCAGAATACTTTGATACCGCCTATAGTGACCAATTTTTCGCAATTACTAATCATACCTGTAAATCACATTTCGACCAATGTAAAAAATATTAATCATAAAAGGAGTTATAGTCAGAACAATACTGGACACTTTGCAATGGGTATTCTTCGTCTAGCATTACTTTTCCTCAACAGTAGTTTTCGATACCTATATTATTTTTCGAATTTTGAACGGGTTAGTATTATCTCAGCTACTTTTCTGAAAAATTTTCTGGATCTACATCTACATATATATTCCGCAAGCCACCTGACGGTGTGTGGCATGGGGTACCTTGAGTACCTTTATCGGTTCTCCCTTCTATTCCAGTCTCATATTGTTCGTGGCAAGAAAGATAAGATTGTCGGTATGCCTCTGTGTGGGCTCTAATCTCTCTCATTTTATCCTCATGGTCTCTTCTCGAGATATACGTAGGAGGGAGCAATATACTACTTAGCCCCTCGGTGAAGGTATGTTCTCGAAACTTCGACAAAAGCCTGTACCGAGCTACTGAGCAACAAAAGCCCGTACTGAGCTACTAAATGTCTCTGTCGCAGACTCTTCCACTGGAGTTTATCTATAATATCCGTAACACTTTCGGGATTACTAAATGATCCTGTAACGATTCGCGCAACTCTCCGTTGGATCTTCTTTCTCTTCTATCAACCCTATCTGGTACGGATCCACGCCAGTGAGCAGTATTCAAGCAGTGGGCGAACAAGTGTACTGTAACCTATTTCCTTTGTTTTCGGACTACATTTCCTTAGGATTCTTCCAATGAATCTGTCTGGCATCAGCTTTACCGACGATTAATTTTATATGGCCATTCTGTTTTAAATCACTCCTATTGCCTACTCTCAGATAATTGATGGAATTAACTGCTTACAGTTGCTGGCCTGCTATATTGTAGCTAAATGGTAAAGGATCTTTCTTTCTATGTATTCGCTGCACATTACACTTGTCTACATTGAGATTCAATTGTCATTCCCTGCACCATGCGTCAATTCGCTGCAGATCCTCCTGCATTTCAGTACAATTTTCATTGTTACAACCTCTCGATATACTACAGCATATAATTTTGTACACAGTACGTTATATTTCAAGTTAAAATTTATGAAAAAGGATTACTTTTAAAATATTTTAGTTTCGATGTTATAATCGACAAGTACTAGTTTTGAATGTAGGGCCTATAGTTAAAATTGTCTTTTTTAGAAACATTTAAAATTACAAATTACTGGCACACTTAAAATTTCTATCATTAATTACGCAATCCTATACTTTTTTATTTCTGGATTCATTTATGAAATAATAATCGAAACTAGTAGAAACTCATTTGTTAAGAAAAATTGTAAACCCTTTCGAATATTGTTATTCCCGCAGAGTGTGGGCAAGGTCTAACATAACAGTCGCGACACTTTCTGATGCTAAAGTTGTTACCGTTTGACAACTGGAGCGACACTAGCGCTCCACGCGGTGAGGAAGGAGAACTTGAGATGCGTCCTAAGCGTAGTGTTTGTTTTGCGTCCCTTTCCTATGTGATTTATGAAATATTTGAATCATTTTGTTGCCTCCAGGAGTTTGTGTAATATCAGAGGACATAGATGTTTCTAAAAATGATTCTAAAATGAGCAGAAGTAGGGATAAAACTTATGAATCCAGTGGCAAGTTACAATACACTCGCGAATAAACACTTGTGGCATTGGGATAGAAGTGCAGCTTACCACGTTGATATCAACGGAATATAAACACATAGACTCATAGATTCCCACATAAGCAGCGCAGACATTACCTCTACATGCAAAAGGGATGTACACTCCATTTGTCGCCTACTGTGTTTTAGTCATTGTCAGCTGTTGCCTCAAGTTAGACCTTCATCTTTATATTATTCTAAGTGGACAAGCAACTGCCAAATAGTGGGAGAAATATACTGAGTGTAAACCCAAGTCCTCAAAGCCAATAACTCTTTTAGAAATGCTGTCATACGTTAAATCTGGCATTAGAGACTTTCCATCCAGTGACATATGCAGTAGTTTATCGGTATTGGAGAAATGCTGTACCGCACCTTCTCCTTTAAAAGGTGGAACAAATTGTCACTTATCTCACATTTTATTCTTGTGCGCTCTACATACCTCTGTAATGTACACATTGATGGAAACATAAAACATTCTGACAAAACCTGTATGCCTGAGTGCCGAATATAATAAATTTAGAGCAAGCAGTTTAGTTATGTCTTTCCATCTTACAGATGGCGTGCTAATCTGGTTTAACAACAAGCCAAGCGCATCTTTTTTTAAATATTGGGATCCTATAGTCTTCAAAATTTGTTTGTTATTCTTCACTTGACCCTCCTGTTACAGATTCTGTTGCTGTCAGTACTTCAAATTATGGGCATTTTCCTTGTCCCATAAGTTTTACACTTAGTCTAGCGATCTGCACATTCTGATATTATACACTTCTTCTAAACTTGAATATCTACACTTAATTTTACCACCTCATAGTCAAAGCAGGTATCTGTTGACGATTCTAATGAACCTGGCACTGATACGTGAAGAGTTGAACTGGCTGCTTTTGTGCCATAGGAGTGTTTTACAGCTTTAGATGGATTGTCGAACGTTTGTGGCTGTCTCCTCTTCATCGTCAGTTAAGGTGACGTATTTGGAATGTCAAACAATGTGGTTAACTGCATTCCACACAAGTTTATTATGTCTGCATTCATGAACCGGTCTTGTTCGACATGTAGCGAACAAAACTTAGCATTGTAATAAAGGTAAACAGGGTCTTTTTCATAAGATATTCTCGTCTGCCATTCACTAGCCGTTTTCTACTCCTAAAACGAAATATTAATCATCAATTTACATGTAATTTGCAAGCGAATCCTGACGATGCAGTTTAACAACATGACAACATGATAGTATATACCTCTCAGGTTCCTTAGGAAACAAACAAACAAAATATGGTATAACTGTGGGAGTCGTAAGCTTGTTTCTGACGTGATCAGACGAATTTTTGCATTTCTGTGCGAGCAATGTAGTGAGCAATGTAGTTTCGGCTTTGTTAATGTGAAAAATCAAAGTACTGTATGATATAATAAAATGTGAGAAAACATATTTACGTGAAAAATAATGCTGCAATAACAATCTTTAGATTTATTTCAAACCAACCATGAGGACCTGATATGAGATTTTCACCTTCAAGAATCAGATCCCTACAGAAGAAGAACTGGAGCCATCTCAACATGACAAGCCAAGTTAGCTAGAAAGTTTATTGTAATCTATGCTCCTCTCAAATATTCATAAGACTTAGCTTATTAATTACTTAGACTGGACTTTGTTTAATGGGGACAACATACGAAAGTAGTAAGGAGGGGGCAGATTGACTTCCAGTATCAGCGAACAATCTTGGACAGAAGTATGATACCTCTGTTATCAATGAAAAAATGGAAATTTTTTAACATTTTGAAGCATAACTTTGACATAGCTTTTCCACAAAAGGAAAGTGGTTTCCAGAAGCTCAAACAGATTCAAAAACTGGATTATATCAGACATTACAGTGTCTTGTAAAAGCCAGCAGGAACTTTTTCTGCACTCAAAAACTGACAGCATTCCAGATTTTCTTAATTATTTCAAAAAATGCGTAAGAGACGCAAAAATTTAGGAAAATGACAAACATATTTTGAAGTCATCAAATAAAACTAAGTCCATGTGGAAAGCTGTTCAGGGTCAATGGGGAAGAAGACAACTTACAAAAATATTGTGATATCGCATGATGGCAAGAATGTCACTGATCCCAGGTCACTTGCAAACAACTTCAATTCTTACTGTGCAACTGTTGCTGGGAAATTAGTGAAGGAAAAATTTGATAACCCAGCTAATACAACATTGAAAGGGCTTTCATTTATTGAAATAAATAATATATTAATGTTACTCGGCCCAATAGACTGAAAAGGACTCCTAAATACCATTAATTCACTGAAGAGTAATTATTCAACTGGTATTGATGATATTCCAGTTATATTATAAAAATAACAGCAAGACACGTACTCTCTCCTTCATTATACATATGCAATTCATCCTATGGTGTCTTCCCACAGCAATTGCAAATGGCAAAATTAATACCAGTACATAAAAAAGGTGATCAGCAATGTATGGGTAACTATAGGCCTGTGTCACTACTGTCAGAGTTTTCAAAAATTACTGAAAAAGTGTTCCTTTCACAAATGACTACATTCTTCAACAAGAATAATATTCTTTCCAGATGTCAGCGTGGCCTCAGATCACAGTGGTCAACTGAAACAGCCACTTTCAATCTGATATACCATATCTTAAATGGAGTGGACAACCACAGGAAAATCTCCTAAGGTTTATTCTTGGACCGAACAAAAGCTTTTGATGTGATTGATCATTCTGTGCTCCTATGTAAGAAAAAATGTAACTCATGTCATTAATTGTAGAAATAAGTTAAAAATATACAGTTTTTAATAAAATTTATAATTATTAACTGTATAGATCCAATTTGTTATAAAAATTTGAATCATGTATGTTTTATGTTTGTAAAACCAATAGCTAAAAAGTTTTTCTGTCCAACATCCTGTGTACAATATATGTACTGAAAAAGATATTTATATAGAAAATAATTAAATAAAATACTCTGCAGAATTATAACAGGTGCCATGCTTTATTATCAAAAGTACGATCGTATGTGGTAAGAGGTGCAATCTGTGACTTGGCTAAGGATTTTTTGGTAAGGAGAAAGCAGAGAGTTATCTAGGATACAGAATCATTGATAGACGTAGACGTAACTTAGGGAGTATCGGTACCCCAGAGAAGTGTGATGGGTTCCTTGCTGTTCATGTTGTATAATAATGACCTTGCAGGCAATATTAACAGTAACCTCAGACTATTTGCAGATGATGCAGACATCTACAAGAAAGTACAGTTGGAAAGAAGCTGTGAAAATATTCAGATCTTGATACAATTTAATTGTGCAATAATTGGCAACTGTCTTTAAATGTTCAGAAATGTAAAACTGTGAGCTTAACAAAACCAAAAATCGTTGTATCGTATGACTATAAAATCAGTGAATCACAGCTAGAGTCGGAAAGCTCATACAAATATGTGGCTGTAATACTTCGTAGGGGCTTGAAACGGAAAGATCACATAGGATCAGTTGTGGGTGAAGTAGATGACTGACATTATTTGTTGGTAAAATATTACGAAAATGCAGTCAGTGTACAAAAGAGACTGCTTAAACCTCACTCATGCGAGCCATCCTAGAATTTTGCTCAAATGGGTGGGACCCATACCAAATAAAACTAACAGGAATACGACACGTGTACAGAGAAGGGCAACACAAATAGTGACAGGTTTGTTTAGCCCACGGGAGAGTGTCACAGAGACGTTGAAAGAACTGAACTGCAAGATTCTTGAAGAGAGAAGTAAACTATTCCAGGAAAGCCTACATACAAAGTTTCAAGAACCGGCTTTAAATGACGACTCTAGGAATATACTGCTACCCCTGTGTCTCACTCACATAGCAATCCTGAGGACGAGATTAGACTGATTACAGCATGCACAGACGCATTTAAACAATCATTTTTCCCATGCTCCATACGTGAATGGAATGGGAAAAACCGCTAATAATTGGTACAATTGGATGTGGGATGTACACCTGGCCATGCACTTAACAATAAATCGTAGAGTATGGCTGTAGATGTAGATGGTTCACACATTGTCTCTTCAGGGTCCTCTACCACACGTTTAACTGTAATTGGTGGGAGAAGAATGCTTATTTATTTATGTTTCTGATGATTACAACCATTTCCGCTTACTAGAACGTCAAATCTCATAAATGTAACCGTTTAGCATTGGTGAAAGTGACGAGTGTGTGTGCAACGTACTGTGATATTTGAGTTGTTGATGTTGATTATGATGAGTTGGATCAATCAACAGTGTCACGTATCCCCACCCTGTGAATTAAATGCAGAAATTGCTAGATAAGATGGCCCAATTGATTAGGTTTAATAAGTTTCCTAGATCAATGTCAAGATGAGGCTGACGACTACAACCAGATAAGCATACTACATTTCGGTATTAACAGAGGCTCTCCTGGAAAGGCACGGTATAAGTATCACAAATATCACAGCAATCTCTTCCATGTTACATTCTGAAAAACCTTCAACCTAGGTCCAGAAAACACTTTTTTGAGGTACTCCGTCAAAAAAAAACAGCTGCCTTCATGCCTTTGTGGCCATCGTGAATAAATATTTTTTTTAAGTTTTGGGCCACACAATTTTGCTTGTCTTTTTCTTTGACTCAACATTGCAGTCCAGATGATCACATTTCTTCAAAAGACTAAACATTCTTGTAAAGCAAAGTTCAGCCTCCTGAAGAAGATCCCAGAAGTAGTACCAAAATGTTGAGATGAAAAATAAGAAGAGAAAAATTGCGTAGCCTCATAACCTACAAGAGTTTACTTCATTTATTCATATTGTATCACACTCACAGAGCATAGTACCACTGGCTGTGGTAGAAGATTGATGATCTTTATACATATCACACATATTTCTAATTAACCAAGTTTTTCATTTTACATTTTGTTCCAAAGGTCTCACAACGTATCCCTGTATTCAGCAAGCTCTCAGTACATAGTATTTTGTAAATTCTGATACTTTATAGATGTATACCGATCTGAGAAGTTCCTGTTATCACAACTTTAGATGATCATAATTAACCTTCAAAAATGGAGGCATAAGGAAACCTCTATGACGGGAACCTATAAAAAATCATACATTGAATAAGATAAGTTCAGACACGGCTTGAACAGACGTTAAATGTTGCTCAGATATGTTATGCTTTCTAAAAGACGGAAGGAAAATAAATAAAGGCAAGCGTCTGCAGAGCATATATTTTATAATTTTTGACATTTGGCAAACAGAGTTGTGTTGGGTTCCCATCACATCTGGAGAGATTAGGTAGGATTTGCTATTAATCTTACTGTAGGTACTGCAATCACATGTGGCTCGGAAGTCACTGTTCGTCCTTTTCTGTTAACTTTGTGGTCAAAAGTATCCAGACATCCCTAAAAACATACGTTTTTCGTATTAGGTGCATTGTGCTGCCACCAACTCTCAGGAACTCCATATTACCGATCTCAGTAGTCATTAGACATCGTGAGAGGGCACAATGCGGTGCTCCATGGAACTCACAGACTTCGAACATGGTCAGGTGACAAGGTGTCACGTGATTTCCACACTCCTAAACATCCCTAGGTCCACAGTTTCCGATATGATAGTGAAGTGGAAACGTGAAGGGACACGTACAGCACGAAAGTGTACAGGGCGACCCCGTCTGTTGACTGACAGACACCGCCGACAGTTGAAGAGTGTCGTAATGTGTAACATTTACACATCTATCTAAACCAGTAGACAGGAATTCCAAACTTCATCAGGATCCACTGCAACTACTACGACAGTTAGGCAGGAGGTGAGAAAACTTGGATTTCATGGCTGAGCGGCTGATCATAAGCCCATAAATGACAGACACCTCACTTGGTATAAGGAGCGTAAACATTGGACGATTGAACAATGGAAAAACGTTGTGTGGAGTGACGAATCACGGTACACAATGTGGCGATCCGATAGGAGGGTGTGGGTATGGCAAATGCCCGGTGCACGTCGTCTGCCAGCGTATGTAGTGCAAACAGTAAAATTTGGAGGCGGCGGTGGTATGGTCACAGAGCAGGCCAATCTACATTGATGTTTTAAGCACCTTCTTGCTTCCTACTGTTGGAGAGCAATTCAGGGATGGTGATTACATCTTTCAACACAACTGAGCACCTGCTCATAATACGCGGCCTGTGGCGCAGTGGTTACACGACAGTAGCATCCCTGTAATTGACTGGCCTGCACAGAGTCCTGACCTAAATCTCATAGAACACCTTTGGGATGTTTTTCAACGTCAACTTCGTGCCAGGCCTCACCGACCGACACCTTTGCCTCTCCTCTGTGCAGCGCTCAGTGAAGAATGAGCTGCCATTCCCCAGGAAACTTTCCAGCGCCTGATTGAACGTATGCTTGCGAGAGTGGAAGCTGTCATCAAGGCTACGGGTGGGCCAACACCATAATGAATTCCAGCATTACCAATGGAGGGGGCCACGAACGTGTAATTCATTTTCATCCAGATGTCCAGATACTTTTAATCAGGCATTGTGTATGTTATTTTCTGCAGGATGTATTCACAACATAGTCTGGTGGTGAGGTTTCTATTGCACATATAACTCATTTTATCAGAATCTGGTGCATTCGAGAAAAGGTCTTTGTAATAGTGGTATTTTAAAATGGCGCAGAAAAGAAATTAGGTTCTAGCATTACAGTTCCTGAAATGAAATAGTGTCCTGTAAATGAATGGAATAATGATTACTTTTCAAAGACTGGCATGTCAGATATTTTCTTGTCTTAACTCACCTTTTGACAGCTGCAACATATTCAGCCTCGCCTCCATTTTGTGCATTAACTGATGTTCCCATAGCAGTCTCTGTAAAAGAAGTTAAATGAGTACTACAGATTTCATATGCCATTTTTTTTCTTTTTAAAGTATAACGGAAAAGCAGGCTATGTAAACTATGTCAACTATGTCAACTTTAGTTCTTAAATGAATGGTACTTTCAGATCAGTATGAAGTATCTACTATTATCCACAATACTACAGATTTTTATACTTAATATATTTTCATAGCATAATTCTCCTAATACAGCCCATATTTCAATACATTTTTCGTCAAATGTAACTCGTTTGGTCCATGAAAAAAATAAAGGTAAGCAACAAAGACTAAAGATTATGGCAACATTTGTTATTATTTTTATTGGTATTGTTATTACACTGATTTTAGGTGCAAAATTTTATTGAGCTCATATGTAGTCACTATACAGATAAGAGGTCGCCATTAAAATTATGTTGCAGAGTAAATACAGGTTTGTCGCGGGTAATAAGAAAGTTATGAGTAACTTGTCACAGAAACCACTGAAGTCATGACACTATTATCAGAGTGGGCGTCATCAGACACCGCCATCTGCTTCTGGATGTTGTCAGCTGGCCCTTACAGCAATAGAGGGAGATGAAGTTAATAAAGTGCACCATTTTTTCACAGTTTTCTTCGAAGTGAAACAGGTGGCATAATTCCTGCCCATACGCTCACCTCCTGGCGCAATTTCCTGCACTCACAGTCCCGTCAAGCTTGCCTCAGAAGATCTGTCATTAAAGTGTCCACTACACCGACACCACCCCTGGACTACACATCTTCTACCAGCCATGGTCTCTTGCACCGCACAAACTCAAGATCACCTTGGCCAAGTTTATCAAGCTGCTTGCCACTGGCATGCTGCATCCTTTGAAGAACCTGTGGGTGCCCACACTTCAACTTCCCAAGAAGCAGCATGGCCCCTGGCGCCCATGCATTGATTACCGGAAGTTAGAGACCCATAGCACCCCTGACTGGTATTCGATGCCACTACTACACAGCTGCAACAACACACTGGCTGGGGTACAATTTTCAGCATAATTGACTCCACCAAGGCTGTCATACGGATTCCAGTCGCATCCAAGGATATCCAGAAGACCGCCATCATCGCGCCATTTTGTATCTAAGAGAGCATCTTCATGACCTTCCTCCTCCATAATGCTCTCCAAACATGGCAGCGTTTCTTGGACAGTGTTTGGCGAGGCTTGCCCTGCTGTGTCGCCTACATGAACCATGTCGACAATAACCAAAATATTTTTAACGCCTCCAGAACGCCGGCTTCATCATCGACACAGGAAATTGCACTCTTGGTGCCAGCGAGGTGGTATTCCTGGACCACATCATCTCCACCAGTTCACATCCCCTGCCCGACAAGGTGCAAGCCGTCCTCGAAATATCGCGACCAGAGACATTCAAGGATCTCTGCTGCTTCCTTGGCAAGCTAAACTTTTTCTGCCAACATCTGACGAATGCAGCTGCTATGCAGGAGCCACTCACCACTGCCCTTCATGCCATCAAAACAAAGAGCCACAAGTCAGTCCTGTGGACGCCACAAACGGAAAGCAGTTTCTCTGGTGCCTGTTGTGCCTTGGCGGATGCTACCTTGCTCACCCACCCTCTCCCCATCACCCCGTTAGCCATCAGTGTAAGCCACACAGCGATTAACGCTTTCCTGCAGCAACATCTCAGCGACACATGGCAGCTGCTCACCTTCTTCTCCAGCAACCTCTCTGCCATTCAGCAACCCTGGAGCACATACAACAGAGAGCTCATCATCGTCTATGAGGCAATCAAATACTTTCGGCTATTGGTGGAGGCTCATCATTTCACAGTCTTCACTGACCACAAGTCTGTCACGTTTGCCCTCACAAATATCTATGACTAGTGCTCCCCCCCCCCCTCAATTCCAGCAGTTGTCGTTCATCTCTGAATTTACTACAGGCATATGTCATGTCGCTGGAATTGACAACATTGTCACCAGCCGCCTCATCCGCACTTCCGCCATTGCATTTTCTTTGGATTACGACACACTGAGCACCGCCCAGGATCATGATCTGGAACTCCCCCAGCAACCGCTGGGTGCTGCTTCAACATATGTCGGCTCCCAGCTCAAACAGCAGTATCTCTTGTGATGTGTCCACCATTTCACCATGCCTATTCTGGCCCACTGCCTTCTGTAAGGTCACATTTGACCTGTTGCACAGCTTGACACACTCTGGCATGTGCATGTCAACTCCTCTGGTAATGCAACGTTTCCTATGGTCAGGTATTCAGAGGGACTGCAGGTCCTGGCTCCGCAACTGCCTCTCTTGTCAGTGCATGAAGGTCATCCACCACATACACGCACCCATCTCCACCTTCCCAGACGTCTGGCATCGCTTCACTGATGCTCACATGGATATAATTGGCTCACTACCTCCATACCATAGTGAACAGATTCACCCACCGGCCTCAGGCAACGCCGACACCCAATGTCACCGCTGCCATGGTAGCCACTGCTTCCGTCTTCTCATGATTTCCCATTTCTGCTGCCACCACCATATTACAATGGACTGCAGGTACCAATTTAAATCAGCCCTTTTTGGCACTGACAGGCCTTTTCAGTGCCGACCTGCATCTGACATCGAGCTACACCCTGCTGCCAATGGCATAGTGGAATGGCTCCACCATACCTTGAAGTCTGCTCTAGCCTGCCACAACAGCAGGTGGATCACTGCCCTGCTGCTAGTACTTCCAAGGCCCCACATCGCTCACATGATCCATTTGGGATATCAGCCTCTGACCTTGTTTATGGCATGCTGCTCGTCATGCTGAGTGACATCCTAGAGCCCACTGACATGTCCACAGACAACATCCAGCCTTAATTCATCGCCATCTTGCAGGACCATATGACCCACCTGCGGCCCACCCATCCCCAGTGCCGCGGAAAATGGTGGACATTGATTCATGGCGACCTCACCTGATGCACTCATGTTGTGCTGTGTATTGATGTTCACCAGCTCCCGCATTGTCTGCACTACTCCTGTCTCCACCAGATGCTGAAGCGGAACTCCAAGACATATCTGCAGCACCACTAAGAGCATTTCAATCAATAGGCTGAAGCCTACCTATATACTGCCAGATCTCACACCGCACAGTCCACCTACCATGTTCATCAGAACCATGCAGGTGCATGCCACAGTCAAAGCCAGTGCTGCTGATGAACTAGACCCACCAATGGGGCCAGCACCACTGCCACCAATACTGCTTCCGCCAAAATTGAGCCGAGAACCCTCTGCCACCGCCAGCAGCCAATTGCACCCCTAATGTCACATTGTCAACCCTTTCTGTCCCACAGCAGCATTAGTTCACATGGTGGCAATGCCATGTCCCAGACTTGCAACCACCCATCCTCACTGTGGAGACACCAACTGTGTATGCCCATAGCATATGGCATGTGTGTCTTCAACTCTCAAAATTGGTCAACCAGTCGTCAGCCCCTTCTTGTAGCCCCACAGCAATGCCACCATGACCCTTTCTCCTTCACCCTTGCTCAAACCATGCCCAGCGCCTCCTCAAACCTGTGTGCACAGCACAGGATACAGCACTAGGCTGAACAGGTCTGAGCTCTTCTGTCCCTCCTCCCCATACCACCACCTTACTCATCATTCGTGCTCACCATTGTCACTACACTGGAGCACACTGTCTGACAGCTGGCCGACACTACTGACAGCTGGCCGCCCCACTCACCTCACATGTGGCACTGCAATGTCTGGTGCTCGCTTCTGTTGCATGACTGGTATCTGAAGTGTCGTCACCACCAACTACTGCCTAACCACTGGACAACATCATTTAACTATTACCAGCTTTCATCATCGTCACCTCACCCATTATATGAGTTCCGCTCTCATGGCGAGGAGGAGAGGGTTTAGGGGGGGGGGGGGGGAGAATGTGTGGCGACCCTTAGCCACTCATCACCCCTAGCATCTGCACACATTCCTAGACTGCTATGGCCATCTGCTAACGCAGAAAATTTTTTTCTTTGCACACCAACTTCCGCCACAAGCTGTCATTTCTGCCAAGTGACTAGATACTATGGTCGCTGGCTACCAGTTTGAAGGAGGTAGCTTGGGATCTGGTGAAGCGACCGCTATCTTAGCTTCCCTCAGTTTGGCTCTTCTCCTTGTGCTGTCAGCATCAATTCAGTCAAACACCCAAGGCTCAACAGACATGCCACATGATAACATGTTTGAGATTGAGACACTCACCATCATGCTTAATGTTCCTCCTTTGCATGCAATCTCTACAGCTGCTATGGAACCCAGTGAGTAACTGAAAGTTTACGCTGCAAAACATCCCAAAAGCCAGCATAATGCGCCCACATGTGTACCATAAAAGTCTGCCCATCATCGTTGTCAATTCATGTGTGATAGCCATATAGACTTCGTTCTTGATCTTGCCACTGATATTTTTTCTGAGAGCTGATTGATCCTGCATCTCGTGTTGGTAGGAATTTCGTGTTGCACTGGTGGATACGCTGGATCAGGGTGGTAACTTTGCGCAGTGAATCCATTCATCTGTGAGTCTAATTCACTAATTCATGTTCCTTTTGTGTAGAAATTCGGTTTTAAATAAAAATGTCACTTTGTTCCAAGCACATGTGGAATAGTTCTTCATACAGCATCTATCGCGCCACACTATGCTACATTATATTCAGTTTTAGTGAATTAGGTAGGGAAAAATCCTCACAAGTTGATGCAAGGTACAAGAAGACAGTTCAAAACAGTGAATATTGCAGGTGTTTCATCTGCACGCTTTCCAGGTGCTCACAGATGGTTGTTTTGGGGAATCATGCAAAGTGTGGTCCAATGTTTGTTCTGTTGTTCCACAGTTGCATTGTTCATAGTCAATCATTCCCCACTTACATTGTGTTGCTTTGGTCACAGTATGACCAGTTCTGACATGGTTGAGGGAGCTCTGTATTTTCCTCAGTTGGTTCACTCATGAGGGTTTAAAGGTTGTATCTGATTTATTTAACCTCTTATGACAACGAAATGATGTCCAGTGATTTCTCCATTCTTTTCTTGGGGCAAAGTTTTGTGGGGTGATTTGGCCATTTTTGACCCAGACTGGTTTCTGGATTTTTGTCAGTCTCAAGTAAATTGTTCTCTGTTTCATGAACTGATCTGTGGATCTCTTGAGTTTTGTCCATTCATGTGGTATGCCTCGAGGTCACCAGAAATTTGATTATTGGTGTGAATTTAAGAGTCCCTGTCATGGTCCTCATTTTGTTGTTTAATTGGATATACATTTTACTGACATAGCTATTTCTATTCCATACAAGAGAACAGGATACCAGTATAGGATAATTGGGTGCTTGTGGTGTAGTTCTCAAGGTGTCAGCAGTAGATCCCCAGCTAGCACCAGCCAGTTTCTTAAACATACTATTTCCTGATTTTAGATTTTGTCATGTTAATTTCAGATGTTTTCTAAATGTCAGAGGCACACCCAAATATTCAGGTTGTCAACTATGCTGTAAGTTTTTGTTGTTGAAGATTACATTCAGTTCTTTTTTGGTTATTTGTAATGAGCTGACTTCTGGTTTATTAGGCTTCTGGCAAAGCCTTTGATTCTTGTAATATTGGTCAAGCTTTTGTAGATCACTACTAAGTATTTGTTCATCTTCTTTCAATATGTTGCTCTGAGTTGCTATTACTACATCATCAGCGTAGCTAAACTTTACAGGCTTAGTGGTGACTATATTGTTGGTGTACAAATTAAATAAAAGTGTGACCAAATCTGAGTCCTATGTGAAACTATTCTTTATGGAATGGGATTCACTTGTAGTTTACCCATTTGTAACTTTAAAACTGCAGTTTTTAAACAGCTTTTGCATTAGTGCTGTGATCTTGGAGCTTGAAAGGGTGTGATTTAGATTATACATTACTACATCCAACCACATGGTGTCATATGCTGTTGGGAAGTTAATAAATGCCACTAAGGTTTTCTTTTTCTTTTGAGGTGGTGGTTGTTGGGATGTTTAAGGGGGACTAAACAGCTAAGGTCATCAGTCCCCCTTTGAAATCCTGCTTCCATGTATGATGTTAATGTGAGAACTTACTCACAGCAGCTTTGGTTCGTATGAAATCCTACTTGGTGTATGTTGGTTATGGCATCAGTTGCTGTATATGTGTCATCAATAGTTCGTATCAACCAGCAACTTAATATCTGTGAACTGTAAGTGCTCTGTCGAGCATCCATCCTTACTTTAGTCAGTTCTTTGTTATACTTCATTTTGTATGGATGCTGTATCAAGTGTAAATATATACGAGCTATGACATATATGGGAATTAAGTTTTCTATATCCCGATTACCGATCCCATTCCCATAGTGGTGACCCCACAGTTCGTTCGTGTGTCTCGTCTTCCACGCCAGTGTTTATGCAACAGGTTATATGCACTAGACGATGACCATGCCAAACAATGCCTTGCTCGAAAATGTGGAAGCACAACTCTACTCACCGAGTTTCGTCGTTTCTTCACCAACGGCATATTCATTATTTACACACAGGAATTCGTGTTCTCAACCAACGCCGTGTGCTAACCTCATTAATTTTCAACGGTCGACTACTACACTGTTAGAGCAAATAATGGACTCTGGCTTGATGTCACCGGATTATGCCCGTCCAGCAGTGAAATGTGAACTGAAAAATATTTCGACATGTGTCTCTTCTAATCGAGTGTTTCAAGAACAACGTGATCTCCATTCGAACATGTGTTTGGCCACCCACCAGCATGCTACATCAGTTACTGTATGGCCGTGTGCTACGCCGCCATTACTACAAGCCACGCCGGATCTGTTCCACACAAGTGGTGTTCCAGTTGTGTCTAATTTACACGCACAATTCAGTGTTTTGCGTAACATGGACCCCTTACCTCGCCTCGGTGACCCAACCCACCACTTGTGCTATGGGCATGTTATGCATCAGATAGTTTCCACATGGGTGGCGTTCTCAACCCCCCAGCCCTCCCCCCCTCCGCCACACACCGTTGGGTGGCTTGCGGTGTATAAATGTAGATGTAGATTTTCAGGGGTCCCCATTTCCGGCCGCTCAGCCGCCTGCCGCTCCCACAGCACCACCTGTGTCTGCCTCGCCGGTAACTCACCCCGTTCCGGAAGCTGGTCATTTCCATTCAGCACTAATCACTCACGGTCCAGTTTCCGGGCCCCCCTCATGTGTCGTCCATCCGCCTGTTTCCACGATTCCGTCCGTGCCTGCCGCGCCGTGTTTTCATGACACACAGTCAACTATGCCAGCTGTCGCTACTACGGATTCGCTCGCCTGGTTTAAACCCGGGCATATCGCGCCGGCCCCTGACTGAACCTCAGTTGAGCCACTACCCTAGGAGACATTGAAGCCACCATTGTCACCCACTCCTGGAAGCCTGCCGAAGCTACCGCCCTTACACAAAGGCAACCCAGCATCGTGGTTCGCGCTCGCCGAGCATCTGTTAAGTTACATCGTGTGTCTGACGACAACTCAAAGGTTCTCTGCCTCATCACACACCTCCACGACCAGTCGGATTTGATTTGTGACCTGCTGCTTTCGCCGCCGCCTGCACCAAAATACGAATTGCAAAGAAGACTACAATGGAACGACTTGCCTGCTGGCCACAAGAATTTATAATGAAGATTCTCTACGAGGAGCACCTGGGGGAACACACCCCCTCACAACTCTGCCTGACACCACGCTACAAGCTGTGGGGTCTGCCTAACTACCTACCAATCTACAGATCTACACTAGTTCGAGTCCATCGGCTCTCGCCTATGCACTGCTGACCAGTTGTATTCGCTGTTGCGGCAACATCAGCTGGATCATTCCACACCATTCGTCGGCACAGCCGCCCCCACATACCGACCTTCAGCTGACAGAGGCAGGGCTTGCTCCACCGTCACCTCATCTACTTCTCCTGGCAGTGTCCGCTCACTCTCTCTGCTGTCCGAGCACTCTAGGATCGCCCACGCACCTTACGTACTGGTCTATTTACCGGAACATATCAACAAAGACAAGCTGCCCCCACTGTCACAGTCTCCACCTCCTCCTCACCCTTTCTGCTGATACCACAAAGTGTTCGGCGATGACGCCAAGAAGTGCAGGTTGCCATGCCAACACCCAAACGCCAACTACGCCTAGTTCTGCGGGGAACCTAACAGGTGTCCTCTTACATAACACACTGTTCACTCGTCCGCCAGGCCGAGTGGTCGTCTCTGTGACTGACATTGCATCTGGTCGACACTGGTGGTGATGTGTCGATCATACCTACTTTGATGGCTCCACCCACTCCTTCACAGATGAAGTCAGTTGTACGAGCTGTCAACATGTCAACATTACCTACATCAGACTCAATAAAGGTTACGGTGACTGCATCTCCTTCTCTACATTTTCCGTGGATGTTCTCCATTGCTGACATCGGTGAACTGATCCTTGGTATGGATTTTCTGTCTCATTATGAACTATCTCCAAACGCTGTACAGGGTTCAGTGCTCCACCATCCTACGAACACTCCCATACTGTGCACCTGCATCTACGTCCAACACTCTGCTTCCACCACAACATTGTGACCTGCTTTACTGACCTACTCTCAGAATACGACTCGGCGACACAACTCCGCCAGGGCAATGAGAAGCTGAAACAATGCATCATATCCACATATAGCGAGCTTGTTGCAGCTCGTACCTCACTTCTGCAACTGCAATCCATGGCGCCGCCACCTTAACAAGATTGCTCTGCCGAGCGTAGCTCGAACTCTCACCTGGTAAGTTGGTTCAAATGTCTCTGAGCACTATGGCACTTAACACCTGAGGTCACCAGTCCCCTAGAACTTAGAAGTACTTAAACCTAACTAACCTAAGGACATCACCCACATCCATGCCCGAGGCAGGATTCAAACCTGTGACCGCAGCGGTCGCTCTGTTCCAGACTGAGGCGCCTAGAACTGCTCAGCCACACTGGCCGGCTCACCAGGTTAGTCCACAAACTCAAACTTTACTTGCATGTGACGTTCCAACCCCCCCCCCCCCCCCCCCATCGCACTCGCCTCATCCAGTGCCGTGTGTTTCAAACAGTGGTGCTATTGACAGTTGCAAGCGCGTTTCGACCACACCCACCCCTCGGACAGCTATCGTGCATGTTTATAAGCATTCCCCCTCTCTCACTCACCGGCCACATGACCCAGCGGCCGTTATGGCCCCATGTGCGATGTCAGCGCTGCTCTCGCCGGGGACACTTGTCCAGTGCAGGGTTAACATTGGACAGTCGCTACCCGTTCCCTTCGCTTGGCGCTGCGGGCGCATCCTACCCCTGCACACAAGTGCACGCCACGCTCGCATAAGAGACATATGACATTCGTGCTGTCTTTCCCCACTCATGCTAACGGCTACACCTCGCCGTGCCCTACTCGTCCGAAGACTCAGAAACAGGACGTTAACCAATGTTATGTGCAGTTCTGTTTCTTCCGTCACTGATGGAATGACACACAATATAGTTACCACTGCCGTCCCTTCAATTAGGCGTAAGGTCCGACGCCTCCACCCTATCAAGTTGCGCGTGGCCCGGCAGCAGATTAATGAACTTTTGGCGGCAGGTGTTCTGCAACCTTCAGACAACAACTGGTTTTCACCAATCCACCTCGTCCCCAAACACGACGGACCTTTTCGCATGTGCGGCGATTACAGATGCACAATTAGCCAGTGCCGAACATTAATGACTTCACTCGTATGTTATCGGATGCCACAATATTCAGTGTTATTGACTGTAAACACGCCTACCACCAGATTCCCGTGGCGCCAGAAGACATTCCTAAGACGGCTATTATCACACCACTCAGTTTATTCCAATATCACTTCATGCCGTTCGGCCTAAAGAATGCGGCGCAAACGTGGCAACATTTCATTGACTCTATCTTGTGACAGTTCGAGTTTTGCTTTGCTTATCTGGACGACATAGTCGTTTTCAGCAGCTCAGCGGAGGAACATGAAAATCATCTGTCTATGGTCCTCCAAACCTTGAACTCCAACGGTGTCGAGGTCAACAAAGACAATTTTCAGTTGCCTCAGTCGTCAGTCTCCTTCCTAGGTTATACCGTCTTCGCTGACGAAATACAGCCTCTCAAATCTCGTGTGCAGGCTATCACGTCTCAGCCGCCCCCAGCTACTTACAAAGAGCTACGCCGTTAGCTCGGCACCATCAATTACTACTGTCGCCATCTGCCTTCCGCCTCCGCTGTTCAGGCACTCCTGATGGACGCGCTATCAGGCAAACAAACTTCCGGTATAAAACCCATCTCTTGGACTGCTCCGATGCTAGAGGCCTTCTTTTTTTATTTGTTATCTCATTTTGTTCGTTTTCGTTCGTTTCATATGCTCAGTGCGGACGTCGCAACACACCCGTTTCAGTTCGTTGTTGATCCATTAACTCAGTTTTTTTTTTTTTTTTTTGAGGGCAGCTAACCCTCTGACCGAACACGCTGAGTTACCGTGCCGGCATCCTTCAAGGCTCTGAAGACTTCTTTAGCTCACGCTGTGACACTCGCCTACCCCGACCCCTCGGCTGGGTTATTCATCACTACTGACGCCAGCGACATCGCGGTGGGGGCAGTGTTGCAACAACACAAGGGTGACATGATTTCTCCGGTTCTTTTCTTCTCCAAGAAACTATCTACAGCTCATGGAAAATATTCCAGATTCGATAGAAAGCTCCTGGCCGGACATGAGGCAATCAAACGTTTCCGCCTCGACGTCGAGAGACGTTCGTTTTTCGTCCTCACCTATCACAAACCGCTGGCAGAACAGTTCTGCAACCCATCTGAGAACCCACCCCCTCGACGTTACCGCCACTTTGACCTGGTTTCTCAATTCACAATGCACGTCCGTTACATCAAGGGTGCAGATAACGTCGCTGCTGATTTCTTGCTGTTTCCCACATCGTTGATCTTTCCGATCTGGCCCCCCTTCAAGCTTCTGACGAAGATTCTCAGGCCCTCCTAGGAGACCCACAAACATCACTTGTTTTCACGAAGGCTAAATTTCCTGGTGTTTCCGACGAGGTATGTGTGATTCTTCGACCGGCACCTTACGCCCTTTGCTCCCACCTGAGCTGCGTCGACAGGTTTTCGATGCCGTGCATAACCTAACTCACCTGGGCGTTCGAGCCCCCACATGTCTCGTGTCAGAATGTTTTGTTTGGAAGAATATCAAACGGGGCTGTCAAACCTAGGCACGCAGCTGCATCGCTTGCCAGCACAACAAGATCACCCCCCCCCCCCCCCCCCCCCCCCCGCCTCTGAGCACGTTCGACATTCCCGCAGGACGATTGTGTCATGTACATATTGATCTGATTGGGACATTTCCTCCTTCGAGACCATTTGTCTCGCTGTGTCAAGGCGGTCCCCTAACATTACTGCCGACAGTACGAATCCTCTCTTTTCACCATCATCTGCAATATCTGCGGTATTAAAAAAATACACACTACCACCTATCACCCACAAAGCAATGGGTTGGTGGAGAGATGGCACCAAACCCTCAAGACGGCCCTTCGCTGCCCTGATTGTCTCTGGTTGGAAGCTCTCCCGTGGGTGCTACTTGGTGTATGCTCGACCTATAAACCTGATCTACAGGGGACTATATCCGAATTTGCTTTCGATTTGTTTTTGCCGAGAATCCGGTCCTGCCGGGGGAAGTTATTGTACCCAGGTTAGCGAGGATCTACCCCCACCGCCCCGCTAGATTTCATTACCCGGATGCGCACGCATTTTCAACAAACACGTTTGCACCCGCCCATCAGTCACTCACCGCCTGAGACTTATGTTCCCACCACACTCTACGACTGACTGCTCTGACGTCATGCTGCGTGATGACGCGGTTAGGCAGCCTCTTCAACCTCCTTATCTTGTCCCCTACAAGGTTCTGTGACGGGGGGACATGACTTCTGATATCATGATTAAAGACCGCACACAGACAGTTTCTCTGCATCCCCTGAAACTGGCTTTCATCTACCCTGATGGTCTCGCACCGGCGCAGTAGGACTCTGCAGACGATCCATCCTTGATCAAGAATGAAGATGTGATCATATCAACATCACCGCACACCTCTTCCACTGAAAATTGTTCACCACTGTTCGCTGGTTTCCCGACCTCTCCCCCTGTTTCACTCTGTGCAATTTTCGCTCCCTCACCTCCAACATTGAAGACACACACACGTCCTGTAGCGTGCTGCCGCACTGAGGGAACGACATTTCTATAGTGCTCATTCTTTTGACAGATACTGAGGTCCCGCCATCAGACGATCCCTTACACATCAACATTGCACACAACCTCACACTCCCGAGCGAGTGTGACCGAGCATCTCTACGTGCTTTGATTTCTACGGACGGCTCAATCCACTTAAGGGCCACATGTGCGTCCACCACGCCGTCGACTGCCCCACCCGCTTACTCCTGAGCTGGCCGCCCTCTCATCTGGCCATGGTGGCTGACTGACTATGAAGTGGACCTACCTCTCGCCGCTCCGCCAGCACAACCCACATCGTTCGAGATGGAAGTACCTGTGGTGCACTTGCCTACGCGCATGATTTCTATTGACGTCGACGCCTCACGCCCTCACCCTTGGACATCTCTAGTACTCCATGCTGCGGGAGGGGTGGAGGGGGCAAGGAGGGGGGGGGGCAGGGGGCAGGGGCTGTGTGGCCTCGATAGTTTGTATTGATCAGAAATGTAATATATGTGAACTCTAAGTCCTCTGTCAAGCCTCCATCTTAACTTTACTTTGGTCAGTTCTTTGTGATAGTTCATTTTGTACGGGCACAGTATCAAGTGTAAATATATACGAGCTACAACATATATAGAATTAAGTTTTCTATATCCCAGTTACTGATCCCATATAATATATATATTCTGTAATACAGAATGTTTCCAGCATCATGTTACAGATACTTGGTAGTGTGATTAGCCGATAGTTCATTAGGTCTTCTTTAGGTTTTCCTGACTTGAAATAGCTATAGTTTTGCTGGGAGGAGCACACCACAGAACTGCTGAAGTGTCTTGACAAATCTGTTTGCAATGCGAATTTTGTCAGACATAGGGAATATAAAAATGAAAAAGCTGGCATACTATGCTTACTTTCATTCCATAATGTCATATGGGATTATTTTTTGGGGTAATTCATCAAGCCAAGCTAAATTTTTCTGGGCACAAAAACGTGCAGTAAGAGTTATATGTGGTGTGAACTCAAGAACATCCTGCAGAAGCCTGTTTAGGGAACCAGGGATACTAACTACTGCTTCTCAATATATTTATTCCTTAATGAAATTTGTCATTAAAAATATATCACTTTTTCAAACCAACAGCTCAATTCATGGAATCAATACTAGAAGTAAGAATAATCTTCACAAGGATTTAAAGTCACTTAGTCTTGTACAAAAAGGTGTGTATTATTCTGGAACACACATTTTCAATAACTTGCCAGCAGCCATAAAAAGCTTAACAACCAATGAAATTCAGTTTAAGAGAAGCCTAAAGGATTTATCGGTGGCCAACTCCTCCTACTCCATTGATGAATTTCTCAGTAAAACCAACTGATTTGTGTGTGTATATATAAAAAATACTTGGGAGTGACTGTGTTTTTACACAAAGCAGAATGATCATATAAACAATCTGATCAAAAGTACCTGGATGCCTATTAGTTGACATCAATATGAGGTATACCTAGACTTCAGCTAAAGGACAGATTGAACTCTGCTGGGGACACTTTGAATGGAGCCTGTGGAGGAATGGCAGCGCATTTTTCCTCAAGAGCCAAAACTGGAGAAGGTAGTGAAGCTGGAACCTGGGGTTTGGAGTGAAATTGATGTTCTAACTCATCCCAGATATGTTCCATTATGTTCAGTCCTAGAACATTTCAAGAATATATTTTTCATGGATCATTGCCTCACATATGCTGTTTTAGGACATAGTCATCGCCTCTCAACTGCAGGCAGTACACTATGCTGTAAAATGTTGGAAGTTTGTGGTAAGATCTTATGGGACCAAACTGCTCAGGTCATCGGTCCCTAAGTTCAGACCACACAGCTGTAAAATGTCTTCATATTATTTTTATGTAGTATTTTATATGTATAAAAAGGGGACCACACCCTAAACATTCAAAAAATCCACATAATATAACACCACCTCCTCAGTACATCAGTGCTGGCAATATTCATGACAGCAGGTTCTGTTCACTGGGAATTTGTCAAACCCAAACTCTTCCTTTGGATTGACACTGGATTTAGCATGATTCATCACTCCAAATCACTTGTTTCTAGCTATCAACTATCCAATGGCATCACTCTTTATACCACATAATGTGTTTCTTAGCACTGACTAGATAAACGTGTGGCTTATGTGGAGCTGCTCAACCATTGTACTGCATTTTCTTTAACTCTGTACACCCAGTCACTGTACTAGCTGGACTGCTGGTAACACCTTGGAAGTCATGAGTGATTCCTTCTGCTGGTTCATGCAATTTTTTACAACCACCCTGTCTGATTAGATTAGATTTGATTTACTTTCATTCCAATTGATCTGTAGTGAGGAGGTCCTCCAGGATGTGGAACATGTCACAAAAACAACAATACATGACAAGTACATGACAATACTAAAACAAATAAGTTAATGTACCATTCCACAGGTCCCAAGTGGAATGATCATCATTTTTTAATGAACACTATATGAAAGTCATTTTACCGATACTAATGCACTGAATTTAAAATAAAAAAGTTTATTTATTTATTTATAAGGTAATAGACATGTAATACCACTACTATAATACTTATTTACAATGAACACATTACTGCACTGAAATGGTGCAGAAGTTAGATTGTACTTACACACACACACACACACACACACACACACACACACACACACACACATATATATATATATATATATATATATATATATATATATATATATATATATATATATATATATATATATATATATATATATATATTCCATTATGTTCAGTCCTAGTACATTTCAAGAATATATTTTCCATGGATCATTGCCTCACAGATGCTGTTTTAGGACATAGTCATCACCTCTCAACTGCAGGCAGTACACTATGCTTCCTCATGACAATATTTGGCTGACTATTTATAAAAGTACCCAATGCCATATTCGTATGCCATTTAACTCCTGACAATGATGACAGAGGAAGTCATTGAAAGCATGTGTGTGCAAAAAAAATCTGATGCAGAAAGAAAACTGAGAAATATTTATCCATCTCATTTCCATGGCCATGATGAATTATGTAAATTGCAACAAAATTTTGTGTACTATTGTATGGCAAAATCTGTTTCCATTACACAAAGGTTCTGCAGAGCAATGGATTCCTTGTAAGAAAATAATGGCTTAGGAAAACTATGATCAGTCTACACTCCTGGAAATGGAAAAAAGAACACATTGACACCGGTGTGTCAGACCCACCATACTTGCTCTGGACACTGCGAGAGGGCTGTACAAGCAATGATCACACGCACGGCACAGCGGACACACCAGGAACCAAGGTGTTGGCCGTCGAATGGCGCTAGCTGCGCAGCATTTGTGCACCGCCGCCGTCAGTGTCAGCCAGTTTGCCGTGGCATACGGAGCCCCATCGCAGTCTTTAACACTGGTAGCATGCCGCGACAGCGTGGACATGAACCGTATGTGCAGTTGACGGACTTTGAGTGAGGGCGTATAGTGGGCATGCGGGAGGCCGGGTGGACGTACCGCCGAATTGCTCAATACGTGGGGCGTGAAGTCTCCACAGTACATCGATGTTGTCGCCAGTGGTCGGCGGAAGGTGCACGTGCCCGTCGACCTGGGACCGGACCACAGCGACGCACGGATGCACGCAAAGACCGTAGAATCCTACGCAGTGCCGTAGGGGACCGCACCGCCACTTCCCAGCAAATTAGGGACACTGTTGCTCCTGGGGTATTGGGGAGGACCATTCGCAGCCGTCTCCATGAAGCTGGGCTACGGTCCCGCACACTGTTAGGTTGTCTTCCGCTCACACCCCAACATCGTGCAGCCCGCCTCCAGTGGTGTCGCGACAGGCGTGAATGGAGGGACGAATGGAGACGTGTCGTCTTCAGCGATGAGAGTCGTTTCTGCCTTGGTGCCAATGATGGTCGTATGCGTGTTTGGCGCCGTGCTGGTGAGCGCCACAATCAGGACTGCATATGACCGAGGCACACAGAGCCAACACCCGGCATCATGGTGTGGGGAGCGATCTGCTACACTGGCCGTACACCTCTGGTGATCGTCGAGAGGACACTGAATATTGCACGGTACATCCAAACCGTCATCGAACCCATCATTCTACCACTCCTAGACCGGCAAGGGAACTTGCTGTTCCAACAGGACAATGCACATCCGCATGCATCCCGTGCCACCCAACGTGCTCTACAAGGTGTAAGTCAACTACCCTGGCCAGCAAGATCTCCGGATCTGTCCCCCATTGAGCATGTTTGGGACTGGATGAAGCGTCGTCTCACGCGGTCTGCACGTCCAGCACGAACGCTGCTCCAACTGAGGGGCCAGGTGGAAATGGCATGGCAAGCCATTCCACAGGACTACATCCAGCATCTCTACGATCGTCTCCATGGGAGAATAGCAGCCTGCATTGCTGCGAAAGGTGGATATACACTGTACTAGTGCAGACATTGTACATGCTCTGTTGCCTGTGTCTATGTGCCTGTGGTTCTGTCAGTGTGATCATGTGATGTATCTGACCCCAGGAATGTGTCAATAAAGTTTCCCCTTCTGGGACAATGAATTCACAGTGTTCTTATTTCAATTTCCAGGAGTGTATATCAGTATGTCCTGAGTGGCCTATTAACCCAGCTGTTCATATGTTTAAGTAAAATGTATAATTGCATGGTCTCATTTGTGAAGTTATTCACAAATAATATTGAGTAAACATTAAAGATGTTATTTTAGAATTTTCACCATGAGAATCATCCAACATGAGCACTGGTAATACTTGTGGACATAAAAAAATATTTTATGAAATGTAATATTTTGTTGGATTTCTCTTTTGCACATAATATGAATGGAGGTTCATGAAAAGATACAGCTTGCTTAACAACAAATACATATTAAAGTTTTATGCAAGATTTTAGCATTTCAGAGAAGTAGTATCATAATCCACACATATTTCTGGACACAAATTCTGTGTGTGTAAATACATGAGACAACTCACTGACTGCACTAGAATAAAACAAATAGTAACTCTAATTTTAGCCATAAACTGAAGATATAGCTGTAAGATGTGATGGTATGTACTGAGGCACAAAATTAATACTGAAGTTCCTGACTTACTGGTGAGAATATTTCTCAAACATTACTGTAAACTATTGAAATATTGTCATAAATTCTGTGCCTGAGAGGGAAAGGGGCATAAATCTAATTTCAGCAGTTTAACCTTAAGACCATGTTTATAATACCCACACACTACTTCATTTGTGGAAGAAGAGTAGTAGTTCTGCTCAAGGATGTACCCAGCAAGTGGCAACAGACGGCAATAGTCCAGCCCCCTCCCCTCCACCAAAAAAAATCTTCAAAACCCAAACTCACATCTTGCCCCACAACACAAACATACATATCATTTTATTATCTGTTTAGGTCAGCCAGAACTTGTAATGGATACTGGCTAGTAGTGCATACACCCAGAGCAACTTTGTATGCACCCCGAGCAACTTGATTGTGTGCTTTCAAAACTATTTCATCACTTGCATCACAAAGATCCTCCATTCCATCTCAGATCCTGGATACACTATTGATTCTGCACCGACCTGTGGCTGATTAAGGATTTGTTAAGAGGCTGCATATTCTTTTAAGATAGCTTAAATTGTCAATGGGCTGCAGCTGATCTACCAGCCTTCTTGACAATTGATGCAGTATGTCAGTGTTACAAATATGTTCTTAAACATAAAATGCTGAAATTGAATTTATGCTCCTTTATCTCTCAAATATAGAGTTTCAAGTAAAATTTGAAAACTGAAGTTAAATATAGCACATTAATTTTGTGATCCAAAGTAACTATTTAATTTGGGCACAAGTATCACAAGCAGACAATGACAAAACATGGAAATGTTATAACCAAATGCAAAGAGCACATGAATTAACAGAATGAACATATAAGAAAAATAAAACTTGGTAAAACATTGAATAATGGCAAGCAGATAATATTAAGTCAGTGACAATGGGTGGCTATAATCCTACAGCTTACATTCACAGTCCTTCATGTTTCTCACATAATAATCTATTGTGAAAGTTGTCCATTACATTTCTTTGTACAGCAGACAATGTGAGTCAGTTATACCAGTCCAGTTCAAAATATTATGTATTATCTGTTAGTTCTCATTGACCTCTATTTAGCTCCTATTTTTTAATTACAGGTCAAAAACTTTGAAAGATTTTATTTTGCACAAAACAATATGCTTCAGCAGAGTTTTAATAATTTAAAATACAATGAAACTGAGCAACAAGTGATCAAGAAGTTATCATTACCCATGAGTAAATAGGTTTTCAAAATACTGAAAAAAATTGAAAATGTAAGTCAACTTTAACTTGTATTATTCTTAAAAACCAGGTTCACCAAGAGTAATTTTGGTGAAACTGGCTTTTAAGAACAATATAAAAATCTGGGTCTCCTCATGGGTTGACAACATGTATATCAACTTTAGTTTCTCAAAATGTGACATGTCAGTAATCTGAATATCAGTTGTAAACTCACCACATATAATATCCAGTGTGCAGGTTGTCATGTATTTGAAAATATTCACTGTTGAACCTGGAGTATTTTCAGATAATTTATTCACCAGTATTCTACTGTTTTTATTGAATACATGTACATAATCTTCCAAAATTTTGAAATGAAATGCTGGTGTCAGTAACTTCCGTCTTTCATGCCATTTGGTACCTGTAATAAAAATTTCTCATAATCAGTATTAAACATTCATTCTAAGTTGTCTTT
Source organism: Schistocerca gregaria (assembly GCF_023897955.1). Lineage (NCBI taxonomy): Eukaryota > Metazoa > Arthropoda > Insecta > Orthoptera > Acrididae > Schistocerca > Schistocerca gregaria. Next base: position 471,816,437 of record NC_064931.1, read on the forward strand.
GGTTTACTCATACTGTACTGAATACTGATACCTATGGAATAGATAAGTTTAATTTTTATTGCATATTTTCTTTGTCTTCTACTCATAATCTTGAAATAAATATTTCAACACTGTTTGATGCTATCACTGCATGCAAATAGAACCCCAGTATTGCAAACTAATTGAGAGTGTGGTCTGTTTGGAAACAAAAATGTTCAGCTTATCCAAAGAAAATATACTGTACATATACAAATACAGCTGCTGTATTGGATTACCAGCCACAACACAACATAGTTCGCCATTGTGAGAAACTAGCAAAGTTGCGATGTGAGGAAGTGACAATGTTGCAAATGCAATGCATAACACTTAACAACAATACAACTATGTATCTGACTGCTGCAGGAGTGTTCAGAGGAGTTAAAGCACAGTTTGTTTGGCTGCTCTTAATAAATACCATACATACAGTACAATGAGTAAATTAGGTTGACTTATACAGTACTGTGTTCATGCTTTTTATGCATAAATTAGGTCAATACTGTACATATAAAGCAGATGCTATAGTGTGTAGTACAATGTGAAGCAAATGAAAACATAGCTCTTGTACATTAAAGGAAAAACTGAAGGTGCTTAAGTGGCTTGGCACTAGGGGAAGTGCTACAAAATTAGCTATTGAATTTGGTGCTGGGAAAGCCACTATCAGTGACTGCAAAATAATTGAAGAAAAATTGAAAGCTTCTGCAACACAGCTAGTGAAAAAACTTTGAAGCAATGCCACAACTCCGCCATGTCACTGTATGACAGAACTGATGAAGCGACTTTCTTGTGGTTTAGTCAAGAAAGGCATTGCAGCTGAATAAATGTATGAATGGTGATCTAACATTTACTGCTACCTGTATTGGTTATATCATTGGAAAAAGAGACATGGGATATGACAATTAATGATAAGTGAACAAAAATTATAAGCCAGTGTTGCCACCACAGATGCATTCTTAGATGAATTTCCAGTCTTAGTGTTGTCAGAAAACTACTCACCACAGCTAGTGTATAGTGCTGACAAAACTGGACTGAACTGCAAAGTATCCCCAACAACAATTCTTGCTTTGAAAGAAAATTCATCTGCACCAGGTTTTAAAATGAATAAACAACGCTTTACTCTTTTAGTCTGTAGCAATGCTGTGCCAAAAAACAAATTACTGCTCATAGTAATTAGAAAGTCTGCAATACCACATGCCATAAAAGACATGAATATGAACACTCTCCCTGTTTATTATGAAAATCAAAGTAAAGATTCAATGACCAGTGCTCTGTTTAATGAGTGCTTTGAGGAACAATTTGTTTCCTCTGTTAGAAGATTCAAACACAAAATTGTTTGCCACCTCAAGCTCTACTTGTGACTGACAATGTTCTGTCACAGGCTTCAGAAATGAAGCTAGTCCATGGACACATGAACACTGTTCCCTACACCCCATGAAATGCCACTTCTATCTTGTAACCAATGGATCAAAGTGTGTTACGAAATCTAAAGAGGAAAAACAGAAAAAAAGGTTCGACGATTTCTGATTGAAAGAGAGTACTGTCTCATCAGAGAGAAAATGAAAAACATAACAATAAAGGATGTGGCTAGCTGAGGCTAGAGACAATTTGAGCAAAAATTTTATACAAACATTGCCTAAGAAACTGTCATCAAGTCTCACATTTAAAGAAACCCCATACATTCGGACATCATAGAATAATGATATCCTTCAGCTTGCTCCAGAAATCCCAGGGTGCAAAGATGCAGGGGAAAATTGTCTTCAAAGAAGTATATCAGTCAGTGACAACGGTCATCAAGAAATCGGTGGTGAAGACATTGTCTCTATAATCCAAAATCTACCTGATGAGAAATCTGAAGATGTATATAGTGGAAGGAGAAGAAACTCCTAAACCTATTGCCTCACATTCTAACTCTGCAGATGCCCTTGTATGGGCATTACGTTACATAGAACAGCACACTGTGGCCACACCAACTGACATGATGTTCATTTAATGCAGGAACAATATCACTTTTTTTGTGGCAAAACTCTGTTACTGATTTCTCAAGTTCCTCTAAGTGAATATTTGAGTACTGCTTCTCAAACATGTGATACAGTACTGTAGTTACCAGTGCAATAAATGGTTCATCATTCCAATAAATTTTGTTTCAAGAATGAGTTGTTCAGTCCTAAAGTGTAATGAAATCCTTTCTTTGCTTACAAATCAGGTTTATATTTATTTTTTCGTGTGTGTGTGTGTGTGTGTGTGTGTGTGTGTGTGTGTGTGATATATATATATAAAATGGCCACACCTCATGGTGAGGCTCACTGCCACCAAACACCTGGTTCCAAATACTTCTGAAAAACTACCAAGAACTTATTGAAACCATGCCATAAAGAATAGCAACTGTGTTGTATTCCAAAGGTGAACCAATATGCCATTAGCCAGGTGGTCATAATGTTTTGACTCATTAGTGTAAATATTCAAAAGATATGGTTATGTATCTTAAAGTAATTACTTAAAAAAACAGTGAATACATTAGCTATGTATAACATACATTAAAGTCAACTGATGCTTACAGAAAAATTTACACATTGAGATGTGTGGCCAGTACATGGGGAAGAAAGAATCTTTATTTGAGGTCTCCACACTAATCTAAAGTCAATTCTCAGAACTATAACTTAACTTGATTCCTGAATTAGATGTTTATCCCACTATGCCTTATGCTATTTGGGAAGTGCAGAACTCCTCTTTGTGCAAAAATATTCATCAAATGATTTTTCCAGTATCATTCTCTTTCCATCTAATTGTGAGGTTTTATATGGCATGATCCATAATTTCTTTTACTGTCTCAATGGAATAAGTGGTCAAATACAAGGAAAGATCACTAGTGAATTGTAACATTTTTCAACATCTTGTGTATATACTATGTACAGGCAGGGACTCAATATGGCTCCCTGAGGGAGGCCATTGTCAACTATCTGGGGCCTGATAGCATTCCCACTATACTTAACATACATTCTTCTTCAGATGAAGATTTAATTCCAAGGATTAGTTTTAGTGATAATCTGATTGAAAGAAGGTTTCTTTCCAGTACTGTAATTTTCACATTGTCATAAGCTCCATCTATACCACAGAATATCACAATCCTAAAACATTTATTCATGATGGTTCATTAAATTTCAGTTGTCCAAATTCCCTTTGTTGTCAAGAGCACTCTTTCCAAATTGAATCTCATTTTCTCCATCCACCATTCTAATCTGATTTTAAGCATTCTTATAAGCAGCTTTTATAAACTTGAAGATAGTGCTATCAGTCTATAAGAGAACAGGTTAAGAGTTTCTTTGTTTGCTTTAAGAATACAAACTGCAATTTGTGTTGCTCATTCTTGAGGCAATTCATTGCACAAAAACAGTGTGGCTCAGATGGTAAGTTTCATATCCTGCTATAATGTATTTCATTGATGCTTGATGCTGTGTGGGGTGAATTTTGTAAAGCATTAATCAGATCTGTTCATGTTCTGTTTCATTCTTGTAAAAGCAAACATCTTTATTGCATGTTGAAGCTGGTGAAATTCTGTCCAAAAATGACTCTAACCAAGGCATCCATTTTTTTTATAGAGTTTGTATTTGATTTGCCACTTCTAAAATATGTGAGCTTTTGCCAGACCTCTATTATACTGCTATCTTTTCATATTGACTCACAGTATTGAATCCAACTTTCCCTCTTCCATAACTGCAAAACTTTTTTTTGTTGCTTCCGTTTGTTTGTACTACCAAAAAGAATTCTAACATTGGTATCTTTCTATATTGCAGTAGAGCTAACCTTGACTTTGCTATGGCCCTGGAGCAGTCTCTGTTTCACTAGACAAATGCTGGTTGTTTGTTCTTGTTTATTAAGTGATAGATACCTCCATTAGCTGTTCATTTAGTTAGCGAGACAAACTTTCCATACCCATCAATTCCCTTGGGAATACTGAATTTTTTTTAATTTGTTGCATTATGATTTCTTGATCAATTTCCTAGTTTTCTTTTCTAGCATTCCATCTAGCAGTGGGCTTGTATATTGATAGTGATTATATTCACCCAAATCTTCATAAGCATAGGATAATGATGCAATCTTAGAGAGTCCTCCAGTACTTGTCACCTAGCCATTACTGTAATGCAAGGGGAGAATAGTGTTAGGTCTAATGTAGATTTTTTTCTCCCAGGAGCTATAACCATTGTTGGTCTGCCATCACTCATAACAGTCAGAAATTTATTATCCAATAATGCGAGGATGGATTCATACATTCAGTGCCAACTAGTATTGTGAGTATTACAGTCTGCACATAATGTATACCGTGGTCCTATTTTTAAAAGAAATATTTCACTGAAACTTGTTTGAATAAATGTTCACTGATACTAAAGATATTGACTAATTCAGTCCTGGTAGTCACTGCTTGGAATATAAAGTTAAGGCTTTTGGGTGGTGTATTACATTGTCTCTGATCAGAATTGCTACTTCTCCTCCTCCTCCACCATATCAAGCAGCTCCGTATGTAGTACAGCCTGTGACTAAAAATTGTTTATTCAACTGGATCCATGCTTCTAATACTGCTGCAGCCACTATGCACGACTGCTGTAACTGTCTGAGTAAACTTTTTGACTGAAATAACAGAGCAACTCTTCTACTGTAAAATGTTAACTTCCTTAACTTTAAATTAGTAGGTTATCAGTCAATGATTTTATTAATGGCAACTGTACGTTTCCATCACTTCACATTTGTTCTGTCCAGTGAAACCAGTAAATTTGTACAGTAACAAGAAAGACACTGCATTACAATGCCACAGTCTTTCAGATAAAATATCACCGAAACACAAAATGTAGAGCCTGTCATTCTCCTGATGGAGAGCATCTTTTACTTAAGATCACATTTCCAGAAACTCCTCGGTTAATTAACAATTGGTGTAGATAATTACATCTTCTATGATTCCTCTGTTTGCTGGGCATTCATGATTCCTGCCTATAATTCTACTCTAGCAGTTTGTTGACGTATTTCATTATTATGAGGACTTTTTTTCAACCTCTGATCAGCCACAAAACTAAAACCACTGTGACTATCAAAAACGTTTTATTTGCTACTTTTACTCACATCTTTCAGCTACTTCACTACATAGTTACTGCTCTGACTTAGACATTTGTCATAGCAGCATACAAACTACTCAACACCCTCATCGTAGAAGGCAGCTGTCTGTGCTTTCTGCCATTCCCTATGCTGGTCTGTAAATCACTGAATGTGTGTGTGTGTCAAAACGCTGTCCTCATGCCCAGCTGTTCAATGGAGCAAAGAGATGAATATTAGAGGGAGCCAAATATGGGCAATATGGTGGGTTATCAGACAGTTCCCATTGAAATAAGTGCAGAAGCATCATTGTTGCACCTGCAGTGTGTGTTTGTGAGTCTGAGCATTGTCATGAAGAAGGAAACATGTGACTGTTACTTTATGAGAGTTGCATAAAATCAAGTGGAACCCCTCAGCAGACACTTCACACTTTGTGCAAGAGAGTGTTGTTCTAAGCATCTTTACTTGCTTATTGTGGGCTCATAACTTAAAAGCTTGAAATTAATGATGGGTGCACTTGAGACACTGTGCAATACATCTTGCCATGATTCATTAGATTTTCACTTTTGTTTTGATTTCAGGACTGACTGAAGATTCAAAAGAAATAGTCCCCATACTGTATGACTCTGGGAACCTCTACAACCCATTCTGTTTGTTTCTGGTGCAGCTCTTGGTGGAAGATGGGAACAGAACAGGGGGAGGATTGAGGAATCCAATTCCGATTCCGTTCTCATTTCTGTAAGTCAGTATGGGTAAGTGGTGGGCACAAGGAAAACTGAACAGCCTGAGAATACATTCCATTACATAGATAATTCTCAGTGTCTTTAAAGCTCCAGTGCTCTCGTGGTAGTGTTCTCGCTTCCCCAGCATGGGGTCCCGGGGTCGATTCCCTGTGGGATCAGGGATTTTCGCCTGCCCTGAGATGACTGGGTGTTGTTGTGTCATCGTCATCATCATCATCATTCATTCCCATTATGGTTGGGCGTAGGCAATGGCAAACCACTTCATTAGGACCTTGCCTAGTATGGTGGTGCAGGTCTCCCGCATCGTTCCCCTATGCTCTGTCAAGAAGCATGGGACTTCATTTCTGTAAATAGAGTTATAATGTGTATCATCAATTTACTTTCCGGGTAAATGTTTTTTTTCCACACAGTGTCTTCCTATTAGTGTTAAATAATCTCATTTCCACCATTTTTTTAAAATTTTACTTGTAGTTCTGTAACAATAAATCAATGATTAAAATATTTTAAAGTCAATTTTTATTTCTGAGTGTTCTTGACAGAGATGTCACAGTCTCTTGTGTGTTAAATGATGCTGGATAGTCATTAATCATAAGAGATATTAAACACATTAGTATGGGACAATAGCTTTACATGAAGAGTGAAAGAAAATATGAGACCAGTAAAGATTCTATTGTAGCAGGAGAGACATTGCATTACAATTACAAATAAACACAGCTTCCCTTATGGATAAATATGGACAGCTACTTGGAAGCAGTAGCACTTATGACCCAGAAACAAAAAGACAGTTGTCACAATGGAAGCATCCCAAGTTTCCAAGGCTAAAGAAAGTGTGGCAGGTGTGGAGAAAAATCAAGGTGATGCTGACTGTCTTCTTTGATGTCCATGGAATTGTGCATCACAAAAACGCACCTGAAGGACAAACAGTGACATAGGACTACTGGGAATATGTCCTCTGGTGACTCCGTGATGTAGTTCAGCACAAAAGGTCGGACATGTGGACTGTGCCTCTGAAGCAGTCATTCCAAAATCCTCAGGACACCCAAAAACACTGCGCTTCCGTAGGTGGGGTAACAAACATTGCTCAACAATCACATGCAGGAGTGCATCTCTACATAGCATCAGGTGTTTGCCAACTGCAGAGAACCTTGCAGATTTTCAGGTAGTGAGGGTAAAGTGTCACTAAATTATTCGAAATGGTTCCACAGTTCCTGAATATCATAAACTGTTTCACTAAAGTTAAGTCATATGGGAGACCATTAGCAGTATTTCTGGGAGAGGTGGGAGGTGATATCCTGCAGAGTGATATCCTGGCAAGAACCCACCTTCCTGATGGATATTTTCTCATCTTGTTGCGACACTTCAGGTAACAGGAAGTTTCAACCCATGACAAAGCACTCACACTGACAAAGCTGCTAAAGTTACTGTTCTTGCTTCCATTGCTATGAATCCACATGTGAGCACAATAAAGCTTGAACATGAGATTAGCATTCCTAAAACCAGTGTACATCGTATTCTTACATGTCACCAGTTCCATTCTTACCATGTACACCAGCTTCAAGAATTGCACAGGAATGATTTTCAGAATCGCATACAGTTCTGTCAGTGGGCACAGTAGCAAATTCACACCAACTTGAACTTCTTCTCCAATATTCTACTTATCGATGAATGTTCCTTCTCAAACAAAGGACAGGTAAATACAAGGAACATGCATTATTGGTCCAGTGACAACCCACAATGGCTTAGACAGGTGGAACATCAGCATGAATGGAGAGTTAAAGTCTGGTGTGGGATGCTTGGTACTACAATTATTGGCCCATATTTCATCAATGGTAGTCTAAACAGCACAGCATATGCCAACTTCCTGAGATGAATTCTTCCTCCTCTTCTGGATGAAGTGCCCCTAAGAACCAGAATGCTTATGTGGTATCAACATGGTGCATGTCTACATCTACATCTACATCCATAGTCCGCAAGCCACCTGACGGTGTGTGGCGGAGGGTACCCTGAGTACCTCTATCAGTTCTCCCTTCTATTCCAGTCTCGTATTGTACGTGGAAAGCAGGATTGTCAGTATACTTCTGTGTGGGCTCTAATCTCTCTGATTTTATCCTCATGGTCTCTTCGCGAGATATACGTAGGAGGTAGCAATATACTGCTTGACTCTTCGGTGAAGGTATGTTCTTGAAACTTTAACAAAAGCCCGTACCAAGCTACTGAACGTCTCTCCTGCAGAGTCTTCCACTGGAGTTTATCTATCATCTCCGTAACGCTTTCGCGATTACTAAATGATCCTGTAATGAAACGCGCTGCTCTCTGTTGGATCTTCTCTATCTCTTCTATCAACCCTATCTGGTGCGGATCCCACACTGCTGAGCAATATTCAAGCAGTGGGTGAACAAGCGTACTGTAACCTACTTCCTTTGTTGTCGGATTGCATTTCCTTATGTCCAGCACATAATTCCTTGCGTGCACATCATGTTCTGAAGCAAAGGTATTCTGCCAAATGGACTGGTCAAGGAGGAACAGTTACCTGGCCTGCTAGGTCTCCTGATTTAAATCCTCTGGACTTTTTTCTTTGGGGACACATTAAAGACGTTGTCTATCGTGATATTCCAACAACTCCAGAGGGCATGCAGGAACGTATTGTGCTTGGTTGTAATTCTCTTCAGCAGGTAACAATGGAAGCAGTAAATAATTATTTCATTTAATGAGTGCCCCAGTGTACTGATGTTCACAGTCAACACTCTGAGCACCTTTGAATGTTCTACTCCTGGGCAATGTTACAGGAGAGTCACAGTCAATTTTGTGTTATGTGTTTACTTGGTTTTCATTTGTTTTCTGAAAACTCCAGCAAGTGGGTGAGTGTGACCCCAGGATCAAAGTCAGTGTTGTGTTATGTAATTAATAATGTTGTGTTTCAGTGGATGGTACACTGTGATACATTTTTAATAGGTCTTTGGGAGATGAAATGAATTACTGAATAAAAAATACAAGATACTATTCTAAAAATTCAAACAGCCATTCATATCTTTGTAAAAAAACAAAGCTACAACAAAGGCAGTCATGCTGATTGATGTCCCCCTGCCTACTGAACTACTTGGAGGCACAATATCCTCAGACAGCTCCATGAATGGGGCTTTTGAGGACGTCTTCAGATTTTTATAGAGTCCTTCCTTTGGCTAGGTAATTTTAAATTTCTTACTCAAGATACAACTTTAAGTGGGGCTCTCTGTCACATAGTTATTAACATAGTAACATTGACAATTATAAGTCCTGTCCACATTTATGTGTAGAAACTTCTACATCTTCATCTCCTCCTCCAGTTTTGCAATAATAACTTTCCAGTTGCTGATGACTATTGTAAGGTGGGTGGAATAGGTGGAGAAGAGAAGTTTTAGTTTCTCAAAGAAGAAGTCTATGTGTCTCCTTTTTAACCATTCTTATTCTGTTTTTAACTTTCTTGAGTTGAGGCTGATGGATATTCAAGTTTAAAAAAACAGTTTTACAGAGTATTTGTGAAATTTGCACTTGATTAATAGTGAATGGTATTTGGGTCTCCAAGATCTTCCTTTATAAAAATGTTAGGCATGGTGCATCATGAAGAAATTAAGCTGGCCACTGCTGCCATTAGATCCTGCTGGTGAGCTTCTGCTTAGCATTTGTTGACAACTCATTGTGGTGCAATGGCCTATATACAACATCCACAGCAAACATACCTGCAAGCGTTGTTGCTTGCCACCAATGGGAAAATTTTTAATGATCCAGTGAGCAGTGAGGCCATATAGGATTTGCTTTTTAGAAATGAGTGTAGCTGGTCTTGAAAATTGAAGCAGGTCTTCACCTTGGCTGCTAAAGAGGTCCAGAATTACTATAGATTTGACAAATACTAAAAAAGAAATGTTGGAACACATGAGGCAATACTGACCCTGCGACTTATCTTAGAAGCTAGTTTAAGGAAGGGCAAACTTACGTTTCTAGCATTTGTAAACTTAGAGAAAGCTTTTGACAATATTGACTGGAATACTCTCTTTCAACTTCTGAAGGTGGCAGGGGTAAAATATAGGGAGCGAAAGGCTATTTACAATTTGTAAAGAAACCAGATGGCAGTTATAAGAGTCGAGGGACATGAAAGGGAAGCAGTGGTTGGGAAGGGAGTGAGACAGGGTTAGAGTCTCTCCCCGATGTTATTCAATCTGTATATTGAGCAAGCAGTAAAGGAAACAAAAGAAAAATTTGGAGTAGGTATTAAGATCCATGGAGAAGAAATAAAAACTTTCAGGTTTGCCGATGACATTGTAATTCTGTCATAGACAGCAAAGGACTTGGAAGAGCAGTTGAATGGAATGGACAGTGTCTTGAAAGGAGGATATAAGATGAACATCAACAAAAGCAAAACGAAGATAATGGAATGTAGCCGAATTAAGTTGGGTGGTGCTGAGAGAATTAGATTAGGAAATGAGACTCTTAAAGTAGTAAAGGAGTTTTGCTATTTGGGGAGCAAAGTAACTGATGATGGTTGAAGTAGAGAGGATATAAAATGTAGACTGGCAATGGCAAGGAAAGCGTTTCTGAAGAAGAGAAATTTTTTAACATCGAGTATAGATTTAAGTGTCAGAAAGTCATTTCTGAAAGTATTTGTATGGAGTGTAGTAGCCATGTATGGAAGTGAAACATGGACGATAAATAGTTTGGACAAGAAGAGAATAGAAGCTTTCGAAATGTGGTACTACAGAAGAATGCTGAAGATTAGATGGGTAGATCACATAACTAATGAGGAAGTATTGAATAGGATTGGGGAGAAGAGAAGTTTGTGGCACAACTTGACCAGAAGAAGGGATTGGCTGGTAGGACATGTTCTGAGGCATCAAGGGATAACCAATTTAGTATTGGAGGGCAGCGTAGAGGGTAAAAATCGTAGAGATAGACCAAGAGATGACTACACTAAGCAGATTCAGAAGGATCTGGGTAGCAGTGGGTTCTGGGAGATGAAGAAGCTTGCACAGGATAGAGTAGCATGGAGAGCTGCATCAAACCAGTCTCAGGACTGAAGACCACAACAACAACAAAAAAGACTGCATTCCAGATATTTACCTGCCAATCTTTGTCTTATACCATTGTAGAAAGGTATCAGGGTGTTAAAACAGTGTATGCTGGTGGTTCAAAATGAGGTGGATCCCTTGACAAAGGATTCACCTTTCCAATGAATACACTACACTTACTACAGATTTTAATGAAATCCTGACAGCACTGGAGCCGGTAAGATGTCTTCAGAGCAAAGAGTTTCTCACCTGTCCCAATTCCCTTTAGTGCCCTATAAGCATTGGGGCCAATGTATCCAGCTGAGAAAATGACTGAGTTAGTGCAAGAGAAATTGCTCTGTCTTCAAAAGCAGAAGAAGTAGCAATAATTATGCTGGTTACCAGGGCACATGGAAATCTGGAAAAATTAATAAGCTGACAAGATAGCCAAGGACACCTGTACGGAACACAATGTGACAATCCACAGCAGATTGTCTTTTCACTGTTGAGTCACAAAGCCATAATACTGCAGGAGGAAGACTCGCGCTCCATGATGCACAATAAGCTATGGTCAATGAAGCCAATTATTTGACCATGGTATTCGGTATACCAGTCACATCGATGAGATGAAGTAACCCCGACCCACTTGCGAATAGGGCACCTTCCCCTAACACCTGGCTTCACACTCCACCAAGAGCAAGAGAACCCCCCCCCCCCCCACTTCCTCACCTCTCCATAATGTCTATGGTGTACAAATCACTATATGGCACATTTTAACTGAATGCATTTGATATTGTTATGCAAGGTCAGAAGCAAATTTAGATGGTGATCTGACATCTATTTTAGATGATGAAAATACAAGTGTAGTATGCCTAAGCTTTTGGGCTAGAGATTTCAGAGTGTTGCACAGTGGCTGACTCATCCTTTTTATTCTAGCAATCAGCTGTCTGCTATACTATTTTAAATCTTTTCAATGAATTTCCCTTTCTACTATAACTTTTTTTAAACTTTTGATTATTGCTGACAAAATGTATGATTTTTGTATTTCTCTCTCTTTATTATTTGACCACATTTATCTACACACTTCTGTCATAGAATTTTAGTATGGGCACTGGGGTTCTTACTGTTGAGTGCCCAAAATACATTATAATCATCATCATTACATTCACATTTTTTCAACTCTTCCATAAAAGATTTTTGATTTGAACTGTTGATGTTGTGTTTTATTCCAGATCTTTCACCATATTGACCTTCACTCATGAGATGTACATCTTAATGTACTCTGTGACTATTTTTCTTTATAATTGATGTTCCTTTGTAAAATAATGGAAGTAATGAGATGGTTTTATAATTTTATGTATTCATTGGGACACCTTCCCTCTGGACAGGCAGGACTTTGCGTGTTTCAGGATCTTTAAAAACAAAAAACAAAATGGTTCAAATGGCTCTGAGCACTATGGGACTTAACTGCTGAGGTCATCACTCTCCTAGAACTTATAACTACTTACATCCTAACTAACCTAAGGACATCACACACATCCATGCCTGAGGCAGGATTCGAACCTGTGACCATAGCGGTCGCGCGGTTCCAGACTGTAGCGCCAAGAACCGCTTGGCCACTCTGGCCAGCTCTAAAAACATTACTTGGAAGTATCATATGAGTTTTTATGGTATTTGTATAGTCTTGCAGCATGCATACCGACACTTCATCTAAATTCTGATAGGGCTGTTTTTCTGTTGTTACACACGATTTTGCTGAGTGCCTGTGCAGAAGTGGGTAGAGGTAATATTTGAGTTTGGTATGTATTTCAGTGTTTATATTTATATGTCAAATATCTGTTGGAGCTTCAGTCTAGGCTCCTGAAGTATTTATTTACACAATATTGTTAGTGGTCTTATGTAGGAAACACACTTTGTTCTCCTTGACACTTTCCACTGTTTCTGTGGCATCTGAAACTACACTATTCATCTTTGATAAAATAGTGTAGTAGCTGCCACAAAACTAGCAAAATGCAAAATCTGTGCATTTCACATGTTTCTTTACATATATAATCTCACTTCTGGTATTTCAACTGAGCAAAAGTGAAATCATGTGTGTCTATCTCTACATCTACATGTATACTCTGCAAGCCATTATGAAATGCAAAGTAGAGGGTACTTCCTGTTATACCAAGTATTAGGATTCTTTGTGTTTCATTTGCATATGAACTTTGGGAAGGATGATTGCTTAAATGCCATTGTGTATTCTGTAATTAGTCTAATATTGTCTTTGTGGTCCCTGCTGGAGCAGTACTTGGGGAACTGAAATATATTCCTAGATTCATGAACCTTTGTGAGTAGGCTCTTATGGGATACTTGAAATTTATTTTTAGGTGTCTGCCAATTCAGGTTTTTCAGCATCTCTAAGATTCTCTCCCCTGGATCAAAAAAACCTGAAACCATTCCTGCTGTCTTTCTTTCTATACTTTCAGTATCCCCTGATAGTCCTATCTGGTGTAAGTCTCACACAGTTCACCAGTATTTTAGAGTGTATTACATGAGTCTTTGAAAGCAATCATGTAGACTTACCAAATTCTTCCAGAACCTTGCCACTGGCTATGAAGTGTACCACCTGCTTTACCTAGCACTGAGCATATGTGATCATCCCATCTCATGTTTTTACAAACTGTTACATCCAAGTATTTGTATAAGTTGATAGATTACAACCATGATTTACTGATGCTGTAGTCATAGTATATTAAAATTATAGAGTTTCTGAAGTGCAAAAATTAAGATTTTTGAACTTGTAAGGCAACTTGCCAATCTTTTACAACTTGGAAATCTTTTCAAGGTCTGACTGGATTCCTCTGGGTCCTGGAGGTTTGTTCGATTTTAACAATTTCAACTATTTCTCAATGGTAAATATATTGCCTAACAAAAAAAGAAAAAAAGGAGGAAATGAAATGAAATGTCATGGGTTGAGATGGTATGTGATGTTATTTCAATGATTACAAAATTCAGACAAATTTACAAAGAACTTGGCAGTATGTGCCCATTTATCAGTATGATGCTGCAACTCCTCTGGCCTGAATGCTTGCACTGATCTGGCTGGGAAGAGTGTCATAAAGTTGTTGTACCCTTTCCTGAGGCAGGCTGCTCCACACTGTTGTAGCTGGTCCTTGGTGTACTGGATACTAGCACTGGGAAGGACTCAACATCCAAGCTGGTCCAAACATGATCTATTGTTGACAGATCTGGGGATCTTATTGGCCATAGGAGTACCTTAGCATAATTCAGACAGTTCATAGAGAAGTGTGTCATATGCAGGTGAGCATCGTCAGATGTCGCATGAGAGGTAACACATGAGGATGCAGGATACCATAACATACCATTGTGCTGTCAGAGATCCCTCAGTCATTACCAGCCATGACCTGAAGATCCCCACACCATGACAGTAGGAGTAATGCCGTTTCTCCTCTCCAAAACATTGGAATAATTGAATCTCTCCTCCAGTTACCATCATACTTGCCAAAGGTGGCCATCTGGGGTAATGCAGAACTCTTAACAAAAAGCAATGCCATTCACCAGCAGTCCATGCTTCCAAGTCATGGTACCAATCTAAGTGCATCTATTTGTGGGTGGTGTTAACGGCAGCCTATACATGACACAAAAATTTCATACTTTGGCTGCTACTAGTCTCCATCCACTGGTGAAAGATGACACAAAAGGTTACAGGCAATCCATTCCTTAATCTTGGATGTCAGGTGCATATTTGGAGGTTACAGTGTACTTGGTATATAATTTGGCAATCTTCCCTTGTGGTGGGCAGACATGGTCAACTGGAACCTTAAGACAAGTGTGACTGACCTCTCATTGTATGTACAGTCCAACATCTGGCCACTGTCACATCCAAATGACCCACAGACCTGGATATTACATGATTCAATAAGCCAGCCAAGTGGAGACCCACAATGAGGCCACTTTCAAACTCTGTCAGATGCTGATAATGCTCTCTCTCATCTCTGTCCTTCACAGTGACGCCTCAACATCTGATATTGTCCATGACCCTTATAGAACTTATCAGACCTGTTAACAGAACTAAACATAAACAATACTAATGCACCCTAGTTATGATTCTAGCTGTCACACAGAATTGAATTTCCAATCATTTACAATTCTACCTTTGGTGTGTACATGTACAAAATTACATAATGATGAGGCCCAGTGTGCCCGCCAGCCTGTATGTGATTCTTAGGCAGTTTGCCACATCTCACTAGCTGAAAACTCAGGTGGAACCTACACCCTACCTCAGTTATACAACTCATTTGCATTATGAAAACATTTTACACTGTCACATGTGATAACACTAGACCGAGATGGGGAACATGAATTCCATCCTGGAGGAAAGAGGTGGTGACAGGAGCGGCATCTGGCCACCCTCTAACATTAACATGGCCAACTCCAGATCAACAAGCCAACCCCATGAAGTCAAGAGATAAGGGCAGAGAAAAGAAGATATATATTGTGTACCAAGCACGAGGTGCACAACAGATACCATGAGAGGTTACCACCACAAAGGAACAACCACTCACCTGGTGCCTCTCAGTTCTGTGAACCAGCCTCTAGATGGCACTCAGAAACGCAGACCTCTTTATGCCTCCACACCACGACATTCAGCACAATGTACTCATTCACTGATGGTTTTGACAGCCTCCAAAGGTAACACTGTTGACTGGGGACTGCATTTTTTCCACGTTTTATTGGCAGACATGGAAATTCTTCCACCAATAGGCACAAAACATGATGCACTGCAAACATTCTTGCAGTTCCCAACCAGCTGCCTGCTGTCAGCACTATACAGCTCTCTGAAGACTATATTATGATTTTGCATTCGCTATTACATGAGTAATAGGACAACTCCAGAGTGTTTGCATCATTACCATCAGTTAAAATGTAATGACAATATCATAGACTGCCAAGAGACAGCAAAGTTATTTAGAAATCATTGTTTTCTACATTTACATCTACATGATTACTCTGCAATTCACATTTAAGTGCTTGGCAGAGGGTTCATCGAACCACAATCATACTAGCTCTCTACCATTCCACTCCCGAACAGTGCGCAGGAAAAACGAACACCTAAACCTTTCTGTTCGAGCTCTGATTTCTCTTATTTTATTTTGATGATCATTCCTACCTATGTAGGTTGGGCTCAACAAAATATTTTCGCATTCGGAAGAGAAAGTTGGTGACTGAAATTTCGTAAATAGATCTCACCGTGACGAAAAACATCTTTGCTTTAATGACTTACATCCCAGCTTGCGTATCATATCTGCCACACTCTCTCCCATATCTGCCACACTCTCTCCCTGTTACATGATAATACAAAACAAGCTGCCCTTTTTCGCACCCTTTCTATGTCCTCCATCAAATCTCACCTTGTAAGGATCCTACACTACGCAGCAATATTCTAACAGAGGACGAACGAATGTAATGTAAGCTGTCTCTTTAGTGGACTTGTTGCATCTTCTAAGTATCCTGCCAATGAAACGCAATCTTTGGCTCGTTTTCCCCACAATATTATCTATGTGGTCTTTCCAACTGAAGTTTTTCGTAATTTTAACACCCAGGTACTTAGTTGAATTGACAGCGTTGAGAATTGTACTATTTATCGAGTAATCAAATTCTAACAGATATCTTCTGGAACTCATGTGGATCACCTCACACTTTTTGTTATTTAGCATCAACTGCCACCTGCCTTACCATACAGCAATCTTTTCTAAATCACTTTGCAACTGATACTGGTCTTTGGATGACCTTACTAGACGGTAAATTACAGCATCATCTGCAAACAACCTAAGAGAACTGCTCAGATTGTCACCCAGGTCATTTATATAGATCAGGAACAGCAGAGGTCCCAGGATGCTTCCCTGGGGAACACCTGATATCACTTCAGTTTTACTCAATGATTTGCCGTCTATTACTACGAACTGCGACCTTCCTGACAGGAAATCACGAATCCAGTCGCACAACTGAGACGATACCCCATAGCTCCACAGCTTGATTAGAAGTCGCTTGTGAGGAACGGTGTCAAAAGCTTTCCGGAAATCTAGAAATACGGAATCAACTTGAGATCCCCTGTTGATGGTGGCCATTACTTCATGCGAATAAAGTGCTAGCTGCATTGCACAAGAACAATGTTTTCTGAAACCATGCTGATTATGTATCAATAGATCATTATCTTCCAGGTGATTCATAATGTTTGAATACAATACATGCTCCAAAACCCTACTGCAAACCGACGTCAATGATATAGGTCTGTAGTTTGATGAATTACTCCTACTACCCTTCCTAAACACTGGTGCGACCTGCGCAATTTTCCAATCTGTAGGTACATATCTATCGGTGAGCGAGCGGTTGTATATGATTGCTAAGTAGGAAGCTATTGTATTAGCGTAATCTGAAAGGAACCTAATCGGTATACAATCTGGACCTGAAGACTTGTCCGTATCAAGCAATTTGAGTTGCTTTGCAACCCCTAAGGTATCTACTTCTAAGAAACTCCTGCTAGCACCTGTTCGTGTTTCAAATTCTGGTATATTCCATTCATCTTTCCTGGTTCAGGAATTTTGGAAAACTGCGTTCAATAACTCCGCTTTAGCAGCACAATCGTCACTAACAGTACCATCGGCACTGCACAGTGAAGGTATTGTCTGCGTCTTGCCGCTTGTGTACTTTACATACGACCAGAATTTCGTTGGATTTTCTTCCAAATTTCCAGACAATGTTTTGTTGTGAAACCTATTAAAGGCATCTCACATTGAAGTCCATGCCAAATTTCGCGCATCTGTAAATTTTAGCCAATCTTCGGGATTTCGCATTCTTCTGAACTTCGCATGCTTTTTCCGTTGCCTACGCAACAGCGTTCAGACCTGTTTTGTGTACCATGGGAGATCAGTTCCATGTCTTACCAATTTATGAGGTATGAAACTCTCAATTGCTGTTGCTACTATATCTTTGAATTTGAGCCACATCTCGTCTACATTTGCATAATCAGTTCGCAAGGAATGGAGATTGTCTCCTAGGAAGGCTTCTAGTGACACTTTATCCGCTTTTTTAAATAAAATTATTTTGCGTTTGTTTCTGGTGGATTTGAAAGAAATGATATTGAGCCTGGCTAAAATGACCTTGTGATCACTAATCCCTGTATCAGTCATGATGCTCTCTATTAGCTCTGGATTGTTTGTGGCTAAGATGCCAAGTGTGTTTTCACAACCATTTACAATTCACATAGGTTCGTGGACTAACTGCTCGAAATAATTTTCTGAGAAAGCATTTAGGACAATCTCTGAAGATGTTTTCTGCCTACCACCAGTTTTGAACAAGTATTTTTGCCAACATATCGAGGGAAGGTTGAAGTCCCCACCAACTATAACCGTATAAGTGGGATATTTATTTGTTATGAGACTCGAAATTTCTCTGAACTGTTCAGCAACTATATCACCGGAGTCTGGGGGTCGGTAGAAGGACAAAATTATTAACTTAGTTTGGCTGTTAAGTGTAACCTCCACCCATATCAAGTCGCACGGAGTATCTACTTCGACTTCACTACAAGATAAACCACTACTGAGAGACAGAAACACTCCACCACCAATTCTGCCTAATCTGTCTTTCCTGAACACCTTCTGAGACTTTGTAAAAATTTCTGCAGACCTTATTTCAGGCTTTAGCCAGCTTTCTGTACCTATAATGATTTCAGCTTCTGTGCTTTCTATTAGTGCTTGAAGCTCAGGGACTTTCCCAGCACAACTACAACAATTCACAACTACAATTCCGACTGTTCCTTTATCCTAGCATGTCCTGTATTTGCCATGCACCCTTTGAGATTGCAGCCCACCCCATACTTTCCCGAGGCCTTCTAACCTAAAAAACCTCCCAGTCCACACCACACAGCCTCCACAACCCGTGTAGCCGCCAGCTGAGTGTTTTCGGCTTGAGAAAAAAAGTATCATGCACCAAACTGTGGCAAGTATCATTTCGTAGCATATTCTTAATTAACATTATTGGTGATTTCTTACTGTGTTGTCACATTTGTGTTATTTTGTTGCTCTGTCAAACAAGTGTTTGATTAGCAAACAGGTATTCAGTCAACTTTACTGAACTATAGCAGTCAAATATTTTTCTGCTACTGTAGACATTCAGACTGAAGTAATAGTAGCGTTCAGTGACAGCATTCACAACATTTTGGCAATGAGGAAAAACTTCCAATACTGTTCACGATTTTTTCTCAAGTATCAACATTTTGGCAGCAAGGATATAACTTTAAAAATTGTTGACAATGTTTTGTCAATACTTTGGTAATGAGAAAAACAGTAACTTGATAATAATGAATTTTGTTGGAGCAAACCCACAGCATTTTTGTCAGAATTGGGCAATGAGTAGAAAGAAACAGCGCTGAAGTGAAGGGAAAAATAATGAAGCAGGACACTTTTTACTTTTCCATGATTTAGAGTGCATGGTTCCTTACTTTCATTTTTGTGGCATCTCTTTGTGGCTTAACTATTGTTACACATAGTAGCCTCTCAGAGTGCTAAATTGCTTCCTTTCCAGGAAATTTTTTGTGAATTTTGTAAACTGTTCTGAGCATATATTTGAGTTGTTCACACTGTGGTGTAAACCAAAGAAGAGATGACTGTTTCTATTGAAACACGAACAGTGATTCTTGTAAAAAGATTGGATAAAGGATTGAGATGTGCAAAATGAATCACAGCAAACAAAAAACGACACTCAAACACACTTCAGTGGATAATAATAAACAGCCAAGTAATGTTCACAACAAACATGTGCAAATTTGAAAATTGTCACAGAAGAAACGTCAATGTGAATGCCATCTTTTCTCTCAACAACAGTCTGTTATCTGAGGATCTTTGAGTTAACAAAGCGCCAATATAATTTTCAAAATGACATAGGGTTGTCAATTTCAATTGTTAACCTCCAGGCATACCTAAAATTAGGAATGTCAGAGTTAACATAGTATCAAAGTTCACTGTTCAGTTACAGCAATCAGGAGATTCCAGTGAAAGTACAATTTTGAACAGGTGTTTTGTATAGACAAATTAAGAAACACACTACATTTGTGATTGTAAATTCAAACAAAGCAACAAATTTACTAGTACTGGATCTCTTCAGTGCTTTGGGCTTTGCCATTATGAGGGAGTGATTCAAATTCAAAGTGATATTCCAAATGGAAAGTTAAATCAGTTGCTGCAAAAATATGATGAATATTTTTCCCCAAGCATCAAGCAGCATCTACATCTACATCTACATCTATATCTACATGACTACTCTGCAATTAACATTTAAGTGCTTGGCAGAGGGTTCATCAAACCACAATACCACTATCTACCATTCCACTCCTGAACAGCGCGCGGGAAAAACAAACACCTAAACCTTTCTGTTCGAGCTCTGATTTCTCTTACTTTATTTTTATGATCATTGCTACCTATGTAGGTTGAGCTCAACAAAATATTTTCGCATTCAGAAGAGAAAGTTGGTGATTGAAATTGATTAGAAGTCACTTTTGAGGAACAGTGTCAAAAGCTTTCCGGAAATCTAGAAATACGGAATCAACTTGAGATCCCCTGTTGATAGCGGCCATTACTTTGTGTGAATAAAGAGCTAGCTGCATTGCACAAGAATGATGTTTTCTGAAACCATGCTGATTACGTACCAATAGATCGTTCGCTTCGAGGTGATTCATAATGTTTGAATACAGTATATGCTCCAAAACCCTACTGCAAACCGACGTCAATGATATAGGTCTGTAGTTCGATGGATTACTCCTAATACCTTTCTTAAACACTGGTGCGACCTGCGCAATTTTCCAATCTGTAGGTACAGATCTATAGTGATCGAGTGGTTGTATATGACTGCTAAGTAGGGAGCTATTGTATTAGCATAATCTGAAAGGAACCTAATCTGTATACAATCTGGACCTGAAGACTTGCCCATATCAAGTGATTTGAATTGTTTCGCAACCTCTAAGGTATCTACTTCTAAGAAACTCATGCTAGCAGCTGTCAGTGTTTCAAATTCTGGAATATTCCATTCGTCTTCCCTGGTGAAGGTTACAAGGCACACATTATGCTGAAGCCAAATACGGTGTCAAAATTTTGCAAAGCATGCAGCATTTACTTTGTGTTCAAAGATAAAGTAAAACAGGAACTTTACCATCTTGAACAGAGTGAGGTTACTGAAGCCATAACCAACAGAAAATGGGCAATGTTGATCAAAGTTGTGCAGAAACTGATTGGCTCACTTTGCATCTGTGAAGATTTCAAAACGACTGTTAATTTTCAATCTATTGTTGATTTGTGTCCTATTCCCAAGGCAGAAGAGCTGTTGTCAAAATTAGCTGGTGGTGTGTGCTTTGTCAAGCTGCAACTTAAAGAAGCATATTTGCAAATCCATTTGGACTAAGACACACAGAGATTTATGGTAATAAATACTTCATTTAGTCTCCCATTTAATTTCTATCATTACAAAAGTTTACTCTTCAGCATAGCCAGTGCATCAGGTTTGAACAATTGATTTGGGAAGTTCCAAATGTTGTGAACTACCTTGATGACACAACTGTCTCAGACACAACATCATAGAAGGTGTTACAGAATTTCAAATCTGTTTTCAAAATCCCACAGACAGCAAAGGTAAGTGCATTGTCTGTCAGCACAAAGTGTGGAACTCAGGGCAAATACTGTCTGCACACCACATCAAGCTGACACTACAACATAGTGATGCAATTAAAAATCTTCTGTCACTCAAGGACAAATAAATTATTATCATAAGTTTCTCCCTCATGGAGCTTCCATCAGTGAACCACTGAACATCTTGCTATGAAGAGGCACCAAATGGAACTGGACCATTGAACGCTAACACACATTTAACTAACTAAAATAATGTTTGCTTGATACCAAATGTCTTATGACATAGTATCTGAGCAAAATGCTCACAGTAGCTGTAGGTGCTTCAGATTATGGCATAGGTGCTGTTCTGTTCCATCAACATCATGGTTCTGAATTACTAATTGCATTTTCTTCTAAGACTCTGTCAGTAGCACAAATAAATTACTATCAGATCAAGAAGGATGCTCTTGTAGTTATATTTGCAATGAAGAAATTTCATTATTATGTTCATAAACATGAGGTCATAAAAGTTGTTCCTACATAGTCAGCTTAACATTTGCAGCACTTGGCACTACTTTTATCAAATTAAGACTATATTTAGGTCTCAAAGCACACAAATACAGATCTGCTTTAAAATCTGCCAACAGGGCAAGACAAAAAAATTGGCTCATCAACTGATGTTTCTTTTTCAATAGCTATCAGTAATCAAGATACTGTGGACAATTTCCCAGTAAACTCAAATTTAAATGTCAAACTTGCTGTTTTGTCTGACATCACACAGTACAATCAAACAAAGTGGCCTAATGATAGGAAGTTACCTAATCAACCAAAAATTAACTTGTATTAGAATATGAGGCATGTTCTTACAGTGAACAAAGGTGTCATTCTGGTACTGTTGATTCAGAACCCAGAAAGACAGGAATGGTTAATGCCACAGTGCTTAAATCTAAGTTACCACAGATGTTTCATCAATGGCTTTGGGGCATAATTCATACCAAACACATTCCCAGAGAGCACTGCTACCAGAAAAAATTGACAAACACACTGAAATGATGTCAGCAGAATGCTGCTTTTGTTAAAAATACCACTCATCTCCACCTTGACAATATTTTCCATTACCACAGGCATCAGAAACCTCTTCATGTCTGCATATTGATTTTGCAGGACCATTTCTCAGAAGGTACTGGCTCATTCTCATCAAGGCTTTCTCCAAATTTCCAATTGTGATACTGATGTCATTGATATCTTCAACAACAGCTACTCAGGCTTTACCAAATATCTTTATTGAAGGGTTGCCTAAACCTATTGTCCCTGATAATCATACACAATTTTCTTCTCAGGGACTTAAAACTATTTTCTGAAACCAATGGCATTTAACACTTCAGAACTGCACTGTGTCATCTTGAGGCAATAGACTTACTGAAAGATTCATATTAACTTTCAAGTCAAACATGATGAATCTGTTTTGATGGAACAGAAAAGACAATGCATTATTGATCTTCCTCCCTTAGTATAGGGTAACTACACAAGATGCACAATCTCCAGCAGGGAAACTACTTGGATGACTGCTTCAAACATTAATGTCAATTTTAAAGCCAACCATACCTCCATAAGCTGAGCTTCAACAACAGTTGAAACAATTTTTTTTCTAATGATTCCTGCTACATTGGTATCTTGATACAGTTCATCTGGCTCTTGGTTGTGTCTGATCGTCCATTCATTGGTGTTGGTGTCGAACACCAGACCAAAGCTCATCTGCAGCAGTTTTTCCTCAAATATGAGGAATTTGTGAAAGTCCAGCTTTCAGATACTCCCCGTCTGACAGCCATGTGGTATTACAAGTTAGATCAGGGTTTTATATAGCTGAATCTAGAACTGGAACAGGCACCTGGGCTGAAGCAGTTGTGTTATTGGCTTCCGGCCTATATCCTGGCACTGATCTCTACTTTCTATGACAACTTCTCTGTGGGAAGTTCTCATAGCTATTTAAATTCATGCAGTGACTGTTGTTATTCCATATCCCGATGTGATTGGTGAGTCATGATGAGGTAATCCATCTTGGTTTCATTTATGAGCAGCCCAAATTTGCTGGCAGCCACCTCTAGTACCTTAGTCATTTGTTTTGGTTCCTCTTCAGAGATGTTGTTTAAGCAGATCTCATCTGCATAGGCTAGATATTACAAGTTTTTCCCTTCAACTCAGATCACTTCAAAGTTCTGCTTCAAAGTGTCATGTATTATCTTCTCAAGGACAAACCTGAAGAGAGTATAAGACAAACCTTCTCCTTGTCTCAGACCTCTCACAACTTCAAAGTCACCTGATACTCAGTTTTCCATCTTTCCCTTACCATTTGTGTCTCTCAGGCAGATCTCTGCTATGCTGATGAGCTTCTGTAGCATCCCTGTTAGACAGCTTAATAGGCTCTTGCAGTGTAGGCCTTCTTGAAATCTACAAACAAAAAGTGAAGTTCTGTACTGTATTCTCTCAGTTTTTCAGTGAGCATTCAGAGAATGGAGATGTGATTGAGTGTTGACCTTCCTAGCCAAAAATCCCCTTGATATTCACCAATTATTGATTCTGCAAGGGTTAGTCCTATGTGCAAGGCAGTTATACAGGATCTTGTAGCATATACTAAGCAGTCATCATATTTCTATTTGTCACATGTCTTATGGACTGGATAGATCATAGCCACTTCCATTCTGTTGATAATTCTTCTCTGGCCTTGATTATTTGTATCTGGTGGTGTAGTCTTTCTGCAAGTTTCTCACCTCGTGTCTGGCTCATTCCAGCCTGTATTCCATCTTCTTATTCTTAAGTCATTTGATTTGCATTTTGAACTCATCCAATGTGGGTGGGGGTCAGCCTGTGTCAGCTGTGATTAGAGACTGTAAATATAGCCATATTTTGCATTCATTACAGTTGTGATGCTGGGTGAAGTACTTCTTCCACCTGTCAGCCATTTCACTGTTGTTGATCAGAATTTTATCATCTGAGTCTCTGACAAATTTCTGTCTGGCCTAGTACCCTCTAATAAAAAATTTCACATTTTGGAATATTTCCCTCATCTTGTTTTCTCTAAAATCTTCTTCCAACTCAACAATGAGGTTCTTAACATACTTTCTCTTTGCTCTTCTCAGAGTTGCTTGGGTAGCTATTCAAACCTCCTCAAATTGTGCTTTACTGTGCACCAGATCTGTCTCCTGCAGCCATTTTCTCATAGCTTTCTTTCTCTCTTCCAAAGCATCAGTGCATATCTTTCCAAACCAGACCATCTTGTCAACTGAGTTTCTCTTCATTGTTTCCTTTGTGGCATCAGTCGTTAAGTTCCTGATGTCCCTCCATATTTGTTCAGGGTCTTCACTGCCACCTCATTCACTAAGTGCTTTGAAATGTTTGTTAAGTTGCAGTTGACATTCAGTCTTTATAGCTTCATCTTTCAGTCTTTACTGATTTTAAATTAATTATCCCTTTGGTAATTTCAGTTCTGACAACTTACAAAGTTTTTCATTACTCTAGATTGTTTTATAATTCACTTTACATATATTTTATATCATTTCCTTGTCACTATATCAATATTTTATGTCATTTTGGTGATAATTTTCAAGGTATTTTAGGTCATTAAAATCTGGGCCCTGCAGTTGCAGATCCTTTTTTATGTTCATAAAATAAATGAATTATTGTATGTACACCCACCAAATGGGGATGCCAACAAACAAGAAAGAAGGATACTAAGGAAGTCAGCCAGTTTCAACAACTTCCCCCCCCCCCCCCTTCCCATGAGATACACAACAGACACCCCAAGAGTCTGTCACCACACAGGCATAATTTCCTAGTGGCTCTCAGTTCTGTGCAGCAGCCTCTAGATGGCACTCAGAAACCCATACCTCTTCCAGTTTCTGTACCTTGTCTTTCAGAGCATTGTTTCATCCACTGATAGTGTGGACAGCCACTAAAGGGAGTGCTCTCAACTGTGGACTACATTGCTACCACCTTGTATTGGCAGACATGAAAACTCTTCTGCTAATAGGCCAAAACATAGCACACTGTGGAGACTCTCACAGTTCAGAACCAGCAGCAAGACAGTTCATTTCAGTGCATGTAGCCAGTTCAGTACAGTTCTCTACAGACCATATTCCAACTTAGCAGTTGCTGTTTATGGAGTAATAAAGACAACCCATGAGTATCTGCATCATTTCTATCAGTTAGTGACAATATAAAAGACTGCCAAGAGACAGCATTTTTATTTGGATAGCACTGTATTAGGCTTAGCATATCAACTATCACGCATCACACTGAACGAAAGTTCAGCACCAATTTGTGACACACTCTTAATAAATGTTGCTGATGATTTCATATTGTGTTGCAATGTTTCTGTTGTAGTGCTCCACTGTCAAACAAGTGTTTAGTTAGTAAGGGTGCAAACAGTCACCTTTAATGAACTATAGCAGTAAAATGCTTTTTTGCTACTGTGGATGTTTGGACTGAATTAATAGTAGCTTTCAGTTACAACATTCACAACAAGTGTTGTCAGAATTAAAATGGTCCAGTAATACTGGATTTTCCTTTGTAAGGAACATTTCAAAACAGAGTTCAGCATTTCTTCTTTTGCTTTGATACCAAAAATTTCAGTTCATTAGTCATCCATGAGTGTCTTTGATACCAGTGAAAGCCTTTATGTATGGTCAGCAATTTTAGGGTTTTATGGGAGGTCTTTCAATAAGATTCTACTGTGTTAATTTTCACTTATTGCCCTTTTTGTGCCCAAACATTCTTCCTTTGGAATCCATCTACCTATTCTCCCATGCTTTGTTTTACACCTCCTGTGCTGTAGTCATTGTTTCTTCAGAAGCTTTCTTACAGAGACTGTACAGCATAGAGGAGCCCTCCCATCACAAACTCTTCTACTAGGCAAATGTAAACCCAGTGCTTGGTCACTTTTTCTTCTAAACTTGAGCCACAGTTCCTGTACATGTTCCCACCAGAACTAAATGTTTTGAGTTCCTCCTTGAGATATGAGATATTACCTTTTTATCTAGCTTACTGAGCATGTCCATATTTCCACATGCTTTAACCATCTCTTGTAATCTGGTAATCATTGTTGCTACAGTTTACTCATGGTTGCTGATACCACTTTCAACATGGACATCCTGAAGAAGACATGTCTATTCATTGCTGCCAGCCAGAGTGGCTGAGCAGTTCTAAGCGCTATAGCCTGGAACCGCGTGACCGCTATGGTCGCAGGTTCAAATCTTGCCTCGGACATGGAAGTGTGTGACGTCCTTTGGTTAGTTAGGTTTAAGTAGTTCTAAGTTCTAGGAGACTGATGACCAAAGAAGTTAAGTCCCATAGTGTTCAGAGCCATTTGAACCATTTTTGAACTATTCATTGCTGTTGTTGTTGTTGTTGTTGTTGTTGTTGTTGTTGTTGTTGTCTTCAGTCCTGAGACTGGTTTGATGCAGCTCTCCATGCTACTCTATCCTGTGCAAGCTTCTTCATCTCCCAGTACCTACTGCAACCTACATCCTTCTGAATCTGCTTAGTGTATTCATCTCTTGGTCTTCCTCTACGATTTTTACCCTCCACGCAGCCCTCCAATATTAAATTGGTGATCCCTTGATGCCTCAGAACATGTCCTAACAACCGATCCCTTCTTCTGGTCAAGTTGTGCCACAAACTTCTCTTCTCCCCAATCCTATTCAATACTTCCTCATTAGTTATGTGATCTACCCATCTAATCTTCAGCATTCTTCTGTAGTACCACATTTCGAAAGCTTCTATTCTCTTCCTGTCCAAACTATTTATCGTCCATGTTTCACTTCCATACATGGCTACACTCCATACAAATACTTTCAGAAATGACTTCCTGACACTTAAATCTATACTCGATGTTAACAAATTTCTCTTCTTCAGAAACGCTTTCCTTGCCATTGCCAGTCTACATTTTATATCCTCTCTACTTCAACCATCATCAGTTACTTTGCTCCCCAAATAGCAAAACTCCTTTACTACTTTAAGAGTCTCATTTCCTAATCTAATTCCCTCAGCATCACCCGACTGAATTTGACTACATTCCATTATTCTCGTTTTGCTTTTGTTGATGTTCATCTTACATACTCCTTTCAAGACACTGTCCATTCTGTTCAACTGCTCTTCCAAGTCCTTTGCTGTCTATGACAGAATTACAATGTCATCGGCGAACCTCAAAGTTTTTATTTCTTCTCCATGGATTTTAATACCTACTCCAAATTTTTCTTTTGTTTCCTTTACTGCTTGCTCAATATACAGATTGAATAACATCGGGGAGAGGCTACAGCCCTGTCTCACTCCCTTCCCAACCACTGCTTCCCTTTCATGTCCCTCGACTCTTATAACTGCCATCTGTTTTCTGTACAAATTGTAAATAGCCTTTCGCTCCCTGTATTTTACCCCTGCCACCTTTACAATTTGAAAGATAGTATTCCAGTCAACATTGTCAAAAGCTTTCTCTAGGTCTACAAATGCTAGAAATTTAGGTTTGCCTTTCCTTATCTTTCTTCTAAGATAAGTTGTAAGGTCAGTATTGCCTCACGTGTTCCAGTATTTCTACGGAATCCAAACTGATCTTCCCCGAGGTCGGATTCTACTAGTTTTTCCATTCGTCTGTAAGGAATTCGAGTTAGTATTTTACAGCTGTGGCTTATTAAACTGATAGTTCGGTAATTTTCACAACTGTCAACACCTGCTTTCTTTGGAATTGGAATTATTCTATTCTTCTTGAAGTCTGAGGGTATTTCGCCTGTTTCATGCATCTTGCTCACCAGATGGTATAGTTTCGTCAGGACTGGCTCTCCCAAGGCCGTCAGTAGTTCCAATGGAATGTTTTCTACTCCGGGGGCCTTGTTTCGACTCAGGTCTTTCAGTGCTCTGTCAAACTGTTCCCGCAGTATTGTATCTCCCATTTCATCTTCATCTACATCCTCTTCCATTTCCATAATATTGTCCTGAAGTACATCGCCCTTGTATAGACCCTCTATATACTCCTTGCTATTGCATCTAATATATTTTGCATGATGTCTTGCCTTTTCCACCACTTGCAAAACTGTATTTTTTGCAGCTGATTGTTGGATGGTTAAAGTTTTTTTTGATGATGACATTACTAACAAGCTGCAGTTTTTCACAGTGTTTTGGTATACATCTGGGTGTGTATCTGGTGGTTGGTAGGGATCTAATTAAAAGTTAATGCCCACCCTTGATACTGAGCCTTCCTCAAACAATCTTGTTTGCTGCTTCAATCTCAGTCTTGGTAGATTTCAGTTTCTATTGCAACAAATGCACTACCTTCATCATCCATTAGCTCATAATTTCAATACACACTTTGATTTCACCTAAAAAATTTCTCCGCTGTAAATTTAAAGTTTTAGCTATCAGTCTGTACTTAGTATTACATGATCTCCATTATTCTTTAAGGGTACTACAAACTCTGTTGTGTTTTTCTTTCTTGTGAAGGCTTTAGCCACTCGTCAATACAATTTTAATAGTTTAATCTGCTTGGAGCATTTATGTAGATCTTTCACTAATAATTTGAAGGTGTCTTATTGCTACCATTATCTGCACTGGATAGAGAGTCACCTAATCCAAAAAGACCTTCTGTTCATCCACAGACAGTCATCAGCATGGGTAGCAGCCTCTGAAATTTGCATGGGATAGTCATAATGTTTTAATTATTGGCTGGAAAAAAATTTCTAATAAATTTTTTGTTTGTTTATAAAAATGAAGCAGCTCATAGATAAAGTGGGGTGGTGTGCAGTAATTAATTGCAAGCTTTTTAAAGGGAACAAAATTGCAAAAATCTGTTCTGAGTTGGTGGAAGTGAACAGCAACAGTATACCATCATAGCATACAGTGATTAGCTGACACAGACACTTCCTGCATGACCAAACATGTCTGAATGGTAAAAAATATATGAAAGAAACAATGCCCTTTTCCAAGAAATGAGATTAATTGGGAGTAAGGTGCAGCAAGGGATACACTGTTCTTTGACTAGGTCTCAGCTGGAGTATTTGAGTTTTGTGTGAGGCTCATACTAATCGTATCTTATTTTAGGCATTGAGGAGGTACAAACAAGAGCACTAAGATTTTCCAGAAAAATGTTATTTGCTCACTTTACCATGTATAACTGATAGAAGAACTAGAGAATATCTAACAAAGAGTGGTGTCTTTCATCACAGGATCATTTAGTCTGTGTGCCAGTATTACAGATTTACTCAACAAACTCCAGTGGCAGATGTTACAAGAGAAGGGTTGTACGTCACAGAGAGGCTTACTATGGAAATTTCTAGAGTGTCCCTTCCAGGAAGAGTCAGACAACATATTACCTCCTCCCAAATAAATCTTGTGAAATGATCACAATGCAAAAATTTGAGAAATTTGAGCTAATACGGAGACCTACCAACAATCATTTTTCCCATACACCATACATGAGTGGAATAGGAAGGAGGTATCAGTTAGTGATACTAGAAGTAGTCTCCACAATTTCCTCACAAACTGTGGAAATAGGGAGACCATTTTGAAACTTGCAACGTCCTACAATTTAAAGGCTGAAGTAAAAGCAGCTACTCGAGTAACAGAAACTTGACAAACAGCTCTTGATCAGTTTCTAGTCAAGAAGAGTTTACACAACACCTCACTAAAAATTTTCAGTGCAGGTTTTAGTGACCATCTTGCTCAAATATTAAGCATAAAAGTACAAGGCAGTATTATTAACAACATGTCTTTCAGAGCAATATCGAAGTTATAATCAGCATAATGTAAACTACTTCAACAACTTATTACAGAAAGACAAATGGTCAGGAGTGTACAAAATGAATGTTATAATGGAAAATTCAACACTTTCATTGATACATTAACCCATTTCTTTGAACTTGCATTCCCACTGAAAACATTAACCATATGGGGGAACTCTAGAACAAACAGCTGGATCACAAAGGGAATAAAGGTTTCATGCCAAAAGAAAAGACTACAACATGAAATATGTAACTCAAAAAATTCCTCGCCTGTAGTACGTGCATACTGTAAAAAATACTCCAAAATATTAAGAAAATTAATAAAAGCAGCAAAAATAATGCATAATGATGAAATCATTTATAATTCAGCTAATAAAACAAAGACTATGTGGAGTGTTACAAACAAAGAATCTGGAGAATACAGACAATCTTGCAAAAATATAACACTATCACATAAAAATAAAAAAGT
This sequence comes from Schistocerca gregaria, assembly GCF_023897955.1. Lineage (NCBI taxonomy): Eukaryota > Metazoa > Arthropoda > Insecta > Orthoptera > Acrididae > Schistocerca > Schistocerca gregaria. The sequence continues at coordinate 471,847,184 of NC_064931.1, forward strand.
AACAAATGCCTTAGAAGTAGCCAACACATTTAACAACTTTTTCCACAGGTGTTGCTGATAATATGCTACAATCAAACTTTAAGAGCACCCAGACAAATGAATATAAAATAAGTACATGTAAAGGATCAATGTACATCAGTTCTGTTTCACAAGATGAAGTAGCTAAAGCAATAAAAGGACTAAGAAATTCCAAATCGGCAGGTATTGATGGTATACCTGCAAATGTTAAAGAAGAGCGCATCAAACCTAATTGAAGTACTCACACACTAATGTGACTGCTCACTTCAGGCAGGCACTTTCCCCGATGTGTTGAAAACATCAAAAGTTATTCCTGTATATAAAAAAGGTGATAAAGACAATGTAAATAACTACAGACCCACAACCATTTCCTCCTGCATCTCTAAAGTACTGGAAAAAGTTATGTATGAGAAACTTATGAAATTTATAAATAAAAACAGCATCCTATGTGATAAACAACATGGATTCAGAAATAAGAGGTCAACAACAACTGCTGTCTATGAGTGCATCAATTCTATCCCAAACCTGAGGGACAAAAAACAGGAAACAATAGGAGTATTTATTGACTTGTCAAAAGCTTTTGACATGGCGGACCATAAAATTCTGCTATTAAAGCTTGAAAGATATGGTACTCGAGGTCTGTCCCACAAGTGGATCAGTTCCTTCCTGACTAATCGTAAGCAGGCAGTGAGCATCAAGCACACAAATATTGAAATAAAAACTGTATCTAATCACTTATCTTACAATAAACAAATTAAATGTCATGTACCCCAAGGATCAGTAATGGGACCCCTTCTGTTTCTTCCGTACATAAATGATCTAAGCTTAAATGTAGATGCACACAGAACAATCATATTTGCAAATGATACCACAATTGTACTAAAAAGTGACGATGATGAACAGTTACAGCAGACAGTAAACATGGTCACGAAACAACGTAGCAGCTGGGCTCAGACTAGTCATCTTGTAATAAACAGTAAGAAAATCAGTGCTCTAAAATTCACCAATGTTCCTAACAAGGACATGTTTATTCCATCAGTCTCTATTAATGACAAACCAGTTGGTAACAATACTGAAACCAAATTCTTAGGACTTTGGCTGCAAAAGTAACATCAGACAGAAAAGGCATATTGAATACCTCAATGCAGAACTGAGCAAATCATGTTACCTTCTTCATTCATTAAAATCATGCTGTAGTGAGAAAACAGTATTGAATGCATATCATGCGTACTTTCATTCTCATCTTAGATATGGGATCACCTTCTGGGGAAACTCTAAAACAGCTAATAGCACTTTTAAACTACAAAAAAGGGCCATTAGAATCTTGTTTGGGTGCAAGCCTAGAGACTCTTGTAAACCCGTGTTTAAGAAATCTGGTATTCCTCCATTACCATGAGTATACATTATGGAAACCCTTTTGTTCTTTACATTAAATGTAATAGGCAAGGACTGGAGACTGCAAAAAAATTGTGATATACATGATCACTTTACCAGACAAAACCAAAACTTACATATGACTCAAATCAGCACAGCACTGTGCCAAACAGGTACTTTTCACATGGGATTTAAGCTTTATAACAAACTTCCTGAAAACATAAAAGCTGTCACTGAGGTCAATACATTTGCAAAATCTCTAAAGTCATGTTTACAGCATCACTGTTTTTACTCCATTGAAGAATATTTAAATTTATGAAATATGTTATATAAATACTTACGTGTTAAGTGTATTATTGTATCCTTAAATATGTATGCCTTGAAATGACTTTCAGCCTGTATATTTACAACTTGACTTGTCCAATGTCTTATGCGTAAGCTGCTATGTAGACAACAGGACCAATAAAAAATACAATACAATACAATACAACACAACACCATCAGAAGGCTTGTGAAATATTGATGTAGATGTAGATTCCTGACTTCAGACAGGAGATGGAGGAACAGAATTAATATGGTCACTAATTGATAATCTGTATTACCAGGGGAATTAGAGAGTTCCAAAACAGTTTAATGCATATTAATAACAAAAATTAACACAAGACTTTGTCAGTTAATTTCAAGAAATATTTGTATCAGTATGTGAAAGTACATGAAGGTACAGAAAACTTGCCTGTGCTGGTTAACAGTCCTTTGCACAACCATGGCTCCAGAATCAAGTAATCATCACTTTTTGTAATATGTTGCTGGCTACTTAGGATTTTCTGCAGAAGAAAGGTATACTTGAGGAAATTTATACTATTTTTCAGACACTACAATGATTCATATGTGATGAATAATTTATATGGAATTCAGTGTCCAAACTGGTAAATGTGTTTCCCTAAAAATTGTAGTTTATTTTATGTGCTTGACATCATATGCCAGTTAATGAAATCAGTTTGCTTGTGGAAGATGTAGTATAAAAGCCATGCAGTTTGTGTAAGTTTCTTTTCCTGCAGAAGAAGCAAATTCATGTTTTGAACATATTCTGACTGGTTTTAGTTTTTTGTGTATATATCAATGTTGAAGTTGGTTAATGCAGAAAATTAAAATCCAAGATGTTCACTAACTCTCATATTTCTATACCATCAGTGACACTTGAATCAGAAGTGACATGAGTTTGTGGACAACTTACTTCAGAGAATATTCCTTAGAGAACAGTAATACTGAACAGAAAACCATTTCTGACTTTTAACTAAAAACTGATGTGCACAATTTCAGTTTAATTCACTGTAAGATTTAAAATCAAATGAACTGAATAGACTTCTAAGAAAATTGTCAATAGCCCTACAAAAATCAAAAAATAACCAAGTAAATATATGATGGCATTACATTAACTAATTAAAAGTACCCAACTACATAAAATTTTAAAGTTATAGCATAAAAACTGCTGGCTGGTCACTACCCTAAAATATGTTTGGACTCAACATTTCATTGAGAGTCCTCTTAGACAATTGAGGTGACTTGCCACTGTAAGTCCTTATATAGGCTGGTGTGGCTGTGAAAGCTATTAAATATGTACTGAAATGAGATATTCTTTGGTTTGTTAATGCAGTGTCATCGTATATGTACTTGAATATTGGTTTATTTATTTTTGGAGGGCTATCATTAATTACTACCCAAACAAAGTCAATTTTGATTAAAATATAAATTATTGAGCATTGGCCGGAGTAAACTTTACAGTGAAAATGAATTTGCTCACAAATTTTCTCAGCCAATAACATGGTAAATATGAACAAATTCTAAGAGAATTTACATAACAATTCTTATAAACAGAGATAACTGATAAGATAAAATGCCATACCTCAACGCCATCTGGATCACCGATAAACACTATTGTGACACCCAGGAACCATATTTTGTATATAGGATAATAATCATCATATATTTTCTTCAGGACTGGTATGAATTCTGAAACAATGATGTTGCAAGAGTTAGAATATTTTCCTACACATTATCAATAGGTAATAAGACAAAAACCATAAAATGTCTTATTGAATGACAGCATCCTCTCAACAGTAGCCCTACAAATACAGTATTGGTATCCTACCAGGACCCTGAGAATTTGAGAATATTATACATATAAGATGTTAGGAAATAAAATTTGCTAGGCATGCTTTCCCATTTTTCACTTTGAAAATGATCTTACTTTATCAGTGTGCCTATGTCTCCAATCTACTACAGCTCATTTGAAGAAGGTATTTAATATATCCTGACTTATTTAAAGTAACAAAAATGTAGCTGATAATTAATTGAAACCCTCAGCTGTCGACAGGTGTTGTTGATACACCTCGATGGGGACAGCTGAAAATGTGTGCCCCAACTGGGACTTGAACCCAGGATCTCCTGCTTACATGGCAGACGCTCTATCCATCTGAGCCTCTGAGGACACAGATAAATAGCGTGACTGCAGGGACTTATCCCTTGCACGCTTTCCCTGCAGTCGCACTATTCATCTGCGTCCTCGGTGGCTCAGATGGATAGAGTGTCTGCCATGTAAGCAGGAGATCTTGGGTTCGAATCCCAGTTGGAGCACACATTTTCAGCTGTCCCCATTGAGGTATATCAACAACACCTGTCAACAGCTGAGGGTTTCAATTAATTATCATTTATTCTAGAGAAGCTGCATGGTCATCAATGGCATCTGTTCTTTTGAGAACAGTTAATATCTCCAAAAATATAACTTCTCATCAAAAAAGATTAAAGAAGTATTATTGGTTATGCCAGATCTATAAAATTACTGTCCGTCTTTCCTTACATGTTTCAGTATGCTGTAACCACACCCATTCTGAATTTATCGAATTTCCTGAAAATCATCAGCTCATTCACTGATCCTGCAACATGCAATTCCATCAGTGTGCTTCATTCTAGTGCTGAACTTAAAGGTTTCAAAATTTGGTGAACAACTCTCCCCCTCCTTCCGTCCATATTCTCCTGCCCCCCCCCCCCTTCCAAAAATCTGGTCCATCTCCTCTGCTTTCCTTTCTCTGTCCTTCTCGCGTCCCCTCTCTCTGTCCACCTCCTCTTCCTCCCTCTCTGTCCATCTTCACCTTTTTCCTTTCTCCATCTACTTCCTCTTCTCCCCTCTCTCTGCCCATTTTCTCATCTTCCCTTTCACTATCCTTTTCTTCCTCCCCCTATCTCTGTTGATCTCCTCCTTCCTCTCTATCTGTCTATTTCTTCCTCCCCCCTCTCTCTGTATATCTCCTCCCCTTTTCTCTCTCTCTTTCTCTCCATGTCCAGTTCATGGCCTAGTGTCTAGTGTTTCTGCCTCTGAATCATGGAGCCGTGGGTTTGATTCCCTGCCGGGTCAAGGATTTTTTCCACCCAGGGACTGGGTTTTTGTGTTGTCCTCATCATTTCTTTATCATGTAGCGAGCCTGGACTGTGTTAAGGTTAGGAATTTGTATGGGTGCTGATGGCCATGCAGTTGAGTGCTCCACAAACCAAATATAATAATATTAATAATAATAATCATCATCATCATCCCTGTCACCTTTTCTCCCCTCTCTCTGGCCATGTCCTCCTCTTCCCTTTCTGTCCATTTCCCCCTCACTCTCTCTCTGTTTGTCTCCACATCCCCCTATCTGTGTCCATATCCTCCTTCCCCCTCACTGTCTGTATATCTCTTCCTACACCCTTCTCTCTCCACATTTTCCTACAAATTATCAATAGAAATTAAAACAAAAGTCATAAAATTGCTTATTAAATGACAGCATTCTCACCGCAGCAGGAGTTTGCTGGTTCTACCACCCACATTATTTTCTTCCATGCAGTAAGTAATATGTGTACCAAGTTCAGCTGAAATTTATCCAGCTAAGGCTTTGCACATGTACATACATCTCTCATATATTTCACACATATTTAACATATCTGACACATATTTGCACACATATTTCACCTGTATCCCTAGGGACTTTAACCCTGCAGTTTTATTTTCACACAGGTCAATTTTTATGACGTCATATCTCCTGAAATATGTATCATAAAATGGTATATTTTTGCAAGTATACAGTGGCATAAGTGAATAGTGCCTGCAAAATGTGTTGCAAATAAAGTTATTAGTAAAGAATTAATAAATTAAAAGATATGCCTGCTGTGGCACTTTTGCTGCATAAACAGAGAAAAAGTAGTAGCCAATTTTTTTTTCCTTTCATCATTTCACGGAGGGTGTCAGCCAGAAAAGTGTTTTAAAGGTTTTATGTTATGTGTAAAGTTGGTTGCAAGTCTCTAAATACTGGATGAATATAATCTGGTTGTTTGTGCAGTGTGAGCTATACTTCTCTTCCATCTCCACCCCTTTGAGAAGTAGATGGTTCTTACCCCAACATAAGTAATATGTGTAATAAGTTTGGTTGAAATTGATTCAGTGCTTTAGGAGGAGATGGGGAAAGTATATACATGCATACATACAGGTACAAACATACATATATCCACTTTTATAATATGTATGGATATTTTATGATAACCCTTGCTCTGTACTGTTATCATATTATATATGTGATTTAGATTAGGTATACCATTCTCTGCATAAACTCATAGCTAGGAAATGCTTGGAGGTTGGAACATATCAGAGACACAAAAATACAAAATAATACTTACAAGAGAACTAATGAGTCACAATTATTTCCACAGATCCTAAATGAAATGGTCATTAAGTGTATGGAGTAAGTCAAAAACTTTAAAAATATTTACAGTCACAGACTAATACAGATTTTACCACACACATCTAAACATGGAAGACAGTTAGTGAGCTATTGCAGCAAAACATTCTCAGAAAAGCTATGCACTATTCTATCTTATGTAGATCATATTATTGTACTAAAACAGTACACAAACAAAATTTTCTCATTCGGCACAAGAGTCTCATACTGGTCTAGCATGATACTCAGTTTAATGAATACCACTTGTTGTAAAGCTAAATGTTTATTCACCAAATCTTCCTTGCAGGAATTGCCCTGTCTTGTGTACTGCCTCATACTGCAAAGTCATCCTCCTGCCACAGTGCATCAGCACTACTCTGTCACTCCTGGACTGCTGGTTACCTTTTAGATTTTACTATCCCCATTAACATACATAAGTAAACCAAATAGACCACTAAATTAATTTGTCACTGCTCTATCAAATAATAATAATAATAATAATAATAATAATAATAATAATAAACACCATTCTTGTCACAGGTGGGACCAACTGACTGCCATGTCATCTTCTGCCAATGGCATCATTTCGGTGTGAGATGAAGGGGTAGCCATTAGCAGGCCACACTCCCAGCCATTGTCAGTTTAGTAGACCCAGTGGCACTATGACTCAGTCAAGTAGCTTCTCAATTGGTATCACAAGGCTGAGTACATCCTGTTCCAGTACTCCCACCAAGGTAAAATCTCTGGCCATACTGAGAGCTGAATCTCAGTCCACACATGGCAGCCAGCCACACTGAGCACAGATCTGTGGAGGCAGATGCTCTGTCCAAAGGGCACATCAAATTCCCCTTCATAAAGCATTTTGCTTGAAATGAGAAACAAACCTATTTTTTCTGTTGACATTGGGCATCACATGAAATACACAATGAGCAATATTTGTTTGGGATGAATTACCAAAACATTGATAAATCACGATGTAACTATTTGCTGAAATATCTGAGAAACTGAGTCTGGTGACTCTTAGCAGAGATACCTGCTAAATACATATGGAGTGATGCCTAGCTTTTTCACTTCAAAATACTTATGGATCATTAAAGATATTTGTGGTCTCCTTTCACCATGATGAAATGACAGGAGCTCATCAAATAAACATCAACACATTTTTCAACTAAATTTCTTATTGACATATAGGTGTTTTCTTAAATGGGTATATGACACTTTTTGCACCACAATAGCAGATCAGTATAAGGCAAATTTAATGATATAACTCATTTGTACATCTAACAAGAAATTACAAAGTAAAAATTTGTTTAATATGGGGAGTTTTGTGCTGTTTCCTCTGCTGCTTGAATAATACACTGCCTGGAAGTCTACTCCACTCTCCATGGAAACTAGCATTATTAATCTAAGTTAATGTGATTTGTACATCACCCACAATAGTCACCTGTGTTTTATACATGAGAGATAGATCATCATGCTATAAACCAGGCTGAATGATTTTGAGCACTATGAAGTTATCTTTGATACAAAAAAGTATTTAAACCTTTGTAAAATTTAATGTTCTAGCATGACAACAGCTCATTGCAAGTTTCTGTAGAGAATGGAGTATATTTCCATAAAATAGAGTTAATTCTTATATCTCAATAATAAATGAAGTTGTAAGGTGCATTAATCTTTGCTTATTGAGCTGTCAGTCACTAGTTGTCAAGAGGAAAAGAGAACATAATTATCTTTAATGAATCAATAGTTACTTTAGCTGAAAGAGTTTGGCAGTTTACCATATGTACATCAATTACTTTAGCCCCCTAAGGAATCCAGCATTGATGTAGAAGCTGTTCATAGCCAACAGACCCTTTAAGAACCTCTCAAATGATACTTTATTAGTAAGCAGACTTTTCACAGGGTTCCTTCAAGTTACTGAAAATACGGGTTCCTAGAAAATTGGCACTTTTTTAAACAAATTAAGTGGATTTAATGTCTTTGTGTAGATTTTCTCATTCTCAGTATTGATTCCATGAACCCAGTGGTTGATTTGAAATAGAAATAAGTTGTGTTCAGATATAAAATAAGAAACAGTAATGCATATATCTCAGTTCTTCAAATAGACCTCTGTGCACTGTTTCCAAATACGCTACAAATAATTTGTGTTTCATGCTTTTGGACTTTGATTTTAGCTTGGTTTTGGGGAAGTTGTCCCAAATATCATACTTCATGACATACTGCAATGAAAGTGGCAAAATATGCCACCTGCTTAGTTGTACATTACCTTATGTTTGACAATATTCACACTACAAAACAAAAAAATTTATTTTAATGTTCCAACACAAGTAATTGTCAATTAATAATTCCAACAATTTGGTGCTGTCAACCTCTTCTCTCTCTACACCCTCATATTTTATGCATTTTCTGGGTAGAAATCTCTTGTGGGTTCTGAGTAGCATACAGATCATTCTTCAAAAATAAAAGACAGTCAGTTGGTATTAATTTCTATAAATCATCCAATAACAGCTTTCTAAAGTTATATTTTATTTCTTATTTATTCCATAATTTACAAAACATTTAAATAGGATTTTTTTTTATTTATGACTCAGATCCACTCAAGATCATTTTAATCTGTATAAAACATTAGGTTCTTAAGGTTGATGAAATTTAAGCCTTTGGTAATTTCAGTAACACCTGTCTTTTAATATTAAACTGGTACAATAATGAAATAGAGACAGTGTACCTTCATTTTTATTTTTCAAGAAATATCTGAGAGCAGAAGTTCATAGTTTGCATTTTATTCTGCTAGTGAAGTAAGTGATGGAATCTAAAGAAACTTAAACCATGTTCACAAAATTAAGGATTTTCTGTGTCTGCAGTCACTATTTATGAGTGCTCATCAGATGCTAAATGTCTAATGAAATTCAGATGCAGAGATGGAACTTAATACCTGCCACAGACAGCAGTCAAAACAGAACTTCATGGATTAGATAGTTACTTTCAGTGTGTTAGATTAGTTAGAGAACAGAATTTGGAACTTCAGTGTCAGGCACCTATCAACACAAAAAGTTGAGTATTGTATGTATGTACTATTTTAATAAATGCTTATGACATATGACATATTTCTTATTGTGTTGCTTATGTTAATTGTTTGTGATTACATATGTTGCAAAGCATGCAAGCCAGCAATCTTGTACAGCAATGAACATTCTGTGGTATTAGATTCACTTGCTGCTACCTTGGATGTTTGGCACTAGACTTGATTTAGTGAATACAACAGGACTGAACTCCACTCCTTTGTAATGTGAGTCATGAACTTTCTTCAAAGCAAAATGTCAGTTCATGCTTTAATACATACAAATATAGTATCCAAATGATGGAAATTAAATGACAATGTACTATTATTTTTGCAAGAAATACGCCATTTTAATGTTGAACTACGTAGTTGAATCATTCTGCCAGTGGACACAGAACAATTTCTGTTTTCTAAGAAGTCACTAGATCTAAGAACAAAAGTAATGAAATATCAAGAAACATATCTGTAATTTGCATTTCCTGCTTAGATAGCCTCTATTTTTATTTTTGAAGAGGATAAAAATATGAAGGGTTTGGCATAAACAGGAATATAACATGATTACACACACTAATGTATAAAATGCATTACACAGCACTGGTGCAGAGACAGTGAAATACAACATACAGACCTGTCATCATATTAACATCAATTACCTTAACGGGGGTAGGACGTCAAACGGGCCAACTTGGAGCAGGAGAGGCATCTCAGGAGATTTTAATTTCCACTGTCTATACTTTTACAAATAAATTCGTAAAACTTTGTCAGCATCATCAGGAATGATTCGGGATTCACACTCGTTGCAGTGGAAGATCCAAACCATAACAAAATATTTTTTTTTAATGTGTTAAATTTCATCATTCTTTCACTTACTAGTGCCTGCATTTGTTGCTATAGGTACACTTTTCTTCATAAGTTACAAAGATTCTTCGATGAATTTTGCACATAATACAAACCATACTTACAGGTGTATGAAACTCTATAATTTATTTAATTTATGAAAAAATGAATGAGCTGTTATATTTTAAACTTCATGTTTAGAAAAAAACACAAATTTTCGTTAGTTACATCAATTATTACCACAGTTTTTAATAGATTTGTAAAATTCTGGAGTTTCATACGCCTTTGAGTATGGTTTGTATGCTGTGCAAAATTCATCGAAGAATCTCTCTTACTTATGAAGAAAAGTGTACCTATAGCAACAAATGCTGCCATTAGTAAGTGAAAAAAATGATGAAATTGCACGTGTAAAAAAAATTGTTATGTTTTTGAACTTCCACTGCTGTGAGTGTAAATTCTGAATCCTTCCTGGTCATGCTGAGAAAGTTTTATGAATTTATTTGTAAAAGTATAGACAGTGGAAATTAAAATGTCCTGTGATGCCTCTCCAGCTCCAAGTCAGCCCGTTTGATGTCCTACCTCCCTTAAAGGATGTGGGATCATGTATTTATGCACACATCCAAAAACGTTCTGCATCACGCAAATATGTCACAGAGGTATATTGCTATTGTGACTGTTCCTGTACTGACTGGAAGGTCATCCCTGTCATAGTTTGTAAACATATACATAGCTATCATGAGCACTACCTATGGGTAGAATGCTGCACTCAAAGGGACCTAAGCATTTCATTTGAAAGTAAAACACTAGTAGGCACACATTGGAGACATCTGTGGAACAGTAGAGTGAATGTGCATCATGCCATGAAGAATTATCACGACCAACAATCGGGTCTGAAACCATCACATTATGCACAGAAGGATGGTCAACCTGGAAAGATATTAGGCATGTGCACCAGAGGCAAAGTGAAGTCATGTGGACATGGAATTGGTTCCTGTTGACAGGTAGTGTTGAGGACTTCATGGCACAGGCCACCACATTCGACAGGTGCATAAAATTGTCAAGATCTGTGACTTTTGAGTAAAAAATAACCATGGCCTGAGTGCTCCAGGATTGAATTCAGCATTTGAAGAGGATATGGGACATAATGTGTTTTATCAAACTGTTGTGAGGTGATTGCATGATGCAGCTCTCAATTCCTGATGACCATGACAGTCAGCATGTCATCCACCACAATACTATGGACCCAGTTAAGGACGGGTGAAAAATCATGAAGAATGGATACCCCATGACTGGCTTGGGTTTTGTTTATGGACAAAACTCTGATCTTTTTGTACTCTGATAATTCCAGGCAACATGTTTGGAGGCAACCCAGTAATATCAAATGCCTCTTGTGTAACAAGGTAATGGTGGGGTGATATTCCTTAGGTGGCATTACATAGGGTCACCATACTTTTTTTTCTCTCTCTCTCTTTTTTTTCCTCTCTCTCTCTCTCTCTCTCTCTCTCTCTCTCTCTCTCTCTCTCTCTCTCTCTCACTGCTCTACAGTAAAGGGAAGAGATTCTGCAACCAATAGTGGGATTGTTTGGCTAGCATTTTGGTGACAATTTCATCTTGATGGATGATAGCTAACATTTTCTTTATGTTGTGCTCATGAACATGTTACTTCAGTATGCCAGGATCACCAGAATGGGCTGACCTGTCTGTTCCATAGATATGAACTTAATTGAACATGTGTGGCATTACTGAAACAAGCTATTTTCGAATCTCAACAGGACTACATACTCTGCACAGCTTATGCAGAATTGCCATTCAAGACTGGGACGATTTGGATCAGGGCTAGTTTTATGATCTCATCAATGATATGCCTCAATGGAGTCAAGCCTACATCCAAGCAAGGGGACATTCAGCTACATATTGATGTTGCTCAGGATTGCTGTGATAAAACTCCTGTAGGAAACAGATTATTGTGCCATTACACAAACATTTGCTTTTTTGATTTGGTTATCTAGACACAATTAAAATGTATATATGTGCATGCCTCAGACATATGTTTTGTTTTTTGTGCCATGAATTTTGAAATAAAAGGGTGATGGAAATCCTTTGTTGATGTGTGTATTAAAAGTGGCACACTCTATAAAGCTAGAGAAAGTATGGTACCAACTAGTGTAGATAAAAATTTAAAATTTTCACCTGGTGAACTAAGAACGGTACATTGATTCCATAAGGAACTGTTGTGAACAACAACGATAGACTGTAAGGGAGGAGAAGCACACAGTAATCAGTTGCAGTCTCATCAATTTCTATTACTCTTGCATATCTAGATTTTGGCTACAAATAGCCATCTTCAGTGCTTTTCAGTTACAGTCCAACAAAGTTGTGGCAGTACATGTCACTACATGATCTTGAAGGAGATATCAAAGTGATAAGGTATTGACCACGGTTCTCTCTTCTAATCATCAATACTTTTATTACATGACAAACATACAGGTTGAAGACAAGGCAGGAACTGAGTTCCCGGAAGTATACAAAAACAAAGATCAACTCAAAGACATAATACACATATGATTTTTTGGCCTATCAATCCATGTATCAACGCCACATGCCCCCTCCCCCCTCCCCCTCCTTGCAGTATGGAGTATGTACCCGAAGGTGGAGGGGGTTGTCGAGAGTTTAAGTGGGTTACAGTGAGTTCCTCCACGTCTAATGGCACAGGCCGTGTGGGAGGGGAGTGTGGAGCAAATCCTGGAATGCTGATGCTGAAGTCTTGAAGCAACATCGGCGGTCATAGTCATCGGCCGGTGCGGGAGTGCTGGTGTGGAAGGGCGTCGTTGACAGGGAACCTAATGATCACCTTTCCACTTTGCCTAACATAAGCACATAGCTTGTCACACGTAGCACTTCAAGAGATTTTGAAACACTTCACTACACGTTGTGACACACCACCTAACATGTCACAAAAATCATCACACGCAAGCACCACTAATATGGTATCACCACTAACGATGACAGATAAACCACAAATGTCATTAGGATGAACGTGAGTAGAGAGCTCGTAAGTGGTGCCTGCTAACGGAGAGGTATGCTGAGGCACTGGGGTGGGGAAACCATAGCACGGTGAAGGTGGTGTGCTGCAAGTAGAGGGGTGAGTGTCAGATGGTGAGGTCTGAGTGGGTGTGGCAGGAACCTGGCACCGGTTAGAAGAACGGCTTGGTGTGCTGTTGCACAAAGATGGAACTGTTATATTAGAGCTTTGGGAGCTGGGGCCTCTGCTATGGGAGCTGGGAGGCGGAAATCCCTGGAATGAGTGTGGGCTCATTGACAGGACCAGTGTAGGCGTGAGTTTACTTGAATCATGAGCAGAGGAAGAAGGCCGAGAGTGGCCAGAGAGCGTGGTCTCTTCAACGGTGGGTGAGGTAGGGAAAACTTGATGCGAGCAGTTTTAACCCTGTTGAGGGAGACAGTAGTTACTGAGTGCTTAATTACGATGTCCATTGTGTTACTGGTTCGTTTAACAACTCTGTACGGCCCTGTGTAAGGGGGCTGTAACAGGGCTTTTACAGTGTCATTGCGAAGGAACACAAATTCGCAAGTGTTGAGCTTCTTGGGAACATATGTGTGCGGCTGAGTGTGGCTGGAAGGGGGCGGGGATTGAAGCTTGTTCCAGTGTAACCTCACCCGTTCTACCAAGGATGGCAGTTCAGATGGTTTGGCGACTGGAGTAGGGGCAACAAGTTCGCCTGGCAGTGTAAGGTTCTGGCCGTAGATGAACTCAGTCACTGAGCCTTTCAGGTCTTCCTTGAAAGTGGTCCACAAACTGAGTAAGACTAAATGCAGGGCTTCCGTCCAAAAGAGGCCATGGCAATGTAGGGCTGTCTTAAGCGTCCTATGCCAATGTTCCACGAGGCCGTTGCTTTGGGGGTGGTAAGCTGTTCAATGAATTTTCTTGATGCCACACAGCTTACATAGTTCAAAAAACAAGGCAGAGTCAAACTGACGGCCTTGGTCGGTCATCAAGTAAACAGGGCAGCAAAAGTGTGAAATCCAAGTGTCTATGAAGGATTGTGCCACTGATTTGATCTAATATTGGGTAGCAGGGCAGCTTCCACCCAACGAGAGGTTCTGTCTATAGTAGATAGCACATATCTGTAACCCTCGGAGGGGGTGAGGGTTTCCACCGAGTCAATGTGAACATTCTGGAAGCGACTGGGAGGAGCGGTGAAGCTGCCTAGTGGGGGCGATGTCTGACACAAAACTTTATTTTGTTGGGATGGAGTGCAGGCACGGGCACAGGCTTGGCAGTTGCAACACATGTCGCGCCAGACGTAGCGCCCTGAAATAAATCTGGTAGAGGCTCTCACACCTGGATGAGCTATGTTGTGTAATCTGTCGAACACTTGTCTCTGTAGAGGTTTGGGTATGAAGGGATGCAGCATACCAGTTGATTCGTCACACCAACCAAACCTCGCCTATGACACCAGGAAAGGTGGATCGCACAGGTCTGAGTGACAAGCTGTGATCGGAAATAAGGTCCATAGTGTCCGTATCGGCAGACTACAGCTGAGGCAAGTTAGAGAGGTCTATCAGAGTTGTGAGAGCGCCGACACGAGACAAAAAATTTGTGATCACATTATCTGCACCCTTGATGTATCGTATGTCAGAGGTAAATTACAATATAAAGTCCAAATGACGGAAGCATCTAGGTGGTCAGTCGGGGGGTTCTTTACAGCAGCAACCAAAGCCTTATGGTCAGTTAAAATGTAGATGTCCCTACCCTGAACCTCGACACAAAAGTGTTTCACAGCCTCATAAACTGCCAAGAACTCCCTATCAAAGGCTGAGTACTTTTTTTATCATCGTTGAGCTTCTTAGAAAAGAACTGCAAAGGAGAGGTAGTATCTCTGATGGTTTAGCTGAGGACAGCACCTACTGCGGTATCACTGGCATCCACGGTAATAAAAAATGTAGCGTCCAGATGCGGGTGGGCAACAGTCACTGCGTTTGCTAGTAGGTGCTTCAGTTTGTCAAAAGCTTGTTTCATGGCAGGGGTCCAGGGGACCGGGCGGATATCGCTTGTATTTTTGCCAGCAAGGGTGTCTCTTAGGGGAGCCTGAACCTTAGCTGCGGCAAGGAAGTGCTTCCTATAATAGTTAACTGTTCTGATGAACCTGCGCAGCGCCTTAAACGAGTGAGGATGTGGCAAATCCAAAACATGTTTGATTTTATCCTCGGGAGGAGTGAGGCCCTTAGCTGACACGACGTAGCCTAAGAATCTTACAGACGTATGGTGTAACTGGAGCTTCTTATTATTCAGTTCAACACGGGCAGCGATAAGAGTGTCTTTAACAATCTGCAAATGTTCCTTGTCCTTTTGCAAAGTAGGACTGAAAATAAGAATGTCGTCCAAGTAAATGAAACAAAAATCCAGATGAAACATCACCTTGTTTATGAATCTCTGCCAAGTTTGTGCAGCGTTGCAGAGTCCAAAGGGCATGAACCGGTACTGGAAAAGGCCGAAAGGTGTTGTAACAGCTGTCTTTTCAATATCCTCTGGTGCCATCGGAATTTGATGATAGGCCCTCCTACAGTCCACTACCGAGAAGCCCGCGTCTCGTGGTCGTGCGGTAGCATTCTCACTTCCCACGCCCGGGTTCCCAGGTTCGATTCCTGGCGAGATCAGGGATTTTCTCTGCCTTGTGATGGCTGAGTGTTGTGTGAGGTCCTTAGGTTAGTTAGGTTTAAAGTAGTTCTAAGTTCTAGGGGACTGATGACCATAGATGTTAAGTCCCATAGTGCTCAGAGCCATTTGAACTACCGAGAAATATTTGGTGCCTGCAAGAGCACGGTTAAAATCCACAATGTTAGGAACCGGGTACTTGTCTATGATAGTACGAGAGTTCAACTTAGTAAAGTCGCCAAGTATACGCCAGGTGCCATCGCTTTTTGTGACGAAGTGGATAGGCGAGGCCCACCAACCGGCAGATGGTTCAATGACGCCAGCTGTTAAGAGATTGTCTATTTGTTCGCGAGCCACTTTCATGAGTTCTGGCTTGAGACAGCGAGGTCAGAAAGAGATAGGCGGTCCATCTTGCAAGCGAAGTTTGTGGGCGGTGCCATCTGTAACCACGGAAGCGCGCGACGCGGTACATGAGGCGAATGTGTGTGGTATAGTGTGCGTGGTGGCCACTAGGCTGGGTTGTGGCACGGACGGCGAAAGTTGGCATAAGTGCCAACTGTTGGATGGCTGGAAGTGGCAAACAAGTGAGCTATGTGAAACAAAGTTGGTACACTGTTTCTTAGTAACCGAAGGCGCCACTATCAAGCTTGGTGGCAGTAGCTGGAGCGAATGAACAGCTGATGGCAGTAAATCAAAAACATTAACCTGCGCCTGGGAAGTTAGCTGCCCAAGCAAGGAAGGGGATGAATGTACACTCGAATTAACACAGTTAGAGCTGGCGGGAGTGTGGACACTGTACAGTTTATGTGGCACACGGTCACAAATGCACTCGGTCACGAGAACACTGTAGTGGCACTGACTAACCTTGTGTGTTGCCATGGTGACATCTATTGTAAGCTGCTGCCGTGCCAAAGATAACTCGTTACTTAAGTCATTGAGGTGACGGCGTAGCTCAAGTTGTTCCAAGCGCTAGTCTCGACACGCTCTGTGAGCCACTTATTGGTCCATGACAACAGCTCGGAGGAGGGGTTATTACACTTCCCAGCCAGGTGGACCTGTTGAGCAGTACTATTGACACTCAACAAAGCACACAGGATGTGTTCCTGCGTAGGTTGGTAGAAGACTATATTCTTGATGAGGTCAGGCCACAGTTTGTGGTCTCGTAGAAAGTCGATGCCCCAAATGGGGCCAGCCGCTGTGGCTGAGCGGTTCTAGGCGTTACAGTCTGAAACCGAGTGACAGCTGCAGTCACAGGTTCAAATCCTGCCTCGGGCATGGATATTTGTGATGTCCTTAGGTTAGACTGACCCTTCACATAGACGCTTCCGTCATTTGGACTTTAAATTGCAATTTACCTCTGACATACGATACATCAAGGGTGCAGATAATGTGGTCACAGATTTTTTGTCTCGTGTCGGTGCTCTCACAACTCTGATAGACCTCTCCAACTTGCCTCTGCTGCAGTCTGACGATACGGACACTATGGACCTTATTTCCGATCACAGCTTGCCACTCAAACTTGTGTGATCCACCTTTCCTAGTGTCATAGGCAAGGTTTGGTTGGTGTGACGAATCAACTGTACAGTTTAAGTAGTTCTAAGTTCTAGAGGACTGATGACCTCAGAAGTTAAGTCCCAAAGGGCTCAGAGCCATTTGAACCATTTTGAACCCAAAATGGGATCGTCGATGTCAGCCATCAGGAAGGACCACTTCAGGTTGTACTCAGGCAAGAGGGACACTGCATATAAAGTATAACCTAAGCATGACAAACTAGATGAGTTTACAGCACATAGGACTGTTTTGTATAGTAGGATCTTTTTGGTGGCAAGGCGAGATGGAGATAGAGAAAATATGCGCCTGTGTCGATGAGAAAGTTTGTGCCAGAGTTCAAGTCGTGGATGTAGACTTGTCCGTTTGAAGCATTAGTGTTGGACACCAATTTGGAGTGTGGGATGGCGCCTGTTGTTTTAGCCGCAGCAGGTGGCGCCACTGCCTACCTGCAGTTGAAGTTTGGGTAGGAGCATGGCGATTTACAATTTGGGGCTTGTTCCCCGAACTTTGCACGGAAGAAACAGTATTTATGGGTGATCAGACAGCGGTGGCCCAGAATCTTCCACGGAGTCAGATGTGCTGTTGTTGTGTGAACGTGAAGGTGCCGGTAGTGTGACGAGCTTGACAAACTTAGGTTTAGTGGGGCATCCACGTTGGGGCCCTGGTTGTGGTTGGAAATTGGCGTTCACATAGTAGAGCGGAGTAAGCTCGGTCGGCGGCGTCCAAGCGTTCGTATTTGGTCTATCTTTGTGGGCAGAGATGGCCATTTGGACAGACAGAGACAGCTTTTCCATCAAAATTTCTGTTAGCGTGGCGTTTGGCATGCCGCATTCACCAACGAGAAGTCAAAGGCATGGCCGCCGCTGGAACGGAGATCTGTCACCAAGGTGTTCTTCATATATGAGCTGTCGAAGGTTATCTCTTCTTGTCTTGGAGACACGTTCCAGTGTTGCTCGTTTAGCTGTAGCATACTTCTCGTTCAGAGGAGGTGACTTAACCAGGTCATAAATTGAGTTGATGCAGTCGTGGAGGTGGTTCATGAGGCATGTGAAACGGGTGTTCTCATCAAATGCACATACACTGAAAGTTTTCTCGACCAGGTTGAACCAGAATTCCGGGTGGGCAGGTTTGAATGCCGGAAGTTTCGGTAGATTTGATGTACTGGTGGTCAAAGAATGCAGGCAGCCACTAACGGACGCAGGAGCTGGCAAATCAAAGTTAACTCTGCATCGTGATGGCGGTAGAGAGGAAGCTGACGTGCCAGCTGTGTTCATAGTAGCTGGAGGGGGAGCGAAATCTATTAGCAAGAAGCCCGGCGTGGAGTGAAGCGGGACCGGTTGATGCGGTGGAAGGTAAAAGTGGCTACGGCAGTTGCTCAACAGGTTATTATGCAATTGCTCCTCCACATCTGCAGCGTAATTGTCCATCACACAGTCACTGATGAGCTTGGTGGAACCTCACGCGCTGAAATTACTGCACTGATGAACACTCGGAGTAACTGGCTGGCGAATGTCATTCATGTAGCATGCAACCAGTGCAGAGTGATGTGCACGTGGAGCTTGCACATTCAAAAAAGTGTCCTGTTGTGGCACATTATGAAAAATATGCTCCCCACTATTTACAGTACTTGCATTAAAGTTCAGTATCAGTGTGTAGTGGTTTCTTGTACTGCTGTGGGGGGAAAACTGAAGCACTTCAGGGCTAACAAAGCCGGAGTTGGAGATCGCTGGTGTCATGTTCAAAACCACTGCACCTGACGAAGTCCCTTGGTTATCAAGGCTATTGGACTGCGAAAATTCATGTCGGGCACTGACTACAACTTGCGTGCTTGAATTTAGTTGTTATTGCTGGTGAAAACTGGGAGGCAGCGGCATGTTGTAGTGGACAAAGGTCCACGTGGAATGCGGAAACTAGCGCGATAGCCACTTTGTACTCAGTTCGACAGATTATTTGAACTTCGGGGTCACCACAGAAGGAGATATCAAGGTGGTAAGGTAATGACCACAGTTCTCTCTTTTAATCATCAATACTTTTATTACACAACAAACGTTCAGGTCGAAGACTAGACGGGAACTGAGGTCCTGGAAGTACACAAAAACAAAGATCAACTCGAAGACATAATACACATATGATGTTTTGGCCTATTGATTCATGCATCAGCGCCACAGTCTTATTGGTGTATAGGCAGAAAGAAAGAAACTGAGGCAGTTGTTTACAGCAAGTTGCTGTAAACAGCCACCAAAGTTTGCTTGCGCATATATAGCACAAGTGAGAACGTATCATGACATGTATTGCCATGAGTTTGTTGTACTGTAGCTCAAATGCACTAAAAATGGCTATTTACAGCCAAATCTAGATATGCAAGAATAATAAAAATTAATGGGATTATGACTGATAAATGTGGCCTTCTCCTTCCTAACAAAGCTAGGCAACCATAAAACGTCAATTGTTCTGTGAGTACTACTAACCTAATGATAATGTGAACACTTTCTTCAACAAATTCACTGAAGTCCTGGAAAGTATCAGCCACCAAAACTAACATAATAATATGTGGAGACAGGTGTTGAGGGTGAAATTAATAATAACTTTCTAAACATTCTGAACAATTTTGGCATGGCACACATAGTAAACACTGCTACTAGGATATCAATAAGTTCAGCATCAATTTTAGACCATATTCTTACAGTTATTGACAAGGAAAATTCTATAGTATTTATAAAAGATCTTGACCTCTCTGACCATTACTGTGAGGTAATAATGCTAAAGACAAGCTTGAAGAAGACCTGCAAAACTGTGGGACTACAAATGGATCTTCTCAGAATTCAAATTAAATACTTTTTCTAGGGCATTGGCAAAACAAACCTGGGATGAAGTGTATATGGTAAGCAATGCAGATGTAAGTTCTCTAAATTGTGCACACTGTTTAAATAAATTTTTGAGGAGATCTGTCTAAAAGCAGCCATCACAACAACAGCAGCTGTGGAAAATAGAATAACTGCTGCTATTATAAAATTAAAAAGTCTTCCCAGACACTTAAATTTCTTTTTTCTTTGCAAAAGCATTGGACTAATCCACAGTTCCTAAATTACTATCATAGATACAGAAAGAAATATAGTGTGATGCTGCTTCCAGCAAAGAAACAATTCAATGACAAAATAATATATAATGCAGAAAATGAAAGCAAAGCAGTTTTGAATGTCATAAAACATGAAACTGGAAAAGTTAGACACACAAAATAACATAGAAATCAAAAATGGGCGTTGAGTAACAGAAAATCCTCAGAATTGGGAAAATTTCTTAATGACTATTTTTCTGGTATTGTGGAGATGTTGCAACAAAAGTTTACTAAAACACATGTATCACCCACAATGAATTACAGTGCAAGCACAATGTTGTTTACCACAACAGAACTTGAAGTCAGAAACATAACAGTGAAAATTATAAATGACAATTCAGCAGAAACAGGTGAGGTTCCAGTCTTTGTTCCAAAAGTGTGCATAGACAGTATACAAGCCCTCTTAACGAACATAGTAAAAGTGTCTTCTAGTTCAGGTACTTTTCTAGGAACCCTAAAGTACACACGAGTTGTTCTCTTACTAAAAAAATCTAATGTAGAGTGTATATTTAACTAGAGACATAGTTTCGCTACTGTCAGCAATTTCAAAAATTAATTGAATCAGTCATGAAAAATATACTAATGATATACAGGAATAAGTAGAAATATTTTGACAAAGCACAGTTTGGCTTCTTAAGTGGAAGAAGTAAAATATCAATGATAACAGAGTTAACAAAAGTGATACTTGAAGCTCTTGACAAGGATAACTGTATTGCATGCATATTCTTACACTTTTCAAGGGCTTTTGATTCTGGTGACCACAAAATACTATTAAACAAACTACAAATATTAGGTGTAAGAGGAATAGCAAATGAGTGGTTCCAATCTGACATGGAAAATAGGATTCAAAAGGTAGAGACACTAAACACACCTGCTGATGATAAATTTTTTAAAAGAAATCCTCAGACAAGAAACAGATAAACTTAGGTGTGCTTCACTATGGTGAAGCTATTGGCTCAAGTTGTATTCTTGATATATACCAATAACAAATGAAAATCACTATATTGCTTATGTAGAACATCCGAAGTATAGTGCTTTTCATTTATTATAGTGTTTTTCTACCAAGAAGTGATGGAAGAATCAGTTAACATATGTCAGTGAGTATCCAGATAGTATTAGATACGGAAAAAAAGTTCTCTATGCTGATGACAGGAGCATCCTAGACACTGATAAAAAACCAGAACTCCTAATAGAGAAGGAAAATCAAACCCTCAAGGTTGTTGATAAGTGGGCAGTATGCAGGGTGTTTCAAAAATATTTTTTCAAACTTTGGGGATAGCTTACTTACACCAAAACAAGAAACAATTCATATAAACATATGTCCAAAATCCTTCATTTCCATATTATTAATGAAAGCTGATGTTCAACCACATTCTTGGTACAACACAACAACTTTACCTATTTTTTATGCACCCATTTTACTTACTGTGCTCTGGATGGTGTTGTATCACCAGGGAGACTTTTTTACACTCATCATTCTTCTGTCTAATAGTGTCTATTGTGTACATGTACTACAGGTAATGAGTTAACTCAAAATGCTCCATTCAAACATGGTAGGGTGTTAATTTTGTGAGCAGGTGGACATGATTTTTATGTAAAACCATACAAATTTTTATGGAGATGAGACTCCTCAGCTGTATAAGATGGCATTTCCAGACTGAAGACTGAACCATCCAAGCTCTCATACTGTGTATCACAACAGGATCCATAACACTACAGACTATCAATCAAGAAAGGCCATGTGTTTCTCATAAATCTGATCAGGAAGAGCACATTTTAGATGTTGTCAAAGGACAGCCAGGTATCTACATAAGACAAGTGGCCTTGGCATGTGCTTAATCTACAAGTTTATTGTGTAGGATACTTCATGAGCCACTGATGTGTCTGCATCATCTTCAATGTGTGCAGGACCATAAACCTGTCAGTCACCTGCTGCGGGAGAACTTCTGCTGATGATTTGTTGCACAAACTGCCAATCTGTTGTTTGGCTCTACAGTTTTGTTTACAGAAAATTCAACATTTGGAGGATACAGAATAACAAATTTCAACACATGGGTCAATCACAATCTTCATGCTACGATACACACTAAACATCAGCATCTGTTTAAGATTAATGAGTAGGCTGGAATTGTCAGCAACTGCCTGGTAGGGCTATACGTTCTCCCAGCACATCTTATAGATGCTCCCCCTGCATGGACTTATTCAGAACATCTTCTAAAACCTGCTAGAGGATGTGCCCCTACAAATAAGAGGAGACATGGTTCATGCATGATGGAGCTCCAGCACATTTTCAGTCTCAGTGTTCAAGATGCATTGGTTGTTATATACCATAACAGATTTAAAAGGTAGGAGAGGATGAGTTTCATTGCCTGCATGTCCCCGTGACATCAGTACTTTGGATTATTACCTCTTTTGCCACCTTAAATAATTCGCCTATGAAGCAGATCACCTGGATGCAGAAGCTCTTCTTCGATGTGTCATGGAAGCCTCTGAAACCATTCAAAACCTTAAGGATATTTGAAAGGTTTCTGTAGTCCATGATTCAATGAACACATGTTTATAATTCAAAAACAAAGGGTTTTGACATAGGTTTACATAACTTTTTTGTTTTGTTGTAAGGATCCTGTCCTCAGAGACTGTAAAAGTATTTTTGAAACACTCTGTATAACCAATTAACATTTCAGAAAAAAACAACATGCACTTCAGCACAAAGAGGGAAAACAACTCTGTATCATTGAGTGTATGTGATAAACCTACAGACTGTGTAACAAACACAGCGTTTTTAGTGGTGAACATTGATTGTCAGTTAACATGGAATGGACACACAAAAAGTCTGGCAAAAGGAATGTCATCAGCATATTATGCTGTTAGGGTTCTAGCAATGTCTTAAGGTGACACATTATTCCCACATACCTGTATGCCCAGTTCTTAGCTGTGGGATTCTTTTCTTGGGATCAAAGATGCAAAACATGCACACAGTTTTCAAAGTGCAAAAATGGGCCACAAGAATAATAACTGAAACAGAGCTGAACTCATCATAATGAACTACTTAAAAAACTGGTTATCCTTACTGCACCAAGTGAATACATCTATGACTCTGTTCTGCATATCAGGGAAAAAAATTAATAAGTATTTCACTGATAGTTCTACACACAATCATGGAACAAGAGTTAGTTCAGATCTGTGTTTTCCAAGCAAAATCAAACTAAAAATTTAAAACAGAATTTTTACCAGGGGATAAAAATGTATAATCGATTTCACAAAGCAATGAGAAAGATTACTAGAATATGTCTATTTCAAAAGGCAGCTAAAATACATAGAGGAGACAAAGAAACTGCTACACCTGCCTAATACCCTGTAGGTTCCCCGCAAGCATGCAGAACTGCCGCAGCATGATGTGGCATGGACATGACTAATGTCTGATGTATTACTGGAGGGAACTGCACCATGAATCCTGCAGGGCTGTGCATAAAGCTGTAAGAATACAAGGGGGTGGCGATCTCTTTTGAACAGCACATTGCAAGGCATCCCAGATGTGGTCAATAATGTTCATGTCTGGGGAGTTTGGTGGCCAGCGGAAGTGTTTAAACTCGGAAGAGAGTTCCTGGAGTCACCATGTAACAGTTCTGAATGGGTGGGGTATTACATTAACCTTCTGGAATTGGTCAAGTCCGTTGGAAAGCACAATAGACATGAATGGATGCAGGTCATCAGACTGGAGGCTTATGTATGTGGCACTTGTTGGAGTCATACCTAGACATATCAGGGGCCTATATCACTCCAACTGTATATGCACCACACCATTACAGAGCCTCCACCAGCTCTAACAGTCCCCTGCTGACATGCAGGGTCCTCGGATTTGTGAGGTTGTCTCCATACCCATACACATCCACCTGTTTAATAAAATTTGAAAGGAGACTCGTTCAACCATGCAACATGTTTTCTGTCTTCAAGAGCCCAACATCAGTGTTGACGGGCCAAGGCAAGGCATAGAGCTTTGTGTCATGCAATTATCAAGGGTACACGAGTGGACCTTCAGCTCCAAAAGCCTATATTGATGATGTTTTGTTGAATGGTTCACACGCTGACACTTTTTGATGGCCCAGCACTGAAATCTGCAGCAATTTGCACAAGGGTTGCACTTCTGTCACACTGAACAATTCTCTTCAGTCGTTGTTGGTCCCATTCTTGCAAGATATTTTTCTGGCTGCAGCAATGTCAGAGATTTGACATTTTACTGGATTCCTGATATTCACAGTACACTCGTGAAATGGTTGTATGGGAAAATCCCTACTTCATCGCTATGTTGGAGGTGCAATGTCTCATCACTCATGTGCCAACTATAACACCACATTCAGACTCACCTAAATCTTGATAACCTGCCAATGTAGTAGAAGTAACTGATCTAACAACTGTGCCAGGCACTTGTTGTCTTGTATAGGCATTGCTGACCACAGCACCATATTCTACCTGTTTACATATCTCTGTGTTGGAATGTGTATGCCTTTACCAGTTTCTTTGGTGCTTCACTGTAATCTTCATCAGTAACATGTGCTACACAATTAAAGATCACTTAGAGGGCTCAAAGTAGCGCTTAATAATAAAAGGGGACAATTATAACACCCTGTCACATTATAGTATACAATCACAAGCATCAGTCTGGTTTCGAGCTAATGGTTCCTGCTTAATGAGATTAAAATTCTAAAGATTGTATTTAGTTTAAGAGATCTGCCAGTAGCAGACTTCATGGATAGTGTTAAGTTCTTAGGTATTGTTATAGACAGTAAATTGACTTGGGAGCCACATATTAAATACATTAGTGCAAGGCTATCTAGAGTGCTGTATTTGTTAAGGAATTTAAAAAAAACATGTACCTGCAGCCTATGTAAGACCGGCCTACTTTGCTTTTTTTCAAAGCATTATGTCTTATGGGCTTTTAATATGGGACTATAGCTCACACCTTCAGGACATTTTGATACTTCAGAAGAAAGTAATTCAAATTATAACAAACAGTGATAAACTGGCCCACTGCAAACAACTGTTTATCAACTTATATATTAACTGTTATAAACATGTATATTTACACTATAAACATGTATATTTACACTACCCTACTGCATATAGAGAGCAACTTATCAGAATACCAGCATAGAAGATATGTAGACTCTCATGGGACCAGAAATAGTAGCCATCTTGATATACCTTACTACAGATTATCCAAGTCACTGAACAGCTACGAAGTGGTGGGTATGAAGATGTTTAACAAACTGCCACTTGAATGGGTATAAGCTCCATTTGATTTATTTAAAGACAAGTTATTCAGTTGATTAGCTGCAAATCCTTGCTACTCACTTCAGGAATTTTATGACTGTAAAATATCATAGTGGTGCCAGTTTGGTGAGTTCAGCATAATTTCTTTAACTGAGTAATTTATAATGCAATGCTTTTCATATTATTTGTTTTTAAGTATTGTATTATATGGAAAACCAATAGTGACATATTGATCTTCAACTCATGTATATATGCTGTATAACTTGTATTTATGTAACTTGACTTTGTCAAATTGCTGTAATAGCTAAACGACAATAAAATTTCATTCAATTCAATGTTTTGATAAGCAAAGATGCCAAGATCTATAGTGCATGACAGTAATGTCCTGTCATTCTCCTGAGCTCAACATCTCACTTACCAAGTCGGATGCTGACTCAGTTTTAGATGGAGTGAAGAGAAGATTTGAGCCATGCATGTTAATTAATGGTCCTGGAGTCACCAGTGAGCAAATATACTGTGTGTAGTAATACAGTCAAAAACTATGTTTTTGGTGCAAATTGTGAACAATTGAGAGAAAGTAGCACAGTGGAAATCAGTCGAATAAGACAATACATTTGCTAAGATACTGACTTTATATTCAAGAGGATGGAGTTTCAAATGCCATGATAGTTCCTTCAGTGAGGCCACAGACGACCACCTGTTCTATCCTGACAAAGAGATTTACATATTCTGTGTTTATGTATAATACAGCTATAATGCTAACCCTTTTTTTCATTTAGGGATTGTCCATGGATGAATGAATAAATAACTAAATGATCTGCACTGCTTGCACCCCACAGAGAGATTAATGTCCATGAAATCCATCTAGGTATAATGCTAACATTTCTAAAGAAGAAATTTTTTTCTTTTTTCTTGTGAAAAAATACTTTAAGATATCTTATTCTAAATCCTATAATCAGTTAACAAAATGTTTCAAATAAGGTCATGATAGTATCAGATCAGCAAAAGCCATAATTCCTGCTTTTTGAACTGCAGACCCTTTATTCATGTACTCATTGATTTTGTTGAGAGAGGCTGTTATAAATAATGTAATGATCAACACCAGCAAATAACTTACTGAACAGAACAGAATATTTATAGAATAGAACACAATGTTTATTACCTTTAAATATGTTTACATGCAGTCAGAGTCCATATATAAAACTTGTATATATATATATGTAGTTACTACATTATGGTATTCTTACATGAATCATTTTGTGCAATAAATTGTAATGATGTCAAATGAGTCATTTTACATTCACATTGCAAATTAATTTGTAAATATGGCTGCATGCTGAACATTTATAAGGTTTTTTATTTTATTTTGTTTAACAATACAGATGTGAGTTATCAATTTCTACCCACCATCTTTTACACATTACAATAACAGAAATTATTTTACAGAATAGAAGCAGTTGTCATGGATAAAATTTTTCAGTTTGTTTTAAGATTTTAGTTTGCTGTCAGTGAAACTGCTAAATGTTCAAACATTTTAGTTGCAGCATTGTACACCCCTTTTTGTGCTGAAGACAACCTTTATGAGGAGTAACAAATGTCATTTTTCCTTCTGATGTAATTATGTCACTGATGTTCCTTGCAAACTGCAGTGGATTATTTACAACTAACTTTATGGAGGAATAAATATACTATCAAGCAGCAGTAAAAATTCCCACCTCCTTAAACAGATGTCTACAAGATCATTGTGAGTGAATGGCACATATTATTCTTATAGTATGTTTTCGGACAATGAAGACCATATGACATTATTAAATGAAAATATGCAAAATGTGTCAGCTTACTGATTTGCCTCTACCCAATGATGCAAATGCGGCTGGACTAAGTTGTTTTAGGAGTTTCGAAAATATTCTTTTTCCAGTTTAAATTCTAATCAATATGAACACCTAACAGTTTAGAAGCTACCAACCTATTTATTATTTCCTCATCATGTCTTACACTTATCATTGGTGTAGTACCCGTATATGTGCAGAACAGAATATGTTATGTCTTTTCATAAATGACGGTGATGCCATTTGCAGAAAACCAGTCAATGAGACTCTGAAGAATATTATTTGCCATTTCTTCTGTTTCTGTATGTATGCTTAGGTTGATTACAATACTCTTGTCATCTACAAAAAGAACTCATTCCGCTTGTTGTATATTAGAAGATCATTTACATATATGAAGAACAATAGTGGAGCTAAGACTGGGCCTTGGGGAAACCTGTACATTATTTGTCTCCCATCAAAATTACATACACAAACTATACTGGTTGAATTGCTATGTACATCTTTCTGCATTCTTTTGGTTAGATACGGCATTATCCATTGGTTGGCTATATCATCAGTCCCATAACACTTCAATTTATCTAGGCGAATACTGTGATTCACACAGTCAAATGCTTTAGATAGATCAGAGAACATATCAACCAGAGCTAATTTATCATTTAATGTAAGAAAATGGTATTCATTACCTTGAAGTAATGTCTATATGACTGTCATGGTGTGAGTCTCACAACCCAACTGATAGCCCATTTCTGCTACTTAAATACAGTCTTAGATCAGGCTGAATTTCCCCATAGCAAAATTCTATTTATCAGATGGGAAAAAGTGAAGTATACATATAGTAGAGAAGTTTCACTAACATGGTCTCTCAGTTTATGCAGCAGATATATCACATTTGTGAGTCTGAAGTATAATTTATCTGTATGTGCTCACAGATAAGACTTTGATCAATATTGACTCCAAGAAGTTTCACTGATTTGTTTTCAAGTTTTGGGGCATTTAAATTAAATAGAATATTTTCTGTCTTGCTGCTATTTATGTGTAATGCATTAGCCTGCTACTCTACATTCAGTTGTAACTCATCCATGTTGATAGGGATCGTATTTGTGCTGCACACTCTCATGTCAATGATGTTTGCCATTACATATGGACTGGCTGTTTAATCAAATATGGTGTGAAGCTTGAGGCTTGGGACAAGTGTTTGAAAATGATGAATGGTTGACATCAGCTAGTAGTGTGACTGGACCATGTTTTCATTCTTCATTAAAATCATTTGTGAAATAACAAGCTGAAACTTTAGGCACATTGAACCCTTGGAAAAGACATGTAGGGTGGACTTCATAATATGACAAAATTCTTGAGGAGAGGCATTAGACAGGGTTGAAATTTCAAACTGAGTAAAATGGAAGAAAATGGCATTGGCCTCAAAAAAATCAAAAAAATTCATCCAAATTATCAAGAAAATCAAGAGGCAATGTCAGAAAGATCTCATCAGATCAGTAGAAAAAAACTACCACAAAACCAATCACAGAGGCAATTACAATATCTACACACAAGAACTACAAAAATTCAACTGCCCTATTGAGGAACAAAGAGAGGAAAATAGAAGTAGTAACAAGGAAAATGCCAAATATGTAGCACAAGCACAGGACTGGGCTATTGGCCTGACTGTAGTTAGAGTACAGCCTTTCCTCATCATGGAACTAGGAGGGAGTAAGTGGTGAGCCTAGCAACCTCTCATGCCCAGGAAAGATCACCAGTAATCATTTGATAGCTGGCTGAGTGAACTTGAAGCCATCATTGAAGGACTGCAATGAGGAAAAATCCCACACCCCAGAGACAGGAATGAACTCAGAACCTCCAGGCCCAAATTCAAGTGCCCTACCAGTTAGACTACTGTGTTCATTCCCTACACCTTAGTCTATCTAAAATTTGGATAGCAGAAAAATTCCCCAATGACTGAACCATAGCTATAATCTATCAATCTACAGGAAAGATGAAAACAGGACTCAAGATAACTTCAGAAGTAAACTCCTCCTGGACAGCACTTACAAGATTCTATATGGCAAGATTAAACAATGAGAAGAGGAAGAAGTAGGTGAATACAAGGGAGACATCAGATGCCAGTGAAGCTGCACAGAACATATCATTACTTTAAAATTAGTCATGGAATATCACAGGAAACAAAACAAGACACTGGCAGTAATCTTTGTATATTTCAAGAATGCATATGAATGTGTCTGTAACCTTCCATACAATAAAATCTTACACCCAGAATCTGTGAAATTGATAGAACTGACCCCAACCAAATCTGAAGTAAAGTCCAGAGGAGATTTCTCTGAGGCATTCTGCATAAAGCAGGTTTGACACTGCCGCCCAACTGTGTTTTTGAATATACAAAGGTGGTTTGAAACGTTCTCGGAACGGAATATAAAAAAAGTTCTTACATCACTGAAACTTCTTTATTTTTCAATGTAGTCTTCTGGTATATTAATGCATTTGGTTCAATGATATTCCAGTACCTTGATCTCATCTCGAAAATGAGTTTCCTCCATGCCTGCAAAATAGTTGTCAACTCCAGCTATCAATTCTTCATTTTAAGTGAATCTTCGTTTTTGGATTTGGGGAGAGATGGAAGTCCGATGGAGCCATATCAGGTGAATAAGGGAGGCATGGCAACAGTTCATACCTTAGTTTGTGTAATTTTTCCATCACATGTATCCTTTGTTGCAATTTGTCAAGGAGGTTAGCATAGTATTCTCCAGTAATTATTTGCCCAGTGGAGAGATAATCTACAAGCAAAATCCCATTCACATTCCAGAACACTGATGCCATGACCTTTCCCGCCATAGGAATTGTCTTTGCTTTCTTTGATGGTGGAGAATCAGCATGTTTCCACTGCTTTCACTGTTGTTTTGTCTCTGGGGTATGGAAGCGCACCCATGTTTCTCCTGTGGTCACAAACTGGCACAAAAAATCTTGTTCATTTCTCCTAAAACAGGCCAAACATTGTTCCAATATGTCCATTCTCATGCATTTTTGATCCAGCATAAAGAGTTGTAGCACCCATCTTGTAGATATTTTTTTTTCATTTCTAATTCTTCAGTTAAAATATGATATTCCCTTTCAGATCACATCTGGCAAGTGTGAGCAATTTCATACACTTTCAGTCATCAATCCTCCATATCCGTTTTGTTCACTTTTGCAATGATTTCTGGAGTAGTGACACATCTTGGCTGATCACTGCACAGATCATCATATAATCTCTCCCAACCAAATTTAAATTCATTTGTCCACTTGGAAACAGTTTAACATGAAGGAGCAGAGTCCCCCAGTGTATTCTGGAAATCAGCATGAATGTCCTTTACTTTCATACCTTCCTTTATAGGAAACATCACAGAAATCTGGTCTTCAAGAATCCTTCAACACACTGACACACCACTCATACACAAGATCACAACAGATGAATAGGAAATCAAAATTGTGGACAAATTTAAGTATTTACAAGGAATCATAATATATAAGGTCAATGATAATCCCATGTGGAAAAAAGTTTTTGAAACAACTAATTCTGTATATGTAATCAGGATATTCAATATGGAAATGAGGATAACAGAACATGAATAAACAAAAAATACCAAGAAAAATGCATCACCAATAAGTATGTTCTTGTTGAATAACTTCAGCCATTTTAATGAGGTTGCATTGTGGGCCTGTAGGAAGCTGGATTGATATACAGAGGGACTGCTATACATGTTGGGCACACTGTGTTGGCGGAGTGTCTCTGCTTTCAACAGTGATCTATGGAATATTCCCACACTTATGGACCAGCTTCTATATGCTTGCATCAGCTTCTAATGAAACAGTCTACAAGGAAATGGAACTGGTAATGACTACAGCTAGAAAGAAATTCCAGTCTTTAGGCATCTAATCACACTATGAAACAGGATCACCAGCAGAATAATAGAGAATCTACAGAATAGTAAGAGCAATATTAGATGGATTACAGGAGTCAAGGGAGATATTTGTTACAATAGTGTAATCGTAATAATGGTACCACTACATCCACATGATAAACTTGGAAGGAAGGATTGGCTATGGCTTAACTGAATGAAATATCATGGACCCCTTCTGACAACTATCTTTGAACAAAAAATCATGATGAACAGCTCACTTATTTGTTCATTATAAAATTACAAGTTTTGTGTCTATTTTACAGGTATAAGGTAATGAATGTGGGAAAATACATTTTATTTTGTTTTATTTATTTATTTATTTTTCCATCTGTAGACAGTGAACATTGTATGAATGTTGTCAAAATGAGCAACTAAATTTTACATGGAATCATAGTGGAATCATTACAAGAAAATTAAACACACATAAATGTATGTAAAACAATACACACAAAATAATACCAAGTGATATAATACATGGTAATACATATTTATATACACTGTCGGAGAAAAATACAGCAGCCCCAAGGACTATGTTCAGAGGTACAAGATTACAATATGTGCATACTGACTGGTTGTAGTTTTAGTGAGTCATTTGTCACCTCATCAGTGATCAGATGCCACTAAGAAGGCCTTCTTTGCACCCTCTGTTTTGACTCTATAGGCAGTACCTGAGCTGAGCTTAGACGTGAACAGTGTTTGTAACATTCATTCTAGGATACAAACATACATCACCAATGAGTATGTTCTCTTGTTGAATAGCTTCAGCGATTTTACAGAAGTCACATTGAGGGCCTGTAGGAAGCTGGATGTATATACACATGGACTGCTACACATGTTGGGCACACTGAGTTGGTGGAGTGTCTCTGCTTTCAGCAGTGATTTATGGAACATTCCCACACCTGTGGACCAGCTTCTACATGCCTGCATAACACAGACACACATCAAGATCAATGCGTTGTGCAGGCAATGGTGGCCTACCAAACATCATGCAGGGATGAAATCCAGGCACATGTTGCACCTGCTGCATCATCAGGGATCATTGGGAAATATCTCTTTGCAGCAGGATTAAGATCAGTGACAGCTGCTGTGTAAGAGCACTAGGGCTCATGAACACCATAACTTTTGACACCTTACAGATTTATTGGTTATTTCTCTTTGAATGCTGTTAAATGTAACAAAGATACCACAATCTGAAAGATACAGTGCTTAGATCTACTGCAGTACTGCTTCTCTTGACTCTGTGGAACTTGACATTAGGGCTGTGGCTACACCTTCAGTTGTGCAGCTTTTGAGGAGCTTCTGTGCATGTGCAGCTCACGTGACATAATTGCCTTATGAGCCAAATATATACGGATTTCATAAACAATGTGCACAGTTGATAATGTGCACAGCTAGCTCTTGCCACTCAACTAGAAGTTTATGTCAGTGTCACCAGGTGGTAGCACACTGTGGCAGACTTTTATCACCATTTGCTTGGCATAAATCCTGCTACATGATAGCACACTCTTCACATATACTAATCCACTTACTATATATTGTAGCAAAATTATATTAGACATCAGTATACAATATAGTTGTACTGACAGTAAATCCACTTTGCGGGTTTCTGAATAAGTTATAGTATATTGTGTGTGTGTGTTGTTTGAGGTTTTCGGGCACTAAACAGTGTGGTCATCAGTGCCCAAACGCATAGAAATGGGAACACATGCGGTGAAGGGATGAAGACGGACAGTGAACAAGGAGAATGGTTAAAAGACACAGACCTGACACAGTTCCAAATCTTCACATACAGAGGCAAAACAAGAGGAGAAGAAACACACTAAAAAAGGAAAAGAAACACAAGGAAAAGAGAACAGAAATCGAAGTGAAGCAAGTAGGTAATGATGACTGGCAGACCTCTTACCTAAAACCTGGGTGAGCCAGTCACCCAGCAGCACATTAAAATCCTCTCCCTAAAATCCGAGGCAACAAATTGGACAGGATACAAAACCGTAAGACCTTAACAACGGTCATTGCGTCATCTTGCAAAATAGAGGGTAAATCCTGTGGCAAGGAAACCACTGCCCTCTGGTCAAAGAATAAAATACAGTCAAGTAAAATGTGGTGGGCAGTAATCTGGACACCACAAGCGCTGCAGATTGGGGGGTCCTCTCACCGGAGTAAAAAACCATGCTTCAAGGGGCTGTCCCCAATGCGGAGGCCAGTGAGGAGAACCTCATCCCGGCTGCAAGTTATGGATTTTATCATACAGTAATTCATTAGAGGAGCTGAGAATCATAATGTCCTAAAGCACATCACTGTCAATTGTGAGACTATAGCATTTATTTATGCTTCTGAAATCTGTTGATCTTATGGTGAGTCAGGTTTATCTGTGCTATAGGCCCACACTGTATACATGAAAATTCACAAAAAGCTATATCAGTGGTTTCTCTGATATTCACTTAAATGTGGTATCAGTGGCTGTGTCCTTTAGGCACTTATGGATTTCATTGCCTCATTTGTATTCTAGTCAAGTTACCATGTTGGTAGACATTACTGCTTGAGTTTAATCATTTCCACAAACAGCATGTTGTTTTGGAGTTGGTTATTTACTGTGTGGGAATCAGCAGTGTAAACATGAACTACATTGAATCTATTTTACATGCTAACAGGAAAGTAAACCTGTGAGTTCAACTCTCAGTTTGGTACACAGCTTTAATCTGCTAGGAAGTTTCATTTCAGTGCAAACTCTGTTGCAGAGCGAAACTCTCATTCTGGGAACAAAAAAGTGAATTACCAGGAAAAGTTTGCCACACATGAACTAGGGCCTCTGAGAACAGATCCTTTGATTGATTTGATTGAGAGAGTAATGAAATTAAATAAGCATGTCTATAAGTGAATATTTAACAAGAAAGTATACAATTAGCATCAGTTGTTGTGTGGGTGCAGCACAAGAATGTTTTATTTTGAGCCTGGAAGCAAATTCGTGAACTAATACATCTATCTGTTAGGGATGTTGTACATTTATCCAAAAAAATGGAAAAGCATGAAAACTTCCAGTTACTCAAAAATGCAAAATGGAGAGTTGTGAAAGCTTACACATTATTTTGTGATTGCCCTAAACTGTGCTTAATTATGTATGAAACAACAAAATTCCACAAAAACAATAATATCTTTTGTCAGATAAGCTATGCCTCTTACTACTATTATTATTATTATTATTATTATTATTATTATTTCTGTTGTTATTATTATTGGCAGTGGCTGTAGTTGTATTAACTTGCTGATAAGTGTAACTGTTCTACAGCAGACGCTAAAAGTTTGTGGACACCCAGAATGTATACTCACTAGCCACCACTGATTAAGATCATTTGTGCCACTGGCCAGGCTACCACTGGCACAATGACACCATCAAGAATGGCTACTTTGGTGCTGTGAAAGAGGTGACTGGAGAGTGGAGTGATGCTCAGTTGTCTTCTGTCTGTATGTGGGTGTGTTTAGGGAAGACCTGGTGAGCTGCCTATTCCTGAGAGCATTTGTCCACGACATCCAGGTCCAGTCCTAGGCCTCAGTCTAGGGAGCTATCAGTTGCAATTCACAGTCACATTTGTTGTTACTACAAGGTAAAGTAACCATTGCCCATTACATTGCACAGGCTTTTATTCCTGTGCTACTGCCATTGGTATAACAGGAAAGTGACATGGATTTCAATAGGAAAATTCAGTGGCTGCTGTGACACAATATGCCATGGCCACCAAGATTGCCAGATCTCTCACCAACTGAACACAAATGGGACATGATGAAGTGGAAACTTATTCATTCTACAGGGCCTATAAGACTCATTGGTGAACTGCAACAAAGACACAAGTAGCTAGGGACAGTCTACCTCAGGATGCCATTCAGTACCTTTGTGACCATTTTCATGTGAGAATACACACCTGCATTGCCACCAGTGGGGAAAGCATTGTGTATTGGTGCAACTTTTTAAGAACCTTTCACTGTGATGTTGTGTTTCATTTGGTCTGAATTTGTTATCGTATACTCCTACATACACAGTGCACGTGCATGGTTCAAAGACCTCCAGAACGAATTTACCATCCTCCCCTGGGCACCAAACTCCCTGGATTAAAACTCAGTCAAAAATCTATGGGACCACTTTGATGGGGCTGTTTGGGCCACGGATCTCCAACCTAGTGCATCTGGCCATGGCACTAGAGCAGATGGCTCTACATCCCTATTGGTACCTTTCAGAAACTCATTGACTCTATTCCTGGATGTCCATGGTGACAAGTGGTCACATTAATGTGCTTTTAAGTAATGGATGCAACACAGTATTTATTTAACTTGAATGATTTTCCACATTTTTATCACACATGACCACTCAAGGAACAGTATCAGATCTCGCATAGAATGTCAATCACAGGTAGACACTTCCAATAAAATACAAATATTTTGGCCAACAGCAAGAAAGTTACTCACAGACTGACTCAAAGAAATTAATCAAACATAAATTACTGAATGATGTTAACTTGATGACTGTGGGACCTATATTTCCCTACAAGTGTTAACACTGTACTAGCTAATTCTGGACTGAAGATGTTGATTGGTGTGGGGTGTACAACGACTGGCATAATGATATTCTGTGGATTTAATGATTAAAATAAAATGTTTACTACAAGACAAATATTTAGCAGTATTGTTGATCTATTGATTCCAAGAAATAATTTGGTTTGACTCTGTGCTAGATGAAAAGAAAAATATTAAAGTTTTAAGTACTATTTGAATGACATACTGTGTGCCTCCATGATGCATTATTGACTTAAGTGTAAAATTCCCATGTTCATAATTTTTCTAGTATAATTCATTTTTTAATTAGTGGTTTAATTGAATATCCAAAGACACACCCAGGTTAAGAAAAATTAGGCCAACAAAAGTATAAGGTTCAGTCAAATGAAAACCAAACACCTGCCACAATGGGACCTTGGAATGGTTCCATTCAAAAGTAATTATCATATGCTTTAAGACATTTATTCCACTGGGAGACATGACAGTCAATTCCCATTTAATAGGATCAGCCACTGACGGATCCACCCACTCTTGTACTTTGCCAGCCACTGTGGCCGAGCAGTTCTAGGTGTTTCAGTCTAGAACCACACTGCTGCTACGGTCACAGGTTTGAATCCTGCCTTGGGCATGGATGTGTGTGCTGTCCTATGGTTAATTAGGTTTAAGTAGTTGTAAGTCAAGGGGACTGATGACCTCAGATGTTAAGTCTAACAGTGCTTAGAGCCATTTGAACCATCTTGTACTTCCTTGTCTGACAGAAACTGATGTCCACACATCTTTCTTCATGTTGCAAAATTTATTAAAGTTAGGTAGTGAAAGATCCACCCTTTATGGAGGATGCTGCAATGTTTTCAACCAAACCACTGAAGAGTAGCCTTTGCAAATTGGTAGTGTGAGGACAGGCAGGATCATGACCTCCTTCTTTGACTGCTGAGGCTCTCTGCTCATTGTGTCCCTCAGGCATGGAACCACAATCAATGTGCAGTCTCTGAAGACACGTTGCAGAAACTGTCATACAGTGAAGATGCCCAGGAACGCAGTCAGGTGGAATCAGCCTGTTACATGATAATGCCTACCCTTCTGATCACATGAAGGCTATGCTATTCAGTTGGTAACAGACTCCATGTGGCCCAAATCTTTCATGGCGTGATTTTCATGTGTGGATATCTATTTCAGTCATATGAGGAAGCGCAAGAGTAGGTGCGGTTGTGGACATGTCAGTGGCTGACTGAATTCTATAAAACAGGAACTGATTATCTCACATGTCAATAGGAGAAGTGTCTTAATGTGTGAGGTGAATACTTTTGAATGGAACCAGTTCATGGTCCTGTTGTGGTTGGTTTTCATTTGCCTGTGTCTCATATAACCATGGAATCAAATGAGTTTAAGAGCTCAACTGGCAAAGATAATTATGGGTGTGGCCAAACTTTAATTAAGAATACCTCCTAGAACAATGAGTTTTTGAAAAAATTTAATTGGTTACTGGAAAGTTCAAAATTGGGATTATGCACTAAGTTAAGTCCTTTTGTGAAGAAACTTTTATTAGCTAACACTGTTCTGATAATTATATGCTAATGAGGTAACTACAAATAATGATTTATCTCAGAGGAAATTGTTTATGGAATATTAATAAGGTCATTGGCATCAACAAATTATCAATTGTGCTGAGGACAACAACATTACAAAATATACTGCATGAATAATATTCTAGAAATCATCTGTACACTGAATATATACACTGATCAGCTAGAATGTTGTGACCATCACATGTAGTATCAGTGAGCATACTGTCCGTGTGTGGAATTGGTAAGGTGCACAATCTATCTTAAGTTTGACCAAGGGCAGACTGTGATTTTTGGGAGGCTTGGCAGGAGCGTTTCAGAAACTGCATGACTTGTTGGGTGTTTGACAGCTGCTGTGGTGAGTGTCTTCAACACTTGGTTAAACTAAAGTGAAGCCACAAACAGACATCATGGGGTTCTGCAGCCATCCCTCATTATGGGTTTCATACTTTGAAGGCTCGGCAGACTGGTAAAACAGGAATGGCAGTGAACTGTTGTAGAACTAATATCAGATTTTAGTGATGGGCAGAGTACAAGTATACCTGAACAAACAGTGCATAGTAAACTTCTAATGATGGGCCTCTGCAGCTGATGACCCACACATGTGCTAATGTTAATAACATGACATCACCTGCTACGACTGAAATGAACACATGACCATCAGCATTGGACACTTGTGCAATGGCAGAACATTGCATTGTCACATTAATCCTAATAACTTCTTCATCATGCCAGTGGGAGAGCATGAATCCATCATCTTCCAGGAACACATCTCCTTGACACTTTACTGTGGGACAGAGACAAGCTCGCGGTGGCTCTATTGTGCGGAACATTCACATGTGCATCCATGCATCCAGTGGAGCTCATTTAAGGCACCATGACTGCCAAGGAGTATCGTATACTGGTTGCAGACCATGAACACCCCTTCATGACGATAATGTTTCCCGATGGCAGTGGCATTTATCAGAAAGATAGGACGACATGTCACAAGGCCAAGAGTGTGTTGGTATGGTTCAAGGAATACAGTGATGAGTTTCAGTTGGTGTGCTAGCCCCTCAACTTGCCAGCTCTGAACCTGATGAAATACATCTGAAATATCATTGAACGTAGTGTCAGAGCTCATTGCCCCCTCCTCAAAATTTATAAGAATTAGGTAACTTTTGTGTGCAGATATGGTGCCAATCCTCTCCAGTGACCTACTTAGGCCTCATTGTTTCCATACCATGAAGTGTTGCTACTGTTATCCATGCCAAAGGTGGACATTCCGACTGTTAGTTTTCTTGTCATAATGTTCTCGCTGATGAGTGTGTAGTACTTATATGAGTAAAATCAGTCGAAAGACAAGGAAAAAATATGTTAAGGAGTAGAATGACAACAAGTAAAGTGACTCCACCTTGCTATGTCAGCTCCTGTTATTATAAAGCCATATTTGGACCTTTGTAAGCCCTCATTTTCGCATCCCTAACCACGACCTTTTAATCACAACAATGATTCCACAAAGGTTTTACATTGGATAACAGCTGTCCTCTTGATACGAAAATTAACTGAAATGTTAGAGCATGAAAATAATGTTTTCAGTTTTGGTTTAGTAGCAATATTATTAGAAAACTGTTATTGATCAACATTGTTTGTGCAGAACTTTTTAATTCTGCTTTTAATTTATTTTTGGATTCTAGCTTTCTGGTATGAACTGGCATCCTATCACTGATAAGTGTCACTTGTTTTAGTGTGTTATTCTTACACTCAAAGTATGTGAAATGATTCACATACATTAGCAAACAAAAACAGTAACTATCAACTTTATGACACACTATCAGCCAACAACCATTTTTTTCTCATGTGTCATATGTTATCATTAACACATATTATGTGTTGTGAATGTAGAAGTATAGTGAAACTATTTCAGATAAATATTTCAGTCATCCAGAAATATGATAATTTGGATGTATTGCTACTTTTCCATTTACACTGTTCAAGTCCTTTTTACTTAATGCAGCAGTCTTGATGTTAATGTTAACATGCTGCAAATTTCTGGAAAATACATACCTGAGAACTTTTAATGTGAATGTTAATTTAACTATCTACATTATCTCGTAAGTATTAACATGTACACATAATTTCAGAACACAGATATTATGACAATTTAATTGGTAATGCTAAAAAGAAAAACTTTTATTTTATATTGTTATTATGGACAGCCATAATCTTCCATCTCATCTCTGTGGCAACTTGATCACAAAATGTGGATCAGAATTCAGAACTCCAGTCTGAAACTCACATGAAGGTGCTAAGTCTCAGGTGTATGTTATGCTTCTAATTTGTAACATCATTTTGTAAATCACAGTTCATCTGAAACTGACTTATTTTATTATCCAACACTCTCAGTAAATAAGACAACGGGTAGTGAGAATATGCAACATTTACTAGAATTTATTTTTGCAAGTTAATAATGCAAGAACTGTTTTTATGTGCAGTATGAGCTGAATGACTTTTTTAAGATTAGGAGTTGAATTATTTGCTTCATACTAATTACAGATCCATTTATATATCCCTAACTTTTTTGTAATTAGGTTACAGAAGGGCCAGATGTGAACTTACGAGAGGTGAACTTACATCTGAACCAGTATTAAACATGCTGCAGTAGTACTCATTTTATGGAAATAAACAAAGTCTTTTCCAATTTTTAAACTCTAAGCTGATGTTTTAGAGTAGGTCTGATATTTAAGACTTGGAAACTAATATTTCTCATAACATGTCAGTGCAGTTTAGAAGTATTTTAACTTTAGATCACAACCAGAGATTTATATACATTCTACAATATCTTTTTGTCTCTTCACAAAATATTTTCAGGCCTTTCATATAATAAATCCAGAAGATTGAGCACTTTATCCATTTCTTTTTATTTCACAAGGGAGAACATCAGATGGAAAAACTTTTTTGTCCTGTCCCTGTAGGCTATCTGCCCCACCCTCTTAAAGTATGTTATGTATATTGTGTATTATATTTGGCCTATTTATTGGCATTGTATTAACTTGAAAAATCCTATTCACTGTGAGATTATCCTTGGATGAATAAAGATAACTACATAAGGCTAAATAAACACCGAAGTAAATTCATGGTACAGGCAGAAACAATTCTTTGATTTGGCTGTGTAAATAATACAAACATGTATTGACTTCATTTTTCCATTATGTTCATTACAGCAACTCAACTATAGAATCTCATTCTCCAAAATATGTGTTGTTTGTATTTAACATTCTGAATTTTTGATCGAATTTTTTCCACAGTTAAGAAATTAATATCTCTGTACCTGAAGTAATTTTATGGCTAAATTTGATGATTACCAGTACTGTCAGTTAGAATCTTCTGCCCTAACACATGAGAAAAAATAAAGCAAATGGGAGAAGTGTGTTATATTGAACAAGAAATAGCTATATTTATGTATATAAGCATAATATTTATGTATATAAGCAAATATGAATTTAAAAAAAGGGAAGGATAACAGTGAGTGAATATATACTGACCTCTGGAAACAAAATGATCTATATAGATATGCAAGAAGTAATAACGGATGATTAAGAAATAAAATCAAGAAATAGTAATATGGCAGAACACAAATATTCCATGATAGTCTTTGTTGAAAATATGGGAACTTTGAGAAATATGCATAGAATGAGGCACCTGGCAGATTAAATAAGTTCAGGTGGTATAGGCCTTCTAAAAATATTCATTTCACACTCACATTTATCATTAGCTAAATCAGTTAAGGTTCATTTTTTCTCTAAAAACTTGTCAAGGAATCAACATCATTTCAGAGCAGTTATCTTTTTGCTCACAGTCAATACATTCTGGTCATCCCTACTGTGGATACAAGTATCTTCTATCCAAAGTCAGTTTTAAACTTACTCATAACTTCCTTTTTCTTATCCATTATGAATAGGGGGTAAAATGCTCTACATTTCAGTGATCATTACAAGATCAGTTGTTTGGGAAAATTACTTCCTCAAGATATTGTTGGGTGAACTGATAGCTGTAAGGTATTTGCCTCAGTACTTAAAATAGTTTTAAACTATGTCTTTTGCTAATACACAAACCCTACACAAGACAATGTGCTCCTGCAAACTGATCTATTTCATACCCTGTGTCTAACTTTTTTCCAAAAGTTGTTTTATTGTGATAAAGACTCACTCCGCATTCTTCACAAAATAATAGATATACTTGCAATTTTCCACATTTGTCCTAGTTATATACTAATCATTATTGATAGTCATTTATACTGAGGTAAAGTTAAGAAACAAGAGCAAATTTTCTAATTATTGAAAATATCAGTCAGAAATGATATAATGTTGTATGACTCATGTACATGTTTGTATCTGCAATAAATTATTATCTGATCTAAAATTTAAAGCAAAACAACAAACTTGAAAATGTTCTATATTTAATTTATAATTGTAATCATGAATTAAACCAGATCCACACTTCAGGTAAAGTAAAATGTTATCATTCAATACATCCAAATAACAGCTTTACAAATTAAATAAATTTAGTGCAAACTCATAGAAACACTGAAATATGTTAAAAATCAGATATATCTACTTTCACCATAGGCTATTAGCTTACTAGTAAGCAGCAATGCACACGTTTGTTAATGTCCTCCAGTACAATGTCCAAATGACAATTAAGCTTCTATATTTATCATTTTACAGTCACAGATTATTGTTTTTAACTCACCTTCTGTTGGAACATTGAACTGTAATGCATTTCCTAAAATTGGAATGCCTTTAGGTCCAGGAATTTTATCAATTAATATGTGAGTCCTAAGAGTATTGAATTTGTATGGTACAACTTCATGTAAAAGAAGCAGAAACACAATAACCACAACAAAATACACCAAGTAAATCAGCATTTTACTTCACTGATGTATTATTGAGACAGTAACACTTCTTACTGTTGTTTCATACATGAAGCTTCACCACAGCTGTCACTTACTATTTCTGTGCTGAAATGTTTACTGCAGATAACAGGAGAAGGTCATGAAATAAGTGGCAAGATTACACTCAAGCTGATAGGTTTCAAGGCAAATTCCAGTGATAAGTACCATGTATCTTGAGTGTCAGATTCCTGGACTCCAAGAATCAAAGGTCTGAAATGGATATTCGTATGTAAGTAAGAGTTTGCAGTGAGTAAGATATAATCAGAAATGACCTCATAATGGAAGAACTAGCAATGTGACTAATAACTGAAAAGAAATACAGAAAATGTTTAAATGGAAAAGCATACCCTATGCATGTGAGAAACAAGGGTTTCAGATTAATACCTACATTAAAATCCTCCAGAGGATGAAGATCCGTCTGAAGATCTAGGACAACAGGTTGAAACAGGTTTCCTCAGCATAAACTGGGCTAACAAGAAAATGAAAAAAAAATGATGTCCTGAATACTTGTTAGATGATTTTGATCATTTGGGGTGAACTAATCATCTATGGCTTCACTTTCATTTGATGTCATTTTGTATTTTTTTTGTTTTGTTTAGGAAAATTAACATTGCTGTTTTATGTTGTTGCATGAGTGACAAACTCTTTTAATCAATACTTTCGCTGAGTAAAAATAGGAAGCTCAAGAGTTAGTGGCATCTCTGCACTGTTAAATGTGTCTATGCATCATCCACCAGTCAGAGTCAGATTCAGTAAGTGGTTCTCATGCCACATTTTTTGTGCAGTAAATTGCTCATTTATAAACTTACTGAGCT
Organism: Schistocerca gregaria; assembly: GCF_023897955.1. Taxonomy (NCBI): domain Eukaryota; kingdom Metazoa; phylum Arthropoda; class Insecta; order Orthoptera; family Acrididae; genus Schistocerca; species Schistocerca gregaria. The sequence continues at coordinate 471,890,458 of NC_064931.1, forward strand.
TGCATTTCATTTATTGTGAAGATAATAATGGTAATAAAAGAAACTTTGTAACAGTAAACTGCTGTTGCATTCAAGTCAAGCACTCTTACAAAAAAGTTCATAATATACTTGTGGTGCTGCATCTAGTGGAAAAATGGGTAGTGAAGAGTACAGAAATGATATTCACTGATATGACAGAAATTTATATAGGTGTAGAACAGAGTTTAACAAAAGACTGCAATACTGAATCAGTCTTCTTTAATTGTTTCACCAAAGAAAATTAAAACACAGTTTCTATTTACCTCATTGCATGGGTGCAAAAAATTACAAAAAAAAGAAATAAAAGAGAGCAGAACTGAAAAAAAGCTCCACATTCTGCATTAGGTTCTACAGCAGGAACACTGAAGAACTTAATCCTTTTCTAACATAAGGTCATTGGAGGTCTCTGAAACAGTGGAGTATCCTATGTGACTGAAATAATACACATGCCATTGAAGCCTTTAAGAAGAGTCATAGGATAGGTATAGGACCTATCCCATTGATATCAATTAGCTCTAAGATTGTGAAACACACATTCATGTACATAAGTATTATTCATAAAAATTGTGTCATAATGATTCTGTAAAGACTAAACTGAGATGGTATGACATGGAGACATGTAACTCCTTCTCCTCTCCTTGCCCATTTTAAAGCCTGTAAAATTAAGTATATTCTTCTACTGTATATGTATTATGGACTAGTGAACACATCACAACAATGCATGCTGTGCAAAGATAATGCTGCAGTGGAAGACCTCATGGATTGACAACAACATGGTGGAAGAATGGTTATAGTACGCCATTACCATAACAATGGTATTACAGCAGACAACTTATACGAAGCGGCTACCATGACCTCATCGTTCCAACCACACAGGCTAGGGGATGCTTGATATATACTATTGCCCATGGCAATGGTGTCCCTACCACAAAAGATAGAGGGCTCTACTCTATCCATAGATGATGTGACAAATGAATGGGACAACAGTTACCTGAATTTTAAATAATTGTAAATTTCTCGAGGTTTAATTAGTTATATTTCTTATTTATTATTTATTATGTTTTATATTGCAACTGGAGCCAACTTTAGAATATGCAATTTCTTGCTTAACCCTTGCATTACCAAGCGGGGTATTCTGACTAACCCAGGTTGTTTTTTCCCTATAACAATGTTTTCTGAAGGGCCACATGCCTGTGGCTTCATGAATTTGTACTAAAATGATTGATGTTGAATTCACACTCACGACTGTCTAATTTTTTTGGCTTTATCATGGTTATTCAAGTCATTTATTGGTGGGGTTGTGAGACTATCCCACTTGGTATGAAACATCTTATTTTCTTATTTGTAGAAAAAGAAGATGTTGGGAAATATATCTGTTATTAATCTTCTTTGTTGAGTTTTGCATAGATCCAATGTTTGATATTGTTGCTGGTTACTATTGTTGAGTTGAATTTGACGTTCACTGTTGAGCTGACATTACACAAGTCAGTATTTCATCTGCAAGTAAGGATGTCTAAATGACTTTCTAGCAAAGAGATCATGGAAATTCTATACAATTCTGATGTCAGTGACGATGAAAATTAATGGGACATTGATAATGAACTGAATGAATACATGGAACCTCTTGCCAAAGACCATATCATAGCATCAGATGAAGCTGATGAAATATCAGAAGACACTACACATTCACGTGAACAAGAAGAAGAAGAAGAAGAAGAAGAAGATGAAGAGGATGAAGAAGAAGAAGACAAAGACACTGGAGATTTGTTTGTTTCTAGAAGTGGACTACAATTTTCTAGTGAACCACCAAAAGGTGGGCGGCGTCGATGTCGCAGCATTTTGAACGTAACACCTGGCCCAGAGAATGATGGAAAAACAATGAAAACAATAACAGAGTCAATTTTATTATATATCTCACTAGAAGAAATGAACAGGGAAGCCAAACAAGTAATCTCTTTGTGGAATGCAGCTCATTCTTCGAACAAAACGACATGGAGAGATATAAATGCAACTGAAGTGTACACTGTATTATCAATCCTATTAGGTGCTGGTCAAACTCATGGACATCACACAAATACTTCTGATCTGTGGGGAGGTAATGTTGCTTTTTGGCAACCATTCTTTTCTACTGCCATGTCAGGAAACCGATTTTTGTCTAAACAGAAATTCTTGGGATTTGACAGCAGAGACACAAGAGCACAGAGAATTGAAGAAACCAAGGACTAACTACAAGCCATCAGGATAGTCTTTACAAAATTCAATCTAACTTGTGCAAGAACTTCTATCCTTACAAATACGTGACTATTGATGAACAATTAGCAACGTACCAAGGAAACTGCTCTTTTAAGGTTTATATCAAGAGCAAGCTTGGCAAGTATGCCATTAAAATTTGGGTTTGTGCTGATTTGAAGACATCTTACTTTTTACGGATCCAAATTTACACAAGAATGGTGGACACTACTCGGGAAGTGAATCAAGGACAGAGAGTAGTTTTGGATCTGATGGAAGGAACCCTTTCTGAATAACGGTCATGGTGTAACAACTAATAATGTTTTCACCCATTTTCCATTAGCTGCTGAACTACTAAAATGAAACACGACATTGGTTGGTATCTTGCTATCCAATAAGAAAGAGATTCCGAAGGAATTCTTACCAAACAGAAAGAGAGAAGTTCACTCTTCAATGTTTGGTTTCACAAATGACTTGACCCTAGCTTCCTATGTTCCAAAGAAGAGAAAGGCAGTAATACTACTATCTACTCAGCATAATGAGAGACAACTGAGTGGTGAAGAAAGTGAACACAAACCCGAAATCAAACTGCATTACAATAAAACCAAAGGTGCTGTAGATAGTGGGGACAAAATGACAAGAGAATACAGTTGCGTTAGAGGAAAGAGGCAGTGGCCACTAAGAAACTTCAAGGAAATGATAGATATTGCAGCACTGAATGCATATATTCTGTATATTCAAAGATTTCCTGATTGGCAGAAGAATAACCGAAGCTGATGTAAACTCTTCATGACTGAACTGGCATTTGAACTCAGCAAAGACAACATGGAAGAAAGAACCAAAAATATCAACGATCTTCATTAAGATGTACAAGATGCACTGAAAGCTAGTGGTATTGCAATTCCTACAGCAGTGATCCAGACCCAGTGTTCAAAGTTACCAACGCCACAATGACGTCAAGACTGCAAGAGAAACGAAGACCGGAAAACAAGATTTTGTTGTGTAAAGTGCAAGAAACCTCTTTGTAATATACACTCCTGGAAATTGAAATAAGAACACCGTGAATTCATTGTCCCAGGAAGGGGAAACTTTATTGACACATTCCTGGGGTCAGATACATCACATGATCACACTGACAGAACCACAGGCACATAGATACAGGCAACAGAGCATGCACAATGTCGGCACTAGTACAGTGTATATCCATCTTTCGCAGCAGTGCAGGCTGCTTTTCTCCCATGGAGACGATCGTAGAGATGCTGGATGTAGTCCTGTGGAACGGCTTGCCATGCCATTTCCACCTGGCGCCTCAGTTGGACCAGTGTTCGTCCTGGACGTGCAGACCGCGTGAGACGACGCTTCATCCAGTCCCAAACATGCTCAAAGGGGCACAGATCCGGAGATCTTGCTGGCCAGGGTAGTTGACTTACACCTTGTAGAGCACGTTGGGTAGCACAGGATACATGCGGACGTGCATTGTCCTGTTGGAACAGCAAGTTCCCTTGCCGGTCTAGGAATGGTAGAACGATGGGTTCTATGACGGTTTGGATGTACTATTCAGTGTCCCCTCGACGATCACCAGAGGTGTATGGCCAGTGTAGGAAATCGCTCCCCACACCATGATGCCGGGTGTTGGCCATGTGTGCCTCAGTCGTATGCAGTCCTGATTGTGGCGCTCACGTGCACGGCGCCAAACACGCATACGACCATCATTGGCACCAAGGCAGAAGCAACTCTCATCGCTGAAGACGACACTTCTCCACTCGTCCCTCCATTCACGCCTGTCGCGACACCACTGGAGGCGGGCTGCACGATGTTGGGGCGTGAGCGGAAGACGGCCTAACGGTGTGTAGGATCGTAGCCCAGCTTCATGGAGACGGTTGCGAATGGTCCTCGCCGATATCCGAGGAGCAACAGTGTCCCTAATTTGCTGGGAAGTCTCGGTGCGGTCCCCTACGGCACTGCGTAGGATCCTACGGTCTTGGCGTGCATCCGTGCGTCGCTGCAGTCCGGTCCCAGGTCGACGGGCACGTGCACCTTCCGCCGACCACTGGCGACAACATCGATGTACTGTGGAGACCTCACGCCCCACGTGTTGAGCAATTCGGCGGTACGTCCACCCGGCCTCCCGCATGCCCACTATACGCCCTCGCTCAAAGTCCGTCAACTGCACATACGGTTCACGTCCACGCTGTCACGGCATGCTACCAGTGTTAAAGACTGCGATGGAGCTCCGTATGCCACGGCAAACTGGCTGACACTGACGGCGGCGGTGCACAAATGCTGCGCAGCTAGCGCCATTCGACGGCCAACATAGCGGTTCCTGGTGTGTCCGCTGTGCCGTGCGTGTGGTCGTTGCTTGTACAGCCCTCTCGCAGTGTCCGGAGCAAGTATGGTGGGTCTGACACACCGGTGTCAATGTGTTCTTTTTTCCATTTCCCCGAGTGTAGTAAACAGCAGGAGAATCCATGGTAAGATCCGAAAATGAGTCTCTGTTATTACATTTAATAATGCCCACGTAATAGTAGGAACAGAAAGTTTGTAATATTAAGGCTATACAAGTAGATGTTTTTCCTTCTAAATATATTTTCTGTATTGAATGTTCGTATACGCTGCTTCACAAGTCTGTTGGCCGTTTACGTACCTTTAATTGTTTGTAAATTATCGTATTCAAATTTCGTTTGATGTTTACGCTTTTGGAATCAGTTAGTAAGAAAGTATGGTAGTGCGAAGAATGCTTTTATATTTGAAAACGTTTTGAAACAACACATATTCTGAGGGTGGGAACTGTAGCAATTCTGAAATGTATTGAATAATACAGCAACTAACTTACAGCGGAAAGTTCCACTGGACTGGAAGAAGGCCCAGGTCATAGAAATGTATAAAAAGGGTAGAAAATCGGATCCACATATGTACCGGCCAATTTCACTGACATCGATTTCTTGTAGAATCATGGAACATATTTTGTGTTCAGACATAATGACCTTTCTAGACTCTGAGAAGCTCATCTGCAGAAACCAGGACGGTTTTAGGAAACAGAGGTCATGTGAGACACAGCTGGCCCTCTTTGTGCATGATATACAACAGGCTCTACATACTAGCTCCCGGGTTGATGCCATGGTGTGGGGAGCGTTCTCCTACACTGGCCGTACACCTCTGGTGATCGTCGAGGGGACACTGAATAGTGCACGGTGCATCCAAACCGTCATCGAAACCATCGTTCTACCATTCCTAGACCGGCAAGGGAACTTGCTGTTCCAACAGGACAATGCACGTCCGCATGTATCCCGTGCCACCCAACGTGCTCTAGAAGGTGTAAGTCAACTACCCTGGCCAGCAAGATCTCCGGATCTGTCCCCCATTGAGCATGTTTGGGACTGGATGAAGCGTCGTCTCACGCGGTCTGCACGTCCAGCACGAACGCTGGTCCAACTGAGGCGCCAGGTGGAAATGGCATGGCAAGCCGTTCCGCAGGACTACATCCAGCATCTCTACGATCGTCTCCATGGGAGAATAGCAGCCTGCATTGCTGCGAAAGGTGGATATACACTGTACTAGTGCCGACATTGTGCATGCTCTGTTGCCTGTGTCTATGTGCCTGTGGTTCTGCCAGTGTGATCATGTGGTGTATCTGACCCCAGTAATGTGTCAATAAAGTTTCCCCTTCCTGGGACAATGAATTCACGGTGTTCTTATTTCAATTTCCAGGAGTGTAGATACTGTTATGTCATTGACTGAAAAGAATTTCTTCCTGCCAGTGCCATCTTGCATTTTGAAGCACTAAGATTGCGTGAAAAATATTTGCTTCCACTGCCACCCTTGATTTCTAAATTTCCAGCCATCCTGTATAGTTTTTAAATTTCCTGCTATCCAACAAATTTTAACTTTAAATTTCCTGCCCCCATCATCTTTAATTTTAAAATTTACCACAATCCACCATCTTGATAACATCATGCATTGAAGGCAATTGATGGCTTCATTTCCTCAGGCTTTTAGGCAACCTGATGGGCCAAGGTCAAAATAGTCTAAAACTGGCATAGACATACTACTGCTGTGTACACCTCACTAAATGAATGCTTGCATACTGCTCTCTTGTCTTTCCATTAAACTGAGACAAATATAAGTTTTCATCTAGTTTAACAAACTTAACACTCAAATCCATATGCCAATCCAGGCATGTTGCCATCGCACATGTCAACACAACATGTGCTACTGTCCTGATGATTCTCTATGTCACAGCTGTCAATGTCATTCAAAATTCAGTCAGTTTTTTCTGACTCCAGACAGCATTTCTGTCACCAGTTGTAACAGGGTTTCGTATGGCTTAGGTACTCCACTACAGGTTGCAGTGATGGTGCAAGTTGATTTTTGGGATGGTGAGCTTGTGGATCCAGGTGGATGTCTGCTGATAAATCAGAGAAGTAGGACAGACATTCATTTATTTATTCCATCAAATACAGCAATTGTGCTATCAGATTTGGCAGCTAGGGTCAGACACTAGTCATGGATTTTGGAGAGGGTGCTGAACTCAGCATGCAGCCTTTGATGACTCAGCCAGCTCATAGCACTAAGCAAACTGCAGTAGGGCAGAGTCAGGTGGTAGGCACCCTGATGAGTGAAGGAGCACAGCATCAGAACTTGAGCCATGGTGCAGGCAACTGTGCTGGCCTCTGCAAAAGCTGGCCACATTGACTGTCACAGATGCACAGGTCAGTTCATAAAAAACTAAACTGCACAGTAATGAATCAAAGACCCCAGTGTAGGTAGCTGCAACAATGATCTGCAAAGATAGTGTGTGCCCACACAATGGAAATCAGCAGCAGCATAGTGTGCATATCCTTGGCAAGTGGCTACTCAACAGCTACTTACATCTGGATAGTATGAACCATGGAGGCCCAAGAAGGCATTCTGTAGTCGATAGAAGTGAACCAGCAAGTAGCCCACCAGCTGGAAGGCAGTGTTTCAGCTCCTGGTAGCACCTGGATTTAGGCGCAGCTCATAGCTTTGCAGCCAGCAGAAGTGGCATCTAGTATAGCAGCCTGGATGACCTACTTCATGTTAATCGCTAGCAAGGACTACCTCTCATAGCTGGCTGTGGGCAGAGAGGGATACTGCATAGCTGAAATGGGTGGTATTTATTATGGCTCATCTCGCCCATATTTTGACAGGACATCATTCTGAATGACAGGCCACAGCAAAGTTGTGGTCCGAGGCTTGGTATGCATCATGGGTGTTACAGTCATGACTCCGGTGTTGAGGCTTCAGTGTATGGTAACTTATGCTACTGTATGATCCTACAGTGATTATTACTGTATCAACACAGCCTGCATGTAGTTTCTTGCAAAAGAACATCTTGTTGACTCCCATCTGTCTCATTTCTTCAAAAATGGTTCAAATGGCTCTGAGCACTATGCAACTTAACTTCTGAGGTCAACAGTCGCCTAGAACTCAGAACTAATTAAACCTAACTGACCTAAGGACATCACACACATCCATGCCCGAGGCAGGATTCGAACCTGTGACCGTAGCAGTCACGCGGTTCCAGACTGAAGCGCCTAGAACCGCACGGCCACACTGGCCGGCTGTCTCATTTGTCTATGGAATATTGCATCCACCTTCACTGACATTTCCTGTTAACTTGGCCACAGGTTTCAGCTGCCAAGAAAGGAGGTTCAGTGGTGCAACAGTATTGAGGATTTCTTGGTAGGGAGTATATGTCACTTTATTTTGGATGAAGAGATACTGATAAAAGTAGAAGTGATTTCAGGATGCCCCAGGGAAGTGTACTGAGATTTGTGCTGGACGTTAACGACCTGGCAGATACTATTAGCATTAATAGCAACCTCATGTAAGGGCTGGATAAAAATATGGAAACAGCAAAAACACAATAGATTACAATGCCTAAAAAGGTGTAGGAAAACTGCAGGCATACAAAACAGTTTCCTGTATGGTTTTCAAGGAAATTTTATACAATTCTTTGTATAAAATAATAGAACATTCAGGTAATGATGATGGAAATGGATGGCATTCACATACCTTTCTCTCCAGACCACAGAGGCTCAATCAGCCGGCCAGAGTGGCCAAGCGGTTCTAGGCACTACAGTCTGCAACCGCGCGACCGGTACGGTCTCAGGTTCGAATCCTGCCTCGGGCATGGATGTGTGTGATGTCCTTAGGTTAGTTAGGTTTAAGTAGTTCTACGTTCTAGGGGACTGATGACCTCAGATGTTAAGTACCATAGTGCTCAGAGCCATTTTTAAAGGCTCAATAATATTGAGATCTGGTGGCTGGTGGCCCATTGAGATGCAGCAATTCATCCTTTTTCTCACAAAACCAATCTTGGACAATGCAAGCTGTGTGAACAGGGACCTGCTGTCTTTGCACAGAGCATCACCACTGAGGAATAAATATTGTACTGTGTTATGGAACTGGAGTGGTCGGTCGTCTACGTTTTTGTTAATGCTATCGTTCAGTCCACCTACCTCGATAGGCTTCTTGCCGATGGCCCTTCACTCTGTGGTAGCAGATATGTGCTAGGCAGTGTAAAGCAGCGTTGATGAAACCACCACCTTATACCTGCCACACAAAAGCCGCGTAACTCTAGTTTAAAGTCAACTCCTGAAAGTTCATGATCAAAAATTTGGGCGATCTGGATCTTTACTCCACTTGCAGAAAAGCGTTTGAAATTAGATTAACTCTGCTTATTATTCATGTTGAAACACATGAAATGGCTATCAAGTCCGTATTTAATATGGTAAAACGTTTATCATTCAAAGTTCACTGTCTGTATATCAAACATTCACTCAAAAAGCTGCCAACATTTTAGTAAGTCCGATCCGACTAATTTTCACGTTCTGCCAGTCACAGACCCGCAACTATTCGCGAGTTAAACATTCGGTTGTTTCAGTGGTCTTCTTCGTAATAGGTGCTAGCCAAAATATTTCGTACAGAGCACCAAACAAGTCACGCAGAGTTGTTACTACGACCAGAAAGTTCACACGCTCCTATCTCTCAAACTATTTAATTTAGAAACACCAAACTTTCATCAAAATGTTCGTAACTCTAGTCGCTTCAATCAAGATATGTTCTAACCGAAATTAGCTCACTATTTCCTCATCTTACAGAGTATTTTTAAGGAGCGATCTGACATCGTGTTATCCGTAGACCGGCTAGCAAGCGCCTTTCTCGAGGTACTCGCCTATATGCCCACTCCTCTTTTCGCATGGAAACAGATTAATTCTGATTGGCTATTGATCTAAACGACCAATCAGAACGTTCCTTCCAGATCATTTTCACGGGGAATCTTACCTTATCCAATCACTAATTTGATAGTAATTAATGTCAGCAAACTTCAAATTCTTGTATTTTGTTCAAAAATTGTTCAAATGGCTCTGAGCACTATGGGACTTAACATCTGTGGTCGTCAGTCCCCTAGAACTTAGAACTACGTAAACCTAACTAACCTAAGGACATCACACACATCCATGCCCGAGGCAGGATTCGAACCTGAGACCGTAGCGGTCACGCGGTTCCAGACTGAAGCGCCTAGAACCGCACGGCCACACCGGCCAGTTGTATTTTGTTTAATCAAAATAAATGAAGTAAGAAATATTCTTCAAATTGATAAATAAACTTATTTCGCCTCTAACTTCCACTCTGGCTGCTTTTATACGAAAGCAGTCAGACAGCGACATATGTCACCTGAATCGTGGTTGCAACATAACTTTCCCACGGTTCGTTTTTGCAAGGTTTTATGAAAAAGTAAAATATTAAATTTTAACGTATGTCCCACATACACCCTCTCAATCATTCGCACGCACTCACAGGGCAAAATATAATCAAATAATAATTTTGACCGATTTTTGTATTACATAATGAATGCACAGTGACTAAAGTTTTATAAAGAAAATTCCAATTAATTGATTTTTATGCACTAATAACTTTGGAATGGCTTTAAATGATAATGAAAGTCAATCCGTTATTGTTCCTAACTTGGTTTAAAAAAATAAGGGTAGGTTTGAGGACTTTTAGGTAATCCTCTTTATCTCCAGAACAATAATAAATAAAAATCTGAAATTTTGACAGCATCATTCCAGTAATAACAAAAGGCTGTGTACCAAATTTGAACAAAATCGGATAATAACTAATACGAATTGTTTAGATTCATAGAGGGTGTGAATCTTCGTATCGACTGAATGTTACGCTATGCAGTTCTCACGGTAGGCAGCGTCAACTGTGCTGTTAGCAAAGCGGAAAAAAAAACAAAAAAAAAACACATAGCCACAACTCGAACGGTGGCAGTGCTCGTTCGGTTACTTACGTTTACTAGTATCAAAGCTACAGCATGAAAACACAAAAATGTTAATTACCCGAAGATCATTAACTTTGGAACCCATAGTGAAATATAGCAGTCATCAGTTGGAAGATTGAACACCACAGTGCTTTAATAGGCACAGTCCTGTTGGAGGTAGTGTGCCGTTGCTTTCCTCAGACCTTTGAGTTGACTTACCTAGCCAGTTAATAGGGGAACCTACGGTTTAACGTGGCTTTCGGACCACAGTGTTACTCGGCATTTTTCACATCAACAAACACTGCCCGAGGGGAAATAAGTGGAAAATGGGACTGACCAGGGATCGAACACGAGACCTTTGTATTCGTAATCTTGCTCTTTATCACTTTGCCATCATGTAGCCACCGCTGTGCATTCTGCTTGGCATTAAAATTAAGGATCTTTCGTTTATGACTGTGTTGGTACTTGCGTGTCCCTGCAGTAAAGAGAACTGAATTGAATGTAGTGTCTTCAAGTTGGCATAAACAGAAAAGGAGAAAAATTAAACAACATAAATGCCCTCTCTTTGATGCCTCAATCTTCATTGCCATTATGCGTCTTCTGAGAAAAAACGTACTCTTCATTAAAATAAAAATCTTCGTCTTGTTATGCAAATATTTGCGATGTATTTTACATTAAAATTTTACTAACGAAATTAAAATAGGAGAAGTTTTCCTTTTGTTCACAGCATCTTAATTGCTGAAGAGAAGTTAAACTGAAACTAAACAATATGTGCTTTAAACAAAGTCTTCTTCCTATTAACACAGTAAACTCAGTACCGCGTCCTGTTCCCGTCCTCTTCTACAACTGCATTTAATCGCCGTCGAAGAGGCAACAAGCTTCCTGAAGAATCTGTCACTCTGTGACATCTCTTCCCACGCAGAGTGAACTGCTTCCGACAACACTGCCTTAGATGTTGGTGCAGGTCTTTTGCTCCTAATAATTTTCTTTCCATCTCTGCCCACACGTGCTCTATGGGATTGAGGTCATCCGCTTTTGGAGGCCAGTCCAACAGCTCAATGTCTCCTTTCATCTGAAACCAGTGTCTTACACGATTGGCCGTATGGATTGGGGAACAGTCATGTTGGAGGATGATTCTACCACCATGAAATCGCTGACGAACAGAAGGAAGCATGATTTCTTCCAGTATTTCGCAGTAATAAGCACTACAAAGCGGACGCTCAAGTTCCCACAGCATGTGGAAACCATTTGCTGATATCCAGTCCCAAACTGTGACAGACGTCCGGCCACACCTTTGCCTCTGCTGGACATATTTACGGTCGTATCTCGTTCCACGTGGTCGATACACATGGACAGAGCTATTTGGAGCAGTTGAAAATACCTTCTCATCGGTAAATAAAACTCGGTCCCAGTACGAAAGCGGCTTCCTTCCGTAGGCCAGTGCGAAATTTAACCTGGCAGCCCTATGTTGCTCTTTCAGCATTTCCTTAACAGCCGATTTCCGTCAATACCTTCCTTCCTCGTTGAGCCGACGACATATGGTCGACCCGCTCACTGTTAACTGCAGGATGTTTTTAATTTCTCTGCTGCTCCTGAAAGGGTTCTCAACACTGCAGCGGAGTATGCTCTTGTCTTCATACTCTGTGGTAGTCCGTGGGCGTCCAGAGCGACGACGACGGTTTACGTGGCCTTCATCTTCCATCCTCTTCGCCCAGAGATGAATAGTGGATTTGCTGTATCCCAGAACACGGGAAATGGCACTGATACAGTACCCGTCTTCAGTAAGCGCGAGGATATGACCTTTATCAAACTCAATGAACTGTGACATGTCGCCTTGACAGAGGTAAGAACCGACTCAAAACAACAGGAAACGAAGTGCCACACAGGACGCAGAGCACTCGCATGAGCACTGAAGTCAAATTCATTCCCGATTTCAAGCTTTCAGTGCTGTGACACACAGATTATATTCACGATTTCACTGGAACGTTTAGAGCAATATCATTAAATCAATGCTGTTGGAGACGATCCAGTTATAACAGATAGGTGGGTTCAGTTTATGGGTATATCTGCCAAAATCACTAGTCTGAAATACGCAGCTGTTGATTTTACCACATATGTCTTAAAACACAAGAGCTCGAACCATGATAGAACTATTTTTAAGGAGCTGTGTTAGATGACAATTTATATCTGTTTAACAAAATTCAGGTTAAACAGAAATATGTTTTAGTCGTAACTATTACTTCGAAGGAACGAAGATGTTTTAGTTCGGAAGACTAAAGCAAACTGCTGCGTTCAGTGTATTCGAGGTATTGCATACACTGCTGTATGTCACTTAGAACTCTCGTTGTGGGGAGCAGGGGGAAACAGTCTCCACAAACTTCCGGTTTGTAAATAAGTCCCACCAGGAGAGGGTCTAACGTGTGCGCTACTGATTTTGATCAAATATTGCATAGAAGTTCTAGCTTTCTGCTAAACACTCCCTAGCTTTTGAAAAAATCTTGGCCATAGTTGAGCACGGACAATCGTATTTTCAATGCTGTATACCGAAAGAGCGTCTACAAATATAACGTTTCATTAGTAAGTTATGCGATGCAGCCATTACGTGCTGGCAAAGTGGTAAAGAGCAAGACTACGAACACAAAGGTCTGTGATAGGTTTCACCCCACTGAATGCGAGCAAGCTCACGAATAGACGACCAATAATTGGAATTACGCAATAATACGCTTAAAAGGTGTATTTTTGCATTATGTATCCCGATGAAAATAACTGTAAATAGATTATAGGCCTACTTGCTTATTACTCGCGCTTCTCGATGCTTACCTCAAAAAATAAAAACAAAAAGAGAGAGAGAGAAAGAGACAGAGAGAGAAAACAGAAATGTATTTCAAATATCAGCTCAGTGACGCCATGTTTGCCTCGTGATGTAAAGCAAGGACAGGTGGTAATATATCGTTGTACTAGCGATATGTATGGCTACAGGGTTCTTCTTTTCTCTCTGCTAACAACCAGAACAGCACATGTGTTCCAGCAACGGTATGAAGAAAATGATAGTAATAATGATGGTAATAATCGAATTATCCGGTAACTTCACATTTCACAGTGGATTTTCTCGAACTAAGAAATTTGCTGAATTAGTGAAATTTTCAAAATGGCTTCACATCGAGGCTATGATGCCATGAAGAGTCTTTACATCCTGCTAACATGAGAATAGCATAATCTGCGTGTCAGAAGCTTGCTTCTACTTAACCAGTTAATAGTCTCGCATTTTTTCCACCGTGACTAATTTTTTAAGCTAAGCACATCATCCGTTACAGCACACTCCTGGGGCTGGGAAATGTGCCCACAATGGTCTGGTGGAACGAACTATCACAGGTGCAATGCATGGGTTCAGGCACTTACTTTTGAGAAGCACGAACAGATTTACTTTACCTCTGGTAACCTAAAGAGAAAGACTTTATAATCCAGATTCCGCATTAAACATCACGTTTCTTCATTACCGACTGGGTAGAGCTGGTTGACGTTGGGAAATGACATACGCGGAAGTCATGGTAAACAGAAATGCTGTCGCCAGTAAACATACATGAGAAAATTTTATTTTATTTGATGAACCGATAGCCATTTAAAGGAACTCTTATTTTACTTGTACCTGATTGAACCAGAGAGGAAAAATTTGGTGCTGGACTGTGATTCGAATTCGTGTCTCCTCTTTCGAGGATCTGAATCTCTCGGAACAGTATAGTTCAATCAGTTCGATCGTTTTCCCAAGACTGCAATCTTCTCTAGGTTTCCTCCAAAGGTAAGTATGTGGGTCTGAATCCTGATCCAGCACAAAAATATTCATAATTTCATTTCAAGCCCTATCACGTGCACACCGGTCTGCTAGTGACACATAACGTGCATTTTTAATGTCTGTTCATGTGTTGCCAAAAATCGCAATAGGTGTCGTTATTTCTGGTCAGACACGCACACATCTTACTGTTGGTGAGTATGCAATTGATACTTAAACTATATTCATGGATGATAAAGAAGGGCGGTAGGTGTGCGGTTCGATTGTGGCTCAGGCACAAAAATTTGTATCCTTATTTTAGATTCAAACACCTAGCAGCTGGTAAGAAAAACCGATACGTAACAAATGATTTTACTTAGTTAACAATCCGATTAGGTGTTGGGTTCGTATCTTCATCATAGAACTTTACATCATGCGCTTCATCTTTAAATACATGCACACCTTGTTACTTCTGAAAGGAGGTATATCAAACATCTTTCGTGGGTAGTTAACAGGGACGAAAGGGTCTTGATAGGAGTCCCGGTTTATTACAAAAACTGTCGTCTTTTATTTTCAAGTCTGGATTTGGTTACTGATATTGGCGAAAATTTCGGTAATTCATGATTCTTAATGGCTAGTCAGCAATATGATTAGATTAGATTAATACGTGAAATGAATACGACATTTCGTAATGATGTGGAACGTGTCGTTTTAATGAAAGATTTCTTTACGTACCGTTATTCAATTTCTTTACAACAATTGTTTACTCTCTCTCTCATTCTGTTTTATATTTATCTATCTTTCTCTCTCTCTCTCTCTCTCTCTCTCTCTCTCTCTCTCTCTCTCTCTCTCACACACACACACACACACACACACACACACACACACACACACATTCCTTTTTTATTTTTATTTGTTTGTTGTGCTCGACTATTGGCCAGGCACGAAAACGTCCGTGAACGAGTTTCTTAGTTTTGAGTACACTTACGAAAGAAATATAAAAACAACTATGAGAGTTACTGCTTTATGATGCTTAGTTTGCAGTCAGTTCTGAGTATTATTAGTAACTACGCTCCAGTCACTAAACCTAGTTACAGAAATGCGAATCAGACTCATTAAGTATTCCCGGCCGTTGCAGCCGCGTCTTTGAGATGCCAGCTATGGTCACTTCCAAGCCCGTTGTAGGACCACATCGGTACGTCTTGTTCCTGCTGATACTGTAACTGAGATTTGTCAACTAGGCAAAGTAGGTTTGGCAACTCTGTGATCGACGAGTTACTTCCTGGTGTGCACGGAATTAAGCCTCAAAGTTCACTTGATTTTTCCTGTCATTTCCATTGAATAATCTGAGTTATTATCGCTTGAAGTGTAACAAAAGATTGTAAATTTACGGTTTTCAGCCCAGGAAAGTCGTTGCACTTGGAAATCGCAACTAATCTCGTCCTTTAAATAGCGGTTTACGAGTTCAACCCACTATTGGCCTCGTAAGCGGAAGCCACAACACATTCCACTTTGCTAGCTCTGTGGTAATGTGCTGACCTGTAAAAAGCATCTGTTATGCTTCGCAGTTCCAGTCTCGCTGAGTGAAATGCTTTTACCCCTTCTGTGAAAGAGCCACAAGCAGTCGGATCAAACATCGATAAGATTAAAACTGTGTGCCCGACCGAGACTCGAACTCGGGACCCGAGTTCGAGTCTCGGTCGGGCACACACTTTTAATGTGCCAGGAAGTTTCATATCAGTGCACACTCCGCTGCAGAGTGAAAATCTCATTCTGGAAACATCCCACAGGCTGTGGCTAAGCCATGTCTCCGCAATACCCTTTCTTTCAGGAGTTCTAGTTCTGCAAGGTTCGCAGGAGAGCTTCTGTAAAGTTTGGAAGGTAGGAGGCGGATACTGGCAGAAGTAGAGCTATGAGTACCGGGCGTGAGTCGTGCTTAGGTGGCTCAGATGGTAGAGCACTTGCCCGCGAAAGGCAAAGGTCCCGAGTTCGAGTCTCGGTCGGGCGCACAGTTTTAATCTGCCAGGAAGTTTCGTAATCTATAACAGTCTGACAATGCACATGCATTTTATTGATTACATGCATGAAGAAAACTTGTTCTCAGTTAAGGCTGTCAAAAAAGGTTTGAAGAAGATTAAAACGCCACTACCACACGACAGCTAATGTAGAAAATACTTTCCTGACTTATTTTGGCACAATGCGCTCTCCCCATACATAATACAAAAGTTTCGAGACGCGTCTGCTCCCTGGCCGTCTATTAAACCTGAAAAGAACAAAATGTCACATAAATTAGCCCTTTTTCCACATGCGACTATTTTGGGTTGCGAAGTGAAGGGAACTATGTTCAAAGTTCCATGAGATTGATAACTTCAGCAGACAGTAGAATTGCGTTTTTTAAAATATAACAGTGAATGTGTTCGGGCTCCCAACGTCTCATCTACGGTGCACGACGCTTTCCGTTATGGTACTAGCTGACACGTAGCTACAGCAGCTCCAGAAGTCAACAACAATTCCTCCAGAACTTCCGCATTCCACAGTGCTGTGAGGAAATGCATATGGCCGGATCTAGACTTCTCAGAGAGAGACAGTTACAGCTTTTCTTTTGCACAGCATGACATTTTCAACAAACAGATAGCACAATAGAATAGCTCAAGTGGAAAGGAACACTTCCTATTTAAATTTCTGCTTCCTACAGTGTTGGCAGTTCTGTGTAGGTGGCAGATACGTGATTTTATTTCGGTGATTACAAAATAGAGTCGAATGTATGCACTGGGTAGCCCAGGCAGCTAGTTCATGGCGATTCGGTCAACCAAGTAAATGAATGCACTGAACATGCTGCAAACCACTACAGGGAGCCTGTGTGTCAGAATTCTCATCCAGTGTGGCGCAACAGCGTTACGATAGAGTAATGAGTCACAGAGAAGAGGATTTGGTGGCTGTTGGATTGATGATAGGTTCATATACTTATGGTCTGGGTTCGATTCCAACTTCTGCTGATGATTTTCGATAGGGAGAGACACATTCTATTCTCTTCTGGCTACGCCAACTTGTTGGAACCATTTTCAATAGTCAAATGACTTTTCAGAGGAACGATTAGAGGATCTGATAGACAGAAGCGTTATGCGGGTTGCATGCGAATAAGGGGAAATGCAATTCAGGTCGTTCGGATACTTTTGAGCATGACTGTACCTATAGCAACAAATGCAGCCTATGGTACGTGAGAAAATGATGAAATTTCACGAGTAAAAAGATTTATTTTGTTATGTTTTTGAACTTCCACTGCTATGAGTGTGAATCCTGAATCCTTCCTGGTCATGCTGACAACGTTTCATGAATTTATTTGTAAAAGTGTAGACAATGGAAATAAAATGTCCTGTGAAGCATCTCCTGCTCCAAATCGGCCCGTTTGACGTCCTACCCCCCCCCCCCCCCCCCCCTTAAAATACCGTCGTTTTTTATTGACTCGCTTCTTGAAATAATATTCTTACTCTCTGACTCAAGGACGTACCTAGGACCTAGGCTAGATGGGGGGAGGGAGGGGTGCCAATCGTATTAGTCTCAAGGAACAGTGAGTAGGAACAAGAAGCAGCGTTTCTTAATAAATATAACAGAAAACCAGTGAAAAACTGCTTTCAATAAACATTTTATACATGAGAATGCAGTTGCGTAACTACACAATTTTTTAATTGAGTATTAATCTTCTCGTATTTGCTGAAAATTTGTCAATTACTTTCTTTTATAACACCTTGCAGTTCTCTCTTACGTGATTTCGGTGCACGCTCATAAGACACAGTGAGTCTTTCTTCTCCCACAGTGCTTCTAAGCCACGTTTCCACTCTTCGAAGCGTACTGAAGGATCGTTACAAAGTGACCGTTGTGCTTCGAATAGTGCTCAAAACTCGCAGTGATCAACGACTTCTATGTCCCTTAATTTAGCTTCCGGTATATTCTTTTCTCTCCATAAATTGCACCATACGTCTGGTTCTCAGGCAATGTCGTCAAAGAAGTAATTTTTTTTAAATTGTTCTATATTTTTATGAAATGCTCTTATACTAGTTTTGCTGATATTCAAGGGATATAGCTTATTCAGAGAAAAAGCTGGTCAAAATGGAATAAGTAACTATGACATGAGTGGTTCAGTATATGATATGTCACTTTCCAATGGCGGATTGCTTCTGCATTTTTGCTTACAAGCAATATGTGGAGCAGCAATTTCTATTTCCAGTTCCTCTGCAGAGGCTTTCCAAGTAATACGCTAGTTGTTCTTGTCTGCTTCGTTTCGGTCATTACTGAGGACGTTAAGGATTCCTGTAATGTGTTCCTTCGCCAAGATCATGTCTAAATACTTAGATTGCAGGACATTAGCTACTGATTCCAAAACTAACAAGTTAGTAAAGCTGAAAGGAACACTGGTTTTGTAATGGCAGAATGTAACTGATGTGCAAATTTTCTCGTTGCATAATTTCCCTCTGTAGACAATTTTTCAAGAGCTCTCACAACCTCTGGGAAATGTTGAGGAAATGGTGTGATGGATTTATATTTTTCAGGCCATCTCGTCTTACACATTCCTGATAAATTCGGAACGTAATTCCAACGTATAATCGATCTTTTAAGAAGCATATACAATCTTTTACAGAGGCAAAAGTATTCCCAATTTCCGGCACTGCATTTGCATCGCTCACTACAGGACTGAGTTCGTGACTTGAGCAATGAACATACGAGGCTCGACACTATATCTTTCTTAAAATGGCTTGCACACCACTCTCTCTGTCTGCCACTGTAGAACAGCCATCGACGTCAAATCCTATGCTGTTTTCTGCTGGATGATTATTACTGATCAAGAAACTGTCAACTGCTTCGGCGATTGATGAGGCTTTTTGTGACTTTAGATGTACAAAACTACGAATTCTTCCCGCATTTTCACTTTTCATTCATCGTAGAACCGCACGCCTATTGATAACTGTTCCTTTCCGACTATTTCTGATGTTTCACCAGCCAAAACTGTGCAAAACATTGTTTTTTTAATGTTTGTGGCTACATTCTCCTTAATAACATTTGCTACACAAACTTATCAATTCATTTTGTATTTTCGGCGATGTGTAAACAGCATTGCGGCAACACTTTTCCAGATGACTCCTTAACTTGTCGTCGCCAGAATCTATTCTTAAATTCAATAAATGTAATAGAGACCTTCAGCTGCCAGTTTTCCTCTAAGAGGTGTAGCATGTGTACCGCAAAAAACTGTACAAGAAAAGAAATCTATGTCAATATTTGCCTGTTTTCATCGATCACTTTCTCATGCACGTTATGCAGTTGGATGTCCACAAGTACATGTTCAAGAAAAGTTTTTGCTGCAGCTGAACGCTGTTAAGTAAAGGTGGGTTTTAAAATGTTTCCGACAGTCTTCATGAATATTCTTCAATTTTGTCAATGGCCTAATGATAAATGATCTCGAAATGATACTATCAGTGCCAGTGACAGGAGGGAATAAAACAAAGTGCCTGCATAGGGTACCTTTTATTGTCTTGGAATACACTAACCACGGTGCATAATGATCTATGGCTAAATTTTCCTTGCAAATGGCTTACATCACTTTAAAAACCATAAACCAAGGATTTAATAAGAGCTCGTTCTTCTTTTCCACTGATATCTGGGTAATTAGCCCAATATAAAGACTCAGATCATTTTCATTAGTCATTTTAAATTTCAATTTCCGAATCGTCTTTGGAGATACAAGCTATTTGGGACCTGGAACGAGAATTATGAACAGGGAATGCTACAGTCACAGGTATTGCTGTCGGATTTGATTGTTGTTCAGGGTCACCTTTAGGTGTTGATCGTGATATTTCATTTTTGTTATGATCGTAATGGCTTCCGCTGCCACTATTTCGACTCCATCTCCTTTCATGATCCACAGAACTTACAAAATTAACAAATGCAGTTTATTTCCTATTATTTAACAATAGAATGAAAGTAGAGTTAAGATAAATGGAAGATAGATAGATTTATCATAAATACAATATATTTTAAGTGCCAATTATATAATTACTTACATCAGTATGTGAGCCATAAGAAATTGTTATTGTAATTTGTGAACTTGTTAATACATCCATGTCGTTTAAACGACTAGGATTTTTGATAAATTCAGCTTAAATCAGATAGGATTTGTAACTCAGGCAACATTAGTAATTTTCTGTTGTAACTCTCTCAATACATTTCGACCACATTTCATTACTCGTTATCTGTTGCAGAATTCAGTAGAGCTATTCCACTATAAATAGCTGAAATTGATATTTCAGAAGGAAATATTAAAAGTCTTCAGCTGTTCCTAATCTATATAAATGATTTAGGAAACAATCCGAGCAGCCATCTTAGATTGTGTGTAGGTAATGCTGTCATTTAACATCTAGTAAAGTCGTCATAAGATCAAAACCAATTGCAAAATGATTTAAATAAAACATCTGTATAGTGTGAAAGATGGCAATTGGCTCTGAACAATGAAAAGTGTGAGGTCACCATGAGTATTAAAAGGAATTCGTTAAATTTCGGTTATTCCACAAATCACACAAATCTAAAGGCTGCCAATTCAACTAAATGCCTAGGAGTTACAACTACGAACTACTTAAATAGGAACGAACACTTAGATAATGTCTCAGTTGTTGACAATAAATCACAGCAGTGTTGGTTACATCTCGGGGAAGCAACTCGTAGTACACCACACCGTCGCTGTTCCATCAGGGGAATAACATTACCTTTTGTGGATGGCCGCAGGTCTTTGTACATGGAGTTGCGCTAAGCCATTCCTTTATGTTCCTTATAAAGAAGCTATTTATTGTCACCAGTAACGACACAGGGTAGGAAAGGTCGGTATTGTTCACCAGCCAATTTACGACGAGCAAGCAGAGAAGCACGTATGGTCACTCACTGATATTTGTGATTTTGGCACGGACGACCGCTTACGTACTTAACGCGCGGAAGGTCAATTATGTACCATATTTAACCAAAATTATCTCGTGTTAGAAAACTTTAACAGAGTTCGGGTTTGGCATAGATGAAAATTAGTTGTATTTTTAAGCTTTAATTCGCATAATGTGTTCACCTAACTACAACAACAAAAAAGTTTACCTCGTGTAGAAAATTCGGAAACATCGTCAGAAAATACATTTTCGTGAACTGTCCCTATATCGACTTAGTAATTTGTTGCTGCACATAAAACTAAAATCGAAACGTAGTGCAGCTCTTCTAGAACACACCGATGCCAGTTCCATATCTGTACATTGAATAGCTTGCCTGTTTTAGAGAGCTCCATGAAATATAAGATAACGCGTGTGTTCTGCGTCGGAAGCGGCAGACGACACACACCGATAACCTTTTCAAGAAGGATGGGAGGTAGTGAAAAAGAACTCTATCCTCAGAGAATATTCTTCAAATTTTTTATTGATAAGAAATTGAGACCTTTCTCAGAGAATGTTCTTTTGCTTTGAGAATCTTCTCTGGATAGTATTTACTTTTTTATTCATATTGCTGAATGTCATAGATATGATGCACGAGTCGGGGTGTCAATGAAAGTGATTCGACGAACGTTCTGCCAGGCACGTAAGTGTAGAAATTGTTTATCCACTATATCGCATGTTAACGTCAGTTTACATGAAGAACATTAAAATATTAATAATGCTATTGTTGCTTCACAGATAACAGTATAATAAAATAACATTCAGTTTCAGTTACACATAGAAAACTTAGTTACATATCCTGACGTCTGAAAAACATTAACAAAGTAGTAGGTAATGTAAATACAATCACCTTTTAAAAAACATATTTGATATCCGTTTGATGATTACAATAATTCCAAGAAATAATCAAAAACGTGATAACTGATATATTCAAAAGCACTGGCTCCCGAATACTAATTATCTGTTTAAAAAAATGAAGAAACCGCGGAGCAGTTTGCTTAATCCACAATCTTTTATTGTGTACACGACCGGTTTCGGAACACTTAAAGATCCATCATCTGGTGTAAAGAGTAAAATAACCTGATCATCTGAGATCATTCTCACCCCAGTGTTGTCATGGAAGCAAAGATTCCCTGTTGAAAGGGTAAAAGGGACAAAAATTCCGTAACAACTGCTCCCCCGTGTTGCGTGACCAGGAACACAAACTGGAAAACTATGTAAGAGCGTTCCGAAACCGGTCGTGTACACAATAAAAGATTGTGGATTAAGCAACTGTTTCTTCATTTTTCAAAATGGACTTGTACAGTTGCAACTGTCCCATAAGAAGAACTAATTATCTGCCTGAACTTCTGCTTTTTAGGCTATTGTGGTGCGCACGTCTTTCTTGGTGCCCTCGTTTGGAATATTTGCTTCTGTCCACGGGGACGCGTTAACCCGCGTGCAGAGGGAAATGTGTTTTGACTGTTGTTCGTATGACGTTACTATGGAACGCTTAGTGCATCTGTTGTCATGTAGGAAAGTATACTGAGTTTACCAGTGTTGCCGGTTTTGTTTTGCGTTATTTCAAGTACTTCGATTCAGCACATAATTTGTATGTAAGGGTAATCGTAGACTCTTAAGCAGTGCTCGACTGTGCTATTGTAAACTGTAATTTTCACGATCATAACACAAAGGAACTGAAATTTTACTTCACATGTCTGTAACGTGCAAGGTTAGAAGGACTTTTCTTGTCGAGATTATGTAGAAAAAGACAGTATGAACGGTCGTACTTGCTCTTATCGTTTCCAAGAATCTGGTTAAATAAGAAACTTTTTTCGGCCATTAGTTATTTTATGAAAAACTGTTGAAGAGAGATACATTCCATAAAGTACTTTGCCATGAAGTAGCGCTCGAACCCTCAGAAACGCGGCTTTTAATTAATGTTTGCTCTTGTAAATAGATGCAGCGACTTCTTCTGAGACAGGAGTGTCTTTAGAAACTTGTGTACAATACCTACAGAATGTTTCCCCACTATTCATCCAGAAATTATCAAAATTCATGCAGAAAGAGAACATTAATACATCATGCTTTCCTCAAAAACAAGTAAGACAAGCAACTCATCTCTAAAAACACGAAGGTGTTATTTTTATACTGGTAGTAGGGAAAAACCGAATAAAAATTTGGAGAAATAACTTCTGTTGAGAATTTCACTTTACATCATAGCTGTAACACAGGCGGTGTAGATTCATTAGTAGCGTCTATACAGGGTGTTACAAAAAGGTACGGTCAAACTTTCAGGAAACATTCCTCACACACAAATAAAGAAAAGATGTTATGTGGACCGGAAACGCTTAATTTCCATGTTAGAGCTCATTTTAGTTTCTTTCACCTACGCTCAGTGGAGCACGTTATCATGATTTCATACGGGAAACTCTACCTGTGCTGCTAGAATATGTGCCTTTTTACAAGTACGACACAACATGTGGTTCATGCACGATGGAGCTCCTGCACATTTCAGTCGAAGTGTTCGTACGCTTCTCAACAACAGATTCGGTGACCAATGGATTGGTAGAGGCGGACCAATTCCATGGCCTCCACGCTCTCCTGACCTCATCCCTCTTGAATTTAATTTATGGAGGCATTTGAAAGCTCTTGTCTACGCAACCCCGGTACCAAATGTAGAGACTCTTCGTGCTCGTATTGTGGACGGCTGTGATACAATACGCCATTCTCCACGGCTGCCTCAGCGCATCAGGGATTCCATGCGACGGAGGATGGATGCATGTATCCTCGCTAACGGAGGACATTTTGAACATTTCCTGTAACAGAGTGTTTGAAGTCACGCTGGTACGTTCTGTTGCTGTGTGTTTCCATTCCATGATTGATGTGATTTGAAGAGAAGTAATAAAATGAGCTCTAAGATGGAAATTAAGCGTTTCCGGACACAAGTCCACATAACATATTTTCTTTCTTTGTGTGTGAAGAACGTTTCCTGAAAGTTTGGCCGTACATTTTTGTAACACCCTGTAAACCATATTTCAAGGCGTCGTCCACTGGATGTCCACTGGACTTTGATGTTACTGCATACAGTCCTTGATTATGACATGCATTTAATGTACACGTCTTAACAGTACTGTCGTTTGGCAACGGTTATATTCAATAACCGAAATCTATCAAGAGCAAAATAAATGTTTAAGTGGAACTAGTCGATGTTTCTTGTCCTTATAACACTGTTTGAAATTGTTTCACAGCATTACAAGACTGATAATCCCAAAGTTTGGCATATTTACCGCATTGTATGTTAGTGTGGCTGACAAGAAGGTGAACTCACATTATTATACTCAGAGTTCCTGAATTTTTAAGTCAGTGGTTCGGATTAAAAGGTGGGCCAGTGATAAAATACATACGTGATTTGATCTGTTACAAATGTACGGGGCATGACCCAATCTTAGAGAATGATACATGTTTAAAATTAATAGCAGAGAGCATTGCTCATTGGCCAAATATCTTATTTCCATACCCTGCCGACACCAACGTGCCGATGACGGGTCTGCACGAACGAGTTCAGATATCTTCTTGCGGTGGAGGGAGGGGGAGGGGGGAGCAGCTGTGAGTGCGCCCATGAGTCCGACTAATCCGCGGACATAACAAAAACGTATTAGTGGGCTTCGCCTGGATAATTGTGACACATCTGTACAAGAGTGTGCGTTCGGAAAAGATCAATTCAAGTAGTTTCAGCTTCGATTATCATGCTATAGGATTGTAAATAAGGACCACTCAGTTCACTTTTCATATGGCTAGTTAGCAGTTATCATCTTGATAGAGTTCTGTTCGTTTGTCACTTAAACCCAGATGAATTTTCTCAACCAGTTTCTTTGAGAGTCTATCCTGGAATATGGGACATTTCAGCCACATAATTTATTATGTAGTTACTAACACAATATGACGTGTTTAGGGGATTAAATACGATGCTTCTATCATAAGGAGCTAAATCATTCATTGACTTGACTCATCCTTGAATGGGGCTTTTAGACCAAATGAGCACTTCTGTTTGTTATTTAGGTTCTTACTATTTCGACAGCTGTGTTGATCATTCCTCTATGTGTGGGCCTTCAACATGAATCTACCCGAATATATTCTTGTATGGCATTTCACAGCAAACTTTGCTTAATTCTAAAGCCTGAACATTCACAAAGCCTCATTTCTTACAGTACGCCATTGCCCTCCATTGCTAGCCCTACATTTTATCCAGAGTTAGTGTCGGTTGTGCGCATCTTCGGAAAGTACTTATTGTATGTTAGTGGTGGGCAGGAAATCGCGTATGTTACAAATCACAGTGACTGAGAAGTCACAGATATCACAGTAACAACTTTACAAAATCTAACTGCGATTTCAGTCACAGTTAGCAGTCGCAAGTAGCATTTCACAATAAACGCCGTGAGCCATCTGTTGGCCGAATTCCATACTGCTTTCTGCGATTTCAGTGACAAATCGCAACTAAGAGTCGCAAGTAGCAACTAAAAAGCGCAGTTAACATTCTTTTCCTAGTGCCATTGTTGAACGATGTACGTACTTCGTTATAAGAGCCTTGTGCCTCACGAGATCGGTGTGCTGTGTGTACATATGAAGGACTTATTTCATTAGTGGTACAAGTCCATTTTTGTTCATTTTGAGATACGAAGTCGTAAAGTTAAATGAGCGCTCAAAAATCTACAGTTGAGATACCAGAAATATCCAAGCATATGGCTTCTTGCTAGAAATGAACCTTTATTAATGTTTGTTTGGATCATTAATTTCAGAAGCATTATAGACAGAAAAGTGGAGGTAATGGACTTGTACCACTATTGAAATAAGCCCTTCACATTATATGACGACATGCACATTCAGCATCAGTTATGATTGGTCAAACACATCTGTGACTCTGAATGTACTATATTAATAAGAAGCAACATTGCCTTTTTCTCCTGAAAATATCAAGTAACGTAACAAATGTGATTCTGCTTCCAATATGACAATTTTGGTTAATACTCCACATGCCTACAGGACTTTGCAATGTTAACAGAGCAGAACTCAGACGTGTGTATAAGTGTAGTGAAATGAAAACAGCATTATTGAGTCATATGAATGCCTCACTTTTATTCCAACACAGTTCAAGACTCGGGATAAAAGTTTTACACCTGGTGTTCTACATGCCAACTTCACACACACGAACTTTTTGCCGACACTACTACCACCTACATAAGTAAGCTTTTCCTGTGTTACTTTCAAGTACTGCACTTAAGCTATTCCTGATTTAACTGGAAGATCTGTACTTCCCACTTTCATATCAACAGCCACAAAATGCATGTTGCAGATCAGTGTCACACCAAGAGTGTGGAGAAGGTGGGGGGGGGGGGGGGGCGGCATGTCACTCTCCAACTAGTGTTTACCAGTAAATAAGTGGCGGAAAATTACGGGTATAGGACGGTTTAAACATGTGGGAAATGAGATTTTCATTATTCACTCACTGTATTTAACATTTATTATTCCTTTAAAATTGCATAACAACTTCAATAAAATACAGTTTAATCACTCATCTGCACAATTATGTCACTTTTAAACTGCAAATTCTCTAAGAGCTGTCTTGAATCTTCACGAGTCTCAACAGCCTTGATGTGGATAAATTCGTACAGCAACCAGTAATCAAGAGTCAGAACTGTGTCTGCAAAATCACAAGGATTATTAAACAATTTTTGCTGTCACTAATTACAAGCAATATAATTGACAGAGTGGATTGCTAATATTTGCTGTAATGAAAGCCACTCAATGGGGTATAGTTCACATTTGCAAGAACGATCTCACTGAAGTAATTAAGTCCATCGAAACACTTAGAAACTAACCTCTCGTCTGACGAAACCGGTCTAAAGACGCAGTGGCAATTTCTCCAGATGTGTTGACAATGATATTTTGAGTTATCAATTTACTGAGTGACTGAAATGTAGTTCGGGTACCTGTGAACATAACAATATGTTAGAATTCATTTTCTAAACACGAACTATTACGCTACTCTATGGCTACTTACATATTAATTACACTATTAATATTTTCACAGTTGTTTCTTTAATACATAATTAAAGCCAACGGAAGAACAAACGTAAAACTTACTCACCAATGACAGATTTGTTGAGATGCAATTTTCTGTGTGGGCAGATGTAACTTTTCCATACGGTGGTAAGTCGCAGAAGTAGCAGAAGTCACAAAAATCGCAGAAGTAGCAGAAGTCACAGAAATCGCGGAAGTAGCAAAAATTGCAGAAATAGCAGTGGCGGAGGGATACGCGACCTACGTTCCTTAACTGCGACTCTTAACTGCAACAAATCACAGTTAAGAATAGCAGATACTGGAAAGTAGCATTCGCAGAAATCACTGATATCGGAAAATCGCAGTTTAGCCCATCACTATTGTATGTCTCTTCACGATCACACGTCACGGATGTCAGATATCATACTGCTAGAGCCATCTTGCGTGCAGCCTTAGAAGTAGCTCTTTCAGCGAGGCTTCAGTAGTTTCGCAGCTTACCGCTCTCCTTTATTTATGTCGTCGATATCAGGTCAAATTAGAAGACTCATCGATTTTGAGCAACCTCCACTGACGTCATATTGTAATGTTTCCTCATCGTCCCATTTGGTTACTGATTTTAAGCACCATATTCGCTAACATTACAATAGTAACAACAAACCATTTTTCTAGCTTACGTGGTGAACTACACCATATTATAGATTTAGTTCACCATTATACATAAAAACAGATCATCGTGTTCGTAGTCAAGAAGCGCTCAGTCTTGAATGTTACAAGTTCCTGCTGAAATCTGCAGGGAAAGCCGCCAATGCTGTTTACGCGCTTAAGCGCGATGAGCCATCGGCTTCCCGAAAGTGGTACAATTGCATCTTCTAAGAAAAGATTGTGCAACTGACATTGAGAATACCACGTATATCAGTTTCAAATATCATGTGTCTGCAGGGGCGATTCTAGAAATCGCTCAGGGGAAGGGGGAGGGGGGGGTTGGGGGAATGGAATATCGCTTAACAAAAGGAGAGTTGGAGACTTCCACTGAAAAACTGGTAAAATTTGGTTTTGCTTAATGTAGTTTTTGGTAACTGTTTTGGAGTTCAGAATAAAAAATTTGTATTAGTAAATAATAATACGCCCATTTTAAGTTTAATGATATTTATTGGTTTAGATGGTAAGTTATTTGCAGCTCTTATTCTTTTGTTAAAATGTGTTTGAAATCCATTGCAACCTATATTGCTACATACTTACAAAAAAAAAAAAGATTGAATCTATTAGAGTATTATCGTTTCTGATTTCTGAGGTCATTTTATCCAGTGTAATATGATATTCCATTGGCCGGGAGGGCTGTAGCAATACAATTTCACTATTAAATACATAGAGGGCAGACAAAATGTACTAGCTGACGCATTGCCACGGTCGCCTTAGGAATACAGTCCAGTGTTAAAGAAGGTCTTGAGGAGAACAATTACAGTCTTCACTACATGAGAAGAATCGTGTTAGAAAATTTTGTGACCTGCAGTATGAAAGACATTAGGAGAGAATAGGACAAGAATCTAGAGCTTCAAAGGGTCAAAGAGAAGTGGGAAGATCGGAATCACCCGGTCATTAGACGATTCTACCTGCTAAGGAAAGGTATACTCTTTCACGGGAGTTATATGGGGGAATCGGAATGGTGTATATATCTACCGAAACTTTTGGTCAACAAAATGGCGTCTCATACCCATTTAAGTTACGAATGTTTCGCTCCGAGAAAGTGCTTCCTGTAGCTAAGGACACACTGTCACTTAAGGAACGTGGAACGAAGAATCTGGGGCGTGCTGTCAGCGTGCAAGGATTGCCAGAAGGCAAAGGACAAGACTGTAAATGTGCAAGCCCTTCTGTTCCCGACTGTTCTCAATATACTGTATTAAAACACTTAGCGGCCACAGATTTAATGGGGCCGTTACCAAAAACCCAGAAACGGTGCAAAGAGACATTAAGAAGAAACAGTACTGAACTAATATTTATCTCGTCACACCACCCGAGTTCGAATTCGGCCAAACTTGTTATAAAAGAGTTAGGCACCCCGTGTCGGTTATAATGCCACAAGTAACAACCTCCTAGGATGTTTTCCTCAAGGATTTCAAAAACGTCATCAGTAAGGCACCTCACGGTATCACGAAGCTAACGCCGATAGCAGTCTTAAAGAATCGACAGCCTCAGGACTTAATAAATAAGGTAGTAGACTTCCATCCACGAGCTCAACTGCAGCATCAGAAGATTGTAGACCTTGCTCTCTGCAGAATTCAATCTGCAGCTCGGAGCAGAAAGAAAAGTGCCGACAAGAAAGCACATGAAAGTGTGTTCCAAGTGGGCCAAAACGTCCTTGTGAAATCGTTTTGGTTAGCAAACCAACTGAAACAGGAATATCAAAAATTCGTTCCAGCGTACAATGGATCTTACTGAATCAGGATGATCTGTCATTAGAATGCATTTGAACTGGAATCAATGAAGAGCAAGAAATAAATTGGGCACCAGCATAGCTCCAACATTAAACCATTTGTAGAGTAGGTTAAGCTAGCGAATCTCTGTGGAGTAAGTTTAGGCTAAAGTGTTTAGGACATAAATGTACATAAAGTAGATGTAGGAGTATGTAGAATAATTTTTGACCAAATTATTTGTTGTTTTGAAGACTGATGAAGTAAACCATATGGGTGATGTTATCTTGTGCGTCCTTATTCAGTGTGACTGAAATGTAACTGAGTTCCTTTTCTTTCATAACAAACAACTCATCGCTATAGTGGGGGGAGCAATATCATTCATCTGAGACTCGATTTATGGGAGAAGTTTCTTGTGCGCCGAAACTTGGCCGATTTTGCGACAAGGATGGGTTTGGGGAGCTGCTCGCCTTACTTTTCGTTGGAGTATGGGTACGCTACTGGTTGCATTGCACCATTTTTTCGGAGGAGATTTTTGTTAGGGTATGGGCACACCACTGGTTGCGTTGCACCGTTTTCGTTGGAGTATGGGCACACAACAGAGTGCGTTGCACCACGTTTCGAGGGAGATTATCTGGAGTATGATATAGTGGCCACTGAGCCCGCCCATGCCACTGTAGCGTTGGGTACATCCTCGTGAGAGTAGCGAGTTTCTCGCAATAATTCCATGTTGGTGGACGTGTGGAATTGACAAGGTAGCGCCAGGCAGTCAGTGCAAAGGACGTAAGCAGCATCTCCTCTACCAAATCTTGTCTGTGAGTGGCTGAAGTCACGAACACGCGCGTAATAAAAGCACTAGCATAATACACATACGGCCCGCAATAGCAGGTAAAGAAGAATATGTGCGGTGTGATAGAAGATCAAGAATTCCTGTCTTGCCTCAAAGAACATCACTCAGTTACAATGTAAAACCTGCGGGGGCGGCGGGGAAAAGAGCCAGTAGTAGCAACTCGACGCCCAGCTTATCACAAGCGAAACTTCGCTCTTTAGGACGCAGTAGCCCGACAGGAAAGGAGTCATGGTAGTGGTAACTGTATCGGTGTGCCTAGCGTGTAGATATTTTTCAAAATGTTTTTATTACTACTACTTCGAAATTCTGCATTTCGGTCACTAAGGCCTTTACTACCCTAGGATGATTACTTGTGTTCTATTTTGTGGTATGTGCTGTGCTCTGTCTTCGCTTGTTGTTTTCAGACACGACAGGAGCCGTCGCCGAGGACGGTGTCGCCAAGCAAGGTATAACGTTGTAGTTAATGATGCAGTAGTCATTGTAATGGACAGTTAGCAATATGATGATGGGTTGGCAACAGCTGGATTTCATTGTGTTATTAGAATAAAGTGCACGGGAAATAGGGTTAATTACGGCACTAGCATGTCTTTTACTGTGTCTTGAGCTTGCATCTATTTATAATTTTGGGTGAAGATTTTCTAGGCCATAAAAGGTGTCCATTTTTGGACCATGATTATCATGCATGACATTAATGTTAGTACGTAAGATGGAAGTCTTGTAATAAACATAGTTTCCTGTAAGCTGTTCAGACACGAATTTTTCGGGCATGATAATGGCAAAATTACAAATTCAATTGAACGCTAGCTATTAATATCACCCGGTTAAAGACTGTCCTTTATTGTGTTTCTATGTAATGAATTCGTAAAAATGTATTGCGAAAGTATTAGGGATTATGACAGACAGGGATCCATTAGTAATATGCATGAAGCCTGAGGCGGTGTCACGTGTTGACAGGTCTCCCGCCGGGTGAACAATGGATTTCTTCTAAATTCCAGAGTGGCTTACGGGCAAGTGGCTGAAGAAAGCGAGGCAGGACTTTGCCCAAGTGCTATACATGGTCACGTGCCAGCTGTCGGCGTCGGCAGACTGCGGGGCGCCCAACCAATAGAGGGCTTCCCCGAGACTCCCCTCCGCAGCACGGGAAAACGACTAGTAGCAGATCCACCCATATAGTGACAACGGCATCGACCTATATAATCAGTATCTCCAGTGCATGTTTATGACATGCACTGTTGGCATTACACTCTTTTCATGCTTCAGTCTCACATGCAATCGGCTGGACCGCAAGCACAATGCAGCTCGTGCTAAGGAGTGTGGACACTTGTATCCTAAACCAGTTTCTCCTCTCCTAGAGAGACCAAAACATGAGCAATCGATGATGAATGACTCGCTCTGTAAACTAGGTTTCGAGTCCTTGTCACTGAGTAACAAATCAGTGGTACCACACCATCCATGCCATCCTATCCTTTGCTCAGCCCTGAACTAACAATTTGTTTCCTCTCGTCAGACAGCTGGTTGATAATCCTGTAATTTGCCCATATGTTGTGAGGTCCATAGAGGAAATGTGGCTCACGCTGTGTTTCAACCACGACTGTGAAACCTACGGAGAATTCCTGTGAAGCCTGACGCAGTCTCCCGTAGAGCAGTCTACCTGTGATGAGCTGCCTTGTCACAACGTGAACCACCTGGTCCGACCCCCCGGTACCTCTATCGACGCGGAAGGATGTTTGGTGCTGCCCACTGGTACCTATCCCAGCTGCGTCTTTTGAGGGACACCCTGGCTGATGGCCCTTGCCACTGGTGTACTGAAAACTGCGCCCAATGAAATTTGCGCTGAGAGAAATTTGCGCCTGGCAGGTAGAAAAGCTGAGGGACGCTACCTAGAGGTTTCCAAGCTCGAATTTTCAAGCCATACTATGCAGAACGCTGCGAACTGATAAGGTCAATGTTAAGACTGCATCTACAGCTTTCTACAAGAAATCGATACATGTAGCAAAACCATGGAACGTATAAGAGATGTTGTTTTAGACCCTAATCATTTGACTAGAACTTCAGAAATGAAACTTCTCACGATTATGCAAGGCTCAGTTGACAATTATCATGACATTGCTGAAGACGGCTTCCTTGTACAAATTCCACGACTAAGATATTTTCAGAAACTGTTCCCAACTTTATTTGGCGCT
Source organism: Schistocerca gregaria (assembly GCF_023897955.1). Classification (NCBI taxonomy): domain Eukaryota; kingdom Metazoa; phylum Arthropoda; class Insecta; order Orthoptera; family Acrididae; genus Schistocerca; species Schistocerca gregaria. The sequence goes on from NC_064931.1 coordinate 471,923,194, forward strand.
AAGATTTTTCTTAAGTTTGTGTGTTTCGATAGCGTTATGTAAGAGACATCTTTTTTTAAAAAAAGGCGAGATTAATCAAGAATAATCTTGGATCAACTTTAAATAAAGCATGACTGTCTAATTTAGCTGCTAATCAATAAAAATGGGCGAGCTAAAGATATCGATGAAGGTGAGGCAATTTCAAATTTTCAGCCGAAAAGCTAAGCTACGTGCACGTCACCTGTCACTAAGGAGATGTTCAGTTACTTGTCCTGTTTTTTAATAACCACTTAAACTCTGTTTTCTTAAACGCGTTTTATTTGTTCTTTTTCACCCATAAAAAACTGTTTGCGAAGTATTTAACATTATACTTTGGTTACTTAATCAAGCATATGAAAAAACTTCTATACGCAAATGTTATATTTAATGCTTTTGTGAGGTTGGCTGTCTGGGTGAGTGTGGGGAGCTGACAAATTAGAAGTCTGCACCGGGTACCAAACTACCGAGCTACGCCATTCCGTAAACGTTAGTCTGGACGACAGTGAAACATTGGATGTGTGGATTACCAAATAGGGAATTCTCTATACAGTTCTGTACAAGTTCGAAACTGGTCGCAACAACTATCGCCAAGACATTCAATAACATTTAAATAGCTCATGAGTCATATCTTTACATCATTAAAGTATGTGTATGTGTCTTAGAAGCCTTATAAAGTGAATGACAAGTTCACTCACAAAAACAAAGTTTACATTCCAGTGATATGCGTAACTTTAATTCAGAATATCTTCGTTTATCGTCATACCAACCTAAGGAAAACAAAGTTTGCGTTAGGTGCTTTATGTCGCGTCGACTGATATTATCGTTAGAGATGTAGATCAGTTGCACTATGAGGGTGAAGATAACGCTACAAATGGAGCCCGTTCAGGGGCGTGTCCCCTTGTAAGTTGGCTATAATTTCGCACCTTACAAGCACTCATCCACATACTTTGCCGTGAATTACAACCACAATTAGATATCATGTGGTAGGTTGTCCATCGTATATACGAATATTTAAAGGAGACTGACATTGCCACGTACGCCTTGTAAATAACTGTTAATGCTTATTGCATGAAAGGTGATGGACTGTCTTTATTATAAAAACGGCGTAATGAATGATTGTCTATTCTAGTAGAGGTTGGAACGCCAGTGGAGATGAAACAGCAGGCAGTACTCAAGCTCTGGGTGGAAGGCCCGCACAGCTGTTGGTCCTGGCCGGCCGGGGTGGCCGAGCAGTTCTAGGCGCTACAGTCTGGAACTACGCGAGCGCTACAGTCGCAGGTTCGAATCGTGCCTCGGGCATGGATGTGTGTGATGTCCTTAGGTTAGTTAGGTTTAGGTAGTTCTAAGTTCTAGGGGACTGATGACCTCAGAAGTTAAGTCCCATAGTGCTCAGAGCCTTTTTTTTTTTTTTTGTTGGTCCTGTTTAAAAACAGGAAGTAGCTAGACGGACGTCGTGGCACCAGAACTCTGGAGCACATTAGGGTGACGGCCGGCCGCTATTGTAGTAGGGCCCGAAGGATAACCGGATAATACTTCCGAACTCTGCAAATCTTAGACGCAGGTGAGAGGAACGAAGAAGCGGCATCTCGGAAACCACTCAGACTGGGTTATTTCCAAGGATTTTTACTCAGAAACGTACCATTGTACGAGTATAGATATTTCCCCACAAAGTTTCCGTGCTGTACGACAAAAGACTACAACATAGTTGGTCGGCATTCGGAAGGATCTGTAGAGGGGGAGAATATTCCGTGGTTTCGGGAATATGATTCGTTTTCGGAATTACGAGGGTGAGGAGCCGAGCCTTGCTGGGAAGACAGCAGTGGAGATACGTGTTCTCCCGTTGTGAGTGCCCGTGTCTGACGGTCGTTCGATGTGAGCTTTGTTGGTACAGACGGACTTGCTGTCTTTGCTCTCACGAGAGTTTATAGTTAGAACAGTTAAAGATTGTACTGTTGCGAACCTATAGGACTCTGAACTTCACTTCTGGGTTGGAAGTCGTCGTTGAGTACGCAACGTTCAATACTTGAGAGCACTTTCTCTGCTTATACTTACGTTGAGAACTCCGTCCTTGTGGCTTGGAGTTCGCGTTTCTCGTCTGTAGAACACAGAGAGAAGAAGACAGTATTAGAGTATATTAGTCAGAAGACCGCCTTCTGCCGTCCTAGTGTTTTAAAGAGTTTATTTGTGGCTGGAGTTCTTCCATCGACGCCGACGTGTACGAGAACCAGCACGCCGACGCACCAGACGCAGTACATACGGTGATATGGCAAAATGCTTCGGCTTATTAGGGCTATAAAAGCTAAACAGCTGTGATCACGTTAGTTTATTTCCAGTGAGGTTCCACACCATCGTAGATCATGTTTGAAAGTAGTATCTTCTAGTGTTTGGTACGTAGATGATGTCAATCATTTCGCGTTATTGATATTAGACCGCACAGTCATAGTAAGGGGCAGAGTTGGGCAATTGATTAGTAATTTTACTTAGGTAATGTAAACTTTGTAATATAAAGGTTTTTTCTTTAATCTGCAATAAATATATAAATAGGAACAACGTTTATCTTTTAGTAGGATTAGTTGCCTTCATTATTCATTTATGTTTAGATTGTAATTTATAGAATTAAGAGATCCTAAGATCTGCTTCAGGGGGTAGACAGACAGGGCAAAATCTTCATTTTAGCGTTTATTATCTTCCGTTGCGCACATTCATTTTAGACCCGCCTGGAGTATCATCTTGGACCCTTAAAGAAATTATGTTTTAGGGCTCGCACCGGATGGCAGAAGTCCATACTACACCGCTGTTTAAGAATAAAAAGCTGGAGCACGCTGTTGTCACAAAGTAATATCTCAGTCACAGAGTTTTGTGTTGTTGCTGTGGTCTTCAGTCAAAAGACTGGTTTGATGCAACTATCTTACTTGGAAATCATAAAACAAATAAGCAACCAGTTTTCTTGAAGAATAAGCATTTACGAGTATCAACCAGTATTGTTGAAACTCGTTTGAGCCATGTTTATTACAACATCTGTTTATCAATCTAAAAAAATAATTTCACATTTTCGGTTGAAAGCGTCGTTTTGGTGATAATAAAGAGCACTGCAATGAAAAAAGATCTCACAAGAACAAGACATTTTGGATGGAAAAGTAAACTTCCTTTTATCTTAGAAACTGAACAAATGACGATGTTTATTCTGATATACAGCATTTCACTTGATAGAAAGTCATATAAATGGTAATGAACATTCCTGAAATACATGATAAATTATCGTGATTTATAAACTGATTTTTGTCTGTCGAAACAAAGACGTACTCATACATATTCGTGTAGATTACACACGAGAAAACCGTAACGTATGATCGAGCAATTATACATTTCGCCTCCAGAGTACGTTGCCTAAAGAGTTGATATCAGACAAGTCACCTGCAACTTCCTCTGATTGAGTATGTGAGACGATTTTTGCTTTATAAGCATCAGCTACACAGACCGGAGCAAATCATATTTATCTACCAGTGCATCTATTTAAAACTGACCGTCAAAGCAAAAAGGCTCCTACCTCAACGCTTTTCCATTTGCTGATCGTCTTATGTCTGAAGCTGAGAACATTTTCCGATATACACAGTCTCGTTCAGTTAAATGTACTGTTTTAGCATTACAGAAATAGCTAAGATATGAGAAATCACCAGGGAATCAAAACATTCTTCTTCTTTTTTTACTTCGAATTATGTGCGTATTACGATATTGATCATACTCAGCAGCAGACAATATTTCTAATACTGTTTACTGTTGCGAAGAGACTGTAAAGTAACTTGCTGAATATATATGAAGATATAGATATTGCTTCATCACATGTGGTCCACGAAATTCTTTTAACTCTTTTAGTCTCAACAACACAAAGATATATAATTTTAAAATTTATCTCAAAATTAACCTTTGTTTTCATCGTAAGAAAAGTAAACAACAAGTAATTGTTAAACAGTAAACAATCGATTGTTTTGTGAAGATCGTTTCACTTTGGAATCACTGGGACATAAATTTATCAGCCTCCCATCATTTCATGTGTAAACAAGTTCAGAAGCACTTCGACGGGAGATTTACAGCTTCCATTAACATGGACAACTTACGCACAGTGGCTAATTTGTACTATGTAAACCATCCTATTTGTGAGTTTATCATAGCAGCCTCATCTTCACCATCGTCGTCAGCATTGTAAACAGCATTTTCAGTGAGCAGTTCAGGATCTGGCGAAAGAGTTGAAGTTCCTGATGACTTGCCTGACAGAGAATATTCGCAGAAGCAGCCTAAGGATCAATTTCTGCCTCAGATGCGTCTGAATCCAAATCGCACGGAGTTTTTTCTTCTAAAATATGGAAATTTAGTTCATGAATGACGTCTCTTAACTTCTATAAACTTATATTGCCTAAAACAAATTATAGTTCTAAATAACAAGCAAAAACCTGGCCTAAAATTTAAATTATTTACATCTAATTTCAAAACTATCTTCACTAGTGTCCAAACTTAAAGCAACAAATGAAAATTTTGCAAGGTTGCGTTTATTTTGCCACAAAACAATATAAACTGGTGAAAGTAAAGTAGAAACAATGTGAAGAATACAGAACGTAATTAACTGCAACACGCATAACGGTAGACAAAAATGTTCTTCGTTTTTTTTTTTCCAGCTTAACGGATTTGCATACACATTCTGACAACTGGTTAATGCGTTCAGTACGAGGTCTGACCACTGTGGCACCAATACAGGTCTGTCAATGATGTGAATGGTGTCAACAATTTCATGTCGAGGGAATAACGCCCGTTCTTCTTACAGAGCTGCTCACAAGTCTTGGAGAGTGGATGCTGACGTGATGCAACCCGTCTCTCTAGCGCATCCCAGAAAAGCTCTATGAGATTCAAAACGGGAGAGCGAGCAGGTCACGTCATTCGTGCAGTATCTTCCGTTTCCAACAAAACGTCAACTACCCGTTCTCTATGAGTTCGAGCATTATCGTCCATCAATACGAAGTCTGGGCCCGCAGCACGTCCAACAGCGCGTGAGATCCCAATATCTCCTCACGGTCTCTGACAGCAGTTAAATCTTACTGATTCACCCGTATAACTTCATGAAGAGGTGTTCGAGAGGTCAACATAATCCCTGCCCTCACCATTAAGGATCCTCCTCGATATCGGTCTCTTTCCAGAATGTTTGGGTTCAGAAATCGTGTTCCACGTACCCTCCAGATTCGAACACGTTGAAAACACTCTCCAGGCCAAATAGGGACTCATCTGTAAAAAGAACATTGGCCCGCCATTAGACAACCCAGGTGGCGTGTTGACGGCTCCACTCAAGACGTTCCCTTCTGTGAAGGCACGCCAGAGGTAAACAAACAGCAGGTCTCCAACAATAAAGGTCACTCAGATGAAGACTTCTGTACACCTTTTGCCTCGATAAAACACGTCCAGGGGATGCTGCGAGCTCAGATGGCAGTTGTGGTGCAGTAGTGAGACCGTACCGCCCCGCGCTTACAGCCAAATAACGGTCCACTCTTTCTGGTGTCACACGTGGTCGACCTTATCCTCGTCTCCGGGATACAGTTTAGGTCTCTATAAACTGTCTCCTCATCCGAGAAACAACAGAACGATTCACATTAAGCCATCGGGCCACATTAGTTTGCGACTCTTCTGCTTCCATTCTTCCCATGACCCTTCACAGCAGAGAGTCTGTATGCGTCTTCTCTGTGTCATACTGCACCGTCTGTGACGGTGTACACAGCGATTGTGGATGTGGGACTATCGTGCAAGCACTACCTCGCTGACGCCATTTCTGTCGTGGGTGTCCGTTGATCGGAATGCCACCTTCCGCGCAGAACACGACCGTAGCGACATCTGTTGACAGCTTGTATGATTATATCGTGAATTAGACACAGGACAGGGAAATAGCAGTTTGTTGATTAAGTTTTGGACTCCAGTGTATAAAAGTGCATACAGCCCCGTGGTTTCCTGTCAAAGCTACTCATAAAAGCTGCAATATAGACTCAAATTTACGTTACAGTAACTTTAAATATACTTATTTTCACTGTCAGTGAGCTCCACTACGCAAAAATCCGCATGTCAAGCAAATTATGAAACAAAAATTGGCAGACAAAAATCCACGTAGCAAACATTCCACGGCGACAGTTGCTCAGAACGCGGTAAGCGACTGTTGCATTGCACTACATTCTCAGAAGTACCTCAGTGTACCGCTTGGAGTCTCTTTCTTGCAATACCACCGGTGGGTTCACACGAAAGACGCTGGTACTTCAAAATTCAAAAAATAATTAACACAACGGTGGTTTGAGGCACAAGTCACTGCAGCTCAAAGGGTTAAACAACCAGCCCAGCCGGTTTGGTTTTTCAATGCATTGTACTGTGGCGAATGAAAATTTATAATACAAATCGCGTAATTGTCTTTGAAACAGCAAGGAACTCATCGTAAATACAATCTGTATTGTAAATAGCTGCGGAAATTGTGATCTGTTTCACTCGGACGATTAAGCAGGTCACCTGATGTCTTCCCTTGTTTTTTGCAGCATCTTATCGAACGAGTTGCCGTTAAGTTGCGTACAAATAAGGTTCTATTTTAGCTATAACGGGAACTGACAAACGTAGGGCTGCGAGATGTCATCCTTCAACTTAGATGGACGAGACGGGCATACGAACCGTTAGAATGGGAGAGGCGTGCGTTTGCCCTACTCATCAGATGAGGCTGCTGGTCGAATCTGCCCGCCGTCAGAAAAAGCAGCACTTTCTCCAGACGCCGGAGAGAGTTGCCCGACGCCTCCACTCACCGGACCCCGTCGCTGAACCAGTTCCCACTCGGAGCCACAGGTTTTCTTACTCACTGCCGCTAATAATATATCTCCATCGCAAATATCGCGTGTCTACTGAAATGAAAATAAGAATACTTTTTCCAGTATAAGTTCAATAAATATAGAGTGTATCATAATTACACTTTCTGATCAAAATTATCCGGACATCTATTAGTAGACATTAATTTAGGGTGTGTCCAGCCTTCGCCTTAATGACGACTGGAACTATGCTGAGAACACTTTCAACGGGGTGTCCGGGGTGTGGAGGACAGGCAGCCCATTCTTCCTCAGGAGCCGAAACCGATAAAGGAGTGCTATAGGATGCTGGGGCCTGGAACGAAATCGACTTCCTAACTCATCGCAAAAGCGTTCCCTTATCCTTCTGTATTTAGCATTTTCTTAAGCGAAATAAGGGGACCACTCCCTAACCACGAAAAACAACCCAGTACCGTAACACCATCTCCTCCGTACTACACAACTGGCACTACACACAGTGGCAGGTAGTGTTCTCCAGGCATTCACCAAACCCAGTCCCTTCCATTGGATTGCCCTAGGGTATAGCGTGGTTCGTCACACCATATCACTCATTTCCAGTCATCTGCTGCCCTGTAACATCGCTATTTTGACCACCTCAAGCGTCACTTTGCATTGACTACAGAAATGTGTGGCTTATGAGGAGCGGCTCGACCATTGTACCCCATTCCTTTTAACTCCATACTCTCCATCATTTTGCTAGCTAGACTGTTGGTAGAACTTTAGAACTCAAGAGTGGTTCCTTCTTCCGTTTCTCACGATTTTTTACAACCAGCCTCTGCAATGCTCGACCGTCACTTACCTGTCAGTAGATGAAGTCTGCGTGGCCTTGGTTTAGCTGTGGTAGTTACTTCGCGTTTCCACTCCACAATCATATCACCAACAGTCGATTTGGACAGATTTAGAGGGATTAAAATTTCTCTGGTGGGTTTATTACTCAAGAGACGTCCAATTAATAGTCCACGTTCGAAGTCACATACTTCTTCTGGGCATCCATTTGCTGTTACTGTTTCTGTGCTGGCAGCACAATACCCTTCATCGTCTTTTATACTGGCCTCGGCCTCTTGTCACAGCTAATGATTAATTCCACATTACATAGGTGTTTCCGGATACTTTTTTCAGATTGTATAATTGTGAAAACTGACATGGGTAGAAGTATACGATAACAGAATCCATGACATTCTAGTAAACATCGGTCCGCAAGCAAGCCGTTTACGAGATACTGTCGTAGTAAGTGTGTGTTTACGAGTCGCCAGCTTTTCGATTAAGTCTCCCCATCCCCCCCCCCCCCTTCTCCAAATTGCACTCAAATTTCAGCCATGTCCTACTTTAACAAAAGTAAAATACTGCCTGAGTACGCTGCATGTTACAATTTACTGTGCATTCGCGCCTGCTGAAGGAGAGGTTCCGCGTGTCGTCTCCACATATGGTTTTCGTTTTACTTCAGCAGCAATTTTTGCCGGTGCCCCATCATGCATGTACGACATTCCCCAACCTAGCACCATGGGAACATTCACAACCGAACCTGGAAGTTCAGTTACATGGGTACTTAACCAGATAGCTTACGTTTAAAATTCATTTGTACCTACTAGGACAAAATTCCATATTGAAGTCAGAGGTAGATCAAATGTCACATATGCGGGTATCTCAGAAATGATTCATTTCGGGATCCATATTTACTGGAACGTTTTTGCTTCTGTTATCGTATACTTCCACACCCGTGGCGGTTTTCGTTATTAGTTATTATCCACCCTGCCTAGTTTGTTCAGTCCTGTGTCTGCCAACTAAGAAGGAAAAATCATTTTTTGTTACTCGAGAAGACAACGACAGTGAGTGTAAGAACAAAAGAGAGAAACAAGTCGGTCACACTGTCAAATTACTGGGAGGTGGTCCTCTACAGTGTTGTCATCACGGGCTGATGGAAATAATGCCGGCCTAATCCGAAGAAACAAAATAGCGAAGAAAAGAAATTAGCGACGCTGGAAGACCAAAAATCTACAAAACGCGACAAAAGAGCATCAGTGATAGAATGATGTTGGCGTGTAGGTGTGAACAACGTCGCTCGCCTATCGACAAAGAGAAAAGGAGAATTACTTTATTGACAAACTCCTGAGCGGATTTCAAGTTTCCTATGTTTGTCGCGTGAGTTCACAAATGGAAATGGCAACTGTAAGCTCAGTAAAGGTTGAATTTTAATACGTGATGTCCGACATAATTGAAGAAGAAATGCGTGGAAGGAAGGTTGAAGTATTGTCGATGCTGAGGTCATTAAAGACGGATCGATACCTCAGTTGTACAAGAAAAGATCTGTTCAAGAAATCATTCTTACAGCGGTTTAAGAACACCAATAAGAACTTAAAACGCTTAGTCTAGCCCTATGTGAAGCCAGCTCTTCCCGAATACGAGTGCAGTATATTAACCACTGCGCCACCTGCCTTAGTAAACGTAGCTGAGTATCTGTATTAACATAATACAACTGTGTTTGTAGATGCCCTAGTTCGCAACTGCTAATGTGTTGCCGTTCGCTGTAGCACCGTTGCCATAGGGATTTTCTAATCGATAAAGGTGTGTGTGTTTTCTTGGTCGATACAAAATTTCACGTTGGCGCTGTACTTGCAATCAGAAAGGACTACACTTGCTCAAACCTACAATCGCGAATTCACATGACAGACATTACTGTAATGTTTCTCCAATGAATTCCTTTGAGTACGCCCTTTTCATGTCTACTTACTATTCACCCATGTTATTCACTTCAGATCAGAAATTAGAAATTTAGTTCTAAGCTACTGTTAAGATAACAGAATCTGCGAATTCACTAAGTTCCAAAGTAGGGATCATTGCTTGGAGCTACCTTCACCTTTTCTTTCATAACTCTAAGGAATTAAGAAACTTTTTAAAGGTCTTATATTGTTCCCATCCGCTATTTCTAAATTAGACTGTTTCATTTAATACTGTATATCTGAGACATTTGCCCTCAACGCTGTGCTTTTTTTTCAATTTGGAAACATAGTATGGATAATGTTTGCACTATTTCAATAAATTGTAATACAAATCGTACGATTCACGGTCTTGGTAATAAATTTACGATAAGTATGCTCTACTCGCAGATTTTTTTTTTAAATTATGATATTGGTTGTAAAGCAGAAACCGTTTATCTGTTCAAATAATTTAAATGTGACCAAGGCTGCAAATTGTACGTTTTGTTTGGATATCAAAATCACCCTATTCCTTCAAATGTCAAAGGTATTTCATTCCATGAAAAATGATTAGTACTGTTTGTAAAAGTACGTGAGATAGTAACGATTATTCTGCATTCGTACGTGGCTCTCACCGCTTCGCTGCGATCTCAGCTGTAATTTTCTTTCAACACAACAGGAAATTCTTTCTGAGTAGAAATACACTTCGTGGCATCTCCTACGAGACAAAGTTCTATTAACATAGTTGTCTGTTGGTATATGAATAAATGCAACTTACGATCATTTTGACAATTTCAGTTGATGTAATTACTTTTTTATTCAAATGGTGTGTAGGTGCAAATATGTGTATGGCTTTGACAAACTAATCATGTGCCTAGATTTCTCACACTAAAAATACCTCATTCAAAACAGATAGACAGTTTGCAAATAAATGGGTATAGAACGTAGTTTTAAGCAGGAAAGCAATAATTAGCCTACTATTCACTCGATAATAGACACCACTCTGTTCCATATCTAGTTGTTAAACTGAGGAAAACTGAATTAATTACCAATTAGTGGTCACATGAGTGAGGCAAGTGAGAGTACGAGTGGTTACGGCGAAAAACGTTCTATGTATATTTTCGGGTATTTTCTGAATTATTGGTCATTATCTGGAGTCATACAAAATAAAAAGAGTAGTATTAAAGTGTTTATTTAAGGAGTAGCTAGTGGACGCGACTGAACGCTGCATCATAGAGTTAAATGGATAGTGACTTCTGAACAAGCTGAAAACAGTTACGTCATTTATGTGTCCCAGAACGCTCATCACTACCTGGCTACATTCGTAGGAACTGCAGCACGAACATCGAGCAGATCGGCGCATTGGTTCATAGGACATCACAGAAATGGAGATGGGTGAAATTCTGAGATGACTGAAAAAGCAGGCAGAAATTAGACAACAGAAACAGGCATACTGATACACGATCGTGGCCAAACAGCGTCTCCAGTACAGCAAGTACTCATCTAAAGACCGTGACATTGATGGTAGATTAAATTTTACTAGTCCAGTGAAACTGTCAGAAAAAAGCCTGAACCTTGCAAAAGGTAGGGTAGAAGATTTTATTTTTTTAACTCGTTCATATTGTTGGAAAGGTTAGAAAACCAAGTTTTGCCAACAAAATTTCTCTTGGGAAAACTTTCTGCAGTCAAAAAAACTTCCAAAATTTCGGACGTTTTTAAGTTTTTTCAAAATATCGCAGTTTCATTTTCTCCTATCGCTTTAACGTCTATTTTCTTTTTTAAAGAGCACAAAAGACTCTACTAATTTGATTTTTACCATGTTTTCTGCTCCCAGTATCTAAGGCGCTACAGCGCGTCAAAAAATACCAATTTTTCAAATTTCGAACAAAGAATAGTTGGTGACAATTTCCACGATGTGAAGTTTCGTAGAAAAGATAAAGTTGTGACCCTCCTTTCTGCGTTCAATTCTATAAAAGCTGGGAGCACTAAAATTACCCCTGTTGATCATTTAACTCTTTTCCAAAGTATTTGTTTAATGAAACAAAGTGAAGAAGAGTTAAAAGCCTTTCTGAAATATGAACTTGCTCCTTAACCAATGACCCTATTCTCAGACAAAGGCATGCGAAAAGGAACAAAATCATTCTACAATGCCTTCGTTCCAGTGGAAGATGTGAAGTCAGGTGGACCGAGTAAATTTTTTGTCATTGATGGAGGGTACCTTATCCACAAAGTGACTTGGACTCGAAATGTTTGCTTCAAGTCAATAGCCCAAAGCTATGTTTCTTACCTGCAACGTCATTTTGGATCTCAATTTGCTATTGTATTTGATGGGTATCCATGTGAGGGAGACAAATGTGGCACAAAGAGTGCACGGGGATTCGTAGGTCCAAACAACATTCTTCGGTTGTCGTTGTGGTTGAATCAGAGATTGTGAACCAAGTCCCTCAGGACAAGTTCTTGTACAACGAACGAAACAAGATGCGTTTGATCACACTTCTTAAAATGGAATTTCTGGAGTGTAGCACTGAAGTGCACCAGGCACAAGAAGATGCTGACGTTATAATTGTAACATCTGCCATTTCAAGAACCAAAGATTTTGGAAGGGTTGTTATTGTAGGAGAATATGTTGACCTGCTTGTGCTCATGACCGGTTTGGGGCAAGGCATTGAAAACTTATTTTTCTTAAAGCCAGGAAGAGGAAATGCAGAAAACAAGTGGTTTTCCACTGCATCTTACAAGTTTGACAGTGAATATATTCTGTTCACTCACGGATGCGGATGTGATACAACATCTGCTTTTTTTGGTCAAGAAAAATTAAGTGCTGCAATATTGTTGCGAAAAATGAACACCTAACCTCAGCGCTTTGCTCGTTCAATAAACCACATGCTACCCGTGAAGAAATAATGACCGCAGGAGAACAGGTTACTATCGCATTGTATAGTGGAGGTGTCAGCAGTTCCCACACACTAGACCATTTGAAGCACCAGCTATTCGCCAAGTCTGCCACAAAAAGCAAACTGAATCTTACTCGGTTGCCACCTACACAAGATGCTGCACAACATCATTCGTCGCGGACTTACCAACAAGTCCAAAGTTGGATGGGAAACTGGGAACCTCCTGAGAAATGGGGCTGGAATCACAGTGACCACGGTCCAATACCCGTTATAATGAGCCAAGATCCAGCACCTGAAGCACTTCTTCACATTGTTTCACGCTCATGCAAGCTGAACTGTGGCGGAGCGTGCTCCTGCAGAAAAGTGGGTTTGAAATGTTCTTCAATTTTCAAGAAATGTATTGGGGTCAACTGTGAAAACGTGCCAAAATTTTTATATGAAGACAGTGAAGAAGATGTTATGCAGGATGTTGAGGAAACCGCGGACGAAACCAACGATCTTGCTGAGGCTGAATCGCTGTTTAAAGAAGAGGTCAATCTGGGATCAACTCTATGTACAGACCCTGAATCCGTAACTCAAGGTATTTCTGGTGACACTGAGGAACCTGGCCCATCAAAACGTTGGACGTGATGCTCATATCTGTCTAAAGTGCGCTTAAGTGCAATATTACAAGTATTACACACACAGAACTGTCAACATTTTTAGTAACTGAGAATGCATTTTAATTGTAATCAAGCTACTTATTTTTAATGTCAACTGTGTGGCTTTTATACACAAGAACAATTACCTACCTAATTAGGTTGCCTATTGCAGCTAATAATAGTTCAGTTTTCTGAGACAATTTATTTTATGTGCGTGTGTGTGTGTTTATGTCTCTTAATGATGTATTTTTATATTTATATTTTTACAAATACCAGGGCTGAGGTGGCCCATAGTGAACTTCAGGTAGTGATGTAAGAATCACAATAGTTGGGTGCCCAGCAGTCCTCATGTTGCATACAGAGAAATTGAATAACTGAAAGTGAGGTGGTAAATTCCAACTTATAACATGATGTATAATGTATTTATACTACACAAATAGAAACTGAAAAAATAGTGTTCAAAAATAAGGTATCTTGCCACTATGCTCAAAATTTGAAAAATTGGTATTTTTTGAGGCGCTGTAGCGCCTTAGATATTGGGAGTAGAAAAAATGGCAAGTATCAAATTTGTAGAGAATTTTGTGCTCTTTAAAAAAGAAAATAGACGTTAAAGCGATAGGAGGAATTAAAACTGAGATATTTTGAAATAACTGAAAAAAGTCCGAAATTTTTGAAGCTTTTTGAATGCAGAAAGTTTTCCCAAGCGAAATTCTGTTGGCAAAACTCGGTTTTCTAATCTTTCCAACCATATGAACGAGTTGAAAAAATAAACTCTTCTACCCCACCTTTTGCAAGGTATATCTACTATTTGACTGGACTATAAGCTTCGTAGCCCAGAAAATCTTCTATACTTAAATAATCCTTCAAAACTGTTAAGTGATTTTCTTAATACAAGGGGCGATTAAAAAGTTTCCGTTCGAAGTGCGTACATTCCAGAATCGGTATGCCCATTAGGTGGAATGCCGTGAGGACTGACGCGGTCATCCCACCGGCGCACCAGGTTGAATATAATTGTTTGGCAAAACAAGTGTCCTGCTGCTTGAAAAAGTCCGTAACTGTCTGCTGCACATCCTCGCCGACCCTTCAAGGCATTTTCAAGGGACTGAAGGCGTGATAATCGCTTGGTGAGGTATTAGGACTATGGGGGGTCCTAGAGTTTCTCCCACTTCGGTTGGCGTAACTTATGCATTACTGCCTTTGCGATAATGAGACTGCGTTATTATGATGCAGAAGCACACCTCGGCTATGGTTTTCGACGGACATGCTGCCCTAGACACAGTCTTCATTCTACTATGGATGTCTACTGTTGTTTGTCCTTCGGCGGCCAAGAAAAGAATAACAGCACGTTGGTCCTGTTTGGACATATTTAGTAATAACGTCTCCATACTTCTACTTTCCAGATTCATCGCACGCACATCAGAAGGGCGCAAATGCCACACTAATCCGTTGTGTAGATGTCGGTGCTTATACAGGGTGATTCAGAAATGCATGTAAATATTTTAAGGGTGTATTTGTGAGGTAAATATAAGACAAAAATGTTGTATAAATGTTTTTCCATAAACGTTTAATTCCAGAGTTATCGTTAAAATACGGAAGTCATGTCCGTATCAAAACGACGTCAGTGCAAGCAGCAGGATGCCATATTCTGGTACGTAATGCACATACGTATCTCCCAACAGTTGATTCGAAACTGCATGAATAGTGTTTGTTTGTGTTTGCAATTGCTGTTTACTCCTACTGTACAGAAGATGGCGCTGATGTTGTTGGTAACGGAAACGTACTTCCTGTCGTTCATTCATCGTCGGAAGGCTACAGGTTTCGTGCACATGATGTACTCAAACAGTGAGTATGCTGATATGCACCTTGTGTATGGTGGAGCAGATGGAAACGCACTTGCAGCAAGACGAAGGTACAGTGAGCTGTTTCCAAGACGACGGTTACCAAGTCATCAGACGTTTGTATCTGTGGACAGACGTATGCGGGAGTATGGCATTCGTCCTGGGCCACATTCAGGTCGACCACTTGAGCATGCAGTCGACCACTTGAGCATGCAGTGAACGTCGAGGAACATGTTTTGGACCTGGTAGACCAAGATCCAGCCATCAGTACGAGACAAATTAGTGCAGCTGTACGACTTCCGCAATCTACTGTATGGCGGCTGCTTCGGAGACAACAGTTGCATCCATTTCACCTGCACAAAGTGCACGAATTGACACCTGCAGACTATCCTCGCCGTCAGCAATTCTGCCAGTGGTTACAAGAGCGTCATTTGAATGATCCAATGTTCATTCGGCGGATATTATTCACAGATGAGGCCATGTTTACTCGTGCGGGTGTAATCAATTCGCATAATATGCACCAGTGGGCTGTCGAGAATCCGGGCGCGAGAATTGTGCGTGGATATCAACATCAATTCTCCATAAACATTTGGTGTGGTATTGTGGGGAATGACTTACTCGGACCTCATGTTCTACCTCCAAGACTGACTGGGCACGCTTACCGCGAATTTTTGGAGGGGGAATTGCCTGGATTGTTACAGGATGTCCCTCTTGCAACACGAGCCACCTTGTGGTTTATGCACGATGGTGCTCCTGCCCATTACAGCCGCAACGTAAGGGCGTACCTCAATGATGCGTATCCACATCGATGGATAGGTCGCGGAGGACCAATTGCTTGGCCAGCCAGATCACCTGACCTGAACCCTTTAGACTTTTATTTATGGGGCCGACTAAAGACATTGGTGTATTCTTCTGCAGTACCGGACAGAGAAGTGCTACAACAAAGAATTGAAGGTGGTTGTGAAATTATTCGTGGAGAGTTGAACGGACTGTGTAATGTGCAGAGATCATTGCGGCGACGAGCACGGGTCTGTCTGCAAGTTCAGGGACAGCATTTTGAACATGCATTGCATTAAGATTTGTGCAAATACAGTACAGTACAGTCTGTAAATTCTTCACGTATTTTCCTTAGTTATTTTGCATTGATTTAGTTCAATCAACAGGAACTAGAGTAATACAGTATTCGCGAGGAATTGTTTCAGTTTGTTACGTCACGTTTATTTACCAGTTTGCGTTTTTAGTCCAAATGCACTATAATTAAACTGTGAACTCTGGGAAGTAAATACTTTACGTTGTATTGAATGTATTATCATGTTTTGTTCATAACTCTGTAATAAGCCAAGTATAGCAAAAATTGTATAGAACATTTTTGTCTTATATTTACCTCACTAATACACCCTTAAAATATTTACATGCATTTTTGAATCACCCTATATAGCCGCATCGGGGTAGCGCTGCGTTGCTTACACAGTGCAGCAGCGTTCTCAAACGGAAACTTTTTGACCGCCTTTGTACGAGGGTCATTCAATAAGTATAGAGACAATTGGTCTGGAGAAAAAACTGTTAGTAGAGCAAGTTTGTTACTTTTATAGCCTTAAGTTGGCATCACTGGGATGAGCCCTGATCAGCTGATGTATTAACATTTTTCTGTTTATAACCTCAAAAATACATTTCAAGATGGCGAGTCAGCTTGAAACGTCCACATTAGTTGAACAACGTTCTATTATCCGATTTTTACTTGCTGAAGACGAGAAACAAGTGAATATATACTGTAGAGTGTCTAAAGTTTATGTTGAAGGTTGTATGAATAGCGCAAATTTTTACAAGCGGGTAGAGCAGTTCAAAAATGGTCGCGACTCAGTGAGTGACGAACACCGTACTGGCCGACCAAATGGTTCAAATGGCTCTGAGCGCTATGGGACTTAACATCTGATGTCATTAGTCCCCTAGACTTAGAACTACTTAAACCTAACTAACCTAAGGACATTACACACATCCATACCCGAGGCAGGATACGAACCTGCAACCTTAGCAGCAGCGCGGTTCTGGTCGACCAGTTGCAGTTTCAACTCCCTCACTTGAAAGTCGAATTGATGACATTATTCTTGCCGACCGCCGTGTGACTGTGGAAATGATAGTTGCTAAGGTGAAATTTAGTACTGGTACAGTTCATAACATTATCTGTAACAAGCTGAAATACCGCAAAACATGTGGAAGACAGGTCCCAAATGAGTTGATGCGGCTACACAAGGAATCAAGATGGAGAGTGTGCACAGAGCTAAAGGAACGCTATGAAAGAGAAGGTGAGCACTACTCCAACAAAGTCTTGATTTGTGATAAAACTTGGGTTCACTATTATGAGCCAGAATCAAAAAGAAAAAGCATGGAGTGGAAGCCACCAACTCACCTGTCAAGAAAAAATTCAAAACCCAAATATCAGCAGCAAAAGTCATGTTGACAGTGTTTTGGGATGCTGAACGTCCAGTTTTTTGTGATTATCTCGTAGAGCAGCGTACAATGAACAGACAATACTACTTGGATTTGCTTTTAAACAAGGTGAAGCCAGGCGTTAGAGAGAAACGTCGTGGATCTCAGAGAGAGGTGTGATTCTCCAGCAAGACAACGCACGTCCTCATATTACTCAACTAACCCATGAAACCATCGACAAAATGGGCTGGGAAGTACTGCCTCGTCCCCCTTACAGCCCTGATCTATCACGTAGTAATTTCCATTTGTTTGGTGCACCGAAAGAGACATTACGTTCGAAGAGGTTCTAGGACAACAAAGACGTGAAAACGTTTGTGGGAAATGGGTTCAAACATCAAGATAAAGAGTTCTTTCAGCCGGAATAAAAAAGCTTGTAGCCCGTTGGAACAAGGGGATCATATTGAAAAGTAGAAAAACTATTGTTCTGTAAAAATAAACGTTTTTCTTCTCCAGACCAATTTGTCTCTTTAATTACTGAATGACCTTCGTACATAACTGATTACTGCAGGTGACTCTTTACTAACAACAATAGGACGCGCCAATTGTAACGATTACTACCGGTGAACAACTGGTCTTCGATATTTTTCTATCTTCTTGGTTTGTAAGACAGTCCAGAGACTTGTGAGCCTTGCCACGGAAAGCTGCCAGGCAACTTGACGATTAGGAGTAGTTCGCCGCCAGCTTTCCTTGTCGCGGGCCGAATACCGAGAGTAGAAATTTACCCCTCTCTGTCGTCATCACTGATTAGTAAGATTTCCATAGAGTACCATTGTGATTTACACATCAAGCCGTGAAAGTGGACCTACAAAATTTTCTCCAGAGGCAAACAGATGACGTTGCTCCTACCTAGTACGTGCGATTGCACTGAAATAATGACTATTTGCATATCGGAGCAGTTAGTACACTTCTTGTCAATTTTGCTTTTGTTGTATGCCGCCTCATGGTGTTAGAATTTTAGCGACCAGCACTAACAACGTTGCGCTGTTTAACTACAGGTATAAACTCCATCTGGAAACAAATCATTAGTTGCATGGGTCCAATTCGCGAGAATTTGCAGCTCCACGGAAGGCTGTAGGTGATGTGCACTCTGCAGGCCACTGTAAGAGACAGAGCGCGTTTTCTGTCAGTATCAGCAACTTCTGTCCTGTCCTGATCTCTCTTACATTTTTCCTGAGACCACTACCCGAGATAATACGATGAAGGTGGTACGTTACTCATGTTCATTCAGTGTTTCCATCATAACAATCTGTATCAAGCCATAGCCAACTACAAGACTTTGACTCAGTTCTGTTCGAGATGATTAACATGTACTTTGTGTCAGAGTTTTTCCTGGATTTTCGTCCATCCTCTAGTTGGAAATTGGTTGTCAGCAGCTACGAATTAGTCTTTTTATCTAAGAGAAATTACAAAGGTAGTATTTCATAGTAAAATGTTTACAATAAGAATAAACGACACATACCTGTAAATTAAAAATTTGACGATCTTATAGCAAAATATAAAATAGGATGAGTTAACAATAAAGCTGGCTTCTTATCGGTGTCAGCAGTGCTGACACCATGAGTATCATTGATGATACAATGTAGGTTGATAGCGTTTCTCATAGACGACTTCTCAGTGGAAATAATATGCCAGAGACACAAGAGTATAGGGCAGGAAAGATGAGGGTATTATTGTTCAATCATACCTAGTCATCGAATACAGGGTGTCTAGGAAACCTGATCTCTCGGATCGCTAGACAACAATTCAAGCAAATCGTATTAATAAGATTTATTAGGAAAAGCACATGACAATACTTAAAGTTGTGTTAAACAGATGTGTCTCAAGCAAAGTGCGACAGACAAAATAAACAGTGTTCTTCAGTATACACATTTCCTAAGTCGCTGGTCTTGGAGTGTCTAATTATTATGCTTCTGTAGATCTCGGCAGCGACCAGTTGGCGTGGTGCTTGTGTCCTTTTCACAAAAAGGCCGCTGCCGTTGCGTTGTCGTCCTGGAGAGGGGTCAGTCAGCGTGCATTTGGCTGACGCCTTCTTCACAGCCCTCTCTGGTGCCCCGTTTCCGACTGGCGTGCTCGCGCTTTTGCATGAAGGTTGATAGTGCCCCTTAAAGATAACCTCTTAGTAGAAAAGTTGGACCACAGATCCATAGATATACGGCAGGGGAAATAAGGATGTTGTGCTGATGGTAGACATGATGTTACAGGATGGGAGGAAATAGGTTAATGTTAGTATTCTGTGGACGAGTTCCTAAGGATGTAGGAGGATGTGGAGTGAGCAATGATGAGCAGGACTCAAACGGATGCAGATAATTTCTTAATTAAATTACTTCCTCTTCCACAGAAACTTTCTCTTTCCAAACATCTATGGATATAGTAGACGCTAGACCGTTGGGACGATCTATGAGGTGGTTACATTTGTACTGACAGCATAAAATGACAGAACGTAGAAGTTGTCAACAGGTAAAACACAAAGCAATGATTTTATAAGTCTCGTATCGCGTCAAATGATGACATGGAAGTAGACAGGGTTCAGAAATGGCTCTGAGCGCTATGGGACTTTAACTTCTAAGGTCATCAGTCCCCTAGAACTTAGAACTACTTAAACCTAACTAACCTAAGGACTTCACACACATCCATGCCCGAGGCTGGATTCGAACCTGCGACCGTAGCAGTCACGCAGTTTCAGACTGTAGCACCTAGAACCGCTCGGCCACCCCGGCCGGCTAAGTAGACAGGGAAGCTAGTCACGCAAATTCTACCTGCAGTCTGTTGAGGGCCGCCACACTCTCCATATCCTCTCGCATTTGCACAGAAGACATCTCCGAGACCAGATGTCCAAGGTGCAGTCGAAAGCACTCCCCTAAAAACTGCAAAATAAGGAGGAGAAAACATGATGTATCGACTGCGGTGCTGTAGCTCATCTGCTTGTTTGTCAAACTACGCTTGTGCAGCACTAGCAATATCACCTTTTGTAACAGTGACAGTGAGAGGTGGCGCAGTGACAAGGCACTGGACTTATATTTTGCGGTTTAAATCACTATCTGTCCATTCGGATTCAGGTTTTCCATGATTTCTCTAAATAGACTAAGGCGAACGCTGGGCTGGTACGTGAGAAAGGGCAGGGCCGACTTTCTTCAACATGGGATCCACTGTCTCACGCTAAGTAGAACTAGTCATTGCCTATAAGCCTTCCTCGGCTAGTAATAGCAGAAAAAAACGTAATCAAATTCGTGCACAAAGTATCACAAAGCTACCTAATTTTTTTCAATAGGATGCACACACTCTGATAGAAAATTTTTTTTTCTGAGTCAATTGTAACCTCGCCGGAGGCGAAGGCGGAGGGTACTCTGTGTACCACTTTCACTTCCCCCTTTTCCTGTTACAGTCGCGTATCGTTCGCGGAAAAAACGACTTCTGGTAAGCCTCCGTGTTGGCTAGGATCTCTCTGATTTTATCTTCATGGTCTTTTCACGAGATATATGTAGGAGGACGCAATATATTGGTTGACTCTTCCAGGAACGCAATATTACGGAAGAGCATCGATTATTGGAATAACGCTCAGCCGAAACATCGGTTATCCGTAAACGTTCCAGTCGGCAAATTCAAATTTGCGTTTGCATCAAGCAGGAGTTCAGCTGGCGGTGGGTTGGTGACTTCTATGATTACATCCTCCCTGTCAACCGTCATTGATGTTGTTCTGTGTTCACATCTGAACCTATGCATGTCACACATCGCGGAGTAGTTGTGCCGTTTCCGGTAGAGACTATACAAAAGCGCGTTGTTGTTATTTTTTTCAATACACTTAAAATAATACATCAGATGAAGGAAGGTGCCAGTGGATCATGCTTAGCTCGGGAATATGGTGTTAGCAATGCAACAATATCCGAGATTAAAAAGAACACCGATGTCATTACAAAATTTGCTTGTGTACTTGATAGTAAAGATGGTACCTTGTACAGAAAAAAAGATGAAAATCGAGTAACACCTGGATTCAGACACTGTAGAAATCCTGAAATAAGCTGATTCATCCGGAAGAACTTATGACTGTGTCTGAAGAGCAAATAAACAGACAGTTTGTATCCGAAATTGCGTGGCTGTTTAAAGAATCTTCAGGATTTGAAGGATGTGATCTGGAAAATATTTAAGACTGGGTCAATTGTGATGCTGATGACCCGAGCTATCAAGTACTGTCAGATGCTGAAACATTTGTCAGTGTCATTGTAGACCAAGATTCTTGCAACGAAAATGAACAGCCTAGAGACAACGACCGTGTTGAGAAAGGACTATGCAGTGCTCTACTCTATACCGACCGTTTACTAATGGTGTGTGTTCTTGCCACTAAGTGACAGAATTTTGGAGACTGACATGCTGCCACGAGGTGCAGCATGCACAGCAGGTGGCACAGTTTACAGGAGCTTTTGTTATTTTCGTATCAACCATTAAATGTACGCAAAAATAAGTAGTTACTATACATTTACAATGTTCACTTGTAAAAACAGTCACAGAGTTCATCTGCAACTAATACGGATAAAACATTGTTTATTGGGTAAACATTCAGTTAAGGTATACAACTATAAACGAATTCATGAGCGAAGTTTTTTAAAAATGTCTTAGGAAGGTTGCTTTTGATGAAGCTCATAAGGAAATTCAAAGCGGCGTTGCGACGTTCCTTGTCACAGATGAGCTTGGTGACTGGCCCAGGGGAGGCGAACAAACAGAGGGGACGCGGCTGTAGTGGGGAGGGTAGCCTGGGGTGGCGCTGAGAGCCAGGTGGTTGCCAGCTGCAGCGCATGGGGTCGCACCCTCTTGCGCATTCCCTTTCATAGAGTACCCTTCACACCGGCCACTGACAAGTCAGCGCATTCTCCCTATTGTTTTGATACCCTCTTAGTAGCCGCGCACGCGCTGACAATCCCTAGACCATCAGCTGTCACTAATCGGTAGCCCAACCTACACTTAGACTCAGCTACTTATTCTTCAAGTTGGGAAAATTGTGTGAATTACTTACCACTGTTGACTTCATCTTCCCTGCTTGTGACGACAGTGGCAAATGTAGAATTGGTGGAGCACTGCATTTTATGCCTCAACAGCAGTGGGAAAGCGCGGAAAGTGAAATTCTGCAGCCGAAGCGTCATTGACCTACTGGAGACAGCAAAAACCAGTCTTGGATAGAATACGTGCACTGGACACTGCGGATTGGGGATGGGGAAAACCAACCCGTAAAACTCAATACCGGTATTTTAGTTCTGAATAACCGATATTTGTTAATTAGCCATAGCATCAGTGCTAAACTTTTTTTAAAGAAAAGTAAATTTTATTCGTAAAATCTGCGTCAATTTGAGATACTGCTTTATTATAGAAAATAAGAAAAGCGATCAGTGGTATTTTAATAACATTGCGACCGAAACAGGTAAGAAAGATATGGCATACAGCATTGCTGAGCCGGCCGGGGTGGCCGAGCGGTTCTATGCGCTACAGTCTGTAACCTCGCGACCGCTACGGTAGCAGGTTCGAATCCTGCCTAGGGCATGGATGTGTGTGATGTCCTTAGGTTAGTTAGGTTTAAGTAGTTCTAAATTCTAGGGGACTGATGACCTCAGAAGTTAAGTCCCATAGTCCTCAGGGCCATTTTAACCATTTGAATACAGCATTGCTGAGACAATAATGACCCGTTGCCGTGTGTCGTGGCTCAAGGTACGCGAGTATGTGTAGTATGCAACACTCGCCCCCACCTGGTCTGTGCGGTAGTTCCTCTCAGTCGTCGCCGGATGTCTTTTGTATTGCATAATGGCACCAATCCTAGTCTGGAAATATTTTTATGATATTACGTAACAATAAAGTACAATACTTCACTTACTTTAAAGGGTTAAAGATATGTCTGCCAGTTATATGAAATAAGAAAAGAGGAAGGAAGTTATGGCGACAAAAATAAATTAAAAACTTACCAACAGTTCATTCATAGTATACAATGAAAATAGAAAGTGACTGACCTGCTGTGTGTGTCTACATAATATCCTTTTATTTGCTTGTAGCTCTTAGAAAATTAACACGATAAATAGAGCTCTTCAACCTCAGTTTTCACCCTTCAGCACTGACTATTCGTAATACTAAAACAGTGGTATGGCATCCAATTAAAACGTGATTTTTGAGCAGCATTTCAAAAGATTAGGATCAGTAGGGGGATACTGGTGATTTTTTTGTAGTATTCAACCGCTTATCACTTTTCGAGAAAGCAGCGAACGGTGGAAAAACGAAGTTTTCTTTTATTTGTCTATGCAATTTACCATTTTAATTCTATGTATCTTGAAACTGTGTGAGTCAAAATTTTTCAATTATTTTTCGTGTTCTAAGTTTATTATTCGAAACAAACGAAATAAAAAACCGAAAATAGGTTATTTCAGAAACCGGCTGTTTTCAGTGGTTTAAACAGTCAGGTTAAACTACCGTCGAAAAAATCTACATAACCGAAAAGCGATTGTATCAGCGATAACCACCATCCGTATTGTGGACCTCGTAGACGGGTCAGTCTGAGTGGTTTTTCACAGTTTTCTACATCTTTCTAGGCCAACGATTCTCATCGGGCACTGTTATGATCTCTTTCACACGGAGGTGTAGTTTTCTGAAAACAAAGATGATTCGTTAAGAAGGAATTTATTGAAATTTCAGGATGGTATAGCTCATTTAACTGATTTATATAGTACATGTAACGAGATGAACCTACTGCTGCAAGGAGATGATTTGAATTTGTTCAAAGCAAAAGCAGCTATTTATGCGTTGCTGTCAAAACTTACCTTGTACGAACAAAATTTTAGTTGGAGAGAATTCTATCACTTCCCGAATTTTTCCTCTAGGGAAATAAATTATGATGAGTTTCTGAAATATTGCCAGCACAAGAAAGCACTAAAAGCTAACTTCAGACATAGATTTCTGGAATAAAATCGTGACAGGTGCCGAGGCTTGGCGTTATCAATACCATCCTACCATAGAACAACAAAGTACAGACATTCTCACGGAGGGCCAACGGTTTGACAACATAAATGACATTCAAGCCAATGTGACGCGCGAGTTGAACAACATCCACAAGAAGGATTTTTCTGACAGTTTCATATGATTGCATGGGCATTCTGTGCGCTGTACACGATTGGGGGGAGACAATGTAGAATACTTGAAGCATTAAAACCACCATTTCACCACCTTAACGATTTTCTGTTTTGTGTTAATCTAGCCTCGAATATTTTTGGACTGGCGGGGTCGCCAAGAGAATTGGAAAAACCTTCATCTCGACTGCCAGCTATGAAAGGTAATTAATGGCTGTACAGGATCGAAGACACTTTGTCCTCATGGAAGTGATAAGACGGACGCAGGAAAGTTAAGGATTTAACGTGCTGTCAGCAAGGAGGACTTTAGAGACGAGGTATAAGTTAGAAAGGGGAAAGATGGGGGTGGAAGTCAGTCTCTTCAAAGGAACCATCCCGGTATTTGCCTGAAGTGATTTAGAGAAATCGCGGAAAATCTAAATCAGGATGGCCGGACGCGGGATTGAACCGCCGTCCTCCCGAATGCGAGTCCAGTGTGCTAACCACTGCGCCACCTCGCTCGGAGGGATGGACGTATGGAGACTTGTACCACAATCTTCTCCTTGGAGTATTGGTAGGAGGTGTTCCACTGCCTGGCCCCAATGTGACTGACGCCAGCCAGATCAAGGACGCCTCCACCTACGATGTACTTGTCAATTGGCTTTTTTTCTGTTTTGCTGCTTCACTTTGGACTACAGTAAATGTCAAATACACATGACTCACAATACAGCCAAATGCATTTCCTCGAAGTGTGTTATCCAGTGTCACCCCAGACGAATGGCTGGTGTAAGTTTCTGAGAGTGTCACTCTGTATTACGGGTGATCCCAACAGCTCCTAACTGCAGATATTCACTACAGTGAAGGGTTCATTGGGAAAACTGAAGGGACTGAATTGGAATTATAGCAGAGAAATGCTTATCCATGTATTATCAGGAATGGTCAACTGCCCACTTGGATGTGGACGGTACACGATGATTACTGTCTGTGGAAGATGGCAACCCTAATTGATCTAGACCCCTTGGCAGAGGAAGCAGAAGTATGAGTGACTATGAAATAAGTGCTTTCGTAGAAAGTACAGGATTGGAAAGACAACTGTAATCGAAGCATGTCAACCTGTTAAAAGAAAAAAAAAAGGTTTTTATCTGGAGCATATTCTGACGATAGAAGCTTGTGTTCCAGATTTGTCACCAACTGTTACTCAAAAAAAGTTTAATTTATGATCATAGATGATGTTTTCTCTGAGGTAATTACAATAGTAACACTGTTAGAAGCATTCCGGAAAAAATTAGGAAGTTATGCGGCCTTGCATGCGTACATTGTTAGACAAAATAACACAGAACTACGAAGGAGTTGTTCAAATTGGTCACAAAATGATATTCATACAGGTATCGACGTAAAATGCAGCTGGAATAGTTGGCGAATCTTTCGACATTTGAATTGGAGCGAAGCCACTATTCGACGATGATAGGTGAACCATGGTCGAACACCGCGTCAAGAAGGAAGACGACAGAACATGAGGACCGAGCAATCGTCAGAGAGGCATTCAGAGCACCGGATTCATCGATCTAACGTGCGACTGGTGCTTCAGTGACCACAAGGACCATTAATAGGTGACTCACAGAAAGGGGTTTGATCTCACGGCTCCCCTTGTGACGACTACCATTGACCTCTGTACACCAACAAGCCTGTTTGCAGTGGCATCGTGCACTTTCGGCCTGGAATTTCATTGACTGGAGTAGAATCGTCTTCAGTAATGAGTCCAACTTCAAAGTGAGCCCCGATGACCAGGAAGACGTGTCTGGAGAAACCCAGGACAGTGGTGGGATACCACATTGACTACTGCCCGCCAGACGGCGCGACAACCAGGAATAATGTTCTGCGCATTTCATTTCATAGCAGGACCCCTTTTGTTGTCATCGGCGGCATCCTTACAGCACAGCGGGACGTCGGCGATATTCTATGCCCCGTTTGGTTGGCCTTCATGGCAAGCCATCCAGGAGGTACATTACAGCAAGATAATGGCCGCCCGCACACGGGAGATTTTCTACCCCTTGTCTTCGTGCTTTCCAAACCCCACCTCGGCCAGCAAAGTCGCTAGATCTCTCCCCAACTGAGAACGCTTGGAGCATTATGGGCAGGGGCCTCCAACCAGCTCGGGAGTTTGACCATCTGAAGCACCAACTGGACAGAATTTCGCACGATAGCCCTCAGGAGAACATCCAACAACTCTGCCAGCCTATGCTAAGCCGATTAACTGCTTGCGTAAGGGTCAGAGGTGGACCAACACGTTATTAACTTGGTCAATTTGTGAAGCTCTTTTTTTTTTTGAATAAATAACACAATTTTTTTAGAGTGTACACCATACCACTGTCGTTATTTTCCACAAAGAATACTCTGCAAAAAGAAATGAAACTCTCCATAAACGAGGTTGGTTGGTTTGGGGAAGGAGACCAGACAGCGTGGTCATCGGTCTCATCGGATTAGGGAAGGATGGGGAAGGAAGTCGGCCGTGCCCTTTCAGAGGAACCATCCCGGCATTTACCTAGAGTGATTTAGGGAAATCACGGAAAACCTAAATCAGGATGGCCGGACGCGGGATTGAACCGTCGTCCTTCCGAATGCGAGTCCAGTGTCTAACCACTGCGCCACCTCGCTCCGTCATAAACGAGGAGAAGATATTTGTTATTTAACAATGAATATTGTCATTATTTTATGAAACGAATATCATGCATTGCTTGCCCAAGTTCACCAACAGTCCTACCTACGTAGCCACCTGTACTCTTACCGCAGAGGCCATACTCCTGTGGCAGGCAGCGACGAACAGCATACATCAGAGCGTTGCCGGGGCTGCAAGGAGACTTTGACATTGTACTTAAGACCAGAGCTTCCTCAGAAATGTCATACTGGTATTGGGTTTAGCAGACCAGCAGTCTCAGTCATGCGGAAAGATGCTCTAAGCATTGAACGAGAAAGAACGTTTGTTTGGACATGTCTATGCCTCTATATTAAAAAAAATGGTTCAAATGGGTCTAAGCACTATGGGACTTAACTGCTGTGGTCATCAGTCCCCTAGAACTTAGAACTACTTAAACCTAACTAACCTAAGGACATCACACACATCCACGGCCGAGGCAGGATTCGAACCTGCGACCATAGCGATGCCTCTATCATTAACTACATGCTCTTGTTGTGGTCTTCAGTCCTGAGACTGGTTTCATGCAGCTCTCCATGCTACTAGATCCTGCGCAAGCTTCTTCATCTCCCAGTACCTACTGCAGCCTACATCCTCCTGAATCTGCTTAGTGTATTCATCTCTTGGTCTCCCTCTACGATTTTTACCCTCCACACTGCCCTCCAGTACTAAATTGGCGATCCCTTGATGCCTCAGAACGTGTCCTACCAACCGATCCCTTCTTCTAGTCAAGCTGTGCCACAAACGTCTCTTCTCCCCAATTTTATTCAATACCTCATCATTAGTTATGTGATCTGCCCATCTAATCTTCAGCATTCTTCTGTAGCACCACATTTCGAAAGCTTCTATTCTCTTCTTGTACAAACAATTTATCGTCCATGTTTCATTTCCACACATGGCTACACTCCATACAAATACACTCCTGGAAATGGAAAAAAGAACACATTGTGTCAGACCCACCATGCTTGCTCCGGACACTGCGAGAGGGCTGTACAAGCAATGATCACACGCACGGCACAGCGGACACACCAGGAACAGCGGTGTTGGCCGTCGAAGGGCGCTAGCTGCGCAGCATTTGTGCACCGCCGCCGTCAGTGTCAGCCAGTTTGCCGTGGCGTACGGAGCTCCATCGCAGTCTTTAACACTGGTAGCATGCCGCGACAGCGTGGACGTGAACCGTATGTGCAGTTGACGGACTTTGAGCGAGGGCGTATAGTGGGCATGCGGGAGGCCGGGTGGACGTACCGCCGAATTGCTCAACACGTGGGGCGTGAGGTCTCCACAGTACATCGATGTTGTCACCAGTGATCGGCGGAAGGTGCACATGCCCGTCGACCTGGGACCGGACCGCAGCGACGCACGGATGCACGCCAAGACCGTAGGATCCTACGCAGTGGACGAATGGAGACGTGTCGTCTTCAGCGATGAGAGTCGCTTCTGCCTTGGTGCCAATGTTGGTCGTATTCGTGTTTGGCGCCGTGCAGGTGAGCGCCACAATCAGGACTGCATACGACCGAGGCACACAGGGCCAACACCCGGCATCATGGTGTGGGGAGCGATCTCCTACACTGGCCGTACACCTCTGGTGATCGTCGAGGGGACACTGAATAGTGCACGGTGCATCCAAACCGTCATCGAAACCATCGTTCTACCATTCCTAGACCGGCAAGGGAACTTGCTGTTCCAACAGGACAATGCACGTCCGCATGTATCCCGTGCCACCCAACGTGCTCTAGAAGGTGTAAGTCAACTACCCTGGCCAGCAAGATCTCCGGATCTGTCCCCCATTGAGCATGTTTGGGACTGGATGGAGCGTCGTCTCACGCGGTCTGCACGTCCAGCACGAACGCTGGTCCAACTGAGGCGCCAGGTGGAAATGGCATGGCAAGCCGTTCCACAGGACTACATCCAGTATCTCTACGATCGTCTCCATGGGAGAATAGCAGCCTGCATTGCTGCGAAAGGTGGATATACACTGTACTAGTTCCGACATTGTGCATGCTCTGTTGCCTGTGTCTATGTGCCTGTGGTTCTGTCAGTGTGATCATGTGATGTATCTGACCCCAGGAATGTGTCAATAAAGTTTCCCATTCCTGGGACAATGAATTCACGGTGTTCTTATTTCAATTTCCAGGAGTGTACTTTCAGAAACGACTTCCTGACACTTGAATCAATACTCGATGTTAACAAATTTCTCTTCTTCAGAAACGCTTTCCTTGCCATTGCCAGTCTACATTTTATATCCTCTCTACTTCGACCATCATCAGTTATTTTGCTCCCCAAATAGCAAAACTCCTTTACTACTTCTTCTTCGCGTTAATACCGTTTAGCGTGGGGTCCACTGTCTTCATGATTTGGCAAATTTATTTCAGTTAAACCTGTGTCCGTATGCCCTTCCTGTCATAGCGACAGGAAGGGCATACGGACACAGTCGTCAGTTACCTAAGAGACTAAACTCGTGTGCGCCAGCTGTTCGTGAATTGTGTGAACTTTGCTCTGTGCATGATCGCATTTTAACTGTTTGTCTCCTTACTTTCTGAAGCGGATATTGGGGACGAGCCCAGCATTTGCCTGAACGAGCGCTGGTAACCGCCTGAAAACAAATCTCAAGCCGGACGGTGCATCAGCACGATCGTTAGTCCGTCGCGCGGTTGGCCCACCCTCCTGTTTCGCGCGTTAGGTAGTACGAGCAGGTCAGTTTGCCTTACGCTCTATAAGCTCGCTAATATTGGTCTTGCGGTCATTTCGCGGGACATACAGTGTAAGGAATAGAATCGTTTTACGTTTATCTCAAATAACTTCATTAAACATACCCAACAGTGTTTCGAGAAAATAACGTCTTCTTCGTTCCAAAATTATCCATATAAGCCACCTGAAAATCTCTGAAAGATTTTCATACTGGCTGATACGGTTGGATATAAATCCAGATGTATATCTTTCCAATCGCATGTTTCCGTAGGTACTGCGTGTACTAGCAGTATTACGATTCAGTGTTGGGAGGTTATCGGAAACTAGGAGCACGAGATCTGTCAGCCACCCGGGTGCGATTTACGTAATATCGTATGGGAAAAACAGAAACCGCACTTAATGTTTATGACTCTTGCCCTGTCTTAGAACGCGCAGGAGTGATGATTGAGGCACTGTACTCGGTAGAATGTGGACTGCAAATAACCGTCCGTCCACCCACATTTACGCTTTACGTGATGTCCGCAACTCGCATAAGGTGAATAGTGATATTATTCCTCCGAAAAGGACCAACGTGGATATCCTTCTCCATTCTTGACGCATCGGAGCTTGTGTTCCGTTATTAATGCCACCATCGTCGTCGATGGGGCGTGAGATCCGAATATCACTTCTTTTTCTTTATATCTGCGACTACGCTAGTTTCCTGAAAGAATTTTTTTTATATCTACGTAATTTATTGTAATTCATAATATGTTGTAGTAGACATGTAACAGAAAGACAGTGCCCACTTATTTAATGCATATGATATTATACTCAATGTTGTCCGAGAAGTGACTCTGAAGTTTCGATGAGAAAATACTCTGAAGAGCCAAAGAAACTGATACACTTGCCTCATATCGTTTAGGGGCCTCACGAGCATGCGGAAGTGCCGCAACACAACGTGGCATGGACTCGACTAATCTCTGAAGTAGTGTTGGAGGGAACTGACACCATGAATCCTGCAGACGATCCATAAATCCGTAAGAGTATGAGGGGATGGAGATCTCTTCTGACCAGAACGTTGCAAGGCATCCCAGATATGCTCAAGCGCAAGTGTTTAAACTCAGAAGAGTGTTCCTGGAGCCACTCTGTAGCAATTCTGGACGTATGGGGTGTCTCATTGTCCTGCTGGAATTGCCCAAATCAGTCGGAATGCACAATGGACATGAATGGCTGCAGGTGATCAGACAGGATAATTACGTACGTGTCACCTGTCAGAGTCGTATGTAGACGTATCATGGGTCCCATATCACTCCAACTGCACACGCTCCACACCATTATAGAGGCTTCACCAGCTTGAACAGTTCCCTGCTGACGTGCAGTGTCCATGGATTCACGAGGTTGTCTCCATACCCGTACACGTCCATCCGCTCGATACAATGTGAAACGAGACTCGTCCGACCAGGCAACATGTTTCCAATCATCAACATGCCAATGTCGGTATTGACGGGCCCAGGCGAGACGTAAAGCTTTGTATTGTGCAGTCATCAAGAGTACACGAGTGGGCCGTCGGCTCTGAAAGCCCATTTCGATTATGTTTCGTTGTATGATTGGCACGCCAACATTCGTTGATGGCCCAGCATTGAAATCTGTAGCAATTTGCGGAAGGGTTAGTTCCGTTATTGCAGGATCTTTTTCAGGCCGCAGCGACGTCGGAGATTTGATGTTTTACCGGATTCCTGATATTCATGGTACACTCGTGAAATGGTCGTACAGGAAAATCCCCACTTCATCACTACATCGGAGATTCTGTGTCCCATCGCTCGTACACCGATTATAACACCACGTTCAAATTCACTTACATTTTGATAATCTTCCACTGTAGCACCAGTAAGCGACCTAACAACTGCGCCAGACACTTGTCTTATATAGGGGTTGCCGACCGCAGCGCCGTATTCTGCCTGTTTACATATCTTTGTATTCGAATACGCATGCCTATACCAGTTTCTTTGGCGCTTCAGTGTATAACAAGTATACAGAAGTTTACAACTATCCGTAAATTTACCCGACACGAGGTTTCTGGGACACGTCAGGATTTATGATATGTCATAATGTCAAGTAACCCGGGTTGACAAGACACAATGCCCTGCCACAGTTAAGTAACCATAATTATAGTAATTATTACATGCATACGGAGGCACAGTTGTACGTGCACTGCGTCGTTTACCTCCTGATTGTTGGGAACATCATAATTTACACAGTTAACGTTACATCATGCTTCCCACTCAGACCGTATGAGTTTGGCGCCAAGAAGAACAGCACGGTAGGGAAAAGGTGATTCATGAAGCGGTAATGCTCTGGTTACCGTATGTTTATGGTTTGACGTTCCATCGTTTGTAACTTTCAGTCAACTCTCGTACTTTCTAGAAATAGGACACCGTGGCCAATGTATCAACGAGAATCCAGAAATTCGTTTGCGATCGTTTTACCACAGCAAAACCAATTCATCCACTGTGTTCACAGCAACGGGCAATACTAGCGGACAACGACATACGTACGCCGTTGTAGGGAAAAGAAGAGAGACAGTGTAGTTCCTTCAGTGAATAAATTAGATTTAGTGGGAGTTTCACGCTAACTAATCTAAAAGTGGTGGCCTTGAAAGGGACATAAATCCCTAACTGCCACGTGGGTCTGAATATTTGTGCAGCAGTACTGATCTTCTGTTTGCATTTTGTTCGGGCAATTATATGTAACGAAAGCGAAAGTTCGGAGACGGAAATGTGCTGTGAATCTGGCTGCGCATTAACCTTCTAGACAACAAACTTACCATTAATCATCTGATCGAGTAAAAATGTGTTATACCCCGACTGAAACAGCATTTTACACTTCCAAACGCGAGACGACATCTTTATACTTTGCTATATTAGTCGAATGCAGAAACTTGCGTCTCCACAAAACCACTGTACGACTTTGTAAATATAATATTCCGTTTGACGAGCACCTAAGACTCTCCTGACAGGCAGACTCTCCTGTCCACTGAGCATCGCACAGCTGCTTGTGAAGCCTTGGCCATGACCTCTGAGTTCTTGTGTCAGCAACGAGCTTGCTGATACGTGTTCATTCATTATGTAAGAGGTTTACTCTTCGAGCCTGGCGGGCACTATTATCGTTCATGCTTGTCTAGAATCTTTCCTGTGATAAAGAATGGTTTGTTGGAGCAGACCATCGGTTTCTAAAAATGCTTATCTGTGACACACATAAAACATGCCCAAAGGCTGTTTACCTTCCAGATATATCTTCATAGTATCCCTGCCACATTCTTCGGTCTTTCGAATTGAAATTTCAGGTCAGTAAGGAAGAGGCTGATAAACTATTGATTTCTCTTTGCGTTTTAATAATAATGGCAACAATGGAGTTCTACGTCTACGTATATATCTACATGATTACTCTGCAATTTATAATTGAATGATTGGCAGAGGTTTCATAGAAGCACCTTCAAGCTACCTGTTTACCATTCCACTCTCGAACAGCGGGCGGGAAAAACGTACACTTCAGTCTTTCTTTGCGAGCTATGATTCCTCTTATTTCATTATGATGATCATTCCTTCCAATGTACATGGGCGCTAACAAAATTCTTTAACATTCTGAGGACAAAGCTGGTGACTTAAGTTTCATGAGAAGATCCTCCCGCAGCGAAATTCGCCTGTCCTCTAAGGATTGCCACTCCAATTCGTGTATCATGTCCGTGGCATTCTCTCTTCTGTTTCAAGAAAATACAAAACAAGCTGCCCATCTTTGAACCTTTTCGATATCCCCCGTCGATTCTATCTCATGTCGGTTCCACATTGCACAGTAATATTCCGGAAGAGGGCGGACAAGCATAGTGTAAGCAGTCTTATTAGTAGACCTGTTGGGTTTTCTAAGTGCTCTGCCAAAAAATCGCAGTCTTTGGATTGCTTTTCCCACAACATTTTCTATGTGATCGTTACAGTTTAAGTTGTTTGTAATTGTAATTCCTAAGTATTTAGTTGAACTTACAGCCTTTAGATTTGACTGATTTATCGTGTTATCGAAATTTAGCGGATTCATTTTAGTACTCATGTGGATTACATCACACTTTTCGTTACTTTTCCGCACCATACAGATATCTTATCTAAATCGTTTTGCAATTTGATTTCAACACCTGTTGACTTTGTAAGACGATATATGACAGTATCATCTGCAAACAATCTAAGAGGACTGTTCAGATTACCTCCTAAATCATTTACGTAGATTAGTAAAAGCAGAAGGCCTGTTACCTTTCCTCGGGGAACGTCAGATATTACTTCGGTTTTACTCGATGACTTTCCGTCAGTCACTACGATCTGTAACCTTTCTGACAGGAACTCATGAACCCAGTCGCACAACTGAGACGATACTCCATACGTAAGCAATTTGATTAGCAGTTTCTTGTGAGAAACAGTGTCAAAACGCTTCTATAAATCTAAAACTATGACATCAGTTTGATTAAAGAGCTAGTTGAGTTTCACAAGAACTATATTTTCTGAATCCGTGTTGGCTGTTTGTCAATAAATCGTTCTAACCGAGGTAACCCATAATGTTCGAAAATAGTATCTGTTCCGAAATCTTACTGCAAATCGACACTAGCGATATGGGTCTGTAATTCAGCGGATTACTCCAATTTCCTTTCTTCGGTATTGGTGTGACATGTGCAGCTTTCTAGTCTTTAGGTACGGACCTTTCGACGAGCGAGAGGTTGTACATGATTGCTGAATATGGGGCTATTGTATCAGCATATTCTGGAAGGAACGCGACTGATACACAATCTGGGCCGGAGGCCTTGCCTTAATTAAGTGATTTAAGCAGCTTCACTACACCAAGGATTTCTTCTTCCAATTAACTCATGTTGGCACTTGTTCTTGATTCGAATTCAGGAAAATTTACTTCATCTTTGTTGGTGAAGGAATTTCGGAAAAAATTGTTTAGTAACTCTGCTTAGTGGTACTGTTAAAAGAAATTTTAAAACTATTTTCAAGTGAAGCTCATACTTCATCCCTTTTGATTTCGTAGCCACTGAATTACTGCACTTTACGAAGGAGGAAAAATGGAAGGAAGTTTAGAGTTTACCATCCCGTCGACGTCGAAATATTTAGAGATGGAGCTGAACTTCAGTTTGGGGAAACATAGGAAAGGAACTTGGCCGTGCCTTTTTGAAAGGAACCATACAACGAAGGCATAAGAACCTAAATCTAGACTGCCTGAAGGAGAGCCGCTCCGCTGTCCTGTACGTTCATTGTTTCTGCTAGTTCAGGGGGCACATAAAGCATCTATCATATTTTTCCACACACTATAAAGTTCATCATATTATAAAATAAATATGTATTTCCGTTCAGCTGCTTCCAAGATTCTCCACTTGCCCATCAAATTTGTTTGTGTGAATTGAACTGAAGGTGATCGTCGACAGAGCAAAGATCGATACGATTTGAGTTGCGAGAGTCGATTGCACGTTGGGGTGAAGTAAAAGTTGTCACGCTGTTTCCTAAATTTGTCTGGCCTATCGCTTCAACTTTGGCTCTCGAAAATATAATTTATAATCAGCAAAGCTAACATATTTCATTAATAGAATATCATGTCCTTTTTGCATTTGAGACAAATTAGAAAAAAGGAAGTATTTGTTATCCTTAATCTCCTGTGATAACTTGTGTATCATCTAGACAATTGGCCAAATCAAAAAAGAAAAAGTTTGTTAATTGACGAAGGAATTTTCAACGTTTTTAGTAAACTACTCCAACACAAGTTTGGTATTATTCAGGGAAAACAATGTAAAACGCAAATAATAGGAATTATGCCATGTCCCCTCGATAACTTCTATCATCCTAAATTTATATTGCAATGTTGTGCATTCCACATAGAATTTTCGTGCAGGAAGGAAATTGTACTCAAAGAAAGTTATTTTGTGAGTGAAATGACCATCTCCGTGACTGTAGAGGACACCCGACGCTAGGGCTCGATCCGTATTTTGGTGTTATGAATTCCTGTGCTTGAAGAAATTTTCATGCTCAGTGTTTGGCTTGCGAGAGTGGGAGATGCGGCGGCTTCCAGGTCTTGATTATTAGAGTATTAAGTATTCAAGTCCTACGTTAAATTTCAGACGTCTCCGCACCTCAAAGAGATACTGTTATTCGTATTGTGAAACGTGTCAGAAGCGTTACACTAAATAAAGATAAGTGCGAACATCAATTGCAGAGGATGTTGAATGGTTAACCTATGAGTTGTAATAATAGAACTAAATGATTTCATGCGTACACAACGATGGGTTTTCATGGTCTTCGTCCAGAAAGGAGCCATTTTCGCTACACTAATCTCCATTCTTGGTCACTTCGTCCTTACTGTTGGACACAGGAGAACCTGGATGCTTCGTGGTCTCTTTGCCTTCATATTCACACTGAGACTATTCTTTGGGCTGTGCCCACTTATCAAGACTCTCCACTAATTTTCAACATACATTCTTCGAAGCTCCTAAGGTCTGGATCACTGCCATCAATATGTGGTTCTCACCGTCCAAAGCTATTCTCTTTTATTGTGTTCTGACTTATTTGTGAATAAGGTGAGTACATTTGGACTATCTATTTGCTCCTGATTTATAGCTATGCTGAAGTTCCACTTCGTTTCCTTCAATCTTTGTTCTTTAAATTCTGCTGTAGTTATCCTCTGGCAAGTACACGAAAGAGCAGTGCCTACCAGATAATATAGCTTTTCCACAGGTGTTAATGAAAGGTATCCATTGCCGGATATTCAGTTACATTTATGTTCACATCCACATTCTCTGCATTAATTGACATGTACCATGCAGGACAAGCATAGTCCCGAATATACTCCGAGAACGGTGTTTGATATGCGCAGGCACAATGCTAATATAACGCGAATATACTTTCCCTTACCACGCTGATCCGACTCACTGCCTTGCCAGTTTCCGGTTTGCCGGTCAGTTTCGTGGAGCGAAAGCCCAAACCAGGAGTTTTCTTGGCTTTACTTCTGCCAGTACCTCGCAGGAAGGAAGGAGACGAGGTACTGGCAGAAGTAAAGCTGTGAGGACAGGGCGTGAGTCGTGCATGGGTAGCTCAGTTGGTAGAGCACTTGACCGCGAAAGGCAAAGGTCCCGAGTTCAAGGCTCGGTCCGGCACACAGTTTTAATCTGCAAGGAAGTTTAATATCAGCGCACACTCCGCTGCAGAGTGAAAATCATTCTAACTGCACAGGATGTTTAGAACAAGTACCACATGTTCCTACAGGAGGAAGTATTGGTCAAAACTAGAAAAAAATTCCTAGAATGATATGTCCGGAAGCCAATATCTATTGAGGCATGGATCAATCTGTCCTCTCATTCCCGTCTGTTTATTACGTAGAAGAAGACACTACTGGTAGTGCTGCATGTGTTTACCACATACCCTCACACATCTTTCGGTCCGTCTTCGCAGTGAATCACGCACTCTTTCAAATGCGCCTGGCTTCACTCGGATCGCGTAACATGCATTACTCGCACGCTCCTGTAACGTATGCACATTGTCGATTGGTAGCGTACACACAAATGCCTTTAAATATCCCCATAGCCAGAAACCGAATGGATTCAGATCTGGTGAAGAGAGAGGCCGTGCTATCGGAACTCTTCGGCCAATCGATGGCCCATGAAACGTGGCTGTGAAGTACTGGCGCTCGATCCGTAGAAATCTGAGTGGTGCCTCTTCGTGCATAAAACAGAATCGTTGTATTTCTGCAAGGGTAAAGTTCTGCAATAGTACTGCTAAGGTATCGCGTAGAAATCCGTGATACACAGCATCTGTTAATCTGTTTGGTAAGGTTCGTGGTCCTGTGAGTCTGTCACCGACAATTCCCGGCCATACATTGGTACTGAAGCGATCCTGCTGGCTCACCTCCATGATTGCTCCAGGATTTGCAACTACCCACATGTGCATATTCTAATAATTTACTAAACTATCATTATGAATCCTGTCTCACACGTAAATAAAATGAACGCTGTTAACTGCGGATCTTCAATGGTCCATCTCTGAACAGGTATTTGTTTCCGAACGTATGGCTCTGAGCACTATGGCTCTGAGCACTATGGTACTTAACATCTGAGGTCATCAGTCCCCTAGAACTTATAACTACTTAAACCTAACTAACCTAAGGACATCACACACATCCATGGCCGAGGCAGGATTCGAACCTGCGACCGTAGCGGTCAAGCGGTTCCAGACTGAAGCGCCTAGAACCGCACGGCCACACCGGCCGGCTCCGATCGTATCATTATGGGAACTTTTCTTCTAGTTTGACCAATACTACCTCCAGCAGGAATAAGTGGCACATTTTTTAAACACCCTATATTTTGCTTAAGAAAAGAAAAAAAATTTCGATTCACGTCCATGTAAACCGGTATTTCAATTTTAAAAATAATGTATCACTGTTTACTATAAAAGTCCCCGCTGCGTTTTTCTGTTTCTGTGTGATGGCTAATCTCAGAAACTATTGCAGAATTTTGATACGGCTTTCACTAATAGTAGAGTGATTACCAATTAAAGTTCCTGTGTATAAAATATAAATATTTCGTGCAAATTGTCTGAAATACGATGAATTATATCTTAAGTCCCCCGCAACGTTTTTCTGTCTGTATGTGAAGAATAATCTGAGTAATTATTGATGGGATTTTGATACGATTTTCCCTAACAGATAGACTGATTCACGCGGAAAGTTTGTGCTTATAATTTATTAGTGCTATACCAGACAAGTCGTCCGATAGTAGATACTTAGTCCTACCTGGACGAATCCGGGGCAGGTCGCCAGTTGTAAGCGTAATCAATCATGTTTGTTAGGCAAATTCAGGCCAGCAAAATAAACTTATCAAGAAGCACCTACATTGAATTGAAGTACAATATTTTACCAGATAATAGTCTTAATATGGAAGTTTCACATAATTTTATTGACTAGCCGGTTCGCACTTACACTTCATATTACTGGGCCCACTTTATTGTCTTCCCAATTTAGTCGTTTTAAAATATCACTTTCAATACTGAATGATGCCGAATCGTCGAGCTTGTTTTGCAACACTAAGGCTCGTAGCCCGTTATTGATCCTCTTCAGATCTGAAAATGACCTTTTGCAACTGCAGTTTGCGATTGTAGGCAACAGATACACTATGTGATCAAAAGTATCCGGACACCCCCAAGAACATACGTTTTTCATATAATGTGCACTGTGCTGTCACCTACTGCCAGGTACTCAATATCAGCTAGCTCATTAGTCATTAGACATTGTGAGACAGCAGAATGGGGCGCTCCGCGGAACTGACGGACTTCGAACGCGGTCAGGTGATTGGGTGTCACTTGTGTCATACAGCTGTACGCGATATTTCCACTCTTTTAAACATCCCTAGGTCCACTGTTCTCGATGTTATAGTAAAGTGGAAGCGTGATGGGACACGTACAGCACAAAAGCGTACAGGCCGACCTCGTCTGTTAACTGACAGAGACCGCCGATAGTTCGTAGGTCGTAATGTGTAATAGGCAGACATCTATCCAGACCATTACACATGAATTCTAAACTGCATAAGGATCCACTGCAAGTACAATAACAGTTGGGCGGGAGGTGAGAAAACTAGGATTTCATTGTCTAGAGGCTCATCATAACCCACACATCACACCGGTAAATGCCAAACGACACCTCGCTTGGTGTAAAGAGCGTAAACATTGGACGATTGAACAGTGGGAAAACGTTGTGTGGAGTGACGAATCACGGTACACAATGTGGCGAGCCGAAGGCCGGGTGTGGGTATGGCGAATGCCGGGTGAACGTCCTCTGACAGCGTGTGTAGAGCCTCAGTAAAATTCGGAGGCAGTGGTGTAATGGTGTGGCCGTGTTTTTCATGGAAGGGGCTTGCACCCCTTGTTGTTTTGCGTGACACTATTACAGCACAGACCTACATTGATGTTTTAAGCATCTTCTTGCTTCCCGCTGTTGAAGAGCAACTCGGGGATGGTGACTGCATCTTTCAACGAGATCGAACACCTGTTCATAAAGCACGGGCTGTTGCGGAGTGGTTACACGACAATAACATCCCTGTAATAGACTGGCCTGCACAGTGTCCTGATCCGAATCCTATAGAACACCTTTGTGATGTTTTGAAACGCCGACTTCGTGCTATGCCTCATCGACCGACATCGATCCTCTCCTCAGTGCAGTATTCCGTGAAGAATGCGCTGGCCGGCCTGTGTGGCCGTGCGGTTCTAGGGGCTTCAGTCTGGAGCCGCACGACAGCTACGGTCGCAGTTTCAAATCCTGCCTCGGGCATGGATGTGTGTGATGTCCTTATGTTAGTTAGGTTTAAGTAGTTCTATGTTCTAGGGGACTGGTGACCACAGATGTTAAGTCCCATAGTGCTCACAGCCATTTGAACCATTTGAAGAATGGGCTGCCATTACCCAAGAAACCTTCCAGTACCTGACTGAACGTATGCCTGCGAGAGTGGAAGCTGTCACCAAGGCTAAGGGTGGGCGAACACCATACTGAATTCCAGCATTACCCATGGAGGGCGCCACTAACATGGAAGTCATTTTCAGCCAGGTGTCCGAATACTTTTGATCACATAGTGCACATTCTCATAGCGACCTCGATGTTAGGAAAACAACTTTTGAAGTTTTGTGGGGCCTGGTTCGAGTGAAATAAGGTATGGGAGAAATCGCTTTTCGACATAATCGAACCTATTTCAAACTGTCACAATTCGTTAACCTTTCTTTTAAATGTCGTAACGATTTTGCCTACTGAAGCTAGACGCTTTTGGTGGGGTGGTACTGAGAACCTTACACGAGGAGGCGCGAAGTTTAAGACGTAAATATCCGTGCAAGATGCTTTCCGTTTCGCTTGTCACGCGTTCGTAATTATTTTGAAAGACGTACGGAAACACGCGTGCGACGTTGCGTCTCTGACAATAACAGCATTCTGAATAAGAGCAAAAATTAAAGCAGAAAAAAATTACTCTCCTTGCAAATCATAAAGAAATCAATTCCCAACTACCTGACTGCGAGTTTAAAAATATTCTCTAACGTGTCCTTAAAGCTGTTCTGCAATGCTCCTGCGCGCAACGGACAACTTACCTCGTCTTGCCGCTGCAACTGCATGAGCAACAACATGCTAAAATATTTCAAAATCAATACTGCTATCCATGTGGAGTGCGATGCAAGGACTAATTGTAACGATTACTGGCATATTTGTATACAAAGAAATTGAATGGTGAGGAGTGGTTTGGTCAACTATAATTAAACGGCGTAAAAAAAGAAAGAAACCAGTCAAGTCCATAGCCTATGTTTACAATATATTATTTAAACACTGACAAACTTTACACGAAATTTTAATTATTCCACAATGTCTGTACACAACAAACATGTTTCTGGCCACAGCAAGGATACGAATATTGCTCTCAATGTATGCGAACACAAATCTCACAAAATCCCTCCAGTGCACAAGAAACCAACAACTACGTGCAGCAAAAATGCAAATTACCGAAAATCCTCATTTAATACCAAAGTCTCCTCCAGTGCTACTAGCACGGCAGGCTGCGACCTCTCATGTCGCTCATCTTCTCTCCACCGCACGCTGTTCCCGACCACTTCCCACTCCACTCGACATCTGTTCGCTCGCTACTGCACGTGATAATAATATCTCAGACTCAGAGTTTGTGTATGCACACAGCAGAATCATAGACGTCCAAATTTCACGCATTATTCTGAATTTTGTTTCTTTGATTTCAGAACATTTCAAGATACAGTTTTTGGACAATTTTCTGTGCCAAATGTTTTGTCATTAGAAGTTACTTGTTTCTGTAACCATTTCGAAATGCAACTGAGGAAATTTACTCTCGTTTCTAGATAACACTTACATTTGGGCACTGGTATAAGTTTCCAATCTGCGGTGACGCCATTAAAGGAGGAGCGAAAGCCTAGATGGAGAGGGATGATAGAGGAATCAGTTATAACCTTATAAATAGAATCATCGAGCCCTTTGCCGGAGGATATTTAGGGAAAAAATGAATTTATCCTCTTTTATACACTGTTAGGATTTGCGCTGCAGACTAGTATATTATCAAGGAAGTTAACATACGCCAGCACTTGGCCTTTCGCACTGTTGTAAGGTGGCTATAATTTCGCACCTTACAAGCACTCATCTACAGCGCACCTCCGCTGCAGAGTGAAAATCTCATTCTGGAAACATTCCCCAAGCTGTCGGTAAGCTATCTTCGCAACATCCTTTCTTTCAGGAGTGCTTGTTCTGCAAGGTTCACAGAAAAGCTTCTGTGAAGTTTGGAAGGTAGGAGACGAGGCAAAATTGAAGCTGTGAGGACGGGCCGTAAGTCGTGCTTGGGTAGCTCAGATGGTAGAGCACTTGCCCACGAAAGGCAAAGGTTCCGAGTTCGAGTCTCGGTCCGGCACACAGCTTTAATCTGCCAGGAAGTTTCACTCATCTACATACTTTGCCGTTATTTGTAACTGAAATTAGGTATCATTCGATAGGTTGTGTATCGTATATATGTAGATTTAAATAAGACAGATATTGTCACATACACCTTGTAAATAGTTGTTAACGCTTATTACATGAAAGGTGACAGAGTGTCTTTATTATCAAAATGGCATAATGAATGATTGCCTATACTGTAGAGGTTAGAACACCAACGGAAATGAAACGGCAGGCGTAACTCAAGCCCTAGGTGGAAAAGCCCCTCACAGGTGTGTTGGTCCTGCTTCGCACAGAAAGTGCTAAGACAGACGGTCTGGGATCCTGTGCGCGGAAGCACAATACAGCGGCGGCCGTCCGGTATTGTAGTAGGGCTGGAAGGATAACCGGATAATACTTCGGAAACTCTGAAAATCTTGGACACAGCAGAGAGGAACGAGGAAGCGTCACCTCGGAAATCACGCAGGCTGGATTATTTCCGAGAATTTTTACTCTGAGAAGCATACCATTGTATGAGTATAGGTACATCCTCGCAATCTTTCCGCGCTTAACGACAAAAGACTAAAATATGGTTGGTCGGCGTTCGGAAGAATCTGTAGAGAGGGAGAATATTACATGGTTTCGAGAATATGATTTGCCTTCTGAGTTACGAGGGAGGGGAACCGAGCTTTGCTGGGAAGCCAGCGGTGAAGAGACGAGGTCTTCCGTTTTGAGCGCCCGAGTTTGACGGTTGCTCAGTATCAGCTTTCGTTGGTACACGCGGACTTACTGTCTTTGCTCTCAGGAGATTTTGTAGTTAGAATTGTTAGGCACTGTACTGTTGCGAACTTATACGATTCTGGACTTCGCCCCTGGATAGGGAGTCTTCATTGAGTACGCAGCGTTCAGTGATTGAGAGTACTTCTTCTGTCTATACTCACGTTGAGACGTTACCTGAACTCCGTCCTTGTGGCTGGGAGTTCGCGTTTCTCGTATGTAGAATACAGAGAGGAGAAGACAGTATTAGAGTATACTAGTCAAACCTAACTAACCTAAGGACATCACAAACATCCATGCCCGATCAGGATTCGAACCTGCGACCGTAGCGGTCGCGCGGTTCCAGACTGAAGCGCATAGAACCGCTCGGCCACACCGGCCGGCTGTAAATCATCTTTGAAAGTACTGTCTTCTAGTGTTTGGTACGTAGATGATGTCACTCATCTCGTGTTATGTATATTAGATCTCGTAACCATAAAATGGGGCAGATTTGGGCAGTTGTTTACTGATATTAGTTAGGTAATTCATTTGTGTGTCTTTATGTTCACTGGACATTTATATGTGAACATTTGTAATGTATAAAGGAGTTTTAATCTAAAATAAATGTACAAGCAGAAACAACGTTTATCATTTTATAGTTACAAGTTCCCTTAATCAATCATTTATGTTGTAATTTATATGTTATAGACCAAGAAGGAGGTGATATCACCATTAAGGGATACTAAGATCTGCTTCATGGGGTAGTCAGACAGGGCCAAATCTTCATTTTCGCATTCAGTTTTTCAGTTGTGCACATTCATTTTACACCCACCTGGAATAGCATCTTGGACTGTGAATAAATGTAAGACAATGCCTCTAACAAATAGAAAGAGCCACATGTTTCCTGAGTACAATATCAGTAGTGAACATCTTGAGAACATCACATAGTCTAAGAAGCGATACGAAATGGGATGATCATATAAAATTAGTGATAGGGAAAGCGAAAGAATGACAGATTTGTGGAAGGATCGTGGGAAACTGCAATGCATCTGCCAAGGAAATGGCACACAAAGTAATTCTAGAGTATCGTCCCTGTGTTTGGAATCCTTATCGAGTAGGCATGATAACGGAAATGGAACGAATTAAGGAAAACGCAGCTAGTATTGTAATAGGTCGGTATAGCCCAAGCAAAAGTGCAACAGAAATATTCGGTAAACTGAAGTGGGAATCCTTGGAATAAAAATGACATAGTTCTCCCCTAATACTGTAGGGTAAATTTCAGAACCTGTATTCGAAGAGGAATGTAAGACCTTTATGCTGTCAACAACGTATATCTACCGCAAGGGCCAG
Source organism: Schistocerca gregaria (assembly GCF_023897955.1). Taxonomy (NCBI): domain Eukaryota; kingdom Metazoa; phylum Arthropoda; class Insecta; order Orthoptera; family Acrididae; genus Schistocerca; species Schistocerca gregaria. The sequence goes on from NC_064931.1 coordinate 471,967,649, forward strand.
AGGATAAGATACGAAAGATTACAACACGTAGGGTGGCACGGGGACAGTCATTTTTCTCTCGTGCAATACGTGAGCGGAATAGGAAAGTAAATCGGTAGTTTTGGTCCGATGAACCCTCCCCACGCACTGTACAGTGGCTTGCGAAGTATGTATGTAGATGTATTCTCACATTTTCATTATTTACTGCTTCCGTTACTGCTGTACCAATAAGTCATGTTTACTAGCACCCTCCAACGTCTCTGTCAAACTTCAATGCACGGCCTGTGGCGGAGTGGTTACGCGACAATAACACCCCTGTAATAGACTGACCTGCACAGAGTCCTGATCTGAATCCTATAGAACACCTTTGGGATGTTTTGGAAGGCCGACTTCGTGCCAGGCCTCATCGACCGACTCCGATCCTCTCCTCAGTGCAACATTCCGTGAAGAACAGGCTGCCATTCCCCTAGAAATCTTCCAGCACCTGATGGAACATTTGCCTGCAAGAGTGGAAGCTGTCGTCAAAGCTAAGGGTGGGCCAACACCATACTGAATTCCTGCATTACCTATGGAGGCCGCCACAAACTAAAGTCGTTTTCAGCCAGGTGTTTTGATATTTTTGATAACATAATGTATTTCCTTTCTTCACCTGTCCTATGGTATTTTCCTTCACAGCATACAGATGAGAGCTACATTACTTTATATGGATGTGTTGGCCAAAAACAGTATTTGTGTCCTCAATCGTTGTGAAGTTAGGTGCATTTGATGCCTGTGTAATATTCAGCAGTGAAAATGTAGGTAGGATTAAGTGCCTGCACAGACCAGGGTTCCATCCAAGTGTAGTGACATTGAAGATATTTAGAAGCATAGATGAAGTGCAGTAGACGTGAGTTAGCGTTCGAATGTGGATCCGCCTCGGACTATATATCGGAACCTATGTTCGGAGGCGATTCCACCACACGTCACATCTGCCGTAGGATTCGCGGGTGGACCAACCACGCGTTAGATCCGAACACGTATTCTATGTTTGAAGTTTGGTCCACCAGCGGAGGGGCTGGGTCCTGGGAGCCGTCCGCGAGGCATGCATATACAGAGACATAGAGAAAACAGAGCAAACGCTCTCCAAATATGGAGGCGACTGGACACAGTCGAGTACAGTGCTATATTACGCCTCCCGATCAGTGCATTTGGGCTAGGTGTTGGGAGTTGTGCTACATTTACAAGCAATTTTAGAGAACGAGAGGTCATGTCATGATCGCACGGATAGATCCGACACAAAATCGACGGAATTGCGAAAAATGACGAAGGAATAGGTATAAATTGACCGAATATACACCGAAATGTGGGGAAATTGAGGAAGTACTTGCGTATCTTCTGGTTCGTGCCAAACAATTTCTACATGGGAACAAGTATGCGGCAGCAAGAGGAATCCAAGAAAACGTCGATATCGAAACGAAGGGAATCAGGGAGGCAGTCTTTTTTTTCCGTCGAGGTAACATTATACTGTATGTCTATTGGAAAAGGAAATAAGCGTTTGGCGACATTGGCCGGGAGGCACCTTGCGGGGCAGGTCCGGCCGCCTTGGTGCAGGTCTCATTACATTCGACGCCACATTGGGCGACCTGCGCGCCGGATAGGGATGAAATGATGATGAAGACAACACAACACCCAGTGATCGCTTACATGACTGTAATATGAGGAATCAGTGTAAATGGAATGTAGAGTTATCAGCTATTCCGTCAGTGTGAGAGACGAGTCTAAATGTAGAGCTAATGAATCACCTTCGGACTGTAGTTTGAAGACTCTACACAACGCTTGCTAACTCTTCCAGTTTCCTTATGTTGTAACTGTCTTTTATTTAAAATCAGCCGATGTGTGGCATGTCACAGTATCTGCCATAAGAACATGATTTACACTGTGCAACGTCTAGTTTCCTGCAAAAGGTCATCGATCAGGACTCCTTAACGTCAGTTTAGAACCTGGCACAGGCCTCGAATTCGTGGCAGAAAAACGAAATGTCCGGCATTGTTCAAAAGCGTGTTAGAAAATAGAGCTTCACACAAGTAAACAGGGCCAGAGGGAGCATTTTTTGTGACTTAGTATAGTCTGTGGGATACGATCATTTGCCTAGAGTATATGTAATCAAACTTTAAAGTGGCTTCTGCAGTGCCTGTATATTTAATAGGATCCTACCGCACAGGCAGCAGTAGTAGCAGCAGTTTGAGGTGTAAATTCGGTGAGGGACTGGGTATACCATTAGGAATGCTTGGAGGGCTGTATGCTGTGCTATTCTGGGAAGAACTGCAAAATCTCCCTCTCCGTGCTGGAGCCCCACCACAGCTTTGCATCATCGTGCGAGCAATGGTGCGTAGGTGAGTTCTGTATCAGATTAAGTTAGTGGAGCTTCCATAGTTCTTAATTTTTCTCTATTTTGGGGTAGAAAATAACGATGATAGCATGTTGGGCTGATAGATTTGAATGGACGCGGATCTGTAGTACTTGTGTGTAGTTTGGGGATGTACCACAATGCCCACATTTTCACCGAATGGTCAAAACGTGTTCCTGTCGCACTAACTCAGGTCGCTCTGTTTCTACACGGGTTGCAGAAGGTGGTGGATATGGTTTTCTCCAACTTATGCTCAGTTCCGACTTAAAATGGAACGATCACATGTGCAAAGCTGTAGAAATGGGAGCAGTTGCAAGATGTGTAGGGACTGACTAACACCAGGTTGTAATTTTACCGTAGCAGATAGGTTTGAGGAAGGTGACTCATTGCCAGATATGAGAGTGCCAGAAATATGATTCACTTGTGGCTGTGATCCAGCGCAGGTATGTGGTTGAATGGGAGGACTTGTTCCAAATCGCAAACAGCATTTCTAGCGGATAGCGTAACAGCTAAGATTCGAAAAGATAGTGTACATTTCTTACGACCTCAGTAAGCATACGATTCACTACTGTTTGTGGTCCTTCTCAGTCATTGCCTATAACTCAGTGGATATATAGCAGAACCTCTGACATGGTATCAAGACAGAATACGTTACACATACCGGATAAATATCTAGCGACGTGAGGGCGTCCCAAATACCTGTTTCATACCACATTCCTTAGATGAATAACTTTTAAAATTCAGAGATTTTTTCACGAGGTTTCATCGTGGGCTACGTGTAAGTGCACTGCTGGTATGATAATATAACTCCAGCGATCACCGTCTCAGTATTTGTCCAGATAGAAAATCCATCTCATTCAGAGGTAATGTCGTACCTCGATTTATAAAGGCAGTATAGGTTTTAACATGGGCAAGAACCATGACTTCTTGTGACAGTAACATACAGAAGTTGTTGAGATAGAGTTTTTTAACATCTGGCCGATTACATCTCTCTTTCTAGGGCACAGTGGTGGCACTCGCAAGAAAAACTTATGGGACATGTCCATCCATGGTTGATTTTCTCTCAGTATTATTTCGTACCTCCAGCAATCATTTATTGACGAAGTATTATATTTAGTAGTAGGGTGTGTGTGATAGGTTCCCATTGAGCATCATGCTTATGAAGTATGTGTTTGTGCAAAGGAAATGACTATGTCCAGTCGTAAGGAATGTATGGATTTGACATGGAGTATTGTGACAGCATGGGAAGAGTACGTCAAGTCATAAGAGTGATACTGATATTTCTATTTCCAGAGCCACAGCCATCAACAGAGTGTATTTCCGATACTTGATACTTTGCTCATTGTCTCATTGTCAAATGTCGTTTAACTGAGACAGTGGTCGTAACATTTAGTTGTAAGTACAGAGGTGTATACAGGGTGTTACAAAAAGTGTAAGGTGTCAGGCAAATCCAACACCTTCCATGAAAACCCTGACATGATAAGCAAATCCAGTAGTATGTCACATAGCTCTGAATAAATCGTGACATTAAATTAACCAAAGTAATACGAGTAACGAGTGAGCAAATGGAATACCACAGACTAACACAAGAATGCCTAAATGCATGTCGTACCTTCCCACCGTGAGACCGACGCAGTTCCGACGGGAGAAACGAGAATAGAAGCCGAGAGCAGAACTGTGTTAAGCTAGAAGGCCCTACGATGAGGGACAGACTGGACACCCAAGTCGCCCGCCTACCGCTAAGACCACGCCACTCGCACGTTTTAGCGTAAGACTTTTTCGCGTCTCTGTTACGTCAAGGACCCCCCGCCCCAGCCCATGTTAAAAGTTACAGCCCTCCAGAAGAACGGTATAGATCTCACGATAACGCTAAAAGGACCACACCAGCTGCAGGTTTTAGCGTGAGACTTTTTCGGGTCTCTGTTACGTTGCAAACTTTAAAAACATTGCTCCACCACGAAAAGTATAACGTTTCTCATTGGATAGACAGAATTGTTGTAGGCGGAGCTTAAGTCTAACATTGAGACCCTGGTTGGTCAGATGAAAACACAGCCAGATACTTTTTTTAAACCAACTTCGGTAAATTGTAGTAAGGAGAAGTGAGGAGAAGAGTTGCTTCCGTGACGGCGAGGTGAGCGGAGCTGCGCCGGCCGCCGCCCCTGTCGAACACCAACAAGGTAATGCACGCACGCGATGCCGCATAATAGTGCATAAAGCTTCACTCAGAACTGCAGAAGTCTCATCTGTTACACCCCCTTTTGCGTAATACTAGTGTCGATCGTCAATTAAAGCTCATGGTGTTCACATTTGCCACTTGAAGTAAAAATCTGAAACGCGATGATTTTTCTGTTATATAGTTATTGAGAAGCCACATCAGCCACTGTAATTTACGACAAGTTAGATAAGTAATTAAAGATAATTGATGGTCACTGTAGACCATTTTGATAGTTTGCTCTTTTGTAAAACTTAATTTAAACCTAGATTATAGATATGATATGGCATAGTTCATTCTTCGATCCATTGTAGAACTTGGAAACCCATTCAGGGAATATTTGTTCACATTTTTGTTGAATGCAGTTGGTTTTTACCATCCTTATTAAAACACTTCCTTTTATCAATAGTGCAATTTATAAACGGTGTTTTGTGAGTAGAATAAAATTTCCAATGGTGAACTTAACTGCTTTTTAGACATTATTTTACCAGGTAACTAAAAATAGGAAAGCCTTGACCCCTTCCACTAAATTTAGTTAGTATTAAGATTACAGGGAGTGCAGCGGAGCTGACGCTGAGATCATTAACTATTTGGTTATATCATCGCTAGTCTCACTGAACTCTTCTGAATTCTACATGTCATGTGTGTGTGGTCTAGCGTCTCCTTACCAGCAACAGGTCCCAGGTTCAAACTAGTCAATTCCCTAAAAAAATAAAAAAAACACGTTCAGAGCGTCGTTGCGCGAAAGTGGTAGGGAGATACGATATAGAACAAACAGACACCACCATGAATGTTTAGAAAAGGTACGGCCAAACGTTCAGGAAACATTCCTAACACGCAAATAAAGAAAAGATGTTAAGTGGACATGTGTCCGGAAACACTTAATTTCCATGTTAGATCTCATTTTAGTTTCTTCCACGTACGCTCAATGGAGCACGTTATCATGATTTCATACGGGATACCCTACCTGTGCTGCTAGAACATGTACCTTTACAAGTACGACACAACATGTCGTTCATGCAAGATGGAGCTCCTGCACATTTCAGTCGAAGTGTTCACACGCTTCTTAACAACAGATTCGGTGACAGATGGATTGGTATAGGTGGACCAATTCCATGGCCTCCACGCTCTCCTGACCTCAACCCTCTTGACTTTCATTTATGGGGGCATTTGAAAGCTCTTGTCTACGCAACCCCGGTACCAAATGTAGAGACTCTTCGTGCTCGTATTGTGGACGGCTGTAATACAATACGCCATTCTCCAGGGCTGCGTCAGTGCATCATATATATATATATATATATATATATATATATATATGTGTGTGTGTGTGTGTGTGTGTGTGTGATATGTGACCGATTTCTTAGGATAAACATTATACCTGTGCGTGCTTGGCCTGCATTGTCGGTGACCTGTGTGGGGGTGATTCACGTTTCCCGTTAACAATAGGAGCTGTCAGACTGGAGATGCCTGTTGGAGTAGACGACCGAATAGTGAACTAATACTATGTGTTCGATAACTTTCGTGATTGCATGGAAATTTGAGAAGATTGAATATAGAGGTATGTTTGCGCTGGATTGTTGTTCCCTCCTATGCAATTTGCTTGGTTGACTGGTTCTGCACATTTCGCGCCTTTATTTAGTTGAGAGAAGATCGATTGTGGCGTGTTGAAGACACGTTTTCCGGTTCTCTAGACATGAGAAACATCTTAGTTAACCTTGTAAATTATAGCGATGATTTGGAATCTACTACATCACTAACGTCGGTATTCGAGATTGCAAATGTGAGTTTTCTCTATTTGTTTGTTGCCAAGTAAATGTCTTTCCATATGTGACAAGTTTGTAGTTAGTCTGTGGTTTACAGCACACCCCACCTTGCTAAAGTTTTGCGTTTGTAGAGAAATCATTTCCGGTCTATATTTTGGGAATTCTGTTGCCCTAGCGATCGTTAGGATGCTGCCTAGTGCTTGATATCGAGAAGTACCGCGAAAATGGTATAATGTTATGGCGAACTATGCGAAAATACGTGTATTCTTGTAATCCCTGAGTCTGGAGATGCGTGCAGAAAAGTGAACAATCAAGGAAGTAGGATCTGACCAGAAACAGTAACGTGTTTGTACCGATCCACTAACGGCTTTCTGATGTAAAAGGGATGAGTTTGTTTGGCACAGGATACGAATTATATGTTTACTACATCGACACAGTACACTATCATATATTACTGGGTTGGAGATCGGTTTCCCGCTCCTGTCCTTGGCGGGAGAGAAGTGTAATTGAGTAGTAGTCTTTCCATATTTGACATCATGTAGGGTACGCAGTGATATATTGATGGGTCACAGGTAGGTTTCACGTTCTAATATTCAAACTCCTGTCCTCCGTGGGAGAGCAGTGTAAATGAGTAAGAGTCTTTCCGAATTTGACGATATGTATGGTAGTTTGATTTAATTGCCAGTGCAGTATGGCGATCTGTGTAAAATAATCGCTGAAAGTCACGTCTGCGGAAGGAATAAAGGCGGAAGGTTCTTCGATACCGGTGGCAACAGTAATTCGGCAGGTAAATTCGATAAGAGCCAATCATAATGCTCGATTCATTCACATCCTTTGTGCTGGGATACAGGAACCTCCACATAGCAGGGGGAACGTTTGTGTGTGTTGAAAGCAGGAAGGGTAACATGTGATGGACTGGGTACTACGTTAGGTCCGCGACGAAGACTGCATTCGACGATATTCTGCGAAATTTTTGTAAACAACTTCTGTTAGGGCAAGAATTTCCGTGCATACAAGCTGAGACATCAAGAAAGCGAGCGTTATCTATTTTTGGGACACTATATAATTTCCACAAGGTCGACTCGATTCTTACATAGTCATGTGACATCAGTATAAGATTGAGAACCTTGTTGAATGTGCTTGCGAAGGTTTGTAGCTACGCGCTCGCGTTTTGCGGCGTTGCGTCAGTCACGCTGGGCAGTTATATTTATAAGTATGGTTAGATGCGTCTCTCATGTCACGCTAATAACTATGCGCCCTGTGCTACTCTGTCATCAATGGTAAAGATACGTGCTGCCCAGAGGTGTCTTGCGTATGGGACCGGCGTGAGCGACCCTTGGATTGCTGTGACATCAGTATAACACTGACTATATATTCGAAAACAGAAACAACTTTCACCTAAGTCCGGCGGAGGCTGTCGGCTGTGATGGCGCGTGCCCCTGGAGGGTCTGTGCTACCACCCAGTAGCGTCAACAACAGTGCCTGCATGAACACGTATTTCGAGAGTTGTCAGGTATCAAGTATCAAAGGGATGTCACCGCCTCATGCTTGAGGGCACCTGTGTGTAGTTTGGCAGCTGACGGCCGTGTCACTTCGCGGGAGCTGCCGCTAGCCTACTGTGTAGTCCAGTGGCCAGGGGGTGGGGGAGTGGTACTTGCACGCGTAGATTGCGTGTCTGTGGCATTATTTTGTGAGCGAACCTGTAGGCTGTACTATGCGCTATTTGGACAGTTTACGAGTTGATTTCATGTCTGCACATCTGTGTAATAAATATACTCCATCCCCTAAATAAATTGTTCCAAAATAAATAAAGTACACTCCTTCCTTACTCTCTCCAGCAGCCCAGTGCAGGCTGAGTCATTTTCGCACCATTTTCCCCCACCCCAGACCACCATCTTGGATTACGTCCCAGGATGGATGACAGCACCCTCTGGTGGCAGTATTGTGTACTAGGTCAGTTGGAGTCTAGTTCTCGTGGTGGAGACATTGCATGCCAAATAAAATCTTATGTCCAGCACAGGCAGAGTTCGTTTCCTGCCATTTCCCCCACCATCTTGGATTACACCATGAAACGGATGAGTGACAGCGCTCTCTGGAGGTGGTACTGTGTACTAGGTCCAGACCTCGTGATGAACACACTGTTTTCCGCCATCTTGGATAAAAGTACACCCATCATCAGCTGAAGTCACGGCTGCCATCTTGGATTACGTCATGGATCAGATGGCAGCACCTCCTTGTGGTGGTATTGTCTACTACGTCAGTTGGAGTGTGGACCTTGTGACGAACACACTGGATGGTGGTGCTGCCTTTAATTGTTTAAACAAAGACTGGTGTATGATTTCAACAGTTGACAAAAAAATTGTTCAAATGGCTCTGAGCACTATGGCACTTAACATCTATGGTCATCAGTCCCCTAGAACTTAGAACTACTTAAACCTAACTAACCTAAGGACATCACACACATCCATGTCCGAGGCAGGATTCGAACCTGCGACCGTAGCAGTCACGCGGTTCCTGACTGAGCGCCTAGAACCGCGAGACCACTGCGGCCGGCAAACAGTTGACAATTAGCAAGCATGTTTGCAGACTCTTTCAGATGGATTATTATTTTGACAATTTACGAGTTCTTTGGCTCTCTGAACGTGAATATTTTGCATGATTTACGAGTGGTTCGCATGTCTGCAGGCTATGCAGTGCGTTATTTTGACAGTTTACAGTTAGTAAGCACGTGTGTAGAGCATTATACATGAGTTATTTACGAGTTGTTTGCAGATCTGCATGCTGTGAGTCAGAGCGTGTGTGCTGTATTATTGAGATAAATATACTATCTTTAAAAATCAACCCCTAAATAAATTGTTCCCAAATAAATAAAGTACACACCTTCCTCTCTACAGCAGTCCAGTTCAGGGTGAGTCCTTTTCCCACCAATCCCTAAAAAGAGGTGACAGTCGGTTCACTTAGGTTGGTCCAAATGCCCTTTCTTTCGCCCCATTTTCCTAGCTTAGTAGAGATAGCCCAACTGACCCTTCTTTACCTGCAAAATTCAAACTTGGCGCCAGCTCCTAGGAAGAAGTGGCGGTTGGCTGATGTAACTTGGGAAAAAAAAAATTATCATAAAAGCATTCTTGTTATTTGGTAAGAGAGACGATGATCAAATGGTTCAAATGGCCCTGAGCACTATGGGACTTAAAATCTATGGTCATCAATCCCCTAGAACTTAGAACTACTGAAACCTAACTAACCTAAGGACAGAACACAACACCCAGTCATCACAAGGCAGAGAAAACCCCTGACCCCACCGGGAATCGAACCCGGGCGCGGGAAGCGAGAACGCTACCGCACGACCACGAGCTGCGGACTGGACGATTATCACATCAAGCCCCTCCAGAAATAGTGACGCTCCATAAAAGCTCTCATTGGCTGTTCATTCAAATTAAGCTCTCTGATTGATCGCCTCTGTCTATATATAAACCAACAACCAACCTCCATTGTCCTCAGTCCTCTGCTATCCACCTTGCTGTGCGATCTGTCATCTCTGTGTGTACTTGTCGTTTTCTCTCCCCAAGATGAAGAGAGGTTGCTGTAGCAATGCTTCACAGTGTAGTGACAAGAGGTGTAAAGTTCTGGAGATGGAATTACCAAGTGTGCGCATGTTAAATTCGGCTTATTAATTCCGTCTCCTTGTTATAGTACAACCCCAGGATTTTCTCTTGGAGTGTGAGGAGAGAGAGGAGGGGGCTGCACCGTGGCAGACTCTCGTAGGCCAACCTCCTGTGGTGGGTTCACAGCCAGACTTGCCACGTGAGCATATTTTTCATTGCAATTTGTTCTTATATTTTAGCGATTTAAAATTTTCTTATTTCATACTTGTTTTTCAGTTTATATATCTTGTTTGCTGTTGTTGTTGTTGTTGACACAGACCAATTGCCAGATGTCGATTCTGATAGGAACAGTGATATGCCTGAATGGGTTAGACAAAGAGCCACTGAATTAGAGGAGGAAAGGTGCTTTGATCTGGCCCTATTAGATGTTGATGATGACTTTTATGAGGGTGTGGCGGAGTCACCTGATGAAGTGTTAATGCCTTGGAGCCAGAGCGAGAAAGGTAACTACTAACTCTGCTTATAACCTTGTTATCGTCAGAACTCTTTCTTTGTGTGGGGCGCATACCTGTGGCGGCTAAACCTTCTTCCTTCACAAAGTAGGGCCCAGTAAGGCATGCATCGCCTATAAGGGCGCCGCTAGTGGCTGCGCAGGAAGCTGCCACTGCACCAGCACTGCCGCTTGGCATCCGTGGGTTGAGCAACGAATCACCATCCCTCAAGTTACTGGGTCGGGTCTGCAGCAGCAGCAACAATAACAACAACAACATCGGGAACCATCACCACAGCCCAGCTGTTCCCATCACTCTGACCCATTAGTACTGCAACATCCTCCTCCTTCATTATCACCATCATATCACCCTCAAGGTATGTGTGCCTCGGCAATACAGACTTCCCCCTCCTCAAAACAATCATCAACAGGGTGGGCTCAGAATAGCATTAATAGTAATAGAGAAGATCCTGTGGTTAGTGGCAGTTCTTTCTCCCATCCTTTTAGTGAAGGACATCAGGTCAGTGCTACCAAACTGCAGTTAGAATACTCGGTGATTGCAGACGTCTTTGGGGAGTGATTACCATTCAAGAGGATTGAGAACGCTGCAGGAGGGTACTGTGATCCTGTTGGTTTTCTAAGGGCGTGCCTTCCTGTCGTGGAAATGAAGCACTTAAAGATATTCAATGATCTGCGCCATCCCCCCATTAAACGCAGTGCAGTGCTTTGCATCGAATATCCACACCCTCCCAAAGTTGATTCTGCTGTTGAAGAGATAACTCTTCATTATCTATCGGAGGAAAATTGTGTGTTAATGCGGAGCACATCAATTGGCGTGTGGTTTCATAAATCCACCATGAGTGCTATATTGGCCTGGTTTTCTGAGATGAACGTCAGAGAGTCAGCTAAAGCAATCAGTCGAATACTACACCTGGACATCCATACATATGTCTATGATCCATTAAATAGAGGTTCTAGCTATGTCAAGTTCCCTAAAAATATAGCTAACAAGAGGGCATGCATTAACGTCGAAAATAGAAACGATCAGGCTTGTTTTGCATGGTCAATCCTGGCTTGCGAAAGAAATTACACTTACACAGATCATCCTGAGCGCCCCAGTACATACCATTTAGACGATGATATTTATGGGTGTTATAACTTCGATGGTATCGAGTTCCCTGTCAAGATCCAGGATATACATAAATTGGAGGCGCAGAATACCGAAAATATCGGTTCATGTTTATGGCATGGAGAAGTAACGCAAGTCAGATGAGCAAGACAAGAATACTGTATTCAGCCCCCTCCATTTCTCAGTATTTTCCAGTGAGCATGAGCTACATGTAAACATGCTGCTGTTCTCTGAAGGTGATAATTATCACCATGTTTGGATCAAAGACATGTCCCGACTAGTTTCCTCCCAACTATCAACTGATCATTGTGTAAAACATATTTGCTTAAGATGCTTGAATTATTTCTTCTCAGACAAGTTATTAGCAGCACATCTAGTAGACTGTGCTTCCAAGAACCCGGTAAGTGTTATTATGCCTATTGAGCAAAACAAATTCATAAAGTTCAAGAATACTCACCACCAGGAGCAATGCCCATTTGTAGTGTGCGCCGACTTTGAATGGCTCCTCACTCCTGTGACCCGCTGTGAAGGTGACCCTACAGCCTCACATACCACCTTTACAGAAAACACGCACCATATGCGACAGCATATCAGATTGTATCATCTTATGATACCAGTCTTAACTGCTACAAATCTTATGTCGGGGATAATCCTGCAGTTTGGCTGCTCACTGAGCTCGAAAAATTTTCACGGGAGGTTGATAAGCCTTACGGAAACAACGTCCCTATAACCAAATCGAAGGAGAATGATGATTTGTGTAAGAAAACAGTTGAGCGTCATATCTGAGCTGCCGTTAGACAGAAAAGCGGAAACTCGTCGTAGGGAACTCTGTCATCTTATGGGGAAGTACCATGGCGCAGCACACAATGCGTGCAATTTGAAGTTTGCACATACCCGTTTTCTTCTACAAATTAAGGAGGTATGATGTTCACTTTCTAGTTGAGCACTTGGCCGATTTCTGTTGGGAGGAAAATCAGGTCAGTGTCGTAACTCAGAGCATCGAGGAATACATTTCATTCCCCAAACGGATGACGCCGAGAATTACACTCTGTTTCCTTGATACGCTACGTTTTATGCAGGCGCCACGCCAGAAACTCGTTGAAACACTAGCTTGGAAGGATGTGGAGATCACAAGAGGTTATTTTGTACCATTTTCCCCCATCACAGACAACCATCTTGGATTACGTCCCAGGATGGATGACAGCACCCTCTGGTGGCAGTATTGTGTACTAGGTCAGTTGGAGTCTGGATTTCGTGGTAGAGACATTGCATGCAAAATAAAAACTTATGCCCAGCACAGGCAGTTTCATGTTCCTGCCATTTCCCCCCACCATCTTGAATTACATTACGATACGTACGACAGTGCTCTCAGGAGGTGGTACTGTGTATTAGGACCAGACCTCGTCGTGAACACACTGTTTGCCGCCATCTTGGATAACAGTACATGTGTCATCTGCTGACACCATGGCTGCCATACTGGATTACGTCACGGAACGGAAGGCAGCACCCTCTGTTTCCAGAATGAAATTTTTACTCGATAGCGGAGTGTTCGTTGATATGAAACTTCCTGGCAGATTAAAACTGTGTGCCGGACAGAGACTCTAATTCGGGACTTTTGTCATTCACAGGTAAGTGCTCTACCAACTGAGCTGCCCAACGACGACTCACGCCCCATCCTCACAGCTTTACTTCTGCCAGTACCTCATCTCGTACCTTCAAAACTTTACAGAAGCTCTTCTGCGAACCTTGCAAAACTAGCACTTCTGAAACAAGGCTGTGAGGATGGGGCGTGAGTTGTGCTTGGGTAGCTCAGCTGGTAGAGCACTTGCCCGCGAAAGGAAAAGGTACTGAGTTCGAGTCTTGGTCCGGCACACCGTTTTATTCTGGCAGGAAGTGTCAAATCCTCACACACTCCGCTGCCGAGTGAAAATCTTAATCTGGAAACGTCCCTCCCGCTGTGCCTAAGCCATGTCGCCACAATATCCTGTCTTTCATCAGTGCTAGTTCTGCAAGGTTCGCAGGAGAGCTTCTGTAAAGTTTGGAAGGTAGGAGACGAGGTACTGGCAGAGGTAAAGCTGTGAGGACGGGTCGTGAGTCGTGCTTGGGTAGCTCATGTGGTAGAGCACTTGCCCGCGAAAGGCAAAGGTCCCGAGTTCGAGTCTCGGTCCGGCACACAGTTTTAATCTGCCAGTAAGTTTCATATCAGTGCACACTCCGCTGCAGAGTGAAAATCTCATTCAAGGTACAATGTGTTCTGTACTGGCCAGTACAGGTAACGATGGCTGGAGTCACATGTATTGTCTGTGTGAAAGTGGGGGACCGGACACAAGTCCAGCGGTGCCAACGTGGCAGAGGTGGTGACTAGAATAATATCAGCCAAGGTGCCACACTAAAAACGGTAAGTCCGGCTGGGGAAGGCACTTTTTTCGGCCTGTGACCTGTTAGAGACAGGTGCGAAAATGTTGAAAAGTGGGTGAATTCCTAAGGGATGAAACTGCTGAGGTCATCGGTCCCTAGTCTTACACGCTACTTAAGCTAACTTTTGCTAAGAACGACACATACACCCATGACCGAGGGAGGAGTCGAACATACGGGGGAAGGCGCCGAGCAGTTCGTGACACCACGCCCCAAACCGCGCGGCCACTCAGCGCTGCTAGAGAAAGATCCCCTGATAGTATTGGTTATGCGGTGTGGTATTTGGCAAAACAGTCTGGCCTGTCTGAGAGAAAGACGTCTCTTAGCCGTTCTAAAATAGGTGGAAACAGGACTCTACCAAAGATTATAGCTTGCAGGTAGCTGGCAAGCTGTCACAAGGGAACGAAGCTACTTTTTCCTCCTACTTTTGTCACATGTCTATAGGAAACTGCAGAAGCAACTAAAAAGACCACTGACTAAAGACTGTAGAGAGACAGCAATATGACTTAGCGTTTGAGTTATTAATTTTTTTAGTATAAAGGGGTGAAAGGTGAGCTTATTGGATTTGACGTTTTTGTCAGTTTCTGGTAGGAGGTTTTTAACAGCAAAACAATTACCCCACTGGCGGAGAAAATTTAACTTAGTGAGGACTGCTAGAAGAAATTTTCTAGGTGCGAAATGCAGACAGTCTTTGTACAAACTTCTAAAAGTGAGGGACGCAGAATAAGATTGGCTTGTGAGGCGGTGGGAGACGATTGGCGTTGCTCTCAACTGGGACAGCAAACTTTAAAGACACCTAACCTCCGCAGCGGAGACTGGAGGAGTTCATGTTCAGGTTCAGAGCAGAGCACTTCTAGGTGCGCATTTGATGGCAGCCAGCCACGCCATCAGCGGTCTGCTCAAGTTACTTCATTAAGTATGGTGAGAGTAGCGTGCAGCACATTATGATGAACGGAACTTGAGGATTTAACATCATCTTCGGTTTAGCCTTCCCACGTTCGACACTCCTGTGACAGTTAGATGGATAACTTCAATATCTGTTATTAATGCATAGGCAGGTTACAGTAAATCCATCAGGAAAGGGAGATGGTGTGTAGTAAATCCAATTACCCACCAATTAACTTTTGCCAACTATTATTTAAATTATCTCAATTTCATATTAATCACTGTTTAATTTTGCACCACATGATTTTACGTAATTTTTTTTCATTTTTTGTGCAATTATACTTGCGTTATACATTCAGAGTCATGCAAATCATGCTTATGATTAACATAGTTAGCAAACACTTTATCATGATCTGTGTTTCTGAATAAAAGATTTTTGATTTTTCATTACTAGGGCCACAAACTTCTAAAGAGATAATTTAATCCGTTGTGAACATTTATCCAGTGCTGATTCTTTAGGATGAATCTGTCCCGCAGTTAACTCGGACGCAGATTGTTTCTATTAAGTCTGGGGTTTCATAAACATTAGGAGGGAAAGAGATTTTCTAACGAAAAGGGTGTTTTCACAGCTGTGCTCGAATGGCTCCGTGACCAAGGAACGGATTCCTATCATCGAAGAGTTGATTGATTGGTAGATCTTATTACGAATGTCACCCAGCTACACTGCTCTATAAATGGTTTTTATTTTATAAATCATTCACAGTGAACCCATTTCGGCATATTTCCATCATCAGGTGCTCCGTAAATAGATAAGTAAGCGATGGTCTTCATATAACGGTCTGTAACTGTAATCAGAAAGGTTATAAGACACTTAACGATGTTTTATAACTTTTCTGATCATAGTTACATACTATTATATTACGACCATAGCTTACTGAGGTATTTACAGAGCACATGATGATGGCAATATGCCGTAATGAGCTCATTGTGAATGACTTATAAAATAAAAACCATTTAAAGAGCAGCGCAGCTGACTGACATTCATAATAATCGTGTCATTAGAAGACACATTTTGCACTGCGGGCCCCAAAGAACAAAAGTTTCATAGAACTTTCCGGCCGTTGCTTACAGAAACTTGATGAGTATCTTGAATAATAGGGTAATGTATCTGTGTGAATAAGAAGTGTAGTGCAGCATCCGATAAAAATTACTTGGCTTATCAGAAATATGTGTTATCTACGATTTGAATTCCCGTCGCATACTCTGTCCAGTTTTCATCTACTTCCTCTTCCCTTGCTATAAAACTGTCATCAAGTTCGCTTCCCTTGAATAGCCCCTTTATTGTATTCCTTCGATCTGAGTTCTTATTTCTCAAACAGATGCTTCTCTTTTCTCCAAAGGCCACTTTAATTTTTTGCATAAACTTCAAATACGCACGACAATTATTCGAAGTCTAACAATAAAAACCTGAGAAAATTCGTCACATACATTGGAAACTGTCTAAGGATGAGTTAGTGTAATCTGTTAACATAAATAAATGGCATGGCGGTGGCTTTTCAGCACAGAAAAGTCTAAAACATAAGTTGTGGCTGATGGATGTTATTTTCTTTTAATTCTGTTTGAGGGTTATTTTCAAGAGTAAGAGTTCACCTGGAGTCAGTGAACCCCTTAGGTAGCCACATTCACATCCGGCTTCTGCTTAGGACAGTGAGCAGGCCAGCAGGGGAGGCAGAGCGTTGCAGCACGCTAGTCGCTTCCGTGGCGAGGAGAGAACAGCCGGGCAATTAGCAGACGAGACATCTCTCCCTGTAACAGCTAGAAGAAGGATTGCTCTAGCAAAGCCAAGTGGCGTTAGCATTTGACATTCCATCTGTTGTACAGAATCCTGCTCGAATTAGCAGGACGAAAGTCAAAGCATCTGTTCATACTCTTACTCCGTAAATTTTCGAAGGTAACACCGGTGAATCTTCCAGGTAGATTAAAATTGTGTACCGCAGCAGAACTCGACAAAGCCCCTTACCTTTAGCGGACCGCGTGCTTGCCAACTGAGCTATGCGACTATACCTCAAAACTTTACTCAGAATTTCATTCTGCAGTCACTCTTTTCTGCTGCCCAAGCGTCGTAATGGCTCCACTCCATACCTTATCAGACTAATACCTCTGGAGGAACGGGTATACAAGAATTCCCAGGAGAAAAGGTCAGTTTTCAGAGATATGACAAGACCAATCATTTGAAGCAAAAAGGTCTAGTAAACATGGATTCTACAATGCGTACCATAAGAGACATGAGCACTTCTTCATTTTAAATACTTTGAAACAAATCTCTTCTACTGCAAGCTCTCTACTTTCCATACTTTGAGAGGTTATAGTATGGACCAAAACAAGAATAAAATGTCCGGTAATAATGGGTGCATACCTTAAGGGCTATGAGCACTTGTTCGTCTTCGCTATATGTATTCTACTGAACAAGTGCTCAGAGCTCTCAAGGCACGCATTTTGGAGCCCATGGTTACTAGACAATTTTTTCTTTTTATTTTGGTCCATACCATCTCCTCCCAAAATATCTAAGGGAAAGAACTTGCAGTAGAAGAGATTTGTTTCATAGTGTCGAAGATAAAAAAAGTGCTCATATCTCTTACCGTGTGCATTTTAGAGCCCGCGTTTAACAGAATTTTTTGCTTCAAATGATCGTGCCTGTCATATCTCTGAATACTGACCATTTCTTCGGGGACACACTGAAATTACTAAGCGACTACTCCAGAAACCGGAACCCGCTGGACGCGGCTTATCTAACGGCTTCAAGGGGCAACAAAAATGTTATTTCCCATGTTTCGCTCAATTATTGAACGAATTTAAAAATTTTAAATTCTGTCATAATCTACTCATTAATAGGTACAATCTTACGCTAGAAGTTTAACGGAGTAAGATAAATATTACAGTTAGGATCTGTGTGTTTGCCTTGGGACAGCGTAACTGACAGCGCGCAAATACAGTACATGACTTTGCCCATCCAACATTTGAGAGCGACAGCACTTATCACCTTCCAACTAACTTTACACGTAATTTCGAACCTCCCCCCCCCCCAAACACACAAAATGATTAAAGGAAAAAAGTTTACTACCTACTACGTTTTCGCTGTGCGTCCAGTAAAACTTCAACATCAGACTTGGCGTTTTAATTTATTGCTTCTTTACCACTGACTCTATTCACAATACAGTTTTCATACGCTTTCCACATATACCACTGAATGTACCTGCAAAATTATATCATTTTTCGCCACATGGTTCAGGAAACATAGACATGTAAATGTGTGAAAAACTAGCTTCTGCTTAAAATAGCGCGCAGTAGAACTTCAATAATAGGCATAGGCTTTACGATTAACTCGGCCAGCAGCACACTTAGAAGACAGTATCTGCATGTGTCACTGAACCTGTCTGTAAAATTATATCACTGTACGACACATCGTTCAGGAGATATGGTGTCATAAACATTGGGATGCGCGAAAAACTACCTTTTGCGTAAAATTGAGCGCAAATTACCCACACTACGTACATCTAGGCCAGTGTTTCACAATTAGAGCACTTAGTGACTTCCAAGAAACTTTAAGCTAATTTCAAACCTTTTTCTAAACTTTTTCTCGCTTACTTGCTTATCGTCAGATATTTAACACTTTAACTTTTTTGTAAAGTAGTCAGACATATGAAGCTATTGTATACAATGTTGTTCGGTTCTTTAAGGAATCGGTGCTTAGATGTATAAGAGAATGGCACAGACACGTCTGTAGTTTTCATTTCCAGTATGAATCTTGCGTTCTGCTACTTGGTGTGTATTATAACAATAACTGTGACAAATTATAGCGAGAGGCTGGGTTAGAGATCTCGTAAAACACGCAAACAAACACTCATTAAATTTCATTACAACTCTACATAGTGAAAGGGTCATTCAGGAAACAGTGAAATTTGTATGTTTTAATCTTGCGTCAGTAATGAGGCAATTATGAACGGTTAACTTGCTTGATTTCTACAAGAATGACTGTATCTATCTCTAAGGCGTGGTAAATTTACGAGGTGCATTCAAGTTCTATGGCCTCCGATTTTTTTTTCCCGGGCTGGAAAGAGATAGAAACATGCGCAATGGTTTTAAAATGAGGCCGCGTTCATTGTCAATACGTCCCAGAGATGGTAGCACCGTACGGCAGATGGAATTTTACCGCCAGCGGCGAGAATGAGAACTGTTTTAAATACTTATAATGGCGACGTTTTCCTTACTTGAACAGCGTGCAATCATTTGTTTTCTGAATTTGCGTGGTGTGAAACCAATTGAAATTCATCGACAGTTGAAGGAGACATGTGGTGATGGAGTTATGGATGTGTCGAAAGTGCATTCGTGGATGCAACAGTTTAATGAAGGCAGAACATCGTGTGACAACAAACCGAAACAACCTCGTGCTTGCACAAGCCGGTCTGACGACATGGTCGAGAAATTGGAGAGAATTGTTTTGGGGGATCGCCGAATGACTGTTGAACAGATCGCCTCCAGAGATGGCATTTCTGTGGGTTCAGTGCACACAATCCTGCATGACGACCTGAAAATGCAAAATTCATGGCTGCCCGTGTGGCATGTTGCCAAGCAATGTTGACACACAACGACAGCATGAATGGGACTTTCTTTTCGTCGGTTGTGACAATGGATGAGACGTGGATGCAATTTTTCAATCCAGAAACAAAGCGCCAGTCAGCTCAATGGAAGCACACAGATTCACCGCCACCAAAAAGATTCGGGTAACCGCCAGTGCTGAAAAAATGATGGTGTCCATGTTCTGGGACAGCGAGGGCGTAATCCTTACCCATTGCATTCCAAAGGGCACTACGGTAGCAGGTGCATCCTACGAAAATGTTTTGAAGAAGAAATTCCTTCCTGCACTGCAACAAAAACGTCTGGGAAGGGCTGCACATGTGCTGTTTCACCAAGACAACGCACCCGCACATCGAGCTAACGTTACACAACTGTTTCTTCGTGATAACAACTTTGAAGTGATTCCTCATGCTCCCTACTCACCCGACCTGGCTCCTAGTGACTTTTGGCTTTTTCCAACAATGAAAGACACTCTCTGTGGCCGCACATTCACCTGCCATGCTGCTATTGCCTCAGCGATTTTCCAGTGGTCAAAACAGACTCCTAAAGAAGCCTTCGCTGCTGCCATGGAATCATGGCTTCAGCGTTGTGAAAAATGTGTACGTCTGCAGGGCGATTACGTCGAGAAGTAACGCCAGTTTCATCGATTTCGGGTGAGTAGTTAATTAGAAAAAAAAATCGGAGGCCTTAGAACTTGAATGCACCTCGTATATCGGGGTTAGTCAGAGGGTTTGTGGGGCTTCAGCCCAGTTGTAAGAGCTATTCAGAGCTCAACGATGTCGGTATAGCTTGATGCTACACGATAAGATGTTTTTCCATAAACGGGCTACCAATATTAGCACTTATGTGCTAACACATGTAACAGCGTTCATATTACAATAACTGCACGTGCGAGGGATTTTTTACTTTTTCTCTCAATT
The DNA here is from genome assembly GCF_023897955.1 of Schistocerca gregaria. Lineage (NCBI taxonomy): Eukaryota > Metazoa > Arthropoda > Insecta > Orthoptera > Acrididae > Schistocerca > Schistocerca gregaria. The sequence goes on from NC_064931.1 coordinate 471,988,065, forward strand.
GATCTGAGGAGCATATGCCACTGTAA